>NW_025421310.1:10000000-12917254 GCF_011764305.1 Mustela putorius furo | reverse complement strand
CCTCGTTACACCTCACGGCTCCCCGCAGCCACACATTTCAGGCTTCCCCACCGCCACCACGCAGTGGCTCGCCCCAGTTTGACGCATTGCAGGGAAGGCCGGACCAATCGGCACAGTGCTCTCATTTCCGCCATGGCCCTGGCCCAATAGCGGCACAGCTCACATAGGGACGCGTCACGCGCCACACCAGTCGTGTCCCTCCGCCGGGGGGGCAAGTGGAGAGGACGCAGGGGGGCGGAGCGCGCGGCGACGAAAAGTAGTCCCGCGGCGGCTCCGCGCGCGCGCGCGCGACCGCAGGCAAAGCCCGGCTCTGTGTGGGGCGGGCGCGAGATCCGCAGGTCCGTCGGTGCGGTGTGTGGCGCGGAGGGATCCGCGGGAGCCGCAGTGCGGCGGCGCGCGGGCAGGGCGGGGCGGGGCCGGGCGAGGCGGGGCGCGCGCGCGGCGTCCGTTGAAGGACCGTTGGGGCGGGAGGCGGCGGCGGCGGCGCGCGCTGCGGGCAGTGAGTGTGGAGGCGCGGACGCGCGGCGGAGCTCGAGCTGCTGCAGCTGCTGCCGCCGCCGGAGGAACCTTGATCCCCGCGCTCCGGACACCCCGGCCTCGCCATGGTGAGTGAGGCTGGGGTCCGCCCAGGCGGGGGTTCTTAGGCGGGCACGGCGGGGCAGGACTCCTGAAGGGGCGAGTGGACCCGGTATAGGGGGTGTCGGGGCCCCGGCGAGCGCCCCTGGACCCTTCTCGGCCCCTCTGTTGGGGGCCTTCGAACCCAGAGCGGGACGTTTGGATCCCGGAAGAGCGTTAGGAGCTTCAAAAGCGACTTTTAATACCAGGTGGGGTATTTAGACCCCCAAATGGGCACCCGAATTCTCAAAGGGGGCATCTGAACCCAGAATGGAGCCTCTGGACCCTCAGAGGGGGTTTGGACACCAGAAAGGACTTTTGGACCCAGGGTGGGGCGTTGGATCTCTGAGGTGGGGTGTTTGGACCCCTTGGAGGGCGAGGTAAGAAGCATTGGCCGGGGAAGGGGCTATTCGGGCCCTAATGAAGACTTTGGGTCCTCAAAGGATGCGGGGAAGGGAGATCAGAGGAAGGCCAGGCTGCCGGCGAGCTCCCGAGAGGGGGCCGTGTGTAGCTGGACCTGGGTGGGGAGAGTCGCAGGGATGGGGGCGACTTCTGCAGATCAGACCCCGGAGGGGAAGAGGGGGTGTCTGGGAAGACCAGCATTGCAGAGGGAGGAGGAGGAGGAGGGTGAGGTGCAAGCTTAGGGCAGGAAGAGCCTGGGGTGGGTAGCAGTGGAGGTTGGAAGATGCTCTGGGAGCCTGCAGGGACTGAAGAGGATTGGGGTCGGGGAGGTGGTTAAGAGGGAATGGTGAGACTGGTGCTTGCCAGTGGTGGGGGAGCAGGAGACCTCGTGGTTGGTTTGGGGGGTGGCCAGAAAAGGTTCTGAGGTTACTAGTGGATTGAGGCTGTTGAACTAGGGAGGTTGGTTTTCATGGGAGGGGGCTGGGGCGGAGTGTTGCATTGGGTCCCTGAGAAGGTGGGGGTAGAAGAGGAGCCTGGCTTGGGTTGTGGGAGGTGAGGTGGAAGAAGGGCGGGGGCGGGGTGGGGGGCTGTCGGAGGAGAAAATGAATGGCAGCCAAGGTGGGCCTAGATTTGGAGGTGGATGTGGGCTGCTCCCTGGAAGTCTCCAGGGAAAGACCGGGACAAAGACTGTTCAGTCTAAATGGGGAGTGGGCTGCAGAGGCTGCAGGGAGTGGCTGTACGGTCCCCCTTCCCCAGGAAGGATGGGGCTGGGCAGGAGGCGCCCTGGCTGTGGGAGCAGGTGGGTGGAGTTGTTCAGGCCCCTATTGCGCACTGAAGCAGCATGAAATAGGGGGGGTGGGGGACCAAAGTTTGGGATGCATCAAATGAGCCAGCCTTTTAAGCCTCGAATCTCACCCCCTCGCTGCCCCTTTCAGACCGAGAGAGCTGCTTTTTCCACACAGGAGTGCTGGTTTTCTTGTGGTCTCCAGCTCCGGGCACTGTTCTGCGCGTCTCCTCACTTGTGCCAAATGACAGTGCAGTACAGTGTGGCGTTGGTGACAATCGGACGCCTGTTCCCGTGGCCTCGGGGTGGGGGCTGCAGAGCTGGAACAGAGAGGACCTCCAGAGGGACCCCTTCTGCCCGAGGGCTACTTGTTCCGTCCGGGGCCCTCACTGAGCGCCTCTGTTCATTCACACAGCTGGAGCTTTGAGAGAAAACCAGCAGACTGGTTCTTTCCTGCTCCCTGCCACCCACAGCACCCACAGCCCCCCCAGGCTCAGCTTCGGAACCGCGCGCAGCCCTCCTCCCTGGCAAGGCCAGGGAGAGCAAGCAGCCGCTGCTGTGTATCAGATCTCAGACTTGCTGACACAGACCTAGTGGCTCCTCTTGCCGCTACCCTATTTTCCCCCAGCAGAACCTTGCTCTAGGGGCCCTCAAGGCCTTCTTGGCCCGTGCCAAGGAGCCCCCCACCCATGGCGTCCCAAATAGGACCTGAGCTTCGGCCCCAGCTAGTTTCTCTTCCTACTTGTAATCGGCAAGGTGTGGGTGGGACGAGCCCTGGTCACCAGCCTTGGACTTTGGCCTGAGCGCTGTGGCTCTCCTTGGCCCGGGTGAGGGGCCCTGGCCTTGGTTTCTGCTCTCATCTAACACTGCTCTCTGGCATTGGCTGGGGGCTGGGTCACGGCAGAGAAATAATACCTCTTCCCTCCCCCACCCCAGGGTTTTTTTTTTTTTTTCTCTTGTCCGGCCCCTTACTGGAGCCGAAGATGAGGGATAAGGAAGCAGGAGACCAGCTGGGTTGTTTTGGAGACAATTTTTTGGAAGCATAAAATTCTCAGATTGTGAAAGGGAAGAAATCCTGAGAAAGGGTCCCCGCGATAAGTTTCTTGGGTGATCCGTGCTGTGGGCAGCAGCCCTGCTTTGAGATCCATAGCTGGGAGCTGGGACCTTTCCTTCACGTCGCAGGGGCCGGGGAGAGGGTCTTCTAATAGGCAGGAGAGTGTCTGACGGGCTCCAGAAGCAGAGCCACGCCTATTTGCCGCAGCCCCGGACCTGGTGTGGATCATCTTTGCCTTCCAGCCACGGGTGGCAGCCCCAGCCCTTCAGAGCCACTCCTGGTTATGCGGGGCCATGTGTCCCAGCCCCTGACAGGGCTGCCCAAAGTGGGGGAACAATTGGGGTTCTTGCAGAGCGGGGCGGTAGGGGTGGGAAAGCCTCCCGCATGGGCTGGCTCCTTCCATTCTGGGCCAGGCAGAGAGAACCAGGAGCAGATGGAATGGCTGCCCTCCTCCCCAGACTGTTCTCTGCCCTCGGTTCTTTCTCTTCCCTCTCCCCTGGCATTGCCTGGCCTTGGTAACCAGAAGCCCATCCTATCTTCTCACGTTCCCTGAGCAGCTTCCTCAGGTGTCAGGACCAGGCTTCTCTGCCCGTGGGAGCCAAAGGCAGTGGCCCAAGCAGGGGGCTCGTGGGCCGGGGCTGCTGGCTTGGCATCTAGAGCCCAGCAGCCCCACGTCTCCTTTGGAGGCAATGCAAAAGGGTCTCCGTTCGGCTTCCTAACCTTCCCTTTAGCCTTTGGACTTTTCCAGAATGTGCGTGTTTTTCCTTCTCTACCTTCCTTCTTCCCTCCTCCCTTAGCCATCTCTCCTCTGTCATCATCACTTTGATTTCCCCTCCCCTTCTGCCTTTTTGGGGCTTGGCCTCAAGTTCCTTCCCCCTTTGATTTAAAAAACAACAACAACAACAACAAAAAACCTAAAGGACATTTTAGACCAGTTCTGATGTGACCAGTTCTTCTATTTGGGACGGGGTGGGGGTGGGCGGGTCACCGCTAGCCTGCCGGGGAAGCTCTGGAACCATGGTGCAGATGGTTTGCTCTTTGCTCTGGTTTTGAGGGCTCTCAGCTTCCAGGCTGGAGCCCT
This sequence comes from Mustela putorius furo, assembly GCF_011764305.1. Lineage (NCBI taxonomy): Eukaryota > Metazoa > Chordata > Mammalia > Carnivora > Mustelidae > Mustela > Mustela putorius. The sequence goes on along the minus strand of NW_025421310.1, from coordinate 12,913,318 downwards.
GCTGGAGACGGAGATGCAGAGCCCCTTTCCCAATTGTACAAGGAAGTAAAGGAGGGGGCGGTCATCTGGGCACCAGGCAGGGTGGTGCCCTCTTGGCAACATTGGCAAAAACCAAGGAATTCATGCCTCAAGCTAAATGTTGGGGCTCAGCCGCCTGCCCAGCTCCTCTGCAGGACACCAGTGCAGAAAAAGCTGGTCTATGCCTCTCCCCTGCCCCACCCCCAAACCCAGCATGCAACAAGGGCTCCCTGCCCCCACCTGGCCAGTCCCCAGAGTGGACAGGACTGGAAAGGGTTAAAAGCTGCAGCAAAGCCCAGGGAAGCTGACTTGGGTCCCACAGCCCCTCCCTGGCCTCGGCCCTTCCGGCCCCAAAGGAACAGAACAGAACAGAACGGTGCCCTGCGCCTGCCCTGTGCACAGGGAAGTGGGGCGGTTGCCTGTGGCCCGACCAGAGTACCCGGAGTGATTCAGAGCGACCAGTTAGAAGAATTCCTGCCAACTGCGTCCAAATAGGTGACACAGAAACTAGCCGAGAGCCCCAGACATCTTCCCTCTGTCCTACCCAAGGACTGGCCTGCTTCAGTTTGGAGCCTTCTAGAAATTCCTGATTAGGCCTCCAGGGCAAGTGCTCCCTTCACTCAGCCCCTGGGGCTCTCGGTGGCAGCAGTGCCGCAGCTAAGCAGAGACAGGAACCCGCTGTGCTGGCTGGGCTGGGCTGGGCAGGAGCAGGACGTCTCCCCACCCATCTTGGCTCCCAAGCGCTGGGTCAAGATTGGAAGGCCTTGGATCTGGGCAACTTAACTGGGCCCCGTGGCAGGCAGGCCTGGGTTTCCAGTCCACTCTAGTTCCCAGAGTCCTGAATCCCCACACTTCCTCCCAGAACCTGGCCTTCCTGCAGCCCTGGACCCTGGCGTGCAGCTCCTTAGCCCAGGAGTAGGGGATGGCCTGTGGAGCCGGCCTCACCAGGGGGCCGCTGGACTGAGCCGTCCAGGACGTGGGGACCACCGCGGGTGAGCCCCGGGACTGACTGTCTCCTCCTCGCTTTTCCAGGCTGACCAGCTGACCGAGGAGCAGATCGCAGGTGAGCTTGCCTACTCTCTTCCTCCCTGCCCTGCCCCAGGAAGGCCTGTGCATCCCCAGCTAGCTCTCACCCTGGCGGGAGCAGCAGCTGACAGCTGGACTCGTGTGGTCCCTGCCCCCGTGCTGGGTCCTGTGCTTAGAACGCTGGGGACCGTGTGTAGCAGCACACTGCCCCCCAGGAACACCAGACAGACCCCCTGTGGCCCTAAGCCGGGCACGCACCAGATGTCAGAGCTGTGTCCTCTCCTGGCTGCGGGCCATTGGGGGCCTCTTACTGCTTGGTGACTGCAGGGTAAACCCAGCTCTCAGTCCCAGCTCCCGCCACTGGGCTCCGAAGTTGAGCCTCCCCGGGGGCTGCGGAGCTCCTGTCCCATCCTCTGGATGGCTTGTCACTGCCCTCTCTGCACTTGTCTATGCTTTGCAGTCCCCTTCACACGTCTCGAGTCACTTTCCTCGGCCAGAGAGGACTCTCCGCCAGCTCCTGGCCTGAGCAGCTCCTTTGCATTCTCTGGGTCTCTGCTCCGATGTCACCTCGGAGAGGCCTTTCTTCCCTGCCCGGCGCGGACGGACAGCCTTCCTTTACCCTCCGGCCCGTCGCCCTGTGTATTGCCGTTGTGGCCCTTCTCACTGCTGAAAGTATTTCATGTCTTCACCTGCTGTATCTCCTGTCACTAGACGTAGCTCCTCGCGTTGGGGGCTGTTTCTGTTGGTCCTTGCTGTACCTTCAGTGCCTAGAATATAGTAGAAGCTCCGTATATTTTTGTTGGCCACGTAGGTGAATAAAGGAAGGGCCGTATATCCCCCAGGAAGCTGTCAGAAATCCTGGAATCCCATCTAATTCACCGCTACAGGAGCTATTGTGTCACTCGGTGGGCTTCTGGGTCTCCCTCTCCCAAGACCATGAGCTGCTTAGGACAAAAGCCAGCTCTTGGATTCTCCCCCCCAGCCTTGGGCCAGCGCAGAGCAGACAGACAGAAGGATTCACAGAATGGGCCCTGGGCCCCAGCAGCTATCCAGCCCCAGCTTTGCTGTCAGGCCCAACAGGCTGCAGGCTAAGTGCCGAGTATACCGCCGAGGCGGGAGGAGGCTGGACTGGACTCGCCTTCTCTCTGTTCCTCCTGCCCCCGCCCCCACCATGTAGTCACACCTTCTTCTTCTAAACTCTGGCCATGGAGACCCATGGAGGAAAGCTGGAGTACCGCCTGGTTGTGGAGTGATCATGAGCTCCGGGTCCTGCCCTCCACAAGAGGCCCAACGCCTCAGTACAGAGAGGTGCCGGCATCCCCAAGGAGACTCCTATCCCTGTGGCCCAAAGGCTGGGGAACAGAGCTTCTGGGCTGTGCGTGCGTCTCCCGCAGCACCTGCCACCCACGCCTGGGCTTGCCCTTATGTGACACAAACACAGACTACACTCCCCACCCTGTCCCCATTAGCAAACTGTCCACCACCTCACCCCAGCCCACACTCTCTGGGAATAGGCTGCCAGGCATCTGTTCTCCCAGGGTTTGGGGGTAGGGAGCACCCGGTGCCAAAATGGGCCCAGTGGGAGGGCAGCAGCCACGTGCTCCTCTCCCCGCGCCTGATGCGTCCCCAGCTGTGGCCTTCCCACTCAGCGCCACTCGCTCTTCATCCCAGCTTGGCAGCCATCCCCTCTGCTTCCATCCCTCCACCCGCCGCGCCACGGTGCCGCCGCGCACCCACCCCCGACGCCACCGCACACAGCCACACACCGCCACTAGGTGCAGGGAACTGGCCTGGGAGGACCGCTCCAGGCATTCTGCAGCTTCCCCTGCCCCTCCCAGCCAGCTGACCTTGGCCGGCGTACTTCCCGTGGAGAGTTCTCTCCGCTCGTGTCCACTCCATGACAGCAGTCCATTTCATCATTGGAGGGAGAGGCTGAAGCCAGGGACCAGAAAGAAATGTAGACTTCTCTGCAGACCCCTGTCAGCCTCTTTCCCCTTGGTCCCCACTGAGCTAGCTTGGCCAAAGTAGATGCTTAATAAATGTTGAACAAAGAAAGGAAAGGGTCTGCCCCGAGCACCAAAGCGAGGGGCCTGGACTGGCAGGCTCCTGGCTCCTTCTGGGAGGACTCCTGGGGCCGTCTTTCACTGAGGCTTTCACCGTGATCCTTGACCTCTGATTCCTTCCGTCTCTTACCCCAGAGTTCAAGGAGGCCTTCTCCCTCTTTGACAAGGATGGAGACGGGACTATCACCACCAAGGAGTTGGGGACGGTGATGAGATCCCTGGGACAGAACCCCACTGAGGCAGAGCTACAGGACATGATCAACGAGGTCGACGCGGATGGTGAGCCCCGTGGGGTGGGGGGTGGCCCCCTTTTCCGTCGCATCTCAGGACCATTGGGAGCCTCCCTTGGGGCGACGGATGAGCCTGCGTCCCCTCTGCCAGTGCTCTGGGGCAGTCTCCCAGGGTCCGGGCCAAGAACATTCCTGACTCCCCTGCCTACCTTCCAGGGAATGGGACCATTGACTTCCCGGAGTTCCTGACCATGATGGCCAGAAAGATGAAGGACACAGACAGCGAGGAGGAGATCCGAGAGGCGTTCCGTGTCTTTGACAAGGTAGGCCCTCATCTCCCACAGTAGCTCTAGGGCTCCGGCAGAGGGACAGACTGGGTGAGGCCCCGGGACGCCACTTCCCCAAGGCCTGGGTCCCAGTGCCGGCTCCGCTGCCTGCTTGCCCTGCGACCTCACCCCTTCCCCTGCCTGGTGGGGGTGACTGACAGTCCCTGGCCGGCTCAGAGCCTTGCCCTGTCCCCACACCCAGGACGGCAACGGCTACATCAGTGCTGCCGAGCTGCGTCACGTGATGACGAACCTGGGTGAGAAGCTGACCGACGAGGAGGTGGACGAGATGATCAGAGAGGCCGACATCGATGGGGACGGCCAGGTCAATTATGAAGGTAAGTGGCTGCTGGGAGCGGGGTGGAGTGGGGGGCCGTCTCCAGAGCAAGTCCGCGTCACGACATCAGGAATGAGTCCCTGGTCCCTTGTGTCCGGGAGGGCCGCTGGCCTGGCCCACTTGCCCGCTCTGACCCGCTCCTTCTGTTTCACTTCACAGAGTTTGTACAGATGATGACTGCCAAGTGAAGGCCCCTGGGCAGCTGGTGATGCCCGTTCTCGTGCTCTCTCTCTTCTCGCGCGCGCGCTCTCTTCAACACTCCCCTGCGTTCCCCGGTTCTAGCAAACACCAGTTGATTGACTGAGAATCTGATAAAGCAACAAAAGATTTGTCCCAAGCTGCATGACTGCTCTTTCTCCCTTCTTGAGTCTCCTCCCAGGCCCCTCATCTCTTCCTCTCGCCCTCCCCCCTTTCCGTTCTCATCTTCCGAGGCCTGAAGCACTCCTGGACGCAGCCCTCTTCCCCCGAGGGGAGTCTCTGCCCTCCTCCTCCAGCCCGGGTGGCTCTCCTCTCTTTTGGTTTGTTTCCTTTCATGTGTCCTCTGACTTTGGGTGCTGGGGTGGCTGCCGGCCCTGTCCCCGGCCCTGCTGGGGAGGGGATGAGGCCTTGCCCAGGCAGGAGAGCATGCCTTCCGCTGTTGCATGCGACCGGCCCTACGATTCCCTGTGCACATCCCAGCAGCCTTTCGGGCAGGGGTGCCGAGAGAGGCATTCCAGAAGGGCTGGGGGAGGGGGGGGGCCTTGAGTCGCGGTGTGGACTAGATATGGTCCAGGATGGGGACGAGGGAGTCTTGGAAGCTGGCATTCTTTTTCCCGCTGGAGGGGGCCGACTCCTGGAAGGGGACGGATAGAGTGGATGCCGCTCAGGTCCCACTGGCTGATGCGAGACCATCCGATCAAATTCCTGGGGGTGGGCTGGGTGGGGGCTGCTGAGATGGCCGCTCTGCGAATTGTACGTGCCCGTGTTCCTAAAGCGATCTCGAGCTGTTCTGTAAATACCTGGTGCTAACGTCCCATGCCACCCGCGCTGCCCCATGCAACCCCCCCCACCCTCCCCCACCCGGCGCCAAAGGCCCCTTGTTGCCGCGGAGCCAGGGATGTTGCTTTGTCCTGTACAGGTTCTCCTTTGGTTTTCTTCTTTATTCCCCCTAAAACTGGTCCTGTTGAAAACCGTGCCGGGCTAGTTGGAGGGTGGAGAGAGGGAAAATGAGCCCGCCACGCTCCGGAGAGAACATCCCTGCAATAAGACAGTCTTAAGGGCCAGCTGGCCCGGGCCCGGCGGCGGCCGAGGGCAGCTCCGCGGCCTGGTTAGCCGGCCCCTCCCGCTTCTTCACGGTGACTCGGTTGGCTCCGTAACACCTGTGCTGGTCTCCGTGCCCTCTCTCCCCTCCCCCCACCCCCGCCTGCCCCCCACACTCCCCCAGCATGATCCGTGACCTTGCTTCTGATTTTCGCCTCTGGGACAAGTAAGTCAATGTGGGCAGTTCGGTCGTCTGGATACTTCTTTTCTTTTTTTCTGTTCATTTCATCTTGCCCCACCCCCCACCCCCACCCAGGTTGTTCAAGTGGCTTCTCCTGGGACCTGCCCAGCTTTGAGAACCTCCTCATCCACCCTCTGGCACCCAGCCTCCTGGGGAGGGGAGGGGAGGGATGGGGCATCATGGGAGACTCAGCCAAGAGCTGAGGGGAAGGGCAGGTAGGCGTGAGGCTGTGGACGTTTTCGGAGTGTTTTGGTTTGGGTTTTCTTTCTTTCTTTCTTTTTCTTTCTTTCTTTCTTTTTTTTTTAAACCGGGCAATATTGTGTTCAGTTCAAGCTGTGAAGAAAAATATATATCAATGTTTTCCAATAAAATACAGTGACTACCTGACGTGGCTCTTCCCAGCTTGCCTCTGTTTCTGGGCCTACTCCCTGCGTGGGCCCCGCACCCCTGCCCTGGAAGGGCCTTTCCTGCACACAGCTCACTCCAGAGCCTCATCCTGGTCATGGCAGCAGAGGGGGACCTCTGGGCTGGGCTTGTGATCCCAGCCGGATCTCGTGGTCCCTGCAGGCAGGAGCTGGCCTGGCGGTGCAGCCCATCAGCTTTGGGTGGGGGGTGGGCCACAGGAGCATGGAGGCCGGCCCCGGCCCTCGCGTCAGTCACATGAATGAGTGCCTCGTGAGGACTGCGGGGGCCTGGGGCCGGTTCGGGGCCACGAGAGCAGCCCACGGAGCTGAGACATGAAGGCTGAGCATTCACATGATGGGCAGGAAGGGGTCATCCAGGGGAACAGCAAGAAGGCAGACCCCGGAGGTAGGACCTGGGTGGGGGACTCTTTGGGTGCTCCAGGGAAGGGATGACATTCAATATGCAAGTCAATGTCAAGCAGCCTGCACGTCTTGGGGCCCTGCGCTCACAGAGCTTTAGCCCCCCAGAGGGCACGGGGATAGAGGGATTTGGAACAGAAAGCCCCTTAACTTCCCCTGCCACAAGTGGGGATGTGGAGAGGGCCCAGGGTCCTGTGGTACTGTAGGAAGACGTAGAACAGAATCCTTAGGGGCTTTTCCCAAAATAGAGGAGCCCCACCTCCAGCTGCAAATCCCAAGTGCTCACCCATTTAGGGGTGCAAGGAGTGAACAGTTCGCAGACACCATCTGGCCTATGACCCATTCACATGCGGCTGCAGCGGCGGTGCTGGAGGGAAGCAGAGACCTAATCCAGTGGAATTAAAAAAAAAAAAAACTTGCTTTCACTCTTCACCCAGCTTTGGAAGGGTGGAGAAGCCCAGCAGCAGGGCCCGACCTCGGGGGCCTTCCTTGTGGCAGAGACCCTAGGCCAGCCCTGGATCGATCCAGCGTGGCACCGTCACTGGAGCCCAGCACGGTGGGTGGGGAAGTCGGGAGCGGTAGGCCATTTCAACAGCACCCCAGCGTCTGTGCCCCCTCTTCCTACCACCTAGTTGTCTATCTCTAGGTCTATCTAAGTGAAGGAGGTGGAGTGTATGGACGAGAGCTCTGGTCCTGGGGCCTCCTCCACGACCTTAGGCAGATGAGCCCGTCTGTAAAATGGGCACATGGGAGCACTTGCCCCTGGGGCCACTGAGGACCGAGTGAGCCCACAGGGACACAGGGGCACAGCAACCACTTGCCATTCTTCACTGAAGGCTCCCACTTTGCAGGCGTGCTTCTCAGCTCTGCCTCCAGGACACTGTGACTCCAGATGAGGAAACTGAGGCCCAGAAGAGTGAAGAGACTACACCAAGGTCAGCGCGCTCTTCAACCCTCAGGGTCTCTCTCTGCCACTTCTTCCTTGATGACTTTTGGGGCGGTGACTTCACCTCTCTGGGCCTCAGTTTACTGGTCTGCAAGATGGAGAATAATGACCCTAAAGGAGGAAGATAAGAATATCCACTGGAGAGGGTTGTGCTAACCACTTCCTAGACCTACCCCATTCAGTCGGCATGCAGGCCACGGAAGGTGAGCAGAGGCTGAATTAAGTGTCGAGACCTGACAGTAAAGAACCGGAAGCCCCGAGCAGGTAATGCCTCTCACACCACACTTCCGGGCAGCGGCTGAGCTGGGTCTCAAACCCTGGATCCTTCAGATCCCAAGCGCCCCTGGCTGCCCACGCAGCTCTGGCTCCTCTCATTAGTTCTCCCCCTTGGGCCCTATGTTTTGAAAGACTTTTACTCCTGGATAGGCTGCTTTATTAAATAATCATGCCTTCTCTTTCCCATGCTTTATTAATCAAAGACACGTAGACGGCACTCGGAGCTTCTAATGGACGCAGGGCAGGCCCAGAGGGAGCTGATTCCAGCCCGGAGCAGGAGGCTGACAGTGGGAATCGTTTCCAATTCCGGCTCTCAGGTCCGCTGGACCAGCTCACACCTGTCCTCAGCGGGGACTAGCCGAGGGACACAGGGGGAGGTGCCCACCCAGGGTCCCCTCCCTTCTCCCCCACCCCCAGGGTAGTGGCCACTGGGACCATTTCTAAATGTCACTCCCCCTTTGACCAGCAGGTGAGGCAGTGACTACTGAAGGCCACTGAGAGCTGGGACTCCTGGGGACCAGCCAATGTGTGTGTATGTGTGTGTGTGTGTGTGTGAGAGACAGACAGACAGATGGTGCTTGAGTCCCATCTGTGGACCAGGCCCAGTTCTAGGAAGAAATGAATAAAACGAATTATAAATGCACACATTCTCCTTAGCTTCCTAACACCCGCAAGACACTAGGCAAACCCCTCGGCTAGGACCTCGGCACATAACCCAGCTCACAAATTTCTATTTTTTCCCCCCTGCTTCTTGGAATACTTGGTTCTGTGATCACGAAGTTGTCATCCAACTGGAACGCGAGTGAGAGAGGGCCAAGACAGTGTCAGTCACTGCTGTATCCCCAGCAGGCGCAGAGCAGCCTTGGGCCCCAAGCAGATCCCAGAGAATCTGTTGAGTTAATGAAGGAGCAGGGGGCTAGGAGGCCAGAGTCAGAACTGTGAGCACAACAAAACATCTCTTTTTCCCAGGCTCACTTTCTTCCAATCCTCGGGTCCTGCTCAGCCATCGCCTCCTCCAGGAAGCCCTCCTCAATGTCCCCTTAGATTGCACCCCACCCCACCCCCATCTCACAGCTCTGCCCACTCTGGACTCCGAGCCCCAGGAGAGCAGGGCCAGGGCTGTCTCTGTCACTGCCATGTCCCCAACATCATGAGCTAGGAGAGGAGTTTCCCAATCATCCCATAGGGGCTGTGTGCAGATAGATGGGCCAGGAAATGCTTGCAAACCCCAGACCTGGTAGATGGGTGTACACACACAGGCCAGAGGCGGTGGTGGTCTGCAGAGAGCAGAGGGATTCTTGAGATGTTAGGCCTGGAGGGAAAAAGCTAGCAGAAAACAAGCTTCCGTGCTGAAGCCTCACTAACCTCTTAATCCGAATCTGAAAAAATGGGGATGGTAATAGTGCCTACCCCGGGCTTGGATGCTGTGGAATGGAATGCCCAGTCCTGCGCGGCCATCACTTAGTGAGCCCTAAGAGGCTGGAGAGACAGACTGACCCACTTTCTGGGACGGCACCAAGCGTGGAGGCGAGCGCCCCCTGGCGGTCCTGCCTGGACAGGCCGACAGGCCCCCTATCCTGCTCCTCCCTCCCCAAATACCGCTCTGGGTCCCCTCCACCCAAGCCATCCTTTTCCCATCAGCCCCTGGGGAGCCCTCTGGCTTGGTCCCCACCGAGGCTGGGCCAGGTTTGGTGACAAAGGCAGGACTCCACCTGATGCTTCTTGCCCTGTTTGGGTTTTGAACAGGTCAACTCTTCATTACCAAATTCAACCAATACGTCATTCTGGCAAGACTCATACATGTTTCTAAACGCCCTCATTTTTTTTTTTTTTTTTTAGTGTTACATTTTTTTTTTATTGTGGCAAAATACCCATGACATAGAATAAACTATTCGAACATGTACAATTCAGACATTTAGTACATTCACAATCTTATGCAACCCTCAGCACTATTGGTTTCCAGAACATTTGCATCACCCCAAAAGGAAACCCATACCCCATAAACCAGTTATCCTGACCAATCTTTAACTCCCCCCAGACACCCCCTTGTTCTTCTGAAATGTGATTTGAATCAAAGCGGTGGAAAGACCCACATTTGTCCACCTAGCCACACACAATAGCAGCAACAACAGGATTGCAGTAACTGTAACATTTTTGTGGTATTTATTCCAGTCAGGCCCAGTGCTCAGCTGCTTATCAGAGGCAATCAGTTAATCCTCTGCACCACCCTATAAACTGAATTCTAGATTACTGATCGATTGCGGTTCTGCACCAAAGGAGGGCAAGGCACAGAGAGGCAAAGTTGGTAAGCAAACAAGGGAGCTGGCTTCTGGAGACCGAAAGGTCAGCTTCCCACTGAGACGTTCTCCTCGCTGTGTGACCTAGGGCTGGCGATTACCCTCTCTGGACCTTGATTCCAGGGTCTGTGGAAGGGCTCCAATGACAGCAGGGCTGAGGTGCTGTTATCTCTCCAGAGGCCCATGCCTCCCTACCCGGCCTGTCCCCAGGTTCACATTTACCCTTTTAACCCCAGATCAAGTGCTTTCAACCCTCCAACAACCTCAAAGAGGAACTGGGTGGGGTTGGGGGGAGAAAAGGGCTTTCCCATTTCCCGTAAACACCACTTCCCTTCTGCCAGTTGGCTCCCTCCTGAGCACCCTTGATCTTGGGCCTCTCTTTAGGGCAGGAGAAGCCTGAAGGCTGGAGATCACCCCAGCGGAGTCTGGGCGGGGGCAGGGACTGGTCTGTCGGGCTGCTGCTCGCTGTTGAATGAATGAATGAGCTTTTTGCGAGGGCTCTGAGAATGCAGGAGATGAGGGCAGGCTTTGTAGGTAAGCCACAGCTACTCATTCAGAGACAGGCTGTGTCCTCTGCGGGGGACCCCAGGATCCCTAACCCCCATGCCTTTGTCCTTCAGCTTCTCCATCCCCCCACCAACACACACACACACCCAGGCTTCCACGGTCCACATCTTACGGCCCACCGCGGTATGCGTCCAGCCATGCTCCTTGCAATGCATCAGTCTCTCCTTCCTCTGGCCTCCCCCTTGGAGGGTGGGGGCAGGGGCTTCCAAGTCTGATGGGAAATCAGGAGTGAGGGGAGGCCGGGAGCTGGTCCAGGAGTCGCTGGGTCCCAGGAGGCAGAGAGGGTCTGGCTTTTAGAGCGGCTTGGGAGAGGACCTGTGCTGTTCGTGGGGGCTTGGGGTGGGCAGTCGGGCACCCTGAACAGGTGTGTGTCAGAGCCGGAAGCCAAACCAGAGCCGACCTGAATGCACAGAAGCTTCTGGGAAACTTTCCTGCCTTCTAAATATTTAGACAGTGAGATGGATGGGCAAGCGAGGGCCAGACTGGGCTGGCTCCAGGACAGACAGTCCCCTTCTCCCTCCCTCTTCTCCCAGAGCCTGTCGGGGCCACCCCCGGAGAAGGAGAAATAGGGAAATAGCAGCTGATTGCCCCCCCCTGCATTCAGGGGGGTCAAGATTCTGGCAGGCAAGGACTCCGGGGGCTTACTGCCGCTCATCCACAGACAACCACGGCCCTGAGCGTTGGGCTCCTGCTCCCAGCAGCCAAGGGCAGGAGATCACAGGCAGCCGATGTCAGCAGAGGGAGCAGCCGGCTGCGGACCCCATTTTGGATGATGTACCCACAGTGCTGCCAGCTTGCTGCGCCTGGGGCCCGGGTGCCCCCCGTCGCTCGCCCCAGGCTGACAAAGGTACCTGGATCCCCTCTTTCCCCCCGGGAGTGGCGGGAGCCCTCGAGTCCTTCCTCCCAGAGACAGACCGGGAGAGGGGTGCCTGCGAGTTGCCGTGGGTAGGCCTGGGACCCAGGCAGCAGAACCACAGCCTGAGCCTCTGGAAGACAGCCTTGCGGAAGAGAATGAAGACCCAGGGGTCCAGGATGGGGTTGAAGGCGTTGAATCGGAAGGCACGGAGGTCCCCCATCTCACTGCTGTCTGGGGCGACTGCCTGCGTGAAGCCTCGGATCTGGGGACAGGGTGGGGGCGTCAGGAAGCACCCCCGAATCCTCTGCCCCCCACCCAACACCCACCCCGCCCTCACTCCCCTCCTTCCATGCGCTTCCTGGCAGGAATGAGGGAGGGGTTCCCTGCCGCAGGGGCAGGAAGTAAGTGAGAAATGCATCTGGGGAGCAAAGGGAGAGAAAGCCCCAAGAAACCACCAGCCCAGAGGTCGGAGGTCGTGCGGGTAAGGCCTGGGGCTACAGCTATGTGGCTCTCCACGTTTCCAGCCTGTGAGTCATCTGTAATCCCCCCAAAGTTTTGATGACGAGCTCTGGCATTTTACAGAAAGAGAAGCCGAGGCCCAGAGTACAGGGCAGGGGAGAGGCGGGGAGGATGATTACAGGGGACACCCCTGATCCAACTCCTGAGAGGCAGGCAGGAGCTCTGCCCAAAAAGGACAAGGCCCAGAGAGCCCCTGGCAGAGGTGAGGGGGTGAGGGCGGGGCTGGGAGGTGCGGGGGCAGGGGGGGGAATCAGACTCTGGAATCAGATGAGCCTGAGGTCCAGACCTGGCTCTGTGTGACTGTGGACAAGCCCCGTCACCCTCCGTCTGTAAAAACAATGACGGGACAGGAACTTGGTTCCACTCTTTGCCAAGTGCTTGTGGAAGGGGTACCTAAGGTCATCTGAAGACGATCTGAGAGAGAATTTGTGAACCGCAGGGCACAGGGCAGAGACACAGAACCACGGTTCCAGGACGGGAGGATCTCATTATCTTATGACCATTACAGGGAGTGGGGGAAGGATGGGGTGTGTTTGGGGGGGTTGCCGCAGATAAGAAAGGGGCGAGCCAAGGGCTCAGGAGGGGAGACACCTCTCCAGAAAGTTGGGAGCTGTCTGACCGCACCCAAAGCCTCTGACCTCTTGGACCCCAGTGTCCCCGTCTGAGAACTAGACTACCCTGCTGGCAGACCTAGCTGGGGGCTGCCCTCCTCCCTCCTCCACCTGCCCCCCCCACCCGCCGGACCCCCTTCCCCCACCCCAGCCACCAGGGGGACTTACCGTGAGGGGCAGGGAGCACACGGCCATGATGACGGTCATGAGGGCCAGCAGAATGAGGTGGTCCACCTCGTCCTCTCCCGCCCGGGGACCGGGACCGGGGGACCCTGGTGGCGCGTCTGTTGGCGGTGCATGCGACAGAGGCTCAGGGTGACGGAGCTGTTGCACAGCACGATGGCGGCCACCAGCAGGGCCATGAGGCTGGCGTAGGCCAGCGAGAAGGCGCGGCCTCCGGCCTCCGTGGAGCGCATGCGGATGAAGCACCAGCTGCCTGGGCAGTACTGCTGGTGCTGGCCCAGGCCCAGCAGAGGCAGCGCGCAGAAGAGGCCGCAGAAGGCGTAGATGGCAGGCAGGGCCAGGCGGGCGCAGCGCGGCCCATCCAGCTGGGTGTACACATAGGGGTGGCTGAGCGCCAGACAGCGCTCCACGGCCATGGCGAAGAGGATGAGCATGGAGGCCAGGCCGAAGAAGGTCATGGCGAAAGCAAAGGCGTCGCATAGGGCGGGCCGGCCCCAGGCCAGGCCCAGCAGTGAGCTGTTGCGGGCGTAGGCCACGAACACGGCCGGGCTCAGGAAGCAAGTGCCCAGCAGGTCGGTGACCGCCAGCCCAGTGACCAGCACAGCGAAGGCCGAGGGACGTGAGCGTCGCCGCGCCCCCAGGATGCCCAGGGCCAGCCCATTGCCCACCACGCCCGCCACGAACATCAGGGTGCTGGTGGCGGGGCCCACCGAGTCCCGCACGTAGGTGAGGTTCCTGCACGAGTCGGCCATCCCCCCACGCCCCACGGCCTCTGTGCGGACTGGGCTAGAGAGGTCCCTGGGGCGCAGGTCGGGGTGAGGGAGAGGAGGAGCTCAGACGCCCACCGCCCTCCCCATGGGCCACCCCTTCCTGTCGCGTGTGCGGCTGGCCGGCCGGCTCTCTGACTCTCTCCTCCTCTCTCCTGCGTCCTTCCCTCTCCCTAGTTGTGTCCTTCTCGCCCACTTGCCCGCCACCCTGTCTCCCCTTCTGCCTCTCCCTCTCTCCCCCAGCGGCCCTCTACCTGCTCTCACAGCACCTCTGCCTTCCCTTCTCGCTCAGTCCCTTCCTCTGTGCCCTGCTCTCCCGTCTGCTGGCTCTACCAGTCTCTGCCTCTTCGAGAAAGCTGCTCCTTACTTCCCTCCTCCTCCCTCCTCCCTTCTCATCTAGCCTGCTCGCCCCAGCTTTTTCATTTCCTCTGACTGCCCCGCCTTCTCTCCCCCTGCCAGTTCCAGAGGGCCCCCCCCTGCTTCCTCCCCCCTTCCCCGGCCCGCTCCCTCCAACTCTCCTGCCCAGTGCAGCCCAGTCCACTCTCCTTCCCTCCCTGCTTCCTCTCCTGGTCTCATTCCCTGAGCCACCTGCCACTTCCCCACACCTAGGTCTCTGCCCTTCTCTGCCCCTCCCCAGCATCTCGGGCAGCATGGGGATCCCTGAGTCATTACACCCTGGAGCACACCAAGACCTGAGGGGCATAGCTGGCCAGTCCAAGAGGCTGTCTGGGGGTGGCCTCTGGGATCTATTCTGGGCTTCAGGCCCCGGGGTTAGGACATTGCCCAGGGATTGAGAAATGACTAGGAAATTCTTCCCCAATGTAGTGTTTTTCAGCCACTACTGAGATTTCTGCTCCTCCAGATACAATTCGCTCCTTCCAGAAGGCCGGGGAAGGAGGTGGTGGGGCTCGAGAAAGAACGCCAGTCCCTAGAGCTTGTCCTAGGGTGCAAGCCTATCAACCCGGCCGAGTCTTGGGACAACAGATTCTGGGGAGGAGGGCTTTGGTGTCCAGTAGTAGTGCCGGGGACAGGCCCCAGGACTTCCAAGAGCATCAGAGGGGAGTACCCTCCCACGCTCTTGCTTCTCGCTCCAGCAAGCCCCGGCCCCAGGCCAACCCCGGAGACCTTGACTTCCAGGATTAAGATTTTAATATTTGGGCCACAAACAGCCATTCAGGACTCCAAGATCATTGTCATGTCCAATTCTCCCACACCTCCCCAAACACACCTTAGCCACCACCCCCAGGCCCGTGTGCTCAGCCCGCATGTCCCTGCTGCCCACACAGTGGCCACAGCCCCGGGCCCCACGGAGTCAATGGCTTCCCATGCAACCTCCCCACCCAGAAGGGCCAGAGCCCCTCTCAGATGCCCCTTATTTCTGAGGGAGGCAGTTTAAGTGGAGCGATTACAAACTCGGGGGCTCATTTATTTGACGTGAGTTCCTGTCCCCATCCCACTACCTCTTTGCAGCGTGATGACCTGGGTGAGAACGAGAAGCTGGTGTGCCTCAGCTTCCTCATCTGTACAATGGGGGTAAACCCAGCTTCATGGGCCAGGCAGCCGGCCATGACCAGTGGCCCCTGCCAGAGCCCTCTCTGTGACAAGGAGCGCGTGTACACACATGTGTCACGTCCGAGCCCTGGAGGGGATGTTCCCGATGCCAAGGGCTGGACACTGGGTAGTTGGAGACTTCCCCTTTCTGCACCCAAGCACCTCGGTCACCACAACTGCCTCACCCCTTTCCCCCTCTCCCTATCACCCATGCGCAGCAGCACCCCAGCTTCCGGCCTCAGCTCCAGCCACACCAGGGGCTTGGGGAGGTGCCCCGGAGCCCATGGCCTCGGGCCTCCTGGCTCTGCGGCTCCCCACACTGCCCCGGTTTCTGCAATCCCCAGGCAGACCAGCAGGAACTCAGGAAGTTATATGATATTAATGAGGGATGATGCCTGGCGGGCTTATGTCCTGTGGCAGCATCAGGGGAGTTGGGGGCGGGGCGGGGAGGCTCTGGCTCCTGGAGCCTCCCTCCCCCTGGCTTCCTGTCCCCACCAGGGACCGATGAGCACTCAGGAAGTCCACTCGGCTCCCAGGCCCAGTGTAGCCTGGCCTCTGGCACCCTGCCCCCCTCCAGGCCTCAGTTTATGCACCTGTACTCCTGGGGGCCAGGAGGGCTCGCATCCCTGGCATCCATCATATGCTCCAGGGCAAGTGGGGGAGGCAGCGACTCTAATGAGAGGTCCCCAAGGCTGGTTTCAGTGCTGGACCCCCTCCACTCCTTTTCAAGAACCCTGGCATCCTGCCCATCTGTGACCACGCCCACAGCCAGGGCCACAAAGGGTCCCTCTTCCCTCAGGTGTCTTGGGGGTGAGAAGTCACTCCAGCTGGGCTGTGAGCGGGCAGCTTCCAGGACTGGGAGTGGGGGGGAGTGTGGGAAGGAACAGCTCCAGGAAGGTGAATCAGCCTCCCTTCTTCTCTCCCACGGCTTGAACAGTACTCGGGAATCCCCAGAAGGACTGTGGACAGGGGCAGAGGAAGGAGGCCGCCCAGGGACAACCGGGAATGGCCGGCACAGTCCCTGGGAGGGGAAGATGGGCACCCAGGAGAGGGCGTGCAAGGGGCTGTGGCGGACACGTGAACTTCAGGCGTGGGTCTGTGTGACATTAGTGGGGTCTGCGGAACTGAAGTGAGCATTTTTAAAAGATATTTTTCTTGGGGCGTCTGGGTGGCTCAGTCATTAAACCTCTGCCTTCAGCTCAGGTCATGATCCCAGGGTACTCGGGTCAAGCCCTGCATCTGGCTCCCTGCCTAGCTGGAGATCTGCTCCTCCCTCTCCCACTCCCCCTGCTTGTGTTCCCTCTCTCACTGTGTGTCTCTCTCTGTCAAATAATTAATAAAATCTAAAAAAAATATTTATTTATTGGGGTCCCTGGGTGGCTCAGTCAATAAGCGTCTGCCTTGGGCTCAGGTCATAAGCCAAGGGTCCTGGGATCGAGCCCCACATGGGCTCCCTGCTCTGCGGGAAGGCTGCGTCTCTCTCTCCTATTAACCCTGTTTGTGTTCCCTCTCTCACGGTGTCTCTGTTCAATAAATAAAATCTTTTTAAAAAATATTTTATCTATCATCTATCTATCTATCTATCCGAGGTGGGGGGCAGAACAGAAGGAGAGGGACAAGCAGACTCCTGGTTGAGTGTGGAGCCCAACTTGGGGCTCAATCCCATGAACCCCAGAGATCATGTCTAGAGCTGAAACCAAGAGTCAAACGCCCAACCCAGTGAGCCACCCAGGCGCCCCCTACCGGCGCATTTAGACAGCACCGTGAAAGTGTGTGCTTGTGGGCACGGTGGCTGTGAGTGGGCATGATTTTCTCAACTACCTATTTGTACATCTGTGTTCCTTTGTCCACTTCGTTGTGGGTCTGTGCGTGCATGGTTATATTGTGGGCCCATGGACTTCTTTATGGCTGTGTCTCCGTGTGTGTGTGTGTGTGTGTGTGTGTGTGTGTGTGTTTGCATGGAGGGACTGCCTGGCACAGGGGGAAGAGCAGCTTTGGAAGCGTCCCTCCTGCCCCTCACCAGTCACTTGCTGTGTTGTGAGACTCTGGACAACAACTTCCCCAGCTCAGCCTGGATGTTCTTTGTCGCCTTGCCCCTGTTGGGGTGTGGTGAGAGATTAGGGACCGAGTCCCCCCTGCCTGCCTCCAGGAAGCCCTCAAACCAGCTGCTATTCGTTCGACAAACTCTCACCCACTTCCAGGGTGCCGAGGGTGGGGGTTGCAGAGGGGCTCTGAGGGCACCATCTGATGGACGCGTGTTCCCAAGTGGCGAGGAAGGGCAGAGCAGGAGCCTGAGCTCAGAAATCCTCCACTGAGTCATCCGCAGCCCTGGGCCTCTCCCACGCCTGCTTGCTGGCCAGTGCCTCCAGCTGCCTGCCCAGGCCCCCCTCCGGACCTGCCCCTGAGCTAAGACCCTGCTCACCCGGGGCCTGACCTTCTCCTGACTCCCTGGTGTTCTGACCCTGCCCTGGGAAGAGGTTGGCCCCCACCTCGTACCCCTCCCCGCCCACACACACACTAAGGGGTGCAGGCGCTCCTGCACATCCCATCTCCTGCTCACACCTGCCAAGCCGACCTGTCTACCTGTGTCCTTCCACTGCTGCAGGAAGTTGCTCTGTGACCCTCCTAACCTGTCCCTCATTGCCAGGTGCCAACGCCTTCCGACAGGAACCATTTGTCTCTGCCCACCTCCCTCTCCTACACCCCAAATGGGCCCTTGCCAGCCTCTGCTTCTCGTCCCCGCTTCAAGGGGCTCTACTCTTGCCATCCCCACCCTGCCTTTGCCTGGCCTGGGCCCCTCCTCTGAGATACCCTCACTTCTGTCCTTCAGGACCCCCTCCAACACCTCCAATCCCTCCTAAACCCTCATCCATCAGGGTCCACTCCAACCTCAAGCCCCAACTGGCCAGGGGCTGTCACTTCCCTGTGCCTGATTCCATGCCTATAAAATGGGGGTAAACAGAGTCCTTTGGGGGATCATCTGAGAATTAAGTGAGGTGGGGCTTCAGAAATGGGACTCCAATAAATGATGGCCATAGTTGTGACTTGGGGCCACCCCTCCCCTAACCCCCCTCAGCAGAGCTCAGAGCATGTGGAGTGCAAAGGGCAGACAGCTGCTGGGAGGGGCAGCCTAGCGCCCTTCAGGGTTTGGGGTGAAGTGGGAAGGGACTGCTAGCAGCAAGCACCTCAGGTGGTGCCCTCTCTGCCTCTTGGCCTGGCTCCGACCCCAGAGCTGACCTCACAGGGGAGGCTGGCCGGAAAGAGCAGCGGGTAGCCAGAAGCTGGTACTACAGTCATACCCACTAACAAGATTACCCAGGTTTGCATGCATGGATGCTGGTCACATGGGACCTGCCTTGTCTGGCTCATCCAGCATCTGCTCCCACCACCCCCGCCTCGCTCCCACACCTCCTCCAGGTAGACCTCCATCCTGCCAGCCCTCCCTTCATCCAGCCCCCTTGCTTGTTTTGATTTCCATTCCCCAAGACCAGGAATGTAAAGGAGGAAGGATCCACAATACACAGCCCCACGATGTCAGCTCTAAAAGGATCTAAATCCCTACAGTCTAGGCTCAGGAAATCCTTACATTCCTGGAGTTGCAGAGCTCTGGATCCCAGCCGGACAAAGGAACAAGATTCTGGCCCCACAGGGTCGAAATACTCCAGAATTCCAGCCCTCTGAGGTCCGCAATTCTAGATTCCTCTGCTTCTCAGGTTCTAGGATGTAAGGATGCTGGGTCTGAGAAATTCCAGAATTCTCTGGCAACTTCCCTCCCAGTAACCCTACTCCCCAGCTCCACTCCGCCCCCCAGCTCATCCTTGGCTCTCTCTGTCCCCAGTGTCCCCCGGGGCTCCCACAGACATGATGCAAGTCGGCCTGGAGCCAGCTGAGAGGGGTGAGAGGCAGGAGGAAGATGTAATTACAGCTTGTCCTGCCTCAACCCAACAGGAAGCTCAGAGTTGGGGCCCAGGGGACCCTAATCCAATGTGAATAATGGAGCACTCACCAGAAATACACACGGCCCAGTGAGCCGGCTCCATCCAGATTCTCGGGGGTCTGGTCCCCATTAGCCCCAGGCTGGGGAGCACAGGTGTTATTCCAGAGAAAAGAGGAAGTGGGGATGAGGAGACAGGAGGGGGTCTCTAACCCCATGGCCCTCTAGCCAACCTGGTAAAATAATTGACCAAACCCACAGCTCACCCAATCTACATCTCATTTCCTTTTAAGATTTTTTAATGTATTTCTTTGAGGGAGAGAGAGAGCACAAGCAGGAGGAGAGAAAAGCAGTCTTTCTGCTGAGCAGGGAGCCCCATGTGGGACTCGATCTCAAGACCCCAGGATCATGACCTGAGCCGAAGGCAGACGCCCAATCGACTGAGCCACCCAGGCACCCCTTCATCTCATTTCAGCAGACATTCAGGATGTGATACATTCCACTTTAAGAAGCCCCTGGCTTGGGCTCCATGAAAAATAACACCCAGCACTGAGGCTTCTTAAGCAGGAGATGTTGGGGCATGGTGTTGACGTTGGAGAGCTGAAAAGCCCAGGTCCCACCTCCCAGTCTCTGGTCACCCTGAGGAGGAAGGATATGGGTCTGAGATCACCCACACTTCCACTTTGGGAGAAGCTGCAAATAAGGACTTTTAAGCAAAGGACTACTATTTTTCCATTGGGTCACTAAGTCAAGAACATTTTTTAAACATTATGTAGGCCAAAAGTAAAGAACCAAAAATAAATGAATAAATAAAAGATGAGATAAATAGAACTGCAGGCTGGAAATGTCCTGTGGGCCACCCATGTGTGAACTGAGAAACACAGGGCAGGAACCAAAGCTGTCACAGTCCTCCCTATGTCCTCAGGACAAAGAAATAACTGTTGAAGGAAAGAATAGTACATATTAATTTGTCTCCTCCCCCTCTAGCCACGTTTCTCTCTCCTCCTGGTCCCCAGGTTGTAAGATTTTTTTAAAGATTATTTATTTATTTATTTATTTGACAGAGAGAGAGAGAGAGAGAGAGACAGCACAAGCAGGGGAAGCAGAAGAGGGAGAAGCAGGTTTCCCACTGAGCAGGGAGCCCGATGTGGGGCTTGATCCCAGGATCCTGGGATCATGACCTGAGCTGAAGGCAGACCTTAACCAACTGAGCCACCCAGGCACCAACTCCTGGTTCCCAAGTTTTATTATCACCCTGTCTCAGCTCAGGTGTCCCCTCCTCCAGGAAGTCCTCCCTGATTCCTAAGCTGAGTTAAGTATACCCTCTGAGCTCCCCCACCCCAGCCCTGCCCGCTCAGGGTCACCATTATCTGGGAATAGGTCTGTCTCCCTCCCAAGGGTTTCTGAGTCCCAAGAGGGCAAGGCCAGGGATGTCTCAGTCACAACCAGGTTCCTAGCTTCACCCAACGAGACTAGTCGCACAGCAGCTACCACAGAAATGAATGAACAACAAACAGAGATCAGTGCTAAGGACAGAGGTAAGAAGCCTGCGGCAGGGGTTGGTCATTCAGGGAGGTGAGAAAGGGGCGACGGGCACAGGGACTCCTAAAAATCTACAGCCCAAGAGAGGAGAGAGGCCAGCTCAGGGGTTGGAGATTCAGCGCTGGAGGCCATGGTCCTCACCCCATTACCTCCTAGCTCTGTGACTTGGAATAAGGAACCTCCTTTGGCTCAGTTTCCTCATCTGCAAAATGGGTACTATACAAGCAGCCAGCTGCCTTCTGGGGCTATGGAAATGATTAAATAAATTCAGGATCGTGGAGTGCTCTGTGGAGGTCAGAGCCCAGAGAGCGCATTTCCTCCCGTGCAAGCCTCGCGCCCACACACACCCCGCGAATCCTCGCCCCCCAACACATTCCAGACACACTCAGAAGAGATGAGAAGGGACGCAGGTTCCTCCATGACGGTCCCAAGTTCTGGGCGTGCCTCACATTCCCCCAAAGCACGGGTCCCACCACAGTCACCACGTTTATTGGGTCCATAGTTTGGCAGGGGCGGGTAAGCGGTCAGGAAGACTCAGAGCAGAACGCAGAACAGGCGCTTGTCGCGGAAGGGGTTCTCCGCGGCGGGTACCGGCGTCACCAGCGGGTCGTCCTTGGCGTGCGTCTCGCAGAAGGCGAGGAGTTCGGCCGCCGCCTGCGACACCTGGGGGCGCCCGCGTGAGGTCCGTCCGTCAGCCTCCCAAGGCCCCGCCTCTTGCCCGGGCACGCCCCAACCCCTCCCCGGGCCCGGCTCCGCCCCCTTCGTGACCACGCCCCCTACCCGAGTCCCGCCCCCCGGGTCCAGCCCAGTTCTGCAGGGAATCTTCCCACCGGCCCTACCCCAGCGGCGCCGGGTCCAGACCCCAGCCCCGGAGCCCACGCCTTCCTCCCCACCTCCACCCCGCACCTTCATGCGGTCGATGTTCACCTCCAGCTTCAGCTGTTCCACCGTCTTGCGGGCCTCCGCGATCTTGGCCATGTTGTTGGACATGGCTGAGGGCGGGGAAGAGTTTAAAAGCAGGGCGGGAGTGGGGGGCCGAGAGGGTTAGACTGGGGCAAGTCTGAGTCCCCAGGTAAGGATGGCAGTGATACTGGGACCCGGCGACAGGCTTGTGGATGGAAGAGCGTACAAATGGGGTGCCCAGAGATGGAGGGAGGGACAGGAAAACAGAGAAAGAGGAATGAGGAGACGTACAGATGGGGGACCAAGAGGAAGGCCAATGGAGGGACAGAGGGACAGGGAGGAGAGGGGCATGGGAAGATGGTGGAGGGGTACATGGGATGGGGTACCTAGAGGCAGGTGGAGGGAGGGACGGGAGAACAGGGCCACAGGTGCTGGATCGGGATCCAGGTGTCCTCAGCCCCCTGGCGGATAGAGCAGGAGCCAGGAGGGGGCCCTCCCCAGGCCAATTAGCGGTGGCTCCGGGGAGAACATGGAATTAAGATCGCGGCGGGAAAGGCGCAGAGGGGGCCTCATTAGGGCCTTGGCAGCAGCTGCCCCCTCCGGCCCCCTTGGGGAGCTCCCCCACCCCAGCCCTGGCCACCTCAAAGGCTCCTCTGCTCATTAGCAGCCAGAGAGAGGCCTGGGGGTGGGGGTGGGGGGGTAACCCAGGCAGGAATGGGAGAGGGGCAGAGAGGATGGAGGGACAAATGGAGGGTCGGAGAGAGACACGACTAAGTGATAGAGGGATAGATTGAGGCCCAGAAGAAATAGACTGGGTGGGGGGGGGGTGGAGATGAAGGGATGGAGCCACGGAAGGAGTAGAGGGAGGGGAGGACAGATAGGGCGGTAAAGAAAGGGACAGGTTGATCCAAGGGGACAAAGGGACCGAGTGGGGACAGAGAAGGGGAGGTGGAGGGTCTTGGAGGGATGGAGTAAGGGGGTGGGAAAGGAGAGAGAGATGGACAAATGGAGGGACAGAGTGAGGCACAGCGGGGATAAAGGGACAGAGGAGAGAAGGACAGAGGAACAGAGAGAGGGAGGGACTGGAAGGGCTGGGGGAGAGACAGACTGTTGGAGACGCAGAAGTAGAAAGTCATTCATTCGCTCACTCATTCGTTCATTCCCAGGCAGACAGACCAAGGCTGCAATCGGCAGAGGAATTAGCTGTGCAGTGGAGATCCGAGCCTCCTACCTGTTGCTGCTTCCGGGCTAGGATGGCGGGCAGGTGGCGGTGGCTGGGAGCAAGCGTCTGGGTCCCCCCCATCCCCAGTCCCGCCCCACCCCCTCCCCCGGGGCTTAGCCCCTGAGGGCCCGCCTCCTCCTGCTGCCACTGCCGCTGTCCTCAGCGCCCTGGCCGCCTCAGGTCTGTCTCTCTGGGTCCCCTCTGTCTGTCTCCTTCTTTGTCTTTCTGTTTCTGTGTCTCTGTTGCTCCTGTTCTGGGTGTCTCTTGCTCTCCCCCTTTCTCTCTCCCAATCTCCCGTCTCAGTCTCTGCCTCTGCCTCGGTCTCTGTCCATCTGGAACACACTCACACGGGCACACACACACTCCCTCTCAGGAAAAGACAATCTCTCCCAGTGTGTCCCACACCCTGTCCATATCCCACATCGCAAAAACATCTCCTGTGAGTCCTGCACAGCCTGTCACTCCATCACATGTGCTTTCCCACCCTGTCACACCTGCCACCTGTGTCACCCCACCCCAGCCCCTCACACAGAGATGCACACTACCTGTCTCACAACCAACCCACACCCTCCACACACAGGGCCCTATGGTGCCACAGCCACTGAACCCCTCAAACTGCCGCAAAGCATCCATGCCACCTCGCACAAGCACAGATATCCTATCTTAGACTGTCCCGTGTGCGAACAGAATTTCACCCAGTGTCACGCGCAGTCTCTCGAGACGTCCATCACACACATTCGCAGGCAGCTGAAACTTGGGTCTCACACCTGACAGCAACTTCCGCCACACTTTTTACCAGGGTCTCACACGGTGATGTGGAATTACTCACATGACATCTTTGGGAGCGCTGTCACACAACCACAACATTCTGTGGTGTTACATGGTGAGACACAGTCACACGTCCAGTGACCCACACACACACATACAGTCATGCTTGCTCTTGCACAATCTGCTGGTGTCACACACAGTCTCACACAGTCCCTCACAGAGTGTCCCCTCCACACACTGTCACACACACAAGCTCCTGCTAAGCCTTGCGCAGTTCACACCGAACACAGCCGTCCCCACCCTCACCCTGCAGTCTTGTGTGGCGCACACATTTACAGGCACAAGATCTCGCTCATCTTCTCATCTCCAAGGGCCCCACACAGTGACACACGCCCTCATACGCTGTCACAACACTGTGACAGTCTTTCACTATCCCACACGATCTGTGCCACACAGAGTCATACAGTTTCTCACAGTCCGTCAGTGTGGCTGACATATACTGTCATACTCACATGGTCCCTCTGTCACCCCCACTCCCCTGGGGCCTGTCACACCACCTTCTCACACCACCTCTGAGTGTGTCCCACTCATCCGGTCTCACTCTCTGTCACACATCATCTGCTGTGTGACACACACAGCACTCGTGTCCTCTCCATGTTGCACACTGTGCCACACAATCTCTCGCTCTCACGTAATCTCTTAATGTCTCAACCGGTCCCCCGAATAGTGTCTCAGGCACACCCAACCTCCAGGGGTCCCACGCAGTCACCCGCGCGTCATCTTTCCCATCTCACAGACACCATCGGATACAATCTCTCAGTGTAACACATGGTTTCACAGTCATACCCTTTGGCTGGTAGTAGCAAAACCTCCCAAGGTCACACAGCCACACACCAGCCTCTGGCGTCATGCACAATCTCACGGTAGTACACACTCACACAGTCTCTTGGCGTCACACACCATTCCCCGGTGTCACCCAGGGGCACCCACGGTGTCTCTCCAGCTTCAGGCACATGCCTGCGGGCATCCACACTCAGCCCTCGGGTCTCTCGCGACTGCTCCCTGATAGCCACACGGGGGAGCCCGTGGCCCGCCAACGCCGAAGCCGTAGGCGGAGGTGGAAGTTGGGAGAGCAAGCTGCAGACCCCGGAGGAAGACCAGGACACAGAACGGTGGCGGGGGCTGGAGGCCAGAGGGAGAGAACTGAAGATGGACTGGGACAGAGAAGTTCAAAGAGAGGGGGTAGGGAGTTGCCGAGAGAGGCAGTGTGGCAGAAAGAGAGGCAGAGACAGAAATTTGGAGAGATGGAGACCTAGGGGGTAGGTGCACCAGAGACTGGCAGAGGAGGCAGAGACAGAGACATGCAGGGTATAGGAGAGACACACAGAGAGACATGGAGAGAGTCGGGGGCGCCTGCGTGGCTCAGTTATTAAGCAGCTGCCTTCCACTGGGATCATGATCCCAGAGTCCTTGGGATCTAGTCCCACCTCGGGCTCCCTGTTCAGCGGGGAGCCTGCTTCTCCCTCTCCCTCCGCGTGCCGCTCTGCCGACTTGTGCTCTCTCTCTCTCTCTGTCAAATAAATAAAGTCTTTTAAAAAGAAAAGTAATATAGAGAGTCAGAGACAGGGACCGAGAAACGCAGACACCTAGAAACATAGAAGCGAACAGGGCGCCTGGGTGGCTCAGTGGGTTAAGCCGCTGCCTTAGGCTCAGGTCATGATCTCAGGGTCCTGAGATTGAGTCCCACCTCGGGCTCTCTGCTCGGCAGGGAGCCTGCTTCCTCCTCTCTCTCTCTCTCTGCTTGCCTCTCTGCCTACTTGTGATCTCTCTCTGTCAAATAAATAAAAATAAATAAATAAAATCTTTAAAAAAAAAAAAAAACATAGAAGCGAACAGACGAACGAACTCGCACACCCCGCGGCCCACAGGGGCGGGTGGCGGAGGCGGGGCCTGCAGGGCGCGCCCCAGGGGCGTGGCCCGGGCGCTCTGGTGGGCGTGGTTGGGGCAGGGTTCGGAAGAGGCGCGTCCCGGTGCTGACCATTAAGGGCGTGGGCTGGCGGAGGCGTGTCCCGAGCGGCGGGTGTTGGGGGAAAGGGGGGGTCTCCACGCAGTCAGCCCATCCAAATTCGGTTTTTACCGACTGCATGGGGAAGCGACACCGGCTGGAAGGGGACGCCGGCCCAGGTGCCTGGCAGCGATTTGATATGAGGGTATCAGACCCTGACTCCCCCGCCCCCAACCCCGAAGTAGCAACGGGCCTAGGTGGGGGAGGGGAACCGGGCTCACATCTGGAAAGCATCAGGCGCGCCGGACGTGCCAGGGCCCCGGGCTCGGCTGCAGAAGGGGGAGGGAAGCTAGGGCGCCCTCGTCCTCCCCCTTAACGGGGTCTGCCGGCGCCGGGGAGGGGCCTGGGCTTGCGCCGAGCCTCTGCGCCTCCCGCAGCTGGTTTCCATCAGCAGTTTTGGCCCGGGCCGCCCCCAAGGAGGAAACCCAGCTTAGAGTGGGGGAAGACAGGGTGACGACCCAGTCTCCTTTCCCGGTCTCTGACGGCAGCCAGACGCTGGGAGGGGGCTGGGGAGACGGACTGACCGACGCTGCTCGAATCGTTCATAACCTCCATTTCTCGCCGGAGCTGCAAACCTCAGCCTTCTTTCCACCCGCATAACTTTAGTTTCCAGGTGTGCAATGCTGTCTTGTGCCGCAAAGGAATGGCCCCAGCCTCGTGACAGCCTAGGAGTCCATGTATTGTGCCCATTTTTTGGAGGAGGAAACCGAGACCCTGGATTTGGCTTCAGTTCTAGCTTTTTTTTTTTTTTTTTTTTTTTTTTTTTTTTAGGATTTTATTTATTTGACAGACAGAGATCACAAGTAGGTAGAGAGGCAGGCAGAGAGAGAGAGAGAGGAGGAAGCAGGCTCTCCGCTGAGCAGAGAGCCGGATGCGGGGCTCCATCCCAAGACCCTGAGACCATGACCGGAGCTGAAGGCAGAGGTCTTAACCCACTGAGTCACCCAGGTGCCCCCAGTTTTAGCTTTAATTATTCAAGAAGTGTGCAGTGAATGCCAACAGTAACTCTAAGGTCGAATACCCCATCGCTATTGTCTATTTCCAGCTGGATGTCTGGTGGGTATGGCACCAAGCTCCAGATTCCACCTGCCAAACCCTCTTCCTACTGCAGTCCCAACCATCTGATAGTAACTCTTAACTTCCCTCCCTCTCTCACACCACTGATCTTGTGACAAATGCCATTAATGCCAGCTTCCGTCTGTCCCCAATGCACAGTCACTTCTCACCTCCTCTGCTCTCCACACTCTGGTCCAGCCACCATTCCTCACTGGCTTCTCTCATCCTGGTCCCCACAGACCAGCCAGAGGGATCCTGTGGAGATGAAGTCCCCAGATAATAGCAAATGTTCGCAAGGAGGTGGCAAAATTGGAAGCGTCACACACTGGTGGTGGGAAGTAAAATGCTGCGGCCACTGTAGCAGTTGTTCTGCATTCATTCAGCAGAACAGTCTGACAGTTCTTCAAAAGGTTAAGGTCCCCATATGACCCAGCAATTCCACTCCTAGGAACCAACCTTTAAAAAACCCCGAAAACATACATCCACACAAAGATTTGTACATGAACGTTCATGGCACCATGATTCATAATAGCCCCCAAGTGGAAATGACCCAAATATCAACGGATGAGTGGAAAAACGAAATGTGGTCTGTCCAGACTGTGGGATAGCATTTGGCAGTAAAAAGAAACACAGTACTGACACATGCTGCCATGGGCTGAACTTTGAGAACATTGTGCTAAATCAAAGAAGTTGGTCCCAAAAGGCCATGTATTGCCTAATTCCATTGATATGAAATGTCCAGAATAGGCCAATATAAAGGGACAGAGAGAGAATCCGATGAGTGGTTTCCAGAAGCGGGGGGATAGTGGACGATGACAGCTACGGGAGCAAAATTTCTTAATCGGATGGAAATATTCACAACTGTGTGAAAATATGAAACACCGCTGAACGCTACACTTATATGGGTGAATTTTATGGTAGGTGAATTATATCTCAGTAGAGCTGTTAATCCTTTCACCTCCCTCCCTCCCCCCTCCCACTGGGAAAAACCCAAGTCCCTCTTGTGCTAAGAATTCTCCCATGTGGCCCACCTCCCTCAGAGTGAAAATCAAAATTGTCACCAAGGCCCATGACACCCCATGCAATGTGGTGAGCCCTACCATTTTCTGCCCACCACCCTGGCTCCTCTCACCACTGCTGTCCGTCCCCCCAAGACATTCACAAGCCTCCCTCCCCCACTCGTTCAGATCTCTGTTCAAATGCCATCTTCTCAATTAGACCATCCCCATCACTCCGCTCCCCCATCCCACCCAAGTCCCTCATATCTCAGCTCAGTTTTTTCCCCATAGTCCCTATCACCTTTAACAAATTATACAATTTATTTACTTATTAAGTCAATGGCCTTGCCCCTTCCCTAGCTCCCAACCTGGTAAGCAGTTCCTTTTGCACCCTTCTAGAAATAAAACATATAGCAAACAGGCTATATAGGCCAGTGCTTAAGAACATAGACTCGTAGGCAGCCTGAACTTAAATCTGGCTTTGCTACTTATTAACTTACTTGAGGCAAGTTATTTAACATCTCTGTGCCTCAGTTTCTCCACCTGTAAAATGGGCATAATAGTATCTATATATCTAATAAACTCTCAAGGTTCTGAGGATTAAGTGAGTCACCAAGAAGAGTCTGGCATGCAGTAAATGCTCAATTTATTGTTAACTGTTATTTTCTTTTGTTTTGTTTTTAAAAATGGGCTCCAGGGGCGCCTGGGTGGCTCAGTGGGTTAGGCCACTGCCTTCAGCTCAGGTCATGATCTCGGGGTCCTGGAATTGAGCCCCGCATCGGGCTCTCTGCTCAGTGGGGAGCCTGCTTCCCCCTCTCTCTCTGTCTGCCTCTCTGCCTGCTTGTGATCTCTCTGTCAAATAAATAAAATCCTTAAAAAAAAAAAATAGGCTCCATGTCTGATGTAGGACTTGAACTCACCACCCCGAGATTGAGTCATGTGTTTACCAACTGAGCCAGACAGGTATCCCGCTGTTACTGTTTTATTATTTTTAATGAGCAAGCACTAAAATCTTAAAAAAGAAGGATGGCCACCCATATATACTTCAACCATTTTGGCCACCAAGTAGCCTGTGTAGCCTTTGACAAGTCCCATCCCCTGAGTGTAGCTGCCTCTTTGATGGAATGGAGATGGGGCAAATATTCCCAAAGGCCTGACAAGCAATGGCTTTTCCTGGCAGACTTTCAAAACTGACTTTTATCTGTTGGTATTCCAAAAGAAATACGTGCTTATCCATACACACACACTACCCACCCACCTTCTAGAATGGAAATTCCACAGGAAGGACCTTTTTTTTTTTTTTTTTGGTTTTGTTCCTTTCTTCTTGTTCCTCACCACCTCCGTGGGCACAGGACATGCAGGTGAGCAGAGTAGGTCTGGTCTCTGCTCTTTCAGGGTTCAAAGCTACAGAGAGATGGACCCACCCATGTAAACACAAAGGTCAAGACAGAGTAAGTACCGTTCTTCAGACTGCGGAGTTGGGTGGAGGTTGGATCCCAACCTTAGCTCCCTCTTTCTTGCTGTGCGGCAGTTAGTAAAGGCCCCTCTCCAAACTTCTCCTTATGCACCCATGAAATCTGTGTGATTACTGAACTTATCCAATAGAAATATGGGCAAAGGGTGTGAACAGGCAACTCATAGAATTAAAAGTGGCCTAAAAGAGATACAAATGTGTTGCCTCATGGCAACGGGGAGAGAGACGTGGTAGTTAAAAGAGAACACAGTTTTCCCCCATAAGACTGGCAAAAATGTCTGGTGAACTGATGGAAAAATGGGCATCTCAGAAATTGCCTTTGGAAATGTCAGCTGAGGGCATGCTTAGTGGAAGGAAGTGTGGCAGTGTTGATTAAAAGATTTTAAATGGGGACGCCTGGGTGGCTCAGTTGGTTAAGCAGCTGCCTTCGGCTCAGGTCATGATCCCAGCCCCACATCGGGCTCCTTGCTCCGCGGGGAGCCTGCTTCTCCCTCTGACTCTGCCTTCCACTCTTGTCTGCCTGTGCTCGCTCTCCCTCTGAAAAGTAAATAAATAAAATCTTTAAAAAAAATAAAAATAAAAATAAAAAAGTTTTTAAATGAATATATTATAATGACCAAGCAATTCTATTTCTTAGAGTGGAGCCTCTGGAAATACACACATATAGGCACAGAGATAGGTACAAGGACATTACTGCTGCGAAGTCCCCAACAGCAAAAGAACTGGGAGAGCGGACAATCCCACAGTGGATGCTAAAGCAGCCATTGATAATACAGTGATGGGGGACCTGGCATCATTGATAGAGCACTCGACTCTTGATTCAGGGCTGTGAGTTCAGGCACCACACTAGGGGTAGAGATTACTTAAAAATGAAATCTTTAGGGACAGCTGGGTGTCTCAGTCAGTTAAGTGTCTGTCTTCACCTCCAGTCATGATCCCGGGGTTCTGGGATGGAGCCCCATGTCTGGCTCCTACTCAGCAGGAAGCCTGCTTCTCCCTCTCCTCTCAGCTCTTGCTCTCTCTTGCTATCTCTGTCTCTCTCTCTAATAAATAAATAAAATATTTTTAAAAAATAATAACACAGTAACAGAAAATATGTCATCTAAAATTAGATGAATGGACAAATTCCTAGAAGAATACAACTTAGTAAAACTGACACAGGAAGAAATAGAAAAGCTAAATAGTCCTGTAACCATCAAAGAAATCCAATTTTTTTTTTTAAGATTTTATTTATTTATTTGACAAACAGAGATCATAAGTAGGCAACAGGCAGGCGGAGAGGAGGAAGCAGGCTCCCTGCCAAGAAGAGAGCCCGATGTGGGGCTCAATCCCAGGACCCTGAGATCATGACCTGAGCCGAAGGCAGAGGCTTTAACCCACTGAGCCACCCAAGCGCCCCAATTTTTTTTTTTTTAAAAGAGGGAGAGATGGAACAGGAGCAGGGAGTGGGGGGAGGGGAAGAGGGGGAGGGGGAATCTTAAGCAGACTCCATGCCCAGTGTGGAGCCCAACAAGGGGCTCAATCTCACAACACTGAGATTATGACCCGAACTGAAATCAAGAGTCGGACACTTAATCAACTAAGCCACCAAGACATGCCTACAAAAATCCAACTCTTAACTGAAATCCTTCCCATAAAGAAATCTCTGGACACATGGGGTGCCTGGGTGGCTCAGTGGGTTAAAGCCTCTGCCTTCAGCTCAGGTCATGATCCCAGGGTTCTGGGATCGAGCCCCACATCGGATCTCTGCTCCGTGGGGAGCCTGCTTCCTCCTCTCTCTCTCTGCCTGCCTCTCTGCCTGCTTGTGACCTCTGACTGTCAAATAAATAAATAAAATCTTAAAAAAAAAAAATCTCCGGACACAGATGACTCAACACCACCAAAATAACAGTGATACACAAGGCAAATATATAGCTCAATTTATATGTGTGTGTATATACATATATATATATATATATATGTATATACACACACATATATATATAAATATGTATATGTATATAATAGTTATACATTTGTATAGTTACTTAGATTCATATATATTTGCAAATGTATAAAGGAAAACATGCAAGAATATGCAACAAACTAATTATGATAACTTCTGAAAGAAGGGATTTGGGGTTGTCCCTTTACCCGTATTTTTATGAAACCATGTTTATGCCCAAACACAACTCAATCAAAGATCAGATTCTTTATAGCCCATGACAGGAAAATTAGGTTGAGACCCACCCTGAGATCTGCCATCTGGTTCTGGACACTACTATATTCAAAGCAAACAGTAGTTGCACACTAAATGTTAGTCCAAAGGAAAACCATTTCTCTTATTTAACCACAGAAGAAGAGTCTACCACATATGTAACACTGTGCATTTATTTACAAAGAGGTTAGAGAAACACACAGAGTCTGGCCCCCCTGTGCACTGGGGAGTCACCATCGTCATAATAAATACAGTGATTTTTAAAAAAGAAAAAAAAATACTGGATTGGAACAGTTGAGGGTCTTCCTGGGCTCCCCACACTCCCTCTCAGCAGGGGAGAAAGGGGGCATGAGATAGAAGTCATCTTCCTTTCCTCTTCTACCTCTTAATCCTCCATAATTGTCCAGGGATAGAGGTGAAAAGTCTTTCTTTCCAGGTGTTACCACCTCCTACTTGACCCTCAAAACCCCAAAGTCAGTGCTCCTTCCTTTCCCAGGGCACTCTGCAGGCACCACCTGAGTTAGACACAGAGTCTCTGACCATGGTGCCAAGGGGATATCCTAAGAATCCAGGGACATGGACAGGGGGCACTTTGTGAATGGGGAGTGGGGGGAGGACACTGTATCTGGGCATGGAAAGGAGGAATAAGAGGGTTCAGTGACGGAAGCGAACGGGAACAAACGGACTAAGTGTCTAAACTAAAATGGGGAAATTCAAACTGAATTACCCCTTCTGCATACCATAGTACACCCATAGTACAGATGAGGAAAGTGAGGCCCAGACAAAGGGAACTTTCTTGCCCAAAGGCTGCAGAGCCAGCAGCTGAACTGGGTCAAACAGGGCTCCTCCCCCATTCCTCCCTATGGTGGAGGGGGAGCCTTTTCAACCAAGACTTGCAGTGAATGGGGGCAGTGAGGAAGGGTCTTTGGAAGCAGAGAAAATGGTGGTCTTTGGAAGGGAGGTATGGAAGGGTCAGTGATTGGGAGTGTGGTGGTGCAGAGGCCATGAAGGGGGAGCCCAAGCAAACTCCCAAACTCACACTGTAGTCATGACCTTGAGAGAACCCGAACGGAAACGCAGTATCTTTTTCTTGAGTGCGTGGGAAGCCTTGATCTTCACAAAGACTTTGGCGGGGCCCGCAGGCGCCCCTCCACCCGCACCACCCCCTGCCCCAGAGGCCGCGGTGGCTGCCACCAGCTGCTGCGGCCACACCAGACCACCGCTGCCGTCTGAGTCGCTGGATGCGGAGCTGAAGGCCGGCGACTCCCCCTCGCTGGCGCTCGATTCACTCTCCCCATAGCCGCCGCCCACAACACCTGCGGGACCCCGGCGTCCAAGCGGCCCCAGGCGCCCGGCCGAGCACTCCGAGTCGCTGCCCGCGCAGCCATAGAGAAGACGGCGCTGAGGAGCGGACGGGGATGGGCCGGGCACCGGGCCGCGGGCCGCGGGGGCTCGGGGACGGCCGCGGCGCCCGTCCGCAACGTCGATCTCGGCCGTGGAGCGCCAACGGCGGCAGGACCCCGCAGCCTGGGCCGCGAGCGTGGGCGCGGGGCCGCGGCGGGGCCGCGGCGGCCGAGGCTCTTCCCGTTCGGCCGTGGGGTACTTGGGGGGCCCGGGAGGAACCGCGGCCGCGCGGCCCAACAGGCTGGTCTCGGACTGGGAGCGCGCGGCCTTGCGAGCCCTGGGCGAGCCCCGGCGGCCCGAGGCCTCCGTCATGCGTCCGCGGCGGCCGGCGGCCCGGGGACGCTCCCGGGGTGGGGACTGCTCCACGCTGCGGCCGCGGGTTAGTGGGGGCGCTTTGCGGCGGGCCGCCCGGCCAGGGAGGCCACGGGTGGCGGCCTGCGCGCCCGGGATGTACTGTGCCTTCACCAGGCGCCCCTCGGCCGGGCTGTCGGGGGGCGAGGGAGCGGCGGGCGGCGCGGGGGGCTCGGGCGCCGTCTCCGACTCCCACTGCGAGGCCCAGGCGCGGCCTAGGGCGGCCGGGCTGGCGGGACGACCCCCCGCGCGCTCCACCGGGGGCTCGGGCGCGGGCCGCGCGCCTCCGGGGGGCGGGGACACGTCCGGCGGCCTCTGGCGCACGCTGTTCTGGCGCCGCGGGCCCCCGTCCGCGCCCCCGGGACTGGTCCGGGGCTGGCCCGCCCCCCGGCGGCGGCGTCTGCGCAGGAGCGCCGAGATGTAGCCGTCCAGGGGCCGCCCCGCCCCCGAGGCGTCCGGCGAGTCTGCGGGAGGCCGGCCGCAGGGCCGCGGGCTGCGCAGTGCCACGGCGTGCAATGGACTGGGCGTCAGGAAGGGCCCGGCGCGCGCCCGCCGCTCCGCGGAGGAGCAGGCCTCGGGGCCTGCAGAGCCCGCTGCCGTCGGGTAGGGCGCAGAGTATGATCGTGGCACGGCTGCCCGAGCGCTCACCGCCTCCGGAGCGCTGGGACTGGCGTCTCCTAGGGAGGGAGGCAAGAATAAAAAAAGGAAGAGAGTGGAGGGACCCTCGAAGTCCTTGCTGAAGGAGCCTAGGAGGGGCTAGTTGCCTACCCTGCCCTCCTTCACTGTCATCCAAAACCCTGCTCTCAGCTTTCCCGGCATATCAGGTTCATAACAAAATCGTCACAAGACCATGAAGGGTCTGTCCCGCCTCTGCCTCTCTGACCTTCATATCTAATCCCTGTCTTCTATAATTCTAGGTCTGGGGCTCTGCTGCCCTCTTGGAAGCACACGCCAGTCACGTTCCAGCCTCAGGGCCTTTGCACTTGCCATTCCCTGGAACACGCTTCCCTGAGGATATCTGCTTCGCTTACTTCAGGGCGCCACTCAAATGTCAGAGTCTCAGTGACACCCTCCCTAGCCATGTGTCCTAAAATTGCAACTTCCTCCCCAACTCAAAAGGGTATGCCCTCCCCAGCTCCCTTCCCTAACTTTCTTCTCTTCCTATATGTCTATATCTTATTTATCTTGTATATTATCTGTTTCTCCCACTGCAAAGTCAGCTTTATGAAAACAGGGATTTTTTTTTTCTTTCCCTCTGGGTATTCCTCGCCACTGAAACAAATCTAAGCTGGCACCTAGTAGGGGCTCCGAAACTGACTTGTATAAGTGAACAACAGGAGTTGCTGTTTACGTGGCTACCAAGTGCCAAGTCCAATGGTAGTGAGGGCTCAGGCTCATTGAGTATGAAGAACTTCCCTATGAGGCAGGTGCTGCTAATAATCCTATTTTAACAAAAGGAGAAACAGAGGCCCAGAAAGAAGCAACATGCTCAAAATCACATGAGAAGGAAGGGTCACAGCCAGAGTTTGAATCCAGGTCAGTCTGACTCAGAAGCTTGTGCTCAAAAGCATTCTTTTCCTGCCCATTCCCTGCCTCTCAGGGCCCCAACCCCACCCACCTTACCTAGGGACTTGGGCCTCTCGCTGGCGTAGATGCCTCGGGGTTCAGAGGGACCCAGGCGTCCATAGGAGCCAGATCCAGAGAAGCCACTGTCCCCACAGAAGGTAGAGGGGGGTGAGTCTGGACCTCCCGTGGAGCTGGGGTCTTCATAGAAGCCTGGATTCCAGGGAGTGGAGGAGAGACAATCAGGGGCCTGGATGGGGAAACCAGGGGTGGGGAAAGGAAGAGACCAAGAGGCAGAGACAGGGAAACCTGAGAGGTAGGGGGCAGTAGGAAAGATGGGGATGTCCCAGGCAGACCCTTCTCCCTCTACGCATGCTCACCTGAGCTGCGCCCGCTTTCCTGTTCCAGGCCCCCAGACTCCAGGCTCAGGTCTCCCAGCTGCTGGCCCAGGTCCCAGATGAGCCCAGGCAAGGCCTCCTGAGGGCATGGGGAGAGCAGGATAGTCAGAATATCCCCAATCCTCTGTCGTGTGCCCCCCTCCCCATATATCCCCCCGATAGGCAGAGCTTCACTTTGACAGTGAGGCTCTAATTTCAAAAGTCTAAAAGCAGTACCGAGGTCCCAGGATCACCCTCAAGATCTCTGTCCCTTCATCCCATTAGAAGTCCCAGCGATGGGGCACCTGGGTGGCTCAGTGGGTTAAAGCCTCTGCTTTCAGGTCGGGTCATGATCTCAGGGTCTTGGGATCGAGAATCCCACATGGGGCTCTCTGCTCAGCAGGGAGCCTGCTTCTCCCCGTCCCCTCTCTCTGCCTGACTCTCTGCCTACTAGTGATCTCTGTCTGTCAAATAAATAAAATCTTTAAAAAAAAAAAAAAGTCCCAGTGATTATCTAACTCAAGTCCTTCATGCTGCAGCTACATTAACCTTTCTTAGGTGGGATAAGCTTCAGAAGTTCCCATCCCTCACCCCCTCTCTGTCAGGTGTTTCCTCCATAACCCTCAACCCCTATCAGAACATTCCTCTTCGAGTCTCAGTTTACATGGTGTCACTGTAAGGGGAGTTTGCCCTCAAAATACCCAGGACCCAGCAGATCCCCTAGCCATTGGTCCACCTCCTCCCAGTCCTTGACTTTCTCTTCTCAGATGCTCCCATCATCTCCCTCTGCCCCTTATCATCAGCACAAAGTCCTTTTGTAAGTCTTCCTTAAGTCCTTCCCGCTGCAGACCGATTCTTTCCCTCATATGGATAAAACAGGCTGACCACAACTCGTAGAAGCCTTCGGTCCTTCCTCCAGGAAGAGCACCCTAGGAAGTCCTTCTGTGAGTCTAGCCCGTAGCATACTAGAGTAGCAAGCCCCAGCCCATTCCCTGGCCCCAGGGAACAACATCTTTCTCCCACCCTTGCTTCATTCCCACCCGGAAGCCTCCCCTGTCTGCCCCTGAACCTCATCCCCCTGAGAAAGTCCAGTTGAGTCTATCCTGGATCCTTCTTGCTGCAGAAAACGAGCATTTGTCAGGTGAGAATAAAGGAAGGTGAAAACCCTTTTAGGGGAGTGACAGTGACCAGGGACGGGTTGAGGGACTAAGATAACACAGATGGGGCTTCCAAGACGCTAGGACCTAACCCCATTTTGGAAAAACAGGGCCAGATCCAGGAAGAGTCGCACGTGGGTCTAGGGCGAAGCCAGAGGTGGCCACCACCACAGGCTGACGGTTGACCCTCAGACAAAAGCAGCTTGTCTGGACGGCGGGAGGGAGGGAAGGAGGGGGGAGGAGCCGGGAGGCCAGTCGCCCAGCCCTGCCTATTTAGGGCAGAAAGCCTGGCCGGATCCCCCCATCCCCCTTCGCAGACTCCCCCCTCCCTGCTTCCTACTCCTGTGGCTGCTCTCCTGGGCCCCTTGTCCTCCCCCTTCCCCCCACCCCAAGAACAGAAGCCCCCATCTGGGTTTGTTTATGGGAGGAAAGTCAACAAATCATTCCATGTTGGGCTCCTGCCCTGGGTGTGCAGAGATGCTCAGGGTGGCGTCATCTTGGAGCAGAACCCAGGAAAGCAGCCGGATTGTACACAATCAGGGGTGGCTAAGACCCCGGTGTCGGAGACCCCGGCCAGGTACCCCATGTCATGTCCCCCACTAATCACCCCCCCTCACTCTGCTCCAGCCACGCTCCCTGGATGACTATGCGGTGTTCCTACCTCAGTAAGGATGTGCTCCCCCTGCATTTCTTCCTGGCTGCCTCTCTGGCTTCATTCAGATCTTTCCTTACACAATCCCTCCCCTGACCGGTCTTTCCAAAATAGCTTCCCCATCATTTTGCACCCATTGACCTGTCCCCGCCCCCCCCCCCCCCCGCTTCCCTGCACCGTAGCAGTAATGACCTCTTGGCTCAAAAGCATGCATCAGGTCGTCATCGGGTCTGTCTCACTAAAAGTCATCCCTGGAAGGCAGAGATTTTAATCTGCTTTGTTCATGTCAGGATTCCCCCCCACCCACCCCTAGGGAACAGCACAGCGCCTGGAACAAAGCAGGTGCTCAGGAAATGTTTGGTGAAAATGAATGTACATAGCAGAATACTATATACCTGTCAAAATGGAAGGACACAATTTCTACACAGAATCATCACTAAGAGGGGGCACCTGGATGGCTCAGCGGGTAAAGCGTCTGCCTTTGGTTCAGGTCATGATCCTGGAGTCCCAGGATCGAGCCCCACATCGGGGTCCCTGCTCAGTGTGGAGTCTGCTTCTCCTTCTATCCCTTACCCTGCTTTCTCTTACTTGCCCTCTCTCTCTCTTTCTCTCAAATGAAGAAATAAAATCTTAAAAAAAAAAAAAAAAAGAATCATCACTAAGACACAGCATTGACAAGAAAAAGAAAAGTGTCGTGTATGAGTGGGAGTCAGATTTACCTGCAGGGCCTGGGTCCCACTTCTAGAGCTTCTGATTCCAGCCTGGAGCCCAAGAATCGGCATAACTTACAAGTTCCGAGGTGACACTGCTTAGCCCAGCAGCCACACTTTGAGACCCGCTGGCGTTATCTCTGGGACCACCCCAAGAGACTGGCAATGGCAAGAAGCAAAGCAAAACCCTACATTTCTTGGCAGGTAAGCTCTTCCTACAAGCAAATCCATTGGTCTAGAGGGACTCATGCCAACGTGACATTGGCGGTGATCTCCGAGGAGACCCTGTGTGACCTTGAGCAGGTTACTCCCCTCTCTGGGCCCTGGTCTCCTCGTCTGTAACATGGCCTCATTCAGCTCCCTCTCTTACGGTGTGTTGTGAGGATTATATGACTTAAAACAGCGGTTCCTTTTAAGCTCAATAATTGCTAGCTTTTATTCTTACACGAAAGCTATGAATTTCCAACCAGCAAAATATAAAGTCATGTTTTACTTGTGTAATTAAAAATAAACATAAAAGGATAGACTGGGAGGGGAGCTACGTTCTATGGGTCTAATTTCAGTTCCTGCTCTGTAGGGAAGAGCAGGGGTAAGGGGGACAAACCGGAGAGGCCTCCTCTTCCCCCACGCCTGGGTTCTCCAACACCACCCCAAGTCCCCACACTCCCACTGTGGGTAAGTTTGACCCCCTCCCTTCCGGGTGCAAAGTGATGACTCTTCAAATGACCTCGGTCTGAATCCTGCTCCCCATGTACCCACAATACCCCTCATGCCCATCCCCTTTTCTTTGCAAGCCCTTCTGCCAGCAGGCCTGTGGTCGTTCAGTTGGATAGGTTTAACGGGTGAAACCTTAGGTGAGGACCCCTGGAGACCCCGTGGCCTAAACTTTTCCAGACCTGTGTTCCCCACTGCTCACATGCCCCTAGTCTGTGTCCCGTTCTCTTTAGCGCGATTTGGAAGTCCTTCTTCAAGTCTAACTTAAGTCCTTCTTGCTGGAAGGGGACGCTTTTTCTTGGTGGAAGAGAATGGAACTCCCACACCCATCCAGGATTCTGACCTCTCTTCTCTGAGATACCCCCGGTCTTTACCTGCGTCCGGGCTACTCCTATTAGCAACGAATGGAGTCTGGCTTCAATCTTTCTGGCTTCAAAGGGAGTGTATTCCTTGGCAGGGGGTGCGGGGCGGGAGGGGTTAGCATCACAAGACAGAGGCTCGGGATCAGAGGAGGTACCCACACCCTCTTCTGAAGGACCCAGGAACCCCCAACCGCAGAGACGTTTATATTTAGCGCTTTTCTGTTCCTCCCTCCGCGCCGCTGCCTTCCTCCCGCTGCCTGCCACCGCCTCCTCCCTGACGCTGGGACGGAGCTTTGCCTGGAGAGTGTGGGGGAAAGAGCCCTCTCCACTACCACCTCCTGGGGGGCGGGGTAGACAGAGGGGCAGAGAAGGGGGGAGACTCAGCGGCAGGAATAGGGAAGCTGAAGGGCAGCGAGGGGAGACTGAGGCAGACTGAGGGACCGGAAGGAAGGACAAGGACACAGCTCGCCCATCCCCATGCTCTCTCCCTCTTCTTGTACGTACGGTGGGAGGTGCCTACCCAAGCCCAGCCAGCTTGGGGTGGGGTGTGGGGGGGAGCTGGTGAAGGCCCCCACAAGGCGTCTCTAACTTTGGGAGGGGGTGGGGCCTCCCACAGCTGTTTCTGCTTCCAGAGAAGAATGTGCAGGGTCTCACTCCCGGTCGGGGGAGGGGCTGTGCGTGCAGCCCCGGAGTCTGGCGTCAGTCCCCCTCCCCATTCTCCATCTGGGGAGGGGGCAGTGGAGGTCAGCAGCAGGGAGAGCCCCCTCCCCCGCTGCCCGGGCTCAGGTTTCCCCAAACGGGAAGCTCTGACCACACACAGGCTTGGGGATGGGATCTGCAGAGGGAGCCAGGGTCTGGGGCCTGGCAGGCTGGGGGGAGGGGAAGAGAGAGATAGGGACAGGGATGTGGGGCGGGAAGAGAGAGGGGTGCAGAAAGGCAAGAGAACGCCAGGGAGACGGAGACAGAGAGACCCAGAGAGACGGAGGATTAAGAAAGACAGAAACAGATGCTGAAAGTCAGAGATGTGGCAGTAGGGAGACAGAGTGAGAGAAATCCAGGAAGAGGTCGGGAAAAATCAAAGAATGACAGAGAAGGAGAGAGGGGTGGTGCTCTTGAAGTCATTCTGGAGACCTCTGCCTCTTTTTCTACCATTAGAACACTCAGGGAGTTCAGAAGCCAGACCCCCATGCTGCCTCGACCTGCCTCTTCTGGGGCTCACCAAGGCTGGGACCAGCTAGGAAAGGAGGGAAAGTGTCACCGCAGAGTAAAGATCATCGCGGACTGCAAGCTTCCTCCCAGCGGTGATCCCTCCCTCAGGAAGCCCAAGGATCCCCTCCCCCCACCCCGCCCCCTCCAGAGATCTCCAAGCACACCGGGACTTAGGGAAGATGGAGCCCTGGTGGCGGGGCCAGAGTGGGGCATGTTTGGATCCCAGCTGTGTGACCTTGGGTGAGTCGCTTGCCATCTCTGAGCCTCAGCTTCTTGCTCTGTAAAATGGGGACTATCACCCCTTTCTCCCCCAAGCTTCAAGAAGACAGCGCATGCCAAATACTCGGCCCAGGCTTGACACATACTTAGCGCCCAGAAGAATTTTCTTTGGGGAAGGGGCCTGTGCATTTCACGAGGCTCTAGCGGAAGCGATGCTGTCCCCCTTCCCCAGTTTGGGGGTGGGAAGGCCAGATCCCGCCCGGCGCCCATACTCCAGGGTCTCCAGTCCCACCCCCTGTCTTTTGCCCCTCCCCCACCGGAACGGGTGTCTGAGCATCCAACCGAGACGGACAGACAGACAGACACAGACGGGGGCGGAGGGATGGACGGACAGGCGGCCCCTCACCAGCTGCTCCTCCAGGGCCGCTGCGGCCCGGCGCGCTGCCGCCGCATCTTCGTCCTCATCGGCGTCCTCCTCGTCCTCGGCCTCGGCGCCCCCCATTCCGGGCTGGGCCAGCCGCAGCGCTTGCTGCACGCGGTACTCCTGCCTCTCCCGGAGCCAGTGCAACTCGCAGAGCCCGGCCAGGCTGCCCTCCAGCCAGCCCCGCAGCCGGCCCCGCTCGGGGCTCACCGGGAACGAGAAGGCCCGGATCATGGCTGCGGCCCCCCACCCCAGCCCGGCCGGGCCCCACGGCCACCCCTCTCCGGGTCCCACCTCCCCGCCCCAACAGCCCGCCTGCCCGCCCGCCCGCTGGCCCGGCTGTCACCGTCTCATCTGCATAGGCGCCCGCCCATTGGGCCGCCCACCCGCGCCTTATCTGCATGGCCACGCCCCCGGCGACAGAGCAACCGTCGCCTATTGGCTGGTACCCTCCCTTACGAAGATGCCCGGCGGTGCACCCGCGCCCCCCGACGCGACGCATGCTCGCAGCTTC
This sequence comes from Mustela putorius furo, assembly GCF_011764305.1. Classification (NCBI taxonomy): domain Eukaryota; kingdom Metazoa; phylum Chordata; class Mammalia; order Carnivora; family Mustelidae; genus Mustela; species Mustela putorius. Next base: position 12,872,629 of record NW_025421310.1, on the reverse strand, counting down.
CTACTCGCTTTGCTTCTGGGCGGCCTTGCCACGCCCCACCGCTTGCTGCCTTCGGGCTCCAGTCACGCCCCCCTCTCGCGTCACAATGAAACAAGTCCGCCCTTGCTCCAACGACATTGGCCCGTGCCTCCCCGATCCCGCAGCTGGTTCCGCCCCCTTGCGGGCGAGCTCTGGCTACCATTGGACTGTCCCGCGAAAGGAGAAGGGGTGATCTATAAATAGAGAATGGGTCCACGTGACAGTTTGGCAACCTTCCCTCTCCCCCCACCCCTAGCGACCCTGAGCTGCTGAGGGTGTGCGGGGGGCGGAAAAGGTTCTCGAGTCGAGCCCTGATTTTGCCTCCTCTTCCACGAAGGCTTCCCAGACACTCAGCTGTAAAACTAGAAGGCAGCCAAGAACGATAGCCTTCCATAAAATAATGCTTCTAAGCGGGACGGGCTTCATGGGCGTGTGACCAGCTTAGGAGGGGCCCGCGCTTGGTTTAATATTGGCTGACTCCTAAGAGTCAGATAGGTTATATCCCAAATTCTGGAATTATAAGACCAGCCTGGGTGGAAGATTCTATTATCCGACCAGAACAGAATCTGAGCGTCCTTTGTCTCCCAGATTGTGTGGGGGGCATTGCGTTCACCATTCTACGATTCCAGGAGCCTTTGTTCAACGTTCTAAGAGGCTTTGTTCTCAGCATTCTAAGATGCTCTGTTCTCGACGTTCTGTGGTCCTAAGAGTCTGAGCCTGACTTTGGTTTCCAAGGTTCCTTTCTGGCTCCCCAGGCTCCGCGAGCCGGGCTGGCGCCCCCTCAGGCGGCCAACGTGTGTCACTACGCCGAGTGTGTGTCCCTACAACCTTAGAGATCTAGCTCCAATAGTCATACCCATTTCTCAGACAGACCTTGACTCACTAATAGCCAGGTCCCAGATGATCACGTGAGAACTTTCCTCTTTTATGATCCCCTCTTTTATGGCACCAGGAGACATCTGGTCGTAAGCTGGAGAGGCAGTGATTATCATCGACTCTGGAACCAGACTGCTGGGGGGTGGGGGTGGGGCTGGTTTTGAAGGGATCCTCAGCCCCTGCAACTTTCTAGCTGTGTGACCTTGGGAAACTTGCTTAATCTCTGTGCCTCAGTGTCCCTATCTGTGTAATGGGGGTCATAATACTGTCTAACTTATCCCGTCATTCTGAGAACTGAGTGAGATATTTGCTCAGTGCTTTCCACGTATAAAGAACCACAGAAGGGACGCCTGGGTGGCTCAGTTGGTTGGACGACTGCCTTCGGCTCAGGTCATGATCCTGGAGTCCCGGGATCGAGTCCCGCATCGGGCTCCCAGCTCCATGGGGAGTCTGCTTCTCTCTCTGACCTTCTCCTCGTCCATGCTCTCTCTCACTGTCTCTCTCTCAAGTAAATAAATAAAATCTTTAAAAAAAAAAAAAAAAAAAAAAAAAGAACCACAGAAGGGTCTGTTAAATAAGTCCAAAATAATCCCGAGGAGAAAAATGAGCCTGGACTTTAAGTAGAGACAAATTATTCACTTCTCCTCTTGTTTAAGACAGACTAGATTGTCCTTAAACAGTCTTAATTTTCCGACAGTGGGGAGATGGTTGGGATTTCTGATAGGTGGATCTGGGGAGCTTGCTCTCCAACAAGATTTTCTTAGTAGTTCATGTCTGGGGTGATGTCAGGGTTGGTTTTTTTTTTTTTTTTGTTTTTGTTTTTTCCATCTCTGCTGTTCGTGCAGAGCTGCCTGAACCATCTCTTGCATAAAATGTTGGATCTAGAACGGATTTAGGTTTTGGTCACTGGGCATTCGCGGATGGGTATTCCTAGGAAGATAAATAAAAAGAGAATTATTACTGGGTGAATAAGAGAGTAACAACAGGATCAGAGGCCTGAGGGCAGCCAGTTGCCAGGGCTCCCAGAAGGAGGTACAGAGAGATGGTTGGTTGGTGGACTCAGAACAGTGGTTCTAATTCTGCAGGTTTCCTCGGTGGCCTCTTGATGTTCTTACTGATGATCATGATGTCTGAGCAGTCCCCGGAAATGAACATGCAGCAGGTGTTTCCAACCACAGGCTACAAGTCCTTCCCTTCGATGTCCCTAACCTGATACAAGAGTTGCCCAAACACGGTTGGAGGTGGTGTGGAATCCTCGGAGCTTACTGCTGAACATTTGGCTCCTTGTTCCAAGCCTCCTTTGAATGCTAATGAAAGGGGGGCTCAGGGTCATCCTGGTTCCTGTGTCTGGGTGGTGACTTCCAGTCTTCACAGGATGTACAGGTCTCTCATGTTTGGGGAGGGGAATTTGATGGGGGTTTGAGTCAAGAAATAGTGAAGTTTAGACATTGATAGAATGAAGGGGAATCAAGACCCTGAAAAGGACTTACAGGATTGGCAAGATAACAGAAGCCAGTCAGCTTCTGGTAAGTAGATGCCAGTCTGCAAATCTTTACCCATAAAATACACATCATTGGGGCAATCCCAAGACTCATGAAAATAATTGTCTAATTTATTTGAGGGGTCAGAAAATAAATGTTGTGGGTTTTGTTTTCGTTTTTTTGATTCAGGTTCCTGGTTTTTTGGTTGTTATTTATTTACTTTTGGTTGTTTTTTAAAACGTTGATTAAAGGCGGAAAACCAGGTGTGCCTGAGAGGCTCAGTCCGTTAAACTTCTGCCTTCAGCTCAGGTTGTGATCCTGGGGTCCTGGGATCGAGTCCTGTGTCATGCTCCCTGCTCAGGGGGTAGTATCTGCTTCTCTCCCTCTCAAATAAATAAAATCTTTTTTTAAAAAAGGGGGTGGCACCTGGGTGGCTCAGTGGATTAAAGCCTCTGCCTTCGGCTCAGGTCATGATACCCAGGGTCCTGGGATCCACCCCCGTATCTGGCTCTCTGCTCAGCGGGGAATCTGCTTCCTCCTCTCTCTGCCTGCTTCTCTGCCTATTTATGATCTGTCAAATAAATAAAATCTTTAAAAATATATATAAATAAATAAATAAAATTTTAAAAGGGTGGGGTGGGAACCAAGGAGAAGATGCGGGGATGGGGCTGGGACCATGAAATGAGTCACAAGACGGGTGATGCCACTGATACCAAGAGAAATTGTGAGCAGCACCGGTTGACTTGGGATTGGCAATATTTTGATAGCTGGAAGATCTGGGTGAGTTCAGTGAGGAGGTGGTTCCTGCCATTAGGGCTGTTACTGTGTCATTTACCACATGAAAGTTTCCGGAGACTGAGTCCCCTGCAGGGGCCGTTAGGGAAGTTGTGAAAGGAACACATAAATCCTGATTCACTAATGGTAGGGATAGGGAGAGTTTTGTTGTGACGATCAAGTGGTGATTTGGGAGCGGTCTTTGAGGGGACGATGCTCAGTCCATCTGCAACCATCCTGTTTCCAAATCAGGTCACATTCCGAGGAACTGGGGGATAAGATTTCAGCAAACTTTTTTTTTTTTTTTTTTTTTTTTTTTTTTTTTTGTGGGGGGAGACAGAATTGAACCCATAACAGGCCCAGAAACCACTGGAGTCACGTTTTAGTCTTGGGCGAAAGTGAAATTAACGATCGGATAAATTCATTCCATGGATAAAGTTAGCCTTCAGGTGCGAAGTCATGTCCTAGATGGCGTCCTTGTGATCTACGTGATTATAATCCTTCCCTAGATACTGTGTCCCTGTGAGCAAGGGCTTGGGATAGGTATTGCCAGAGAGTGAGTTCAGCAAGGGATCATCCACATTTTGGATTCAAGGGATATTGCAAGGGAAAAGCACGTCCTGCAAATTAGCCTTCAGCGTCCGGGAAAATTAAGCAGGGGCTTCAGTGAACCCTTGAGCCCACCTGTCCCCGTGTATTGTTGACTTTCCCAGGTGAAAACAAAAAGATGAACCAGACGTAGAGGGATATGAATGTGTAGAGGAGGTGTTAAAGTGGGGGGTGCTGGAAGGTAGAGAAAGGCCAGGACAGTGTGTGGAGTGGGAACTCTCGGGAACCTAGGTTTGACTATTTTATTTATGGCCTTCGGGTCTTGGACTAACCATATCCCCATGGTAGTCTGGAGTTCTAGATGGGCAAGGCAGGAGTGCTGCAAGGGCCAGGAGCTGGGATTAGGAGACCCCAGGTGATGGATGGAGGCACCTGAAGTCAGTTTCAGGAAGAGCAAGAAGTTTCCATTTCCACTTTGAGAGAGGGTCAGCCTCCAAGATGCGCCCTATGTGGTTGGGGCCCAAAGAGAATCCAAATGCGGGGCAGCTGTGTCTAGAATATGTGGGCTGAGGGAAAGGTTGATGGGGTTTTGGGGGGAGAGGGAGGGAGCAGGGGAGTAGGAAGGGTAAGGTGTTAGATGGATGAGAGCAGTCTGGGACTTCCAGACATAGGCTCTCTTGTGAACATGAAATCTTGACATTCTGGATTGAAAGAATAACCCTTCCTGAAAGATTTCATGGAGGATAAACCGTGCTGGGTAGTAAGGGGGCCTGTGAGTCACAGAGTGACTTAGACAAGCGTAAGCACATGGTGAACTGTGGGATTCATCATAATCATTGCTGTGTACTGGGGCAGGGGGAAAGGGGAGGGGGTGGATATTTATGGGGAGGGTGTGGCCCATGTCTAAAATGGGGCAGGATACCCAGTAATGGGGATAATCATTTCCCCCTGTGGCTTGAAGGGTATTTATAGGCACAGAGGAGAAAGCGTGCCAGGAGAGAATCCTTGGGGAGATGAAATCTTACCCCTCGAATTTAGTGTCCCTTTTCTTTACAGTCCCTACAAATGCCTCTGTCAAGATCAGGGTTGGCAGTATCTGATGGCCCTGATAGGATGGGCTTTTTCCATCCCTGAGTGTTTAAGTTGCGGGACCTTAAGTGACATTCTTGGCTTTGACTTCCTCTGCCATGGCATCCTAACGGTGTTGCACTGCCTCATGGGATTCTGCAGTCAAGGCATTTCCCAGCTGACGTCATGAGGTTTTTAAAGATTATTTTTTTTTGAAAGAGTTTATTTATTTTTGCACATGCGCGCATCAGCATGATGGAGGGAGGGGCAGAGGGAGAAGCAGACTGCCCACTGGGTGGGGAGCCCGCTGCGGGGCTCGATCCCAAGACCCTGGGATCATGACCTGAGCCAAAGGCAGACGCTTAACCCACTGAGTCACCCAGGGCACCTATGGCGTTTTGGTTTTAAGTTATCAATTATTCATTTAAGTCATCGCTACACCTAACGTGGAGCTAGAACTTACGATCCGGATATCCAGTCTCCTGCTCTCCCGACTGAGCCAGCCAGGAACCCCTACCATTATGTTTATGATCATATCTCTGACTTCCCGTCTCAGGGTGTTAACAAAACTGTTGGCCAAGATGGAAGCCGAGTGATTATTCAGGATCGGGCCCGGATAGTCGGTCCATACATTCCCTAGCTTGCCTTTGTCACTGGAGATGGAGTTGTCCCTCTGTTGCTTATCCTCTTGGATCTCAGACTAATCAGCATCAGCGGGAGAGGCATTCAGGATGCAGTCGGAGAGACTCCAGTATTTCCCAATATTATTAGCTCGAATTATGCCTTCAAGGCATTCTTGTTCATTTGGAGATCTTCACTGACTGAGGTTCTTCTTAGCTTTCTTAAAAAAAAAAAATATTTTATTTGCTTACTTGAGAGAGAGCAAGTGTAAGAGAAAGAGAGAGAGAGAAAGCACTGAGGCAGGGGGAGAAGCAGGCTCCCTGCTCAGCAGGGAGCCTGGTGCAGGGTTTGATCCCAGGACCCTGGGATCATGACCTGAGCTGAAGGCAGATGCTTAGCTGACTGAGCCACCCAGACACCTTTGAGCTTCTTTATTCAGAGCTGTAGATCTGGAGCCAACCCACAGATGGACTAGATGACATACAGCAGCAAGCCTCAGAGAGTAAGCTCCCTACACTGGCCTGTTTTTCCAGGCTTCAGGAAAGCCTTCATGGTGTGTAAGTCTGAGTGTTTTGAGAGACCTTGTTTAGGTGCACCCTCCAATCACTTGCCCTCAGCTGCAGGGTCACAAGTCTGGGTGACACTGAGGAGCTGGGGAACAGGAGGGCAGGGAGCAAAGGTGGAGAGATATTCGTTCTGCCTACAACCTCCAGGCCAGGATGAGGCTTGAGAAGTCAGCTCAGAAGACCCGCCTTCCTGACCCTCTGGCTCACTGGAGGATGCCCCCCTTCCTGGACTTGCCCACCCCAGCCCCTCCTACTCTGGGTGTCCCCAGCATCACCCAGGCCCCACCATAACAAATGGGTGAACCGGTCAATGCGCACATTTGGTGCATAGGGAAGTCATCCCATCAATTGAAAAGAAAACATTAAATATTGTGGATCGAGTTTCTGCTGTGTACCAGACCTGCGCTAATGGCATGTCGATATCAGTAGTTATGTTAGAGGTGACGCTACTGAGTGAAACAGGGGATCAAACAAGCCACGGGATTACTTTGCTCTAAATCTCCTTCCCTCCAGTCATGATCGTCCATCCATCTTCCCAGCCTGGCATCCTTCTTCCATCTCCGAACTCTTCTTTTCTCTTCCCTGTCCTTAGGCTACCCTTTGTGTCTTCCCCCTTCTAGTCCTCCCTCTAGATTTCCCACCCCAGTCAGTCCTCCTTCCGAAACTCCTCGGCCTTCAGCCTCCTCTCCCCGACCGCCAACCCTCTGCCATGCCCCCTCCCTCCTGCCTTCTTCTCAGACAGTCCTCCTTCCAGGGGAACTCTGTCTTGGGGAACAACAGACTCATGATAAGAGAGTGCAGTGTGGCCAGACACCGAGGCCATGGGGCCAGAGATGAGTTCGTTTTAATTGCTGGGGAATTCAGGTTGGAAATAACTACCCCTGACCCGCCAAGGACCCCCACTTCTCCCAGGGTGCGTCCCATCCGTTTGGGGCAGAAAGCTGCTTCTGTTTACAACAGTTCCTTGCTGAAATGGTGCAGAGGGCTGCTCTCCAGGGACCGGAGGACAGCAGCACGGGACAGCCAAGACGGGAGCATGGGGCCTCAGAGGACACTGATGCGCTCGGCCAGCCCCTGCATCTCATGGTCCTGCGGCAGGAGGGTCCCTTCGAAGTCCCCATCAGCGGGCAGCCCAGGCCCGGGCAGCGGGTGCTCTGCCACGAACTGCTCCCAGCGTGCGTCGTCACTCTCGTGCGTGATGTACCGCTCGCCCATCTTCCCCTCCAGCTCTCGGAGGTCCAGCCATGTCTGGTACTCCTGGGCCCGGGAGAACAGGGGTTAGCTTGCAGAGCAGGGCCCACAGAGGCTGAGTTGCGCCCCATGCTATATCCTCCTGAAGCTGACAGGCCCGGGATCAATGAAGGTGAAGCCACACCCTCTGCAACCTGCCCAGCCAATAGATATTCAGCTCCGCCTCCTTCCACAGCCCAGCCAGTAGGAGGCTCAGCCATGCTCGGAGCCACGGAAAATGCACCTGCAGCCTTCACTAGCTATAGAGCCAATAAGCCATCGGGTTCCACCCCTTCCTCCAACCCAGCCAATGAGACCTCCCTCCCCATCCTCTCTCAAGCCCCGCCCCCTGCATCACCTGTAACCAGGGGTGGCTGAGAGACTTGTCCACGCTGTAGCGCTTGCGCATCTTCACCTGCAGCAGGTTGTTGATGAGGTCAATGGCTGCGCGGGGAGGAGACGGACAGTTCAAGCCCGGCGCGGTAGAGGCTGCCCCTCCTGCAACAGGCCACTCCAGGCGACCTGCTACCATCCCGGCCTGCCTTCCACACTGGCCCAGGTAGCTTGGAAGCCTCACCTGCACCAATTGCTCACTCACCCATTTCCTCATCAAATTACCATTTTGTCCACCTATCCTCCGACACTGCACACACAAACTAGCTCCTAAGTGTCTTCACCAAGCCTCTCCCTCAGTTTCCCCATTCCTATGTCACCTCTGTAAGTTTTGTCATACAGAGGTATACACAGGTACACCTGTCTTATTCTTCACTTAGTGTTTTTCTTAAAGCCAGGGATGCCTTGGTGGCTCAGTTGGTTGGGCCACTGACTCTTGATTTCAGCTCAGGTCATAATTTCAGGGTTGTGGGATCGAGTCCTGCATGGGGCTCTGAGCTCAGCGTGGAGTCAGCTTGAGATTCTCTCTCCCCCTCTCCCTCTGCCCTTCTCCCTGCTCGCACATGCTCTCTCTCTCTAAAACAAATAAATAAATAAAATCTTTAAAATATTATTTTTTTCTTTAAGCCAAACCATTTGTCCAAGATAAACTGTGAAGAGGACAAGGCAAGTTAAAAAGCACCATGTATAGGACACTACCACCTGTATCAAAGGAGGAAATAAAAGAATATATGTCAAATGCACGTATTTAAAAGACTTTGAATAGCCAATGCCTTTGGGAAGAATGGCAAACAAAGGAGTGAGAGAGGATTTTCACTGCAGACCCTTCTGTATATTTCAGAATTTGAGCCATGTCACTATTTGTATATGTGCTGCCAAAGCGAGTACGAGCCATGTCACTATTTGATCAAAGCAAAAATCGATAACATTTGGCTATAGATCACTTCATTTTTTAAAAATTCATTTTCCGGGGCACCTGGGTGGCTCAGTGGGTTAAGCCTCTGCCTTCGGCTCAGGTCATGATATCAGGGTCCTGTGATTGAGCCCTGCATCGAGCTCTCTCTGCTTGGCAGGGAGCCTGCTTCCCCCTCTTTCTCTGCCTGACCCTCTGCCTACTTGTGATCTGTCTGTCAAATAAACAAATAAAATCTTTAAATAAAAAAATATTAAAAAAATAAAAATTCATTTTACCATTGAAAACCTTAAGGGGAACATGAATTTATTTATAATGGAAATATCATATCACCCCAGTCAATGAAAATCCAAAGATCACTTGCTATGTCCACAAAAATAAGATGAAAATAAGCATTATTAGAAGGCAGTCAGTCAGAGGGAGGGAAAAATAAAACAAGACAAAACCAGAGAGGGAGATAAACCACAAGAGACTCTTAATCTCAGGAAAAAAACCGAGGGTTCCTGGAATGGAGGGGGCTGGGAGGGATGGAGTGGCCGGGTGATGGACATTGGGGAGGGTATGTGTTATGGTGAGTGCTGTGAATTGTGTAAGCCTGATGAATCACAGACCTGTACCCCTGAAACAAATAATACATTATATCTTAATTTTAAAAAAGAAGAAGGTAGTCAGTGGTTTCCTACAGAGTCTCAGAGATAGACCTGTTCTTTAGGAAGAGGAAAATTAGCAAGTATCAGGCATTGGAGACAAGCCGACACTCAGGAGAGACTGTCTCCTTGATCAGAAGCCTTGAAGGACAAGGCCTCACTGTGTGAACCCCTCTAAGTATAGGCCTTGTCCACACGGCCACCCTCACACACGTCGGTCTGCACCAAATTCACTCTCCTACACCCGACACACTTTTACTGACACTTCTGAGCAGGTCCCAAAAGACAACGCTGAGGACCTCCAGTATTACTCCAGTACGAATGAATCCATTCTTACCACTTAGTGCTTACCTCTCTCCCGCCCACTGCTGTCACCTTTTCCTGCACTAACCCTCATGTCAATCCCCTCTCCACCTGCTCCACGAAGCCATATCCCTACAGGGCCTTTCCCTGCTCTATAACCTTCTCCCCACATGACCTCTTCTTTCCAACTGTTCCCCAACCCTGCCCTCCGCTGCCACTGCTCTTGCAAGGCTAACCGTTTCAGGGTCGTAACCCCAAAGATTCCAGGCCCCAGCCCATGCCTTGGGAGGAAGGCTCCGCCCCCTCCCCTGGCCACCCCCAGCTGTATGGCTTCCACAGGTCCAGTAGTCCCTCTCCTGGTCCCACCTTAGACAGACCAAACCTCGCTCAGCCCCCAAAGCACCAGGTGCCTGTCTCAGTCTTTCTGGAGTAATTCGTTTTCTGTGAACTAGGAACCAGGCCTGACCAGCTTCATACACATCCCTGAGTCCCTGCCCCAAGGTTCTAGGTTCAAGGTACCTCACCGTTTAAAGGACCGCCCTCCCTGCGGCCCCACCCACCATTAGGCTCCACCCCCACAGCCTAGACTTTCCAGGGCCCACCTCTCTATGGCCCCGCCCACTCCCCCCTTCTCCCGCCCCCGACCCACCTCCCGAGGAGATGCGGCTCCAGGGGCAGGCTGGGTACATGAAGGCGGCGTTCTGGATCTGGTCTTTGATGTCTTCGTCCTCGTTGAAGGGGAACGTGCCACTGAGGCTGACGTACATGATCACGCCCACCGACCACATGTCCAGCGAGCGGTTGTAGCCCTGGTTGAGCAGCACCTCGGGCGCCAGGTAGGCAGGGGTGCCCACCACCGAGCGCCGGAACGACTTCTCACCGATGATGCGCGCAAACCCGAAGTCACACAGCTTCACCTGCAGGGGGCGTGGGGTGGAGGGGCCGAAGGAGCATTGAGGGTGCACCTGCCCAGCAACGCACCCCCATGCCCTCTACAGCGTTTCAGAGAAAACCGAGCTTCGACTCTCACTAGTTGAGGAACCTGGGCAGTGACTTACTCTCTGTGCCTCAGTTTCCTCATCTGTATGAGGAGGAGGATCAAAACAGCACCTACCTCAAACGGTCGTCATGAGGATTACATGAGTTTCTCCATCTAAGGCTCAGGGGACCAGAAATGCCTCATAAGTCATGAGCGCTTAATATATGCCACCTGTTCCTGTATTTCCGCCACACTGAACAGGTCTCTTAACCATCTTGTGCCTCTATTTCCTCTTTTGCACAACGGAGATCCGAAAAATCCCTACCTTAAAGGGTGGTTGTATGGATTGAATGAATAAATACAGGGAAAGTGCTGGGAGCTCAGAATGAGCCTCACTGGTCTCAGGGCCGGGAGCTAACTTCTCCCAGCCACAGCGGCCTCATCTGTATCTCGGATGTTAATAGCAACTTCCTCTGGGGCTTCCCTGGGGATTAAATGAGATCCTGAGTGCAAACTGCGACCGTGATGGCCAGCAGTCAGTAACAGGTGGTCGGCCACTTTTCCCTTGATGGTGGAGGCAGTCTAGGGTCACAGACAGGCTTTGGAGCCAGCCACACCGGGGTTCAAGGTCCTGCTCACCTTCCTACCAAGTCCATAGGCAGCACCACCTCTGTGCCGCCATCTCTGTTCATATATGGTTCCTCCCTGGCTCAAAACTGTTCTGTGGCTCACTTTGGCTCTCCAAACCCTTGAAGCCCCTACCCTCAAAAACAGCCACACCCAACCACTGACTCAATGTGACAGCCATACCATATCCTGTCCTAAAATCCTTTTCAAAGATCCACCCTTTTCTCCAGATGTTATAATGGAATATTACTTGGCTGTTAAAAGAAATGGAAGGACTGATCAATGCTACAACATAAGTGAACTCTGAAAACATGAACTTAGATGAAAGAAGCCAGTCACAAAGGGCCACATATGCTATTACTGAATGTGCTGCTTATACGAAACACCCAGAATAGGCAAATCTACAGGACGTCAATTCATGGTCGGGATGAGGGGTGTTAAGTTTGGAGGATGATGTCTAAAGAGTACAAGGGTTTGTTTTTGGGGTGATGAGATGTTCTAAAACTGATTGTGGCGACAGTTGCACAATGCTGTGAATACTAAAAGCCGCTGAATTGTACACTTTACTTTTTAGTGTGGAGCCCAATGTGGGACTCGAACTCACAACTCTTGAGATCAAGACCTGAGTTGAGGTCAAGAGTCAGATGCTTAATGAACTGAGTCACCCAGGTGCCCCTGAACTGTATACTTTGAATCAGTGAATTATATGGTGTGTGAATTATATCTTAATAAAGTTGTTCCCAAAAAAGTACAGATCACCTCGCTACAAAGGGTCTTTGCCAGGGCTGTTCCCACTGCCTGGAATACTTGCCCATCCAAAAAATGGACTCCTACTCTTTCTTCAGAGTGGGTTTTTTTTTCTCTGACCGTCCAAATGGGCTTTAGAGTTACGTGAGCTCAGAGAACCATGTCACAGAACACAGTACAGATATAATTCTATTTTTGTGACAGCATGATCAACATTTGCTCTTGATCTGTGATCTGTGCTGACCAATATGGTGGCCACTGGTTCCCTGTGGCTACTGAGCACTCAAATGTGGCAAGACAAATTAGTTTTTATTTTATTTAATTTTCATTAATTTACATTTAAAAACTGATCCTATGTTCCATCCCAGGCTGCCACTAACAACTGAGCGACTTCCAGCAGAAAGAAACCATGAGGTTGATATAAGTTGTTTCCACAGCAATCTTAGTTGACTAAAATGAACCCCTGGCTTTTGAAATGAAAGGAACTCAGTGTTTGCAAAACACAGATCATAAAGCAAGAACTTTCCAGGACATGGAAGGGCTACATGAGAACCTGTAGCTATAGGTCCTTAAACACAGTAGGCACTCAATAAATTGTATCTGTTACAATTGTCACCCCTACTTACTCTGCTTCTGCCCCTGGGGGTGGGGGGAAGCATTCCCACCGCCCAATCCAAGGCTCATCAGAACTGTTTTCCTAACAGACCTACAGAAGAAGTTACCACTTGTCCCCTAATATCTGTTCTCTGCTCTCACCCATAATAATAAAAATCTTGAATGGAATGGACCACATGGCCACGCAGAATAAAAACTACATCTCCTGCCCTCCCTTGCAGCCAGCCACAACCACATGACCTTGTCCTGGCCAATGGGATACTAGAAGACATGCCTTGTAAACTTCCATAGGTTCAGAGAAGGAAGGGGGTGTGTCCATTTCCTCCACCTGTTTCTTTCCTCCTCCCCTCTACTATCTTATCACCTGATGGGGACTATCAAGAACCATGACGGTCTAGAACATCATAGAAAGGCCAGAACAAGCCATTCAGAGCCGAGTACCTGACTCTAAGAAACCGCTTTTTCAGCCTCGAAATGCTCATGCTGGACCCTACATGAGTGTGAAACCAGCGTCTGTTTTATTTAAGTCATTGTTATCTTGAGTCTCTGTGTCCAATTTTCCTGATTCATACAATCCCCACCCGCCTCCCAGGATTAGCTGCACTTCCCCAAATCAAGCTGCGGAACATGACTGACCTGAGGAAAGGGGTCGGCTGATGCCAGCAGCACGTTTTCCGGTTTCAAGTCACAGTGGACAATGTTCTTGAAGTGAAGGTGTCTCAGAGCCACCAGGATCTGAGGGGAGGAGATGGGGCTGGTAAGAAAGGTAGGAAGATACCTGCCCCAGATTCTGCCGCCAGCCCTCCAAACTCCATCCATGCCCTTCTCTGTACCCCTAAAGATATCCCCCAGGGCCAGGGGATGCATTGGAGCCCCAAAACCATGACACCTGAGATAGGAGTTGGATAATTCCAGAAAGACTAGACTGGAGCAGTGGGTTTGGGAAGAGACGGAGACCCTCAGGCATGTGGTAAGCTGTGGTGACCAAAAAGAGCTAGGAGTGAGGTTCCTGGCTGGCTCAGTCCACAGAGCTAGCAACTTGTGACCTCCTGGATCATGAGTTTGAGCCCAACCTTGGGCCTGGAGTTTACCCTAAAAGCTGGGGGCAGGGGTGGGCTATTGGTAAAGTAGCAGCCTTTAAGAAGGTACTATTGTGTGACTCCATTTTTTAAAAAGTACGTTTCATCCATTAAAATCTCTAAGATGAAACACTACAAATACCAACATGATCTACATTATATATCAAATGCAGTACTGGTTGGGGGTGGGGGGTGGGATTCTAGAGCAGGCCTGCCCAGGTGGAAAACGCAGCTCTACACTCACTAGCTCGTGGCCTCAGGCAAGCCACTTCAACTCTCTGGGTCTCAGTGTTCTCACCTGTAAAATGGGGGGGTGGGTAATAAAAGTACCCATCCTCAGGGGTCGCTGTGAAGTTTAAATGTGTTGGGGCATAGAAAGTGTTTAGGACAGTGTCCAGCACAGAGCAAACAGGACATTAGCTATTACTGTTGTTGGTACCTGTTACTCTCCTCGGGATGGCCTGTGGATAAACATATTCCTGTGCATGTTTCAGATAGAGCTTTTCCTGCTCTGTTAATTCAAGAGTGTTCTAGGGTGGCAAGGTGAGCTGATTTATGAATCAAAAAGCAAAAAATCTGGATACAATTTCAAGCTACTTTCTCTGGGGACACCATGATCTTCCTTGATTCTGTGTAATCCTCGGACTTCGGCCAGGGACACTGAGATCCAGTGTGTAGGTACCCCTTTTCTCCACTTCCTGTTTGTTGACCACCTCCCTCCCCCACTAGGACAGGAGGAGAACAAGGAGGGCTGGTTGGAAGCTAGACAGATCCGGGTTCAAATCTCAGCTAGACTGCCACCTAGCTGTGTGACCTTGGGCAGGACATGGACCCTTCCTCTACCTCAGTCTCCTCACCTTTAAAATGGGGGTGCTGGTAATACCTACCTCGGAGGGCAATTGTGAAGCATAAACAAGCCCATAAACAGGACTTGGGGTGGGGCAGACAAGAGGCGGAAGGCAGAAATCTGCAGAGAGAGAGAGAGAGGAGCAGAGGCAAAAAGGGAGGGAGTGATGGAAGACCAGAAAGAGAAATCAACCAGTTGCTGGAAGGCAGGCAGTTCCCTCTCCCCACCTTAAGTCTGGATGAGCTTGCCTCAGTGGGCTTCTCTCCTCCCCCCACAAGTCAACCTGATGAAGGCGCAGTGCTGGGGACAGTGAGGGGGCAGGACCTCCATAAAGGAAGCACAGCACAAGGGACTCTGCATCCAAGAGAACAAGTCCCAGAATCAGGTGAGGGACAAGCTAGATGGGAAGGCCTTTCTAGGAAGGCTGTAAAACCCAGAAGCTACAAAAGGCAACATTTAACAATGTAAAAGTTAAACTCTTGATGGCAAATAAAAGCCAGGAATGAAATGAAAAGGAAAACAAATGCTGGAATAAAAAAAAATTGAACAACACAAGTGACAAGGATCCAGTGTCCCTCATATACAAAGAGCTTTCACAATTCAACAAGAATAATCCAACTGAAAAATGGGCAATGGGAAAAAAAGCACAGGCCAATAAACATAGGGAAATACACTCAACCTCACCCATGATTTCTATTTTATTTTTTTCACCCATAATTTTTAAACTGCTAAACGAAGCCACATCTCCACCTGTAAGACTGCTTATTGTTTCACCCAGAGTTAGCTGCTGTTAAGAGCAGACCGAAGGGATTTTAGAGAACAGCTGGGCAGCGTGTTTAAAAAACTCCTAGAGCACATTTCCCTGGACTTAGGAGTCTATTGTCTGAAACGTGTTCTTTGGAAATTCTCCCACCAGAGCCCAGCAATGTGTGTGGACAGATATTCACCAGATGTTGTCTGTAATGGTGGAAAAGTGGTAACAACCTCTGTACTCAGCAATTACAGGATTTGGTGATATCCACCATGGGATCCAACTAAGAAAAAGAGGCAGCTCTGCTCACTACATATGGAAATAGAATAGCCTTCCAGAAGTACTTTTAAAGTGAAAAAGTAAAAAAAAAAAAGTTAAAAAAATAAATAAATAAAGTTAAGAAAGTAAGAGGCAGAATGACACACAGGTGAAACCAGTGATTTTGACCTTACTAGTTAAAAGCTCAGATCCTAGGGTCTGCTCCCACCAGCTGTGTGACCCTGGACAAGTTACTTAAAGTCTCTGAGCCTCGGTGTTTTCCCACTCAAAAATGGAATTGAGGGGCGCCTGGGTGGCTCAGTGGGTTAAGCCGCTGCCTTCGGCTCAGGTCATGATCTCAGGGTCCTGGGATCGAGTCCCACATCAGGCTCTCTGCTCAGCAGGGAGCCTGCTTCCCTCTCTCTCTCTCTCTGCCTGCCTCTCCATCTACTTGTGATTTCTCTGTCAAATAAATAAATAAAATCTTTAAAAAAAAATGGAATTGATCACAGCCACTACCACATGAGTTGCGATGCAGACACAATGAGTTAAAACATGGTTAGCATCCCCCTCCCCCACCCCACCAACTCTGGGAGATCACTGTCCAGTCCTGGGGCTATCTCGGTCACAGCTGTGTCCCCAGCACTGCTGGGAATAGAGCAGGGGAAGACCGAGAACTTGGCAAACCACCTAAGGAATGGATGAATGAGGTCCCCACAGAAAAGCCTCCCTCCCCTTCCCTTTTCCTACACGAATATAGTCAGGCCTTAGGGAACCTCATTCTATAAAGGAATAAAAATTATACAATCATCATTTCTGATTTTTCTATACTACTAATATAATTATCACTACTGCTCTCTCCTTACTGTTTTCTTATTTTCTATTGTTATTACTCTTATTACTCTACAATCTGTTCTATTATTACTCAATTATTTCGAAATTATCATTCTATTATTTTTTCTATTGTTATTATCACTATTTTTGATTATCCGCTAGGAGGACTCCTGCCAGTGTCTGCGGGAGCTGGGTTCAAGGCAGGTGGGGAGGCCAGTGGAGGCAGGCAGGGGGGTGGGGGGCAGGCGCACCTGGGTGATGAGGAACTTGGTGAGGCGCTCGGGGAGCCGGCCCTTCTCACTGGAGAGGATCATCTCCAGCATGTCCCCGTGCAGCTTCTCCATCACCACAAACACCTTCTCAGGTGTCTCAAACATGCAGTCCAGGTTCACGATCCCGGGGTGCCTCAGACTCTGGGGTAGGAGTGAGGAGGAGAGGATGGCAGTCAGGGTCCAGGTCGCCTGTGAACTTGGGATCCCAGAGATAAGCCACAGGAGCAGACAGACAACAAATGAGGAGGATGTCCCCGGAGGGTCAGCAGCTCCTTCCCCAAGGCTGGCTCTGGGGGAGGGGAAAGGAGCTTCAGACAGAACCACATCCCCACACCACCAGGTATCTAGAAGGATCTTCATGTCATAAAGCTCTGTTGAAGGTCCAGGATTTGGGGCGGGGGGGGGGGGGGGAGAGGGAGGGAGCAGAAGTATGGAACAACGGGATCTTTGTGCATCTCTATGTTGTAAATTCTCCTCCCTCTCCCCGGCACACCCTGCCTGGCCTAACCCCATTTCTACCCTCCAGGTCTCCACCCAACCTCCTCCCTGGGTTCTAGGCTATGGTCCTACCACTTTCCACCCACCCTCTGGTGGCAGCCTCAGAGATCTTCCTGAAGTACACACCCAGCCCTGTCCTTTCTTTGCTAAAAATCTTTCCCGGGCTCCCTAGTACCCTCAGGAGAAAATCCATAGGCCTCCTCCCTGGCCTCACCTCACACCACCTCCCAACACATAAACCATCTAGTAACCTCAAACTTCAAATTCCTAGAAGGGTTCATGTTCCCTCTTACCTCCAGACCTTTCTTTGCACAGGCTGGTCCCTTTGCTCAGAACACCTTTCTACCCCCTAAGTCTCAACATGCATGTTCTCTCCTCCAGGAAGCCTTCCCTGACCACCTCCAGCCTGGGTCAGTTGGCCTC
The DNA here is from genome assembly GCF_011764305.1 of Mustela putorius furo. NCBI lineage: Eukaryota > Metazoa > Chordata > Mammalia > Carnivora > Mustelidae > Mustela > Mustela putorius. The sequence goes on along the minus strand of NW_025421310.1, from coordinate 12,855,260 downwards.
TGAAAGGAGGAGGTGGGAAAGGAAGGTCCTTCCTAGGTGGGGCCTGAGCTGGGCCCCAGAGTCCGGTCACCTGCAGAATGGCCACTTCGTTCCGGAGCTGGCTCTCCTGCTTCGTGGGGAAACGCAGTTTGTCAATGACCTTTACTGCCACATCCCGGCCTGTCTTCCGGTGCTTTCCTGGGCAGGACATAGGGGAGACTGGGGATGAAGGGAGCAAGACCTTCCAGTCCTGGTAAGAGAGAACCTCGCCCCATCCCCCGCCAATGACAGAGACACATAGTTGAACAAAGGTAAGCAGAAAGCATCAAGATGGCTCTTTGGGGTGAGAGGCCTTGGGAATAAAGGTGGAATGAAGAAGGTAAAAGACAAGAGCTTCGAGGGAAATCTAACACATGGGAAACTAGATTTATGACCCATCAGAATCTAGGAACTAGCTCTGTGGCCAGAGTGCAGAATGCTCTCTCCTTTATTTATTATTTTTTTGAAGATTTTATTTGTTTATTTATTTGACTGGCAGAGATCACAAGTAGGTAGAGAAGCAGGCTGAGAGAGAGGGGGAAGCAGGCTCCCCACCGAGCAGAGAGCCCAATGCGGGGCTCGATCCCAGGACCCTGAGATCATGACTGAGAGGAAGGCAGAGGTGTAACCCACTGAGCTGCCCAGGCACTCCTGCTCTCTCCCTATTACGAATGGGAGAAAGCCCATTGGCTTTTCCCAGTGAGAATTGGAGAGGCTTGCAACCACCTGCCTGGAGGACCTAGCTTTCCAAGTCAACCAGAACAGGAAGTGAGCACACAGAAGGTCTGGAGCCCAGGAACCACCAGGACGCCCTCTGGATCAGCTCGGAAGCATCCGTACCTCCATAGACCACTCCAAACTGCCCGGAGCCCAGTACCTCATCCGGGAAGATCTGGTAGACGGTGGCAATGTCCTGCATGGTAGGGATGGGAAGGGTCAAGGGGGCAGATGGAGCTCTGGTGCTGAGGAGACTAGGGAGGGCAGCAGGCTGCATGGGAGGCATAGGCCATCCATGGGACCATGGGGTGTGGGCAGTGTCTCACCACGTTCTCTTGGATCTGGCTGTTAGACACGGAGATGCTCAGAGAAGCCTGTCCTGGGAAGAGGAGAGAGGGGGAGGTGAGGGGAGCCTGGGCTCAGGACTGTCTTCACCCATGACTCCAGAGGCAGCCTCTGGAGCCACACCACCCAGGTTCAAGAATGGGAATAATGACAGGTGCTTCCTCATAGGCCAGTGGGAGAAGTAAACGTGATGGGCTGACGGGACTGGAGAAGTGTCATGAACGATTTCACTGAGCACCGCACACCAAGATCTCAGGGCCAAGGGATGCACACTGATCCCATTTTACAGAGGAGGACACTGAGGCTCTCTCAGGAGGAAAGTCCAAATGGGTTCCAACATCTTCCCCCTTGAACTTGCCAACCCACTACCCAACCGGAGCCACACATTTCCAAGGTTCTGAGCCTTCCGCCGCTTGAACATCTGCCCCCTTCCCATTGCAGGCCTGGCCCCTCCTCCTCCCTGGTCTCTCTGGCCCTGTTCTGTTCTCTCCTATTCACTGCACAAACCTGGGTCTGTCCTTCCCCTGCTCCCCAGTGCCTCCAGGAGGAAGCCCAACCCCCTCCCATGGCCTCCCAGGTACTGGTCCCTCATTTGCCTCTTTGACTTCAACCACCACCTGCTGTGTGCCCTCCCGACAGCTGGCCTCCTTGCCGGGCCTCAGATACAGCCAAGTCCCCTCCTATCTCCTGCCTTTGTGCTTGCTGTTCCCTCTGCCAGTAACGTGCGTCCCTTCCGCTGGACTTAATTAAACCCTCCCCATTCAGTCTCAGCTCCAACTTTCCTCCTGGGGCCACATCGTGTTCTACATTACATCTGTCATTCATGCAGGGTGATCTATCACACTGGACTATGAGCTCCAGAAGGCAGGAGCCTGAGACTTTCTGATTATCTTCTACCTCTGCTTGAAATTCTTCCCTTCTGTAATCCCCTCTCTCAGCCCTCCTCGGCTTTCTGGTCTCAGCTCAGATGTTGCCGCATCCAGGAAGCCCTCCTGGATACCCAGGCTGGATCAGCTATCCCTTCTGAGCCCCCACAGCTTTCTGGTCCCCTGTCCCAGCCCCATCACTCTGGGTTGTCACTGCTTGGGGACAGGTCGGTCTCCCTTACTGGACTGTGAGCCCCGTGAGGACAGGTCCTGGGCTGTCTTGGTGACGACTATGTCCCCAGCACTGCCCAGCATAGGGTGGGCACAGAGAAGACACTCAGTAAATGCCTGAATGAAACAGCCTGAACTAACAACCTGGAGGAGTTGTCACCACCTGGGACAAGACTCAGAAAAGAGAAGTGACATGCCCAAGTCCACACATCAGGTCTAGGGCTTAATGGAGATTTGGACTTATGCCAGTTGAATCCAGAAGCCACATTCCCCACTGTGCCATTCCCGGCCTTCTCCCTGGTTCTTCCCTTCCCTGGGAGCCCACACAAGACATTCCAGACCCATGCTCTCAGGATCCGGGGCAGGTTGGGGGGAGGACTTACTGTGGGGTGTGTGGCCTGGGGCACTGGGTGCATCCTGGAGGATGACTGGCATCAGGGCCTGGCGGATGGCTGTTTCCCAGCCCCTGGCAGCCTCGGCCCCCTGCCCGCTGGGCCCCCCTGGGGCTCCACCAGGTGTCTCGCCCACAAAGTAGGTGACATTGGCAGTGACGATCTCAAAGCAGTGAGGGTTGGTGCCTGGTGGCACAAGGCTAAAGTTCTGGGCGGGCTCCACAGTGAGGATTTCTGACAGTGGAATTTCCTGGCAGGATACAAAACCAGCATCAGTGAGGATGCCAGGCAGACCCTGGGGCTCCCCACTTACTCAGAACAGCACACACAATCCAGTGGCAATGGGAAAGGGCCTGATTTGCGTATTTGCATAGAGTAGTCAGAAAAGGCCTCCTGGCAGATGTTAAATGAAGCAAGAGATCAGAAAGGTAAGAAGAGGCCAGCTGGTGGAGGATGGTGAAAACAGCATGTGCAAAGGCCCTGAGGTGGGAAAGGCTTGTGTTCAAAGAATATGCTCTATTCCCATTACATGGGTGGTACCTAGCACACAGGAGATTTGCCATGTTTGGTGAACAAATGAAGTTAGGCCATGAAGGGCCTCATGGGCCACAGAGAGGAGCCTGGGCTTTGTCTCCAGGGCCCTGGGGAGCCATGGAAGGGTTTAGAGCAAGGCAGGGGTAGATGTCTGGCTGTGCGTGGAGGGTGGACAGGAAAGGATGGGACTGAGACAGGAGACCAGAAAGGAGGCTGAGAGGGCCAGGTGGAGGGGAAGGGACAGGGAGAGAAAGGGCAGGGTCTGTGCAGAAGGAAAAGAGCATGCTTTGAAAAGTGCTGGAAGAGAAACTCGGGGGTGAGGGGGCAGGACACATTTGCAGAAGGGAGAGAAAAAAATTAAAGTAAGGAAAGAACGAAACAGGGACAGACTGACACACCTTATAAAGGCAGGGGACAGAGACGTGGTGGGCGTAGCATCTAAGGGTGGCCGAGAATAGGGGCAGGCTGAGAAGTCACCCTCTCCTCCACCCCGTGGGAAGCCGCTGCGAAGCAGGGAACCCCGAGGCATCCGAGTTTTATTTTAAGGGCAAAGGGAGTATTCTGATGGTTTTCTCAGCCTCTCTGGCTGCTATGTGGGACAAGGTTGTGGGGGAAGCGCAGAAGCTAGGCCCCAGAAGGAGACGGCCCAGAGCGCCCGGCGGCCATGACGGGTGGTGAGGAATAGGATAAATGATCCAGTATTTCATTATAAAGCAATAATGATAACAGCGAGCTCCACACAAGCCGGCCCTAAGCTAACTGCTTCGCGGAGGTGATCGCTGAATTAGGGCAGCGGCCCTGCGGTGAGTACTAGTCACTGAGGCCTTTTACAGGTGCCAGACGGGAGGGCAGAGAGGTCAGGTAAGCCGCCCCGGGTTCCCCAGCCAGAAAGTGGTGGGCCCAAGTGGGCCCATTTGCCGATGACATGCAAGCAGGCAAGCAACGGGGAGAGGAGTGGGAGGAGGAGGTCTGGGGGAGCTGGTGGCCGGAAGGCCCACCTTGTAGTATCTGTTGGTCGTGTTGTTCTGGAAGAGTGTGATGCACTTGCAGTCCAGGCGCCAATAGTGCCGCTTCCTCTGTTGGGAGAGGTGCTCCAGAAGGTGAGGTGGTCCGTCCTTGGCGCAGTCGGGGCTCCAGCTCTTCCCGGAGCCAAGCCCCGCCCCCAAGTCTAGCCCCGCCCCAGAATGCCCCACCCCTTCCGTCTCTCATCCCCGCCCTTCTAATTCTAGCTCCGTCCCCAGTAAGGCCCCGCCCATCTCTAACTGCAGCCCCACCCCGCCTCGTCCCTTTCTCAAATTAATCCCGCCCCTCCCGCCTTAGCTCACCCCACCTTGCCCCGCCCCATAACCCCTCTCCAACTTTAGGTCTGCCTCCAGCAAACCTGCCCCACCCCTATCTCCTATCTGCCCAGACCCCTCCACTATAAGCCCTCCCCACCTTTCATCCCAACTTCGCCCCACCTGGCCCTTACTTCACAACCCCACTTAATCACCTCTAGTTAGGCCTCTAGCCCGGGCCAGCACCCCCTGAGTCCATCCTCTAGAACCTGAGCCCTTCTCGGCCCTACTCCTAACTCCAGCTTCCCCGTTCTTGGTCTCACGCTTCCCCTGACACTGCCCTTAGCCCCGCGTCTTTCCCGACTTCTGCCCTACCCGTCCACTCTCCCTTAGAACCCATCCCTCTAATTCTAGCTCCGCTTCCAGATGGGCACCGCCTACCCCCCAACCCCACCCAGCCCCACCTCCTAAAGCGGAGTTTTCCCCGCCCCTAACCTTAGCTCCGCCCCACCTAGCCCCATCCCGCCCACTCACCAGCGTGTCCTTGTTACTGTAATGGACCACCCAACCCTCGCGTAGGGTGGTGCTAGATTTCCGCGTCGTGTGTCGCACCGACTGCACCACCCTCATTAGGGGGATGTACCCCAAGGAGCTGGGAGAGAGGGGGAGAGGAAGAGGCAAGAGGTTACAAGTGGAAAATACCCATTAGCACTAGGGGCCTCAGAGCGCATTTCTGGGCAGCCAGGAGTGGGGTTGTTTTTGGCCACACTTTTGTGATTTCCACATTTCCCATGAGGAAGGGGACGCTAGATAAGGTCACATTACAAGGCTGGGGTCCGAAGTCACGTGGCCTGGCAAATCACCTAACCTCTAAGGTACCTCTGTTTCTCCATCCAAAGGGGTTGCTGTAAGGGGTGAAAACCTTTCTTAGGAGTTTAGCACAATGCTTGGCATCCAGTGGTCCTCCCATAAGTGCTAATCAGTACTGAGCCCAGTGACTGTGGAGCCAGCTGTGTGACACTAGGCAAGTGACTCAACCTCTCTGTACCTCATTGCCCTTATCGGTGCACATGCTATTATTACAGAGAGGAAATAAACACTTAGAGAGATTCACAGACTTGCTCAACCACCTCTTGATCCCTGCACTAAACCAGGACTCAGGTGGCTCTGGCACTTCCCTTTGCCTCTCTGAGACTTGGTTTCCTCATCTGTGAAATAGGCTGCCTCTCCCAACACCCCCACCCCACCCAAGTCCATCAAGATCCAACTCTTACAGCCTCTTACTCTGTTACTAAACACTTCAGGAAAGACCTGGCAGAAAGGGAACTTGAACTTCCAGGCAGCTCGAGTCAGGTAGAATCAGTAAGAAACTCTCTGTAATTATTGTGACTTGCATATCCATCTTTCCTTCAGGGTGGTCTCCCATCCCCTTCCTCTGGCCCTCTCTGCTCCAGCCACACCAAACTCAGTGTCGTTTCTGGAACATGCTTGGCCCTACCACAGGGCCTTTGCACTTGCTGCTCTCTTTGCTTGGCAAGCTCTTCCACCAACTATCTTCCACATGTCTCCTTTCCTCTCCTTTCTCCCGGCCCTCCTTTAGATCTCTTCAAATGTCAACTTCTCAGAGAGGCCCCCTTTAATGGCCCTAAAACAATGTATCTTCATTCTCTGTTCCCCCCCCTTGCTTTATTTTTTTAAATGTATCTTTATTTTTATTTATTTTTTGAAAGCAGTCATCGGTACCTGATGCTATGGATGCATTTGTTTACTGCCTGTCTCTCCAGTTAAAGTGTTGGCTCTATGAGGCCAGAGAGTTTTCCTGGTTTGGTTCACAGCTGGGTGCTTGGAAGTCCTAGAACCCAGCCGGTGCTCAATAAGTGTCTATTGATGCACCATGGAAATGGCTCACCCTCCTCACATCAATGCCCCCTTGGCCTCATGGGGTGAAGTCTCAGCTCCTTTCTCTTAGTAATGACTGGCTGAAGCCAGTAAACTTCAATCTTCTAACCTAGGAGTAGGGGTGGTATTCCTTACAGTCCTTCTGAAAAGGATTTCATTCAAGGAATCGATGACAGCTTCAATCCACAGGTTACCCTCATTTACAAATGTCTTACTGTATTAGTACAATATACCAATAATAGTGTGTTAATATTATTCTAAAACATGCCAAAAGAGCGAAAACATCTAAAAGATGAGATTAAAAGTAAAGAGAAATGGGAAGGCAAATATTTGTCCCCATACTCCAGAATGGATCACCTCCCACCCTCCGCGCTTTGGGGACTCAAGAACAGAGTACTGGGGAGGATTCTCTTTCCATCTGCTCAGAGTTTACAACCCGGCAAGCACTTGACCTGCGTGATCTAAAGGAATTAGAAAATCGCCCTACAAGACAGGTCGCGTCATCGGCCCAGAGAACGTCATTCACTTCACCCTTAGGACAATCCGCAAAGGTAGGTCCTACTTTTATCCCCATCTTACTGACGAAGAAACTGAGGGCCCAGAGAGGTTAATCTCCTGCCTAATGTCATACAACAGATTCCCACGTTCTTACTCTTTGCTCTGTCACTTTGCAACAAGACTGTTTCTGGAAGGGCCTGCCAGCAGCTGATCCCAGAGACATCCTCGTGGGGGAGGAGCTAAGCAGCTGGGAGATGGGAAAGCAGGGAAGCAGAGGGTTTGACTACTGTTTGAATGACTGGATTAGCAGTTCCAAAAGAGAAATATACTCTAAATTAGAAATCCGCTTCTATGAAAGCTTTTCAAAAAATGTACATTTTGGGAGCGCCTGGCTGGCTCAGATAGTTAAGTGTCTGCCTTCAGCTCGGGTCATGATCACAGGGTCCTGGGCTGGAGCCCCACATTGGGCTCTCTGCTAGATGGGGAACCTGCTTTCCCCCCTCTCTCTGCCTGCCTCTGTCTACTTGTGATCTCTTTCTGTGTGTCAAATAAATAAATAAAATATTTTTTTTTAAAGATTTCATTTATTTATTTATTTGACAGAGAGAAATCACAAGTAGACGGAGAGGCAGGCAGAGAGAGAGAGGGAAGCAGGCCCCCCGCCGAGCAGAGAGCCCGACGCGGGACCCGACCCCAGGACCCCGAGACCACGACCCGAGCCGAAGGCAGCAGCCCAACCCACCGAGCCACCCAGGCGCCCAAATAAAATATTTTTTAAATGTACATTTTTTAGGAAAAAGGTATAATTTAAAAACAAAATGTGAGGGCGCCTGAGTGGCTCAGTGGTTAAGCCGCTGCCTTCGGCTCAGGTCATGATCTCAGGGTCCTGGGATCGAGTCCCGCATCGGGCTCTCTGCTCAGCAGGGAGCCTGCTTCCTCCTCTCTCTCTCTCTCTCTCTGCCTGCCTCTCTGCCTACTTGTGATTTCTCTCTGTCAAATAAATAAATAAAATCTTTAAAAAATAAATAAATAAATAAAAATAAAAAAAAATAAAAAAAAAAAATAAAAACAAAATGTGAGTGCCTGGAAAATTTACAGGGGACATCAAGCTATTGTAGAGATAGGACAGGCCTTTCCCGGAGGGTGCCCCAGGTACCTCTCAGCCTTGCCTCCCTCGCCTTCCTCCTCCTCACTGGCATGGAGGGCATTTTCTGAGTGGGAGCCCGGGATGATTCCCGAGTCGTCAGACTCGTCCATGAGGGAGCTCTTGTCAGCCTCGCTGAAATCGGTGGCCTCCTCCATCGGCACATCTAGCAGGATGAGGGCATCAGAGGAGCCTCTACCCAGTACCGCCACCACCCCCCTCCACTTCCCCGCTCACCCCACAGCCTCTCACCTCCATTGATGAGTGCTTCCCCTAAGCAGTCGTTAGGGACACGGGTGGCACAGCGCTTGTGACAGTTAAACTTGCAGTCTGGTATGACGACAGGGAGCAAGCAGACATGTAGGAGGGGAGAGAGACGTCACCTGTAAGGGTTGAACCTTGACTCCTAACCCCCAGGCCCAGAAGATTCTGCTTTTGCTGTTTTGGGGTCGGTTGTCTCTCTTTGAGTCTAGAACATTCGGGGTTGGGGAATCTCTTGCTGTTGGGGGCCGGTCTGTGCGTCATATATGTTTAGCGGTCATCCCTGACCTCTACCCACTAGATGCCACTAGCACATCCCTGTAAGATTCTATTTTTTTTCTAATTCTAGAGTTCTAAGATTCCAAATTTCAATGTCCGACTGTCTAGAACTTGACACATCTATGATTCTACAGTTCTAAGAGTCTAGACTGCTAAGATTCCTTTATGTCCAAGGTTTTAGGATTATCGGTAACTTAAACTCTAGATATCAGTGACTCTATAGTTCTACAATTCTGGACTTCAAACCATCCAGAATCTGATGATTCCAAGGTTCTAGGATTCCACACACCCAAGATTCTAGAATTTGACTCTTCCAATGAATTCTAGAATTGGACAGCTCTAAATTTTATGGATGTCAATGTCTGGTGTTCTAGAATTTGATAATCCAGAGCTCTATGTTCTGTGTGTCTAGGACTGTAGGATCCCATGGCCCTAAGGGTATATGATTCTAGATTTCTAAGGTTTACATTTGATGCTTCTAGGCTTCTACCATTCTCAAATCTGATGGTTCTAAAGTTCCAGTATTCTGAGAATCTATAATCTGGGAGTTCTAGGATCTCCAAGTCTAAGGTTCTGTGGTTCTTTTCATGGACCCCGATAATCCAGAATTCCTGAAGCCTATGGTTCTAGTTCTGTGGTTCCAGAATTCTCAAGTTCTACGGTTTAAGAATCCCATATGAAGTGGCTCATAGATCTAAATCTCTAAGGTTCTAGGATTCCAAAATTCCAAAGGTTCTAGAACACCAGGATTCAGGGCACTCTTCTCCTGAGGCTCTGGGCTCCTAAGGATCAAAATACTGGAATTCTTTTTCTTTCTTTCTTTCTTTCTTTCTTTTTTTTTTTTTTTTTTAAAGATTGTATTTTAAAGTCCTCTCCATACCCAGCATGGGTATGGAGAAATCACAAACCCAAGATTGAGAGTCTCAGGCCCCACCGACTGAGCCAGCCAGGCATCCCCAGAGTACTGGGAGTTTTAGTTCCTGCCACAAGCCCAGGTGAGAGAGGCCCCAGGTCCTCTGAGTATGTGTCTGTGCGGGCCTTCTGACCCCATCTGTCTCCCCCAGGGGGGTCCCGCTGACCTTTGCACTGCAGGCCCTGGCGAAAGAGACCCTTGAGGAGTTTCTTGCAAGCCTGGCAGACGGTGGGCCGCGTGTAGCTGTGGATGAGGAACGTGTGCGGGACCTTCACCTTGGAGAGCAGCATCTTGTCCAGCTCGATGGGGCGGCCCGTGTAGGAGGAGGCAGAAGAGGAGGAGGAAGAGGATGGGGGGCGGCGAGGCAGGAGTTCGGTGGTACTGCGGCTCTATGGTCAGCAGGAATGGAGGGAACATATTAGTGCGCGGCCCCATGCCTGGGCCCTGTCGTCCGACCCCAACCCCCCAACTCCCCGCCACTAGCCCGCCCGCTCCCCAGCCCCTCACCAGCTCATCAGCCATGCAGGGCAGGGACTCGGAGGTGCTGAGGCGCACAGAATGGCCACTGGCCAGAGACGTGGACGACAGGCGCCTCTTGCGTGCGCCACTGCAGTTGTTAGGGATGCTGAAGGCACAGCGCTTGTGGTAGTTCAGTCCGCAGCCTGCGGGGGGCGCCAGACGATCAGAGACATCCTTGCACCAGTCCTGGGCTCTAAAACTCCGCCCCGCCCGCTTCCCTTTCTGTAGATTAGGAATACAGCAGCCCTCTCAGGAGAGCCCCCTGCGAGCGCCACTAAAGCCAACGAAAAACTACAAAAACCCAAATCGGGTAGAACCACTACCGGACTAGAAGGTTCTGGACCAGTCCACCAGGCAAAGAACCACGAGCAGGTGAGGCCCTTGCTGAGGTCCCGGGGAATGTGGATTGGGGGGCAGTAGCAGAACGGAGGGACCACGGAACCAGCTGCACAAAGCAATAACTAGTTCTTCCTTATCTGTGTGTACACCAACTATTTGTGCTTTCTTCCTTCTATCTCCCATCATCTGACATAACATTTTTTTTTTTTAATATGTAACGCTTTAGGAATACATGTGTTATCTGTGCCCAGGGGCCATGCTATTATTCTCTGTATTGGCCCCATTTCAGTACATGTGCTGCCGAACGGAGCACTGTATTCGTATTTAAGTTACATGACATTATAAAAATAGAAATAAAAAAATTACAGGACATCGAAGGAAAAGAGTGAACAAGCATCATCTCCTGGGGAAAAGGGTTAGCATGTTTTCAGTTGTACTCAGGACAATTCTATTGAATCAGATGGAAATATGACTCTATTGTCATTTCTTCCTTAATTTATCATTAAAAAAAAAAAATCCAAAATCCTCTTCCATGAAAGAATCAGGCTCAGCTTGTTGTCTTCCTAGCAGGCTTCCTGAACACTTGCTCCCATACATCTCCAGAGATTCCAAATGATTCCAGGAAGGCTCCCTCTTCTGGAGTGAAGAATGTTCCTCCAGGCTTTGGAAGCTTCTTTGGGACTGCCTCATGGAGCCTATCTTCTGGCAGCCTGGCTGTCATAGGCTTTCCCAAAGGTGGTGGTATGAGAAGAGCTTTGGGATGGTCCACAACCTTTGCGAACAGGAAACACTTCCCAGCACTGGCCTTTGCTCCCTCGTGTGCTTCACAGGACTTCAAAATCTCATCTGTGACTCTCTGAGTATCAAGGCAGAGTCAAACTCGCATCGGAAGATGTTATGAAGGCATTAAGAACAGTCATTTGGGGGTGCCTGGGTGGCTCAGTGGGTTGGGCAACTGCCTTCAGCTCAGGTCATGATCCTGGAGTTCCGGGATGGAGTCCCATATCAGGCGCCCTGCTCAGCGGGGAGTCTGCTTCTCCCTCTGACCCTCCCCCTTCTCATCCCCTCTCTCTCAAATAAATAAAATCTTAAAAAAAAAAAAAAAGTCACTTGGGACTCCTTTGGAACCACATGAACGAGGGCCATCATCTGTGTGGCTGAACCAGTGAAATCCGTGCTAAGGGTGCCCGTTAAAATCGACAATGCCAGGGGCTTCTGGGTGGCTCTGTTGGTTGAGTATCTGGCTCTTGGTTTCAGCTCGGGTCATCTCAGGGTTGTGAGATGGAGCCCAGAGTGAGGCTCCTTGCTGAGCATGGAGCCTGCTTAAGATTCTCTCTCCCAAAGCGCCTGGGTGGCTCAGGGGGTTAAAGTCTGTGCCTTCAGCTCAGATCATGATCCCAGGGTCCTGGGATCGAGCCCCGCATCCGGCTCTCTGCTCAGTGGCGAGCCTGCTTCCCCTTCTCTCTCTGCCTGCCTCTCTGCCTACTTGTGATTTCTCTGACAAATAAATAAATAAAGTCTTAAAAAAAGATTCTCTCTCCCCCTCTCCCTCGGCTACTCCCCCCTTACCACTGCTTGTGCACGGGCATTCTCTCAAAACAAAAAAACACAAAACACCTCCCTTTTATGACACCAGGACTACACGTCAGGATGAAGGTTACAAATGTCAAGACACCAAGAGTTGGATGTGGTTTGCGCACGATGGCAGTACTGACAACAGCCTTGAACGTGCTGAATTGGTTTTCCACAGACCCAATGTGGCTATCATCCCTCGAGCCCTTAAATGCCACAGGTCTCTTTAGGGCTGCGGGGTAACAATCCTGGTCAATGCTGCAGGTCTTCTGGAACACAGGGTCCGTATGAGTGCCATTGCCGTGAAGCTGGAGATCCTTGGATGGTGGAACATTCAAGAATACACTTCTGATGGAGGTGTGGTCTTCGCAGAATGGATGGTCTTCATCAGGGAAGAGTGGACCTGCAGAACCTGACCTTTGGGCTTCACCTTGAGACACACCGGTGTGTTCCTTTATATTTTAAGTATGATCGAAGGACATGCGTGTGGGTGCTTGTTGTAGCTGAACATGTGTCCATCCCCCAAATTCATAAGTCAATGCCCTAACTGCCAATGTGACCGTATTAGACTTTAAGGAGGTAAATAAGGTTAAATGAGGCCTTAAAGGTGGGGCGCTGATCCAACGTGATCAGGGTCTTTATATAAGGGAGACACTTGAGAAACTATTGTCTCTCCTCACACCACGGGAGCGACACAGTGAGATGGCAGCCGTGTGCAAGCCAGAAAGAGGGTTCTAACCAGGAAACCACGCCCTGTCCGACTCGTGATCTTAAACTTTCCAAGCTCTGGAACCGTGAGTTCTAAATATGTGTTGTTTAAACCACTCAGCCTGTGGTATTTTGTTATGACAGGTCCTTGCACACTGAGGGGCCCAGTCAGTGAGGAGGGGACTCTGCTGGTCAGCTTTCTGTGTCAGCCCCAGTAATTCAGATGCTAATGTAGGGGTTGCTGTGAAGGTATTTTGTACGTGTGATTCAAGTGCACAATCAGATGACCTGAAGTGAGGGAGAGTATTCTAGTTAATCCGGGTGGGCCTGGTTCAATCAACTGAAACGTTAGAAAGCAGAGCTGAGATTTCCCAGATGAAGAAACTCTTCCCTGTCCAGCCTGCCCTTCCTGACGTGTTGCCCTATGGATTTCAGAGTTGCTGGGCCAGCCCCCACACTCCTGTAAGCGAATTCCTTCCAAATATCCCTTAATATTTACCTCCTACTGGCTGTTTCTCTGGTGATTCCTGTTACAGACTCCACCTTCTTCCCTAGGCACCGTCCCCTTCTCCTCCCCCAAGCTCTCTGCCCCCTTACCTCTCCCTGGGAGCTCTGCATCAGGCTCCACCTCCCGCAGCTGAGCCCCGCCCAATCCCCCACCCATCACTCAACCCCCGCCCCCAACTCCTCCCCAAAGCTGTGTCTCTGGGCCCTTACCGCTCTCTCCGAGCCACGCCCCCTATCCCTGAGCTCCACCCCACTCCGCCCCGCCCTCCTGACATTCCCCCCCTTCCCCACCCCCCCCCCGGCCCCGCCTCCAGCCCCTCTCCCCTCACCATCACACTTGAGGCCTTGGCGCACAAGACCGAAGAGCATCTCCCCGCAGTGATCGCAGAAGGCCGGCGCTCGGTAGGAGTGCACCGTGAGGGCGTGCGGGCGAATCTGGAAGTCCTCGAAGGTGGCCGAAGCTGCAGGCAGCAGGGAGGGGCGGATGGTTGAGCCGGAGCGGTGAGGGCTGTTCCTGGGTTTCTCACAGTCCTCCCCGCCGGGAGGTTTGATCTTGCCTGCCTTCATTTATGCGCATATTACATGGTACCCGAGTTTAAATCCCAGCGTCACCGCTGGGCAAGACACCTGTGCCGTGGACTGGGGAGTTGTTTAGTGGGTACAGAGTTTCAGTTCCGCAAGATGAAAACATTCGTGGAGACTGTTGCAGGACAACGTGAAGGTAATTAACACTACTGAACAGGAGCCTTAAAAATGGCTAAGATGGTACATTTTATGTTGTGTACATTTCACAATGAAACATTTTAAAATAAAATTTAAAAATACAGATGCCTGGGTCCCACCCTCACAGCTGCTGATCTGCTTGGTCTAGGATGGAGCTTGAGCGTCAAGAGAAAAATACCAAATCCCTATGTATCTCAGTTTTCTCATCTTTAAAATGGAAATACAACAAACACAGAGCATTGCCCTAGGTGTCAGGGACACCACACAGAACAAATTCCCTGCCTGGCCTCTAGTAAGGGAGGCAGCCAACCAAAATAAAGAAAATAAATATTCTTATTTAACAATCACCCAGGGGTGCCTTGGTGGCTTAGTTGGTTAGTCTGGTTTTAGCTCAGGTCATGATCCCTGGGATCCAACTCTACACTGGGTTCCCTGCTGGGCAGGGAGTCTGCTTCTCCCTCCCCCTCTGTCCCCTCCCCCTGCTGTGCTCTCTTGCTTGCTCTCTCCATCTCTCTGTCAAGTAAATAAATAAATCTTTAAAAAATATAGATATATATGTATATGTCTATGTGTGTGTGTGTGTGTGTGTATATATATATGTATATATATATATATCTCTTTTTTAAAAATCGCCCAACCTAGCAGTTACCTAGTGCCAGGCACTGCTCCAAGTACTTTAAAATACTAGTGAATTCAGTTCTCTCAAGAGCCCTGGAAGTACATTGTTTTACCCCCATTTTCCAGATGAGAAGATTATAGCACAGAAAGGTGAAGCAACTTGCCCAAGGTCACACAGCTAGCAAGCTGTGGAACTTGAAATCGAATCTGAGCCAGTGTGGCTCCAAAGTTCATGCTTTCAGTACTGCATTTACTGCCTCTTGGAAATGTTTAAGTAATAAAATATACAGCATATGTCTACTATAATCAAATAAAAAAAAACTGTCAAGCAGCTGTTTCTTATCTCAATAACGGGACGAATATTTACAGAGAACCAACATAAACTGGGTACTCTGGAAGACAAAGCCCGGCTGAAACACTTGCATGGTCTTATCTGATGTTCTTAGTTTCTATACGTGTCATTTTACATGTTTCCCTAGGGTAAAATTATATATTTATATATATTTGCACATTATGCATATACTATGCATATAAGTATACATATTTGCACAATTTGTATATTTGTATATAATGTAAATTATATATTAGTATTATATACTATATTATCTATTATATATTAATATACTATAACATATATAACATGTTATATATATTATGTAATATATGTTATGTATCATTATATATCATACTATATATTACATGTCATTATATTATACAGTATATATGTATTATATATTTATTTAATGTAAATACATATAATTTTATTATTTATTTATATATTATATTTATTATATATTTACATTATATAAATATATGATATTAAAACATATGATGTAAATGATATAAATATTTGCCCATTATATATATAAGTATATGCAATATATATATTCCAGAAATAAAGTACAACTCCAAAAAAAAAATACATACAGCAGACTAGAAGTCAATAAGTGCTTAGGAGAAAAATTAAGCAGAGAAGGGAAAGTGGGAAGGTACAAGATGTACAATTTTAGAAGGTGGCTGAGGAGGGCCCCCTTCAGTTGTTGTTAGGGCAAAAGCCTGAAGGAGGCGAGGGTATGAGCCATGTAGGTTTCCAGGAAAGAACATGCCCAGTATCATAATAGTAGTCTCTACAGATTCTTTCTTCAGGGCTAAATGCATTATTATATGGAAAGCTTTTAAGACAGAGTTCTTGGGGCGCCTGGGTGGCTCAGTGGGTTAAGCCTCTGTCTTCAGCTCAGGTCATGATCTCAGGGTCCTGGGATCAAGCCCCACATCTGACTCCCTGCTCAGCGGGGAGCCTGCTTCCCCCATTCTCTCTCTCTGCCTACCTCTCTGCCTGCTTGTGATCTCTCTCTCTCTGACAAATAAATAAAATCTTAAAACAACAAAAAAAAGGGGTGCCTGGGTGGTTCAGTGGGTTAAAGCCTCTGCCTTCAGCTCAGGTCATTATCTCAGGGTCCTGGGATTGAGCCAAGCATCTGGCTCTCTGCTCAGTGGGGGGCCCATTTCCTCTCCTCTCTCTGCCTGCCTCTCTGCCTACTTGAGATCTCTGTCTGTCAAATAAATAAAATCTTAAAAAGAAGAAGAAGAAGAAGAAGAAGACAGTGCTCTTTATTTCTTATCTTATTATTTTTTTAAGATATTATTTTTAAGTCATCTCTACACCCAGCGTGGGGCCGAAACCCACAAGCCTTGACATCCAGAGTTCCATGCTCTACTGACTAAGCCAGTGAGGTGCCCCATATTTTTTTTTAATTTTTAAAATTTATTTTTATTTTATTTAATTTAGTAACGGTTTTATCTATTTATTTGTCAGAAAGAGAGATAGGGCACAAGCAGGGGGAGTGGCCAGCAGAGGCAGAGGGAGAAGCTAGCTACCCGCTGAGCAGGGAGTCCAATGTGGGACTCGATCCCAGAACCCTGGGATCACGACCCCAGCCAAAGGCAGATACGTAACCAAATGAGTCACCCAGGACTCCATAATTTTTTTTTTTAAATTTTAAACAATGCTCTTTAAACAGAGCACATAGGGGTGCCAGGGTGGCTCAGTGGGTTAAAGCCTCTGCCTTCAGCTCAGGTCATCATCCCAGAGTCCTGGGATCGAGTCCCACATTGGGCTCTCTGCTCCGCGAGGAACCTGCATCCCGCCCACCCCCTCCCCCCGCCTGCCTTTCTGCCTGCTTGTGATCTCTGTCTGTCAGATAAATAAATAAAGCAGGGCTAGTGGGTTCCAAGCCCATAGAGCACATAGAAAGTCCTCAATAAATATTGGCTTTTATTTTTCAAGTTTCATTTTTGCACTAAGTCTCATCCTCTTTCCTACCCTCCCCACCCCACCCCCAAATTTCAGTCTAATATTGAGCTATTGTCCTTGTTATCGTGCACAAGAAAGGGGTTGTGCCCTTCTATGTGCCAAGCACTGCTTACACAGGGTAAAGCTATGAACACTCCGCTCTCAGTGGGCTGACATTCTTTTGGGGAGACAGACAGGAAACACATACACACACACAGAAGGCAATTTCAGACACTGGAGGAAATGGCATTGAAGCTCAGATCCAACTAGCAAGAAGGAACTAGCTACGAGAAGAGGCGGGGAGGGAGGCACTGAGAACTAGTCCACACACCTGGAGATGGGAGGAAGCTCAGTTTGTTCAAGGGACAGAGAACAGACAACCATGGCAGGAACAAAGAAAGTTAGGGGGACAGTGTAACAGGTGAATTCAGGGAACTGGCAGGGGCCAGATCATGGGCAGCCATTTAAGGCCATATTGAGGAGTTTGCATTTTATCCCCAGGGTAATGGGGAGCCATGGGAGGATTCTGAGCAGTGAAGTGTCGTGATCTGACTTGTGAGCTACGGTAATAGGTAACAGTCTAGGCAGGAGGTGACCGCTGCCGGGACCAGAGGAGGCAGTAAGAAACAGATTCAGGAGGTATCTTAAAGGTGAGACTAATTGGTTTGATGCAGATCAAGGGAAAGGGTGAGAGAAAAGGAGGAGTCACCAGGATGTCCCCAGGACAGGTGGCAAGAGCACCTGAGTGAATGCTGATGGAAGAAAGGAGGACAAAATCAAGATTTCTGCCTTGGACAAACCATCTCTGAGCTGCCTAGAGCTGCCAAGGAAAAGTGTCGGGGACAAGCTATAGGACCAAGATTTGGATGTAGCAGAGGGGGAGACCAAGATGAATGAAAATCCAAGAGTAGCCAGCCTATGGGAGAGGATTTAAAACCTAAGTTAAGGTCACGAGGGCTATAAACGCAAACTTCAAATTGTCATCCATCCATTCAACCCATTTTACTGAGCATTGCGCATGCAAGGACTGGGGGAGGAGACACAGCCAAGAATAAGGCAGGTAGTTCCCACCCCTCACCCTTCTAGAAGCACCCTAGGCTCTCTACTCCTCTGCAGTGCCAAGAGCTTCTCATCTCTAAAATGAGCCTGGCCAGTGGGTGACTAGATTCTGGCTGAAAACACACGTTCCCGGGCTTTCTCTGACCTTGCAGAGTCTCATTTCCTTTAGCATTTCAGCGGGAAGGACCAACGGGCATCAGAACATTTCAAACTCTGTATCAAAGTATAACATACATCTAGAAAAAGACGTATCCCCAGTGCCTGGTTCAGTGACCGGTCACACTGTACACACTGTGTCACCAACACCCTGATAAGTGGCAGTTTAAATCAGTCCCCAGCAATCTCCCTTGTGCCCCCCAGGTGATGGTGGTACCCTTCCCGACCCCTGCTGCGAAGGCTCCGCCTTCCTCGCTCCTAACTGTATCCCTCTCTGGACTTCATAAAAGGAATTAGACAATATGTAGTCTGATGTGTAGGAAATGCCTTTCCGCGTTAGTTTTTGTGAGATTCACCCACGTGGCTGGACATGGCCTGCGTTCAGTGCTGTGCGAATTTCACGGTGCGTACACGCCATATTCATGGTGCGCACACGCAACATATTTACCCATTCCCGGGCGGTAGCTTGTCAAAGCTCCATGCGTGACTCTAATTTGCGACCAGGGCTTGGAACCCACTAGCCCTGACTTTAAGAAGCATGTTTCTGGACCCACGTCTCCTCTCCCGGCACCATTAGTCCCGCCCCCCACTAGAGGCGGCGCCCCCCAGGCGGCCCCTGGCTCACCCGACAGCACCACCTCCACCAGGTCGCCCTCCTGGATGTCTCCAACCGAGCGCACCAGCTGCAAGAGGTTGGCCGACGTGGGGTCATGTTTGAAGAGAAGGATCTTGTCGTAAAGGCCATAGAAGCCACACTCGGGGAACTGAGGGGCGGGAGAGAGAGGTGGTGACGGGAAGGCTCAGAGCTGCTCAGCGGCAGCGGTCTGGAACACTCCCAGGGCAGGGCCCACAGTTTCCCCCGGAAACAGAGACCCCGCAGCCCTGCGTTTCCTGCCTGCTCCCTCCCAAGGGCAGCTCGAGAGAGCGAGTGAGTGAGCGGGAGGGCATGGTGCCAGGGCCCCAGGTGTGCTGGGAGCGAGCGCCCATGGAGTTTGGTGGCTGGACCGGGAAACTAGAGTGGCAGGGAGAGTGGCTCTGGGAGCGTGAGCACCTAGAATTTTCCGTGGGGGTGGGAGGTTAAGTGAACACCCCCTCCTTTAAGCCCCCACCCCAGCTTCCTTCCTGGATCTATAGTCCTTGTAACCTGGTTCCAGGCCCAGCACTGGGGTGGGGCCAGTTGGAAGAAGGGGATTTAGGACTCCTGGGGGGGGGGGCAGGGAGGCATTGAAGGCTAGGACTCAAGGGAGATGGAGGTAAGAAGGGTGCCCCCCACCCAATGTCCAAAGGACCCAGGTGTCCCTAGTTGGGGCTGGGGGGGGCAGGAAGTGAAACCCTGTAGAACAGAAAGTGAAACTGCCCAGGTGGAGCCGCGGGAAGGACGGAAAGGGGCCCCGCCACACCTGGACAGAAGACAGAAAACAAAACTGGGGTGAGGCCTGAGGAAGGAGGCCCAAGTTTGGGCACCGGACAAATTACACCCAGGGGGCAGTCAGGCCTCTACCCCACCCCCATCTGTCTTTCCAAAGAGCAGGCTGAGTTGGGTGTGACAAGTGGACCTCTGGGCTTGGGGGCTTGGTGGAGGACCAAGGAAGCCCCATATTGTTCTTGTCTGCCGGGAGAGGGTCCACAGCTCACAGGGACTGCCTGGGTCTTGACTGCCTTGGTGGTGGTGGTGGTGGGATCTGTATCTAAGCTTCAGTTTCCCTGTCTATAAAATGGGGGAGTTGGCACAGTTCCCCCATGTTTCTCTGAAGCCCAAAGAATTCATTTCTAGGGTTCTGAGAAGATGCTGGAATTTGAACATTTTGGGATTCTAACATGCTCACATGCTATAGGATACGGATATCTTAGGTTCCGGTGCATTATCATGACGTTTCAGGATTTCAACAACCTAGATCAGGAGCAATCTGGTATTTTCATGTCCTAGGACTCTAATAAACTGGGGTTCATTTGAATGTCTTACTATTAAAGGATTTCAACAACCCACCATTCCAAAATTCTAACACTTTAACATTCTAGGATTCCAACAATCCAGGAATCTAATATTCTATCATTTTAATGTTTGAGGATTCCAACAACCTAGAATCTAATGTTGGAACACTCAGAGGAGTTCGATTACCTAGCAGTGGCCTATCCGAACAATCTAGAATTCTAATTCTATTAGTCTAACATTTGATTGTTTTAGTATTCCAACAACCTAGGATCCTAATGTTTGGACAATTTGTTTGTCTTTGTCTTTTTTTTTTTAAGCAAGCTTTATGCCTAACATGGGGGTGGAATTCATGACCCTGAGATCAAGAGTCCCATGTTCCACTGACTGAGGCAGCCAGGTGCCCCCGGACACTTTGATATCAGAGGAGTTCGATTACCTAGCAGTGGCATAGTCGAATAATCTAGAATTGTAATATTCAACATTTTTAAAGTGTAGAATTCCAACAATAGGAAAGCCCACTCTCCTAACTTTCAACATTCTAGAATGCAGGCACTGAGTTCCACCTGGTTTCTCCTTGCCATGATCCCCAGTTTCCCACCCTGGTGTCCAAAACTAAGAGTAGGGTGGGGTTGGGGAAGGTGGGTTTTAATAGGCCAGCATCAGACCTGAGGGGTGGGGACACTGTGATTAGGAGAGGGGACAGAGTCCCCAGAGTCTCTGGGGGTTCCAAAGAGGTGCCTGCCTCTTGACACACATCTCTGGCCTGGGGGAGGGTAGAGATTGGACTCGGAGACCTCACTTGCCCCTGGCAGCTGTGGCAGGCACCCACACCCACACATGTCACCCGATAGCCATGGCCAGGGCGGCTTCAATTTCTACTGTTTCCACCAAATGGGAAGTCGGGGTGGGCTTGAATGGAGAGGTCCCCCATCTGCCCCCCTCCCCGACCTGTCCCTTCCTGCTCACTTCCACACCTAGCTGGCCCCTCCCTTCCTCCCTGCTGGCTGCAGAAAACAATAACACGCAGGGACACGCAATTTGGGGAGGCCTTTGGAGCACCCCGCCCCTGCCCAGGCCTCCCTCCAACGGGTAGTTGGGTCAGGAGCCAACTGGAGGCTAAACGCCCCATCCCCATCCCCCCAGTCGCCCAAGGCTTAATCCTCCTTTTCTCCCCTTCCTCTATGCCAAGCTCCTGGCCACCTCTGCCGGCACCCCCACCCCCTCCGGACCTCTCCCCAAGCCAGTTGGGAGGAACCCTGCGCTCTCACCTTCTGGTCCACGATGGAGCAAGCCAGCTGCTTCACATGGGCCAGCTCAGAGGCGGTGGGGAGCAGCACAAACTCGCGGGTCAGGCCGATCTGGATGTGGAAGGAGACCCCGGAGCTCGGAGCTGGGACCTGGGCCAGTTGCGGTGGCGGCGACTGCAACTCCAAGCCGCCGGGGGGCGGAGGAGACCCCGGCCCGGGAGAGCCTGGGAGCCCGGCGAGATGGGAAGGGGAGGCGGCCATGGGTGGGTCGGGGGGAGGTCCCGGGACTGGTTTCCCGGCGCCCACCCGGGATGCGGCTGAAGGAGCCCGGGGAAGCCGGGTCACTGGATCCGAGGGAGCCCGTAATCTGGTGGTGGAAGCGCGGGGATTCCGGGGATACGAGAAAAGAAACCTAGCAGGTTGAGGGCGCTCGAGGATGGCGAGACCCTGGGAAATTAAAGAAAGGCAATCCTGTGGGTCAAACGCCCGGGAATCATAAAGGAGAAATCTAATGGTTTGAGGGACCCAGCGCTTGAGAGATTCCAAGAAATCAAGAAAATCCAGTAGGTCGGGATCTCAGGGATCAGGAGAGCCCAGGATCCAAAAGCCCCTTGGGGAGAGAAAGCCTTGAGAAGGCAGCAGGGGGAATCCCACAATCCAGTGGCTCTAAGACGAGAATCCAATTAAGAAGGGGACCCGAGGGATTCATCAGACCTTGGGGGTGGAGGACAGGAGTCTCTGAGTCGGTGATCGAGTAGATCCCAAGGATCCGACGGGCCCGGGGATAGGCAGATATCCCGAGGGCCGGGCTGCTAAGCAGGGAATCTCACGGGTCTCAGAAGTTGGAGAAAAATTCGGTCGGGGGCCGCAGAGAAGGGGGCATTGCCGGCGGCGGAGCGGGGGCGGGGAGAGGGAGGGTCGCCCGGCGCTGGGCGCCGGTGGCTCTTTTTCCCCCCTCCAAAGTTTAACTCTGCGGCTGCGGCCCAGAAGGAAGTGTCTGGAGCTATGGCGCAGTCGGCCAATCCGCGCGGGCCTCGGTGACGTTGGAGAGGGGCGGAGCCTGGTGGGGGCCGGGGGCGGAAGGGGAGGGCGGGCCCGTCACCTCGGAGTCGGGGGCGTCACCAGCCCCGCCCGGGTCCGGGTGTCTGGGGTGCGAGGTACCCGGTAGGGATCCGGGACTGATTCCTTCCCCCAACACACCCAGGTCTGGAAAGTTAACTATTCCCTGAGCTGGAGAGGAGGGGCGAGCCACCGGTCGCGGGGCTGGGGCTGAGGAGGGGCCTGGCCCTTTAAGGTAGGGGACCGTCTAGGCTAGCCTGGTCTGCATCCGGCGCCCACCGCAGGGGAAAAGGTGGGAAACCAGTGTCAGGTCCAGCCCGCTTTGCGACCTCTGGGTTCAGCCTGTCTCTTCGCAGAGCGTCGTCCTCCCCACTCCCCTACCCTGCGCAGGGGAGGCAGTACTGTAGGTGCTGTGATGTAGCCCATTACACGGGTGGGAAGACAGCGACCTCCTGATGGGCGGGAAGGACCTTGCCTCCCGTCTCTGGCAGCCTTGACGAGGTGCTCGAAGGCAACTGGAGGGGCCGGGGCTGGGTTATCTGCGCAGGGCCGCTCAGACACAGGGCCGGTGGGGCAGGGGTGCCGTTTCCTTCAGTGAGCTCCCCACTCTGCCCCAGGCCTCAGAAGAGTGAAGAGCCACAGACCTGGGGGGTTGGGGGTGTTAGCTGAAAGGGTCCCCAGGGAGGACAGCACACCCATCCCACCTTCTAGATAATTGGTTGTTGGCGGGGGGCAGTGTGCACGTGTCTGACTGTGGCTTTAGGTAGGTGGTTTCCCCTCTCTGGTCCGGTTTCTTAGATAGGACAGTGACAGGACTGTGCCCAGACGGTCTTTTGGGATTAATGAGATGGTGGCACAGGGCTTAAGTTCAGTAGGCGGTGGCCACCACAGAACCCTTTAGACATAAAGGGGTGGGCACCTCAAGCTCTCAGGTGTTTAGGAGGCCGTTCGTTCAGTCATCCAGCCAGCCAGTACTGAATGCCGACCTACTACTATGTGAGGTGCTAGGCTTGGGCTAAAACAGCTCTTCAGCACGTTCAGGAGCCCCTCAGGCTGGATTTCTCCTCCCACCTAATAATGAGAGAGCGGCTGCCGTTTAGTTTACATTCAGGAAACTGAACCCCCTAGGGACAAAATGACTTGTCCAAGATCACCATGAGAGCTGCTGCCAGGCCCACCCCCTTCACTGAGAGATCAAGGCCTGGCTTTGAGCTTCAAAGGCATTCTGGCAGAGACAGGCCACCTGCCCGCCTGGGTTCCCTGCTAGTGTGGGATAGGGGCCTAGAGAGGAGCCCCCCCTTCCCGCTAAAGGGCTGCTGGGGGCAGCTGAGGTCGGTACAGTAGTGACTCTGCCACCACATCCGGGGGCTGGCGGGGGCTGGGGAAGGAAGTCTGAGGCTGGAGTGAAAACCCAAACCACCACCTGGGGAAGATGCTCAGAGCTCAGAAGGATGAGGGGGGAGTGGGGCCACGTGGAGCTTGTAGCTAGGCTCCTATCAGTGTTCACCTGATGGCCATCTGGCCACCTGCGTCCTTCTTCAAATGTTCCCAGGGCCCTGAGAGGGGCCAGGTCCTATTCTGGGCCCAGGGGCACAGCCCCTGGCAACCCAGAGGGTGGGCATTGGCATCAGGCCCGTTGTAGAGGATGCTGAAGCCCCAAGATGTGCAGAGGGAGCCCCACGGGACTGGCTACGGATTCTGATGACCCGCTGGGGGCCCTGAGTGGCGCCTCCCCATCTCGTCTTCTGTAACTTGTGTTCCTGATCCTCACTTCCTGAGGTTGTTGTGAGGATCCAGTGAAGCAGCGTGTGAGGAACTGAGCACAGGCTCTGGCTCCTGTTAGTGCGGAACTGACCTGGTGGAGGGTAGGGGCTCATCAAGGCACCAGCAGCTAGGGACTGGGTACCTCCATAGCCGGTGCCTTTGCAGCCACTCCCCAAAGGGTAGAGGCATGCTGGGGTGCGGGTCTCGGGGTCTCCAGTCCCCACTCCATATGAGATGAGGCTCCATGGAAGCCCAGGCCCACATGGGGAGAGAAGGGAAGGTGGGGGGTGAAGTGCTTGGGGCTAGCTAGCCCTTGGGCCTCCTACCACCCATCATATGGGGGGGGCGGGTGGGGGGAAGGGGAAGGCCTTGATCTGTCACCTCACATCATCTGCTTGTCAGGGCTCTGTCCCCAGGCTGCTTCTGAGGCCCCTGGGGAGGGAGTACTTAGGAACAGAAAGGAGGGGCACGGGAGATTCGGTCCTGTGCCCCATTTCCGGGCCTCCACCCACACCCTGCCCAAACTCTGGGCCCCTCTCTTCCCGCCCCCCACCCTACCACAAAACCCCAGCCCACCATATCCCCTCCGTGAGCTCCACCCAGCCCAGGCAGAGCTCCAGACTCATCTCCCAAAGTCCCGGCCCCCTCAGTCCCCTGACAGTCAGCGCCACCACCCATCTTACTCCAAAGGGTTTATTGAGACGACTCTCACATCCAAGTCCAGGGCACGGGGGATGGGGGCTTATAAACAGGAACCTGGAAGGGGGCGCGAGGGCCCAGGGTGGAACCCAAAAAAGAGTGAAATAAATAGAGGAAGAAAGTGGAGGGCCAGGAGAGGAGACAGACTATCACACAGTGATAACGACATGGGGGTGGGGGGCAGGGCTCCATTAACATCCCATTTATTTATACAGATATACAGGGAGTTGTGGGGGACCCGGGGGCCCCCTCCAGCCTCCATGCCCCAAGAAGGGGCAAGAGAAGGCCATCTGTCCCCATGGGTGACCCCATGGGGGCTAGGGGGCTGCCTCTGGAAGAGTGCTGGGAGCGGTGGGGGAGGTAGGAGTAGGCGCCTCCCCTGAGGGCATCACCTATTCCCCAGGCAGTTACTGGCCCTGGAGGCGCTGGGTAGTGTCTGGAAAGCTGTGTTAAGGGAACTGGAGGGGAGGGTGGGAGACTGGGAGTACTTCTGGGGTGGGCCAGGCTGGGCACTCCCCCTGAGGACAGCCCAGGGTCCAGCCAGCTTCCATGGCTTCCCAGGGTACCCAGAGTAGTGGCACCTGGGGCTCCTTCAAGCACAGCTCCCACTCAGGTCTGGGAAGATGGAGAAGGGGAGTCGGGGGTTCAAAGAGAGAACCTGGCACCTTCTGGCATCTTGGAAAAGTTGATCCCCCAGGACACCCAGCCTTGGCTGTGCTACACCCGAGACGGCAGCTCTGATACCAGGACTGGGCGTCAGGGCACAGAGAGGAAACTCCCTGAGGCCATCCTGGAGGGGGATTCCTGAAGGAGGCTGCTCCCCAGGCTGGATGCTTGGGGAAGGACAGGCCGTGGGGGATGGCCTCCTGGGGAAAGGGCCGTTAGCACCACCAGGTTCCCAGGCAGGCGGGAAGAGGCCGGGCCTCCAGGGAGGCTGGGAGTCTCCTGAGGTAGAGAGAAGGAAGGCAGGCTGGAGCGTGATGCCCCAGGTACCAGAGCTCAGGCCGCCTTGGCTACCCCCCACGATGCCCAGGGGCTGCTACCTCGATGATTCGCACAAGGTGCCTCAGCCACCACCCTGGGACACAGAACCCTTTAGAAGGGCCAAGCGAAGGGACACATGTGAGGTCCCACTTGGGGTGAGGAGGCGGGGGGTTTCTACCCACCCAGGCCGAGCCTCCCTCCTGTCCCACCCCTCACCTCAACGCCACCTGCCCGGCCCCTTCCCCAGCCAGTGCGGCGGCCAGGGCGGGGCCAGGCGGGCATCACACGAAGACCTTGGCCAGGGCGTCGGCGCCGGCGCTGGCGATGAGGGCCTTGCTGGGGTGGCAGGCGACAGCGTGGATGGCCTCCTCGTGCTTCTTGCGGTGGGCTGTGATCTCTTGCACGCATGTTTTGTTGTCCAGGCTCCACAGGCGCAGGGAACAGTCGTGGCCTGCGCAGGTGCGGGAGCAGAAAGGGCTGTCCCCCGACACGTACCCTGGCTCCTCTGACCCTCAGCCTCTGGACGGACCAGCCTCTTCTCCAGCCATCTTTGGATGCCCACCCCGCCATCCACCCATCCGGTGGCCGAGCATTCACTGGGCATCTGTGTACTCAGCCCTGGGGGGCACAGTGAATGTACCAGGCCAACCAGGCCAAGCTCCCTGCCCTGGGGCTGCTGACATGCCAGTGTGGCAGGGAGGAAACGAGACAGCAGAACGAATCCTGCAGGGGCTCAGCAGTGCTGTGGGCCCTGGTCAGTGTGATGACAGAATGGCCAAGGGGGTATCGGGAGGAAGAGCCTGGGAGACAGCGGGTGGGCCAAGGGAAGGTTCTGAGGACTGGCGAGAGGTGGGTACGGCTGGCAGAGCCCAAGTAGGAGCACTGGGCCGGTGGGGGAGGGGGGTGGTCCGAGAGTGGGGAGCAGACAGGACTGGGCCTTGATGCATGAGCTATCTACGGACATGGCCTGACTCAGGTGTTAGAAAGACTGGGCCGGCTGTGGTAGAGGCTGGCTCTGTTTGTCCCTCACAGAGGGGCCCTGGGCCTTGTCCCAAAGCTTCTCCTTCCTGGACTCGATCTCACTGACCACCTCTTCTACCATCAGCTGCTACTATCACAGGACAGATGGAGAACAGGCCACAATGGGTCCCCATCCCGTGTGCTCACTCGTCACCTCCCACAGGCTCTGTCGGCGGGGACCAGAGGCGAGTGGCAGGAGGCCCCTTGCCCATGGCTTCCCTGATGAGCCGAGCACAAGCTTCAGCTCCCTGGGCAGCTACAGCCCCTTCTCCATCTGCCCACGTGCCACCCCATCCTTCTGGGGCCTGGCTGCACAGGAGTTGGGCTTCTGCGCCCGCATCCACACACAGCACATGCTGCCGAATGCTAAGGACCCCGTGAGGACCAAGACCCAGACCCCAACTTCACTCCTGCACCCAAGTCACTACGCTGTAACCAAAGTCTGTCCCTTTTGTGACACGTCCACACGGCAGGCACGACACCCCCACCCAAGAGGGTTACCTGCGTGAACCGAGATGCAGGCAAACGCCTCCAGGAGGCTCTGCGTGCAGGATGCTTTGCTGAGAGGCCCCCTGCCCCCGCTCCCCCACCTCAGGGAGCCCTGGAGCAACCCTCCGTGACCATTGCCCAAGTCTCCTTCTCTTCCGCTCCCACACACCCTCTCCTTAGGAGCCCCGAGGGTCCCGACTTACTTCCCGACATCAGGAACACACCATTGGGGTCCACGGCCAGGCAGGTGACCGCGTCCAGGTGGGCAACCATGGAGTGCACAGATTTCCCTGGGGAGGAAGGGTGGGTGGCAGGTTACTGTCCCTTGCCACCTTGCCTGGGAAGGCAGAGGCCCAGTTTGGATGCCGAGAGCCTGCCACGTGGGCAGTCCCCCCAGGGGCATGAGGGAGCGGGGGTCAGGAAGGCGGGGCCTCACCTGTCCGGCTGTCCAGGAAGCGGATGCCTCTGTCATCATGGGCGGTGATGGTGAGGGGCTGGTTCGGGTGACTCACCACCTGGTTGATCTGGGTTGGGCCTAGAAGGCAAGAAGGGAAGAACATGGGAGAAATTAGGGAGACCAGGACAAAGACAAGAGGAGAACCACGGTCCACAGCCATGCCCCCCGCCCGGCGCTCTCCTGCTTGGGACCACAGTGCTTCATCTGCAAGACGCGCACCACGCCCTCCCAGGGGTGGCAAAGGATAGGGAACAGCCACCCACACAGGCCACCCACTCCTCCAAGACGCCTGACAGGTAAGTCCCTGATGATCTCTCTTCCCTTGGCCTTCCTGAGAGCCCCGTGCTGGCCACAGTGGTGGCAGCTGGGGCTTTTCTCCTTCCCACCCAGATCCCCTGAAGCAGGTATGGAAACCATCCTCTGCTCACTGGATGTCGGGTCACCAAAGCCACAGGAGGGACTGAGGCCCTGCGGGCACTCAGACACCAGCCCTGGGCACTTGGGCCCCTCTTACCGCTGCTCCCCCGGGATTCCAGCGAGAGGAGGGCACTGCCAGCCTCCAGGTCATACAAGACGGTGTCGCCAGAGCGGAAGGATGCCACAATGTGGGCAGGCTCGGTGCTGGTGAAGGCCACTGAGGTGGGGATCCCATGATCTGAGGACAGAGGGAAGGGAAGGCTGCTTAACAGACCCGGTCCTGCCCTGGGGCTACAGGACAGGACTTGGGAAGCCTGTGCCCTCATGCTCCTGTTGGGGCCTCCAACTCTACAAGGCTCCTCCATGAGGTGTTGGCGTCCCTCCAGGCCTGTTCCCACCACTCACCGCTGGCTGTGAGGAAGGTACAGAGACAGGCTGGGCTGCTGCTGGGATCCCAGATACGGATGGTGCCGTCGGCAGAGCAGGAGGCCAGGCGCTGGGAGGCAGGACTGAAGGCTAGGCCCCATACAGCATCCCCATGGCCCTCCAGGACATGGCTCAGCACGCTTGGGTCTAGGCACACCGAAGGGAGGAAACAAGCCATGTCAGGGCCGCCAGCCCCTACCTAACCAGCTCTAGCACAACTCTACTGAGAACCAGGTGACTGGGCTGGGGACCCCCCATTCGCCCAGCTTCGTCCCCAGCTTCCTCATGGCCTTGAGCCATCTCCACAGGAACCTGCCCAGCCAGCTGCTCATACTCTGACCACTGGTGGTTCTGAAAAAATCTGAGGGCTCCAAAAGCAACCCAGAATGGAAGCTCAGAGGGCAGGGATGCCCCCTGTTTATTGCCAACCCCACAGGACCCACGAAACAGGCGCTTGGTACGTGATTCTCAGTTAAGGGGAGAAGGGACAATGGTAGCTCTGGGGTCCCCAGACCCTTTGCAGTTTGGACCCTCTGAGTTGGACTGGCCATGCTCCTTGCAGCCCTCCCCAACCCCCCTAACCACCCCCCTGGCCCGGCCCCAGGCACAAGCCCTGCCTCCCTGGTCACTCAAGTCCGCACGGGCCGCTCTGTTCAGGCCCCACCGACCCCCAGTGTGGGGCAGCTTGCCTGGCCCAGAGCGCATACTCCCTGGGACTGACCCCCTGACCTTTCACAGGGTGGGGACTGTTTTTGAGGAAAACAGCGTAAGATCCTCAAGGGGAGATACAGACCTTTAAACTCCACCTGACAAAATGCCACACAGCCGTGTGTGTCATTAAGAGAGTTATCGAAAGAACCATCACCAGGGACGGGACAGACACTGAACAGAAACGAGGGTGGTCACTTCTGCACTTAGCTGTTAAAGGTATACCAAGGATCGTGCAGACTCCCTACAGCCCCACCCAACTAACTTCCCCTCTCCCTGCTCGACTTCTCGATGCCAACTCCCTGCGCTCAGCCCCCAGAAGGCACCGCCAGAGCCCGCCGTGCATGGGCTGGGTAGCTCACCCCCCAGGTCCCCTGGAAGGCAGTCCCCCCAGGCCATCTCTTTCCTGCCTCAGCCTGTCCGACCCCCATCACGAAATAAACACTCTGCTCCATGCTACCCTGGGTTGGGGCACACGGTCAGGCACAGGGGGATGCAGGGGGAATGCAGGGGCTCCCATGGACACAGTGAGCAGGTGGGTGGAGGGAGCTGTCCTCACCGTAACCATCGTAGGGGTCCATGTTGAGGTCTGGAATCTTCCAGCTGTGGATGCGGGCGTCCGCCCCCCCACTGTAGCAGCACTCACTGTTGCTGCCCATGGCCACTGCCAACACAGGGCCCCTGCAGGACGCACAGGTGGTGGAGGGGCGATGAAACACTCAATCTCACCCCTCCCCAGGCCCCCTGCATGGGACCTTCAAGCCTTATGCCAGATTTTTCCAGGATGGCCAAAAGGAATTCAGCATCTGGGGCTTTGGTTGTCCTCCCCCCAGGCCTGCCTTCCCCCATCTCCTCAGTCCCGTTTCCAACTCCAAAGGCTAGGCTGAGAACCAGCTATGGGGCACCTCAGTCTGCAGAGCACCAGGAGCAATGGGGTGCGTGTGCAGAGGGCCCCCTTGAGGTAGCAGTGGGCAGGCCAGGGGCCAAACTCCCTTCAGGGGCACTGCCCTACCTGTGAGCCCGGAAGGCATGGATAGGTTCCACATCGAGTGCAGCGTTCCTGCGGGAGGAAGCCCAGCGTCACCAAGAGCCCCTCCTCACCCTGAACCCAGATCCCCCTCCCAGCCCTCGGTTGCACCCTCACTTCTTGGCTGTGACAGCCTTTTGCAGGTTCCACAGCTTGAGCGTGCCGTCCTCAGAGGCAGTGAGCAAGGCAGACTGGCTGTGGTGGAAAGCCAGGGAGCGCACGCCATCGTAGTGTGAGCGGAGAGTGAATTTGGGGTTCCACGTCTTCTTAAAGGCATCTTTGCTGTCAGAGAGCTGGGCCAAGGGGGGGAGCTACCTCAGTGCCCCCGCATTCCCGCAGACACAGACTGGCATCCAGGATGTCAAATCAGCCAGAGCCCCGTGGAGCACCCCCAAATAGCCTCCAGCCCCGGGCTCCCCGCCTGCAGCCCCCCTCGCTCACTGAGTCCTACAGAGTGCAGGCACAAGCTGCTTTCGGGGCAGTCAGCTCAGAGGGGGCTCAGGGAAGACTGTCAGATCGCCCCCCAGTGCCCGGGACTATAAACTCCGAGCAGCGCTAGGAATTAAAAACGGACCGGGAAGAGGTGCCCAAGCAGCCTGGCTGGCTCTGTGGCCATCAGTGAGGCTTTCCTGAGAAGACACCAAAGGAGCAGGCCTTAACCAGATCAGGCGAGTTGACTGAGGAAGGACACCGCGTGTGCCAAGTCCCCGCAGCTGCCGGCGCGGGTCTGGAGCCTGAGAGGAGGCCCGGGTCACAGAGAGCAAGGAAGCGAGTGGCCAGAGCTGAGGCCAGAGCTGCGTCCGGGAACCTGCATCTCACCCCGAGGGAAACAGGGAGCCTAGGAGGGTTTAGAGCAGGGAAAAGATGCGGACCGGGGAAGATGTGGGTGGCTGAGGAAGGCTAAGGGGTCGAGAAAAGCCTCTCAGGGAAAGAGAAGGGCACGCAGAGCACATGCTGGGGAGTGGAAATGGGGACAGGTCCACACAGTGGGAGGAGAATGGGGAGCAGAACCAGTGACCTGCGGGGGAGGGGTGCGTGTGTGTGCCAGAGACACTGCCCAGGCCCTGGTGGACAGTGGTGGACTCTCTGGGGGGGAACCCAGGGGCAACCAGCTGGCAAAGAGGACGAGCAGAATGTCAGGAGAGACTCGGTGTCCTATTCACACCTGACCAACCCCTTCACGTGGACTCCACCCCCCACGGTCCCCACTTGTGCCGTCACCCCTGAGCCTCCGCCGCTGTGCGGGTATGCCCTCACGGGCACACCCCTGCCCAAAGCCTGCACCCTGGAAGCCCGCCTTCC
The DNA here is from genome assembly GCF_011764305.1 of Mustela putorius furo. Taxonomy (NCBI): domain Eukaryota; kingdom Metazoa; phylum Chordata; class Mammalia; order Carnivora; family Mustelidae; genus Mustela; species Mustela putorius. The sequence goes on along the minus strand of NW_025421310.1, from coordinate 12,823,860 downwards.
GGGCATCCCACAGCCGTGCCCCAACCTTGCTGGGGTCACCAAGTATTCAAGATCTGGCTAAGGGCTGTGGCAGCTGTTCTGCCACGGGGAAACACACACGCGCACCTGACGCACAGAATCCCAGATGGCCAGAGGGCCCGCTGCGAGTGCTGGGCTCCGAACACTTGGCCCTGACACCTCCTTCCTGGCCCTTCTGCCCACCAGCCCCGCTCGCACCTGCTCTTGCGGTTTCTGGCTGCACAAGTCAGCTCAGTGCCCACCGCCCCCCCCCAACAGACCATCTTCCCTGCGCTGTGCCGCCCCACGGTCCCCTTCCTCAGATGCTGCCCCCTCGCTCTGCACTGAGCCCGTGGGGGGCCTGGACGCCAGACGCACATAAGCCGGGGTGGAAGGGTGCAGCACCTGCAGGAGCCGGGCACCAGGTCCCGCACCTCAGGAACCCCCTCAAGCCCTGCACCCCCCGGCCACGTCCACAACTCCTGGTAAACCAGGGCGAGCTGCCGAATGACCTCACAGCACCCTCCCACAAGGGGGCCAAGCGCAGGCAGGGCACCCAGTCAGAGCTCAGCGAGAGCAGGCATGATGCGGGACGCCCAGTGAGGACCCGCGGGGGGCGGGGGGACCCAAGAACTTACATCACAGCTGAGGTCGTTGTCGTTGGTAACGGTGAGATCTGCCAAGTCCCCCAGGCTCACCTCCCCGCCCCCGATAGTGTCCATGATGAAAACGTCTGAGGAGAAGCCAAAGGAACCTGGTAGGGGTAGGGGAGGGAGGGGGCAGAGAGGGGCAGGGAGAGAGAGAGAAAGACAGAAAGAGGCAGAAAGGGAGATAAGCAAGAAGTCAGAGAGACAGGGAGAGCACAAGATCAAGAATCACAGCTGGAAAGAAAGAGACAGGGAGAGACAGACGGACAGACAGGGCAGGACAGACGAGAAAAGGGAGACAGACAGACAGACGAACTTTTGCGACAGGGAGGCTGCAGACTAGAGGCCAGGCTCTGACCCTGAGGCCACAGAAGCTCTGGGCTTAGCTCTGCAGCCCCCCCTCTGCCGTGGGCCCCAGGGGACCGGGCTTTGGGGAGGGGCCTCTTACCTTCGTGTGGCCGGGGCTGGGGTGTGCCAGGAGGGGGACCAGTCACTTTAGGGGGCAGCCCATCTACATCCCGAAGGTCGGCCAAAATGCCCTGGAGTTTGACCCGCCGGCTTTCTGGGGGAACAAAAGCAAAGGGCTGGAGTTGCCCACTAACCCACCCAGCCACCAGCCTCCCCTCCTGCAAATGTGGGGCAGCCAGGAAGGGCGAATCCCACAGAGGGCTCAAGGTGGGAGTGGGGGATGGGCGGAGACGACAGACTGAGCTGGGGCTACTGTCAGTCCCAGCATGGCAGGAGCCTCAAGTCCCTAGCCATCCTACGTGACCACTGAGGGCCTCACAGCTCAGAGTCACGGGGCAGGAGGAAGGTGCGGCCCTGCCCTGTCTGCCTCTCCCCACAGGGTCCTCATCCTCTTCCTCCCTGCAGGCCACCAAGGACTAGCCACTCTCAGGGAGGGCTGGAGGCCCCACTCCAGGAAAAGCTGGGCTGCTGCACCCCTGCAGGGATTTTCCAGGGAAGGGGTGAGGGCCTGGCCACCACGGTATGGGCCTCCTGCTCTCCTGGGCCAGCCTCCTCTCAGGAAGCGTATCCGTCCGGTGGAGACTCCGGAGCAGGAAGCAGCTGCCTCGCCCGGTGAGGAAGGCTGGCCAGGAAACCCGCCGCTTACCCAGCTCGTGGTGGGTCCCCTCTCCAGTGCACCGTCGAGGGTCCGGGGAGCCCTCCCCCTCCTCTCCTGAGCCCAAGAAATCAAACTCATTGATGGCGTCTTCAGAGTCATCCTCCTCATCCTCGTCCTCCATCTCAGGCACCAGGGCCTTGGAGGGCAGCTGCGCATGGAAAAAGCCAGACAGGTCAGGAGGCTCTGGCTGGGAGCCTGAGCCCAACGGGTTTCCAGGGCAGAGAAGCCAGGGCTCCCGGCCTTGGCTTTGCCCTGCTCAGAACCGTCCTGCACCAGGGGCGGCCCTGCTTCCCTTCTCCCAGAGCGCCCCCCCCCCACAGGGCCCCCCTCAGTACACTCAGGGCTGCCGTGCTCCCCCTGCTGGGCGCCTTCAGAGGCAGCTCCTTGCCAGCCCCAGCGCTAGGAACCCATCCTCCCGTGTGCCTCGATGTGTGCACTGGGACCCCCGCTCAGACTTGGGGTTTTGGGGCATCATGGCACCCGCACTTCCCCACATGGATGCCTTTCACGCACAGCCTTCCACAGTGACATGTTCTGCCTGATGTCACCACATCGTACACAAAGGGCCACCCAGGAGCTGTGTTCTCAGAACCTCAGAGACTGCAGAAAATGGCTTAAGGGAACCCCAGAATTCTCACTAACAGTTTCGAATGCTGACTTCTGCTTCAAGTGTTGGCTTATGAACATACCCCCTCCCTACACTGGGGCTCTGTCCACCCCCGCCTCAAACGCTGCCTCTTCAGGGGAAGCTTGTCTCTCCTCAGCGTTCCCTAACTGGACCGAGGCCCGGGCACCCCCAGGACCAGCCACACTCAGACCACAAGCTCCTCGAGGGCGTGGCTCACCCTCCCACAGGCTCAGCAGTCCAAGCCAGGACTGCAGTCAAAACCGCTCAGGCATCCAGAGGCCAGCCTCTGTGGGAGGACAGGAGGGAGAGGGACAGGACACAGTGACCTGCCCTTCCTTCCCCGTGGAAGAGCCGGGGTCCAGGTTCAGCCAGCATGCCCGGAGAGGCAATGGGGGCTTCGGGCTCAAGAGGAGCACGGCAGCGTAACAGGCGTCCTCCCGGGTCCACAAGACAGGGTTCCTGAGTACCCCTGTTCTGCCCGCTGTGCCCGGCTCGGCTCACGCTGCCATCCCTGAGCACTCGGTGCAGCCAGACCCAGCATAGCAAAGGGCTTTCTGGGCATGAGTTCATGTTAATTAAATCTTTAACAACCCAGAGGCAAGGGTTCCGAAACTGCAGCTCAGACAGAATCACATGCCCAAAGTGCCAGACCAACGGCCACTCTCGCAGGCCTTTTGAATCTGCCTGATCACTGCAGGTCTGCGGGTGAGAGGGGGCCTGGGGGGCCTTGGGACCCCTGCACAATAAGCCACCCCACTGGGCCGGCGGGACAAGAACGGTGACAGTCAAAGGCCTAAGGGAGCACGGAAAGCCAGCGATCATCTCCACTGGGAGGAGCAGAGAGGAGCGGGCAGGCTTCCCAGATGAGGATGAGGTAAGGACTGAGAAAGGAGTGAAAATCCCAACAGGGGTGGGAAGGAGCAGGAACAGGGGTAGAGGCCCAGACTCAGCACCATCCCGACTTTCCCATAACCCAGCTCTAGCACGCTGGCTCTGTGTGTTCCCTGAGCACCCATACCAGGCGGGACCCTGTGCCACTGGGGACACTGGAGACAAGGCTGGTCCCACACAGCCATGGGGCACCAGGCAGGGTAGACCCAGAGTGGTCTGGGTGAGAGGTCAGAGAGGGCTGCCTGGAGGAGGGGTGCTATGGTGAGGCGGAAGGAGGCAGGGAGGGGTTCTGATGGGAAGGCCACACACAGGGTCCCTGCATGGGCATGCCGCTGGCCACAAGCTCCGCCAAGCCAGGGACTGGACCTCTGTCTCCACGTTGCTGCTGGTGGCTCAGGGCTAGACCCACAAGGCCCAAACTGACACTTATTGGCCAGAGCAGCCTAGGCCATGCCTCAGGCTAGTGGCACTGAACAGCAGCAGCACGGTGGCTCGGGAAGCTGAGAAGCAGGGGTGAAGCACAGTGGAAGCCATTACCGTGAAGCCACGCCGCTTAGATCTGCACTCTACCCTGCAGGGTGGCCCTGGGCTTAGGTCCTGACACAAGAGCAGACAGGACACTCGCGCCTACAAAGTCCCCATGGGACCCCCATCCTGGCCCCAGACTGAACCCAGGGCCCCACCACATGCATTCTGGGTGCTGGGGAGAGAAGAGCAAGGAAACCCCCCAGTCGCTGCCTGGCAGAGCTCGCGGTCTACTGAGGGAGAAGACAGAGAGCTACAGCCACCCCAACAATATCTCAACGCAACAGTGATGAGGCTAGGCCAAGGGAGCACGCTGTGAGAGGGCAGCGCATGGCCAGCCCAGGCTGGAAGGTCCAGGCCTCTGGGGAACGTGTGAGCTGAAGAGAGGACGGGAGAAGATGGGTGGGGAGGGACAGGCGGGCCCTGACACAGCATTGAGGCAGGGGCTTGGCCGAGAGGGGCCAGGGACCCTGGGAAGGTACAGAGTCAGGCCACACAGACCGGGCCATGAAGGGAGCCCAGAGAGCACCCTCAGGGGCAACTCTGTGCCCCCGGAGGGCAGAGGGGAGGGGGCGCACCTTCACGCGCGGCTTCCTGTGCTGTGTGCCGTCCAGCTCATCGTCCTCGTCGCTGTCCTCGTCCTCGCAGTTCTGCAGGAAGGGGATCTGCTCCAGCACCGAGCCACTCATGCGCTCTTTGCCATCTTTGCTGGCCGCATTCCTGCCCACGACATGGGGGCAGAGGGGGGCATTAGTCCCACTAGGTGACAAAGTTCAGATGGGAGGGTGCCGAGGGGCCATGGCCAGAGCCTGGACTCCACTCTTAAGAGGGCTGAGTCCACTGTGACCCCACAGGAGCCTGGACCCCAATCACACAGGGGGCACAGGTCCCAGCCTCCTCCTGACACACACTCACCCCAACAAGAACACCCTCGCTCGGACCCCACACCGGGCCCCTCCTTCCTGGGCTCTGAGGCCCGGAGCACGAGCCCCGGCCTGACCATGCATCCGTGGGCACGTGCTGAGCCAGTGCTGAGTCAGGAGAGCAGCCGAGAAAGCACCACTGACTCGACAGCCCACTTTCCCACGGCCCGGGCAAACCCCGGCGCAGGTCAGACAAGTGGCAGACACGCCCGGCGGGAAAGAGGAACTGGTCACTTCGCAAATGCTTGCGCCCCTACTGCCAGCCTCGCCGTCAATGAGCCTGTCCCCTCCTAACTGACAGATGGCCTCCCGTTTTCACTTCTGGCCGACTGTCCAATGCCTCCAACCGTATGACAAATCTTAGCAAAGGACATATCTGACAAACCTGAGTCCAGGGTAGAAACGCAGGTGCAATTCGAAGTTCAGATAAATGAAACATCTCTTTCTTGCCACTAGGTCGGTCCTCTAGACGGTTCTTGCCAACTGCTCACGGTCACTGCTCGGAGGACAGATCTCTCCGGTGTTCCCTCCCCAGCCACCGTGCGCACAGCCTCCTGGCGGAGCACGTATGCTCAGGTGCCCCCCACTCCCCAATCCTGGCTGTGCCCACTCAGCCTCCTGTGCTATGCCTCCAGCTTTCAGATCCCACCTGCACACTGGTGAACTGGAGGGGAGTTCGGACTGCAGCGCTCCCCCCACGCCCCCCGGTCGAGCTCCAGGCTGGCGGCTCATCACTTGTTCTGGGGGTGACCCAGCACCACAAACCACCTGCCCCCGACAGGCCCCTTGCTATTCCTTCCACCCCTCACCCTCCCCACTGTAATCAACGCCACTCCTGTTGCTTGGACCAAACCCCAGAGCCACCCCCTCGCTTCCTTCCTTTCCCCCACATCCATTTCTTTAAAAAGCAGACCTGCGGAGAGGCCCTCCGCCACTCACATCCACCACGTCTCGCAGACACAGGAGGCTCCCGCTCTGGCCCCAGGGACCCTCCTTCTCCAAGCCAACCAGCACATCGGACTGTGTCACACCCCTGCTCAAAACCACGGGCTTCCCACAACTCGTAGACTCCAAACTGCCTATCGCGGCCGCTCCAGCCCCAATTTGATCTGACTCCCGAGATTTCAACCTCACCACAGACCACAAGCCCCATGTGCTCACTCGCTGTGGGCTCCTAAATGTGCCAAGTAGAACCCTAACAATCATCACTCCTTCTGCCTAGAATATTCTCCTTCTAATACTTGTGTGGCCTCCTCTCCCCTTTCCTGTGGTTCTCGGCCCACTGTCACCTCCATGAAGAATGCCCCTCACCATTGCCCATGTCCCTGTCCTTCCTCCTTTCCACCTTTCCCTGCAGCACTGAACATCAGCAATCGTTAAATGACTTGTTTTGACGAGTAACAACTACGGAAAAGAGAAGGAACAAGGAAAAGTCCCTGGGCCGGCGGCCATGCATTTTGGCTCCCCACTGGACCCCAGCGCACTACCCAGAGCCAACCTCCATGTGCTGAGACACTCCATGTGCTAAGCAGTGTAAGGCCTAAGCCTCCGGAGGGGGGCTGGGCTGGGCATGAGCTGCGGCATGATATGGGCATGAACACGATGCCATGGGAGAGGACACGCAGGGGGACCCAGAACAGGATCCAAGGATCCCACAGCGAAGGGACTGAGGGCTCTGGAACAAACCAGCCCACAGTACGCTTCAGGAAGGAAGTGGCCACCGCAGCACCCGGGAGCACTGCTGACTTTATGACACTGACCATCACCAGGAGGAGGGGCAACAGAGGACCGGGCCTGTCAGGACGCACCAAGCGCTCACCTCTTGATCTGCTCTTCTATCTGTTTCACCAGCAGTGACTCCCCACCGCTGAGCCCCCCAGGACCTGGCGTGGCCCTGGGCCCCCCTTCGCTGGGCTCCACGGCCCCGTTGAGCTCCAACGAGCGGCCCAGAAGGGAGCGCACGCGTTTGGAGCGCATGTCCAGGATGGTGTCCGTGTAGCCCACCTCTTCCAGGTACCTGCAGGGAGACAGAACCAGGGCAGCTCGGGTGTCTCCTGGTTTCTTTATATCAGATAGGGGCTGAGGCAAACAGGGACAGGCTTTTTGGAGAAGCAATTTAAGACTACATGCCTGTGTTTTAAATAAGCACCCCAGGCCCCAATGCGTCACTTTCAAGTCTATTTCCAGGGTAAACCTTTACATACAGGCACAATGCGGTCACACAGATGCTAGTGGGGATGCCGTACGGAAAAGCCAAGACACAGGAGCCACGCTACATGCCCACTGCGGACGACTGTGGCCGCAAATGACTGATGGGGACACGAAGCAGAAAATAACAGAGGCACAGGGCCAAGATGGCCACAATAAGCAGCTTAACAAAAATCCTAAGTTATGAGAGCCACACAATTCATGTTTGTTTAAAAAACTAAAAAAAAATTAAAAAAAACGAGTTAACGTGTGTACAAGTACAGGCCACACGCAAACACATATTTGAAACGTGCCCCCCATGAGGCCTGGAAAGATACATACTCGGTGCACCAGCAGTGACCTTGGACCTTTGGAATAAGGGATTAGAGACGTAAGAGCGACCTTTACAGTTCACTCTACTCGCTTCTACAAATGAGCATTTATTACTTTCACAATTTCAAACAATGAAAGCTAGCTGGGACAGGTCTAAAAGTTACAAACAGGGAAAAAAAATTAATTATGGATATCCGGCCCTTCAGAAGCCTTTTACATTTACCATGACCTGGTCCCTTTGGGACCCCTGAACCCACCTCTCACAGGCTGGAGCACACCTGCCCTCACCTGCTGTGTCACCCCGTGTGCCTGCCTGGGGCCGAGGAGAGGCAGGGGAACACGGTGGTGAAGAGCTTGGGCTCTGAGGGCCAAGTGCCCGAGGTCACATCTCAGACCCCCTCACTTACCAGCTGTGTCATCTCCTGCCAGCACACGCCCTCCCTGCCTTTCTGTGTTGGGGGGAATACTGCCGCGTGGGAATTTCCACCAGGCATCAATGCACGTACGCAGCAGTAACAGGCACCCCGGCAAGTGCTGCCTATAGAACCGTTCCATCGTTAAGGCTGGCACACACCGTCAGCTAGCAAGCTTCCGGACACTTGGCTTAGGGAAAGCGGGGATAGGGACAAACAACCTTCCTGGTGCTTGTCATGCTATGGAAGCATCTTCAATGGGATGATGTCTGAGCAGTGACTGGCTATGGAAGGTGACGGTCATCCATGGGACAGACGACCCCATAGCTCTTACGATGATGCAACCTAACTAAATTATGTGGAAGGACGTCCACAGCACTTTGAGAAAACAAGGCAGTAGAAGACACAGAGAAACACGCACCTGCTTTTATAAAACACACACACAGCCCCCCCAGAGTCGCCAAAATGTTTACAGGGGCATGAGATTCCTTGGGTGGTGGAATTATGAGTGATTTTCTTTGTGTTTCCCAATAACTCTTGCATTCTCTAAAACACATGGATCTCTTTAATAGTAAAACGTAACACCTTTTTTTTTTTTTAAAGTGAGTGATATCTGGGGTCACTTCCCAAGAGTAGAGAGCCCCCCCACCCCCCAGCCCCCACCCTGCCTCCTGTAGCAAGTGTGCCCTCCCTCCCAGGCTGGGCTCCACCCACAGTGTGACCAACAGGGGTCCTGACAGTCCACAGTCCCACCCCGAGGGGGGACAGGAAGGGCTGCAGAGTCTTCAGGCTTATCTCCAGCCAAACACGTCCCTCTCCCTGCCCCACCCCAGCACCCCTGTCCTGCACACTCACTGTCGGAGAAGCTGCCGCCCCTCCTTCCACACCAGCGGGCTGTTCTCCAGGGTGACCGACTCCACAGGGCCATTGGAGACTGCAGAGTGGAGACAAAGGAGGCAAGCTGTCTTCGGGGAGCGCTGGGTACCCATCACCTCCTTCACCTTCCTCCCCTTCAAACCCTCCTCCTCAGTCACTGTCACACGTCCTGCCGAGTCCCTTCCTGAGGGCATGTGAAACCTACCCTCACCCCTCCACGCCCTCTACTCTCCTGAAGTCATTCCCCAAACCACCCCCCAGCCTTCCTTCAGATCCCACCAGCTTATGTTACTCTGCCACACGGGGAGCTGGCCCCGTTCTGAGAGCGCAGGCAGAGCGGACTCTATGCTTCGAGACAGGCTCTGCCGCTCACCAGCTGTGTGACCTTGAGCAAGGTGGTTTACCTCTCTGAGCCTCAGCTTCCCCTTCCGAGAAGAACAGTTAATAACAGCAGCACCTAGCATTTAGGATTCTTGCGAGGATTAAATGAGATCATCTGTTCATTTTAGTCATGAGCTACTTACTGGGCATTTACCAGGCACCTGGCTGGGTGCCTGAGCTACAAAGAGCCCTGCCCTCGCGGGACTCCCATCCTGGTGGGAGGGGTCTGATATGAAGAACAACATCCCTGTTAACCCAGCCCTGAAGGCCTTGATGGGTCGCCAGTCCCTCACCTCCACTGTCCTGCACCGTGTTCCAGCCACACCCAGTAACTCCCCATCCCCTAACACACCACCCTCTTTCCTGTTGCCACGCTTCTGTACACGTGTCCCTCTACCTGGAACACCTGCTCTACCCACTTGTTGATGAACAAGGAGCTTAGAATGTTAGGGACAGTGTCCATCTGTGTCAGAGGGACAGCAGACAGGACTGGCCTTCTTCATCACTATCTAGCCCCCTCCCCACTCAGGGGCCCTACAGAGCAGCCCATGCAGGGGGCACTGAGAGTGAAGTTCACGCCCTCCCCAGCTCCCAGGTCAAGACTGCATTCTGTGGAGCACAGTACAAAGAGGTGGCCCAACTTGGCACGGCGCCACCACACTGAGCTTGGTCTGGTGGGGTGGGCCAGATGGGCAGGTCTGGGGGTGGGCACCTTGTTCTGCCGGTTCTGATTTCTTCTCCCCTGGGTTCAGGTCCGTCCCAAACTTCAATTTATGGTATTTGGCCCTAGAAGAGCAGATGATTAATGATGACAGACGCAGAGGAATAGACAGGGCCAGCCCTCAAATCAGGGGTCCCAGATCCCAGGGCCTCCCACAGTCCGCTCCCTGACCGCTAAAGATGAGCCGACCCCCACCCCCCAACCCCCACCTTTAGGAAGCCACCGTGGTGGTAGACGCACCACACACAGCATTATGCAGAACCCACTCTTCGAAGTCTGGCAGTCTGGGGTGCGACCCCAGCTCCATAAGTCCCAGAAGAAGTCCTCCCCCTCTGGAAGCTTCCCCTGTCCCCATGAGGGGACTGGGAGGGGTCAGTGAGGCAATGAGTCTTCCGTGGGGCCATCAATGCTATGAATGTTGTTACTAGTGCCGATCCTGAACTCCATCTACCGTGTCTTGTTCTGTTCCCCTGTGCTAGAACCACAGAGTACTGGGTGACGGGGAACGGAACGCCGGTTTCCAAACCTCCCCAGGCTGGAAGGCACTGCAGGCGGCCTCCGGAGCCTCCTGCCTGGGACTGACCTGGGGTGGCAGGGCTCACCTTTCCTGCTTCAGCGCGTATTCCAACATCTTGATCCGCCGCACCAGGTCCGTCTTGAGATTCTCTTGCCCTTTCCGTTCTCCCTGGAGGAAAGCCACCTGAGCCTGGGGGGGACAGAAGGGAACAGGAAGACAGCAGGGCTCAAGCTCACTGACGCGTGTCCCTCGCTCACGCAAGGACAATCAGCTCCAGCCCCCACCCCCACAATGACATGCAGCGGCCACTTCTTCAGGCGTGAACACCCTGAGCCAGGGTTCAATGGAGCAGCGACAGGGCATGCTGGATCTGTTTCCAGAGTCCCCTGCCATGTGACCCACCATGAAAGAGCTGAGGAGGAGTCCTTAACCCTTGACATTAAAATGGGTAACTTGGACCCTGCCTTTTGGGGAGAAGTCAGATAGGGGATGAAAGTGGGGGATGGAGGCACGAAGAGCTCCAGGCTCCTTCTCCCCCACCCCGAGGCAGGTGCTGTCCCCTAGGTTGCTGGTGGAGGTGGTGTCTCACTATTTCTACCAGAGCATCTGTCTCTGGGAGGCGTAGGAAGCTACTTCGGGAGCTTAGGGACAAGAGTGGGTGGCTCAGCTCAGCTCCCGCTCCAATGCAAAAGCTTTACCACCCAACCCCCACCGCGGGGACCAAGCGTCCCACTGGAGTCTGCCCAGGGTGAGCAAGACATGCCACAGACATGACCCAGGGCCCCTGCCAACCACTTCACACCGTCTGCTGGCATGGGCTACCCCAGTCTGCTCTGGTCCATCAACAGGTCTTTTGGAGACACTGGGCCAACGGCCTTCGAGGCAGGATCCTGGCCCCTGACCATGTTCCAGAAGTCCTGTGCCAAAGCCCTGAGAGCAGGGCTCAACCCTGGCTTCTCCCCAAGTGCTCCACTGTTACAGGCTGGGACAGCCTGAGCTCCAGGCCGGGCTCGGCCACTTACTTGCTGCATGATCTGAGGCAGGTCATCGGCCTTCTCTGAGCCTCCATTTCCCCTTCTAGAAAATGGGGCTCACGAGAGTGCCTGCCCCTCATGTGTTAAGTTCTTCTCAGTCCGAGGCCTAGCACAGAAGAAGGGCTAATAAATGCCAGCTCCTACCTCTCCGCATGTTTCTTCTCCCTGTCTGTTCTTCCACAACACTGAAACAGGCCCAGTTCTTTTAAGACCCAAGCCCCATCCAGCAGAGATGTCCGTGGCAGGCAGGCCTCCTGCCCCCACAGGCAGCTGCATCTTCCTGGAGCCAATCCCCAAATACCACATGCTCACTGGCGAACTTCGGTAACTCTACCAGAAGCCCCGGGTCTGGCCACAGACCCCTTTTCCAGGCCGTGCCCATTTTCAGAGCCCGGCTCCAGGACTGCAAGTTTTCCGCAGCCTCTCAGATGCACACCTGCACTCTCTCCCTCTCCTTGAGGCTCGAAGGGCCCAGAGGACCTACCTCCCCTGTAGACTTGGGAGCGTGGCACAGCTCTGTGCCTACAAGCCTCCTATGGCCTCGGCCCTGCTCTAGGGACCAGATCTCTCCCTCGGTTGGCTGAGAACTGAGCACGTGCTAATTAATGCCTGCCTCTGGCCGGGAACTCGGGAAACGGGCACTCACATACCTCTGGTGGGGGTCATACATCGATGCACCCTTCCTGGAGGGCAGTTCCGTCACATCTATAGAAATATTAAACACACACTCCCTTTGCCCTGACAGATCCACTTCCAGGGACGTAGCCTACAGGCATAAGTGCAACGTGAGCTTCCTTCCAGAAAATAAAAAGGAGCATCCCTGCCTCAATGTAAGACAAAAGTATCATGCACCCATTCACTTACAACACCAATATTTACTAAGCCCCAGCTCTGTATCAGGTACAGGTGCAGACAGAGGATACAGCACTCAGGACAGACTGCATTTTCCAGAGAGGGGTGTAGGACAAATAATGAACAGATCATTATATGTCACCAGGTATGGCGTTGGGGTGGGGGAGGGGCCCAATCTGTCCTTTGTGGGAATGGACTTTTTCCCCCTTCTGAACACCGTTTTCTCTCTACACTTTAAATCAACACATACACGCATAAATACCTAAGGCCAGACAGGCAGACTCACATGTGGTCACCACCTTAGCAGTCTGATTTTCTGTCCCTTGTGTATCATCTCACTCACCCAAAGCCACCCTGTCCAGTCCCTTTAGAAGGTGGGGGTAGAGGTGGAGAAGAAAAGGTCAATCACCAAACAGAAGCCCCAAGTTTCTACCTCCTCACTGTCCTCGCTACCCTCTGGGGCTTCCATAGTGAGCCCTGTACTTCCCAAGCACCGGAACAACCTGCTGAACACCCACGTTCATTCAACATCCCGCACTGGTGACTGCCTAGACAGCCCGATCCCGCATGAGCCACTGGAGAGTCACGGAGAAGACGACTGGTTCCTGGCCTCAGAGCTCTCAGTGCAGTGTGGAAACAGGCAGGAGCATCCACAACCAACAAACCATGTGACTGGGCACTGCGAGGGAACAAAGGGTATTATGGGAGGAGAACACCCAACCTGCTCCTGGAGGTAAGAAGCACAGCTCAGCCAAGACCTGAAGGCTGTTAGAAGTTGGCCAGGGAGGGGCACCTGCCTGGCTCAGTGGGTTAAGCCTCTGCCTTTGGCTCAGGTTGCTGGAATTTTCGGGTCATGATCAGGTCATGATCTCAGGGTCCTAGGATCGAGCCCCGCATCAAGCTCTCTGCTCAGCAGGGAGTCTGCTTCCCCGGCCCCCCTGCCTGCTTGTGATCTCTTCTCTGCCAAATAAATAAATAAATAAAATCTTAAAAAAAAAAAAAAAAAAGAAGAAGAAGTTGGCCAGGGGAGTAGCATGTGCTGCAGGCAGAGGACAGAGACAAGAGCTACATGGCAGACTTACGGAACGCTAAGAAGGCCAGTACAGCCACATGAGAATGTGTAACAGGGTTAGCGAGGAAAGGCAGAGAGGCTTCTCGGGGTGTAGGACAAATAATGAACAGATCACTATACGTCACCAGGTATGGCGAGAAGGACCGAGAAAGGACCACAGACCAAGTAGGAGTTTGAAAGTTGTCCTCAGAGCATAGGGGAAGCCGCGGAAAGGTTTTAAGCAAAGGAGAGATGTAGTCAGTGCATGTTCCAGGGACAATTGCAGCTATACTGCCGAGAACTGATGGCTGGGGGGTTGCTAAAGTCCAGTCCAGGAGGCAGTCCCGGAAATCCCAGGGAGAACTGACAGTGGCCCAGACCAGGAAGGGGGGCTGGGTTAGTGGATTTGCAGTAATAAGGAGGCAGGACTGATAAGACAGGTGACTCAATCTGTGGGGAGAAGAAAGAGAAGGCAGGAACACACCAGGCCCTCAGACTTGCTGGGCCTGGCCCCTTAATCTCCCTGCTATCACCACAGCAAGCCCCGATCTCCCTTCTAATTATGGTGCGGGAACCTGACTCAGCCGGCTCTGCTCTGTTGTCCCCTTTCCAGCTCCCCTGGCAAAGGGAGAAATGAAAATCAGAAACATGTGGCTCAAGTGAACCAACTGGGAGGAATCCCACAGAGAGGGGAAGTGTTGGCGGCCAGTTCCTCCTACCTCCGAAAATGCCAGCAGCCGGCGCTGCCTCATCTCTGAGTGCAATGGTGGGCTGGCAGGTAAGCCCAGGATCTGGAAGTTCTCCACCCACCATATCCACCCACCACCACTCCCCGGGGCCAGAATGTTAGAACACACACACCCCGGGGGGACTGTGCCCAGACGCAGCTGCGGCCTCCCTGCGGCTGCTCCCTCTCTACAGCCAGGAAGCACTGGAAAGGCTTCCCGAGGACCCAAAGGGTCTCAGTCCTCCCAGGCGCAGACGGATGCCTCTCCCTATCTTACTGTGGACCCTTCCGTCCTGGCCGCCAGTCCTGTGTGTTTCTCTTCGGGACCACCCAGCCCTGTATCTCCTACGCTCCTTCTCCAGCGGCTCCTGGCAGGGATTCCTGCCCCCCAAATCCCTCAGAGCCCCTGGGGAGGCTGGCAGTAAGGGAGGGACCGGCCCCACACCTGCTCTGCCCCCACCTCGCTCCCTACATCCCCCATCACTGCTTCTCCAGGAATGTCCAGTTGAGATTCCCCTGAGAGGGTCCCCCATCCTTGGGGAGCTCCCCTCCCCAAAAGGGCCTCCAATCTATAAACTATATAGGGTTTGCGCGTGACCTTTCATGTTTATCCTGTGTTGTTTTACCTTAAACGTATAGCGTGCATATCTTTGAAATCAGAAATATATATGACCTTAATTTACGTTTTCATTAAAATATCTTATGCTTACATCCAAATAATCACGGGGCTTCAAGCAGAGCCACACAATCGAATTACTCCCCTAGGGTGCGAGTGTGCCCAGTTCTCTGCAGGCTCTCGTGCAGACCAGCCGCCTCTGTTAGCCTCAAAGCTTCTGAAGGGCAGAAACCTCTCTGCCTGCTTCTCAGAATCTCCCATCCCACAAAGTCCTGCTTATTGTCGATGGCATCTGAGCCACCTCCTTGCTCTGATATCTGGGTACCTCCTGGCAGGACCTCATGAGGGGCTGCCTTCCCTGCCACGCCACGCCACGCCCTCACCCAGCGCACCACCGGCGCAACATGTCCTGTGCCAGGAGCAGCCGGACTCAGCCATCTGGAGAAGACACATTCAGGGTTCCTCGCAAAGGTCTGACACGGGCCAAGCCTGCAAGGATCTCACAAGAGGAGTCACACCTCTGTTAAGCGGTGAGTGTTCAAACAGAGGTGTGTCAAATGAGGTGCCCCGGAAGGGGGTGTGTGGAACCGTGGGGGCACCCTGCACCGACCTCCGTTTCATGAGCACAGCTGTTCTACCCTCCCGCCCCCCCAGGCCGCTTTACACTCACAGGGGAATATACAGACGTTCACTGCAGCCATTTCTGACAGGGGTGGAGGGGGGCAGGGAGGGGAGTCTGGAAAGAAGCTTAAAGTCTGTCACCAAGGGTCAACCAAGGGAGCTGCGGTATAAACATCCAGGGGAGTATAGTTATCAAAATAGTACAAAAGCGGGACACCTGGGTGGCTCAGTTGGTTAAGCAGCTGCCTTCGGCTCAGGTCATGATCCCAGCGTCCTGGGATCGAATCCCACATCGGGCTCCTTGCTCGGCAGGGAGCCTGCTTCTCCCTCTGCCTCTGCTGCCACTCTGTCTGCCTGTGCTCGCTTGTTCTCCCTCTCTCTCTGATAAATAAATAAAATCTTAAAAAAAAAAAATAGTACGAAAGCTCTCGGTGCCGACAGGAAAGGAACGCCAAGACACAGGTATGTGAAAGAAGTTGCAACATGATTTGTATGTGACCTCATGTTTTACACACACAGAGCTGAACCCCTTTTCTAGCAGGAACGGTTGCAGAGATGAGCAGAAAAAGGACGGAGGGGTGGCTTTCTCTTTTCACTCATATATACATAAAGACACAGACACACAGACACACACACACACACACCTGTGAGACCTCTGTGTTCTTACTAATGTGACAGGACAAAAGGAAACAGCAGTACACAGTAAGTGATGCTGCAGCCGAGACCGGGAGAGCCTAAGCAGGCACTCTCCGCAAGCTCCTCTTTAACTCCAAGAAGAGCCACTGGGTGAGGGCAAAAACACACAGCTCTTCTCTTTTCAATCTCAAGGACAACAAGGTGGTACGGTGAGTGCTGTAGGGGGCACTGGTGTGAAATCCCAGAGACCCAGGATTCCATCCCAGTTTTGCTGACGACTGCTTACATGATCCTGAGGAGGCCACCAGGCTACATGTTCCTCGTCTGCACTGGGCAGTAAGGAGGTACAGAGAATGGGCTTCTAAAAGCCCACAGACCAGCCCTGCCGCTCACAGGCTGGGATCCTAGCTCAGTCCCAGCCTGACTCTCCCTCAGAGCCTCCCTTTCCTCTCGGACTCTTTGAGTTCTGCCTTCGGCTCAGGTCATGGTCTCAGGGTCCTGGGATCAAGCCCCGCATCGGGCTCTCTGCTCAGCAGGGAACCTGCTTCCCCCCTCTCTCTCTGCCTGCCTCTCTGCCTACTTGTATCATTCTCTGTCAAATAAATAAAATCTTAAAAAAAAAAAAAAAAAAAACAAGGGACAGGGACAAGGAAGAGGACCACCTCGCTCCCAGAATGTTGCAAGAATGAAATGATACCATGTATCTAAAGTGCTACACACAGTGCCTGGCACCTCCTTTGTGTCCAAACGAACAGCAGCTGCCAGCGTTACTGCTGAGTGAGGGCAAGGACACCTGCCCGGTCTCCATAATGGGGTCCTGGGATCAAGCGAGATGGATGCTGGGAAAGAGCGCCAGAAACAGAGTTGAACACAAAAGTGAGGGGTGCTTATGTAAGGATTCCTCTCCCACCTCAAAGCCAACTCTCATCTACTACACAGCTAAGATCCCTATTTTTGGAGGGGGGAGAAATGTAGAATGCTCTCTTCATTCATCCTGTGGACAAAACTCTAATCAGTTCTTTATATGGGGTCCCCATATCAACTGGACAGGAAACCATGAACCAGAAGGGGAAAACTGGGCTGCTAAAAGTAGATACTGGCTTCTGCTAATTATATCCCAGCTCAGGAACCCTCAGTCCTGATGGCCCATCCATGGATCCCCTCAAATCCTCCCAGCTCTGATGCCCCATCCTCCAGACACTCGGCAAACAGACCCACACTTCTCAAGGTCACGAAACCAAGCCCAAACCCAGCCCAACTCCTCAGGCTCTAATAAACATCATCCCAGGGCACACTCCTCTCCCACGCTACTCCACAAACCATGGGGTCCTTTCCCAGAAACTTCCACAAACACATTCTCCTCCCAGAATCCTTCTGAAATGCTTCTTCAATGCTGTTTGCCTGCTCCGCAAAACCCTCTCCCTGCCACCCTCCAGGAACATCCCTCCAAGTCCTCCTGTCCCAGGTCCCTTTATCTCCATGTTGGACGCCACAGCACTACAGGGTTCTCCACCTGACATCCTCTAAACACCTCCCATCTCAAGACCATAGCCTGCCCCCCCACCCCCTCCGCACCACTCCTCCACACCCCCCAAACTGCAGTTTCGGCTCTGCAGCTCTTCCATACAGGCTCCTAGAGCAAGTCCTGGCCCTGTCCACGCTTCCACCCCCGGGACACCCCACCCTACACCCGATAGCCACACATGCCGGCCTCCCCAAAGTTTCCTCTTAGAGGAGAGGGCATACATCTTCCTCCTGGGAACCCGCCCCCGCCCTCTTCTCATCCCGAGTCCTCATATAACAGCCATCTTTCAATCCCCCCCACCTCCTTACCCCGTCCAAACGCTCCGAAACACACCCGGTCCCAGGCTCCCTGACTTCCTCTCTCCACTCAGGCCAGTTCCCCGCTCGACTCACTCTCGCTCTCGGCGGCTCCCAAGTTTCCCCGACGCCCCCCCTCTCCCACCCGAAGCCCATCAGGTTCCACCTCCAACCCTCACCTGGTCTGGGACGGGGTTGGGAGGCCAGCGGTACCTTTCAGGCTTTTGCTCACTCCCAACAAGAGCCCCCCCACCCCGAGTCCTCCCACCACTCTCTGCTGAGTTCTCCTGGGCTCCCTTCAGGGCCCGAGGTCCTCTCCAGGGAACCCGTCTGCCGGTCCGCTCACTCCCACTCCAGCTCCTAGCCGGTTCCGCTCCCCTGCGCCCCTCCTCTCGGCCGGCCCCGGTCGGACTCTCCAGCCCCGGGGTCTTCCTCCCACCTCCAGCCGCCGGGTGCCCTCAGGACCCCCCTCGGACGGCCCCTCACTCCGTCTCCGGGCCGGTCGCGGTCCCCTCCCGCCCCCCCGGCCGTCCCGGCGGCCATTGCTCCAAGATGGCGGCGGCGGCGGCGGCGGGTGAGGCCGGGCCGGGCCGGGCGGGGGGTCGGGGGTCCCGGGGCGGCGCTCACCTGCAACTCGGCGCGCTCGGCCTCCCAGCGTGCCTTCTCCGCTTCGAAGCGCGCCCACTCGTGCTGGATAAAGTGCAGGATCCCGGGCAGGCTCAGGGGCTCAGGCCCCGCCGTAGGCCCGGGGCTGCCTCCGCCGCCACCTCCCTTACCAGCCGGGCCGGGCCCCGGGGCAGGGGCAGCGGGCGGGGCCGCCCCCGTCGGGCCGGGGCCCGCGCCGGAGCCCAGCGGGCGGCAGGAGGAGGCGGCGGCGGCGACCGCGGCTGCCGCTCGCTCCTCCATCATGGAGGCCCCGGGGCCGGCCCGCGCGCCCGCTGTGCCTCGCGCGCCTGCGCGGCCGTACCAACGGCACCCCCCCCACACACCGCCCCGCACCGCCCGCGCGCGCGCTCGGCGGGGGCCGGGGGGGGGCGGATGATGGGAACGAGGCCGTGCGCGCGCCTCGCCCACCCGGGTCGACCCCAAAAGCGCGCGCGCGCCTGCGGGTGGGCGGGAAGGGGCGGGGCGGAGACACGCGCCCCGAGGAGGGCTAACCGAGACCCAGGCGGAGCGCTGGGGTCGCGCCTGGGAAGAGCGGGACTTTGGGAGGAGCCGCTTTCTGCCCCTCTTCCTGCTTCGCCCCAAAGAAAAATACTAACTCCCTCCAGACCCAAATGTCACTCTCCTTGACACTGTTCCTCCGAGAGAAAGGGCGACCACCAGGGGTGGTCTCAGCAACGGCCCCATCCTCTCCCGTTTCCTGGCCCAGGTCGGTAGTCAGGGTAACCCTTTCCCAGCCTGGAACCCTCCCTCTTTGTGGTTATGGAGCCCCAAACCTCTCCTGTCCCTGCACCAGGAGGAGGTTGCTAAGGTAACTTAAGTCCCTCGTGGTCCTTCTGCCCCAACCTTCATCTGGTTACTATGGCAACCTCACCTAGCACTCAGGTAGAAAGGACCCCAGCCCCAAGGACACTGATTGCTGAGAGAACATCTCTTTCCCAACCCCTCCTCCTAGCCACCCAGCTGGCATTACCATGGTAACCATTCCCCCACCTTTCTCATCGTGGGAGGTCCATGGACCAAGCCAACCAGGTGTTTTTATTTAGAGAAGATGCTCTGCTGAGGAGCCGTTGCTATGGTTACAGGGCCTGGACCAGGAGGTAGAAACAGGCAAGGCCAACCCCTGGTTGCTATGGTAACCAGGGACATACAAGGATAGTGCCCTTTCCCGGCCTTTCCCGGGTCCCTAAAAACCAGGCCCACGAAGATAGGGGACAATTTTAAGATTGTGTCTCAGGATGGAGTGGGTCTAGGGAAGGGGTTTTTACAGTAATGGCTTTGGTCACTTCTAACCCCACCTTTCTGGGCACATATATAAGAAGGGATGGTTTTAGGCTGCTGGGATAACTGACATCCTTCCCACCCATTCCTGAGATACCCCAGGTGGGGCCCGAGCTCATGGAACTTCAAAGAGAAAGGATTCTCTGACCTTCTCATTGCCACTTTTGCAGACAAGGTGAAATCGTACTCTGCTATGCAAAATTGGCTGATTTGGGGTTTTCTGGTTCTCGTTCCCTCAGCAGTGCAGCTGAACTGGGCTGGAGCCGCCCACCCCGAGCTCCCGCAGCAACCTAGGAGGTAAGAAGTTCCTGAGTGTCACCAATGCTGCTGTGGAAACTGCCCTTCCCCCCGTATCACTCATTTTCTTTGCCTGTCACATTCCCATTCCACAGATGGGGCAGCCGAGGCTCAGTCCAGAGCAGAGCTCAGGCCAGGTGAACCTAGGCCAAAAGGGAACCTGAGTCTACTTACATTGTTTTCTGGGGAATGGAGAGACAAAGTCTCAGCTTGACTGTCCTCTCCTCCCTGGACCACCTTTTCTCTCTCATACCCCCTGCCGGTTTCCTGACCCATCTGTAAGTTCTGTGTGTGGTTTTTGTCTTCCCATCTCTGGAGGGCCTGCCAAGTGACTGCTTCGATCTTTCCCTGTTCCCAGAACACGGTCTGGCGCAGAGAGTCCTCACTAGGTATCTTGTCTGTTGAGTTAATGGGTGAATTAATTCAGTAATTTGCCATATTCAGCTTTGAAAAACACCTGTCAGGTTGGGGCTGCAGAATGCTCAGTGAAGGTGGACAGTAAGCTAGGCAGTCTTGAGTGGACCTAAGAGAGAGCAGAGCTTCCTGGTTGAAAACATGACTCTGGAGCCAGGGTTGTGGGTCAAATCCTGAGTCCACCATTTCCCAGCTGTGTGACCTTGAATGAGTGCCTTCACTTCTCTGTGCTGCTTTGTCCTCATTTTTTAAATGTAATCAGAACATAAAAACGAAACAAGGTAATTTAAGTGCTTAGAAAAGGATCTGGCCCTATGGTGAGCAGCTAGAATTGTTGATACTATCATCATACTGCGATTCAGAGAAACACAGACATTCAGACCTTCAGAACCATCGTTTAAAACCCTTTGCCTCGATAAAGGAGTTTTGAGCCCTTATAGTTGGGGAAGCCAAGACCAACCGCGTCAGGGTACTAGGTGATTCCTTGCTCTTTCTTCTCTGGTCCCCTGCCCTGCTGGTCTGGCTGCCACACCCACTGGTCTCCGAGGCCCTGATTTCTGTCCTCTGTCCTGCCGGGCTCCTCGTGGCCCAGAGGCAGTCAGATGGAACATGCCGAGCACCAGGGCCTGGGAGGTAGAGACCGGGGTTTTCCCTCCATCCTTTCTGTCCCTGAGCTACAGTTTCCCCATCTGAACACCCAGAGTCAGTCGTTTGTGCCACACACATTTATTGAGCACCTAGTGCGTGCTGGGCACTGAGCTGTGCCCTGAGCGCACAGCAGGCAACAAAAGAGTAAGTCAAATCTACGAGCTAACAACTAGGGGAGAAAAACGCAGGGATGAGGCACAGGAAATACGTGGATGATAGGGAGATAGGTTTTGAAAGAGAGTAGCCAAAGAAAGGGCTTCCTGGACAGGTAACATCAGAGCAGAGATGCAAGGGTCACGAGGGAGGATCCATGCAGATGCCTTGGGGACAGCGTCCAGACAGAGGGCATCGCCAGTGCTTTGGCTGCTGTGCCCTGGGAGAATTTGAAGACTAGTGTTTGGCCAGCATGGCTGGAGCTGACAGTGGGAGAGACTGGGACCACATGGGGCCTTATGGGCCCGGGTGAAGACTTTGGCTTTTCCTTTGAGTTGTAAGCCACAGAAGGTTCGAGCAGGTGCAGGACAGAATCTAATTTGAGTTTTCACACGATCCCTCTGGGTGCCAAGTGGGGAACAGCCGTGGGGAGATAGGGGAATGAGGGCAGAGAAGGAAAAGGGTCTCTACAGAGTCTTTAGAAGATTCTAGAACCATCAGTGGTCTCTCCGGGGCTTCTGCGTACATAAGCTCTAAGAGTCTAAGGTTTTTAAGACCTTGAAGATTCTATGATTCCAAAGGTTCCCCCCATCACCCCCGCCATGCCCGCCTGCCTGCACAGTAATGTGAGGTCAGGGTTGTTGTCTGTTGCTGTGTGCTGTGTGTCTGCTGCTGGGTCCCCAATGCCTAGAACAGTGCCAGGAGTATTGTAGGAGTTCCACAGAGAGGGAAAAACTGAAGGAAGGAAGAATCAATCTAAGGTCCAGATGGTGATTCCAAGGTTTTAAAGATTAAGAAGTTGCTCTTAAAGTGCAACTCAGATTCTTAAATGCCAACCGAGCTGGGTCACAGGAGGGCAGGCAGGCCTGGGATGGGTGAAGAGGGGGAGGAGGGCATTCCTGGTAGGAAAGAGAGGGGAGAGAGGAGGCAGGAAGACCCGGGGCCTTGAGCCACAGTACAATTTGGCTTCAGGAGCCTGAGGCCTTATAGACTCTGAGAACCCTGACCTGGGGGATCAGTTTTCCATCAAGTGCACTTTCAGTGCCCACCTGTGTGCCGGGAACACAGAGATGACTGAAGAAGCCCTGGCTTTACCCTCCCAGGTCTCAGTCTCGTGGAGCAGACACACCCATCACTGGATGGTTCCCAGCAGAATGCGCAGAGCTGGGATGGGGAGCCCAGAGCCTTCAAGATTATCGCCCAGCTTGGGGTTCAGGGAGGGCTTCCTGCAGGAGGAGGCATCAGAGCTGAGGCCTAAAAGCGGAGGCAGGAGTTCTGCAGGGGAAAAGAGGCATGGGGAGAAGGGGTGTTCGAGAAGAGCATCTTCTAAGCAGAAAGAACAGAATATACAAAGGCATCTGTGGGAGGAAAAGTCCAAGGTGGCTTAGGCCGAGTTTGGCACATGGCAGGAGGTGGAACTGGACTGGTGCACCAGCAAGAGACCCAGGGTCCTCCCAGGCCTGGTGGGATGTTATAAGAAACTGAAACTTTTTCCTCAGGGTACTGGGTAGCCATGGCAGGTGCTGAGCAGGGAAGGAGAGGTCAGGTTTGTGCTTTATGAAGATCCCTCTGGCTACCATGAGCAGCCGACTTGGTCGGGAGACCAGGGGAGGCTGAGCAGGGATCTGGGTGGACCAGGATTGAAGGCGAGATTGGCTGGGTCTCTGATGTCCCCCTTTATTGGAGGAGTAGAACCCTCCGGAAATCCTTCATGGAGAAACTTTTGAGTATTTGCTCAGAGCCCAACACCTCCTGTGCTGGAGACCAGCGGGAGCTTGG
This sequence comes from Mustela putorius furo, assembly GCF_011764305.1. Lineage (NCBI taxonomy): Eukaryota > Metazoa > Chordata > Mammalia > Carnivora > Mustelidae > Mustela > Mustela putorius. The sequence continues at coordinate 12,801,102 of NW_025421310.1, read as the reverse complement.
CGTTGCGTTGGGGAACTGGGAGACAGCGCCCTCTGGAGGTTGCTTAGGAGTGCAGCAGGTGAATTCAGGGCCGGGGTGTGTCCTCCGGTCCACAGTCGCTTATCAGAAGAGGCTTAAAAAAAAAAATCATTATTTTATTTTTATCTTTTAATTTCTTATTTGATAGGATGTGGCATTCAAAGTATTTATATTTTTTAATTTCAGGTTTTTAGTTCAATTCTAGTTAGTTAACACATGATAAAATTGCCTTGTTTTTTGTTTTTTTAATTAGTGGTCAAGATTAAAAATTGGGATAGTTGTGATTTAAGAAAACACTTCTAGCTTCTCTTGCAAAACCAAAACGACCTGGCTGACCAGTGGGAAGGAGACAGCCAGATGGTCCAGGGTTTGAGGAAGTGAAAAGAGGACAGTGGGGGAGGGGCTTGGTGGGCCAATGCTGAGGCCAGCATCTTCGTTCCTCCCCTCCCCCCACCCACCCACCCCCACCCCAGCCAGAGTGTGAGAGGACAGGAGAGACAGATGGGGGAGGGGGGGGCTTCCTGGAGGAGGGAATGGTGGAGCAGAAGGTGCGGGGCCTGGAAATGGAGTGGGACATTTGTAACTGAATCCAAACCTGAATGAGAAGTTGCCAAAGAAAAGGATAAAGATTAGATGCAGTTGAACAAGGAAGGAGGGAGGGCGAATCATTTGGTAAAAACCTTGCTAAGCACCAGGCTCTGTGCTGGGGGGGGAACTAGGGACCCAGCAGTGACTGAAACAAGCTCAGAACCTGCCCAGTGGGAGGATACAGACCTGTTCCCACGCAGTAATAGCACAGAGTGGTGGGCTGGGGTGGGAGAAGCCAAGGAGCTGAGGGACCCCAGAGGGGTTGGATGGAAGGTCGGAGAGCGCTTCCTGGAGGAGGGGAAGTCAGAGCTGAAACCAAATAGAGAAAGAGCTGGGATAGAAGGGCAGCACTAGCGATGGGGGTGTTGAGGGGTAGGAGGCTTCTGGCAACCGCCTCCAGCCTCCCCTTTCGTTCCCCCCTCCCCAGGATGCCCCGGAAGCCCAGCTAGGGCCCGACTTTGGCCCCATGCGTCTCACCCGCTGCCAGGCTGCCCTGGCAGCCGCCATCACCCTCAACCTCCTGGTCCTCTTCTATGTCTCATGGCTGCAGCACCAGCCCAGGAACTCCCGGGCCCGGAGTCCCCGCCGTGGAGTGGCTGCCGGCCCCCGTGTCACCATCCTGGTGCGGGAGTTCGAGGCCTTTGACAACGCGGTGCCTGAGCTGGTGGACTCCTTCTTGCAACAAGACGCCGCCCAGCCCGTGGTGGTGGCCGCGGACACACTCCCCTACCCGCCCCTGGCCCTTCCCCGGGTTCCCAACGTTCGCCTGGCGCTGCTCCAGCCGGCCCTGGACCGGCCCGCCGCGGCCTCGCGCCCCGAGACCTACGTGACCACCGAGTTCGTGGCCCTCGTGCCTGACGGGGCGAGGGCTGAGGCTCCGGGTCAACTGGAGCGCATGGTGGAGGTGCTCCGGGCAGGAGGGGCACGCCTGGTGGCCGCCCCTGTCGCCTCAGCAAACCCTGCCCGGTGCCTGGCCCTGAACGTCAGCCTGCGGGAGTGGACTGCCCGCTACGGCCCCGCGCCCTCCGCGCCCCGCTGTGACGCCCTGGACGGAGACGCGGTGGTGCTCCTGCGCGCCCGCGACCTCTTCAACCTGTCGGCTCCTCTGGCCCGGCCGCTGGGCACCGGCCTCTTCCTGCAGACGGCCTTGCGGGGCTGGGCGGTGCAGCTACTCGACCTGCCGTTCGGCGTGGCGCGCCAGCCACCCCTGGCCACGGCCCACGCGCGCTGGAAGGCAGAGCGCGAGGGGCGCGCGCGGCGGGCAGCACTGCTGCGCTCGCTGGGCATCCGCCTGGTAAGCGGGGAGGGCGGGCGCCTCGAGTGGTTCGGTTGCAGCAAGGAAACCCCGCGCTGCTTCGGGACGGTGGTGGGTGACACACCGGCCTACCTCTATGAGGAGCGCTGGACGCCCCCGTGCTGCCTGCGCGCTCTGCGGGAGACCGCCCGCTATGTGGTGGGCGTGCTGGAGGCGGCCGGTGTGCGGTACTGGCTGGAGGGCGGCTCGCTGCTCGGGGCCGCCCGCCACGGGGACATCATCCCGTGGGACTACGATGTGGACCTGGGCATCTACCTGGAGGACGTGGGCAACTGCGAGCAGCTGCGGGGGGCTGAGGCGGGCTCCGTGGTGGACGAGCGTGGCTTCGTGTGGGAGAAGGCCGTAGAGGGCGACTTCTTCCGTGTGCAGTACAGTGAGAGCAACCATCTGCACGTGGACCTTTGGCCCTTCTACCCCCGCAATGGAGTCATGACCAAGGACACATGGCTGGATCACCGGCAAGATGTCGAGTTCCCTGAACACTTCCTGCAGCCTCTCGTGCCCCTGTCCTTTGCTGGCTTCGTGGCGCAAGCACCTAACAACTACCGTCGCTTCCTGGAGCTCAAGTTCGGCCCCGGGGTCATCGAGAACCCAGAGTACCCCAACCCGTCCCTCCTGCGTTTGGCAGGAAGTGGCTGAAGTTCCTACGTCCGCCCCGGGGGGGTCTGGAGAAAACTCGGGCCGGGGAGTGGGGAGTGGGGGCTGGGGGGGACCTGGCCTTGGCTATGGTGCTGCTGGCATTTGGTGGGCGGGTCGGGGATGCGGAGCTGCGGGGCAAGGCCCAGCACCGTCCTACACTTGGAAGACATGCCCCGACCAAGATTTCCGAGAGCTTGGGTTTATTTGGAGCACAGACAGTTTTGTAAAGAGGAAAATGTGTACGTTCTGCGCCCGGACTGCCGCGATTATAACCCCAGCTCTGCCACTTCCTAATTAGGCGGGCCGGGTGAGTGTCCAGTTTCTCCAGGATTCAGGGAGTGTCCTCGCAGCGTCCCAAAAGCCCACAGGACGCTTGGTTGCTGGAGCTGATTCCGCCACGAGAGGGCGCCTCTGTCCTAGTCTGGGGTCCAAGGCCCAGTCAAGCACCTAACAACTACCCTTCCCGGAGCTTCCCTAACTTGAACCTTTTGGTCTCTCCAATCCCCTGTATCTGGCGGGACAGGATGACTGTCTCCCTTCTTCCAGAATGTGACCTCCTGGCCTCCTGCGAGCGCCCTGTGAATTGCATGCTGCTCTTAACCACATCTTGCAGAGGAGGAAACGGGTTCAGCCTTGACCTGCCGCAGTGGGTAACCAAGCTCTGGATGCCAGAGCCACTCCACATTAACTGCGTTACCTCCCGTTTCAGCGCTCCGCACCTGGTAGCCCACTTGCGCGGCGGGATGAACAGCAATCAGAGCTCGAGTTACTCAGCTCATATGGTGTGCGCGGCATCCTTCTCAGTGCTGGATGCGGAGAGACTGCTCCATCTCTCACCTCAACCCTCTGAGGCCACACTGAGACCAGAATGGCAGAGTCGCCCAAGGTCAGACAGCTTAGAAAGCAACAGACCAGGGACTTGAACCCCAGCGGTCAGGCTGGAGCGCACACTGAATTTGGCTGCTGTGCCCCCTCTCTAGTTATGCTACATAAGAGGGGGGTCCCCAGGAGTCTGCATCCCTTAGCTGGTGAAGCCATGGTGGCCTTCCTCCTATGCTCATGCACCCAAGATTAAATGCCATTTGAGCAAGTATCCCGAATATACTTATTTATAAATTATATACAGGTACTTCTATCGTTCTGTATTTTAGTAATAAGGCTTAAATTATTCCATTTTTAAAAAAGCAAAGAGGGTTTTGTTTACGTGGCTCATCTTAGTGACTTGTCCCATTTGGAACCACAGGCTCTGAGGCAGGAGAGGCCTGGGGTCAAAACCCAGCTCTGCCTCTTTCTCCCACTGGGAGTTTAGGCCACCATGACTCTGCCTCTCCCAACCTCTGCTCTGTGCCTGGGAAATGCAGGTGGTGAACGTTCCCCCCACGGGGGTGCTGTGAGCCACTTGAGTGGTAAAGGCTCAGGAATCAAGGCTGTGTGTGGCTCCTGGCCAACTTTACTTGTGATCTTAGGCAAGTCCCTTGACTTGCCACTTCCCCAAGTCCAGGGAGGCAGGGACTTGCCTGTGGGGGATGGGCAAGATTGCCCAATCGGGAAGCCGGAGGGGTGGGGGGGAGGAAGAAGATGATCAATGCAAATCTGGTCCCATCTCAAATGTGGCTCAGACATCCAAAGTCTGACTTCTTAGATCACAGCCTCTGTTTTTAGCCACTGAACCTGCAAAGAGTTCCCAGAGACTGTTGGGTTTCCACGGAACATTCTGGAAACATAAGGGGATGATTTAGGTTATCAGCGTGATCAGGTGATGCTTTTGACTCGGGAAGTGTAGCCCAGGGGTGGAGAGGTCATAATAGACAGGACCTCTCCACAGGGTAAAGCACTGGCCCTTGTCACATACAGTTTTGAAAGCCCCTTTGGACATTCCTGAAGGGAGTGCGATGTTCAAAATCTTATGCAACTGGTACGGTGATACAAATTAATATATATGTCAATATATGCATCACAATGTGTAAATATTTCTTTTTTCTTCTCTGAAGGATGGAAACGATTTGTATATACATATTTCTTTGAATTGTTTGCCAAGAACATGAGCTGAAACTCAGATCATTGTTAAATCATGCAATGATTTTGTTTTATTTAGAAACACTTAGAAATTGTTGGTGCAGTTTCTTGATTGATATGATATATATATATATATTCATTTATTTAATTACTTTATTTATTAGATAAAAATATATATAAAATAACACTGGCTAGCTGTGATTTGATAAGAGAACCACATCAAGTGCTTCTGGCAACTTCCCATTAAACTGAGTACCATTAGGTGACTTGAGGTCTCAACAGATCAAGAATTGCTCTTGGGGCGCCTGGGTGGCTTGGTGGGTTAAAGTCTCTGCCTTCAGCTCAGGTCGTGATCTCGGGGTCCTGGGATAGAGCCCCACATCGGGCTGTCTGCTTACCAGGGAGCCTGCTTCCCCATCTCTCTCTCTGCCTGCTTCTCTTGTGATCTCTGTCTGTAAAATAAATAAATAAAAATCTTTAAAAAGAAAAAAGAATTTCTCTTAGCACCATCCATAGTGTTTTGGTGTTTTCTCCTCTATTCCTTGTTCCTGAATGAACAACAATGTACACTAAAAACTTTTGTAACCTTGGGGCACCTGGGAGGCTCAGTTGGTTAAGCGTCTGCCTTTGGCCCAGGTCACAATCCTGGAGTCTGGGGATCGAGTCCAGCATCGGGCTCCCTGCTTGGCAGGAAGTCTGCTTCTCCTTCTGAACTTAGCCCCTCTCATGCACTCTCGCTTTCTTGCAAATAAATAAATAAAATCTTCCCAAAAAACCCTAGTTTTGTAGCCTTTATAATCCTGCCTGACAGCTTTGTGTATTCAGTATTTTTATTCTCAACTAGGTAAATAATATGAGGGGAAACCTATTGTAGCAATTAACTTGAATTAACAAGTTTATATTAGGATACATATCACTGAATTTCAGCGCTCACTCATTGACTCTTGTATGATTAACCAGCCAGAATGGAAGCTTTTCAGTATTGTAAAAACCAGCACTTCAGATTAGTGCACGTTAACTGAATTTTAGCCTCACTTGGAAAAACCTGCTTAAGAATTATCCAAGCCCCAGGGGCACCCGGCTGGCTTAGTCGGAAAGAACATGCGACTCTTGATCTCAGGGTCGGGAGTTTAAGCCCTGCTTTGGAGGTGGAGGTTACTAAAAACTAACTAAATAAATAAACTTTAAAAAATGAATAACATCAAATCACGTGCAGGTAGGTCATAGTATCCATGACCTTCACGTCAGCAGAGCCAAGAGGATTTTCCCAGAGCTGACACTCAAGCCAACACAGGCGCTGGTGTGGCCATGATGGTGGTTAAAACATGACAATATTACGTTGTAGATTACTGGTCTGTTGGTAAACAGTCATCACCATGAATGCCTCTGTGGGGTCTCCCTGAACTTCTCCCCCTGCCCCAACTCCCCATCAGGGAAGAAGGAAGTTACATGTCCCCACTGCTGTTGGGAGGAACTGCTCCCTTTAACCAAGCAGTAAATATTTGTGTGTCCTCCCTGGGCATTACAAAAAGATTTCCATAGCAATGGGAGATCGATGGTAGACAACCCACCCGTGTACAGACACACCGTCTATACGAGAGCCCCAAACCAGAACCCGTCTGGTATCCATTCCACGGGAATGGAGCCACAAACTGCTGCGCCCAGAGAGTGGCGTACTCGTCTATGATTAAAAACAAAAAGGAATAAACTGATAAGTGCACAAACGTAGCAAAATCTCAAAGGTATTATGCTAGAGAATCAGGACACAAAAAAGCAACCTGCTATAGGATTCCACTAATGGGAAATTCTAGGCGAGACAAACTAATCCTTGGCGATCCCAAAGCTGCTCAGAGGTTGCCTGGGCCTGGGGGCTGATCAGTGGTTGCCTGGGCTGGGGACGGAGGGAGGAACAAAATGCGAAGGAGCACCAGGCTATCTGGGGTGGTAGCAGTATCGTGTATCTTGATCGCGGTGGTTTTCACTAACTATGCATCTGTCAATTTTATCCAAATACTTACTTTAATGGATGTGGTTTATTGTATGCGAAGTATATCTTAATAAGGTTGAGCCCCCACCCAAAAAAAAGCGGATTGGGAGAAGGAATCCAACAGGCCAAGAAACATTGTTGCGAGGTTTCGAAAGACAAAGCGGTCCTTGGGCTCTCTGCTCAGCAGGGAGCCTGCTTCCTCCTCTCTCTCTCTGCCTGCCTCTATGCCTACTTGTGATCTCTCTCTGTCAAATAAATAAAATCTTTAAAAAAAAAAAAAAAGCGGTCCTTACTCTGAGCTTGAGAGCCCCCCTTCCTGTTACTTTTGAGTCTAGAATGAAAAGTCCAGACCCAATGCAGGGCTAGCGTGAGGACTCCGTCCCAAGCCAGGCTCCTTCGAAGGAGCAAAAGGGGTGTCCCCAAGACAGGGGTGGGTGGAGCCACAGAGAGAGGGAGAGGTAGGTGGGAGCAGGGCCCCAGAGGATGTCCGTCCAGGTGCTTTTCCTTCTGTTCTATGTAACCTTTGCCAGTAACCTTGGAGTAAGGCATAACAGAGCCACTGTCACCAGAGGGGGAGACTCCGCCATGCTTACACTAGGCGACAGAGCTGGCAGGCAGCAGAAACAGGATCTCGACCAGGTGACAGTCTCTTCTAGCCAGGCGGCTCTGTAGCTGCAGCCCGATCCATCCATTCTGCAAATATTTATTTTTTAAAGATCTTATTTATTTGAGAGAGAGAGAGAATGAGAAGGGAAAGGAGCAGAGGCAGAGGGAGAAGCAGACTCCCCGCCATGCAGGGAGCCGGACACAGGACTCAATCCCAGGATTCCGGGACCATGACCAGAGCCAGACACTGAGCCACCCAGGCTCCCTCTGCAAATATTTATTGAGTGTCTATGTACCAAGCACCATGCTGCACTCTGGGCAGACCGTGGTGGATAGGACAAAGGTGGCTGCCTCGTGGAGTGCCCATCCTAGTGGGGTCCAGGTGTGGGAGCCCCTGTCCACACTCAGGAGGCTTGAAATGGTTCCAGACTTTTTTTTTTTTTGACAGAGATCACAAGTAGGCAGAGAGGCAGGCAGAGAAAGAGGAGGAAGCAGGCTCCCCACTGAGCACAGAGCCCGATGTGGGGCTCGATCCCAGGCTCCTGGGATCACGACCTGAGCTGAAGGTAGAGGCTTTAACCCACTGAGCCACCCAGGGTTCCAGACTTTTTAAATGACCCAGATCAGCATCTTAGGCAAGTTAGTGGCATGTACCGAGCAAATCTTGAAAATGGAATAGAAAAATGGGGAAATTGGAACTTAGGCTAGTTATGGATTCCTTGTATGTACATATATCGTAAATATAAGAAATGCACTATATTACACACATGTGCATGAATCTCTTTAAACAGGCATCCTTCATAATCTAAATCTGATCCATTCCCCCAAAAGCATTAAAGTGAAAATCTGAAGATAACTATTTTAAGTGGGGACAATAATGCACTCCCAGCTCCTTCCAACAACCCCAACCAATTTCCCCAAATACCATTAAAACTCTTAAAACACTCTTATAACCACCCAAGGATTTTGGCATAATGGAAAGCATGGAAAATGCTAATTACTTCATTATTCAACACTTAATGAACTCATTAGTGGTTATGTTTGTATGCAATGCACAACGATTTTGCACCAAATCAAATATGAATTATATTTTTCTTTCACCCTGCAACGATCATGAGATGTAACTAAATAAACAACAACCAAAAAAAATGCTAAAGATACTCAAGATACCATCTGTAATTGGACTCAGATTGGTGGTGCCTCCAGGTACCTGGGCAGGAGCCTAGTAGGGCCCTGGGAAGGGGAAGATAATGATCAGTAACATGTAACATGTCTCAGCAAGGTACAAAGCGGGTCAGAGGTACAAGGATCGTTAGAGCCTGTAAGGCTCCAATGGTACCATCCACATCCTGGACTCAAATAGGACTTAAAAAGAGTTGTGCGGCGGCAATTTTATTCGAACGGCAAATTCGGGGTTTAAAAGAAGGGAGGGGATATATCCCTACTGGCACTGTTTGGATAGTGAGAGTTCCAAGTATCAAGGAACACCCGCATTCCTTTGTTGGTTACACTGGAAAATCAATTTCTTCCCAGGAGTCGCCCGAAGTTTCTTAGCTGGAAGATGGGTCTACACAGGCTAAAATGCACACATCTTGGGACACCCGGGTGGCTCAGTTGGTTAGACGACTGCCTTCGGCTCAGGTCATGATCCCGGAGTCCCAGGATAAGAGTCCTGCATGGGGCTCCCAGCTCCCTGGGGAGTCGGCTTCTCCCTCTGACCTTCTCCTCGCTCATGCTCTCTCTCACTGTCTCTCTCTCAAATAAATAAATAAAATCTTTAAAACAAAATAAAATGCACACATCTTAAGTTCACAGGGGAATTTTTCCAATGTATAGGTCTGTGTAAGCAACACCAGTCTCAAGATACGGGACGGTTACCAGATCGTGAAGTTTCCCTGGGTCCCTTTCCAGTCACAAAGTCACACTCATAGGTCATCACTGTTTGGATTTCTCTCACTATAGACCGGTTTAGCCTGTTCCAGACCCTCACAGAAATGGAACCAGGTTGCATGAATGGTTTCCAGCTTCTTCCACTCCAAATGTTATCCGTGGAATGCATCCAAGAGTGGCTGTCCATCACAGAACGATTGTACTGATCTATCAACTTGTACATTTCAAATTTTGGGCACTTACAGGGAGAGCGGCTGAAGACATTTGTGTCCTGGAGACTTTGGGGGGACAGTTTTTTTCTCTTTGGTTTAAGTGGAACTCCTGAGCTGTTGGTAAATGCACATATGTTGACTTGATAACAAACATCTGATAAGAAATGCTTGACAACTTTATTGCTCAAAAAGGCCCTTTAGAGTGACAGCAGTCATTGTTCTTGGTCTCCCCTCCCCGGCGGGGTCCCATGGAGTGTTTCTGTTACTGTGGAGGGAACAGAGGGCCTGGGGACAGGGTGGGATGTACCATAGAGTCACAACACACACACACACACACACACACACACACAGAGCTACCAAAATAGCCAGTAACCCACTGAACATTCATCCTCTTGAAGAGGGCAGAAGTCCACGTGACAACCGGTGCCTGGAGATGGGGAGCCCAGAAGACATTTACACTATTTCTCCAACTTGTTTCCCAGCCATGGGTGGGAACACAAATCGAGGACTGGGGAAGCTTTGGGAAGAAACACACACATACCCATATATCCCGGCACTGAGGCCTCCCAGATCTGATGCCGGGTCGGGGGGCGGGAGGAGCGCCTAGGGCCCCCGGATCCCCCAACGTGCAGACAGATCCTCCAAAGCCCTAGTTCATAATCCCGATGTCCAGAGCCGCGCCCATCAGGGCAGGGAATGCCCCTATGGGGCTTACATAACTGATTCTTTCTCGCAGGGGTCCGTGTCCCCAGCAGGTCCAGAGCGGCGTTTGAGGAGAGGGTCCCCCTCCTCGGTGGGAGCGGGCAGCGGACACAGGGGCATCTCGCTCTTCACTTGGATCAACTCTGGCACCGAGCTCCGTAACTCCGAGCGATCCACGTAATTTTGGAGGAGTCCCGCCCCAAAGGCATCGCCTTCCACGTTGAGGACAGTACAGGACCGGTCTCTGAAGGGGCAGGAGTGACAGGGAAGTGAGTGGGAGAGCCAAGGGTAGGGCCCAACCACCCGGTTTTTCCCTCCAAAGCCTAGAGTCCCCATAGCACCCTCCTTTGTGGAACCCTGCTCTCCTCCTAGACCCAGGTCATCCCTCCATCTTCTCAGGACCCAAATTATCCCTTCCTCCTAGAACCTCAAAGACCTTTTCATCCAGAGTCCAAGCAGCCCCCTACCTCTCTTCTTTCCCATGGAATCCCAAGGTATTCCCACACTTTCTCTGCCTCAGAACCCCAAAGATCTCCTCCCTCCATCCTCCCAGGAGCCCAGATGATTCTTCTTCCAAAAAAATCACACGGGGGCACCTGCATGGATCAGTAGGTTAAAGCCTCTGCCTTCAGCTCAGGTCATGATCCCAGAGTCCTGGGATTGAGCCCCATATCGGGCTCTCTGCTCAGCGGGGAGCCTGCTTCCCTTCCTCTCTCTCTGCCTGCCTCTCTGCCTACTTATAACCTCTGTCAAATAAATAAAATCTTTAAAAAAAAAAAAAATCACACAATTTGCTCCTCCTGGAACTTCAAAAAGTCACCTCTTCCTTCTCTCTCTCTCTCTTTTTTTTTAAGATTTTATTTATTTATTTGACAGACAGAGATCATAATCAGGCAGAGAGGCAGACAGGGGCGGGGTGGAGGGGAGCAGGCTCCCTGCTGAGCAGAGAGCCCGATGTGGGGCTCAATCCCAGGACCCTGAGATCATGACCTGAGCCAAAGGCAGAAGCTTAACCCACTGAGCCACCCAGGTACCCCATCCCCTTCCTTCTCTTGGGGCCTCAGAAGACCCATCTACCTCTCCTCTTCCCCCTGATAGACTACTTTCTCACTGAGGCTTTTCTACTTATAATCTTAGATATCTCTTTTCACTTCCTCTTTATACTTTGTGTGTGTGTGTACATCCCATTTTAGAAAATTGAGCTATAATTCATATACCATAAAACTCACCCTTTTTAAAAAATAATTTGAGAGAGAAGCAGCGGTGGGGGAGGGGTAGAGGGAAAGGGAGAATCAGACCTCCCACCAAGCAGGGACTTAATCCCAGGACCCCAAGATCATGACCGGAGGTGAAGGCAGGCACTTAACTGACCGAGCCACCCAAGCGTCCCCAAACTCACCTTTCAAAAGTATACAATTCAGGGGAACCTGGATGGTCAAGAGTCTGACTCCTGATTTTGGCTCGGGCCATGATCTTAGGATTATGAGATCGAGCCCTGCATCAGGCTCCACACCTGGCATGGAGCCTACTTAGGATTCTTTCTCTCCCTCTGCCCCTCTTTGCCCCCTCCCTCACCCATGCACATGCTCTCTCTCTCTCTTAAAAAAATAAAAGTAGGGGTGCCTGGGTGGCTCAGTTGGTTAAGCAGCTGCCTTCGGCTCAGGTCATGATCCCAGCGTCCTGGGATCGAGTCCCACATCGGGCTCCTTGCTCGGCAGGGAGCCTGCTTCTCCCTCTGCCTCTGTCTGCCATTCTGTCTGCCTGTGCTCGCTCGCTCTCCCTCTCTCTCTCTGACAAATAAATAAAATCTTAAAAATAAAATAAAATAAAATAAAAGTACACAACCCAGTACTTTTCAGTATATTCAGTATATTGTACAACCTTTGCTGCTATTTAATTCCAGGACATTTTCATTGCTCTAAAAGGACACCCCCACACCCACCAAGCACTTATCCCCCAGCCCCCCACAACTGCTAATCTATGGTCTATAAAAGTGCTTATTCTGGCCATTGCATTGAAATGGAATCACAGACACCTAGGTGGCTCTGTTGGTTAAGCCTCTGCCTTCTGCTCAGGTCATGATCCCGAGGTCCTGGAATCGAGTCCCACATCATGCTCCCTGCTCAGCGGGGAGCCTGCTTTTGTCTCTGCCTCTGCCTGCCACTCTGCCTGCCTGTGCTCTCACATGCTCTCTCTCCCTCTCTGACAAATAAATAAATAAAATCTCTCTCTTTTTTTTTAAGATTTTATTTATTTGACAGAGAGAGAGATCACAAGTAGGCAGAGAGTCAGGCAGAGAGGGGGGGGGGGGAGCAGGCTCCCTGATGAGCAGAGAGAGCCCCATGCAGGTCTTGATTCCAGGACCGAGATCATGACCTGAGCCAAAGGCAGCAGCTTAATCCACTGAGCCACCCAGGTGCCCCAATAAATAAAATCTTTAAATAAAACCTTTAAAAATAAAAATCTAAAAGAAATAAAATCTTTTTTTAAAAAGTTATTCACTATGTGGTCCTTTGTATTCTCCCTTCTTTTACTTAGCGTGAGATTTTCAAGGGTCCCACATGCTAGCCTGTACAAATTTGTGGATGCTTCATTCAGTTTCACTGCTGAATGAAATTCCATTCTTACAGATATAGGACATTTTAGGTAACCTGAAGCCCCAAACCCACACTTACACTAGCCAGTCCACAGCCAGGATCAAGGAGATGTCCTGGACGGGCAGGTTGACCGCCTCCAGGATGATGGCCAGAGTGAGGACACCCCCGGCAGGAATGCCCGCAGCACCCACGCTGGACGCCGTGGCGGTGACTCTGGGGGAAGAAAGCGGAGGTCAGGGACGGGGGCCCGGGAAGCCTGAGGAGCTGGCTTCCTCCAGCCCATGTCGGTTCTCGGGGGAAGGGTCAGATGGGCCGGAAGTCCCGGCCGCAGCCACCCCACACTCACAGGATAGTGATGATCTTCACAAAGTCCAGGGATCGCTGGTTCAGCTGTGCAATGAACACCGCGGCCACACACTGGAAGAGCGCCGCACCATCCATGTTGACCGTGGCACCGATAGGGAGGATGAAGCGACTGATGTGCTTGGCCACGCCGTTCCTCTCCTCCACACACTTCATCATCAGTGGCAGCGTGGCGGAGCTGAGGGGAGGAGCTGCGGTCAGTGCGTGCCCCACCCCCTGCCGAAGCCCCACCCAGTCTACCGTCCCATGGGCCAATCAGCGCACTGCAGGCTCCGCCCACCAGCCTAGACCACCCACCCCTACCCTATCCTCACCAGCCCTCCATGCTCTACTCTTCCAGAGCCAGAGGAGCCTGGGATCCTGCAGAGTGCCAGGATTCCAAAGCATAGGAGTCCTGGACCCCCTGGGAGAGTACAGACTGCTATCCTTCAAAATACACACAAAAATTCAAACCTAAATGCCTCGGAGCTCACTGACCCCCACTCCCTCCCTGCTCCACCAATAACAGATCCTGTCTAAGAATTGCTTTTCTGTCAGCAACGCTGCTGGGGAGAGAAGGCCGGGTTCTGAGGGTACAGGTGGACAAAACACCTAGAAGGGAGTGGAAAGGGCTCCTAAGGGATTAGATCCAGGGTGGAGCGCATCGCCCCCCAGGGCCAGGTCTTGTGGAGGAGGAGTGGTTCTCAGGAAGGAAAAAAGAAGAAATCTCTAAGACAGGGGTTTACTAACAGGGAAGGTGGGGGGTATCCCAGAACCTTACAAGCAACTCACAAAGTATGTCCCCTACACCCAGATCCAGTGTCTCTAAATACAAAATTTCAAGGGTGGGGCACCTGGGTGGCTCAGTGGGTTGAGTCTATGCCTTCGGCTCAGGTCATGATCTCAGGGTCCTGGGATGGAGCCCCATATCGGGGTCTCTGCTCAGCAGGGAGCCTGCTTCCCCCTCTCTCTGCCTGCCTCCTCTCTGCCTACTTGTGATCTCTCTCTCTGTCAAATAAATAAATAAAATCTTTAAAACAAATTTTTTTTCAAGGGTCTCCAGACAGCTGATGCCTACCGCAGGCCCCTTAAGCTTAGAAATCCTGCATGAGTCTCCCCTGAGGCCATACCTAGAAGAGGTCCCGAAGGCAGTGGCCAGCGCTGTCACGATGCCCCACAGGAAGCGGTAGGGATTTTTGCGGGTGAAGAAGAAGTAGATGAGGGGCAGCACCAGGAGCCCGTGGATGGCGTGGCCCAGCAGACAGCACAGGATGTATTTGCCGAGACTGGCGAACAGCATCCCCACATCCTCCATCTCCACGATCTTGCCAGCCACCAGGAACAAGATGCCCACAGGGGCATACCTAAGCACCCAGGAGACAGATTGCGGCCTCTGACCATGTGTCCATGGAAGCACCAGGCTTTGGGCTCAGTACATAGCCTGACCGCAGCCTCCCTTGTGGGCAGGAAACACCTAGAGCAGCGTGTGCCAAAGTTTGGGCACCTTGCCTGCCATCCTCGAAGCTCTTTCCCCTTGCAGATAGGACAGCAGGGAGATAAAGAAGCCTGGGGGTTTCTAAAGCCACTTGGAGTTGAATCACTAACCAGATTCGGACTTGACCCGTGGCCCCCCAAGTGAATAATTTACATGTTCTGTGTTTGTAGGTTACAGTACCTTTGGTGATTTAAACCAATACAATCTCTCACCGCATCATGAAAATTAAAAAGTCTGTAGCTCGTGTCTTAGTAACAACACCCAGACACGAAGCATTTATCTTGGGTTGAGCCCTGGAACACAATGGAATCTACCACAATGCCACACAAGCTCCTATTTTAGTCCTCCATGGCCATAGTTGAATTAAATCTAACAGGTTGGTAGGGGCACCTAGGCGGCTCAGTCAGTTAAGCATTTGCCTTTGGCTCAGATCATGATCCTGGGGTCCTGGGATCGAGCCCTGAGTCAGGCTCCCTGCTCAGTGGGAAGCCAGCTTCTCTCTCTCCCACTCCGTCTGCTTGTGTTCCCTCTCCAGCTTTCTCTCTCTGTCAAATAATTAAAATCTTAAAAAAAGAATTTAATAGGTTTGTAAACAGGTACATTAAGGCTACTGGCCTCATAGGTATGTTGGGGAAATGGGGTGCCACGGGAAGTGCCTTGAAAGCTCTTTGTATAGAGTAAGTGATCCATAAACTTCTGCTGGAGCTATTATCACCCTCTCCTGGAGTGACAGTCCCAGAGGGGCTCGTGCCTCCCAGCCAGGAGGCCTCCCCCAAGACTGCCTTCCCAGTTTGATCCCTGTGGCTAGTTGTTGCCCAAAGCCTTTCCCCTCTTTGGTTAACAGAAGAAAGGCCCCATTGCCCAGTGGGGCCACGGGTTAAGTCCAAATCTGGCTCAGCTAGGTTTGGCCAAATGCCCAAGCTCCGGCCAGTGGGAGGTGCCCAGAAGTTAAACAAGGACATGCTTGATAAATATTAGCTGATATTCTTTATTGTGGCCATGCTATAGGTCAGGCTTTGTCCCAAGAAGTTTACACTCATTTGTGTCTGATACTGTCAGTCCCATTTTCCAGATGGGGAAACTGAGGCAGAATGCGGTAAGTCACTTGTGATAGGGCGCACAGATGGGAAGTCATAATGATAATGATCATTGCTAAGAGTAGCTCAGGAGGTACTGGGCATTTAAAACACTTCATAAGTGCTTGACCTAGACCTCCTATTACTCATTCCCTCTTCATGGTAACGCGGACATTGGATCCCGTTCAAATCTCTGCAGCAGAGATGCATTCACTAAGCTATGGCCACAGCCCAGCTGGCGTCAGTCTCAGCTCCCAGGGAATACAGGACTGTCCTCATCTTAGAATGAAGACACTGAAGCACAGGAAGGGTAGGTCACTCACCCAAAGTCACAACCAGGGGATGGGCAACACTGGGATGTGAATCCAGGCCGTCTGGCTCCACTGAGCAGAGAAATGCGAGGGCTGCCCCGTCCCACGTCCCCCACCCCCCTGCCATCACCTACCACATGATCCAGGAGACCAGCACCATGGTGGCGTCATTAAAGGAGTTGAAGAAGCGGATGAGGAGCTCCCCCTCGGGTCCCAGCTTCCGCAGGGCCACACCAAAGACAATGGCAAAGACCACCAGGCCCAGGATGTTCATACTCTCCACCTCTGTACCAACAGGCACCTTGGGGTAAGGAACAAATTGGGACAGGAGGATGCTCAGTTAACTTGCACAGTCACTAATGGCCCTGCTGGGACCCAACGTGGATGAAACAGCTCTTGGAGCTCATTTGTCCCTTCCTCCCAAGGCTCACAGTCCAGGTCCAGGAGACCTCCCAGGTCACCGGGGACCACCCAGAGTGACTGGAAGAGGGGAAACCCAGGAGAATGTCAGAACTGAGTGGGGATGTCGGCTTGGTAGGTGGCGTGGCAGGGGAATCAAGGAGGGCTTCATGGAGGAAGAGGCTGAGCTCTGGAGAACAGGAGGATTAACCAGGTAAAGAGACATAGTAGAAGATTCTGGAGAGGGGAAACAATGTGCAATAGTCTGGAAATGAGAGCCCCATGGGCATTCAAAGAACGGAAGGAAAGCCACTGGGGCTGGAATAGGCCGGCCAGAGTCCAAACACAAGGCTGGGTGGGTGGCTAGGTAGAAGCCTGAGCTCGCAGCATCTCACGGACTGTGGCGAGGAGGCTGGGCTTTCTTCTGAGGGCACTAGGGAGCAGAAAGGAGCTCTGGGTAAGAGGGAAACAGGTCAGGTTTGTGCTTTGGGGAAAGACTACTTTGTGCCAGGCTGAGGGGAGGGGGAAGGGGGGAACCAGGGGGCAGACTAGAGAGGGGGCCAGGGTGGGTTGGGGACAGAGAGAAGCCTGCACCAGGGAGGGAGAAGAAAGGAGCAAAAATGGAGAGACCAGAAAAAACAGAAATTGGGCAGCGGCGGCAGAGTATAAAGCAAATACCACCAAATGTCGGAAGATGCCAGAGGTGGGCAAGCAAAAGCTGGGTTGGAACAAAAGAGAAAAACCCCATGAATGGGCGGAGGGATGGGTCCCCTTCTCTCACCTTCACCTTGGTCCCGTTGATGCTTCGTGTGTCATAGGAGGTACTGTACTGCAGGTAGGGGTGGGCAAGGTCAGTATCAATGCCAAGGAGGCCCCACCCCACCCCATCCTGGCACTAACAGTGCTCCAAGCCGGCCCTAACCACCCCCTCAATGCAACCCCACCGAGGTGGCATTTTCCTACCATGTGCCCATTTTCCAGAGGTGGAAACCGAGGCAAGGAGAGGAAAAGGCACTTGCCCAGGATTACACACCTAGAATTAGAACCCCAAAGGGGCTCAGAACCCATATTCTCCTTCTTCGATGAGGGGCATGGATGGGTTTCACAGGCCACCCACGAACTCTCCAAGAGCATTCAACAATTCGTGAATGCGCGTGCTTTTCCAAGAAACCACCCGAAAGCAGGTGCCCAGGGGCTACCGCTGGCTGTGTCCCTCCCCGCCTGCCCCCCACCCCTCGGGACATAGCCCCAAGGACTCACTGAGCGGAAGGCTGCGGACACCAGGTTGGAGGGGAAGATATTTCTGCAGAAACAGACACGGAGGGCGGTAGGTTATTAAATACCCCAGGAGGAGCATGGGGGGGGCGGGGGTCTGGGGGGGCTGCCTTGGCCTCATGGGAGCAAAGAAACTTGGAGGCCCCAGGGGCACCCAGCTGTGGTCCCCACCCATGCCTCAGGCTGGGTGTGGTCAGGCAGAGCTGGGCCCTGGCCCGCTTGCTTGTCCAGGGGGTGGGAAGTCTGAGCTGGCCTCCAAGGGCCCCCGAAGCCTGGCCTGCTAGGCTCGACCAGCCCCGAGGGATTGTGGACTGGAGGTGAGGAATGCTGGCTTCCCAGAGCAGGCTGGGGCAGGGTCACCCTGTGCCTCAGCTCCACCCCAAGCAGCAAACTTAATACCCAGGGCATCTTGCATCAGCCACTTCCTCCCTCAAGGCTCAGGCTTTGGTGCCCGGGCTGAGTGGGTGACAGGGTATGGGGAAGATCTGGGTGTGTGGGAAGGAGGTTAGTGAGAGAGAGTGACAAGGGATGGCTGTGTGTGTCATGAATGTCTGTCTGGGCAGCAGCTTGCACTAGGGTTTAGAGCATGTCAGGGGGTGAGACAAGGCCTCTTGTGTCTCAGAGTGGGACAAAAATTCCAGCAAATGTGTCTACTGTAGTACCTACAGTGCTTGACATAAATCCTCTCACTCACTTATTTATTTTATTTTTTAAAGTAGGCTCTCTGTGGGCCACCTGGGTGGCTCAGTCGGTTAAGTACATCTGTCTTCAGCTCAGCTCTGGTCATGATTCTGGAATGGTCATGATCCTAGAGTTGCAGGATTGAGTCCCCCATGGGGCTCCCTGCTCAGCAGGTAGTCCGCTTCTCCCTCTGCCCCTCACCCCGCCTGTGCGCTCTCTCTCTCTCTCTCACTCTGTCTCCTTCTCAAATAAATAAATAATTAAAATATTTTTTAAAAAAATAAATAAGTAGGTTCCCCACCCACCATGGAGCCCAGCTCAGGGCTTGAACTCACGACCCTGGGATCAACACCTGAGCTGAGATCAAGAGTCAGACACTACCAACTGAGCCGCCCAGGCGCGCCTAAATCCACTCATTGGATCCTCACAACAGCCTTCTGACCCCCATTTTATAGAGGAGGGAACCAAGGCACAGAAAGGGAAAGAAACCTGCCTTGGCTAGGAACCCAGGCAGCTGGCTGTGTAGTTCTAGCCACGCCACCCCCCCATTCTGGCGTCCTCCCTCACCAATGATGTTTCTCAAGTGTTGGGATCGGGTTGGGGGGGTGCAGGTTAGTGGTCAGATCTGTGGGACGGTGTTGGTGCGTATGGGCTCTTGAGCACAGATGTCTGGCAACACTCAATGTATTGGAGAGATCAGTGGCATCCGTGAGCGGCTGTGTCGAGGGAGGCTAGTTCCTCTGTGTGCGTGAGGACACGTGTGACAACTGGTATAAGGCCATGTGTCAGTGTGAGAGGCCGCAGCTGTGGCTGAGCGCCTGTGTCCAGCTGTGTGCCAATTGTCTATAAAGCCGTGTGGCTCCGAGATGTTCTAGCAGCCTCCGGAGCTGGCCGACTGCCAGTTCCGTCTATTTTGACACACTGGGGCAGCAGCGTGGACACATCAATAGCCTCCGAGTGGGCGTGCCCATTGGCCAGAAGGCCTGTACCCACCCAGGCCAGGCAGGGCTGGGTCAGGACCCCGCTAATCTCCCCCAGCCAGGAGGCACCCGCCCACTACAACTTCTAGACATCAAGCCTGCCCCCACATCTCTCACCCCAGCCGACACGGATCTCCCAAGCGGCTGGGAGAACCCAGTTCCGTGACTCATCATTTCCTCCTGTCACTTCCAGGAAGTCCCCCAACCAGCCTGGAGACCCTGAATCAGCAGGTCCCAAAGGCAACCCAGGAGTCTGCCCTCCTCAAAATGGGGAGAAAGAGTCGGCTGGCTTTCTAACTGGCCCCTTTCTGAGCAACCCCGTGGAGGTTTGGGGGCGGGACAGGTGGAGAGAGAGCCCAGACGGGCTCCCCAGACAGGAGGAAATGGAATGGAAAGTCCTCGGAGGTGGCAGGGTTTAGCAGGAACATATAAAAGAGAAGCTGCCAGGGCCCAGTTGAACTAGGCGGGGAAGGGAGGCTGAGAAAAGAGCCTGGTTATGTCCGGGTGACACGTAGTGTGGGGAGCCCTGGGGCTGGAGGTCATTCACATCTCCTCAGGGTCTCCCATGGACTCCTTACCCAGGGGTTACAAGCCCTCTGACTCTGGACTCAAATCCTGATCCAGAAGCCCCATCCTGAGGCCCTTAGCAGCCCCAAACCCCCTTCCAAGTCCCTCCGCCAGACCCTCTTAGGTCCCCTCCCTCCCCACACAGTCCCCAAGCATTACTCGTTTTTTCCCTCTCTAAGACGTCCTTGCCTATCAACCTTCTTGTAGGGTCCCCGCTTACGTCTCCAGGCACCCACATCAGAAGCCTCCTTCCCGGGGGTCTGTCCTCTCCCGCTGTACCCTGACCCTCCAGAGGCCACCCACCATCACCACCCCACACCATCCGGTCCTGTCTTCCCCCAGGCCCCCCCGGGATGCCCTCTCCTGTTCACGTGGCCAATCCCGCCATCCCTAACATGCGTTCCCTCCCCACATAGCCGGGCACCCCCCTTCCTCCCCCTCCCGCCCAACCCCTACTCCACCGGGCGGGCGGGGTCTGACCTCACGAGATCCAGGAACGAATCGAGGACTTCCTTGCTGGGGGCCTCTTCTACAGCGCCCTCGGTCCCGACCGAAGCGTTGATGGCGGCGAAGGCGGCGCCCGGCCGCAGGGCCAGCGCCAAGCCCACGCCGAGCGCGGACGCCAGCAGCGTGGTGACCAGGAAAAAGAGCAGGGCCCAGGCGCCCAGGCGGCCGAGCGCGCTCGAGTCCAGGCTGGCGGCGCCGCCGATCAGGCTGCACACCACCAACGGCAGGATGATCATCTTCAGCAGGCGCAGCAGCAGCTCGCCCGGGAAGGCGAAGGCCGCCAGGCGCTCGGGGCCCAGAGCTTGAGCGCCGCCGGCCCCCGAAACCCCCAGACCCAGCGCCACTCCAGCCACCACGGCCACCACGGTCAGCAGCACCAGCAGGTTGGCGCGAAGGCAGCGGCGCACCCGGTCCCGGGAACGGCAGCATCCGCCTCCCGTCGCGCCCGGGTCCTCTATGGGGACCAACGTCGGGGCACCGTTCGCGGTGGGCTCAGCCGCCGCGAAACCCTTGGCGTCTCCCCGAGGCGGATCGGCCACCATGATGAACGCCCCGGAGTTCCTTAGCGCTGGAAGCTGGGCGCGCTTGGGACTCCTTCCTGGGACGCGGACGTTCCTTAGAACCGAGAAGTTTTATAACACAGCCTGGAGGCTGGAACTTTGGAAAGTTCCCCGGAGTTGGGAATTCACGCGCCTTGGTTCTTAGAGTACACGAGATCCCCAAGCTGGGTGCGGAGGCTCTTCTGCTCTCCCAGATTGTGTCTGGAGCCCGAAATCTGGGAGCGCTGGGCTCCTTCGGCCCTAGGGATGGGAATATCAGGCTGGGACCCGGGGTCCTTGGCTCTGGAAGGCTGAAGGCGTCCAAGAGGCAGAGGTCCTCAAGAGGCCATGTCCTGGTAGCACATATCCGGGAGGCAGGGATCCGGGGTGCAGGGGTCCTGGAAACGGAGGCTGGGGAGCTGAATCTGGGGGGCGGAAGACAGAGCTCCGGGAAGAGGGGAGCCAGGTTTTTGCGTCCGGGAGAGTAAATCCAGACGCCTGGGTGCGGAAGGCGGCGGTCCGGGTCCTCGGGAAGTAACGGCGACGGATCCCGATGAAAACTCTCGGGCGCGCCGCGTGGCTCTGAGCCCACCGGCGGAAGCTTCCAGGATTAAGGGCAGGGGCGAGGCTTGAGAAGGCGGGGAGCGAAAGGCGGGCGCCGATTGGCTGAGTCGCGCTCGGAGCCCTCCTGCGGGCGAGAGGTGGGGCTGAGGCCAGAGTCAGGCCAAGTCACCCTTAGAAGGCAGACTAAGAGAGTCTGACTATACCTAGGGGCGGGGTCACCGGAGGGGCGGGGGCGGGGCCCGGCGGGGGCGGGGCGTTGAAGGGAAACTTTTTTTCCCGCCAAAGGAATCCGGACGTGGCTGGGGGCCGTTAACCTGCAATGGTTCTCGGGCCTGAAGATCTCTAGGAAAGTGCAAGTGAGCCGCAGGTGGTTCAAAACCCAGCCTGCAACGCCTCTAGCCTGAATTCGGTCTTTTGTCGCCTCTGTCTCTCTCGGAACTCAGATTCTTCTAATGTAAAATGCAGATTATTAAAGCTCACCCCACACATAATTGATGTAAGGTTTAAGTTACATGGAATTATTTATTTTAATAATGTTAATAACTTAAAAAAAAATGTTCCAGGGGCGTCTGGCTGGCTCAGTCTGTGGAGAGTGTGACTCTTGATCTCGGAGTTGTAGGTTGAAGCCCATGTTGGTTGTAGAAATTACTTAAAGATAAAATCTAGGGGTGCCTGGGTGGCTCAGTCGGCTAAACACTTGCCTTTAGCTCACTCAGGTCATGATGCCGGAGTTCCAGGATCCCGCCTGCACGGGGCTCCCTGCTCAGTGGAGAGCCTACTTCTCCTTCTGCCCCTTGCCTAGCTATTCCTTGCTCACTCGCTCTCTTCCTCAAATAAACAAATAAAATATTTTTAAAATAAGTAAATAGGGGCGTCTGGGTGGCTCAATGGGTTAAAGCCTCTGCCTTCAGATCGGGTGATCCCAGGGTTCTGGGATGGAGCCTGTCATCAGGCTCTCTGCTCAGCAGGGAGCCTGCTACCCACCCCCCTGCCTGCCTCTCTGCTTACCTGTGATCTGTCAAATAAGTAAATAAAATCTTAAAAAGTTAAAATAAAATGAAATAAATAAATAATAAAAACAATTAAAAAAAAATAAATGTTTCAGTTCAGAACCCGACACATCAATAACAGCAGTTCTTAGATGGGGATTGTAATCCGCTTACCCGTTGGTATGTCATTCACAATTCACCAAGTTAAAAATTAGAATTCGGTGTAAGAACTGTTCTAATGATTTTACAAATGCTTTCCCCAAGTATTTCCCCATAGGGATGTTTTAAAGTGGGTGCCGCACCCAGCATGGAGTCCAATGCAAGACTTGAACTCAGGACTCTGAGATCCAGACCTGAGCTGAGATCAAGAGTCTGTCGCTTAACGGGCTCAGCCACCCAAGCGCCCCGGTTTTTATTTTCCTCTTAAGGTAAAATGCACATACGGGAATCTTCATAACTCCTTGGTGAGGTGGGTCCCACTATTATACCCATTCTTCCAATGAGTAAAACTGGGGATCAGAGTCTGAGGAAGTCACGTGCCTTGAGGCCACACTTGAGGAGGCTGGAAGTTGCATGCTTGCCTCCCAAGTTCCTAACCCACCCTACTGGGTTGCCTCCCTAAATTCCTTCTTTGTCATTCAGTCCTTTCCAGTGAATCAGTCACCATTCCCTACTCCTCCTCCCGGAGGGATTGAAATCCTTATTCTTTGCGGGGACTGGGTGGCACAGCCGGCTGAGCATCTGACTCTTGGTTTCCACTCGGGTCATGATCTCGGGGTCGTGAGATTGAGCCGCACCTCCGGCTCTACACTCTGTGCGGAGTCTGCTCAAGATTCTCTCTCCCTCTGGTCCTCCCACTCATGCTCCATCTCCCTCTCTTTAAAATAAGTAAATAAATCTTAAAAAAGAGAAAAAAAGAAATCCCAAATCCTCCCCCAGCTGCTCTGTTCTCGGAAGACATTTCAGACATCAGCATTTGCTCAAAGTTGGTAGATACTGATAACCTCAGAAGCTTCCTCCTACAGCAGCTGCTGGGGCCTCAGGCAAGTCACAACCTCTGTGAGCCTCTGTCTCTACCCCTGTAAAATGGGAAGAAGAAGAGCAGATCCCAACTTCCAGGGTGTTGTGAGGATCAGAGATCATATGTTTAGAGCATTTAGACAGTGCAGGTCAGCCCTTTAAAAGGTTACCCAGGGGGCACCCAGGTGGCTTAATTGGTTAAGCCTCTGCCTTCGGCTCAGGTCATGATCTCCGGGTCCTGGGATCGAGCCCCACATTGGGCTCTCTGCTCAGTCGGAAACCTGCTTCTCCCTATCTCCCCCGACTCCTACGTGCTCTTTCTCTCTCTCTCATATAAATAAATAAAATATTTTTAAAAAAATAAGTAAAAAGTTACCCAGTACTATTCCTGTAATCACTGTTATTATTATTATTGGAGAACATGGTTTGGGCTCGGACCAGCTCTGGGGACTGCTGGGTCCTGGTAGTGAGCTCTCTGTCCTGGTCACTGCCAGCCCCAGCCCCAGAGGCACATGGAAAGGAGCCTGGAGAACTTTTGGTGACATCCTGGAGGATCTCAGGCATTGACACCAGGCAACCTGAGTTTGCCCAAGCTCTGAAGACGAGTCACCCATGCACACCGGAATGTGGTGTGGTCCTCCTCCGGGTGTCTCTCCCACACTCTCCCCTCCCAAGTCCTCCCTCCTCAACTACTTACTTCAGGAAGCCCCCGCCCTCATCTCGCCCTTGTAAGCTGAGTCTTATTCATTTACCAAACTCCCACCCAGCTCTCCTGTGCTTGGTTGTGGGCTAGAGAGTGTGGGCACTAAAGCTACATGGACACAGGTTCGAATCCTGACTCCACCACTTACCAGCTGAGTATCGGTTTTCTCATTTGTCCCGAAGCCAACGTTAAGCATAAATTCGAGCGTGCACACAGTGACGGTCGATACAAAACCTGAGGGGCCAGTTCCTGAGCACTTGATTTGCTCTACCAATATTCCTTGAGATCTTTCCTCAGGGCCAAGGGCTGTTCATTGTGTAGGGATTCAGCAGTGAGGAAAAAAAGAAAAGGAAAAAGGAAGGAAGGAAGGAAGGCAAACTCCTTGTCAGCATTCTATCGAGAGAAGACAGGGAAATAAACTTCATATACCAGAGGGTAAGTTCTGGAAAAAGATGAAACACTGTATGGCAGAGAGATGGAGTGGTCAGGATGGGCCACTCTGAGGCAGTGACATTTGCAGCAGGACCTGTAAGACAAGAAGGAGTCTTCACTATGGAAAGAACATTCTAGGGTAAAGAAAGGGCAGGTGCAAAGCCCTGAGGCGGCCGGAGAAGAGGCTTCCACCTTGTCTGAAATGCTGTCAAGACGTTATCTTATCTCCACTAATCCTTGAGACTTCACACTCTGCTTTCCCCGATTTGGAAGCAGCTGGGGACACAAGATGTGTTGTGGCCCCAACCCTCTACCTGGGCAAGGAATTCAAACTCAGGTGTCTCGGACCCCAGCCTGTGCCCTCCACCCCTATTGGAAGCCACGGCTACCCCTGCAGTTGGCTCCTCCCCAAACAGAGGCATTTCTTTCAAGGGACCAGCATCTCTTCTGAACTCAGTGTTTGACCCTGTGATGGGCGGTACCAGGGGACGGATACATTCCTGGCCCTTTCCTCTGCGGACTCAGGACTCAGGGTACAATGAGGGAGACCACCCATCCCCAGAAGGGGATGACACAGAGTGAGCAGAGCAGGGATGGGAAGCCCAGAAAGGATGCTTAACCTAACCTGGAGGTCAGGGAGGGCTTCCTGGAGGAGGGGACATCTCAACTGGGATAGCAAAAGGTTGCACCAAGCCCAGGGAGGGAGTATTTCAGGCAAAGGGACCTGTACATGCAAAGCCCCAGAGCTGAGAAGAGCCCAGAACGTGCCCAAGCATGGATCTAACTTGGTCACCCCGCCCTCTAAATGGCTTCCTTGGGGATAAAGTCCAAATTCTTCAGCTGGGCATCTGTCTATCCAGTAACTCCTTCCTTCAATCAGTCAACAAACCATGTCCACGGAAGACAACACAGAGACACGTCCAATAGAATGAGACGGATGTGGAACTGGGTGGAGGGCAGGTTTCAGTAACAAAGCAGGTGTCAAGAAATATTGTTAAAGGGGAACACACAAGGTACAGGAGGCGAGAAGCAGCACAGCACACCCTGTAATCTGCGGGGAAACAGATACGGACCAGCCTCTCTATCAGACTCTCTCTGTAAGAATCCACAGAAGAGCTCTCTCTCTCTGTCTCTCTCAAATAAATAAATAAAAATCTTAAATTAAAAAAAAAAATCTAGAGCGCCTGGGTGGCTCAGTGGGTTAAGCCGCTGCCTTCGGCTCGGGTCATGATCTCAGGGTCCTGGGATCGAGTCCCGCATTGGGCTCTCTGCTCAGTAGGGAGCCTGCTTCCCTCTCTCTCTCTCTCTGCCTGCCTCTCCATCTACTTGTGATTTCTCTCTGTCAAATAAATAAATAAAATCTTTAAAAAAAAAAAATCTATAGGAGGTGCTCGAAGTGGTGGCTTTCAGAAAGAAAAGCGTGGCTTTGAGGTTCAACGAGAGCCCCGTGGTTTGCTCAGCTGTGAGGCAGAGATGATAGTGTCTGGACTCAGAGTTCCTCTTGTGGGGCGGGCGGGGGGATGAACCAAGTTCACGGGTATGAAGTGCTTTGGTTGGTAGCTAGCGAACTGCAGCCTCATGGTATTTTAAGCCGTGAAGGCTTCTTGAGATCAACATTTTATCTAAGGTGTAAGTTAAAAAGACAAAGACGCAGAGACCCACAGGCTGGTGCTCCTTCCCTCTCTCTATTCCCCTCGCCCCTCCCCCCAGAAGTGTTCATGCTTTGGGGCCTCTGGGAGAAGGGAGCCTTGAGAGGCAGCAGGTGGGACCGGACAGCTGGGTTTCAGGTGCCCTGCCAGCAGGTGGAGAGGCTGGGGGCAGGGAAGTTTCTAGCAGCAGCCCCCCCCCCCATAATCAGGGCCTTGGGTATGGAGAAGTGGCCCAGGCTTGTTGGGCAACACCGGCCTAGGGCAGCCTTCACATGGCTGCCGCTCTCACATTTCAAGTGCAAGTGTGCCAGATGGGAAGACAAGTTGGAGGGAGGAGTCTCTGAGACTTAGGGGAGCCCAGAACTTTCGGGAAGTGTGGGGTGGGTCTGGGCCAAGACGGGAAGGTTTGAGGGTCCGGTCCAGGATTGGCCAGTAGCGTCCCACCCCCTTCCCTCCTCCAGCTTTGGCTTTGAGAGCAAAGTATACCAACTAGTCTCAGCTGGCATTCCTCCTGCTCAGCCAAACCTCCTACCCAGATTCGAATTTCATCGTTGGAAAAGAAAAGGCCTGGGGCTCTTGGAAGGAGGTGAGAGGGGCCAGGAGGTGGTTGGGCTGAGCAGTGTGGAATCTGGACTGCACAGAGCACAGAGAACCCTCTTGACATCACTTTGCCATCTGTGAAATGGGTATTGTTTGGAATGGTATCCTCCATGAGAGGACCGGGTATTGGAGAGCAGGAGGAACTGAGTTAACTTCAGGGCATCAAGCCTTCTCCATCAGACCTGTGATCAGGAGCTCCCAGAGGACGCAGCCTCTGCTCCTCCCTCAGATTTGCCTTCATGTGTTCCACAAACTTTTTCTGAGCACCTACGGGGTCCCTGGCCTTTACTGAGGGGCACGGGGGTCCCGGCAGTGACAGAGACAGGCGTAGCTCCTGTCCTCCTGAGCTCATAGTCCAGTGGGGGAGACAGACTGTGACAACCCCCAAGTGCTAGGAAAAGAGGAGCCCAGGGGAGAAGCCTAGCCTGGGAAGGGGAGCTGAGGAAGGTTTCCTGGGAAAGGGGACATCTGAGCTGAGTTTTGAAGGTTGTCAGAGCTAACCAGCGAAGCGAAAAAGGACCTGGACATGGACGGAGGATGCAGTAAGGGCAAAAATCTGGACATACGGAATTTGTGAGACCAAGAGTGGCTCCGTTGGTGAGAGGAAGAAGTTCAAACTGGAAAGTACCAGGAAATGAAGCTGGGGGTGCCTGGGTGTCTCAGTGGGTTAAGCCTCTGCCTTGTCTTAGGTCATGATCTCAGGGTCCTGGGATTGAGCCCTGCATTGGGCTCTCTTTTCAGCAGGGAGCCTGCTCCCCCCGCCCTCTGCCTGCCCCTTCGCCTACTTGTGATCACTCTCTCTGCCAAATAAATAAATAAAATCTTAAAAAAAGAAAAAAAAGAAAAGAAAAGAAAAGAAAGGAAGGAAGGAAGCTGGAGCGATACATGGGAAGAGCACACGACTCTTGATCTTGGGGTCGAGTTCGAGCCCCATGTTGGGTGTAGCGATTACATAAAAATAAAAATCTTCAGGGGCATCTAGGTGGCTCAGCAAGGTAAGCACCCAGCGTTTAATCTTGGCTCAGGTCTTGTGATTATTGTTTCGTGGCTTTTTGCTTTATCTGTGTGTGCACACCTGTACAGACACACGCTGTGTTGCAAATCAAACCCGCCTTCTGTTACCCATCGAGCGTCTTAAATTTGATACCCTTTGGAAAACACTGGTCTGTGGAGCCCTACCCGGTCTGCTGCTCCCTGACCTTTGCAGCTGGTCCCTCCCCCCATCTTTTTCTCACACAACCCTCTCTTTGCTTAACCCATTTTCAGATTCTGACTCAGGGATCCCCTGAGTCTTCTAGAACTATCCAGGCTGGGTCAGGTGTCCCTCTAAGGCTCCTCCAGCTCCCGCCCACCCTGGCTGGTCACTGTCTGGGGATGGGTCTGTTCCCCTCCATTGGGCTGGGAGTTGGGGGGGGTCGTCTTGACCCCCGCTGAGTCCCCAGTGTTGCCCTGTACCTGGCCCAGTAGGGACTCTGGGAATGCACATTGATTCCTTCCAAAGCAGGAAGGAGAGGAGGACACAGGACACTTGGGTATGTCAGAGCCAAAAGCCCCCGGGGGTTGGGGGGGGGCTTCAGGCATTGAGATCTGCTGGGAAGCTGCCACCTGGGGCCTTGGAGAAGGGCCCAGACCTTCCCTTCCAATCTTTCTAATTATTTATTTAAGGGCTGGCTTGTCTGGGCTGCTCAGCTTCGCCTCCCTCAGCTGTAGGACATCAGGTCCCTACGGCTTGTGGTACAGGAGTAACTCAGGTTTCTGGGCCTTGAGGCCCAGAGCAGGGGTGTCAGGCGCTGTCCTCCCCCACTCTCCCCAGATGCCTTCAAGATCCTGGGAGCCCTTTCCACCCCCCACCCCCGCCCTGCGCAGCCACCACTCCAGGCCCTGCTCTGCAGACCCCACAGCTGCCTCAGGGCCTGGGGGACCTGGGTAAAGGACATTTGATGCGTCTAGGGAGTCAGGATAGAGTAATGGTCAAGGGTGCTGGGGAGTAGGAGCAGAGAGATGCGCCCTCCCTTTTCTTAGTTGACCTTTTACCCACCCCCAGATGGCAGGAGAATTCAATAAAACCTGGGACAGAAGGCCCTGCAAGGCAGGGATCTTGGCAATGTCATAAGAGACAAGTTGGGACGCCTGGGTGGATCAGTCGGTTAAGCAATCTGCCTTTGGCTCAGGTCATGATCTCGGGGTCCTGGGATGGGGGGGGGGGTCCCAGCTCAGCAGGAAGCCTGCTTCTTTTTCCCTCTGCCTCTCCCCCAGCTTGTGCTCTCTCTCTCTCAAATAAATAAATAAATTTTTTTAAAAAAATTAAAAAAAAAAAAGATGAGTATATGGGGGGTGAGTATTACCATGAGTATTAACTTTCCCGGTCATACCAGGGGTGTGTGTGTAGGGGTAGGGGGGTGGGGCTCCAAAGGCACCCGGCCTTGTCAGGAGCCGGTTCAGAGGGTAAATGATCACACGGGCTGCTTAGGGTGACTGTGTGGGCATCGCCTCTGAAGGCCACCAACCTGAAGGACCCGAGCACTGTGAATCTGGAGAAACTGCAGCCCCCAGGCCATCTGAGGCTAGGGAAGCCCTTGAGTGTCAAGTCATCCCCTCCCCCACACCACCCACACCTGTGGAGCCCGCTGGATCCCAGGAGAAATGTCCCAAGAGCCACCCTTTGCTTCTGAGGGGAGTGTGAGGCCAGCGACCTGGCTTGGAGGGGGGTGAGGATGTGCATTTGAGCCTGAGATGACCGGGCATCTGAGTTAATCTGAGTGCTGATTAACAGACCCTGGGCAAAGTCCCTCTGGGGAGACTGCGGAGAGGGGGCAGCTGCTGTGGGGGTGCAGCTGGAAGAGCACGGGGGAAGTTGCCACCTGGGGCTCAAGTAATACTTGGGAACACACCGGAGGGTGCGTCAGAGACCCTTGGGTCCGACCCGCTCTTGTTACAGATGAGGAAACCGAGGCACGAGTTTCCACAGCAACTCACTGAAGGAACCAGAGGAGAAGCTGTGAGTGCGGATGGGGATGGGGTATGAGGCCAGGAAGAGGGGAGAGCACTCAGAAAAAGAGAAGCCAGAGAAGGACGTCAAGACACATTCCAGGGGCGCCTGGGTGGCTCAGTGGGTTAAGCTGCTGCTTTTGGCTCAGGTCATGATCTCAGGGTCCTGGGATCGAGTCCCGCATTGGGCTCTCTGTTCAGCAGGGAGCCTGCTTCCCTCTCTCTCTCTCTCTGCCTACCTCTCCATCTACTTGTGATTTCTCTCTGTCAAATAAATAAATAAAATCTTAAAAAGAAAAAAAAGACACATTCCATCCATTTTTTCCCCCAAAGTACATTTTTTAACTTTAAAAAAAAAAAGATTTTATTTATTTATTTGACAGAGAGAGAGAGAGGGGGCAGGCACAAGCAGGGGGAGTGACAGGCAACGGAGACAGGAGAAGCAGGCTTCCTGCTGAGCAGGGTGCCTGACTGGGGTTGGGGGGAGAGCTTGGGACTTGAGCCCAAGAGATGAGGGAGCAGAAGGCAAGAGGACAAAGCAGAAGTTGACCCCCTGCAACCTCCCATTCCCTTCCCCCTCCCCACTCCTGGGTGGGCTGTGTGTGACATTCTTCCAGGAAGCGCCCAGCTGTCTTAATGGTAATGCCTTGCTAAAGAGGAAAACAACCCTAACTTGACAATGGCCAAGGCCAGGCCTCTAGGTATCTTGTAGGTCCTCTTTAACATATGAAAATTCTTTTGAAACCTTCCCTGTCCTTACTTCCCCCAACCCCCAAGCCTATAATGGGCCCCTCCTCCTGTCCCCGGTGCAGCAGCTCCTCTGCCCAGGGATCCTGTCCCCTGCCCTTTAATAAAAACCACCATTTTGCACCAAAAACGTCTCAAGAATTCTTTCTTGGTCATCAGCTTTGGACCTCACCGCCCCCCCAAAACCTCCCCTATATTCCAAAACCCCAACACCAGGACCCTGGGATCACGACCTGAGCTGAGGGTAGCCGCTCAACCAACTTGAGCCCCCCAGGAGCCCCCGAAATTGCATTTTAAAAAATCATGTTTGAGGTGAAATTGACATAACATGAAAATGAATCCTTTTAAAACATCTTAAATCAGTGGCCTTTTGTACAATGCCATGTGACCACCACGTCTGTCTAGTTCCAAAACATTTTTATCACCACCCCCCATCCCAAGGAAAGAAATCCCGTGCGCATTAAAGCTGGGACTCCCATCCCCTCCCCCAGGGGCCGGCCACCACAAATGAGCTTTCAGTCTATGGATTTGTCTCTACTAGACACAGTTCGTGTCAATGGAATCCCACATTACGTACGGGATTGCCGTGGTTTGAGTGCTTGTGTCTCCCCTCCCCAAAATTTATATGTTGAAATCTACCCCCTACCAGGTAGTGCTATTAGGAGGTGGGGCCTTTGGGAGGAGAGTCAATCACAGGGTGGAGCCCTCGGGATTGGTATCAGTGCCCTTGTAAAAGGCTCCAGAGAGCGCCCTCACTCCTCCCACTTTGCCAGGGTACAAGTCCTGCGGGGCTGACCCCCTGATCTCCCACGTCCAGCCCCCAGCACTGCAAGGAATACGGATTTGGCAACCCAAGAGACCAGGACGATGACCTCTTGCATTTGATTTCTTTCCATTAGCAATCACCTCGTATTTTGATGTAATTAGGCCAAATATTGAACACTTACCAAATCCTGATTGCTGCTTCCAGCTCGATACACAAGTCTGGACTCGTTTGAGGTTCTCCACAAGCCTGCCACTCTCCTGTTACCGCCATCATTTCTCAGTCCGGGGAACAGAGGTTCAGAGAGGTAGCCAGACCCAGGTCACACAGCTGGTAAGCAACCAGAAGAGCCAGGATTTCTTTTTCTTTCTTCCTTAATTTGTGTGTGTGTGTGTGTATTTTTTTTTTTTTTTTTAAGATTTTACTCATTTATTTGACAGACAGAGATCACAAGTAGGCCGAGAGGCAGGCAGAGAGAGAGAGGAGGGGGAAGCAGGCACCCTGCCAAGCAGAGAGCCCAACTCAGGGCTCATGACCTGAGCCACCCAGGCGCCTCTCTTAATTTAGATTTGATTTTATTGTATTTTTAGCATCTTCAGCTTCACTACTTCATGCTGTGGTTAAAATATACATCTCAGGATGTTGACCATTTTTTTTTTTTTTAAGATTTTATTTATTTGACACACAGAGAGATCACAGGTAGGCAGAGAGGGAGGGGGAAGCAGACTTCTTGCTGAGCAGAGAGCCCGTTGTGGGGCTTGATCCCAGGACCCTGAGATCATGACCTGAGCCGAAGGCAGAGGCTTAATCCACTGAGCCACCCAGGCGCCCCAAGATGTTGGCCATTTTAATCATTTTATTTATTTTTTGAATTTAAAATTTTTTTTCATTTAATTTTTTTAAAAGATTCTATTTTTTCATTTGAGAGAGAAAGCACGAGAGGGGAAAGGTCAGAGAGAAGCAGACTCCCTATTGCGCAGGGAACCAGATGCTGAACTCAATCCTGAGACTCCAGGATCATGACCTGAGGGGAAGGCAGTCTCCCAACCAACTGAGACACTTAGGCGCCCCATATTTTAAAAAAATTTTTAAAGATTTTATTTATTTATTTTAGAGAGCGTAGTGGGGGAGGGGCAAATGAAGAGGGAAAATCTCAAGCAGTTGCCCTATGCTGAGCTCAGAGCCAGAGGCAGGGCTCCAGCCTAGGACCCTAAGATCACTACCTGAGCTGAAACCAAGAGTCAGATGCTTGACCGACTGCACCACCCAGGCTCCCTTATTTTAATCATCCTTTTTAGGTTAATTTACTTATTTGAGAGAGAGAGCCAAAGAGAGCACAAGCAGGGAGAGAAGCAGAGGGAGAAGCAGGCTTCCCACCAATCAGGGAGACCAGTACGGGGCTCAATCCCAGGATCCTGGGATCCTGACCTGAGTCCAAGGCAGACGCTTATATCAACTGAGTCACCCAGGCACCCCTATTTTAATCATTCTAAAGAGTGTGATCCAGGGACATTGAAGACATTCACACTGACTATCAGCACTACCTAGTTTCAAACATGTTTTCATCGTGCCAAAGCCCAGAGGCAGGATTTGAACACAGATTTTCTACCTCTGGAGCCGAAGCAGCTTTTCCCACTCTGCCTCTCAACAGAGGAATTCAGCAAGTGGCAAGGACTTGTCCCTTTCTTCACAGTTTGGCCTGCAGAGTGTTACGTAACTACTGGGCTGTTTACCAGGCCCCTCCAGGATCTGGGTTCTAGCTCCGGTTCCCACCCGCACTGCGGCAGGCTCTTTCTCCACCTGGAACCTTACCTCCCCCTCCAGCTTATTGCCTCCCGTGACCAGGGGAGGATGCAGAGAGAGTCTCTAAAGGCCAAGTCTGCCAGAGGGTGCCTGCATGAAAGAGAATGGAGCTGATGGGCCTCGTGGCATTGTTCAAACTCCTAGACCCAGCTCTGCCTGAAGGCAGCCAACTGGATGGTTTTTCACTCTGATGAACTCATCAATTCCAATGTTGCTGGAGACGGCTAAAGGAAGGATTTCGGAGCCGAACTGGGGTGCCTGGGTGGCTTAGTGGGTTAAAGCCCCTGCCTTTGGCTCAGGTCATGATCCCAGGGTTCTAGGATCGAGCCCCACATCGGGATCTCTGCTCAGCGGGCAGCCTGCTTCTTCCTTTCTCTCTTTCTCTCTGCCTGCCTCTCAGCCTACTTGTGATCTCTGTTTATCAAATAAATAAATAAATAAATAAAATCTTAAAAAAAAAAAGAAAGAAAGAAAGAAAGAAAAGGAGCCAAAGTGATCCAGTGGGAGTTAGTCTGGCGGTCAGGCTCTGGGAGTAATTTCCCCAAGAAGGGAAAAGTAGGAGGAAGCAAGAGTGGGCAGGGACAAGGCCCATTTCAGGGGACAGACAGCAGATTATCAAGGGGTCAGGTTAGGGCCATGACTCAACCTCCCAGTCTCCAGACAAAGGGATGACCTGACTTTGAAGGACCTGGACCTCTGGAGAATCAGCGGGAGGTGGGGGGGGATGATGGGGGGCATCAAAGAGTTTAAGTGGCAGAATGACACAGCCAAGTTCACGGTTTTTATTTATTTATTTTAAAGAATTTATTTATTTATTTGACACAGAGAGGGAGCACAAGCAGGAGGAGCAGGGAGCCCCACGTGGGCCTTGATCCCAGGGCCCCCTCTCTCCTACCATGACCCCACCTGAAGACAGACACTCAACCGCCTGAGCCGCCCAGGCGACCCCAAGGTTACGGTCCTTACAGGAAGTCTTTGCACTCTGACCCATTTGCCAGTGGGTGTGGAAATGGGCACAGCCTTCGTGGAGAGAACTTAGGCAACAATCATTAAGGTTATGACTCCCACACCTTTTGCTTTGTTCAAAGAACACAGAAGTTCTTTGGGGTTTTATTACACGGCTGTGGTCACATGCTGGAAATCACTGATGTTGTTTGTGCCAGCAAAATACGGGAAACCTGCTTTTCTCCATTAGGAGGAGGACAGTAGAATACCTACCATCCCATCCACGCAAGGGAACCCTACCCAGCTTTAGGGGGGAGGGGAGCCAAATCTCTATGCATTACAACCATGTTGGTGAATGCTTCACCACCAGCTCTTTGTGGGAAGAAACAGCCCTGAGTTGTCAGGGTCGATGGGTTACCTACTCCCACCATTGCACATTTCAAGCCACTGGTTGACATTGCTGAATTGTGACATCGTTGAATGCAGAATTCAGAAAAAAAAAGAAAAGAAACAGCCCACTGGTAGGTTGTGTTTCTACCAGGTAGACACAGTAGGTAGGTGTAGGGAGCCCCTGGAGCAGAGACAGCAGTTAAAATGTAGTACAATCATTAGGAAGTGGTAAATGTTGACTACTTATTATCTTTGTGTTTCATACCATTTATTTCTCTGTAAATGTATATAATTTAATTTTTGGTAATAGCTGTGTGTGACAACTGGCTTGCAAAATTCCCGAAAGTTTAGCCATCGGCTTTCCCGAATCACTACACGCCGGTCCCAGCACACCACTGAGACATCTCAGAGACATTTCCCAGAGGAGAAAGCAAAAGTCAACTTGAGGACACGTCCTCTGAGAGCAAATCTTGGCCCCGCTTGTCTCTTGCATTCCTCTTCCGCTTTGCAGCTCCTTCCTGGATCTAGAACACTTCAGACTCACTCTGACCTCAGGGCCTTTGCACTTGCTATTCCGCCTGCTGTTTGCACCCATGTTCCCAGACAGCCATGTGACTCACTTCCTTACCTTCTTTGGGCCTTTGCTCAAACATTCCCCTTTACTGGGGCCTTCTCTGACTGTTTTGTAAAAAAAAAAAATAGAAACCTGCTTCCCCAATATTCTGCCTTCTTTGCCTGCCTTATTTTTTGTTATTGTTTTTACGATTTCTTAAAATTTATTATCAGAGAGATAGAGAGCACAAGCAGGGAGAGCAGCAGGCAGAGAGAGAAGCAGGCTTCCCACTGAGCAAGGAGTCCGATGTGGGACTTGATCCCAGGACCCTGGGATCATGACCCAAGCCAAAGGCAGACGCTTAACCAACTAAGCCACCCAGACATCCCACCTGCTTTATGTCTTATCAAAAGCACTTACCGTGCCATTTCACCTACTGTATAAGGTCAAAATGTACTTAGTTCATTTATCTACTGTCTCCCCCCACTAGAATGTCATCTCCAAGAAGGCTGAGAATTTTGTCTATTTTCTTTGCTGCTGTATCCCCCAGTGCCCAGAACAGTGCCCAACCACAGTAAGTGCTCAATAAACATGTGTTGAATAAATGAATGTACTCTTTTTTTTTTTTTAAGTAGGCTTTACACCCAATGTGGGGCTTGAACTCACAATCCTGAGATCAAGAGTTGCACGCTCCACGGGCTGAGTCGACCAGGCGTCCCTAACTGTACTTAAATTGGAAAAAAAAAGAAAGAAAGAAAGAAGAAAAAGGTACAAACCTGAAAAGCACTTTGCCATCTGCGCTTACATGTGACAGACTATCTCTGGAGAAAACCCAAGAAACTGGTGGGGCCCTGGGGAGGACAGGGGGACGGGAGAAGGGAAGGCTCTCACTGAGTCCTCTCCTGTACTTTTAGAAATCTCTGCCATGTGCCCTTAATTACCTATTAACATTTTTCAAGTGTTCTATAAAAAGGACTGCCCAGGTCTGCTGTGGGGAGCAGGGCTGGAGGAGGCTGAGGCAGTGACCCGAGAGCAAGGACTGGCCAGGGCTGCCAAGCCATCGTAGCCGGTTCCAGAAGGTCCCGCCATGGAATGTTCTGCACGAAGCCCTTAGAGGCTCTGGGAGGCGAGGCCTGTCCCTCAGACCCAGCCCTCTGGCCTGGTCTCACCCAGCCACCCACGGGGTCTCCCAAAAAGGCACCTTTGGCCACCTCCAGCCCTACACAAAAGGGTCATGATATGGTCTGGGCTGTGCAGCGAACCAAAGCTCTGGACGCTTCCTACCCAGTCTAGAAGGTTAGGAGCAGACTCACCTCCCTCCCCCCTCCCCTGTATCGCTCCCTCTCTAACTTCCCTCCCTCCTCAGTCCTCTGCTCTTTCTTCCAGCCACAAACAACCTCCCCCTGGGGGCCTCTGAAACACCAGCTTCCTCTCTGCTCATGCTGTTCCCTCTCCCTTCTCCCACCTCTTCACCAGACTGAGATTTATTCCAGAGATATTGGCTCCTTCCTTCACATGACAAAGGTTTGACATCCATCAATTTTGAGGGGCTGAGGAGGGTGCCTGCCAGGGATTAGGGAGCCAGAACTGAGGACAGGGGGCATCCTAGGTGACCAGGCAGAAAATAAAGGAGACAACAGAAAGTACAAATGGGACTTTTTTTTTTTTTTTTTTTAAGTTCAATGCTGCAAGAATAACTGGCCTACGGTCTGACTGAGAAGGAGCCCTCCAGGTGAGGAAGGGAGAAGAGAAAATCAGGCAGAAGGAACAGCAAGTACAATGGCTCAGAGGCTTGGAAATGAGCTCCAAGAATTCGAGAATCAGAAAGAAGGCCAGCACAGCAGGATTTAAGGGGATGAGGGAAGGTGTCATCAGATGCTGCCGAAAAGATAAGTGTCTGTGTGTTGTAGACTGTAAGGAGCTTGGTACCCCCTCCTCCAGGAAGCCCTCTTTGACTGCCTCAAGTGCCTCCCCTCCTAACCCTGTTCACTCTAGGGTTGTCACTCTCTAGTCACTGGCCCAACTCCTGCAATGCCCTGTGAGGACAGGGCCGGCCGGTCACCACTGTGTCCCCAACACTGCCCAGCACATGGCCGGGTACACAGCAGATACTTGGTACATGCCTTAGAAAGCTCTTCTTCTCTGCCTCCCTGACTCCCCTCAGCCTCACCCCTTCCTGACTCTGCCCTGCATTCCTGAGCTCTCCATATGGCTACTTTCTTTCATCCCATCCTCAAAAGCTCCGCTGGGGAGGATTCCCAGCTCCAGTCCCTCTCATGCTGCAGGCCCAGAGGTGAAGGCTCTGAAGTGGTCAGATCAAACACTTCCAGGGCTGGGCTTGGGCCGGGCCAGCGTGAGGAGGCTCAGAGGAGAGGGAGGTTCCCAGGCGTGGGTGTTCCGAGGGAGGAGAAGGAAGGGGGGATGGGCAGGGCACGCCTCCATCATCATGACATGACTGTCAGTTGCTCATTCATTTTGTGCCAGATGTTGGGCTAATCTTTTTTTATTTTTTATTTTTTAATTTATTTGACAGATAGACAGCAAGAGAGGGAACACAAGCAGGGGGAGGGGGAGAGGGAGAAGCAGGCTTCCTGCAGAGCGGGGAGCCCAACATGGGGCTCCATCCCAGGACCCTGGGATCATGACCGGAGCTAAAGACAGACACTTAACAATTGAGCCACCCAGGCGCCCCAGGCTAATCTTTAAAAATAATGTAATGTATTGGGGCACCTGGGTGGCTCAGTGGGTTAAAGCCTCCGCCTTAGGCTCAGGTCATGATCCCAGGGTCCTGGGATCCAGCCCCGCACTGGGCTCTCTGCTCGGCGGGGAGCCTGCTTCCTCCTCTCTCTCTGCCTGCCTCTCTGCCTATTTGTGATCTCTGTCTGTCAAATAAATAAAATCTTAAAACTAATAATAATAATAATACAATGTATTAATTTAAGTGGGTAAGATGTAGTCAGAATGCATGAATCAGAAGACTCAAAAGGCCTGTAGGGAAAATAAGTATTTCTATTTTGCAGTTTTGTTTTTACAGATTTATTTATTTGAGAGTGGGGGAAAGGCAGAGGGAGGGAGAGAGAATCTCAAGCAGATTCCCTGCTGAGTGTGGAGCCCAGTGGGGGACTCGATCTCATGACCCTGAGATCATAACCTGAGCTGCAATCAAGTGTCGGACTCTTAACCAACTGAGCCACCCAGATGCCCCTCTATTTTACAATTTTCAAAGGGTTGAAGACAGCACCTGTCATGTTGGGTGTGGGTAGCTCCCATTTTTAAACAATGTGTTTCTGCTACCCACCCAGTTCCTCCTCCTGAAGGCAGCTCTTATTACCAGTTTCATTTGAGATATTTGTTTTTTAAAGATTTTATTTATTTATTTGACAGACAGAGATCACAAGCAGGCAGAGAGGCAGGCAGAGGGTTGGGGGGGAAGCAGGCTCCTTGCTGAGCAGAAGCCCGATGCGGGGCTCCATCCCAGGACCCTGGGACCATGACCTGAGTCGAAGGCAGAGGCTTTAACCCACTGAGCCACCCAGGTGCTGCTCACTTGAGATACTTGTTTAAAAAAAATATTCACTAGGCACCTACTATGTGCCAGGCATGGTTGTAAGGACTAAGGCTATACGGGTCCAGAGGGGGCTGGAGAGACTCAGTATGTTTTATAGGAAGGTCAAAGAAGATCAAACAGCTGTCTTGTGTGCTGGTAGACACAAGAGTCCTAGGTGTCAGAGGAGTCCTAGGTGTCAGAGGAGAAACAGAGGAGAGAGATGAGAATGGCTGGAATGTTGTCCATCCTGAGGCAAGACCGGAAGGTCTCCAGGCTTAAGAGTGTAGCCCATCACCAGCAAGAAAGGTGTGTTTTCCCATGCAGCCACAACAATCTCTCCCATCCTGTATGCTCTCACAGTGTGACCTTGACGTTCCTCCCACTGAGTGTGTTCTGTGCGAGGGTGTGTTCCCTCCCCCTTGAACCTGGGCGAAACCTTGCGGCTGTGTGAACCCATGAAGCACAGAGGAGGGGAGGCTGCCAAGGCTCATGGTCAAGTGCCAGGCACTTCCCACCTGCTTTTAGGGCATTCGCTCTTGGAACCCAGCCACCATGGTCTGAGGCAGGCCAAGTAGCCCACCCAGAGAGGTCCCATGAAGGTACTCTGGCTGAGGTCCCAGCCAGCAACTGCCACCACCAGCTGCTAAACAGGAGTGACAACTCCTCCAGCTGATTCCAGCTAGTAGATGGGAGTCGTACCCCTCCCCGCTCCCCCACAGAGGCTCCCATTCTGCAACTCTCACCAGTGGAGGCCCCAGACATCAGGGAGCAGAGACAAGCTGTCCTTGCTGTGCTTCATTCAAATGCCTGCCCTACAGAATCCATGGAATACAGGGGTGTTGAACGGTGCTAAGCTTGGGGGTTGTTGGTTACGCAGCAGTGGTGGATAACTGGTATACCAAGGAATAGGAGGAAAGAGGTAGATGGTAGTAGGAGTCTGCAGAAGTTTTCTTCTAGTGGGTTCTCTTCTCTCAGTGACATAGGAAGAAAAGTCCCTGCTGAGAGTAGGCAAGAAGGGAGGAGAGGTAGGAGTTTGCATTGTCTAGGAAACAGCTCGAGTCCATCCACGAATGAACGCATAAACCAATTGTGGTATATCCACACAATGGAACATTCTTCGGGCTTCATCCTTCCATGCCTCCATAAAGCTGGTGTGAATGTCCCAGGGGATGCTCTCAGAGTCCAGGAGCATGAAGAGTGTCATCAGGAGAGGCACCTGCCAAGTTCTTATTAGGCCATGCTCCAGAGTCATTTTCCAGTTTCTAATTGCGATGATGAAGCTTGATTACACGGAAATCACTGGTGATCATGGAGCTGCGGAAATTGCTGCAAAACTTACAGACCCATCTCATTAGTTTGGTTTCATCGCACTGATAACCGCAGCTGGCATCGCGGACCCAAAGGAAGTAGAACAAAAACACGCAGGAAGGAAGATTCTGGCAGCTTTTTCCTCGACATGGAATACTTACATACAAATAAAATACCTCAATGGGGGAAAAAATGAAATGAAATTCTGACCCACACTATGACATGAAGGAACCTGGAAAACATTATGCTAAGTGAAAGAAGTGAGACACAGAGGATAAGTATTGTAGGGTCCCATGTCTATGAGCTATCCAGAACAGACAAATCAGTAGAGACCAAAAGATAGTGGGGATAGTTGCATAACATGCTGAACGTGCTTAAAGACTGAATTGGGGGCGCCTGGGTGGTTCAGTGGGTTGGGCCTCTGCCTTTGGCTCAGGTCATGATCTCAGGGTCCTGGGATCAAGCCCTGCATTGGGCTCTCTGCTCAGCGAGGAGCCTACTACCTCCTCTCTCTGACTTCTTGTGATCTCTGTCAAGTAAATAAATAAAATCTTTAAAAAAAAAAAAAAGACTGAATTTAACACTTTTCAATGGTTAAAATGATAATTTTGTTATGCTTTTTTTTTTTTTTTTAAGTTCTGTCCCCAACATGGGGCTTGAACTCACGATCTGGAGATTAAAAGTTGCATGCTCTGGGCACCTGGGTGGCTCAGTGGGTTAAGCCCCTGCTTTTGGGGCTCATGATCCCAGAATCCTGGGATCGAGCCCCACATTGGGCTCTCTGCTCGTCAGGGAGCCTGCTTCCTCCTCTCTCTCTGCCTGCCTCTCTGCCTACTTGTGATCTCTGTCAAATAAATAAATAAGATCCAAAAAAAAAAAATTTAGGTTTTGAAAGAGCAAAGGGGCTAGGGCTCAGCCAGCCAATTTCTAGACAACGTTAGTGCCACCTTGAGGTCCAAGGTGCTGAAGTTAACATGAGACCTGGCTTCGTGGTTCCAGATTTTTCTCCAGCCACTCAGCAGAGCGGTTGCAGCCCAGATGAGGCAAACAGCTCGGTGTCTTCCTAGGAGACCAGTGAATGAGAGGGAGCAAGGGAGGCGAGGGCAGGGGACACAGGCTCTCAGCTGGGTGACGGCTGAGTGGTCATGAGGGGCCCAAGACAGCATCACGCAGTTGGACTAATGGAATGGAGGTCCTGGTGGGACTGAAGGAGCTGGGACACCAGGCGCAATGAGAGGGAAAAGTCCAAATGGGGTGCTGGCGTGGGCTGCTAGAAGTTCGAAACAGTGGAGGAAGCATGTGGTTGTCTGTAGTGACAGGTGTCTGCTCTGGCCACAGGACAGAGGGAGGGACGAAGGGCAGCTGGAAGGCAAGGTCTGGAGGGGGAGAGGTCAAGGCACTGAGGAGCCAGCCCACTGGAACAGCCATCTCTGCATTTTGAAACGTACAAGGGGCACCTGGGGGGGCTCAGTCATTAAGCATTGGATCCCTGATCTGGGGAGAGGAGGAGGAAGCCATGGGGGTGGGGGTGTGCAGTGGAAGTAGGGGTGTCTGTAGTCATCAGGAAAAACATTTGCAATATTTGCTCTCTCAACAAATATTTACGGAGGGCCCACTCAGTGCCAGGGACTGTGCTAGCACCAGGGGCATAGTGGTAAATGAAATGGAATCCCAGTCTTCTTGGGGCAGGCATTCTCGTCGTAGGAGGGAGCAGATAACGAATAGACCAGCAGAACAGAGAACAGTGCTGTCCAACAGAAACAGAGCGGGAGCCCCATAGGTCATTACTTTTCTAGTAGCCACATTAAAAAAAAAAAAAGGCAAAATGAACGTTCATAATATTACTAAGGTAATCCAGGTAGGTAGAATAATGGCTCCCAAAGATGCCCACATCTTAGTTCTCTGGACCCATAACTATGTTAACTTACACACCAAGGGAGTCTACAGATGCAGCTACAGTGAGCTCAAGATGGGAAGATTATCCTGGATCATCCTGGGGGTGGGGAGGGGTCTACTGTAATCACGGGTCCTAATAAGGGAAAGGGAAGGCAGGAAAAACAGAGAGAGGGGGAGATCTGATGACATCAGCAGAGGTTGGCGTGAGGCAAAGGGGGTCAAGAACCAAGGAACGTGAGCAGCTTCTGGAGGCTGGAAAAAGCAAGGCAACAGATTTATCCCAAGAGTATTCAGAAGGAACACGGCTTGATTTTAGCCCTATAAGGATTTATAGGATTCTAGCCCTATAAGACTCATTTCAGACCTCCGGAATTGTAAGATAACAAATTTGTCTTCTGTTGAACCACCGAGCTGGGCGGGATTTGTTACAGCAGCAGTAAGGAACTAAGGTACTCATTAAGCCAAAATGTTATCATTCAACATGTATTCAACATAGAAATTATGGTGATATTTGGCCTTCTTTTTCTTTTTCATATCATGTCATCACAGTCCAATGTGTATCCGGTACCTACAGTACATCTAAAGTTGGATTTGACATTTCCTTTTTTCTTTTTTTTTAAGATTTTATTTATTTGACACAGAGAGAGAGAGAGTACAAACAGGGAGCAGCAAGGAAAGGGTGAGGTAGGCTCGCTTTGAGCAGAGAGCCTGATGTGGGCCTCCAT
Source organism: Mustela putorius furo (assembly GCF_011764305.1). Classification (NCBI taxonomy): domain Eukaryota; kingdom Metazoa; phylum Chordata; class Mammalia; order Carnivora; family Mustelidae; genus Mustela; species Mustela putorius. The sequence goes on along the minus strand of NW_025421310.1, from coordinate 12,758,738 downwards.
CCCCAGATCCTAGGATCATAACCCAAGCCGAAGGCAGAAGCTTAGCCCACGGAGCCACCCAGGTGCCCCCATAGACCCTGTTTTACAGATGGTCAAACCAAGGCTCAAAAAAATAAAGCTGCTTAGCCAAGTTTATTCATTATGGTTCGATCTACTTCTAGTGGGATTTCATGTTGGAATTGGACCAGACGATTCTGGAGTTCCTGGAGATGGACAGGTGTCTGAGAATGGTCATTACTAAAGAGAGGAATGAGGGCTGACTGGATTTACCAGATAGGAAAGCCAGCTGCAGAGCTATAATAATCAAAGCAGTGGGGTTCCAGCAAAGGAATGGACAAGATGGGGAAAGAGAATTGAGTGGCCACGAGTGAATCCCAGCTGCACAGGAATTTAATCAATGGCAAAGGTGGGAAATCTGTGCAGTGAGATAACAAGAGTTTAACAAGTGGTTTTGACACACAGGTGAAGGGAATTGTACCTCTGTTGCACATGGCATTTTTCTTTTTAAGATTTTATTTATTTATTTGAGATAGAGAGTGTGAGGCAGGAGTAGGAAGAGAAGAAGAAGAGGGACAGGCAGACCATGCACTGGGTGCAGAGCCTGACTCAGGGCTCCATCTCACAACCCTGAGATCGAAACCTGAGTCGAAATCAAGAGTCGGACACTCACCACCTGAGCTGTCCAGATGCCCCTATTGCACATGACCTTAAAAGATTGGATCCAGGGGCACCTGAGTGGCTCAGGGGCTTAAGCCTCTGCCTTCAGCTCAGGTCATGATCTCAGGGTCCTGGGATCGAGCCCCACATCGGACTCTCTGCTCGGCAGGGAGCCTGCTTCCCCCTCTCCCTTTGCCTGCCTCTCTGCCTATTTGTGATCTCTCTCTGTGTCAAATAAATACATTTCTTAAAAATTAAAAAAAAAAAAAAAAGATTGGATCCAGGAGTGTCTGAGTGACTCAGTGGGTTAAGCCTCTGCCTTTGGCTCAGGTCATCGTCTCAGGGTCCTGGGATCGAGCCCTGCATCGGGTTCTCTGCTTGGCGGGGAGACTGCTTCCCCCCGCCCCCACCTACCCGCCTCTCTGCCTACTTGTGATCTCTGTCAAATAAATAAATAAAATATTTAAATAAATAAATAAATAAATCTTAAAAAAGAAAGCGTTTGGTTCCAGAAAAATCAAAGATGTAAATATAAAAATTGCCAAGAGTTGGGACGCCTGGGTGGCTCAGTTGGTAGGGCATGTGCCTTCCTCTCAGGTCATGGTCCCAGTGTCCTGGGATCAAGTCACGTATTGGGCTACTTCCTTGGTGGGAAGCCTGCTTCTCCCTTTGCCCCTCCCCCTGTTTGTGCCCTCTCTCTATCTCTCTGACAAATAAATAAATAAAATCTTTAAAAAAAAAGCAACAGTAGGGGGGCGCCTGGGTGGCTCACTGGATTAAAGCCTCTGTCTTTGGCTCAGGTCATGATCTCAGGGTCCTGGGATTGAGCCCCGCAGCAAGCTCTCTGCTCGGTGGTAGGGAGTCTGCTTCCTCCCCTCTCTCTGCCTGCCTCTCTGCCTACTTGTGATCTCTCTCTATATCAAATAAATAAAATCTTTAAAAATTAATAAATAAATTTTTAAAAATGCAACAGTAAAACCATACAAGAAAATACAGGTTACAACTATGGGGGGGGCAGGAGGAGTACATTTTAAGATGGGAAACTCAGACATTAATAGAAAAGACAGACATATTTGACATTAAAACCAAAAAACATTTGTGTGGCAAGGAAACAACAAAACATAAACAAGGCCTACAGGCAGATGACAAATGGGGAGCGATTACTTGCAATGCCGACAACGTATAAAGGTTTAACATAAGTAATAAGTATTTGCAAACCAATAAGACAAACACTCCAGAAGAAACATGGACAAAGGGTTTGAATAGATAATTTGCAGAGCGGTAAAACGAACAGGCTAATAACATATATGAAAAGATATGAGAAGTCTCCTTCCTTTACACCCCCTAAATGGTACGAATTTCAGAGGGGTGTACACGTGCTGCTGGGTGTGGTCTATGGGAAAGGGCACGTTCCTCTATCACTGAAGGCAATGAGAATTGTGACAACCTTTTTGAAAGGGAATCTGGCAGCATCTATCACAATCTATAATCTATGTCCATTGAAAGAAATGCATCTTTGCTCTTGACTCCACAACCCTATTGCATCCCCTAGAAATAGTCTCCAGGGTGAACTAAAGGCATGGATGGGTAGGTTCTCACTGCGGGACTGGAGTAGCAAGAAGCTGGAAATCAGAGATGAAAAACTATCTTTGGGTTGAAAAAGTGGTGACTCATCTACTTTGTGAACTCTTTTCTTTTTCTTTTTTTTCTTTTTTAAGACTTTATTTATTTATTTGACAGACAGAGAGAGAGAGAGTACAAGCAAGCAGAGAAGCAGGCAGAGAGAGAGGAGGAAGCAGGCTCCCCACTGAGCAGAGAGCCCAATGTGGGGCTCGATCCCAGGATCCTGGGACCATGACCCGACCTGAAGGCAGAGGCTTTAACCCACTGAGCCACCCAGGCGCCCCGTGAACTCTTTTCTTTTTTAAGATTTTATTTGTGGGGCGCCTGGGTGGCTCAGTGGGTTAAAGCCTCTGCCTTTGGCTCGGGTCATAATCCCGGGGTCCTGGGATCAAACCCCACATCGGGCTCTCTGCAGAGAGCCTGCTTCCTCCTTTCTCTCTCTGCCTGCCTCTCTGCTTATTTGTGATCTCTCTCTGTCAAATAAATAAATTAAAAAAAAAAAAAGATTTTATTTGTGCATTTATTTGGGGGGGGCGCGTGCGTGTGCCCCCAAGGGCAGGGGTGGGGGCAGAAGGAAGGGAGAGGGAGACAGAACCTCTAGCAGACTCCACACTGAGCACGGAGTCCACTGCGGGGCTCGATCTCACCACCCGGAGACCATGACCCGAAGATCCCGACCTGAGCTGTAACCAAGTGTCAGAGGCTTAAATGACTGAGCCACCCGGGCGCCTCCACTTTATAAATGCTTCAGACAGCCATCCCAAAAGGCAAGCCAGGATCCATTCTAGAGGGCTTCCTCCAGGGCTCCTGGACTTTAGCTCCATAGGACTATCTCCAGGGAGTGTTTAAAAATTCCAAACTTCAGGCCACACCCTAGAGCAGCCAAACCAGAGACCCCCCCTCCGGAACCAAGGGATCAGTATTTTGTAAAGCTCCCGTAAGGAAAGCCAAGGGCCAGCCAGAATGAAACCACTGTCTTAGAGGGATTTCCCACCGCATAAAGCAGAGAAGGGAGATGCTGAGCTGTGAGTAGAGTGAGCCCCAAGGAAAAACAGTCCGTTGTGTATTGGTTTATTTATTTCTGAAGATTTTATGTTTAGGGGCGCCTGGGTGGCTCAATGGATTAAAGCCTCTGCCTTCGGCTCAGGTCCTAGGATCGAGCCCTGCCTGGAGCTCTCTGCTTGGCAGGAAGCTTGCTTCCCTTCCTTCCCTTCCTTTCTCTCTGCCTGCCTCTCTGCTTAATTGTGATCTCTGTCTGTCAAATAAATAAATAAAATCTTAAAAAAGAGAGAGAGATTTTATTTTTAGTAATGTCCACACCCAATGTGGGGCTGGAACCTGCAAGCCCGAAATCAAGAGTCACCCATTCCTCCCAAGAAACCAGTCAGGTGTCACTGTATTGGTTTAAGCTACATGCCAGGCCCTCTTGGAAGCGTGTTATCCCCATAACAACTCAATGATGTGGGTCTGTAATTATCCCCATTTTACAGATGGGAAAACTGAGTCACAGAGCAGTTCAGGCACCTGCCCAAAGCCACAGGATATTAAGGAGCAGAGCTGGGATTGGAACCTAGGCCATGCGGCTCCAAAAGCCATGTTATGCTCTTAACTGCTAAACTTTATGTACGTATATCTGTATTCAAATATATATTCCTACTTCATGTATGGAGTATTCCTCTGTGTATATTTCTATAACTCCAGTCTTCCTATATTTTCTATATACAGTATTCACAAATATTCTATATACTTGTGTGTATTACTATAATATAGTTTTCCTATATATAATATTCCTGTCAGTTCTTATAAAAACAATGCTCGTATGTATTCTTTTTTTAAACCAAACTTATTTAGTCATTTTAAATTTTTAAAAATATTTTACTTATTTATTTATTTGTCAGAGAGAGAGAGAGAGAAAGCACAAGCAAGGGAAGTAACAGGCAGAGAGAGAGGCAGGCTCCCCACTGAGCAGGGAACCCCATGCGGGACTCGATCCCAGGGCCCTGGGATCATGACCTGAGCAGAAGGCAGACACTTAACGACTGAACCACCCAGGCACCCCTAGTTACTTATTTTTGAGTTTTCTTTATTTAAGTAATCTCTCCACCCAACATGGAGCATGTGACTCTTAATCTCAAGGTTGTGGGTTCAAGCCCCACACTGGGTAGGAGGGTATTTTTTAAAAAACTTTGTAAAGGATCCAGATGAACTCTGAGATTAAGAGGTACTAGAGAACATTCTGGAAGGATCCTGAACACAGACACTTCTGCCCCTGTCGAACTGGGATGAGGCACCGTCCAAGAAGGTAGATGGGTTTACCAACCCTGAAGCCTATCAAAGCTTGTCATTTAAGAATTTTGTTTTAATAGAGGGGTGCCTGAGTGGCTCGGTGCATTAAGCGTCTGCCTTCAGCTCAGGTCACGATCCCAGGGTCCCTGGATTGAGCCCCACGTCATCACTGGGAAATAAAGTGCTTGGCAAAACCATCTTGCCCCTTGGGAAAGAGAAGCCTCCAAAACTTAAGTTAAGCTTCAAGGGCAGCCTCAGGCCATATTTCAAACAAAATAGAAATCTTTCAGAAGATACGCCTACGGATCCATAGAAAAGGAACAATTAAACTTTCAGCTAAAAATAACCAAAACCACAGGAAAATGTCATTACTTTTTTTTAAGAGTTTTTAATTTCTAAATAATCCCTTCATCCAAGGTGGGGCTCCAACTCACAACCTCTGAGTTCAAGAGTCAGGTGCTCTGACTGACTGAGCCAGCCAGGCGCTCCAATTTTGTTACTATTTTAAACTCCATACAGTGCTCTACTAATATTGAAATTACCCATTTCTCCCAGATAATGAAAATGAATTCATAATTTCAGTCATGAGATTACTGTCGGCTTTCTTTTTCCAAATCCTCAGTATAAAATTTTCAAGTATGTTCATTGTGATTAAAAAGGGAAAACTGGGGGCACCTGGGTGGCTCAGTGGGTTAAAGCCTCTGCCTTCGGCTCAGGTCATGATCCCAGGGTCCTGGGATCAAGCCCCGCGTCCCGCATCGGGCTCTCTGCTCCGCAGGGAGCCTGCTTCCTCCTCTCTCTGCCTGCCTCTCTGCCTACTTGTGATCTCTCTCTCTGTCAAATAAATAAATAAAATCTTAAAAAAAAAAAAAAGGGAAACTGGATGGGGCGCCTGGGTGGCTCAGTCGTTAAGCGCCTCAGGTCATGGTCTCCGGGTCCTGGGATCGAGCCCCGCATCCGGGCTCCTTGCTCAGCAGGAAGCCTGCTTCTCCCTCTCCCTCTGTCTGCTTACTTGTAATCTCTATCTCTCTGTCAAATAAATGAATAAAATCTCTTTAAAAAATTAAAATATAAAAAGGGAAAATTGGAGCGCCTGGCCGGCTCAGTCAGCAAGAGCACGCGACTCTTCATCTCAGAGTCATGAGTTCAAGCCTCATACTGGGCATGGAGCCTACTTGAAAAATAATAATAATAATAAATTAAAAGGGAAAACTAGCTGATGTAAAATTCGTTTAAGTTAAAATAGGAAATGGGGCGCCTGGCTGGCTCAGTCCTTGGAGAGTGCAACTCTTGATCTCAGGGTCGTGAGTTTGAGCCCCACGTGGGGTGTAGAGATTTCTTAAAAATAAAATCTTTCAAACAAGAAAAAGAAGATGGGAAAGTAAACTGGGGAAAGAAAATAATGGTTCTTAAAGAGCTTTTGTCTCCAGCAGTTTTCCCCCAACACACACTCACACTCATGCTCACAGACACACTCCCTGGAGATGGGGGGGGGTCACTCTTTCTGGTGACCAGCTCTATCCCAAGGCTATGTAGGGACCCCACACTAAGTCACTCCATTAGCACAAACTCAGGGGTGATCAAGAGGGGCTACTTTTTTTTTTTTTAAGATTTTATTTATTTATTTGACAGACAGATCACAAGTAGGCAGAGAGGCTGGCAGAGAGAGAGGAGGAAGCAGGCTCCCCGCTGAGCAGAGAGTCCGATGCGGGGCTTGATCCCAGGACCCTGAGATCAGGACCCGAGCCGAAGGCAGAAGCTTTAACCCCCTGAGCTACCCAGGCGCCCCAAGAGGGGCTCCTTATGAAAAGCAAAGAGGGGCAGTTCTGAGTGTAGGCTGGACTCAGGAAGTCCCCTGCAAGGACCAGAATATACCAGAACTAAAAGAACATCACTTTTGAGATTGGGTTATAAAAAGATTTCGCTTTCCACCTTGGGTTCTCATCCTCTCCCTCATCAGGGGCTCTGGATGAATCCAGCTGCCATGTGTTAAAAGACAAACGAAAGCATATTAAACAGTTTAAAGTTTTGTCTGAGCAAAAACCAATGCCACTGGGGAGTACCCCGCCAGAAGGGGTTAGGCACCCGCTCCAGGGACAGGAGGCAGGGAAGGACTTTTGCAGAGAAGACCGGGAAGCAATGCAAGGAAATTACCTGGTGGGCTGCAGCTGGGTGTTCACCTTATTTGGAGAAGCTGGCTCTGACTAGTTGTCCTTAGGGTTCCCGGTCTATAGCTTGAGGCTTAGGGCTGGGTTGGCTCACTTAGGCTGCGAAGGTGTTAGAGCCCCTCCAGTCTAATGGCCTCCTTGTTTGATTAAAGGGACACACGTCATGAGAACCTCAGGAGAAGGCCAGAGGCCCAGCCAACAGCCACGAAGGAACTGAGCCCTCCTACCCTTAATCACCTGGGTGAACTTGGAAGCAGACGCTCCACCTCCAGCGCAGTCTTCGAATGGTGGTCCCAGCAAACAGCCCAATTACCACCTCAAGACCGACCCTAAGATGCTCTTGGATTTCTTACCCCCCAGAAATTATGTGAGATCAATGTTTATTGGTTCCCCGGCACCCGGGTACATCCAGTCCGTTAAGCGTCGGACTCTTGGCATCAGCTAAGGTCTTGATCTCAGGGTTGTGAGTTCAAGCCCTGCATTGGGCTCCAAGTTAGGCCAAAAAAAAAAAAAAAAAAAGTTGTTTTAGGGCGCCTGGGTGGCTCAGTGGGTTAAGCCGCTGCCTTCGGCTCAGGTCATGATCTCAGGGTCCTGGGATCTAGTCCCACATCGGGCTCTCTGCTCAGCAGGGAGCCTGCTTCCTCCTCTCACTCTCTATCTGCCTGCCTCTCTGCCTACTTGTGATCTCTGTCTGTCAAATAAATAAAATCTTTTTTTTAAAAAAAGTTGTTTTAAATTGCTAGATTTGGGGGTAATTTGTGATGCAGCAGCAGATAACGAATACCTACCTGCATAAAAGTTTATTTAGAGAAGCAAACTTTCTATAGCTCCCCAGTACCTTGGGACAAAGCTCATGCCTGATTCCCTATCCTCCCCATTGACCTTTCCAGCCTTGCCTGTTCCCACATCCTCTGTGCTTTCTGAAGTACATCGGAAAAGCCAGACTTAGAGGCACACCGCCTGGGTGTGAATTCCCCTGTGACCAGTGAGAGTCTGCGCTGTGCGAGTAGCGGTCTCGGTCCTTGCATTCCCAATATTTACCTCGAGCATCTGCGTTCAGCCAGAAAGAAAGCAGCACGCACAAAGTGGTTTATTAAAGCAAAAGTACACCCGCAAGCTGGGAGCGCCAGCATGTGCGGCCAGGTGGAACCGGCCCCTGGGTTGCTTTGGGACTGGATCTTACCAGGTTTCTCCCGGCTGGGAGGAACGGGGACTTAAAAGCTGGGTGGTCTCCGACGGAGGCTGCGCCCAATCCTTTGGGAAACTCCTCCCACAGGTTGGGAGGGGGATGTTGTGACCCCCCGAGGAGTGTCCTTGAACCGTACGCGCCGCCGAGCTCCAAGGGGCGGGGCCGTACCGCTAGGTAAATGCATTATAACGAGTTTAGGGGTTACCCCGGGGCAACAGTGGCCGCGGAGAGTGCTAGTTCTGCACCTGTGGCTCCCGATCTGTTGGCCGCAAGGTCCTGGAAGGCACAAGGTCAAGATAGTGTACCCTCTTTATCACGGTCGGGGTCTCCAGTTCCTGTCTCTGTCATTCCCCTTCAAGGACGTGAGACTCTGCCTTCCGGCATTCCTTCCAAGGGTCCCCTCTAGCTCCTTCTACCTAAGAGATCCACGGCTTACAGTGGTGTGACGTTGGCAGAGTCATTTGCCCTTCCCCGTGTCTCCTATAAATCAGGGCCTCCCCACGGCGTGATGGGACTGGAAGGTTGCGTCATAGGGTAACGGTGAGGAGTGAATGAGCTGGCAAAGTGCTTAGAAGGCCTGGGACACAGATGCTTTTTTAAGTCTTTGCTATTATTGTTCCCATAATACTCTAGCCACAGAAATACTCTATTTTCCCTGGGGACTGGACTGGACTGTCCCCAGTACCTTGGGACAAAGCTCATGCCTGATTCCCTATCCTCCCCATTGACCTTTCCTTCACTTGTCCTTTTCTTCCTGACCTTTGCACATTTGCATTCTGGAGCCCTTGCCTTACCCCCTCTTCTTTCGTACTTGTGGTAATTCATCCTTTTTAGCTCAGATTCCCCTCCTCCAGGAAGCCTTCTATGATTTCTCCCTCCAGGACAGGTCCCACGCCCACTCTGGGATCCCCCAGCCTCCCCGGATCCCCTCTCCCTGTCCTGCCCCAGTCTGGGTCATCTCTGTTCAGAAATGGGTCTATCTCCACCCCCCGGACCGTGAGCCCCCATGAGGGCAGGGCTGGAAGTATCTTGGTCCCTTCTAAGTCCCCAGCACCACCCAGCACAGCTTAGGGCCACAAGTACTCAGAAGTGTTTCTTGAGAAAATAAGTCTCCAAAATCAGGGTATATGGGTATGTGTGTGGTCTGGTGATAACAAAGCTGTTTTCAGTAGTACAGGACAATGTGTTATTTTTTTATCACCAAAATACTGATATCTTTGTCCTCTGATTTTTTTTTTTTTTTTTTTAGTTATGTGTCATTAGAATCGTTTGGATCATTTTTCCTGAGCTCGCACCCAGAGAGTTACAGGCTCCTTCATGATTTCATATGAAACCAGGCTCACTTGTTCAGAAAGCTTTCTCCCTCACTGCTGAAAACCTTACAGGTATCTTCTTGGTGAAGAGTACCTCCTCTCCTTGCTCACCAGGGGGCTGAGCTTTTCCGTCTGTTTTTGTTTTTTTTTTTTTTTTTTTATTTTAAACAATTTTTTATGAGAGAGAGAGAGCATGATGGGGGAGGCAGAGGGAGAGGCAGGAGCAGACTGCTAGGCTGGATCCCAGGACGCCCGGGATTACAACCTGAGCCTGAGCCACCCAGACATACCCTTCTATTTTTTTTTTTAAGATTTTATTTATTTATTGAACAGAGAGAGAGAGAGAGATCACAAGTAGGCAGAGAGGCAGGCAGAGAGAGAGGGGGAAGCAGGCTTCCCGATGAGCAGAGAGCCTGATGCGGGGCTCGATCCCAGGACCCTGGGATCATGACCTGAGGTGAAGGCAGAGGCTTTAACCCACTGAGCCACCCAGGTGCTCCACACCCTTCTATTTTTTTTTAATTAAACTTTTTATCCTGAGATAATTATAGATGCACATTGCAGTTTTAAGAAATAATGCAGAAAGATCTTGTGTGCCTTTTACTCAGTTTCCTCTGGTCGAAACACGTTATAAAACTATGGTACAATTGATTCTCTTCATTCGCCAAGTGATGTTCTATAAAGTTACCGCAAATGCTGAGTTAGCGAACACTGAACCACCACTGGGGGGGGAGGGAACGTACAGGGTTAGGTGCTGACAGCTTCTGATTACAACATGTTCATGGAACCATTAATATGTAACTTTGTTTCATGTGTGTTTCTGCTTAAAAATACTTTACATAATATCCCATTGTTGATTCCCTCACACTGAACTCAGGCCAACAGTGCTATGAGCATGAAGCATCTCACGCCCACGTAAAAATCTTACCTGACTTTTTTTTTTTTTAAGATTTTATTTCTTTATCATGTGGTAGAGAGGCAGGCAGAGAGAGAGAGGGAAGCAGGCTCTCCGCCGAGCAGAGAGTCCGATGCGGGGCTCGATCCCAGGACCCTGAGATCATGACCTGAGCTGAAGGCAGAGGCTTAACCCACTGAGCCACCCAGACGCCCCTTACCTGACTATTTTAATTTAATTTATTTATTTGACAGAGACACAGCAAGAGAGGGAACTGTACAAGCAGGGGGAGTGGGAGAGGGAGAAGCAGGCTCCCTGCTGAGCAAGGACCCTGCCTGATGCGGTGCTCCATCTGAAGGCTATTTTAAATGGCAAAATCACAAACAAAAAGTCCAAAAATGTGAAAAATGTGGCATTAAGTAGACCGTGAAAAGGACAGTTGTTTACAGTGTGGGAGCTGTGAGGAGAAGGCAGAGCGTTGCCTTGTTCAACCTCAGCTGGGAATGTGTGTGTCGGCAGCTCAAGATTTTGTTGTTTTGTGCATGTCTGGGAATGACCCAGAAAGGGCCACCAGTATTGACTTTGGGGTTTTTTCCATATTTGCATTCAGAAACATAAAATCCACAAGTAAGGAGGATCAAAGTTCCAGTATCACAATCAGGACACCAACAGCGATAGTCAAGATACAGAACGTTTCATCCCAAGGGTAGCCACCCCCGCCCCCCCCGCTCCCCCCACCCGCCCCAGCCAACACCAGGTGCAGCCACTCCATTTTCTCTGCTCCCCCCCCTTCTGACCCCCTAGTGACCCCTGATCTGTTCTACATTTCTAGAATTTTGTCGCATTATATAAATGCAATCACATGACACGTAACTTTTGAGATACAATTGTATCATTCAATGGTTTTTGATGTACACAGAGTGTTGCTTCTGGAAATTTGATACAAATGGCGTCATACACTCTGTAGCTTCTGTGTCTTGCTTCTTTCACTGGATGAAATGTTTTCAAGGGTCGGCCTCGCTGTAGCATGGATCTGATCTGTTCATCTGTTGATGGATCTAAGCGCCTGACACGTATTTACCCATGCAAACCTCCCAACAGCTTTCTGAAGTAGGGACTGTTATTACTGCCCCCATTGGACAGATGAGTAAACTGAGACTCTCCCTAGAGGCTGTGTGGTGGGGGTGGGGCCCTAGCTGGGAAGATGGGATTCGAACTCAGGGCCTTTTGGCTTTAGTGGCCTCACTGTTGGTTGCGACTCTGAGCCATCCCACAGCATCAGAGTGAGTCAGCACCAAGGAGGTCACGGCATCACCTCCAGAGGTCGATAAGTCTGCGATTTTATGATTTTTTAATGGGTGAAGATCTGGTGATTCTCAGACTTGCCAAGGGACATTCAGCTGCACGATGGGACAATGGATATTTGCTTTGAAATATACACAGGTGTGCGCCATGGGTGGGGCACGAGGATACAGGGTCACCCAATAAGTAGATAAGGAAAATCAAGCAGCGACATATGGAATGAAGATGTTCAGTCTTTTGGCTCAGCCTCTCACACCGACTCGCCTGCAGCTCAAGGTGAAAGGATGGCCTGACCCCACACAGGGTTTGATCCCAGATCTGCCATTTCTTGGCTGTGACCCCCAGCTGAGCAACTTTACCTGTGGGAGTCTCATGGCCCTTGCTTGCCCCACAGCGGGGACACCATCCGGACCCCATCGGAGAACCTGGGCTAAGTGCAGTGAGAACTTAACAGATGGGAGCTGGATGGTCTTGCAGGGGTGAGGTTGCCTGTCTGTGCCTCCGTCTTCTCATCTGTAAAATGGGAGAGTCAGAGTCCTTACCTTTTAGAGCTGTGGAGAGGATTCATTTGTTCATTCATGGACTATTTCATGAGCATCTACTATGTATAATTATTGCAGAACTACTCTTTAAATTTTTTCCAAAGATTTTGTTTATTTATTTGACAGAGAGGGACACAGAGAGAGTGGGAACACAAGCAGGGGGAGTGGGAGAAGGAGAAGCAGGCTTCCTGCTGAGCAGGGAGTCTGATGTGGGGCTTGATCCCAGGACCTTGGGATCATGACCCAAGCTGAAGGCAGACGCTTAACTGAGCCACCCAGGTGCCCACCACAGCTACTCTTTAGACATGGGAATACAGCCTGGACCAAGGCAGTTCTCCTTGTGCTATGGAACTGACACTCTAGTAGCGACGTGATACACAAACACGTCAACTGGTGATAAATTGCACTGGAAAGAAATCAGGAACTAAAACAGATTCTGAGACAGATGGTGATATGATATATGAAGAGAAGGATAACTATCTTTTTTTCTTTTTAAGTAGGCTCCATTCCCAATGTGGGACTTGAACTCACAACTCTGAGACCAAGAGTTATGTGGTCTACCAACTAAGCCAGCCAGGAGCCCCAGAGACAACTATTTTCTATGGTGAGGTCAGGAGGTGACATCTGAGCAGAGATCTGAAAGAGGTGAGAGAATGAGCCACACAAATATCTGGGGGAAGATTGTCCTAGGCAGGCAGGGCCAGTGCAAAGGCCCTGAGAGGGGAAGAGGTGTCCTGAGTCCCCAGGAGGGATCCAAAGAGGGAAAAGACATCATGAACTTACTGTGAATGTATTCTGCCACATAAGAAACTTTCTGTTGGGGACTAAAATGGTAGCAGCAAGAAGGGGCTTGCAACAGCGAAGGGAGGAGATGATGGTGCTGGGACCAGGGTGGTAGCTGTAGGGGTCAGGCTTCTGATATATTCCGAAGGTTAAGCCAGCAGGATTTCCTGCTGGCTGGGATGGGGGATGCAAGAAGCAGAGATGAGTCATGAATCCCTTCGAAGTTTCCAGCTTGTGTGCCCGGAAGGATGGTGGTTTCCACGCTACTCAAGGAAACAGGCTTCTGGAAGCTCTTAGCATCTAGCTATACACCAGAAGCAGCTGGCCTGTGTTATGTCAATTAGGATGTTTTCAGCCAAGTGCAAGCATCAAGGAGAAGCAAAGGCAAGGCTGACCCACCCTAGCTAACCTTGACAAGACTCTGGCAGTTGTTGGGCATGGAGCCAGCCTTGTCTCCTGCCTCCTATTGAAGCCCTCTGGGCTGGGCCAATCTCTCCCTTCCTCATCAGAAAGAATTTCTTCCATCTTTACCTTGAACTCACTCTGAACCAGGTTAATGAAGTTCCCACACCCTTCTGCCAAGCCTATTTCGCTCACGTGGCTAGTAACTACAGATAGGCTACATCTCAGATGTTCCGCATATGGTGTGAGGTAGAGATCTCCCATCCCGTGTGCATAACCTACCTCCTTCCCCACCTTCCAGACCTTCTGGAGCCCTTTTCCCCTTCCTCTTCTGCCCACTGTTTCCATTCAGTTGTTTCATTCTTATTGATTCATAGGAGTTCTTTATATATTGTGGACCCGAATCCCTCTGTCATTTACCTGTGTTGCAAATACCTTCTCACAGCTTGTGGCTCATCTTTTCATTTCGCTTATAGCGTCTTTTGATGTCTAGAAGTTTTACTTTCAATGCAGTCTTTTCTAGATAGCCCAGTGGGGATAACCCACATCCTTCCCCCATGCTCTGAAAGGCAGCTTCTGTCTCCCAGGAAAGCTCCATGAATGTATGGGTCTGTTTTAGGCTGTCTGTTCTTCTCTGTTTATCTGCTTGTCTGATCTTATATAGATACTATGGTCCCTCGATGGGCTGAGGCTGAATAATGATGATCTTGATTTCTGGCTAGGCAAGGCTTCCGTACTCTTCCACAAAACGATCTTGCCTATTCTCATAGTTATGTTTTCCCAGATGTGTTAGTTTCCTGGGGCTGCTTTAAGAAAGGCCCACAGAGGGGCGCCTGGGTGGCTCAGCTGGTTAAGCAGCTGCCTCTTGGTTTTGGTTATCAAGGTCACGAGATGGAGCCCTGCTTCGGGCTCCTCAGCTTGGGACTCTCTCTCCCTGCTCTCCCCCTCCCCCCTGCTCTCTCACTCTCTCTCTAAAACAAATAAATACTAAAATCTTGAAGAAAGAGGAGGAGAAGGAGAAGAAGATGATGATCTAGGGGCACCTGGCCGGCTTGATCAGTAGAGCACGCCACTTTTGATCTCAGGATCGTGAGTTCAAGCCCCACGTTGGACAGAGAGCCTACTTAAAAAGAAAGAAATACAATTTAAAAAAAGAGAGAGATATCAAAAGATCTAGCCCTCAGGGCACCTGGGTGGCTCAATGGGTTAAAGCCTCTGCCTTCAGCTCACGTCATGATCCCAGGGTCCTGGAATCGAGCCCTACGTCTGGCTCTCTGCTCAGCAGGGAGCCTGCCTCCCCCTCTCTCTCTGCCTACTTGTGATCTCTGTCAAATAAATAAAATCTTAAAAAAATATATCTAACCCTTCTGGACCCATGTGTCCACGTGGCAACAGCTGGCCGAAGTGGAGAAGCGGCAGGTGGGCTCCACCTTCAAGGCTCTGCATCCCCCACCATGGTGGTGGTGGTGGGGAGGTTACCTGCCCTAGTGACAACTGCCCTTCTCCCTCTCAGCCAATGGTCTTGCCTCCCACATCACTGACAAGATGGAAGCCATCAGAGAAAAAAACCACTGTGAACTCTCATCACCTTCTGGACCCCCCACCTGCCTCAGTGCCCACCTACCCCAACTTCCGAGCTGAGCTGCGGTGCTCCTAGGAATGTGCTACTGCCTCCTGGTGGGCCCGGATTACCACCTCCCCAACACCCACGTTCCTGTGCCTTTAGGTGTCTCCTTGTCTATTGCATCATCCCATCCACATAAAACATGCTGGAACACTGTCCCTTTTCTTCCTTCTTTCCTCCCTCCCTCCCTTCCTCCCTCCCTCCCTTCCTTCCTTCCTTCCATTCTTTCTTTCAAGTGGGCTCCATGGTGCCTGGATGGCTCAGTTGGTTAGGTGACTGCTTTGGGCTCAGGTCATGATCCCAGGGTCCTGGGATAGAGCCCCACATCAGGCTCCCCTGCTCAGTGGGGAACCTGCTTCTCCCTCTTCCACTCCCCTGCTTGTGCTCTCTCTCTGTCAAATAAAGAAATAAAATCTTAAAATAAATAAATACATAAATACATAAATAAAGTGGGCTCCATGCCCAGCCAACCTGGGACTCAAACTCACGACCCTGAGATCAAGACCTGAGCTGAGATCAAGAGTCGGACGCTTCAGTGACTGAGCCACCCAGGCCCTTGTCCATTTTACAAACAATCCCCATCTCCCTGATCTCACATCCCCCTCCAGCTACTGCACTGTTCTCTCTTACAGCAACACTTCCTCCAAGGAGTTTCTAGGGGCTTGTGCCCTGATCCTCTCTCACAGGCTCTCCAGAAACCACTTCTGATGGGTCCGTGGAACGGACTCCACCCTCACCCCTCCACCGGCCCTGATCTGTCCCCCACTGACCCCGCTTTACCAAATCCAGTGGCCAAGTCTCTGCTCTTCTCGAATGTGATCACTCAGAAGCTTTTCTTTTCTTTCTGTTCCTCTTTTTTTTTTTTTTTTATTTATTTATTTGACAGAAAGATCACAAGGACAAGTTCAGACATATTGTACCGTGGTTCAATGCTCCATTCCTTTTTAATGGCTGAAGACCATTCCCTTGTGTGGCTATAGCATATCTTACTTGTCCATTCCTCGGTGTGGGGATGCCTGCATGGTCTCCACCTTTGGGCTGTTATGAATAATGCTGTTATGAATGTTCGCATACAAGATTTGGTGCAAGCATAAATGTTCATGTGTCTTGGGCTCCTGTAGAGATCACATCCATAAACGTTCTTTCTCCTGGGTAAACAGGTAGGAGTGGGATTGTTGAGTCATAAGGTCAGTGTAATGTTTAACTTTGAAGAACCTGGCTAACTGTATTCCAGAACAGCCAAACCATTTGGCCTTCCCACTAGAAACACCGAGCTCTGGATGCTCCAAGGGTTCACTGGTGTTTGGTATTTCTATTTTTTTTTTAAGATTTTATTTATTTATTTGACAGACAGAGATCACAAGTAGGCAGAGGGGCAGGCAGAGAGAGCGGAGGAAGCAGGCTCTCCGGGGAGCAGAGAGCCCAATGCGGGGCTCAATCCCAGGACCCTGAGACCACGACCTGAGCCGAAGGCAGAGGCCCAACCCACTGAGCCACCCAGGAGCCCCGGTATTTCTAAATAAGCCATCCCAGGGCTTGCTTTGGCAGTGCACATGCTAGAAGTGGAAGGATCCAGATTAGTGTGGCCCCTGTTCTGATGAGGGGGGAATAGTGATCTGAACAGCATCCTCCACCTGAGCCCTCTTTCCCCTTGATTCAATCACGATGCCCTGGATGCTTTTCCTTCTTTCTCACTGGCTGTTCCTTCTCTGTTAAGCATCAATTTCACCTCTTCCTCCCCCATGATCCATCGGCAAATCGCTTCTCTCCCTTCGTGTCTATCCCCCTGGGTGACCTCAGAGAGCTCCTGGCAATAAATATGGTCAATGCTGGGGTGACTTTCAAAAGTCCATCTCTGGCCCGGACGTCTCTCCTGAGCTCCAGACCCCCGTAACCATGGCCGCCTCAGTGGAGACCCAAGAGTGCCAACTTGGCAAATTCTTCCCACTGCCTCTGCACTCCTGGAAAAGGAGATTCTGGGGGTCCCAGATGCTCAGGCTGTCATATTGGGCAGCCTTGATTTCTCACCCAGCTGGTATCCAATTGTCAGCAGGACCTGATCCACCTTCAAAAGGTGCCCAAAGCTGCTCATGCCTCCTTCCTTCCGTTGTCTTGTCCCCCACCTTGGCCCATGCCAGTGTCCTCTTTAGCCTGGAATCTAGGAATCACCTCCTTGACTTCTTCTTCTTCTTCTTTTTTTTAAGATTTTATTTATTTATTTGACAGACAGAGATCACAAGTAGGCAGAGAGGCAGGCAGAGAGAGAGGAGGAAGCAGGCTCCCCGCTGAGGAGAGAACCTGATGCGGGCTTGATCCCAGGACCCTGGGATCATGACCTGAGCAGGAGGCAGAGGCTTTAACCCACTGAGCCACCCAGGAGCCCCCTGCCCTTGACTTCTTGAAAGCAGATTTAACAGCTCATCGTCCCTCCTTGGCACAGGGCATTCCAGTGCCACATGGATGGTATGATTCTGTTTCAGTGGAATGTCCAGAACAGGCAAATTCACAGAGACGGAAAGAAGATTGGCAGGTTGGTAATTTTCCTAGAGCTGGGACAAGGTGATGGAGGGATTGAGGGGTGAGAGCTAATGATATTGGTTTCTTTTTGGGATGATGAAAATATTCTAAAATTCACAGTGGTGACAGTAACACAAGCCCATGAGTATACTGAAGACTGCTGAATTGTGCATTCAAAGTGGGTGATTTGTGTGGTATGTGAGTTATATCTCAGTAAAGTTGTTACTGCCCTCCCCCCAGACTCGCCAAACTCCTTCCTGTGGCTCTCGTCTCACCCACAAAAAAACCAGTGTCCCCACCACAGCTTGTCAGGCTCACTGCCACCTGCTTCCTCTCTGCCCCACCACCCACAATTCCTCTATTTTTTCTTTTCTTTTTTTTTAAGATTGTATTTATTTATTTGACAAATAGAGATCACAAGTAGGCAGAGAGGCAGGCAGAGAGAGAGGGAGAAGCTGGCTCCCTGCAGAGCAGCAAGCCGGATGTGGGGCTCAATCCCAGGACTCTGGGATCATGACCTGGGCCAAAGGCAGAGGCTTTAATCCACTGAGCCACCCAGGCGCCCCTAATTCCTCTATTTTCTGAGCACATCACCTCCACTGCCTCTTTTGCCCACTCTGAATCCACCATGCTGTCCTATTTGCATGTTCTGCCTCAGGGCCTTTGCAGCTGCTATGCCTCTGCTTGGAACATTTGTCCCCTAAAATCTGCCATGGTTCATTCCCTTACCCCCCCCTTTTTTAAGATTTTATTTATTTATTTGACAGACAGAGATCACAAGCAGGTGGAGAGGCAGGTAGAGAGAGAGGAGGAAGCAGGCTCCCTGCTGAGCAGAGAGCCCAATTAGGGGCTTGATCCCAGGACCCTGGGATCATGACCTGAGCCGAAGGCAGAGGCTTTAACCCACTGAGCCACCCAGGCGCCCTCTCTTACCCCTTTTGCCCTCAGCTCAGGATCACCTCCTCCAGAGAGGCTTCCCTGACCAGCATCTAGAACAGCAGAGCCATCCCTGCCCCATTTTACTTGCCTCCACAACACTCCTGACTTTGTGACATACCCACTGTTGTCTTAATTAGGCATGGCCCCATCACCCTCAGGAGACCTATCCTGCTCATTTTGGTGCCCTCCCCACAGCTAAACAGTGATTGGCACATAGCAGGTGCCCAAGAAACATTTGCTGAAAGCACACAATGTCCCATGTGTCCTTCCCTCCCTGAGCCTCAGGCCCGGGTGTCCACAGGCCTCCTGATCGCCTTTCCTGGATGACCCGTGGTCTCTCAGACTCACTCTAGGGATTGAGGGTGGTGCCCTCCCAAAACAGGTCCAGACCTGGGGCCCGTGGAAATGACCCTATTTGGAAAATGGCTCTTTAGGGATGTAATTATGTTAAAGGACCTTGAGCTAAAATGGCACAGATTATGCTGGTGGGCCCTAAACCCAATGGCCAGTGTGCCTCCAAGAGAAAGGAAAGGGAGAGGTACAGGCCCAGAGTAAAGAGCCTGGGAAGAGGGCGGCAGAGATGGGGGTTGGTGTGTGGCCCCCACTCAGGGCATGTCAGGAGGGAAGAGGCAAGGAAAGATCCCCTCCAGTCCTGGGAGGGAGCCTGGCCCTCGTGATGCCTTGATTTCGGACTTCGGGCCCCCAGGATGGTGAGGGGCTCCATTTCTCATTTCACGCCGCCGGTTTTGTGGTCATGTGTCATGGCGGCTGCAGGTAACCCACTCGCCAGGTCCTGATAACTGCAGCACGTTCCCCTGACCCACTCCCATCCCCTCACCCAGCTGCGTATCTGGGTCTCGTCCTGTGCCTCCAACCCCAGGTGGCCAGTCGCCTGTCCCTGTTGGTTGAAGCTGTAACGGGTTGTAGCGGCAGGAGAAACAGACACGCTGCTGTGACAGCCGTATCTGTGGAGGCGTCCCCTCTGCAGGCCAGATTCCCACGTCTGAAATAATCATCAGTGTAACTAGCGCTCGCTGTCCCCTTTTGGGCCAAGCACACAGCAGGCACTTAATGTCTGTGGAGTGAATGTGTTCTGACTAACGCCAGGCACCTCCTAAACGTTCCTAGCATTATCTTCATGCTCCAGTGCACCCTGTGAGATCAAAACCGTTACCAACCCATTTTCAAGATGAAGACCGAGGCAAGAGGCCAGCCGTCCAGTCTGGGGGTTAAAAATAATGAAGCCCGGGCTTTGAACAGACCTGGCTTTTCACCATGCTAGCGACATGACTTTGGCAAGTCTTTTCCTCTTCCTGAACCTCAGTGATCTCACCTGGAAAGTGGGGCTCCTAACGGTCCTTTCCTTGGGATCTTGTGAGGGTTTGGGGAGCTAATGCTTGGGAACGCTTGGTGCCGTCAGGGGCTGGCAGGAGTGTTGTTATTTTAGTGGCCAATACCTAGGGTCTAAATCCGTCCCCCATTTCAGGCTCAGGGGCTCTCTAGGGGCAGCAGCAGGTTCGAGCACTCTTGGGTGGCTGGCCTTCCCCACGCCGAGGGGTGTTTGTCCACCAGCTGACAGACACCCCGATGGCAGGGCGTCCCGAGGGCCTGCAGCTCCTAGGTCCGACTGGCCAGCACTCAGAGACACAGGCCGGGCGGGACCACGGGTTTATTGGGGGCTCCACACACGCACTCACAGCGTCACACAACGGCACGGTTACTCGGTTCACACGAGTTGGCCTCCGCCCACAGCCGGGCCCAGAGGCAGTGGGGTGCAGTCCCCTCCGCAGTGGCCCAGGCCCAGCTGGGGCCTTCCTCCTGGCCTGGGGAGGGCAGGCGCTGGGCGGCCTCGGCCCGGAGAAGGGGGCGAGCAGGGAGCCGGGGCCGGGCCGGAGGGGCTGGCCACCCTCACTCCAGGGACTGGAGCATCAGCAACTGTTTCAGCACCTTCGTCTGGCTGGTCTCGCGGATCTCGCCGGCCAGGAACATCTCGTCCACGACTGTGTAAACCTGAGCGAAGGGAGAGTGTGGGGAGACCCCGGCATGAGAGAGGGGTACCCCCCACCCACAACTCCCACCCCTGCAACGGATGCAGGTCTGGACCCCGGAAACCCTGCCCTCCTGGCGCCCTCCTCTTCCCCAGGAAGCCCACCTTGTAGAAATTGAACACCAGATCCAGCTCACAGACATTGTGGAAGTACTCGTTTAAGACCTGGGGGAGAAGGCAGAGACGGTGAGAGCTGGGCAGAGGCAGACGCTCTGGATGGGGGCCAAGGTCACCATCCGAAAGAGATGGCAGAAGACCAGAAGAGGGACCAAGAGGAACTGAGGGAGGGGGAGGGAGAAGGAAGAGACAGTGGATGAAGACAGCCAGAGGCAGAAACAAGAACAAGGACGAGCAGATAGCAGCCGAGGAGGGCAGAAAAGACAGACCGGACAGAGGAGGAGAGACAAAGAGGCACCGTGTGCGCACAGGGAAGCTGCCCTTGGGGGGGAGGTGAGGGGGCTGGGCGGGGTTTGTGCATTCTGCAGGGAGACAAGGCATGTTCCTGGCACCCCTGGGCCCCGGGGAGCCCATCCGCACACCTCCACGAAGTTGTGGATGGCCTCCAGGTAGGCCAAGTTGTTGTCGTTGACGTCCACGCAGATGCAGAAGTAGAGGCCGGCGTAGCGTCGGTAAATGATCTTGAAGTTCCGGAACTGTGGGGCAGAGAGGCTGTCAGCAACGGGGCATGCCCAGGACCCAGCGGGCTGGGCAGGGTCCTTCACCCCACGTGTGGTCCCTGAGGCCCTGCTCTGTCTGGCCCTGTGTGGGGGACACAGTGGTGACTGACACAGGCCTGGCCCTCCCCTGCCGGGGCTTCCGGTCCAGTGGAGAGACAGTCATCCTCTGTCATCACTAGTGTGGACAGCTGACCCAGGAGGGCTTCCTGGAGGGGGGTTGGGGGGCATCCGGACTGAGACCTGGAGAAGGAATAGGAGTGCTCCAGGCTGAGGGAACAGCTTATGAGAAAAAGCCCGGAGCTGAGAGGGAGCTGGGCTGTTCCATGACACCCACCATGGCTCCCTGCTTGTCGCCTCTAGAGAAAGTCGAAGTCCTTAGTCAGGAACTAACATGCCATCAACGCACAGACGCCACCTGTGAGGCAGGCTCTGTGCAGAGCAGTGTGGTCACCGCCTGGAACCAAGATAGGCCCAGCCCGACTTCGAACTGAGCTGTAATACAAAACAACTATTTCTACACTAACGAACACACACACAACCCAGGAATAAATACATACGGACCAAGGACGCAGACTCTAACCTTATGCACGTGGGGAAGAAGATTAAGAGACAGACATACAAACAGGCACTCTGGTTTGCTAAGCACAGTGTCTTTGGCTCAAATGGGCCAAGTCCCCCACGCTGGGTCTAGGTGAGCGCGCGTTTTGTCGCCACCTGGTGGCAACGGCGAAAGTCAACATTAGTCCCTGATGTCTAGGCCTCTTTTTTTCTACCCCCAGCTCATTCTGTTAATTTCTGCACTTTGAGGATGTTTTCTGACATTACTGTAGTAATTCCCCCACATAACCCGTGGACTAATAAGCATGTATCAGGATGCAAACTCTACTTTTTTTTTGTTTAAGGCAGGCTCCACACTCAACATGGGGCTCGAACTCATGACCCTGAGATCAAGAATTGTGCACTCCACTGACAGAGCCAACAAGAAGCGCCTACTTTTTTTTTTTTTTTTTTAACTGATACAGACACACAATAAAATGTTTGAAGGTCCCTGCTCTGGAGGAGAGGGTTTAAGGCAGGCTGAGAGGACAGGAAAATTATCTGGAGATGCCACCACCGACCTTGACAATGTCACAGCTGACCTTGAGCAGCGCTCCATTTTTTTTTTTTTTTAAAGATTTTATTTATTTATTTGACAGACAGAGATCACAAGTAGGCTGAGAGACAGGCAGAGAGAGAGGAAGGGAAGCAGGCTCCCTGCTGAGCAAAGAGCCCGATGTGGGGCTCGATCCCACGACCCTGGGATCATGACCTGAGCCAAAGGCAGAAGCTTTAACCCACTGAGCCACCCAGTTGCCCCCCATTTTTTTTTAAACTTGAAATTCTCCCTCTCCCGCTATCACCCTCCCTGCTTGTCCCAACACCTTGGTTGTCAATTTGCGGGCTTCTCAGACCTTCCTGGCTTCTCTGGCTACATAGTCTCAGATAAGTCTCTTCCTGCAGGCTGGGGCAGGTCACCCTTCCGTCCCCCCACCTGCCATTGTGTCCATGTCCCCAGGCGTCACTGCCTGGGGATGGGTCGGTCTCTTCATTGGACTGTGAGTTGGGGCTGTCATCACTGTGTCCCCAGCAGGACCCTGCACAGGAAGGGGTCCACACCCTGATCCCCAGACTCTGTGGACGGGAGAACTTACATGGCAAAAGGGGACTGTGCAGGTGTGACTCAGCTAAGGATCTTGAGATGTGGGGGGGGACCCTGGATCTTCCAGATGGGCCCAGAGTAATCACAAGGGTCCCCATTAGGGAAAGAGGAAGACAGGAGAGTGCAGCTCAGAGAGAGAGGTTTCAAGAAGCAGGTGAAGGCAAGGAAACAGACGCTCCCCAGAGCCGGCAGAGGGAACCCGGCCCTGCTGACCCATTTCGGACACTTGCTCTCAAGAACCGTTTATGACGACGAATTCGTGTTGATCTGAGTCACTATGTTTGTCGTTATCAGTTAGCACAGCAATACAGGAGGTAGCAGGTACTAAGGGATGTGTACGAGTGAACAAATGAGAGGCAGAAAGTCTGGGTGGCCTAGGCCTTTCTCGCTGGCCACTCATCCTTCGGTTTTGCTCTCACAAGCCCTCTTCCAGGAAGCCTGCCCTGACCTCAGTCTTTTCTTTTCTTTTTTTTTTTTTTTAAGATTTTATTTATTTATTTGACAGAGATCACAAGTAAGCAGAGAGGCAGACAGAGAGGGGGGAAGCAGGCTCCCTGCCGAGCAGATAGCCCTGGGATCATGACCTGAGCTGAAGGCAGAGGCTTTAACCCATTGAGCCACCCAGGCGCCCCCTGACCTCAGTCTTGTAAGAGAGACATTATTTCGTGTCTCCTCCTCCTGACAGTCCCCAGTTCTCTCTTGTCCCCTGCAGCATTCCCTCTGCCGGGAAGCCCTCCTGGACCCTCAGGCTGAGTCAGGTGCCCTCCCCCCACCCCGCCACTCCATCCCAGCCCTACCCTCTCCGGGTCATCATGAATGAGTGATGGCCTGGCATTGCGAGGAACCTGAGATCTGCGTGTCAGGCCCCCATTGGACGTTCTCATCTAACCAGCTTGCCTCAATGACCCGCTCCTGGTCCCTCGGCACTCGGTGTAGGAGGCCACATGGCGCTGGTGCCAGGACACCCCAGGGCAGTGGGCCTGCTCACTCTGCCAGCTCACCCCTCCCAACCCTGCTCCCCACAAGGCCCCTCATTCCATCCTCCTCCTGGAAACCTCTTTCTTTCTTTCTTTCTTTCTTTTTAAGATTTTATTTATTTGATGACAGAGATCACAAGTAAGCAGAGAGAGAGCAGAGGAAGCAGGCTCCCTGCTGAGCAGAGAGCCCGATGCAGGGCTCGATCCCAGGACCCTGAGATCATGACCTGAGACAGAGGCAGAGGCTTAACCCACTGAGCCATCCCTGCTGGAAATCCTTTTCTCTGGGCTGTTGGGACCCCCCCCCCCCAGTCTGCTGGTTTTTCTCTACCTCCTCACATCCCACCTCTAGACATGGCTGCTCTTCTCTCCGTTGCTCCCCTCTGCCGATTGTCCCTCCCCTCGTGAGTCCCGCGGCCTTCCTTGTTCCCTGTGTACAGAATCTTCCACATCACGGCATCCCGCCCCCTCTCTGCACTCGGCCTCACTACCCCCTCTCGGCTTCTCAGCCGGGGTGTGAACAGATGCCTCACTCCTGGTCTTCATCCTCAGCTTGCTCTTCCCTAAATTGGCCCATGTCTTCCCTCTGCTCAAAAGACTCCCAAGGCTGCCACCTCACTCACAAGGACTCTGGTCCTCCCTGCAGCCCACGAGGCCCTCTGCCATCTGTCCCTGGTATCTCCTTGACTGTGTCAGCCCCCCTCTCTGGCTTACAGCACCTTAGCCATGCTGGCCTTCTTACTACTCCAGGAATGCCCCAGTATGTTCTCACCTCAGGACCTTTGCACTTGCTGTTCCCTAAGTCTGGGGTGCTCCTTCTCAGATATCCTCTCCTTCTGCTCTTCCAACTCCTTTAGGCCTTGGCTCCACTGTTACCTTTCGCAGACTTACTATAGAAATCACTCACACCTGCATACCAACCCCCCAGTGCACGCACCCCAGCCCCTCCATCTCCTGCAGCGGCTGCTTTTTCTCCCTGGCACCTCTCACCACCTACTAGACACTGTCTTTACTTTCAGTCTCCCTCCGACCAGAACATCAGCTCTCCCAGGGCAGGGACCCATGCCTAGAACAGTGCCTGCTATACAGCAGACACCCAACAAATGTGTGTTGGATTTATGGGACAACCAGCCCAGCTGATGCTATGTAAATTAAAGGCAGAGCCTTCTTGATTTAAAGGGACCAGAGAGGGGCAGCTGGGTGGCTCAGGCAGTTAAGCGTCTGCCTTCAGCTCAGGTCATGATCCTGGAGTCCTGGGATAGAGCCCCGAGTCCAACATCGGGGCTCCTGCTCAGCAGGGCGGCCGCTGCTCCCTCTGCCTGCAGCTCGCCCTGCCTGTGCTCTCCCTCTCTCTGACAAATAAATATAAAATCTTAAAAACAACAACAACAACAGATAAATAAATAAATAAAAGCATGTTGAGGGAATGGACATAGGAAGGAAAGAGGGTCTGAGGGGTTGCAGCGGTCAGAGGCCGGGCAGAGGAAAAAGGCAAGTGGGGACTGAGGGCAGGGCCTCACCTCCACAAAGTTGGTGTGTTTGGCATCTCGGACAGTGACCACGGCGTGCACCTCCTCGATCAGCTTCTGTTTCTCGTCATCATCGAACTGCATGTACCACTTGGCCAGGCGCGTCTTGCCCGCCCGGTTCTGGATGAGGATGAAGCGGATCTGGGGGTGAGGAGGAGGAAGAGGAAATGAGAGCAGCCAGGACAGGTGCTGGCCCACCCAACGGCCCTGCCCAGCCCCGCTGGGTAAGTAGGGTCCCCACCCTCCAGCTCTCGACTTCTCCGCCAAGCCTGAGGCCAGTCCAGCTGGCTGGCCACCTACTCCCGCCCCAGGTCCCGACACCCCAGGGGGATGACTGCTTCCACACGTCAACTCCCCTGTCAGCTCCAGGGCTCTGAGGCCGGGGCTCCACTATCCTCTGCTTGACCCTGGACAAAGGGTCCGCCCCCTTCAGGTCAGTTTCCCCACCAGCAAAATGAGTTCCCTTAGAGGATCCACCTCTAAGCAGACGCTTAAGACTGAGCCACCCAGGCATTCCCCTGGCAGGGTGTCGTGCAGGTTAAAATGTTTATAAACTTAATTCAGTAGCTGGCACACAGCAGGCGCTCAATAAATGTTTGAGTTTCACAGACGCCTGGCTGGCTCAGTCTGAGAAGCCTGTGAGTCTTGATCTCGGGGTGTGAGTTCGAGCCCTGTGTTTGGTGTAGAGATGACTTAAATAAATAAGTAAAAACTTAAAAAAAAAACTGTTTGAATTTCAGACTTCTTCCGTCTGAACCCCAGAGAGCCCCCTTTTTCCTCTTTTTACTTACCAATTCTTAAAAATTCACCTTTTGGAGATGTATACAGTTCAGTGGATTTTCATATACTCATACACTTGTGCAAAAATCACTACTAATTCCAGAATATTTTCATCACCCCACAAAGAAACCCCATCCATTAATAGCCACTCCCTTTCACCCCCAACCCCATCCCCTGGCAACCAATAATGTTTCTGTCTCCATGGCTATACCTGTTCTGGACATTTTCATATAAACAGAATCATGTAATACATGGCCTTTTGTATTTGGCTTCTTTCACTGGGCAACGTTTACTTTCTTTTTTTTTTTAACTTTTTTTTTTAATTAATTTATTTATTTTCAGAAAAAACAGTATTCATTATTTTTTCACCACACCCAGTGCTCCATGCAATCCGTGCCCTCTATAATACCCACCACCTGCTACCCCAACCTCCCACACCCCCACCACTTCAAACCCCTCAGATTGGTTTGCAGAGTCCATAGTCTCTCATGATTCACCTCCCCTTCCAATTTCCCCCAACTCCCTTCTCCTCTCTAACACCCCTTGTCCTCCATGATATTTGTTATGCTCCACAAATAAGTGAAACCATATGATAACTGACTCTCTCTGCTTGACTTATTTCACTTAACTTTTTTAAAAAAAATATTTTATTTATTTATTTGACAGAGGGAGATCACAAGTAGGCAGAGAGGCAGTTAGAGAGAGAGGAGGAAGCATGCTCCCCACCAACCAGAGAACCCGACACGGGGCTCGATCCCAGGACCCTGGGATCACAACCCGAGCAGAAGGCAGAGGCTTTAACCCACTGAGCCTCCCAGGCGCCCCTGGGCAACGTTTTCTAAGTTCAACCACATTGCAGCTCGTGTCTCTGCTTCCTTTCTTTCTATGGCAGAATTACGTTCCTCTGGATAGACCAGTTTTGTTTATCCATCCATCAGGAGACGAACGTTTGGGTCATTTCCCCTTTTTGGTGACTGTGAATAAGGCTGCTACAAATATTCATGTACAAGCTTCTACCTGGACATGTGTTTCCAGTTCTCCTGGCTACATACCTAGGAGAATTGCTGCGCCATACAGTAACGGTACGTCTAATTTTTTCAGCCACTGCTAAACGGTTTCCCAAAGCACCTGTCATTTCTCAAGAGATGTAACTGGTGCGACAAGATAAAAATAAGAGATGAAAGGTATCCGGATCGGTGCCTGGCTTAGATCACACGCTCCATGTTAGCTGTATCTATCAGCAGTGAGGGCTAGGAAATTTGTTTTTATGATTCTGAAAAGCCAGGTCAACCCTACAACTATGAACAGGGAACAAGTTAATGCCAGAAGTGCTTAGCACAGCGCCCATTACATCCTGATCGTTCCATACAATGCACTATGGTGACAGAGACACATTTGTCCAAGTGGCTAAGCACAGAGACTCTATGAGCCTGAATGGATCCTAGCACTCCTGGCTGTATGTCCTTGGGCAAGTCACTCAGCCTCTCTGGGCCTCAGTTTCTCCTTCTGCATAATGGACATAAGGAGAACACCTCCCTCATAAGACAGTCCCACGGGTTAATAAAATGTAAGGGGTGTATCACAGTGACTAGCATATGCTAAATGTCACAGAAGTATTCCTTCTTAGCGGTATTATAATTCACCATCATTTGACTTTAAGAAAAACAAGGCCGGGGGTGCCTGGGTGGCTCAGCTGGTTAAGCGTCTGCCTTTAGCTCAGGTCATGATCCTGGTGGAGTCCTGGGATTGAGCCCCTAATGGGGCTCCCTGCTCAGTGGGGGGTCTGCTTCCCCCTCCCCTCAATCCTGCTCTCTCTTTCAATAAATGAACAAAACCTGAAGAAGAAGAAGTAGTAGTAGTACTACTACTACTAGTAGAAGAAAACCAAGGCCCAAGTTCACCCAGTTAGGAAGCCTGTCTCTGGGCCTAGTTCTGTTTGAAACGGGCATGTGTTTACCCATTTAAAGAAAGCAAGGCTCAGAAAAAGGAAGTCTCGCAGCCACAAAGCATAACTGGAAGTCCAAAGGCTTTGCTCAGGACCCCCTTACCCTGGCTTACCCTCTGGGAGCCCCTACTTATTCCTGGAGTCCACTCTCTTTCCTAAGCCTCATTCTCCCATATTCTATCCCCCCTCCCCCAATCAATCAAGCAGGACAGGAACAGGATATTACACTCTCCTTCCAAGAACCCCTTCTGCTGAGCCATGGAAAACCACTTCCCACCAGGCCAGGGATCCTGGGTAGGAAGGGAAAGGGCACCGGCCTGGCAGGGGTGTGGTGAGTGGGGAGGGAGGACCCCCACCAGGATGCCACAACCTGGGGGCAGAGTCAGAGACATAAGGAGCATATGGAAGGAGACCCAAAAGGTTTGAGGGAGAGCCCTGCTTCTTACCAGCAAATTCCCTTGTAACACCTCTTTCTGTTTTTTCTCCCAGTTAGAATCTCTCCATCTCTGGGAATCTACCCTGAGAGGTCTCTTCCCTCCTGCGGCCTCACCCCTCTGATGTTCCCTCTGGATGCCTCCCAACCCTCCCTGTCTCCAAGGCACCTCCCCTCATGTTGTTCCCCTTAACTTCCAGTTTCTGGGTTTCAATCCCCTCTCTCATGCCTTAGAAGGCCTTTTACTTGGGATATCACTCCTCTGATGCCAAGGCCATCTCCCCTGTTCCAAAGGTCACATGTTGCCTTCAAGGACCCTGTTTGTGGGGGAGACTCCCTCCTTGTTCTGAAACCCACCACCATTCTTCTCTTTTTCCAGCTCCCTTCCAAGAATCCTTGCTTTTGGTCCAAAGACCCACCCTGGGCCAGGGGCGGGGGTGGGGGCAGATCCAAAGCCCAGTCCCTGCTCCAGAAACTCCATCCCATCTCTCCCACTTCCATGCTTGCTCCCTACCCAAGGCACCTCTTCTTGTAAAGACCTATTCCACTGCTTCCCATCTGTTTCAAATATCCACTCCCTACCTCCAAGCCTTCTCCCACTTTGCGGCACACTTCCCCTGATTCTAAAGCCCCATTCCCTATGGTAACCTACTTCCCCTCTGCAGTGCCCAGTCTCGACCCTTGAGATTCTCTTTCTCACCCGCAATACCCCGCCCGTTTCAACACACCCTCTGCCTTCGATGTCAGCTTCCGGCTTCTAAAGACCCCTTCTCTCCAGTCCCAGTGTCTCCCATTCTTCTCCAACTATCCTGCCAGACTCCAAGAGAGCCTGGCAGAAGAGCCTCTTCTCTTGAGACGCCTTTCTCTTGGGACGCCCCCTCCCCATTTCCAACTCCCCCCCCTCACCTCCGAGATCCCGCTTCTCGAGTTGCCTCCCCACTTCAACCCCCATCCTGTCAGTCATCTCCAATGTCTCCCTCCCGCACAGCCCTCTCCCCTCGGTACCCCGTCTCTAATGTCCCCTGGCTTCGAGGCCCCCGGTGCACTCCCGCGCCCGGAATCACCGTCCAGCTTCCCCCTTCCCGGGCCTCTGGTCGGCCCCAATCCTGAAAGCCCGCGCCCGGCCCAAACCATCGCACCACGGCAGGGGAAGCTTGTCAGTACCCGACCGAGCCTTCAGTACCTGCACGTGGGCCCACCCTCCGCCCAGCCCCCACGTGGGCGCGCCCCCCGTTACCATGGCGACCCCCGTCCGGACCCCAGCGGCCCCGGTCCCGCGGCTCCTGGGCAGCTCCTGCTCTCGCAGCAGTTAGTGGACCCAGGACTAGAGCGGACTTCCGGCAGAAGAACTCGCCCGCCCTCTCGCGCACAGGTCACTGGGAACTGTAGTCTCAAGAATGCGTTCGCTCCCCCGGGCTGCAAGCCTGGGAAAAGAGCCGGTCCCGTTTCCCAACCTGCCCCGCGACTGTCCTTTTCCCACCACACGGTACTGACCCTGAATGCATGCCGGGAGTTGGGGGTGAAAGTCTCTTCCCGAGGACTACAATTCACGACATGCGTGACAGCCAGCAACGGAGTGTTGCATTCTGGGAAATGTAGTTCCTCTAGACCTGCGTCCACCCGTACACCCCAATCCCGCCCCTCCATGCCGCTCCCCCGGCCCCCCTCCCATGCCGCCCCATCCTCCCAAGGCGAGAAGGGCATGCTGGAAATAGTAGTTTATTTTATTTTATTTTTAAAACAATTTTTAAAAAGATTTTATCTATTTGACAGACAGAGATCACAAGTAGGCAGAGAGGCAGGCGGGGGAAACAGAATCCCTGCTGAGCAGAGAGCCCGAGAGCCCCAGAGCCCGTTGAGGGTCTTCATCCCAGGATCTTGGGATCATGACCTGAGCGGAAGGCAGGGGCTTTAACCCACTGAGCCATCCAGGCGCCCCTGGAAATAGTAGTTTAAAGTAAGAAATTGTGCTGTGGGAGCTCTAAAGGTAAGTCTTTAGGTACTCACCTAGTGCTTTGTTTAAAATATGTTGTGCGTTTCCCTGTGGATGATGGACAGTGGGTTAAGAGAACGTTTTCGAGAGTCAGAACTGCGTACAAATCCTCCCATTGCAATTCCTAGCTGGGGGACTTTGGGACAACTCCCAATCTTAGTTCAATTTCTTCATCTGTAAAGCGGAGGGATCAAGGGGTCATGTCGGTAGGGTTGTTTTAAAGCTTCTCTAAGTTTCCAAAGTACTTATCGATTGTGTTTGACATAGAGCAAGAGCCCAATAAATACTAGTTAGTATCATGAAAGATCATTGTTAACATACATCAGATAGTAGGGGGGCTTCTTACATCTATCCAGAAGGTACAGTTGTCTCCTTTCAGTTACTCGAATAGGCCAAATGCTTTCCTAACTCAGCGACTTTTTTTTGCGCTTTCCCCTAGAAAGCCTTCCCTCATTCATTCTGTGGTTGGCCCCTTTTCTCCCTTTACCTTAAACACCACTTCCACAGACCTATATAGAGGATCCTTCATACAAAGGTCCCCATCTCCCACCCCCAAAATTCTATGGGTTAGTTTGATTTTCTCATAGTGTCACTGGGGAGATCCCATGACCCCCTGAAGCTCAAGAAACTCCTAGAATCTTCTGCCTAACTCTCAATTTCATCCTTTAGATACTAACTAAAGAATTGCTGGAAGAGGAAAAGAAATATTTGAGAACTGGGGCACCTGGGTGGCTCAGTCAGTTAAGCGTCTGTCTTTGCCTCTGGTCATGATCCCAGAGGCCTGGGATCAAGCCCTGCTTGGAGCTCCCTGCTGGACGGAGAGCCTGCTTCTCCCTCTCCCAGTCCCCCTGCTTGTAAAAACAATTTTTAATGATTTTACTTGGGGTGTGTTTGATGTATGTTGTCTACATCTCCCATTAGGTGGTTGAGGGCAGGGACCCTGTGTATTAGTATATCTACATCATCTAGAACATGGTCACTTGGTAAGCACTCAATAAAATATCACTATTAATACCAAGGACAGGGGCACCTGGGTGGCTCAGTGGGTTAAAGCCTCTGCCTTTGGCTCAGGTCATGATCTCAGGGTCCTGGGATCGAGCCCCGCATGGGGCTTTCTGCTCAGAAGGGAGCCTGCTTCCCCTCTGTCTCTGGTTGCTGCTCTGCCTACTTGTGATCTCTCTCTCTCTGTCAGATAAATAAATAAAATCTTTAAAAAAATACCAAGGACAGACTTAACCCTAATAAAAACAAAGCATATCATAGAACAATGTAAATTAAAAGTACAGTATTAACAGAAGAACCAACACATAGCTATGGAATTATTGCAAGGGCAAAAAAGGGTTAGGGATCATTTCTGTTTTGTGCATTGCTCTAAGAGGATTGGGACTGAGATAAGGTAAACAGTGTGCCCAGGGTGTAAAATTTAAAAAGGCACTCACAGGACGCCTTGGTGGCTCAGTGGGTTAAAGTCTCTGCCTTCGGCTCAGGTCATGATCTCAGGGTCCTGTGATCGAGCCCCACATCAGGCTCTCTGCTCGTCAGGGAGCCTGCTTCCTCCTCTCTCTGCCTGCCTCTCTGCCTACTTGTGATCTCTGTGTCAAATAAATAAATAAAATCTTTTTAAAAGTAATAAATAAATAAAAAGGCACTCACTCCTTGGGACTTACCCAACTCTTGCATGAGTCTGAAAGTGAGAATCTCCTTGAAATTTGTTCCCTGGACACCTCACTTGCCTTACCTTAGTTCCAACCCTGATTTCTAGTGCTCAGCTTAGAGCCTGGCACAAGTCTGGTGTTCAGCAAACATTTACTGAATGAATGAATGAATGAATGAATGAATGAATAGATATAAAAAAACAGACACTCTCTCCACCCTGACAACATTCATGACAACACAACATTCATGGTCCTGCAGAGGAAGTAAATGTAAAGGACATTATGCAAATAAATTTTAAAATTACTTAGCAAACAATAAATATTTCTTATCTCACACCGTTTCTGTGGGTCAGGAATTTGGGAGCAGTTTAACTGGGTGGTTCAGGCTTGGAAACTCTCATGAAGTTGCATTCAAGGCATCAGCTCTGGGAGAACCTGAGTGGCTCAGTCCGCTAAGTATCCAGCCCCAGTCTGCTTGTCCCTCTGCTTCTCGCCCTACCTCTCCCCTTGCTCATGCTGGTGGTGTGCTCTCTTTATATATAAAATAAATAAATAAAATCTTAAAAAAAAAAAAGACATAAGCTGGGAATGCAGTCATTTGAAGACCTGAAGACTTCATTAGGGCTGAAGGATCTTTCTTCTAGATGGCTCACTTCTGGTGCTGGCTGGTTAATGCTGGCTCTTTTCTTTCTTTCTTTTTTAGATTTTATTTATTTATTTGACAGAGAGAGAGAATGAGTGAGCTCACACAAGCAAGGAAAGCTGCAGAGGGAGAGGGAGAAGCAGGCTGCCTACTTAACAGGGAGCCCAGTGCATGACTTAGTCCCAGGAGCCTGGGATTATTATAATTTTTTTTAAGATTGAATTTATTTATTTGACAGAGAGACAGAAAGAGAATACAAGCAGGGGGAGTGGGAGAGGGAGAAGCAGGCCTCCGGCTGAGCAGAAAGCCCTATGCAGGACTCAATCCCAGGACCCTGGGATCATGGCCAGAGCCAAAGGCAGACGCTTAACTGACTGAGCCACCCAGGCACCCCTAATGCTGGCTTTCGACAGGAGGGCTCAGTTCTTCACCAAGTGGACCTGTCCACAAGGACATTTGTGTGTCCTCACGTGGCAGCTATTTTCCCCCTAATGATCCAAGAAAGGGCAAGGGCAAAGCAGCAATATCTTCTATGACCTTGCCTCAGATGTCACATCCTCTCATTTCTGCCATATCTTGCTGGTACACAGATCAGCCCTATCCTATACAGAAAGGGACATGAATATCGGGTGAGGATTGTTGCAGCTCATCCTAGAGGCCTGGATGCCACAGCCGCTTATAGAAGAGGCATCTGACCCAGCTGAAATGTTAGGGACAGCTTCTCCAGAGGGAGTGGCATTTGAGCTGAGATCAGAAGATGAGTGGAAATTAACCAAACAATGACTAATGTTGCAGGGGATAGAGTCTCCCTCTCTCTCTCTCTCTCTCTCTCTCAGGCAAATAAATAAATAAAATCTTTTTTAAAAAAGATTTTATTTGGGGCGCCTGGGTGGCTCAGTGGGTTAAGCCGCTGCCTTCGGCTCAGGTCGTGATCTCAGGGTCCTGGGATTGAGTCCCGCATCGGGCTCTCTGCTCAGCAGGGAGCCTGCTTCCCCCTCTCTCTCTGACTGCCTCTCTGTCTACTTGTGATCTCTGTCTGTCAAATAAATAAATAAAATCTTAAAAAAAAAGATTTTATTTATTTATTTGAGAGAGAGCACACGTGGGAGGAGGAGCAGAGGAAGAGGGATCCCCATGTGGGACTCGATCCAAGAAAGGGCAAGGGCAAAGCAGCAATATCTTCTATGACATTGCCCTGAGATCATTACGTGAGCCAAAGGCAGCTACTTCCACCAACTGAGCCACTCAAATGACCTGGAAACATTTTTATTTTATTTATTTTTTTAAGAGATTTTATTTTGTTTATTTGACAGACAGAGATCACAAGTAGACAGAGAGGCAGTCAGAGAGAGAGGGGGAAGCAGGCTCCCTGCTGAGCAGAGAGCCCAATTTAGGGCTCGATCCCAGAACCCTGAGATCATGACCCAAGCTGAAGGCAGAGGTTTTAACCCACTGAGCCACCCAGGCGCCCCTGGAAACATTTTTAATAAAGGATTTTATTTATTTTTAATATTTTATTTATTTATTTGACAGAGAGAGATCACAAGTAGGCAGAGAGGCAGGCAGAGAGAGAGAGGAGGAAGCAGGCTCCCTGCTGAGCAGAGAGCCTGATGCGGGACTCGATCCCAGGACCCTGAGATCATGACCTGAGCTGAAGGCAGCAGCTTAACCCACTGAGCCACCCAGGCGCCCCAAGGATTTTATTTTTAAGATATCTCTACAACCAACGTGGGGCTCAAACTCACAAACCCGAGGTTAAGAGTTGTGTGCTCTACTGACCAAGCCAGCCAGGCGCTCCTGTTGGAACCATTTTAAATTAGTTGCAGACATTGTGCCCTTTCATCACAAAAGGCTTCGCACTTCAATATGTTCCTCTTAAAAACAAGGACTTCTTCTTAACCTCCTCCATAACAACACAATTATCACATCAGGGAATCTGACCTTAATACTACACTATTATCTAATATAGGTCAATATTAAAATATCCCTGTTCATCCCATAATATACCTTATAGGTCCCTTCCTTCCTTCCCTTCTTCCTTCCTTTCTTCCTTCCTCTTTCTTTCTTCCTTCTGTCTTCCTCCTTCCTTCCTCTTTCTCTCTTTCTCTCTTTTTTTCATTCATTCTCAGTAGGCTCCACACACAGCATGGAACCCAGTGCAGGGCTTGAACTCATAAGCCTGAGATCAAGACCTAAGCTGAGATCAAAAGTTGGATTCTTAGGGGTGCCTGGGTGGCTCAGTCAGTTAAGGGTCTGCCTTTGGCTCATGTCATGATCCCAGGGTCCTGGGATCAAGGCCAGCATTAGGCTCCCTGCAGGGAGCCTGCTTCTTCTTCTGCCCCTCACCCTGCTTGTGTTCCCTCTCTCACTGTATCTCTTTCTGTCAAATAAACTAAAAAATAACATCTTAAAAAATACTTTTGTGCATCAAAAGACACTATCAAGAGAGTACATGGGGCTCCTGGGTGGCTCAGGTGGTTGGGCGGCTGCCTTCAGCTCAGGTCATGATCCTGGAGTCCCAGGATTGAGTCCCGCATTGGGCTTCCGGCTCCACGGGGAGTCTGCTTCTCCCTCTGACCTCCTCTCTCATGCTCTCTCTCTCTCTCTAATAAATAAATTAAAATCTTTAAAAATGTTTTTAAATTTATTTATTTGACAGAGAGAAAGATCACAAGTAGGCAGAGGGGCAGCCAGAGAGAGGTGGGGGAAGCAGGCTCCCTGTTGAGCAGGGAGCCCCATGCGGGGCTCCATTCCAAGACCCTGGGAACATGACCTGAGCTGAAGGCAGAGGCTTAACCCACTGAGCCACCCAAGGGCTCCAATAAATAAAATCTTAAAAAGAGAGAGAGATAGAGAGTGCAAAGACAACCCACAGAATGGAAGAAAATATTTGTAGAGCATCTATTTAATAAGGGATTGATATGTAGAATATATGAAGAACTCCTACCACTCCACAACAACAAACCTCAATTCAAAATGGGCAAAGGACCTGAATGGACATTTCTCCAAAGAAGATATACAAATGGCGAATAAGCATAGGAAAATATGCTCAACATCACTAGTCTTCAGGAAAATGCAAATGATAGTCCCAATGAGATACCACTTCACAGCTTTTAGGATGGCTATGATCAAAGAAAACAAGCACAAAAAGAAATAACAAGTGTTGGCAAGGATGTGGGAAAACTGGAACCCTTGTACATTTCTGGTAGGAATGGAAAATGGTACTGCCACTCTGGGAAACAGTTTGGTGGTTCCACAAAAAGTTAAATGCAGAATTGCTACATGATACAGCCATTTTATGTCTAAGTATATATTACAAGTAACTGAAAACAGAGATTCAAATATGTGTACACCAGTGTTCCTAGCAACATCATTCACAATAGCCAAAACCCCATAATGTCCCATAACAGAAGAATGGATAACAAGATATAATATATACAATGGAACATTATTCAACCTTAAAGATGAATCAAATTTGGATTCATGCTACAACATGAATGAAACTTGAAAACATGGTGCAAGGTGAAATAAACCAGACATGAAGGAATAAATGTATGCTTTCACTTAGGCTTTTTAAAGGTTTTATGTATTTATTTGTCAGAGAGAGAGAGAGAGAGAGAGAGAGAGAGCCCCTGCAAGGGGAACAGCAGGCAGAGGGAGAAGCAGGTTCCTCACTGAGCAAAGAGCCCAATGTGGAACTCAATCCCAGGACCCTGGGATCATGACCTGCGCTAAGGCAGACGCATAACTGGCAGAGCCACCCAGGCCTTCCTGTATGATTTCACTTAAGGGAGGCCCCTAGAACAGGCAAATTCATAGAACTAGAAAGAAGAATGCGGGTTACCAGGGGCTGGAGGCAGAAAGGGGAGTTACTGTTTAATGGATACTGAGTTGTAGTTTGGGTATAATTAATAAGATCTGAAAACAATGTTGTGAATGTACTCAGTCCCACTGAAATGTACATCTAAAAATGGTTAAGTGGAGGGGGACCTGGATCGCTCAGTAGGTTAAGCACCTGCTCTTGGTTTCAGCTCGGGTCATGATCTTGGGGTCTTTGGATCAGGCCCCACGTTGGGCTCCAAGCTCAGTGAGGAGGCTGCTTCAGATTCTCTCTCTCCCTCTCCCTTTGCTCCTCCCCTCCCCTCCACTCGCACTCTCTACCTCTCTCTAAAATAAATAAGTAAAATATGTTTAAAAATATATAATTAAATAAAAAATAAAATATTTAAAAATGGTTAAGTGGGGAAGGGTGCCTGGGTGGCTCAGTTAAAGCCTCTGCTTTCAGCTCAGGTCATGATTCCAGGGTCCTGGGATCGAGCCCCACATCAGGCTCTCTGTTCAGCGGGGAGCCTGCCTCCTCACCCTGCCGCCTGCCTCTCTGCCTACTTGTGATATCTATCAAATAAATAAATAAAATCTAAAAAAAAATGGTTAAGTGGTACATTCTATGTTATTTATATTTACCATGAAAATGTTATGTGATTTATATATATATATAAAAGCCTTCACAACTCAGTTGTAGCTATCACCAGTATAGCGTTTACTATGGTCCAGGCACTTTTTATAAGCGATTCACTTATTGAAACCTCAAAACAACCCTGTGAGTTAGGTGTTAATATTATCAACCCCATTTTAAAGATGAGGAAATTGAGGTACAGAGAAGTTGAGTAACTTGCCCAAGGTCACACAGCTATTGTAAATGGTGAAGTTGAGATTCAAGGTCAGGCATTCTGGCTCCAGTGTCAATGCCTCAAGCCACTATGCTGTGCTGCATTCATGTGAATGTATAGAGAGGTCTGGTAGAAAACACATTTGTGGAGAGGTAAGTGGGATGGGGTCGGATACTCCATGGAGACTGAATTTTACCTAGAGTATCTTAATTTATTGCAAGGACAAGAAATTCATGTAGTATTGCATAATTTAAAATAAGTAAAGAAAATAATATATGGCAGGGGGGAAATGGGCAAAAGGCTTGAATAGCACTTCACAAAAAGTGCTGTTCAGATGGCTTGTATAACCATGGAAAGATGCTCAACCCCTGGAATCACTGGGAAAAGACAAAGGATATAGCTATGCAACCATTAGAATGGCCAACATTAAATTAAAAAGATGGAAAAGGGTGGGCGCCTGGGTGGCTCAGTGGATGAAAGCCTCTGCCTTCAGCTCAGGTCATGATCTCAGGGCCCTGGGATCGAGCCCCACGTCAGCCTCTCTGCTCAGCAGGGAGCTTCTTCCCTTCCTCTCTCTGCTTGCCTCTCTGCTAAATAAAATTAAAAAAAAAAAAAGATGGAAAAGGGGAAGCAGTTGAAATTCTTACACATAACTCTTGGGATGGAACTTGGTACATTTTCTTTGGGAAAGGTAAACACATGCGCCCTTGGTGACCAGCAGTTTCACTCAGGTACATAGCTAGCAGAAACGAATATGTTTACCAAAAGGCATATTTATTTAAGTATTTGTTTATGTATTTCAGAGAGAGAGTGAGTGAACACTAGCAGGAGGGGCAAAAGGAGAGGAAGAGAGAATCTCAAGCAAACTGCACGCTTAGTGAGGAATAGAATGGGGGTTCGATCTCATGAGATCATGAGACTGAGATCATGACCCTGAGATCATGACCTGAGCCCAAACCAAGAGCCAGACACTTAACCATCTGCACCACCCAGGCACCCCACCAACCCCACCAAAAGACGTATTCTTTTTATTTTTATTTTTTATTTTTTAGATTTTATTTATTTATTTGACAGAGAGAGAGATATCACAAGTAGGCAGAGAGACAGGCAGAGAGAGGGGGAAGCAGGCTCCCTGATGAGCAGAGCGGCTGATGCGGGGCTCGATCCCAGGACCCTGAGATCATGACCTGAGCTGAAGGCAGAGGCTTAACCCACTGAGCCAGGCAGGAGCCCCCAAAAGACAGATTCTAGATTGTCATAGCAGCACTATTCATAATAGCCCCCAAATGGAAGTTACCCGGATGCTCACCGACAATAGAATGGATAAATACACTGTATTTCATTCACACAATGGAATACTACACAGCATTAAGAACAAACGACCTATAGATACACCCAGTAACGTGGGTGAATCTGACAATGTTGATTCAAAGAGGCCCCTTGTTGTAAATTTCATTTATATGCAGTGTAAAAACGGGGAAAACTCATCAACAGCCACAGATATCAGGGTAGAGGTTTTTGTCGTGGGGGGGGGGAGTGACTGGACGGGTTCTGGGGGATGGGCTTCGGAGAGGTGGTCACATTCTTTTTATTTGGGTGCAGGTTAAAGGGGGTGTGTCTCTCTGAATTATTAATCGAGATGTATATTTGTGATTTGTGTATTTCTTGGTATCCGCGTTATAGTTCCATTTCCAAATTCTATAAAAATCTCATCATCCATTCTTCCATCAGCCGGGCCACGGGATCCCACGGTGAATCCAAGCATCCCCGCCTCCCCTTCCTTCCTCGCGATTGGCTACCCTTCCGACCAATGGCGGAAGGGTTCACCGCTCCCTGACATCCCCCGCGGCATCAGCAAGACGCTCTTTCCCCAGTTCGGTTTGTAGGAGGCGCTATGAGCTCATTGACTTCTGCAAGAGAGCAGACCTGGTCTCCACCCTCTGATTCTTTGAAGCTCTGAGAATTTGCTCCAGCACATTCCCCCTCTTTGCAAAACTCTTCTGTGGATTTTTCTGGCTGTGCCTCTCTCCGATCAGGGTCCAGAACCCCTGACCCTCATACCACCTGGCCTCCCTGGCTGATGTGACGTCCAGTCCTCGGGGCCTTTCGGGGTGATGCTTGGGAAATCTTGATATTGGCTGGGGCCAGCAGTCTGCACTTCTCTCTGTCAGCTAATTGTTTACTAGGTTGTTTATTTATCCTGGAGTGGAGGCTAGCCGGGTGTGCGGGGGCGGCTGCCCCCAGGGAAGCCTGTTTCCTGTGGTTGGCTTGCTCAGCTAACACCAGCCCTCCAGCGCACTGGAAAGAATTGCAGAGCTGGGAAGGCGCTCCTTGATCGTTCCGACTGTTCAGTCAAGGAAAACACTGCATGAGCCCCTACCTAGTGCCTTGACCTGTACTGGACACATCAACAGTGGCTGAGACAGCCTTGACCCTGCACTTTCGGGGTTCACGGTCCGGTGGGAGAGAAAGACCCATCACTAGACAGGGACAACTCAGAGTGGTCAGGGATTGGCTGGAGGACCCAAAGGGGCTCTGGGAGGGTAGAGGGAGCGCCTGACCAAGACTGTTAGGTTAAGAGGGCCTTCTGGATGAGGGGCCCCATGAGCTAGCATCTGAAAGAGGGGTAAGAGTTAGTCATTAGACACGGATTGTATCTTTTCAGCCATCCCTGTTGTTTAGCATTGGGTTCATTCATTTATTCATTAACGAGTATTTATTGTGGGCCTTTTGCTGGACTGAAGAAATAGCCAGAGTCCCTGTCTTCAAAGGGCTTTCGCATAAAATGATGATACCAATACAGAACTTCGGGCCCTGGTGGAGTGTTATGAAGAAGCAGTTTGTGTGTAGTCATTAGACCCCCACTGTTGGGTTCAATTTCCAATCTGCCACTGACTAGCTGTGTAACCTCCCTGTGCTTTAGTTTAGCAGAACCATAACAGCTGTAACCTACTCATAAGATGCTGAGGATTAATGTTAAATTAATGTTTAAAGTGTTATAGAATGTCGCCTAGCATAAAGTACGGTTTTCATCAAATAAGGAGTCAGACCAAATCTGGGAGGTCACTCTGAGGAAGTGGTGTTAAGCTGAGACTCACAGGACTAGGTAGAGTCGACAGACTCCAAAAGACAGGAAGGTTCAGAGTGAAGCCTTTGTTCTTTATTCTGGGTGTTGGTAGTTCATACTCTTTCCAAGAATTGAATGACCTTGGAGTTATAAAGACAGTTATAAAGGCATATTAATTTGAGGTGGAGAATACGGTATTCCCTTAACTGATGCCAAAATCATTTATAAACCAAGGTTTGCAGTGATAGCCTAAAGAAAACCTGGGCCATGCACTTGGTTTGGCTCACAGTACTCAAACTTAAAAAACAACAAAAAACAGTCACAGACATCTAAAAATCAGATTATATGCATAAAAAAAATGCTGAGTTAAAAAAGTCAAGGGAGAGGACTCTGATCAGTAGCCAAAAAACCTTTATTTAATGGATTTTTCAAACTTGAGGGCAGGAGGGGCACATGGATGGCTCAGTCCGTGGAGCATGTCACTGTTGATCTCGGGTTGTGAGTTCGAGCCCGATATTGACTGTAGAGATTTAAAAAATAATAATAATAAAATAATAAAATAAAGTTTAGCACTTTACAAATATATCTTATTTAATTCTCTCAGCAACCCTGCGAGGGAGGTACAATTATTATTCCATTTTGTAGATCAAAAGACTGAGGAAAGAAACGCAAAATGTAATAGGAAACAGCCCTTCTTCATGCATTCCGTAAATATTGACTCAGTGCCCAGAACGCTCATCTTCCACCATGCGTACTTCCGGAGGGGTCCCAGAGGAAACCCTCCTCAGTTTCCAACTCAAGGGTTACGGCAGTGCCTCTTTCCATCACTGTTTCCCCTGTACGAGCCGGAACTGACATTTGATTTGCAGTCATTTGCACAATGCTGACTTGGAGGTCAGGCTGCACGCAGAAGCCGACCCTTGTCCGTCTCCCGGGCTCCGGGCGATCAGAGAACCCAGAGCAAACCGCATCAAGTGGCGCGTTGCGCCTGCAGATTTTCTTCACTGCCGAGGGAAAGAGCACGCGCTCCCTAGCCTTGCCCCTTCTTCCGGAACGACAAATTGCCAGGCTTGGATTGGGCTGAGGCGGGCCACGCCTCCTTGTATTCCCCAATCAACTCCCTCGCTGGGTGTTCTCCCTTCTCCCCAGCCCCTCCCCACCGCCCCACGTTACGTCGCTCCAACTCGCCGCCTCCGTTATCCCAGGGGCTGAGGCTCGCGCGGCTAACCCACCTCCCCTCGCGTCCTATTGGCTGGTCAGGTCCCGCGCGAGCGGGATCGCGCCCTTCGCCCCCGCCCCCAAAACCGGGCCATGCCTCTCCCCTCCCGCTTTCTCCACGAGCTCCCGCAAGGAGGGGATCGGCTGCTTCTGGCGCGCGCAAGGGTGCGCGCTACTCCCGCGGGCCACGCCCTCCGCCTCGCGCCAGTCTGTCCCGCGCACGCGCACTTGCTCACAGCATTCCCTCTGCCAAGTCGCAGGCTGCTTGGTGCTGTCTCGCGCCGCAGCCACCGCAGTAGCGGCATTTCTTTGAGGCGTACACGCATGATGGCCTCCGCGCTCGTTCCCAGCCAGAGGCCGTGGTAGTGGCACCGAGCCCCTTGGGCGCGTAGGCACCCTCGCTTCGTCTCCTGCTTGGCGCCGGTTATCCCCTTGCGGCGCGCGCCCAGGGGCCGTTATCCTCCTGCAAAGGTCTGCACGCCACGCACGCGCAGTAGTGAGGAGCGCGCGCGCACGGGAGCGGCGGCCGCAGGAAGGAGGTGCCGCCGTCGCCATTGCGAAGGAGGGAGGGAGCGAGCGAGCGAGTCTGGTCCGCCCTCCCCCTGGTTCCCGCCCCTCCCCCCTTCCCCTCCCCGCCCCCCCGCCCCGAGGGAGAGCCGCGGCGCGGCGGGAGGAGGAGGTGGAGGAGGTGGAGGAGGCGGAGGAGGGAGCCCGCGAGGGAGGGTCCGCCCGGCCCCCCGCCGCCGGAGCCGCCGCCGCCGCCTCAGCCGCCGCTGGACGAGGAGCAGCAGAACATGGCGCCGGGGCCGCCGTCGCCGCTGCTGGGATCCTGGAGGCCGGAGCCGCGCTGAGGGCGCCCAGCTGGTGAGTGCGCGAGCTTGCGGGCCCCGGCGGCGAGGTCGGGCGCCGCCCCGCTGCGGGGTCCAAGGGGAGGCGGGGACGGCGGGGCCCGGAGCCCGCGAACAATGGAGGAGCCGGAGGGGGAGGGGAGGGAGCGGCCCCCCAACCCCCCGGGCCCCGCCGGTCCCGCTGCTTCGCGCTGCGGCCCGGCCCGCGGGGCCCGCCCGCCCTTCGGACCTGTCCCTGCTCGCCCCAGCCTTGCTGTCCCGCGTCTGCCCCCACCTTCCGACCCATTTGAGATCTCGGTGTCTGCCTCGGCCACCCCCTCCTCACTTAAGCCACTCTGCTCCGAATTCTGCGCCTCCCCTTTCCCTCT
The DNA here is from genome assembly GCF_011764305.1 of Mustela putorius furo. Classification (NCBI taxonomy): domain Eukaryota; kingdom Metazoa; phylum Chordata; class Mammalia; order Carnivora; family Mustelidae; genus Mustela; species Mustela putorius. The sequence continues at coordinate 12,715,949 of NW_025421310.1, read as the reverse complement.
TCCGCCCCTCAGTAATGCCCTTCGCTCCTCCTGGACGCTGCAGTGCTCTTGGGACCCACCTCCTCAGTGACCCTTTTGCATCCCTTAATTTTGGACCTTCACTTTGAGAATCGTGACCCGCCTGCCCCCTCTTCGATTCCACTCTCACCACCCTCTGGATCTGTACCCGTCTTTGACCCGTCTACTGTGATCCGTCCTCTGTTTGCACCCCCAGGAACTGTCCTTTAGGACCCGTGGTTCCACCTCCTTGGAGATCCATCAGAGACCTTGTTCATCTTGGCACTGCTGCTCCTAGGTCTTCTTGAACTTAATTCCGCCTCCCTCTTGGGCTCTACTGCCCACTCGCGGAACCTGGTGCACCCCGAGATGCCTCTAAGCTCTGCGACCCTTCCATGCCTCTCAGTTCAGTCTCCTGCTCTCTCTCACACTTCGGTTGCACCATGCTCACCTCCTCCCCTTCTCAGATCTTGCTCCCATTTACCATTCAGACTTTTTTCTCTTCCAGACCTTTCTGTATACCCGATCTGGCCTTTGCCCAATCTCAGATCCTCTGTGCCCCCTAACCTGCTGGCTTTTCGACTCTGCCTTCCGCGAAGAGCCTCTCCCCACAACTCCCCCGACCCTGCAGCTCTCATTTCTGCCATTCACTTCTCTGACCTCTGTAACTCAGCCTGTCCGCAGCCTCAGTGCTGCCCTGCAGGCCCCAGTTCTGCCCAGTAGTTCTCCTTGCGGTTTCCTCTCCTCTCCACCTCCTCATTGGCACTGTTGAGCTGTCTCATTCATTCGCTCCTGCTTTCTTTGACCTGTTTCCCCTTCAGTTCTCTGCTTGAGACCTGCTCCCAGCCTCCTCTTTGCTCTAAGTCTTCTCCTCTCCGTTTTGCCTTCCTTAGACTTGGCCTTTACCTCTCAAATCTTTGCTAAGTTCTCTGACCTATCGTCCCCTTTCCTTCCCATTTCGATGCATCTCATAGACCTGCCCCAAATCCTTTTTGCACCTGCTCTTACCATTTGTTCAGCTCTGCCCCATCGGCTCTAACGTTTTTCTCCCAGCTCTGCCCCTTTTGGAGCTGTCCACTTGCCCACCTATCTTTTTGACCCGTTTTAACTTTACTATTGCTGTTCCCTGTTTGAGTGGTTCTCTTTAATCCTGGTCATCGCGTAATTCCATCCCACCTGTATTCTCTCTCAATTCTAAGTTTTCCACCTGACCTCCTCCCCCACCATTTTGATTCAGCCCTCAACCTCCACTCTTTCCTTCCTTGTATTTGTTCTCCCTCCTTTGTCCTACATTTTACCTCCTTTTTTGAGTTCTCTTTCTCTTAGTTCTACCTAGTAGTAGAGATATCTTCTCAACCATTCCTTCCTTTCACTGGCTGCCCCCCATCCATCCCCCCAGAGCCATCTCAGTTCTTGGATAGATTCTCCCTCCCTTTGATATCCAAGTCCCAACTCTGTTCATCGTTTATTTGTTTCCTCACTTTTGCTTTCCCTTTGTATCCTGCCAGTCGCCTTCTCTTCCCATTAGGTTCCTGTCAGGATTGCTTCTCCCTGCTCCCCAGCCTTGACCTGTCCATTCCCACTGAGTGCTTCCCCTCTTCAGGCCAGGCTTGTCTTCCTCTAGCCTCCAGTCCCCAGCTTTGGAGGGGAAGGGGCTGGGTTGGGCCCCGAACTCTCTAGGCTCTGGTTTAGATTGCAGATTCACTCGGAACCCTGACCCTCAGGGTTTTATCCCCAGGGATCTTGAGGTCTGGGTAAATATGTGGGGGTGGTTGGCTGGTTCCTGCTCTCTGGAGTCTGGGATTGTCGTCCCCATTTTCCCAACTTCTACCGAGGTCAGTGATGGTGAGGGAGAAGGGCTCTTTCTATTGCCCCCCCCCCCCTTTTCCCTCTCATTCCCATCTTGTTCCCCAGCCCCTTTAGATCTCTGGGCTTTGCAGCTTTGTGATGTTTGGAACAGGAGAGTGCAGCTGCTCATAGGTCTTTCTTCTCTTTCTCACTTTCCCTCCCTCTTTCTCTGAGCTATTGTAAAGAGACAGTTTTATTCTCGTGCCCCCCCCTCCCCCCAGCCAACACCGCTTGGGAGAACTTAGAAGTGTGCCTTTTTTGCCTCCCCCCCCCCAACAACGGTCTCATTTTTGTTTTACCTCTGGCTGGGGAAGTGCTAGTTCTCAAGTTCTCCCCAATCCCTCAGGGGTTATAGCCCCATTTGGTGTTTACTGTTCTGGGGCTGCAGAAGCTGCAGTCTTGCCTTCTTCCCTAATGGCCTCTGGTTTGCAGTGTGACCTTTGGGAGGGTGGGCTTATTTCTTTTCATTTCTTTTCACCTCTGCCCCAGGAAGGCTCCAGCTTCCTGGTCTTCCAAAGGATTAGGGCCCGAGTTTGGAAAGCCCATTGCGGTTGTTTGTTGAAAGAGAGAGTGCCAAGTGTCACTCAGATTTCTGCCCTCTGGTGCTGCAGGGCTCCCAGCCACAGGAGCTGAAAGCCTCTGGGCAGATCCATGCTGGGGGGCGGGGGGCTCTTTGGTGTACTAGAAGTATGTGGGTGGGCCCTGACCTTCCCCAAGCCTTGTGAGTGACCTGATTTGGCTGAGTGAGGAAAGAGTGCCAGGAACGGGCTGATACGAAAGGATTTTTGGTCTTATTACCTGAGAAGTATACCTTAGCTACCTTTCCTGTTGGGGGTGGGGTTTAGGAAATCTATTCAGAGAAAGAGGTGTGCTTTTTTGTTTTTGTTTTTGCTTTTTTTTTAACAGAAAAGTCATCTAACCATTTTCTGTCCTTAACTTGGAAGAGGGAAACTCGCAGGCTCTAGGTTTATTTATTTTATTTCTTAAGTAAATCAAAAGCCTGATTTTTTTTCCCCCCTGTGGCCTAGGGCAATTGCATATTAAAGCAGCCATCCAGCTGTGAAGGAGCATTTACTGGAAGGACTTTATTTCTTAACTGAGCTATGATCAAACTTTGTTTACTTCAGCACTTATTTAGAAATAGTTCTGTGTGAATACTTGAAATAAAAAGCATCCACTGTTATCTGCAGAATTGGACCATTGACTCATCAAATGTTAGGGTATTTGTCTATGATACAGTAAGGGGGCCTAAATCATAGATCCATGTGGTTCATTTAGCTTCTGAATTCTTAGCACTTTAAATTTTCTGACAAGCAGAGTCTGGTAATTTTAATTATCTATAGTATGTATCTTCAACATTATTATTATTAATTTTTTTTCTGCCATTATTGATTTACAGAATTTTGGTTCATCTTTCTGTTGGTTTCCATTCATTTTTGAATTTTGGTCTTGTGAATCATGAATCAGTCTCTGAATTTATTTTAGCGTTTATGTTTTCCATGTTGATATAAATAGTTGCTTTTTATTCTTAATGGGGAAGTGATGGCTAATTAAGAATAAGATAATTGGGGCGCCTGGGTGGCTCAGTTGGTTAAAGCCTCTGCCTTCGGCTCAGGTCATGATCCCAGGGTCCTGGGATCAAGCCCCACATCAGGCTCTCTGCTCAGTGGGGAGCCTGCTTCCTCCTCTCTCTCTGCCTGCCTCTCTGCTTACTTGTGATCTTTGTCTGTCAAATAAATCAATAAAATCTAAAAAAAAAAAAAAAAAAAAAAAGATAACTGTGTATGTAATTCTGCTTAAATTTGTGTTTTAGAGTTTTAACATCACTGGCAGCACAGAAAGTTTTTGCATGGCCAAAGCCTAAGTTTACATAATAGGAAGAGAGGAGACAGAACAACAAAGGGGTGATTTTTCTTCCTAAACTGGTAACTGATGTTAAAAAGATTGTCGCATTTCTCTGATGGCTGCAGAGCCTCCAATCTCAGTGTCATCATTTGCTTTCATAATGGAATTGGGTGCTACCAAAATCTGAGGTGGTAGCCTTGGCCTTTTGGAACCCTTGTATGCCAGTGGGTGTGGGGTTGGAGCAGGAGATGACTGTTTTCTTTCTTTCTTTTTTTATAAATTTTTATTTATTTGACAGAGATCACAAGTAGGCAGAGAGGCAGGTAGAGAGAGAGAGGGGGAAGCAGGCTCCCCGCCGAGCAGAGAGCCGGATGCAGGGCTGGATCCCAGGACCCCTGGATCATGACCTGAGCCCAGGTGCCCCAGATGACTGTTTTCTATGTAGTAAGAGGTCTTCAAGGGTCCTGCAGTGCCTAGAAAATCTCTGTAATACTAGTGTGATCAAAGTTCTTCACTTTTTTTTTTTTTTTAAGATTTTATTTCTTTATTTGACAGAGAGAGAGAGAGATCACAAGTAGGCAGAGAGGCAGGCTCCCCACAGAGCAGAGAGCTCAACGTGGGGCTTGATTCCAGGACTCCGAGATCGCTACCTGAGCCGAGCGGAAGGCAGAGGCCCAACCCACTGAGGCACCCACCTGCCCCCCCTTTTTAAACACTATTCTTTTGACCATGTACCCCTTCTTTTTGCTTGGCATGATGAAGGCCAAAGCATTTAGGACAGTGAAAAAAAAAATCAGAAAGAGTCATTCTTCTTGATACGAGTTACATGGAAGTTGTTGTCTGTGTGCAGATCCATGGACCTGATGGTAACTTTTGGCAAAGGACAGCCTAGGAGGAGTGAGGGTTTCACCGCTGACTATAAACTACAGCTTCATGGATGTTTCTGCAGTCTCTGTGTGGTGGGGAGATACCACAGTTCAGTACAGTTGGGAGACTGACACAGTGCAAGTGGTTGTCTATTCATCTCCCTCTAGTATCTTCTGCTTTCACATCTTCAGTTTGTGGGGGCCTTCTGAGAGGTTAGTTAAGCTTCCTGCAGGGCCTGCCTTCCTGTGATCTTGTATAATTATTGTCATTCACCAGCTGGGTGTCTTAATTTACCCAGTCAGTGTGACATTTTATTGACCGTCTAGTCCAGTTGTTTAAAATTTATTTTTCACACTAGATGAAATACATAACTTGGAGATTCTTTACTTGAAGAGGGAAGATGACTAGCAGAAATCCCTTGGATTTAGAGCAGCACAACTTGAAAATCTGTGCCTAGCCTAGCCTCCTGATTTACAGATGGGAAAATGAACTTGCACAGGGCATGGTAACATGTTTCCTGTCACAACTGAAGGAATATTGGAAATACATGCAGAAGATCTTCTGGTCTAGGCCTTAACCTAATTAGTGGGAACCTTGAACAAATCACTTCACCTCTCTGGGTTTCACATTCCTAGTCTGAAATTGAGTGTGCTGTCCAGCTCTGGTTGTAGATTCTTGTCCTGGACCACATAGCAAGTTAGAGCTGGGACTGTGTGACTGGACTCCTGGTGCTACTCTTAACCCCTCCATCCCCCCTCTCCCAGCATCAAATCCTGTAGGTCAGAACCAGGGGTAAGGGCTCCTTCTCTGGGGGATGCGATAAAATGAACTGGATTGCCTTTGTTGTATATGTCTTTCAAACATAAATACTGTCTCTTTTTCAACCATTCCTGTGAAAATTAGTTTATAATTTTTGGGGAAAGGGACATCCAGATTGTATTCACTACGTAACTAAAACCATACACTTCTTTTAAAAGCAATATGGAATCTTTCAAACTGAGTCATTGTTGACCTAGGCTCTCAAACAGCAGCGTCTGAATAGCACTTGAATTGCTGGTATTAAGAAATGCAAACAAATCATTCATGTTCATCTTCCTGAAAGTTTATTTCTATTTAATTTTTGATACAGTGCTTTAGTGAGGTTTTGTCTATGAAGAATTCTTAAAAATAACTTTTGGCATCTGTCAGTCTGATTTTCATTTATTTGCTTCCATGGTGATAAGATGCACCATTAAGTTGATATATTAGCAGAGAACCAGGTACTTTCAGCCATGAACCATCATCACAGGAAAGTTATATTTACTTCAGTTGAGAATAGCCAGACTTGCCAATCTCCTTCATTTTCCTTTATTGAAATGAGCATTTTTGTTTTATGAAATTTGTGGCAGTTGTGACTGTTGCATTATGCATCTGTGGTATTTCGTACCTTTTTTGTTCTCTCAGTGTCTCTGCATTCTTATTTGGGAAATGTCCTTTTGCCGGTCACTATGGTAATATTTGCACTGGGAAATCAAATTTGAACAATTGAGAGGCAGCTTCCTATGGTGTAAAGAATGTTGAATTGACAATGAAGAAACTCAGGCCCTAGCCCCAACTCTGCTCTCACTAGCTGCATGACTTTGGCCAAATCATTTTCACTTCTCTTGGCTACAGTTTCTTCATTTGAAAAATGAAGGGATTATACTAGTTGGTTCCCATTCTGCCTTATTTTATAGCTAATAATACTAGATTGTTTCTTCTTTCCAGATAGTAAACCCCTTGAGGGTGGGGACCCTCGTTTTTTTTTTTTTTAAGATGTTATTTATTTATTTGTCAGAGAGATCACAAGTAGGCAGAGAGGCAGGCAGAGAGAGAGGAAGAAGCAGGCTCCCCGCTGAGCAGAGAGCCTGATGTGGGGCTCAATCCCAGGACCCTGAGATCATGACCTGAGCCGAAGGCAGAGGCTTAACCCGCTGAGCTACCCAGGCGCCCCCCTTGTATATTTTTTATTTCCCGTCATACCTAGCAAAATACCTTCCACATAGTAGACCCCCCCACTACATATATGTTGAACCCAAACAGGTGCGAGAGCCTTTTTGTTTTTCTCTTTTGAGGGGTAGGTGGGTGGAGAGATGTGCACCAAGGATTTTGGCCATTTTTAGGCTTTAAATTCTCAGAGGGCATGCCCTCCTGGTCAGCATTTAATCCTCAAATATGCATAATACCATAAGTGTCCTGACCAGGGTTACACAGCTGAGAGGTTGCAAGCTGTGTTATGAATCCGTGTCTGTCTGATTCCAAGAGCTGTGTTTATTTTATTAGTCTGCCTTGTTTCTCTGGGATAGAAGAATAAGCTACAGTTCATCCCCTTAAGGAATTTATAGTTAGTTGTGAATGATTAGCTATATATGATATATGCTGGGTTGAGGGAATTATTTGTTGAGTAGTTTGATGAATTTCTGCATTCTTGAGCAGTGGCCCTGTATTAATAGTCTTAAAGGCTTCCATATTCAGAGACTGCTGAACACACAGTTGGTTCTATGGCACACCATTTTGAAAAAAAATATATAGCCCAAGTACCAGTTTATCTAGCCAGCATGTTGACAAAGTTGAGCATTTGATTTTTTTTTTTTAAGATTTTATTTATTTATTTGAGAGAGAGAGATCACAAGTAGGCAGAGAGGCAGACAGAGAGAGGGAAGCAGGCCCCCTGCTGAGCAGTCCCCCGGAGACAGGACTCGATCCCAGGACCTGAGCCGAAGGCAGAGGCTTAACCCACTGAGCCGCCCAGGTGCCCAAGCATTTGATTTCTGACCATTTTCAAACCCAGATGTATGTGTGTGTGTATGTGTGTGTGTGTGTATTCCACACCCACTTATATTCCACATATATATATGTAAAGTTGTCTAAAATAAATAATATAGTAAGATAGACATATTTGGTCATGTAATGACTCCTTAAGTCTATATTTTCTTTGGTAAGTAGAAAAGTATATGAGTGGCTCCTAATTGACAGTTTTCAATTGAGAAAATTCTTTAGACAGCTAGAAATGTATAGACAAAACTACACTAAGCCCCTTGACTTATTTGGGTGGAACTAATGACAGTGCTTTTTTCATGAATCAGAAAGTTATTAAATAATATTGGGGTGAAAAAATGAAACAACAAAAATAATGTTGGAATGAAAGTGTGCTGGCCGGGGGCGCCTGGGTGGCTCAGTGGGTTAAAGCCTCTGCCTTCCGCTCTGGTCATGATCCCAGGGTCCTGGGATCAAGTCCCACATCAGGCTCTCTGCTCAGTGGGGAACCTGCTTCCTCCTCTCTCTCTGCCTGCCTCTTCGCCTACTTGTGATCTCTCTCTGTCAAATAAATAAATAAAATCTTTAGGGGGGGGGGGGAAAGGTGTGCTGGCCAGCTACAGCTAACAGCCTCCTGAAGTGTAAAAAATTAAAAAAAAAAAAAAGTTACATTGTACTTCTCCCCATCTCCATTTAAAAGAAAGGTCAAAATCATGGCTTCCTCTGTTATAGCTTGCACACTTAGGAATAAGACAAAAGAAAATGATTACTGTTAATTGCCATGGGCAATTAAAAAGGATTCTTTGTTCAGTAACAGATTGATTGTGTACAAATGAAAGCCAGTACTGCATTAATACAAGATTATTAGATTCTCGAAATTTGCATCTTTAACTAGAGTGGCTTTTACTTCAAGGGAATTATTTCAGTGGGAATAGTGTACTTCAAATGCTTGGTGATAAAAGTATCATTAGATCTTTATTTCCCCAAAATGTTAAGTTTGTAGGTAGAAGGCTGGTGGATGTCGCTTTTGTGATAGCATTTCTAATGTCCTGAAATAATTGAATACTTTTTGAATGCTGCTGACTTCTCGGAGATTTTTTCCCTCTGATCAGTCTGTCACTAGAGGAATGCAGATAAAACCTTTGGTAAACGAGGAAAAAGGGAGAGTCCTCTCAGTGCTTAGGCAGTGGGTCTCCGCTGTTGGCATGTGCCCAGCATTAGCCCACAGCCGTAAAGGTTTAAAAATGGCAGCATTAGCTGAAATAGTTGTGATTTCATGTTCTGTATGAATACAAGGAATACACATATTATATACAGAACTTTAACTTTTTTTTACTAAAAAAGATTAAGGTACAACTTATATGCAGAAAATTACATAAATCTGAAAGCATACGTTTCTGAATTTTCTACATATTGTCCAGACCTATTTTTCATATGATGGGGCATCATTTCCCACACACTTTTTTTTTTTTTTTAAGATTTTATTTATTTATTTGACAGAGAGAGATCACAAGTAGGCAGAGAGGCAGGCAGAGTGAGAACTCTGCTGAGCAGAAAGCCCGATGTGGGACTTGATCCCAGGACCCTGAGATCATGACCTGAGCCAAAGGCAGAGGCTTAAACTCACTGAGCTTCCCAGGTGCCCAAAGATTTTATATCTTTTAAAATATTGTCAGGGTGCCTGGGTGGCTCAGTCCATTAGGCCTGACCCTGCATTTGGCTCAGGTCAAGATCCCAGGACCTTGGGATCAAGCCCTGCATCCGGCTCCCTCTCTGTCATAAATAAATAAGTAAAATCTTTAATAAATAAATACAAAATAAAACATTGCCAAAATGTTTTCCAGAAAGTTCACACCAAGTTTTCGTGCTATACAGTGCTGATTGTACCACCAGCAGTGACTACTACCTATTTCCCTTTTAATTCCCAGCAAACAAGAGACCCCAAAACTCTGGAATTACAACACAAATAGGGAAGATCTGTTATTAAAAGAATGCTTTTGTCATTTGTGGTAATTTGTACCAGGTCACTATTATCCCATTCTTGATCAGGTATGTGACTTGGAACAAACTTGGCAAAGTTACAAATATCATTTTATACAATTCACATTCCTACAGTAAAATCAGGACTTAAATGCCTCACACATGGAGATGCTCAAAAATTTTTCAACTTATTAACAAGTGTGTGGGAGGGCGCCTGGGTGGCTCAGTGGGTTAAGCCTCTGTCTTCGGCTCAGGTCATGATCTCAGGGTCCTGGGATCGAGTCCCACTTCGGGCTATCTGCTGAGCAGAGAGCCTCCTTCCCCCTCGCTCTCAGCCTACCTCTGTGCCTACTTGTGATCTCTCTCTCCGTCAAATAAATAAATCTTTTAAAAAATTTCTTTTAAGATGTAAATAATTTAGGGCTATTAAGCAGAGGAGGGAACAAACCTGTACTTTGTAGCTCTAGAGGATAGAGATCCAGGGAGACAAGTTTTATTTTTCCTTTTTCCTCTCCATGCAACCAATATTTGGGTATCTACCCTGTTGAGAGTACTGGTTATACAGAGCATGCCTCTTCCTCAGAGAGTTTATATGCTGTTTATTTTTAAAAATTTTTCTAATATTTTATTTATTTATTTGACAGAGAGATCACAAGTGGGCAGACAGGCAAACAGAGAGAGAGAGAGAGAGAAGCAGGCTCCCTGCTGAACAGAGAGCCCGATGTGGAACTTGATCCCAGGACCCTGAGATCATGACCTGAGCTGAAGGCAGTGGCTTAACCCACTGAGCCACCCAGGCACCCTTATATGCTGTTTATTAAAACAAAAGCAGTTCTTCCCTTACAGGTAACACAAGGAACACCATGTTTCGGTACCAGAAAGTAAAATATTTAGAAAGCCAGTGGCGTGATCCCCGCCCCCTGATCTTATCTTAAAGAATTAGGTGTGACTAAACATTTCAGCACAAGAAGATGTTGACCTGGAAGATAGAGTTCATCTTATTATGAGGAAGAACTTCTTAAAATTTTTTTTTATCTATTTATTTGAGAGAGAGTGAGTGGATGCGTGCAAGCAGTGGAAGGGGCAGATGGAGAGGGAGAAGCAGATTCCCTACTAGGCAGGGAGACCTACGCTGGGCTGGATCCCAGGACCTTGTGATCATGACCTGAACCGAAGGCAGACACTTAACCTACTGAGCTACCCAGGCGCCCCGAGAATGAACTTTTTAAGAACGTGGTTCAGGTTCATGTTTTATCTTGAGTAAGGAATAATTTGGAGATTTAAAATTTTACCTTGTTTGTTTTTATAGTTGTTAATTAACAGAATGTTTGCATGCACACACACAGTCACACACTTGTCATTCCTTCATGAGGGAGACCTGATGTTCGATGGATATGTGAGGGAGTTTACACTCAGACAGCAGGAAGAAACTGCAAAATAGCTTTAGAAGTGCCACAGGATTTTTTTCTGTTTTGTTCTTCCATTTATTCTGTGAACCTGCCATATTTATCCTAGAACACGTCAGTAGGAATACAACATTTGTTGAAATAAAGGTATGCATTTGAGAGAGAAACCAGGAAAAAAAAGTAGTCTCTGCAGTCTTTGGTTCTTGGGATTCCTTAAGCCTTGTAAAGAATCCTCTCTGCCGGGGCACCTGGGTGGCTCAGTGGGATAAAGCCTCTGCCTTTGGCTCAGGTCATGATCCCAGGGTCCTGGGATTGAGCCCCGCATCAGGCTCTCTGCGCAGCGGGGAGCCTGCTTCCTCCTCTCTCTCTGCCTGCCTCTCTGCCTACTTGTGATCTCTGCCTATCAAATAAATAAATAATTTTTAAAAGGATGTATCTTTAAAAAAAAAAAAGAATCCTCTCTGCCGTCAGTTCATTTTGCTTCTTGCTGACTTTGTTACCTTGGACCAGTCATTTATTTTAACTTAAATTCTTGTCCATAAAATGAGCCTCAGTACGGGGCGCCTGGGTGGCTCAGTGGGTTAAGCCACTGCCTTCGGCTCAGGTCATGATCTCAGGGTCCTGGGATCGAGTCCCGCATCGGGCTCTCTGCTCAGCAGGGAGCCTGCTTCCCTCTCTCTCTCTGCCTGCCTCTCCGACTACTTGTGATTTCTCTCTGTCAAATAATAAATAAAATCTTTAAAAAAAAAAAATGAGCCTCAGTACTTGCTCTGCCTACCACAAAGGCTTTTGTGTTTTAATTCTGACTTTGAGAACTAAATGCCAAGAGTGAATTTGGAAGCCCCATAAGGTTGGAAGGCCTTTCCGTTTTCTGGGAGAATGAAAGAGAATAATTTGGTTAATTAAATTGTTTAGGTTACCAGCATCTTAGAGCGCTGTGAAGGCAGCTAGCTGGTATCTTGAGTCAGTAGATCTGCGAGCACCTGTTGATGTGTTATCTTGTAACTTGCCCCAAGGTAGCAGTCAGCTTTAGGGTCTTATCAGTAAGTGTCTCACACGTCTAAACGTTATAGGTCATAGGCCAAATAGCAGTGGTGAGGCCTGTTTGCTTTCACAATGTTGGGACTGAGGCCTCAGGTGCTCTCACCAGGCACACGGCCCTCCCTTTGAGTCCCAGTCCTACCTCTTCCCGGCTCTGGGCTCTTAGACAAGACACCTAAACGTTAGTGCCTCAGGCACGTCGTCTATAAAAAGGGGAATATAGTAGTGTCTACTCCCAGAGTCACTGCAGTTAAAACAGGTGGTATATTTAAGAAGCTTAAAATAATGCCTGGGTCACGGTAAATGCTATGTAAATGTCATTGTTAGTGTAGTGGTTCCTGGACTTGGCTTTTATAGACCACAGTTGAATGTGGTAGTGCGAAAACACATACAAATTTACTACTTTTGTAGTTTTGCCAAGGAGGGCATTTATTTATTTTTTTTTAATTTTTAATTTTTTATAAACATGTATATATATTTTTTTAAGATTTTATTTATTCATTTGACAGAGAAATCACAAGTAGATGGAGAGGCAGACAGAGAGAGAGAGGGAAGCAGGCTCCCCGCTGAGCAGAGAGCCCGATGCGGGACTCAATCCCAGGACTCTGAGATCATGACCCGAGCCGAAGGCAGCGGCTTAACCCACTGAGCCACCCAGGTGCCCCTATAAACATATATTTTTATCCCCAGGGGTACAGGTCTGTGAATCGCTAGGTTTACACACTTCACAGCACTCACCAAAGCACATACCCTCCCCAATGTCCATAACCCCACCCCCCTTCTCCTAACTTCCCTCCCCACAGCAACCCTCCGTTTGTTTTGTGAGATTAAGAGTCACTTATGGTTTGTCTCCCTCCCAATCCCATCTTGTTTCATTTATTCTTCTCCTACCCACTTAAGCCCCCATGTTGCATCACCACTTCCTCATATCAGAAAGATCATATGATAGTTGTCTTTCTCCGCTTGACTTATTTCGCTAAGCATGATACGCTCTAGTTCCATCCATGTTGTCGCAAATGGCTAGATTTCATTTCTTTTGATGGCTGCATAGTATTCCATTGTGTGTATATACCACATCTTTTTTATCCATTCATCTGTTGATGGACATCTAGGTTCTTTCCATAGTTTGGCTATTGTGGACATTGCTGCTATAAACATTTGGGTGCATGTGCCCCTTCGGATCACTACGTTTGTATCTTTAGGGTAAATACCCAGTAGTGCAATTGCTGGGTCATAGGGCAGCCAAGGAGGGCATTTAAAAAAGAAATTCTTCTTACTATTCTTTTATTAAAAAAATAGGATCCATTATCAGAATAAAAGGTAGCCCTTCTCAAGGAAACTGGCAGCCATACATGGACATTTGTAGGTATATGTTTCTAGATCTCATTTTTACGTAGACTGGGGAAAATTTTGCCACAGGCCAGCACCAATGATGTGTGGGTAGATATTTAGAGAGACAGACATATATTCATATCCCCACTCCTCCATTTATTTTGTCACTCTAAACAATCTCTTTGACTTCTCTGAGCCTTCTCTTGAGTTTTCTCACATGTAAAACAAAGATGGTAATATCCGCTTTGCTGGGTTGTTGTGAGAAACTGAGGTAACGAATGAAACGTTTGGCATATAGTAAGTGCTAAATTGATAGAAGTTGTTATTCTCAATTGGGAAGTTAAGTATTCGTTGGGACCCAGTTAAGTGAAATCCGCAGTACTGCACCCTTTGGGAAATCTGAGAGGTTAGGTGTTGCGCTTGATTGCGGCGGTCTCTTACAAGGTATCCTTCTCTGCATCCTTTCCTCCTGTTTATTCTCCTGACGAGTCACTGAACAAAGCCTGGCTGTTGCATTCCCTTGCTTAGACACCTGGAGTGCGTTTTCTCTTGCCTAGTACAGTGCCTGACTTGTGATGGGTTCCTAATTAATGCCTGAACGAAGGATAGAGTAGTCCAGCTGTGCACACCGGAGAGATGGTTCTGACAATAGTCGAACACTGATACAATGTACTAAGTCAGTATACCAGGGTTCCACAGCTAGATCCTACAGCTTGCTGAAGTTCCAGCAGCTGGCCCCCATGGCTTCGGGCATTTTAATAGCCTGTGGGGCATGGCTGGAAGGTGTCTACAAAACTAGCTCAACCTAGAACGGTTTGGACTTTTCAGACCTTCCCTCCTCCTCATATGACAGCACAACATCCCTTTTCCCTGTACGCTCACCCCTAGGGAAATCCTTTTCCTTTCCACCAAGTGAAGCTCAGTCTGCAGATACTCCTGCAGTAATAGCCCTCCGTGCTTCCTTTGTCCTTTCCATACACAGGCATTGTTCTATCCATTTTCCACGTGGTGACTCAAGGAATCCACTTAATAGTCCTCAGAAGTAGGTTCTCTCATTGTATCCATTTTATGGATAAGGGAACTGAGGCTGCTCATGCTAGGTAGTGTCAGATTCAGGGACTGGAGGGTTTCCCTATTTCACCTGAGAGGGACTGGATTGTTCCACAGCTCTCTGCTGGGCTGGTTTTGTGTGTGTGCTCTCTCTCTCTCTTGCTCTCTCCCTGTGGGGTTAATCACCTTCGATTCACATATTGACCTCGATTATTGGGAAATGTTTCTTCCACTGTAAGGTATTTGGGTGAGCATAGTGCATTCTTCGGTTTGTCCCCTTGATCCTTAGTTTAGTTTACCTGTTAAAGATTTCCAGAATGATCTGGCAGTGAATTCCAGTTCTGTTTTCCCTCCTTCTTTTTAGTGAGGTCCTAATTGGACTTCATTCTCTGGTTTCTCATTTTAGGGTATTTTCATCTAAGTTTATCTCAGCAAAATATAAATCAAAGCCTGTCACCCATTCGTTTTTATAATGCCTCCTTGAAGTATTTTGCTTTTGGGTTTTGGGGAATTGCCCTGGAAATTTTGGTATTGCATGATTCAGGCTAGGGCCAGTGTCATGTGCTGTTCTCTCACCAGCCAGCCTGGAATGCTCACTTTAATACCCATTTCAAATATAAACGTATTTTTCCAGAAACCTTCCCCAGACCATCCCTCTCTATTTCTGGGTCTGAATTAGCATTAGGGCTTTTTTGTAGATCAGCCCTGTCTAGTAGAACTTTTTGCACTGTTCTTTCTTTCTTTCTTTAAAGATTATTTATTTATTTGACAGAGAAAGGCACAGCGAGAGAGGGAACATAAGCAGGAAGAGTGGGAGAGGGGGAAGCAGGCTTCTAGCTGAGCAGGGAGCCCGATGTGGGGCTTGATCCCAGGACCCCGGGGTCATGACCAGAGCCGAAGGCAGACACCTAACTGAGCCACCCAGGTACCCCTGCACTGTTCTTTATGTTTCTACTTGAAATGCAGTTGTAGTGGACTGAGAAACTGAATTTTTAAAAAAATTTTATTTATTTGACAGCACAAGTAGGTGGAGTGGCAGGCAAAGGGAAAGGGAGAAACAGGCTCCCCGCCCCCAACCCCCACCATGCGAGGGACCCTGGCAGATGCTGAAGGCAGATGCCTAACTGACTGAGCCACCTAGGCATCCTGAGAAACTGAATTTTAAATATTACTTGATTTTTTTAAAAAAGATTTTATTTATTAATGTGTGTGCATGTGTACAGAAGTTGGGGAAAGGGTCAGAGAGAGAAGTAGGCTCTCTGCGAAGGGCTCCATCCCAGGACCCTGGGATCATGGCATGACCTGAGCTATGGCAGATGCTTTACTGACTGAGCCATCTGGGCACTGCTAAATATTATTTAATTTTGATGAAATGTTAGCCCAGATATTGGGAGTACAGATCTACATGATATGGTCCAGAAGATAGAATTTGTTTTTGTTTGTTTCTTCGAACTCTGGCATAGGACTGTGCTCCTTGGTGTTTCTGATGAATGTTTGAGAGGTAGCCCTCAATGGCTAAAATAATAAGGAAAGGTGAAATATTACTTAAATTCTACCTCCCCCCAAAAAATTAAAAAAAATTCTACCTTCTACAGATAACCATTGTTAACAAGTGTGTTTTAATTCTAGAAAAAAAATTCCTGTTTTTCATTGACAGTGATTTCTGCACAGGATTCATCTTCGATTCTAGAAATCAACTTTTTTTGTTTTGAGTTTACTTATTTACTTCCTTATCTATTTATTTTAGCAATCACTACCCAATGTGGGGCTCAAGCTCATGACCCTGAGAGCAAGAGTCAGATGCTCTTCTGACCGAGCCAGCAAGTGCCCCTCTAGAAATCAACATTAATCAAGGTTGTTGCAGGTTTGGGAATTTTAGGAGATGAAGGCTTAGAATCCAGGTCATAAATGCGACGGAAACAAGTATGACTAATTTTGGTCAGGTGCCTTTATAAAGACTGTTGTGACATAATGGAATTCTGTTCTAATGCTTAGAGTTCTTAGTGAAAATCTAGGAAAGGGGCGCCTGCGTGGCTCAGTCGTTAAGCCTCTGCTTTTGTCTCGGGTCATGATCCCAGGGTCCTGGGATCGAGCCCTGCACTGGGCTCCCTACTTGGTGGGAAGCCTGCTTCTCCCTCTCCCGTTTTCCCTGCTTGTGTTCCCTCTCTTTCTCTCTCTGTCAAATAAATAAAATCTTTAAAAAAAATTTTTTTAGGAAAGAGGATGAATCATCCTTCTTTCCTCTTCCATAGTGCAGATGATTTTGCCAGCATTTTGCTTTGAGGATGATTTGGGAGTTCAGGGGATTTTGGCTTTACTCCTTGGGGTGGTTGGGGTATTGGAGAAAAGAAATTAAAGGGATTTATTACTTGGTGGCAAGTTTGAGGAAGCAAAAATGGGTCTGCTTGAATTTCTTTTCCATAGTGGAAGCAGCACCTTAAGCCAAGTTATTTTTGTGAATATGTGTGTGTGTGTGTGTAAGTGTGCATATGTTTGTGAGTGTGCATGCATCTTTCCTATGTAAAGATGTCATTGATTTCATTTTTTGTTAAATTTCTCTTTTTTTTTTTAAGATTTTATTTATTTTATTTGACAGAGAGAGAGATCACAAGTAGGCAGAGAGGCAGGCAGAGACAGGGGGAAGCAGGCTCCCTGCTGAGCAGAGAGCCTGATGCGGGGCTCGATCCCAGGACACTGAGATCATGACCGGAGCCGAAGGCAGCGGCTTAATCCACTGAGCCACCCAGGCACCCCGTTAAATTTCTCTTAATCCCTAACAGTTTTCCCTATTTCAGATCATCTGAATTGGTAAATTCCGTTCTGTTTTGATATGTGTTTTACCTTCCCAGTGGACTGGTGATGGCAGGGGATGAGGAGCAAAGATGGAAGAGGGATGATAAATGATAAGTCTGTGCTGCTTAGAGGTAAAGGAAGGAATTTTTAAGTCTTTGAATTAAGTGGAATGTGGAAATCTTGGATTGGATCCTGGAACAGAAAAGAGAATTGATGCAAAAACTGGTAAAATACAAATAAAGTCTGTGGTTTAGTTTTCGCACCAAAGATAATTTCTTTGTTTTGACACGTACCTTGGTAATGTTACTATTAGGGGTAGCTGGTGAATGGGATATGGAAACTCTGAAATAGTCTGCAGCATTCCTGTAAATCTAAAGTCATTCCAAAATAAGTTGTTGTTTTGTTTTTTGTGTGTATTTTTTGTTTTTTTAAGCCAAGAGGAGTAAGAGCTTCAAGGGCTATGGCTTTAGGAAGGGGGAGGCACATCCAAATTCGCTTTATAAAAGGGACCTCTAGGAGTTCCGCCCATCTCTGTCCACTTTCTTCCTTAAATTCAGTGTTCCAGCCGTGTTGAGTGACTGTAGCTCTCCCAGAGATCTGTGCTTCTGGGCCTTTTTCATATACTGTTTACTTTTTTCTGGGGTGTTCTCCTGCTACCCCCATTCCCACCCAAACCAAACAAAAACTTAACTGATTTCTTTTAATTCTTTAGATCTGGCTTAGATTTTATTCCTCTCAGAAAGCCTTCCTTGACTGACCCTCAGTGGTCAGGTCTTGTCTGAGTTTGCCTCTGATGTGGTGCTTATTACTCTGTGATCGAACTGCCTGTTTTCTTTTCTCTTTCTCCAACTACATCTTAAGCTCCTTGAAAGCAGAGGCTATGCTTTCCATTCTTTTATCTCTAAACATATACCTTACGTGGCCCCTGGGTCGCTCATTCAATGAAGTGTCTGACTCTTGATTTCATCTCAGGGTCCTGAGCCCCATGTTGGGTTCCATGCTGGGCATGGAGCCTGCTTTTAAGATTCTCTCTTTTCCTCCCTACCCCACCCCTTTCTCTCTCTTTCTCAAAAAAAAGGCATATAACCCAGGAATCTAAACAACCTTGATATTCAGGAGATTTTTTTTTTTTTTTAAGATTTTATTTATTTAGTTGACAGAGACACACAGGGAGAAGAGAGATGGAACAGAAGCAGAGGAGTGGGAGAGGGAGAAGCAGGCTTCCTGCTGAGCAGGAAGCCTGATGCGGGCTAGATCCCAGTACCCTGGGATCATGTTCTGAACTGAAGGCAGTTGCCCAGTCAGCTGAGCCACCCAGGCACCCCCAGGAGATATTTCTTAAACAAAGAGCTCCATAGGAGGGGCGCCTGGCTCGCTCAGTCAGGGGAGCATTAGGCTCTTGATCTCAGGGTTATGAGTTTGAGTCCACGTTAGGTGTAAAGATTACTTAAAAGAAAAAAAAAAAAGGCTCCACATCAAGAAGGCGGAATGCCTCACGTCTTAGGCTCCACTGGCAGTTTCGCTCACGCCTTTAAGGAATGGTGGCCGTGGTTTGCTGTAAACCAGCGTATATGCCATAGACGGCCAAACCCCTGCCATAAAGAAGACTACAGAGATGAGAAAGCACATTTTTTTACAGGCTTATTCTTATATTTCCTGTATATCAAGCTCCAGGGATTTAATTTAGGTAAATATTTAAAAATGGGCTAGTTATGTAGCATATCTCTTCCTGTACTATGTGAATTTATCTTGTTTTATCCTAAGAGATAATGTGCAGGTTGTTTTAAATCTGTTCTTTTTAAACCAATCAGTAATGATCTAGAATGTGCGCAGTCCTAGGTGGAATACGTAATACCAGCAGATATGGTTGCTGCTTCTGGATGCTTACATTCTGGTTGGCAGAAAGAGAACATCCTCCCCCCACAGTGTGTTACTGTGGCTGAGTAACATGATTCAGGTAGCAAGAGGAGTAGGGCCCTTATGGGTGTTAAGACATTGCAGGTGGTAAAGCCATCACCCCTATTTTCAGTTTCCCTCCATATCCGTATGACCCTTAAAAACCAAAATGGTTGGTGAATTTGTGTCCCCTCTACTTAGATGTGACTAGAAAAGCGGGTTTTGAGCAGAGGCTGTGTACTGAGGATCTGTGATCCTTAAGGGACTGGTTGAGGGAGTGTCTATGATGCTCTCAAGTGTGTGTACTGCATGTTGGTTTTGTTTGCTTTTTGTGGGGCAACAATCTGTAGCTTTCATTAAATTCTCAAAGGAATCCATGACCCAAAAAAGATTAGAACCACTGGTTTCGAGTAACATTGAGACCCATGGCCTCGTTTTGTCTTCCTTTTATTTTAGCGTCTTAGACTGGGCACTGCATTTTGTTTTTCTGTGATACTTGGAGGAGTCTTTGTTGCAAGTAATTGTAGTTTGAGTATCTAAGGGAGAATTGTGTAAAATGTTCTTTTTGGGGATGACGAAGCTTGGTATTGTGGCTCTTAAGCTTTCATCTGTTCTCTTATTATTTAATAAAAAACATTTCATATTTAATAAATGTGCTGGTGAAGCGAGAACTAAAATATCTTCATATTTAAAATAATAATCATTGCTTTCCTAGGTCCAGGTAGCTGAGCAGTGGCCACAGAAAGGTGAGGATGACTAGGTCCTGGCCCTAAATAAATAGGCTTTGGTGATTGGCAGTTTAAGTACTCAGCGGTGGTAGCTGGTAGTCTTACGGGAGCAACTATCATGTTGTATAATGGCTGTAGTCTTGGAGGATGTACAGGGTAGCATGGGCAAGATAGCAACACAGGGGGAAGATTATTTAAACTTTGTTTTAGTGAAATTTTACTGTTGACTTATCTCATTACCTCATTGGTATGTTGCAAAACTTTGCATGTGAGGGTATAACAGATTAGGAGCGTTTCCAAGCTTGGAGAGGTCCAGTTGGAAACAATGAAGCCCCCGCTGTGACACACATACTCACATGGAACTCTTTTAAAGACTGTTGGCACAGTTTCCCAGTCTCTGGTCTCCCATATAGGGTTCTCTCTGCCCTAGTCACTTAACGAGTATTTATCGGCAACCTAGAGGGTATGTAATTCTGGACTGGACCCTTGGACTTCACTGTTTACTTACTAGGAGATGGCAGTATCTTTTGATCTCTCCCACTAATCAATACCATGACAAGGTCACCTCTGCTGAGAGAGGCAGTATCGCTGGGCTTTGAAAGTCAAACTTTGGGGACGCCTAGGGGGCTCAGGCAGTTGAGCGTCTGCCTGCCTTCTGTTAGGGCATGATCCCGGGGTCCTGGAATGGAGCCCTGCATAGCGCTCCCTGCTCAGTGGGGAGCCTGCTTCTCCCTCTCCCTTTGCCTACAGTTTCCCCTGCTCAAGCACGTGCACTTGCTTTCTCCCTCGCCCCCCACCCCCGTGTGTGTGTGTCAAATAAATAAATAAATATGGGGCGCCTGGGTGGCTCAGTGGGTTAAGCCGCTGCCTTCGGCTCAGGTCATGATCTCAGGGTCCTGGGATTGAGTCCCGCATCGGGCTCTCTGCTCAGCAGGGAGCCTGCTTCCTCCTCTCTCTCTCTCTGCCTGCCTCTCTGCCTACTTGTGATCTCTCTCTCTCTCTGTCTAATAAATAAATAAATAAATCTTTTATAAATAAATAAATAAAAATCTTAAATTAAAAAAAAAATAGCATGCCAGAGTTGCAAACCCAGAGCTGCCATTTTCCAGCGAGGTTACCTCAAGTCAGGTCAGGGTTGACCCCTCTGAGCTTCAGTTTCCTTCTGTGTAAACAAGGATATAACTATTCATCACATATAGAACTTTCACCTTATATACTGCATGTCCACTGCTTTGCAGAGGGTCTGTCCCATAGTAGGGCCCAATGAACGGAAGCTGTATTTGTTATTAGTGGGCAAGGATTATAAATCTTGGAAAAATTCCCTCATTTTATTTATTCACTAAGGGTAATTACTGTGTCACTCAGAAGAAAGAGAATTCTACTTATGTGACTCAGGAAATTGGCTACTCCTAATTAGTAGTAGAAATAGTAACTGAGTTGTTTTTTGTTTGTTTGTTTTGTTTTGCCTGTCCTATAATTTTTGCTTGCACAAGGGTTCTTAATCTGGGGTTTCTGAATTTTTTGTGTAAGTGCATTTTTCTGAGGGAGAGGGTCCAAGTTTTCATCAGATTGTTAAAGGGATCCTAACTGGTAAGAGATTACTTGGTTAATCTACCATTGGGTGGATGGAGAGCCACAGTTGGTACCCTTGATCCTGAAATTGTCCATCACAATAAGGTACAGCCGAGAAGACTTCTCTAAATAAAAAAGAACACAGTTAGCATCTAGAGTGAATGCTCCAAGTCTTGTGTGTGCTTTTTTTCCCTTTGGCAAAGAGGATGTGGGACCAATCGGAAAGAGAGGTGCCAGGAGACAGTGAGAACTGCTCGTAGAATGACATGGCAGTTTCTCATCTTCGGGCTTAGCTCTTAACACAGGCTGATTTCAGACCATCACTTGGCCTTCTCATCCCGCACCACGCCTTCCAGGCAGACGCGCCACTTGCTTTCTCCTGAACACACGTTCAGGTTCTGTCAGCTCATGCTGGTCCTCTGCTGAGACTGTCCCTTCTCCCGTAATTCGCAGGTCCAGGTCTCCTTCCTGATACTGCCTATCTTAATTATCATCAACCTGTAGGTCCCTTAGAACAGTGACAGTCATTCAGCTTCATCCTCCACGGGCCCTGCCTGTGCGCTCTGCACGGTCATATTATTATACATAATAAAGGGTTGTGGACCGAAAGTGAAGACTGCTGCGTAAGGAACGAAATGCCTGCTTACAGGAGGAAAAGGGTATAGGTTAAATTTATGGAAAACATAAAAAATGATGAGATGCCAGTGTGAGTTCTGAGTTCTGAGAGAGAGTCTGGGAAACCCTTTTATAGCCTCAGTGACAGTCTGATTAGGGGGGAAAACCCACCCTGACTTAGGACACAAGAGTGTGGGGAACAGGTGGCCAGCAGTATGGTCCTGGCTGTGCCATAGTACTTCTGGACTGGGCTTAGCTTCTCTGCAAAGGATTTTTTTTTTCTTTTTTAAGATTTTATTTTTAGAGGCACCTGGGTGGCTCAGTGGGTTAAAGCCTCTGCCTTCGGCTCGGGTTAAGTAATCTCTTCACCCAATGTGGGGCTCCAACTCCACCGGCTGAGCCAGCCAAGAGCCCCTGGATTGGACTTTTTGAACATGTAGTAGAGGTGTTGATGAGCATTTGCCACATACCAGATACCCCCTGCTTCTGTTCAGTGCAGTGTACTGGGTGGGATGCTAGTCCCTTCGCCATCATGAAGTCTTTGATCTAGATAGTGGGCACCGGTCACTGGGATTGTTATGAGGATTAAATGAGAAAGCACTTTGAAGATTATTAAATGCTCTTCTCTTATATTATTATGAGTATTGCCCCCACCCTTCCTTTGACCTATAATTCAAGCAGATTAAAAATACTTAAAATGCATGCCAAGGTCACTGCCAGCATTTTTACATTATCCAATCCCCACTGAGGTTTTTGTAGCATATTGTAGGCAAATTAGTGTAGGAAGAGTGAGTGGAAGCTTTTTGCACCAATAGAGGAGTATGATCCCAGGGTTTAGGTAGATCCAGGAACTTAATTCCTTCCATTATAAGTGAGTCCCTTTAACAGGATTGGGATATAGATTTGTAATACCGTCGTCACCAACTGGCAATATATGAGGAGAGCACGTTTACTTACAAATAGTTTTTTTTTTTTAAGATTTTATTTATTTGTCAGGGATAGAGGGAGAGAGAGCGAGTGAGCACAGGCAGACAGAGAGGCAGGCAGAGGCAGAGGGAGAAGCAGGCTCCCTGCCGAGCAGGGAGCCCAATGTGGGACTCTATCCCAGGACCCTGGGATCATGACCTGAGCCAAAGGCAGCTGCTTAACCAACTGAGCCACCCAGGCATCCCTTACAAATAGTTTTGAAGTGTTTCTGTACTGGGTTTGTTTCTGCGTTTCCATTGAGTTCTTACTTTTTTTTTTTTTTTTAAGATTTTATTTATTTATTTATTTGGGAGAGACAGAGTGAATGCACACAAGCGGGTTGGAGGGAGAAGCAGGCTTCCTGCTAGGTAGGAGCCAGATGTGGGACTCCATCCCAGAACCCCAGGATGATGACCTGAGCCGAAGGCAAGCGCTTACGACTGAGCCACTCAGGTGCCCCAAGTTCTTAGTATTTTTTAAAAGATTTCGAATTGGCTCTTAAATTCCTTTTTTTTGACTCTTAAATTCTTATATACAATTTCACATTGGTGAAGACTGCATTTTGGGAAAAACCAAGCAAGTCTACTGATTTGGGCTTTTTGATCATAAAGTCAGAATGAGGTCGTTTTCCATGTGGTTCCATTTTTATTTTTTTATTTTTTTATTTTTATTTTTAAAAATATTTTATTTATTTATTTATTTATTTATTTTACAGTCAGAAATCACAAGCAGGCAGAGAGGCAGGCAGAGAAAGGAGGA
Organism: Mustela putorius furo; assembly: GCF_011764305.1. Lineage (NCBI taxonomy): Eukaryota > Metazoa > Chordata > Mammalia > Carnivora > Mustelidae > Mustela > Mustela putorius. The sequence continues at coordinate 12,692,479 of NW_025421310.1, read as the reverse complement.
AGGGAAGCAGGCTCACTGCTGAGCAGAGAGCCCGACTCGGGGCTCCATCCCAGGACCCCAGGATCATGACCTGAGCCGAAGGCAGAGCTCTAACCCACTGAGCCATCCAGGCACCTCTCATGTGCTTCCATTTTTAATTTTTTAAAAAATTTTAGAAGTTTTAATTCTTTTTTAGTAAGCACAGTGTGGGGCTTGAACTCATGACCCCAAGTTCAAAAGTCTCATGCTCTACCTCCTGAGCCATCCAGGTCCCCCAGGTTGAGAACTTTTTTTTTTTTTAGATTTTATTTATTTAGGGGCACCTGAGTGGCTCAGTGGATTAAGCCTCTGCCTTCAGCTCAGGTCATGATCTCAGGGACCTGGGATCGAGCCCTGCATTGGGCTCTCTGCTTGGCAGGGATCCTGCTTTCCCCTCTCTCTCTCTCTGCCTGCCTCTCGGCCTACTTGTGATCTGTCTCTCTGTCAAATAAACAAAATCTTAAAAAATTTATTTATTTATTTGACAGAGAAACAGCGAGAGAAAATACGAACAGGGGGAGAGGGAGAAGCAGGCTTCCCGCCAAGTAAGGAGCCTGATGCAGGGCTCACTACCAAGACTCTGGGATCATAACCTGAGCTTTAGGCAGCTGCTCAACCAACTGAGCCACCTAGTCACCCCCCAGGCTGAGTATTTTTAGGTACAACTCCCTTACCCTTCAGATTTGTCCCCAGCACCCTCAACACAAAGAGCAAATGATGCAATTAGGGTGTAATCGGTGGCTTATGGATTTCAAGGAAAGTTATTTCCACACAGCTCAGAAGCTCATGGACAAAAAGTCAGGCTTCCTTTTAGATTTGGCGAATTTATAAAGGACCTGATGAAGTCAGATTTCTTACCTTGAGGTTAGAGATTTTGAGTGTAAAACAGTGATGTGAAATTTCTAAGGCAGCTTTGATTTATGAATAAAATCTTCTGATTCGTTCTTTGAGCTATTATAATTTTTTCTTTGAAACTTTGAATGGAATTGACTTTGTTTACACTGTATCCTGGTGTTTTTCACTTTTAGTGAAAGAAATGTCAGGGAGAGGTCTTTTCCCACTGTGTGCCCCCACTGCATCACATTTTACTCTACTGTTTTGTGAGTTCTTCTTCTTCTTCTTCTTTTTTTTTTTTTAAGATTTTATTTATTTATTCGACAGACAGAAATCACAATTAGGCAGGGAGGCAGGCAGAGAGAGAGGGAGGGGGAAGCAGGTTTCCTGCTAAGCAGAGAGCCTGATGCGGAGCTCGATCCCAGGACTCTGGGATCATGACCTGAGCCTGCCCCTATTTTTTGAGTTCTTGAGATTGGAATAAGAGAGATGGATTTTCCCCTACCCACTGATTTTTAGTATAGGCATTTTAATTCCTTTAGGGGCGCCTGGGTGACTTTGTTGTTTGATGTTTGCATTTGGCTCAGGTCATGGTGCCGGGGTCCTGGGGTCAGGCCCTGCATAAGGTTCTCTGCATAGTGGGGAACCTGTCTCTCTCTCCCTCTGCCTGCAGCCTCCCCTGCTCTCTTTGTCAAATAAATACATATTTTTAAAAATTGAGACTGATTTTTCACCATAGTATTTAATTTTATGATTGTCCTCATGAGGGCTCAACCCTTACAGGATTTATGTGAACATTGCCGTCTGATTGGTATGAAAGAAATAGTTTTTCTGGAGCCTTGAAAGAATGTTTCCAGAATAGTGAAGTCACGTAATTACTACTTTAGTGATTTTTCAGGCATACTTTGTGAGTAGAAATGAATTTTTGCAATGGAGTAAGGAAAAAAAAACAGAGTTAAGTTTAAGGGCAAAAACTTACCGCGTCTTGTCCCTTCCATGGTATGAGAAAGGAAGAAAGGTACAAGTTAGTGTTGTCACACAACTTAATGCTCAGACCACTAAAGCTATATTGATTCTCAGTTGCAGATTATACTGAAGTTTAAAGACATCCATTTTCCTTTAGGTGTCACTTTGGAAATGGTCTGCATTGTGTTTCAGACTATGACAGATACTCTGTTTCTCTTGTGAGTTTTGGGCGACATCCCTGTTCCCACTGAGGAGACAGCATATTGAATCTTTGTGCCCGTGAATGAGGCATGTCATCTCTGGGTCTCAGTGTCCTTATTTCGGGAGAGTGAAGGGAATACCTGTCCTTCCCCGGTTGTAAGGCAAGGAATGTAATAGTACTTTGAGCGATGTAAGGTACTCACACATCACTGTGGGGAGTGTATCATTCAAGTTTTGCCTCTAGGTAAAGAAGAGTGCCTCCCCCACCCCCTGCGAAAACCTCTGCTAGTCAAGTGGATTCTAGAACTCACAGCTGTGGTTTTCCTTGGGAAGTCTCAAGCGGCACAGCTCTTGTTCGTCCTGTCTTCGCAGCAGCACAGGCGCGGGCTTCATTTCAGCCAGGTGTGCGGGCTTCGGCTACGGGCAGCAAGGGTCGCATGAAGCTGGGTGATCTGTAGTGAGTCATTTCACCTCTCTGAGACTGTTTTCTCATCTGTAAGGTGGGGGTTGTAATAGTACCTGCTGCTTTTGGATTATTGTGAAAAATGAAATGAAGTCACATGCATATTGTTTATTCTGTGCTGTGCCTGGCTAGTGACTGTATGCTAGTATAAAAGATGAGAAAACTGGTGGTGCCTGATGTGTGTGTGTGTGTGTAAAGCCAGTTCTAGGGCATCTTCTGTTCCTTCCCCTTCCCCACTTACTGTGTCGGGGCACACTGGCGTACCGCTCTTGCTCTGACTGGCCTTTTACTTCTCACCTGCCCCCAACACGGCCCTCAGGAGATGGCGAATAAGCAATGAACTCAGAGCCCTTCATTGTGAAGCATTGGCTTAAGTATCAAATGATGTGATTGTCTGCGGTAATTGATAGATTTATTTTCGTATATTCCAATGTGGTGAGAACTGATTATCTATGAAGCATTCAGTAAATCCCATTTTACCAGAACTTTTCATTTGTCAGTCTCTGAAAAGATTTTATCATGCCTAATACTTGGAAAACGCTTGTACTGGGTTGTAGGGTATGGTTTCCTACGGTAGACTTGTTCAAATTAATAATGGAACGGGCTGGAAATGTTCAAGTATTTATCTGTTAGGCATGTTGGTAAATGAAGTATGAAAATGACAACAGCTGATGGCTTAGTTCTGGAAGTCTGTGAAGGTCAAGCTGCTTTTATGCTCTTGTTGGGGTTTATATCGTTTTTAAGGTTTCCATTTCATGAAACTTTTTTTTTTTTTTAAAGATTTTATTTATTTATTTGACAGAGAGAGATCACAGGTAGGTAGAGAGGCTGGTGCAGAGAGAGAGAGAGAGAGGGAAGCAGGCTCCCTGCCAAGCAGAGAGCCCGATGTGGGACTCGATCCCAGGACCCTAAGATCATGACCCGAGCCGAAGGCAGCGGCTTAACCCACTGAGCCACCCATGCGCCCCTCATGAAACATTTTTTATTGATGGAAAGCTGGAGCACCAGATGATGTATAACGATGGGCCATAGGTATGGTTTTAATAGTTGTTAGCCTCCGGAGTTAGCATTTTTTACTTAACCTTTAAAAAAAATTTACACCGTCAAAAAAAATTTTTTTACACCCTCCAACTCTTATTATTATCTTGATTTATTATTATTATTTTTTTATTTGACAGAGAGAGATCACAGGTAGGCAGAGAGGCAGGCAGAGAGAGAGGAGGAAGCAGGCTCCCTGCTGAGCAGAGAGCCCAATGCGGGACTCGATCCCAGGACCCTGAGATCATGACCTGAGCCGAAGGCAGAGGCTTAACCTACTGAGCCACCCAGGCACCCCTCAGGCTAGATCTTTAACCAAAAAAAAATGGAGGCCTTCCTCAGAAGTATAGAGCTAGCATGGCTTTGTCAAGGCAGAGGTGAAAATCCCTGCCCTGTGTGCCTGGGGAACTCCTCTGTCTCTCCCTCCTTAGTAGCTGCATGTCAGGACTGATAAAGATTCAGAATTTTTCTGTTCAGGACTTTGGATGAGATTTGTTTTCAAGTTGCTTTTTAGAATGAGACTGACTATCTGCTTGGCCTTCATCCCCCAATCTGCATGACTTCCAAAGCGTTCTAGCAGTCCTCAGTCAAGACGCCACATACCTAAGAAGTACCTCCTGTGTGTGAGGTGCTGGGGAGACAGAAGGAAACGCTTGGAAGGCTTCTCCCTATTTTGTAGAAACTTGGTTAGTCAAAGAGAGATGCAATATCGACTTCCTCTTGAAAAAACACAAATATATATGTAATGTGTGTGTATACATGTATACACATACACACATACATATATAGCTGAATGTACAGTGAAACTAACATCTTAGTCTTTAGAACTCAAAAAGTGCATTGTAGGGGCGCCTGGGTGGCTCAGTTGGGGTCTGCACTCTGCTCAGGTCATGATTCCAGGGTCCTGGGATCGAGTCCCACTTTAGGCTTCCTGCTCAACGGGGAGTCTGCCTTCTCTCTCTGCCTGCTGCTCCCCTGCTTATGCTCACTCTCTCTTTCTCTCTCTCAACCTAATAATCTTTTTTATTTTTTTATTAAAGATTTTTAATTTAATTTATTTATTTGACAGAGAGAGAGATCACAAGTAGGCAGAGAGGCAGGCAGAGAGAGAGGGGAAAGCAGGCTCCCCGCTGAGCAGAGAGCCTGATGCGGGGCTCGATCCCAGGACCCTGAGATCATGACCTGAGCTGAAGGCAGAGGCTTAACCCACTGAGCCACCTAGGTGCCCCTAATAATCTTTTTTTTTTTAAAGTAACAAAAAGAAAGGAGAAAAAGGTAATATCAGTACATGCTGAGAATATAGAGATTTTCTTAAAAAGTACATTGTCATGTACCCAGGGAGATGTGTTGTAGGACTTCATTGTGTGGGATTTTTTCCTGACTGGTAGTCTTCTTCTGCCGCTCTGCGTTTCCCCTGTCGTCATGGTTGGTGCCGCTGGTTTTATTTCCTCCTCATCTGCTGTTGTGTCTGTACTGTCCAGTCAGGGAAATGGAAACACCGCTCTAGGTGCTTCAAGCAGAGTGGGATTTACATGCAAGCGGTTTGTTCCAGAGGTATTGGAAGGGTAGGAGAGCAAAAGGAGGAAAAGAGGGACGCCTGGGTGGCTCAGTTGGTTAAGCAGCTGCCTTCGGCTCAGGTCATGATCCCAGCGTCCTGGGATCGAGTCCCACATCGGGCTCCTTGCTCAGCGGGGAGCCTGCTTCTCCCTCTGCCTCTGCCTGCCACTCTGTCTGCCTGTGCTCGCTCCCCCCCCCCCCCCCCCTGATAAATAAATAAAAAATCTTTAAAAAAAAAAAAAAAAGGAGGAAAAGAGGGGCTGTGTGTGGAGAAGCAGCAGGGAGAAGGGGCTTGTTACCCAGAGATCAGGAAGCCAGCTGCCTTGTGGCTGGAGCGTCGGCGTCCAGAGCCGCTGGCCTGCTGCCGCGGTTGACCTCCACGCTTCCGCGGGACCCCAGACCCAGCCCTAGGCTGATGGCGCCTCATGGTGCCAGAACTTGCCGTGTGTGCTGTTGCCCGCGGTCCTCCACAGTTGCTCTGCGGCTTCAGACAGACCATCTGTGGAGGAGTGTCGTATCCCTCTCCTGCCACCCAGTCTCCAGCCTTTGGCAGAACCTCAGTGAAAGCCGGCTGGCAAAGGTGTCTGGGAAAGGTAGTTTGCAGGCTTTCAATTTGGTGATACAGAGCAGGGCGGAGGAAGAACAGGTGTGGCCAAATGAATGCAGAAACTGCTTGGGGAGGATGAACGTGTCATAGTGGAGGTGGGTGGAGAAGGCTTGTCCTAAATTGATAAAGTTGGGAAAGGGGAGATGAGTGATGCTATTTCAGATGAGGGTAGAGCCAGAGTAGAGGTTTGGGAATGGGAGTGTGCAAGGCATGTTCAGGGGACAGTTGATCTGGACGGAGCATGGAGTTCTTGCTGAGGGACAGTTAGAAATAAGGTTGAAGAGGTAGGTTGGAGTCAAATTGGGGTAGAAATGTTGCAACAGAAACTGTATTAAAATTAACACAGCACGGTACGTACTGCTTGGACCTGAGAGACCAGTGAGGAAAGTCCCCATAGTCCAGGCTTTGCAAGAAAAGGGCATGACCAAGGCTGTGGTAGTGAGGTTGGAGGGAAACAATCCATCCGAGATAAGCTTTTAACTAGCATAACTGTCAGTGGGTTGGGACATACCCTTGGAGTAAATAATTCAGGTTTTCTCATAGTTTTAATATCTCGATTACTTTTATCTTTGAAGGTTGTTGTTCCCAATTTTAATGCTTTTACTTCTTTCTGGGTGATGCCTTGATAAGACGCATGTTATTATTAGGATATCTCTTGAAGTGGCACTAAATTCACTTTGATCATGAGCTCTATTAGTAAGTTTGAAACCTGTGTAATGTCTGCAGGGGCCCTGATAACTTGAGGTAACAATTCTATTACTTGGGGACACCTTTTTGGCTTTTGTTTGGTTGGGGTTTTTTTGTTTGTTTGTTCTGGGGTTTTTTGAGTTTTTGGGGGGATTTGAGGGGGGACTTTTTTCTTTAGACACTGATTCACTTACCCATTTAGCAGATAATTACTGAGCCAGGTACTAAGTCCAGTGCTGAGGTTGGATAGAAAGCTGAATAGATTTAGACATTATTAAAGCTGAGACATTAGAGCCTCATCTTCTTGGAGTTAAGTTATTACTTAGCAAGAAACACATGAAAACTATTACTTGACCCCAGAGCCTTTGCAGTTATGTTTTCCTTCCCTGGAACAATCTTCTTCCAGATTCCCACATGATTAACTCACTTTTTTGTTTTCTGATTGTCTTTTCCCCTTGCTAGAGTGTGAGCAAGGATCTTTGTGTCTTGTTCATTGCTGTATCCCCAGTGTGTAGGGCAGTGCTTGGCACAATAGTAGGTAATTTACAAAACCAGTAATTTTTTGTTGAATGAGTGAATGAGAAGGAATGAATGGGGGTCATCCAGAGAACTGAAGGAAGGCTACAGTCTAGTGAGAGTCTGGTGAGAAAAGGTAGAATGGTGGAGATGAGATCACATTTGGGGATGTATAAGAATTTGTGGATTTAGCAGAAGGGCAGAGGGAAGCTCTGAGTGGTTGTAAGGAGGGATTGACAAGAGCAGATCTATACTTTAAGAAGATCTTTTGCTGTTCTACAGAGGCAGAAAGCAAGCATAGAGAGGGAAGGAACACTTGAGGCTGTGAGGATCCCGGTGATCTAGCTTGCCTGGCAGCAGATCCACCCTCTCTCAGCTGTTGAATTTGAATGCCTGTTCCGGGGGTGGGGATTGATTGTTATCAGTCTGACTATGGTTGCGTGCACTTAAGTTATCATTAGCCCCAAGAGACCTACCTGTCTCCTTGAAGAACATCATTGTGTGTGGTGATCCTGCTGACAGATGAAAGCTGTCAGGATAACTTGGCTGTGAGATGCCATTTAACTAGTTTGGATCTGTGTGTGCGTCCCTGCCACCCCCTGCAAGATTTAATGACCCAGTTAGGGAGAAAGTCCAGGCCTCTTGGCTTCTCTCCAGGTGTTCTACCACTAAAATGTTAATATTACCTTTCTCAGAATTCTTCGGAATCATTTGTTGGCACTGTAAGTGGCTTTTTAAACTTTGATTTTGCCACTTTTCAAATTGTTTGTACTAGTACTCAAACCCTACAGTTTTGAGTTGCTTTGGTTACTTGAAGAAGGCCTTTTCACTTGGCCTGTGCTTTTTAAAATGGGAGTAGCCTGTGATAGGAATGTTACTGCCTCTTGACATGTTAGTTGGCAAAGTCGTAGAGGCAGCCCTTAATAAAGGTCACTTCGGAAGAATATTAGTTGGTTACTTACCATTCTTGGCATTCTTGTGGAATGATACAGGTTTATAGCCTTTTTATTAAGTTCTTAAAATCGAATGCTCTTTAATTAGAAGCAAGCACACATAAAACCTAGTGACTCCAGACAACACTGGCCTACTGTCTTAGATTGTAGAGTGAGGTTTGCACCCGTAGGAATATGGGTTTTGGAGGGGGAATGGAAAGTGGGTGTGAGAAGGCTGTATTTCGAACACATTCCAGCGCCATCCTTGCCATCTGCTTATTGCATCCTTACCAGTGTGGAATGTGGACGTATAGCTTTCAAGCTCAGTTGCCTTTTGATTGCTCCTGACGGGGCTTCCACCTCTCATGGTTGCATTGGGCTTTCCATTACATAGTCAGTACAAAAAATTCAATCAGTAGCCCAAGTTTTGAATTCATGTAGTTACAAGATTTGACAGGCCATGATACATATATTTTAATGGCTGTCTTTGAAATGGTCCACTCCAGTATATTAAATGAGACAGTGGAAGAGTATATAAATTCAAGGATTGGGGCACCTGGGTGGCTCAGTGGGGTAAGCCTCTGCCTTCGGCTCAGGTCATGATCCCGGGGGTCCTGGGATTGAGCCCCACATTGGGCTCTCTGTTCCGCAGGGAGCCTGCTTCCTCCTCTTTCTCTGCCTGCCTCTCTGCCTATTTGTGAGCTCTGTCAAATAAATAAAAATCTTAAAAAAAAAATTCAAGGATTGACTAATTAACACAAAACAACCCTCCCCTTTCCAAAAAGAAGAAAGCAGCAATGGCAGCAGTAGGAGAGCCCCCATCTTACGGGGTGTGATTTTTCCCTGGGCAGAAGGGCTCAGGAAAAGGCATATGGTCTCTTCATCCACATGTGACCCAGGGTGTCCCTGTGGAGAAGACGGAAAAGAAGCACTGGTGGTCTAGATAGGGCACTGTGGTGTAGATAGCGTCTGTAAGTTTACTGGTGGAACCCGACAGACACTCTTTTTTTTTTTTTTTTTGACAGAGTGAGAGAGAAAGACTGAGATCACATGTAGGCAGAGGCAGGCAGATAGAGGCTGGAAGCAGGCTCCCCGCTAAGCAGGGAGCCCCATGCGGGGCTTGATCTCAGGACTCCTTGTCCTGACCTGGGCAGAAGGTAGACGCTTAACTACCTGAGCCACCCAGGTGCCCCCAGACCCCGGCACTCTTGAGGGGGTTTGATAGCCAGAGGGATTGTCCTTCTATGGACAAAATTAAGCCCCTTTACCCAGTGGGCTCTCTGAACAGAAAGCCAAAATAACAGATGGATACTGAAGCAGGTGAGTGTTCTGAGGAATTGGGAAGATGTGCACAGAAGTGAAAGGAGCGGAGCTGAATCATGTTCATTCATCACTAAATCTTCTCTTCCTCCTGTAGTCACATTAGCCAGGTGGTAAACATTTTCATTTTAGATTTTAACATAGTCGATGCCATGGGTCATCAAAATCAGTCTGCTGATAAGGTTTTATAAAAGTGGGGGTACTTCTCTATTCCATTCTTTCTAATGTGAATTAGAAATCAGGAATAGCTATTTGTTGTACTTTGATTTTAAGACTTTTCAAAAGAATGTACCTGCAGTATGTTCCTCAGGACCACATGCAGCCTGGGGAGTAGGAGGTAAGGTCGTTGATGGGGACAGTGTGTGGGTTTCTGTTGGGATGAAATAGGGCAGGCATTCTGTGCATCTGTAACTGAGAAAAGTATGTTATTACCTAATATGAGTGTATTTTTGAGAATTTTAACTCAGACATGGTTTTCTGAACAGCAGCCAAATATATGAGGTCAAGGTGATTTCCTCTAGTGGGACAGCTGTCATGGAAGAGTAGGCTGGGTCTGTTTTCCTTAAGTCTGAGGGCCACAGTAGTGATAAGAGGTGACTCACTGATCTTCATGAAAATTACTGGCTAAGGACTTTCAAGGAATGGTGGTTGATAAGGAGGAACTAGTTACTATTCTGGTCTGTTATCTAAGGGAAAATCATGAAGCTAGCATTTTACAGAAAATGCCACTTATTAAATTCCTTAGATGATCACGAGTGTTTTCTCAGTTATTTTTGGGCTCCCCGACAGAACATGTTACTTTTATAGTTTGAAATTTATCTTGAAGTAATGGGTGGTAGATAGGTACTATACAGAACATGTAGCAGAAGCTCGTGAGACTATGCTTATGGGGAGGGCGGAGATCGTAGCTGGAGTGCATACTGGCATCATGTTATTCCTCAGTGTCCCCTTCCCATTTTGATTTTTTTTTAAAGATTTTATTTATTTATTTATTTATTTGACAGAGATCACAGGTAGGCAGAGAGGCAGGCAGAGAGAGAGAGGAGGAGGAAGCAGGCTCCCTGCAGAGCAGAGAGCCCGATGCGGGGCTCTATCCCAGGACCCTGGGATCATGACCTGAGCAGAGGCTTTAACCCACTGAGCCACCCAGGCGCCCCCCCCCCATTTTGATTTTAGGATCTTGATTAATCTGATGACTGAGAGTGGTTTGTAGAAATGGTGGTGAGAGCCGGGTGGGAGGGAGGCCCTGCTTTAGCACACTGGTCTGACCGCAGCTTCTGTGACTGACTTCCTTCCCTCCTCAGCATCTGGCACCTGAACCGGCTGGCTGCCAGTTTTCCCCAGCTCTGCCTTCAAGGGGCTTTCATTTGGAGAAACAGATCAGTTCATTTAGAAATCCTTTTGTTGTTAATCCCCAAGAAGAATCTTAGGAATTTTTTTCAAATGGGCCAGTTTTCTTCAGATTTTGCTGCTTATTTATCTGCCTTTCCCTTTGGCAGACTCCCTTGACAGTGAGACACAGGGTCATCGGTTTAAGTATGGGAAGGAAATTATGGCCTTGAGCACAGTCAGAAAGAATCTGGCTCTCAGGCGCTTCCTGTGAGCCACCACTAAATTACAAAGACTGGGCCCTGACAAGGCTTTTCAAAGGGGCATCTTACACCACCACTGTGTCAGCGTTTCCATCGTGAGCAATTGTTTTTCACAGTGCTTATTATGACCAGGATTGAAGTGGCTTTTACACGGGAAGCATTTACCCACTAGGGTGGGGGTCAGACAGCAGACATAGTATGGAGGAAGGGTGAGGAGGTGTGGATTGCTGTCAGAGTTCCCTCCTCTCAACCCAGACCTGACCGTGCCATTCTTGCCCAGAATCCTGGGGCTTCCTCAGGATGAAGTCCAGACCCTCCTTAGTGTGACAGTGTCCTCAACAGATTGGCTCCCAGCCTCTCCCGCCATACATGCCTTGTGTCCTCTGGCCGGGGCAGCACAATACAGTGGGAAGACAGGGCCTGGGGGATACCTGCGTGACCGGGCTCCCTCTCTCACTAAGTTGTTTCTTTTTTCTTTATCTCTGTAGTCAACTAATCTAGATGAGTTTCCTGAATGTGAGGAAGAGAAGAAAGGGCTTGAGGGACAGAGAAGGAGGCTCCTTTTGACTCTCTTGTCTCTTGGCAAAATCTGGGGAATCAGTCCACCAAATCCCTGATCATTAAATGGCTTTAAGAATAATGAAGTTTTCTGAGCTTTTGTAAAAGCCCATAGAACTTAAAAAGAAAAAAAAAATTTTTTTAATGTGGGATCCCAGTATATAAAACAGATCAAATTGAGTTGCTCTGATTAAGGCTGGAAGGTCTGATGTGTCACCTGTTCAGCCTTCTCCATGGCCCTGAAGAACTGCCAGTTCTATCTAGGGCCCCCCAGGGCATTGCTTCTCAGCATTTCCTCTGGCTTGCTACAGTGAGGATTAGAGTCACCTGTTTGACGTGAAGGCAGGCGGAGGCCTAGTGTAGAAGCGGGGGAGTGTATTGTACTGCCGTGGTGGCTCAGAGTCGTTGAGAGTGGGCCATGCTCACAGCCCGGCTCTTTGCTAGTTCAGTGTCCTTGTGCTTCTTCATTTCTCTGTTTTGTGTGCCTTGATGTATGTATGAATGTCTGTATGTATTTATGATTTGTGTGCTTTTAAAAAACCGTAGAGAAAAGTGTATAAAGCATGCACAGTATGAACATTTACGAAGTGACTACCCTAAGCCACCCAAGTCAAGAAATAGAAGCTCTGCTTGTATCCTTTTTCCAACATATCTCCTTAAGTAGTCTCAAAGTAGGGACCTGAAAGATGCTTTTCAAATATTGAGTTGATAAATATTTGAATAGGAAAAATAATATTATAGTAATATGTAATATTATTATTATATAATAATTTCCTTAATAACTTTTTTATTATTAAGTGTCTACATGTAACATCTTTTCATTTAGAAAATCCGGTTTGTTTTATACATATTAATTCAAATATTCATCTCTTCTAGAAGACAGGGGCAAACCCCACAATTTAGCAGATTTTCAAATATGATTAATTGAGTTTAGGGCACAGTTTTGTGCTGATTCTGGACTCTTTTGCATGTTCTTTCTTGTGTTAATTTTTTCATCCTTGTCAGACTTTTTTTTTTAAACCTTCATTTGATAGGTTTTTTTTTTTTAAGATGGATTTATTTATTTATATATTTATTTGACACAGAGAGGTCACAAGTAGGCAGAGCAGCAGGCAGAGACAGAGGAGAAGCAGGCTCCCTGCTGAGCAGAGAGCCCAACATGGTGCTCCATCCCAGGACCCTGAGATCATAACCTGAGCTGAAGGCAGAGGCTTTAACCCACTGAGCCACCCAGGTGCCCCTTAAACCTTCATTTGAAATAAGGCAAGTATGTAAGTAAATGTGGAGACCAGAAAGTGGAAAAGATGGATGGGTAGGAGAATTGATTTTGCTATTGTGAGTCCTAAATTCTTTAATCTGTGGATCCAAATTATGCCTTATCAAAATTTGCTGGATTTAGAAGTTGGTTTTGTTTCTTCCCTTTCTTTGTGAACATTGTTCTTATCTTCAGTACAGGTTTATTAGGTAAAATAAAACTTTTTTTTTTTTAATGTTTATGCCTGTGGTAGGACTTTTATTACTTACAGTAGCCTGTTTCAGGACTGGAGGTTTATAGAGTAGTGCAAATGAGTAGTGAGGAATAATTAGAAATAGTGGCCTGAAATCCTCATGTCATCTTAAGAGTGCCATCAGGGGAATAGAATAGTAAAGCTTACTGTGAACTTGAAAATGAGCTGACCTGTTTTCCCCAGTTGACAGGAAAATACTGTTTCTTCAGCACTGTCCTCTGTTTGCAAGGCACGTTTGGCTGGACAGTGCCTCCACTCCTGCGTATTCAGAGAAATGTTTATGTAAAACATTGCTTTAAAAAAATTTTCTGTTGAGAAGTTTAAAAAAAATACAAAAAAAAAAAACCTGAATAGATCATAAGTGCTCAGAAGCAACTGCTGAAATAATTTTACAGGTTTTTTTTACCATTTCAAAAATAGTATAAGATTGATTTGAATACCAGGAAATTCAAAGGTAAGACTTGGCTGTGTTTTTGTCTCTTGGTTTGGTAAGAATCTGCGCTGACTGTATTAATGGTAAATAGGCTGTGATCCGGGAGGCTTATTGGAGTGCATCGGCCTTGGTTTTGCATTTCCTTTGGCTTGGACTATTTTTACAGTGTATCAGAAATCCTGTTTCGTTGTTGTTGTTTTTTCTTAGTATAGGTAACCCGGAGAAATGCTGCATCAGTGAGAAAGATTTCTCAGCATTCGGTTTTGTCTTTGTTTATAGTTGCTTTGATCAGATAGCTTGATTAGAACTCCGGAGGTACCTGGTAGAAACCTGCTGAGGAGGATAAAGTTTAAGAAAGTGCTTTTGCTGAAAGCAGCCCCCTTCATTCACCAGGGGAATCTGATTTCATGATGTGAATAACTCGGCTTAGAAGTTTTATTTCTTTGGGACCTGCTTGTAGAGTTCTGCACACCTCAAAGCATGAGAACTGTGTCAGGATGAAAAATGGGCTGCTTGCTTTATTCAGTGTGGGCCAGCTAGGATGGTAAGGTAGCAGCAGAGTTCTGTTTTGTTTTGTTTTGTTTTGTTTTTTTACCCTGGAATTCAGAGGTGCCTTTACCAGGGCTAGGGGAGAAAAAGTTGAGAGGAACAGGAAGAGACATTTACAAAAATTACAAATGGAATGGTGGAGAATCTTTCACAGCTGCTCTTCTAAAAGTTAACTTTAGGCCAGATTATTTTAAAAACAGACATCTACAACATCAGTCCTTTAAGTTGGCTTTTGATTTTTCTCATTGGGACTCTCTGGAGAGTGCTTTCCATTGGGTTTGCACAGGGTATGGTGAGAGCTTAATGCCTATACATACTCAGTGTCCCAAGAATAGCCTGTCCAGTGCACAAGATTATATGTTTCAAGACCAGATGGTTAAACACTTAAATCAGTCTTTCCAAAGATCCAGATGACCCATTTCAGAGATTTCCTGTACCCAGAGCCCTGGGGATGTAGCAAGATTCATTCTGCCATGATGAGGAAATCCTCCCTCCTGCCGTAAACAGAAATAGGTATGAGTAGCCTGTACTAGTGGGAGCAACCTCCAGGGCTATTTTGGGCAAATATTTGCCCAAAATTGCTTCCTCTATAAATCTATGTTTTTCTGCCCCCTTCCTCATTTTACTATTTGAATTTGCATTGGACTGAGTAGAAATAAAATTTGCCATATTCAGGTGGAGTTTTCTTTTAATGTTAGATGATCAGCTCCTTAGCCGGTGTTAGTTTGCTGGATGAGGAGTTAAAGTAATGGCATGATGGATGGTAAATAACACTGGTGGGCCCAAAGATAGCTGTCATACCAGGCTCTCAAAAATGAGAGTATGGTCTGCTCATCGTCCGAGCCCTGGCTGCTCCTCTTCGTTTTCTGCCTCCCGTGCATGAAAGTCATTCCAGTCAGTCTGTCCTCACTGTTTCCAGTGCTTTTCCATTTTGGTCACCATTATTCTTGCCCATTCTGGTCTTTACAGTGCCTGGGTCATCTCCAAGCCCTGCCAGTCTTCTGTGTACCGATTCACTTCTGCTTTGATACCTTCCCTTAACCACCTTAGATCTGAATGATCTCCTTTTCCTTTCTCTGGAAACCAGGGAATGGTCTATGCCCTTGATTGTCTTGTGGCTTAGTATTTCTTTTTTCTAAGTAAAAATACTGCATCTGTGGGAAATGGTAAGATCCTCATCAGCAAGGACAGTGCTCGGTTTCTTCTTTGTTTCTTTGCATTGTCTTAGTTCCAAAAATGATATGATTGATGGGTAGTTCAGTTCTCAGGTCTAGAGATTAGAGACTCAAGTAATAAAAAATGGTTAACCCCTCTGAAATATTATAAAAGAAGGAGAGAATTTAGCTGCTGTGTCACTCGGGCCATGAATTGGCTATCTTTCTTTTGTATTCAGTATTGGAGGCTGTGTTGTTGAGTTTGAGGTAGTCATTTCATAAGACACTCCTCGTGTGGTAAAGAGATGAGCAGAATTAAGGGCACTGTTTCACATTCCAAAAGAAATCACAGAGGAAACAAAGACTTCCTCCTCTATGTCAGGTTCATGAAGGTTATATTTTCTTTGTGTAGCTAAATACCACAACACAACATTTGTATACATCACTAACTTTAAGGGTCTGTAAGTTTATGTGAATTGCACAGATAAATGAATTGGTTGAATAAAGACCTTGGACTTGACTTCAGACTTTTCTTCTCTGATTTATCTAAAGCTTTTCTTTATTTTCTTTCTTTATTTTTGTGGGGGCTTGAACTCGTGACATTGAGATCAAGGTTCATATGCTTAACCAACTGAGCCACCCAGGCACTCTTGTCTAAAGCTTTTAAAGGAAAAAACCCTGAGAATTCACTCTAACATTTATTATTATAAAAATGGAAACATTTGAGTTTGTTTTTTTATTATTATTTTTTTTAACATTGGAGTTTTTAAAGACTGCCTTAGGTTTTTAAAATCATTTTATTTCATCATGATAAGTGATACTTTTTTTTTTTAAAGATTTTATTTATTTGGAAAAAAAGTATTTTATTTATTTGTTTGGCAAAGAGAGAGAGATGGGGAGAGAGCAAGCACAAGCAGGGGGAGCAGCAGGCAGAGGGAGAAGCAGGCTCCCCGCTGAGCAGGGAGCCTGACGTGGGGCTCGGTCTCAGGGTGCTGGGATCATGACCCAAGCTGAAGGCAGCCACTCAACCAGCTGAGCCTCCCAGGTGCCCCCCCCCCTTTTAAGATTGATTTATTTATTTGAGAGGGAGAAAGCAAGCACAAGTGGGGGGGGCAGAGGGAGAGGGAGGAAGAATCTCAAGCAGACTCCATGCTGAATGTGGAGCTCAACGTGGGGCTCCATTTCATGACCTTGAGATCATGACCTGAGCCAAAACCAAGAGTAGGATGCCCAGAGCACCTGGGTGGCTCAGTTGGTTAAGCATCTGCCTTGGGCTCAGATCACGTTCCCAAGGTCCTGGAATCGAGCCCCATGTGAGGCTCCCTGCTCGGTAAAGGATGCTGCTTTTCCTTCTCCCTCTGCCCCTTCCCCTACTAGTGCTCCCTCTCTGTCCCTCAATTGCGAATAAATGAAAATCTTAAAAAAAAAAAAGAGTTGGATGCTCAACTCACTGAGCCACTCACATGCCCCTATGAGTGTGTTCTCTTTAATCCTCATCCCCTATTTCCCATATCCCCCACTCACTTCCTCTCTGGTAACCATCAGTTCGATCTCTGGTTAAGAGTCTGTTTCTTGATTTGTCTCTTTTTTTTTCCTTTGCTCTTTTGTTTCTTAAATTGCACATATGAATGAGATCATATGGTATTTGCCTTTCTCTGGCTGACTTATTTTGCTTAGCATTACACTCTCTAGCTCTATCCATGTTGTTGCAACGTGTGTGTGTGTGCGCGTGCTTGCTTGTGTATACACCATATTTTTATCCATTCATCTATTGATGGACACTTAGACTGTTTCCGTAATTTTGCTGTTTAAATAATATTATACATGGAGATGGATGTATCCCTTGAATTAGTGTTTTTTTTTTATTTTGGGGGTAAATAGCCAGTAGTGTGAGTCCTAGATCATAGGAAAGTTTTCTGTGTTTAATTTTTTGAGAAACCTCAGTACCATTTTTCCACAATGGCCACACCAGGTTGCATTCCCACCAACAGTGCAAGAGGGTTCCTTTTGCTCCATATCCTCAACAACACTTGTTGTTTCTTACATTTTTTTATTTCAGTCATTCTGACAGGTATGATGTGATATCTCATTGTAGTTTTGAAAAACTATCTTGTTCAAGTTCAGGGGTTCAGTAGACCATAGATTTGTGTTTTCTTCTTACTGGAGTTTTTATATTCCATCCTTCTGGTTCATTTGGAAAAATCTATTCCACTAGAAAATTCTCCTTTCGGAGTCTTTCTTATAGGGAAGATGTTTCCCAGTTAGATCCCCACCTTTTGCTCTTCCTCTCTCCTGTGGGTAGGAGTCTTATCATGTATTTGCTTAATGCAAACATTTTAACCAGCTGCTGATGGTAACTCATAGCTTTGAAAACTCATTCAGAAATTTAAGGTGTTGAGAAGTAATGAGGTATTAAGGAGGTTTAGAAAATGCTCTTTGCTTTATTAGTTAGAATGCATATTTCCATTCTCTTCCTCTGTTGGGATTAAGAAAAATTATGGTAACAAGTATTTTATTTCCTTTTTGCTAGCAGCTCCCTATGAAATTATTTCCTTTATTATTATATAATATAGTATTGCTTGTTTGGTGATATTCTGTACATGGTTGTTTGAAACTAAATGCGTTTTCAGAATTTGTCGACTATTCTCAGAGGTAGAGACGGTAGTTTTGGTTATGGGTAATAGTAGGGGATCTGTGTCTTACGGGACATTCCAGATCACAGAGCTGAGAAACATTTCCTCTTGGGAGTGTGGGGATGGGGTGGGAGGGTGAGACCCCCTGATGGGGCTGTTGGCAGTCATAGTAATGTTGGGTCACAGTGGCATGTCTGTGTCCTGTGAAATGTGTACTATCTTGGGAATGTTGCCCTAAAGAAAACACCCTCGTACCTTCCAGTTGAGCCACTCTTTGGGGAGCTGGTATGGTGGTTAAGCAAGTCAAATAAACAGCTCAGGAAGCCTAGTGACAGGTTCTGAAAAAGCTCTCAGCTGTTGGCATTGTTTTGTAGTAAGTGCAGCATATATTTGTAACAAGTGAAGGTACTCCTGAAGTGTTTTCTGAGGGAGTTCACTTGTGGTGTAAAACTACTAAATGTTGGGGCTTAGTTTTTCTAATAAAACTAGCTCTGAAGAGCTCAAAGATAAAAGTAGTGACTCTTTACAGAGTCCTTTTCCCCGTCCACTGTAACTCTTCAGTTTTAAAAGGACTAATATTGGCAAATTATCAGAATGAACATTCAGATTTTGCTGTTTAAATAGCTTTGTTGCCCACTAAGAACATCAGTTCCTGTCAGATTGAAACTAAAGATTTTATGAAGTCTTGGACATGCCTTGTCTTCTATTTTCTCTTTCTTTGTGTTCTTAAGATCATTAAATTTAGTGACTCAGCTATTTTTTTTAATCTGCCTCTTAGAAGAGTTGAACGTGTTTGTGACCAAGCACTTAGGGTTATTTCCTTTAAACCAAGTGTTTGCAGTGTTTTCAGATTTATAACAGTCTTTGTTTACCGTGTAATTCAGTCCAATTGAGGAACTAGTAAAACTGCATTATCCAGACATCAAAGACAGGCATGTAAGAAGAGTGTATTTGTACCAGGGAACCGATTAGGTTTCTAACAAGTGGAAAGTTACCAGGTGTCCCCAAATTAACCATTCCCATGCCGGCTTATTCTCATTTTTTGGTAGCTTTTTTAGTTTATTAGTTTATCTCATTCTTGAGAGTTAAGAGTGTTGCTTCCTTCTCTTCAACGCCCTTCACACTGCTGAGACTTTGACTTGAATGGGCTACCCAAAATTCCATGCATTTAGAAAACTGGAGGCTCAGGAGCTGGGGGGCTTAGTCAGTTGTCTGGCTCAGGTCATGATCCTGGGGTCCTGGGATCGAGGCCCCCGTAGGGCTTCCTGCTCAGCGGGAGCCTGCTTCTCCCTCTGCCCTCTGCAAAGCAAACATATGCTTTCCCTCTCTCTCTCAAATAAATAAAATCTTGGGGGAAAAAAAATTTTTTTTTCCCCCAAGATTTTATTTATTTACTTGACAGAGATCACAAGTAGGCAGAGAGTCAGGCAAAGAGAGAGAGGGAGAAGCAGGCTCCCCTCGGAGCAGAGAGCCTCACATAGGGCTTGATCCCAGGACCCTGAGACCACGACCTGAGCTGAAGGCAGAGGCTTAACCCACTGAGCCACCCAGGCACCCTTGAAAAAAAGTTTTCAACAAGGGGTTGAGTGGAGAATACATTTTAGCTAAGTTCATAGTTGAGCTGCTATTTTTATTTCTTGATTTTGAAGAGTGGGTTGTTGGTGTTTTATTTACCTGAGATTTCTGTGAAGAGATAATTCGACCCACTTTACAGAGAAGAGGTGTGACGATTTGGCAGTTGCGTGCAGCAGTCATTGGAAGTGGGACCCGTGTTACCAAGTTGCATTTTAAGATTGGTCAAGTAGGTGGCCTTGAGTCCTGCCAGACCCTGGGTTGGGGAATTAGTGGAGAAGGGCTCTGTTATGGGAGCACACTTGACTTAAACTTCCGTCAACATTCCTTTGGGGGGTGGGGGGCTTTGTTAAACCTGAGTCTCCTTGGGGGCTGAAACAAAACTGTGTATGCGTACTATAAGTAACATGCAAAACATTTTGATTTTGTACAAATCTTTGCTATTTGGATATTTCAAAGGATGTGTGTAAGCATCTTATAATTTTACCTAAGTAAGTAATCACCTAGGGAAGTGGAGGTTGGGAAAGGTTTGTTTTTTTTCTCTTTTGCCCAGAGGCTTGCTTGTTCCCCAGCTTGAAGTCTGGAACTTTAGGAGCCTGCCATTAGGTTATCTGGAGGTGATTGCTTATAATCATTGAGATTTCTCTTTTGAAAATGATCAGACAATTTGTACTTACCACATCTAGCCACATTTTGTTTCTTCGGAGGTTTTGGCTTTCTGGATTATCAAAGGAAGATAGGGATGTTTGGGAAAGGTCTGCGACCTTTTGAGGCTGTCGTCATAGGGGACAACTTTCTTGTTCTATGCATCTCCCCGTCTTCTTAGAATAATGTATGGAGGTCTGACTTCCTGAGGCTTTTTTTAAGGAGACAGGCTCACAAAAACACTAAGGTTGTGGAAATGCTGGGCTCCTGTTGGGCATGACTGAGATTCAAAAGAAAATTGTTTTCCTTAATTTTGAATTCTGAGTTATCTCAGGAGACTTCATTTGGCTACAGGTTTGGCAGTTGCATGGTCATATTTGCATGTGTGAGTAGACAGCAGTACAGTATAAACAGTAGTTTCTAGAAGACCACTGATGTAGAGACAGCCAAGGCCTATATGTTTTACTTGTGTCGACCAGGAAGTTGCTAAAGACATTGTAAGGCATTATTGTACTATTTCGTTACTTCAGCCCTTTACACTTTAGGTCCTTTATTTTTTATTTTATCTTATTTATTTATTTGAGAGAGAGAGCAAGCAAGAGAGAGGGAGAGGAAGAAAGGGAGAAGCAGACTCCCCACTGAGCTGGGAGCCCAGCGCAGGGCTCAATCCCAGGACCCTGGGACTATGACCTGAGCCAGACACAGGCACTTAACCACCTGAGTCACCCAGGTGCCCCAAACTTTAGGTCTTTTAAGGTGCCACTTTTCAGCCATGTTCTGTGGTTCTCCTAGCCTTTGGGAAAGAATCCAAACTCTTTGAGAGTGGCTTAACCTGATCTCTGTGTACTTGCCAACACTCTTACCCACCTCTGCCCCCCCACACACCTGAGGGACCATGCTTTCTTCTCCAGAGAGGCGTTTCCATGTTGCCTTCCCCTACTTGAGGTTTTTCCTGAGGTGGAACTTCCTCCAGAAAGGCTTTCCTCAGTCAAAGGCTGGATTTGGGAACTCTGTAATATGCTCTCATAGATACTTACTCATTCCTTCAGTTAATATTTGTGTCAAGCACTGGGTCATAAGATGAGGACAGAGCTTATGTCCTTGTCAGGGAAACTACTCCATACTCACACCTCTTTTTTTTTAAGATTTTATTTATTTGACAGACAGAGATCACAAGGAGGCAGAGAGGCAGGCAGAGAGAGAGGAGGAAGCAGGCTCCCTGCGGAGCAGAGAGCCCGATGTGGGGCTCAATCCTAGGACCCTGGGATCATGACCTGAGCCAAAGGCACAGGCTTTAACCTACTGAGCCACCCAGGTGCCCCTATTCACACCTTTTTAAAAAATCTTTTTATTTGGAAATAACCACAAATTTATAGGAAGTTGCAAAAATTAAAATAGCACAAAGTAGGATCTTGTCCAGATTTACCTGTTGTTAACTTTTTACCTCATTTGTGTTCTTTCTCTCAATAGATACATGTTTTTTTCGGGACCAGTCATTATGGCCTCCCCCCGACCCCAAAGTACTTACTTCAGTGTGTATTTCATAAGAGGAGGGCTATTTGCTCACATGGTAGTTATCAGCTTCCTAAATTTACATTAGTAAAATACTCTCCGTTCATAGTCCAGTGTTGTTAATTGACTTAGTAATGTCCTGTATTTCCCATTCTGGTGCAGAATTCATTTTAGGGTCAGATAATTGCATTTACTTATGACGTCTCTTTAGTTTCTCTCTTTTTTTTTTTTTTAAAGATTTTATTTATTTATTTGACAGAGAGAAATCACAAGTAGATGGAGAGGCTGGCAGAGAGAGAGAGAGGGAAGCAGGCTCTCCGCCCTGTAGAGAGCCCGACGCGGGACTCGATCCCAGGACTCTGAGATTATGACCTGAGCCAAAGGCAGCGCTTAACCCACTGAGCCACCCAGGCGCCCTCTTTAGTTTCTCTTGATCTGGAGTGTTTACCTAGCCATTCTTTGTCTATTATGACCATGATATTTTTTGAAAAGTACAGAGTATGCTCTACTCTCCCCCCCCCCCCCCCCCCCCATAGAAACTTGTTCATTTTTTATCTGATGTTTCCCTGTGATCAGGTTGAGGTAATGCATTTTAGGCCATCACACTGCATAGTAATGTAGCCTCTTGGGGGGGACCATATCTGGAGGACCACAGGATACTTCTTCTTCTTCTTCTTTTTTTTTAAAGAAAGATTTTATTTATTTATTTGACAGACAGAGATCACAAGTAGGCAGAGAGGCAGGTGGAGAGAGGGAGGAAGGGAAGCAGGCTCCCCGCTGAGCAGAGTGCCTCCATCCCAGGACCCTGAGACCATGACCTGAGCGGAAGGCAGAGGCTTAACCCACTGAGCCACCCCTGCGCCCCCAACAGGATACTTTTGTCCGTCTTTGGTGGTGATATTTTTCATAACCCACAGTGTTAATCTGGTATCTCTATTGTATAATTGTGGGGTTTTTTTTCTTTTGTTCCTCTTCCCTTTGCAACTGTTTTTTGTTCGTTTTTTTAAAGATTTTATTTATTTATTTGACAGAGAGAGACACAGTGAGAGAGGGAGCACAAGCAAGGGGATTGGGGGAGAGAGAAGCCCAATGTGGGGGCTCGATCCCAGGACTGTGATATCATGACCTGAGGCAGATGTGATATCATGACCCGCAGGCAGATGCTTAATGAGCCACCCAGGTGCCCCCCCCCTTTGCAACTGTTAAGTAGCATATCAGGAGACACCTCAATTCTGTGCAAATACCCTTAGTATTGAGTGATGATTTTTTTCTGTTCTAGTAGTATGAACTCCAGTTCCTGTTTTGTGCTGAGTTATAATTCATTACTGTATTTAATGATTTTTGTGCTCAAATTGTGCCAGATTTTTCCAGTGGGAGAACTTCTAGCTGGCTCCTGTGTCTTTGTGAGGGGCCCTGTCATTTTTTCTAGGACTTCTTTCCTTTCTTGCATAATAGGATGTTCCAGGCTCTCTTTTACCAACTCTGCTCTAGCCCTTGAATCAGCCACTTATTGGAGGAGCCCTCAGACCCTTGTTTGAGCACTCAGCACCCTGCTTGCCTGTATGTCTTCCTCTGTTAGATGTATTGTACCTCCTGAGGGCACAGAGATGTCACTTGTACTCTTACATCTTCTCTCAGCATAAGGCCTGGCAGATTTACTGGCCGGTTTACTCTACATATCTGTTGAACAAGAAAACTGGCTTTTGCTGTAGGTCGGTGATTAAAATTGGGTTCTATAATTATGGTGCTGATGGGTTTTCTTTTTGTCTCCCCCATCTAGGAAGAAATGTTTACTATTTGGCGATGAGAAGTGGTGAAAACTGACCTCGCACTGGTATACAAACACTATGGGACCTGACAGTCTTGCTGCATGGGCAGCCGGCCCCCACTGATAATGTGGGGCAGCCATCAGGTCCATTGGAAAACACTAATCTGATCTTGGAAGTGGCTGATTGTGGCAGGATGTGTCCACGATGATGATGGCAAGAAAGCAAGATGTCCGCATTCCCACCTACAACATCAGTGTGGTGGGATTGTCTGGGACTGAGAAGGAGAAGGGCCAGTGTGGCATTGGGAAGTCTTGTCTGTGCAACCGCTTTGTGCGCCCAAGTGCTGATGAGTTTCACTTGGACCATACCTCTGTCCTCAGCACCAGTGACTTTGGTGGGCGAGTGGTCAATAATGACCACTTTCTCTACTGGGGAGAAGTTAGCCGTTCCTTGGAGGATTGTGTGGAATGTAAGATGCACATTGTGGAGCAGACTGAGTTCATCGATGATCAGACTTTTCAACCTCATCGAAGCACGGCCCTGCAGCCCTATATCAAGAGAGCGGCAGCAACCAAGCTCGCATCAGCTGAAAAACTCATGTACTTTTGCACTGACCAGCTGGGGCTGGAGCAGGACTTTGAGCAGAAACAGATGCCAGATGGAAAGCTGCTGATTGATGGTTTTCTTCTTGGTATTGACGTTAGCAGGGGCATGAATAGGAACTTTGATGACCAGCTCAAGTTTGTATCCAATCTCTACAATCAGCTTGCAAAAACAAAAAAGCCCATAGTGGTGGTCCTGACAAAGTGTGATGAGGGTGTTGAGCGGTACATTAGAGATGCACATACTTTTGCCTTAAGCAAAAAGAACCTCCAGGTCGTGGAGACCTCTGCAAGATCCAATGTAAATGTGGACTTGGCTTTTAGCACCTTAGTGCAACTCATTGACAAAAGTCGGGGAAAGACGAAAATCATTCCTTATTTTGAGGCTCTCAAGCAGCAGAGTCAGCAGATAGCTACGGCAAAAGACAAGTATGAGTGGTTGGTGAGTCGTATTGTGAAGAACCATAATGAGAACTGGCTGAGCGTCAGCCGAAAGATGCAGGCCTCTCCCGAGTACCAGGACTATGTCTACCTGGAAGGGACTCAGAAAGCCAAGAAGCTGTTTCTCCAGCACATCCACCGCCTCAAGCATGAGCACATTGAGCGCAGGAGAAAGTTATATCTGGCAGCCCTGCCGTTAGCTTTTGAAGCTCTTATACCCAATCTAGATGAAATCGACCACCTAAGCTGCATAAAAACCAAAAAGCTATTGGAGACCAAGCCAGAATTCCTCAAGTGGTTTGTTGTGCTTGAAGAGACACCGTGGGATGCCACCAGTCACATTGACAACATGGAGAATGAACGGATTCCCTTTGACTTGATGGATACTGTCCCTGCCGAGCAGCTGTACGAGGCCCACTTAGAGAAGCTGCGGAACGAGAGGAAAAGAGCTGAGATGAGAAGGGCATTTAAAGAAAACCTGGAGACCTCTCCCTTCATAACTCCTGGAAAGCCTTGGGAAGAGGCCCGTAGTTTTATTATGAATGAAGATTTCTACCAGTGGCTGGAAGAATCTGTATACATGGATATTTATGGCAAACACCAAAAGCAAATTATAGACAAAGCAAAGGAAGAGTTTCAGGAGCTGCTTTTGGAATATTCAGAATTGTTTTATGAGCTGGAGCTGGATGCTAAGCCCAGCAAGGAGAAGATGGGTGTCATTCAGGATGTTCTGGGGGAGGAACAGCGATTTAAAGCATTACAGAAGCTCCAAGCAGAGCGCGATGCCCTTATCCTGAAGCATATTCATTTTGTGTATCACCCAACCAAGGAAACGTGCCCTAGCTGCCCAGCCTGTGTCGATGCGAAGATCGAGCATTTGATTTGTTCTCGGTTTATCCGGCCATCTGACCGGAATCAGAAAAATTCCCTCTCTGACCCCAACATTGATAGGATCAACTTGGTTATCTTGGGCAAAGATGGCCTCGCACGTGAGTTGGCCAATGAGATTCGAGCTCTCTGTACAAATGATGACAAGTATGTGATAGATGGTAAAATGTATGAGCTTTCCCTGAGGCCGATAGAAGGGAATGTCAGACTTCCTGTGAACTCTTTCCAGACACCAACATTTCAGCCCCATGGCTGTCTCTGCCTTTACAATTCAAAGGAATCGCTGTCCTATGTGGTGGAGAGTATAGAGAAGAGTAGAGAGTCCACGCTCGGCAGGCGAGATAATCATTTAGTCCATCTCCCCCTGACGCTAATCTTGGTTAATAAGAGAGGAGATACCAGTGGAGAGACCCTGCATAGCCTAATACAACAAGGTCAGCAGATTGCCAGCAAACTGCAGTGTGTCTTTCTTGACCCTGCTTCTGCTGGCATTGGTTATGGACGCAACATTAATGAAAAGCAAATCAGTCAAGTTTTGAAAGGACTCCTGGACTCCAAGCGTAACTTAAACCTGGTCAGTTCTACTGCGAGCATCAAAGATCTGGCTGATGTCGATCTGCGAATTGTCATGTGTCTGATGTGTGGAGACCCTTTCAGTGCAGATGACATACTCTTTCCTGTCCTTCAGTCCCAAACTTGTAAGTCTTCCCATTGTGGAAGCAACAACTCTGTTTTACTTGAACTACCAATCGGACTCCACAAGAAGCGCATCGAACTATCTGTTCTTTCGTACCATTCCTCATTTAGCATCAGAAAAAGCCGGTTGGTCCATGGGTACATTGTTTTTTATTCAGCCAAACGTAAGGCCTCCTTGGCTATGTTACGTGCCTTTCTTTGTGAAGTGCAGGATATTATCCCCGTTCAGCTGGTCGCACTCGCTGATGGCACTGGAGATGTCCTGGACAATGACTTAAGTCGGGAACAGCTGAGTGAGGGAGAGGAGATTGCTCAAGAAATTGACGGAAGGTTCACAAGCATCCCCTGTAGCCAACCCCAGCATAAACTTGAGCTCTTCCACCCATTTTTTAAAGATGTGGTAGATAAAAAGAACATAATCGAGGCTACTCACATGTACGATAATGCTGCCGAGGCCTGTAGCACCACGGAAGAGGTGTTTAACTCCCCCCGAGCGGGCTCTCCACTCTGCAACTCAAACCTGCAGGATTCGGAAGAGGATATCGAGCCCTCTTCTTATAGCATGTTTCGAGAAGACACATCACTGCCCTCTCTGTCCAAAGACCATTCTAAGCTCTCTATGGAATTGGAGGGAAATGATGGGCTGTCTTTCATCATGAGTAATTTTGAGAGTAAACTGAACAACAAAGTACCTCCACCCGTCAAGCCAAAGCCTCCCGTGCATTTTGATATCACAAAGGGGGATCTGTCTTATTTAGACCAAGGCCATAGAGATGGACAGAGGAAGTCTGTGTCCTCTAGCACCTGGCTACCTCCAGATGGGTTTGATCCTTCTGATTACGCTGAACCCATGGATGCTGTGGTCAAGCCAAGGAATGAAGAAGAAAACATATACTCAGTGCCCCATGACAGCACCCAAGGCAAAATCATCACCATTCGGAATATTAACAAAGCCCAGTCCAACGGCAGTGGCAATGGCTCCGACAGTGAAATGGACACCAGCTCTCTGGAGCGTGGCCGCAAGGTCTCCGTTGTGAGCAAGCCTGTGCTGTATAGGGCGAGATGCAGCCGGCTGGGGAGGTTTGCCCGTTACCGGACGAGCTTCAGTGTGGGGAGCGACGACGAGCTGGGGCCCATCCGGAAGAAAGAGGAGGATCAGGCATCTCAAGGTTATAAAGGGGACAATGCCGTCATTCCCTATGAGACAGACGAAGATCCAAGGCGGAGGAATATTCTTCGCAGTCTGAGGAGGAACACTAAGGTAAGACACCAGTTGAAGCATGAGTCACGGCAGTGGTTCACACAGTGTCTCAGTGAGAGCTGACGGATGATGGTGATGATTTTTCAAGGACGGCTTATTCCAGTAAAAAAGAAATTGGTCTGTGTGTATATTTACTCCCTGACTTAGCATGAAATAAGCAGTGTCTCAGATTGCTACTCCTAGCAGCTCGCAAGTAGTGAGGACCTTAGACACACAGCTTGAGTTTGAGTTGTCTTTGTCCAAAACAGTAGTTAGGAAATTACCAAAGTGAGCAGGTCGTGTAGAGCTTGCCGGTATCCTGACAAGTAGCCAGGCTGGTGACGACATGCTTGTTCTTTCTTTATGCAAACACCAGAATCTAAAATTGCAGCTTCAGTCTCCCAACTGCTAAGTAAACATTCACCCATGCGACTCATAAAAGCTCCTTCTTCCTCTCACTGACCTGTAAAGGTTGCTGCATTTTCTTTTCTTTTCTTTTCTTTTTTTTTTTTTTTAAAGATTTTATTTATTTATTTGACAGAGATCACAAGTAGGCAGAGAGGCAGGCAGAGAGAGGGTGGGGGAAGCAGGCTACCGCTGAGCAGAGAGCCTGAGGCCCTGAGACCATGACCCAAGCCGAAAGCAGACGCTTAACTGACTTGAGCCCCCTAGGCGGCCCAGGTTGCTGCCATTTTAGATTAGGAAAAATTGGATGATGATTTTATTTGCACACAAATCAATGAAGGGTCTTAGGTAAGTAAATGAAAAGTAAGAATCTTGCCAGTGTGAGTTATAAACCTGTCCACCCTTCCCACCCACAAAATAATAAACGTGTCCCCTATTTGTAAAATTGGAGTGCCCTCCAGCTGCGTTACTTTGAGTGAGATGCTGCTGCTGCTGTCAGTGATGGCTTCAGATTATATTTAAGGACCAACCAAAGCAGGACGGGCAGAAAGTTAACCGCACATATGAGTGTCAGACCTGCCATCAGATGTAGGGAGAACAGTCCCAAATGCAGCAGCAGAGAAAACCTCTTTATCTTGTGTAGAATCACAGCGTACAGAGTACAGTGCCCTGTTGCCTTGGGCTTAGGCTTAGGCTTTGAGACAGAACAGGTATTTCCTAACTATTTCTTTTTTCCCCCCTTTTTATATTTTTAAAGATTTTGTTTGTTTATTTTGACAGAGACAGCAAGAGAGGGAACACAAGCAGGGGAGGTAGGAGAGGGAGAAGCAGGCTTCTGGCTTAGCAGGGAGCCCAATGTGGGACTCGATCCTAGGACCCTGGGATCATGACCTGAGCTGAAGGCAGATGCTTAACGACTGAGCCACCCAGGTGTCCCTTCCGCCTTTTTAAGATTTTATTTATTTGACAGAGAGAGATCACAAGTGGGCAGAGAGGCAATCATAGAGAGAGAGAGAGGAGGAAGCAGGCTCCCTGCAAAGCAGAGAGCCCGATGCGAGACTCGATCCCAGGACCCTGAGATCATGACCTGAGCTGAAGGTAGAGCTTAACCCACTGAGCCACCCAGGTGCCCCCACCTCCCGCCTTTTTAGAATAGGGGGAAATAGGGCGCCTAGGTGGCTCAGTGGGTTAAGCCGCTGCCTTCGGCTCAGGTCATGATCTCAGGGTCCTGGGATCGAGTCCCGCATCGGGATCCCTGCTCAGCGGGGAGCCTGCTTCCTCCTCTCTCTCTCTCTGCCTGCCTGTCTGCCTACATGTGATCTCTCTCTGTCAAATAAATAAATAAAATCTTAAAAAAAAAAAAAAAAAAAGAATAGGGGGAAATACTTTGTTTGTTCAGAGAAAGATATCTTGGTGAGACCCGACAACAGGACTACGTAGGTGTTATGTGCTAGCCCACAACCAGCGTTGGGTTACACAGAATGATTTCTCTGCATTGAAAACTTTTCATCCTCTCCTGACCAGGAAACAGCAGAGGACTTGTCTGTGACTTGTCTGAAAACATGTCAGTGATCTTTGGAAGAAAGCTTGCCAAAAGTTTGCGTTATTACAAGACACACCAAATCAGAAGGATCTGGAGTCCAGGCTGTTTTAAGAATTTGACAGTTCTGTTGTAAAAGATCACCTGAAGGCTAGTTCTCCAACTTTTACTGGTTAAGAGGGCCCTCTCAACCAGTAAGGAGGAAGGAGGAGTAAGTTACTCCTTAACCAGTAAGGAGATGGAGGAACATGGTGCCATGGCCCCCCAAGAAGAATGTATTCACTCTGTGTTCCCTGAGAGCATCCGTGGTGCTCCCCAATCACTGTTGGCTGGAGCTTCCAGAATTTTCTTACCAGTGTAGTTTCAGAGAGGGCAGGGCGGTATCATTCTGTGTTCTGTTCCTCTACCCCTCTGAATTGAACATTAGTAAATATTATAGGCATTTGATTTCCCATTGTTTTGTTTTTCCACTTGGATTCCTTCACCTGCCTTCAGTATTTTGTTCTGCGAGGGTTAGTAGTGGGTAGACCCATGGAAAACAGTTCTTACTTAAGAAGTCAGAAAGTAGCCTCACCTCCCCCTGTATTTCCTCAGAGCTCCCCTGTTTAACGATACCGGAATCCAAACATTTTGAACGTTTTGACTTTCTTCTCTTCCTCCACTCCTGATGAAGACTGTTACCAGAATAGCTTATCTAAATGCTGATAGTCTTAATTTGTGGGGGTGTTTGCGCACCTGGGAATTAGGAGGGCGGCATAATAGCACACTGAATTATAACTGATTTTCTGGCTTCTAGCTACATTTTTTTTTTTTTAAGATTTTATTTATTTGTCAGAGAGAGGGAGAGAGAGTAGCACAGGCAGACAGGATGGCAGGCAGAGGCAGGGGGAGAAGCAGGCTCCCCGCCGAGCAAGGAGCCCGACACGGGACTCGATCCCAGGACGCTGGGATCATGACCTGAGCCGAAGGCAGCTGCTCAACCAACTGAGCCACCCAGGCGTCCCTCTAGCTACATTTTTAATACTTGTTGAAGATGATGCTTTTAAGACACATTCCCAGACAAGCCATGCTTTAAAGAGCACACACGGTGGGCTCAGCAGAAAGCAGCTGGTGTCTATGTTTTTAAAGAGCCACTTCCTAACCTAGAACTTCCTTACCCGGGGTTGCTGGGTCAGCACGCAAGAAATGATCCACTTCCCTTCTGTTAGTTATGTGGGCCACACCTCTTCAAGTCAAATAAAAATGCTACCTCTGGCCCAAGAGCAATAGCGTGCCAGAAGTCGGTTCAGGAGTATCCTTTGGAAAGTGTGAGTAAAAGGTGAAATTGTCTTTTCCTGCCTTGGAAAATAGTGCTTTGAAGAGAGTGTTGCTGCTTTGTCATCCTAATGCACAGATAAGCAGAGCCTTTATTCTCTTTCCCACTGGGGCGAACCTCCTATTAAAATTGCTGCCTTAAGAAAGCAGACTGACACTTGTTTTACTGGAAAAGCAAGATACCACGGGGCAGAGAATGCCAAGCCAACCTTTACGTGGGGGATTTGGCCTTTGATTTTTATTGGCATGACAAAGCAATACAGTATTTATTTGAAGTGAGCGGGGAGCCAGTTGGTAATGGAAGGTAATGGAAAGCACACTTAGTGCCTCCTGCATGCCAGACACCACAGGGGAAATGGCACAGATCCTTCTTGCCCAGACCAGAGCTCCCAGTTGAGGCAGCAAAATCTGCATAACTACCGAAAACAGGTGGTCTGCCCAGGGGGCACTGTGTTGGGCAGAGCAGAAATCCCAGGCCCAGGCCAGGGCGGTTAAGGAGCGAGTGCAGTGTGTGGAGTGATTGGGGACTCGGGTTCTGGGGTAGGGGCTAAAGTCCAATTCCAACTCCTCTGCTCCCTCACTGGGACTGGGGGTACAGGATTCCCTTCTCCATATCCCTTGGGCAGAAAGGGAGAACACTGTGGCGCCTTCCTCAGACAGCTGTGAGAAGTGGAGTAAGGTCATGCACATGCGACACTGAGCAGCCTGCAGCCTGGGCAGGGGGTAGGCATGGCGGTGTTGGTGTTTAAGGAGAGCTCCAGGGGTGAGTAGTGAGTAGGATTGAAGCAAAGGCCTGAAGGTAAAAAACGGTCCTGTTGTCTTCAAGGAGAAGAGAGTGCAGGTCTGGCCTAGCCGAGGGCCTGGGGGTCCAGCATTGTCCCTCCCTTTTGTGTAAGTTTTAACCCTGTGTGTTACTGAGCTTTCTCGGCACTGACCTAGCAACAGCCCTAACAACAACAACAACAAAAAGCTATGCTCTGGGTACCAGTATGATGTGGAGAAAGAGAAATTGCCCGGCTCCCTTGGCTGACTTGCTAGATTAGCTCTTTACTGTAAAACTGGAGTCAGAGTGTAAGGGAATCGCTTTCATTTCTGTTAATGAAAGTGCAGACTGTAAAGCTGACTGTCATTCTGGGTCCTTTTCCCAGCTGAACCATTTAGCAACCCACCCTCATAGTGGGAGCCTTCCGCACTCAGCTGAATGAAATTGAAAATCTACGATTGCACTTCAGTGGGGCCCATGAATAGCTGCTTTGTCTGGAAAGAGTTGGTGTTGCACATGGTCTCTGTCTCTCAGTACCATGCGTTTGCAGAGATGAGATCAGGACCGGCAGGGTCTCGTTTTAAAACCAAAAAAACAGCCTGGGGAATCTTGCTCCACAAAATGTGCCTTTTGGGTAGCTCGAGTTGCTGAATTTAGTGTGTTTGACCACGGATTTAAAGAGAGGACTTTATTGGCTATTCACCCTTCTATCTGATGTGCTCTTATCTTTGTGTTTAAAAAAAAAAAAAGACAAAACAGAATGATAAAGAAAATCTTTCACTCACTGTAGCTACCACATGACAAGACAACCTATTGAAAAGCAAACCAATTCAATCACGCATTGTTTGGTCTATAAGGCACCAAGTAACCAGTTTGACAGTTTGTGTCTCCCCCCTACCCCCCCAGTGAATTGGCTTATTTCATTGGATTCAGTGAATCGCCTGGTTGTTGTGGCTTTGTGTGGACACAGCTCTCATTTTGTGAGGCCGAGAACGGAGTTAAAGTTTCTAGTGTGAATAAAAACCAGCTGGGGAATTGGACTGCTAGCTCCCCAGGGAGGGATGTTGCATTTTTGACAGACAAGCTGAATGGTATGAAATATGAGCTCAGTGAGCTGTAAGGCCAAATAAATGCCATGGTCTTACAAATGGGGGGGGGGTGCCTACTTGACCTTGGATTTTCTGATTCCTGAAAGAATTGTTATCTTTAAAAGAAATACTTTTGCCTCCCAAACATATGCTCCTCTATTCAGTTTTGGAAAGGAGCACTTAGTGCACATGGTTTCTTGAGCACCTGTGCACCTGGCTTTGTGCTGAGCACTGTGTGTGTGGTGGTTGTGTCCATCCGGTGTACCGTCAAAGGAATGATGGATTTTAAACATGTGTTGACATGCATTTTGGATATTGCCAGATCGGAGTGCAGGGTACTAAGGCCTTGTAGAGTGAGGGGTTTTTTACCTCACCAGGTCACCAGAGTAGCTGGGAAAGGTCCTCACAGAACCAGTATCTGAACTGAGACATATGGGGTGAGGAGGACAAAGGCAGTGAACATGGTGGTTTCGTAGGGAGAGCTGTTGAGAAAACAGTATGGAACTTGGAGCCCGGGTAGGGGGAACACTTGAAAGAAACCTAGAGAAGCTACTGTAGAGAGCGAGGGCTGCAAATACCATGGGGAGGGTCTTACACTTCCCTCAGTGTACTGCGTGCTTACTGTGAGCCGGGCCTGGTACCCGGCATTGTCCGTTGCCACCACCCACATGAGTGTAGTTACTAGATGGAGGAGTGGAGATTTTTGAAGCCGCTCTTCTGACTTCCGCTTTCAGAGGGCTCTGAGAGTCTGGCCTGCAAGGAAGATGGTAGTATGTGATAGCCAGGCACATATTTGGACCAATCAGTCTAGTTAATTTTTCATTTCAGAGGACTGTGATTATTATCTGAAAAAAATCCATTTCCCCACACTATCCTCTAAGAAAGGCCTGGTGCCATTTGTTTCTGGCTTCAGAGTCTAGTTGACTAGAGGACAAAAAAGGCTTGGAGACACTGAAATAGCCTCTGGAACTTTGAGAAATTGTTTTGAACTGGTGTCACGCATTTTCTTGGTTTATTTTAAGCCTGAAGAGCTGCTGTAGTGTGTTTTTGGTGACAAAAATAGACTGTATTTAACTATGGGCCTTAGCTTACAGCACACCTGTTCTTAAAAAAAAAACTACAATAGGCAACCCAAATCTATTTTTCAAAGAGCAGAGAATTGCTCTGATCATCACTGAACCAACTTGTTCTTGTCCACCACCTAGTGATACTGAAATATCTTGGTAGGAACGCAGAGTATTTCAGCTGCAGTGAAGAATCACTTCTGCTTCCATTGAAAAAGGTCTTCTGAATGCATTTGATTCAGTATTTGAGAGGAGGCAAGCAGGTAAAAACTGACATGGAACTCTGAGAAGTCCAAATCCAGTACGTGTCGGATCAGGCAGGATGTGTGTAAAAAACTTTCCTAGAACTGGTGGGCCCTCCTTTCTAGTTAGCCCCTGTCGCACTGGCTATTCAGTCTGAGACAGCGGCAGGGAGTGACCCAGATTTGCCAGACTTCACACCTTTCTAGAGCAAAAAAGCTGTGGTCTCACTTTATTTGGGGCCTGTGAGGGGATGACATGTCTTTCTTCTTCCATCATGGCAGAGGATTAAGGATGCTAGGAAGGCTGAGACTTTGTGCTACTTCCTCTTCTATCCCTAAATAAAGATGCTCCAAGACAGTGCGTGACTGGGTCATAATACTGACTGCCAGCATGATGGAGCCCAAGTCTAGTAAGCATCTGTGCTTTCGTAACGGGCTTTGCCAGTGAGAATAAGAACGCCATCAGGTTTTCTCTTAAACTTGGGCTTAGATTTTTTTTTTTTTTTTTTTTTTGCAGAGCCAGAAGGGGGAGCACCAGTTAACCAAGCATACATTTAGGGCACCAGTGAGAAACTTGATTTGAAAAGGTTCTTTTGAAGATCTATTGGAAATTATGAGAGAATTATTGCTAATCAGAAAGCTGGAATGTTGAATATAGAATGCAAGAAGGTGCTTTGTGGGGAACCTGTAGTAATGTAGTGTATGGAATCTTTTGGTTTTTCTGACTCCTACCACTTAGGTTTAGTCCAGGGTCTCCCACTACACAACTTGGCAAACTGCGGGCGTGCCTGTATGTGTGTGTGTGTTTGTGTCTCTCTCTCTCGGGCTTTGCTAAAAATCACTCTAGAGAGGGAAAATTGTCCTCGTTTAGAGGACACCGTCCCTGTTCCAGACTACATTCAGCATATGGCATTCGTCCTTTATTAAAGATTTTATTGGGGTGCTTGGGTGGCTCAGTTGTTAAGCATCTGCCTTCCGCTCAGGTTGTGATCCCGGGATCCTGGGATTGACCCCGGGCATTGGGCTCCCTGCTCAGCAGGGAGCCTGCTTCTCTCTCTCCAGCTTCCTCGTGCTTGTGTTTCCTCTCTTGCTATCTCTGTCATAAAAAAATAAAATCTTAAAAAAAAAAAAAAAAAGATTTTATTTATTTATTTGAGAGAGATCACGAGCAGGGGTAAAGGGTAAAGGGAGAAGCAGACTCCCTACTGAGCAGGGAGCCTGATGCGGGACTCAGCCCCAGGACCTTGGGATCATGACCTGATTTGAAAGCAGACACCTAACCAACCGAGCCACCCAGGTCCCTGACATTTGTCCTTAAAAAAAAAAAAAAAAGAAGAAGACTCCAAGAGCTTGTGTTCTTTTCTGTTTTTTATTTCCTTCATTAGATGGGTTACCAAGCATTTAAAAGACTGTGCTAGGTGGTACAACTGTAGTGATCATATTTTCGGACTCTGAAGTCTAGATCAGTAATTTTATATGTATTGAAGGTATTTTATAGAAACCAGGAGAGTATTCGAGGTTGTCAGCTTAGGGTCACTAAATAACTACCTGCTATTCCCACAGAAGATAGAATGTTCTTTATCCAGAAAGAATGGCTGACCTCCCCACTGGAAGTCTTGGGAGACTCTCTTTTACTTTGTGGCTCAGTTGTTAACTCATCTGATACCTAGATCGGCTTCATTTGCGAGGGATGTATCTCATCTCTTACTGATTGGATTATAAATTGGTTGAGAGTGAGAGAGGACTTTGGTTGCAGTATTAGCTCTTCTGCTAGTTTGCTGTGTGACCTCGGGCATAATTCATTTAAAAAGAGAAATGCTAAGATCCTTGCTCTCTGGGAACTGACTCCAGCAGGAACATAGTTGTATGTGTACATAAATGACTGTCCTTTATTTAGTGTCCACACAGTGATGTAGGGAATCGATCACCTCGCTGTTTTTTTTTTCCTTAAAGGGAGTCTGGGGTGTACTGTCGCTATGAATAAGACCTTCTGAGCCTCACCTTCTCATGTCTTCAGGAGGGCAACAAACACTATGTTAGGAGAAGAAAAAGCCTTTGTACACACACAGATCGTCCTCATCTCAGCTGAAGTTAAAAAAATATATAAAGAAATATTGGCGCTGTGCATTATTGGAAACTTGTTTTCATTCAGGAAATTTAATGAGTGCCTTCTGCATGTCAGGCCCTGGAACCCACTCATCTTGCAGCCCGATGGAAGCTTCTCATTCTTTGGCTGGCTTCCTAACCTTTTTCTTGCCTCTGTGGACTCGGAGGGGCCATGGAGTGGGCTTGCCACCCCACAAGCAGGTGACAGATGTTTTCCGAGTCCGACAAAGTTGGGAGTTTCCCTTGATGCTCTTTCCTTGTTTCAGAAGCCAAGGGGCCAGCGGCAAGTTCGTCACTGTTTCTTTGCAGTGCCAAACTGGTGTAAACGATTGGTTCATTTCTTTGTTTCCTTTGCCACCTGGGTATTATAAGCCTAAGAATCAGGCATGTTTTTGAGGAAATTGAAGTAAAGAACAATGGACTTTGTCACTCATTCAAAAAATGTATCTATCCCAACGGACAGATGAAGGTGGCTCAGACTGAGCCAGCGCTTTGTTTTGGTCATGGCATCCCATCATGGAGTTCTGGTAGGGCAGAGAGGGGCTTTGGTGTTCATAGATCACTAGGCCTGGGTCCGGGCTCTCAGTGCTGGGTGTGAATCTCTCTGAGCCCATTTTCTTGCCGATAAAATGGTGCTGATAACCCTTACCTAGAAGATGGTGGTGAGGTTTCAGATAATTGTGCAGAGTACCTAGCAGTCGGGGCCACTCCTAGTTAATCACCAGTTTCCGTTTCCGACCCAGTAAGACTCAACTGAGAACTGCAGA
Organism: Mustela putorius furo; assembly: GCF_011764305.1. Taxonomy (NCBI): domain Eukaryota; kingdom Metazoa; phylum Chordata; class Mammalia; order Carnivora; family Mustelidae; genus Mustela; species Mustela putorius. The sequence continues at coordinate 12,656,259 of NW_025421310.1, read as the reverse complement.
TGTGTCAGTTATTCTCAGGGTTTGCTTTCCTCTGGCTAGATGCCTTTTTCCATTCAGCCTGCTATGTGAGTGCCCTCAAAAGAAGATTGATATTAGGATGGTATTACTTTCTCCTCTCCAGGGGCCTGCTGCTCTGAGTGCCCCAGGGATTCCATAATGAGCGACCCATGTCTGACCGGGGACTGAGACAGCTGGCAGGCCACTCAAAAGAGTGGCGTTTCCATCTGACATGTGCCCAGTAACCCTTCAGGTGCCTGATGTGTTGTTTGTTACATCAGCAATCTGGCCCACCTCTTCGTGTGCACCACGACGTCTGATTTCCTTACTGGAAAGGTTTAGAACTAGTTGTGCAAGAATTCCCATCCAAATTTTGTGACACCCTGCAGAGCCCTCAGTTACTTCTCGGAGGTGTTTGGACATTTGGTAAATCACAGTTTAAATATGAGAGAATCCATGTCCTTTAGCAAGGTGAGTTGGTGCTGTTGCGACAGCTCACTCTCCGTTCCCGCATTTTGTACGCTGAATAAATAAAAGCACTGAACTAGATCTTGGATTCTCTGGGGTGAGGGGGATAAGGGCAGTTGTCCAATGTGGACTTCCATGGCAGGATCTCCTTGACAACGGGTGTAGCAGGTAATTCGGTTTCTGCTTTGAGTATTTACAGAGCAGTCCCTTCCTTTTTAAATAGCTGGGGATTTTTTTTTTTAAATTTCTTTTTATATTGGCCAAAATTGCCTATCTGTGTTCTCTTCTTATCTCTCCCAACATAACCCTTTGGGACCATATAAAATGATTTCTTTCAGTGGATAGTTCTGTAGCTATTTGAAATAACTGCATAGGTCTCTCTTCTTTCCTTTTCCAGCTTAAAGATCCCTGAGATTTTATGTGAGGGGGGTCTTTATTACCCTAGAAATTGTCAGTGTACTCATAATCATTTATTATGATTGTCAGTGTACTGACAATCAGGTTGTCAGTGTACTCATAATCATTTATTCCTTTATCCGTTTACTCATTCTGCCTCTCCCGGGAACTTTCAGAGGAAGGCAGCAAATCATAGTGACTCAGAACACAGGTTTTGGAGTCAGAACTGACTTGGGCAAGTAACTGAATTTTTTTTAGGACTCAGCCTCTTCATCTGTAAAATGGGGTTCTTAAAACCCACACGTACAGATCTGTTTTGACTCTGGAATGAAACCTAAAGAACGTAAGCAGGGGTCCGGCGCGTAGTACTCAGTTGATGGAGGGTAAATTTTCTAGCTAACTTAGATTGTTAGAACACACCTCATCTTGTCTTAGTATTGAGAAGGTAGAAGAAGTACAAGATCAAAATTTATTATCTGTTTACTAGAACTCTGGTTAGAAGACCTTAACGGTGATTAGAAAAGCTGCTTCTTTGCAGCTTCTCTTAAAGTTCCGTTTTTAAATCCTTTAATGGTTTATTTGGAAGCATCAGTTTTACTGAAGCATGGTGCTGCTGTTGTGTTAGTTTTGACAGGCGAATTCTGCAGGATTGAGATTGATAAAAAGAATGTCGCTGGAATCCAGACGGGCTTCCTTGTATATTCAGATTCTAGAGCTAATAATTTAAACTGTATGGCATTTTTAAGGGAGACCATAGCTTGACTCATGGTTAGCCAGTTGCGACAGTGTGTGATAACAGAAGCAGTCCCCCCTCTCTTTCCTCAAATTATGACTACTGTCTGCTAGGCCCTGAGCCAGGTCCCACACATTTCACCCTCAGACCCCTCTGTGAGGAGGTACTGTCCCTGAGATGCAAAGTCACTTGCCCAGAGTCACAGGACTTGTCTCTCAGGATTCAAACCCAGGTCTGTTAAGATGTCAACCCTTAAATTCTTTCTCTCTTGTACTTCTTCTAAGTAGAAGATGCCCGAGTCTAGAGAGTCTGGATTGGTTAAATTATCTCATGTAAAGATACATCATAAATCATCGATTTGCTTTTCCTTACTACTTTGGTGAAAAGTCTGGGTCAGAGCCTAGAGATAGCGGCAGTCACTCCCTGCAACCTGAGAGACTGTGTGGCTGATTTCATGGGGAGCAGGACAGGGGCAGGGGTAGGCCTTGTGGAGGGCATGGTTCTCTGGTACTCTAGGATCCATTTCCATTGCACTCATCTTCCTGACTGAATCAGTTAGCCAGCTCTGTGAAGACTGGATTGTCTTTGCCTTTGGGTGTTCCTTACAGATAATGCCCGACCCCAGCCCACAAGGGCTTGTTCCTTCTTTCGTGCACATTTTATTCTCACTGTTCTTTTTTTTGCCACTTGTTTGCACAGGAAGTCCTCAAAGAATCTCAGACTAAACAGGAAGTGATTTGTTCCCAGTATAAATAGAGGTACCAGAAGGAATGAGGATGGGCAGGATAAGGAAAGAGAAATGGTTGACCCTGACCTAGGGAGGTCAGGGTCAGCTGACCTAGGGTGGTCAGGTCAGCTAGGTGGATGTCCCCTTTAGTGGATTTTATACAAAGATCCCCTAAACACTTTTTTTATTTTATTTTTTTTTCATTTGACAGAGATCACAAGTAGGCAGAGAGAGGAGGAAGCAGGCTCCCCGCTGAGCAGAGATTCCTGATGCGGGGCTCAATCCCAGGAACCTGGGATCATGACCTGAGCTGAAGGCAGAGGCTTAACCCACTGAGCCACCCAGGCGCCCCTCCCCTAAACACTTTTTTAAAAATTTACTTATTTGCGAGAGAGAGTGCAGGGGAGGGGTAGTGGGGGGGGGGAGCAGACTCCCTTCTGAGGGAAAAGCCTGCGGTGGGGCTCGATCCCACAGCCCAAGCTGAAGTCAAGAGTCAGATGCCCAACTGACTGAGCCACTCAGGAGCCCCACCCCTAAATGCTTTTAAATTATATAGGTTGTATACATTTGTTAAATCTGCTCTTTTTCTTTTCTTTTTTTTTTAAGATTTTATTTATTGGGGGCACCTGGGTGGCTCAGTCATTAAGCATCTGCCTTCGGCTCTGGATGTGATCCCAGGATTCTGGATCAAGCACCGCCTTGGGCTTCCTGCTCTGAGGGAGCCCTGCTTCTCCCTCTGCCACTGCCCCTGCTTGTGTTCCCTCTCTCACTGTGTCTCTCTGTCAAATAAATAAATAAAATCTTTTTTTTAAATGTTATTTATTTATATGAGAGAGAGTATGTGCAAGAGAGAGCACAAGCAGGTGGGGGGTGGCAAGGGGAGTAGCTGAGGACCCTGGGATCATGACCTGAGCAGAAGGCAGGTGCTCAACTGACTGAGCCACCCAGATGCCCCTATACCTGCTCTTCTAATTTGGTCTCATTAACTTGGAGATGAAACTGTATTGCTGGAGCTTCACCTGAATCCATTTACCTTGATCCTCTTTGGTTAACCTCCTCCTCACATATTTTACCGAAAGATGCTCACCTAGCTATTTTACCGAAAGGCCAAAATTTCAGGTTTATTTCTGTGGCTTTTAGGAAATTGACCATTTGTTTAGAGCATTTTTTCCTCATGTGAGCTTCAAAATAAAAGGATTGATCAGTTTGGGAAGAGTATCTCAGTAGTGTTTATGAGCATGAGCTTTGGAGACAAACCCTCCTGGTTTTGACTCCCAGCACTGGCACTTACTAGTTGTGTCATTTGGGCGGGTGTGTGGGACATTTTTCTCAGTAAAGTGTAATGTCCTGAGGTTTAAAAGAAGTAGTATTTGGGACTTGCTTGGCACCTAGTGAGCCCTCAAATCGTAGTAGGAAGGGACCTGCTGGGCAAGGGACAAAGTATTCTTTTCTTTGTCCTGTTTGATTAGTTGGTTTTACCCTTCCCTCATTCCTAAACGGCTGAGGATTAACCCAGGCCAATGTAGCAAAGGAGGGTCTCCCTTGCAGCTTTCAGCCCCAGCTGAATGCATGCTCTCTTTTCTGGAATGAGGAAATTACTCATTCTCATTTCTGTCTTTTATCTTTTTAAAGATTTTAGCCATCTTTGAGTATATAACATTCATTATCCATGTGGGATGTTTGGAAAACTTCCTGTTTACTCCAGGGCACCCCTGATAAAGGATATGGATAGTCATCTCATTGTTATTAACTAAACATGGCCTGCTTCTTATAAACACCTTTGTTTTGATAATGCAGTCTCACACCAGAGGTGTGACTGTGTGTCAGCTTGCTGGCATCTTGTGTGATATTCGGAGGCTAGAAATTACAAAATTAGTGAGAAGAACGAGTGGGTCTCTATCCTGTTCAGAGTCTTTCCAGCAGTTTCCATACCACCGTGAGTTCCCTTCTAGAAGCCTTACCAATGTTTGAGCTGTTGAGTTGATACTCACTCTGTTTTTGTGCTTTCTTTTCTCTTTCCTATACAGAAACCAAAGCCCAAACCCCGGCCATCTATCACAAAGGCAACCTGGGAGAGTAACTACTTTGGGGTGCCCTTGACAACTGTCGTGACTCCAGAGAAGCCCATCCCTGTTTTTATTGAGCGGTGTATTGAGTACATCGAAGCCACAGGTAAGAGTGCCGCTCAGAACTGATGCCGGCTTTCACTGCCTGCGGGATACTTTCTAGGGGCCTGAGCCATTTGGAGACTCTGGGATCATCTCACCTTAAATGTGAGAGGCTTTCTGAGAAGGAGCTAGCCATCTGGACGGCTCTCCATCTGCGCGTGGTTCTGAGGCTGACATATGGGATCTGTTCAACCTTTCAGTGTGCGGAGCCTCTGGTTCTCAGGACTGCGGCTGCGGCTGGTGTGAGGTGCCCCTCTGAGCTCTGTCAGCTACCTGGCACAGCGGGCAGCCCACTGGTGTGTGTCCTTACGGGTCTGTCAGCTGCTCGAGGGCAGAGGAAGTGTCATCATATTAGCATTGTGTCCCCAGCGCCACACTGGACACAAGTGCTAGTGTACTTTGGCTTAATACAGTGCAGGAATGGTGGTGACCGTTACAGCCCTTGGCCATTGAGCAGGTGCCTGAGATTTGTTACTGACAGATTTTTTTTTTCCCCCTGAGGTCAAAAACCGGAGAGGATCCTTGGCCGTCTTCTGGTCAGGCAGCTCTGTTTCAAGTCCACTGACAGCTTGGTGCTAACGTGCCATCCGTCTTCATGTATTCCACATTGTTCCTGCAGTGACGAGATTTTCCCTGTGTTGAAAACATCCATTTTGTTCATTTAGTGGGATCCAGTGATGTGTCTCTTCCGTCTCTCGTTGGAAACCCTTGGAGCTTCCGTTTTCATGCTGTTTCCCTCGGTTTTCTCACGGGTGTGCTTTCGGAGCTGCTGACTTGGAGAAGCCGGTGTCGCAGGCCCATGGTTCTGTGAGCTGTGAAGCATTGACGGGGGTGCTCAGGAACACAGGCTCACACTAATTCGAAACCAGGGTTGGGGTTAGAGCCTTGCTCTGTGTCTCTCTGATTCCAGTGTTCTCTGTGGCGATGCTCAGTACCACGTGTGTCCCAGGTTCTGCACGCAGTTTCAGCGGTATCCTGTTAAGCTGCACGACAGCGTTAATATTTACTTAGGATGTGCCAAATCAGGGAAAATAAGCTTCAAGTTGAAGCCTGCTAAAGACTTTGTAGTTCTTTCCAGAGTTTTCTCTGCAACACACCAGGGCTGAGTCACAGTAAGCACTTCACCTAATCGTAGCACATCTGCAGCTTGGTTTAGTTCATTCTGTTCCCAAAGCCTTTTCTCCCTGTCCTTCTTTTTATTTTATTTTATTTTATTTTATTTTATTTATTTTTTTTTTTTTTAAAGATTTTATTTATCCATTTGACAGACAGAGATCACAAGTAGGCAGAGAGGCAGGCAGAGAGAGAGAGAGAGGGAAGCAGGCTCCCTGCTGAGCAGAGAGCCCGATGCGGGGCTCGATCCCAGGACCCTGAGATCATGACCTGAGCCGAAGGCAGCAGCTTAACCCACTGAGCCACCCAGGCGCCCCCTGTCCTTTTTGACCCTGGTTTTATGTCCATTTCTCTCTGGCACCTCTCCCTTGGGTAAGGAGAAAATCTGCACAGAGATTTGATTCAGGTGACTGAAGCCTGTACTTGTTGACCTAGCACTTCAGAGAGACACTTTGTGTCAGCTTGGGGGCGGCGGGGGGGGGGGGGGGCATTTTTTCCTGAACTTTTTGTTTTAGACTTACTGGAAAGGCATAAAAATTCTAAGTTTAAACAAATTGAAAGTTAGAAAAATTCCCAGGTTCCTTAAAAAGATTTTACCAGTTTCCCCACACTATTCTTTCTGCATATTTATTTGTATCTTTTTTCTGAAATATTTGGAAGTTTGCAAATCTGATGCACCTTTATTTCTAACTGTCTCTGTGTGTATTTTCTAAAAACATTCTCTTCCATAATCACCAAGCAGCTGTCACACTCAGGACATTAGCACCGACCCAGCACTAACCTACCCAGTCTGTGAATATCTTTATTTCATCAATTGTCCTAGTCATGTCCTTCATAGCAAAACACAAATTTATTTTGGTCCAGGACCTAACCCTGCACCACACGATAGGGTTAGTTGTCAAGCCTCCAGTCTCTTTTAATCTAGAACACTTTAGCCTATCTATTTTTCATGGCCTTGATAATTTATTGTTGTTTTTTTTTTTTTTTTTTTTTAAAGATTTTATTTATTTATTTGTCAGAGAGCGAGCGGGAGCAAGCACAGGCAGACAGAGTGGAAGGCAGAGTCAGAGGGAGAAGCAGGCTCCCTGTGGAGCAAGGAGCCCCATGTGGGACTCGATCCCAGGACGCTGGGATCATGACCTGAGCCGAAGGCAGCTGCTTAACCAACTGAGCCACCCAGGCGTCCCTGTTTTTTGTTTTTTAAAGATTTTATTTCTTTATCAGAGGACAAGCAGGGGAGTGGCGGGGGGCGGAGAAGCAGGCTCCCCGCTGAGCAGGGAGCCCGATGTGGGGCTCCATCCCAGGACCCCAGCATCATGACTCAAGCCAAAGGCAGATACTTCCAACTTAGCCCCCCAGGCGCCACATGGGTCTGATAGTTTTCAAGAATACAGATCATTATTTTGTAGTAGGTTCCTCGTCAGTTTGGTGGTTTGGGGCTGTTTTCTTCATGATTAGGTTCGTATTTGCACCTTGGGCAGAAACAGCAGGGAAGCGATGCTGTGTTCTCGATACATCACACCGTGTGGCGCAGCACGTCAAGTTGTCCGTCACTGGCAGCGTTCGCGCTGATGCCTTGGGGAAGGTGGTGGTGTGCACTAAGCTACTCTTTCCCCATAGCGTTACTCCCTGATTCCTTCAGCATGTATTAGTTGCTTTTCTCCTGTCAGGGGGAGCTTTCCCTTTTCTGGGAGCCTCGTGTGAATGATCTCCTCACGTGGCTCACCTGCCGTAGCCCGAGGTGCAGGGACGTCACCCACCTGTCCTCTAGCTGAGCATGTCAGTGGCCTCGACCTGCCCCACCCACCTTGCTTCTCTCACTCTCAGCCCGTGACTCACGGTTTGCTGTCCACGGATGCACTTGGGCCTCTTCTTGCCCTTCTGCCTGTGAATACTTGTGGGTTTAAGGCTTTACCACCAGCCACTACCAAGCTGTTGCTTTTCTTAAAGCTCTGTGAGACTGGGGCGCCTGGGTGGCTCAGTGGGTTAAGGCCTCTGCCTTTGGCTCAGGTCATGGTCCCAGGGTCATGGGATCGAGCCCCGCATCGGGCTCTCTGCTCTGCAGGGAGCCTGCTTCCCTCTCCCTCTCTCTGCCTGCCTCTCTGTCTACCTGTGATCTCTGTCTGTCAAATAAATAAAAATCTTTAAAAAAAAAAAAAAAAAAAAGCTCTGTGATACTGTGCCACTGTCCACCCTGTCACCAAGAAACCTGCAGGGTCATCTCCAATCAGTTCCCAAGTCTATGTCTAAGTCACTTTTGCTTTGTCATCTCTGAGCTCTGTCTCCTCCATTTCACTTCCGTTTCCCCACCATCACGCTCTGCAGTCCCTCCTGATTTCACGAAGTTCTCTACCAAAAAGCTCTTTCTTTTTTTTTTTTTAGATTTTATTTATTTATTTGACAGAGAGAGATCACAAGTAAGGATAGAGACAGGCAGAGAGAGAGGAGGAAGCAGCCTCCCAGCCCAGCAGAGAGCCCGATGTGGGACTCGATCCCAGGACTCTGAGACCATGACCTGAACTGAAGGCAGAGGCTTAACCCACTGAGCCACCCAGGCACCCCACCAAAAAGCTCTTCTTGCTGTTTCTCTGCCTCCCAGTTGCAGGCCACAGTCTTGCCCCCTCCCATGTATAGTACCGTTACGGCGGTCTGCCTGGCCCTCTCCTCTGTCCCTCTCTCCCTTCATTCTTCCTTTCCTCTCCCCCATGTTCTGATACAACATGCATTAATACAACAAGCATTAATTTTTAAATTGTTTTACGAGAATACAAGCTGAATTTCTTTTATCCCCAATTTTTAAAATTTAAGTTAATATATAATGTATTACTGGTTTCCGAGGTAGAAGTCAGTGATTCAACAGTCTTCTATAACACCCAGCGCTCATCACATTACGTGCCTCCTTAATGCCTGTCCCCCAGTTACCGCATCCCCCCACCCCCACTCCTCCAACAACCCTCCGTTTGTTTCCTAGGATTAAGAGTCTCTCATGGTTTGTCTCCCTCCCTGGTTTCTTCGTCTTATTTTTTCCTCTCTTCGCCTATGATCCTCTGTTTTGTTTTTTAAATTCCACATATCAGTGAGATCATATGGTAATTGTCTTTCTCTGACTGAGAAAGTGACTTATTTCACTTAGCATAATACCCTTTAGTTCCATCCATGTCGTTGCAAATGGCTGTCGTTGCAAATGATTGCATTTTTTTGAAGGCTGTATTCCATTCCATAGTATCCCATTGTATATAGATACCACATCTTTATCCACTCATCTGTCTGTCGATGGACATCTGGGCTCTTTCCATAGTTTGGCTATCGGGCACATTGCTGCTGTAAACATTCAGCTGCACGTTGCCCCTTCGGATCACTACCTCTGTAGGGTAAATACCGAGTAGTGCAATTGCTGGGTCATAGGGCAGCTCTATTTTCAACTTTTTGAGGAGCCTCCATGCTGTTTTCCAGAGTGGCTGCACCAGCTTGCATTCCCACCAGCGGAATTTCTTTGTATTTCTCTGCTTTGCGTGTGTTCTTCGTGTGGTATGAACTGTATCCCGCGTTCCTCCTTGCCTCTGGAACTTGTCCTCCTTCTTCCAAGACCCCCCACCACCAGTAGCCCTTTGAATGTGACCTCCCTGGTAGTTCTCAGGCACATTTCAGCTTGCTGGGAGTAGGCTTTTCTGTTCTTCTGAGTGTGGCACACGATATGCATTACTTGTTGATTAAGTAAGTGGTCTTCAACCTGGAATATCTTGATTCCACTGTTTCTTCCATCCCCTCCTGCCTGCCTGTCTGCCCGCTTGCTTTCCTGCCTTTAAATTTTGTTACATACTTCCCCTCATCCCGCATTAGTTTGTACTTAGTAGAATTTTAGGAGAGAAGTATTTTATTTTTATTTATTTATTTTTTTAAATTTATTTGACAGAGGGGCGCCTGGGTGGCTCAGTGGGTTAAAACCTCTGCCTTAGGCTCAGGTCATGATCTCAGGGTCCTGGGATCGAGCCCCGCATCAGGCTCTCTGCTCAGCAGGGAGCCTGCTTCCCTTCCTCTCTCTGCCTGCCTCTCCATCTACTTGTGATTTCTCTCTGTCAAATAAATAAATAAAATCTTTAAAAAAAAAAATTTATTTGACAGAAAGAGATCACAAGTAGGCAGAGAGGCAGGCAGAGAGAGAGAGGAGGAAGCAGGCTCCCCGCTGAGCAGAGAGCCCAATGCAGGACTCGATCCCAAGACCCCGAGATCATGACCTAAGCCGAAGTCAGCGGCTTAACCCACTGAGCCACCCAGGCGCCCCAGGAGAGAAGTATTTTAAATGTGGTATCTATGAATTTAGCGTGTGTGGCAGGGGGGTTGTGTGCTCTTTTCCCTAAAAGAATTTTTTTCCTCTTCATAAAATTGAGGCATGTTCATAGAAATTCAACAAGTGCTAAAAACTGTGAGAAAGAATTTAAAGATTCATTGACCTTCCACTTAGTGAATACCACTGTTGATGGTCTGCTGCGTTCCTGATAGCCTTATTGCTCTGCGTTTGTGTGTTGGTTTTTACTTTTACATAAGTCAGAGTATGCAGTATGATAGTTGTTTTTTTTTTTTTAAGATTTTATTCATTTATTTGATAGAGAGAGACAGCAAGAGAGGGAACACAAGCAGGGGGAGTGGGAGAGGGAGAAGCAGGCTCCCCATTGAGCAGGGAGCCTGATGCGGGGCTCAATCCCAGGACCCTGGGATCATGACCTGAGCTGAAGGCAGATGGTTAACGACTAAGCCACCCAGGTGCCCCTGCTGCAGTATGATAGTTCTTAAAAATTTTCTAGCATAACTTAGATGAGCCGAAAGAGCCCTGACTTTACCAGCTTATCTACTCCTGTTTTCCTGCAGGAAAAGGATTCAGTGACCTAGAGGTGGATTGGAGGACCATTTTTTGAGAATCACTGCTTTTTAAGCCAGACATTGCTTTGTGAGCATGCTCCCTGTCATTAACTACTTCATGAAAATATGACTTTTTTTCTTTTTCTTTTAATTTGAAGAGCAACATGTTTTAAGTATTCATGAATCGGGCAATGTCCCATCTAGCAAGCAGAGGGGATCTCCCTCAAAGAACATGACATGTAATTGCTGCATAATGTTCTAGGAAGTACCTGGATCACAGACCATTTAAGCATTCCCCTGTTTGGGGACTCTTGTGGCATTTTCTCCTCCTGATGGACTTAAAGAAGCAGATTAGCTAGGACAGGCATTTTGGAGTAATGATACTGAGCTTCAGATCTGCAGTTAGACCAAGTCTGGGATCATTGCTCTGCCATTTGTTCATCTGTAAACTGGGGGTGATAACAGGCCCTGGCTCCATGGACTCCCCCGGAGGTTTCGGGAGACTTGCCTGAGGCGCTGCGTGTGGCCCGCAGCCCAGGCACGGGCTTCTTGTGCTGCTTGTTGCGGCCGCTTCGCCAGCACAGTTGCTGCTGCTTTCTGCTGCCCATCAGGCTCTGCCAGTGACTGGAGATACCTGTAACTTGGCTTTCTCCCCCGCTTCTAAACGGAATGTAGGAAAACCCATTGAAGAGTTGAGAGATTGGTATGATAATGACTCAGTGTTCCCTGGGGGTTAACATTTTGCCACATCTGCCCTTTCTTCCCCTAATTTTAATTGAATTTGAGAATAAGCCATGGATCCCACATCACTTCACTCCTAAAAATCTCAGCGTATATCCCTTAGCTTAAGGAGTTTCTCCTCTATAATTGTAGTGACATTATCACTTTCAAGAATGATAGCGTTAGTTCAGTAGTGTTCCACATGCAGTCCGTGTTCAAGTTGACTCAGGTGGCTTAAACTCTCTCTTACAGCTGAGACTTTGCTCTGAGATCCAAGCAGTGTTCACAGTGCATTTGGCTATTGCTTCCTTTGTCCCTTCAGGTCAGAACAATTCTCTTTGCCTTTTGATGTGTTTTGTTTTGTTCTGTTTTGAATGATAACCTTATTTGAGAAGTCTAGACAGTCATCTGCTAGAATGTCACCTCGCGTGGTGTGCTGTCTGTAGCCCTTCAGCGTCCATAGCCCCCTTCTGACACCACCCATGGTTGCCTCATCGTGCGGCTCCTGGCTGAGCAGAGGCCTGGGACTGATGAGACTTTGTGGAATGATTGAATGAATTATGGATTAGGTGTTTTCCCAGGTCTGACTGACTTACACTGAACTTGCACTTAGGAAGAGCCTCTGCTGACACCTGACCTCTCCATCCCGTCTCCCTCTCTTGCTCATGATAGAAATCGTCTTGGGACTCGTTTCCATGTGGCAGTTCAGGCAGTTCATCTGGCTAATTGGAGAGGACACTGCAAATGAAATGTGTTTGCAGGGTCTGTCCTAAGCAGTTCAGTCGAAAGTCATAGTTTTTGTGTCTGTCTCATACACCTAGGCACTTTGCTTGTCCTGGCACATAAAATACTGCATCATCACTTTCAAAGCCGATGCTTGGGAGCTCACACTCCTGCCTACTATGGTGGGTATGAAATCCAGCAAGAAATCCCGAAAGGAGCCCCTCTCCTTGTGTGCCTCAGGGCCTGGGTTGCTGCCCCCGCCCCAGTCTCACAGCAGCCTTGCCAAAAACCTTCCTGCTGAGACCTTGGGTTCAAGAGGCCGGAGTGTGAGCATTGTGAATGGTGAACCATCCTGTCACCTTAATATTTTTTCAAATTACAAGAATCATCAGGTTGCTCACAGTAAAAAGTTACTATAAATACAGATATAAAATAGAAAGTGACAGTCCTTTACAATCCCCATCTCTGAAAGTAATCTGTAATAGTTCAGTTACGTTTTCTGCTAATACTACCCCCACAAGACATCATGTGCCTACCATTCTGAAGCTTATATTTTGTTTTACTTTTACACATATATACCTTCGGCATCATCTTTATGATTCCATCTCCAGGCCAAATTCATTTTAAATTTGACCTGAGAAGAGGGTGGCGAGAGATGGACGCCAGGGATGGGGTGGGGGCACCTTGGAGAGTCTATGGAGAGAAGCTTTGTTTGCCGGCAACCCCACATTCCAGGGGTGGCCCGCGGCAGGTGCCTGTGACTGCCTTGTATCCTCCTCATAGTTTGTGAGTAAATTGCCAGCTCCTCCTAGACACAGACCATAAGGAAAGGATCACTGCTTTCTCACCTCAAAATTTGCTGCTGCTGCTGTTAGGACCCTGTTGGACCTCTCCAAAGCGCCACATTCTTAGGTCTTCTCCAGCACTGCAAATGGGAGGTTCATTTTGGATTGCATCTGCCTCCCCCCCCCACCCCGAGCTTTCTGACCAGTTCACTTACCCTTGTTTCATACTTCCTAAAATTGGAATGTGTTCAAGAAATGGCCAGGAGGTAGAACAGCTTTTGGATTGATTTGCAGATGCCTTGAGCCCAGCGCAGGCTCAGAGACCATCTCTGTGCTTGCTGTGCTAATAGGATCACAGCTTTTCACTTTCTGCTCCAGTTATGGGATCAGGCTGGAAGCGAGCTTGGATCTTCTGCAGCTGCTCTGGGGTCACTGCTGGAGGTCAGACTGACTTTGTATTTCCGGCTAGAACACTTTCTTCCCCCAGTTTCCCTCCACATGGAAAACTGTCAGGGCAGTGGAGCCCCTGCTTCCCTTCTACAGCAGTGTGACTCCTGAGTAAAAAGAGAACATTGGCCAAGTTAATCTGTGCTCTCCTTTGCAAAGCAGGAAGTAGGAATATTCAGTCCTATCCAGAGTTCATCTCGCCAGAGGAGTTACTTTTAGAACCTACTTACAGTCTTCCTGAGAATATGAGAAAAATTTGTCAGGCTAAGTGTGCCATCTATATACCTCACTGTGGTCGCAGAATGGTTTTAAATCCCAGGTCTCTGGACCAGTTTTGAGCCACAGCGTGGGAAGGGGGAAACATCCACATCCTACAGCAGAGAAACCCCCTGAGGGAGCTTCCAAGTGTCCCTGCTCCTCTGGGCGCTACTGCATGTGTTCCGAGGGCCTGTGGCCTCGCTTGTCAGCCATGAACTAAAAATAGCATTCCCTAGGAATGATTTTTCTGAATAATGTGTAAGACTAAACCTCCTTGGCCCCTCGTTCTATGATCTTTAACCTTTTCCTTTTGGCAGAGTGGGAGGGGGTGGGGCAGCAGTAGCAAAAATGATTTCCCATCTAATAGTCCCTTTCTTTATTGCTTGGCTTATTAAGAGGTGACCAGTTCCTATAGCAAGTGCCACAGAGGGCTGAGAAAAGAAATTGTTCCCAAGGAGAAGCAGTTTCATGTGGGCGGAAGGCCCCTCTTTTACATCTTGAATTATAATGCGGTCAGACCATACGGTATAAACAACTGGTAGGCCATGGTTTTGTTAGTGTATCTTAATTTCAGTTTGTCCCCATTGAACGAGAAAGTCCCTGCAGCCAGGGAAGCCTGGCAGCTGTTTAAAATAATAATGCCAAAGATGGCCTGCCATCATATTAACTCTCCCCGCTTTCTGTTTCTGACACATTATGGAGAGCTTGCTATGGTCCAGGCATTGTACTGGGCACTTGGCATATGCGACCTCATTTCACAAGAGATTGTTTTGTTGCTCGAAGAACCCAGATGCAGCAGGAAGCGGGCCCTTGGGAGGGGTCAGCATCTTTTATCAGCCGTAGGGAGACCCCAGTGTCAGGGCTAGTCTGGCCAGAGAGAAGGTGGCAGCCTTAATAGTCTCTTCCACTGCTCTTAGACCGACTCTCACCCAGGGACAGGGCTGGGGCATGGCTTTTGAAAAGCCATTTTTTTTCTTTTCAAATCTTTATTTAAATTCTAGTTAACATTATATTTCTTTTCAAACCCCTTTCCTTCAGGGCCTGGAATTGAGCCACACAACTTTCATTGCCCACGTTAAGCAGGCTATATGTAATGCAAGAGAGGCCTCTGTATTTGCCTTCTGGGGCACTGCTCCTTGTTGGGCAGCAGAATCAGGTCAAGCTTGACCTCTCTGGTTTAGTAGAATATAGGACACAGCACCAAGGGTTATAGAAAGGTAGAAACTTGGGGTGCTCAGTGGGTTAAAACCTCTGCCTTTGGCTCAGGTCATGATACCAGGGTCCTGGGCTCTCTGCTCAACAGGTAGCCTGCCTCTCTCTCTAGCCTGCTTCTCTGCCTCCTTGTGATCTCTGTCTGTCAATAAATAAAATCTTAAAAAAAAAAAAAAAAAGAATGAAAGAAAGTTAGAAACTTCCTGAGAAGTCACTAGTAGGTCTTAAAAATTTTAGCTTACTGTCTTTTTGTTGGGATTGGGGGGAAGTCTGCAGATTCATTCAACAGATAATTTACTGACTTTATATTAATGAAGCCCCTATTATATGCTAGGAACTGGGTTGAACTAAAGTGTACCCCATGATGTTTGGGGTGGGAGAGTTAGACATAATCACACAAATGCACAATTAATTCAGGCAAGGAACATTATTGGATTTTAAAATCACTGGGGAGGGATGCCTGGGAGGCTCAGCCGGTTAAGTGTCTGCCTTCAGCTCAGGTCATGATCCCAGGGTGCTCAGATCGAATGCTGCATGGGGCCCCTTGCTCGGCAGGGAGCCTGCTTCTCCCTCTGCCTGCGCTCGCTCTCTCTTTCTCTCTGACAAAAAAAATAAATAAATAAAATCTTAAAAAAATAAAATCACTGGAGAATTTAATGAGTGACAGGACCAAGTGAGGATATGGAGCAGTTAGAACCGTCATACGCTGCTGATAAGAATATAAAAGGTAGACTCCCTTTGGAAAACTTTGGCAGTTTATTGGAAGCTAAATGTATACTTAACCATCCTACTCCTAGGTATTTGCCCAAGAGAAAGGAAAACAAAACATATTCACACAAAGACTTGTACTCAGCCGTTTCTAGCAGCTTTGTTCATGAGAGCCCCAAACTGGAAACCACCCAGTGTCTGTCAGCAGGTGAATAAACACTGATCCAGCCATCAACTGGATCACTACTCAGGGGTCAGAAGGAAGAATTACAGTTACATACAGTAGCATGGTTGGATCTTAGAAGCATTATATGCTGAGAGTGGTTCAGGCCAGACACAAAAGACTGCAAATTCTGATTCCGTTTATATAAAGCTCTGTAAATGCAAACTAATCTATAGCGATAGCAGACAGATCAGTGGTTGCCTGAGAGCAAGGAGTGGCCGGAGGAACTGATGGCCAGAGGCATGGGAAAAACGTGGGGATGATGGAAATATTCTGTATCTTGATTGTAGTGATGATTTCACGCACATATGCATATTCAAAACTATCAAATTGTACCACTTAAATGGATATAGTTTATCATATATAAATTATACCTCAGTAGTTAATTTTTAAAACCTTAAAAAAAAAATCACTGGGGAACAGTTCTGAAGGAATTTGGTATTTACATAGTCTCAAAATATCACCCGACATATTAATTACCAAGGGGAAATGTGCCTTTATAATGAAGAGATCTGGGGGTTACCACCTTAACAAAGTGACCAGACCTGGCACCCCTACTGTTAGTTCAACCAAACCTTCTGTGTCTCTTTGCTGAAAATGCATAATCTGAATCTTACCATGAAGAAACAATTAGGCAAGTCCAGAATGTGATAGCTCTTAGAAGACAGCTGGCCTGGACTCAATCAAAAAGGTCAGTGGCATGAAAAAGAAAACAGCTTGAGGGCCTAATGTAACTTCAGCATTTATAACATAAACACGTTTCCCATTCTGATAGCCCAGCAGTAGGACCTTAAGCTTTGGTGTCACCCCCTGGCATCCTGACTTCCGTAGGTAGTAGCCGGCCTTCAGCTTGAACTGGCTAAGCTTTGTTTTTCTGTTCTTCCAAATTGGGAATAAAAATAGTTCATTCAGAGAGTTTTTGAGAAGTAAATGCACTCCTGTTTGTGACGTTCTCTCATGATGCCTGGTCCCCAGGAATCATTCAGTTGGTGGTAGCCGGTATCTTGGCGGCGCCTGTCGCTGACTTGCTGTGGTTGTAGAAACCCAAGCAAGACATCTCCCCAGAACAGTTGGGGATGAGACGGGACAGCGACTAGGGACAGTTTTTTTTAAAACTTCTTATTGTAGTATAGCGTTCGTTAAAGCACAGTACACCCGTCATTAAATTACAGCTCAGTGAACGGCCGCAAACCGAGCACCACTGTGTGGCTGGTTCGGGGGACAGAAGGTGAGTAGTTCCCACAGAACCCTTTTGCCAGGGATCACCACTCTCCTGGCTTCTAACAGCATGGGGTAAGCTTGTCTTTTCGTGTTTTGAAAGTAGGCTCGTACCAAATGTGCGGTTTGGTGTGTGGCTTCTGTCTCTCTGCGCCATGTCCGTGAGAGTCACCCGGCCCATGGTCGAATCTGTAAATTCAGCCATGGGATTGGAGACTGTTCTCCTCGTGTGCTTTTCCATCATACGAGTAATCGCTATCTGTTTATTCATTCTGCTCTTTGTGGACATTTGGGTGCTTTCCAGTTTGGGGTGGCTGTGAATAGCGCTGCTGGGAACATTCTTGTACATGAATTTTGGTGCGTGTTTGCACACTCTTGTGCTTCAAGTACAAAACCAAGAGTGAGGCAGCTTTTAATAATTGATTTCAGCATGTTGAGCATGACGGTTTAAAAGACCTTTCAGTCCCTGAAGGGATAATCATCTGTGAAGCTGTGAGCTAAAGCAGTAAGAGTTCCCTTCACTCCCTATCCGTGCCTTTGTGTTTCGTGTCTTCTAAGGAGCGAGTGTTGGTTCTGGCCAGGGCGGGTGTGGGTCCACAGAGCTGTCTCTCATATTCTTTTAGCAGCTGTATCATTTCTGTTTGCAAAGTGGGTCTGGCTTAAAAGAATCTTGAATTCTTCTGGTACCTTGTGACGTCACTGTTGTCTTTGCCGGTGTTCTGTCTGTGGTTTTGAGTTGAGACTGTGGTTAGCACAGATCGCAATAACCCCATGGCGTTTGCGTGCCGACCCACTGCAGAGCATTGCTCTCTGATTCAGCTTTGGCTATTCTGCCCCGCAGATAAGGAGGTGTTCTTGCTGATACTTACCAGTGAGACTCCAAAATGAAAGGTTCAGCCCTGGGGGCAGTTTGTGAGGGGAGGAAAGGTGAGGCTGCACGAGCTGGGGTGGCTGAGGGCGAGTGCCGAGCCCCAGAGCCACGGCTTGAGGGCTGCGGCTGTAATTCAGCTTGTCTGCGTCGTTTGCAGGTCAGAGGTGGCCCTCATCTTCTCCGCGCAAATGGAAGCCCTCTCTAAAAATGATCTTTGACAGATACTTAGAGCTGTGACCTTCCTCCTGATTTAGCTCGTTTGCCTGGGTAAATGAGCAGAGTGCTTTCTGCGTGGCAGATTTAAATTTCACCACTAATTGAGGGTAGCATCTTGGGGGAGAAATGCTTGCCATTAGATCAGAGGCCTCTGGGAGACAGCCTGGCAACAAACACATCAGGGCCGATGAAGGCAGGAGGTGGGGATGGGGAGAGTACAGGACGCAACTGCTAGTAGTAACTATGGGACAGGCCTCAGAGAAGCCAAGGGAGGACTTCTGTCACACACCCGGGGGGACCGTGTGCACGTGTGTCATGTACGTGTCATGTAGGTTTGGGCAGCCCTTTTCCCCCACTTTCTCTTGTGCCAGAATAATTCTCTACAGGATGAACCTGGAGCAAAGTGCGTGCATTCCGATCTCCGCTCTGCTCCTTGGGAACAAATATTTAACCTGAGCAGTGACTTCATTTTCCTGAGTGTAAAATGGGGATGGTAATGCTCTGAATCGTGGGGTTGCTTCAGTAGGTTAAAGACCTTAGGAGAGTTCCTGGCGGGTCAGCGGGGATAATTAGCCTTCGTGGCTGCTCCCGCTGCTGCGTCTTCTGGTGCTGCTGTTGACCCTGTCCAAAGCACACCCTGGTGCACCCTCCACTCCAGGGAGGCCTCCCTTGAGCCTTGTGGGAGCCCTCGTTTGCCAGGCCCCTCTGCCCACTGGGCCTTGTGCCCTTCACCACCGAGGTCTGGTGGAGGCTTCTCTCTCAGGCAGGGAGGGGGTAGCCCAGTGACTCACTCTCCCTTCCGAGATCCTGAGGGCCAGAGAGCAGAGCAGCTCGCGCGTGGACTTCGAATCGCACCGCGCACGGTTTAAAATCCCAGCTCTGCTATTGCTCTTAACTCGACTGCCTTAGCCTCCGAGCTCTGTGCTTCCTGGGTAAAATGCAGCTAATGGTAATACCTCCCTTGTTAGGATTGCCCAGATTGAATGGGATCGTGCATATCAGCTGCTTGGCCTGGCACGTAGGGAACCCTCAGCAAGGAGAGCCCTCCTTGCTCTTTTGTGCTGAAATCGACATTGCTGGCTGCTTGCTTATCCTCTGATTCTTTCATGGGTTGCTTTTGAATCCCTGTTTAGGTGTTCACTCCTCATGGGCAGCCTCTTGTTTTAGATCTTCCCCATGCTTATTTGACCTGTGATAAAGGCTTGGGAATCTTTTTTTCCGCAGAGCTGTCCTCTCTTCCGTTTTACCTCACTCTTGAGGGAGGTAGTCCCCTGTGCATTTATTTCTCTGCCTGGTTCCAGAGTTCCAGGGACCCAGAGTACTTAGAATTGTGAGGATCCTGTCCTCATTCACTCAGCACTTAAATACTGTGTGCCACGCAGTGTTTGAGACGCTGAGGATACGGTGTTGGGCAAGACAGTTAAAAATCCCTGCACCAGGGGTCCCTGGTGGCTCAGTGGGTTAAGTGTCTGCCTTCGGCTCAGGTCATGATCCCAGGGTCCTGGGATTGAGCCCCGCATTGGGCTCTCTGCTCAGCAGGGAGCCTGCTTCTCCCTCCTCTCTCTCTCCTGCCTCTCTGCCTATCTGTGATCTCTCTATTAAATAAAAAAAATAAAATCTTTCAAAAAAAAAGAAACAACCCTGCTCTCATGCAGCAGGCATTTTAATCTAGTGGGGGAGACAGACAGTAACAAATAAAATATATATAATGAATTTTGGTGATTAGTGCTTGGAAGGATAAAAATGAAGCAGCAAAGTGAGATGTGAAATGTCTGGAGTAAGTGTTAAAATTTTAGATACGGGGAGCTGGGGGAGAGTGTCTTATGATGAGAGCCTGATGGAAATGAGAGAGGGAACCATGCCATTACCTGGAGAAGAACCTTCCAGACAGATAGAAGAGCCAGAGTGAAATTCCTAAGAGTAGAACATTTCCTGGTAAGGGCCTTGGCCTCTACTGAGTGAGGTAAGAAGTCACTGGCACTGGAGAGTTTTAAGTGGAGGAACTGTATTTGGCTTTTGCTTGGTAAAGTAACCCTGGCCACTGCATAGAGAACAGTCTTGACCCTTGGGGATTTGAAGGCTCTTGATCTTCCTTTGCTTCTGCTGATCTCCCTGCATTCTGCGCTTCCTTTCTCTGGATATATAACTAGTTCTCTGTATTGCTGGCATGGGTTGACCTAGATCCTTAGTTTAGACCTGAAAGGATGGAGGTATAACTCAGTGTGGGTAGGGGGTGGGGGAGAGCCTGGGTTAGAGCCAGAACTGGGAGAAAGCAGATGGGGCAGCTGCTGAGCCCGGCTTGCCTTGCCAACTTCCTCTTTCTTCACATTTTCCAGTTTTATGCCTCCGGTCTTTGCTAACACGTCCCCCCAACGTGCAGGGGCACCTAATAAATCCCCACTGTTTCTAAAGCCTTCGCACCCTAGCTATGCATCTCTTATAGCACATTTTGCCTTGAATTAGGATTAATAAGGCCATGAGGGTAGGACCCTTGATTTGATAGGATTTGTGTTCTTCTAAGAGAGACACAAGAAAGGTCTCCGGAGAAACCGAATCGGCCAGCACATTGATCATCTTGGACTTCCCAGCCTCCAGAATCATGAGAAAATATGCTTCTGTTGTTCAAGACCTTCAGTCTCTGGTATTTTATCACGGCAGCCTGAGTAGATGAATACAGATGGCCAGGCCTTGACAGAGGCACCAGAGCTCCTAAGATCCTTGAGTTAGGGGCCAGTTCTTTCTTGGGGTGTGCATCCCCATGGGGCCTGGCTCTCCAGCGACTGCAGTCAGGGATCTTTGTGTTCACGTAGCTAGAAGAGAGCAACTAGGTCAGTAAGAATGGGAATTGAGGCATCAGAGAAAGTCAGAAGGCCTAAGACTGGTAGGAGACATGGAAGAGTGCCACTTGAGAATCCTGGTCTGAAAAGATAAGCTCACTCTTTTGTGCAGGGCCTGGCTCTCAGGTGGTTTGTTTGTTTGAAATGGAAGCGGACTTGGGTATCAGGCAATTGAATCCTACTTTTTCAAACAGAGATGGTGTAAAGGCCCCATGATTTCACCCGTTTGCCTTTTTCACTCTTGGCTGGGGTCCTTTGGCTGTTTGAATTTGGTGGCCTCCCAGCAGTTTGAAGAATAACAAACTCACACAATTTATCTTTTCACCTAAGCTGCAATTTGGTTGAAACAAGACCTTTCTAGTACGTAGTCCAGAGCTCCTGATAACTGCGACTACAACCAGTGTTTTTGCTTTGTGATCTTTTTTTTGGTGTTTCAAAAACCACAACAGAAAACTCTTACTTCTGTTGTGGTTGTCAAGAGCCAGCATTTGGGCTGGTGGCAGCAAGAGAGTGTTTTGTACAAACTTAATCTAGAATGAAGTACTTCGCTTCCTAGGCAGAGAGTGTGTATTCCTCTGTAACCAATAAACTGAGTAGAGGACCCCAACTCTGGTAGATGCAAAATTCTTCGGAGTCTTAAAAATGTAGGTTACATATTGTTGCTGTTTTGTTTTGTTTTGTTTTGTGTTAATATCACTAAAACTAGATCACTAAGGCAGCTGAAAATACATGAACCGAACTGCACTAAATAAAACAACTGTTGATTCTAAGAAGCCCCTTGGTTCTCAGCTGCCCTAATCCATGCGAACTAGCTTTGGGGAAAGGATCACGGGCGGCACAGTAGGGTATTAAAGAAAAGTCAGCCTAGTTTGGAAAATGTGGAAACAGGCTGAGATGCACATCATCTGATGGCAGGAATGTGATAGTAGCAGTTTTAACAACAATAATGAAGAAGATAATTAACACTGTGGAGGCCCAGTCCGGACTGGGAGCTTGACTTCATTTCATCCTTGCAGAGCCCCCGAGGAGCCGGCCCTTGCCCACGCACAGGTAGCCTTGCCACAGCCTTCCTGGCAGCATTTATGTAAGGTCAACAGTGTCTTCCTAATCTGAACATCTCTATTTCACATTTCCTGTATTTTAGGTAAGGAAGCTTTCTCTTCCGCATGATCTCGGAGGGAAGATTTATGCATCATTTAAATAATACAAGCAAGATTACAGGGGAGAACCCCTTAAACCACCTGAAAAAGAAAGTGGTCATCTTTTTAATAAAGTGGAAGTCGCTGTATTCCTGTCAGACTTTTGTTCTTGAAAGATCTGAAGTTTTGAAAGTAAAAAGGAGCCTTAATGTTGCCCCACCCAGTTACGAGCATCATTTAACAAGAAAGCGAATACAGCAGAGCCGTCGAGAATAAGCCGCGGGGACCATTCACTCGGGTGCCAGGCTGGGTTCTGCCACCTCATTAGCTCTGTGATTGCGGGCAGGGCACTGAACTTATGTGAGCCTCAGCTTCCTATTCTATTAAATGGGGTTGATGATAAAAACAGTAATTTAATATGTCCATATGTCCTTCTAGATTTGAGCAGTTATTTCTGCACATTTGGCAAATAGAGTACTGACTAACGGCATACCACGGAACATACTAATGATAGATTTTTAGCTCTTCTTAAAAGCAGACCTCCTAATACTGTTGTTCAGATGGTACTATCCCTCATCTTTTTTTCTTAAGTCTGATTTAAACTATCAAATATATGGCTTAGGTTTATTCATCCAAATAGGCTTTCTCAGTTTCTTCAGATTTGGGAAGTTAGACCTAGTAACCATTTTGGTACAGTGGCAAGGTGACCGGTGCAGGCATCAGAACATCTGACTTTTAGTTCTCATGTGTCATTCACTCATTCAGGCAGTGAGTGAGCACCATCAGTAGTCCGGAAGTTGGGGAATAGCACATGGTCCCTGCGCTGAGGAGTTAAGAAGTGGGAATGGGCGAATAGGTCTAGGAGGAGGGACATGTCTTTGTACAAAAGACTATGAGAACCCAAGGGAGAGAGCTAGAGTCATCTCATCTCTCTTATCCTTAATTCTTCAGTGCAAAGTGGAGCTGCTGTCTGCCTTACCTATGCTCCATGACGGCTGATACCAAAGATCAAAAGGGAGACACATGGAGGGGCGCCTGGCTGGCTCCGTAGCTGGAACACGTGACTCCTGATCTCTGGGGGCCATGAGTTCCAGTCCCATGTTGGGCGTGGAGACTACTTTAAAAAAAAAAGGGAGAGACACACACAACACGTTTGTAAATTATAAAACTTTGTGACTATTCTTGTCTCGAGGTGTGTTGGTCTCCCAGTTTGAGAGGTAAGGTCTTAACCTGTTCTTGAACAGGTATGTGCTGAAGCACTTCTAATCAACGGTCCTGCAGGGTAGACCCTGTCCTGACACCAAGACAATTAGCAGTGATTGGCAGCCATGCTTTCCTGAGCAAGGAGCCGGATTACTACAGCTTTGGTCTTATTTCTTGCATATCTTGCCTATTAAGAGGTTGGCCATATAATCATTACCTGTGCTGTAGGGGCTCCAGACTTTCTGATGTAGGGGGCCAGTAAGGTCCCCTCAGCATTTGGGTGGTAATTTAGGTTGCCAAGCATTTTCTGTCCTGCCAGACAAAGACATTAAAGTTTATAAACTGTCTATTAGACAGATCAGCTGAAACTAATATTACTCTGTATATTAACTAACCGAAATTTAAATAAAAACGTAAAAAGCTCATCCTACCTATAAGACCGTTATTTCGCAAAAGTGAGGAGACTTTATCAACCCAGAGTAGTAGAAAAGATGATTGTAGAATACGAGCTCATCTCCTGTTAACTGTTTTATCGTGTGTTTGTTATGAAATGCAGGACAGTGTGCACTGAAGAAGCAAGTCTCCTTCAGTGTTCTGCCCCCGGCCCCCTAAGCGCATGTGCTCCCTTGCTCTGTGTGTAAGCAACAGGGGTCCTTGTTCCTTGTTGGACTGCAGTGTTTCTTCCCTGCAGAAGATAGTCCTCTGTTTGTTTCACAGCTGGATTTTCCCTTGTTTCTTTTGGCTTCTGGACTTTTGATATATTTAGGAAGGGTTACTCCACTCAGGATTATTTTTGAAAGTCTGCCATAACTTTTTCCTAGTACTTTATGGTTTTCTTTTTACCTAAAATTCATTTTGTGGAAGATGCAGCATTATTTCAGTTGTGACGGCATTGTTGGCTGTATTGTGCGTCATCTGTCTTCCTGCCACAGATTGAAAAACCCCTTGTAGTATATACAGATTCTTCTATTTCTTGGGGTTTCTCTCTGAACCCTCTCATCTCATTGATCTAGCTAGCTAGTTACCCATCCAATCCATGTGCCAGAACTACATTATTTTATTTATTGTAGTTTTATAGGTAGCCACTTTGGGATTTTCTTGGCTTTTCTTGCTTTTGTTTATTTTTCCATATGAACTTTAGAACCTGTTTGTTTAGTTTTTTTTTTTTTTTAAGATTTTATTTATTTATTTGACAGAAATCACAAGTAGGCAGAGAGGCAGGCAGAGAGAGAGAGAGGGAAGCAGGCTCCCTGCTGAGCAGAGAGCCTGATGCGGGACTCGATCGGAGGACCCTGAGATCACGACCTGAACTGAAGGCAGCGGCTTAACCCACTGAGCCACCCAGGCGCCCCCTGTTTGTTTAGTTTTAAAAATAAACCTTTTGTAATCCTACTGGGATCTTCGTAGTTCATACATTAACTGGTTTTTTTTTTTCCCCTAAGATTTTATTTATTTGACAGAGAGAGTGAGCCCGAGTGGGGGAGCAACAGGCAGAGGGAGAGGGAGGAGTAGGCTTCCCGCTGAGCGCGGAGCACCGCACCAGGCTCAGTCCCAGAACCCTGGGATCATGACCTGAGCCAAAGACAGAGGCTTTAGCCCACTGAGCCACCCAGGCGCCCTGTTTATTGTCTTCATATTCAGTGGCAGCCTCACCGGTTGTGAAATAATTGGATTCTCCTTTCTTTTGCTGATCACTTAATAGGCACCGCGCTGCTCTCTTCTACTGTGCACCACGCATTGGGGAAATATGAGGGCAGCCTGTGTTTTACTTGGACTTTTTTTTAAGTTCAGTAGGTTTATTAGGATATACCTTACTAGTTGAACTATAAATCACTTTTTCCTGGAACATAGTGAGCCCTCTTAATCTGTGGATTTGAGTCATCTTAACTTCTATTCTGTGTGTCCTGTACTGGGTTTTCAGCAATGACTTTTCCATGTGTTTTTTATTTCCATAATGGAAAAATATTTATTTCTCTTCTACTTCCCTGACCTCGGCCCTTAAATGTTTTATCTACTTTTTTGTTGTCTCATATCTTTTCCAAGTACTTGTAGCTAGCTCTGTTTTACACACTTTCATGGAGGAGATCGCAGTTTTTGTTTTTTTTTAATTCATGGAAATATATTTTATTTACTACATGACAAAATTTTGTGATATATGTTCTTTGCAGTTAGTTTCTCTTATAACTTCCCTGTTTGCTGGTAGTCTTCTTGGAGATCTTAGGCACTTTTTTGGTAAATTGTGGTAAAACACATTTAACATAAAATTCGCTATCTTGACCACTTTTAAATGTATCACTCAATATGTGCTAGATCCTTTCTCAATTGTCATGCAACTTTGAATGAGGCGATTCCTTCCTCATCTAGAGATTTGTAGAAAATCTTTGAGCAGAGGGCTGGCTTAGCTGGAGTTTTCCTTAAATATTCTGGACGTGAACTGCGCAGTAGCCTTCCTTGCCCTCAGACATCTGGACTCTGTGGCTGGGATCCCCCAGGCAGTCCCCCCGTTGCCCTGCCTCCCTGACAGACTGCTTCCTGTAGGTTTGACCCGTGTGTGTGCGTGTCTCCATGCCAGATGGGTCTGCCTCTGTCACCTAGTCCCTGAGCCAGTTCCCACTGGTTGAAACAAAGGATTGCTGGTTTTGCCCCCTTAGAATGAAGGGGTTACTTCTTCAAAAGTAGGCTTGCGCGCTCTGTCCAGCATCTGGGACAACAGGCTTTCTCTTTCATCACTTTCCCACACCCTCGTCTGACCTTTGCAGCATTGGGCAGTTCTTGCTCACATGTTGGGGTTTGGGGTCACACATGTCTCTGGTTTTGTCAGAGATGTGATGTTTCTGTTTCTCATTCTCCCGGTTGCTTTGTGTGATTCTCTGGTAGAGAAAGGGGTAAAGTGATCTTTTTTCTGCCGCTTTAAAACAAAATACAGTTCTAACTGAAAGCAGTTTAGCCTTCTGAGAAGCTTGTTTTTATGGTTCCTATTCTTTACCTACTGATGAGCACTTCCTCACTGCAGCTCCTTGGGAAATTGCGGCTTTTGGGTCATTGAAAGGTGACCTGATCTTGTGGAGGGAGTGGCTGGGGGTTTTCTGAGAGGGGTGTGTTTAGACCCTTTCCTGACTTCTCTCCATCAACCTGGCTCTTTCTGTCTTCCTCTGATTTTATTAGCATTTCATGTGAATCTTTGCCCTCAAGGACCCATTTCTCCTCACTCTGCTGAGAAGCCTGAGGATGGTGTGTCCTGTAATAGCAGGTGGTGTGTGCTGCGGGCGTAAATGGGAACCGTTCTCATCGTTAGAACAGGAGGCTGTAGTGAGCTTGCAGGTGACAGACCTGTAGAGACCTGGGGCTTTCTCAGGCCTTAGAGTATGGAGAAATTCAGAGATTTTCTTTACTGTTTTTTTTTTTAATGCCCCCCCTTAATTGTTTGTGTTAAAGATTTATTTATTCATTTGAGAGAGAGTGTACGTGCACAGGAGCATGCATGAGCAGGAGAGGGAGAAGGGAACAGACTCCCCACTGCACATGGAGCCAAAACTTGGGCTCGATCTCATGACACTCAGATCACAACTGGAGCCAAAATCAGGAGTCAGTCACTCAGCAGAGAGCCCAATGCGGGGCTTGATTCCAGGACCTTGGAACCATGACCTGAGCCGAAGGCAGAGGCTTTAACCCACTGAGCCACCCAGGCACCCCATCATTATCATTATTTCTGCCGCTAAACTTCTCTTCTGCTGGTGGCCACAGAATACCAGTCAGGTCAGGCTAGGTTAAAGTATCAGCGTTAAAAAGCAGCAGACTTTTTTCTTATCCATGATGTTTTTCCTGAAGGCTCTGGCCTGCCTCTTCCTCACTCGGGGACCAGATGATAGGGGAGCCACGCTCTTGAATGATGCAGGGAGCAAGAGGGAAAGAAGCTTGTGGAGAGTCTCATTACAGCCATTAAAGCTTCACTCCTGCTCCCTGACTTTGCTTCTTTTCTAAGGCATTGGTCAGAACTGGTCACATGGCTTCCCCCACATGCCTCAGGGTGGCAAGGGTGCTCACTCTTCTGGATCCCAGGAGAAGCACCGTTGACAACCACATCCACCTGTCCGTTGTATCGGCAGAGTTGGCAAGTGTTCCCATTTTGGGGTTTGTATGTTTTGCTTTTAGCACACCAGTAGAGTGGAATGTCTGTGTCCAGTTCTGCATAGAACTTCCTGGGTGATCTTGCAGAGTGAAAATATTCTGAGCTAATCTCTTTGCTCTTTTCTGCATGATCTTACTTAATCCCCCTACAGTCCTGTGAGATAGAAACTACTATTTTCCTATTTTAATGATGAGCTGGTATTGAGGAAAATTAAATAATTTGCCCAGAAGTGGCTTAAATAATAAGAAGCAGATTCGTCTCAAATGTTTATCTAATTCCAGAGCTCAAGCTCTTAATCTTATTTATTTGTATCTTAAGGCCTGAGTGTCCCCAACTTTAAAATGAGAGAGGTTTATTAGACTAGCTCATCTAGACAAGGGGCTTGCTGGCTTACAGTTTTGCCCACCTTCTGACAGCTGGCGTAGCAGCCTGTTCTTCTGTACTTTGAAATGCTAGCCCTAACAAGGTTCGGCCTTTCCTGGAAGCAGAAACCCAGAACCTGCAACTTAATAATTTTAAAATGGAAATCTTGTTATGGCATAGAAACATGATCCACGGCAGCACAACTTACACTTCTCTTGTCCAGTTGTAGCATGGACCTTGACAACCACATGGTCATGGTGGCTTGATTGTTTCTGGCCAAAATGTTCAGAGCTGGCGTTCTTTGTGAGTGGAGGGATACATGCACAGCAATAAATCCGGTGCTGTCTTTGGCCTTCTAAATAAATTCAGCAATTAGGAGAATTGATTAAACTTAGGGGCACCTGGGCGGCTCAGTGGGTTAAGCCTCTGCCTCATGCTTAGGTCATGACCCTCATGCTTAGGTCATGATCTCAGGGTCCTGGGATCGAGCCCTGCATCAGGCTCTCTGCTCAGCGGTGAGCCTGCTTCCCCATCTCTCTCTGCCTGGCTCTCTGCCTACTTGTGATCTCTCTCTCTCTCTCTTTCTCTCTGTGTCGAAAAAATAAAGTCTTTAAAAAATAATAATAAAATAGGTTAAACTTAAAAAGTGGGGGTTTTGCTAGGTCTTTAGATTTTCATCTCCTTTTTAAAGCTTTTGTTATTTTTGTTGTAAAATGGGTACTCCTTATTAAAAATAATCAAAGGCACAGTGCCTAGAAATTGTTCATTCATGTACTGTTGGTGGGAATTTAAACAGATATGGCCATTAAAAAAGATCATTTGGGAAAAAAAAAAAGATCATTTGGCAGTAACTTCACAATTTCAAAGTCTTACATCCTTGGTCCTAGCCACTGGCCCTTTTGGGAATTTGTCCTATGAAAATGTTTGCCTTTGCCTCTGTCATGTATAAGGATGTCTTGTTAACAGAGGAGAAGAGCGCATCCATCTGCCAGAGTCCTTAGCAGCTGTTAAAAATGAGGTTTATCTGTCTGTACCAACATGGAACTATGTCCACAGTTTATTTTTTAAAGTGAGAACAGCAGTTGTAAAATAAGGTGTGTAGTATGATCCCACTGATAAGGTAGAAGAAGCCTGTATGTGTGTGTTTATGACATGATGGGGAGATGTCAGGGTGCTTGGCCGCCTCAGTTGGAAGAGCACGTGACTCTTGATCTCAGGCTTGTGAGTTCAAGCTCCACCTTGGGTGTAGAGATTACTGAAAAAAGAAGAAAGAAAGAAAACTGTTTGAAAATAGCAAAGATTTCAGGAGTGTCTCCCCAAGTGGTGCTGGGAGAAGAGGGAGATTTTAGATAGGGGAGTGATGAAAAATAGGGCTTTCACTATTTATGTATAATTTGTGTACTCACTGCATTGCATGAAAAGGAATTTTTTTTTAAAGGTTTTATTTATTTATTTGACAGAGAGGAATCACAAGTAGATGGAGAGGCAGAGAGGGGGGGGGGAAGCAGGCTCCCTGCTGAGCAGAGAGCCCGATGCAGGACTCGATCCCAGGACCCTGAGATCATGACCTGAGCTGAAGGCAGCGGCTTAACCCACTGAGCCACCCAGGCGCCCCGTGTGAAAAGGAATTTAACAATAAATCTTGTATTATCTTTTTTTTAAAAGGTTTTATTTATTTCTTTTAGAGAAAGTTTGCACAAGCAGTGGGCAGGGAGGGGCAGAGGGAGAGAAAGAATGTCAAGCAGACTCCACGAGGAGCCCGGAGCCCAGAGCCCAGCTCGGGGGCGGGTCTCACCACCCTGAGACCATGGCCTGAGCGGAAATCAAGAGTCGGATGCTTAACCGACTGTGCTGCCCAGGCACCCCAGTGTTATGCATTACTTCTGAAAAGATCAAACTATGGGTGCGCCTGGGTGGCTCAGTGGGTTAAAGCCTCTGCCTTTGGCTCAGGTCATAATCCAAGGGTCCTGGGATAGAGCCCCACATCCGGCTCTCTGCTCAGCAGGAAGCCTGCTTCCCCCACCCCCTAGCCCCCACCCCCGCCTGAAAAAGATCAAACTGTGTTGAACTGTTTGAAGTAAAAAACTAAAGTCACTGTTTCATTCCTCACAGTTATCTGCTGTTAGGAGTTTGAATTGCTCCTTCACAGAGACTTTCTCCGCGCGCAAAACACACACACACACGCCTTGCTTTTTTCGCCACCTAAAAATACATTGTGGACAGTTTCCCATATAGGCAGGTGTAAGCTACTACTACTACTTCCTCCTCTTCCTCCCCTTCCTCCCCTTGCTCACTGCATGGTGGTTCTTCGTTTGGACAGACTGTATAATCCATCCACTCAGCCTCCCAGTGAAAGAGTTTTCAGTCTTGTATCATAAACAGTACTACAGTGGCTGTCTGTCCACAGGTGTGTGCTTACGCACGTACGCACACAGCTGTTTGTGCAAATGTGTCCGTAGAATAAATACCTCAGAGTGGACTGGCATGTGTGTACATTTTGTATTTTGATGGGCATTGCCAAAATGCTGTCCAGAGTGCTGGCCATCTGCAGCATATAAAGGCAACACCATAGTGTTAAATGGTAACAGGTTAGAATGAGACAGTACCTTAAAAATCACCTGGTTCAAGGGCTTGTGACCTGGGTGGTTCAGGTCCTGATTCCAAGGTCTTGGGATTGGGTTCCCTGTTCAGCAGAGAGTCTGCTTGCCCCTCCCTCCCTGCATTTCCCCCTTACCCCCACTCGTGCTTGCTCTCTCTTAAATAAATAAAATCTTTTTCAAAATCATCTAGTTCAGCTCTGCAAGGGGAATGATGACTCAGCAAGTCATCACGGTGACTCTTGTGAATATGTTGAACCAGAGGAACGGAAAAGTAGCTATGCTCTTAAAAATCAGAATAGTGGTTATCCTCAGTGGGCAGTAGAGACTGGAAGGGGTCTTCTGTAATGCTGGGAATGCTCTGATTCTTTACCTAGGTGCTATTTATGTGGGTGTGTTTGGTGTGTGAGAATTCATCACTCTACACTTCTCCTTAAACTCACAAATTTGGGGGCACCTGGCTGGCTCAGGTGGTAGAGCATACAATCTTTATTATTATTATTATTTTTAAAGGTAGTCTCCACACCCAACCTGGCGCCCACTGTGGGGCTTGAACTTGAACTCACATCCCTCAAGATCAAGACTTGAGCTGAGATCAGGAGCTGGACCTTTAACCGACTGAGACACTCAGGTGCCCATAGAATACATGACCCTTAATCTCAGGGTCGTAATTTAGAGCCCCATGTTGAGTGTAGAGATTACTTAAAAAAATAAAATCTTCTTTAAAAAATTAACAAATGTTGGGGTGCCTGGGTGGCTCAGTGGGTTAAGTTTCTGCCTTCGGCTCAGGTCATGATCTCAGGGTCCTGAGATTGAGGCCCGCATTCTCAGGGTCCTGGGATCGAGTCCCGCATCGGGCTCTCTGCTCAGCGGAGAGCCTGCTTCCTCCTCTCTCTCTGCCTGCCTCTCTGCCTACTTGTGATCTCTGTCTGTCAAATAAAACAAATAAAATCTTTTTTTTTTAATTTACACATTTACACTTCAGTAAAACACTTTTTAAAGCATCTAGTCCAGCTCTTTCATTTTACAGATAAAATCCGAAGAGTTGAAAGGTTCCCTCTCTCTCCTACCGTATGTAGCTGAGGTTTCCTGAGAGCCTTATCCTTGACACCAGAGCCCTTGCCTGTCTTGCCAAGACTGGACTAGTGATGCTCTTGGCACCCAAAAGTGCTGTGAATGTGTGACAGTGTCTCTCACCTTGAGGCCCCTAAAGAACAGCCGTCCGTGTGTCTGGGACGCAGCTGAGGTGCCAAATGGAGTTTCTGGTTCGATAGCTCACACCAGTGTTTGGGGAGAGTCCCAGCCCGGGGCTGTGGATAGACAGACATGCTTGGGAAGGTTTGCTGCCTGCCGAGGAAGTCCAGTTGTCCGTTATGCCAACCTGCCTCTCACTCGGGATTTCTCTCGCTCATTCCATCGTCTCACTGTGTTCTAATCTGTACTCTCCTCTGCTGCTTCCTGATCGTTTTTAGGCCGGTGTCTGTTTCACATAATTGTATCCTCTTCAGGAAAATTATTGGCTCAAAGTAAAAAGGAAACCGATTTCTGTTTTATCCTTCCTGGCCTCCTGTAGGAGGATAGTAGAGTGGAGGACTCCAGGGAATTGTTTGCATGGTGTGTGGCTACGGGGTGGGAGACTTCAGCATCCACAATTCCTTTATTTTGCTGTGGAGATTGTGTCTGGAAACCTTCTGGGAGTCAAAACATAGTTGGATGTTTGAACACTTCCCGTGGTCAAAAATTGTTGCCTTTGACCGAAGATTAAGGTCTGTTCTGAGTATTGCATACACACACTGTTGACTTGGCTAGCACTGGTGGCCTGTCTTTGTGGAAGCCCTGTTTGATCATGAGTTAGAAATAACGGCTAAATTACAAGAGCCAGCCGTCTTCACGTAAGACAGCCTTGTGAGCATGGTGTGTTCCGTGCCCTGATAATACCAAGAGATTTGTGCAAACTTAGAGTAAGCGTGTGAAGTCCAGACTGGCCTCTTAAATCCTAAACATCCTTGAAAACATGGAGGAAGTGTTAAAGAAAGCTCCTGATTTATTCGAAAGGGGCACTAGTAAATACAGTGGTGGGGGGTAGGACATTGTAGATATAATGGTGAAGTGCTTATTTTGAACCAGGCAGGGCCTTCTCTAGGTGGGCTTTCTCACTAGAGAATTCCCTTGTGAAACCTGCTGCAGCCCCTCGCCCACCTCACCGCTTCCTCCCCCTTTTGTTTCCCTTACTTCCTCCCTGCCTTCCTCCCTTCTGGCCGGGCACATCCATCTGTTCCCAGAGGCCCAGCGTGAGTCCTGCCTTCTTGCTGACTGACCCTCCTTACTGTCTTTACGCATGATTTCACTTTTCCCATCTTTACCTTGTCTCCCTAAATTCTGAAAAGACAGAACAGTGCTGTTCATTTTTGTGCCCCCCTGTACATGGAATTCTGTATCGTGTCACCGGTAGTATGCTTTTGGTAATGACCAATTGCTATGATTCTCCATCGCCCAGACGTCCCCCAATGTCAGACCATATCATCAGACACGAGATTACTTTAAGTTGGAAATTCAATTTCTGAGTTATTTTGTGAACTTGAACAAGTGACACCTTTGACTTCCTTTATATCATAGGTCAATTTCCAGTGAAAAACTGTGACAAATAATTTGCCGGATCTGACTGACTCAGCTGGCTGCCTTTGGGATCGTACTTGCCTGACAGGGCGGTTCGGTTCAGTAGAGGCTTGATGTGGCTTGTTAGAGCTTAGAGGAAGAAGCTTTTACCTTGGGTTCTAAGGTCAGTATGGGAATTCTTTAGGAAGAAACAATAGGCGCAAGCCAGTGTGGACCCATTGTGAGACTAAAAGTCTCAAAAGCTCGCAGAAATATGCACAGTCCCAGTGCGTCTCTGGTGGCCTGTCACAACATAAAGCGTGGATTTAAAGGGATTTCTTTCCCCTTCATGTTTTTATCCAGTGATCATAATACCATTTTTTGATATCCTTCCCCTATATTTTGTGTCAATCACTTTACCAACTATTAAATCCTAAAAATTGGGGCTTTTAAAAGATTTTTTTTTCACAGATTTTTTTTTTACACCAAAATCATGTTTCTAAGTTGTTAGTTTATAATGTGTATAGTCTTTTTTCAGTTCCATTTCCTATCCACCCAGTTGCTCTTTTTACTAGTAAATTCTATAGCCTCATAATGTTTAGGTTTTACTACCCTAAGAGAGTAATCAAGGCCTGTTATATACCAGTTCCCTTAGGTGCTAGAGGTTCAGAGATGAATAGGACAGTTCAGATTGTCCTAGAAGGTCTCTCAGTCTAGCAAAGATTGTAGTCAAGGCCAAGTCAGTAAAGGGAGTAGTTGGTTGGAAACCTTCCATCTTCTCCAGCCCCAGTCCTAGCTTCATTTACATACCAAGTAGCCCCCACCCCCACCCCTCCCAGGCCCACCAGGCAACCTTCCAATCTGACCCTATGTGATGTTTGCTTCTGGATCTTCCAAGGATATTTTTACTTTTTTTTTTTTTTTTTGCAAAATATCTATGTGGATTTTTTTTTTATTATTTTGTCTAGTGTATTTTAGCCATTCCGTTGAAGTTTTTATTTGGTTTATGTTTAAAATGCAGTTGAACATTTTGTAACATATGGTCTTTCAATCTAAGATCATGCTGGTTTTTTCCTCTTCCTGTTTTTATATTTAGTCCTTGCAGTTGTTTGTCTTTCTAGGGTTGATGGGGTGGGGTCCACACAATAAATTCATTTATCAGTCTATAAACGCAGGCACCTGGGTGGCTCAGTGGGTTAAGCCTCTGCCTTCAGCTCAGGTCATGATCTCAGGGTCCTGGGATGGAGCCCCGCATTGGGCTCTCTGCTCAGCAGGGAGCCTGCTTCCCCCTCTATCTGCCTGCCTCTCTGCCTGCTTGTGATCTCTGTCAAATAAATAAATAAAATCAGTCTGTAAATGGGGCCTGTCGAGTACAAGGCGATTTTAATGCTGAGGAGATCCTGAGGACTCCAAAGGCCAGGTTCCGTTGGAGCTATAGATGCATGGAAGAGAACATTAACAGTGAATATAGTTCACTGTGAGGGCAAAACTGTGAGTTTGCCCAGTGTCAATGAGGCTGAGGCATCAGATGGAAACAAAATGACGAGGGAGATCAGTTCCTTGAGCTGGCTTGGTACATGTCAGTGATGGTGGCTAGGCCTGAAAGATAACTTGGATTTTTTTTTTTTTTTTAAGATTTTATTTATTTGAGAGAGGGAGTACCAGCAGAGGGAAAGGGAGAAGCAGACTCCCTGTTGCGTAGGGAGTCCAGCACAGGTCTTCATCCCAGGGTCCTGGGATCATGACCTGAGCCCAAGGTAGACACTTAACCAACTGAGCCCCCCAGATGCTCTAGAACCTGGGTTGTGTAGCAGACACTGGGCGGGGAAGAATCTTCCAGGCAGGGCAAGCGGACTGCACAAAATTCGGGTGCTAGAGGGGAGAGGTGCTGTTCACCACAAAGCTGTGTTGCCCTAGAGTCCTTTGAATGTCAGGCTTTTGGACTTGGCCAAGCCCTTTCAGACTCTGTCATGGATCCCTAGGACTCCAAAGAGGTGCATCTACGTGGGGTTGGGGAAGGCAGGCCACCAGGACCAAGGGTTAGTACAAGATTTCAGTTGGAAAATGGATTCTGTCGTTCCTGAGAAAGCTTGTCAGCCCTCATGGTCATCAGTGGGAAGGCAGGGTTTGAAGGTTTCCGTCTGAGAGAAGTTGCTGAACTTTATCAGCATGAAGCGCTCTGAGTCCTCTCTGTCTCAGTCAGTCTGATCCATCGGTCCTGAGGGTCCCGAATATGGCCCCGCTTTTGCATTTCATCTGCCTTCCCAGTTTACCAGCATGACCTCTTGGTACCTGGACTTTACACTCCTTGGCTTGTGTCCTTCTTGGTCCCTTATCCACATGGCTGCAAATGTCTGTCAGTAATAGATGAGATAGCGTCACCTTCCCTGTTTAAAATTCTTCAGTCGTTCTCCATCACCTCCACGGTAAAGTTTTAATGTTGTTGCCAGCAGGATCCAGCCCCTCCCCATCATCTCTGGCCTCACCTCTGGCCATTTCTTTCATCCGCAAAGATAACATTCAGCCACACACATTAGAACTGTATGCAGCTCCTTAAACTTCTGTGATACTTCTCACCCGCAGGGCCTTCACTTGCAGTTCCATTTCAGAAGTCCCCTCCTGGGGCGCCTGGGTGGCTCAGTGGGTTGGTTAAGCCGCTGCCTTCGGCTCGGGTCATGATCTCAGGGTCCTGGGATCGAGTCCTGCATCGGGCTCTCTGCTCAGCAGGGAGCCTGCTTCCTCCTCTCTCTCTATGCCTCTGCCTGCCTCTCTGCCTACTTGTGATCTCTCTCTGTCGAATAAATAAATAAAATAAAATTAAAAAAAAAAAAAAGTCCCCTCCTGGAGTCCTTCTCTTGAGTCAGGACGCCCCAGCCCATCCCATATTCTGTAGGGCTCTGTGCAGCCCTCTGTGACCACTCACTCACACTGAACTCCAATTGTTTTCTTTCCTCAATAGATCCTACGTTCCTTGAGGGAAGGGATAGGGATTGGGTCTTCATCATTGTATCCTGCAAACCAAGGACACAGGGCTCTAATAAATGGGTATGAATGACCAACTAGTATAGAGACATTCAAAAGACCTCCTTCCTCAAAACTCCCATTCAGTGGGGAAATGGAATTGTATGCACAGAAAAGGAGAAGTAAAGGGGTGCCTTGGTGGCTCAGTTAAGCATCTGCCTTCGGCTCAGGTCATGATGCCGGCGTCCTGGGATTGAGCCCCGCGTCAAGCTCCTTGCGCAGCAGGGAGCCTGCTGCTCCCTCTCCCTCTGCCTGCTGCTCCCCTTGCTTATGTTCTGTCTTTCTCTCTCTGTCAAATACATAAAATCTTAAGAAGAAAGAAAGAGGGCACCTGGGTGGCTCAGTGGGTTAAGCCGCTGCCTTCGGCTCAGGTCATGATCCCACTGTCCTGGGATCGAGTCCCACATGGGCTCCTTGCTCAGTGGGGAGTCTGCTTCTCTCTCTGCCTCTCCCTGCCACTTCGCCTGCTTGTGCACTCTCTCTCTCTGACAAATACATAAATAAAATCTTAAAAAAAGAAAGAAAGAAAGAAAAGGAGAAGTAAAAACATACATAGAATAAAAACCTTGAGTGAGGTTCTAACATCGGAGTAGAAACCAATTTCCCTGTGTTCTTAATGTGAGGTCTAGAGAGTATACTTCTAACAGTCCAAGGAACCTCTGAAACTTCAGAGGGTAGGGTGTTTAAGTAGGCAGGCTTGGAAGGAAAGGAGCTGCAAGTTAGATCAGGGCAAGACAGCAGGTGAATCAGGCTGCCGGGACTAATGGGAGACGTGGTGTCCTGAGTGGGGGTGCTGGCCTTGAAGACTCAAACGCATCTTTCCTGGGTTTGAAGAAATGTCTGAAAATCATTTTAGAATTTAGGGTTTAAAATAACACAGAGAAGGCAGCATTACTCTTTATGGGCAAAGAGTGCTAACCACCCAAATGTCCAGTTGACGAATGGATAAAGAAAAGGCAGGCGCCTGTGTGACTCAGTCGTAAGCATCTGCCTTTGGCACAGGTCATGATCTCGGGGTCCTGGGATAGAGCCTCACATATCGGGCTCCCTGCTCGGCGGGAAGCCTGTTTCCACCTCTCCCACTTCCTCTGCTTGTGTGCTCTCTCTCTCTGTGTGTCTGTCTCTGTGTCAAATGAATAAAATCTTTAAAAAAAAAAAAAAAAAAGAAAGAATGAAAGAAATAGAGGAATATTACTCAACCATAAAAAAGCATCTGTACAGGGGTGCCTGGGTGGCTCAGTGGGTTAAGCCTCTGCCTTCAGCTCAGGTCATGATCTCAAGGTCCTGGGATCAAAACTTACATCAGGCTCTCTCTGCTCCGCAGGGAGTCTGCTTCCCTCTCTCTCTGCCTACTTGTGATCTATCAAATAAATAAAATAAAAATCTTATTTAAAAAAAAGGCATCTGTACATACTACAGCAGGGGTGGACCTTGAAAACAATATGCTAAATCAAGAAGCCAGTCACAGGGAGCACATATCTAAGGATTCCGTGTATATGAAATGTTCAAAATAGGCAAATCTATAAAGACAGAAGATAGAATGATGGTTACCAGGGCCTTGAAGGGTATGGAAGTTTGGGGGGGGGGGGAATGTTAATGAAAATGTTCTTAAATTGATCGTGATGATGCTTACAAAACTCTGTAAATTTACTTAAAAACCACTGATTTATATGCTTTCAGCAGGGCCGTCATATGGCGTGTGAATCGTATCTTCATAAATCTGCCATATGATGGCAGACAGCAGGATGTGGAGGATGGCTGGGTGGGTGTTCCACTCTGGGTTTGTGCTTGACAGTCTCAGGCCCCAGCAGCTGGGCTGGTACTAGAAGGTGGGTCCTTCCAGAAGAGGCCTGCCTAAAGAGGATTCCTCACTGCCTGCTGATCTCTCCCACGCCCTGGGGCTGCTGCTCCCTTGTCACTTTTTGGGCCAGCCCAACCAGCAGGGGGCTGTGTAGTCGCTGTTGAGTCCCAGACGCCCAGAGTGAATGACTGAACAGCAGCAGACGGGCCTTCGAAGAGCATGCTTCCTTCACGGGTGCAAAGACGCAGAGTTGGACCCGCCCACCGGATAACTGCCGGGTAAACTGCTTCTGTAGGTGTCATGTGCCTGAGACAGGCAGTGGGTTTTCTGTCCTAGCCCTGGGTCTCTGAACTCATGCCCTTGATCGAGCTCTCTGCTACATGTGCCCGGCTTGGAGCCAGCTTCTGAGATTACCTCCATCTTTGTTTCTCCTTTTCCCTCTCCATTGTCAGGAGTCCTTCCCTGAATACCCCCGGCCCCCGCCCCGCGCGAGGCCAGCGGAGGTGTTCCTGCCTGGAAGCAGTAGGTTCTCGGCCGCGCTGCACGACCCCGCTACAGTGCTAGCACTGGGTGTCGTCCTGCCACTTCCGCTTCCCCGTGTCCTGCAACACTGCTGCCCTGTGAGGAACTCAAGGGCAAGAACGCTCTCTTCTTTGCCGTCCCCTAGCATGGCACCTCACGTGGCCTAGGCACTTCGGGATTTGTCGAAGGAGTAGGTGACATCTCCCTCCTGGGCACAAAGTTGGTTGAATCAGGGCGGCTAAGGGAATCAAGTCACTAGATGCAAGATGAGTTCTTGAGACTGGGTCACTTGGAAATCTCTTACTGGCTAGAGTCTGTCCCCATTTTTGCTTTTGTTTTTCCTTGCGCAGCTCTTGCAGCGCATACAGTTTTGTTTCACCTCTGAAGGCAGTGGGATGCTCTTGCCACGTGGAGTTTGCTGAAGCATTTGTGGGTGGAGGGACTTAGTGGTATTAGAGCAGATAACCTGGGGGAAAGCAGATTCTCGGACCCCTGGAGTCTATAACTTGAAGGACTGTGCGGACCAGGTGTATTTTTCACTTAGAGGTACTTAACCTAGGGCCTGTGGATGGGCTTCTGGAGATCTGTGAGCTCCCAAAAATCAGTGCAGAGATCGTGTGTGCGTGTGTCTGCCCACGTGTGCGCACCGTGGAAAGACCAGAACCCACAGCCTTATTAGCTTAGTGGCATGAGGGCCGTCTCCTCCCAAGAGGTTAGACAGGCATGCAGCCAAATGTGCGGAGTACCTGCCGTGTGACCCAGTGTAAGCAAGGATGACGCACACCCTCGTCCTCAAGGAGTTGATGGTCCAGTAAAAAAGATTTGGCCCTAAACCACTCAAAGCTGACAAAAGAGAACTCTGTGAGGGCTGGGGTGGTAGAGCTCGGGGACTTAAAGGGTGAGTTTGAGCCTAGACCAAACAGTTTTCTCTTTACGGGGCTCCAGGACAGGAGACCTCATAACTTTGCAGTGATTCCGTGCACCGTGGTGGCCACCGCGGGTATAGTCCACCTCCAGCTTCACTATGCACCTGTCCCCTCCCACTAGATCCTTTCCAAGTGGAGAGTCACTCACTGATCACGCTTGTTCCTGACAAGCAGCAGTAATGGCAGCTAGCAGAAGTGTTTTTATGAGGTAAGCGTAGCTCCTGTCTTTATTTCTGGTGTCTCACCTCCACGTTGTAGATTGAAAATAGACGCCGGCCAGGGGTTTCATCCCTCCCCACAGAGAGACAGCCTAGCATGTATCTGTCTCAGGTCTTCACAGTGATGGTGGGAAAGTCTCCCCGTGTTTGGGAGCGCTTTGATACTTGCTTGCCAATTCTTCAGAACGTACTAACCCCTTCTTGCCTGGAACTGCCCTCCAAAAAACCCCACCAAACTCACACATGGAAAATGGCTGCTAAGTGTTTGGAATAAGTAATATGCATATAATTCCCAGTTTTATGACTGAGAGCAAATTATGAAGTTGCCCTGATGGGAGACAGCAATACAAAAGGCCAGACTATTACTTGAGCTGATTTCTTACAGCTGTTGGTAAATTCCAGCTTCTTTAATCTAATTGGGAAATGCTCTCCACTCAGTCCTCGCAGGCAGCCTGAGCCTTTCACAGAGAGGGGCCATCTGTGGGCAGGGTGGCAGCTAGGACCCTGTGTGAGTTCCTTAACTTCTAAGGCTGTTTCCTTGACTATAAAATGAAGACGGAAGCCACGCCCTTGCAGAGGGTTGTGGGTATTAAGGGAGATATTGAGCACTGAGCACTCCGGCCCAGAGCTCACATCACCAGGCTCAGGACTAAGTGCTTCCATGAGTCTTGTTTCATTCTCATGGTGGTCCTCTGAAATGGATGGGATTTCCAATTTTTGGATGAGGTT
Source organism: Mustela putorius furo (assembly GCF_011764305.1). NCBI lineage: Eukaryota > Metazoa > Chordata > Mammalia > Carnivora > Mustelidae > Mustela > Mustela putorius. The sequence continues at coordinate 12,616,339 of NW_025421310.1, read as the reverse complement.
CTAACCCAGAGCTGCTACCCTCTTGGCCCCACTGCCCCACTTTACTGGGATAATTTGAAGCCCAAAAAAGACAGTGCCCTAGCAACTCCTGGAGCCGTGGAGTCAGGCCAGCTAATCCTGGACTCTGCTGCCCGCATCACGTGTCCTCCTTCCTCTCTGACTGCACGAGAGCTGTTGTGCTCCTCCTGACGCCAGATCTGGGAGGACTTCTCCAGCTCTCTATACTGACTGCCCGGAGTTAGTCACTGGCAGACTCCAGAGGTTTAAAGACTCACTTTCCCAAGACTCTCCTCACTTCAGACACCAGTTGCAAGTATTGGATCCCCAAGTTACCCACATTTCTCTCTGATTTGGCCGCAAAGGCAGGGATTCCCTCAGCCTCCCCTCCAGATTTAATGGCTCGGTGGAACGACTCGCAGAACTCTGGACAGTGCTGTACTTACTCTCACAATTGGTTATTCGGGATGGGACTCCAAATGGAAGAGATGCTGGGACAGGGGACAGGGGAAGGGGCATGCCACCTTCCCCTCAGCTGGATGTGTTCTCCAACCCAGAAGCTCTCCAGATCCTGTTGTTAGGGTGTTACGGAGGTTCCATTAGGCATAGTTGATTAAATCATTGACTGTGGGTGATTGGGCTCGACCGCCAGCCCCTCTCTAAGGGAGGGGGTCTGAAAGTTCTAACCCTTTAACCAAGACTTGGTCTTTGTGCTGACCAGCACCCACGCTGAAGCTCTCTGGCCCCCACACCCCTCTAAGAGTCACCTCATTATCATAAGCTCTGGCAGGTATGGTTGGAGGGGCTTGCTAGGAATAACAAGACATTCTTATCTTTAATTTAAGGAAATTCCAAGGATTTTAGGAGCTCTGTGCCAGCAACTGGAGACAAAGACCAACTATATTTGCTGTGATACCACACTGCCCCTGCCCTTCCCGTGGGGTTCCTAAGGTTAAGATCTTGCCAACAGGCTTCCTCTGCCCCTCTGTGGGCACCTAGGGTTGAGGTGGCAGCTCTCCTCCAAGGCTGGGAAGGAGCAGCAGGAAGAGCTCACCCCGGGCCTGCTTGCCTCTCATCAGCGTGGGGAGAGCCATCTGCCCATGCTCTTTCTTCCCAGATCACCGTACATTCTTTATACGGTATTAATCTCAAAGTACCACTAATCTGTCTTTACAAGAGAGGAAACAAATCCTGGAGCCCCTGGGCAGAGCCACTCACATCTGGTCCGGATGGGAAGGACCCACATTACAGCTCTTTTTTCTTCGTTTTGTTGTTGTTGTTGTTGTTGTTTGTTTTTTTTCTTAAATATTTTATACTTGGAAGGAGGCAGTTACCCTCAAAAGCCTCCACAGTTCTGTCCATACTCGTCATAGTCACTTTCTGGAGCTGTTGTGGAGATTTGAGGGGCTGGAGCTGTTCGAGCCAATCAGCTGTTTCCCTGAGGTGGGCACAGGCCTCTGGGACTCTGTCTCGGGCAACAGGCAGCTGGTTTCAAGGAGACGCTCCCATCCGTCACTGTAATAGTTCAACAGGCGTGGCTGCAGCAGGAGCACACTTTGCGGGAGTAATCGGCGTGCTCATCCCGCTTTGAGCCAATGGCGAAGTGCTAGAATAGAAGTGCGGTTCCGTCTGCGGGGCTTTATGGGGGGTTCTTTGTTACTTAATCTCTCCCTCCCCCTGTAGTTTGGGTTCGTTAGCGAGTTGCTGTCCCATAATCTAAACAGTTGTCAAACAAAGGTCTCTCCACTTTTTTTGATGACTTCCAGTTGCCCGTTTCCCACCACCCTCCGATCTTCTGCTCACTTGTAAGTCAGACGCAAGCCGCTTGCACCCTAAAAATGCCTGCCCACCGTAAGTCTATGCAGCTTGGGCCTCGGCGCTGCTCGCGGGCTTCTTCAGGACCCAGTGCCCTGAGCAGAACAGCGGGCCCTGGCCAGCTGCCGGGAGCGCCCAGCAGCCAAAGAGAAAGAAAGCTTGTTTCGCAGAGTAATCCTACCCTTCCATCCAAGACATAAATAGTCTGGGTGGAAGCCCAAATCCCTGAGACAGTTCCGACAGGCCTGCCTGGCCCGGCTGTTCCGGTCAGGCTTTCCCTCTCAGCACGGAGCTTAGTTAGCCGTGCTGCTCGGTCCTCAGCTCACTGAGGAGGGGTAGTGTTTGCCCCTCCAGTCAGTTGGGCAGGTTGTTGGGGAGAGGGGCTGGGCCCACGGTGCCCACTCCGCGCCTCTGCAGAGCCCCATCTGCCTGTGCCGTTGAACATGACCCAAGGAGAGCTCCTTCAGCCCTCGATCCCACCCTCTCTTTCATGTGCGCGTGTGCGGGTGGCTTTCTGTCCAGCATGTGGGAAGGGGTGCAGCCCCCTGGTGGGGGACCCCAACCAAAGCCAGACTCTGGCCCTCCCCTATAAAAGTAAACAGCCCAGATCGGGAAGCCGCACACACAACAGCACATGACTGACCTCAGTGAGATAATGCATTTATCACTAAGTTCCCAGGAACTGCGCGGGGTATAGTGGAGGCAGGGAATAAAGGAAGTACATAAAGGAAGGTAGAAGTTGGGCACGCTTGTTTATGAAACCCCTTCTCTGTGCCAGCCAGGCCTAAGGCTTTCAGTTTCCCACATTCCAGGGGCTGAGAAGTCCTGCCAGGATGCCAGGAGGCACGAGGCTTGTTGAGAACACACTTCAGTCCACTTCCTCTTCCTCCCTTTCTTCAACCAGAGAAACCGCACTTTTATTTTCAGGAATTTATTTCTCCTTCCCTCCTTTCCGGGGGTAGTTGCTGAATGCCTTCTTTGGGTATGAGCTACTGGGCCAAATCCAGATCCCTGGAAGGGTCGTCAGCAAACCCTGCGTGCTCCCATGGCCTCCTCGGGAGCAAGGGCACAGCAGCCAGCCTTAAAGCTGCACAGGGACTGGCCAGTTTGTTGGTGCCACGTGAGAAAGTGCAGGGCAAGTGGGGTTTGGGGATTTAAGCACAGACTCTGGGGCCAGACGGCCTGGGTTCAAGGGCAGCCCTGCAGTTTGTTTGCCGTGTGGTTCAGTCTCTCCCTCTGGAAAATGGTACTCCTAATAGTGGTATACCATTCACAGGTGGTTGTGAGGCTGTGCCCAGAAGGTGCACATCAAGTGCTTGTCCCTGAGCCTGGCCCGTGGTGGAAGCATCACGTAAATGGAAGCTGTTACCATAACACACTTCACTTAGATCCAGGGTCAAGGAAACCCTCTTTGTGGGAGCGAGGTTTAGCCAGCCAAAAAAAAAAAAAAATGGAGGTAAAAGTAGAAGGAACAACCTGTAGGAAGGCCAGGAAGCAGGCTCAGGCCACGACACAGGCCATGTGTGGTAGAGTTTGTATTTAATCCTGGATGCAGAGCAGAGGATTGCTACGCAGTGGGGACTACAACCCCCTTTTCTGCCTGAAGATTTTAGGCTTTTAACCTATGAAAATTACTCTTCTTAGCGAGGAAAGGGAAGCAAGGAAAGAAAGGACACTGGGCTGTGATTGGTGACATCTTTGTTCCTTTTATGGTTCATTGGGAATCAGGAACCTGAAAAAAGTTAACCTCTGCCCTCATTAACACTTGGGAAGAATCTGCCTTGACCTCAGGGGCCTTTCTACTTGGGGGCCTGTTGGAAAGGGACTTGGCATTATACACATGGGGCTGGTGGTGACATGTGGTACCTGTGTGCTAGCTCGGGCTGTTTCTTTGTTGGTAGCTCTTTGTTTAGCCAGTGAGACCCCTCATTGTGGTGGTACCAGCTTGTCTCAGAGTCACACAGCTATCACCCCTGTGCCATGGGGCTTGTGTGACTGCCGACAGTCACACCCAGAGCCTCAAGGATGCTCAAATTCTTGGCAGAAGGGTCTCCCAGCTGCTCCTGGCTTGAAGCATTGATTGCTGCTTTGCTGGGTATAGTCTGCTCACCTCGATCATGGGTCACACTCTCCTCTTCCCTCCATCGTGGGCTGCCTGAAACAGACAGCATCAACTCTAAGCTGACCTAAAGCTCACTTTGTCAGTGTTTCTTAAACACATCTGTTGGGATGTGCGTTTTCTTGAAAATCGGGAAAAATACAGAGCCCCTTGTTTGGCTCAGAGCAGGGTCCAGAAGCCCTCTTTCACAGTTAATGGCAGTAAATACATGGGTGGCTTACAAAGGATCAGCCAGATGCTAGAGCCATATGATGCCCCAGACCTGGTGTGATATTTTCATCTCTTCTCTCCAGATCTCTCTCTCCTTTCCTCCTCAGCCTTGAGATTTATGGCATGACTGTGTGTATGTACAATAGCATTGGAAATTTATAAAGCCACAGTGCCTACTTGTGGGGCTAACACCCGGTCAAGCAGTCATAATAGAGTGTTAGTGGCATTCTGTCACGGGGAGAAAGGAGGTCTGGCATTGCCAGAAACAGAACTTGATTGACGAGGGAATTACCAAGGGAAGACAGCTAACAAAGGGGCACTGGCGGGGCCAGAGTGACCCTAGTGTTCGAGTAATAGAAGAGCCAGAAAATCATTCCAGGCACATCCAAAACAGGAAGGCAACAGGGAGATCTGGTAGGGATTCTTTCAGGTCGTCAATAGTAGAATTGCATCGCAGGAATGAAACAAGGACACTTGCCATTGGCTGGCTTTTTTCTCCAGCGAGGAGGCAGCATTTTTTTCTGAAGCTCTTCCTCCTCACCCTCAGAACACTGAGTGGGGTGTGAATGAGAGATGAATGCATAGGCTGCACAAGGGGATCGTTCTCAGAGCCCATGATGGATCTGGCATTTACAGGACATAAGCACGGAGGCAAGGACAAGGGACCGGGAGGTAGCGTCCCAGGCGGTAGAGGCGTGCCGTCCTGACGCGGAGCCCGAGTGAGCCAGTGCCGGGCCTGCCCCCGTTGCTCACCCAGCCCGTGGCCTCAGGCAGATGCCTTAGCCTCGCCGAGCCTCCTTTCGCTACCTGTAAAATGGTAATAAAACCACTATTTACCTCAGAGAGTTATTGGGCGGATTCATGGTCCTCGCGAAGAACTGAGAAGAGTGTCCAGCCCAGAGCCAGGCCTCAGCCAGAGTCGCCTCCCATCGCTACTATCTCAGCCTCGCGCACTAGGTGTGCCACCACCAGCATGACTCGCGGTGACACGCGCAGCCTCGCTCTTCACCATGTCCTGGCAAGAGTCGTGAATACGCAACCCGTCTGTGATGAAGAACCAAGGCTCCAAGAGGTGGGGTGATCTGTCCTCAGTCACCCAGCCAGCTGTGAGACAGAGCCAGGAGAAGAATTGAGGTCACTTTAGTGTGAAAGCCCATGCATGTTTTAAAGTATTTTTCCTTCCGACTGGCTGGCTTGTTTTGGCTGAGCCCTCCGTGCCTCCAGGCGGGCGCTGCTGTTGAGGCTTGTTGAGAGTGGAGCAAGGGGTGAAAAAAAGCGCAGGCATTAAGCTGTGGGCTCCGTTCTGCTGAGGTTTCCCAGCTGTCCCTCGAAGCAGCCTGAGAAGGGAGGCGTTCATCCGTTCGGCGGTCAGGTGCACCCAAGTCAGGGGCAGAATTCGAACCCGTGTCTCCCGGACAGCAAAACTCAGGGGTTCCTCCACTTGCCAGCTTGCTCTCCACTCTGATCATGCGGGCGATAGCTGCTCTCTTATCCCTGTGCTCAGGCCTGCCCCTCGGCCGTGGGCTGGGACCACAGAGGGAAGCGCAGCTGCCCAGGGTGGTCCAACAAGCACATAGCTTCTGCTTTTGACCTCAGGGCCACCCGCCCCTGCACCTACCCCCTCGCTGACATCCTTCATGCAGGTGGGGGGCTGCAGTTCGGTGCTCAGTGCTCTGGAGGAGAGCCTACACCCGCTGCTGGCCTTTCACCCAAAAGGAGGGGATCTCACTCCCCCAGAGGTCAGCCCTCTTCCAGACAGTTTAGATTTTATGGTCAAGGGAGTTGCCTTCTCTCCCGGAGTTCTCAGCACCCCTCTGGCCTTGAAATTTTAGCCCCCCTGAGCCTTCTGAGATGCATGAAAGAGAAGAATGCTCCCTTAGATTTCAGCCCCCAGAAAAGTGAAAAAAAAAAAAAAAAAAAAAAAGTTGTTTCGTAGTTCAGGCCTGTCTGGTGTGGGCCATTGTAGAGTGGCGGCAGCACCAAGTAAGGGTTTTTTGTTTTTGTTTTTGTTTTTTTAAGATTTTATTTATTTATTTGACAGAGATCACAAGTAGGCAGAGAGGCAGGCAGAGAGAGAGGAGGAAGCAGGCTCCCCACTGAGCAGAGAGCCCGATGCAGGGCTCAGTCCCAGGACCCTGGAATCCTGACCTGAGGTGAAGGCAGAGGCTTTAACCCACTGAGCCACCCAGGCGCCCCAAGTAAGGGTTTTTTTTAAAGGACGAAAGTGCTGAGTTTTTAATATCTAAATATAGAATGTAAAAACTAAACAAGGAGTTTGTCTTGGAAGAGGTTATCGATTTGTTGTTAGAAAGGAAACTGAGGAGGGATGAGCCCTGGTGTGAACGAGCAGAGGCCAAGCCTTACCCAGGCCGGCTGCGGAAAGACTCCTGGCCACAGACGCTGGTGTGAGAAGTGGTGCTTGGGATCCAGGAATAAAAACCTGTTTGGACATTTCAGAAAATCAGACACATGCCCAGGCAGGTGATTCTCCCTCTTGGTTTCCAAATTCCTGGTGCCCCTTGTGTGCCAAGTGCCAGGGAGGAGCCGGGCTCAGGGCTCAAATGTGCCAGTTCTTGCATGGGGAGCACCTCAGGGCCAGTGGTGCTGGGCCATCTAGCCTTCTTAGGTCATCAAGAGGGGTTTGAGGAAGACCACAACTAAAGGGCTCTGGAAGGGCACATAACTGCCATGTAGGGGCTCAGTGAACATTCAGTGAAAGAAAGAATAAGGCCCCTTTGCCTTTCTCTTTACCCTTATTTTTTAAGATATTTATGTATTGAAAGAGCACAAGCTGGGGGAGCAGCAGAGGGAGGAGGAGAATCAGGCTCTCCACTGAGTGTGGAGCCCGATATGGGGCTCGATCCCAGGACCCCGGGATCATGATGGGAGCTGTAGGCAGACTCTTAACTGACTGAGCCACCCAGGTGTCCCACTCATTTATATTTTTTAACATTTAATGAAAATCATATGTGGCCATGGATAAAGTTTAAATAATGCATTGAGGGAGGGCCTGCTTATATTACAAAAAAGCACCAATTATAATACTTTTTGAAAAAGCTTTGTTTCTAAAGTAGCCGCTGTTTCTCCTAATATGTGTTCCCCACACCACCACCCCACTCCAGTTTTATTAAACATACAATTTAAGAGTCAGAAATCTTAGAAGTCTGGGCCGTCTTCTAAAATAGCAGTTTTAGGGGCGCCTGGGTGGCTCAGTGGGTTAAAACCTCTGCCTTCGGCTCAGGTCGTGATCTCAGGGTTCTGGGATTGAGCCCTGAATCGGGCTCTCTGCTTGGTGGGGAGCCTGCTTCCCCCCCTCTCTCTGCCTGCCTCTCTGCCTACTTGTGATCTCTGTCCGTCAAATAAATAAATAAAATCTTTTTAAAAAACTAAAAAAAAAAAAAAAAAATAGCCGTTATCAGAAAGTATGATTGGTTCCCTGGCCAGCGGCCTCTGGGGATGTGCCAGGAATGCACATTCCTGGGCCCCAGCGCCTGCGTCCCAGCAGCAGGCCTCCGGGGAGTCCAGTGCAGGGTCAGTTTGGAGAACTGATGATTTCGACCACAGTTGGAGAACACAGACTAAAGTCAGACGGGGTTCAGGTCACCACTCCGCAGCTCTCTGACCTTTGCCTCTCAGTCTCTGCATCCCCGTCCATAGCGTGGGTGAGTAGTGTCCTCTCTGAAGACGCTGTGGGGAGAACTCATGTAAGAACACACAGCGAGCACCAGCAGTATGCGCCTCTCGTGTGGGCAGTGTTCAGGAAGGGACTTAGGATGCTCGTTAGCGATCTTCCTAGATCACGTATTATGGTTTTTAAACAGCAACCCTTGACAAATGACTCTCCGGCGGAGAGGGAGTTCAGAAGCTCTGACCGATGCCAGCGAGTGACAGCCAGAGCTACTGACGCTTCCCTTGCTGCGGTTTCCGTTGCGAGTCGTGGTTCTGTTCCCTAGAGCCATTGGAAGGAGACTGTTCTACAAGGCCGTTGTTCAGGTGTTTGAAGACAGTGACCTTGGCCTTGCTGAACATTCTCTTTTTCTATTCCCAAGATTAACTTTAACACAGAAGATATTTGAAGGGCTTTTTCCAGTAGGGCTTTTTGAAGAAAGGAAAGCAAAAAAAGGCCTAGAGCTGAGACTCTGCTTTGGTAGTAGGTCTTTGGAGATTTCTGGTGCATAGAGATGCCTCAGAGTTTAGGCTGAAACTTCTCGAGTGGACTTGTGGATCTGGAAGGGATGTACAGTGGGGGGCAGGGGGAGTGCCTTTGCTTTATGCTGGCAGGCAGGAGCCAGAGTTGGCACGGGAGTGCGCTTCTGGGAGGGCCCTGGGGTGCGGGGCCCTTGGAGGCCAGGCTGGCTGTGTCCGGCACCCTCGTTCCCAGCCGTGCCCCTTGCCCTCTGCCCTGCTTCAGCAGCAGCCGCCTCCGTGGTGAGCGAAATCTGCTGTAAGGTCTTCATTTTTGTTTAGTTGATGTCTGATTAGTAGCTGTGAGAAAGGGTACCGGCCTGCAAATGATACCTTTCCTAAATTATGTTGTGGTGTTGTGTAGGGCAGGGGAAGAATCGCTATTTTAAAACAAGATTTCATAAAATAAACACGTGTCCCAATTATAGGAAGTACTAAGTTGATGATTAATTGACGCCATGGAGCTGGCCTTGTGCTTTTAAATGCTTCTGCTCTTGTGGTCATCCGTCTAGTGAGGCTTCAGCAGGCCCCTGCCGCCGAGCATTTCCAGAGAGCTGATACGCAGCTTGTCTTCTGCCCTCTGGTGCTGCGGGGGCAGCTGGCCACGAGGAGACCCTGTGGAGGACTCCTCTCCAAGCTGCAGGTCCGAAGTTGCCAAAGGCTGGTGAATGGTGAAAGGCGGCTGTCGGGGTCTTTGGTCTGCGGTCCACACGGGTGGTCTCCACACTGGAGCTCAGGTGCTGTGGCCACTGCTACATTCTCGAGGACTTCTTAAGCTCCTGCCATTTGTGTCTTTGTTGTCTTTGTGCTGGAGGGACGGATACTTGGTAAAGGGAAGGCTGTGTAGAACACAGATGTATTTCCGCCCTAGGGGGTGAAGCCTGGCACCTGCTCACACGTACTTGTCAAAATGGGGATGATGTTGTGTGTGTGATATGTGTTACCTGGGATGGGAACTAGGTAGAAAATTTAAATATGTCTAAGACAGTTTGGGAAAGTCACTGAGAAAAGAGACCATCGTAAAACTTCTAGGCCCATCCCTCTGGCCTTTGAGGACTGACAGCAGCAGCAGAAGTGCCATCTCAGAAGCCACCCAGAATCCCACGGGCCTGCGGGCTTCACTCGGGTGCATCGTGTCTTCTCGGGGGTGCCTGTTTCTGGACCCCAGCCTGTTGGGTAGATGTCACACGTCTGTCTCCTAGAGCCGTGCGGAGGTGCAAGCGTGGCAGAGGGCCTGGACCTAGACTTCAGTGTCCATGCGGTTTGGGGCAGGGGGTTCACCTCTCGGATCCTTGCTTTTCTCACCTGTGTCCTCTCTGTCCCGGAGCTCCTCCCAGGTGGGGCTGAAGATTCAGTAAGTGAGTGAGTGGTTGGTGGATGTGGGAAAGCACCTAGCTCCATGCACGGCATAGAGACACTCTGGAAGGGTGGCCTCCAAAGAGAGACAGGCTACATCCGGGCCTTGGGGCTGGCAAGTGTACATACTTCTCCCTCCCTCCAGATGCAGTGAGGGCAGCTCCTTGGTAGCTAGGCAGGGCACAGTAAGATGTCCTCAGGGCTGGCCTATTGTAATACCCCTTTGTGAGGGGGAGGAGGCCTGTGTGCAGTTAACAACTTTTAAGCCAGAGAATTGATGACTTTGGGTTTAATGTTCTTTAAAGGTCCACGTGCCAGTATTCTGGGGCCCCAGAAATAGGCCAACTGCATCTTCGATCTTGCCTGATGAGTGCCTCTCAGAGGCGCTAATCACAGTGACATCTGACGTTGAGACCCTTGGCTCTCTAGAGCTTACTGATCGCCTTGCGGCCAGGTCCTCACTCTGCTGCCCATGCTGCCGTGGATGTTAGGTGAGGACATGCCCTCTCCTGGGCACGTCCTCAGTGCCCTTTCAGCTAAGCAGAATTGCTCGAAACTGCAGTCTCAGAAGGGGCCAGGTTTGGGTTAGCCATGGGATCCCACTCTGGTCTTCACTGTGACTTCATCATGCTTTAGAATTGTGATCTTAGGAGTGCAGCAGTGGGCTCTCCTTCCTCCAGATGGGGGTGAGGGGGTAGGGAGGGCTCTGTAGCCAGGCTGAGCAGTGCTTCCTGGGGTGTGGGGTGAAAGGGCAGGGCAGACTCTCACTTGATACTTCTTCTGTGTTACTTAACTACATTTTAGTATTGTTTTTAAGTGTTGTTTTTTTTCCTTACCTGATTCTGTATACTAAATCAGAGAAGGACCACAGAGCTAATGGGGGGGGGGGATAGAGTATCTGCTCTAAGAATAGGAAAATCTATCCAAAGATAAAAAGAAAGGGAGACCTCATAAAGAAATTGGTCTTGAAAGCCTGAAATTTTGGGGGGCACCTCTGTGGCTCAGTGGTTTAAATAAAGCCTTTGCCTTAGGCTCAGGTCATGGTCTCCGGGTCCTGGGATCAAGCCCCGGTCAGGGTCTCTGCTCAGTGGGAAGCCTGCTTCCCTTCCTCTTTCTTTGCCTGCCTTTCTGCCTACTTGTGATCTCTGTCAAATAAATAAATAAAATCTTCAAAAAAAAAAAAAAAGGCTGAAATTTTTAAGTTATGTACTTTAAAATATCCAATATACAAAATGAGAAGACAGATAACAAAAAGAAGGAAAATGTAAAAGTATGTAACGTTAACATAGTCAGTTCCTTACTCTTCAGAGGCCTCTTTTAAGTACACAGTGAGAGGGACCACTCATAGGGAAATGAACAAAAATGACAAGAACACAAATAGGAAATTCACAAAGTAAGAAACACAGTGCCAAGAATCTGTTAAACTCACTCTAGCTATCCTGAAAACATAAGGAACGTGATTGTGGGGTATTTTAACAGGGAAAACCTAAATAGACTAACAATAGGATTATTTTTAAAATTATTGTATGCTTCGATGTCTTTTAAAAAAGAGTAATGATTAGAATAAACTCACAGCATACTCTGTAAGTGAAAATGGCAGGTTAAAATACAGTATTATCTCCATTTTTAAAAAAAATTAAAATTCAAGGGGCACCTGGCTGGCTCCGTGGTAGAACATGTGACTCTTGATCTTGGGGTTGTGAGTTCAAGCCCCACATTGGAGCTACTTTAAAAAAAAATAAAATTCAAATTCAGAAGTGCATCAAAATGTGGACAGAAATTAGCTGAGGTACTTACATACAATTTTACTTTTTACAAAAAGTATTTTTAAATATTGAAGTGGGAAAGAAAATGGGGGAGAGTGGGTTGAAGCACATGGGAAAGTTGAGAGTGTTTCACCCTGTTCCTCTGGCGGGTGGGTGCCTTGTGGACTCGCCCCATCTTCACTCAAGTCCAGTCCTCCTCCTTCTCTGCTTCTAAGAAACCTGCTTGTTTCTCCTCAGGACTGAGCACCGAAGGCATCTACCGGGTCAGCGGGAATAAGTCTGAGATGGAGAGTCTGCAGAGACAGTTCGACCAAGGTAAGGCCACAGCCTGGCCAAGCCTTGGAGACTGGAGTCGGTCAAGGCACATGGTTTCAGCCAGTCTTGGTGACTGAGAAAGAGAAAACATTTGGCGCCGGCTAGCCTTGCCCCCGTGCGCACACTGCCATGTGGAGGCAGGGGAACGGGCCCTGTCAGCAAGCAGAGGCAGCGTCCCTGCCAGACCCACGTCAGCCGCCCCCCCACACCCTGTCACCATCCACTGACACTGTTCCAGGTCGCCCCAGGCTGCACCTGGGTCACCTCTGGGGGCCTTGCATCCCTTGCAGTGGGCCCGACAAAGGGAATTCCAGACATCTAATACTAAGTGGGGTTGCAGTCATGGTCCTATTTTGCCGGGGCCCCAGGAATACACATGACTCTCCTCCTCGCAAAGTCCCTGCACGAGAAACAGCACAAGGGCACATGTAAGATCAGCTGAGCACTGGGACCCGGTCTCCCCAAGCTGAAATCTCCTGAGTTAGACTGGCTCTTGGCAGGGACTGCTGTCTCCTAAGCTAGGTCTCAGAGGTCTAGAGCCAGAGAGCCAAACTCTTAAGTCCTAGAACTGAGCACACTACAGGATGAGAAGTCGCGCCCACTGCTGCCAGAAGCAAACGAGCCAAAGCAATAGAAGTTCTCAGATGTCACCAGCCAGAAAGGAAAGAAAGCTGAGGATCCAACTAAGGTCCAACTCAGCATGTGGCAGGGCCCGAGGAAACCAAGCCAGACTCTGAAGCCAGGCAGCCTATGGGGGCCTACAGGACAGGGCAGCACCCAGGAACAGGCATCCTGCCCCCGAGCTCCTGGGGAGCCACAGCACTTGGATGCGCCATGGCCAGTCTCTGTTAGCTGGCGGTGGGGGGTGGGCATGCACTAGGGAAGGGAAAGACCTGTGTATCTTGCAGGATCGGAAGCATGAGGTCAAAATGAGGGTGTAGCCACACAGTTGGGTATGTACTTGTGTATATGCAAGAATCTGTTAACAGATCATACCCCCTCAAAATGGAAACAGCTCATGTCTAACAGTAGGTGATTTCTTGTAAACCAGGAATGCAGTGAAGTATTCAAAAAAAAGTGAAGACCGCAATGCCATAGGCTGAGAGGGGCCAGAGAGAGAAAGATGAGTCTACTCAGCCGCTTTAAGGAACCAAGGATAGAGGCAGCGGTCAAAAGTGTTGGTAATGTTCTGTAACCTGCCATGAAAAGTGAGCCAACCTTTCAGGGAAGTCCTTTGTTTTTTCCAGAGGGGAGGGTGTGAGGAAAATGTAGCATCATATCCCAGCCAGACAAGGGGAGTTGGGTGGCACGGAATGACAGGGTGCAGTTACTCTATACAGAGTATGATCCGGACGGAGGTATGGGGTGTCAGCCTTTATCTGCAGATCTCACAGTTTTCCTTTTTTTAGCAGTGCCCAGGGATGGCACCTCCTGTTCGGTCTGTGATAATCCCTAGCCCTGGCCCCAGGCCCGCCCTCGGCAGCATCCCAGGGTCTTCGAGGTTTCTCTGACTTGCCCCAAGCACTGGGTTTTCCTTTGGCTTCTGTCCAGCTTATAATGCCCTCACTCTCCCAACTTCCTTTCAGACCACAACCTGGACTTGGCAGAGAAGGACTTTACGGTGAATACCGTGGCTGGGGCCATGAAGAGCTTTTTCTCAGAGCTGCCGGACCCTCTGGTCCCGTACAGCATGCAGATCGATCTGGTGGAGGCGCACAGTGAGTACCGGCAGCCCGGGCTGGCCGTGGGGTGCACTGAGGCCGCGCGGCTGCAACAGCATCAGACTGCGTCCTGTGCTCTGGGAGCAGACGCTCTGGCTCTCCAGCTGGGGTCGGAAGGACGGAAGGGCAGGGAACTCAGGATGACACCAGAGGGGCTTTCTAAGGGTTCTGTCAAGAGGGTTTCAGGTTTCCCCAAAACTTCATGAGTTAAGAGCCTGGGTTTGTATCAGCCTTGAGTCACATCCCTGCTCCTTTGCCTGTCCCCAGTGGAGGCGTGGCAAGCACAGCCTTCCCTGACCCTTAGCTTCCTCCCACACAGCCCCTCCTCCTATGTGTGGACAATTAGGAGACATCTAGAGGCAGGACTGTAACAGGCCTTTCTTCTCCCCTCAGAGGAAACCAGACTCTGGAGGGAAAGGGATGGCTTGAGTTGCCCCTACCAGATGATCCCTGGGGGCTCCAGCAGGTTAGCCCCTATGGCTTACTGGCGACCTTTGCGTGCCATCCTGCCAGCCCTGACAGCTATTTCCGCCCTGGCCTGCCGCTCTCGGGAGATGTTTGTCCTCAGTATCCGGAGCCTTCCCAGCAGGCAGTTTTTCCCGGACTTGGTGCTGTGCTGCAGCTTCCCACCTTGTGGCACTTTTTCCCTTTTTCCTGCTTTGCAAGCCTGGTGGGCCAAGACCCCCAGAAGGAGCCATTACTGTGCAGCTGCAGAAGGGAGGGTCTTGGCCAGTGACCAGGTGGGGGCGGGGGTGGGTGGTGAAGGGAGCTGCGTTCCTTAGACCACAGGACCTTAGTCTCGGCTCATCACTGCCCACCTCAAAAGAGGGAGTTTTAAGCCAGCATGATTTACTCACAAGGCTGATGGTGTGGGCAGCAGTTTGGGGGAAGTCACAAACCAGGATTTTAAGTCTTGGATCACAGGCTTTTTAGTGACTTTGGGAAATGGGGGTGCTAACAGCAGCCCAGCCCCAACTGCAGAGGCGCCCCTATCGGAACCTGGCTGCTGCCGGGACTGCAGCACCCCCACACACACACCGCGCCACCTTTCCCTGGTCTGTACTCCTGCGACGTCTGGTCCTGCAAGCTGGGCACTGCCTTGGCCGTACTTGATCCCATGGTCTCGGCAGATCAGAATCTCTCGAGGCTCCGGAACTCATCTGAGCCCGTGAGGGCTGGAGCAGAAGTGCAGAGTTCTGGCACAGTCATGGTCATTGATGGTCTGGCCTTCTTTCCTAGCAGGAGTCCGGCTTTCTCTAGACCAGTTGGATGGGGCTCCCGCTCTGCTCCTGCTGGTCAGAGACAGAGCCCTCCCAGTGATCCCTCCTCCCGCAGGCTCCAGGCTGGCCCAGATGTGAAACGCATGGGCACTCTCCCTCTGGAGCCAGCTTGCTTTCCACCTGAGCTCCCTGGGCGGAAGTTAGGAAGAAAAGGTGCAGGCGCTCTAGCGGGAGGATTCCTGTCAGCATTTGTCTTGACTTGGCGCCATCTAGAGGCTCATAGAGTCCTGGTTCCTGACAGTTCCATTGTTTCTGCAGGAGCTGCTGACATAGCATCCTTTTGGGTTTTGGAGGGGCCTGGGGGGGCAGGGGAGGGAGGTGTTACTGATAGGGAATCAGCTGCACTTCCTAGCGCCGTCCCTGGCTTCCACTGCTGAGGAAGGGAGCTTCTTGCTGCTCCTGCAGCCTGGAAAAGGGTGGAGATTTCTGCTTCCTCTTCCCATTGTGTGTTTCCTGTGCCCTAAGCTAGTCAGCTGGAGCTCCTCAGCTGGGGCTGCACTGTCTTGAACCTGGGTTGGGTGGAAGGTGGGGGGTAAGGGGAGGATCTCGCTGACTGGGCACCTTCCAAGGCCACTGGTGCTGTGCGTGTCCTGGAGGGGGCGGTTCACTGAGCCAGGGACACCAACCAGGCAGGACCAGCATTAGTATTAAGGGACGTTATGAAACGGAGATTCTCAAGCCCAAAAGTAGGTATTCCCAGCCTGGCTGGGTTTCCATGGCAACATCAACTTGACCAGCTCTTCCCACTTAATACCTGAGAGCTGTTGTGTCTGTGTGTTCTGGGCTTGGAAATGGTTTCAGATCCTATCACAACAAATATCAAGGTCACTATCAAATTGTTTTGTTAGCTCCAGAATTTCACAATATTGAATATTGCTGAAAATATGCCCACCAGTAGATACTTGGGATTGTTCGCCAGTGATCTTCCTACCGTACTCAAGGTGACGTGTGGGTGATTCGGAGCTGAGTGACAGCAGCAGCCGCCCCCCGACCCATACCGCTTAGGGAGTGGCATGCTGGGTCTTGACCTTCTGTGCATGAACATCGTTTCTGCTCTCCCAGTGTGCAGGCTTCAGTCACCTGCCAGACAGCAGGAAGCCAACTGAGCTAGAAGCGCAGAAAATGCAGTGAGAGGGAACTAGGGGCAAGGGCTTCATGGAAGAGGTGGCATCTGGGCTGTGGCTTCAGGGAGAACTAGGATTTCAGGAGGCAGAGAAAAGGGCTTTGCATTCCCTGTTCCATCTCACCCGGGCCTTCAGCATCTCTTACCATTTATTCTTGCCCCACGTCTTCCCCTTCTCCCATGACACCGCCAACCCCAACACCACCGAGGGGACTCTCTCCAGTCTGGCCAGCCCCTCAGAGGCCTCTCCGCCGTCTTCTATGCCAGAAGGCATCCTAGAGCTAATGCTGTCCCAGACATCCTGAGCCCGAGGACCTTTGGCTCTAGGGCCTCATTAGCCCCATTACCGCTTCTGAAGCTCTGTGCGCAGTTTAGTCTCTGGAGAAGAGCGGTAGCTTTCAATAGCTTGTTGGGGGGGGTGTGCCCCAGGTTGGGGGGGGTGTGCCCCAGGATACTGGCTCACCGTCTCACCATCCCATCGAGAGGTGGCACGGCTCACAGCTAGAGATGATAAACTAGTTCTGAGATCCTGCTTCCTCTTGTCTATCGAAATGACCACGTCAGTTCACGGGGTGTTCCTCGCTCACAGCCTGGCACCTGCCAGACCCTGTGTAGGACCTGGCAGATGGCATGGACGGATGAGTGTGTGGTCCCTGCCGCCTCGGTCGGATGGGGTAGGAGGCACAGAACAGGTGACGGCAAGGTCCTGCCTCCTGCAGAAAGACACCCAGAATCTTCTATTCCAGGCCCAACAGAGTGAAATCTTGGCCTCAGACTTGTTTCACATGTGAGGGAGAGGTGGGGGGTTCCATGCTATACGGGCCTTTGTGCGCCCCCAAGAAAGTGAGAGGGCCTTGAGGCAGGCTTTTCCTTTTCTGCTGATGCAGGTGTGTAAGATGGTCAAAGGCCATCTGAGATTTTCCTCCAGGCCCTGAGTTTTGTGGCAGCACATCGCAGCCTAGATCCTGGACTAAAGGTGGCAGCAGAGTGCCCCAGCCAGGGTGAGAACAGTGTCTGGGATCACGAACCCTGACAGCAGCTTGTGAGACCTTGGACCAGCGCTCTTACTCCTCAGGGCCTTGGTTGATCTGTGTGCCATGAGGAGTGGCCAGCTTACCTCTAAGCCGTGGCCTCTGCTTCCTCCTGAGTTCTGGGGGTGTTGCTAGTTCTGGATGTGTTCTCAGTCACCTGGTCTGTGTCCGGATTTTGCTGGCTTGGAAATGCCTCTCCAGAACCTATCTTGCTCTCTCGGTGGAGACCTCATTTCACAAGCACAGGTTGTGAGCTAGGGAGGCCCTGGCCCTCTGGAGGTGCCCTCACCATCCCACGTCTTCCCTCGGAGAGGGTCCCTGAAGTTGGAGCGCCCCACAGCATGGTGGAAGGCCAGGGACCCCAAGCAGGCCTGCTAGACTGGGAGATGGCCTGTGCCCGCCCGCCATGCCTCTCCCTAGTCTTCCCGTCGGCGGCTCGGCCTCTTGGCATTTTCTCAGCCAGCGTATAGGAGGAGCCCAGTGTGGTGAGGGCTGGAACGACTCTGAAGTTGTCCCTTAGCACTCTGGCACTGTCCAGAGGTAAGAACCTGGTGTCCCGAGCACCTGAGGGAAGGCTCCCTTGCTTGAGGGAGGAGGTGAGGTCAGTAGGATGGGCCATGAGGTTCACGAGACAGAGGCAGGGCTGGGTTCTGCTCTGAGAGGCTTCCTGTTCTTCTTGACGTCCTCCCGCCACCTCCTCCTGCCAGACTCAGGGGTCCTCCTCACTCGTGAGCACCTGCCTCTCGAAGCCAGCTGGAGAAAAGGAGGGGGGAAGCACAAGGTGGGGGACCCTCTAGGGCCTTGCTGGGCACCTTGCTGCCACGCTACGTAAGGAGGGAGGCTGGCATTCCCGGGGACAGCACGTGAGTTATTGTCACAACAGGCCCGACACTCCCTCCTCTGCTTCCTCCTCCGCCCAGGGAAGACAGCAGCAGCAAACATCCCTGTGGCTCGGTGGGGCCCAGCCCCTGTCACTGCCAGCCCTGCTTCCGGCCTCTAGCCAGGAGGACGAGTGAGGCCCACTCTTGGACGCAGGTGCCCCAGGGGTCAACTGCGTAACGAAAACACACAGCCTCGGCCCATCGAGACCTGGGCCGAACTCGCAGCTGGAAGGGGGTGTGATGGTTCTGTTGAAGGAGGTTCTGAGCCCCACACATGCTTCTCGGGTGTCAGGATAGTCACTCCTCCTGATGAGGGCAGTGAACTTACTGTAAGTAAATTTTGTACTGAAGTTTAACAGGAAAGAGTTTTGAAATTCACAGCCAGTGAGAAAGTAAACTCTCGAGGTTGAACCCTTAAAATAAAGTTTGGGTGCAGAGCACTGCAGGTGATAATGGCCCCCCATAATTAGTTCCTGTGGCTTTTTGGTCATTTTCTACCAGACAGCTGTAGCTGTTAGCAAAACACGATTTTTATCAAGTCCCACTCTTGAGTTGAAAGATTCACCAGTTCCAGGCCCGTGAGCCTGTCAGCCAAAACTCGGGGTCACTCCAGCCCTGCCCATCTTTGTGGCCTCCCTTTCCCTCGCATCCTGCCCCTTAGACTGCCTCTAGGTGCTGAGTGTGTGTCTGTGTGTGAGCTCTGGCTCTCAGCATGTGGCCACACCGTCATCAGCTGCTTGTACAGACAAGGAGTGCACATGCAGAATGTCACACAGCCACAATCACACACTGGTCCGCGTCAGAGACAGGATTTGAACCAAGGACTGCCTGGCTAGGGTTTGGGCTTTGACCCGCCGTGCAGCCTCTCCACCTTGCACTTCGCCATCCCCTCCAGCCGTGCATCCTCCACCTGTCACTCCTGGCCTGGCTCTAGCCAGGCTCCTCCCGCGCTTCCCCAGACTCTGACCCTGGGCCCACATCGCGTACTGCAGAGGTTCTTAGCTTGGAGGCCATAGGTTTCCTAAGGAACATGATGAGTTTGGGGGAGTCCATGAACCTCCAGAAGTTGGAGGCAGAGTTGCACACAGCATGTTTGAGGACAGGCTCCAGAGCTTACATCCATCACAATAGAGTCTGTACCCCAGACCAGTCAGGAACTATCATATTTTTTTAGCAACCCGCCCACTCCCCCACCCCTACCCCCGTCAGGGTGGGATAGCTGTTGTCTTTTCCTGGGCTCAACTGTGGTTTCTCTGGGTCCTAGGTGTCACCTTCAGTTCTGAGAAGTCGGTATAGGGAGGTCTTTCATGCTCAGAGAAATCTGGGCTGGCCCTCCCAGCCCAGGCAAGCCAGGCATGTTCGAGAAGGGCCAGGCAGGACCCCAGGGAGCAGGCATGACCGGCCCCACCGAGGCTCCGCAGCCTGTCAGTGGGGTCTGGTTCCCAAGCCCTGCAGTCTCTCTGGGCCTCACCTTCCTTACCCCCTCAGTGGGCACCGACGACCCCCGGCCTGGTGTGGATGAGCACCAACTTGAGTTAGCCTGTTTTCATGTTCCCACTACATTAGGATTCCGTGATGGGCAGAGAGTGGGCGGTAGTGGGGGAAGGGGGTATGTAGACCCTTTGATGAACTGCATGAGAATTCCCCCACTGTTTGCATCAGCTCCTCCAATAGGGAGATGTGTAGAGGGTCCTTGTGTCTCTAGGAAAAGGACAGAGCCCTGGTCTTGTGACAGACTCCCTCCCTAGACAGTCTGTTGGCGTGGGTGGGTGTCGGCGCTCACCCGTCTGGTCAGGAAGCACACAGGCTTTCTGCATTGGGATGCCTGTCTCCAGGGGCAACCGGATGAGCAAAGAATGGTGTTCTTTATGGCGGGTTCTGTGTGGTCCTTGAGTCTCTTGTAGTGGGGGCCAGGAAGCCCCAGGCACACAGTGCTCCCCTTCAGCAAGACCCTGGGACCCAGAGGTAGGCCTGGCTGCTGGGTCAGTGCCCATTGCCAGGTGTGCCTGCCTTGGGCAGAGGCTTTCGGGGGAAAGACTGGGATTGACCTTGTCTGAAACCCCTGGTCAGTGTGTACCCCGAGGCGGCCCGCAGCCCGTTAGCCTCACCACCTGCCCAGGAGCAGTATCTTACTGTCTTGAGCCCATAACACCCACCAGCCATGGCCACAAAAGTCTTTGGTTTTCTCTTTCCTCAGAAATCAATGACCGGGAACAGAAGTTACATGCCCTTAAGGAGGTACTCAAGAAATTTCCAAAGGAAAACCACGAAGTCTTCAAATATGTCATCTCTCACCTAAACAAGTATGTCCCGGAGCTTGCTCTTTGGTCTTCCTCCAGAAATTGCCAAGGGGGGCCCCCTAGCCACAGAATGAGGTGGGGCCGGGCCGTGTTTTCAGCCTGGCCCGCCAGGGACTGCCACACCTCCTCCTCGGGGGCATGTCTGGCTCCCCAGGGAGTACCCTGGTCTCTTGCCACCACCTCCCATTTCCGTCCTGGTCCTGTCCGAGGGTCCCACGCAGCCCTGAGTGTGCCCCAAGTCCTCTAGTATGTGACACAACCCTGGGCATGATGGCAACGCTGGGAAGAACTTCAAGCCTGGCGAGTAAGTGCAGGACCTGCGGGCAGGCAGCCTGTCCATGGACTGTGTCCCACATTCCTTCACAGACAGAAAAGGTGGGTTTTCCAGGCAAACCTGTTCCTCTCTTGGCAGAGTGGTATTGTACGGAGTTCGAGCTCCGGATGTACACACTCCCTCTCTCATCAGCCAGAGCAGCATGACGCATTTTGGTGTCTGGATGAGAGTCATTTGTGGATGAGGGCATCACATGAGCCAAGACCTCAAGAGCCACTCCTCAGGGGATGGCCTGGTGGTGACACGGGAGCAGATGACCGGCCACAGAAGGTCTCAGACCTCAACGTCCAGGCCAGGCCACAGAGACCTGTGCTTGGGCCTTTTCTGTTTTCAGGTTGTGGCTGGGCAGGCAGGGGGAGCAGTCGGGGTAAGGGTGACCAGGAGCACACAGGGGACAGGGCAGCGGCCCTCTGAACTGCTGACCTCTGACCATGAGTCTGGTGTCTCCCACAGAGTCAGCCACAACAACAAGGTGAATCTCATGACCAGTGAGAACCTCTCCATCTGCTTCTGGCCCACCTTGATGAGACCCGACTTCAGCACCATGGACGCCCTCACGGCCACGCGGACCTACCAGACAATCATCGAGCTCTTCATCCAGCAGTGCCCCTTCTTCTTCCACAATCGGCCCATCAGTGAGCCTCCTGGTGCCACGCCCAGCTCCCCCTCTGCCGTGGCTTCCACTGTCCCCTTCCTCACCTCCACACCTGTCACAAGTCAGCCATCACCCCCCCAGTCCCCTCCACCCACCCCCCAGTCCCCCATGCAGGCCCTGCTCCCTTCCCAGCTTCAAGCCGAACACACGCTGTGAGCCACCAAGGCCTGGAGCAAAAGGACACCTTCTCTCTTCCACGGGGTGGCATTTGGCCTTGAACAAAACCAGGTCCACTGGGGTGGGGAGAGTG
Source organism: Mustela putorius furo (assembly GCF_011764305.1). Lineage (NCBI taxonomy): Eukaryota > Metazoa > Chordata > Mammalia > Carnivora > Mustelidae > Mustela > Mustela putorius. Next base: position 12,595,001 of record NW_025421310.1, on the reverse strand, counting down.
TCCCCTCTTCCCCCTTACCTTCTGAAGAAGTCAGCAGGAGCACCAGCCCCAGTCTCCCGAGGGCAGGGCTGTCAGGCCCCCTGAGCCCAGCGCTGCAGACCTGGAGCTGTTCACAGGCAGCAGCCAGGGGGCGCCCCTGTCCTTTGACTTGGACCCTTTTGAGGACTGAACTGGCCAGGCAGTAGCCCCCGTGGCCCTCCACACGCTCACTGCTCCCCAGACCACCCCCTCCACCTGTCCCCACGTACCAGCCCTGGGGCACCCACCCACTGCTTGGACAGAGCCCCGGCCTCCGCCAACAGGAGGAGGCTCCGAGATTTGGGCCGCCCCGGGGCAGGGCCGGCAGCCCCCGCAGAGAACAATTCCCGTCCATTTCATCTGTCTGTTTCTACCTTCATGTCTGCACCCCTGCCCCTGTTAGGGGAGCCTCTGTCCAACAGCCTCGGGAACACACAGGCCACAGCTTTGTCAGCCCAAGGTACAGTGCTGCGAGTGCTGGCCCGCCAGGTCAGGACAGGGAGGGCAGCTCTGCGCCTGGACCACAAGTGTGTGGCTTCCCCTCCACTTCCCACATGGCCGTCCCTCATCACAGGTTTTGGGATACATTCCCTTTAAAAAAAACACTGGAAGAAATGTGGAAAAACCCCTACAATAACTTACAAAAGAAAGAGGAAAACACTACAGACCTCAAGATTGACCCTCCCCCCACGTCTCAGAGAGGCACGCAAATGGTCACAGCGAAACAAGGATGCCGGAGGGTGGTGGCCAGAGGAGCTGTGGGGGTCCCACTTTCGCCCTGTCACCAGGTCCCCTTTCCCCAAGAAGACAGTTAAAGCCCTTGGTGGGAAGCGCTTGGGAGACCCACAGACCAGCCTGAATCCTGGTTTGCCTTGGAACACACTACAGTGCTATGGAAACACTACTCTGTGTGGGGGTGGGCACGTGGGGGGGTGTATGCCTGTTGGAGAGGGCACACCTTGGGGCACTCGGTGCACCTGGGGTTCAGTTTCGTGTGTTTGGTGTTGGAATGGAGTCATCATCCCGGGCCGCAGGACATCCCCAGCCCAGGGGAATTGGTGGGAGGTGGGCGATGTGTGAAGAGTGGTCACCTGTGCCTATGCAGGGACATCCTTTGTGTTCCCAGGACCAGGAGGGCCTGGAGGAGCAAAAGTCACAGAAGCTATCAGAGTCACGAGGAGGGTGCTGGGCCTGCCTGTCACGCTGCCTTCCCTAGCCCTTCCCCTCAGCTTCCAGGCCCTCCCACTGACCGCTGGGGAACTCTTTGCGTGCCCCACCTTCTTTCCCCAGACGCAGCGATCGTGCTAAGGCTGCTACAGCTGCTGGCTGCCCCCACTCCTCGTGGCCAGGCTGTGGCCTCTGCCCCTGGAAAGCCTGCCACGGAGGCACCCTGACCATGGGCTTCGGGGTCCTATAGGCCATGCAGCCTCCAGGTCTCTCCGCACTTTAAGCAACGCCTGTGGCAGGTTTGATGATGCCCTGGGTCCCCTCGGCTGGGTGACAGCTGCCTCAGAAGCCCCTCTCGTCCCACTCTCCCGCTCGGCCATGGGAGGGAAGGGAGGCCCTGCGCTCGCTGACTTCTCCGAATAAGCTGGATACCTTACTGCTCGCGGCTCCTGTAAGCCAGAGCAAGGTGCTTGGGAAACTGTCCCTGCAACTTCTACCGCCTCTTTTTAAGAACACTAGTCAAAACACAAACCTAAGGTACCTGAATGGTGATGGGAGTGCTGGGTGGGGGGGTCTCCGTGGCTCAGCGCCCCAATGCGCTCGGTCGAGGTCGGCAGGAAGGTGATGGGTCATTTGTGACTGCCCTTGGCCCCACAGTCCTGGTGGTCCAGCCCCCTCTGCTCTGAGCCCCAGACCGGTGAGGAAATCACTCTGCTGAATGGATTGCCTCCTTCCTCTAGATCATGCTCATCTACCCGCCCCGAGGCAGCCTCTCAGGGTACCGGGTGGGGGTGCTCCGGGACCACCACCCCTTGTATGAACCGAAATAGAAGTAGCCAGTCCCCTGCCCACCCGCCGTCTCCGTGGGGCCACCCCCCACGCCATTGCCTGCATGCCTGGGCTGTGCCCCAGCAACTGGACAAGCCCCCCCAGCTCCCCACACCCTTTAGACTGCAGATGGGCAGGTGGTGACTCCCGAGTGTGTGGGTGACGGCGGGACACCGGCTGCAGGCCATTGCCCTCACGAAGTAATGGGAGCCCGGCTTCCCCGGGATAGCCTCTGGGCCAGCTTTACCCCATGCCAGCCAGCTTGGGAGCCGCAGGACCCATTCCCCTGGCTGGGTTCGGCATCCTGCCAGAGGCTTAAGAGTGCCCAGGGGGGAGCTGCTGGTTCATGCCCCAAAGAGCTGCTGAAGACAGGAAGCACCAGGGGTTCCTCTTGTTTCCATTTCCTCTGTCAAGTCTAGTTTCTAGTTTTCTACTCCAGACTGACTTGAACTGGGGGATGTTTCTCTGTCATTCTGGGTTGGCGCTCCCATTCGTGGTCATTGTAGGCCCTGGCCTTCAGTCCCCAGCGAGGGGTTAGCACCCGGACCGAAGGGGGCGCCTGGTCCCTGGGGCTGTGCTGGGACAGGCTGCCCTAAATGGGACGTTCCCACTCCTCAAGGCCATCCAGCATGCGAAGCTCTAAAGAGTGCGCTCCCCCACGATTCTCACTGAGCTAGTGGCCCCCGCAGCTCTGGAATTGAGGGAAGGGCAGGCAGGAATCAGCCTTGGCCAGAGTGGGAGAGCAGGTCGGCAGAGGTAATAGGTTTCCACGGGAGCTCTCTCCCCGGCCAGTGTTTGACATCCACAGATAGGACTGGCCGTATTCGGTGGAAATGAACAGCCCTTGGTTGGGAGCAGAGGGCTGATGCCGGCTCTGACCCGGGCACTTCCGCCGTGGAAGGGGTCCAAGATCGAGCGGCATGGGCTTGCGAATCAGCTCTGAATTCTTGGCTGTGTTGCCTACTGGGGATCACACACGGCACATTTATTCCTGCTCTCCGTCGAGTCGTTCTTGCCATCATTTGACATTCTGAAGTGCTGGGAAACACTTGGTACTGTTTCCTGTGTTCTCCACCGGGCTGCCACCTTGGTCTTCTGCTGCAAGGTGGGAACGTGCTGCCGGCTGTGATTCTTCTGGCAGAATTTGTTGGTCTTTGCCACGTGGACAGAGGGTGACATCATAGGAGCAGCGTGCTGTCCACGAGGGGCCCAGAGCGTGTGCCTTCCCCTGGCCTTGCGCCTGGGGCCCTGGTCCCCTGGTCTCGGGGTGGGGAGGAAGGCCTGGAGGGCGGTCCATCCCCAGCCCTGAAACTTGAAAACCACGCTGCATTGGTAAAAACCCTGTCCCTCTGTGCCCCCTTCCCACTCCCACAAGGACAGCTACGCTGCTTTGGGGTTTCTGAGAAAGGAGTGGATACCGTCTCGCTGCCACTGGGGGCTCTGCCCTGCTGCTGTGTCTCCAAGAGAAGGAAGCCCCAGGGACTTGGGCGACTTTCTAGGGGCTGGTCTCCACAGTCCTTTGCAGTGGGCACAGTGTGCCCCGGGGACAGGGACAGCTGGCACTGCACTCGCTCCGAGGCCCCCTGACTCCGCAGACGGTGGAGGAGTCGCTCTCCTGTTGCTTGGCAGGTTCAAGCCACTCGTTTGCGCCTAGGTGGAAGGAAGGACGGAGTCGCTTTGGGACTGCTGGCCAAGGCGGGCGTTGTGAGGGCAAAGGCCCTTCTCCCCTCCGCAGGTTCTGACTTGTGGCCAGGAGGGATCCTGCCCTCCCGGGGAGCCAGGTCTGGGCCCACCACAGTGAGGTTACATTTTCATGTAGAGACAGGGCCTAAGTTATTGTTTCCATAAAAATATCCTGTCCCCTGTGTACATAAAAAAAAAAAAAAACAATGTATGAGAATAAAAATTGTTTGAAAATTTGGAATAGTGCTGCTGCCAGCTTATTTTTCTGGTACTTGTATTTTCACATGTTAAATGATCTTTATATATGTTGAATTAACAAATATTTTGAGTTTCCTGAGAAAAAAGCGTATTAATGGTATTGAAATGTGTTAGTAGTCTGGCCGTGTGCCTAAATTTGTTTTGCAGCAAAAGTGGAGAACTGTATGTAAAGAAAGTATAACAATTATTTCTTTGTATTTTAGGGGCTTTAACCAGGACATCTTCTAGTTGGTGTTAGGAATGTTTGCTTCATTTCCAGACTTTTTTTTTTTTTTAAACACGTCGTGGATTTTTTGAGGCTCCAAACTGAGTAGTGCATGGTCAGCTGTCAAGGCTGAGGCATCTCTGACTGAGGTGGTTTTGTTTGGTTTTGTTTTTTAAAATCATGTATTTGCTACAAAGTATTGTACTCGTCTCAATGGGAATGGTGTAAAAAACTGAAAAGGCCTTATGTGATATGTATCATAGTTAATAAATCAATCTTGTAAAAAACCAAACTTGAGAGAGATGAAGGTGCCCCCCCCCCCAGGGCCCTGAGCGTCCTTCCCGCAACGGGCACAGCCTCAGGCCCCACGGGTCCCCTAGCTCCTCCTCAGAAGCCCAGCAGGCAGGAGGAGTCTGTTCTCTGGCCACAGGGCACCAGACTCCCCAAGCACCCCCAGGAGAAGGTATTGGGGGGGGGGTTGCTGCTCAGGTTCTTTTAGCCAAAGCCCAATGCACAGACCCCTGTGGCCACAGGCACCCAGCAGGCGACACCAAAGTCAGCAGCTCCTGCCCTGCTGTCCAACCCCATGCCAAACTGGTGTCTGAGGCCACAGGGGTGGTGCCAGGGGTTTACTTCCTGGGGGGCTGTGGAAGGTTAACTTCTCTTAACCACCTTCATTCAGGACCGCGCCTCCAGGGACCGCTGGCTCCTCGGGTCCATGACCTTCCTGTCCCTAGTACCTCCTTCTGGCCCAAGCCCCAGTTCCACTGATGGGCAGCCCCACAGCCCCCCTGCCCTCAGTCTTGCCCCTTCCCATCCAACTGCTCCATACCCCAAAGTTATTCCAGAAGGAAGACCTGGCTCTGCATTAGCTATGGCAGAAGTGGGCAGTAGTCCACGTACAAGACCCCTCCCCCTTCCTGTGCCCGCGGCAGTCGTGGCTTGATCAGGACGCCATGGAGCTCGGGCCCAGCACCCCTCCCGCCAGGCAGCTGCTGCCAATCAGCAGGGCACCGGGGAGGCCACCTGCTCGCATAGGCTTCTGGTTGGAGGGGGGAGTCCCTCAAAGAGATGCCCACAGGGAAGCAGGCACTCTGACAGCCATGCTGGGACCCTTCGCTCTGGATCCAACGGGTCTCCCACGCTCCTCCCGGCAGATCCCCGGCGTCAGTCACAGTCACTCACGTTCTCTGAATGCACGTGGTTGCTTGCTACATCCAGGCCTTTCCTTGGGCTGTTCCTCCCACCCCCGCCTGGAATTCCTTCTGTCCTCATGCCCTCAAATGTGAGCTCTATCCGTCAGACCCTCTCCACTCCTCCAAGCTAGCCTTCGTCTAGAAATTCTTCTAACATCCCACAATGATTCGCCCAACATCTATCATTTGCTTGCCCTGAGTATTCATGTGACTCCCCATAAATGCTTCTACAGTGTAGAATTCTCTACAGTGTACAGCTGGTACTAAGTATGTGTGCTGGCGTAAACCTATCTTTTTTTTCTCTAACTCTCCGTGTTTAGGTTGTGTGTGGAAGTATACTTGCAGATCTCGGCCTCCATCCCTCCAAGTGGAGCGCTTCTGGGGGCAGGCTCTGTGACTCCCCCCCCACCCCCCACCACCATGTCCTCCCAAGCTGCCTTGAACTTGCAGGTCCTCGGTTTGTAGATCACAGTGGTCTCGGCCTCACCCTTGATTTGCTTCCCCATCTGTAAGCTGACCTCTTCAGTGTGCGTCTGCAGCCCAGACCTCTGCTCCGAAGCCCATGCTGCTCCACCTGCCTGTGGCCCTCCCACAGCCAAAATCCTGACCATCTGTCCCCTGCTGTCCCCTACAAGCCAGAAACCCTGGAACCCTCCGCCTGTCACTCTCCCTTTCACATCAACCCAGACCAACTCCAAGGTCTGCTTTACCTTCCACATAGCTCTCAAGTCTGGCCATTCTCCGCCACGTTCCCTGTCACCATCCTGTTTGAACCTCGCCTAGATGTCTGTCCCAGCCTTGTCCCTGGCCTTCAGCCCCCCACACACCCCTCTCCCATCTCCTCAGGCAGCCAGAGGGAGCTTTTCAAACAGATCTGGCCCTGCCTCCCCCCCCTTACACCTTCCAGGGCTCCCCAAATCTCTTAGAGGAAAGCCCCAACATTTCAGTTTGCCCACCCTCCCGGGGAGCCTCCCCCCCCATGCACTCCCAGCCTTTCTACTCCTCAGGGCCCCCCCACCTCAGGCCTTCTGCAGGGCTGTCCCCTCCTGGAACACTGTCCTCTATTTCAGCCCACCTCTTTCCTCAGCACAGCCCTCCCCAACCAACATGGACCCATTTGCTTTCCATTTGCTTTCAAGGAAAGACACATTGTCTCCTCTAAGAGCACCATCTCGGTTTGCCACTTAACATGTATTTCCTGAGCATTTACTCTGTGCCAAGTTTGGGGACAAAACTGGGAACTGACTGACGTCTAGCGAAAGAAACACAGCAAACAAGCAAAAGAATGTGTGCCGTATTGTCAATCAAGCAGGGATAAGGAGTTAAGGATGTGGATTTGGGGGAGCAGGAATGCCATTTAGGGTGGGCAGGAAGACTTCCCTCTGGGACCAAGGTGAGGTGAGTGAGTAGGCACTGGCTTCAGGTGCAAAACTTAAGGGGCTCCTAAAAAAAAAAAAAAAACCCTTGGTGCTCACAATTTTAGATAAAAACAATCCGTAACCGTGCTGAGCCGTACTGAAGCCTGAGGCAAAAGGAGAAAGCGGTAAGACCCAGGCTGTAGCCGGGAGCGGGACCGTGGAAGGGCAGAGAAGAGGTCTGACACAGCCGGGCATCCGGTCTCCCTCTGTCCCGCCCCCACTCCCACCCCACCACCCCGCGAAACCCAGCGGTCAGAGCCAGCTCCCCAAGCGAGGCCGGCACCCCGCACAGACTAGGCGCTCACGAGCCCCGCGGCGGAGAATGCGGCCTTGCTGCACGCGGCCACCAGGGGTCAGCAGAGCGCTGCCTGCCCAGCCCTGGCCGAGCCGGGCCGCGAGGGCCCCTGGGTTGGTAGCGGCTTCAGGGAGGGGGCAGTCAGGAAACGAGGGTTAGAGGGACCCACGGGGACTGGGGAGGAGGCAGGTTCTGAGAAATGCAGTTGGAAGCGACCCGAAAAGCAGGGGGACGAGCTACTGCCCGTTACTCCATCCACCCACGGATCCGTTTAGTCATTCCGCCGCAGCGGTGGGGGCCAGGCAACACAGGGCCTCGGAGGGCAGGTTAGTGAGCCCCCAAGTGTGTCCCCAGGGTGCTGGAGAGCCAGAGACGCGGTTTGAAAAGGGAGAGACTGGGTTGGAGTTGCAGGAGCGCAGGGGATTGGAGAGATACAGGCTCACAGGCCCCCTGGCCGGTGTTGATGTAACTGCTGGCAAGGCAAATCATAAAAGCTAAGATGGGGGGACACTTACAAGGCAGCAGGCCTGGTTTTAATCATCTTTTATCATTGCAACTCAATTTTTACACAAAGACGCAGTCGTTATCATTAGCCCCATTTTCCAGAGGAGGAAACTGAGGCATAGAAGGGCCAAGTGGTTTATCTGGACTCACCGGCGAGGGAGGGGCGGTCAAGATTTGAAGGCCAGCTCTCGGACCCAGAAGCCCTCGGTCCTTTCCATGGCTGCCCTTGCCAGTGACCAGCAACAGGAATGGCTTCTCCCACGTTTCTGCAGCCAGGAGCCCCAAATCGAGGTGTTGGCGGGGTCGTACGCACCCCTCCGAAGGCCCTGGGATGGTCTAGATCCCTTGCGGCTGCAAGCTCGCTGTGGCTGGAGGTGGCAGCTCTCCAGCCTGTACCTCTGCCCCTTGTGAGGACACTTGTCGCTGGGGTTAGGGCCCACCCGGATGACCCAGGATGATCTCACCTCGAGATCCTTCATTTGACTACATCTTCAGAGACCCTTTTGTCAGTAAAGTCCAGTAAGATCGCTTTCACCGGTTCCAGGGTTAGGATACAGTCAGATCTCTGGGGCGGGGGGCCACTACACACCCCCTGGCCCTCTTCTCCACGATACCTTCTCCCTCACCCTGCTGTCTCCCCAGCTAGTGCTCAGGCTCTTGCCCTCCCTCCGGGGGGGAATCTGCAGGGTCACGGAGAGAAAGTTCCTCTCTCTCTGGAAGGGGTGCCCTCTGGTTGGGAGAGGCAGTCGGCCAGGCGCCCTGAGCATCCCCACACATGCTTGCTGGCTGTGCCTGACCATCCCGGACCCTGCGCCATCTCTGTGGCTGGTCCTCTAGGCAAGTGGGTCCTCCCAACCCAAGGGGCGCACTGGCGTGTTTGCTGCTTGCTACCGGAAGTAGTGGGGGCCCCCGTGGTCTTGCCTAGTGTCCCCTGGGGGCAGAGGACCCACCCAGCAATGCATCTTGTGTCGTTCCATCGAGGCTTGTTGTCTTTCTGCACCTGTGGATAGGTGACAGGTGACAGGTTGGCCCCTGCCATCTTCTTTGAGTTCTTCCCTGACACTTTGGGTGGCCTGAAGCGGCCAATACAAGGGGCCAGGAGATGGGAGGCCACCTGGGCAGCAAAGGGGTTGAGGCAGAAGCAGACACACAGGAGACATCCAGATCTCCAGCCAGGGACACTTCGATGGGGGGCATTTATGGAGTTGGTGGGTGGGGCTTTACTTTCATCCCCAATTTATTCTTCCTAGTAATTGTCAGTACTTGACCAGCCGACCTAAACTTGTGTGTGCTTGTGCGCACGCGCACACACACACACACGCACGCATGCCTGCTTTCTTTGTTTTCTCTAGCACTTAGCTCCATCTGACATTTTTTTCTTGTGTTCTCTATTGTCCGACACCCCCACTGGGACAGGCACTCAAGTGACAGGACTCCCTGCCTGTCTCTTCCCTGCTGGGGCCTTAGAGCATCTGGTACACACTAGGCACTCCATAAATGTCTGTGGACAGATGGAACAAAAGTAGGACAACTCTGGGGCCAGACTGGGCTGCCCAGGTCCCAAACGACCGCCCATCACCGTTAATGTGCGTTAAATTATTACATTCCCTCTCTCATAACCACCTATGACCTTGTCCCCTTGAGGAGCACATTCCTAGGGCATAGCACCCCCTTAGCACCCCTGGGCCAGGGGACACATCTCCTTCAGGGCGTCTGCACTTTCCAGCAACTCCAGTCCAAACCACCGCCTCCTCTCGTCTCCTCCTCTCTTACCTCTGGTCCTCAGGCAATCCCAGCAGCTCTGCCTTTTAGAACTTGACCACTTCTCCCCACTCTGCTGCCTCCTGGCCTTGCCACTGTCACCTCCTGTCTGGACTTTTCCATCCAGTCACCTCAACATGGCCCCCTTTGGTTTACCTCCCCCAATCCCATAAAGACCTGGTCTGTCTGGTTCGCCATGTTTCCCCAGCCCCTGGCACATGGTAGGTATCCATACCTTTTTTAGGATGGAAGAATTGAATGATGTTTACTTATATACTCTCATGAAATGCATCCATGGTCCAATTAAAAGAATTCTGAAAGCCATACGATGAAAAATAAATCTTCCCTTGCAACCGAGTTGCCTCAAAAAAAAAAAAAAAAAAAAAAAGAACCCATTTCCTGAAATCTCCCTAAATCTGGAGATTATCCGTGTTTTGTTTTGTTTTGAAGTCCACCCACAGGCAAAGAAGGATGACTTGTTGGCTTTTTAATTTCAGTTTCTCAGATGACTGTTCTAGTTTTGCATCTTCTCATGTGTTTGTCATGAACATTTCTTTATGACTTGCTTTTGTGTGTATTGACCTTTTTTTCTGTTGAGTTATCAGTATTGGGTCATCTCCCTTTTGTTATTGATTGGTAGGAACTCTTTATTTATGATAAATCTCAATCTATTGTCTCTTAAATAGTTTGCATCTTTTTTTCCCCCCATCCTGGCACTAGTGTTTTATTTAACATTGTTTACAGCCCCTTGGTAGTCCAAGGTTGTTTATTTTTCCCTTTTATTGTACTTGTTCATTCATTAATGTTTGTTGAAAGAATAAGTGAATGAGCACCTTTGGAGAAATGAGGCTGAGGAACACCACGATTTATAGCAGCCCCTTTCTGACATGTCAGGAGAGAAGGCGGGACCCGCCCACACAATAACAAATGCTCAGCTTTGTTAGTCACTTGTCGTGTGCTATGCACACGTCACATGCATGCGTGCTGGCCCCAGAAGGTCTGGGATTTCTGTCCGGATTACAGAGCTCAGCATATAGTGCTGATAGATGCTCATGAAATATTTGTTGGAATAATTCATTGAGTGTTGACAGCACCCCAAAAGGAATGCCTTGTCGTTTTTTTTTTTTTCCTGTTTAGCTTTTGATAAGAGCGTAACTGAGATATTTCACATATCATACATTTTTGCCCTTGTACTTATTTTTTTTAATTTTTATTTATTTTTTAGTAATTGCTACACCCAGCATGGGGCTCAAACTCACGACCCCAAGATCAAGAGTCACAAACTCTTCCATCTGAGCCAGCCAGGCGCCCCCATATTACCCTTTGAAAAATGGTTTCTGGCATGTTGCAGAGTTGTGGGACCATCACTACAGTCAATTTTAGAATATTGTGATCACCCCACCCCCCCCAAAATCCTATACAACTAGTAGTTGTTTCCCATTCCCCCTATATTACTTTGCTACAGCTGCTTTAACAAAGCATCACATATCTAGGGGCTTAACCTACAGAACCTGTCTCCCGGTTCTGGAGCCCAGAAATCCGAGATCAAGGTGTCGGTAGGGATGGCTCCTTCCGGGGCTGAGCCAGAATCTTCTAGGCTCTCCTCTAGCCTCTGGTGGCCTGCTGGCCATCTTCCTTGTCCCTCGCTTTTGCATACATGTCACCCTGATCTCTGCCTCTGTTCACAGGGCAATCTCCCTGTGTGCACGTCTGTGTTCCCCTCTCCCTGCTTCCTACGGACACCAGTGCTACTGGTTTAAGACCCGTGGCATGACGGTATTTTAACTTGATTACCTCTGTGAAGACTTTGCCTCCAAATCAGGTCACTTCCCCAGGTACTGGGGATTATAGTCCAAATGTATCTTATTGGGGGAGGAATGCAAGCCGACCCATAATACTTCCCTTCCCCACTTCCTAATTGTTATTGTAAACTAGATCGTACAAACGAGAGATTACACAAAACGCAGCTGCCTTGTTGTAGTAATAGTAACTATTACTATTCTCGCCGTCTCCCGTCGGCGGGGAGACTCGTTCTACTGCCCCCCACCCCCGGGCCAACGGTGTCCTCTTCCTCCAGAGTCTTTGGAGAGACTGGGATACCTCCCAGAACGTCACATTCATCGTTCTCTTGATGTATTACTTGCTATTCTCATAGGGCCCGGGATCACGTCCCTAAGTAATAGGTTGTGTCTTTTGCTTGTGTGTGGACCTTCTAAAAATGGGTTCATTCTGCTTTCGTTCTTCTAGTAATTATTTCTTTCACTAGTATTCTAGTTTTGAGATTCATATCAATGTAGCAAGGAGGGTTTGTGTGGTTCATTTATTTGGTAAGGACTGTTAGATTATCCCCATTTTACAGATGAGGATAGTGAGACACAGGGAGGAAAGAAGCTGCCCAAGCTACACAAGTGGAGCCAGAATTAGAACTTAAGCCCACTGAGTCACCTCCTTAAAACTACGCTCTTTGGGCGCCTGGAGGCACTCAGTTGGTTAAGGGTCTGCCTTGGGCTCAGGTCATGATCCCAGGGTCCTGGGATCCAGCCCCGCATCGGGCTCTCTGCTCAGCGGGGAGCCTGCTTCTCCCTCTCCCTTTGACCCTCCCCATGCTCATGCTCTCTCTCTCTCTTTCAAATACGTAAATGAAATCTTTTTATTTTTCTAATTCTTTAAAATTTTTTATTATTTTCTTTAAGATTTTATTTATTTGATAGAAGACACAGTGAGAGAGGGAACACCAGCAGGGGGAGTGGGAGAGGGGGAAGCAGGCTCCCTGCCGAACAGAGAGCCTGAAGCGGGGCTGGATCCCAGGACCCTGAGATCATGACCTGAGCCTAAAGCAGTTGCTTAACCAACTGAGCCACCCAGACACTCCCTAAAATCTTTTTTTTTTTTTTTTTTTTTTTTTTTTTTAAGATTAAACCTATGCTCTCCACTTTTCCACCTCCCACCTGGGAAGAATAAGAATGTTTAAGTAGAAGTCATTAGAACACACACACTTGGGATGCCTGGGTGGCTCAGTCAGTTGGGAAACTGCCTTCAGCTCGGGCCATGATCTCGGGGTCCTGGGATCAAGTCCCAAATCGGGCTCCTTGCTCATCAGGGAACCTGCTTCTCCCTCTGCCTGCTGCTCCCGCTGCTTGTACGTGCTCTTTCTCTTCTCAAGTAGATGAACAAAATCTTAAAAAAAAAAAAAAAAAAAAAAAAAAAGAACACACACACTACACTCTCAGTGCCCACCAAAATGCTTGTTCCTCTCCTTGATTTTCCCTGGGGACAGGGTGCTCACTATCTCCCAAAGGGGCATACTATCCTTCCCATCTCTTCTACCCAGCTGCTTTGAGAAGTGTCTTTAAAGTGGAGTTGAGGCCATGGAGAGCCATACAGATGCAACTAAGTGGTGGGGAGGCCAGGTTAGCAGAGGTGTTGGGTAGGAGACCACGAGGGTCTCAGCCACCGCAGTCTTGGGATCCCCCACCATCTTTTCTCCCCCTCCTTCTTTAGGCCCCAGGTGCTAACTGCTCACTGCTCTGCCTACCCTGGGTGCTGCACCAGCCCTCTTGGTTTTCCCAAACCTTTGCCAAGAGCCTTTCATGAAATGTTCAGTTCCCAGTTGGAGGGCCCCCGCCTGAAACACACAGCCTGGCCCAGAAGCTGTCCTGTTTCTTCCCACACGTGTCCTCAGAGCCGCCGAAGGGTGCAGATACTCCAGGGCCACTCACCCATTTCACAGATGGGAAGCAGAGGCCCTTAGTGGTGTGCATGGGAGTCTATCAGTGACTCTGTGAGTGGTACAGATTTTTGGTCTCAGGGCTTCTCGACATTCTTAGGGAAGACCAAAGAGCTTTTATTTTTGATTGATAAGCCTTATCAGATGTTAAGACAGAGAATTCTTTTTGAAGATGACATTTATTTTTAAACAGAAATCATAAACCTATTACCAGTTAACATTAATCACATTTTATGAAAAATATATTTTCAAAAAAAGTCTTTTCCAATCCACAACGATTTAATGGGAAGGGGCCATTATTTTACACTTTTGCTAATGTCCATCAGGTCTGGTATTCTAGAAGACAGCCGGATCCTCAAGGCTGCTCCTGCATTGAGTCTGTTGTAATACCCTATGCTATGCGCCTTCTAGAAAACTCCACCAGACGCTAGTGCGAGAATGCAGTGAAAAAAGACAGAAAATATCTCCATATGAAAATCTGACCTAGCGGACCCCCTGAGAAGGTCTCGGGAACCAGTCCCCAGGTCATGCTTCAAGAACTTCTGTATAAACTTATTTAATGCTTACACCCGTGCTATGAGGTATATACTAGGTAGGAATCAACTTCATTTTACAAAAAAAAAAAAAATACTGAGGCCCAGAGAGGGGACGTTCTTTGCTCTGAGTCACACAGGAGCACGTGGCAGACCTGCAGCTTGAACCTCAGCAGTCAGGCCCTTCCCTTGACAAAATCTGTGTGTGTGTGTTCTTAAATCAATTGGGTCGCATGAGTGTACCTCTCACGGCCTGGGAGAGCACCAGTCCAGACCATAGAGCCAGGAAGTGAGGTCAGGAGACAGAAGCTGCTAATCTGATCTGGAATCCCCACCCTGACACCCCATCCAGTCTCTCTGGGGATAAACAGGAAAATATTATTGGCTGAAGAGACCAACAATAACCAAGCTATGTATCTCTCCAGGCCTCAGTCTCCCTAGATGTAAAATGGGCTTCATAATAGAACCTTGCTATGGAGAAAAGAATGAGGGAAACAAAAGGGATTCCTGAGCTGTTGGCTGTGGTTGTCATGAGTGGGTTGAAGAATGTTCCTATCGGGGCACCAGGCAGGCTCAGCCGGTAGCTCACGGAACTCTTTTTCCTGTGAGATTTTATTTGTTTATTTGTCAGACAGAGAGAGAGTACAAGCAGGGGAAGCGGCAGGCAGAGGGAGAAGCAGGCTCCCTGCTGAGCAAGGAGCAGGATGCCAGACTAGATCCCAGGACCCTGGGATCATGACCTGAACCAAAGGCAAGTGCTCAATCTACTGAGCCACTGTGACCACACTTGCAGTTGCCATCCCGAGTAGAGAGCTTACTTTAAAAAAAAAAAAAAAAATTAGTTTCTATCAGCCAGTGCACAGGACTGTTCAGAAGTGTGTGCCTCAGTTTCCCCATCTGTCCAACCAGAGGCAGAGCCATGCCTGGTTGCCCAGGCCTCTCTTCCTGCCTGGCTCTCCTAAGACCCCATCTTCATGCACTGCACTGGGGTCTCCTAGGAGGAGCTCAGAGGTTGGGGTTCCCGTCCCTGTGGTGGGATGAGGGGAAGGAGATAAAGTCAGCAGTGAGCTGGACAGTGCGGGAGTCAGGGCCAGGGTCCCCAGCAAGAAAATACGGAAGTCGGGACAGCTAAGACGAAACAGCTCCAACATCCTGTTTTGTAGCTTGGAGAGAGGACCACTCTACCATTGTGCTTTGCAGCCTTTGCAGAAACTGCTTCTGCAAAACGTCCTATATTAAACAACCACAAAGAGTTTGCTATTATCACCAGCAAGGGGCGGTTATGAGATAAGCCCCCAGATGTCAGCCCCAAAATACCGTCCCCACCTAAGCATTAAGCTCGGAGGTAGACGGATAGCCATCAAAACCCTGATTGGCCCCACTGAGCACACCCGGTTGCTTAAGATAGTTCCGCGAAAGAGCTCATAAAACCCCCTACACACAGAAACTCCAAGGGCAACCCTCTCGGGCCCCCTCCCTCTCTGGGAGCTTTTTGCTATACTGCTCAATAGCCTTTGCTTTGCTCCCCATCACTCTTCGTCTGGTCTACCTCTCCTTTTTTGGAAGCTGCGTGACCAAGAACCGCGGGCACTAGAGGAATAGAAATCCTGTAGCAGTAGCCAGGATCCTGATCTCCGGAGGTCTGGGTTTCAGTCCCTAAGAGAGGATAGGTCCGGACGCCAAAGCCTGGCCTTATAAGGGGAAGGGGTCTCGGGTGCGGGGCTTCCCTTCTTGTCGAGGGCATGTTGACACCCCGAAATTCTCTCCTGGGAAAGGAGGGTCTCGAACGCCTGGATTCGCATCCCTTGCGCGGGTACTGAAGGCTAAGTGTCCGCCCCTACAGGGAGCTTGGGTGCGTGGCTGCGCGCCTTGTCCCGAGGGGCCGCTGGAGCACGGGGTTATCTTGGGGGACTAAGGTGCTAGTTCCTCCGGATGGAGTATGGAGACTCCGGTGTTCCCCTCTCGAGATGCGGAAGCTGCGGCTCCGAGGCTCATTCTGGTGAGGGGTGGGACCCCCCGAAGCTGTCGCCAGGGGAGAGGACTCGGACCGCGGGGCAGCTCAGGAGTCCCTCGCTGGGAACCGGCAAAGGCCGGAGAGGCGGGCGCGGGGCTGGCCCGAGGGGGCGGAGACTGGGTGGGCGGGGCTCCGCAGACACCGCCCCCGCCTGCCGGCGCGGTCCGCGCGTCTACCAAGTCTGCGAGGCCGCGGTGGGCGCGGAGAACCTGCCGCCACAGCCCGCGCGCCCCGCGGAGCCCGGCCTGCCCCGGGGTCTATGGGGCCACCCCTCTGCGCCGCCCGGCCGGCCCCACGCCGCGCCCGGAGCCTGCCCCGCGGCCAGGTAAGGGCGCTGTGGGTCCTGCGGGGAGGGGACGCCGGGAGGCAGGCAGGAGGGATCCTGGAACTACTGGGTCCTGAAGAAACAGGGGGCCGAACTCCAGTGTGCGGGGGGGCTAGGGTAGCGGGACGCGGGTAGCCTGAGGTTGGGGGTAGGGGGACACGGATGTTTGGATCCCGGAGATATAGGGGGCTGGGTACCTGGGCACCAAGGTCTAGGGCATCTGGACACCTGGTTGGAGAGGCTTGGGGGCGGCCTGGTTAAAGGGGGCGGGCGGGGGGAGAGGGTATCTTTAACGCCTAGTCCCGGAGGGATGAAGACCTAACTGAACACGTTCCTGCTTCTGGAGGATCTGAATACCAGAACACCTGGGCCCCGAGTGTTGGGTCCATCCTGCGGGCGTCCTCTGGCTGATGCTCTGGCCACTGCGTCGGGGGCTGTGGCTCGCACGCCCGGGTCTTCGCGAAGGAAGTTGTGATTGCGGATATTTGGCGGCCGGGACACATGGCCACACCCCAAGGGCGGGAGGTGGTGGTCCCTGGGCAGGGCATGGGGTGGGGTCCCTGCCCTTTGCCCCCTTACCTCCTTAGCCTAGCCAGGGAAATGGGCGCACCGCGGATGCGGGCACACGGACTCCTGGGATGGACTGGGGGAGCGGATCCCAGGGACAGAGGGCTCTGGGGGCAGGAGCCGGGCGCGCCTGGGCCCCGACGAGGCGCCTGCCCCCCGCCCGCCTGGCTTGGGCATGCTTGGCACGCAGAGCGCGGGCCGGTCGGATCCGTATGCGCGCCGCGTGCGCCTATTGGTATGCGGGAGCCGGCCCGGCGCGGGCGTGAGGCGGCCGCGCTGGCGGGCGGCGCGGGGGAGGCGGCGGCGGCAGCGGCGGGGCACGTCTTCGCCCCGAGCTTCGCCTGGAGCCGGGCAGGGTGAGAACAGCGGGATCCGTCCTGGGGCCTCCGGGGAGGCGAAACTGAGGCACCATCCAGCCCCAGCTCCTTGCTGGGACCCCGAACCCCGCACGGACCTCAGTTTCCCTAGCAGGTCTCCTGGGGGCCCCCCTCGGGCACCGAGCGCTGCCTCTGGCTCCTTTCCGCGGCAGGAGACGCGGGTCTCGAGTCCCGCAGGCTGCTCTGGGCCCGCCTGAGCCCGCCCCCGCGGAGATGGCGGCCCCCTACCCCAGCAGTGGCAGCGGAGGCGAGGTCAAGTGCGGGGGAGGTCGCGGCCGCAGCGTCCCGTGGGACTTTCTGCCTGGGCTGGTGGTCAAGGCCCCTCCGGGACCCTGGTGAGCAAAGCCCCGCCCCCTAGGACCGTGGCCCCGCCCCCAAGGGCGTCCTGGGAGAATTCACACTCAGTTTGCAGCCCCGCCCTCTGGAGCTCGAATTTCTTACCCAGAGCAGCTCAACCTTTGTTCTACAAACAGCCCCCACCGCGTTCCGTTCCCACTGCCCTTCCTCTGAGTTCATACTCAACATTTAATTTCTCCACTCTTCCAGCTCCTTCCCTCCAGAATTTATTTACACCCCAGGTTCTGTCCCCACGGCCGGGTGCAGAATTCACACTCAGGCTCTGCCCCCATCTCCAATGTCGAATCCACTTCTCACGTCCAGCCCGGTTCCGAGGCCCCGAGGGCGGGGCTCCCCGAGGCCGCGGCCCCCTGAGCTGCGCGGTCCGGCTGACGCCCCCTCCGCGCCGCCCGCCCAGCCTGCAGGCGCAGCGCAAGGAAAAGTCCCGGAACGCGGCGCGCTCGCGGCGCGGAAAGGAGAACCTGGAGTTCTTCGAGCTGGCCAAGCTGCTCCCGCTGCCCGGAGCCATCTCGAGCCAGCTGGACAAGGCGTCCATCGTACGCCTCAGCGTCACCTACCTCCGCCTGCGCCGCTTCGCCGCCCTCGGGGCGCCGCCCTGGGGACTGCGGGCGGCAGGGCCCCCGGCCGGCCTCGGTGAGTGCGCATGCGCGGGGGGCGGGGGTCCCAGGGCCCTAGCTAAGGCCAGACAGCGGGACTGTGAGGTGCCCGCCCGCCCTTGCCTAGTTTCTTGGCTGAGAGGGAGCACCGGGTTGGGAGTCAGCCAGACATTTTGTGTGCCCGAACCCGGAGACTTGATAGTCTCCAAGCCTCAGTCTGTTCATCTGTAAAGCGGGCACACGAGGTAGGGGTGATTTCATACATTCTGGCCCAACTAAGCAACTCCCCCCTCAATCCCCCGCCCCGGGAACACCAGGGATCCGACCACTAGCCAATACGGTTATTTTTATTAGGGGAGATAAATCGTTATTATCACAAAGAAGGTCCGCAACTCCATGGGCCGGATGGGGTTGGGGGGGCCGCCTGGGCCTCCCCATCCACTCATGGACAAGAAACCCCCTCACTCAAACTTGAGGGGCCCCAGGAGGGAGCCCAAGGACCCTGAAGTTTGAATTCCCAGTTTGGGAAAGCAGGAGGGAGACAGTATAAGGGGGCAGGTAAGATGGAGAACTTCAGAAAGACTCCTGGGTCCCTGTCCCTACTCGGCCACACACACACACACACCCACCACCAAGCGTTGTGACCCGGGGCAGGCCGCCTGACCTCTCTGTGCCTCCTGAAATGGGAATCCTGATGAAAGTCCACAAGCATACCCAGAGGGCTGAGATGAAAATCAACGAGGTGATGCGTGTAAAGATCCAGGTGCAGTCAATACTTAGTGACTTCTTAGGGTCAGGGGTGACCTTGCAGAATTGCTGGGGCCTGTGGTTTATTAAACAGCTACTGTGTGTCGGCTGCTGCTCTGAGCAGTCAGGATCCAGCAGAAAACAGACTTGATTCAAACACACACACACACACACACACACACACACACACACACCCGACAGGCTGACACCCTAGTAGCCAAGACCCCGTAATGAGATAAACCGAGAACAGAAATAGACATTATGTAAAAATACAGGATAGGTAAAACACAGACACAGAGAGCTAGCTCCTTTTATTATAATTCAACTTTATCGTTGATAGATGCACAGGAGTGTTATGTTACTGTTATTACTTCTGTTTGACTATTATTGCTTCTCTCAACGATGAGAAGACCGTGAATTGTGTTAATCCGAGGTCGCAGGTGACAGGGCGGGGGCACCGCAGGCTACAGTCCCCCCAGAGGGGACCGGTGTCCTTAGCGTGAGGTTGGAGGGGCTCCAATTCCCCTCCTGCCCCAGTCCCAGGGGAGGAGGTGGGGGGAGAGAAAATAGCATTGATTAAGCTCGCAATAAATCACCATTTAAATTTAAATAATCCGGCTTCCCAGGCGGTAATTAGGCGAATTGACTGGCGCCGAGAGAATGCGGCATTAGGGCCGCTGATTACTGTCATTACCGCGAACAACACGTGCGCAGGCGGGGGATAAACATCTTGTCTATTGTCCCGAACGCGGGGAGAGAAAGGAAGGGAGGGGGTGCCGAGGGAGCCCCTCTGGCAGCGGCCAGCTCCCCCCACCACCACTGCCTGGCTGGGCCCTTGAAGGGGACCGGAGCCTGCTGAGGACACTGCCCTGAGGGGCCAGACCGTGGACTTCCTGGGGGCCCCCAGCCCCTACTCCCTGGAGGGCCCCCCTACCCAGGGGGTACCAACACAGACCGTCCAGGACAGTATGTGTTGGAGGTACTGTATGGACTCCTTCCTGTAGCCCCTGAAGTAGGAATTTGGAGGCGTCTCCTGCTTTGCAGGGTCTCCAGCAAGAGGTCAAGTGCCTGCTTCCTTAGTCGCCCCTGGGGGGGAAACTGAGGACAGCATCTTAGCTAGTCAGAGCAAAGCAGGATGCCTCCCACACTCTGAAGGGCCACGTGCTGCCCTCTCCTCCTCATTTATACCAAAATAGCCAATCCATGTCAGACTGTGTTGAGCAGTATATACAAATAATGTGGAAAAAAACAAACAAACCACAAAACGTACTTAAGCCTCTCAAAAAAAACATCAGGAGGAAAAAGCAGTGTTGATTCCCATTTTACAGAAGTGGAAAACTGAGCCCCAGGAGCTGAAGCTCTTTGCCCAGGGTCTCGTCAACCAAGCTGGGCCCAGCTGAGATTCAGACTGGCTTCAGAGAGCACCCTCTCAGCCTCCAGACTTGGCCTTTTCATAGGTCTCTGGGGAGCTTGAAGGTCCCAGTCTCTGGGCCTCAGTCGGCTGTGGGTGAAACAGCACAATGATGTTGAAGGCTAGCCAGGGACCTCCAAGTGCAGGGAGGAGATAGCCTGGATCTTGTGTCAGTGGTCAGGATTCATTCATTCAACACCCACAGGGCACCTTCCCCCTGCCAGGCCCTGTTCTAGTGACACCCTCGGGGACAGGACAAAGTCCCTGACCTCAGGGGTGGGCCTACAGATCCTTCATGGAAGGCCCACTGCCCCCCACCTCTCTGATCTCATTTTTCTACCCCTCTCAGCTCTTCCACTCCCTCCCACCCCTGGACAGACAGACGACAGACAGACAGACACACACACACACACACACACACATATACAGGCTTCCTTGCTGTTCTTCAGAAAGACATTCCTACCTCAGGGCCTTTGCACTTGCTGTGCTCTCTTGCAGGAACTCCCTTCCCTCCAAACATCAGCTCTTCAGGAAGGCCTCCCCCCACCCCACCAGCGCTCCCTGTCTCCCTTTCCTGCCTTATTTCTTTCCAGAGCACCTATTGTCATCTGACACTATTTCTTCTTTCTCTTGTTCATTGTGTCTCTTCCCCTTGACACCTTGTTCCCTAAGTCTAGAACACTGTCTGGGGGCACAGTAAGAGCTTAGGAAGTATTTGTTGGGTGTCTGTGGAACAGAATGAGGGGAAGAGGGTTGACATTTTCATTCTCAGATCAGGCACAGCTATCTGAGGAAGGGAACTTTGAGCTAGAAGGAGGTGAGGAAGCAATCCTTGAGAAAAGCTGGAAGAAAAGCAGTCTTGGTTAAGGGAATAAGTGCAAAGGCCCTGAGGCAGGCAGAATCAGGTTGCTGGGTGCAGGCCACAATAAGGCAGAGAGGAATAGGTGAGGCAGGAGGTAGACAGCAGGGACCAGGTCCTGCAGGGTCTCATGGACCTTGGTGGGGACTTGACTGTTACTCCAAGTGGGATGGGAGCTGGAGGTGACAGAGGTGGCAGGTGTGAAGGTAGAAGCAGGGAGCCCCGTGAGGAGGTGCAAGCAGAGGCCTGCCCCCAGGGAGCCAAGTTTACCCCTCCCCAGAGAGCAAAACTCTCTCTCCGGCCAGTTGAGAGTAGGAGGTGACTGGATCCCCAAGACCTGGGTGCAGCCTTCTCCCCGTGTCCCCTCAGTCCCCGCTCTTTGATGACAACTGCAACAATTTTCTTCTCCAGCAGTTAGGCTGCAGTGAGAAAGGCAGGAAATGTTTGTTGAATGAGTGAGTGATGGTTGGGGCTTTGGATGTGAGGAGGGGACAGATCTGGGAGCAGTAGAGACACACGTGGGGAATTTGGGGGACAGAGGAGTTGAGGCATTTGCTGGGAGAGGGGGGAATGCAGGGGGAGGAGTCTGGGGAGTTGGGTTTGGGGAGGGGGAGGCTGGGGGATGATAAGATGCATCAGCCCGTGATGGGGACCGACCCCAAAGCTCCCGTCCCAACGGGGGAACAGCAAGCCCTCCCCCTGCGCACCCCCGTCCGACATGCCCATTAAGGCTGTTAATTGCAGCCGTTCAGTCTGACCTGGGCTGATCCTGTGAGCGGGAAAATGAAGGAATTAGCAGAAATGACAGGGGAAAATTGCGACAATTAGCAGGCGGCATTGTTCCTGCCTGTCACCCGGCTGGTTCGCTGGTTCGCGCTGCATCTCGGGGGAGGGGTCCCCATCAACCCCCCCCCCCATTTATTGTTCCTGAAGCTCCAGCCAGGGGTGGGAAAAGGGTGCAAACAGCGGGAGGTGCTCCTGGGAGAAGGAGGCGTGGCCAAGCCGGGGGGGAGGGGCTGGGGGCGGGGCTGGGGGCCGAGTCCCGAGGGGCCCGCGGGGGGCAGGCTTTGACCGCCTGGTGTTTTGATGGTCTGGAAATAACAATAGTAATCACACTATTAATACTAATCCCGGCTCTGCGTCTGGGAGCACCTGCCGCGTGCCAGGAGGGGGCGGGGCCCCTTTCTGTTCCTTAAACTGACTGAATGCTCATCCACCCATGAGGTTAGCGCTCTTTGCAAAGCCACTTGACAGAGGAGGAAACTGAGGCACAGAGGGGCAAAGGGACTGGTCCCAGGGCACACAGCCAGCGAGGGCCAGCCCTGGGGCTTGGTCCCAGACCTGGACCCTTGGCACCAGACCTGGTGACCTTCAAGGTCACTGAGTCCCCTGGCTCCCCAGTCTGGACATAGGGCCCCTTGGGAGGTGGTTCTCTGCAGGGTCAGGGAGAGGCTCCCCAGTGGGAACGGGCGGTCTCATTTTCCATGTCCCCTGTCACTCTCTTTCTCTGTATGTCTCTCTGGGCATCTCGTTTCTGTTCTCTCCATCTCTTTGTGTGTCTCAGTCTTCTTCTGTCTCTGTCTGAATTTCTCTGTGACCACATGTCCCTATCTCTTTTAAAATATTTATTAATTTGAGGGGCGCCTGGGTGGCTCAGTGGGTTAAGCCGCTGCCTTCGGCTCAGGTCATGATCTCAGGGTCCTGGGATCGAGCCCTGCATCGGGCTCTGCTCAGCAGGGAGCCTGCTTCCCCCTTTCTCTCTGCCTGCCTGTGATCTCTCAATCTCTATCTGTGTGTGTGTGTGTCAAATAAATAAATAAAAATCTTTTTTAAAAAAGATTTATTTATTTGAGAGAGAGCAGGGGGGAGGAGCAGAGGAAGAGGGAAAGAGAGAATCTCAAGCAGATTGCCCTCTGAGCTCGGAGCCCTACGCAGGACTCAATCTCATGACCCTGAGATCATGACCTAAGCCAAAATCAACAGTTGGATGTAGGGCACCCGGGTGGCTCAGTCAGTTAAGCGCCTACCTTCCGCTCAGATCATGATCTTGGGGTCCTGAGATCAAGCCCCCGATCGGGCTCCTTGCTCAACAGAGAGTCTTCTTCTCTCCCTGCCTGCTGCTCCCCATGCTTGTATTCTCTCTCTCTCTCTCTCTCTCTCTCTCTCACACACACACACACACACACACAAATAAATACTAGAAAAAAAATTGAAGTAACGTTTATATAACATGGAATTCACCATTTAAAAGTGTGGGGGGGGGCACCTGGGTGGCTCAGTGGGTTAAAGCCTCTGCCTTCAGCTCAGGTCATGATCCCAGAGTCCTGGGATCAAGCCCTGCATGAGGCTCTCTGCTCAGTGGGAAGCCTGCTTCTCCCTCTCTCTCTGCCTCCCTCTCCACCTACTTGTGATCTCTGTCAAATAAATAAATAAAATCTTTTTAAAAAATAAATTTTAAAAAAAGTGTACAGGGGGTGCCTGGGTGGCTCAGTAGGTTATGCGTTCGACTCTTGCTCAGGTCTTCTTCTTAGGGATGTGAGATCAAGGCTTCCAGTGTGGAGCCTACTTAAATTAAAATTAAAGTGCACAATTCAGCAGTACTCAGTACAGTCACAGGGCTGTGCAGCCCCCATTCGATCTGGTTCCAAAACATTTTCATTCCCCCCTCCAAAAAAAACACCCCCCCCACATTAGCAGATTCTCCCCATCCCCACTCCCTCCTGCCACCATGACCCCTGCCCCCAACCACCAGTCTGCTTTCTGTCCCTGTGGATTTGCTTGTTCCGGACAATTCATAGATATGGTATCACACAGTGTGTGGCCTCTTGTGTAATGTTTTCACATTTTTTAAAAGTAGGCGCCAAAGAGGCACCTGGGTGGCTCATTCGTGATCTCAGGGTCCTGGGATCGAGCCCTGTGTTGGGCTCTCTGCTCAGCAGGGAGCCTGCTTCCTCCTCTCTCTCTGCTGCTTGCCTCTCTGCCTGCTTGTGATCTCTCTGTCAAATAAATAAATAAAATCTTAAAAAAAAAAGTAGATGCCAAAAAATAATAATAATTTTAAAAAAATAAAGTAGGTTCCATACCCGATGTGGAGCTCAAACTCATGCCCCGAGATCAAGAGTCCCACACTCCACCGACTGAGCCGGGCGGGTGCCCCCATCATGACGTTGTAAGAGTTCATCCGTATTAGAGCCTGCATTTCCCGCTTCCTTCATTTTCCTGGCTGAAAATGATATTCCACTGTATGAATACAGCACATTTTATCTATCTGTCCAGCCATCAATGGACTGTTGAGGTGTTTCCACCTTTTGGCTGTTAGGAATGGTGCCCCTGTGAACATCTGGGAAGGAATATTTGTTACAACGCTTGTTCCCAGTTCTTTGGGAGTCTATACCTAGGAGTGGAATTGCTGGGTTGTGTGGCAGGGGACTGTGTGTGTGACTTTTTTTTTTTAATATTTTATTCATTTATTTGAGAGCAAGCACTAGAAAGAGAGAGAGAGAGCAAGAATGGGCAAGGGGCAGAGGGAAAGGGAGAAGCTGACTCCCTGCTGAGCAAGGAGCCCGATGAAGAACTCAAACCCAGGACCCTGAGATCATGACCTGAACCAAAGGCAGACGCTTCACTGACTGAGCCCCCCCAGGTGCCACCCATGTGTGGTTCATTGAGGACCCTCCATCCTGTTTCCCAGAGCGCCTGCCTTATTTTCCACTCTGACCAGCAACGCACAGGGATTCTGATCTCTCCACATCCCACCATTTCTTTTTGAATTCTAGCCTTCCTAGTGGGGTGTGAAATGACATCTCATTGGGGTTTAGGGGTTTGTTTTTTGTTTTGTTTTTTTTTTTTGAAGATTTTATTCTTGGGACACCTGGGTGGCTTAGTCAGTTGGGCATCTACCTTCAGCTCAGGTCATGGTCTCAGGGTCCTGGGATCGAGCTCCAAATCAGGCTTCCCTGATCAGTGGGGAGTCTGCTTCTCCCTCTCCCTCTGCTGCTCCTAAATACAATTTTTACCAAAAAATTATTCTTAGGTAATCTCTGCACCCTATGCAGTGCTCAAACTCATGATCCCAAAATCAAGAGCCACCTGGTCCACCGGCTAAGCCAGCCGGGCACCCAAACCTGCTTGTCCTTTTTCTGCTGAGTTGCAATGTCCTTTTCTCTTTCTGTATTCCTTTATATCCCTCTGTATGCCTCTCTGTCCATCTGCTTGTCTGTCTGGTGTCTTTGTCTCTCAATATCTGTTTCTTTTTCTCTGGCTCTCTGGACGAATGTCTCTGTCTTTCTGTCATCTCTAGTCTCTACTCTCTACCCTCAACAGCCCTCACTTCACACCACCTTCTCAATCCTTCAAGGCACCGGCACGGATGATAATTCTTTATTTGTTAGTTTCTTGCATGTTGCGTGTTGTGTGCTCTTCATGAGGGGAGGGGCAGGCCCTCCTGGATGCTTCCGTGTCACCAGCACAGGGGCGGCTGCACAGCTGGGGCTCAGGGAGACTTTCCGAATGAATGGGCGGATGGACGGCTCCCTGCTTCCTCTGGCCTCTCTCTGCCTCTGGCTCTCAGCCTGCTTCCACCCCTTCCACCCCTCCCCACAAGCCCAAGTTTCTCCCCGACCTGCCCCCAAGACAGCTCCAGGACTGGGGAGAAGCAGATCTGTAGACTGGCTCGAATATCAACGGCCCCGGCCTCACCCCTCCCTCTGTCCTCAGCCCCAGGCCACAGGGGCCGCGTGGCGCTGGTCTCGGAAGTCTTCGAGCAGCACCTGGGAGGACACATCTTGCAGGTGAGGCCCCGCCCTGCCTGCTGCTCCTTGCTGCCACCTGGTGGCCACCTCCGGAGAGCAGCACGGTTTTCTCCAGCATCCATGGGGGCGGGGGCTCCCACCGCCACGGAAGCCCTCCCGCCCCAGGATTAATCCATCCTAGGTGGAGATCCAGATTTCAGAATGTCTTACCACCTACCCTCTGGACAGACAGATGCCCAGCCCTCCTCTCCCCTCTCCCTGTTTCTCCCCACTCTAGTCCCTGGATGGCTTCGTGTTTGCCTTGAACCAAGAAGGGAAGTTCCTCTACATTTCTGAGACCGTCTCCATTTATCTAGGTCTCTCACAGGTAAGGGCCCTGTGGAAGGCTGCCCGGATGGGCTCAGCTACCCCCTCCCTTGCTGTACATGCATGCCCTTTCTCCTGGCCTCACCATCCCCGCCTGAAAAGTGAACTGGATCCACGGTTCTCAAAGTGCACCCCGTGGGAACCCCAGGAGGTGGTGGTTATGTTAAAGTAACAAGTCAGTTTGAAGAAAACCGATCAGCAGAAAGATCAGTTTGTCAATGAGCTTTTGCCAAATGCACCGTTTTCCCCCAAACTTGCTTAACAATTATAGAGACTTGCAGCCATTGTATTGGAGGGCTTGGGTTTTGGCAACTGTGGGAGATTTTCTGTGGTGTTTTAGTGCACTGGCTTGTGTTTTGTCTTTATTTCCGCCAGCTGTTTCTGCCCCGGCTCCCGCAGCTGGCACTGAGAGCTAAAAGCAGAAACCGCACATCGCCACCCCTGGGGGGCCTGGCTCTTCCTGGTGGCATCTTAGGCCTCCCCAGTCCATTCAGCACAATTTGCTACCCTCCCATCGCTTTGACCAAGGTTTTACCAAATGGCAAATTTAGAAAAGTCCGTGCTCGGTGTTTGGCCTTTGTGAGCACTTTTTCAGTGAATTATTGGAGATGCCTGGAGGAGGAATACGGACAAGAGGAAGGGTTTGGTGGGGGGCATGGAGTAAAGGCTTGCACCTGGTGCAGGGAAGGGTTTGATAAGCAGGAGTTCGGAGGGATGAGGGACAGAGGGAAGCATGTGAGCCCAAACCCAGGGGCAGTGGGAGTTCTGGGAGGTTTCTCAGGTTGGGGGAGGGAGGCATAGTCAGCTGAGTAACTTAGTAGGCGTATTTGAGTGGAGACTGAAAGCCAGAAGAGCAGGGAGGACGCTCGGGCAGGAATACGGGGTGTGGGGGGGTGGGGACCTGGACTGGACTGGACTGGACTGGACTGGGGGAGGTGTGGAGCAAAGGGAGACTGCTTTGGGAGACTTGGGGGTGAACTGGATGGTAGTCTGTCTGATTGAGAAGTTCTAACTCTAAGAGTTAGAAAGCCATTCCACTGCCGTGTATCCTCGTCGCCCCCGCTGCTGGATATCGTGTGATTCATTTCGGGGCACCATTGCTCACTGTGTGGGGTGGCAAAGGGAGGCTGTGAGAAGCAGGCTCACGGCTTCTAGAGAGGAAGCAGGTGCAGAAAATCCTTAATGACCACCAGCCTTGAAGTGAGAAGGCATAAGAGCCCAAGTTTGTATCTCCTTTAAAAAAGGTTAAAAAGGGGGACGCCTGGGTGGCTCAGTTGGTTAAGCAGCTGCCTTCGGCTCAGGTCATGATCCCAGCGTCCTGGGATCGAGTCCCACATCGGGCTCCTTGCTCAGCGGGGAGCCTGCTTCTCCCTCTGCCTCTGCCTGCCATTCTGTCTGCCTGTGCTCGCTCTCTCCCCCCACCTCTCTGATAAATAAATAAAATCTTTGGGGAAAAAAAAAAGGTTAAAAAGGAAAAAAGAAAAAGGGGGGGAAGGTTAAAAGATTCGAATAAAAACACAAAACTGGCTTGGGGCGCCTGGGTGGCTCAGTGGGTTAAAGCCTCTGCCTTCAGCTCAGGACATAATCTCAGGATCCTGGGATTGAGCCCCATCGGGCTCTCTGCTCAGCGGGGAGCCTGCTTCCTCCTCTCTGTCTGCCTCTCTGCCTACTTGTGATATATGTCTGTCAAATAAATGAATAAAATCTTATTAAAAAATAAAAATAAAACACAAAACTGGCTTGAAGCGCGCCTGCCACACAGGCGAGAGAGCGCAAGGCTGAAGCCCGGGCGAATGACCGCGCCCATCTTACGCGCTCCCTGCGGTCCCCTCTTCCGCCGACAGGTGGAGCTGACGGGTAGCAGCGTCTTTGACTACATCCATCCCGGAGACCACTCCGAGGTGCTGGAGCAACTGGGGCTCCGGGCTCCGACTCCGGGGCCTCCCACCCCGCCCTCCGTTCCCTCCTCTTCCTCCTCTTCGTCTTCCTCCTCGCTTGCGGACACCCCTGAGATCGGTAATTCCAAGGGCCCCCAAGAATGCGGCTGAGGGTAGGTCAAGGGACACCTGGTACACGGTAACCTGCCATCTCTTTAAACAAAACCCGCTCTCCTTTGAGCTGTGCAAAGCAAATTTTTGTAAATTGATCAGAAGCTAAACCAAGGCAACAGGTCTTGGCTCCCTAATATTTGCCTAAGCTGCCTATGTTTGCCTGGCTCCCCAAGACTTGAGTTTTAGAAAGACCCCCTCTGGCCGCCAAGTGGAGATGGGTGCCTGTAGGTGACCCCTGGAGCCCGGCTTTGGTAATAATAAAACAGCGCACACTCCCTGGCCTTTACAGGTGCTGTGTCTTTAAGGGCATAGTTTCACTGACTTCTAATCACAGCCCCGCCTGCAGGAACTATCACAGTCTTCATTTTGCACAGGTGGAAACTGAGGCACAGCACAGAGAGGTTAAGTTCATTGCCCCAGGGTCCCACAGCTGTCAGTGGTGAATCTGGACTCCAGCCCAGGTTCTTCTGGCTGCAGCATCTGCGCTCCCAGGCCTTTCCTCCAGTGGAAAATTCCACTCCATGTTGGTGAGGGAGAGTGTTGGGAGAGTACCCTGAAAGTTCCTTTTGAAGTGTTGGGGGCCTGGGATGTTGGGGGACTAGAAGTGAACTTTCTGGTTAAGTAGGATTCGCTTATATTGGGTTTGCTTAACACTAAAAGCCTCCGAGCTATCAGCAGCGTGTGCAAACTTGGGAGAGGTTTGTGATACACGGGAGTCCACTGGAGAGTGGGGTTAGGTTTGCACCCAAGATCCAGGCACAGGTTCGTCTGGGTGTGAGCAGTTATAAGACTATCACTGGATTTATAATCTGTATTTGTGGGTCTTGTTTCTATACCCTGAGCCCCTGCTCTGTGCTGGGGAGGGCTGGGCTCGATGACAGTAGCCCTACCCTCCGGGCTCACAGTCCAGGTGGGGAAGACTGACCAGTCCCTTGAGAATGATGGTCCAGAGTGGTCAGGGCTGGGGTGGAAGACCCCAGAGGCACGCATGACCCAGCCTGGGGGTCAGGGAGGGCTTCCTGGAGGAGGAGCTATCCCACTTGAGACCTGGAGTTTGTAGCTAGAGATGTTGTCAGCGGGAGGCGGTTCTTGCCCTAGTTTTAGGCTGAGAGGTGAGGAGCTGGGCTTAACCCCTAGGGGGCTGTGGCAGCTTCAGGGCAGGGAGGGAAAGGGTTATATTTGAGCTTTAGAGAGACCCAGCTGGCTGTAGCTCAGAGGGGAGGTTGGTATAGACTTCAGTGAGGTCATGTACCCATTAGGCTGTGGGCATGACCCTGTCTGGCTAGGTGTATGGGGGGCAGGAGGGGCCCATGTCTCTTCCTCAGACCCCCTAACCTTCCTTCACTCCCCACCCTAGAGGCCAGCGCGACCGAGGTGCCTCCCTTCTCCCGGGTCCAGGAGCGCTCCTTCTTCATCCGCATGAAGTCTACCCTCACCAAGAGGGGGCTGCACGTCAAGGCCTCGGGGTACAAGGTGAGTGTGAGCTCTGCCGCCCCAGCTTCTGACGCCGGAGTCCCCCCAACCACCTGGGGAGACCTCCCCGCGCGTTCCCGCCAGCCATGTCCTTGTGTCCCAGCACCTGTGGTGACAGCCACAGCCAGGCCCGGTGGCCGCGTTGTGGTCCTCCTGCCCGTGCCCCCCCCCGCCCCCACCGGGCCTCTCCAGGCCTCTGCTCCAACCCCGCCTGCCACCTGCAGGTCATCCACGTCACGGGGCGCCTTCGGGCCCGCTCCCTGGGCCTCGTGGCTCTGGGTCACACGCTGCCCCCCGCCCCACTGGCTGAGCTGCCACTACACGGACATATGATCGTCTTCCGTCTCAGCCTGGGTCTCACCATCCTTGCTTGTGAGAGCAGGTACCGGGGTTGGGGGCCGAGGCGGGCGGATGGGGCCACGCGGGAGAGCTGGGGCTGCGGCAGTCAAAAGCCGAGCTGGGGCGCCTGGGGGGCAGTGGGGGGGGGCACGGAAGAGCAACTGAGGGCGGAGGTACCGGAAGGAGGAGGCTGGGGCGGGGCCGGCGGCGAGGGGGGCGGGGCCGGCGGCGAGGGGGGGCGGGGCGTCCCCGAGGCCCCCTTCGCGGAGCCCCACCTCTCCCCGACCCACATTGTCTCTCTGCCTCTCCTCTCCTCCACTGTCTCGTGCGCCACGGCCACGCAGAGGGGAAAAGGAAACAGGGCCGTCGTCCCCACGCTCGGAGTATTATGCCCATTTGACCCAGGGTTAAACTGAGGCCCAAAGCACTCCAGAGCCTGGTTTTGTACGAGGGTGATTCGAGAGCCAGTCCCGCCTCTTGTCCTCGACCTCCGTGATCGCAGACCCCTTCTCACCTCTCTCTGTCACCCGCTGCCCTCAGAGTCAGCGACCACATGGACCTGGGGCCGTCGGAGCTCGTGGGTCGCAGCTGCTACCAGTTTGTCCATGGACAGGACGCAGCAAGGATCCGCCAGAGCCACCTGGACCGTAAGAACCCCTGCCCTTCAGCACCCCTGGCCTGAGTGCCCCGATCCCTGCACCCTGAGCCACAGTTCAGAGGTGGGGCACGTAGAAAGGGGCTGTGTTGTCTCTCTGAGCCGCTCCCCCCCCCTTAAAAATCCAGAAGGCCCCTGTGCCCAGCTAATGCTCAGTCCTCCTGACTCGGTCTCTTTCCATCTCCCGCTCTGGACTGTTGCCCTGTCTCCTCCCTACTGTCCCTCTCCCTGGTCCTGCCGCCTTCTTCCGCCCCATGTTCCTGTCCATCTGTCTCTGACTGCCTCCAACGGCCCCGGGGCTGGGCCCAGTGCTGGACAAGGGGCAGGTGATGACCGGTTACTACCGTTGGCTGCAGCGGGCTGGAGGCTTCGTGTGGCTTCAGTCCGTGGCCACCGTGGCCGTGAGCGGCAAGAGCCCCGGGGAGCGCCATGTGCTCTGGGTCAGCTACGTGCTCAGGTGAGGGCCCCACAGGGGACTCAGGACCCCTCCACATACTCTGCCATCTCTCCCCAACTTGGGGGGTTGCTCCTCTTCGAGGGGGCAGGGCTTCTCAAAGAGGACAAGCCCAGAAGGCTTTGAAAACAGGAAGGAGACAGGGGGACAGTAAGAGGAAAGGCCCAGAGGTGGGGTGACCTTGCTTTCAGGGGGCAGAGAGGAGTGAGGCAGCAGCTTTGAAGTGGCCTCAGCCCCAGGCAGAAGATAGGGACTGGATTCTGGGGCACTGGGAGCCATGGCAGGGTGTAAGGCTGGAGAACGTCACAGTCCCATCCGGTTTGTGACCAGACCTCCTTGGCTGCTGTGGGGGACTTCACGGGACACGACAGGGGCTGGGAGCCCAGGGCAGAGGCTGGGACAGGTCTGGGAAATGCCAGGCAGTGCGGTGGAGGAGGGGACATGGCTTCCGCTCACACCCCCTATCTCTGGCTTTGATGGCCTGGACTGGGGCTCCTGAGAGAAGCGCCGTCTGAAAGGGGAAGACGCTGAGAGGAGATGGGCACGCAGTACCCAGGGGACACCCAGGTGGTGGTATTCGAGGGGCAGGGGGCATAGGCTGCCCAGGTCTGGCCTCACCAGACAGGGCTAAGGGGCTAGAACCCAGCTTGGAGTCTGAGGTTCCAATGATGAGCCCTAAGTACCATGGGGTGGGGACTCTACCCCACCTGTCTTGTCCCCAGCCAAGCCGAGGGCGGCCAGACCCCTCTGGATGCCTTCCAGCTTCCGGCCAGCGTGGCCTGTGAGGACACCTCCAGCCCTGAGCCGGAGCCCACAGGTGAGCCCCACCTCCCTCCTCATCCCGGGGACCTCCCAGGGAAGGGGTCTCGGGGACCTGAGCTTTCCAGTCTGGAAGCCACTAGCCACATGTGGTGACTTACGTTTAATTAAAGACGAAAGCCTGAGTTTCTTGGTCACCCTTACCACGTTCCAAGGGCTCAGCAGTCTCCCGCAGCCAGTGGCTACTGCATTGGAGCACACAGAAAGGGAATAGCATCGAGGAAAGTTCTGTCGGGCAATGCGGGTCTAGGCTAGCACTTGTCCATCCCCCCTCTGCTGCTATCAAGGGCCAGATCCTTCTCGGCTCTGGGGCCTTGTCCTGGGAACTGTAGGGTACTTAGCAGGACTCCCAATCTCTAGCTGTGGCAACCACACATGTCTCCAGACTGCCACGTGTCCCCCTGGGGGACAGAATGGCCCCAGCTGAGACCCCCAGCTCTAGACCACTAAGCTCAGCTCATTCCACAGATGGGAAGACTGAGGGCTGGGGGCACGCACACGCCGCTCCCTCGTATCTTCCTCTTCCAGAGCCAGAGCCTCCAGGGGAAGGGAAGCAGGCTGCCCCCCTGGACAAGGACGAGGCCCCCCGGAGCCGGGGCAAACGCATCAAAGTGGAGCCTGGCCCAGGGCAGGCTAAAGACCCAGAGGACAGTGGGGACGAGGAGTCGTCTGGCCACCTGGCCCTGCCACGACCCGAGTTTACTTCTGTCATCCGGGCAGGGGCTCTGAAGCAGGACCTGGTGCGGCCTTGGGGCCTGGGGCCTCCCGGGGACCCCTCACCTTCCCTCCTCCATGCGGGCTTCCTGCCACCCGTCGTGCGGGGCCTCTGCACACCGGGCAC
This sequence comes from Mustela putorius furo, assembly GCF_011764305.1. Classification (NCBI taxonomy): domain Eukaryota; kingdom Metazoa; phylum Chordata; class Mammalia; order Carnivora; family Mustelidae; genus Mustela; species Mustela putorius. The sequence goes on along the minus strand of NW_025421310.1, from coordinate 12,562,406 downwards.
CATCCGCTACGGCCCCGCGGAGCTGGGCCTTGTGTACCCGCACCTGCAGAGGTTGGCCCCGGGCCCCACCCTCCCCGAGGCCTTCTACCCCACCCTGGGCCTGTCCTACCCGGGGACCACCGGGACCCGGGTGCAGCGGAAGGGGGACTGAGGACTGGAGGGCTGCGTACAGAGCCGGACCCTGAGGGACAGATGGGGCCTGGAGGGCACCGCCAGAAGGCTGAGCTCAGCCCCGTTGCTGGGCCTGGAAAATTAAACACCTTCTCCCTCTCTGTGGCTCTGTCTCCGGGGCCTCGGGGCTCCTCTCTCCTTTTCTTTCTCCTCCTTGGTTCCCTCCGCCTGCCTCCGCTGGTTCCCACGCCCGCCCCTCCCCACCTCCCGCCCCGTCCTAGGAACCACCACGCGGAACATGGAGCCGGCGAAGGGTCAGGTTTTAATGTCTCAGTCCTCAGGCCCCCCGGCCGTCCAGCGCCCGGCCATTCCCCGTGGCCCAGCCACTCACTCTGGCGGTGGGCGGCCTGCTTCATCGGGGCCTTCAGCAGCCGCTGTCCCGTCGTCCTCGGGCACCAGTTCCACGTCCAGCTCCAGCTGACCCATGTAGAGGCCGACGGCACAAGCCCAGAGCAGGCCTACGGCCAGCACGGCCCCCACGCTCGCTGCTGCACCACCCAGCGACAGCTGCATGGGTCCCCGCAGTGCAGCCAGGCCCACCACGTAGGAGGAGCCTCCCCACACCACACACAGGCCGCCCAGCAGGAAGAAGCCTGTGCAGGGGGAGAGGGTGGGGGGAGGGGCACAGTCAGCAGGAGGGAGGGCCTGAGCTCCCAGGCAGGGGCTGCCTGCTGTGGGGCGGCTGGGGGCCTGGGTGTGGGAACCTGATTACCCAGGGGCGGAGCTGGGTCAGGAGACTGAGGTGGGGTTAGTGGATGGGACAAAGTCAAGGTCAGGGTAGGGGTCAGTACAGAGCCAAGCTCAGGGGCTTGAGAAGGTGTCAAGAGGGGGTGTCTAGGATGTGGAGCTGGGCTTCAGGACCAGAGGAAGAGTGGGGAGCTGGGCTGAGAGCAAAAACAGAGCTGTGGGGCGGCAGTGGGACTGGGCTGGGGCTGAGCCAACATGAGGGGCTCAGTCAGGACTCCGTTGAGAAGTCAGATAGGAGGGGGCAAGGACCCAAAGCCCTCCCTGGGGGCACCCACGACGGTGATCCAGTGTCCTCAAAGTACGGGTGGGTGGGTGGAAAGTGAACACAAGTGTGGGGGAGGTGGCTTCTGGCAGGGGAAAGAATGAGGGGTTCTACACTTAACTATGGGCAGGCTGGGATGGGGCAGGGAGGGATCTACACCCACTGGGGAAGATGGGGGCTCTACCTCCCCAGTGGGGGGTCAGGGTGGAGGTCTGCACTCACCATAAGCAGCTTCCCGACCCATGTCACTCTGCATGAAGGAGATGACCCCGATGCCGGATGCCAGGAGGCCATTGCGGAACCAGGAGAGGAAGGCTACAGGAGGGGGAATGGTGGGGTGGGGGGAAGAAGTCAGCATTAGCTCAAACCCTGCCCCCACCCCCATTCTGCCCAATGTTATCCCACCGTGTCATCCCACCCCGGATCCCGGCCTAGTCCTGGCAGCCCTCCACCTAACCTTATCCCCCTCCTCCAAACTGTCGGCTCCTGTCCCCTCTGAGCCCTCTCTCCCAAAGTCCGCAGCACCAAAGAGCCAAGACAGTCTTTAGAATCTGGAGGAGCACCTAGGAACCAAAAATGCAGGACCTAAATCTGAGGGCAGGCAGATCCCAAGAGGTCACCCTGGTCCATGTCCCACCCCCATACACGTGCATCTCCCTCCAGGACAAACTGTTCCCTCACTTAAGGGCGCTCTCCACCACCCCCCTCAGTGTCCCTCCAACATCAACTATCTGCGTTGTCCTTCTTTGTTATTTACATCCATTCAAGACCCTTGTGGGGCCCTAACCGGCTGGTGGGAGTTACAAACCCCACACCCTTACCCCAGCGTCTTATCTACCCTGTCTGCACGGGACGCCCCGCCCGCTGCAGCCTGGATCACCCAGCCCTCCAATCAGCACAGAGCTTTGCTTTTATTGGTTGTTCCTCCCTCCAATTGGGAACTCGCCCCCTCTTCGTGGGGATCCCCGCTCCCGCCTAATGCAGAGTGGTCACCTCCAAGCTGAACTGGCTCTTCCAACACGGACCCCTCTAGTAGGCAACTCCCCACCCCTTAACGCTCTCTGGACACCTCTCTCCCCCAGGCAGTGCAATCTTATAAGGCTGCCTGTCCTAGCCCGACTAACCTCTTGGATCCCTACTGCACCGGACATACAATCCCATCTGCAAGCCCGTCTTTGCGGACACACTGCGCTCTTGCAGCAAGCACTTCCCTGCGCTTACACGGAAGCCCTTCTCGCTCCGGAGCCCCAGCCCAGTTTCCAGCAGGAGCCCTGCCCCCAACCCCCATTCGCGCCCACCGACAGCTCGGCTATCCTGAACCCCGTCTCCCACCGTGACCGACCCCAGCCTCAGACCTGTCTCGTGTGCTTTCCGGAGGAGCCAGGCGTCCGCACGATCCAGCTCGGACACGGGGGGCGGCGAAGCCCCGGCGCGGGGGCCATGGCCGGGGGCGAAAGACCCCCGGGCACCCCCGCTCCGGGGCCGTGGAGGCGGCAGCAGCGCCCCCCGGAAGCGGAGCCGGGCCAGTCGGGCGGCCCGAGCCCACCACCAGCCGCCTCCCATGGTTCGCACTACGGCTGCCGCTCACCACCCCGCCCCTATAGGCCATCCGTAGGCTGAAGAACACGTCACTCAAGCATATTGGCTCACCATTTGGGTTTGTGAACATCACTCAGGCTGGCCCCCACTGTCCATTGGTCAACACCGTGGTGATTCCTCCTCTGTCATCTGTGCCGGTACTGCGCGTCCCTCCTAGCTTCTGCTACTGGACTACGAATCCCAGCGAACATTGCGCCATTAAGAGGCAGGTCTTCAGAAGCTGGGGACACGATGTCTGCTGGGAGTTGTAGTTTTTGTTAAGAACTTTAATTCTCATGGCCAATAAACAAGAACAAAACAAAACTCTGCTTAATGTAGAATCTTAGAAAAATCTGTAAGAGTCTAGAAGTGAAAGTAAAACTTAAAATTAATCCTACTGATGAAGTAAGTGCTAATACTTAGTTGTATTTCCTGCCCTTTTTATCTAGGTAAATGTAAAACGAGATGTCATTTGACTAACTTTTTTCACATAACAATAAGTCGTGAACATTGGTGGCATTGAATACTTTTCACAGCATACTTTCTTACATTAAAAATACTGCTTATTTTGAACACAGTCCAAGATGCAAAAGATAGAAAAGGGTCTAATGAAAAGTAACTTTCACCCCACGCCCCAGCCAACCATCCCCATCTTCCCTTCCATGGCACTAAGTTTAATGGTTCATACAGATGCATTATACGTAGGTACCACAGGGGATCCTCGTTCCTAAGTTGTTTCCGATTTTCCCTATGATAAACAATTGCTGTTTCCTTTCTAGTTGAAACTTATGTCTGAGGCAGGAGGGACCTGATCCCACTGCAAATTTCAGCAGTCAGCTTCTGTCTCTGGGTCCACACATAGCTTTGTATATCTCCCTACTACACTGTGTGGTAATGATCTCTATACTTACCTGTCTCTGCCAATAGGCTGTGAGATTTCAGTGGACTGGGTCCTTGACTGAAACATCTCCATGGCCCCCAACCCAATATAAGTAGGGGACTTGGTAAACAATAAAAACAAATAGATACCACTAGCTTTCCCAGTGCCAAAAATTCTGCTATGCACAGTCTGTGCATGATATCCTTTAATTCTCATTGTAACCCTGGGAGTTACGAACTAGAATGTTCCCTCTTTTATAGGGAAGGAAAAGTGAGATAATACAAGTTGATGTTTGTTGGGCACGAACCATGTAACAGACGCTGTGCTCTTGCTTTACATGGATATAAATCTTCAAAATAGGGGTGCCTGGGTAACTCAGTCTTGATTTCAGCAGAGGTCTTGATCTCAGGATCATAGGTTCAAGCCCTGCTTTGGGCTCTACACACAGCATAAAGCCTACTTGAAAAACAAACAAACAAACAAAAAACCACATCAATTTTATGTTTACAAACTAGCAGGAAACAGTCGCAAAATGAGATTGAAAATAAGTTCCTTTACAATAGTATCAAACCCAGAAATACTTAAGAAATGTTTTAACAAAAGATATGCAAGATTTTGGGGCACCTGGGTGGCTCAGTGGGTTAAAGCCTCTGCCTTCGGCTTGCGTCATGATCCCAGGGTCCTGGGATCAAGCCCCGTGTCGGGCTCTCTGCTCAGCAGGGAGCCTGTTTCTTCCTCTCTCTCTGCCTGCTTCTCTGCCTACTTGTGATCTCTGTCTGTCAAATAAATAAATAAAATCTTTAAAAAAAAGATATGCAAGATTTCTACACTGAAAACTACAAAACACTGCTGAGTCACATTAAAGAAGATCTAAATAAGTGAAGAGATATACCATGTTCATGGATTAGAAAACTCCCTGCTCTCAAGGAGCTTCCTTTCTAGAGGGATAGGCAGAAAATAAGCAATAAACATGCTAAATAAGTAAATCCTTAGGAAAGTCCAAGAGACTAGAGGAGCCCAGAGAGGCTACCTAACCCAGCCTCGGTATGGAGTCAGTAAGGGAGTGCCTGATTTGAAACCTGAACTCCAAGTAGGCATGGACCAGATAAAGCATGATCAGAGGCTTACAGAAAGAATCTGGAGCCCAGCAAAGCTTACAGTGAGTGCAGAAGACTGAACATAAACAATTATTTACCATCATGAAATGGTTTCCTTTCCTTTTTTTTTTTTTTAAGATTTATTTACTTGATAGAGAGACACAGTGAGAGAGAGAACAGGAGCAGGGGGAGTGGAAGAGGGAGAAGCAGACTCCCCACCAAGCAGGGAGCCCGATGCAGGGCTTGATCCTGGACCCTGGGATCATGACCTGAGCTGAAAGCAGACACTTAACTTCTGAGCCACCCAGGTGCCCCAATATATAAAATCTTAAAAAAAAAAAAAAAAAGGATCACACCACCTCCCTACAAAGGTTGGATTGTATCAGGAAGAGATCAGAAACTTGCAAGAGGAGAAGTGACCCCATCAATAGCTATCTCTCTCTCTCCCTTCCTTCCTGAGTTCAAACCTTGCTATCTTTCACCTGGACAGCTGAAACCAGCCCACTTATTGGTCTCCAGAACCCCCTAAGGGTAGATTCTCCACTTATTACTTCAGCAAATATTTATTACCTACTATGTACTGAGCTCTGTTTAAGAAACTGAGGATATGGGAGCACCTGGGTGGCTCAGTCTGTTAAGTGTCTGACTCTTGATTTTAGCTCAGTCATGATCTCAGATTTGTGAGATCAAGCCCCCTGTCAGGCTCCACGTCCAGCATGGAGCCTGCTTAAGATTCTCTTTCCTTCTCCTTCTGCCTTCCCCCTATCTCTCTCTAAACTAAAACAAAACAAACACTGAGGATATAGCTGTGAACTAGACAGAAAAATGACGTGTCCCGGCCCCTATGGGCATGACAACACTGGGCAAGGGAGACAAAGGAATAATTAATATAATCCAGGAAATGTTAAATCCATGCAGAAAATTAATCAAGGTGATGAGGGAGAGAATGACAAAAGTCTATGAGAGCCAGCCTCTAGGAGGATGTCAGCCATCTTTACATTTTGTGTGGTTTCCTTTCACATCCAATCAGGACTGCTCTGTGTGGCCAAGGGAACACTGTGTAAATGACCGACTGTAACTTCCACGGCTGAGTCATAAAAGACATTGCCACTTCCGCCATGCTCTCTTGGATCACCTTCTCTGTGGGAAGCCAGCTGCCATGTTGTGGAACACCCGAGCAGCCTTGTGGAGAAGCCAATGGCCAGCACTAGCTTGCCAGCCACATGAGTGAACCTCCTTGGAAGATTCCTCTAGGCCCTGTCAGGTCCTTGGACGACCATAGCCCTGGCCTGAACCTCATGAGAAGTCCCAAGGCACAACCACCCAGCTAAGCTACTCCTGTGGGTACTCCCTGATCCACAGAAACTATGGGCAATAATACATGTTTCTTATCTTAAGCTGCTGAGTTTTGAGGATGTGACATTGGAGTAGCCATTAGAGTGACAAGGAGTCCTCTATGAGGTGAAGAGGAGGAGGAGGGCTTTAGCATGTGCAAAGGCCCTGCGGCTGCAGTGTGTTTGACATGCTGGAGGAAGTGCTGGGGGGCCTGTGTGGCTGGAGCAAAGTGAGCAAGGGGAGAGGGGACAAAACAGTAAGAGACAGATGAGGTGGATGCTTGGTATCTCAGGGGCCATGTTGAAGGCTTCCTATTTTATGCTAAGTGTGATGAGAGCCAGTCGGACATTCTGACCTGGGTGGTAGCATAGCCTGACGTTCGTCTGTAGAATGTGGTGCTGACTACTCAGTGGAAAAAAAGACTTAGAAGCCAGAGGATTTTTTTTTTAAAGATTTGTTTGAGAGAGAAAGAGAGAGAGACAGTGTGCAGGACTGGGGGAGGGGCAGAGGGAGAGAATTTCCAACAGATTTCCCCACTGAGCATGGAGCCCGACGTAGGGCTTGATCCCACGACCCTGAGATCATGACCTGAGCCAAAAATCAAGAGTCGGACACTTAACCCACTGAGCCCCACCAGAGGCTATTTTAAATGAACATCTAAAGATGTCTCTCCCCAGCTGAAACCCTTCCATAGCTTTCCATCACCCTCTGGAATCTTGGCTCCGAGACCCGCTGGGCCAGGCTGCTCCTCACCTCCTTCAACTCCTACTGAGAAGAGCCTGGACTTTAAGGAGAGGGAGGCCAGCTGGGAACTCTGGAGGGGGTTAAACTTGGGAGGGAGTTTAAATGGGCTGGAACAGCCTGGCTACTGGCAGTGAACCCTAAGCATTAAAGGGGATTAAGTGGAACTGAAAATACTTGAGACACATTTCTCACATTCTTGGCTCGTGGAATGGTTTAGGCTGATGAGAAGGGAGAGAAAAATGAACGACAGCAAGGGGTCAAGGCAGAGAAAACAAATCCTCCTTAAAGAGACAGATCAGAGTGTTGGCCGGCTGCCTCTGCACTTGGGATTTGATTAGTCGTTCTCATACATGACTGTCCAGGAGCCTTAGACGTTAACGCTCCAGCCTCACCCCAGACCAATGCAGGTGTACCTGCAGATGGGAGGGATGACCAGGCATTGGGATCCTTTTACAGAATATATGGGGACTCACCACAAAAAATAAATGGCAATTATGTGGCGTGATGGAGGTGTTAGCTAAGGCTCCAGGGGTAATCCTATTACAACATTGTATATAATTGTGTGTATCTATGTATACATACACACAATTATGTACCAAATCAAATTGTTCTACCTTCCTTACACAATGCTAGATGTCAATTACATCTCAATAAAGAAAATTTTGGGGGGCGCCTGGGTGGCTCAGTGGGTTAAAGCCTTTGCCTTCGGCTCAGGTCATGGTCTCCGGGTCCTGGGATCGAGCCCCGCATCGGGGTCTCTGCTCGGCGGGGAGCCTGCTTCCCTCTCTCTCTGCCTGCCTCTCTGCCTACTTGCGATCTCGTCTATCAAATAAATAAATAATTTAAAAAAATTTTTTAAAGAACATATTTTTATGAAGAGCTGACCCCAGATATCAGACACTGTTCCAACTGGGGCCACAACAATGAAGTGGGGGGTGGGGAGAGCTGGATAAAGCCTTAGGTTTTGTGGCAGGACATTTTACGTCTGGAGCGGAAGGATAAGGCAGGTCACATGACCCAACCATCCAGCATTTATTCGGGTTCCCTTTAAGCCCTGACACACAACTCTAGCATTTCCTCTCTGCGCCCGTGTGCACGGGTCACCCGTCTGTCTTGCCCTGACCAACCCTGAGTCAGGCTGCCCCCTCCCTCCTCTCCCTACCCCAGGCCCCAAACAGCCCATCCTCCCAACTGAAATGCTGATCAGCTTCTCCTGAGACCGGCTGACCACAGGAGGACACATTTCCTGTCAAACCCCGTTGCTTACTACTTCCCCTCACATACGCAGCTTCATCTACTACAAACCCCACTTGCCAGAGGAAAGCAATGCCCTTTTCTCTTTGATTTGGACATACTTGCAGACCTCGGAGGTCAGAGCAGCCTCCCCACGGTGGTGCTATGTCTGTCTGTCTTTCTTTCTTTCTCTATTTATTTTTACAGATTTTATCTTTAAGTAACCTCCACTCTCTGCATGGGGCTCGGACTTCCACCCCAAGATCAAGAGTCACATGCTCTAATATGGTCTTTTTGATTAAAATTTGAATAAAACTTCTCGACTCAGATTCTTTTTTTTTTTTAATTTGACATCTCCAGAAAGTTCTCGTGCCTTCTTCATTAGATTAACTCCTAGATACCTTATAGTTCTTATCACTGCCTACTTGTGATCTCTATCTGTCAAATAAATAAACAAAATCTTAAAAAAAAAAAGATTTCATTTATTTGACAGAGATCACAAGTAGGCAGAGAGGCAGGCAGAGAGAGAAAGGAAGGGAAGCAGGCTCCCCGCTGAGCAGAGAGCCGGATGAGTGGCTCCATCCCAGGACCCTGAGATCATGACCTGAGCCAAAGGCAGAGGCTTAACCCACTGAGCCACCCAGGTGCCCCTAAATGAAATCCTTTAAAAAAAGAAAAGAAAACTCCCTACAACCACCCTCCCCCTACCCCCTCCTCCCAGTAAACACTAATCTTTTTCTGTCTCTGTGGATTTGTTCTGGACACTTCATAGGGAGATGCAATTCTACAAAATGCAGCCTTCTGTGTCTGGCTTATTTCAGTTAGCTTAATGTTTTCAAGTTTTAATGTTGCAGCACAGGTCCAGGCTTCATTCCTTGTTTCAGCAGAATTATATTCCCTTCTAGGAATATAGTACATTGTTTGTCCATTTATCAGTAGATGGCCCTGTGGGTTGTTTCCATTCTTTGACTCTTATAAATAATGCTGCTGGCCGCTGGTATGGCTCAGTCAGTTAAGCATCTATCTTTGGCTTGGGTCATGATCCCAGGGTTCCAGGATCGAGTCCCACATTGGACTCCTTGCTCAGCAGGGAGCCTGCTTCTCCTTCTGCCTCTGCCCACTGCTCCCCCTGCTTGTACTCTGACAAATAAATAAATAAAACCTTTAAAAAAATAATGCTGCTATGAACACACATGTAGAAATTACCTGCTTTCCGTTCTTTGGGGTTTCAGTGGGAAGCAGGGGCCGAAGGCTGGCTGCTTTCCTTGGCTTGCGGTCTCTTTCTAGAGGCTGGAACTCCCAGCCTACCACTCTGATCTCCTGCCTCCTTCTTTTCTTTTCTTTCTTTTTTTTTTTTTTTAAAGATTTTATTTATTTATTTGACAGAGAGAGACACAGCAAGAGAGGGACCACAAGTAGGAGGGTGGGAAAGGGAGAAGCAGGTTTCCAGGTGAGCAGGGAGCCTGATGTGGGACTCGATCCCAGGACCCCAGGATCATGACCTGAGCTGAAGGCAGATGCTTAACAACTGAGCCACCCAGGCGCCCCACTTCTGCCTTTCTTATGAGCAGCCCTGTAACGACCTCCGGCCCACCCAGAAAATGCAGGATCATCTCCCCATCTCACAACCCTTAACCACACTGGCAAATTTCCTTTTGCAAAGCAATATAGCATTCTTGGGTTCCAGGAATTAGGGTGTGCGCTAGAGAGACTTTCAGAAGAGGGAGGCAGGAGAATCAGTAAATAGCAGATGTGAGTACAGGAGCCAGTGGTTAGAGGATCGTAAGGAATGGACCTGGAGCCAAGCACTGCAGAAGGATTCTCAAAGCTGGAGGAGAAGGCAAAGAAATGAATTGTCCCCCCGAACCCTCCAGGAAGAGCACAACCTGCTGACACTTTGATTTCAGATTTCTGATCTTCAGAATTATTTTTTAAAAGATTTTATTTATTTGGCAGAGACCACAAGTAGGCAGAGAAGCAGGCAGAGAGAGAGGGAAGCAGGCTCCCCACCAAGCAGAGAGCCCAATGTGGGGCTCGATCCCAGGACCCTGGGACCATGACCTGAGCTGAAGGCAGAGGCTTCACCCACTGAGCCACCCAGGCGCCCCTGATCTTCAGAATTATAAGAGAATGCATTTGCATTCTTTTTAAGCCCCTAAATTTGTGCAAATTTGTTACAGCAGCAAACACAGTTACCAAGCCTGAGCATGAATACGGGTGACAGCAGACGGGAGGACTGGAGAGGAAAGGAAAGGGAGTGATTTGTAACTGATCCTTTTAACAAGTGGAAAGTCCTGGGCTGTATCTAGGGTTTAGGGCAGCACTGTCCACCATGGCAGCCGCTGGGCGCATGTGCCTTCACTTAAATTTAAACTCACATTAGTGAAAAAGTAAAATCCAGGGCGGGGTGTAGGTGTTTAGTGGTTATATGTGCCCAGAGGCTGCCCTGTAAGACAACAAGGAGAGAAACCATTTCCATCCCTACAGAACATTCTAGTGGGTGGGGTTTGTTGAGAGAATGAGCAACAGAGTGTGTCACAGCAGGTAAAATTACAAGACCAGGGGCGCCTGGGTGGCTCAGTGGGTTAAGCTGCTGCCTTCCGCTCAGGTCATGATCTCAGGGTCCGGGGATCGAGCCCCACGTCGGGCTCTCTGCTCCGCGGGGAGCCTGCTTCCCCTCTCTCTCTCTGCCTGCCTCTCTGCCTACTTGTGATCTCTGTCTGTCAAATAAATAAATAAAATCTTAAAAAAAAAAATTACAAGACCAACCTGAAGAAAGTAAGGAAGAGGGAAGGGAGAAGTTGGCCGAAAACACCTAAAGCTGACATATTTTAAGAGAAACAGGGGCACCTGGGAGGCTCAGTGGGGCTGAGGCTCTGGTCATGACACCGGGTTCCTGGGATCTGATTTAGGCCCAAGCCCCAGCCTGGGCTCCCTGCTGAGCCTGCTTCTCCTTCCCCCTGCTTGCGCCCTCTCTCAAACAATAATAAATTCTTTTTAAAATGTCAACATTAATTTTTTAAAAAGAGGGAAACGGAGTAACCGCCAGAAGAAATAAGAAAGACTGTGTAAGAGATTTTACCTTTCACATCATCTGTCGGGTGCGGAGGGCCTGGGTGGCTCAGTCGGTTGGGTGTCTGCCTTGTGCTCTGGTCATGACCCCTGGGGGTCCTGGAATCGAGGCCCCGCGTGGGGCTCTGTGCTCAGTGACGAGCCTGGTTCTCCCTCGGCCTCTGCCCCTCCGCACCGGCTTGTGCTCTCTCTCTGGCGCTCTATCTCAAATAAATAAATAAAATCTTTAAAAACGAAACGAGGGCGCCTGGGGGGCTCAGTGGGTTAAAGCCTCTGCCTTCGGCTCAGGTCATGATCCCAGGGTCCTGGGATCCAGCCCCGCATCGGGCTCTCTGCTCTGCAGGGAGCCTGCTTCCTCCTCTCTCTCTGCCTGCCTCTCTACTTGTAATCTCTGTCAAATAAATAAATAAAATATTAAAAAAAAAAAAAAAACCCCAAAAACCGAAACGAAACCAAATCATCTATTGGGGATACGGGAATCCAGAGTAGGTGCGATGGACTGGATTGTGTCCTCCCCTGACTCGGACGCTGTAGGCCTAGCCCTCCGTGTGGTTGAATTTGGAGACGAGGCTTTAAGGAGGTGAGGAAGGAGTAGGGTGGGGCCTCGACCACGTAGGATTAGCGCCTTTAGAAGCCAAGAGGCAGGATTGCCTTCTCTCCCTGTGGCTGCAGCTGGGACCCAACCACCCACCGCAACCCCATGCCCACTCTAATCACTCATTGGCTGGGGCGGGCTATGGGGGGCGTGGCCTCCATGCAAATGTAGGGGTGAATTTCAACCCTTCAGGTCTTGAGGGAGTGGGGCTCCCTGCGGTGGCAGACAGTGGATAGGGACCTTCCTCAGCTGGCTACTGCAGCCCGTGGCGTGGCCCCTGCAAACCAGGAGGGACGCCTGGCAGAACCTGGGAACGCTGGTGCGGGAGACTTTAGTGCTGGTCTCCAAGTAGCCCCAGCTGTCCGCCTCCTGACCCCACAGCAGAACAGAACCTCCCCATTCTCCTGGAAGTTCAGCAGGCCGCATGACTCGCTTTAGCCAATGAAAAACAACAGAGGTGGGGCGCCTGGGTGGCTCAGTGGATTAAAGCCTCTGCCTGTGGCTCAGGTCATGATCTCAGGGGTCCTGGAATCGAGCCCCACATCCGGCTCTCTGCTCTGCAGGGAGCCTGCTTCTCCCTCTCTGCCTGCCTCTCTGCCTACTTGTGCTCTCTCTCTCTGTCTGTCAAATAAACAAAAATCTTAAAAAAAAAAAAAAAAGAAAGAAAGAAAGAAAGAAAAAGAAAAACAACAGAGGTGAAATCCATGGCCTTGGAGAAGAAGCATTTAAGGACTGGGGCAAACCTCCATCTTCTCTCCCCACTGTAGAGTGGTCCCAGGGGCGGAGCCTCAGGGAGCTTGGGTCCCTTCCTTAGTCTTGCTACTAGCGGAGTTTCTGGCTGCTCCAGGAATGAGCCACTGAGATTTGCAAGTTTGAATTTCCACAGCAGAACCTTGTCCATCCTCACTAACACAACAAATAAACTCCAAATCTTAACCAAAAAAAAAAAAAAAAAAAAAAGAAAAGAAAAGGTTTCATAGTATTAAGAGTTCCTCACCAGATTCACAACATGGGAAACACCAGTGAGAGAGAAAGCAGCTCATCTACCCGCAGTGGGTGCGTCTCTTGCAAACATTCAGTAAAGCGTTCCTATGGATATTATTTGATGTTTGCGTCTCATCTCTGGTGGAACCTTGTTTATGAGTAAGGGATGATCCTGTGATGGTCAGGAAAATGACTTTTTTTTTTTAAGATTTTTAATTTATTTATTTGACAAAGAGAGAATCACAAGTAGGCAGAGAGAGAGGGGGAAGCAGATTCCCCGCTGAGCAGAGAGCCTGATGTGGGGCTTGATCCGAGGATGCTGAGATCATGACCTGAGCTGAAGGCAGAGGGTCAACCCACTGAGCCACCCAGGCGCCCCAGGAAAAGGACTTTTTTTTTTTTTTTAAAGATTTTATTTATTTATTTTGACAGAGGTCACAGGTAGGCAGAGAGGCAAACAGAGAGAAGAGGGGGAAAGCAGGCTCCCGGCTGAGCAGAGAGCCCGATGAGGGGCTCGATCCCAGGACCCTGAGATCATGACCTGAGCCGAAGGCAGAGGCTTAACCCACTGAGCCACCCAGGCGCCCCGGAAAAGGACTTTTTAAAAGATTTTATTTTTTGGACAGGGAGAGAGGGAACACAAGCAGGGCGGGTGGGAGAGATAGAAGCAGACTTCCCGCCAGGCAGGGAGCCCAACATGGGGCTCGATCCTAGAACCCCCGGATCTTCACCTGAGCTGAAGGCAGTTGCTTAACGACTGAGCGATCCAGGCGTCCTATCAACTCAGGTCTTGATCTCAGGGTTGTGAGTTTAAGCCCTGCGTTGGGCTCCATGCTGGGCGCAGAGCCTACTTCAAAAAAAATCTTTTTAGCGGTGCCTGGGTGGCTCAGTTGGTTCAGCAACTACCTTTGGCTCAGGTCATGATCCTGGAGTCCCAGGATTGAGTCCCGCATCCGGCTCCCAGCTCCATGGGGAGTCTGCTTCTCCCTCTGACCTTCTCCTGTCTCATGCTTTCTCTCTCTCTCTCTCTCTCTCTCTCTCTCTCTTTCTCTCTCTCAAGTAAAATGAAATCTTAAAAAAAATAATAAAATAAAAAGGTTAGGCTTTACAAAGTTTTTAAAAAATGTTTAATTTTATGTTATGTGAATTTCACCTCAATTAAATAGATAAATATTAGAAATCTATATGGGAAGGATTGGCAAGGATATAGAGCAACCAGAACTCTCATTCACCGCTGGTGAGAACAAAAACTGGTACAACTGATTTGGAAGTCTGGCAGTTTCTTATAAAACTAAACATTGATTCCTCACTCCTAAGTATTTACCTGAGAAATGAACACCTATGGTCACACCGGGGCCTCCCGCAAACGTGTTCAGCAGCTGTATCCAGAGCAGCCCCAAAGGTCCCTCAGCAGGGGGAGCAAGTAAATAATTGCAGTCTCCTGTCCTGGGGCTCGGTGCTGGGACTGACCAGGAGGGAATGTGAGGGAACTTTCTCTGTATTCATTGGGGTTTGGGGGACACAGTTGAATGCATTTCTCAAAGCTCCACGAGTGTACATGGAAGTTCTATGCATTTCATGATATGGGAATTGCACCTTAAAAAAAAAAAAAAAAAAGGAATGTGAATTCTGAACTCTGGTTGATGACACACACGCTGTAGGATTTGCGGGGCTGTGTTCTGTGGGTGGAGACGGATGAGCAGATGGCCAAGCCTCTGACAAAGCAAGTATAGGCCCACGTGCACACCTGTAGAGCCGGGGCGGTGGGTCGGGTCAGGTGCCCGAGGGCACTGGCACAGGTGCCAATCCCGAAGCCCCAGTCATCTTGGAAGTAGAAGGTTCTCAACGTGGCTCTTGGCCTCACTCACCGGCCGATGCTCACAGGCTCCTTCTGTTCTCAGGCTCTGTTTTTCTTTCCAACAGTGACACTCAGGGCTCTACCCTCGAGTTGTCAACCAACTCTATGCAGGGGCCCCCCCACAGCCTTGACCCAGAACACCTCGTCCTCCCCAGCGCCATCTCAGTGAGGGAGCTGCCCTCCACTGGGCTGCTCAGACCTGCTCTCCGACTCCCCATCTCTGTCATCCTTCATGTGTCACTGTACCAATTCCTACCTACACCCTGAGTCTCGGGTCCTCTGGTTTCCCAGCCCCCTACTCCTCTTGCTTTGTCTTCCCACCAGGCTCCCTGCACCCCCATCTCGTCCCAGCCAATCCATTTCCCACACCCCTGTTGGAAGGAAGGTTCTAGCCTCCAGTCTGGTCCTTACTCGACTGCGTACTCTCCGCGCTCTTCCCTGCCCATGTCTGCAGCAACGCCTTCGAGGCTCTTCAGGACCTGCCAGCCTCCTGGGTGCAGGTCCCTGCCCCAGCCAGCACGTTGCCTCTGCTGGAGCCCAGGGCCGCCCACCACACGGCTGCTGGCTGCGTCACCACTGCGGCTCTCAACCCCCGTGCCTTCCCGGCACTGCAAGCCACGCGGGTGTTCATGTGCTTGGCCTCAGGATGCCGGATCTTTGATCAAGCACAGAATGTGAGACTCCAGTGTCCCCCTTGCCGGCAACCAACCAGGGAGGGCGGACGAGACCAGACAAGAAGTGTGCTGAGGGGTTTCCAGAAGTGCTCCCTTGCTCACGAGGAAGCCGGGAGAGTTCCTTCCTGGCTTCTGCACTTGGCAGGGTGAGGCAGAGGTGCCCTTGCCAAATCGCAACCAGGAGGGCACGACCAGCTGTATGAACGTCAGCCCAAACCTGTGTGACTGGAGTTCCCTCCAAAGTGACCCACCCCGGAACTGCCCTGTTGACCTTCTCGCTAAGGTGCCAAACTCCCGGCTGTTTAAGCCAGCCGAGTCGGGAGTTTTGAGCTGCAGGTGAAATCACCAACTCACTCAATACGGATGAATGGGGAGAAATTCAAAGATCGCATCCTGAAATGTGGACATGAACTTAAGAGCTTACCAGCTTATACTGGCGACCAGCACAAGGGCTCCAACCCCCCGACCTCACCACCTCCCAGAGGCCTCACCTCCTAACACGGTGGCACGGGGTGCGATGGGGGCATCGGTGTGTTAACGTCTGAATTTTGAGGAGACACACACGTCCGGTCTGTAGGGGTCAGGGCTCCCTGGCAGTCGGCCCAGTTGCCCTGCTTGTTCGCCACCGACCCCTTCCGTGGCGCTCACCATTATGACTCTGAGTGCTGACACTGGCCCAGAGTGGGAGCTTGGAAACTCTGGGAGGCAGGTTCCAATCCTAAGTGCAAGCTGTTTGGAGGCCCCGATCCCCCGGTGTCATCATGAATGTCACCCAGGGGCTGGCCACCGAGAGAGTAGATCCAGGGTTTTTCATCCTGGGGGCGAGGGATGGGGCGGGCAGCATGGAGAGGCAAGACCGCGGGAATTTTTAAAATAACTGCATCCTTTAATGGCAGTAATACAATTATTGGATTAAGAGACCACAGGAGAAAGGGCAGGTGACATTTCTGGAAGACAGATAAGGAGTACAAAAAGGGAGCTGGGACAGTCATGCGATGATCATTGTAAAAATACAGTACGCTATATACATATTTGCACCATCAACTCTCAACTCTGAAGTAGTATTTACACTTTTGTTACAATCCTGGTTAGAGAACATTTTGTTTTTAAAAGCTTGGCCTGATGGCAAATGGAAATTTCGGGGGAATTCATAGTCCCATGAGGTTCTTAGGCTGAATATTCCGACAGGAGGGCTCCAGCGTCTATTTCATCCACAGATTTCGGTTTTAAAAAAGTATTTAATTTTGCTTTTACAAAAGAAAATTTTCAAAGGAGGGAGGGGGAAAAAAAAAACAACCCACAGCCACACTGTGTATTCTCATTTTTACAAACATCCAGGGCTACAGCCCTTTGCTTCAAGGCCAACACGGGTGGCTGAAGAAAAATCTCACTAATGATTGTTTAAAAACAACAAAAACCAAAAAGACAGAGACAAACCAAACCAACCTGATCACGGCGCACTGACCTTGTGGGCTGCCTTCTCTGGCCCTAGCTTCCGGCCCCAAACTCAACGACTGTTTTTTTCTTTTTCCGGGGAGAGGGGTTTGGTCTAAGAACCTGACTCACCTCCCACCGCAATGAGGTGGGAAGGGAAACCCTTCAGCTGGGTCATCAGGTTTCCTCCTTATTAACAAGGAATAGGCGGGGCCTTAAGCAAGGCGGGTGCGGTGATGGGATGAGAAAAAGGCAAGAGACAGCGGGCCCTGCTTCTACGCAAGTGGCCTCAGCCAGGGTCCTGGGGCAGGTGGGAGAACCCAGTGCTGACGTGTCTGCTCCCACCCCGGCTCAGCCGGAGGAGGGAAGCGGGATGCAGGTTTCTGGTTCCACACCCTCCACCTGCAAGCAGGGGTCCTGCTGCGCTCACTCCCGGAGAGAGCCCGGCAAGACCCCCCACTGCCCTGGCTGGTCTCCTGCCCTTTCCTCAAGCCCTCAAAATCCAACACCGTGACACGCCTCTGAACGCACGTACTTGTCAGCTGGGAAGAAAACCAAACGCGCCAAAACCACGGACTCTAAGTTAAACACGGCGCAAGGAGGTTCAAAGCAGCAGGGAGCGCAAACACTGCCAAGAGCGCACCGCCTGGGGCTCCGTCGGCAGCCTCGGGGGAGCGGCCACGCCACGGATCCGTGAGCTATCCGAGGGGCTGGGGCCAGCACACTGGGTGCTCTGGCTCCTGAGGACCAAGAAAGACCCCCAGCCTGAGGGGAGGAGGCGTGACCGCAACCGGACGGGACAAGACAGGAGGCTAATACTGACAGAAAACACGCAGTCTGCGGAGCCTGCCCCCCTGGAGGCAGCTTTGCGGGCAGGCCGCCCCGCACCAGCCCTGCCACCTCCAGGTCCATCTCTCACCCTGGAGTCTTCTGATGCGGGTGGGGGGTGTGGATCTGAGGACGAACTCTGGACGGACGGCAGCGGGGAGGCCGGGGTGCGGATCCGCAGCAGACAGGAGCAGGCACCTCTGCTTCTCCCGGCCCAGGCAGTTTCCAAGGGCTCTGCCTTTCTCTCACATCGTCTCCTCCCTTCGGTCCCTGAAGCAGGTGGTCAGGACCTGCACCCTGTACAGGGGATGGGGTTCTAGAAGCGCCCGGACCTGCTTCCACGCCAGGCCTGCTCACTGTCTCGGCTTCATCTCTCCTCGCTGGCAGGGGCGAGCCGCGTTCAGTGCCTCTGACACCTACAGTTCCCTTTGTCCTCAGGGGCGGGCAGGGGCCAAGCTTTGCCCAGAAAATCCACTGGACACCCAGCCACCAGACTGGGGCTCCAGCCTTCACAGAGTCCCTGAGAACTGAGCCAGGCCAGAGGACGTGCCAGCTGGGGCCGGGGCTCAGG
This sequence comes from Mustela putorius furo, assembly GCF_011764305.1. NCBI lineage: Eukaryota > Metazoa > Chordata > Mammalia > Carnivora > Mustelidae > Mustela > Mustela putorius. The sequence goes on along the minus strand of NW_025421310.1, from coordinate 12,544,343 downwards.
GGACTCACACCTGTTTACATGCAGGAGCCTGTTTTCTTGGTGGGAGCCTGGGTGCCCCGCAGCACTGACCAGAACGGACTGAAAATGGTTATATACAATTTATACGTTGTAAAGAAAGTACTATTAAGAAAAGAGAGAAAAAGAAAGAGAGAAAGCGAGAGAGACATGGAGAGAGGAAAAAAATAAGGAAAAAAAAAAAAACATCCGAGCCCCCCAAGTTCTCAACTCCGGTTGCTGCCCTTCAATATTGCCCTGGGCAGGGTGGGGTGCAGGGAGCACTTGACTCCAGCTTAACACTACTGGCAAAAGGGGGAGGCAGTGGGGTCAAAGCCTTTAAAAACATCTTTCAGGGACCCCGCGTCCTGCTCGCCCTCACGGGCTGGGCTGTTGCCAGCAAATGGGCTCCCAGAGCCCGTCTTGGGCGTCTGTTTCACAGTCCCAAAGAGGGTGGGCACAGGCAGGTTGTGCACGCCGGGCTGGGGCGAGGCGCCCTCTGGTGGCGGGGCGCCCGGGGTGGCGGTGGGGGCCGCAGCGGCCTTGGGCCGGGGCCGGTTGTAGCTGTTGTATCTGTCCGTGGCCGTGGCAGCGCCCCCATCCGCAGTGGGCTTCGCGGACTCTGGCTGTTCCAGGGCGGACTTGCGGACGAATGGGGGCTCCTTGGCCTTGGCGGCAGAGCTCCTGCCATTGCCCTCGGGGCCCTTGGGCTGGGCGCCCGCATCGGCAGCCGGCTCTGCAGTTTTGCCCCCGGCATTGGGAGTCCTGGGGTCGTAGAGGCTGATGCCACTCAGCACACTGCTCTGCCCACTCCCGCTGCCCTGGCCCAGCCCACCGGCAGCCAGCACTCGGGGGTCGTAGGGGGCGGTGGCTGGTGGGGAGGACTCCCCACTGGGGCTGCCGGCAGGAGACGAAGCTTCGGTGGGACCAGACTTAGCAGCCCGGGAGGAGGCAGCAGAGTCTGCTGGTTTCTGGAGCCGAGGGTCAGTGGGTACCTTCCGGACTCGGGGGTCACTGGGCTTATCGCTGGAGCCCGCGGCCGCTGAGGGGCCCGTGGCATTGACTGTCTTAAGGATGCGAGAGAGGAGCTCAAAGTCAGGCAGGTTGGAGCCGGGTGCGCCGGAGTCTGTGGAGGTGCCCAGGCGCTGTCGGGGGTTGGGGGGCCCCGTGGCAGTGGCACGGTGCAGCCTGGGATCCAGGGTGGGCATGGACTGCAGGGCCGCAGGGACAGGGGGCACCGCGTCCTGCTTGGGGATGGGCAGAGGGATCAGGTCCTCGGGGTTCCAGAGCACAGTGCGAGCAAAGCTCGGCTTGCTCAGGGTCACATCTTTCTTGATGTGGCTGAACTGCTGCAGCTGTGACCTCGGGTCCCGCAGCGGATGCCCCGGGAGAGGGTCCAGGGGAATGGTCATGGCCTTCTCCCGCAGGGCCCGTTCCCCTTCTTCCTCTTCCGTAGGGGGTGGTCCAGACCCCTTGGTGCCGCTGGGGCCTGCAGGGCTGGAATGAAGGCCACCTTCGGGTTTTGGGGGGGGCAGGGAGCGAGCCAGCCGAGGGTCGGAGGGCCCTGTGTCTCCTGGGCCAGACCCAGTGGAAGCCTCGGCATGGCGGGTGAGTCTGGGGTCCCGGCTGAGGCGAGGGTCAGCTAGCCGGCCTCCTGTGGGGTGTCCTTTCTGGAGGCGGGGATCCCCCAGCCCACTGTTGCTCAGGTCCCCAACGGAAGCCTGGGGTCTGCTAGATGTCTGCTGCCTCAGGGTCTTCAGGATGGAAGTGACACTGCTCCCGCCCTCGTCCTCGTCACTGGAGTACCAGTTCCCAGTGTCACCTAAGAAAGAACAGAGAGAAGGAGAAACATGAGTGACCAGCGGCAACCACTCCTGGACCCCACAGCAGCCCTCTGGGTGAGTGGCTCCTCTGCCTCTTACCTCTGAGAACCTCAGTTTCCCCTCCCTCCGCGGGCCGCCACAAACAGCGGAGCACCGGGACTGGCAGGTCCCTGGCTAATGTTTCTAGACCTTTCACCACGTGCCAGCAGTGCTCTAAGTGCTGTCTTAGTAATCCTCACGACCACCCGGGAGGTGATGTTATTATCATGCCCATTTGACAGACCAGAAAGCAGAAGTGTGGACAGTGCCACGAGATGGGGGGCAGAGCAGGGACTGGGCTCAGAATCCTAGCCCAGGGCTCTGCCACCTCATCCTCACCCACTGTGGACTGAGGTCCCAGCATGGCAGGCCCAGCCTTGGGTACCTGGGAGCAGCTACCACTGACTCCACTCTCGCTGCACTCAGGGCCCACGGACACTGGCCCCCAGGCCCTTCAAAACGTTAACCACATCCCGGGGAAGGGCAGTCACCGGCTGGGAAGAGACAGGGCCCTGGTGGGCCGACTCAGAAACCTTCCAAGTAGGTGAAGCCGGAGCCACCAAGGGAGGGCACTGTCCGCTCTTCCCACTGTCCCCACCTGCTCCCAGGCTCCTACAAAAGCCATATGCAGCCTCCGGCTCCTGGTTCTAGACACCATTTGTCAGCCCCATTTCCTACTGGGCTGGATGCCACCAGTTCCGCGGTGTGGCACCGAGCAACCTGCCAGCTGTGACGGCTAATTATCACTGGTTTATGTCAGCGACTTGCTGTCATCTGCTGACTTCCTGAGAACGTGGTCTAGGGCAAGGGGAGCTGTGAGCATCAACTCTGAGTCTCTTCTGAAAGGGCGCAGAAGGGAAATCCTATCAGAAATCCTGCTGTCTCCTCCAGGGACCAGCCCACCTCCCTCCTCTACGGGATCAGTGTCTCTCCTGACCCCCAAGACACAAAGGGCAGCCCTGACTTCCAATTTTCTTGGGCACAGGCAATGCAGAAGCCCCAGCCTGGCTTCACGGCCCTGGGCAGGGGTCCTCCCTGACCACAGGCTCCTTTCCAACACAAAACCCCACCTAGGCATCCCCCACCTCTCCACTGCACAGTGGCCCAGGGGGGCCTGTGCCTGTCAGGGGACGCCCCTGCCCCTGGGGAGGACACATGCCTTCCTCATTCTCCCGGTCCTGCTTGCTGCTCTCAGCCAGCCTCCTCGCTCTCTCCTCCTCCTCCTGCTGCTTCTGCTGGATCCTCAGGTACAGGGCCCTCTGGGCTGAGGGCAGGAAGTCGGGGACACCGGCGCCCGGCTTCGGCCGGCCTGGGGGCCCTCCCTCAGAGAAGCTGTCGGGCTCCAGAGGGTGCTCGGGGAAGAGGTGCTCCCCAGGCTCCCCCGGCAGCTCTTCGTAGTGCCCGTAGTCTTCTGTGGCAGGGAAGAACCGAGGGTTCATGTCGGGAAGGGCCTCGCGGCACCAACGCCAACCCCCTCTGCGCCCCTCATTGGTGAACCACCCCCAATGGTGATGGGTGATGATGTGTAGCCCGTCCCTCCCCCCCACCACCCCAGGATGGTCCCCACAGAAAGCCCAACAGCAAGGAACGGAGTGGGCAACGAGGGTGTCCCCACCCAGGATGCAGCCCCTGAAGATGGGGTTCACAGCATAATTTAGTAATGCGGGCAAATGCTCATGAAGTGAAAACAGGACAGAACGTTAGACAGATGTTTACAAAACGCAAAGAACAGGCTGTGAAGACAGACAGGAAACAGTCCCTCTGGGGGTGAGATTTGGGAGAGAGGGCGGATGGATTCTTCACTTTTGACCCCACGCGTTTCTGACCTCTTCTAATTACTGGCAACGAGCATTCATTTTGTGGTTTCTTTGTAACAATCAGGAAAAAAACACACCACATCTCATAGTGAGCTCATCTTACAAGCTCAACCACGGCAAACGAAGACTTATAAACAAAAGGCAATAACCAAACTCTGGCTACGGCCACAGGTCAAGCCAGAGGCTCCTGGCAGATTCCTCCTCCTCCCTCCTTCCTTTCTGGGTCCCCGAGCTCCGCACACTGTTCCTAAGTGCGCTGCTCCCACACAGCATCTAGGAAGCACAAGGCAGAAGGGTCTGCCTTCACTCCTGAGAGCGGGCAGGTGCCTGGCCTCAGCCGCTGACCTCCACAAACTCCAGCCACAAGAGAGCCCAGGAAGGGTAGCTGTGCGCAGAGACTGTGTGTGTGTGCGCTCTCGCTGAGACAGACTGAGACAGACGAGGTCTGCTCAGCACGGCCCCCTCCCAGGATGCTCTGCAGTGAGGAAGTGTTCTGTACTTGCACTGCATGACCCCCCCACCACTGTCCTATCCCCCCGAGAGTCTGAATGTGGCCAGTGCCGAAATTTAGGTTAAACTTAAAGGGTTCAAAGGATTTGTGAATATTTCATCCACAAAGCATATAAAGCGGAAAGTGAAAGGTCACCTCCTTTTAGCCCCTGAACTTCGGGACACATGAACTTGGTGGCAAGCCTATGCTGGGCGGCCCCGCAGTGCAGAGCTTGGCACGCCCTAAGAACAAAGGCCCCAGGTCCCCCTGCACACAGCATGCGGCCCTGAGGAATTCCTCGAAAGCTAAACGACTGCGAACACAGGAGACACCACCGAGTGACATGCTTTAAAAGGGTGGATTTCCTGATACGGGAATTAGAGCGAGTTACTCTAGAGACACCTGCTGTCACCAGCTTGCGCACGTGCTTGCCCTCCACAGCCACACCCTTTCCCACATACATTATTACATGGATTTAAGAACAGCTCTGAAGCTCCAGCTCCTGGCGCTGATGCCCCCGCAGCTGCCGCAGCTTGCGGACCTCCCCGATGCCCTTCCAGATCTCCACCCGGCGGTCAGATGGGCGCCTCTTGCTTCACAAGGCAGCCAAAGTGGGGTGCTCCCCACCCACCACAGCTTGGCTCTCTCCAGCAGACTCCTGGCACCGGGATGGCCTAAGCCTCCAGCCAGGACCCAGCAGCACCAGCTCCTTCCCACCCTATAGTGCGTGTCCAAGGAGGCCCACTGGAACCCCAGGCACTATCTGCACACCATGAAGCCCAGCCCTGCCACTTCCTGCCCCATTGCCACCACCTTTGCCCAGAAGATTCCACAGCAGCCCAGAAGCTTCCCTGACTCCACTGCAGCTCCTACCCGCCACCCTTGAATGCCTCTGCCTGCTTCCTAGTGTTCTCCCCATGAGGCCACCTCGTCTGAGTCTCATGCAGGGACCTGGATCCCCCAACTTCCCTCGCCGAGCTATGCGGCTGCTCTGCACTTGGGCCTCCTCCCCTCTTCAGAGGCCTTTGCCGACTGTCCCCACACTGTTCCCATCTACTAACGCTCCTGACCTGTCTGGCCCCACCCTCTAACACAAACACCTGCCAGGCTTTCTCGAGGAACGATCGATGCTGAAATGAGCTTCCCCGTTGCGGTCTGGTTCCCTCAACTACAGTGCAGCTGAGGCAAGGACCACGGCCGCCCTGTGGCAGCAGCAGGCACACCCCTGCCCCCTAAAGGCCACGGCACAGCCGGCCAACCCCTCGTCTGGCAGGCACGAGTCGTTACCAACACATGCTCTTGTTTAAGTAAGGAAGGAAAGATGGAAGAAAGATGGTGAGTCACGGGGACAGAACAAGCAGAGGCACAGGGCCAACACCAGCAGCCCCAAGCCCAGAACTGTCTGGAAAGAGGCCACTCTGGAGAGAGTGCCTCCGCCTCAGAGCCCAAAGCCCTCCACACCCACCCCTCTGATTTCCCATGGTCCCAATTCCAGGCACACCCATCAAAACGTGTAAAACATTAAATAAATTACAGCGATAAGATCACAAGACTCCATTCAACCTCAACAGGTAGTGAATCCCCCCGTCACTGAAAACGTGCAAGCACTCATGGGACAGAGATGGAGTTGGATTCATGCTCTGAAAGACTCAGACGGAAGCAAAAACCCAGGTCTTCCCGACTACGTCCCCAAAGCCCACTGCAGCGGCCCCCTAGGCCCCCAGCCCGGCCTGCGCACCTGCATCCCCGAGGAGTCCTGGCTCCATCTCCATGCCCTCCTGCTGCTGGTAGAAGTTCTCATAGAAGTTCTGGGATGGCGGGATGGGGGGCATCATTCCAGAATGTGGAGAGTCTCCAGGACCATAGGGCATCATTGGGGGACCACCAGGTCCCATGGGTGGGCCAGGGTTCATGCCAGGGCCCATCGGCATGTCGGGGTGCATGTCGGGGTGCATGTCGGGATGCATGTCGGGATGCATATCGGGATGCATGTCGGGATGCATTGGGCCCCCCATGGGCCCCGGGGGGCCCATATTGGGCCCAGGGCCCATTGGCCCTGGGGGTCCTCCGGGTCCAGGGAACCTAGGGAGAAGAAATGACGCTCGTGAGAGGGACTGTGGAGCAAGAACGGTGGCCACACTAGTAGGAGACACAGAGACATCCACAGACATCCACGCAGCTGGTCACAAAGGGCTCCAGACCAGGCTCATGGTGACAGGCCCCCAGCATAAGAGCCTGGCTGAGGCCAGAGCCGCCCCCAAGCCTAACTCGGGGGGTGGGGGGACCTAGGGCACTCACCTCACACCAAGCTTCTCAGCCAGCTGGCCCGTGGGCCGCACCACGATCTCAAACAAGGAGGGGATCTTCTTGTTGTACATGTCCTGCTGCAGCTGCTGGGGGGACAGCGGCTCGTGCACCGGCATGGGCATCTGAGGGGGCCCAGGGGGTGGGGGCGGGGGCGGAGGCGGGGGCGGGGGACCGCCCTGCATGGGCCTGCCATTGGGAGAGGTTGGGGCTGGGGGGCCGGGGGGCCGAGGTGGGGTGGGCAGGAGCCCCACACCCGGGGGCGGCTTGGGCAGGGGGTTGATGCCCTGCTTCTTCAGTTCCTCCACTTCCTTCTCATCCTCAGCGCCTGCTTCTGCATCGTCAGCCAACATCTGCATGTGAGAACAAAGGGAGACGTAGGACACGTGCTTCCCATGTAGGGAGCCAAAGTTTCTCAGAACACAAAACCTCAAAACACGAGGACCCTGTAGCCCTCACAAGCATAAAGACAAGGAGCACAAAGCCTCTTTGGCGTAAGAATCATCATCCCACGCTGCTGTCCCACCTGCTCTGTGACCCCTGGCGGCTGGGGGGGGGGGGGGACGCTGCTCCTATTCACAGCAAAACATGCGGAACACAAAAGGTACTAGTTTTCCCTTCTGAAAAATTCAGTGGCATTAAGTACAGACATAAGGTTATACAACCACCACCTGTACCAGTTCCAGAACCTTCCCGTCACCCCAAAAGAAGGCCCCGTACCTGTTAGCCGTCACTTCCCCTCCCCACTTTCAGCCCCCCGCAACCTCTCATCTGCTTGTCATCTCCGTGACCTGCCTGCTCCGGACAGGTCACACAACCAGACTCTTGACCTGTGGCCTCTGGTGACTGGCTTCTTTCACTGGGCACGCCCGCTGGGTTTATCCACGCTGTAGCATGCTACAAGGGCTAACATGCCATTGTCCCGTTGGAATCCTATGGGCCTCTCACCACACTTGTAATTAGACCCCGAATCCCTACCCTGAGCCACAGGGCCTGACAGCAGGGCTGGGTGTCTGGGAGGACAGGGCCACACCCCTCGGCTTCACTTGCTTCCGCGGCGCCTGGGGCTCCTTGACCCTGAGGACCCGGCCTCATGCCAATCCCGGGGACAGCTGAGTTCTTTCCTCTGCGGTACCCAGGCTGGAACCAGCTTTCTTCCTGAGTGTCTGTCTTTCCCTCTATTCTTTTTTTTTTTTTTAAGATTTTAATTATTTATTTGACAGAGAGAGAGACACACAGCGAGAGAGGGAACTTAAGAGGGGGAGTGAGAAAAAAAAAGGGGGGGGAGTGAGAGAGGGAGAAGCAGGCTTCTAGCTGAGCCGGGAGCCTGATGTGGGGCTCAATCCTGGGATCATGACCCGAGGCCAAGCAGATGCACAATGACTGCGCCACCAGGAGCCCCTTTCCCTCTATTCTTTTTTTTTTTTTTTTTAAGATTTTATTTATTTATCAGAGAGAGAGACGGAGAGAGAGCGAGCACAGGCAGACAGAATGACAGGCAGAGGCAGAGGAAGAAACAGGCTCCCTGCTGAGCAAAGAGCCTGATGTGGGACTCGATCCCAGTCCTGTGATCGTGACCTGAGCCGAAGGCAGCTGCTTAACCAACTGAGCCACCCAAGCGTCCCCCTCTATTCTTAACGGTAGTTTGTGTCCCCCAATGGTGGGGTCTCTTACTAAAGGTCAACTCAATGTGACTGTCCTGATGTTCTGCGTTCACTGCTGGACCACCATCAGCACCCTTCACAGCACTGCCTGAGCTCTGTAAGCCTGTATGTGTAGTTGTCCCCCACTGACCCCGGGCAGAGGACAGATGAGATGAGCTATTGGAGCAGAACGTCTCACCAATTAGGACCCTGCGCAGAAAGTTAACACAGCAGTCTTGGCTGCTTTCCTTGGAAGGCCTGGGGCTGGTGTCTGGGCACCTAGATTTCAGGGAGAGGGATCCCCTAACATTCCCTAACTAATAAGAGGTGCTCACTGTGCCTAAAGTGTTCACATGGACAACGTGCTTGCCGCTGAAACATACCATGTCATCTGGGATTCTGGGATTTGGGTGCACGCCAGGCAGAGGCAACACCCTGGGCATTGACCAAGCCCTGACCATGCACCCCCATTTGAGAACATTCCTCAAGTGCTGTCACAACCTGAGGGTTAAAAGCATGGCCCTCGTGACTACACGGGGTGAGGACTCTTGGAAGACGGTGCCTGATTTTTCCAGCCTCTGCCCGTGGTGGCTACCTGCTTGGTCCTGTGTCATCTTGGGACCTGAGCACAGACACCTCAGTGCATCCTAACATGGGGCTTAGAGATGGCCCATCCCTAGCTAGTGTCTCAGGGTCGGCCCTACCCCAAGACCACCCCCTGCTCCTGCACCCGAGGCCAGCGGGAGTGCGGGCAGTGGCAGCAGGGCTTCCAGGAGGCTGTCAGGTGCTCCCAGCTTCTCTCTCTCCTCAATGTCAGAAGCAGTACCTGTGCCCAGAGACAGCAGGGTCCAGGGGTGCTAGGATACTCCAACAACCAATCAACGGGAACCTTTTGTCCCTTGGAACCCTGCTGATTCTAGGTGCGGTCCAAGTGGGAACCGGAACCACATTTAACAAACGCCTAGAGCAGTGCGAAGACAGTGTGTTGCTCTCAGCGGGGAGCCAGGCCGGCGCAGACCCCGCAGGCCTCAAGGCCCCCACATTCTGCATGCTTCCTGCCCAGCGAGGTGGCCCCTCTGGGTCCTGACCCGGGCGGGCAGCTGCTGCTGGCTCAGCGTCCCTTGCTCCGCAAATGCCCCTCCTTTTTCTTCCTGTCACTTGGCCAGGGGTCACCTGCTCACTGAGCCTTCGTAAGTCAGTTTGTTGGAGCACCTCTGGGCTCCCTGCACATTCCCACCAGCGCCCCAATCCTAGTGTGTAATCAGAATCCGCCCTAGGACTGGATTCATCTCCTAGCTGCTGTGTCCCTAGCGCCCAGGCCAGAGTCCGGCAGGAGCCTGGCACCGCCTCACCCCTGCTGGACCAGCGAGCAAGGAAAGCTAAGAGCCGCATCTCCCTCTGCATTCCCAGGACTTCAGAGCAGAGGATGGCAGAGGTGAGGGGTTTGGGCCGTCTGGGGGCACAAAGTCAAAGCTTCAAAGCTTCAGCTGGCCTGGCTCCGCTATTTGGTGTGATTTTCAAGGGGAAGGGGTCTCCCCTGCACTATCACCTCACCTCGGCAGTATGCAGGGGAGACCCCAGCCCCGAGGTCCCGCCTACCCTCAAGCTTCAGTCAGACCCATCTACCTGCAGGGCTGCAGGTATCCGCTCTGCCCCATGGCGCTTCAGTCCTGAGCCTTCTCCCCCTCTACCGGCCACGAGTGGGGTTCTTATGAAGGATGGCCCCTCTACCTCCCGAGCCCCAAGACAGGATCAGGGTTCCTCTCCCACACGCTGTTCCTGAGCTATTGCCTGGACCTCCCAAACGGCCCACCTGCCCTCTGGCCAAGACTCCACCCCTGCCCCCAACTCCTGTGGTCTCTAGTTTCCCCGCACCACTCTGCTCACCAACAGCACAAACCACCACCAACATGGCCACACGTCTGTCCCTCGAGATCCTTCCTTCAATGGCAACTCAATGCCCTCAAACAGCAGGCAAAACCTGACAAGGTTACACCTCATTCAACAGGAACAACTTTGACCACAACTTCCTCCCCTGCTGTGGACGGGAAGTGGCCACAGGCTCTGGCCACTGAAAGGGCCACACTGCCTGGCCTCCCAAACTCGCACCCAGCAGGCCCCGCTCCATCCCTCCTCCCAGCACTGCCTCGATGCTGTTCTCTTCCTCAGGGCCCTCCCGACCCCTGCCTCTGGAGACCAGGCTTCTCTGCACCACCTATCAGCTGGAACGTCCCTTTCTCCTCTCGACCAACAGCTCTGGGGAGCGAGGCTACGGTGGTATCTGTGCCACTCTTTGCCACCACATACTGGGCGTTTAATGAATTCGCGATTAACACCAGGAACTGGAGCTCTGGCCCGATGGCTGGTCTCGGTAGGGGCACTGCTGCTCCCCAGTGAGCGGGCCTCCCCAGAGCTCTTACACCTCCTTGGGCCCTGTACACTCGGGACTTGAGCTTCTTGGTAAACAGGGCTTCAGCTCTCCCCGCACAGCCTGCGGACCACACAACCCCAACCCCAGGACTTCGCTTCCCTCATCCCTCACTCAGGCCTCAGCCCAGGACCCAACTGGCTCCCGATGCTCATCTCCTTACCCAGCATCTCCCACCCTGGGCCATGCGCGTTGCTGCGAAAGCAAGGAATGACCCGCAATTGAGGCCAAGACAGTGACACGTGAAACATATTAAAACAACATTCCTGCCAGAAAAACTGAACCCAAACTGTCTGCGCAGCCCTTGCCCAGAGACGCAGAGAGAGGCACGTCTGTTCCAGACCTCCTGTGCATCTGTTTCCAGGCCTCTCCGCCAGGAAGACAGGGGTACCCAGGACCCTCTCACCAGACGAGACAACCAGGGCCCACCTCCACCAGGAAGGATCCTGACTGATGCCAAAACTTTCTAAAAGTCAACAGCAACCTCTCAGCAGAAAAGGACAGTCATGCCTGCAGACACGCAAAGGCACGCATGAGCCAAGGCTCATCAGGCCAAAATAATCCTCTCGTATTAGTTGGCTAAAAATCCCAAGTTTCTGCCCTAAACTGGAAATCTGACAAATCTGCTCCACTAGTAACCAGACAAACTTAGATCATCCGGTGGCCCCGGGCAGCTCAGTCGGGTAAGCGTCAGCTTTCGGCTCAGGTCATGATCCCAGGGTCCAGGGATCGAGCCCCACACCCGGCTCACTGCTCAGCGGGGAGCCTGCTTCTCCCTCTGCCCCTCCCCCTGCTCATACTCTCTCTCTCTCTCAAATAAATTAAGTCTTCAAAAACAAAACAAGGGACGCTTGGGTGGCTCAGTTGGTTAAGCAGCTGCCTTCAGCTCAGGTCATGATCCCAGCATCCTGGGATCGAGTCCCACATCGGGCTCCTTGCTCAGCAGAGAGCCTGCTTCTCCCTCTGACTCTGCCTTCCACTCTGTCTGCCTGTGCTCGATCTCGCTCGCTTTCTCTCTGACAAATAAATAAATAAAATCTTTAAAAAAAAAAAAAAACAAAAACAAAACAAAACAAAATCTTAGATCATCCATACGATAGAGTACTACTCAGCAACAAACAGCTATGAACTATTCTCAACAATGTGAATTCCACACGCATTATGGCAAGTGAAACCAGATTCAGAAGATTACACACACATGTGTTTTTAAAAGCTACATACTATATAAACCTACTCGCAGAACATTTTTTTTTAAAGATTTTATTTATTTATTTGATAGAGATCACAAGTAGATGGAGAGGCAGGCAGAGAGAGAGGGGGAAGCAGGCTCCCCGCTGAGCAGAGAGCCCGATTCGGGGCTCGATCCCAGGACCCTGGGATCATGACCTGAGCCAAAGGCAGAGGCTTCACCCACTGAGCCACTCAGGCGCCCCACTCAAAGAACATTCTTAAAAATGCAAATTATAGGGACAGAAAATGGGTTAGTGGTTACCAGAGGCTGGAGAATGGGGATGCTCTATAGGGGCACAGAGTTTTGGGGGTGATGGCGTGAATTTCCTCTCTCTAGATGCCAGGGTGGCTGTGTTTGTCAGAACTCACAGACCTTCACACTAAATGGGGAATTTTACCAGGTACAAACCATACCCTGACAAACCGAACTATAAAAAAGTGAAGCAAAAGGAACGATTTAAGAGTAAAGAACCAAAGAGCATCTGGGTGGCAGGGGTTAAGCGTCTGGCTTTGGCTCAGGTCAGGATCCCAGGGTTCTGAGATCAAGTCCTACATCGGGCTTCCAAGGAAGCCTGCTTCTTCCTCTGCCTCTATCTCTGTTTCTCAAGAATAAATAAAATCTTAAAAAAAAAAAAAAAGAGTAAAGAACCAAAATGTGTACAACTTACTCTCAAGGTTCAAAGATGCACAGGCGTATATAAAATAAATGGAATCAAGTGACAAAGCAAATGAGGCAAAATATTGCTAACAAAGGACTTCGGGTGGGGAAGCAAGCACGTTTCCAAACCTGGAATGGACGGCTGGAAACCCATGTGTTGCACAGACAGAAATGTCTCTGAGAAGTGGGAAAACAGAGCTGAAGAAAGGCAGGAAGGAAGAGGAACACAGACTTTCCGGGAGAGGGTGGCCGAGGCCCAGGTGCGAGGGGCACCACAGCCTGCACCCAGGGGCCACCCTGGATCCCCAGACCCCAGCCCTGGCTGACAAGCTGCAGCACGAGGGCTGACCAAATGCCTTCATTGGGGTGAACCTAGGTCCTTCTCAGAATGTGCCCTCCGTCTCACTTTCTGACCCCTGAGATGCAGTTCTGGTATGGTTTTTTTCAGGTTCAACAACGCTTTTTCACCTATTGAGACGTACTTTTAGATCAGGGAGGATACTGATGCTTCCAAAAGGTTTGCAACTGGAAGCTGAAATGTGCGATCCTGGCTTTCTTTGGGTTTTTTCTGAGGGCAGCTAGAGCCGGACTGTCAAAGTGGTGGTCACTGGCCACGTGTGGCTACTGACACTCGAAACATAGCCAGTCCAAACCGACACGGGCTCTAAGTAGAAAATAAGCACCAAATTCCAAAACCATGGTAGCAAAAATAATAGTAATAATAATAATACAAAATGTTTTACTAACTTTTCATTATTACTTGCTGAAACAATACTTTGAACACAGAGATAAGATACCTTGCCTGAATTCAACTTCGCTGGTTTCTTCCTACTTTAACGAAGCTTAAATCACATGGCTTGGTTGTGGTCGAGTTCCTACTTGGACAGCACTGGCCTGGAGCACCAACTCTGAACGTCCAGCAGGGGGCAGTGCTGAGCCAGTGACTGTTAGGCTCTCCACGTGAGAAGGGAAACCATGACCTTCCCCACTCCTTACCCTGTCAGATCAGCAGGCTCCTGAGATCTACTGGATAGAAACCCCATTCCTAGGGTACCAAGCTCTCCAGAGGGCCTGGTAAGAGGAGAATTTTTCCCACTGCACTGCCCGTGAGCAGTGTGCCTTCTTTTGCTCTGCCTCTCCAAGGCTTCTCCCTGAACCCCGCGCCGCCTCAGCCACCACTGAAACAGGACAGTCACCGATGGACTGCCTCGCGTGCCCCTCAAAGCCTCCATCCTTGTCATTCTCAAAAGCCCAGCCAATCCCCTCAAATCTTCTGTGCACTGGAAGGCAGAAAGCCTTCATCTGGAAGGACCCATGTTCTCTTTCTCTCTCTCCCTGCGTGTACATTAGGAACCCGAGGACAAGAACTTGGGGCCCCTGGAGACTGCACGACTCTTCAGGGAGAACCACCAATACCAGGAGGGGTTTCCAGCTGACTGGGGAGCCTCACACCAGACCACAGAGGCCTCTCTCTCCTGAGAACCTCTAATTTCCCTGAAATAGAATCCTTAAGCACCGGGAGGAAACATTTGACATTTCCATCAAAATACAACCCACCTTCCCGGGCATCAAGGGCTCTCTAAAAGATAACTTACAGTCCATATCTGCAGGCAACACTCCTTTTATGTAGAACCCCACTCCCCCATCCCCCCACCCAGCAAACTGCCCTGGCTGGAGTGAAGACACGTGCGCGAGGACCTCAATTCTCCCCACAGAAAAAAATGCAGCCCCGAACCCTCCGTAAACAGCCTAGCTCCCAATCAAGGCAGGTGGGGCATCTGGTCGCGGCACAGAAGCCAGGGGGACAGACAGGCAGGCCGGTCAGGTCAGTGGCAGGTGCGCCCCCCGGGCTCCCTTGGAGGCAGCTATATGGCCCTAGGCTCCCTGCCAACCTCTGACATTACCTTGTCCAAGAGCTCTCTGGTCTCCTCCGTCAGGGGGTCATGGGAGAACATGCAGTCATCACCATTAATGCAGTTCCCAGTCGTGTGGTACAACTTACAGGGAAAATCACGTTCACAGCGTATTAAGGCAAAAAGCACTGGCTCCCGGAACCCACCCGAGGGCAGAATCCAACCCCCTTTGTTTTGGAGATGAAGAAAGGAAACCCAGAGAGTTAAAGTGACCATCTCGGGGTTGCACAGCAGGTTGGCAGCAGACTGGAGTTGAGACCCTGGTTCTCGAGACTCCTACTCCGGAGAGCTTCCCGCCCCACCACACCAGCCTTGGGTCCTGTTGTCTACAGATCCTCACTGGGCAGGAATAATGAAGGTCAATGATTTGCCTAAACTTGCACAGCCTATTGGAAAAACCTCCGGAAGATAACAGACAAGAGTATGGCCAGTCTTGAGAGTCTGTGTACAGAAACCAGGAAACGTGTGTGTATCCGCTTCCTCATCTGCAGGATGTGGACAGCGGCTCCGCCACAAGACAGATGTGGAGGTTCAATGAGACCGAGACATACCGGAAGCTTGGCCCGGCGCTGGCACAAGGAGCCGGCACACGCGGCGAAGGTGAGCTGCCATCAGCAGCGAGGAGGGAAGAGGTATGAGCCCTGCATCCCGTGAGAGGTGAGTACCAAAGGATATCGTGCATGTAGGGGCAGTTCTCAGCCCTGGCACAGAACCCGGTGATGTAAAACTTGCACAGTTCTCGCTTCTTTGGTAGCTCGATGTCGTGGCTGAAATTACAGTGATCTCCCTGGAAAAGAAGAAAGGGAAAGGTAAGTACGATAGCCCTTGCCAAAGCCCACCTGCAGCCTGGCAGGGACCAACGACACGAATCCCCACACAGGGAAGGGCAGGGCTCACTGATATGGCTTCCCACCAACTGGAAAGTTCTGACGCGGCGTATGCTGCCTTCTCTTGTGCCCACGACCCCATTCCTCTGGGCTCTACTCCACTGGCCCTTGGCACTTCTTTCTTATTCTCCCCCTTCTCCCTCTTCGCACCTATTCACTATTTTTCCTGATTTGCTGCGTGGCGGCCAGTATCCAGCACTACGCTTCTTCCTTCCTAACACGACCTTCATTTTGTTGGGGAAGAACGTATCCAGCCAAAAAGGTACATCCCCCAGCCTCCCTGGAAGTCCTGGCCAATATAATGCAGGCCAAAATCCCCAAGGGAGGACAATGCTGCCTCAATTAAAATAAATCCCTCTAGCCATCTTTCCTCTTAGCCCTCGGATGGGACAGCCAGAGGCACAGCAGCCACTGTGGAACCATGAGGACAAAAGCCACATGCTCAAAGATGGCGGACACTCTTAAAGTATGAAGCCCCCCAGAGTGCCAATGACCAGGGCACCAACCTCCTTCAGCGGGATAACGTCTGAGTGTTTACACTAGTGGAGCTCAGTCTGCCATTATGCACAGTCAGACACACTCAGGACACACACCCGGGCGGACAAAATACGGAAACCATTCTGTATAGTGGGTCCCCCTTACTCCCCAGAGTAGCTACTCGTCTTTCTGCAGATCTACTGCAAGCTTCTAGAACACCAACTGAAACCATAACGAGGAGCATCTTATAGACACATACATTTGTCTCAAATGTGTAATTTTTTCTATGGCCTACACCTGGGTGCAGTGGTCCGTGGGCATGTGTGTGCCCGGATCTGCCCATCGCCATCATCCGTGAACAAAAAGCTGGCTGGCTGAACTCATACCCAGTTACAGCCTCAGAACTCTGGTCATCGGCCCAGCTTCTAGTGCTGAACTCTGCTGTGAAACTCAAAGCTGGCCTGATTCCCCCAATTCCTCTTCTATCTTAATAATTCCCTTTCTGACGTTAAAGTTCAGTAATTAACCAAGATAGATTTTGTCTTCGGTATCAGTATCGACCTTAATACGTTTGAGGCCATTTGGACTGGCTTAAAATTCTGACCTCCCAAACCAACCAGAAACAAAAACATCAAAAAACTATCCAGAGAACGGAGTCTCACTAGTCCGTCACTTCCACCCTTATCCGACTGCTGCCTCCCGTTATGGTGGCCTGGAGAACATTCCCAGAGGCGTGAGCATCCTCTATGGGGCTGCTGCCCTGCCCCAGCACACAGGTACTTTAACTGGCCCCTTACCCACGTACACCGCCCCTCCACGAAGTATTTGCAGATGACTTTGCCTTTCTTGTCAGACTGCTGGTGAGGCTTGTCATGGTCACTTCTCCGGTAGCTCCCACCACCATCCTGTTAGGGACACAGAGTGTGAGCGTAAAGGAGGCTGAGAAGGAGGGGGTGGGGGACGGCGACGCTGACTGGGAGAGACGGGGTCTGAGGGACTGACAGGAAGAGAAGCTGGCCAGCAGGGACGAGCACTCCCTCGACAGAAGCGTCTTCATGGAAGAGGAGCAGTGACCAGCAGGTCACGTCCAACACCAAGGCGGAGCAGGGTCTGAGCCCGTGGCATGGAGCACCGGCACTCAGACGGGAAAAGCTCTTGCACCTGGTACAACACCACTCACCCCTGCGGGAACGTCCCCCAGAGGCAGTGTGCACACCTTCCTGTAAAACCACCAGGCTCGCCGGACGGGTCACCAGCAATGTGGCCCCCTGCCCCCCGTGAGATGAATAGTACTCATCAGTCAGCGGGGAACAGTTGTTGGAAGCAGGACAGGATCGGCCTCAGAGGCCGACTCATCAGAGACCAAAAAAAAAAAAAAATCCAAGAAGGGGCTTTGGCTAAACACACTAGATCCGGGTGAAGGGTCAACTCACGCCCATGTCCTCGTCATAGAAATCGTCGTCATCGTTCATTCCGCCCTTGTTCATTCCTCCTCGGCTGCCACCTCGACCACGACCCCGGCCCATCCCTTTCCCTCGACCTCGGGAACCCCGGCCACGGCCTCGACTTAAGCCTGCAGAGGACAGAGATGGCATTCACCGACTGCTTCTCTCCAGGACCCAAATCCAGCAGCCACCGGAAGGTGCCCCTTGGGTCGGCGCCACCTGGGCCCCTGCCCACCTCGTCCTCGGCCATCCTTGGACCGGCGGTACTGGTTCAGCTCCTTGGAGTACTCGTCATAGTCCTCCTCTCCCATCGGCTCCTCACTTTCTGCATACTGGATTCCCAGAAGGAGAGAAGGCAAATGTCATGCGGGGACCAATTAGCCCTGTCCCTAACTGTACTCTCTGCCCACACACTCCTTTTGGTTCATGCAGGTCAACAGGAGACTCAGATGGGCAGGTGAGCGACCGGGGGCCGCCTGCCTCTGACCCCCGCTTCATGGGCCACAGCCACAGCGGGGGTGGGGGGGGTTCTAATGCTCTCCATCGCGGTCTTCCCTCCTAAGGACTCTCAGTTCCTGGGGCAAACCCACCACGGGGCCTCCTACACAAGGGACAGCTGTGCGGCTGTAACAAAGAGCAGGCTCGCTGGGGACTGGCACGGAAAGGTCTCAGGCGGGGACAGACGATGAAAGTGGAAGTTGTACGCGTGCGCATGTGTATGTGGGGGGCGTGCATAAGCAAGCACCCGACTGCAAAGGCCTAAAACTTTTCTAGAAGACACTTGGGAAACTTGTGTCTGGGAATGGGAGATGTCTTCATAGCTTTGGTACCTTCTCAATTTGGAACCGTATGATTTCCTTTATCCAAAATAAGAAACAAACGTCGAAACACACAACCCTGGCATGAAACACTCTCCTTTCGCCACAGTCACAGTCTTACAGGCTCTCCCCACCAGCCCTCCCACCTTTCCCCCGGGGGCTGGAGGAAAGCTTACTTCCATCTCCTCTTCATAGAAATCTTCTTCGTCCTCTGGGTGGTCTCCCACGGAGCCTCTGCCCCTTCCGCGGCTGCCTCTGCCCATGCCTCGGCCTCGAGACCCTCCGCGGCTGCCTCGACCCCGGTACCCCCTGCCACGGCCTCGGCTGCCTGCGGGAGGATTCAGTTGGTGAGCGCCCCGAGTGGGAGCAGATGCCGCCAGCAAGAGAGAGCCCGTTTTCTGACCAAGGTCAGTCATCTCCTCCTCGAGTCTTCCTAGCAGCTCAAGGCAGCTGGTCCTATCGCCCCCCTGACTTTCCCACATGCCCTCAGTGGGGGGCCTCAGGCCTCAGCATCCTGGGTGCGCGCCTGCCACACTGTCACAGGGGCACCTGTCCAATGAGAGCTGCACTCACTGTCCAGTACTGTGGCCCAAGGCACACATGGCTACGGAGCCCCTGAAACATAACCAGACTAAGACATGCTGTAAGGGGGGACCACACATTGTATATACAGCACTTTGTTGAAAAAGAAAAAGAGAGGGGGCGCCTAGGTGGCTCAGTGGGTTAAAGCCTCTGCCTTCAGCTCAGGTCATGATCCCAGGATCCCGGGATCAAGCCCCGCGTCGGGCTCTCTGCTCAGCGAGGAGCCTGCTTTCCTTCCTCTCTCTGCCTGCCTCTCTGTCTCCTTGTGATCTATCAAATAAATAAATAAAATCTTAAAAAAAAAAGAACAAGAAAAAGAGAGGGCGCCTGGCTGGCTCCATCATCAGTTATGCATCTGCCTTCAGCTCAGGTCATGATTCCAGGGTCCTGGGATCCAGCTCTATATCAGGCTCCCTGTTCAGTGGGAAGCCTGCTTCTCCCTCCTCTTAAGCACGCGTGCTCTCTCTCTCTCTTTTTTCTGTCAAATAAATAAAATCTTTAAAAAAGCGAAAAGAAAAAAAGAGGCAGCTCTTTCTGCCCACAGGTCCTGGCCCCGTCCTTTAATAAAACCACCTCTTTGCAATAACAACAAAAAAGACAACAAAGAGTGAGAAAATATGAAATACCACATCTGTTTGGCTAATGTGTTAAAATAAGATTTTGAATGTATTAGACATATAAAATATACTGTTAAAATTAACGTTTCCTTTTACTTTTTCAATTTTTTACCCCTTTTTACATGTTTAACTTAACTACTAGAAAATTCTAAATTATGTGCAGACTTGCATTAAGTTTTCTATTGAACTCTGGTCTAGAATCTCCCCAAAGAACAGGGCTTGTCCAGGGAGGTGTCCAGGAAAGACTGCCCAAGAAAGATTAAATGAACAGCCACTCGACAATGAGCGGGACCTTAGGCAGGGCTAAGAACCGCTGAGCTAGAAGATCCTGTGAGCCCTCCTCCCTCGTGGGTTGCAAAACCTTGAGGGCAGGAGATGGTTCTAAGAGGCCCTCTCCCGGCATCCTCCTAACTGCCACAGGTTCAAAGTTCAGAGGTGTGGCAGTTCCACCTAGCAGTGCGAAAGGAGTTGGGAAGCTGGGGGAGGAGGCTGGGGCAGCCAGCTGTCAGTTATCCTCTCAGCACTGCATGACGCCCGTCTCTCCTCCCACACGCCAGGCCTGGCCGAACAGGTCCAACCTGCTCCACCATGCATCGCCCCAGCACCCCCACCCCATCTGCTCCCACGCCCCGCAATGGCCACAGGGCCTCACCTCGGCCCCGGCTGCTGCCTTCCTTGGAGCGCCGGTACTGGTTCAGTTCTTTGGTGAAGTCGTCATAGTCCTCCTTGCCCAGGTCCTCCTCCTCGTCGCCCTCGTACTCCCCGTACTGCTCGTTCTCGTAGTCCTCGTACAGGCCATAGCCTTTGCTGTCCAGCTTGGAGTAGGCCTTCTTGGGCAGGGATGTGCTGTGCGACGGGGGGTACTGCTGGTGGGACTGACGGGGAGAGGGGGTGAGCCGGCCCCAGGGCCCTGAGTCCAAACTGCCAAGGTCCCCGCTGTCCCCTAAACTGACCCATCTGTCTGGGTGTTTCTGCCATGGGCAAGACCTGGCTCCCAGCCACTTGGGGGGTACTAGGTCCCACCTGAATGAGAGCTGGGCATTGGACCCACATGTTTCTGTGCTTCAGAAAAGGCCATGGCTTGTAAGAAAATAGACATGCATAGACACCACGATAAGAACTGGCAAGGGAAGAGAAGGGGGTATTTCCTAAGGATATAGAGCAATCTTATTTGGGGAGGAGGCCTAGTAGGCAACAGGGGCGTCTTTTTTTTTCTTTTAAAGTAATCTCTATACCCAACATGGGGCTCGAACTTAATCCTGAGATCAAGAGTTCCATGCTCCGGGGTGCCTGGGTGGCTCAGTCAGTTAAGTGTCTGCCTTTGGCTCAGGTCGTGATCTCAGGGTCCGAGGACGCAGCCCCGCACCCGTTCCCTGCCCAGCAGGGAACCTGCTTCTCCTTCTCCCTCTGCCCCCTCCCTCCTCATGCTTGAGCTCGCTCTCTCTGATAAATAAATAAAATTAAAAAAAAAAAAAAAAAAAAAGTTGCATGCACCATCAACTGAGGAAGCCAGGCCCTCCAAGAGGGGTGCTTCTTGGTCAAAATTTTCTTGGGGGCAGGGGCACCCGGGTGGCTCAGTGGGTTAAAGCCTCTGCCTTCAGCTCAGGTCATGATCACAGGGTCCTGGGATCCAGCCCCGCATCGGGCTCTCTGCCTGCTTCCTCCTCTCTCTCTCTCTCTCTGACTGCCTCTCTGCCTACCTGTGATCTCTGTGTGTCAAATAAATAAATAAAATCTTTAAAAAAAATTTTTTTTCCTTGGGGCCTTAGAATTCAAGTAATGACCTACTTGGCACCCAAACTAGAAAGCCATTCTGAATGATGCTTTCCAAACTGTGCTAGTGCCAAGCGATACGGATGAAGTTAGATACGCAGACACACACGCAGACACACACACAGACACACACACACAAAGGAAAGGCACCAAGACCACCTTCAGTAGGTAAATGGATAAAACCAGCTGTGGTCCGTCCACAGTGGAGGATTATTCGGCAGTTAAAAGAAACAAGCCCATGAGCCATGGGGCTATGAAAAGACCTGGGCAAACCATGAACCCATACTGGTAAGTAAGAGAAACTGGTCTGAAGAAATTAAATGCTGTGACAAGTCTGGCTATCTAACATTCTGGAAAAAGCAAAACCACAGAGACAGAAAAAGGTTGCTGGTTGCTTAGAGGCTCAGGGAGGAGAGGGGAGATAAAGCACAGGGGATTTTTAGAGAACTGAAACTCTTATATGATGATCTATACAAATGCATAATGTCAAGCCTTTGTCAAAAACTGAAGAACTGGGGCACCTGGGTGGCTCAGTGGGTTGAGCCTCTGCCTTTGGCTTGGGTCATGATCTCAGGGTCCTGGGATCGAGCCCTGCATTGGGCTCTCTGCTCAGCAGGGAGCCTGCTTTCTCCTCTCTCTCTCTCTGCTTGCCTCTCTACCTACTTGTGATCTCTGTCAAATAAATAAAATCTTTAAAAAAAAAACAAAAACAAAAAACACAAAAAAACTGAAGAACTGCAAAACACAGAGAGGAAACCTTAATGTAAGCCACAGGCTCTGATTCCTAACAACACGTGGCAACTGTCTCAGCAATTACAACAAAGGTACCACACTAACAGAGCAGAAACCAGCTGGGGTGGGTAGGGCACTATCCACTCAGGGTTCTAGAAACCTGAAACTGCTCTTCGGGTGCATGGGTGGCTCAGTAGGTTAAGCACCAGACCCCTGCTTTCAGCTCAGGTCATTGTCTCAGGGTTGTGGGATCAAGACCCCACTGGGCTCCACAGGGAGTCTGAATGAGGGACTCTCTCTCAATTTAAGTTGGAAAAAAAGAAACAAAACTATTCTAAAAAAAAAAAAAAAG
Organism: Mustela putorius furo; assembly: GCF_011764305.1. Classification (NCBI taxonomy): domain Eukaryota; kingdom Metazoa; phylum Chordata; class Mammalia; order Carnivora; family Mustelidae; genus Mustela; species Mustela putorius. The sequence goes on along the minus strand of NW_025421310.1, from coordinate 12,522,321 downwards.
GGATTAATTTCTAAAACTCCACACTCATTACGAAGAAAACGAGAAAATACAAAACATAGATATGCAGACACTGGTGACTACGTTAGCAGACCTTAAAAACACCTCAACCCCAGGGTGCCTAGCCGGCCCAGTTGGCAGCACATGACACTTTTGATCTCGGGGTTATGAGATCAAGCCCCACAATGGATATAGAGGGGACTTAAAATCTTAAAAAAAAAAAAAAAAAAAAAAAAAACACGCCTCAGGGGTGCCTGGGTGGCTCAGTGGGTTAAAGCCTCTGCCTTCGGCTCAGGTCAGGTCCTGGGATTGAGACCCGCATCAGGCTCTCTGCTCGGCAGAGAGCCTGCGTCCCCCTCTCTCTCTGCCTCTCTGCCTACTTGTGATCTCTCTCGCTGTGTCAAATAAATAAATAAAATTAAAAACAAACAAACAAACAAAAAACGCCTCAGCCCCTAGTTATCAATCAAAGCTGTGCTGTGCCCTGCATTCCTTGTCTTGGTCAGGTTTAATGTCTGAGTCCCTGTTAGCAGATCAAGGTCAACGACAGCACTGTACAGTAATCACCTGTTAGGATGGACAATGGGATACTTAGGGTATGTTTTAGAGCTACTAGCTTTAAAAGCATTTTTCATGAAAACTTGAAAAACTATGTTGATTTCTCTTCTCAGAGATTTTGCTGGGGTGGGGACAAACAGCCCACAAACCAAATACTTCAACCACGTATCTAAGTTCAGGGTTACGACAGCATAAACGTCTGACTTCTGCCTCCGCAGCATTTGAGATAATTTACTCCTGTAAAACCATTCCATTCTCTAGCTGATTTTCCAGGAAAGGTCATTTCTGAATAGGGGCAGACAGCCGTACTAGGGATAAACCAGCAGGTTTCTTGGGACGGGGACATCCTCAGTCCCGCCCGGGTCATGGGAGGAAGGGTCTTAAGAGCGTGGCCAATGGAAATCGGCCACTGCCTGGGCTCCAACCCCTGCTCCTGAGCTATAGGGCTGGGACCTGGCTGGTTTCCTAGCTCTGTTTCCTCACCTGTACAGTGGGGATAAAAACAGGATGTCATCTTGCAGGCTTAAAATCCATATAAAGTGCCGTGCAAGAGTGCTCGGCACACAGCAAATGCTCGGCAAACACAGGCCTGACCTCACTCCCAGCTCCGCGGGGCCCCCCCGAGCAGCAGTTACTCACCGGCGCGTACGGAGGACTGTACTCTCGGTACTTGCGGTGCCCCTTCTCGCTAGGACTGAAATCCGAGTCATCTGAGAAGTCCGAGAAGTCATCGCTGGAAGAAGCGTGGCGCTGTAGTGACAGGGGAAGTGAGCTCAGTGACTGCCGCGGGCTGGCCCGCTGGCAGAGTCAGCCTGGGGACAAACCCTGCTCGAATGTGCCGAAGGGCTCTGCGCTCTAGAGAAACGCCTCACCTGGGGGCATTGAGTGGCAGTAGAGCGTGAGCTACCAACTCTTTAAGGGGAAAAAAAAGCTCTTTATCTAATTTGGGGAAGGAATAAATGACACTATTAAGAGTGGCCTCTGGCCTATGCGACCAGCGTGGCCCGGGGGCTCTCAGGCCAGGCCCCGTGCCATGTAGCCTGGCCCCAGCGTGCCCTCCTGGACCTACTTTGTGCTTGGATTTCCTCCTCTTCTTCGACCTCCTCTTCTCCTTCTCCCGCTCTTTCTTCCGCTTCCGCTTCAGTCTCCTGTGCGACTTCTCCTCATCTGAGTCGCTATGGTGCTTCTCCCCCTTTTCCTTCCGGCTCCTCTCAGGCCCTCCGGAGGTGTCCTGGGTCTCCTCGGCCCCATCATCTTCCAATTCACCTTCTTCCAACTCACCATCTTCCCTATAAACCAACCCCAAAGAAATATGAACCCAGGGTGAACCCAGGGTGTGAGAGGAGATGTCCACAGGCCCCAGGCTGCCCGCCGCTGACAGGCACACGGAGCCTGGCTGCTGTGAGGGAGGCCTTCCTCAGGAGGACATAAGGGCCACTGCCTCTCGTCCCAGCCCGCACCCTCCCCCCTCAAAAAAGGGCTGCGTCCGCTTTCATATCACCTGGCTGGGGGTGGGGGGAGGGAGCAACACATCGGAACTTAAAAGTACTGACACTGAGACCAGCACAACTCTAAGCCACGATTTCTCAAAGTGCTCCAAAGGACTAGGGTTCTAAGAAGAAAGGTGACAAGGTTCCGTGGTCAAATGAGGTGAGGAAAGTCCCATCCTGGGGCTTCACAGTGCTTAATGCTCTAACAGAAGTTCCCAAATGTTTTACCATCAAGAAACCTGTAAAACCCTGTGTTCAAGCATTTCCAAAGCTTACTCGCCACAGAGGCTGCTTATCTCAGGGGACACGGACCAGCCACAGTCCCCAAGTGCCGGGGTGCATGGTGGCCTGAGGTCACTGGTAAGCCCTGGGAGCTGAGGCCCAGTGGAGACAGGGCCGTGACTCTGAACCAGGTGCGGCCCCCACGCTCCAGGGTCCTACCCATGGTCAGGCCTGGACTGCGCCTGAGGATGTGAAATGTATTTTACCAAAGCCCCATAAAGAAGTGCGAGTGATCAGCTCTGGTTTCAAGTCTGAGCCACACCCTTAGCTGCACAGCTCTATGCTGTGGAGTGGGGGGCAACCAAGCAGCTGGGGAAGGGGAAGGGGTAAGGGAAGGGTCCCAGACCCCTCCTGAGGTCCTCTCCTAACAGCTGTGAGAGTACCCACAGAAGGGGTCCCCCCACCCCACGGCTCTGAACCCAGGGATCCCTTCTGGCTCCCCTTCCTATTTTGTCACTTCCCCCCTGTGACCCGCATCCCTACCCTAGTACTTGAAAAAATAAGAGCACTCTCCAGACACTGCCAACAGGACATTCTAAATGTCTAACTATCTGCAGGGTGGGGTGAAGGTGTGGGGATACATTGGGTTAAGGAGAAAAGCAACTGGAAAAAGAATCCAGTTTTTAGCCAAACCCACGGACACATTCTCGTACACAAGTACAGGAGTTGGTTGAAAAAAAAATAAATTAAGTTTTCAAATCTTTTAAAACCTCCCAGAGTTCCTGCTGTATGACCAGGGAAGGGTATGTGTGAGAATATGAAAGATCCTTCCTTCTCTATTAATTAAGACCGCAAATGAAGATGGAGAGAACATAAATAGTGGCGTAACGAATCTGGGACCCAAATGGCTACCCACAACAGAACGAATCCAGGCAGCAAAGACCTCACTGCTCAGACGAGACCGGGGCCAGTGTGAGAACAAGCCCACCACGTGAGTGGGCGCCCAGTACCCCTGCAGGGGGCACACTGAAGAAACACCACACTGGTGATTCTCCCAGAGGCCCTCGCGCCATCCCCTCTGTCCAGATGTCAAGGATGCAGACAAGAGGAGGCTCTCTTTATTCTCATTCCCAATTCAACGGGGTCGGGTCAGCTTATAACCCAAGTGGTCCCAAACTCAGATACCCCAGCAGAGGTCAAGGGCAGCTCCCACAGACACAGTGCAGGACACAAAATTTGCTCTGATGTTTCAAAGGAAAACAAGACAGGAAGGTGACCAATGGATGCATCGCGTGGCTTCCTTGCAAACCGCCAAGTTGGGGGGTGGGGGAGTCAGCCCCACAGGAAGATGTGGAGCAAAGCTGGGAGGAGCCAGCATTCCTCACAAGTGAGGCACCTTCTGGCAGGGGCTTGGGTGCAGCCTACGGAACAGGGTGTGGGACAGAGCTGCCTGGGCTGCAGTGGCCTTGCCCTTAGTCAAAGTACGACCAACTGGGGAAACTGGTTTCTGTGAGCCAGCCAGCCAGAGGGAGTGGCTGTTAAAGGGCAGCCTGGCACACTCCCTGCTGCCTAGAGCTGTGGACACCCCGGGGAGGGTGGTATTATTACTGGAGCAAACATGATGCGTGTTCCTGCTGGAACACCGTGGGCAGGCCCAGTCGCCACACCCCAGGAGAAAACACAGGGAGATGTGGCCAGACCACACATACGGACATTACGGAGCAGAGGAAGGCCCAGAGACAAACCAGAAACATAGGCAGACCTTCCATGAAGAAAAGCTAAAAAGAGCATCACTCTTGACAATAGTCTGGACAGGAAAAAGGGCAGAGGGACATGGTGAAAATTACCCAGAAGCCCAGGGCAAGCAGGGGTGAAGGGAACACGGGAAGACAAGAATGGCCCCCAGAAGCCCCGGTTCCAGAAAACAAGGTTCCAATAGCAAGACCCCTTCAACCCTCTTGTTTCCAGAAAGGAGGATTTCAAAGGGAGAGGAGGTGAAGGGACTTGTCAGAAGCAGACAGCCCAGACACTCCCTCACCCCCGCCCACTCGGGGGGAGGACACCAGGACAGGGCAGAGAAAGGTCCTGCCCAAAATCAGTGGGGGCCACCGCCCCTGTCCTCCTGCCACACACCAGCTTGCTGGACAGCGCAGGCCAGTCTCTGTCTAACACCTGGGGAAAGGACACAAAGACCATTCAAGCAACTCCAAAGCCTTGATGGTGGCCAAGGATGATCCCAGAAGGCGGCCTTTTCATTCCAAAGCACTTCCCAAAGCAGGGAAGGACAGCACTCAAATCCGCCCTATGAAGACCCTGGGCCAAGGAGCGAGTCTCTTCATTCCAACACCTCCGGGACACCTGGGCTCAGTGACAATCTAGCACACAACTGTTTATAAAATGGGGGTGAATACTCAGAACTTTGTTTCCTGAGACGGACCTGGGAGAAACTGAGAAATACACAGTATAAAAACCAACAGGTGGTGACTTACGAAGGGAAACGGGAGACTGGAGGGGACAGAGACGGGGACACTCCAGTGACCAGTGTGCATTCTCGGCACCATCCGGCCATGCTGTGCTCTGAAGCTTCTCAGAGCCCTGGGCTGACCTCTGGTCACCCGCAGGGTCACCCCTATGCTACCACGGGAAACTCACAACTCGCCGCCCAATGTCCTGCATGAATACGGGATCTGTTTCAAGAGGAGAAAGAGGACAAAAAAAGACAAGACGACCAAACCCGCTGGGACCGGGGCAGAAATCCTGGGGGGCACAGACACACCCTGCACGAAAGCAGTCTCCACAAACAGCAGCCTGGCTTCAGTGGTGCCACTTCCCAGACAGCCAGCAAAACCCATGTCAGAGTGGGATTAAACACCGAGGGAGCGCGCCTAATAGAGTGTGACATAATCCCTCAAGAAAAGTGGGGGAAGCCCCGTCGCGCTAATCATTTCAATCTAGACCTGCCAAACCCTCTTGAGACCAGCATGCAGGAGAAAGCCTGCGGCGTCAGCCGGAGCCGGGACGACCTTATTCCCAGAGCCTGGACTGGCAACTTCCCAGCATGGCTGCCCTGGGGTTGGCCTGCCAGGGCCATTAGGGACGGGAAGCCAACCAAGCCGGGGGACTGCCTTGGAACCGGCACCCAGGAGGGAATGGGCAGAGGCCAACGACTTGCCGAGGGTCAGAGCAGTCTCGTGCCTCCTGGACCAAAGCTTCCAGGGCATTTAAATTTCCATTCACAGAGCTGGTGACAGCCAGCTCCTCTTCTCGGGTCAAAGACCAGATCTGGACGCCCATTCTAAGGACTGCCCATTTGGCCACTCCACGGGGCACGTTAGAGTGCTGAATTCATCATACACCATGGGCTTGGCCAAAACAGAACTGGGTAAAGAAACCTCAGGATTCAAAGTAGGCGGGCCCTAGCCACCAGCCTACAGATTCGGGCACGGGGCTCTGTCCTGCCAGCCGAGTGACAACCAGCTCTGCTTGTTCCCTTAGCAGCGCACGATTAACTTAGCCTTGGTTTTCCCATCTGTGGAATGGGATAACTGTGGTACCTACAAGGATTTTTCGGGTTAAATGAAATAACATGGGTAAAGCCCTTGACACGAGAAAAGTACCAACTACCAAATGAAAAGCAGCTACTGATTTCAAGAACCAGCTACCATGAGCGTGCCTCTGCATGGATAACCCTGAACTGGCCCAGATGCTCACTGGAAAGCGTCCCCCCCCCCACCTTGGGGGCCACCGCTAACTGCTGGCCAGCTAGTCCCCACTTCACTTGGCCCCACCGCGCATGCACAATCATCTCCCGACAAATCCCGCTGCTGAAACTGACAAACCAACATCTTCCTCAGCTCTGATCTAGCTGGAAAGAGAAAGTAACCAAGTGGCTGACCCTAAAGTATCCAAGTGGCCCCCTAAAAAAAAGGGCACCTGGGTGGCTCAGTGGGTTAAGCCTCCGCCTTCAGCTCGGGTCAAGGTCTTGGGGTCCTGGAATCGAGTCCCACATCGGGCTCTCTGCTCAGTGGGGAGCCTGCTTCTCCCTCTCTCTCTCTGCCTGCTTGTAATCGCTCTCCCTCCCTCTCTCTCTCTGTCAAATAAATAAATAAATAAAATATTAAAAAAACAAAAACAAAAACAAATGAAGCTGCCCAACATGGAAATTCTCTAGACAAGAGATCTGGATGGAAGCTGCAAGGCGCCCGGGTTTGTGGCTCAATCTGGTTTACGAAATAAAATGGGGGAGGGGAGTGCGCCCAAAAAAAAAAAAAGAAAAGAAAAGGTGGAAACTCATGGGAACAGTGGCTGTTACCTGAAGATCATGAGAGCCCTTGACAAGAGACGGCTAGGTTAATGTGAAGGTCAGGGTTATGATCATTAACTGCCCAAGCGCTCAACAAATTGCCTGGGTAGGCTCTGAATGACCTATTAACTAGGGACAAAATTATAAAATTACAAGGAGGCTCTGCCTCTTCAAATGTCTAACGACAGGCCTAAACGCAGAAGTCCCCAAAGTCCCCAAATTGACGTGTGGGGTAGTTGTTTACTAGGAAGGAGTGAAGGCACAGAGCCTTTTCCTCCACTGACAAGGAGGTGGGACAGCCCCAGGGGTGGGGAGGAACCTCACTGAGGGATTTTCAGAGGCAGGAAATTCTTGAAATAAGCCTCTGGGTCTTGCACATGTTTTTCAGTGTCCTTACTACCTAGGTTCATCAACCAGAAATCGAGAACAAATGGGCTGTGTCTCCGTTTCCCTCAACATTCTCAGGTGGGGTCGCAGGAGACTGTGACATCACACCACGGTAACATGGTAACATGCCCACATCACAGACACCACCTCACCCGAGCAGACAAGCACAAACCAAGCAGGGGAGAAGAGAAGCCTGACAACCACCAGCACCCCGAGTCCCCCACTTCAACAACGTGAGTGGAAGAGCCTGCCCGGGGTTGGGATTCAGCCAGGAACACACCTACCGCCATAACCGAGAAATGTGAACCAGGTCTGGGTATTTCAGATACTGAGTAATTACTGTTAATCTTGTTAGAGAGAATCACGGTTTTGTGGTTCTATTTTTAAAAAGATCTTTAAGCTAGAAATATGCGCTGAAGACTCTGCAGGTGGGATGAGGTGAAATCTGGGATCTGCTTTAAAATACCCAGGGCAGGGTGCCTGGGTGGCTCAGTGGTTAAGCCGCTGCCTTCGGCTCAGGTCATGATCTCAGGGTCCTGGGATCGAGTCCCGTATCGGGCTCTCTGCTCTGCAGGGAGCCTGCTTCCTCCTCTCTCTCTCTCTCTGCCTGCCTCTCTGCCTACTTGTGATTTCTCTCTGTCAAATAAATAAATAAAATCTTTAAAAAAAAAAAATAAATAAAATAAAATAAAATACCCAGGGCAGATGGAGGATGTAGGGAGACGAAGCAGAACCGGCAAAATGTACATAACTGTTGAAACTGGGTGGGTGATGGTCCTTCTCTCATGAAAATGCCAGAAAACTTCCACAGTAAGTTATAAAAAAAAAAAAAAAAGAAAGAAAGACAGACAAACAATGGCCTGGGTGGGGACCACCTCAGCAAGGTGCGGAGAGGTTGTCAAGGAAAGCAGAGAGCTAGAGTCTGGGGTCAGGGAAAAGGGGGTGGGGGGAGGCTTCTTCATTCCTCATCAAGTCCTTACCTCTTGCCCTGATTTCCACAATGACAAAACCTGCCTGCCTGAATACATGAGGGTCTTAGACACCAAAAGCAGTAGGAAGTATTCATTACAAACATTCTGTATTAGCAACCTCCAAGCCAGGTCCCATACTACTGAGCTCCCGTCTACTTGTCTCACACCAAGGCTTAGTAACAAACCTACATGGGTCGTGGGTCCTCAGCATGCCCTTTTACAGAAAGGCTGGAAGAGAAGAAATCTGCCTGTAGGGTCAAGACAGGAAGAAACAAAACTGGACCAAGTCCTGGGCTCTCCGGCTCCAGGCCCAACTCAGAACCTCTACCTTTGAGATAATTAGAAATTATCTGAAAGAGAATTAATTCAACGGGCCAGCCGACAAAATTTCTGCCCTGAAATTCGTAACTAGGCTGGCAAAAATAAGACTGATGCACAGAAAATGGATTAAATGAAACAGTATCCCAAGAAAGGCCAAAATGAAATATTAAGACTGGGCGAGGTCCTTAACACTCTTGTATCGGGGGGGGGGGGTTTTTCAACTGCAAAGTGAGAGGCGCCCAGGTGGCTCAGTTGGTTGGGCAGCTGCCCTCTGCCCGGGTCACGACCCCGGGATTGAGCCCTGGGTCAGGCTCCCTGTACAGCAGGGAGTCTTCTCCCTCTCCCTCTCTCATGTAAATAAAGACAATATTTTATAAATAAATAAATAAATAAACCTGCCAAGTGAAGGCAAAGACAGAACCTCTGAAACAGATGAATCCTCACGGGAAAAATTCCCTGAGACCATGTGACTCAAGTGCTTAGCACTACCCTGGCCCAGAATAAGTCTTTAGGAGGAAAAACTATTAGGAGAAAAACCTCTATTTTCCCTCTATTAGGAGGAAAAACTGTTATGTGAAGACACGAGGCAAATACAGTCCTTCCAACATCAAATACAGGTAACTGAGACATTCAGAACTCTGACCAAAGCCTTTGGATAGTTCAGGGAATGAGGACACAGAAAGGTCCAAGGAATCCTAGCCAAAACCCAAGTAAAGGGGCTTCTCTCCAGAAGGACAGAAAGCAAGGGGAATCCCAGAGAAGGAAATTCCCGAATCATCCAACACCAGAAGGAATGCTTCATCCCAAAGGGTGCAGCGTCGTACTAGGGTCAGTCCAAGCACACAAACTCTTTTGGAGCATTTCTGCAGAGCTTCAAACCCATTGAGAAAAAACCTGGCCTGCCGGAGGAGTCTTACGGAACCAAGGGGCATTTCCTTTGCCTGAGCGGCTCCACTCCACTCCCACTCTTAACACGGCTCCTGTTCCTGATAAAGATCTCTCTCTGATCCAAGTTCCTCCTGTCAGATAAATCTCTGAAACTGGCTTCTCGGCAACAGTTTCCTTTTTTCTTTTTTTAAGATTTTATTTATTTATTTGACAGAGAGAGACACAGTGAGAGAGGGAACACAAGTAGGGGGAGTGGGAGGAGAAGCAGGCTCCCCGCTGAGCAGGGATGATGGAGGGCTCCATCCCAGGACCCTGGGATCATGACCTGAGCTGAAGGCAGATACTTAAATGACTGAGCCACCAAGGCTCCCCACAACAGTTTCCTAATCACCTTCTCACACCAGCCATACTTTAGACTGCTTACAGCTGGAAAGATGCTGGTTCTCATCCAAAGAGGCCTGATTTTTTTTTTAAAGGAGGTCTGATTTCTATTATTCCCGAAAGGAAAATCAAATCACTGAACTAGGGAACCAAGACTCTTCTTGTCTGTAACTTTTTCTGGAGAAATGTTTGGTTCCACTCAACGTACGTTCAACTAAGACAAAGGATGTATTTTCAACTCAAAAGAAGCTGGGCCTCGGATGACTAAGATTCTGTGTTCACACACCGCTCAAGAGCTGAAGGAGAACTGCAATTACCCATACGCAATGCTTTGTGAACTTCCAGGCAACTGTGGGCTCCCGGAGGGCACAGCAGAGGCTGGCAGTCACCTGACTTTCCAAGGGCGCAGCACAGGGCCAGGCTCAGACTGGCTGGGCCCCTGTGATGTATTCCACACAAACGCAGCAGCAACCTCAGCACTGCACACCCTCGTGGCCAGCTGCATCAACACGGACACTGGACAGTAACCTGGATCACCGTAAAACTCTAAGGAGGTGATGGAGGTCTTGTCTTTAATGGAAAACTCATTTGCTGAGTGTTTCTCGAGGGCCCCAAGAGGCCAGAGGGGGACAAAAGCCTACACGTCAAAGTGACCAGCCGTCAAGCACTTCCCAGGGAGGGGGCCCACCTCTGTTGCCAAGAAGCTAAGGTCCCTGGGGCTGCTCTGGTGTGCCCCGCAATGGCAGGGAGGGCCTGGAATCCCAAGGAAACCTAAACCCTCGTGTCTGTTAGGAAAATGAGGAGAGCAATAACCCAAGCCACCTGCAAAGGACATCGAGCCAATGTCACTCAAGTCTGCCCCGGCTCCCCGGGGTCGGGCCCTAAGAGGGATGTGTCAGCTGTGATCGGCTTCCACACTAGCTTCAAGAAGTTTCCGGCTACTTCTAATAAATGAAAATCCCTTAATTTTAAGATTCGGAAGGCCAGGCTCGGGGCCTCTATGGGCAGTGGAAGGAGTGGAACACAGGGCAGACAGAGCTACAGGGTCATGGAGGGACAACACAACTCTCTCTCTCTAAGGCATGCTTTTTTGTTTGTTTGTTTTTAAATAACTTAAAGTAAGCTCTACACCCAAGGTGGGGCTCGAACTGACCACCCCAAGAGCAAGAGATGCATGCTCTACTGACTGGGCCAGCAAGTCGGGACCAACTTTAAAGGAGTACCTGTATTCCCTGCATGCCTTCCCACCACCTCCGCCACCACGACAGAAATCACGGCAGCTGCTGGGTAGGTAGTAGGTGCATCACAGCAGAGGGTGGGAGCAGCCTTCTCTTTAAAGGGCCGAAGAGTACATACTGTAGGCTTTGAGGGCCACAAAGTCTCTGTCCCAACAACTCAACACTGCTGTTCAACACAAAGGTAACCACAGACCTTATAAATCAATGGGCGTGGCTATGTTCCAATAAAACTTTACTCCGAATTAAAAAAAAAAAAAAAAAAAAGCCAGGTGGGCAGGCTTTGATGGGAGAGCCACATTCTCTCCACCCCTGTCCTATCAGAAGTGACTTTTAAACTTTGACCTTGACCCGCATCTCCTCCTTTACATTCCTCTCAAACTAGTCTTCAGAATGTTTCAGGGTTTAAAACTCCACCGCATTCTGCTTTTTTCTCATTTCTTTGTGTTTCAAATGCAGGAGACAAATCAATACATGGGACTTTGTAACCTACTAATGACCGCACACCGCAGTTTGAAAATGTCAGCTCCAAGACGCATTTGGGTAGAGAGCTGGGGTCTGGGTACAGGCTGCCCAGGGTTCTAATTCTAACTCTGTCTCCACACCCCTTAGCTCTGTGACCTTGGACAAGTGACTTCATTTCTGTTTCCAATTCTCATTCTCAGCGTAGGGCTGAGGCTGAGCTATCACACTGGAAGCACTTTGAAGGTCCCTGGCAGGTCATCCCTGCCCTTCTTATGACAAGAGACCCTGTCACATCTTTGGGAAGACTAAGTCAATGACTCACGAGTATCACATCCACGCTGTCTACCGCTCCCCATCACCTCTCTTCCAGAAGGGGACCGACCCCAGCTTAGAGGAAACAAATGGAAACCCATGCCCTTCTAGGCTTTATGCTTCCGGAGTTCATGGCTTCCGGGATCACTCGACAAGGACGACAGGGACAAGGGAATCTGGTGCTCAGCGAACTGGTGGATCAGCCTGTGACCCAGCCACTCAGCCTCACCCTGCAGTTCATTTTTAAGGCACTTTCTTCTCAGGTGGGTACTGAGAGCTGCCACAGGGGCAGCAAACCCTTGACCCTGACCGTGGCCAGAAGTTGCAGGCGTCAGACACGGGAAGGAAATCCGAGGCCTGCTACAGGCAGTAACAACCTTTGCCCAAATCTAAATAAAGTCCGCAGGAGAGAAGAGCACGCTGCACACTCTGAAAACTTTTCTGCTCCAAGAAAAGCACGGGACAAGCCTGACTGCTGAATGAACAAAACCTTGACTGACTCAGCCCAATTACGGAGGGGCAGGGGAATTGTGGAGCTGGGACAGGCCTTGCTGCCTTCTGGAGACTCTAAAGAGCGATGGTCAAGGACTAAGATTAAGGGGATGAGACCAGTGAGCAGTGGGTTAGGTGCTACAGCCCTGTGCGCTCAGCTCTCAGGAAGCCTACCACAGTCGGAGCACAAGTACGGATCCTAACTGCCAAAAACGAACACGGGAAGGTCATCAGCATAAAGCTCAAGATACCAGGCTGTTCCAGCATCTGTAATAAGGGTGCTGAGAAAGCAAGACATGCTTTAAGATGGTTTCCACAAAGTTTCCACCCCGATCTGCTCCCTGCAATGAAATAAACTGGCCAGAAACCTGAGCTGGAAGATAAACCGACTTCCCTCAAAAACACAGATGTTAGGCTTGCTTCTGTTTACACACCAGACAATAAATTCTCAGGTGTTTTTTTTTTTTTTCCTTTAGTAGGGACAGCAAAAAGCTAATGAAACCAAGATTCGCTGAATGCCAGGCATTGTGCGGGTGTCCATGTATGCCCACTTGACTGCGGTGACCCTGAGAAACGGCCGTTATCCTTAGTGCCCACTGTAGGGAGAGCCAGGCCTGAACACAACCTTATCTGTCTCCAAAGGCCACACTGTTCCTTCCTATCCTGTTGCCACCTCCCGCGTTCAGATGTCACCACTTGCCTTACAAATAGGAGCTGAGTCACCAATTCACACAGATATGAATGCAGCAAAATAAGTAAATAAAATACACACGGAGGGAAAAAAAAAGTACGAGACAGATTCTCTATTCTGAGCAATTTCGCCAAGAGACACAAACTACGCTCCCAGCAAATGTCCTGTACTAGAATAAAAAATTATTCCAACAGCAGGATGTGACTGGGTTTACATGAACTGAGGGCGGGCCCGTGTCTTCGTTTTGTCATCAACTGATTGAGGCAGAAATGTGAAAATTGCCCACGTAGGCTCCTACCATTGCTAAGAAACCCTGCACCCTTTTTCCAGGACCGCTGTCTTCGGCAACCATCAGAGCAAAATCACTGCATCGCAAAGATGTGGCTGATAAATTTGGAAAGCCCAATCCGGGAAAGTCTCGCTCCCCGCCGACAGTCACGGTTTTACTTTGGACTTAACCAAATGAACTTTAGAGGCCCACCCAAACAGGCAGCTTTTTCACTCTTTCCAGTTGGTTTTAATCATGAAACCAGCCTCAAATCATTGATTCTGACAAGACTCCCATTACCAATGAGCAGACAGCTCCTGCAGAGGCTTGAATCAACTTCCTAAATGCCAACTACCAGGAACCCCAGAAATCAGCCTTTTGTCTCCCACTGTGGCAGAAGCTTTGTTGCCAAGGTACAGGCAAGAACCTTGCTCGCTTAGAAACGCAGCCACTCACTCACTGTTTGCCCTGACTCTGTCACTCAACTTCCTACCCCAGGGTCAAAACCCCCTGTTCTGGTACTAGACAATTTCGTCCACAGGGACCAAAACCTAGAGCTTTCCACAGAGGTGGGAAATTAGTAATTTTCACCAGGCAAGTATTTGCCGTAACTGGACCTGGCTTCTAGAAGATGGTTCTAGGGACTTAAAAGCGACAAAAACCTAGCGGAGGGGAACAGCAAATAAGGCCACCCTGAGACATCCATCCCTCCCCTACTGGGGCAGGGGAAAGATCTAAGAGAAAGGAGCAGAAGTGGAGGCATTATTTAAGGATAAACTACTAAATCAGCCCAATACGGAATTGTCTACATTCAACTGGATGGAAACAAACTCAGAGTCAACCATTCAGCTCTAATGGGCCAGGTAGGCCAATGGCTGGGAAAGCCTTCATTTCCACAGGTGCAGAAGTTCCCCCTTGGGATCAACCTTCCTGGCCAAGCAAAAGCCACAGGGTTGTCCTTCTAGAATAGCTCACTATACTTAAAAATCTTGACTTGTCAAGAATCAAAAACTTTACCTTCCAAGCAAATAGAAACCCAATCTGGAAGATAGAGGACAGTCTGTGAATCAGAAAGCCCTGTTGGGGGGGGGGGGAATCCTCATTCTCTTTTGAAGAACAAATTTGAGGAGTAAAAAATGAAGGGGTTTTAGGACCAGAATATCCCTGTTTTCAGGGTCACAATTGGTTGTATTTCTACCAGGATATTTTAATTTGCTTTCCCATTAAGCTTCTCCCCAGAGAATATAACAATTTTAAAGATTTCAAGTGTCTAAGAGGTGCTGTTAAATCAGGGATTCTGAGTGACACCCTTTTTTTTTTCTCTTTCTTTGCAACATCCATTAATTTGAATTTTAACTAGTACTGGTACATCAGTTTAGGGGGAAAAAAAAGGCAGTACTGTGACATTTCAAAAACAAAGACTATCGAAGTACAGTTTGACATAATTACTGGGGCTTCTTGGTTTTCAGGAGAGGAGAGTCCTTTGAAAACGGAAAAAAAACAATAAACCCTTGTGTTGATATGCCTGAGTACTCTCTAAATGTTTGGGATAATACTTTTAAGTTCAATGAATGACTGCTAAAATTTTCACTTACAAAAGAAGTAAAGTTAAACAAGCATCCTCCGACAACTTAGTCGCCCTCGAAACTTGGAAGGTTCCTCTGTTAGCATCCAGTTTCTGCACTTGGCTCCTGGAGGAGGAATTTCACCAAGGAGGGAAAACTTCAGATAAATGCAGTCCGTTTTCAGCTGACCCTGTGCACTTGATCGTGTGTTCAGTTTGTGCTTCAGACATTATTTTTTTTTGCAGGATACTGTACTGTGTGGACACTTCTTCCTCCCACAACTTGTTTTACATACCTAAGATCACCACTTCATAGCAGTTAGGTTGTGAGGATATGGAGAGAAAAGAATAAAACCAGTGGCCCCACTTAATTGCAGTTTACGGTTCCTCATCCCAACGTAAGTGAACTTTTTTTTTTCTCCTAAGAATGGGGGGAAAAAAAAAGGAAACAGGATCTTTCGGAGGGGAAAACTGGGCTGTGTGTTAATAAAAAGTTTTCACTACCAAAGTACATCAGGGACCCAAAGTGGGCAAGATGGAAAATGGAACTTCAACGTGTTTTGTTTTTTAACGGAAGAACTTATGCTTGTAAAACACATCAGAAGTAGTATTTGGTTCTGCAAGTCATTTCTGTTGCTGTTTTTATCTTGTATGTGTTGGTGGGGGGGGCAGGGGGCTGGAGGAAGTGTTCTCTCCACCATGACTGGGCGTGTTTGCATCAACTTTTCACGGTCAGGCATGTGCTTTCGAACAAAGGAACAGTGGAGACAGAGAGAGGAGATTGGGGCTTGACACGCGTTACAGATTTGGTGCTTAAACAGTACTTACAAATGACTTGCTTAATTTAAACGTCCATCACCATAAGAGACATTGGAGTAAAAGGAGCAAATTGAATCTACTTGAACCACAATCTTTTTTGGGGGGGGGAGGAGTGGGAGGGAGGGAGGACCTTAACTCGAATGCAAGTATCATAAACCAAATTTAGTTAACCTCGTCTCCTACAAATGGACCTGAAGTATCCACTTTCTTCAAAGATGAAGGCTGGAGACAAAGCAATGGACAGAAATGGAGAGAGGGATACCAAGAGCTTGAAAACATGGGCCTTTTACGTAAGTTTTTGTCACGTTACAGTAACGCTTTTTTTTTTCCTTTGAGAAAACTGTGTACGACAAATTAAAAAAACTAAAGATCAAAAGGATGTGCAAGTCTTAAAGGGTTCAACTGGGTTTAGAATCCTGATTTGAACATATAAATTCACTCAAGCATCACTTTGGTCTAAAGGCAGGAGGAAGGCAGGCAGGAAAGGGACAAAAAGAGGGAGATAATTGAATTACTCAATAAAAGAGGCTACTTACCATCCCAACCCATTGTAAGACATACACTTCTGACATAAGAGAACTCCTTAGAGGTCGAATAAAGCGTGTAAGCACCTTTGAGTAATGCACCTGCCCCCAAGAGAGGGCCCGGAAGCCCAACGTGGGCTTAGCGCACAGACCTTTGCTAATCTGTTTATTTCCTTGAACTGGAAGCAGGCTGCGATGGGCTGCGATTCCCAGGACGATACATTTAATTAGAACAAAACAGAAAACAAAAAAAAAAATTTTTGTAAAAGCTCACCAAACTGCTGCACTTGTGTCTCTGAATGTGGGTGGCATTTCTTTTAAAAGGCAAAGTATGGTCTGTGAAGGAGAAAGGGAAAAGGGGAGGTGGAAGTGGGGAGAAGGGGCCGTGGTACCTGGCAAGGAAGCCCTAGCTGAGACCCCTATCTAGGGGAAGATCCTGAAAGCGATTCCCCAGCCCCGGCTGCTGTGGGGCAGCCATCTGTCCAGCGCGATCTCTTCCCCTCCCCACCCCCACTCCTCCTCAGACTGCCTTTCCTGCCGGTGGAAAACCTCCTTCCATTTCCAAATCCACTCTCTAGACACCTCTTCCCCTACCCCACCAGGAAAGGGAGGGCAAACCCTGCGCCCCAAACCCCTGGAGCAAGGGAGACCGAGGCCCCAATCTTGCCCTGAAATGCGCCGGGCTGGCGCCTTTATCACCTTCCAGAACAGGGCGTGGGGCAAACCCATTTCGCACTTAATAAAGGGGAAGGGGGGGGCGCTCCCTTTCACCCCCTGCCAAAGCACAAAAAACCCTCGTTTTCTCTCCCGGAAGGGATGGCGCCCCATTTTAGCCCGAAAGAGGAGGGAACCCCATGAGAAAGAAGAGACCAACTTCCTCTCCCCTCCAAGGCAGGGAAACCAGACCTCCATCCCCCCCACCAACCCCGCCAAAAACGCAGCACCTACCTACGAAAAACGAGAGGACCCCTGCCTTTAAGAAAAACACGGGGAAGGGGCTTCTCCCCCAAAGAGGGCAGGGGCTTCCATCAAGGGAGCTTGAGATCCGGCCCCCCCACCAATTTTGCTCTCTAGGGTAGAGCTAGGAAACACCTCCCGCCAAAAAGTGCGAGTGCCCCCACCCGAAGCACCCCCCCAAAAGGATGGAGAGAAAACTGAACGAACCCCCACTTTCTGCCTAAGAAAACTAGGGTACCTCTCTAAGTAGGGCAGGGCACACCTCCCGCAAAAGAAAGGATACTGCCAGGGACTGGGAGACCCCAACTCCAAACCCCTAAGAGCGGGGCTACTGCTCGAGATCCCCCCCCCCCCGCCAAAAGGGTCCGGGAGCCCCTCCCCCATCCCCTTCCCCGAAGCCAGGCGACGGGCAGGCTGGCCGATGGCTGCCAGCTCCGGGCGCTGGGGCAGCCAGGACCCCCGTGAGCCTTCGCAGCCCCCCCCAGCGCCCCCTCCCCAGGGCGGGCGGGCGGGCGGGCGCGGGGGTCCGGGGGGCGCCTCCTCACCTTCCCCTCAGCATGGCGCCCAAAAAAGACAGAGCGAGAGCGAGGGAGAGCGGGCGAGCGCCGCGAGGGGGGGGAAACGCATGAGGCCAGGAGAGAAAGCAAGCGAGAAAGAGCGAGCGAGCGAGAGACACCCACCGACCCCGCCCTTCCTCCTCCTCCTCCTCCTCCGCTGCCCGGCCCAACATGGCGGCCGCCCCCCTTCCTCCTCCTCCTCCTCTTCCTCCCCCCGGGGACGCCGCCCCGGCCGGGCCGGGGGCCTGACCTGTCGTCAGGGAGCGGGAGGCGGTGGTGGAGGAGGTGCGGGGTGGCCGGGCAGGCGTCGGGGGAACACGGAGGAGGCGAAGGCGTTGATGGCGGCGGCGGCGATGGCGGCTGCGGCGACTCTGATGGTGGCGGCGGGGGGGTCCCGGGCGCGGCCTCCATAGTTCCTTTGGGGGGGAGGGGATGTTAATGCACGAAAAAGGACTGCTTGGGCGTGGCGGGAGGGGCACACTTCAGCTCTGAGGGCTCCTGATAGGAATGGGTATATATTTTTTCGGTTTCGGAATCACCTCTGCGCCGACCTCCGCGTAGGCCGCGCGGCCTAGGCCTTGGCGGGCCGCTCGCCGCCTTTCTTCGCAGCCCGCCCCTGGGGTCACTCGCTCACGGGCGCGGGGCCCTCATCGGGGCGAGAGCCCCCACACACACCTCCCCCGCGGGCCCGGAGGTGGGGGACCCGGGAGACACGGACACTGGTGGGTGGTTGGGTGTAATTAGCGCGGGCCGCGCGCGATGGAGCAAGCGAGGGGAGAGGGGAGAAGAGGAGAGCGAGCGAGGGGGTTAAAAAAAAAGGATTTTAAGGAGAGAGGAAACGGGCCGCGGAGACGGGCCGACTGTCTGCCCGCCCTAGGTGCCCCGGCTGCTCGGCCCCCGCCGCAGTCAGAAATTCACACAAAATGGCGGCTCAGCCCAGAGGAGCCTAAAGGCTGAGGCGGGAGGAAGGGCGAGGTGGGAGGGGGAACTGGGAGGCGGAGGCGGAGGCGGCGTCACGTGGAGGAGAGGGGCAGAGGCCCTCTCCCGACCGCCGGCGGAAAGAGCCGAAAGCCGCTGAGCGGGAGACTGGGGGTAAGCGGAAAGAGCCGAAGTGGCGATGGGGGTGTGGCTAAAGGATGTATGGAAAGTCGTGGGGACCGGAGATAGCCGAAGTGGACGAGGACCGGGTTTGGGCGGGGGAGAAAAACAAGGAACTGAGACGATCCGGAAGGAGCCGAAGGCGGCGTCCGAGGTGGGTGGCAGGAGGCGGAACTAGCCGAAAGAGGGATTTAGACGGAAAAGGCCGAAGGGCGGGGCTCGGGAGGCGATTCGGAGTAAAAGAGTGGGAAATTCGCCCGAGAGCAAGCGAACCGAAAATCGCCAGCTTGAGGGAAGGCGGGAAGAGCCGAAAGTTTTAGGTGGGAGAGTGGGAGGAAAAGGATTCGGGCTACGAAGAGAAAAAAAATAACCGAAAGCTGGAGGCCGAGTGCCCTGAGTTGTAGGTTTCCGGAGTAGGGGAGGATGGAGCCAGGCCGGCCCGGAGCTGACGTCATTAGAGACCTCGGTCGGTGACGTCACTCTGGGGCGGTGCGAAAGGGGCGGACCTCGGTACTGCCTCCAGGAAGTTTCAGAACTTGGAGCGCGGTACCGGGAAGGCTCACTATAAATGCTCCACAAGAAAGCTATTGACCGGGTTCAACCAGTGTGCAGACGTAAAGTCCTTTGACCCTCACAGCTATGCAGTGAGGAACTGATACTCCCATTCTGGCGATGCAAACTGATTCCTAGTGTTTAAATAATTGTTAGTATTAGACTCTCTATGTCTAATAGTATAATAGTATTAGACATAAAGAGAGTCTCAGGAATTTTAATCAGTGCCGGCATTCCATTGCCTCCTCCAAAAATTCGTTCAGTCCTATTTACATCCAAGGCTCTTTGTTTAGTGCTTTTATGAGCTTCTTGAAAAGTGCCAAGCTCCGCGATAGGAACATTCTATCTCCCTGGAGCTGAAAAACCCATAACGCCCCGGGGTGGCCAGGGAGGCTGGGAGGGACTGGTGATTAGAAGGGAGACTCTATTATTTGGAGGGTGGTGGCGCCCTGGGCAGAGTTGTTCAAGTTGAGATAGGAAGGAGAAGAGAAAGTTCCAGAGGGCGGAAATAGTTTATTTCAGACCTGGCCAAGTGAAGGAGCATTTAGGTTCCAGGAAAAGGAAAAATAAATATTAAAAAATGCCTCCGGGCCCCTGGATGGCTCAGTGGGTTAAAGCCTCTGCCTTTGGCGCAGGTCATGATCCCAGTGTGCTGGAATTGAGCCCCAAATCCAGGTTTCTGCTTAAGCAGGGAGCCTGCTTCCCCCACTCTCTGCCTGCCTCTCTACCTACTTGTGATCTGTCAAATAAATAAATAAAATCTTTAAAAAAAAAATGCCTCAAGCGGTGTGAAAGATAAACCTGGAGGTGAAGGCACCAAGTCACTTCCTGGTATATTAACCCTACCAAGCAGAAGAAATTGTCCCAAACGTGGTCTGCAACTTAAGCTTTTTGTAAGAGTAATTTACAAGCTCTTTCAGTGAGGTAATTTGCTTTTCTAATAAAAATATTGAAGCCGTTTGTGAATGAATTTTGATGGTATGAAATTTGTCCTGAGAAACCAGTGGTCCACCCGCTTAAGAGCAGACTGCCTGCCAGTCAAGACTCACAACCTTCAATCTTTTTCTTTTCTTCTGGATCTAGTCTATAATCTCATGATGATTAATTAGCCATTCTCTTCCCCCATCAAGTGTCCTTACTGTGAATAAATTTTCTAATTCAGCCACAAGAGATCTTTTTTTCCCCTTTAACGCATGGTTGTAATAAAATGTTGGCACATGCTTTTAACTAAGTTGTCCAGAAGTTTTCTTTAATACAAGATTAGTAAAGCAGGGCTGTAAGAATGGAAAAGAAAATGCTGCAAATCCTCTTTCCTCTTCCGTGCCTTGATTTCTGAATGCCCTATGTTCTAGTTATGGATGAAACAACACTGGGTGAGAACTTAGACCACATGGAGGACAGGACCCCGTCCTTTCAAGCTGTGGTCTCCAGCTGGTGCCATCTCTGAAGCTTCTGCAGGCCATTCCAGAATTCTAGACGGCCATCTGCTTTTAGGTAATGAAGAAAATGAGGGGCGCCTGGGTGACTCAATGGGTTAAGCATCTGCCTTGGGCTCAAGTCATGATCTCAGGGTTCTGGAATCTAGGCCCCCCCCACCCCCCCATGGGGGCTCTCTGCTCAGTGAGAAGCCTGCTTCCCCCTCTCTGCCTGCTTCTCTGCCTACTTATGATCTCTGTCCAATAAAAGAAAGAGAAAGAAAGACAGACAGACAGACATTTAAAAAAAAAAAAAGGAAAGAAAATGAGAACATCAGCAAATCCCGTGAGGCAAAAAGACTTCACGCTTTTTCAGTGTTCCACTAGAATACTGTCTAATACTGTCTGTCACACCCTTCTGACATTCTAGATATCACTTTTTTAAGATTTTATTTATTTATTTGACAGAGATCACAAGTTGGCAGAGGGAGTTGGGGGAAGCGGGCTCCCTGCCAAGCAGAGAGCCGGATGTGGGGCTCGATCCCAGGACCCTGAGATCCTGACCTGAGCTGAAGGCAGAGGCTTAACCCACTGAGCCACCCAGGTGCCCCTAGATATCATCTTTTTAAAAAAATTATTTATCAGAGAGAGAGCACAAGGTGGGGTGGGGGGAGAGGGAGAGAGGGCAGAGGGAGAGGCAAAGGCAGACACCATGCTGATCCCAAGAGCCTGGTATCATGACCTGAGCAGACAAAGCAGACTGAGCCACTAAGCGCCGCAGCCTTAGAACTTTCTTGGCTGATGAGTAAGAGCAAGAAGATTGCAAGTTTTAGCAACTTGACCTTTGTTTTAGTAAAGAAACTATCCCCCAAATTCCAAAATTCTTCCTCTGGACCTCCAAAATGTCTCTAAGCTTGGCAGACACTTATATTTTTTCCGAGACAAAATCTGTAATGGCCCTGCATCTGACCAATGCTTCCCTGGTGCCTCTTTCTACTCTGGGAACATCATGTTTCTGGCAAAGGATTTTATTTTTCTACTTACGGGGGTGGCTCTCGGATGTGTTCCTTTCACCGTAAATGAGGGGAGCTTTACACAGAAGTCATTACACCATGTGAAACACCAGAAGTTGGCTCCAGCCTCTGGAAATAACTAAAGAAGAAAGGAGGAGACTGTTGGCCAAAGAGCAGCATTATGGTATGTGGGATCTTGCTGACTGCCAACGCAATAGCTATTTCCTTTCTTTCTTACTAATCCAACCCTGGGTAGGGGTAATGAAGTCCAGGCTAGATCATTGCATCTGCTCTGTTCTCAAGGAAATGATGTTGCCCCCTGGAGGACAGTTTGGGAATTATTGTGGGAAATTTGTGTTTATTTCCAGGTTGTCAAATGGTTCCAATGCGGACAGTATTGCTCCCTCCAGAGCGTTTTGGAAGTTTGCAGGGACTTTTTTGGACATCACAATAATGAAGGCTTGTTACTGGTGCTGGAAAACAGGGATCTGCAACATGACCTTGGTAATGAATGATCCTCTAATGAACAAAATTAGTGATAGTTTTTAAATACTGGAAAGAGGGGTGCTTCGGTGGCTCAGTGGGTTAAAGCCTTTGCCTTCAGCTCAGGTCATGATCCCAGGCTCTCTGCTCAGCGGGGAGCCTACTTCCTCCTGTCTGCCTCTCTGCCTACTTGTGATTTCTGACTGTCAAATAAATAAATAAAACTCTTTAATAAATAAATAAATAAATTCTGGAAAGAGCTGGTATTTCTTTTAAAGATTTTATTTATTTATTTATTTATTTGACAGACAGAGATCACAAGTAGGCAGAGAAAGAGGAAGGGAAGCAGGCTCCCTGCCAAGCAGAGAGCCCGGTATGGGGCTCCATCCCAGAACCCTGGGATCATAACCTGAGCCAAAGGCAGAGGCATTAACCCACTGAGCCACGCAGGCACCTCTGGAAAGAACTGTTTTACTAACTTATACTAAACTATAATGCTGGACTTTTCCAGTTGTGGAATTGTGTGCATAGCCAGTTCATGTCAGACCTGGGAATTTATGAGATGTGTGCTACCACCTTTGGGGTAATGAAAATGTTTTGGGACTAGAAAGAGGTGGTGGTTGCACAATCTGGTAAGTGTACTGAACACCACCAAACTGTTCACTTTAATTTTTTTTTTTTTTTAAGGGAGAGAGAGCAAGGGAGGAGCAGAGGGAAAGGGAGAGAGAGAATCCCAAGCAGGCTCCATGCCCCTCGAGGACTGGATGCAGGAATTGATCCCAGGATCCTGAAATAGTGACCCCAGGTAAAAGCAAGAGTCAGAAGTTTAACTCACTGAGCCACCCAGTGCCCCTGTTCACTTTATTTTTTTTTTAAGATTTTATTTATTTATTTGAGAGAGAGACAATGAGACAGAGCATGAGAGAGGAGAAGGTCAGAGGGAGAAGCAGACTCCCGGTGGAGCTGGGAGCCTGATGCAGGACTCAATACCGGTACTCAGGGATCATGACCTGAGCCAAAGGCTTAACCAACTGAGCCACCCAGGCGCCCCTGTTCACTTTTTGTTTGTTTGTTTGTTTTTTGGTCACAGATTTTTTTTTCCTGTGATGAGAACTTTTTTTTTTTAAGATTTATTTGACAGAGAGAGATCACAAGTAGGCAGAGAGGCAGGCAGAGAGAGAGGGGGAAGCAGGCTCCCCACTGAGCAGAGAGCCCGATGGGGCTCAATCCCAGGACCCTGAGATTATGTCCTGAGCTGAAGGCAGAGGCTTTGACCCACTGAGCCACCCAGGCACCCCAATTTATTTATTTTTAAAGATTTTATTCATTAATTTGTCAGCACGTGCGTGCGCTTCCTCCCAGGCACATGCCCAGAAGCAGCAGGAGAGATAGACAGAGGGAGAAGCAGGTTCCCCACTGAACAGGGAGCCCGATGCTGGACTCCATCCCAGGACCCTGGGATCATGACCTGAGCTGAAGGCAGATGCTTAACTGACTGAGCTCCCCAGGCATCCCATCCCGACTTAAGCATTTTTTTTTAAGTTTATTTATTTTTAAGTAAACTTTACACACAATGTGAGGCTTAAACTCACAACCCTGAGGTCAAGAGTCAGGGGCTCCATTGAGCTAGCCAGGTGCCTGCATATGTGTGTGTGTGTGTGTGTGTGTGTATACATGTATATATATATATATTTTTTTTAAAAGATTTTATTTATGGGACGCCTGGGTGGCTCAGTTGGTTAAGCAGCTGCCTTTGGCTCAGGTCATGATCCCAGCGTCCTGGGATTGAATCCCACATCAGGATCCTTGCTCCGCAGGGAGCCTGCTTCTCCCTCTGACTCTGCCTTCCACTCTGTCTGCCTGTGCTCACTCTCACTCTCTCTCTCTCTTACAAATAAATAAATAAAATCTTTAAAAAAAATAAAAATAAAAATAAAAGATTTTATTTATTTATTTGACAGAGGGAGATCACAAGTAAGCAGAGAGAGAGAGAGAGAGAGAGGAGGAAGCAAGCTCCTTGCTGAGCAGAGAGCCTGATGCGGACTTGATCCCAGGACTCTGGAATCATGACCTGAGCTGAAGGCAGAGGCTTAACCCACTGAGCCACCCAGGCACCCCATGTGTGTGTATATATATATATATATATATTTTAATATTTTATTTATTTATTTGTCAGAGACAGAGGGAGAGAGAGCAAGCGAGCACAGGCAGACAGGCAGGCAGAGGCAGAGGGAGAAGCAAGCTCCCTGCCTAGCAAGGAGCCTGATGTGGGACTCGATCCCAGGACCCTGGGATCATGACCCAAGCTGAAGGCAGCTGCCCAACCAACTGAGCCACCCAGGTGTCCCAATATTTTTTAAAGATTTTATTTGACAGACAGAGATCACAAGTAGGCAGAGAGGTAGGCAGAGAGAGAGGGAGGGGGAAGCAGGCTCCCTGCTGAGCAGAGAGCCGGACGTGGGGCTCGATCCCAGGACCCTGGGATCATGACCTGAGCTTAAGGCAGAGGCTTAACCCACTGAGCCACCCAGGCGCCCCATGTATGTATATATATATATATATATATATATATATATATACATGTATTTTTAAGTAAGCCCTACACCCAATGTCGGGCTTGAATTCACGATTCTGAAATCAAGAGTCGTATGTCCCACTGAGCCAGCCAGGCACCCCTAATTGATGTTTTATTTTTTAAAATATTTTATTTATTTATTTGACAGAGAGAGAGATCACAAGTAGGCAGAGAGACGGGAAGCAGGTGCCCTGCTGAGCAGAGAGCCCGATGTGGTGCTCGATCCCAGGACCCTGAGATCATGACCAGAGCCAAAGGCAGAGGCTTAACCTGCTGAGCCACCCAGGTGCCCCCTAACTGATGTCTTTTAAACAACCCTATGAGTCTTTGGTTCTAGCAGGAAGGGCAGGAAAAGAATTGAAAAACACCACATGGATCTTTGCTCCAGGGTTCTCCGCTCTGACTGTATTTTAGAATCATCTGGGGAGCATTTTGTAAAAATCCCAACGTCTCAGCTCCACCCCAGACCAATTAATCAGTCTCTGAAGGTGGGATCTGGGCACTATATTTGCTGCAAACCTCCCCAGATAATCCTAATATGCAGGTGGGACTGGGAACCACTGCCTTGGTTAATGGTTAGCAGTCACCTCGGTGGAAGTAATTATGTAATTCTGAAACCCAGGGGCCTGATCTATGGAATCACTGCTTTCCACTCCCTTGAAGTGAACAAAAATCTCAGTTTGGGCAGCTTCTCTGATTAGCTGTTGCTGAAAAACAAGCTGCCCCATGGGTATATATGCCATGGTCTCCACAGGGTTTCTGAGAGATATTTGTAGACATTTGTTTATAGCAACATTATTCACAACAGTTGAGAGGTTAGAAGCAACCCAAATGTCTACTGAATGGATGGATGGGTAAACAGAACGTGGTGTTTACTTCCAATGGAATATATTCATATTCAGCCTTGTAAAAGAAGATGGAGGGTTAGCCTGGTTGGCTCAGATGATTAAGCATTCTGCCTTCAGCTCAGGTCATGATCCCAGGGTTGTGGGTTCGAGCCGCTCATCGGGCTCCCCGCTCAGTGGAGAATCTGCTTCTCCCTCTGCCTCTCCCTCTCCCCCAGCTCATGCTCTCGCTTGCTCTGTTTTTCTCTCTCAAATAAATAAATAAAATCTTAAAAAAAAAAAAAACCTGGGGTGCCTGGGTGGCTCAGTGGGTTAAAGCCTCTGCCTTCGGCTCAGGTCATGATCCCAGCGTCCTGGGATGGAGCCCCGCATCGGGCTCTCTGCTCTGCGGGGAGCCTGCTTCCTCCTCTCTCTCTGCCTGCCTCTCTGCCCAATTGTGATCTCTGTCTGTCAAATAAATAAAATCTTTAAAAAAAAGAAAAAACTATCTCTAAGAACGGGAGATACTGCTGTAGCCAACTGTGCAAAATGCAATGGGATTTAGTGAACCCCCCTTTGTTGTTATAATTATTTCTTTAGTTGGCATTATTTAACCCTGGAAATATTTGGAGTTAAATGTAGAAATTGTGAAGTGGCTCCGACCTCTGGAATTAATGTTTTGGTTTAAAAGGAATTTGTGCATATTTGGATTTTTATATGCAGGAAGTGTTTAAGAGAACCTGGCCTACTGATGCTCAAAATATTTCCCTGCACTGATTCTTTTTAAGACTAGAAAGAGAGCTCCTGCTCAAGAGAGATCATAAGCTGGGGGAGAGGCAGATGGAGAGGGAGAGGCAGACTCCCCACTGAGCAGGGAGCCTGACTCAGATGGATCCCAGGCTGGATCCCAGAACCCTGGGATCATGACCAGAGCCAAAGGCAGACGCTTAACTGACTGAGCCATCCAGGCGCCCCGGTTTTTCCCTGCATTGATTTAAAGACCTGGAGTGACTGTGAAGTTGTTTAGTCAAAAAATGTGTGTGTGTGTGTGTGTGAGAGAGAGAGAGACAGACAGACAGACAGAGAGAGAGGATGTGCCAAAACTTCAAGTTAATGAATCTAGACAAAGGATGTATGAATATTCATTGGGCTGTTTTTCTGTAAGCTTAAAAATCTTCAAAATAAAAATCTATGGGACACCCGGGTGGGTCAGTTGGTAGAGCCTGCAACTCTTGATCTCAGGGCCCCATGTTTCCTGTAGAATTTACTTAAAAATATATATATATTTTTTAAATGTCATAGGGGCAGCTGGGTGGCTCAGTCAAGTGGCTCCCTTAGGGCTCCCTGCTGGGCAGGAAGCCTGCTTCCCCGCCTCCCGCTCCCCCTGCTTGTGTTCTCTCTCTCTCTGTCTGTCAAATAAATAAATAAAATATTTTTTAAAAATTAAAATAAATAAATAAAATAATAAAAAGTTAGGGACGCCTGGGTGGCTCAGTCTGGTTAAGTGTCAGTTAAGTGTCTGCCTTTGGCTCTGGTCATGGTCCCAGGGGGTCCTGGGATGGAGGCCCACATTGGGCTCCCTGCTCAGCGAGAAGGCTGCTTCTCCTTCTGCCTGCTCCTCCCATGTGTGTGCGATCTCTCTCTCTCTGACAAATAAATAAAAATAAAATCTAAATAAATACATAAAGTTATCAAATAGTGTCAACTATTCTCATTGTGTTCCTGAACTTCAAGGCATCTGGACCCTTATCTCCTCCTATAGATGAGGTCAGGGGTGCCTGGAAGGCTCAGTCCTTAAGCACCTGCCTTCGGGTCAGGTCATGATCCCAGAGTCCTGGGATCGAGCCCCTGCACCAGACTCCTTGCTCTGCAGGGAGCCTGCTTCTCCTTCTCCCACTCCCCCTGCTTGTGTTCTCTCTCTCATTGTGTCTCTCCCTGTCAAAAAAATAAAATCTTAAAAAAAAAACAAAAACAACAGTAAGGGGTAAGGTTGTGGTTGGAGGCTGGATTGGAGATCAGGAAAGGAGTTAGGAACGGGCCTTTGCGGGGGACCAAGAAATATTTGGAAGAAACAATACAGACTTGAAGAGGCATGTGCCTCCCAGACATGATCATTTCAAAGAGAACCTCAAATTATTCTAAGCAAAGTGATGTTTACTCTGGACTTGTTCCTTTAGCTGACAGGATCCTGATATTTTATGTTCTCTATTTGCCTCAAAGTACAACGGTCATATACTGTAATTAACAAATAGATTACCAGTGGCTCCTGCGTGGCTCAGTGGGTTGAGCCTCTGCCTTAGGTTCAGGTCCTGGGATCAGGGTGCTGGGATCAAGCCCTGCACCGGGCTCTCTGCTCAGCAGGGAGCCTGCTTTCTCCTCTCCCTCTGCCTGCCTCTCTGCCTACTTGTGATCTCTGTCAAATAAATAAAATCTTTATAGATTCTCAGTTTTATTTATTTATATATTTTTAAAGATTTTATTTATTTATTTGACGGGCAGAGATCACAAGTAGGCATAGAGGCAGTCAGAGAGAGAGAGGAGGAAGCAGGCACTCCTCTCATCCCAGGACCCTGGGATCATGACCCGAGCCAAAGGCAGAGGCTTTAACCCACTGAGCCACCCAGGAGCCCCAAATTCTCTGTATTAAAAA
Source organism: Mustela putorius furo (assembly GCF_011764305.1). Classification (NCBI taxonomy): domain Eukaryota; kingdom Metazoa; phylum Chordata; class Mammalia; order Carnivora; family Mustelidae; genus Mustela; species Mustela putorius. The sequence goes on along the minus strand of NW_025421310.1, from coordinate 12,494,309 downwards.
AAAATCATTCATGATCTCGTTTCTTTCTTTTCTTTTTTTAAAAGATGTTATTTACTTATTTGTCAGAGAGAAAGAACCAGGGGAGGGAGAGGCAGGCAGAAGGAGAAGCAAGGAGCCCAATGAGGGACACAGTCCCAGGACCCTGGGATCATGACCCAAGCCAAAGGCAGATGCTTAATTGACTGAACCACCCAGGCGCCCCAAGCTGCGTGTTTCTTAAGGCCTGGATGGAGAAATTGGTTCAGCGTTTATTCCTTCCAAGCCGTCATAGAGTACAGATTCAAGGACGGGGATTTTGATTCCCCCACTCAATATCGTTGAAGAATACCAAAGGATTGAAGAATATCAAAGGATTTGTGGGCGTGTTTTATTTTTTAATTTTTCAGTAAGCTTGAGGCACAACGTGGGGCTTGAACTCAAGACCTCCAGATCAAGAGCCGCATGCTCTACCAACAGAGCCAGCCAGGTGCCCCAGATTTGTGGGCCTGTTTTAAACTTCCCACAGAGTGTGTGTAGGAGTAAGGGTCAAGGAGATACCCTCAGGGAGGCAGAGTCAGAAAGAATGAGAGGTGCCTAGGTGGCTTAGTTGGTTAAGCAGTTAAGTGTCCGCCTTTGGCTCAGGTCATGATCACAGGGTCCTGGGATTGAGCCCTTCTATGGGCTCCCTGCCCAGAGGTCAGCCTTCTTCTCCCTTTCTGTCTGGGCCCCCTCCTTGTCTGTCTCTATCAGATAAATAAATAAAATCTTTAGAAAAAGAGAGAGAGAATGAGCTTAAATTCTGGGTCACAGCAGGTGCAGCCATCCTTCCCACCTGGGGTTCTTCCCATGTTTTGTTATTTGAACTTTATTGACTCTGTAAAGCTCAGCAGAAAGTTTACATTCTCAGAATATCCTTTTTCTGACTCCAGCATGAAGTCAAACACTGTCATAGCTCTTTCTTCTTTTCCTTCACAGCACTTCACAAAGTTTCTATTTATATTTATGTGGCTGTTTTATCTCTTCCACTGGATTATGACTGTCCTTAAAAGCAGAGGTATGTCCATTTTTATCATTATTGTATCCCTGGGGCCTGGCACAAAGTCAAAAACATGGTAGGGATATGGTAGATATTTTTCAAGACTGTTTAGTGAATAATTCCTTTGCTGGTAAAATACTTCCTGTCTTCCTTATTAGCTGGTCAGCACAACACAGGGCAGATCCATGTTTCTTTTGTTCACCATATTCATGTCCTTATATTGTCCTCTCCTATAATGAATACAGCTGTGTATGATCCATGGGATTTTACAGAAGTGGCAGTGTGTGACTTCCAAGGCTGAGTTATAAAAGACATTGATGGGGTGCCTCATTTGGTAAGTGTCTGCTATCGGCTCAGGTCATGATCCGGGATCCTGGGGTCCAGTCCAGCACTGGGCTCCCTGCTCCGCAGAGAGTCGGCTTCTTCCTCTGCTGCTCCCCCTGCTCATGCTCTCTCCCAAATAAATATGTTAAAAAAAAAATAAAAGACATTTCTGCTTTCACCTTGCTCTCATGGATCACTCAGTTTGGGGGAAGCCAGCCCCCATGTCATGAGGACATTCACAAAGCCTGGCGGTTGTGCCCATGTGGAGTGGAATTGAGGCTCCCAGCCATCAGCCCATGTCAACTTGCCAGCCATAAGGAGTGAGTCACCTTGGGAAGGGATCTTTTATCACAAGCCATCAGATGACTGTAGTCCCAGCTGACATCCGACCCCATGCTCATGAAAGACCTTGTGCCAGAACAGCCCAGATAAGCTGCTCTGAATCCCAGACCCACAGAAACCATAAGAGATAATAACTATTTATTGTTAAGTCTCTAATTTTTTACATGATTTGTTCACATCTATAACCAAGAGTAAGCATTGGCCAAACATTTTTTTTTTTTTTTTGAGTGATATTGTGATCTTGGATGAATTCCTACCCCTTTCTGAGCCCCAGAGTTGTGGTCTGTAAAAGGGGATGAAATATCCATCTCTGAGGTTCATAGAGTATGTACCTCAGGGGCAAGATCGGAGCACATGGTAGAAGCTTAATATATCTCCAGAAGTATACCTCCAATGAAGCATGTGAGCCACACCACCTGGGTTTGAATCCCAGTTTCACTACTTCTAAGGTAAGACTTCGTTCAGGCTACTAATACTTAACTTTCCTGGACCTTAGACCCCTCAGCTGTGAAATAATAGTAACAAAAAACCAAGGGGCTGGGAGGGGGCACCTGTGTAGTTCACTGGGTTAGAGCCTCTGTCTTCAGCTCAGGTTATGATCCCAGGGTCCTGGAATGGAGTCCCCCATCGGGCTCTCTGCTCAGCAGGGAGCCTGCTTCCCCCCCTCTGCCTGCCTCTCTGCCTATTTGTGATCTCTGTCTGTCAAATAAATAAATAAAATCTTTAAAAAAAAATTTAAAAATCAAAACAAAAAAAATTCTAGGGGCACCTGGGTGGCTCAGTGGGTTAAAGCTCTGCCTTCTGCTCAGGTCATGGTCCCAGAGGCCCTTGTCAGGCTCTCTCTGCTAGGTGGGGAGCCTGCTTCCTCCTATCTCTCTCCTCTGGCTGCCTCTACACCTACTTGAGATCTCTGTCTGTCGAATAAATAAAATCTTAAAAAACAAAACAAAAACAAAACCCAAGTAATCTCATAATCTCATAGAGAAAGAACTTGGGCAAAGCCCATTTTAACTCTGTGGGAAAGCAGTTACTTCTTTTTTACAGGGCTCTACCGAGCCTAGCACTGAGATCAATCGTTGACACATAAATGCTCAGTAAGTATTTGTTGAATGGATAATAGAAAGACTGCCTGAGGAAAATAGGTATAAGCTAATACTAGCCTACAAGACCCTACTGGATGTACCACTTGCTTCATCTACGATTCCACCTCTTACAACCTGTCCTTCTCTCTCTGCTCCAGACACCTTGCCCTCTCCATAGTTCCTCGACTATGCTAGCACATTCCAGCTTCAGGGCCTTTGCACGTGCTCTTTGCCCTGACTGGAAATGCTCCACCTCCTAGTTATTCTTGTTTATTCGATCCCTTCAGATCTCTATTCAGTATCACTTTCTCTGAGAGACCTTCTCTCTGGCCACTCCTGCAACCCTGAAGGTCTGTATCTGCCTTTATTTTTCTCCGCAGCATTTATCACGGCCTGATTCCCATTCTTCTTTGGGCTCCCCTCAACAGAACGTAAGCTCCATGAGGACAGGGCTTTGTCTATTTTATTTTTTTATTTTTATTTTTTTAAAGATTTTATTTATTTATTTGACAGAGAGAAATCACAAGTAGATGGAGAGGCAGGCAGAGAGAGAGAGAGGGAAGCAGGCTCCCCGCCGAGCAGAGAGCCCGATGCGGGCCCCGATCCCAGGACCCTGAGATCATGACCTGAGCCGAAGGCAGCGGCTTAACCCACTGAGCCACCCAGGCGCCCGGCTTTGTCTATTTTATTCGCTGCTCAAAACACCCCCAATTCTGGGATTTCAGCAGGTGTTAGATAAATATTTGCTGAATTAATAGCCCCATAAAGCTACATTTGCGTATCTGCCATCTCGGGTTGCTAAACCGCGCCATTTTGGGGCCAGAATTGGCTGAAGCCCCGTCACGTGACGAACAGTCTCGCTGGCCCGCCTTTGAGGCTAGGGAAGTCCACGTGGTCCTGGGCTCTAGGGGCGGGGCGGGCCGTGGAGGAGGTCCTGCGCCGGCGCGGTCCCTGGCGCAGGCGCAGAGGCGGCCCGGGCGCGCGGCCGGCGGCGGTTGGCGGCGTGTGGGGCCGGCGGGTGGTTGCCGTGGGCAGGACCCGAGTGCAGGCAGCTAGAGCCGGCGCCATGGTGGAGAAGGAGGAGGCTGGCGGCGGCATCAGCGAGGAGGAGGCGGCGCAGTATGACCGGCAAATCCGTCTGTGGGGATTGGAGGCCCAGAAACGGTCAGGGCCAGAGCGGCTTGTGGGGCTGAGGGTCTGGAGGGGGCGTCTGGCCTGAGGCGTTCGCGGCCCTCATGGAGCCGGAGGATCTGATTTGAAGCGAGGAGGCGGGAATTACGTGCCCTGGGAGGGCGGCCTTCTTGAGAGAACTGGAGGGGTTGGTTAGGGGTGTTTCTGGAAGATGTGGAAAGCGGGGGCCTCTCAGGGTGGTGGGGAGGGTCGTTCCGAGGGAAGCCTCTGGAAGCGGCGGTGGGGGAGTCCTGAGGGATCAGGAAGACTCAAACTCAGGGACGCAGACGCCCGAAGGGAGTGGTGGTGGTGAGCGGTTGTCGAGTAGGAGGGTGCAAGGGAAGGATGAAGTGGGGGCGTAGTTCATTCATTCGGAGATTGTGGGAACCTATTCTCTGCTGGACGCTGGGGAGACTACCCACCGAACAGAGGCGAGCTTACATTCTTGTGGCTTCGAAAGGATGGGCCACCTGGAAAGAATGAATGTTTTTTGAGGAGTTTTGGAGCCAGTTATTTCTACTGAGAATCTTTTTTTTTTTTTTTAAAGATTTTATTTATTTATTTGACAGAGATCACAAGCAGGCAGAGAGGCAGGCAGAGTGAGAGGAGGAAGCAGGCTCCCTGCTGAGCAGAGAGCCGGATGGGGGGCTCGATCCTAGGACCCTGGGATCATGACCTAAACCGAAGGCTTCAACCCACTGAGCCAGCCAGGCGCCCTCTACTGAGAATCTTTTTTTTTTTTTTTTTTTAAAGATTTATTTATTTAATTTGACAGACAGAGATCACAAGTAGGCAGACAGGCAGGCAGAGAGAGAGAGGAGGAAGCAGGCTCCCTGCTGAGCAGAGAGCCTGATTCGGGACTCCATCCCAGGACCCTGAGATCATGACCTGAGCCGAAGGCAGTGGCTTAACCCACTGAGTCACTCACCCAGGCGCCCTCTACTGAGAATCTTGAGAGGCCGGGAGAGACTAGGGGCTGGAGCTATCCGAAGAGGTTGCTTATTCCTAGGAACGGGGGTGTGTCTTGAGAGGACTGGACACTAGGGTTGGGGATACCTGGGGTACTTAATAGTTATTGGGGGACATGAGGTCAGATATTCATTGGGCACCTGCCAGAAGCACTTTTCTAGGCACTGAACATATATTAGTGAACTGGATGGACTTCTTGCCCACATGCAGGGTACTTTCTGGTGGGGGAAACAATAAACGTAAATAATATAATAGGTAATGCAAGTGCCAGGGAGAGGAAAACTGTAGAGTATTGACCCTCACACCAGGGTCAATAAAGGGTGCTGAGGTGGGAGAGCTATTTTGATAGGGAGGCCGGGGAAGGCCTCTGAAGAGGTAACATTGAGCCTCAGACCTGTGTGAAGGAAAAAGAGCCATGTAGAGAGAAAACAGCTGGTGTACAATCCTGGGGGCCGGAGCTTGCTTGGCAAAGGAGAGAAAGAAGCAAGGTGGTGGAACGAAATGAGTAGCTTTTTTATTTCCAGTGTTCTGGGAAACCCCCTGGAGAGTTTGAGCCTAGGAATAAAGTGATCAGGTTCGCATTTTATTTTATTTTATTTTTAAAGATTTTATTTATTTATTTCACAGCAAGAGATCACAAGTAGGCAGGCAGAGAGTGAAGAGGAAGCAGGCTCCCTGCCAAGTAGAGAGCCTGATGTGGGGCTCGATCCCAGGATCCTGGAATCATGACTTGCGCCAAAGGCAGAGGCTTAACCCACTGAGCCACCCAGGCGCCCCATCAGGTTTGCATTTTAAAAGGATCGCTCTTGGGGTGCCTGGGGGAATGGCCTGCAGAGGGAGAGGGAGAATCAGGCTCCCCACCGAGCAAGGAACCAGATGCCGGGCTCGATCCCAGGACCCTGGGATCATGATCCAATCTGAAGGCAGATGTCTAACCGACTGAGCCATGCAGGCGCCCCAGGACTTAGGTTTTAGGTGGTTATTCATGTCTAAGTAGAAGTATGAATGGTTGAGTTCAGAGTTGAGGTCTGATTGGTCGGGAGGTATGTGATGTGAGTCCAGAGTACAGTTAATTGATCTAGGGTAAGGAGGCAGGCAGGTGGAGAGAATTTAGCTTGAGAGGTGGGAGTTTCTAGAATTTTTTGGTGAAAGAGAATGTGTGTGTGGGGGGAGTGAGGTGGGGTGAACCTGAGTTTTCACGCTTATTTCAGGTGTGTGGGGTTTTATGCAGTTGGAGGGGGCATTGTGAGGTGTCAGCAAGCATTGGTCTGAGGATCCAAGGGGTCTAAAGTGGAATATTGGGAATTAAATGGTGGAAATGGGCTTGAGGATTATAGGTGGGGCTGATTGGTTTTAGGGACTGATATTTGAAGTAGGTTTGAGTGTTAGGAGGTCCAAAAGGGTTGGGAAAGAGATCCTAAGTGTATTAGGAGGGCTCATGGAAAGGGTGGGGGCAGCAGGTGGTTTTAAGGTAGGGCAAAGTTGGTGAAGATGAAGCTGAAATATAGTGAGAGAACTGTCCCAGGAATGGTTCCTCTGAGGAGCAGTGAAGAATGGATGGAAGCTGCTGAAGAGGAGATGGCCTACGGGACAAATCAGTCAGGGTATGGAATTCTCGGGAAATGGGAGTTATTTTGAGGGAGTGGAGAGGTACCGAATTCAGTGCAGAACCTGAAGAGGATTGATTGAGGGTCCTGGGAGGAAAGGAAGGGGTTATCATTAATTTGGATATCTGTATTTATAGACAGTCTTGGAGAGTTTGTTAAAGTGCCTTCATGTCCATCAGCTCCTATCAGCTCTGAAGTAGGAAGGGCAGTGACTTCCCCTGTACCACCGGAAAGAGGCTCCACAAAGCAGATTGATTTGCCTCTAAGGAAACTCCAGATGGAATAGGAGAACTCTGGAGTCTGGGGTTCTTTTGTAAAATAGAAGGTGGCCTAGGAATCAGCCGGTTGTGTTCTGGCAACATTTTGTTGCTGATTCTGTGTGATACTGGATCTAGGTGATCAGAACTGGAAAGGAGAGTAATGGCCTAGAGATTAAAAACTGGGTGATATCTTTCATACACTGTTTTAGATTTTTTGAAATTAGTTGCCAACATTTAAAAGTTTAGAGAATTGGCCACATTTGAGACCATTTGAGCATCAAAAGGAAAAAATTGGGGTGCCTGGCTGGCTTAGTTAGTGGAGCATTGACACTCTTGATACTGGGGTTCTGAGTTCAAGCCGTATGTTAGATGTAGAGATGACTTTTAAAAATCAAGTGAAAAGAAGGAAGGGAGGAGAGAAAGAGAGTGATAGATGGACTTAATAATACTTAATCATTTAGAATCCATAAGGCCAAGGAAATATTCAAACAAAGAAATGAAAAACGAGTTTGTTGTCTTTGGAAGTGATTATTAATAATGTGCTTTCTGTGAAGTAAGAACTTCAGTGTGTCACCTTGAAGTTTTCTTGCTGACTGTATTTTAGCCTAATCATGCTTTCAGAGAGTAGAGGAACAAATTAAAGAACACTGAGGTTATGATTAGATGTCTAGGATGCAGGACATTTTGCAAGACAACTGTTCTGGTTCTATTCCAGAAGTCAATGTCATGGAAAAAACAAGGGGAGGGAGTGTTTTAGATTAAAAGAGCATAAAGAGGTGAAGCCACATGTAAGATGTAAACCTTGCCTGGATCCTGGTTCAAAAAGAAAACCCGTAAAGAAGCATCTTAGACAGTAGTGGAAATTTGAATAGTCAGTCCTATTAGGTGATATTTGAGAATTATTTTCTAGATGTGGTAATAGCACATCTAGAGATAGCACATTCTAGCAGAATGCAAACTATTCTTTTTATTTTCTGTGTGTTTTAAGTTTTTATCATGGGAAGTTGGGAAAAGGGGGGTGTCTGGGCTGCCTTTCGGGTTGGGTCATGATCCCAGGGTCTTGGTATCAAGCCCTGCATTGGGCTCCCTGTTCAGCGGGAGGCCTGCTTCTCCCTCTCCCACTTCCCCTCCTTGTGTTCCCTCTCTCGCTGTGTCTCTGTTGAATAAATAAGTAAAATCTTTTTTTTCTTTTTATATTTTATCTATTTATTTATTTATTTATTCATTATTTTATTTATTTATTTATTTATTTATTTGACAGAGAGAAAGCACAAGTAGGCAGAGGAAGATAGAGAGAGAGAGAAGCAGGCTCCCTGCTGAACAGAGAGCCTGATGCGGGGCTCGATCCCAGGACCTTGAAACCATGACCTGAGCCGAAGGCAGAGGCTTAACCCACTGAGCCACACAGGTGCCCCTAAATAAGTAAAATCTTAAAAAGAAAAAATAAAGTTGGGAAAGAAATGTGAATCTCTTCCCTCCCACTGCACCCCAGCCTCATGCCCCAGTCTGGCAATTTCTGATTTCTGTCTTCTCTTGAAGAATAGAAAAGTCAGACCTTCCACATTGGTTGGAGCTAAATAGGGACTGCCTCTGACATGGCACAGCATTCTCTCTCGGGATCCTGCCTATCAGTTTAACTTCACTCATTTGGCATAATTGCTTGGCTCCTGTCAGCGTGTGACTTTGCATTTCTTGCTATGGGACATAGCCCTTTTTATGGATGAGGTTCAGAACAGACTCCCAAGGTCATGGACCAAATAGAAGTAGGAGTTGAATCTAAGTCACTCAATTCAGGTTCATACCCCCCCCACCTCCAGATCATTTTTGATAATAAGGGCTCATTTTTTCAGTCAAATTAGTGTAAAGGACGGTGTTGAAGCTGGAGCTGTGTATGTGTTCAGAATATGTGCTTCAGCAGTTTCTGCATTGCCTTTCCCAAGGTAGGGCCATCTGATTCTTCTATCGCTCAATAGTAGTTTGTTTTCCCCTTATCTAAGCATGAGGAAGGGGGGGAGGGTGACTCAAGAGAGGAAAGTAGATGAGGTACCAAGAGGACCAAGTAGAGAGGACCAAGCGGTTTGTTGTTGTTGTTTTGTTTTTTTTTTTAAGATTTTATTTATTTATTTGACAGATCACAAGTAGGCAGGCAGAGAGAGAGAGAGGAGGAAGCAGGCTCCCCGCAGAGCGAGTCTGATGTGGGACTCTATCCCAGAATCCCAGGACCATGACCTGAGCCGAAGGCAGAGGCTTAATCCACTGAGCCACCCAGGCATCCGAGGACAAGTGTTTTATAAATGTCTGATAACAAAAGGGGTTTGACTGGTCTTACTAAGTTTCTAGTGCTTGCAAGTTTGTGGACATTTAGATGTATTTGTTAGATGAAATGACTGTACTTTGCAGAGACAAAGGAAATCAAGAAACCTGGGTTCTAAGTTCCCAGTTCTAACCAGCTCTCTTGACTTTGGGTCAGTCACACATTTTGTTGGCCTTAGTTCCACATCTGCAAAAAGGAGGGATGAGGGTGACTATATATATACACACACACACACACACACACACACACACATATATATATATTTTAAGATTTTATTTACTTATTCTACAGAGATCACAAGTAGGCAGAGAGACTGGCAGGGGGCGGGTGGGGAAGCAGGTTCCCCACTGAGCAGAGAGCTTGATGTGGGGCTCAATCCCAGGACCCTGAGATCATGACCTGAGCCAAAGGCAGAGGCTCAACCCGCTGAGCCACCCAGGTACCCCAGGTGACTACATTTTTTTTAATTTTTAATTTTATTTATTTGACAGAGGTCACAAGTAGGCAGAGAGAGGCAGAAGCAGGCTCCCCGCTGAGCAGAGAGCCCGATGCGGGGCTTGATCCCAGGACCCCGAGATCATGATCTGAGCCGAAGGCAGAGGCTTAACCCACTGAGCCACCCAGTTGCCCCCAGGTGACTACATTTTTAAGGACTCTTTCAAATCTGAAATTTTGACTTTACAAAAAGGGACCTCAAAAATTTCTGTGTGTTCAGGGTGCCTGGGTGGCTCAGTGGTTAAGCGTCTGCCTTCTGCTCAGGTCATGGTCCCGGAGTCCTGGGATTGAGTCTGCATCCGGCTCCCTGCTCCGCGAGAAGCCTGTTTCTCCCTCTCTCACTCCCCGTGCTTGTGCTCCCTCTGTCGCTGTGTCTCTGTCAAATAAACAAATAAAATCTTAAAAAATTACCATGTTTTCAGAGACTCATTATGCAATTCTGCTGCTGTTCAGAAGAACTTCAGTTGGTTCTGCAGGCACCCATTTGCTGTAATAGTAACTGAGGATTCACTGTGTTGTGGAGGCCAAACCTGATCGTCTCATGTAAGGACCAGTTTATTGTAGTGTTGCTAGCGGTTGATGGAGTTTGAATCTCAGTGGCAGAAATTCTTGTTTAACCTTGGATATACATTCCTTCTCTGTGCTTTCGTTTCCTCATCTGTCAGATGGAGATGATAGAATCTATATTATAAGATTGTTGAGAATTAAATGAGATAATGCGTGGAGGCACCCAGCCGGCTCAGCTGGAAGGGGACTCGACTCTTGATCTCAGGGTCGTGAATCTAAGGTCTACCTTGGGTGTAGAGACTACCTAATAAACAAAGACACAAAAAATGAGATAATGCATGAATAGTGCCTATGCTCAGAAAGCACTCAGTAAATTACAGCTACAATGATTTGACAAGTATAAATCATAAGCAACAAAAGAAGGGAAGCTACATAGGAAATAGGTTGAGATAAATAAGGCAGATGTAAAGTAAACATCAGTGGGACAAATGGAGACTCCAGAAGAATGAGGAAGATTGTAGGGGCAACAGTCTTAAGTTCTGTTTTGGATTCTGGAAGACACTGAAGGAAATGTAATGAATGGGCAGTTAGATGGAGCAAGATTGTAGATTTAAATGAAAAGTACTTTACAGTTAGTTAAGTGAAGATGAGTTTTCTGTCTGAAGGAGAAAATGGTCTGATCTGCCAAATGTGTTTGGCCTCATCATTTACCTGGTTGCACTGACTAGAAATCTAGACATTCTTTTTTTTTTTAAAGATTTTATTTATTTATCAGAGAGACAGAGAGGGAGAGCGAGTGAGCAGGCAGACAGAATGGGAGGCAGAGGGAGAACAGGCTCCCCGCAGAGCAAGGAGCCCGATGTGGGACTCAATCCCAGGATGCCGGGATCATGACCCGAGCCTAAGGCAGCTGCCCAACCAACTGAGCTACCCAAGCGTCCCAAATCTAGACATTCTTTATTCATTTGTGTCCATTATTTCTATGTCCCATCTGTTGGCAAGTCCTGTCAGCTCCGCTTCATACTATCTCAGTCACCTTTCTTCCTTTTTTTTTTTTTTTTCTTTTAAAGATTGTATTTATTTATTTTACAGACAGAGATCACAGGCAGGCAGAGAGAGAGGGGGAAGCAGGCTCCCCGCTGCGCAGAAAGCCTGATGCGGGGCTCGATCCCAGGACTCTGGGACCGTGACCTGAGCTGAAGGCAGAGGCTTTAACCCACTGAGCCACCCAGCTGCCCCCCCCTTTTTAAAAAGATTTTATTTATTTATTTGAGAGAGAGAACATGAGAGTGGGGTGAGGGGCAGAGGAAGAAGCAGTCTTCATGCTGAGCAGGGAGCCTAATGTGGGACTCAATCCCCGGACTACAGTATCATGGCCTGAGCTGAGTCAGTCGCTTAAACTGACGGAGTCACCCAGGTGGACCAACCTTTCTTCATTTCTTTTTTTTTTTTTCCTTTCCTCATTTCTAAGTCCAGCTTACGCTCATCATCTCTCACAACACCCTCAGTAGTCCCTTCAACTGTTCTCTGTTCCACTCTTGACTGTATAATCCAGTCTCCATACAACAGCCAGATTGATTAAAAAAAAAAAAAAAATCAGATCACAGCCAGTTCTCTCCATAAAGCCTTCCAGTGATTTCCTCTTATATTCAGAATAAAATCCAAAGCTTTTAAAATCCATTGCCTTTCATGCCCTGCCTTGTCTGATCTTGCCTGCATCTCCTTGGTTCACTTCATTCAAGTTCTTGATTCTTTCTGTTCTCAAATATGCTGAACCTCTCTCCGGCCTGGAGACTTGGTGCTTACCCTACTTGAAATAGTCTTTTTTTTTTTAAAGATTTTATTTATTTATTTGACAGAGAGAAATCACAAGTAGATGGAGAGGCAGGCAGAGAGAGAGAGAGGGAAGCAGGCTCCCTGCTGAGCAGAGAGCCCGATGCGGGACTCGATCCCAGGACCCTGAGATCATGACCCAAGCTGAAGGCAGTGGCCTAACCCACTGAGCCACCCAGGTGCCCAATAGTGCCTTTCTGACAGAGTTTTTTTTATTATTATTACTTATTTGTTTATTTATTTATTTAATTTGACACAGAGAGCACAAGCAGGGGGAGCATCAGGCAGAGGGAGAGGGAAAAGCAGGTTCCCTGCTCAGCATGGAGCCAGAAGTGGGGCTGGATCCCAGGACACTGGGATCATGACCCGAGCCCAAGGCAGATGCCCAACCGACTGAGCCACACAAGCGCCCCTTTCTGGCAAGAGTTAATACACATACATTGCTTAGAACAGTGCTTGGCATACAGTTAGAGTTCAGTAAGTGTTACCTTTTGTTATCTTACTCTTTCTAATGGCTACCTCGTTTTCCGTGGTGCGTGTGCACCAGAGTAGTGTGGCCTCAGAGCCCACTATCTGAATCGCTCTCCCTTATTATTGTCCAAATCAACTAGCCGATTATTATCCACTTCCTAGCTATGTGTCCTTGGGTAAGCGTGTCCTTGGGTAAGCTAGGGAAATTCTTTTTTTTTTTAAAGATTTTATTTTCATTATTTGACAGAGATCATAAGTAGGCAGAGAGGAAGGGAAGCAGGCTCCCTGCTGAGCAGAAAGCCCCAGGACCATGGGATCCGGACCTGAGCCGAAGGCAGAGGCTTTAACCCACTGAGCCACCCAGGCGCCCCCAGGGAACTTCTTTGTGCCTGTTTTCTCAGCTGCAAAGTAGGGATAAGGAGATACCAGCTCATAAGATTGTCATGAGTATTATGTAACAGTACACAGAACGAGTGTGTAGCATGGGGCGCCTGGGTGGCTCAGTGGGTTAAAGCCTCTGCCTTTGTCTCAGGTCATGATCCCAGGATCCTGGGATTGACCCTGCTTCAGACTCTCTGCTCAGCGGGGAGCCTGCTCCACCCCCCACTCTCTCTGCCTGCCTCTCTGCCTACTTGTGATCTGCCAAATAATAAAAAAAAAGTGTGTAGCATGTGGTGAATCTTCAATGTATGTTAGCTATTATTATTTTATTATGTACCAGATTTATGTAATTCTGGTGATGGACACTTGGGTTTCTTTTGGTGTGTCTATTCCATACTGTTCCAGTAAAATAAGTTGTAAGCACATAGATGCTAGGTATACGATGGTTTCTGGAACTTATATTTAAAAGGAGGTGGCAGTGAACATATAAACAAAGAGTGTAATTCCAGATAGAAGTGGATGCGGACATAAATTGGGATTAGGTGGCCAGTGTGGACTTCTAAGGTGGTGAGTTGAGACCTAAAGAATTGACTACTGGTCAAGTTTTAAGGCGGGAGCTGGGGTGTAGGCAAACAAGCAGCTCGAAGAGTGCGATGAGCCTGAGATGGGAGGGGTTCCCAGGGCTTTAGGTAAGGAACTTGCAGGGGGAGCCACTGAACAGTTGGAGCAGGAGAGGGGCATAATCTAATTTAAAAGCTCTTTCTTCCTGAGTTGGGGGTAGCAGATTGTAGGGGGCTAGAGTAGAAACAAGGAGGCCAGGTATAAAGCTGTCGTAGTTCCGTAGGGGAGAAATGGTGGTGGCTGTGAGGGTGGGGGGAAGTGGGTGGGTGCTGCTGCTGTGAACACATCAGTACATGACCTGGGTGCACACCGGAGGATTTCCGCAGCATTCGTTCCTAGAAGGGGAACTGTTGTGTCAGAGTATGAATAACACTAGCTGACATTTACTAAGTGCTGACTGTGTGCCAGGTCCTATTTTAAGTGCTTTTTGTGTAATTGAGCCATACATTAGCTGTAAGCTCAGGACCTCTAGCATAGTTAAGGATTAAAAATACAAACATGATATTCAGTGTTGATGGCAGCTGAATGAAAAAAACATCCCAAGCAGGGCCTCCTGCGTGGCTCAGTTGTTAAGCATCTGCCTTAGGTTCAGGTCATGGGATCGAGCCCATGTCGGGCTCCCTGCTCAGCGGGAAGCCTGCTTCTCCCTCTGCTTGTATTCCCTCTCTCGCTGTCTCTCTCTCTCAAATAAATAAAATCTTTAAAAAAAAAATGGGGGGGGGTCCTGGGATCCAGCTGTAGGGCTCCCTTCTGAGCAGGGAGTCTGTTTCTCCCATCTCCCTCTGTCCGTCCCTCCACTCACGCTCCCCCCTGCGCCCCACCCTGGCAATGAATAAATAAGTAAAATCTTTAGGGGAAGGGAAGCAGTCAGAGTCTAGAGTTCTGTAGGATGTAGGAATTGTGGAGAGGCCACGTGGCTAAATGTGATTTTTGTCAGAGGCATTTATAGGTTGCAGTGCTCTAAGAGCTCAGAGGAAGGGGTGCTCACTTGAGTCGGCTGCGGTAAGAAGGACTTTTTGAGGAAATGGGATTTGAATTGGGTTTTGAAGTCTGGGGAAAAGCTCAACTAGGCCTAGAGAGGAGGAGTGTATTGCAGGTGTGTAGAATGTGGTGATCTAAAGTTGGCAGGTGGGAGATGGTCCTGGGATGGAGCCCCTGCATTGGGCGCTCTGCTCAGCAGGGAGCCTGCTTCCCCCTCCCCCTCCCTCTCTGCCTACTTGTGATCTTTCTCTGTCAAATAAATAAATTCTTTCTTTATTTAAAAAAGAATTTATTTATTTGACAGAGAAAGATCACAAGTAGGCAGAGAGGGAGGGGGAGGGGGAAGCAGGCTCCCTGCTGAGCAGAGAGCCTGACGACTCGGGGCTCCATCCCAGGACCCTGAGATCATGACTTGAGCCGAAGGCAGAGGCTTAACCCACTGAGCCACCCAGGCACTATTGTTATTATTATTATTTTTTTAAGATTTGTATTTATTTAAGAGACAGGGATGGGGGTGTGTGGGCAGGGGAAGCTCTGCCCACACCCCCCCCAGTAGGAGGAGGGACAGAGGGAGAGAGACAGGCAGAATCCCTGCTGAGTGTGGAGCTCAGCGACAGATCCCAGGACCTTGAGATCATGAGCTGAGCCTAAAGTCAGCCGCTTAATAGACTGAGCCACCCAGGTGCCCCTTGTTTCTTGTTATAAGTAGGCTACAAGTCCAGCATGGAGTCCAGTGTGGGCTTTGAACTCACAGCCCTAAGATAAAGACCTGAGCTGAGATCAAGAGTCAGACACCTAACTGTCTGAGCCACTCGGGCACGTCACTGAGCCCTTTTGTAATTAAGGTAATGGGATTGAGAAGTTCAGTAAGTCCAAGTAATACACGTTGAGCATCTGTCATGTGCCAGGGATAATGCTAGATGCGTTTGCACACACATTTTGACCGGTTGTCAAGGGGATTAATCGACATGAAGTCACAATTGGTGTCCCCATTTTACAGCTGAAAAAACTGAAGTTTAGAGAGATTATGCATTTTGCCCAGATCACCCAGTTGGGAAGTGGCAGAACCAGAATTCAGAGCTAATTCTTCAGACCTAGAGGTCATTTAGTGATTGGCAGTGTCCTATTGCTGAAGGAACAGTGAAGAGAATAGAGTGTGAGAATTTAGTGGGTGTAGGGATTAGGAGGCCTATTGTTTGAAGATACAGTTTCCCAGGGGAGAGCTGGGCTATTCCAGCTGTATCTTTGAGGTAGTGGAGCAGCCACGCAGGACAGAAACCCTGGAACTTGGCACCCTGGAATTCCAGGTGGGGCAGTGTCGGGTCCAGGTAAAGGGAAGACTTAGAGATTAACAGTGACAGCAGAAATCTGGAAGGTACAGCTAAATGCAGTCAACCTTTTTGATGTCAGAAGGTTTGGTATGTGTACTGTATTCTTTTTGGAAACATGGCCTATTAAATGTGCTGATTCTGGAGGGATAGGAGCTCCTCTGGAAGGACATAGCTTTTCTTCCTCCTTCTGCTCACTGGTATAAATCTGTGATGAGTGAAGTACTCATTGCCAGTATCTCTGTTATTTACCTTGCTTGTATCTTGTAAGCCCTCTTCCCGGTTCCCTCCTTTTTTAGGGAAGTGGGATTGTCTCTCTAAAGGCTTGTGTCTGCTAGCCTGTGGATGGCAGTGGAAAGGCCCCATAGAAGAAAAGCCATAATGGAGAAGCTGAGACCTGGACATACGCCTTTGAGGGAAATACTGTCAATATTCCGTCCCTGCTCATTTTACCTTTGGGTTGTATTAGCGAAAGAAATCCAGTGTTTGCGAATTTGAAGGATGAGTGCGGCATCCTGTTTTGTCAGCCACCATCCTCATTAAAGATCTCTAGTCTAATTACATGCAAGTATCCATAATTATTAGAACCATTTTTAGAAGAGCTGCTTCATGTTCTCCTTAATATTAGTGCAAGTTGAAAAGCTACTCATTTCATAAATTTTTAAAAAATTTTATTCACTTATTTGCCAGAGAGAGTGAGTGAGCAAGCTCATGTAAGTAGGGGGATGGCAGGCAGAGGGAGAAGCGGGCTCCCCGCTGAGCAAGGAGCGGGATGGGACTCCATCCCAGGACCTTAGGATCATGATCTGAGCCTAAGACAGCTGCTTAACTGGCTGAGCCACCCAGGTGTCCCCAGACTTTTTTTTTTTTTTTAAAGATTTTATGTATTTTAGAACACATGCATGAGTGTGTGGTGGAAGAACAGAGGGGGAGGGAAAGGGACAAGTAGATTCCTCGTTGAACATGGAGCCCTCTCAAGGTTTGGTCTCAGAACCCCGAGATCATGACCTGAGCTGAAATCAAGAGTCAGTTGCCCAACTGACTAAGCCATCCAGGCTCCCCTAAGTCCAGACTTTTTTGGTTTGTTAGTTTTAAGATTTTGTTTATCCATTTGACAGAGAGACATCATAAGCAGGTGAAGCAGCAGTCAGAGGGAGAGGGAGAAGCAGACTCCCCACCGAGCAAGGAATAAGATGCGGGACTTGATCCCTGGACCCTGGGATCATGACCTGAGCCGAAGACAGAGGCTTAACTGACTGAGCCACCCAGGCACCCCCCCCAGACTTTTTGAGATAGCTGGACCTCTGACTACCTTTCTTAAAATCTCAATCTTTTTTTTTTTTTTTTAATATTTTATTTATTTACTTGACAGAGAGAGATCACAAGTAGGCAGAGAGGCAGGCAGAGAGAGAGGAGGAAGCAGGCTCCCTGCTGAGCGGAGAGCCCGATGTGGGGCTCGATCCCAGGACTCTGGGATCATGACCTGAGCCGAAAGCAGAGGCTTTAACCCACTGAGCCACCCAGGCACCCCTAAAATCTCAATCTTTTGTGACTTTATAGACTAGGATGATCAAACACTTTCCAAATACACCCTCTTTAATGCCACCCTGTTTTTGCTCATACTACCCCTTTTCACCTTTTCTTCTGCTGCTCTACTAGTCCAAGCCTTCATTCTCTCTTGCCTTAACTGTGACACCCTTATCCCTCCAGGAATCCGGCCCACCCCTGCCAAGGCTTTCTGTTGTGCTTAGATAAAATTCAGCACTTACAGTGCTTGTAGGAGCCTTCGTGATATGGTCCAGGTCCACTTCCTACCATTCTTACCTTTGCTCACTGTTCTTCAGCTACTGTCCTTTCTGGCCCTGAAACATGCCAGGAACTCTTCCGCTTCAGGCCTTTTATACTTGCTGCTTTGGTACTTGCTCTTCTCCCAAATATTTGTATATTTGCCCTTCATTTCATTTTTATTTTTGCTCAGCACCTTCTCAGAAAGGTCTTCATGATCCGTCTGAGTAAAATAGCATCCTCCAACACTCTTGATCTATATCCTGCTTGATTTCCATCACTTCTTTTTTTCTTTTTTTCTAAGTAAGCTCTTCTGTGCCCAAGTAAGCTTGAACTTATGACCCTGAGATCAGAGTTGTTCTACAGGCTGAGCCAGCCAGGCCTCCCTGATTTTCATCACTTTTTGACATCCTATATCTCTGTCTGTCTCTTCCATAAAATAAAAGCTCCACAAGGGCAGGGATTATGTCTGTCTTGTTCACTGCTCTATTTCTATACCTTAGAGGGGTGCCGGCATAGTAGGTGCTCAGTAAATATTTGTTGTATGAATTGTTCTTTGCAGGATGGATCAGAGCCTGTCTCTTTCCTGGATTTTATCCATGATGCTTCTTTGCATTTAATGAAAACCAAAATTACTTCGCTGTTATTGTGACTTGTTCTGTTTTTCAATAATTCGGTGAAACTTTCACTGTTCTCTGTCACCTGGTTAACAGTGTCTGCCTTACAGGCTGCGGGCCTCCCGGGTGCTTCTTGTCGGCATGAAAGGACTCGGGGCTGAAATTGCCAAGAATCTCATTCTGGCAGGAGTGAAAGGACTGACCATGTTGGATCCTGAACAGGTGAGATGTTGGGCGACTTCCTCACTCTTCCTTCATGGTCTCCCCTCTTCAGTATAAAACACTTGGAGGTGTTGTGAATTTCTGGGTGCCCCTGCAGGCTTGTGAAACGAGGGCTGGCATTAGTGGAGCTGTGGCCTCACGGCCCTGGCACGTCCTAGGTGGTCAGCTCCTATCTCCTGTCTCCTCCTTGCGCTTTAAAGCATAGTTAGTCTCTCCCTTGGAGGGTGACTTTGAGGAGGAGAGGGGTGGTTTTCTACTTCATACGTATAAACCGCCTGCGTGACTACTTAAAATTGCACAAAGCCTCGGGGCTTTGTTATGGTGTAGCTGGCTGGCCTTTACCCCGCCGTGATCCTGCTTTAGAAGGTTTGAGATGCGGCTCAGGACTATGTAACATTTGAGAGGTATCTCAGGAGAGCTTCATGAATTTGGAAAACAGTGGGTGGGAGAGAATGGATGCAGACTGCTTAGCATGGTGCTTACACATAATAAACATCTGATAATAATTCTATGGCATACCATTTAATTGAAGATATGGTAGTCATTCTCATCTCCTATGTAGATTTCTCTGACCAGTTTTTCCAAGGTGAAAATAACTTCTTTCTCTTACATTCTCATGCTTCAGTGTTTTAATTTTCTTTTATGGAAAATTCCAAATATATGCAGAAGTAGAATAACATTGGATACCCCATCTATATGACTTCTACAGATAACAGTATTTTTTGGGGGGGGTCTATTTTTTTGGACAGTATTTTAAAGCAAATTCTAGAAATCATGTTGTTGTTTAAGATAAAATACTCGAAAGATTGTGTCATCACATGATACTCTTGGTGTCTTTTCTTGTAGGCGATGAACATGCTAAGTAGCCACACAGTGAGATGTAGGCTCTGTGGAAGAAAGCAGATGTTGATGAAATTTTTTAAAGCTCATCTGTCTGGGTTTCAGGAGAAAAGTAGTATCAGG
Source organism: Mustela putorius furo (assembly GCF_011764305.1). Lineage (NCBI taxonomy): Eukaryota > Metazoa > Chordata > Mammalia > Carnivora > Mustelidae > Mustela > Mustela putorius. Next base: position 12,475,022 of record NW_025421310.1, on the reverse strand, counting down.
ATTTAAAAGAAGTTCTCCTGCAATGAAGAGAAATGTGGGTTGCCTCACTTAATATCAATCACAAATTGATTTTTGATTTGAATTAAAAACCTTCTAAGGAAAGAAAGTTCTTGGAAGCAAACTGCCTGCAGAGCAGTTGCCCTGATGACATCTCCCCAACCACAGTGCCCCCTAGAGGCTTTTGGAGAGAGAACTTGTTTGCCGTTTAGAGAGGGTCAGAGCAGAGAGAGCCAGGGAAGGATGGTTCCTAAATGTGGAGGCCTGTAGTCTGGGAAACTGAAACCAGATGGGGATGATGACTTCCTCATCTGGTTGCAGGACTCAGAGAATGGGGAATGATGATAGAATACTGAGGCGTGACAGAGTGCTGTTACTGCTGCAGGACAGCGATGGGTGCCACCCAGTGTTGGAGTGAACAGGCTGACTGTTACCCCTGCCGTCTTCACTTTGAGGACTTGCAGTGCCTTCCATGTACTGAAATGAAATGAAATGCCTAATTCCTCTGACTGGTTTTCAAGACCTAATATAGCGGTTCTCCGTCCCATCTGTGGTTTGAGTATTTGGGGGATTTGTTAAAAATAAAGGTTCTTGGGGCTCCTGGGTGCCTCAGTGGGTTAAAGCCTCTGCCGTCGGCTCAGGTCATGATCCCAGGGTCCTGGGATTGAGCCCCGCATCGGGCTCTCTGCTCAGCGGGGAGCCTGCTTCCTTCTCTCTTTGCCTCCCTCTCTGCCTAACTTGTGATCTCTGTCAAATAAATAAATTAAAAAAAAAATCTAAAATATAAAAAATGTTCTCCAGGTGAGTCTAAAAGTCAGGGAGAGTTGAGAACCACTTGCTTCATGTAAACTGGGCCCAGTCAGCTTACCCAGCCTGACTCTTACCTCATAAATTTATGGACACACTTTGATGGTTCTGCCTTTTGGAATTTGCTTGTGGTTTTTTTCCCCCTGACAAGGAACATCCCAGGGAGACTGTGCTACCTAGTGCAAAAGCTCTGGAATTTTGCAGATTTGGACTCAAATCCCACATCTTCAAGCTGGGCGAGAGGCTTTATTAACTTCTCAGGGACTCAGCTTGCTAATTAATTAATTATTTAATTATATTAGTAATCTCTATATCAAGTGTGGGGCTCAGACTTGCAGCTCTGAAATTAAGAGTCTCGTGCTCTGCTGACTGAGTAGGCCAGGTGCCCCGCAGTTTGCCCATCTATAAATCAAGGATGTTAATTCCTGTCCTTCAAAGTTCAGAGTGTTTTGTTTACATCAACAAATATCCTAGAGTACCTGTAGGCTACCCTGTCTAGACACTGGTGATACAAAGATGCACAAAATTGGGTTCCCATTCTCAAGATTTCTTTAGAAACCAGAGCAGGCTCCTAGACTCAGGTTGTGGTAGGGGGACATGAAAGGCTTGCTGGAGCTGTGATCTTAGCTGTGATCTTAAGGAACAAACAGAGATTTCTCAAGTTGAAGGGTGGTGTTTTAGGCGGAAACATTAGCAGTGGCATAGAACAGCATGGCAGAAGTAGAATATAACAAGCAGTGCTATTTGGTATTTTTAGAATGAGAAGCCCAAAGTGGTGTGTGTGTGTTGGGGGATTGCAGGTTGTCGGTCAATTCCAAATCATGAAGGCCCTGCTAGGAAGCCTTGCTTGTACTCAATCTTCTGGGCAGTAAGGATTCGTTAAAGAGTTTCAATATGGAATGGGTGACTTGGTCAGTTTCAGGCCTCCTGTAGAACACTAGTCACTGTATATGATCTGTACAAGATAACGGGCTGAAGACCACCTAGAAGGCTGCTTTAGTAGTTTAGGTAAAAAATAAAAAGGGTCTGAATAATAGCACTAGTGGCAGAAAAGACAAGAAGCACACAGAGGTGATAAACAGGAGGTGGTAGAATCAGTGGGATCATACACGGGAGCATAGGGAAAGCAAGCACCTGTGGATGCTTCCGGCAGGTGTTGGATACTGTGCTAAGAGCTGTAGTTGTATCTCATTTAGTCCTCAACTCTGAGATGTAGAGATTGTCATCCTTATTTTACAGATAAGAGATCTGAAGAAAGGGAAGTGAATTACTGGCCCACTCAAGGTCATAGTAGATGGTGGTATGACCAGCACCCCGGACTCTTGGTAGAGCCTGTGCTCTTAGCTACATCATCGGGTGGCTGTTATCAAGGATATAACAAGACTATAAAGATTGGGGTTTCTAGCTCAAGTAATTGGATGGGTGGTTGTTGGGCTCATCAACTGACCAGAAAATAGAGGAGTTGAATATGAATATTCAGGAGGAGATATCTGGTGGGCAGTTAGACTCTGATGGACGAGGAAGCAATCTGTGCCTGTAAGAACAGTTCGAGATATGCCAGCAGAAACTAGAGGTAGTGAGTTTATGGAGCTGTGGAGAACGGAGATATGAATGATTCTGAGATGGAGTTCGGTGGAAACCATACCCAAGAGGGTCCACGTGGAGACTGGCTGTCCAGTGTGGGAAGAATAGAGTGGCACTCATAGAGCGATTATAGAAAGTGTACTGCTTGTCTTACCCTCACTTCCCCTGTGAATCCCATACCCTTGCTTGTGCTCACGCAGTTCAGTAAGTGGCTGAGCTAGGATTTGAATCGAAGATTTGAATTCGACTTGAATTATTCCAGAGTCTTGCTTTTTTTTTTAAGATTTTATTTATTTATTTGACAGAGAGAGATTACAAGTAGGCAGAGAGGCAGGCAGAGAGAGAGAGAGGAGGAAGCAGGCTCCCTGCTGAGCAGAGAGCCCGATGCGGGGCTCAATCCCAGGACCCTGAGATCATGACCTGAGCTGAAGGCAGCGGCTTAACCCACTGAGCCACCCAGGCGCCCCTCAGAGTCTTGCTCTTAAACCAGTATGATGTCCACCTCTCAGTGTGTAATGAGATCCGTGAAGAAGTAGGACAGCATGGGTCAAGGATACTATACTGTTTGAGGGCTGGCCTTGAATGGGAGGAAGACCAGCTCATTTTCTTGAAGAAAAGGTGGTAAGCGATAGTTGGCTGGAGGAGAGGAGGGAGATTGCTTGTATTGTCTTGGTGAAGGTAGCAAGGTCATACTAGAGATTAATTATTAAATTAGATATTGGATATGTGAAGAAATGCTGTGAACGGAATGGAATCTGTAATTGTATTGGCAGCTATTAGGTGATTTTATTTTATTTATTTATTTTTAGAAGACTTTATGTATTGGACACAGAGAGAGTACAAGCAGGGGGAGCAGCAGGCAGAGGGAGGGGGAGAAGTAGGCTCCCGCTGAGCAGATAGCCCAATGTTGGGCTCCATCCCAGGACCCTTGGGATCATGACCTGAGCTGAAAGCAGTCACTTAACCGACTGAGCCACCCTGTCACGACCCTGTCAGGTGATTTTATCATCTGTCTTTGAGGCTCTCTGCTGACATCCAGCCTTGTGGGTGAAATCCTCCATTTACTTAAGCCCTTCTCATCTCTCCTCCTTTCTGAACTTTAATTGAATTTAAGAGTTAATTTCAGGCATTCTTAATTGTGACTGATTTTGGCACTGGTCTGATTTTATTTATTTGATAGAGCACAAGCAGGGGGAGTTGCAGAAGAAGAAGCAGACTCCCCACTGAGAAGGGAGCCTGCCTCGACACTCAGTCCCAGGATTCTGGGATCATGACCCCAGCCGAAGGCTGATGGTCAGCTGACTGAGCCACCCAAGTGCCCTAGGGACTGCATCTTTTAAACTACTATTGTTGGGGCGCCTGGGTGGCTCAGTGGGTTAAGCCTCTGCCTTCGGCTCAGGTCATGATCTCAGGGTCCTGGGATCGAGCCCCGCATCGGGCTCTCTGCTCAGCAGGGAGCCTGCTTCCTCCTCTCTCTCTGCCTGCCTCTCTGCCTACATGTGATCTGTCAAATAAATAAACAAAATCTTTAAAAAAAATAAATAAATAAACTACTATTGTTTGTCTCCAGATGTTTAAAATTGGGAACATAGTAGGTATTTGGAAAATTCTTTTTTTTTTTTTTTTTTTTTTTTAGATTTTATTTATTTATTTGTCAGAGAGAGAGAGAGCAAGAGCGAGCACAGGCAGAGTGGCAGGCAGAGTCAGAGGGAGAAGCAGGCTCCCTGCGGAGCAAGGAACCCGATGTGGGACTCGATCCCAGGACGCTGGGATCATGACCTGAGCTGAAGGCAGCTGCTTAACCAACTGAGCCACCCAGGCGTCCCGGTATTTGGAAAATTCTTAACCACTGACAATTTTATCATTTTTTTAGCAGTTACAAATTTAAAGAAGAAAGTGTGGACTTTTCTGTTTAGAGTGAATTTTCTTTATAAACACAAGGGGGTGCTCTTTAACTATCAATGCCAAGTAAACAAAGTTCAATATCTTTACTTAAAGCCTCTGAAGGAGTGTAGGGAGTCTGCATTAGGCAAATTCCTGCAGGAACAATAATACAATTAGATGGTAGATATTTTCGCTATCCTTGAAAACTGACTGGTTTGTTGTTTTCAAGAATTTGTTTTCTCCCTAAAATTCAGGTATTAAAACAGTGCTATTTCTAGGTATCTCCAGAAGACCCTGGGGCTCAGTTCTTGATCCGTACTGGATCTGTTGGCCGCAACAGGGCTGAAGCCTCTTTGGAACGGGCCCAGAATCTCAACCCCATGGTGGACGTGAAGGTGGACACTGAGAATATAGAAAAGAAGCCAGAGTCATTTTTCACTCAGTTTGATGCTGTAAGTCCCATAAAGAGTGTAAAATCCGTAGGTTTAGTACATTGCAGTCTTGAGTCTGACATTGCCTCGTGTATGTGCCTTGCTAGCGTGGTGCCTTTCCGTGTTGACTGTGTTGGTAGTGGATGCAGTCTGTTGGCTCTGCTGTGGCTGTTTGTGACTTGCTGTCTGCTGGTTTCTTCTTTGGGCATATGTTCCCTCAAGACCAGGTTTCATCATTGGTGTTTGTACTCCTTCCAGCATCTTTCCATATAGCTTTGATACATTTTACTGCAAGTGTTTTCTCTGGAAAACAAGTTGGTGGTTAATTTCTGTAGTAGAGGCATTTTTTTTTGTTGTTGTTAGAAATATCAAACTACAGCTTGTGTTTTGTCTTAAAAAAGAGCACACCTGATCTTGGTCTATGTCTGTCTCTTTCACACAGCCACTTTGACCATGTTGCCATGGATAACTAGACACATTCCCTGTAGTCATAAGCCAAATGAGGCATATCCAGCCTCATTTGGTTTCACTGCCAGATCTATGCAGAGGTGAAAGGATAAGTTAAATTTTGTTTCAGCACTTGTGACCTTTCAGACATGGTTCCCTGTACCCAGGAAAAGCTAAACAAATGTTGGGTAACCGTGGAATAGTCACAGATGATCTGCTTGGTTTTTAAACGAGAGGCCCGTTACACGAGAGGTTAGAGTCTGGGCTGGGTAGTTTGTTTTTCCACACTGTTACATTTCATATGTGCATCTGTTCAAATGTGTGCTTGGAATGATGGATCATCTGTGCGTTTTGTCTTTTTTTTTAATTTAATTCATTCTATTTTGTAACTCCCAAGTATTGGAACATTTTCTGTTTGGACATAAGTCTTCTCTTCATTTCTTTATCCATAGTAACCACATTTGGTTAATTCTAGGTGTCCCTTGCATTTCTAGCACTTAGAGGGTTGGTTAGAACCCAAGCCCGGGCTGGTGGGTTGTATAAAGCATGTGCATGGGGTGTGGATAAATGCCTCAGGGGCCTCGTGTTTCTGGCCTCTTAGATTTTACCCTCATTTTTCACTCTGCAGGGTTCCATTTGGTCAACGTTGCATGTTCAACTGTGGCTGTCTTGCCTTTTAGACTTGATTTTTTTTTTTTCCCCTTGGGTGTTTTCTGTGTTCAGAAGAAAATGTGCAGTTTAGAAGTTGTCTTCGTGACCCTTATCCCAAAGGTTTTCCTGAAAAGATCGTGTTTTATGCAGTAAAATTTAGCTATTTGCAGTACCTCCACTTTTTGGAACGCAACCTAGAGGCCTCAGAGCAACATTGATAAGTCTGTTGAGTGAATCACCAGTTCATTGTCTAGGTCTGAATGGAAGGTCACTTGGTGTGTAACCTTTTCTTTTGTCCTTCAATTCAGATAAAGTTGCACGTTGAAAACTGTGGAAAACTGTGGAAAAATAATCTCAACATGACTTGTTTATCTTCTTTACCTTAACATATCAATCAAAAGAAGGGGGGAAAATGCCCTCGAATTTCATTGTGACCCCTGGGTGACTTAAAACTGGTTGTACTTCTCATGATAGCTTATGCAGATTTTAACAGGTTAAATAATTTAGAAATAACTTACGCTAAGTTATTACTGTCTTCTTCCTTTTCACGAAAACTTTGAGATGTGGTTTATATGTGTTCATAGAACAGGGGAGATAAATCCGCGGAATGGCCTTACTTTCTAGTTAAACCCATTTGTTTTGATTGCAGTAAGTGGAGGTCTCGCAATTTACAGTTTTAGTGAAACCTGCAACTTTTCTTTTGTCTTCTAACCATAGGATCCAGAGAACCTGTTATACCAGTTGGAAACTGGCTTTAGACATGCCCAGAGAGACTGTTCACCAAGATTTATGTAGACATCAGGGCAGTGATTCACAGTTTGCAAAACTCACACCCCACCAATTCTTCCTTTCTGCAGGTTTGCCTGACTTGCTGTTCCAGGGATGTCATAATCAAAGTTGACCAGATCTGCCACAAAAATAGCATCAAGTTTTTTACAGGAGATGTTTTTGGCTACCATGGATACACATTTGCCAATCTTGGAGAACATGAATTCGTAGAGTAAGTTTTGGGAGAGGAGGGGAGAATGTAACATTTTCAGAAAAAAATACAATTTTATTTACCAGTAGGAAACAGCCCATCTAAGGAAAGTATGCTTAGAACACTTGGAAACCAGTTCATTAACAGCTTACTGATTATGTAGGTTGTGTGTTGAGAATTATAGCAGATGTGCCCCCCCTTTCCCAAATGATGGTCTAATCTAAAGTGGAGTTCTTCCGGCAGTCGAATACACCCGGTGGGTGTTTGGGCAGCCTGGGCTTCGGGTGGCAAAACCACACCATCTGATTAGGGAAGGCTTTCTTACTTGGATTGTAAACACGTGCACCTCAGTTTTGGCCTCTGTGTTTCCAGGTTGATAATAAAATGAGTACAAAATAGCCAGGTGGGTAACTCTGAAGGCACAGTCAGCCAGAGTCTGTCTTGGGAAAGCTTCCAAGTCCAGAGACTGCGCTGGTGGAACAAACAGACCTTATCCTCTCAGTTTGAGTATCAGGGTTGCAGAGCGTGGTGCTTCTCACATGATGGGACCTGCAGTGTTTGGAACTTAGAGCTTCTAGATGAAAGATGGCAGATAATACCAGTATTGTAAAACTACCTGCGGTGGGGTTTTGGCTTTTATTTCTGACTACCTCCCTTGCTAATAAGAGGTAAAGAGAGGCACTGTGTGGTAGGTGAAGCTCCCTACCAAGGGTCAAGAGTTGCTTTCTTTTGTTCAGTTTCTTAGGCAGATCGCTGAAATTGCCCTGGTCTGCACATACCTCTTCTGTAAAATCGAGATCTGGGAAGGACAGCCATGTTCAAGATCTCTCGTAACTTTGGTGTTTTATGGCTTTCAGAAACTCTGTAGTGTTTCGGGCACGCTGTAAATGGATGAAGAAGGCATACTGGAGAAAAACAGACCCAGATTTTTTATTTTTTTAAAGACTTTATTCATTTATTTGACAGAGATCACAAGCAGGCAGGGGTGGGGGGAAGCAGGCTCCCTGCTGAGCAGAGAGCCCAATGTGGGGCTCTGTCCCAGGACCCTGAGACCGTGACCTGAGCTGAAGGCAGAGGCTTAACCCTCTGCCCCATGCCCAGATTATTTTAATGTGAGCTCACCATGGCAGAGGGGAGAAATCGAAGTTTGGCTCTATTTCATGATTCCAGTGAAATTTATAAAGACTTTTTGAGAGCTTACCTTGTGCTGGGCAATGTATGCTAAGCAATTCATTATTTCTTATCTTAAAATAATTCTGTCAGGTATTGTTATTCTCACATACCTGATTGATCAGGTAATCATTAGCCACTTTGGGATTGGAAACCACTCAGCTATACCTGACTGCAAAGCTTTTGCGCCCCCCCGTTTTTAAGATTTATTTTAGGGAAAGAGCACACATTGGGGGAGGAGGGGCAGAGGCAGAGGGAGAGAACCTCAAGCAGACTCTGCTGAGCTTGGAGCCTGACGTTGTTTTGATCCCATGACCCTGAGATCACGGCCTGAGCTGAAATCAAGTCAGACACTTAACCCACTAAGCCGCCCAGGCGCCCCAAGCTTTTGCTCTTAGCCACCGTCCCATCACGTGAGCTGGTGAGGCTCTTCGGCGTGATTCAGAGAGTAGAGCTCAATTCCTTCCCTTGTCACCCTCTAGGGAGAAAACCAAAGTTGCCAAAGTTAGCCAAGGGGTTGAAGACGGACCTGATACCAAGAGAGCAAAGCTTGATTCATCTGAAACTACTATGGTCAAAAAGGTATGTGTACTCTGAGGGGGGAATGATCAGAAGCCTTGGGGCCTTATGGGGGACAGGCAGTCACAACTGCAAGCAGGACGAGCAAGCATGTAGTCTTGACGGGAGGGGCCCGGACAAGCCGGGCCAGTGCTTGTCCTACTCAAAGAGGGGGTGGCTGCTGCTTAGTGGGAGCCAGCTGTTGCCATGAAGGAGGATGGATGCAGTGATGCCAGGTATCAGTTTTTAACAGAGTCAGAAATAGATTTTTTTTAATAGGTTCTGTCCCAAACTATTTTTTCCCCCACACCCACCTGCCCCCCTAAACTTTTTTTTTTTTTTTAAGATTTTATTTATTTGGAGAGAGAGAAATTACACAGGCACGCACAAGCGGGGGTGGGGGCTGGGGGGCAGCAGGCAGAGGGAGAGGCTCCCTGCTGAGCAGGGATCTGGATGCAGGACTTGATTCCAGGACCCTGGGATCATGACCTGAGCCAAAGGCAGATGCTTAATGGACTGAGCCACCCAGGTGCCAGTCCCAAACTTTATTTTTAAGCAGGCTCCCTGCTGAGCAGAGAGCCCGACTCCGGGCTCCATCCCAGGAACTTGGGATCATGACCTGAGCTGAAGGTAGAGACTTTAACTCTCTAAGCCACCCAGGTGCCCCTACTGCCAAACTTTTTAACACCAGCCAGCCACCTACTACTTTGGTTTGAATGCTCTTCTTTCACCCTGCAGAGGCTAAAGAGAACATGCCTGCAGGGCTTACTTGGTGTGTGGGCCGACGGGGGGGGGGGGGGGGGGGGGGGGGGGGGGGGGGGGGGGGGGGGGGGGGGGCTCTGGTATCTGGAGCAGTAGCAGAACTGTTACGGAGCAAAGGCCATGCCTCTTGCATAAAAGAAAGTTTTTTGGATAGACAGACAATTTAGGGAAATCCTACCTAAGTGGGCAGGAATATAGTTTAAAGTTTGAATTGTTTATGCTTTTCTTCTTTAAGATGAAGTTTTGGGGTCGGCTTTCCACCAGATAACCTTTTAGGAAGAAAGTCCTCAATGTTGACAAGTGTTATCATCCATTGTGTACTTTCTAACATAGTTTGTAGGGACGTAGGCTGTACTGGAGTTGGCGCAGAGATTTAAGTTCATTTTACAGCGAGAGAAGGGGCAGGGACTCGGCAGGAGAGGATCTTCTGAAGCTGGTGTTGGAATCTGAGAAGGGGGTCACGCGATGGGGGAGACAAGATGAAGGGGCCAGAATTGGTTTTGTCCAACTGAGGAGAGAGATGACCGAGCCCATATTTACTCTTTGCTTTGTAGATTTAAATGTGGAGAAAGAAAAACAGCTGGTCAGAGCTTCAAGTTAAAATTGCTCTAAAGGGGGGATTCTAAGAGTGCAGAAACCACAAAAAGAGACTGCAGAAACCACAGAAGTGGAACTCTTTGAGTTTCCAGCAAGGCTGGGCCGGAGATTTTCGTTTTCTTGCTCTTTATGTTTGTATTGGAAGAGTTTGATTGCTGTGAGTGTGATACAGAGGAATTATTAAGCCCTAATTTTAGTGTCTATTCACAGGACCATAATTACCCAGAGTGAACATTGGTGTTTTGGCCAAAACTTGGGTCCTTTTCTTCCTCCCTTCTTTTCTTTCTTTTTGAGGCCCAGTCAAGCTTTATCTGAATAGCCCCGAGAGTTTGGTGGGGGGAGATAAATTGTTAACTAACGGAGGAGTACAAAAGCAGCTTTGTGGGTGCTGTCAATTTATAAATCACACCCTCTTACAAGTGTGACACTTGGCCTTGGTGTGAAGGGTTTTATGGCTTAAGGGCCTTCTCTGATTGAGGCGGGTCTTTCACATTCAAATGGAGAGAGCTCCCAGCTTTGTTAGCCCTTCACAGCTGGACGCTTCCCCTGGACTCAATACTGATGGTGCCCACTGGGGTGGATCTGGAAACCGCTCTGGGGAGCCACTTTATGGAGCTATGAGGGGAATGTGGGCAGCCCAGCCAGGCACCCGGTGGCCTTTGCGTACCATTCCTTGGGCTCTTCAGTCACAGAGCTCTTTGTGCGGCCTCTTCCTGCAGGGGCCGATTTTGAAGGTATCAAAATATTCCCCAGCTGACATTGTTAGTCAGCTGTTTCACTTGGACAATTCAGGCCTGGATTCCAACCTCGAGCCCTTAAGGTTGTGAGGCATTCAGTGCATTCCTGATGACAATCCCTGGGATTCCAAACCTTGTCTTTGTGCGGCCTCACTAAGAGCACTGTGGAAGGACGGGTGTGAGCTGGGTTTGGGCTCGGGCTTCGCCACCTCATAATAATAGGCCTCATCCATTTTGGCAGAGACTGCTCTGGGATTTTGAAGTTTTCTTCCAACTCAGAAATTCCTTGATTGAGATTATGCCCCTTCGCCTGAATTGTACAGAATAAGTAGTTGGGTTATGCTCAAAGTGCAGGATGGTGGGGAGGCAACCACTTCCTGTTTCCTGCGAAAGGCTTCTGGTTAGGGTTCCCTCCCCGCCCCCCCTTTCCTTAGGTTCAACCAAATGTTGTATAGCCACTTTTGCTTCAAGGTACACATTGTGCTCCTAAATTAGAAACGTTAAAAAACAAAGAGGAAAAATAGACCTGTGGTTTTCACACCGCTTAGGAGGATACTGGGCCTTTCTAGCATATGTGTCATCATGATAAATACGAGAGTGGGAAAATGTGTAGCCCAGAGGTAGGTGCTCAGTAAGTAGTTGGCTTCCTGTGGTGCCCAGGAAAAGTCATGAGACAGAGTTCATCAGAATCAGGTCTCGGGCATAAGTTTAATAGAGACATCAGTACAAAGTAGGTAAAGGAGAGTAGTTTTATAAGGTAGTTTTATAAGGAAATGTCCAGAAAGATTTCTCAGAGGAAGAATTGTGAGAATTGGCACATGAAGGCAGGTCTGCAGAGCCAGGACTGGCATTTAGTCACAGGAAGTGGGATCAGCTGAAAGGCAGACATTGGAACAGAATGACTCTGGCTTCCTTTACCCCAAAGCAGCCAGCTCATTCTGTATCTTTGAAATGCAAGATGCCTACTGTGTGCGAGGCATTCTCTTGGGTGCAGGGAAGCGCATCCAGTCCTGTTGTCTCCTTAGAGCTGCTGCCGAAGCTAAGAGAAGTTCCTTGACTTGCCTGAGCTCCCGTGGTCGCGTAAGGTGGAGTGGAGGGGGAGGACAAGCCACAGGCTTGCCCTGCCGCCTAAAGTGTGAATTCCCTTAGAGTTTCTAGGATAATTTGAAGTTTTATGGTGATGATGAGATAAAATATGTGAAGATTGGGACCTTTCTGGAAAAGCCTTTAGGGTACAAGGCCACCCTCATGCTCCCTTGCTGCTGCTCTGTTTCTTTACTGTTAAGGGCTGCCAGATGCGAGTAGATGACCGGGAGTGGTTACTTTCCATCACGGCTATTTATTTATTTATTTATTTTTAAAGATTTTATTTATTTATTCGACAGACAGAGATCACAAGCAGGCAGAGAGGCAGGCAGAGAGAGAGGAAGGAAAGCAGGCTCCCTGCTCAGCAGAGAACTCGATGTGGGGCTTGATCCCAGGATCCTGGGATCATGACCTGAGCCAAAGGCAGAGGCTTAACCCACTGAGCCACCCAGGTGCCCCTCCATTACGGCTCTTTAAAAATTAAACACAACATAGGATTTGTTCTTGACATGCTAAGAAATACAGATTTAATTTTACCTCTGTTTCTGAAATAGTAAGGGACTAATTTGGGCACCGTTAATGCTCTTGTCATGAATCAGTTGTAAAATTCCACAGTTGACGAGTGATTCATTATTTTGATCCCCATTTCGGAGCAGTTTGTGGACGACTCATCTCTTGCCCCCAAGCTGAAGGGAACATTCCAGGGACTGACCGCTCTCCTTCTTCACCTTGGTTCGTGATGCTGAGGGATCCTGTCAGTGTTTCCCCGTCAGAGTCTAGGCTCTTGAAGGGCTAGGCACTTTTGTTCACCGCTGTGCTCCTGCTGCAGTTCCTGGCACAGTCCCCGGGAGATGTCTGGTCACTATGTTGTGGCTGCTCCTGCCACATCATAGGACAGCTTTGGAGATCACTGTCATTTTAAAAAAGAATTACTGAGTTGACTTTCTTTGTGATCAACCAAGTGGGTTAATTAACCGCCTGGCACATTAGTTGTTGTGGTTTACGTTACCTGAGCTGGGCTGAGAGAACAGAATTCTGGAGAGGACAAGGAACTTGGCCAGGAATATTAAGAAGTAGGTCATTGGGTTCCCTAGACCAGGGACCTTTAGGCCAGAGGTGTTCAAAGCCCTGCTGATTGTCCGAATCACTTGGTTTGGGGAGGGGGACAGGAAAGACAGGGTGCATCTCGCAGAGCTGGGTAGAGTGCCGACAGCAGGTTTTCCAGGTAGGACAGATATGGCAGGGAGGCTGGTGGCGGTGGGGGTTTGGCATTTTACGCTTGAGGCAAGAGGTCTCTCCCAGCATCAGAGCACAATCCAGTGTATTTTTTATTGTGATATTTGATACTCTCAAATAATATGACATCAGTACAAATTAAAGATTTTTTTTTTTTTTCATTTGAGAGAGAGAGAGAGGGAGAACATGAGAGGGGAGGTTAGAGGGAGAAGCAGACTTCCTATGGAGCTGGGAGCCCAATGCGGGACTCGATCCCAGAACTCCGGGATCATGACTTGAGCCGAAGGCAGAGGCTTAACCCACTGAGCCACCCAGGCGCCCCAACAAAAAAATCTTTAAAAATAGATACATAAATCTTTGCTAGCATGATCAAGGTCCACTGGCTGTCCCTCTCCAATATAAGTAACCTCCGTCCTCAATTGTGGTTCTCATTCCCACCCATTTCTTCTTACTACTTACGTATTTCCCAGCAATATAGAATTGTTTGGTATGCTTTTTAACATCTTAAAAATCAGGTTTAATATATTTTTTTAAAGATTTTATTTATTTATTTGACAGAGTTCACAAGTAGGCAGAGAGGCAGGCAGAGTTGGGGGGGAGATGCAGGCTCCCTGCTAAGCAGAGACCCCGATGCGGGGCTTGATCCCAGGACCCTGAGATCATAACCTGAGCTGAAGGTAGAGGCTTCACCCACTGAGCCACCCAGGCGCCCCTCAGGTTTAATATTGTATATGTGCTGCCACCTGCTTTTTATTTTTTATTTTTTTAAAGATTTTATTTATTTATTTGACAGTGATCACAAGTAGGCAGAGAGGCAGGCAGAGAGAGAGGAGGAAGCAGGCTCCCTGCCAAGCAGAGACCCCAACTCCGGGCTTGATCCCAGGACCCCGAGATCACAGCCTGAGCTGAAGGCAGAGGCTCAACCCACTGAACCACCCACATGCCCCGACCACCTGCTTTTTAAGAGCACCATTATGTTTGTGAGGCCGTCTATTTGTCTGCAGGTCTAGGGCTTTGCTCTCCATTGTGGTTAGCCACTAGCCACATATGGCTATTTAAATTAGAATTAACTAAAATAAAAAATTTTCTTCATTCTCCTAGCCACATTTCAAATGCTCACCAAGCATGTGTGGCTATTGGCATTTGTATTGTGAAGCCCAAATACAGATTCAGGACATTGCCATCATCATCGTGAGTTCTCTAGGACAGCCCTGCAGGACGTTATGTCTTTTTTTTTTTCCCCGCTGTAGAGTATTGTGTGAAAGCATTATTGTTTATCGAATCTTTTATTGATGGGCACGTGAGCATGTACGGTTTTTTTGTTACAAGTGGTGTCACAGAGAGAGAGAAAGTGTGTGTGTGTGTGTGTGTGTGTGTGTGTGTATGTAGATAATCTCTCTGGGTAAATGTGTGATTTCTCTGGGGTGTATACTTAGGAGGGAAATTAGGGTACGTGCAGTTTCAACTTAACCAGACCTGCTAAATGACTCTTGAGTAGTTCTGTCAGGTCACAGTCCAGAATCAGCAGTATGTGACGGTAACATTTGGTGACTTCAGGCTCTTTTGCCACTCTGCTGAGTGTGACAGCTTTGTCTTAGGATTGCAGTTGTCATTCGTTAGAATGCTTTTGAAAACTATAGACTCCTTTGAGTAGGTGTGGAAGTCCAACCTAGAAATCTGGTTTTCAAAGTTGTTTCAATTCTGATTCACATTTAGCTTTACAGCCAGAGCTGTATCCCTTGTTATAGATGTTCAGCTTTTTAAAAGTAAAGTGTGTGGGGCACCTGGGTGGCTCAGTGAGTTAAGCCTCTGCCTTTGGCTCAGGTCATGATCTTGGGATCGAGGCCCACTTCGGGCTCTGCTCAGCAGAGAGCCTGCTTCCCCCCTCCCCCCGCCTGCCTCTCTGCCTACTTGTGATCTCTCTGTCGAATAAATAAATAAAATCTTCAACAAAAAAATAAAAGTAAAGTGTGTTGGGACACCTGGGTGGCTTAGTTGGTTGGGTGTCTGCCTTTGGCTTAGGTCATGATCCTCAGTCCTGGGATCAAGTCCCGAGTTGGGCTCCCTGCTCCGTGGGCAGCCTGATTCTCCCTCTGTCCCTCCACCCTTGTGCTTGTGCTCTCTGTCTCTCTCTCTTTCTCTGAAATAAATAAATAAAATCTTAAAAAAAAAAAAAAAGTAAAATGTGTTTACAGTCCCAAATGTGGAAAATACAGAACAAGTTGAGATAATGTGAACCCTGCTCCCCATTAATGACTGTCGTGTTCCTTTCAGTGTTCTTTCTACTCGTTCACATATGTGATGAAGTTGAAATTTTAATGAACATCCATTAGCACACGCGAGTCATACATAGTGATCTAATCTATGTGATGGAAACAAGTACCATCTTCTGCTTTCTTCGTGCAATGTATTTCCCATAAGCCTGGGAGCAGATAGTCCACTTTGGAGGCTCTGGCTTTAAGAGGCTGTGTCACTTCTCTTGCCGCCTTGCCTCAGTCCATCAAACCAGCTCATGTTGTAGTGAGGGTTTTGCACTTGTCCACTGTTCGGAGTGGCTCAGCACAGCCCTGCAATTTGACGGCTCTCAGACTGGGTGGGAGAATTCATCTTTTGTATTTACTGTCGGGCTTTTTGGCAAATGAAAAGCAGATTGGACCCTATCAACTCACGGATACTTACTGACATTCTGTTCTGTGCAGTGCTGCTGCGTCTTCCACTGTGGTCCCTGCTTCAGGAAGCTTATCCCCATCTGGGGAGAGGTGTAAGAGGGCTTCTTATTAGTCTTAACTAGACTATCAGATTGAAATCCTTAAGGCTCAGAATTGCCAGGAAAGGAAATGGATAGTGGAGGGAAGTCAGTCAGGCATTATACCCAGAGGGATCTGTGATCTGAGGGCGGGGAGAGCAGGGAGGGCTGAGTGAGGTGCAAAAGTGACCTGTTTTAGGGTGTTCGTTGTGGTGGTTGCAGCTGCCTGGCAGATATTGCTGGGGGCTTTTCGTGAAGACCCTTCATTTTCTGAGGATGCTGTTAAGCATATTTTTCTGGTTATAAATCCAGTGTCCGTGAGGTGGGTAAGACGGGTACCACCAATCTGCATTTGTACGTACTATAGATTAGGGGACATCATTTTCGGTTATTTATTTATTTTTTAAGTTATATCTACATCCCACATGGGGCTCAAACTCATGACCCCTAGATCAGTATCGCATGCTCCACCAACTGAGCCAGCCAGGCACCCAGATGAGGATAGGCTTTAGGTAGTTTGAACCAGAAAAATGGGACATTAATTGGAGGCGGAGTGCGGTAGCACAAGAAGCATTGAACAGCCACTATGACCCGAGAAGGATAAAGACCAGGCCAGCTAGGGAGACTTGGAGACATTCGGAATTTAGCTTTTTTCTAAAGAGCCCTTCTGGTCATCAGTGTGTCTCTGTTTCTAGCTTTCATATTCCTAGTTCCCAGGAGAAAGAATCTGGTTGGTGTGGCCTGAGCCATGTGCCTGCGTCTGGCTTTGTGTCATCTGTAGCTGGAGGGCTGCTACATATTTCAGACAAGGTTTACTGGGATCCTCCTCCCCAAATTTCAGAAAACTTCCCTAACGGTTGCCTGCCAGAGACAGGCCTAAGAGAGGTAAATTCATTTGTCTGAGTTCACAAGTTACAGCAAAATTTCAGTGAGTTCTGCCCTTTGACTTGGGGAGGAAAGAGGGCCTCTGTCCTTGGTCCTAGCGCTGTATAAGGTCCCACTCTGGTCTCCTTCCAGCCATTCCCCTAGTAGAATGAGGATTCCATGGAGTTAAAGAGATGTGTTCACCTGGGCCCATCTCCCCTACTAACCCACCTCTCCAGTTCTGGGCCACATTGTGGATGCTTGGGACTCCTGGAATCTCCTTGCCCAGACAACCCCAGGCTTACTTCCCAGGCTTTTGTGGGCTTTTTCCCTCATCTTCCTCCAGAGTGCAAACCTTGGCAACAATGTCCATGTGCCTAGGGCTGAGGAGTAGTTGTTGTAGTGGGGGAAGGATGGTCTGGGAGGCCACACTCAACATGCAGAGCCTCTTGAGCTGTGAGAGCCAGAGGGGGGAGGAGAGAGGGAAAGAGGACCACCTTTTGCAGTGCACCCCATTCTGGCACAGAACTCCCAAGGAGGGTGAGAATTCCAAATTTGATCCTAGTCTTCCAGGTAGTAAGAAAATATATTTGTTAAGGCAAGAGAATATAATATACTTTATTTTTTAATAGCCTGTTCGTATGATTTATACTTACAAATATGTAGAAGTGGTATATGGGTTTCCATTTGTACTTTCACCCCAAGCCCTGAAAGTTTAGAGGTGGGCCTTCGTAGGACTGAGACCATGAAACAGAACTTTTTTTCCTCGTTTGTCATAGCGTCGTGACCTAACAAATCAGTGGATTCTTAGCCAGGTGAACTACAAAAATTCTGAATTAAAATCTTGGTAGTTTATGAAACCTCATGAGAGTTTGTTTTGCTCATGTGATGGCATTCCCAGACCATACTGCTGATGGCTTGATCTGTGTTGTGAGACTCCTTAAGAAGGGTCGAGCAGTCTGTATCAAGCAGTAAATGTCACTCAGGGGCTGTTTGACTTGACTTTTGAGGTCAGACAGACTCATTGACCAAAAAGTTGGAGGACAGTACAAACATTTCGTCTACCAATTCTTACAGTGGATTGAAATCCCAAAGGAGTGATTATGGGGACATAGAAAACCTCCTTAAAAACCGTATGACTGTTTCATCTTCACTAGGTGCTTGAGCTTTCATCTGTCAGTTCCATTTTGGTCGTTAGCAAGCAGCGTCAACTGCCTGGGAGCGGATAGGTCTTGGTTCACTTAGCATCCTAATTATACTGTCGTCTCTTTTCTTTCTTAAATATCTGGGGCGTTTGTTGGGGGAGTGGGGTGGGTGTGTGGTATGTATATGTGGTGAAAGAAGGAGGGAGAAAAAGAAACCCATACCTCAGGAAGTTTGAATTTATACATACTCACATACCATCTTTTTTTTTTTTTTTTTTTTTTTAAGATTTTATTTTTTTCAGAGAGAGACAGTACAAGCATGAGTGGGGGGAGGAGCAGAGAGCGAGGAAGGAGCATGGAACCTGATCATGACCTGAGCTAAAGGCAGACACTTAAACTGACTGAGCCACCCAGATGCCCCCATCTTTTTTGTTTGTTTATTTAAGATTTTATTTATTTATTAGAGAGAGAGTGTGAGGAGTGCACATGTGGGGGATGGAGGAGAGGAAAAAGGAGAGAGAGAATCCCAAGCAGATTCCCTGCTGAATAGGGAACCTGACTGGGCTTGAACCCAAGACTCTGGGATTATCACGACTTGAGCCGAAGGCAGACGCTTAACAGACTGAGCCACCTAGGCGTCCCACACGTAGCCATCCTTTTTTTTTTTAAGATTTTATTTATTTATTTGACAGAAAGAGATCACAAGTAGATGGAGAGGCAGGCAGAGAGAGAGAGAGAGAGAGAAGCAGGCTCCCTGCTGAGCACAGAGCCCGATGTGGGACTCGATCCCAGGACCCTGAGATCATGACCTGAGCCGAAGGCAGCAGCTTAACCCACTGAGCCACCCAGGCACCCCCCACACGTAGCCATCTTAAACTTCGTTAAAGTAGCTAGTGCTGAGAACCTTTTTTTTTAACCTGAACCATCTGAGAATAAGGTTTCAAACCATGCTCCTTTTATCACTCCCAAATATTTCAGTCTGTGTTTTCTCAAACAAGGCATTTTCTGTAGTCACAAACCAAACTTCAAAATCCAAATTCAAATGGATACATCACTACCATCTAACCCTGAGACCCTATTCAGATTTTATCGGTTGTCCAATCATGTCCTTAATGGCAGAAGGATTCAGTTCTGGATCATGTGCACATCTAGATTTTCATGATGCTTTTGAAGATTACAAGCCACTTGTTTTGTAAATTGTTCCTTAGTCTGGGTTCGTCTGCTGTTCGGTCACGATTAGATTCCAGCTTCACACCTTTGGCAAAAAATACCACAGCAGGGTTGCTCCTCATCCCATCCTGTGGTGTGCTTCTGGTTTCCATATGCTGCTTTACTGACACTGGTAATTTTGGTCATTTGAGTAGAATTATGCTTGCCAGATTTCTCCTTTGAAAACAATTCCTCTGGGGCGCCTGGGTGGTTCGGTGGATTAAAGCCTCTGCCTTTGGCTCAGGTCATGATCCCAGGGTCCTGGGATCGAGCCCCACGTCAGGCTCTCTGCTCAGCAGGGAGCCTGCTTCCTCCTCTCTCTCTGCCTGCCTCTCTAACTACTTGTGATCTCTCTGTCAAATAAATAAATAAAATCTTAAAAAAGAAAGAAAACAATTCCTCTTTTCCCTGTAATTTCCCCTCCAATAATTTTTGGAGAATTTTTTTTTTTTTTTAAAGATTTCATTTATTTATTTGACAGAGAGAGAGATCACAAATAAGCAGAGAGGCAGGCAGAGAGAGAGGAGGAAGCAGGCTCCCTGTCGAGCAGAGAGCCCGATGCAGGGCTCGATCCCAGGACCCTGGGATCACGACCTGAGCCGAAGGCAGAGGCTTTAACCCACTGAGCTACCCAGGCGCCCCTGGAGAGGTATTTTGAAAATACATTAATAACCTCATTATTCATCAGACTTTATCAGATTAGCTGATTTTAGATCAAAGACTAAAGGATTCTAGTTCATTTGAAGTGTTAAAATCTCTTACTGTTGGGATGCCTGGGTGGCTCAGTTGGTTGGACGACTGCCTTCGGCTCAGGTCATGATCCCGGAGTCCCAGGATTGAATCCCACATCGGGCTCCCAGCTCCATGGGGAGTCTGCTTCTCCCTCTGATCTCCTCGCTCATGCTCTCTCTCACTGTCTCTCTCTCTCAAATAAATAAATAAAATCTTAAAAAAAAAAAATCTCTTACTGTTTATTTTTTTCCATAAAGTGTTCCAGTTTGACCAGTGGGAGCTCCTTTATGTTGGTTGGCTCCTATTTACTCGGGACACACCCCCATCATTCTGTGCACACTTTGTTTCAGGTGCAGTAAGATGTTTGGGGCTCCTATCATACTCTTCCTGCATTAGCCGTGAAATCTGCTGTTTCTCCAAAGAGAAATGTTTCTCAGTGGGGGGTTAGAATCCCAAGATCTGGGGGTTAGGTGTACTGACTGTTCTCAGGGCGTCATCGCCTTGATGCTTTGTCTGTGGACGTGGCTGCTCAGTATTTGTACACATGTACACACAGGCTTGTGTCTGCACTTACTTCGGTGCTGTATATATTGAAAATGAGTTCATACTAATAACCCCACCACAGGCTTTATTATGGTTTTTTTTCCCTTTCCGCAATTCTAATTCTCTTCTCTGACAGTGAGAAACCTATGTTCTCTATTTTCACTTGTTGCAGAAGTCCTTGGTGGGAGTGAGTCTCCCAGTCTACCACTACCTGAGCCGACCCCCGCCCCCGCCCGCCCCCGGTTGCAGGATGCCACCTTTCCCACCCAGCTCTGCTCTGTCCCCTGCAGCCGGTCACCCAGCACCTCTACACACTCTTCCCTGCCCTTCCTAAGTGCCAGTGGATGGTTTCTGGACTGAACGATTCAGGAAAGGAAAAGGAAAGTCACTTTCTTACTCATATTTAATTATTTATATTTTAAAATATAGATACAGAATGGCATTTTTTGAGATCATTTCATTTAGCTTTAATAGGTTACAGCCATGCTTCCTTTCACTACAGGCCTTTTACAAATGCCTTCTCCAGCCCCACAGCCTGGAGATTTTGTCTCATAACCGTAGCTTGTGTTTCTTGCTCTTATTTATTGTTATTTTTATTCTCAAACCATTGTTCTGATGAGACACATTTAATGTTTTTGTTGGCTATAACAATGTTTTATTGACTATCTGTAGACACACAGTCTTGTTCACTTGTGCAAAAATTTCTGCAGTGTGAGCACAGCCAGAGTTAAAGCCAGAGTGGAACTGGGTCTTTAGCTTTGCTCTGACTCCTTCCGGTGCAGGGAGTGTATGTCACTCGTCGCTGTGTCCCCAGCGTGCAGAGGTGCACACAGTAAGTGCTCAGTTAACATTTATTGGGTTTGCGTGGTCCTCAGCTGCTATTAATGAACAGTAAGCCTTAAATAATGACATTTCTCCTAGATGGTGAGGAGCTACTGCCTTGCGATTTAAAGCTAACATTTTTCTCCCTAAGCAATTTTGCCTTTTTCTCAACAGAAGGTGGTCTTTTGCTCCGTTAAGGACGCACTGGAAGTGGACTGGAGAAGTGATAAGGCGAAGGCATCTCTGAAGCGCACAACCTCGGATTACTTTCTCCTTCAAGGTGAGGAGCCCGAGCAGAGCGTCCCAGTGGGCGCTTTGTGCTTTGCTTTCCGGAACTGCGGCTGCAGAGTCCAGGGCTCTCTTAATGTTTGTCCCAGTCTAGTTCTTCACGAGCTGGCTCTCCGTGACCACTCGAGAACATCCTGTTGGCTGGGCTGGAGATGTGGCCCCTCATTGAGCTCTGCATAAGCCTCACCCGTTCTCAGGAGACGGGGGTAGAGATGTCGCTTTTATTTGTCAAATTTGCAAAGCACCTTTGGTTGCATTTGGATAGTCTTCAGCCTTCCTTTCTCCAGGGCTGGGTCTCTGCGGACTCCAGGAACACCCCCTGCCCCAAGTCAGGACAGATGGTGGCTGTGTGTGATAGCGAACACAGTTCCTCTTTCCGCAGGCACTATGTATATTGGTTCAGAAGGAAAGATGTAAAACTACATAAAACTTCCTTAATAAACTGAAAAATCAGATGAGGCTAGGAATGAAGCCTTCCTCCTGTAATTAGTGGTGTTAGCCAGGTTGGGTTGGGGAGAGTTGGGAGAAACTAGTTTAGAGCACTTAATATCCATTTGTCTAGAAATCATCCAGTGTGGGGAGTTAAGGGAGGGCATCCAGTGCGTTAGGTAGGAATGAGTCTTAGGAATGAGTGTGCTAGGATTCAGAAAATACTCCTTTGGATGAGGACAGGGTCGCAAGGCAGTGCTGTCTGTAGTCCAGCCTGAGCATGGTGCATGGGCCTTTGGGAGAAGCTGATCGCTCTGCCTGACACATCGAGAGCCCTCAGTAAACAGTAGCCGTTAATTTGCAGTTTTGGGGCTTATAACCCAAGTGGTTCTTATTGCTGCTTGTACTGGTATTTGAATTTACCAAAATCTGGTGATTCTCAACCGAAGGTGGTTTTGCTTGCTGGGGGCATGAGCAGTATTAAGGCATTTTTGATTGTTCAGGCTATGGGCAGGTGGAGTGGGGTGAGGTCAGGCATGTTGCTAAATATCCATGGCACGGGACAGCCCCTGTGGCAAAGAGTTATCTGGCCCACAATATTACAGTGTCAGTAGTGCCAAGGGCAAGACATCTGTTCTAACCCTCTGCATTTTCTCGAGTATTTTCTCCTCTGAGCTCATCAACGCAGCGCCCTTGTGGGTGGGAATTCTCCCCAGTTTGGTTCCTTGAGGTGAGAAAACAGAGACCAGGAGAGGCTCAGTGTTTTACCTGAGAGAATACAGGTTGGCCACGGCAAAGGAGCTGGGGCCCTGAAACGCTCAGGTCTTTGAAGCTTAAGGCGGTGTGAGACACCTGGACGCAGCAGCCTACCTCCATCGTGCTCTCTAGGTGTTGGCTTATGGAATCCTCCCTACAGCCATGTGGGCTAGCTGCTGTTCCCCCATTTATAGGTGTTTTAAAAGATACAGACGGGGGTGCCTGGGTGGTTCAGTTGGTTGCGCATCTGCCTTTGGCTCAAGTCATGATCTCAGGGTCCGGGGATAGAGTTCCATATTGTGATCCCTACTTGGCGGCGAGTCTGCTTCTCCCTCTCCCACTCCCCCTGCTTGTTCTCTCTCTCTCTCTCTCTCCCTCTGTCAAATAAATAAAATCTTAATAAAAAGAGAAAAAAAAAGACAAGGACACCTGGGTGGCTCAAGCATCTGCCTTCAGTTCAGGTCATGATCCCAGGGTCCTGGGACTGAGTCCCACAGCCAGCTCCCTGCTCAGCAGGAAGTTTTGGTTCTCCCTCTGCCTGGTCTCCTTCTGCTGCTTGTGCTCACTTACTCTTTCTCTCTCAATCTAATAAATAAATAAAATCTTAAAAAAAAAAAAAAAAAGTCAGGGGCGTCTGGGTGGCTCAGTGAGTTAAAGCCTCTGTCTTCGGCTCATGTCATGATCCCAGGGTCCTGGGATTGAGCCCCATGTTGGGCTCTCTGCTCTGCGGGGAGCCTGCTTCCCTTCCTCTCTCTCTGCCTACTTGTAATTTTTGTCAAAAAAAAAGATCTTTTTTTTTTTTTTTCTTTTTAAAAAGGACTGATTAAGACCCAGGCCTGTGGCCATCCCTGCCCTCAGGAGCCCAGGACTGAGGTGGGAGGCAGCAGTATGGGGGAAAGTGTAATTCACATCAGGCCGCTGCTGGCCGGCACTGGCAGATGTTACAGGGGCAGGGGATGTAGACAAGAAGCAGTAGCCTGAGCAAGAAGCAGTAGCCTTGTTACTGACCCAAATGGCCGACTTGGTGCATGGTTGTTCAGAACAGGAGCTTTCGAATCAAAACATCTGGTTTTTCAGTCCTGCTTCTGTCTTTTTTGTTTTTTTTTTTAGGTGGGTAATGTTGAACCACAGAGTTAAATTCCCTGAAGCTCACTCATATTCCTCTCTGTCACAGTGTTAATAGCACTTGCCTCAAGGGCATTTTTGTAAGGTTTGGATAGTATGCATACACTCTCAGCACAGAGCACGGAAGTCCTAGAGACCTGTGTTATCTGTAAAGTTGTGGGGTTTTGTTTTGTTTTGTTTTGTTTGGGGTTTTGTGTTTTGACACAAGTACTTTGCAATTGTGTAGAAATTTTGGGATTGACTCCGTTTCCTTTATTTTTTATTTATTTATTTTTAAAGATTTTATTTATTTATTTGAGAGAGAATGAGTGAGAGCATGAGAGAGGAGAAGGTCAGAGGGAGAAGCAGATTCCCCAAGGAGCTAGGAGCCCGATGCGGGACTCGATCCTGGAAGTCCAAGCAGGATCATGACCTGAGCCGAAGGCAGTCGCTCAAGCAACTGAGCCACCCAGGCGCCCTGACTCAGTTTCCTTTAATTCCATATTTGAGTAGGTATTACCATGGCAGCAATCCTACTAGATTTTAATTTTCTGCTTGTGACATTTTGTTGGATAATACATCCCATATGTTTACTTTTCTAAACGGCAGTCACTACTTTTTCAGTTTCAATTTCAGGGCTTCAGGTTTGGTGATTAAAATGATGTTCGTTAGTCAGTAGTCATATAAATTTTTTTTAAGATTTTATTTATTTATTTGATGGAGATAATAAGTAGGCAGAGAGGCAGGCGGGGTGGGGTGGGGGGAAGCAGGCTCCCTGCTGAGCAGAGAACTCGATGTGGGGCTCAATCCTAGGACCCTGGGATCATGACTTGAGCCGAAGTCAGAGGCTTTAACCCACTGAGCGACCCAGGTGCCCCCCAATTTTTTGTTACAGTAAGAAACACATACCATGAGGGCACCTGGGTGGCTCAGTGGGTTAAGCTTCTGCGTTCGGCTCAGGTCATGATCTCAGGGTCCTGGGATTGAGTCCCTCATCGGGCTCTCTGCTCAGCAGGGAGCCTGCTTCCCTCTCTCTCTCTGCCTGCCTCTCTATCTACTTGTGCTCTCTCTCTGTTAAATAAATAAATAAAATCTTTAAAAAAAAAGGTATAGTAAAGAGACACATACCATGAAATTTACTATCTTAATGATTTTTACATGTATGGTTTTGTTGCAGTCATGGAATTATAAAAGGAGGCAGGCCCATATGCCCTCTAGGCCAGGAGTGGCAGGAAGGGGCTTTCTGCTCCTCCCTCCACACCCCTCACCTGTGGCGTGCGTGGCTGAAGGACCCTCATCGATGGCTGGCAAGCCCAGATCATCAGGCCACTTTCCCCAAACCTCAGAACCCAGTGGCACAGGAGGGGAAGTGACTTGCCATCATCATAAAACAAATTAGTGGTAGAGTCTACGTCTCAACCAAGTTCCCTGACTCTGCCAGGGGCTAGTTCCTTCATACCACTCCAGTGCTCTTTCTGGCTGTTTGCGGATATCCAACACAGCCTTTCCTGAGCCTCTCTCTGCAGCAGGTGACAGGTTCTAGGCTTTCTTGTGTGGTGTCATACAACACATTCCTAGTGGTGATTTTTTTTGTTCCGTTGGTCTCTCTAGGCTCTGATGCATCTTCCCAGAGAGGCTGGAGCTACTGGGAGTGCCCCAAATGCAGTGAGCCAGAGGGCCTGGTTTGGCTTCTGGGAGCTTCTCTATGAATGCATACTTAATTTTATTAATGCCCTCCACTGCCTGCTGGGCTGAAGTTCTGGAGGTAGAGGGAAATGGCTGTTGTGATCTCTCCCAGGTTATACCAGCAGCTTAGAATCCTCCGCTTATAGGTATGAAGTTGATTCTCTGTGGGTGTGTCATCTTGATCTTATACCCAGGGAAATACTCCTTTTGATTTTCTGCTCAGCCATTCATGGAGCTATGGGATTCTCCTGTAATTTGACCTTAATGGATTTATGCAGCAAAGCATAGCAGCTTCCACATGTGAAGTTGCCTTCTGCAAATACACTGGCTGTTAACTGTCTTTGTGACTTCAGGCAGATAACTTGCTTTTCTAGGATTTTGTTTGCTTGCTTATAAAATGGTAAGACTAAGTCAGCCAGCCTGTCTTGAAAAATAAAATGTTTTCTTTTAAGATTTTATTTATTTATTTGACACAGAGAGAGAGAGAGAGATGCCGAGAGAGAGGGAATACAAGCAGAGGGAGCGGGAGAGGGAGAAGCAGGCTTCCTGCTGAGCAGGACCCTGGGATCATGACCTGAGCTGAAGGTAGACACTTAATGACTGATCCACTCAGGCGCGCCCCTCTGAGTCCAAATAATCAGTGAATCTAATAAAATACCCTTCTTGTGGCTTGTATTTCTCTTTTATATTTGTATCTTTTTTTTTTTTAAGATTTTATTCATTTATTTATTTGAGAGAGTGAGTGCATAAGTAAGGGGAGGGGCAGAGGGAGAGAGCAAAGCAAACTTCCCCCTGAGCAGGGAGCCCCATGTAGCGCTCAATCCCAGGACCCTGGATCATGACCTGAGCTGAAGGCAGATGCTTAATGGACTTGAGCCACCCAGGTGTCCCTCTACTTTTTAGACTTATATAACTTTATTGATTTATGACTTACACCAGAAAACTTAGTTTAGGGGCGCCTGGGTGGCTCAGTCCTTAAGCGTCTGCCTTTGGCTCGGGTCATGATCCCAGGGTCCTGGGATGGAGCCCCCCTCATCAGGCTTCTTGCTCAGCAGAAAGCCTGGTTCTTCCTCTCCCACTCCCCCTGCTTCTGTTCCATCTCTCAATGTGTCTCGTTCTGTCAAATACATTTAAAAAAAAAAAAAGGAAAGAAAAAAAAACTTAGTGTAAGTGTATTTCTTTTAATAAATTCTAGAAATTTTTGTTTGTTTTGGGAAGGGCTATTTTTTAAATTTTTTAAAATTAATTCATTAATTTAAACAATATCCTCCACATAGTCCAAAAGTTTGATTTTAATTAGAACCATTCTTTTTGCCCATGGCAGTAAAAGTAGAGTCCGAGTAGAGACTGATGCAGTCTCATCTCCTGGAAAAACCACGATCTTTGGAGACTGACAGAGCTGAGCTCAGATCACAGCTCCTCCCCCTTATCAGCAGGCCTAACCTTTGGTGTATGAGCTTCATTCAGATCTGGGTTCCTGACTTAGGACTGAGGGGCTAGCAGACAACTCTGCCTTCCCTTGGCTCTAAGAGAGGTACTGAGATGGCGAATATGAAAGATGAGTGCCGGGCACAGCTTCTAGACTGTTTAGTATTTTCCTTTGACTCTTCCGAACATATTCCAGTCACATGTTGAGGAGGAGGATTGGGTTTGTTTGTTTGTTTGTTTGTTTAAGTTTTTATTTATTTATTCCACAGACAGAGATCACAATTAGGCAGAGAGAGAGGGGGTGGGGGAAAGCAGGCTCCCTGCTGAGCAGAGAGCCCGATGCGGGGCTCCATCCCAGGACCCTGGGATCATGACCTGAGCCGAAGGCAGAAGCTTTAACCCACTGAGCCACCCAGGCTCCCCGATTGGTTGGTTTTTTAAGTCGAGGTTTGCACACCTGAAATTGATACAATTCTAAAATGGCCTTACTTTTGTTATTATAAAATTAAACACTGCTAACGTCTGACTTCCGGAAGTAGGATGGCCTTGGGGAGTATCCAGGTTGAGTGGTCGACTTTTCAGGCATTACTGTGGTTTTCCTGTGGCGTGTAAGAATGGTTATTGAGTACTGGACACTGCTTGCTGCTTTACCTGGCAATGTGCTAAGCGTCTGACATATTCTCAAGTTATTGTGACAGCCTTCAAAATATAGTTGCTGTCCCATTTTCTTTGAAGAGACCAAGGTTGAGCATGGTTGTGGCTTGCTTGGGCATATGCTTGGTTTTATAGACAGAACCAGGATTTAGACCATGAAGTCTCTTTGATCCCTGCACTGTGTTCCTCACATCTATAAATGCACCTCCGAGCTAAGTAATTTTGTTAAATTTCAAATCAGGAGCCCTGCATGTTAGAGAAATAGAATTACCACCACAATACAGAAAACCCTGGTTCAAATATGTATTAGAAAGATTATCTGAATTCTGACCCAGATAGTCTTTCTTCTCCCCCAAGAGACATTTGAGTTTTATGTTTTTGAAAAAAAGGGGGGGGTGTGTCTTGAAAGGGCCTATCTTGGAAGTTGATTTAACACTTATAACCATGCATGTGTGTGTGTAAACCAGACTGTTAAGCCAGTTTCACTCTTTACACTGGATGGTCTTCAGTGGTACGGAAAGATCTCAGAGCATGTATAGAGTTACCTCTTATGTCTTGTTGGCTGTGTGATGTATTCCTTTGGGTGTAGCGTTGTTTGTGACCAGTTTCATCTTGAAAGGTATGGAAGTTGTTTTCAGTTTTTCCTGGTCCTTGGAATCTGTTCCCAAGAACCTTTCTAGGAAGGTGACCTTTACACCTAATGATGCCTCGGGAGTTCCTAGTAAGGACACAGTGCCTGCTTGGCTGTGATGCACACCCGAGAGACCTCCTAGGGACCCTGAGTTTATTTCACTATCGCCCAGCAGAGCACACAACACTTACTCTGTAAGTAAGTATTTTTTGCCTGAGTGACTGGTTGTTGCTTGTCTGGACATTTGGCCCACTCTAGAGTGAGAGCAGCCTGCCCCACGGTGTCCCTGCAGGATCTTCTTGCCTGCCCTGTTCTCTTGGCACCCTTCAGACTCGATTCCAACATCGTGCTGGCCTGGCCCTCACACGTAGGTGTTTTACTGCCCCATTCACAATTCAGCCCCTGGGGAAGCAGCTGCTCTGTGGTGTGTGCGTGTGCATTTGCCTTGTTTGGGTGTCGAGTGTTTTTCCAGTTTACCTAATAAGATAGCGGCCAGACTGCATGCTTCCTGCTGCATTTTTCCACTATCTTGAGAGTTGGCCTCACCATCTGTGAGCAAAAGGTCTCATCTTTTTATTATTCTCCCATGGCATGTTGCAAAACATTAAGCATGAGCTGGTTTCCTGTGACAAAAAGTTGACTTTGATTTGTTCTTTTTGAGGTTACTGTGAGTTTATCATAACAGGAGTGCTAAAAATACCGGGTCTAGTATGGAAACAGCATTCACTTACCAGCATGAACAATAACACGCAGGTTTAGCCCAGAGCAGGAAGAAACGGGCTTTATCGCAAGATGAGAATACTTAGCATAGAATCCTTGGCAACGTGAACTTTCTTGAAAGTTCTCAGTCTCTGTTCTGATGAGTTGTGGAAAAGTACTTGGGCCATTTTTGAGCCACAAAATTAAAGCTGAAAATAATCTTAACCAAACATTGTTTGAGTACCTGCTATATGCCAGGTCCCTTGCCTGGGAATCCTCGTTAGATCCTTGCCAGTGGAAGAGAGAAACACAGACCATTCTCCCTGTGAGGAGTAACAGGGCTCTGGAGAAGGCTGTTGTGTTGTCCTGTTCGGTTTCTCAGCTTCTGTGAACTACTTCATAATAAACTACCGTGGAGCTCAGGGAACTGGGGGCCTGGGTCTAATTGGCAAGCCGAGGAGTCTTCACAGAGGACAATACATCTGAGCTTGCTTGTAAAGAAGAGGGATTTGCTAGTGACTGGAGAGAGGCAAGGTGATTGCAGGCAGAGGTGCGGATCCTTCACGGGACCAGTGGTGCCAGGACCATGACACAGTGAGGCTGGAGAGATCATTGGGGCCCTGCTCTTTTTAGCCTTTTATTCTTACAGTTTTCTTTTTTTTTTTTTTTTTTTTAAGATTTTATTTTTAAGAGGTGCCTGGGTGGCTCAGTCGTTAAGCTTCTGCCTTCAACTCAGGTCATGATCCCGGGATCCTGGGATCGAGCGCCGCATCGGGCTCCCTGCTTGGTTTGAAGCCTGCCTCTCCCTCTCCTACTCCCCTGGCTTATATTCCCTCTCTCTGTGTGTCTTTCTCTCTCAAATAAATACAATATTTTAAGAAAATTTTTAAGTGCTCTCTATTAGCAATAATCGCGCCTCGGATAAACCTCATTGGCTACGATACTGCCACTGCGCAAAGCTTTAAGTGCTCTCTATACCCAGCGTGGGACTCAAACTCACAGCCCTGAGATCCAAAGTCACATGGTCTTCCGACTGAGCCAGCCAGACTCCTCTAGCTTTATTTCTTATAGCCGATCTTTGTCCAACTGATAGGATACCAGAATTTACTTGGGGAACGTTTGAAAAATACAGATTACCTGGTTCTAGCCCAGATTTATTGTATCAAAATAACTAGCAGAGCCTGGCATCTCTATATTTGTAAAGCTCCCCCTCTTCTGAGTCCCCAGCCAGTTAGAGGGCAACTGCCACAGGGTGGGGGTACTCATGTGCTTCGTCACAGCTTTGAGCTCCTTTGTGTTCTTACTTTTACAGCATATTTAGTATTTATTTCAAATGAGGCCATTACTACACTGAGGCAGGAAAAAGGAACTGACCCATGTAGCTTTTGAATATATACCCTCAGACTAAAGAAAAAAGAACTATAAACAAATACTGAACTCTAATTAGTAGGTTTGTTTTTCACAGTGGTATATGGGTTAGCAATTCTGAAACTAGTTACTGTTCTAGAATGGAGCAGATAGGTAAATATTTTGTGGATAATGAGAGTCAGTTTTTTTGTTTTTTTTAATTGCCAGAAACGGGAGTTCCTGTAAGTATGGAAGGTGGGAAAGGCTAGAAGGAACCCTGTGAGGTCAGGTGGGCATTGGAGTCACCAGATGAACTCATGGTTTTTCTGTGCAGATACAGACATAGATGTGTAGATGCGTGTGTCTTCATGTTTATGCGTATGTATTTCCTAGTTCTGTTTGTTGAGAGGGCTTAGAAGCAAGGGTACTCTGGTAGCAAGCCATGAGTACACCTCAGCCCAGATCCTGCCTGTTAATAATCTCATAAGAACCATGTTGAGAAATGACTGATGCTGGGGCTTGGGTGGGAACATCACAGGTGAGCTTGTAATATCCTGTTGTGCCAGAAAGTAAGGATGTGCTTGAAGAATGATGGGTCATGTCAGAGGAACGCAGGAGCCAATTTGAAGGGGCTCCTCCTGGGGAGATCTGGGACAATTGGAGGATCAAGTAAATAATAGATTGTAACTCATGAAATAAAGAGCCCATGACTATACTAATAGGTAAACAAATATGTAAATAAATGGGGGTGAGAGGAATGGTGTGTTTTTTGTTTTTTAATTTTTTTTTCTAATATTTTATTTATTTATTTGACAGAGAGAGACAGAGCAAGAGAGGGAACACAAGCGGGGGAGTGGGAGAGGGAGAAGCAGACTTCCCACTGAGCAGGGAGCCCAACACAGGGCTTGATCCCAGGACTCCAGGATCATGACCTGAGCCAAAGGCAGATGCTTAACTGACTGAGCCACCCAGGCACGCCCTGTTTTTGTTTTTTCAGTAGAAGGATAGAGTAGGAGCGGTGAAGATTTTAAAAATCTGTATGTGACCATCACCATGGCAGTAAAAATTGTTTCAGTCAAGAATCCTTGGGCGGGGTGAAGATTTTCGGGTCAAATCTGTATGTGACCATCACCATGGCAGTAAAAATTGTTTCAGTCAAGAATCCTTGATGGATGCTAAAATGAACAGGAAGGTTTGTTGTGAAATAGAAGAGATAATCTCTTCCCAAGCTACTTCTTAACTAATTACAGAGAGACTTTAGAGAACCCTGGTGGATTGTGCCTCAACCGAGAGATCAAAGTTGATATTCCGGGAATGGGAGAGAAAGAGCTCATGCATCCAGAGAGGGCGCACTGGGGAGGACACGCCATCACGCCAGATTCCCTGTCCAGAGTGCGTAGTGTGAGTCCGGTTATGAGGAAGCGTCAGACCAGCTCGAATGGAAGAATATGCTGTGAAGTAAATTGTTTGTTCTCTTCAAAGTATCACAGAGAACTGAGGAATTCTTGTTCCAGATTAAAGGAGAATAAAGATGCAAAAACTAAGTAGAATGGAGAATTCTGGATCGAACCCAAGAGTAGGGGAGGGTTTTTATTTCTTTGGCTCTCAAGGACATTAGTGGGACAGTTGATGAAATTTGAAAAAGGTCTGTAGATTAGATATACTCTATCAATGTTAATTTCATGGTTTGTGTAATTGTTTCAAATACTCTGAGGTATTTGGGGGCAAATGCTGGATCGTTCAGGAAGAAGAGTATGTACAGATACAGAGAAATAACGATAAATGTGGTAGAATGTTAACTTTTGGGAAATCTGGATGAAGTTATACAGGAATTCTGTGTACAGTTTTTCTGTATGTCTAAAATTATTTCAGAAGTTAAAAATAAGGGCACCTGGGTGGCTCAGTCGGTTGGTTGAGCATCTGACTTTGACTCAGGTCATCTCCAGGTCCTGTTATCCAGCCCTGCATCAGGCTCCCTGCTTGGCAGGGTGTCTGCTTCTCCCTCCCTCTTTCTCTCTCTCTCTCTCCCCTTCTCCCTTTGCCACTATGTGCTTGCTCCGTCTGTCAAATAAATAAATGAAATATTTTTTAAAAAGTTAAAAATGAGCAAAAACAATCTCCAAACACACTGCTTCTCAACTCCTAGAAAAATGCTGATTTGGTAGCTGATAAGTAATATTTGCAAAGGGCTTACTGATGACATCTGCAGGGTCCATAGAAGGGCGTATTTTAACAGCACATCTTTATCATCTCTTCTGATGGTGGGGGGGTCTGAAGCTGGTCTTCTGTAGGTACAGTTCGTCTGCAAAAGAGCTGTAGAGGTTCCCTAGATTTTCAAGGGTGCCTAGGGACCCTTGCTGTGGGAGATACACCGCACATCACCAAACAACAAAGCCTTGATGAATCAGGTAGGAGATGATGAACCAGTCTCCCTGGCCTCCACTATGGGGCTTTGCTCTGCAAAAAAGAATTTCCTCTGTCGAACAGTAGTGGGAGGCAGACTGTAGGGGGTATATTTGCATGTAAACAAGTTCCATTCACCTTCTGTCTGGAGCTGGGTAGGAACTTACTAAAAATACAAGTGGGGGCTTGGAGGCAGGTACTGGGGGGACAAAGGGCATAGATATAGTGGTGGCTTCTTGTAAGTCACTTCCCCCTGCTGAGCCTTATTTGTTGTAGGGTGGATTAAAGATGAGGTGCTCTAATGCGCTGTCTATGTATACCCAGAGCCAGAATGAGTGTTCAAAGCCAGTGCTCCAAAGTGTTAGCTTTGTTCCAGCCTGTTTGCCATTTTCTCTTCAGCAGAGCATTCCTGAAGTTCACATGGTTGATTGGCAGCTTCTTTCACCTAGAGTCCCAGCCCCGCCTTCTGTGTGGTGCTCTCTGGGACCCGAGTTTAGATGGACCCCTCCTGATCTCCCTCTCTCCCTTTCAGATGACCGTGAGTTTTCCCGTAGGACTACCTCTCACCGTAGGACTGCCTCTCTCCGGGAGCCTTCATCAGTGCTGTGGCGCCTTTACCAGCCTCTGCCTTCAGAGCTCCTCCTTCTTATCCATTTTCAGTGACCAGACTAATCTGTCTAAAAACTGAAACCCTTCTGTGAATCTTTTTTGCCATCAAGATACAATTTAAACTTTGTGGCTTGGCATTCTAGACCCGTGACCTGCTGATTTCTTTTCTCCTTTCCATTCCCTCTGCCGTCCGTGAACCCTACACTTCTACTTAACTACTTGCTGTCACCCCATAGCGTCATCCTTCTCATTTCTTTCTTTCTTTTTTTTTTTTTTAAGATTTTATTTATTTGACAGAGAGAGACATAGTGAGAAAGGGAACACAAGCAGGGGTAGTAGGAGAGGGAGAAGCAGGCCTCTCGCCGAACAGGGAGCCCGATGTGGGGCTCGATCCCAGGACCCTGGCATTACGACCCGAGCAGAAGGGATCGCCCAATGACTGAGCCACCCAGGTGCCTTAACCCTCCCCATTTCTATACACATTTCCATTTCTTCTACCTGGAATACCCTACTTTAGCCCTTCCCATTTAACCGCCATTGCTCAGCTCCAGTGCTAGGTCCAGGAACCTAACCCCCCTTATCTGAGTTGGGTTTCCTTCCTTTGTAATCCCCATGCCACCGCCCAGACAACAGAGCTGACTTGAGGACTGTCTTCTGGGCCCCCTCGTCTCTTGACTGTCCCAACAGTGGCCTGATGCAGAACAGGGGCTTGGTCAGTGTGGGTCGATTGATTACTGAGGCCACCTGTGCCACATTTGAGGAGTTTTGCTAATTCTTTTTTCCTCTTTCTTTTTTTCTCTTCCTTAGGATTTTATTTATTTAATTTGTCAGAGAGTGAGAGAGCACAGCAGGGTGAGTGGCAGGCAGAGGGAGAAGGAGACTCAGGCTCCCTACAGAGCAGAGAGGCTTATGCCGAACTCGATCCCAGAACCCTAGGATCATAACCTGAGTTGAAGGCAGACACTTAACGACTGAGCCACCCAGGCATCCCTTATGAAATTTTTTTTAAAGATTTTATTTATTTAGGGGCGCCTGGGTGGCTCAGTGGATTAAAGCCTCTGCGTTTGGCTCAGGTCATGATCCCAGGGTCCTGGGATCGAGCCTCGAATTGGGCTCTCTGCTTAGTGGGGAACCTGCTTCCCCCTCTGTCTCTGCCTGCTGCTCTGCCTACTTGTGATCTCTTTCTCTCTATCAAATAAACAAATAAAATCTTTAAAAAAAAAAAAAAGAAAGAAAGAAAGAAAGAAAAGAAAAGAGCCTTATCCCCCAGTGAAGGGCCCTGGCCTCACCAGGTACTAGCAGAGATAGGAGCTGCTGGTTGTTAACAAGCCCTTGCTCCCTGGACCCAGGGGGTTCTCCGTCCTCTATACGCTTACAGCACAGTCCCGCAGCCAAGTCTAGAACTTACAGGTACTGTCAGTCTTATGGCACAGTGGGGAAAAGGAATCAGGCAAATTAGCACCATCTAGGCAGCTTTACAGGAGCCTAAAATAAACTAATGAAGCCACAGGTTAAGAATTAGCAAAATTCTGGGGTGAGTGGGTGGCTCAGTTGGTTAAGCATCCGACCTCGGCTCAGGTCACAATCCGAGCATCCTGGGATGGAGCCCCGCATCCACACTGGGTTCTGCTCAGCAGGGAGTCTGCTTCTCCCTCTGCCTGCCCCCCAACTCATGCTCTCTCGTAAATTTTTTTAAAAAAGATTTTGTGGGGCGCCTGGGTGGCTCAGTGGGTTGGGCCTCTGCCTTTGGCTCAGGTCATGATTTTGGAGTCCCAGGATCGAGCCCCGTTTTGGGCTCCGTGCTTTCTACTTCCCTTCCTCTCTCATTGCCTGCCTCTGCATACTATCTCTATAAAATAAGTAAATAAAATCTTTAAAAATATATATATTTATTTAGGGGCTCCTGGGTGGCTCAGCCATTAAGTGTCTGTTTTCAGCTCAGGTCATGATCTCGGTCCTGGGATCGGGTGAGCAACCTGCTCAGAGGGAAGCCTGCTTCTCCCTCTCTCGCTCTCCCTGCTTCTGTTCCCTCTCTTGCTGTCTCTCTCTCTGTCAAATAAATAAAATCTTTTTATTTTTTTAAGACTTTATTGGGGTGCCTGGGTGGCTCAGGGGTTAAAGCCTCTGCCTTTGGCTCAGGTCATGATCCCAGGGTCCTGGGATCAGGCCCCACATCGGGCTCTCTGCTCAGCAGGGAGCCTGCTTCCTCCTTTCTCTCTGCCTGCCTCTCTGCCTGCTTGTGATCTGTCAAATAAATAAATAAATAATCTTTAAAAAGAGAAAAAGATTTAATTTATTTATTTGACAGAGAGAGATCACAGGCAGGCAGAGAGGCAGGCAGAAAGAGAGGGGCAAGCAGGCTCCCCACTGAGCAGAGAGCCCAAAATGGGGCTCGATTCCAGGACCCTGAGATCAGGACCTGAGCTGAAGGCAGAGGCCTGACCCACTGAGCCACCCAGGTGCCCCCTGGGCTCTTTTCTAAGGTGACTAATTGTTCTCAGTTCGTAAATCTAGCCAGACAAGTTTGGGGTTCACGTTTTCTTTCTCCTGTCAGTAGAATGTTCTCAGTCACCTATGCCTTGAAGTCTCTAGATTTGGATCTAGAAAGAAGTTTAGGTCCCAGCTGTGCTATGTATTTCTTGACCTTAAGCAAATCCCTTTACTTCGTGTCCTCTGTAGAGATGGAGAAGTTTTAGAGAACTTTGTCCTCGCGATGATCATATATACAAGAGCCTTCAAAGTAGTTCTGTTTCTCCTTTTTTAAATTGTAAAAGTGAGACAGATTAGTAAAATATATGGGTAACTTAGAGGAAACTGCCATTACTTGTGTTTTCGCCTAGAACTTTTTTATTTTATTTTTTTTTAGTTTTTAAATATTTTTATTTATTTATTTGACAGAGATCACAAGTAGAGGCAGACAGAGAGAGAGGAGGAAGCAGGCTCCCCTGAGCAGAGCAGAGCTCCCCGAGCAGAGAGCCCGATGTGGGGCTTGATCCCAGGACCCCGGGATCATGACCTGAGTCGAAGGCAGAGGTTTTAACCCACTGAGCCACCCAGGCGCCCCTAGAACTTTCTTTTTTAAAGGTTTATTTAACTTTTTAGTAACCTCTGCACTCAGCCTGGGGCTCAAACCTGTAATCCTGAGATTGAAAGTCGCATGCTCTTAAATGAGCCAGCCAGGCGCCCCTAGAACTTCTGGTATTTTATACCCCATTTTTCCTCCTCTCTGTGTGGAATCTTTCGCAAAGTATCTTGATGGTGGATGCTTTGAAATAATTTTTTTCCTGTTGTAGACTAGAAAACTTACTTCATACCTCCCGCTTCAGTTCTCCCTGCCCTCACCACACTCCTTACTTACGTCCCTGCTGTGATGATTTGTAATTGTCTTTGTCTCCAGGCCTCAGCTTGATTTGGTGATCAGTTCTGTTCAGAAGGAACTTCTTATTTTAGAATTTGAGACCTTTGCACACCGGGTCAAGGGCAGCCATTCCTGTTGGGGTCTGGCATTCCCCACTGGGTGTTTTGGTGTCCAGCAATGACAAGGACCACTGAGGAGAAGATGGCCACAGGGAAGTGGTTTCTGATAAGGGGGTGGCTGTCAAGTACTTGTTGATTTGCTGCTGTCATGACCACAGATGTTTAAAAATAATTTGTAGGAAGGGCAAAAGAAAAAAAAAAGGCAGTGGTTTTTTTGGTGGTTGTTGTTCTGTTTGGGTTTTTTGGTGCCACTGCCTTATCAGTGGTAGAGAACACAGACCGCAGCCATTCAGAAAGGAAGGCAGTGCCATGTGAGAGAAGAGAGGTGAGGGGAAGGGCAGAGGTGACCCATAAGTGCAGTCTAGTGCCTCAGGGCCATCAGCGCATAACCTGGTGAAAAAACCGTCCTGGTGAGGCACCTGCTCCGCTCTTCAGTGTGACAAGTGGGCATAACCCTGAGTCTGCCTCATGGGCCACAGGGATCAAACGGAGCCCCGGCCCATGTTGTACATTCATAATTGTCGATTAAGGGCTTTACATGTGTCACAATCCCATTTATCTTCATAACTCCCTTGGAGAGCAGATCTTACTATGATTGCCCAGTGTCCTGGAAGGACACGGACTGTTGGGCAGACCAAGTCATTTGTCCAGGGTCACCAAACCTAGTAAGTGTCTAAATGTTGCCCAACGCAGTCAGGTTTTAATGACAGCTGAGCCTTGAACAACACAGATTGGAAATGTGCAGGTCCACGCACATGAATTTTTTATTTTTATAAATATAGTACAGTACTGTAAAGTATATTTTCTCTTCTCTCTGATTTTCTTTACAACATTTCCTTTTCTCTAGTTTATTGTAGGAATACAGTATGTAACAGTTACAACATGAGTATTTTTTGTTTGTTTTTTTAAGATTTTATTTATTTATTTGACAGAGGGAGAGAGATCACAAGTAGGCAGAGAGGCAGGCAGAGAGAGGGGGAAGCAGGTCCCTGCCGAGCAGAGAGCCTGATGCAGGGCTCGATCCCAGGACCCTGAGATCATGACCCGAGCTAAAGACAGAGGCTTAGCCCTCTGAGCCACCCAGGCACCCCTAACATGAGTATTTGTTAATCAACTGTTTCTCTTACTACTAAGGCTTCCGGGCAGCGGTAGGCTCTTAGTAGTGACGTTTTTGGAGAACCCAAATTATATGTGGATTTTCGAGTTCATAGTTGGAGTGAGGGGTCAGTGCCCCTAAACTCCTGTGTTGTTCAAGGGTTGACTGTATTAGCATTACCAGTAACGGCATTATGTCCATTTTAACAATTCTGAACTTCACAAGAGCCCTGGGACATTTCCTTATTCCAGTCTGGCAGATGGGAACCTGACGCCCCCAAGAGCAGATTGCAATAATGGGCTGCATTGTCAGCGAGACCTGCCTGCTCGTTTGCTTTGCAGCCCTCCATCTCCCCCCCCCCCCGCCCCCCGCATTAGCCTGTGTTGGAGCTCCTCTCGGGCCCCCAGCCCAGCTGCAGTCCTTGTTCAACGCCTCCCATCTTTTCTCTGACTGTCAGACAACAGTCACGGGAATGTCCTGTGCCATCTTCACTCGGTGAGAGTGGTTGGCAGAGAGCAGCAGATGCCCAGAGTCAAGGTCATGTGCCACTCAAGTGCTGGGTTAGAGAAAAGCCCCTGTCTCCCTGCTGCTTGTGACCAGGCAGGGTGAGTGTGAATGCAGAGGGCTCTGTCAGAACAGCTCTGTGAGTCGAGGGCGCTGTCGGTGGAGCTGGTAGAGAAAGGGCCCAGAGGCAGGGGGGCGGGGGGGGGCGGCTGTGGATCATCTCTTGCCCTCTGTGTGATTGTCTCTGTGTTTCACAGTTGCTTTGTCCTTTTCTTTTTGCAAGTTGCAGTCTTTGCATATTAGTCAAAGTGTTCTACTTCAAAGGTAAGAGTCAAGCTCAGGAATCACTTCACATTTTCTAGAGGAGAACCCGTATTTGGCCAGACAAGAGTCTGACCGAGTAGTTGGCATTATTCTAAACTGGTGGGCTCTGGGGTGGGAAGCCAGATCTATCTGAAGTGATTTTTATTTTGTGAACTAGGGTGTCTCCTATCTTGTCTATACTGCTAGGGAGGCGGTATAGCATTGAGGTTATGAGTATGGTAACCTTTGAGTGTCCCTTGTGACCCTGACCCTTGTGACCCTGAGCCTCTCTGTCCTCAGCCTCAGTTTCCCACCTCTAGAATGGGGTGAGAACAGTTGTACCATATTACATCATTCTGCTTTATTTTTATATAGTGGAGTGCATTCCAAATACAGGATATTATAGGACTTCTTTTTTTAAGGTTTTATTTAAGTAAGCTCCACACCCAGTGTGGGGCTCAAACTCACAACCCCTAGATCAAGAGTGACACACTTTACTGACTGAGCCAGCCAGGTGCCCTTGTAGAATTTTTTGTTTGTTTGTTTGTTTTTTAAAAGATTTTATTTATTTATTTGACAGAGATCACAAGTAGGCAGAGAGGCAGGCAGGCTGAGAAAGGAGGAAGCAGGCTCCCTGCAGAGCAGAGAGCCTGATGCGGGGCTCCATCCCAGGACCCTGAGACCATGACCTGAGCTGAAGGCAGAGGCTTACCCCACTGAGCCACCCAGGCGCCCCGAATTTTTTGTTTTTAACATAAATGTTGCCAAAAACATAGTACCAAACATGCTTTTTAAAAAAAAAAAAATTTTTTTTTTTTTTTTTTAAATTTTAGTTACTTATTTGACAGAAAGAGATCACAAGCAGGCAGAGAGGCAGGCAGAGAGAGGAAGGGAAGCAGGCTCCCCGCCAAGCAGAGAGCCCGACGCGGGGCTTGATCCCAGGACCCTGAGATCATGACCTGAGCCAGAGGCAGAGGCTTTAACCCACTGAGCCACCCCGGCGCCCCTAAAAAATTTTTTTAAGATTTCTTTATCTTTAGAGAGAGGGGGTGGAAGGGAGGGGCAGAGGGAAAGAATCTTTCAAGCAGACTCCCTGCCAAGTGAGGAGGCTGACAGGAGGCTTGATCCCACAAATCAGGAGATGGTGGCCTGAGCTGAAACCAAGAGTTGGATGCCTAACCAGCTGAGCCACCCAGGTGCGCCTGACTAAAATCTGCTGAAATATAATTTTAATAGATGAATAATATTCTAACCTGTCAATATGTTTTATGTAACCATCCTACTATCTGATGTGAAATTATTTTCAGATTTTCTGTGGTATAAATAACATGACAGGGACCATTTATATATAATTCAATCACTGGCCAAGGGGCATGACCCTTTGTAAAGATCCTCTGTACCACATTTTCTTTTGGTTTACTGAGCATTTACCCTCCCACCAGAGCTCTGTGACAAAGCAGTTCCCTCTGCCTTCTTGATTAGGTGAGTAATCTTGGCCTTTAATTTGGTAGGCAAAACCCGGCATCTTGTTTTCAGGTCACTTCTGAGAAATAGCATTCCCCCACCCCCACCCCCAATCCGTAACTTCTATGCGGCTGTTTCAAATTCTTTTCAGAAGAGAGTGAGATGTAAATAACATGAGACAGTTTTCTTGTTCTGTTTTGAGCTGTTTTGTGATGAGGTCCCACACCAGGTTTCACTGGAGAGGTGAAAGGGTGGCCAGGGCTTGGAGCTCAGAGGGGGCATTTCAGAGCGAGTCCTTTGGGAGGCCACTGCAGTGGTGAGGCTCTCTGGAGAGTGAGATCAAAGTAGTGTGCGGCCATGGTGACAAGACTTATGAACATGCCCTCTGTGGATGGCTGGACCTGGGACTGTCTGGGTCACTTCTGGGTCCCCAGCACAACTCAGCACAGGTGGAGTGCGGGTGCTCAGGAAGTGTTTGTGGATGGAAAAATGAATGAATGAATGAATGAATGAATACATGCACACACCTACTTGTAAGTTTCTGTGGTTAAAGAGTGAGGTACAAGAAGGGGCAGGTAATGTGGAACTGAGCTGAGCAGATGACCAGGCACCTCAAAAGGCAGAAGGCTGCGAGAGTCTAACTCACAGTGACTTCCCTAAAACATCACTGGCTTCCCCAACCCAGCTCTGTCCCTTCTTTGAGCTTCATGCCTGCGGGCCGGCTTTTCTGCACCTTTAGCCCTCAGATAGGCCTTGAAAGCCAGATTTCATCTCCTTTCTCTTGTGAGGACACATGTGGTGCATTGTATATGGTTTTTTGTTTCTTGCTGGACTTTCCAGATCTGCCATGTTTGTAAGGAACAGATCCATCTTGGGTATGTTTAAAACTCTATTCAATTCTCTTAATAGAAGAGCAGGCCTGTTTAGGATGGGTGAGGATCCTGTGTAGTTGTTGGGAGCCCTTCTCCCCACTCATGTGTGACCGCTTCCCATCCTTTGCCAAACACTGAAGCTTCCCACGGAGTGGAGATTTTCTCAGTGCCCACTATAGGGCATGCCCTGTGCTGGGCATTAAGTAGAGAATAGTGAACAAAGAGGATACGGTTTCTGTCCCACGAGTGCAAAAATCCAGCTGAGGAGACAAATTCGGTCCTTGTACAAGTGAATTTACACGAATGACTGTAAAATCACATGCTGAGATCCGGGCATTGGAGGAAAGCGGGCAGGGGATGTGCTGCGGACCAGGATTGCTCAGAGCCGAGTCCCTGTAGTCCTCGGAGTGCACAGCTAAGTTAGTGAGGGTGGCAGAGTCAAGTGGGGAATTTTGACACAAAGTCTGTCCTGTTTCTCTGAGGGCGTGCAAGCTGAGCTTACGGCGATTGTGGAGGAGTGGGGGTCCTGGAGTGCTGTCCTTTACGCCGTGCTCACGCTGCACCTGGCACTGTCCCTGATGCTTTATGGGGACTGCTTACTTCCCTGAGTCCTTAAAACCTGTAAGGGAAGTGCTCTTATGATTCCCATTTTACAGAGGCGGCTCAAGGATATTGTCACGTGCTCAAAGTCACAGTAAGTGGGAAAATTGGGATCCAGCCCAGGCAGTCTGGCTCCAGCGCTGTGGTCTCTACTGCTGCTCCCTGCCCATTTCAAAACCCCCTTGGCTCTGAGGAGCAGCATGTGGATGTGCCGGGGGTGAGTGTGCCCAGGGTCAGTGTTCAGGCCTGGTGGCCAGTGGGGACAAGCTGGTCCACCCAGTGAGACCACCCCGTTCCATCCAGTGATGCTCTCAGAGTGCCTTTGCTGGTTCCCAGCTTTTGTTAACTCTGTATGTGGTTTTGTCACCTTCCCTGAATGCTCTGAGAGAGCAGAGTATGCGTTTTGCTTTCCCCTGTGCCGCTCAGGGCCTGGCACAGTCGGTGCTCATTATGGATTTATGTATTTGTTTTTATCGAGATGTACTTGATCTATAACACTATATTTCAGGTTACAACATGATTTGATATTTGTATGCACTGTGAAATTATCACAATAATTCTAGTTATTACCATCCTTGGTATGTATGTATTGAGAAGAACAGTTGATCAACCTTGAGACCTCATGTTTTGGCTTAAAAGGCTGTGGGGAGTAGGGGTGCCTGGGTGGCTTGGTCGTGTTCAGGATCTGACTTAATTTTGGCTCGGGTCATGATCTCAGGGTTGTCAGATCAAGCCCTGCTCAGTGCAGAGTCTGTTTAAGACTCTCCCTCTGCCCCTCCATCTGCTCAAGCACTCGTGCTCTGTCTCTTTCTCAGTAAATAAGTAGATAAACACAATCTTTAAAGGGGGGGGGCTGTAGGGTAGGAGGATAACTTTCCTTTTTTTCTTTCTCTCTCTCTCCCTTTCTTCCTCTCTCCATTTCTCCCTTTCTCTCTTCTTTCTTCCTTTCGTTTTCCTTCCTTCCTTCCTTCCTTTTTCTCTTCTTTTCCTTTCCTTTCTTTTTTATATGTGAGCCAGGAGTCCAGCCGATCTTCAGGCCATTCTCAGAGATAATGAGTCTCCACTAAGTGAGCCAGCCTGGGGAGAACAGGTCTGTGGGAGTCTGGAGAGCTCCAGAGAGATTGGAGCAGGGGTGTCAGGTACAGAGAAGCTTTTAGGTATCAGGCATAGGAGGTTTTGTGTAGATTTGTTTTTTTTACCCCCTCACTTGAGCTATTTTGGGGGACAACAATTGATTTAGGGCTAATTTGGAACATTAACTTCATTTTCTCCCCTATAAATGTGCTATTTTGGGGGGGGCTTATTGATTATGCTAAATATAATTCTGTTTAAATGTAATAGAAATTTGTAGAAAGAAATACAGTGATTAATAGTACTGCTTTCCAGATTTCTGTTACAACACAAATCTGATACTCTGATTCAGTTTAAATTTGAATTTGAATGTTAATTTCTTTTTATCAAAATGGTAGTATATTCACATGTACATAGTTTTTTTCCCTAACAAATGAAAAGGTGCTTGGTTTCTCCTTTTTGAAATTTGCCTTTTTGCATTACACGGGCAAGTCCTGAACTTGGGCAGAGACACTAGCCTATCATCTGTAGCGATGAATGTCATTCCCTTAGACTTTAACAACCTGAGTTAATTAAAAGGTTCAGATGAAGTTAATCAAGTTTGGAACTCTAATTTTGTGCAGTGTTTTGATATGATGCGATGAGTCATCTTTTGGCAGAGCAGCTCTCCATCCCTGACAATATTTGATCTTAACAGAACAGTTTTATAATCTGGAAACTGGTGAGGAGGTGCACTTCAGGAGTGCAGAGTCAACAGTGGGGTGTGTGTGTGTGTGTGTGTGTCTGTCTGTCTGGCGGTTTGGGAGGGGTGAAAAGCAGAACAAAGAGGAGAATTTAATAAGCAAGAGCTTGTTAAGGGATAGGGTCAGTTCTGGGGCTGCTGCCTGTCCGGGACATGGGCTTCTCCCTGTCCTCCCCACCACTGCTGACTGGAGTGCTGACATTTGAAAAAGAGTGAAAAATACAGCTTCTGTTTGCTTTGCTGCAAGTAAGTGGCCGGACTGCCTGGCCCCCTTCCCAGAGGCCGTGAGAGGACTTCAGATGCGGTCAGCGAGGTATCTGGACGGTGCCAGCCTGCCGGCCCTCAGCCAGGCGGCCTGCACCAGGACCAGGCAGGGGGCCCAGAGCAACAGCAGGGCCAGCTGCTGGCCGCCTTTGCTCTCCTCCTCTTCGCACCATCTTATTTCTTTCTGGGGTAGAGCTGCTCTTCCACTCTGAAGATTGATGGGCAAGGTTTTGTATGGCCTCTGCCTCCACTTCTCACCCCCCTGAACTAGCAACTTAAAATTAATGGAACAGTTGGGAGAGGGCAGGGCCCATCTGGAAAATGTATCTCACAAAAATGTGGTTGAATAGGAGTCCTCCTGAGGTCAGGGCAGGGAGCCAGACCACTTAGAATCCTTAGGCCTGTGTTCCTGATTGTCTTAACATTTCTCCTGGATTCGATTAGGGTTAAGAAACACGGATTCTGAAGCCAGATCTGAGTTGGCATTTCTTCCCCACTGCTGATTACTGACAGTCACATTGACCAAGCCACTGCATCTCTTTGAACTTCAGTTTCTTCATCAGTGCAGCGGGGAGCACAATACCTATCTCACCGGGTCGTTGAGGACAAGCGTCAATGCCCATTAAATGTTTAGAACAGTGCCTGGCATGCTGTAGGCACTCTTTGTTTTCCAATTATTATAATGGTCTGAGCTTTGTTCCAAGAGCTGTATTTTTTAACCAAAAGATGAAAAGCTTTTGTGGCGGACCTGGAAAAATGATCCCCTCCCCTCCGTCCCTCGTGACAGTTGGTGCTTCTGTTGCAGTGACACAGAAAGGAGAGGATCACATAGGAGGTGGCCTAGCGCAGTTCCCACACAGTTGCC
Organism: Mustela putorius furo; assembly: GCF_011764305.1. Lineage (NCBI taxonomy): Eukaryota > Metazoa > Chordata > Mammalia > Carnivora > Mustelidae > Mustela > Mustela putorius. The sequence goes on along the minus strand of NW_025421310.1, from coordinate 12,430,743 downwards.
ACCGGGCCTTGGGGTGTGCAGTGCGAGTAGCTTGCTCTCAGCATTGCCTCCGTCATTGCTCGGGAGACACAGATACTCATTCTGGGTCTGTCCTTATGTACTCTCGGGAGTGATTGACAGGAATAGTGAAGACATTCAATACAGTCCGCCCAGGGTATCTTCTCTTTTGGGCCTGACCAGCAGATTTCCAGATTCCTTTGTCTTAACAGGACATTGGTCTAAAGTCTTTTCTCTGCCCTGCCCCCAAGTGCTTATTACTTGATTGCATTTATTTCCTCCAGATTGGAATCCCAGCAACACATCTGCCGAGTTAAGTGAGGTTTAGGGGACAGCGGTTTGGTCTTAGACAGCATCCAAATGGTCATCAGCTCTGAGTTGGCTGCCAAGTGGTCCAGTAGCTTTGAAGATTCTATGAGCTGTGTCTTTTTTTTTTTCCTTTCTTTTTTTTTAAAGATTGTGGTTATTTGAGAGAGAGCACACGGGGAATGGGGAAGAACAGAGGGAGAGGGACAAACAGCCTCCACACTGAGTGCAGAGCCCCACATGGTCTCAATCCCATGACCCGAGTTGAAATCAAGAGTTGGACACTCAACTGACTGAGCCACCCGCGTGCCCTGGAGCTGTGTTCTGAAAAAGAGGAAAATTGGGGCACCTGGGGGACTCAGTCATTAAGTGTCTGCCTTTGGCTCAGGTCGTGATCCCAGAGTCCTGGGATCGAGCCTCGCATCGGGCTCCCTGCTCAGCGGGAAGCCTGCTTCTCCCTCTCGCACTCCCTCTGCCTGTGTTCCCTCTCTCGCTGTGTCTCTGTCAAATAAATAAATGAAATCTTTAACAAGAAAAAGAAAACAAGGAGAAGGATGGATTCCTTAGTCCAGGGTGGCTTCCAAATCCTTGAATTTTTAAAGAGCCTCGTAGCAGTTAGATCATTTTCCAGTCCACCTTAATTTTTAGGGAAGAGCCCCTTGTACAGATAGAGAGTATATTGTTGAACAAGTTCACTTTTCCAGTCAGCAGTTCTCGATAAGACTTGAAAGGAAACACTTCTTAAACTGGGAAGCCCCTTTGGGGCCTGAGCTACTGTCCCAGAACACTAGCCCCCATCTCTGTCCACCCGCACTCAAAGCGGCAATGTCATGGGTTGGGGGAGGCATTGCCCTAGAGATGGGGCTCCAGGCCAGCTCTGTGCCACCTTGGGGAGCTTGCAGGGAATAAGGACATCATGCCCCCAGCATGCAGTGAACATCTTGGACAAGGTGTGGTGGCAGTAGAAGGTGCTGGTATTTTAATCAGTCTTGGGCTCCTGCCTGTGTCTTTTTGTTGGGGTTAAAAATTCAACCCCTATTAGGCTCTCATTACACAGTAGCTCTGATTTGCTGCCATCATCTGAACCTTTCCTCTGGTTCACAAGCAAAATTAAACATTCGTTTCTAGAGGTTGACATAATTATTGTACCGAGGGAGGTTTTGTTTATAATGACCTGCCTGTCTGATGAGTCTGAGCATTTGGCTGACCTTCTGGCTGAAGCAGCCCTTTGAACTGATGCCTAGAACGCATGCCTCCCGATCCTGATCTGTCTTGTGGGTCGTAATTGGGTCTTCTCTCTCTGCTTGAGGCTTCTCCCCTACTTCCCTACCCCTATATTCACACACATGCGACCCAGTTACTACTTCCTTTGGGAGTCCTTGCCTGACACCACCCCACCGAGGACATCAGATCCTCTTGTTACGCTACTGTGGCACTCGTCACAGTAATTCTAGTTTTGTAATTTTCAATTGCTGCTCTGTGTTTGTGAATAAATGAAAGTAGATTATCTTTCACTTGGCCCTCCTTTTAATTAATGTACCAATTTCTGTGTTTACGTTCTCAATATCTGTAAGCATTTGTTAATGAAAAGACTTGGTGGTGGGGGGGTGCATGAGTAGCTAAGTTGGCTGAGTGTCAGACTCTTTGATTTCAGCTTGGGTCATGATTTCAGCATCAGGGAATCAGGCCCCACGTTGGGCTCTACACTCAGCATAGAGCCTGCTTTTCTCTCTCCCTCTGCTCTTGTTCTCTTTCTCTCTCTCAAATAAACAGAATCTTAAAAAAAAAGAAAGAAAGAAGGACTTGGTTTTTAACCTGCCTCCTTTGCCTTTCTTAGTGCTCCTGAAGTTCCGCACAGATAAAGGAAGAGATCCTAATTCTGATACCTTCGGGGAAGATTCTGAGTTGCTGCTCCAGATTCGAAACGACGTGCTTGACTCCCTGGGTGTTAGTCCTGACCTGCTTCCCGAAGACTTTGTCAGGTTAGTCTCGGTGTTTATCACAGGTTAGCCTGGATTGATAAATGTCTGCTTTCAGCGTTTGCCTTAATTTGCGCAGATCCCTTATTAAGAACGAAAGTACCGAGAAGAGACTCCTTCGCCACATTCTGCCTACTCCCATTGGTCTCTGATATAGCACCATGTGTGAAACCGGAAGAGAGGTTATCTTTTGTCATAGATCATTTATATTCATATGGCTGAAAGTTCAAGATAATGTGAAATCTATATACACTCCTCTCTGCCTTTCTCTTTTCACTTTGCATTATCTTTTAGGACTATTTCCAGATCGGTACCTAGATTCCTCCTCTGTGCCTGCTGCCCTGTGGTGTTTCAGCACGGGAGCACCGCGGTTTATTGAACCCGTCCCATACAGACTCCGGTGGTGGCCAGGCTTCTGTTACCACATAGTGCGGGGCCTTGTGCGTATCATTTTGTAGGTGTGCAGGTACAGCTGCAGGATCCGTCTCTGGAAAGGGAGTGGCTGGGTCAGAAGATTGTGGTTTTATCATTTGGTAGGTTTGACCCCATTGCCCTCCATGATCACTTAACCAGTTTCTGCCGTCAGCAGCAAGAGCATCCGTGCTCCCAGCTTCCACTCCCTTGGATCCTGAGATGCCTTCGCCCTAGGCGACCAGTCTTTTGCTCTCCTACTCAGCGGGTTTAGGATTTAATAGGAAAGGTCCAGATGGTGACTGTGTCAGGAACCCATATCCAGGCTGTTCTGGGATCCTGTCACATTCTTTCAGTGTCTTTGGGAGGAGGGTGTGGAAGGCCTCCAGCTGGAGGTGCTAGTGATGGCAGCTGGACTGAGTTTATTGAGCAACAGTTATGTCCCGGGCATTGTGGTCGTTCTCTTCTGGACATGATCTCCTTCACAGCAACCCATTTTACAGGTGAGGAAAAGTTAAATCAAAGCTTGGAGAAGGGAGCACCTGGGGGGCTCAGGCAGTTAAGTGTCTGCCTTCAGCCCAGGTCCTGGTCTAAGGGTCCTGGGATTGAGCTCTGCACTGGGCTCCCTGCTCGGTGGGAGCCTGCTTCTCCCTCTCCCACTCCCACACCTCTGCTTGTATTCCTCTCTGGCGGTCTCTCTGTCAAATAAATGGGTAAAATAAAAAACAAAAACAAAAACAAAACAAAAAAAATTTTTCTTTATTATTTGAGAGCATGAGGAGGGAAGGGGCAGAGGTAGAGGACAAGCAGACTCCCTACTGTCCCTACTGAGCAGGCAGCCTGACATGGGGCTTGATCCCAGGACTCCAAGATCATGAACTGAGGCTAAGGCAGATGCTTAACTGACTAAGCCAGGCAGGCACCCCCCGTACCACCACATTTAACTGTCAAATTCATCCCTTTAAGTACGCATTATTATTATTATTATTATTATTATTAAATTCTAACTGTTTTCCCGTTAAAATGAAGACACTGATGCTCAGAAAGATATTATCACTTACCCAAGGTTTTATTATATAGTCCACTATATCTATACATATACACATATATAGTATATAATGATAGAGGTCACACCCAGGTCTTAACCTCACTGCTGCCTTGGTTTCTTTTCAACAATAAAGTTAATCAGGGTCCTTTCAACAATAAAGTTAATCAGGGTCCCTTCTGTTCCTAGTCCCTACTTAACTTTACTTGTGTCTGGGAACCTTATTTATTTATTTATTTGACAGGGAGAGAGACACAGTGAGAGAGGGAACACAAGCAGGGGGAGTGGGAGAGGGAGAAGCAAGCGCAGGGAGCCTGATGCGGGGCTCGATCCCAGGACCCTGAGATCATGACCTGAGCAGAAGGCAGACGTTCAATGACTGAGCCACCCCCGCGCCCCAGGGGAATCTCATTTAGACCCTACCAAAGCCCAACCAGTATAGGCCCAGCAGTGGGCCTTGAACCACCTGCCAAGCCATCAGCCAAAAAGAGGCAGCCATTCACAGCCATTTTAGGTTGACACTGTGTAGTCAGGGGCTGAGATGCTGCAGGCTGCAGTGGGGTCCCCGTCTCCTGCTAACAGCCAGATATGCGTCTGTTGGGGGAGGAAGATCGTGTGTAAGAAGCAAGTGGTGTCCGCTCTGCGCTTCACAGTGGGAGGCGGGGCTAGGCCACAGGCTTGCCCGGGGCTGGGTGCCTGGCTGTGAGTATGCATTTTCGTGAACTGATTGGGGCACCTTGAATCAAGAACGGCTTGCCTGTGCACTGCAAGCCTCGCCTCCCCAGAAGGAAAAAGCCGGAGCCTAACTAGCTGCTGGCTGGTTTTCTCTCCAGGTGTTCTCTCTGCCGCCTCTCAGCAGAAACCACTTTCCATTGTCCAGGCCCTTGTGCGCTCAGGCGCTTCCGCTGCCCTGTAAGTAAGAGGTGTTTGGTGGCCTCGTGGAGTATCTGTGGATAGATAGGTGGAGATGAGGCCTGAGATGGACCCGGGATGCTGGCAAGGAAATGAGCCGCCGTCTGGCAGCTGAGCTACCCTCACAAATTGCCGGCGGCCAGCTCTGAGCAGGGTATGCCCACTTGAATCTGGAAAGCTGTGCACAAGCCTTCTTTCCTCTCATCTGTCTGTGTTCTCAGACACTGTCCTTTATGTCAGGTCATTTTTTCTCTTTCAGAAAGTTTTATTGCTTTTCTGATTATGAAAGTAACAGTTTGGGAGCACCTGGGTGCCTCAGTTGAGCGTCTGCCTTCGGCTCAGGTTATAATGCCAGGGTCCTGGGATCGAGCCCCACATCAGTCTCCTGCTCAGTGGGAGTCTGCCTCTCCCTCTCCCCTGCTGTGTTCCTTCTCTCACTGCCTCTCTCTCTCTGTCAAATAAATAAAACCTTTAAAGAAAAAAAAAAAATAACGGTTGCCCATTTCCAGAAAGTATTAAAAGAACAGGATCATTCATGGTCCCACTGTTGAGAAGTGGCCACTGGTAATGTTTCAGGGTTTTATCTCAGAGGCTTCTCTATTTACTTTTTTTTTTTTTTTTTTAAGATTTTTAAATTTAATTTAATCTATTTATTTGACAGAGAAAGAGATCACAAGTAGGCAAAGAGGCAGGCAGAGAGAGAAAGGGGAAAGTAGGCTCCCCACCGAGCAGAGAGCCTGATGGCAGGGCTGGATCCCAGGACCCTGAGAGCGTGACCTGAGCCGAAGGCAGTCTTAACCCACTGAGCCACCCAGGCGCCCTTCTATTTACTATTTATTCATAATTTTTTTCTCTTTTTAAATATCAAAATGAGATCATGCTTAATATATAATAGCCTTATTTTTTTCAGCATATCATGGGCCTGTTTGCGGCAAACACACAGATCAATAGCCTCACTGGTGCTTCCATGTCTCATTGTGGGATAGCTGGTAATTTAATTTACTTAACCATTATGTTGGTGGGTGTTTAAGTTATAGATACTTTGTCACTATTATAAACATTCATAATTCGTATATGTAATATAACTTTTATTGTTTAATACTTTTTTAATTTGGCAAAGTATACACAATATAAAATGTAGGATTTTAACCTATTTTTTTCTTTTCTTTTTTAATTTTTTTTTTAAGCAAATTATGCCGTGTTTTGTTTTGTTTTGTTTTGTTTTAAGATTTTATTTATTTATTTGAGAGAGACAGGGAGAGAGAGCATGAGTGAGGAGAAGGGCAGAGAGAGAAGCAGACTCCCCGTAGAGCTGGGAGCCCGATGCGGGACTCAATCCCGGGACTCCGAGATCATGACCTGAGCCGAAGGCAGTTGTCCAACCAACTGAGCCACCCAGGCATCCCTTTCTTTTCTTTTTTAATTTTTAAGTAATCTCCATACCCAGTGTGGGGTTCAGATTTACAACCATAAGGTTAAGAGTCTCATGCTCTGCCCCCTGAGCCAGTCAGGCGCCACCATTTAAACATTTTTTTTAAGGTTTATTTATTTTAGAGGGAGAGCCTGGGAGGAGGGGCAGAGGGCGAGAGAGAGTCCTGAAGCCTACTTTCCACTGAGCACAGAGCCCAGAGCAGGGCTCAGTCTCACCACCTGGAGACTAATGACCCAAGCTGAAACCAACAGTTGGCTGCTTATCTGACTGAGCCACCCAGGCGCCCCAGACCATTCTTAAATGTACATTCGAGGGCACCTGGCTGGTTTAGTTGGTGGAGTGTACAACTCTAGTTGGTGGAGTGATCTCAGGGTTGTGAGTTTGAGCCCCACATTGAGTACAGAGATTACTTAAAACCTTAAAGGGGCGCCTGGTGGCTCAGTAAATTAAAACCTTTGCCTTCGGCTCAGATCATGATCCCAGGGTCCTGGGATCGAGCCCCGTATCTGGCTCTTTGCTCAGTAGGGAGCCTGCTTCCCCCTACCCCATAAGCCTGCCTCTCTGCCTACTTTTGATCTCTTCCTGTCACATAAATAAGTAAAATCTTTTAAAAAAATGTTCAATTCATCAGCATTAAGTTTATTCACATTGTTGTGCAGACATTACTACTGTCCATTTCCAGAACTTTTTCCTCATCCTAAACTAAAAATCTTTGCTCATTAAACAATAACTTCCCATTCTGCCTTCCCCCAGCCTCTGGTAATTACCTCTGTTCTGCTTTCTGTCTCTATGAATTTAATTAGTCTAAGTATTTCATGTAAGCAGAATCCTACCATATTTATCCTTTTGTGAAGTTACTGTTTTTTTAAATTACAGAAATAGTATGCATGTTATGGAAAATCTGATATAGTACCAAATAAATTCAGAGATGAAAATCACTCATAATTCTATTACCCAGGGAAAACCACTGACCCTTTGTTATTATATCTTCTTACACATTTTCTTAGAATATATAAAGTCAACAAAATCCTTTGCAGATTTTTTTTAGAAGACCTATATAGTCATTCACAAGGGTGTTGGGAAAAGGCGCAGTCTTTTTAGGAAGCAGTTTGGAAATACATATCAGGAGTCATTACAGTGTTCTCTCTTGGGCCCAGTCATTTTCCTTGATAATGAGACTATACCCTGAAGAAATCATGTGAACCAAGTATTTCTGGTACAGAGGATATTCATGGGCCGTGTGGGATGACTCAGCAGTTAAGCGTCTGTCTGACTCTTGATCTTAGTTCAGGGCGTGATCACAGGGTCTTGAGTTTGAGTCCTACGTGGGGCTCCATGCTGGTGTGTAGCTAAATAAATATATATATATTATCATATTTAAAAGTGAAATTGGAAAGGCATTAAGGAGTTAATTACACAGAACAGTGCACAGATAAATGTTTATTATGAAAAGCGCCAAGCATATAGAAAAATAAAACGAATCAGACAGTAGTGAATATACTCAAGTAGTTAGCTTCAGTTGTTAATATTTTGCTTTTTCTTCTAGGGGAAGGGCCATACTGATGACGTGATGCTTAAGGATGCATCCAAGTTGTCAGTTGCATTTGGTTCTGACTCTTCTCATCTAGGAGCTGGCACACTACAGCTTGCCACCTGGTTTTGTAAATAAAGTTTTATTCCACACCTACTCATTTATGTATTATCTGTGACAGCTTTTGTAGAGTTTTTACAACTCTTTAACAGCAGACTTAAAGAGTTTAAACAGGGACCATATGGCCTATAAAACCAAAAAAAATTTATTGTCAATTACTTTACAGAGAACATTTTCCAACTCCCAATCTAGAACAGTTTACCACTTTTTTTTTTTTTTTTTTTTTAAGTCGGCCAGTTAAATTATAGAATGTCCTGTATTCTGGATTCATGTGATTGTTCTTCAATTGGTGCTTGTTTTGCCTTGTTTAATTTTTATTATTTAGATTTGTTTCCTTAGTGGTATTTTTATTTATTTTTTTGTCAGTAGGGTTTGTTTGTTTGTTTGTTTGTTTGTATTTTTGGTGGTTTTGTTTGTTTGTTTAATCATACACAGCAGGGTACCTGACTGGCTCAGTTTGAAGAGCCTGGGACTCTTCATCTTGTGAATTTGAGCCGCGTTGGAGGTAGACATCCTCTGTGTAGAGGTGACATCCATACATACATAAGAGATGACATGAAATCTTTTTTATTTTTTATTTTTTTTTCCTAAAAGATTTTATTTATTTGACAGACAGAGATCACAAGTAGGCAGAAAGGCAGGCAGAGAGAGAGAGGGGGGGGGGAAGCAGGCTTCCTGCGGAGCAGGGAGCCCGATGCGGGGCTCGATCCCAGGACCCTGAGATCATGACCCGAGCCGAAGGCAGCAGCCCAAACCACTGAGCCACCCAGGTGCCCCGACATGAAATCTTTTTAAAAAAAAAAAAAAACTTATATACAGAGGTGCCTGAGTGGCTCTGTCGGTTAAGCGTCTGCCTTTGGCTCAGGTAATGATCCCAAGATCCTGGATTCAAGTCTTACGCCAGGCTTCCTGCTCAGTGAGGAGCCTGCTTCTTTCTCTCGCTCTCTTGAATAAATGTTCTGTGAGTTGTATGTGACGGGGGGGGGGGTGTTTTGTTTTGCTTTTAAAGATTTTATTTGGGGGACCTAGGTGGCTTAGTGGGTTAAAACCTCTGCCTTCAGCTCAGGTCATTGTCCCAGGGTCCTGGGATTGAGTCCTGCATCGGGCTCTGTGCTCAGTGGGGAACCCGTTTCCTCCTCTCTCTCTCTCTCACTCGCTGCCTGCCTCTCCATCTACTAGAGATCTCTGTCAAATAAATAAATAAAATCTTTAAAAAAAGAAGATTTTATTTATTTAAGAGAATGAGTAGAGTGGAGAGGCAGAGGGAGAAGCAGGCTCCCTGCGGAGCGAAGAGCCCGATGTGGGACTCGATCCCCAGACCCTGGGATCAAGGCCTGAGCCAAAGGCAGACAGTTAACCAACCGACCCACCCAGATATCCCAGGGTTGTTTTTTTTTTTTTTTTTTAATATATAAATTTTGTTAGTTAACATATAGTGCAATGTTAGTTCCTGGAGTAGAATTCAGTGATACGTCACTGACATATAACATGCAGTGCTCATTCCAGCTGCCCCTTTAATACCCCTCACACATCTATCTCATCCCCCACTCGTCTCCTCCGTTGGTTCTCTATCGTTAAGAGTCACTTACAGTGGGGTGCCTGGGTAGCTCAGATGGTTGGGCTTCTGCCACAGCTCAGGTCACAATCCCAGGGTTCTGGGATCGAGCCCCACGTCAGGCTCCCAGCACAGCGGCAGCGGGGTGGGGGTGGGGAGGTCTGCTTCTCCCTCTCCCCTTGCTTGTGCTCTCTTGGTCTCTCTCTCAAGTGAATAAATAAAAACTCTTTAAAAAAAGAAAAAGTCACTTATGGCTTGTTTCCTTCTCTGTTTTTTTTCTTTTCCCCCTTCCCATATGTTCGTCTGTTTTCTTTCTTAAATTCCACATATAAATGAGATCATACGGTATTTGTCTTTCTCTGGCTGACTTATTTCACTTAGCAGAATACACTCTAGCTCCGTCCACGTCATTGCGTGTGGAAGAAAGCATTCTTTTTGATGGCCAAATAATATTCCTGTGTGTGTGTGTGTGTGTGTGTGTGTGTGCGCGCGCGCGCGCGCGCCACACATCCTCTTTACTTGTCATCAGTTGATGGACACTTGGGCTCTCTCCATAGTTTGACATTGTCGATAATGCTGCTCTAAGCATTGGGGGGCGTGTCCCCCTTCGAATCTGTATTCTTGTGTCCTTTGGGGAAATACCTAGTAGTGCAGTTGCTAGATCATAGGTCATTTTTATTTTCAACATTTTGAGGAACCTCTAAACTCTTCTCCAGAGAGGCTGTACCAGTTTGCATTCCCACCAAGAGGGCAAGAGGGTTCCCCTTTCTTCACATCATCACCAACACCTGTTATTGCTTCTGTTGTTAATTTTAGCCGTTCTGACAGTTGTGAGGTGGTATCTCATCGTGGTTTTGATTTGTATTTCCCTACCGATGAGTGATGTGGAGCATCTTTTCATGTGTAGCCATCTGGATGTCTTTGGAAAAGTGTCTATTCATGTCTTCTGCCCATTTCTTAAGTGGATTCTTTGTTTTTGGGGGTGTTGAGAGTTTGGTTACGTTCTTTATAGATTGTGGATACTAACCCTTTATCATATGTGTCATTTGCAAACCCCTCCTCCCATTCCCTAGGTTCCCTTTTAGTTTTGTTGTTTCCTTCACTGCTCAGAAACTTTTCATCTAGATGGAGTCCCAAGTTTTGCCATGGCTGAGGTCGGGGAGGTTTATGCCTATGTTCTCCTCTAGGATTTTTTTTTTTTTTTAAGATTTTTATTTATTTATCAAAGAGAGAGGGGGGGAGGGGCACCTGGGTGGCTCAGTGGGTTAAAGCCTCTGCCTTCGGCTCAGGTCATGATCTCAGGGTCCTGGGATCGAGCCCCGCATCGGGCTCTCTGCTCATTGGGGAGCCTGCTTCCTCCTTTCTCTCTGCCTGCCTCTCTGCCTACATGTGATCTCTGTCAAATAAATAAATAAAATCTTTAAAAAAAAAAAAAAGAGAGAGAGAGAGAGGGGGAGAGGGCAAGCACAGGCAAACAGAATGGCAGGCAGAGGCAGAGGGAGAAGCAGGCTCCCTGCCAAGCAAGGAGCCTGATGCGGGACTCGATCCCAGGACGCTGGGATCATGGCCTGAGCCGAAGGCAGCTGCTTAACCAACTGAGCCACCCAGGCGTCCCTCTAGGATTTTGATGGTCCTTCATCCATTTTGAATTTATTTTTGTGTATGGTGTTAAAACGTGGTCCAAGGGCGTCTGGGTGGCTCAGTCGTCTGCCTTTGGCTCAGGTCATGATCCCGGGCTCCTGGGATCCAGCCTCGCATCAGGCTCCCTGCTCTGCTGCTCCCTCTCCCTCTGTTCTTCCCACCCTTGCTTGTGTTCACTCTGTCTCAGGATGTCTCGCAAATAAAATCTTTAAAAGAAAGAAAGTGGTCCACTTTCATTCTTCTGCCTGTTGATGTCCAGTCCTATCACCCGTTTGCTTAAGAGACTGTTTTTTCTCCATTTGATATCCTTTCCTGCTTTGTCAAAAGATTAGTTGATCGTATAGTTGTTGGTTGTTTTGTTTTTAAAGTTCCATGAATTCAGGGGCTCCTGGTTCAGTTGTTAGGCGTTTGCCTTCAGCTCAGGTCATGATCCCGGGTTCCTGGATCGAGCCCTGCATCAGGCTCCCTGCTCAGCAGGAAGCCTGCTTCTCCGTCTCCCACTCCTCTGCTTGTGTTCCCCCTCTGTGTCTCTCTCTGTCAAATACATAAAAATCTTTAAAAAAAAAAAAAAATTTCCCTTGTAGTGCGTTGATAACAAGGCAGCTGATCTTTTCTCTATCCCTGTAGCTCTCCCTTATCCAATAGTGTAACATAAAATGCAGTCATTCAGCAAGCATAACTTTTTGAGTCTGGCTTCTTTCACTTAGCTTAATTCACTTGAAGTTCATCCATGTTGTATGAATGGATCGCTCATTTCTTCTTGCTGCTGAGCAGTCGTCCACTACATGGATGTACCAGTTTGTTCACCAGATGAAGGGCATTTGGGTTGTTACCAGTTTGGGACAATTAGAGACTAAAGCCACTATAAACATTTACGTGTTTTCATGTGAGCATAAGATTTTATTTCTCTTGGGTGTGTAGAACTAAGAGTGGAATCGATGATTCATATGGTAATTCTATGTTTAACGTCTTGAGAAACTGCCAGACTGTCTTCCACTTTACCAGTCCACCAGCACTTTGTGTGGCTTCCAGTGTCTCCACATCCTTACCAGCAAGTGTTTTTGTCTGTTAATTTAACCTTAGTGAGTAATAAATTGTATTTCACTGTTGTTTTGATTTGCATTTTTTTAAGATTTTATTTATTTATTTGACAGAGATCACAAGTAGGCAGAGAGGCAGGCAGAGAGAGAGGAGGAAGCAGGCTCCCCGCTGAGCAGACAGCCCTATGCGGGACTTGATCCCAGGACGTGGGATCATGACCTGAGCCAAAGGCAGAGGCTTTAACCCACTGAGCCACCCAGCTGCCCCTGATTTGCATTCTTTTAATAACTAATGATGTGTAGAGCCTCTCTTCGTGTGCTTACCGGCCATTTATATATGTTCTTCAGCAAAATGTCTATTTAGATCATTTGTCCTTTTTTAATTGGTTTATCTTTTTGTTGTTAATCATAAGACTTCTCTGTAGAGGAGCACCTGAGCATCTGGCTCAGTCAGGCATCTGCCTTTGGCTTGGGTCATGATTGCAGGGTCCTGGGATAAGCCCCACGTTGGGCTCCGTGCTGAGCAGGGAGTCTGCTTCTCCCTCTGCTTCTCCTTCTGGCTCATGTTTGGTGTCACTCTTGCTCTATGTCTTTCTCAAATAAATAATCTTTAAAAAAAAAAAAAGTTCTCTGTAGGATCTGAATACAAGTCGTTCATCAGATACATGATTTGTAAAAATTTTCTCCTATTCCATGACTTGTGTTTTCATTCTCTTTGATGTGAAAAGTATCCTTCGAAGCGCATGTTTTTAATTTGTATGACTACAGTGTATCTGGAGTTGTTTTGTTTTGTTTTTTTGTTTTTTCACATGTGCTTTTCCTAATATAGTATTTAGGAAGCTTATTGCTTAATTTGTAGTTTCAGCTATTACATTTAAAAGGTCCTATAAGTCATTTTAAAAAGGTTTTTTTTAAGATTTTATTTATTTATTTGACAGACAGAGATTACAAGTAGGCAGAGAGGCAGGCAGAGAGAAAGGAGGAAGCAGGCTCCCCGCTGTGCGGAGAGCCCGATGCGTGGCTTGGCTTGATCCCAGGACACTGGGATCATGACTTGAGCCAAGGCAGAGGCTTTAACCCACTGAGCCACCTAGGCGCCCCACCATAAGTCATTTTTGAGTCAGCTTTTTTTTCTTTTTTTTTTTTTTTAAATTTCTTTTCAGCATAACAGTATTCATTGTTTTTGCACCACACCCAGTGCTCCATGCAATCCGTGCCCTCTCTGATACCCACCACCTGGTTCCCACCCTTGAGTCAGCTTTTGTGCATGATGTGAGGTAGGGGTTCAGCTTAATTCTTTTGCATGTGGAGACCCAATTATCCAGTTCTATTTGTTAAAGACTTTCTTCATGGTCTTTTCACCCTTGTCAAAAATCAGTTGACCAGGGGCACCTGGGTGGCTCAGTGGGTTAAAGCCTCTACCTTCGGCTTGGGTCATGATCCCAGCGTCCTGGGATCTAGCCCCACATTGGGCTCTCTGCTTGGCAGGGAGCCTGCTCCCCCCTCCTCTCTCTGCCTGCCTCTCTGCCTACTTGTGATCTCTGTCAAATAAATGAATAAAATCTTAAAAAAAAAAAAAATCAGTTGACTGTATATGTAGGTCTTGTTCTGGATTTTCAAATTTCTGTTTCACTGATATATATGTCTTTCCATATAGATAAAAGTGCCACAGTGTTGGGCGCCTGGGTGGCTCAGTGGGTTAGGCCTCTGCCTTCGGCTCAGGTCATGATCTCGGGGTCTTGGGATTGAGTCCCCCTTCGGGCTCTCTGCTTGGCAGGGAGCCTGCTTCCTCCTCTCTCTCTCTCTACCTGCCTCTCTGCCTGCTCATGATCTCTCTCTCTCTCTGTCAAATAAATAAATCTTTAAAAAAAAAAAAAAAAGTTACCACACTGTCTTGATTGCTGTTGATTTGTAGTAGTAGCAGCAGTAGTAGTAATAAGTTATAAAATTGGGACATGTGAGTTCTTCAGCTTTCTTCTTTCTCAAGACTCTTTTGACTTGTCTGGGTCTCTTGCATTCCCAAATGGATTTTTAGGATGTAGAAATTTGCATTTCTACAAATAAGGCAGCAAGAATTTTGGTTAGGATTGTGCCAAATATATAGATTAAATTTGGGGAGTATTGCCACCTTAACAGTGTTAAGTGTACTGATCCATGAACATGGGATATCTTTCCATTTATTTATATCTTTTGTTTTTTTTCAACAATGTTTTTTAGTCTACAGGATATTAGTTTTACAGAACTATTGTTAAATTATTCCTAAATATTTTATTCTTTTAGGTGGTATTGTAAATGGAGGTGTTAATTTCATTTTCTGAATGTTCATTTCTAATGTATAGAAATACAATTAAATTTTTGTATATTGATCTTGTTTCTTGTAGCCTTGCTGAATAAATTTAATAGTTAGAATAATTTTTCTGTGGATTCCTTAGTATTTTCTATATGCCACATCGTGTTATCTGTGAATATGTATTTTCTTCCTTTCCAGTCTGGCAGTCTTGTTTATTTTTCCTTGACTGCTTTGGCTGGAACCCCTAGTACAATGTCGGATAGAAGTGGTGAGAGCAGACATCCTTGTCTTATTCCCGATCTTAGGAAGAAAGCTTTCAGTCTTTCACCATTAAGTACGATGTTAGCTGTGGATTTTTTCATGGATGCCCTTTATCAGGTTGAAGGAATTTTCCTCTATTCCCAGTTTGTTGAGTGTTTTTATCATGAAGTGGTGCTGGATTTTGTCAAATGCTTTTTTTTCTCCTCTGTCACTTGAGATGATCGTGTGTTTATTGTCCCTTTATTTGTATAATATGGCAATACTACATTGATTTTTCAGATAGTATACCAACTTTGCATTCCTGGTTGTAAATCCCACTTAGTTATGGTGTATAATCCTTTCTGTATGTTCCTGGTTAGGTTCTCTAGCATTTTGTTGAGATAATACGCTTTTTGAGAGAAAAAAAAGCAGAATATTAAATTGTATAGTCTGATTGCACAGAATATAGGAATATTTTTTAAAGGAAGAATATTTCCACATTTGATTATCTTTGAGTAGTGGGATTATGAGTGACCAGTTTTTCTTTGGTATAGTTTGTTCTCTCTCTTTTTTTGGATTTTGTTTGTTTATTGACAGAGACACAGCGAGAGAGGGAACACAAGCAGGGGGAGTGGGAGAAGGAGAAGCAGGCTTCCTGCTGAGCAGGGACCCTGATGTGGTTGATCCCAGGACCCTGAGCCAAAGGCAGAGGCCTAATGACTGAGCCACCCAGGCGCCATTGGTGTAGTTCTCTATTAGTTTTATGTTCTCTAAAGGAATTTGATAATCCAGAGGAAAAGTTAACCTCCGTGGTTGCAGAGATGGCAATGCTGGTCCCGCCAGGGTGTGAGGAGATGGGCAGCTTCACACGGTTGGTGGGAGTTGAAATGGTAAAGCTTTTCTGGAGGGGATTTTGGCACAGTGTGTCAGGACCCCAAAATTCTCTATTTAGGAATTTGTCATAAAGCATTTACTGAACACCGGGCATCTGGGTGGCTCAGGCAGCTAAGTGTCTGCCTTTGGCTCAGGTCGTGATCCCAGGGTGCTGGGACCAAACCCCACATCAGGCTCCCTGCTCATTGGGGAGCCTGCTTCTCCATCTCCCTCTGCCTGCAGTTCCACATGCTATGCTCATTTGCTCACACTCTCTCTCTCTGTATCAAATAAATAAATAATCTTTTTTTTTTTTTAAGGAATTATTGGACACCTATGCCAAAGATGTATGTTTGCAATGTTGAGCAGCTTAAATATCCATCAGTAGGGTACAGAGCAGAGTGAATAATGATTATTATTACTTGGATTTTAAATTATATATGTTTAGATATGTGCATTTTTTAAAAAATGCACATTTTAAAAATTTACCACATTTACCACATTGGGAATATTGGAGGTGTCTTCCAGTGTCTTAGGGAAGCTTTCCCTTTAACTTCTCTGTGTTCCACTTTGCTCATTTAAAAATTACCTTCTGTGTTCAGTGCTGGGAACTGGCAGAATTCACTTCCTCTAGGGAGGGGGTGGAAGTGGGTTGTCCTACCCAGGAGCAGTAATTTGGAGGGGCAGGTGACGGTATTAGCTAAGATTTGTCCTCTGGATGCCCCATCCCAGCCCACAAGGGTTGGTATCTCTGTGAGTAGCAGAGGCTTTGTGCCCCCATGCTTCATTACAGGCCCCAGCTTTCCCATGCCTCCTGCATGTTAACACAGGCCTTCTCCCTGACAGTTGTCTGGGAATAGCAGAAGCCCGCTGCCCATTGTGGGTAAGAAGAGAATTGCGAGAATGTGACCAGGACACTGAAACATCTGATATTTGTTCGACCTTATTTTTAGGAAGCACGGATATAGTGTTTCCTTTAACTTAAACAAAAAAATTGTAACTTAAACAAAAAAACCTGAAACAATTAATGCCCGCCTCGCAAGGTTCAGAGGTCTTTCCCAGCTACCTCCTGGAGCCGATTTCGATTTCACGCCTTGGTGCCAGCATTAGGATTGGTGTCTGAACTGACTCCTCCTGGTAGGAGGTGTTTCCATTCAGGCAAGCCCACTACCGACCTTTGTCAGATGTCCTCCCAGCCTTCCTGTTCCTCGGGGCTCCAGTTCATTTGTCTTCTCTTCTAGGTACTGCTTCTCCGAGATGGCCCCAGTGTGTGCAGTGGTTGGAGGAATCTTGGCCCAGGAAATTGTGAAGGTAAAGAGACCCTTTGGAGCCGAAGATCATTGCTCCACCATGACCTTGTCCGTGAGCCAGCTGGGAGAATCCACGGCCGCCTCGGAGGGCTGCCTGGTTTCTCTGACCCCAGTCATTCTCATTTCATGCCCTGCCTTTTTCCCTTCTTCGCCTCTGCACGTTGTCCTGTTCTGTCCAGCCCATGCGGATGAGCATACGGCAGTGATCTTTGCACGTCTCCTCTGTGCTGAGCCCAGAGCTGGGCACGGTGTCCTTCAGGTCCTGCCTGCAGACTCTCCCCGGACTATAGTCGTGAGCTTCATGGTACTTAGGGGATGTGCTGTGTGTTCTGCTTCTCACAGCTCTGTGAAATGGATATTGTCACGATCACCATTTAAAGTGGGGCGGGGGACACACTGAGGCCTGGAGATGGGTGCCAAAACCTGTGCTCTTAACTCCTCCTTGATGTGGCTTTTCTCTGTCCGCGACCGCGGCATCAGAGCTCCCTCCCATTGATGCGCACAGCCGGGGCGTGAGTTCAGAAGGGGCACCCAGTACCAATGGGGCATGTGTACTGTCCCAGCAGCCCCACAAGGCTCCGGAGAGGGCGACCTCTGACCACATTAGGTTTGGTGTCATTGTCCCTCTCAGAAGCGAAATATTTCACTTGGGCTTACGTAACCAATAACGAGCACGGCCAGCCTTTTGAGTCTCTTCTGGAATATTTTGGTCGTCGGAATGATAGCATGTCCCCAGATACTTTCTTTGGGGCTTTAATATTTGCCCAAAGACTCTCAGTCTGCCTTTTGTAGGTTCTCGACTGCTTCGCTAGATTTGCGATGATGGTTTGTCCTTTTCTTTCGTGGAGCAGAGTCGTGCCTAGTTGAGTGATTTTCCATGCTCATTTATATGATGTGTTTGAGTTCACGGGGACCATTTGGAGATCCAGCTCTCGCTACTCTGTCTTGAAGTCAGTAAATTTGCTCTAGAGACATTTGACTGAATTTGATAGTCCTGCCTTCTTTAAGGCTCTTTTCTCTTTCTCTCTGTATTTCCTGATCCTTTTCTCTGGACCAAATTCTCTCCCTAAATCCGGCTTTCTATGTCATAGGGAATAGGGACTAGAGCCCCAAGGAGATTCAGAGGGAGAAGAAGAGAGGGATGCGATGGCCACACCTGTTTCCTTTCATGCCTTCTGCTTAGTTCAGACTGCTGTGAAAATCCTGTGCCCAGTCTGAGAAGTCTGCTGTGGCTGCTCAGGAGACTGTGGAGAAGGATTCTGAGGCCGCCTATGGACAGACTCAGGAGGAGGAAGCGCCATGATGGGAGAATCATAAGGGAACATACTCATTTTTGTAGCCTGCAGTGACAAAAACAGTAACAGTGCTTACTGAAATGCCTACCCTGTATTCTTCACAAGGATACACTTGTCTTTTCCTCACAAGAGCCCTCTGAGGTAGGACTTCTGTGAGCACCTGCTACGTAAAGGGAGAGCCAAGGTGCAGACAAGTGGCGGAGCCAGGAGCTGAGCCCAGGCAGTCTGGTCTCTGGGCCTGGGCACTATCTTTGTGCCTTCAGCCTCACATTGTACATCTCACCAAGAAGCTGCTCCCTGCGATTTTCATGTGGGATGGAGATTAAGGGTCAGGGCGGCTGGCCTTGACCCCATTGTTTGCGGTGGCTTTCCTGCGTCCCAGTCCTAACCTCTAATGCGGCCCCCTCCTTCCTGCCTGCTGGGGACAGCTGTCACCCGCATCTTGTTTCTGTTTATCCCAGACAGCCAGAGGACTCTGCATTCTTGGTTGCTGGGTGTGTTTGGAATCTCCCCCTACCCCCATCTTGCTTGGGAAGCACTTTACCTTTTGCCCCATGTTCACCGCATGGCCTGGTGTCTTGTCCCCACCACCCCCGCCTCTTAGTGAACATGATTCAGCCTTCAGCCAGCTGGCACCAGGGTCCCACAGTCTGAACGCTGCAGGACCCTCCCCCTCTCCTGAGGACAATCTGACCATCCGTAACAAGTAAACTAGGGGACGGAGGGCAAACGTAATTCCCTTCCCTCCGAATCCTCTTGGTTTTCTTCCTTCCATCATTCCAAACACCACATACTCCATCCATATCCCCTTCCTGTCATGCTTCCTTAGGTGTCAGTCCTCCTTTTGTCTCCCACTGTCCCTGCTCGGCCTCCCAGTCTGCCGTATAGTGCTGACAGTGGTGGCAGCGGCACTACTGGCTTCTACTGTGTCATGTCCTATAACTTGAGTCCTAGGGTCTAGGAGTTCCGAATGCGGGCTCTTGGGCCCTTCCACCTGGCTGGGTGCTTGGGGTCCTCAGATTGTGGTAAGGGTCCCCGGCTCCTGGTGGTCCTGGCAGCTTGCACTTTTGGAGAATTTGTCTCAAGCTCAATCACATCTCCTGTTCACCAAAAACTGTAGTAGGCACATGCTCTTGATTTGCCTTTTTGCATGTGAGCCCAGAGAAGCGGGCCTCTGTCTTAACCATGTCTTAGAAAACTCAGTACCTGCTAGGATACTGGGCACAGAGTAGATGCTCTAGAAGTTTTCCATGGACGGATGGATGAATAACACTTGAAGGCGGTGTAATTGCTCCCGTTTTACAGAGGAAGAAACAGGTTGAGATTGATGCTCGATTCAAAGCGAAGTTCAGGCTGTTTGGAGTGCATTCCTAACCTTGTAGAAGCGGTTCTGCCCCGTGAATGACAGGCCTTTGAATTCTGCCCAGGGGTGCGCTTGGGCGATGTCCTCGTCTTTAAATGGCAGCCCTTTTTGAGTTAAGAACCTCTTAGAAAATTCACTGACACCCATGAGTCCTTTCTCCAGTACACACATGTACACACATGATTCAGCACCTGATTTCAGGAGGTCTAGCTGCACCTTTAAAATGCCCTGTGCTTCTCTTAACCCCACAAGTTAATCACCATTTCCAGGCTAAATGGCACCTCGAAGGTTTTCTGGATCCCAGCCAGCCCTGGCCTGTCTTGCAGACAAAGGCAGGCAGCATGTCTCCTTCTAGAAGATCCACGTCTGGCTCTTCCAGTGTGTCCCGCAGCTGGTGGGGCGCCGTTTCACATGGCTCAGGAGCAGCATCTCTCAATGCCGAGGACAGCACGTGTGCTGTTTTCATTTCACACGGGGAAAATGAGGTTCGGAGAGGCTAAACGATCTGTCCAAAGACACGAGTGATTGGGGACAGTGCAGAGAGACGTGGCAGTCACAGTTGTGGCTTAGACGTAGCCAGTGACCCCCTGAGGAGAAGAACCAGCCTCTGTTGAAGACTGCTGCCAAGTTCTAGAAGATCTGGTTGGGTTTTTTTGTTTGTTTGTTTGTTTGTTTGTTTTAGATTTATTTATTTATTTATTTATTTATTTATTTGACAGAGAGAGATCACAAGTAGGCAGAGAGAGAGAGGAGGAAGCAGGCTCCCTGCCGAGCAGAGAGCCCGATGTGGGACTCGATCCCAGGACCCTGGGATCATGACCTGAGCCGAAGGCAGCGGCTTAACCCACTGAGCCACCCAGGCACCCTAGAAGATCTGGTTTTTGAGGGCTTTTTCTTTTTCTTTTTTTCTTTTAAAGCGTCTGAGCTGAACCCTTGTCTTGTTTTTCTTCCCAGGCCCTGTCTCAGAGGGACCCTCCTCACAACAACTTCTTCTTTTTTGATGGCATGAAGGGCAGTGGGATTGTGGAGTGCCTCGGCCCCAAGTGAACCCAAGACTTGGCTATCCTGGAGATACTGACCTGCAGCCTGACCGCACGTGTGCCCTGTCCCCTCCCCCCGACGAAGGCTGCTCCAAGTGCGGGGAAGTGAGGCCACTGGACTAGTACAAATCATTTCCCGCGAGCAATGAGCTTGTCCAGATGTGCGATTTCCATGCACCAGCAGCTGCTCAGCAAGGGGCTTAGGAACCGGTGTCTCCATCCCACACCGTCGAGGGCTTCGTGCCAGCGTCACCTGTACACCCCCTCTGACGCATCCCCCTGTCCTGGGGCCACCACAGCATCACCAGTCCTTTGAGCTTCTGCAGGAGACGCCTGCCAGGGACAGGCACACCTTGTTGCTTGGGATCCTCTCGCCACCTCCGTGGACTCATTCCCTGCCTGATGTCGTGCGGAGAAGAGCATGACTCCAGGTGGGGAACGAGGCCGAGCCGGGTGAAACTCTAGTGGAGCCGCAGTTCCACGTGCAGACAGGTGCCCCAGAGAGGGAAAGACAGGGCAAGTGGAATGTGTTTCCTCCAGAGTTTGAGATCCTGAAAAACAACAGGTGGCCTCTGGTGTGCTGTTCTTAAGTTTTAGTTCAGGATTAGTTGGGTTTTAGCCTGGATTTTGGAAGAGAGGAAATGTTACCAGAGTTCCCTTGGACATTAGGGCGAGACCTTGCAAAGTGAGTATTAGCGGGAAGACTTGTTTTAAAAAGGCAGATTCCAGGGTGTCACCTCCTGAGGATTCTGAGGTATCGGGGCCCCAGCTAGGACATAGGAGCCTGTCTTACCAGAGCCCTGTCCACCCCCCATCCCTGATGCAACTCAGATCGTCCTGGAGCCCGTTGCTTTCGAGGGCTGTGTCAGTCCTTCCTTTACCCCCCAAATTGCAGCTTTGTGTTTTGTTTTGTTTTTTTATATTTTCTACGTTTCCTTGGTTCTTTAAGAAGGAATGATAGAAATAAAGTTATTTGCTTTAGGATTTGTTTATTTATTTATTTTTCCACATTACAAGCGCCTTCCGGTGATGAGGGAGTGATCCTATCAGTCGCCTTTTCTAACCTAAAGAAAAATCACTGGATGCTTCAGTGTGATGCAGAGACTCCTCCCCTCTGTCACCATTCCTGCCACTGTTTTTCTGGGTAATGCAGCAAGAGTCAGGTGGCTCAAATTCTAGATTGCGTAGAAGCTTCTTGTTCCAACTGTCTTGTGTCTAATTCAGTTCAATAGTGGCTATTCTCGGTGACAAGAGTTGAATTAATGGGGAAGAAGTAAAAGATGCGATATGATCCTGCCTTCTGTGGGGATCCCCTGTGCAGCAGGCCCTGTGTGCGGTCCGAGTGGGCAGGGGCTCCGTAGGAGAGCTAAGTGACCCTTCAGTCATGTGCCGCAAGTTTCACAGCTGGCAGGGGCCAAAGCCTTCACTGATTCGGGATGGCGGGTTTGTCTTTGAGTTGACAGCCCGCGCGTGCTCCAGCTCGCACCGTCGTCCTGGGGTTTCTCTTTCTTGTAAAATTGTGTGAGCTGTGAGTCTGGCCAGTTAGAACAAACTCCTTTCCTATCTCAGTCCTGCTGCAGAGGAAAAGAAAAGAGAAAGAATAGGTCTCCACAGAGAGGAGGCACTTAATTCCCTGACCCTCCCTCGGTCTCCTCTCCTCCTCCCCGAGTTAGGCTAAGACTGTGTTTCTGGAGGAGCCCCTTTCCTGACCCCATCAGTGTCAACTCAGGGGCACCAAGGGCAGTGTTTTTAGCAATGACTCTCACCCTGTCTTTGACAGATGGAGCCCACGATACCCTTTTACTTTGCAGTGTGGGGCCTTGGTCACAAGGGGGAGCAGGTGGGTCTGGATGGATAAAAACAAAATTGTCATCACAGGATCTTCCCGGAAGCTTCTCAAACTTTTCCACCCCTGTACCTTTCATGGCAGAAATCGAGTCATCGGAAAAGACCCCTTGGGAATCTGGGGTGGGCGCTGGAAGCTGCCAGCCCCAGGCGAGAATGGTCTTTATTCTCATTTCTTCAAATCTCATATTCTCCCATGTTCGACGTTCGTTTTTTTTGTTTTTTTTTTTAAGATTTTATTTATTTGCGGGGCGCCTGGGTGGTTCAGTGGGTTAAGCCGCTGCCTTCGGCTCAGGTCATGATCCCAGGGTCCTGGGATCGAGCCCCGCATCGGGCTCTCTGCTCAGCAGGGAGCCTGCTTCCTCCTCTCTCTCTGCCTGTCTCTCTGCCTGCTTGTGATCTCTGTCAAATAAATAAATAAAATCTTTAAAAAAAAAAAAAGATTTTATTTATTTGAGAGAGAGACAGTGAGAGAGAGCATGAACGAGGAGAAGGTCAGAGAGAGAAGCAGACTCCCCATGGAGCTGGGAACCTGACGTGGGACTCGATCCTGGGACTCCAGGATCATGACCTGAGCCGAAGGCAGTCGTCCAACCAACTGAGCCACCCAGGCGCCCCTCAACGTTAGTATTATCGTAAAAATAGACTTTGCCGAGTCTCCGGGAAGAGCACAGTGATCGTCCTGTGGCTTCTCATACCTCCAGGAGATTCGTAGCTACTTGGGAAGGAGGATCTAATCTGTGAAGGTAACGAATATTTTCGGGATGCTCAAGTTTCCAAATGAGAGGAAGGGGGCTGTCTTTGGGGCTGCCAGGTTTCTCTGCTCCGTACCCCACTTCTGTTGTCTGAGGGTGATATCTAGTAGCCAGACCCTGTTAAGTCGAAGCCTCAAAACATTCTAGTGGAATAGGTGCTACTCAAAAAAAACGAAAAAAAAAAACAAAACATGCAAAGGTTAACATTACAATGTTAAAAAGCTCTCAGTCCCATCAGAGCCTCACGTTCTGTGGTTTTCCTTTGCAGTGTAGACGCTTGTCAGTTTCTTGCGTATGTTTTGGTAACTACAAATGTGTGTGTCTGTTGAGGTATGTCCTGGTTGCCCTTTGTAGATGGAAGAATGGAGGCTTGGGTTGGAGTTGGCAAGTCAAAAGAGTTTAATAATAGCTAACACTTTTGCTCGCACGCCTGCCTGGCCCCTTTCAGAATGCTTGCACTTCAGCTAAATTGTTTGAACCCTCACAGGAGCCCCGTGGGGGTCAATGCTGCTGTCGTGCTCATACTGCAGAAGAGGGAACAGCCTGCCCCAACAAGGAAGGGGCAGAATGTGGGCTGACGGGGAGGCTTCTCCACAAGACACTCAGTGGACATTTACTTAGTGGCACCTATACTTGTCAGAGACTCACGCTTTACCTTCCCAAGGTTCTGAGATCTAGTAGTCGCCCCTGAAAACCTAGCAGGCAGGACCGGGTGGCACAGAAGGACAGGTATATTTTGTTTTTAAGCTCATAGTAAAACGTTCAAGTAATACACACATACAGGGGTGAAAAGAACCCTCCCAGCTGCCTCATAGGGCCTGGCAGCTCAATGTCGGCCACATAGCAGGAGCAGCCGACTTCCTAGCTAAACTCGGGATTTGGGGGAGAAAAGTGAGATGCTTTTTGGATATGTTAGCTGTATCCACTTTCATACATACCTCCCAGAGCTCACTCTTGGCAGCGTTTGACAGTGAATCTTTCCAGACTGTCAGGTTTAAGCCCAGACCACACGACTTGCTATGTGACCTTGGGCAAGTGACCTTTTTGTGCCTCCGTTGCCCCGTGTGTGAAGCAGGGTAATCGCAGTACACTGCTCTGTTAATGTGGGGGTCGAATGAATACATTCTTTGAGGAGAAGTTGCTCCGTGTTAGCTGCTATTATGCATAGCTTTCTCTGCAAATTGCCTTTTCTCACTGTGTCTTGGAGATCCTTGTCAGTGCGCTGGACTTTGAATTCCAAAACCACAGATGAACCCGTAAGCTGTTTGATCAGTCTGCTGTTGAGTGACATTGAGCTGTTTCCCTTTGCACACCCTTGGGAAAGACTCCCCAAAGCCTGAGGCCACGGTTATGTACAGAGTGTATAAATGCACTTGATGTTGTTTCCTTCCAAAAGACTGGCGTGGTAGTGTTTTTTTTTTTACATATCCTTTGTTGTTTGGATAGATAATAGGTGTGCGTAGTGCAGAATTGAAAGGTTTACAAAGACATGCAGACGTAGTTTTTAAGGAAGGAAGATGCAACATAAACAATGAAAAGTAAATCTCTCCCTTCCAGAAGCAACCATTGCAGAGTGGAATTACTGGAGGCGGCTGAGGAGTGCCGGTCAAGTTGGGATTAGTTTGCTGGGGCGGGGGGGGGGGCACGGTTTGCCAGTGGCAGAGGTTTGGCTCTGGACCTCATTTGCCGGGTGCTCTGAGCATCTGCTTTGCTAAGCCAGAGAGCCACTCAGCATCTTGGTTCCAAGAGAGGAGGCCAGCAGAGATGACTTTTCGTGTTTCCTTTCCTCCTGGAAAAACTAATCCTTCTCTTATTTTATTTGAGTCCTGTGGACTTTGCAAATAAAATATGGCCGTCACTGACTTGGACTGTCCCTGGGTCTGTGGTTCTTTCCATCTACCCTGTGTAGCGGAGTAGGGTTCTCCACTTTCAAACCTAAAAAATAATAGGTTTAGGGACACCGGGTGGCTCAATAGGCTAAGTCTCTGTCTTCAGCTCAGGTCATGATTTCAGGGTCCTGGGATCAAGTCCCACATTGGGCTCTCTGCTCGGTGGGGAGCCTAAAAAACAAAATAGGTTTAGGTCTGTCAAAATACAGAAGCTCTGTTTCTGGTGTGGTGGAGTAAATTTCTAACAGACAACCGACCCCACCCCTCTGCAAATAAACTATATATTCTAGACAAAATGCTAAAAACAACCCCCCCCCAAAAAAAACCCCGAAACTACTGGAAGGCTCTGGAGAGTGCTCGAAAGCAGGCGGATTTGGGGGAGAGGGTGAGTTGAAAGTTGCAAGAAGAGCTCACCACAGGGTGAGTTGTCTGGTGTATGTTCATTTCTGGTGTGTGCACCCCGAGGGCGGGCTGCAGTCCCGGCACAGCCGGGCAGCCAAGACTCAGGTAGAAAACCAGCTGTCTTCCTGGCCTGAAGAATCAGAGGACAGAGCCTAGAGGAACCACAGCAACTGGAAAGGAGAGCGCCAGGGAGGTTCCCTTCCCCCAAGTGACCTGTATAAATTCAGCCCAAGTCTCTTGCTGATCACCAGGCTGTGGATATGTGGGGCTGACTGCGAGCATGGCTGAAGCGATCCAGATTTACACCATCACCCCCTACGGTAAGTTGAGTCTAGCAAATACAAATATCCCTACAGCAAGACCTTTCACATTTCTTTGGAGGAATATAACAGAATCCAGAACGTCTACAACATTAACACATCTGGACACAAGGCAGAATTACCTAATACACATAGAATTAGGGAAACGCGACTCATTCTCAAGAGAAGAGACAAGATGACCAAGAGAACCCAAGTGTTAAGGGGGCACCTTGCTGGCTCAGTGGGTAGAGCATGCGACTCCTGATCTCGGGTTCATGAGTTCAAGCCCCATGTTGGGTGTGGAGCCTATGTTAACAACAACAAAAAAAACAAGTGCTCGGGGCGCCTGGGTGGCTCAGTGGGTTAAGCCGCTGCCTTCAGCTCAGGTCATGATCTCAGGGTCCTGGGATCGAGTCCCACATCGGGCTCTCTGCTCAGCAGGGGGCCTGCTTCCCTTCCTCTCTCTCTGTGATCTCTTCCCTTCCTCTCTCCTACTGTGATCTCTCTCTGTCAAATAAATAAATAAAATCTTTAAAAAAAAAAAAAAAAACAAGTGCTGGAGTTAGCAGGCAAGGACTCTAAAGCAGTTATTACAACTGTGCTCATTGAGGTAAAAGTGTAATGTTGAAAAATAGGAAATCTCAGCAGAGAAATAGAAAAATGTTAACAAAATGGATGTTCTAACACCAACAATACAATATCTGTGATTCTAAAGATCCACTGGTAGACCTAATAGAATGGGGATGAGAGACTCCATGAGTGGGAAATATATTAATGGGAATTCTCCAGTCTCAAAAAGAGACAAAGATTTTTCAAATAAAGTCTTGAAAGCAGCTGACAGAAATAACACATTACAAGCAGGGCAACCATGATTCAAGAAAACGACCCCAGAATTTTATAACCAATGAAAAAGTATTTTTCAATACTTGAAAAACAAGTATTTTCAGATAAAAGAAGACTAAGAGAACTTGTCACTGGCAGAAAGTCACTACACAAAATGCTAATGGGAGTTCTTCAGGTGTTCGGGACATTATCCCAGGAGAAACTTGGAACTCAGGCTGATTGCTTGGAACTCAGATTGCTAGACTATCTAGCTGCTTCATTTCTTTAAAATGTATATGGTTTTAAAGCAAAAGTTATGGGTCGCCTGGGTGGCTCAGTCTGTTAAGCGTCTGCCTTCAGCTCAGGTCATGATCTCAGGGTCCTGGGATCAAGCCCTGCATCGGGCTCTCTGCTCAGCAGGGAGCCTGCTTCCTCCCTCTCTCTCTGCCTGCCTCTCTGCCTACTTGTGATCTCTGTCTGTCAAATAAATAAATAAAATCTTTAAAAAAAAAAAAAAGCTATGGATGCCTGGGTGGCTCAACTCATTAAACCGCTGCCTTCCGCTCGGGTCATGATCCCAGAGTCCTGGGATCGAGTCCACATTGGGCTCCTTGTTCAGCGGGGAGCCTCTCTCTGCCTCTGCCTGCCACTCTGCCTGCTTGTGCTCGCTCGCTCTCTCTGACAAATAAAATCTTAAAAAAAAAAAAAAAAAAAGTTATGCCATTGCCATGAGGGGTTTGTGAGTGGAGATGTAAGCCATGTGACAACGACAGCACAGAACAGTGGGAGGAATGGCAAGGATGTGTGGCCTGAGTGGTGGTGGATTCTGCTGGAAGTGAAATGACACCATACGGACTCCAGACAGACCAAGAAAGAGTGCACCTGCGGGCGTCGTCCCTAGAGCAATACTAGAGACCAAACTGCTGAGAGTGAAATCCCAAAAATAACTGGAAAAAAGTATTCAAATAATCCAAGAGAAGGCAGGAGAGCGGAAACCAGAACGAAAAGGGAAAACAAATTAAAAAATCTATAGACCTAATTCCACTATAACAGTGATTCCACGAACTGTTCCTGGAAAGGAGAAGCCCTAGGTTGCCCGCGTGGGAAGCATTCTCTGCTGAGGAGCAGCCAGACCGAGGGCTGGGTGTGAACGCCCCTATCCTTGGCCTCTGTGCACAGTGTTTAAGTCCCAACAGAAAATACAGAGATTAATATAACAACACCCAGGTACCTGCCACCATTTTGCCACCCGCTTTTTTTTTTTTTTTTTTTTTGCTCACTGTTACTTGTTATTTATGGGTAGAGTTCTAGTTCATTCCGGCTACCCCCTGTCCATTATTCTGTTGCATGCCTAGAGCAGACTTGAGACCCTTTCAACTCCTGCTGGAGACGTAGAGTTGTTTTCTCAAGTTGCCAACCTTTGGACACTCATGCCCATGCATTTCTAAGGGAGGGCACCCAGGAAGCCAGTTGCTGGCACAGATAATGCCCCTCCCCTGCTTGACAAGCTTTTGCCAGATTCCTTTCCCAAGTGATTGTGCCCGTTTACCCCGATCCTTTAGAAGGGTCATAGCTTGAGATGCTCTTCGTCCGGGAGGGTGGGGACAAAGGCAGCCTGATGGCTGACACGCGCCCTGGGATTCCTGCTGGCGCTTCTTTAGAAGTTTTAGGTCATTCATTCATTCCCCAAACATGGAGCTTCCAGGATGTTCTTTATCCAGTGGGGATAAAGTGAGGATAAAGCACCAGAGAAACCTACCCCCTGCCTTCAGAGGCCCTGGCTGACTCCACTAGTGGGGCGTGGGACTCTTGGCCTCAGGCTTGCGAGTTCGAAACCCATGTGGGGTGCGGAGATGACTTGAACTCTTAAACAAGACAAAACGAAGCTCCGCTCTTCTAGGGCTTTGCTTTTATGGGGAGTTGTATAGGGATGCATGGAGGCCGGGTGTATACAGTGGTGCCCGTGCTCCTCAGCCTCCCGTTGGATACAGCTGGAGAGCCTGATGGGCTCTGTGGGTGGACTGCCTCTCCCACCTCCACCTCATCCCAGAGAGGGGTCACGGAGGCTTGGACCAGACCACGCCGTGGGGAAAGAAAGCAGAAAGAGTATCCACTGTTCCAATCTGATTTTATTGAAAAGGAAACATACAAAAATCATGTACAAAAAAAATTAACCAAACATGTACAGAAAATTCATTCCGGTATCTACAGCAGCGCATATACAGTATTTTACAGGCTGGGCCATCCCTCCCCGCTCCCAGACTCCTCCCTCTTCTGCGATTTCCCCCCCTCCCTGACTCCCCATCTTCCCCCCAGCGCTTTGCCCTGGGGACTAAGGCTGGGGCGGTTTCCGCCAAAATATCCCACCCCCCAAATGAATGCCAGTGGTCACACGTGCTCTCTCTAAACCTATGCAATGGGATTGATGGGGGCGGGGGGTGGTCATGGGCAGAGCACAGGATTCACAGTCTGGGCCCCTCCTGGCCACCCCCAGATGAAGGTGAGGCAGGCATACCCACCACCCGCCGGCTGGCTCAGGGAAGATGGCTGGGCGCTGGGCTGGGGCAGCCATCAGAACCACCCCATTCTCTGGCTCCAGGAGGCTAGTGGTCACGTTTGGCTCATTTGCTCTTCACGGGCCCCCTCCCCAGGAGGAGGGGGGGAAGCACCAGGGGCCTGAGGCTAGGCCCAAAGTGAAGGAGCACTGGGAGGGAGGTTCCCCCCGCCCCCAGTGTCACCCCTGCAGCTGGAACGGGCAGCCAGCACCAGCAGCCTTTCCTGAGATGGTGGTGGGCGGCAGAGACGGGTGGCTCCGTCCCCACCCTCTCCGTCACCGCTGCCTTCAGACGCTGAGTCCGTCAGCCCTCTCTCCCCTGGCTTCCCAGCCAGGGACCCAGGAGTCCACATCTCCATCAGTGTCCCCAGGCTAGGCTGGGACTGGGGCTGGAGTGGCGGCCCTGGCCCGCCCCTGGGACGGGCAGGGCTGGTAGTCCAGTATGCTACATGGTGCAGAAAAAGTCCCCCGCGCTGGCCAGAGCATCAGGAGGTGGGAGGGTCCTGCCCCCCAAGTCCCTGACGTCCACCGGGCGGGTGCAGGCACCTAATTGGGCTCCATCTCTGGGGCTCCACGGCCCCTGGGTAAGGGCAGGAGTCCCATGATGAGATTGTACAGGACCCTCCAGGGGGAGGGGCGGTGTCGCTGCTGCTCTTCTTGTCTCTAGGGAGAGGGAAAAGAGGAAGTTAGAGTGGGCTTCCGACAGGGGGACAGGGGTGTGTGGGTGATTAGGCCCAAGGGCCAGGATGAGGGAGGCAGGTTCCTAAGGGTAAGCTACCAGCCTTCAGCGGTGGGCACTACCATTGCTGACTGCGTCCATATCCCCGCTCCTCCCCCCACCAGGGTCCAAGTCAGTCACCTCAAGGGAGGACAGCGTCCTCATCTAGAACAGAATAGGATGGACGGCAAGGTTGCAGACCCAGTGTCCTCAGCACAGTGCCTGAGCCCAGCAAGTGCTCCCCTAGTCTCCGGACCAAAATCAGCCAGGACTGGGGGGTGGCAGGATTGGGGGGCGGCTGGATAGCAGACTGTCCTGCCCTCCCCTCAAAGGCTGGGAAGTGACAGAGAAGCCTATAGTCTCAGTGATTCTAGAACGATCTATTCTCAAGTCCTAGGAACAACAGTTCACCTTCTGTGCTGAGGCTGCACGGAAATCTGTGCAGGCAAAGCTAACCCGTGCCCTCTTTCCAGCAACAGGAAGAAAGTTTGCGGTGGCCTCTAGGACCCTCTCAGTTCCACATTGCTAGGCAAGTGAGAACGAAGGAAGCCACATGGAAGAAAAGACTCCCCCTACCCCCAGTACAAAGGAAAGGTAAGCTGTAGCTCTCTCCCATTCCCTATCCTGAGTGCAGGGCCAGGCCCACTGCTAACAGGCAGAGCCCCCCTGGCCTCATCCCCGTGAAAGGATGGGAAGCTCCTCCGACCGATGAGAACAAAGTCAGATAAACCATCCTTATGACCCTAGTGGGTTCCAGGCTGTGGGATGCCCTGTACCAATCCCCGCCCTCTCCTTACTCCCCACCAACTCTCGAAGCTGGTTGGTAGCAAAGGGCGCATGTCAGAATGGCATCCGCGGGAAAGCCCGCCAATGTTTCACTGCTTTGGGGTGCTGCCCAGCACAGTCATCTCTGGGAGCAATCTAGCAATCACCAGGTAAAGCCAAGCAGCCACGTCTGTACTGTGGGGTACACACAAGTGCACCAAAAATGTGTATCCTCAGGAAGAAACCAAAACCAAAACGAACAAACAAAAAACAAGCTGATGAAATTTGAAGCATTCTTTTTTTTTAAATCCTAAATACCCATCAATGAGAAAATGAACAAGGATACTGTATGTTGATCCAACAGAACGCTACAGAACAGCGAAAACGCTTTGCCCACACGGATCAATCTCAAAGTCTAATACAGGAGGGGAAAAGTTTGGAGAGAAACACACCACATCTCGTATATGTAGTCCCAAAACATCCCGCCAACCTAAGCATTGTTTGTGGCCTGATCACTAGCCTGTAGAGGGATCAACACCTGCGGAGTCATGGGACACGCCAACTTAAGAGGTTTCCTTTGGAAAGGAGAAGAGGGTTGGGGGGGGAGCGAGGGGCTTGACAACATCCGGGTTTTGTTTTTCTTTCAATAAGCAAGCAGCGCGGATGTAATATTCAGATTAGAGCTGGGTGCTCGGCGCCCTGATATTTGCTATTCTCTATTCTACGCCATAAGCTCCCAAGATTTTGTCTTAATCAGAGGCCGAGCCGCGGGCTTGGGGGCGGGGCTTCCCGCGGGGGCGGAGCTCACGGCCCGCCCCTCCCGGGCCGCCGGGGAAGCTGTGTGGCGCGCTGCAGGCCGCGCGCGCCGGCGGGTGGGAGGGGCGGGCGCGGCCGCGCCGCCGCTGCTGACTCACCGGCTATAAATAGCCCGGGATATATGAGCCGCTCCGCCGAGCGCCGCCCTCAGTCCCCGCGGCCGCGGGCCGCGGGCGCGCCGCGGCGCTCGAGGCGGTCCCGGCCCTGACTCGGCTTGTGCCAGCCGCCACGGCGCGGTCCCTTCGGCAGGTCCGCGGGCCCGCCGACCCTCCCACCTGCCTGTCCCCAGCGCGACCCCGCCGCGCCGGGCAGCAGCTGCCGCACATCTGGCGGGGCCCGCCCGCAGCCCCCTCCGGGGCGGGAAGTCCCACCTGCCGTCTACCCCGCCCCCAGCACTCACCCGCCGCTCGTACAGCGCGTTGAGGTCGTCCGCCATCCTCCGCAGCTGGGCCCCGATCTCCCGGGCCCACTGCTCCTCCTCCCCCCGGACTCCCGGGGCTGCCTGGGTGGGGCCGCCCGCCAGGGCCCCCGGGGCACTGGGCACCGGCGATTCCAGGTGCGGCTCCGCCGGCGAGAGTGAGGGCTGAGGACCTGGGAAAAGCCGGGAAGAGGGGGGCGTGGTCAGCACCCACCACCCCTGTCGGGCCTGAGGCGGCCCCGGGACCAATTAGCCAGGGCCCGCTTCTCCCTTTTCCAGCCTCCCAATTTCCTTTCTGCTCCCCGCCTCATTTCTAGCGATTCTGTTTTTCCCTTCCAAAAGCCAGGTTTCTCGGCTTCCGCTCCCCAGGCGCCAGAAAGCAGGAGGATGTCCTGGGGAGGCCTCTCTCGGGGTTACCTGGCTAGCCAGCTTACCCCTCTCCCCCACTGCCCGTGTTAGTCTGGAAATCTCCCTCTTATCCGACCCAACTATTACAAAACGGGACCAAATTTTGCCTGTTCCACTTAACAGATGGGGAAACTGAGGCCCACCCTAAGAAGTGGCCCAAGGTCACATAGGGATACGGCGACTGACTACACGCAGTCACAAGCCTCAGGTCTCCTGCCCTCTGGTGTCCAACTACAGCGAAGCCACACCCCCGGATGTGGCAGGGGCACGGAGACCAGAAGGCCAGACTGGCTGCCTCCGAGCGAGCCCGGGCCTGGGGGGGCTGGGATTCGGGATATGCCTTCCTGCCCCACCCCTTCTGGGCCGCCCCGCAGTTATCTGCCTCTCTCCAGAGCCACACCAGGTCCTGGCGAGGGGGATCCTCAGGCCTAAAACGGGGGCCTCAGTTTCCACAGCTGTGTCTGTGGTCTTGAAATCGGGCCCCCTCTTGCCTCTGCTGCTGGGGAGCCCCACCGGGGAAGTTTTCTCTCCCCTGATCTCCCCGGGCTCCAGGTTCAGGGTGAGGGGTTGGGGTGGAGAGGGAAAGCGGAACGATCTTCCCTACCACCGAGCATAGGCTGGGATGGGGCTGGCAGGGCACCACAGGGTTAACAGCCCATCCGGCAGGGGACCTTTAACCCTTCGCTCCCCAAGACTCACTTTCCCACTCTGGCCTCCCCCACCCCCACTTTCCCCACACAATGGCCCCTCCCCCTCTCCTTCTTCCTCCCAGACTGCGGAGAGGGCGGCCCTGGCGAGAGATGCAGATAAAGGCAAAAGGCCACCCCCCAAGTCCCGAAGTGACAGTCCTCTCGCTCTGCCCACACTCCCTCCAACTATCGTCCTCTGGGAGGTTAAGGAGACCCAGACTGGGGGAGGTGGGGGCTGGGAAACAGCTGCTGCCCCGGCCCGGAAAAGGCCGTGGGCTGCAACTCGGGGACTGCAGTCAGATTCCAGGAGGGACTTCCCACCCCGCCTCCCCCCACCCCCAGCCTCCCACTCAGTCTTCCTGCTTCTTGCAACACAAAGACCACACTGGCCACACCCTCCCTGTGGCCCGGCCGGCTCGCCACCTCCTCCCCCCCGCTCGCTCCCACTTCTCCAGTTCCTCAATGTCTCTTTCCTGGCTCCCCGCATCCCAGGGCGCCCGTGTGGGGCGGCACTCACCGTCGGGGCGCGGGCCTCGGGGCCGGCTGCGGGGACCCCCAGGCCAGCGGGGGCCCCCCAGGGCGGCGGTGACGGCGGGAGGGGCGGTAGGGGCGCAGAGGTAGGCGGCGGGCAGCAGGGCGGGGGCGGCGGGGGCGGCGGGCAGGCCGGGCTCGCAGAGGCCACAGGACACGGCCGAGGGCACCAGGCGGCTGAGGGGAAAGGGGCGCGGGCCGTCGCGGGACAGGCCCTCTACGGGCTCCGGGGAGCTGCCCTCCTGGCGTGCTCGGGCCATGGCGCTCCCTGGGGCCTGCAGGATAGGGGGAGAGGGGTGAGGTCAGGCAGGCAGTGCAGGGGGCACACAGGACACCCCCACTCACTCCTGCACACAGCCACCAGCACCTTTGGGGCGCAGGGGTCCAGGGAAGGTCTCCCAACACACAGGGCCCAGACGGGCAGCTGCAGGCAGCTGCGATGGTCCCACAGAACAGATGGCCACCAAGGGTCTGTTGCAGGGCCCCCCAGGTGGGGACCGCCTCCCATGCACGTGGTGATGGGAGCCCACGTCGGTCAAGGAGGCACAGGACAGCTCTCACAGCAAGTCCAAGGGCTCACACAGGACTCAGATGGAAGAGTCTGTCAGGAGTGTGTGTGTGTGTGTGTGTGTGTGAGTGTGCGTGCAGGAGGGGAGACAGCCTCAGAACACAAACTCACCCAGCCTGGGAGTCACCCAGAGCATGGGCTGGTGGAGCTGACTTCCGGAACACGGCGATGGCCATGCACAGGGGCTCATGCAGGACCTCAATGGCAAATACTACTTCTGGGAGGGGTGAGGGAGGTGGTGAAGGGTACATGCCACACAGGTAAGGGCTTCCTTGGGACTGGCCAGCCTGACCTCCCACCTCATCTCCCATTGGCACAGAAATGGTTCTGATCTCTGAGATTGCTACTCAGTACAGGACACACATATGCACACACACACACACCCTGACCAAAACGTGGACATACACATACACACAGACCATCAGAATGCAGACGGGCTGCCACAATCCCAGCCCCTCCATCCCTGTGCACACACATACACAAACTGTCAGAACCCACTGACCCACTGTTGATATGCGCGTGGACACACACGCACAATGCAGCCATCGCAAACACAGAGACACACCACATGGGCACTGTCCCCCTTCTCAGACACATGCCCCTCCCCCCACACACATACACACACCCACGAGGTCAGACCTGCACACCTCAGGGCTTACACAAATACCAACACCCCACGGACATCCGTGGACATACACAGAGACCAACACACCCGAAATATGACCCCTCCATCACCAACTCTCAGATCCCGGGACGCATGGAAATGAGGCACATACACACTCCTGTCATCAGACCCAGACGCGTCAGCACACACGCCGAAGAGCAGACCTCAGCTAACCCTCCACCACCAACCTCAAAACACCATCCCCAACTGTCAGCCTCGGACACACATGCACACACGCACACACCCCAGCCAACTCTAATCCCACACAACCGTGGCAGCGCGCACACCTCAGGCACCCACAGAAAACACTGGTCTCACGTGACCGACATAAACACTCCACACACGCAGCCCACATGACACACATGAGCCAGCCGATCACAGAGACAAGCCCCTCAGACCCAACACACACACACACACACAAGACACACACAGGCTCAGACACAGCCCTGGACTGCCAGTAACACCCACTGACAGCACCACATAGACCCCACCGAGTCCTCAATTCCCAGACTCGGATGCCAGACACACAAGCCAAACACAGCCTGAGACACCCCCCCACACACACACACGCACGCGTGCTCACGCACCTGGACAGAAAACAGCCACTGCGCTCAGCAGGCATACCATCGCAAATGCTTAGCTGAGACACATGCCCTAGAGATCGACACAGACAGTACACACAGTCAAGACACACAAGCACACAGAAACAGCACATCAGGCAAGACACGCGCACACAAACCCTCACACCCAGCTCACTCAAGCAACACACAAACATCCCAGCCACATACTGTAGCTCAGCAGGCAACACAGACCCAGGGAATCAACCCCAAACAGCACCCACTGACAACTCTCACAGAGCACACAACACACACACACATACACACACACACGCAGGTACACCACGCATAAACAGCACCCAGCCCTCGGGCACGGCATACACAGACCATCGCACAAACACACATGGGGAGACTCAAACACACACCCCGACCGGCCACAGCCCCAACATTCCCCCGGACTGACACCTCCACCCCCTGCGGACCCCAGTACTAACTCGGAGCCAGACACATGCACACACCCAGGCGAGACACCTGCAGATCCACAACCCCGCACACGCGCGCTCCCACGGCGGGCCCAGACGCCCCCCTCTGCTGTCACAGCACACCCCCCCCACCCCGCCGCCGCCACGTGCGCCCGCCCCGCCCGCCAGGCGAGCGAGGGGCCAATAACCGGCTGTTGCTGGGGCGCAGCCCCCGCCCGCAGGAGCCGCAGACTTCACGGCCCGCGAGCCGCCCCCCCCACGTCGCCGCCCCCAGCGGGCGCGCGCCTGGGGTGTGGCCGCCTCTACCAGCCGCCCGCCCCCCCCCCCCGCGCGCCCCTCCCGGACTGCGGGGGCCGGGGCAGTCGGGGTCGACTCACTTCCCCGGGCACGCACTGGCCGCCAGGGGGCGCTGCCGAGCCCGCGCCCCATTGTTTGTAAACAAACCCGCCGGACCGCTGAGGCACCTGCGCTCCCGGACCCTTAGTGCCTCCGGCCCAGCGACCCCAACCCGGGGTCGTTCGTGGGATGGAGGGTGGGAGAGAGGGAGGCAAGGGGTGGGGATGCAGCGCGCTCCCACTGCTCTCCCAGCGCACTCCTGCCACCTCCTCCAGGGAGCCCACCCGGCCTGGCCAGTCGCGGCCCGCGGGGACTCGGGGTGCGCACACTCACCCCGGGGGCATGAACACGCCGGAGGGGGCGGTGATGGGGGGCGGGCGGCTTCCTTCGAGAGGGCGCGCCCGCCTAGCGCCGCTCGCTGCGGCGGCTGCTGCTGCTGCGGCGGCTGCTACTGCTGCTCTAACTGCAGTGGCGGCTGCTGTGGCTGTGGCTGCTGCTGCTCCCGCTCGGGCTGTTGGCGCGTCCGCGTCGTGGCCCCCGCTGCCGAGTCTGCTGCTGCCGCCGTCGGTGCCGCCGCCGCCGCCGCCAGGCGCCCGCTCGCATGTGGCTCGCGCCGCGTCTCAGGCCGCCCGGCGGATCCCCTGCCCGCTCGGCGGCCGCCCCGCCCCGCCCCCGCCCGGCGGGTCCCACGCCCCGCCCCCTCGTGACGCCACGGCCCCGCCCGTCCACCCGCCCGCGGCGGACAAGTCGGGACTTGCAGGCGCGCGCCGCGCCCCCCTACCTCCGCGCGGGGGTTTCCCTGCAGCCGGGGGCGGGGCGGGGCCTGGCCCGCGGCGAGGAGGACCGAGGCGTGCCGACCGGGGCCGCTTGGCCGGCGGGACAGCCGGACACACGCACTGACACACTGACACACTGACTGGGACCCGCAGACACACGCGCCTAGAGACGCGTACGCCAACTGACCGGCTGGCGCTCCAGGGTACACAAAGTCACGTGCTGACAGGGCCACGGCGACAAGCCACTCTCAGGCGCACGGCCACACTCGCACAAATGCACCCCCTGGACCGGGCAGCGGATATGCCGGCTCCCACGCTGACTGGGGCGCACAGTCTTGCACCCAGACACAACCAAAGAGACCGGCTAGCTGACAGGGTCCCCGGGACACGCGGACGGACACAAGGAAGGGGCTGTGTTGCACAAACGCGCACACTGATAAGCACAGGGCACCCACAAACTGTGTTCACCAACATTGCCACGGAACGGGCACCCCAGCACACACACGCAGTCACGGTCTGAGGCTGAGCGCTTCTCGGGAAACACACGCTTCCTGATAGGTGCAGGTGGACACGCGCGCGCACACACACGCACACACCTGTCACAGGGACACCTGAACACAGAGCTTGATCTAGGTGACGCTCCTACAGGGACACACACAAACGCACCCACCCACACCAGTTCACAACTGGCTCATTACAGCTGTCAGTAACTGACCTCAGGGATACAGATCAAGTCAGACACAAACAAAAACGGACCCCCCAGAACAGTCCCGAAGCACACCTGTCACAGGTTCCTGGTAACTGGCCCACTGCCGGGGACACTCTCTGGAGCAGGCACACCTGGCCACACTTGCCACAAATCTGGCTGGCAGGGGACTCAGGGCAAGAAGGAAACCCCTAGCACCAGATGGGACATGCCCGGGCAGGCTGCCCCTGCGGGCTGTGCTAGCACCCTGCCTCCTGGCTTTCACTTCCCTTTCTCAGTTACTCCTTGCCGGTCTTTCCTCGCTCTGCGGTGGTGACCCCATCTCCTTCCCTCTCCCCAGGACTCAGGAGCTCAGGCACCTATGCACTTTCCATTCCCTCTATGTCACACCTCTAGCCCAACCTATGAGCCACGAAACGGGTCACACAGGGCCAGTCATCTGAGCACCTCGGGAGGCATGGGCTGGCTGAGAAAGGATGCCAGACCTGAGCGGAAAGTGGGCTTCTCCAGGTTCTCGGACTTACTTTGTTCCCTCCGGGCCCAGATCCCCCCATGTCCCAAGAGGAGCCGGAGGTGCACATCTGTGAAATCTTCCTACTTTAAATATAGGGGAGTTGGGGGGGGGCCTGGTTGGTTCAGTTCCTAGAGGACGTGACTCTTGGTCTCCAGGTCTTGAGTTCAAGTCCCGCAGTGGGTGTAG
This sequence comes from Mustela putorius furo, assembly GCF_011764305.1. Classification (NCBI taxonomy): domain Eukaryota; kingdom Metazoa; phylum Chordata; class Mammalia; order Carnivora; family Mustelidae; genus Mustela; species Mustela putorius. The sequence goes on along the minus strand of NW_025421310.1, from coordinate 12,392,663 downwards.
AGCTTACTTACCTCCATAATACATACATACAGACATACATAGTGGGGACTCCCTCAGCCTCCCTCTCTCCTTCCCTTCCCTCATTCATTCGTCCCTTCCTTCCTTCCAGTGCTCTTCAAACTGTGGGTCATGAGTAAACCATGCATTGTGAAATGACTTTTGTGGATCTTACTGTTTTTTACTTAACTTTATTGAGACATATATCCATGTAATGAAGTTTACTCTTTTTAGGTGCACAGTCTGGTGAGTTGTAACAAATATCTGCCATGTGTGCAAATGACTGTACACCACCCCAAGCAAGATTTGGGACATTTCTGTCACCCCTACCCCATACTTCCCTGGTGTCCCTTTCTTATCAATCCTTCTACCTATGACTTGAGGGGCTCTTGACCAGACTTTTAAAAAAACAAAAATATAAAATAGGACATCATTTTAAAGAAATCATGAAGTTAAAGAAAATACTGTTTTGTGGAAACATTGCTTATACCTAGTGAATACATATGAGGTCACGGAGAAAGCGTATTTTGGACTGTAGACCAAGTTTAAAGGTGTGTGAGAGATGCTGCTTTGGACGTTTATGAAATGAGGTCATGCATGGAAGTTTCTGAGTGCGTTGTCTGACACCGACTGAGCACCTAATAAATGGTAGCTATTATCACTAGTATAACTAATTATTGTGGGTGTTCGCTCTGTGCCTGGCACTAATGAAGTTGGGAGACAGGCCCCAGCCCTGGGCTAGCTCCCAGTCTATCCTGTACCCCTTTCTTATGGGTCTGTGCCATCTGGTTGCCCAATCTAAGTCTGGACACCAGGAGACCAGATGTGTTAGAGTGTTCTGAGCCGGGGGTGGGGATGGGAGTGAGGAATGACTGTGAAGAATGCTAGGAATCTGGCTTGGTGGGCAGAGGAGTGGGCCTAGAATTTTAGCAAGTCATAAGCACCATAAGCACTGCCACCGGTCATGATTCTTCTCACCGTCTAGTCCAGATCCTGTTCCAAATTCTGGCATCCTATCACCCCAGACCGGGGGGGCTCAACCTCGTGATTAAATAAATGAGAGAAAGGAGTCCAGGGTCATACAATAGGGCGTGGTGGGGACTGGGGCTAATTGGAACAGTATTTTTCCTTCTAGAGACATACAAACTCCAGATTAAACGCTGTGTGGCCAAGAATGTTTGTGACTAGTTTGAGGGCTGCCCTTTGGAGACCCCTACCCTAGGGCACAGGGACGGAGAAGGCCCCACCTGCATCTTCCAGACTACATATCCCTACCTTGACCTCTACCGGGTCTCCTGAGGGACCAAGGGACTCCCTCCTCTCTAGGTTCCTGGAAGAGCATTCTGGGGCTCCTTCCAACCCTGCCTCTGGTCTCTGCTCCCCTGGATAGGGGAAAAGGGCCTCTTTTTGGGGGGGAGGACAAGGGTCTCTTAAGATTGGAGGGCTCACCCACACCCCTGATGAAGGGTGAAAAGCAGAGGTAAAAAGAGATACAAACAGAGACAGTTAACACTCAGCTCAGGGAAGTGGAGAAAGTCAGAAAGAGACAGCGAGAGAGATCAGCTGGAGAGATGAAAGGGGTTGGGGGTTGGTGGTGAGGTGGTTGATGGGGAGGCGGTGGGTGGCAGTGGCGGCTGTGATGGTGGGGGAGTCGGACTTGGCATACACCGGGGGTTCTCAACCTCCTCTATTTGGGCCCAGATGATTCCGTGCTGTGGAGAGTCGGCTAAGAGCACTCAATCAGCATCCCCACAGCTGTGGCCCATCCCCACCAAAGTTGCTTGCAGATCTCACCAAAGAGAATGAACTACGTTCTCAATGGCCTGAGTTAGAATCCCTCACTCTGCCGCCTGCTAGCTGTGTGGCCTTGGCTCAGCAGTCATGTGCCTGAGTCTCAGTTTCCTCGTCTTGGTGTCGAGACAGCACAGGTCCCTACCTCACAGGATTTAGCAGAGTAAGAAGATCAAGAAAAAGAGAGCCCTGGGGCCTAGTGGGTGATTCATACATGTTACCCATCACGAATACTACCAATGTGGGAGTGCACTGACTCTATGAGAATCCAAACAAGGACTTTAAGCTAAGACCCTCAAGTTGGGGCAGGGGTCTCAAACCAGGGGCCCACAGGCCAGCCACTAGTGGGTTTTGCTTCACCCAATTTCTCACGGGCTCTTGATCTAAGGGTCACGAGTTCAAGTCCCACATCAGGGGCAAAGAGTTACTTAAAAAATAAAAATGAGAAGGGCGCCGGGGTGGCTCAGTGGATTAAGCATCTGCTTTCGGCTCAGGTCATGATCTCAGGGTCCTGGGATGGAGCCTTGCATCCGGCTCCTTGCTCCAACAGGAAACCTGCTTCTCCCTCTCCCACTCCCCTTGCTTGTTTGTGTTCCCTCTCTCCCCGTGTCTCTCTCTGTCAAATAAATTAAATCTTTAAACAAAATAAAAATGATAAAAAATAATTTTAAAGAAAGCTGTGAATATGAATGCCTCTGAGAGAGAGACATTCAGCACAGTAAAGTGATAAAAGACCCAGACTTTGGAGCCCCACTGCCGGGTTCAAATGATGACCTTGAGCAAGTAGCTTTCCCTCTCTGTCTCAGTTTCCTTATTTGTAGAAAGAGGGTCACCGCGGGACCCAAAAAGGAACTGTGAAGATTACGTGGGTTTCTGTTTGTAACACACTCAGAACAGTGGCCCGAAGGAGTAGCCTCCGTGTGAATCATCGATTCAAGAAAATAAACGTCCCAGCTGGTTTACTGGCGACCAATCAGCTTCCGCGGTATCTTGTATGCGATTCTGGGTGAGTAGATTTCGCAGCTCGGGGAGAGGGAGTTGGGAAGGACTTAACTTTTCACTGCAGGGCCTAAGTCCTGGCTCTCCACGGAGGGGAGGGGGCCTCCTGGGTTCCTCGATGTAGCCGGCCTCCCAGGCCCGGAGGCTGGACGGGAGCCGCGTGGGGGCTGGGCGGGGGCGCGGGTGTCCGCAGGGTCCGAGCGGCCGGCGTGTGTGAAGGTTACCGTTCCCCGGCGGGGCGGGGGCCGCGCGCTGTTGCTGGGGTCTGCGGGGCCTGCCTGCGCCCCCGCCCCCCCTCCTTCTCGGCCAGCCAGTGAGCGGTACCCGCCGCCGTTGCCAGGGGAAACTCGCCGCCCCGTTACCCAGCAACAAGCCTGGCCCAACCAGGCGCGAGGACCCCCAGGCCCCGCCCGCCGCTGCCCACCGCGTGCCCAATGCCAGGCGGGCAGAGCCGGCCCAGCTCCCGGAGACGGCGAGCGCGCTCATTGGCCGCCGCCGCGCCCGCCCGCCCGGATCTGGGGGAGCCCTCGGCGCGGGGGGCGGGGAACCGGGCCCCGGGGAGCTGCCGGGCACAAGGCCTGCAAGCCTGCGGGGCTGGGGTGAGGCCCGGGCTGGGCACCGTCCCATCCTCCCACCCCAACCCCCCCTCCACCCCACCCATCTCGGGGCGAGGATGGGCACTTGGGATGGGCTGGAAACAGGGGCTGCGCATCCCGTCCCTCCTCCCCGCCAGGAAGGTACGCTGGAGTTGGCCTTGTGAACACAGGGGCTGAGCGTTCACCTCCCAGAGGAGACGTGGGCGTCTTGACCTCACGAGGGCAGGGGCTGTTTGTCCCCCCACCCCCACCCCAGAACGAGATTCAGGCATCTTGAAAGAGACGCTGATTTCCCCCTCCTCTGAAAAGGACCCAGCGTCCCGACCCCATAAGTGAGCCCGCCCTCCCCCAAAGGACCCAGGCATGCCCTCTACTGTGACATCAAGATATGAGCCTCCTCACCCTGGAGGATGTTAGTTTCCTAGCCCCAAGAAACAAGGACTGATGGTGCCCCCAAAAGGGGACTTCAGGTCTGTCTGATGCAATAAAAGTTAGGACGCAGCATTCCCCCCACCGCCCCCCATCTCCCCAAACAGGGACTCAGGCCTTTGGACCTCAGAGACCCTGGGCATCCTGGCCCTCACCCGTATTGGTACTGGAAGCCCCCCCCCACACCCCCCAAAAGTCACCAGACCCTCATGTGTCCCAACTCATCCGGATGACCACCTGCCCAGATCCAGGGTGCAGACCTGCTAGCTTCCCTCCCTTCTGAGCCCTCTTCCCCAGCGTCAGGCTGCTGATTTCCCAGGACCCAGGCATCTGACCCCACAGCCACTCCCTCTACTCCCTGACACCCACCGCCCAGCCCCCGCCCCCAGGGTACCAGCCTCACAGTGTCAAGGACTTCGGAGTCTATACTCCAAGTCTCTCAGACACTCCCCCAGACACCTGCAGAGGTGACCCAGGCCCTCACAGTGGTGCAGGGGCGTTCTTCCCAGTTCCAGGACCCTCCGATGCTCTGGACCCCAGATCGGGAAGTTCCAGCCTTCCAGTGCCTTTAGTTGGCCACCAGGGATCCAGGACTGGGAGCCTCCAGCCTCAAGGGACCCTGATGTGAGTCCCCAGGCCACTCCAGAGCGGCTCAGATTCCTCAGTCCCCACCCCAGGGAAACCCAGGGAGCAGAGCCCCTAGCTCCAGACCCTGTGAGCCCAGGTGCGGCCCGCCCCTACCCCGGTACCTGGGGGGGGGGGGGGGGAGTCGAGGATTACTCAGCCTCCAGAATGAGGCGATGACATCATCCTGGGGGGGGTTGACTAATGGCCGCGCTGGGGGGGGGGCGGGGAAGTTTACCCGGTAACAGCGGCTGCCGCATGGCCCCGCCCCCCAAGAAGGGCCGGGAAGAGGAGGCATAAGCACACACACACACACACACACACACACAAGCCCACTCAGCACACCCACCCCCTCCAGCATCCCACACTGCACACATCTTACTGGGGCAAGGGCAAGGATGGGGCAGTGTTTGTGTGACTGTGTGTTTGTGTGCGTGTGTGTGCTGGAGAGTTCTCTGGAGCTCTGCTGGGTCAGTGTGCTGCTTGTCAAGGGGTTGACATATGAGGGTGGTGGTTGTGTCAGGGTGCGATATGTGGGTGTGTGTGACTGTTAGTGTGCTATTGTGTGTCCGTCGGTTGTGTGTGTCAGGAAGGTGCTATGGTGTGTCAGCCTGCTACATTTGTCCCACTGGGTGTCTGTGACTGCGGTTGTGCATCAATATGCTATTGTGTGATGTTCTGGTGTGCTGTGCGTGAGTGCGATGGTGTATCTGTGTGTTGTGTCAATGTGTTGTTTTGTGCAGTGGGCTGGTGTGCATAGGTGAGATGGTGTGTGTCCATGTGATTGTGGACACAACATCAGTGTATGTCCATGTGATTGTGTTGGCGTGACATGGGGATTGTATATGATGGTGTGTGTCTGTGTGATTGTGTTGGTGTGGCATGGGGACTGTCTACGTGTGGGAATCATGTGTGTTAGTAGAAGTGTTTGTGAAAGTGCTGTGTCATTGTACCCTTGTGTTAATGTGGTAGGACGCATTGGTGTAACATTACTGTGGTGTAGTGTGCTGGGCATGTTGTGTCACTGTTGTGTGCCATTGCGCTCTGCTGTGTGTCAAGAGATGTGCATGCGTGTCACTGTTACTGTGTGTGTCTGAACAGTGTTGTGTATGGTGGGATTGTGTGTGTAACACTGTCATTGTATCTGAAGTGTTGTGTGTTCATGACACCATGCATTACTGAGCATATGTGCATCCATGCAACTCTTCGTGTCATTGTATGTGTGTCGTTGTAATTGTGTCATTGTGGTTGTGTTGTCAGGGTGATGTGTGTCTCTCTCTATATGGGACTCTATATATGTTAATAAAATGGTGTCTCTGCAATGTTGTGAACCACCGTGACTGAGTGTGTCACTGCGGTTGTGTGTCACGGGGATAAATTGGCTGTGGGGTTATGAGGGTGTCACTGTGATCGTGTGTGTGTGTGTGTCCCTGATACTGTGTGTTCTAGGGATTAAGTCATAGAGACTGCACGGATGCGGTTGTGTGTTGGCCTAAGGTGTGTCGTTGTGGTTGTGGGTCCGGGCAGTGCTCGTGTATGTCCTGGGACTGTGTCTGCCGAGTGAGATTCGGTGTGCTCCTGCGATGCCGTGGGTCTCGGTGTGCTCCCGGTGTGTGCACGTCTGTGTGTCACGGTGATGGTGCGCGCGTGTGGGGGCGATGCTGCGCGTCCCTGGGACAGTGTGTGTGTGTGCGAGCTATTGCGATTGTGTGTCCGCGTGCTTCGCTGGGTGTCGGGGGAAGGTGCGCGAGTCTCCGGGCCTCCTGCCCGAGAACAGCGGCGCTGCCTTCTGATTGGCTGCGGCCTCGCCAGTGAGAAGCTCGCGAATCCTGCGGTAACTTGGTAACTCGGGAACTCGGCCGCCGCCGCCGCCGCCGCCGCCGCCCCGGGGATGGGGGGTGGGGAGGGGCCCTCCCCGCGCCGCACTCTGCGCCCGGCCCGCCCTTGCAGCCGACCCTCTCCCTACTGGCGCGCCCACAGTCTGCGGCTCTGCCCCCGGGACTCCGTCCATCTCCCTCGCGGGACTCTGTGCCTCGGCTTCCCGCGTCTCTGCCACTTGCTAGGTTTCGGCGCGGCTCCGTCTTTCCCACGTTGCTCTCTCGCTCCCTCTGTGCCCCTGCGGTCGCGCGCTCTCTGCCTCTGTCTCCCACACCCCGTCTCTGTCTCTTCCAGGGTCTGTCTCGCCATCTCTGCAAGTCCTGGTGTCTCTCTGTCTCTCTCCATCTCTGTCCCTCCCTCTGACTTTGACGAGCTGTCTCCTCAGTCTCCGTCTCCCCCTAACTCTGCCTCAGTCTCCCCCCCGTTTCGTCTCCCCTTCCCTTGTCTCTCCCACCTCTTGTCTCTGACTCTCCCCCCTTCCCTCCCCCCTCCGCCCTCCCCCATCCCCTTTCTCTCTCACTCCCACAGCCATGCTCAGAATTCACTTTTCATTCTGCGGAGACAGCCAAGGGACTATTCGCGATTTCATCCTCGCCCCTCCCTGCAGGCCTAGGATTCTGGCAGCAGGCCCCACGCAGGGCAGACTTCAGGAAGGACTTCCCGCCCTGGTTCAGCACCGGAGCTTTATCGCTCCGGCCAGGCAGAGGCCTGGCGGCCCCGTGGCTTCCGGAGGCGCCCGGGCGGGATGAGCTCACTGCTAGTTGGCTTGGATTTCATCAGCTTCCTCTGCTGGAGTTACCCCCGCTCATTTTCCCGCGCCGGCCGCGCGGGCGAATCCTTCGGGCGCCTGCTGCCCCCGAGCGGCGAAATGCGGAAGCACACGTGCCGCGCAAAAAGTCCACCTTTGCCACTGACCACGTCGCGGGGTTATGAACGCTGCAAATAGGAACCCATTTAATCCTCACAACGACCCCGCTGGGGAAGAGACCATCTTAAATTCCATTTACAGTGGGTAAACTGAGGTCAGAGAACTGAGGTCGGCTGCCTAAGGTCACAGCTGGTGAATGGAGCCCTCTGGGGGCTTACATGGGGAGAGAAGGGAATGGGTAAGACCACCAGGATGTCTGTGGTCGGTCATTCATTCATTCATTCATTCATTTGGCAGAGGCTTATCGAGGGCCTCCTCTGGGCCAGGCAATGTTGAAGGCACTGGGAATACAACAGTGAACAGAACAGACAAAAACCCATGTCCCAATCCATGAGGCTGAATCTCTGGTCTAGGGGAGACAGACAATAAAGAACGCAAATAAGAATGCAAAGGGAGGGGCGCCTGGGTGGCTCAGTGGGTTAAGCCGCTACCTTCGGCTCAGGTCATGATCTCAGGGTCCTGGGATCGAGTCTCGCATTGGGCTCCCTGCTGAGCAGGGAGCCTGCTTCCTCCTCTCTCTCTGCCTACTTGTGATCTCTCTCTGTCAAATAAATAAATAAAATCTTTAAAAAAAAAAAAAAAAAGAATGCAAAGGGAGTCTCGAAGTCCAGAAAGGAAGCAGGGGAGAGGGCTCAAGAGTGTTGAGGGTGGTCTTATTCTCAAGGGTGACTGAGGAAGTGATAGTTTAGTAAAGGCCCAAAGCAGGTGAAGAAGCAAGGGGTGTCCAGACAGAAGGAAGGGCAGGTGCAAAGGTCCTGAGACCAGAGTGGGCATGTCCAGGATGGTGAGAAGCTCCTCTGCAGCTGGGAACAGCTGGGAGTGAGTGAAGAAGGGGTGAAGGATGGAAGTCGAGGTCTGAGAGGGGGTTAAATCCAGATGAAGACTTTAGCTTTTACTCTGACAAGGTGGGAGCCTCTGGAGGGTTCTGAGCAGAGGGAGGTGAGCTGATTTAGTCCTAACAGGCGTCCTCTGGCGGTCAAGTGGGAAACAGGCTGTGAGCAGAAAGCAGGGAGCCCAGGAAGGAGGTGATCCTTGGGTCAGATCCAAGGGGGAGCCGATGGGATTGGCTGAGGCATTGGGTGTGGATGTGAAGGAAAGAGAGAAGTTTGGGCAACTCCAGGTTTTGGCCGGAGCAGCTGGAAGGAGGAAGGGACTGAGAGAAATATCAATCGTAAATAATGACACACCTACTGTGTACACGACGTCGTTAAATACTATGACTATCCTGAAAGGCAGGAAGTAGAGGTAGGAGATGTGGTAGGATTCTGGATTTATTCAGATGTATAGATTTTGAAAGTGAAGTCTACATTACTGGCTCAGTAGATGTTGGCAGATTCAATGGATCATTGCAGTAACAGCAAAAACATGCAGTGTGTGAGGCACTGTTCCCGGCACTTATCTTACATAATCCTTATGGCATGTTATCATGAGTGCCATTTTCCACATGGGGAAACTGAGTCACAGAAAGATTAAGTACCTTGCCTATCACGATACTGCTAAGAATTGTACTAGACTTGTCAGAGAGGTGGTATAGTGAGCTCTGGAGTTAGAAAGATCCCTACAGGCTCGAATCCCAGCTGGACGGGTGACCCTGGGCAACTCACAGCATCTCTGGGCTTTAGTGTCCTGCTTTGTAAAGTGGTTGTTTAGAAGGGCTTTGGGATGTGCTTAGAAGATAATTCATGCAACAAAAGTGAGGCCACCACGTAGAAAATGCTCTTTAAGCACTGTAGGTTAACTAGCTGGAATTAAAATAAAAACGTAAATATATACTGTTTAAATATTAGCACAGACTCTCTTTCAGGGTTGGAGATGTGGCTGTAGGCAAGTCAGTTGGGACTTTAAAGCAATCATGATAAAACAAATACTCTACTTTATCTTGTGTCACCTCGTCCAGGCAGGACTCGCTGGTTGCTTCCTTGCCTCTCTCCAGGCTCATAGGAGATCATCTTGTAGGTACCTCAGCCTGAGGTGTTTGCGCCAGAGAATATGTCACTCTTTACTTCCTTCTGGGCTTGGCTGGGTCTACCTGATTCTCCCTTTCCACCTTGCTGCTAGTGAACGGAGCCACCGTCTTTCTTTCCTTCACCTGGGTCGTCCCCGTATTCATCTGGCTTGTCTGCCCCCACGTTTCACTCTGGTCTCTGCTCAAACGTCACCTCCTCAGAGAAGCCTTCCGGAACCATCTCTGTCCTGTCACCCAGTCTTATTTTGCTCCGCAGCGCTCTTATTAACATATTCATTTGTTTAGCTATGTAGGGTCTGTCTTCTCTTGGAGAAAGTGAGCTCCACGGGGACAGGGACAAGCCTCCAGGACAGCTGTACGTTCTGATCTCCGTTTCACAGTCGGAAAACCAGAACGAGGCCGGGCACGGAGAGGGTTTTCATGGTTCAAGTACTGTTCGTTGAATGAATGCTTGTCCCGCGTGTAAAGCGGCAAGGAGTGCGCCACAGCGGCTCCTGGTGGCGAGCGGGAAACTCGCTCCGCGAAAGTCGGCCCGCTTGGCTGTCAAATTTCCTACCAGATCTTCACGTAGTTTGGGAACTATGTACTGATGCTAGAACTTAGCTCCATTTCACGTACAAACACAAGGTATTTTTAATGGTGTCTTTTTTTTAAAAGATTTTATTTATTTATTTGACAGAGAGAGATCACAAGTAGGCAGAGAGATAGGCAGAGGAGGAGGAAGCAGGCTCCCCGCTGAGCAGAGGGCCGGATGTGGGGCTCTCTCCCAGGACTCTGGGATCATGGCCTGAGCCGAAAGCAGACTTTAACCCACTGAGCCACCCAGGCGCCCCTATTTCCAAAGTTCTTTAAAACGTTGTTGAGACAAAGGCATAACATACACCCTTTCCTAAAACCCACAAATCCCAAGTGTAAAACTCCATGTCATCAGCTCCCCAGGGAAAGGGATAAAACCTGACAAGCTCCAGCCTCTTCCCAGGAGGAGGCCCTTTCGAGTCCCTCCCCCCTGGACTATCATTATCCTCAAATCTTTTTTTTTTTTTTAAACTTTATTTATTTGAGACAGCGAGAGAGGGAACGCGGGCAAAGGGAGTGGGAGGGGGAGACGCAGGCTTCCCACCGAACAGGGAGTCCCACGAGGGGCTCCATCCCAGAACCCTGAGATCATGACCAGAGCCCCCCAGGAGCCCCATAATCCCCGATTCTAACAGCAGAGGTGACTTTTGCCTGTTCCAGAACTTCCTATCAGTAGAATCACATGGTATGTGCTTCTTTGTGTCCGTCTGGCTTTTGTCACTCGCCATAATGTTCCTAAGATTCGTGCATGCCGCTGAGCGTGGGGAAAGATGGTTCATTTTCCCTGCTGGATGGTCTCCCCCTGTGTCAAGACACCGCAGTGAGAATATCCATTGCCCCGCTGATGGGCATTCTGGTTGCTTCTGATTTGGGGTGGTATCAGTTTTGCTCAGTGCGGCCACCACCAAGCAGCCCAGACTGGATGGCATGAAGCAACAAAACTTTCTTTTCTCATAACCCTGGAGGCGAGAAGTCCTACCTCAAGGAGCCAGCAGGCTTGGTTTCTTCTGCGGCCTCTCTCCTGGGCTCTCGGATGGCTGTTTTCTCCCTGTGGCCTCCCACGGGTTTGTATACTCTGTGTGCGTGTATACTAATCTCTTCTTATAAGGACACCAGTCACATGGGATTAGGGCCCACCCTAATGACCTCATTTTCGCTGAATTACCTCTGTAAAAGGCCGTTGTCCAAATTAGGTCACATTCTGACGCCCTGGGGCGGGGTTTGGGTGATTGACACATGAATGGGGAGGGGACACAAATCAGCCCATCAGGGGGCAATTATGTTAAAGCTGCTATGAACATCTAACCCCCTTTTTATTTATTTTATTTTTTAAAATTTTTTTAAAAATTAAAAAAAAGATTTTTATTTATTTATTTGACAGAGAGAGATCACAAGTAGGCAGGGAGGCAGGCAGAGAGAGAGAGGGAAGCAGGCTCCCCGCTGAGCAGAGAGCCGGATGCTGGACCCGATCCCAGGACCCCAAGATCACGACCTGAGCTGAAGGCAGCGGCTTAACCCACTGAGTCACCCAGGCGCCCTAACCCCCTTTAAAAAAAAAAAAAAAGATTTTATTTATTTATTTGACAAAGAGAGAGAGCACAAGCAGGGGGAGCAGCAGGCAGAAGGAGAGGAAGAAGACTTGTCCTGGAGCAGGGAGCCCGATCCCAGGACCCTGGGATCATGACCTAAGCCCAAACCAGCTACCCAGGCATCCCGCTGCTATGAATATTCTCATAGGTGACATGTTGCTTGGTGAATGTGTGCATGCATTTCTGTTGGGTCGATCCTGACGAGTGTGTTTGCTGGCGCCTAGGGTGAGTGTTCGCATCCAACCATAGCTGAAATTGCCCAGAGGTTACCCACAGTCGCGGCGGCATTTTGTATCCCCCTCCAGCCGTGGGCAAGCGTCCCCGCGGCTGCACACGATCTTTACCACCGCTTGACCTTGTCAGGCCTTTGCACCTGAGACATTCTTTTGTGGGTAGACACAAACTGTTATTTGCAGGGTTTCAGTATAGCATGAATTTTCCAGGGAGTCCCCTACTTGCGTCGAGGGAAAATTGTGCTACGTTGTGTTCAGAAATCAACCGAGGGTGATGCATCATTCTGGATCATCACGTCACGCCTGCAACCCTGCTCCTGCTGTCAAAGTCACACCCGAGGAGCTCATCACAGCCACCAGCTGCGGTATTCCAGGGTCCCCGGGAAGACTCGCGTGGAAGACTGGGCTGCACACGCGCCTGCGCATGCGCTCAGCCCTTTTTAGAAATCTCAGCTACCCGCAAAAGGATGTTGTTTCATTAGCAAGCGTTCCAACACCCAAGCCTATTCGTTGTAAGAGCTGAAAGCGTTTGACTACTTCTTGACGATTTCCAGGGTTCACGTGTGTTGCTTTATTATAAATTTCTTCCCTTCGATTTCTGTAATTTCTCCTTTATGGTCAATTTAGGTTATTATATTAAAAATGATGTGTATAGGGGTGCTTGGTTGGCTCAGTCGGAAGAGCATGCGACTCTTGGTCTTGGGGTCGTGTGTTCGAGCTCCAGGTTGGGGGTAGGGTTTATTTAAGTTAAAAAAGAAAAAAAAAATGGGATGCTTCAGTGAAGCATCGACCTGCTCACGTCATGATCCTGGGTTCCTGGGATGGAGCCCTGAATGAGCTCTCTGCTCAACAGGGAGTCTGCTGCTCCTTCTCCCTCTGCCCCTCTCCCTGCCTCGTTCCCCGTCTTTCAAAAGGATGAATAAAATCTTAAAAACGAAAAAAAAAAAGATGTATGTAGGTAGGACATACTGTGTAGGCATTTCATTTAGAGGGGAGTACAAGCGGTATTTTGCAAGGAGTTTGTGTCATAAAGCATATTTGGGATAGGATGGAGTTGGGTCCTGCTGGGCTAATGGTTTGGGGACACCGAAGCTCTGGGAGAACGAGGTTGCTTTAGTGATTCCATATGTATTGAGAACTACTATGGCCTTGTGCTGGACGGTTCTGGGGACTCAGTGGTGACAGCAAAAACCCCAGCCCTGCCCCTGGGCAGTGAGGACTGGGGTGGGCAGGACTGGGATGTGAGAATCAGGGCGGTGGGGGGGGGTACAGCCCAGAGTGGCACCCGACCTAGCTGGGGGTAGGAGGGTTTCCTGGGGGAAGTGACCTTAGCGCTGAGCCTGGTGGAAGAGGTTTCCAAGCAGGAGGACTAGCCTGTGCCACCATCCAGGACCCAAAACATTGTTCCGTGGGCCTGGAGCAACATTCCTTAAGATTGATTCCTTTGGATCTTTCTGGGGTGTGCGGGGCTCTACGGAGGGCTGGGCCACGTGAAGGCTTGCAAGACCCTGGGACTAGGTTCCAATCCTGGCCCTGCTGCTGCTGTCGCCAAGATGCCTTCATCAGGAACCTGAGAATGGGACCATCTCTGGAATCAGGGCCTTTGCTGGTGAATTTCAATTAGGGATCTTGAGAAGTGATCATCCTGGATCAGGGAGGCCCTACACCCCACAACTGGTGTCCCTGGAAGAGACAGAAAAGGAGGAGACACAGAGCCGTGGAGAGGAAGGCCACATGAAGACCCAGGCAGAGATGGGAGTGATGCGTGTAGCCACCGAGAAGGGCCTGGGACAGGTCCTAGCTCAGAGCCTAGGGAAGGGGCAAGTCTGCCCACACTTTGATTTCGGACTTGTGGCCTCTGGAACTGTGGAAAGATACACGTCTGCTATTTATAATTTTTTTTTTTCAATTCATTTGACACAGAGATAGAGAATACGAGTGGGCAGAGCGGCAGGCAGAGAGAGAGGGAGAAGCAGGCTCTCCGCTGAGCAGAGAGCCTGATGCGGGGCTAGATCTCAGGACCCTGGGATCATGACCTGAGCTGAAGGCAGAGGCTTAACCGACTGAGTCACCCGGGCGCCCCATTTCTAAATTTTTAAAAACATTTTCTTTCTTTCTTTCTTTATGAGAGCGTGAAAGGGAGAGCGGGCGCACACGTGGGTGGGGGGAGGGGAAGGTACAGGCGGGAGGGGGTAGAATCTCTAGGTCTCTAAGTGGACTCCCTGCTGAGCGCGGACCGGATGCAGGGCTGGATCCCAGGACTCTGAGATCATGACCTCAGCCCAGACCAAGAGTCCAATGTTTCACCCACTGCGCTCCCCTCCTGCCCATCCCCGCTGAGTGCCCCACTTATGCTGGTGTAAGTCATACAGTTTGTGGTTGTTGGTTACTACCAAGCAGCTGTGACCCACTGTGCAGGGGAGCCTCAGTGAGCCTGTCTTCCTCTCTGTAAAATGGGCATCAACAAGGCCTATCAGACCGTGAGGCAGATGCAAAGGGAGCAGCCCTTTAACCAATAAGGCAGCAAATGTCTGTGACTGTGACCTGTTGCCAGAGGCCTTGGTCTGGCCAGGGGTGTTTCAGGTAATAATAAGACAGTTATGGGGCGCCTGGGTGGCTCAGTGGGTTAAGTGACTGATTCTTGGTTTCAGCTCAGGTCGTGATCTTGGGGTCATGAGATCGTACCCTGTGTAGGGCGCCGTGCTCAGGGCAGAGTCCAGAGTCCCCTTGGAGTTTCTCTCTCTTCTCCCTCTGCCCCTCCATTCCCCCTCCCTCATCTGTCTGTCCCTCTCAAATAAATAAATCTTAAAAAAAAAAATGAGTAACGTTAAGCATACCCACTGTGTGCCAGACACTGTTCTAAGAGCCTTTTGCTGCCATCAAACAACACACATTTATTCTCTTACAGCTGTAAGAGAGGTGCTGTAAGAGAGGTTGCAGAAGCAACCTCCCTGGGCCAAAATCAGGGTGTCACCCTGGCCGCACTCCCTGGGGAGGCTCTGGGGAGAATCAGTCCCCTGACCTTTTTGAAACTTTTCCCAGTGGCATTCCTCACATTCTTTGGCTTGTGGGTCCTTTCCTCCATCTTCAGTGGCAGCCACATGATATGTTGCCCCTCCCTCTGCTTCCCTCTTATAAGGACCCTTGGGATTACAGTGGGCTCCTTGAAATGGTCCAGGATCTTCGCCTTATCTCAAGATTATTTTTTTTTTAACATTACAATACAGATGCAAACGAAGGTGGAATCTTTTTTTTTAAAAGATTTTTATTTATTTATTTATTTGACAGAGAGAGATCACAAGTAGGCAGGGAGGCAGGCAGAGAGAGAGAGAGGGAAGCAGGCTCCCCGCCGAGCAGAGAGCCCGATGCAGGACTCTATCCCAGGACCCTGGGATCATGACCTGAGCCAAAGGCAGAGGCTTAACCCACTGAGCTAACCAGGCGCCCCAAAGACAGAATCTTACTGTACTTTTCAGCATCCCTCTTTCATTCCACCCCCACAAGCAACGGATATATGCATATATGCATGTGTGTGAAAATGCCACTTTTTAGCCAGGGAGAGGTGACTCAGACTACATAACTCTTAGGCCATTGAACTGGGAAAGACTGAAAGTGTTAAAACACTGTGTTAGCGAGGTTGTGGGGAAACACTCACTCTGGCCTCGCTTGGGTGAGTGGAAGTGGGCATGGCTTTTTTGCTGAGCCGCCAGCATCAGACGAGGCTGTCCTGTGAGGCAGATGAAGTACGAGCCTCCAGATGTCTCGTCCAACAGAGCCAGCACTCTGTCCAACACCCTGGATGGTGCTCTTGTCTTATACTTTTTTTCACTCTCTGTTTCAAGAGGGCTTCTGACCTTGTAGACACTTTAGGCCCTGAACTACCTGCGTCCACCGTGGTTTTTTTTACTGAAACATCATAATGTAAATTACCTTTTGATCTGGGAATTTGTCTACCTAGAAGTCATAATAATGGTCTCCATGTATTGAGAACTTAACAGTGTCTCAGGCCTCGCGCCAAGCACTTTCTGTGTTTTCATTCATTAATCCACTCACTTCTGCACTACAGACCCAGTAGGGAGGTGTTATGGTATCTCCTTCACAGATGAAGTTGAACTCCAGAAAAGTTTGATACGTCACTCAAGGTCACGCGGTTGGTAAGTGATAGATCAAGGTCATGTGATTGGTAAGTGATAGATCTGAGATTCAAACCTGGGCCTTCTGGTTTCAGAGTCTGTGGTCTTAATCATGATATCAGGAGTCCTTTTTGAGCAAGCTTATGGGTCATGCACTTACAAAGATGTGTGCCCAGAGAAGTTCAGTGTAGCATTGTCAGCCATCTCCCCAATTTGGAAACAACTCAAAACATCCATGAGACCAGGCAGGGCGGATTATGGCCCATCTCTAGGACGGAATATCACACAGAAGTTTTAAAGGTTGTCAACCATCCATTGCTTAAATAAAGATATATGATCTCAGCGTAGTATATCTGGTTTTGTTTCATAAGAAGGGAGGAAATAGTCGTAACAGAGATTGATCCATTCATAAATACATTTTTTTGTGTGTGTGGGGAGGAGACAGCTTACTGTGTATGAGGCCCTGTTGAAGGCACTGGGGATGCAGCAAGTTATAAAAAGAGGAGATACAGGGGAGCAGACAGGCAGAGAAGAAGAGAAATAAGACACTGG
This sequence comes from Mustela putorius furo, assembly GCF_011764305.1. NCBI lineage: Eukaryota > Metazoa > Chordata > Mammalia > Carnivora > Mustelidae > Mustela > Mustela putorius. The sequence goes on along the minus strand of NW_025421310.1, from coordinate 12,376,372 downwards.
GTAGTTTAGAGGGTGAATGGTAAAATGGAAAACTAGAGTGGGAAGAAGAAAAGGGATGGGAGATTTTGCAGTCTCCAGACAGGCAGCTTCAAGGAAGGCCTGTTAAGTGGGGCTAACATCTGAATAAAGACCTGAAGCAGTAGATAGTGAACTTGGCAGAAATTTGGGGACTTCCCCAAAAATTCGGTTATATATGTAGAAAAGGTCTTTGAAAAGCTGTTAACAGTAACCTTGTAAGGGACCAGGGATTAGAAGGTGCTTCCACTCTTCCTGTTTTGAGTCTCAAGATAAAATTGCCAGCAACCTCAGGGAATCTGGTCTGCCCACTTGTAACTGTCAACGCTTTTTATCAATTGTAATGATAGGTTCATTACATCGAATTTTTGGTTAATGCGTGTAACCCCCTGGCCTCTGTAACAAAATCCTGCGGATCCCTCTCTGAGCTTCCTTCAGTCCCTGTAATGCAAGACACTCACGCACCACAGGGCCTTTGCACAGGCCCTGTTGTCGGCCTGGACAGCCACCGCCTGTTATCCGGAGGCCTCTCTGTAAGGTATCTCCCACATTTCTGTATCTGTTATTTCGTATTTACTTGTGCCTCCCCTCACCAGCTCATCTCTTTGACCCGCTTCCTCCCCATGCACTGCACCTTCCCCCAGCCTGGCACTCAGTGCAGATTTAGAGAATGCAGGAAAGATTCAATCGGTTGATATTTTTAAGCTTCTACTCTAAGGTTTCATTGGCAGGAGCATGAGGGATTCCCCAGTCACCCCCAGCACAATCTGGCATCAGGAGTCTTTGCCTCGTGCCTGGTATCTATTTATTGGAACCAGGAAAGAGGAAGCAGGTAAAGGCCGGAAAGGGGTTGTTGTCTCCTTTCCCCGGAAGGAGGTAATCTAGGCCAAACGAAGTTGAGCAAGCTTCCAGAATACCCCTGTGGACCACCTAGACTCACGCCCACCTGCAACCGAGGGGGCGCGGCGCCTTTAAGGTTCCCGGAAACGGGCCGGCAGGACCGGAAGTGGCCCTCTTTAGTTCCCCTCTTCACGTGGTGCGGGCGGGAAGTGACGCGAACGGCCCGGGAGCTGCGGACGCGGAGGCCGACGGAGCCAGAGTAGCGGACGCCGCGGGGTCTCCGGGACAGGTGACCGGGGGAGGGGGTCGGGAGCGCTCCCGGAGGGGGCGGGGCCTGGCGTCCCACGTGGGGGGAGAGGGAGCGGGTGCGGGCGGGGCAGCGTACTCTGCGGGGGGGCGGGGACAGGACGCCCACATGGGAAGCTGGAGGGGCCCAGGTGGGGCGGGACGTCGGCGGGTGGGCAGGACCCGGGCGGGCCGGGCTGTGGGTGGGGCCGGGGCGTGGGGCTGTAAAGTTTTGCCCGTGCTGGGGGCGGAGCCAAAGTGTGGCCCAGAGAGCTAGGGGGCGGGGCTGGCACTCTGGCCGAAAGTGCTGGGGGAGGGGCCAGAAAGTTTTGCCTGAGCGTGAAGTGGCTCCAGATCGTCGGCCCTGACTTCCGAGGGTGGGGCCGGGGTCAAAAAGTTGTGGGTGGCAGGGGCGGAGCCAGGGTGCTGGCTGGGCATGCTGAAGGTGGAGTCAGAAAGTTTTGCCGGGTGTCTGAGCGTCCGCGCGGACGCTGGAGGCGGGGCCAGAACCTCGGTGGGGGTACTGGGGGCGGGGCCATCGTTTGACACGACGAGGCGGGGCTGGGAGGCAGGGGGCGTGACCGGGAGGTTGGCTGGGCAAATCGTAGGCGGGGCCGGTGTAATAACGCGAGAGTAGGGGGCGTGTTCAGGCTGTTGCTGTGGGACCCAGGGGGAGGGGCTTGGGGGAGGGCTGGGAGAGTCAGAAGCCGGGTCTGGTTAAAGACGCGCGTGTGGGCGGGGTCAAGGGATTAGCGGGAAAGGCGGGGCGGAGAAAGTTGGTCCTGGGGTGGGGCGGGGCCTTGGCCTTCCCGACCCGGTAGAGGCTGGAGCTTTTCCCTGCGAAGGCGCGCGCGGACGGGGAAGTTTTGTCTGCGTCGGGGCGGGTAGAGTATTCCCTGGGTTGAGCCAAGCCCAGGAAGCCTCGCCAGTGGACACCGGGCCTGTTTTGGGAATCTGCGGGGTTGTTGGGGAGGCAGCGGTACCTTTCTCCGGACGTTGGAGGCGGGGCTTGGACATCCCACAGGGAGGCCTGGGTTTAAAGTGCTCTCCCAGGTCAGGGCAAGGTGTAGGGTTCGAGCTTGTTTTTGTGTGGGGTTATTTTGAACCGTTCCTGGGAAAGAGGTGGGTTTAGACGGTTCACGGGGATGGAGGGGCACCGGAGTGGGCAAAGAAAGGTGGGCTTAGAATCTTCTTGTACAGATAGGGAGCGGGAGGATGTGTCTAAAGCACTCCGGAGATGGAGGCCTGGGTTAAAACTCCCAGCACCGGGGTCTTGAGTCTGGGCTAGAATCTTGTTTTGGAAGGGAGCAGTGTTGGATGTTTCCTTAAGCTGTAGGGTGGGACCAGAGCTTTCCCAAGGTGGGTGCGACTCTAGTGTTTAAGTAGGGAATGGGCACAAATGTCCAGAAGGTGGTGGACTCTAGATTTCTCCCGGTAGGGGTCGGGCTCGCACAAGAAGAGGGAATGGTGGTGAGGACTAGAATTCTCTTGTGGGTGCAGCTGGGGTTGTTCATGTGCATGTGTGTTTGGGAGGATCCTGGGTATGGGTGAGACGGAAGCAGATTGGGGAGCCATTGGCCTTAGTCCTTTTGTTCCCTTTGCCTTCAGGAACCCCCAGTGCTGTGTCCAGAGTCTACAGGGGAAGGTTGCTGGGACCCTGGCCCCATCTTGCCAGTGGAATGGTGAGATGGAAACTGGGCTCTCTAGAATCTACGCTTTGGGTCAGGGGCTTGGGAGGAGGGGACCCAGGACTCAGACCCTGGATCCAATGGCAATGGGTTGGGTATAGGTTTTTCTTACTGTTCTCAGTTGTCTCCTTCTCTCAGTCAGCCACACTGGATCTGAAATCGAAGGAGGAGAAGGATGCCGAGTTGGACAAGAGGATCGAGGCTCTTCGGCGAAAGAATGAGGCCCTCATCCGGCGCTACCAGGTGCCCTAGCCCCGCCCTGGGAGACCCCATCCCCTCTCCTCCCCGCAGTGAGTTTCCCTCACCTCTCCCTTCAAATCTTTTCATGGCTCCCCATCACTCTCAGGATAAAAGCCAAAGGCCTTAGCCTGCCATTCCTTCTTTCATTCCATCGTTCCATCGTTCATGCAGGAATACTTACGGGGCCTTCACTGCCAGGCTCTAGGCTGAGTGTGGCTGGACACACAGCTATGACTGAGACATCCGTGAGGTTATTCCAGACTTTACAGTCCAGAGTTCACAGTCCAGTAGGAGCACCGGCCGTTCCTCAGGCAGTGATGACCCGCAGTAGGCTGGGTTAAACCGCAAGAGATTAGAGGTCAGGTGGGAGCCAAAGGGGGCTCTTCACCCAGTGTGGGGGATACTTGGGAGGGCTTCCTGGAGGAGGAGATTCTGAGACCCGAAGGGTGAGTTAGCCAGCTGGAAAGAAGAGCTGTATGTGTTTCAGGCGGAGGGAACAATTTGTGTAGAAACTCGGAGCTTAAGGTTGGAAGGTCAGTGGAGGGATATTGACCCTGGCAGCCAGACTGGGAGTTTGGACTTTCTCTTGAGGGCACCGGGGAGCCCTGGAGGGCTTTGGAGCAGTAGCAGGATAAGGTCAGAGTAGCCTTTTAGGAAGAGCCCCCTGGCTGCTGTCTGGTGTTGGTTGGGAGGAGGGGATACTGGAGCCCAGAGACCAAGGAGGAAGGAGAGGAGGTGCCGGGCATGGGACAGGGCTTTTGGGAGGGCTCAGTGACAGGCTGTGAGGAGCGAGAGGTCACGATGCGGCTCAGGTCTTTGTCAAAAGTGCCAGGGTGGTTGGTGGAGCTCTTCCTGAAAAGAGGCCTGAGAGGAAGAATGGGTTTCATTTATTCATTTTTCATGCATTCATTCGTTTACTTTAAAAAAAAAAAAAAAGAGGCATATTGAGTTTCTGTTGTGTGTCATGGATGATTCTAGCTTTGGGGTATACATCAGTGAACAAAAGAGCCAGATACCCCTGTCCTCAGGTAGCATCTGTTGCATGGGGGAAGGCGGACAGTAGGCAAAATACATGTAATGCCGGGTAGTGAACAGGAGAAGGGCCAAGAGAATGGTAGGAAAGGTCAGGGAAGGCTTCTCTGAGAAGGGCACATTTCAGGAGCAGAAACCTGAAGGAGATGAGGGACTAAAGGCTCTCTGGGGTAAGAGTGTTCCCAGCAGAGGGGGCAGTAGGCGCAAAGGCCTTGAGGCAGGTCTGAGCCTGATATGTTCTAGGAACAGTGAGAAGGGCAGGGTCAGTGAGGGGGAGAAGGAGGGGGAGAGGGTAGGGGATGAGGTCAAGTGGTCATGAGGCCGGACCCTGTAGGGCCCCATAGGTTGTGGGGAAGCCTTTGGCTCATACTCAAGAGATGGGTACCCCAGGAGGCTTCTGAGCTAGAGAATAGCGTGGTGTGGCAGTGGTGGGGAAGATGCTGAACTGACCAGCTTTCCTGTCAAACTCAGGAGAGAGGCCTAGGTGGGGGCTAATCTTGGGGGGAGTTCAGGGGGCTGTGGGAATCCAGCTGGCACCAGTACCTCTGACACTCTCCTCCTGCTGTTTGGTTCTAGGAAATTGAGGAGGACCGGAAAAAAGCTGAACTCGAGGGAGTGGCTGTGACAGCTCCCCGGAAAGGCCGCTCAGTGGAGAAGGAGAACATGGCAGTGGAGGCGGTGAGCTCCGCACTGGGGTGGGGGACTCCTCAGGACAGAGAGGGGGTGAGCATGGAGACCTGGGGCCTGAGAGCTCTCCTGTGCTGGCTGCCTCAGCCCTGGGGCTGGTCTCCAGTCTCACCGCTGCTCTCAGGTTTGGGGGGTCCCAGTCTCCTCATCCCGGTGACTGTACTTTTCCTCCCTTCCCTCCTCCAGGAGAAGAGCTTGGGTCCCTCCCGGAGGTCTCCTGGGACCTCGCGACCTCCAGGGGCCAGCAAGGGAGGCCGGATGCCCCCCCAGCAGGGAGGGCGGGCAGGCATGGGCCGGACAGCCCATAGCTGGGAGGCCGGTTCTGGGGAGCAGTCTCGAGGAGGAGCTGGTGGCCGTGGCAGGAGGGGCCGGGCCAGGGGGTCCCCTCATCTCTCTGGAGCTGGAGATGCCTCAGCTGCCGACCGCAAATCCAAGGTAGAATCTCGGGATAGGCCGGGGTCATCCGGCAGAGGCCCTTACCCTTACCGTCTCGTTGCTCTTTGGTCCTACTCTCAACGTGGACCGGTATCTGTTTGTTGTCTTTCTCCACCTCTCCATCAGCTTTTTCAGTCCCCCCATCTGCTCTTTCTCGCTCTCATTCCTCCCTCCCTCCCCCTGATGGGTGCTTCGTGTGCTCTCCCTGGTTTTTTTTTTTTTTTTTTTTTTTGTTATCTCCCCTCCTGTTGCTCATTCTGGTGCAATGTTTCCGTCCAGTCCATGTGCGCTTGCTCGCTATCTTACTCTGTCCATCTCGCAGCTGGATTTCTTCGTGGGGAGCATTGATGTACCTGCAACTGCTCTCCCTCCCAGATGCGCGGGTCACGGGCTGGGAGACTGTCTAGCAGAGTGGCTCAGGGCCCACCTTGGACTTGGGGTCAACTTGGTTCAATTAATTCCCTGCCCTTGGGCAGCTCACTTCCCCCTGGGAGCTTCTGAAGAGAGTAAAGAGTCAGGTTTCAAGGGTATTGTGAACATTCTGGGACATCAGGCATCGAAGCCCTCCAGGGAAGCACTTGAAGAACATTACTTGCAGGTGTTTATGATTTGCACACGTTAAGCTGTTGTCCTCAAAAGACCTCAGGACACGTGGCTTAACCCGGGTGTAAGTTTATTTCTCCCCCGTATGCCAAGCTGTGGGAACGCAAATGTCCTCTCTGGCAACTTGGCTGTGTGCTCATCTAAAGTTCTGTTCCCACAGAAGAAGGGGAGAATGGATTGTACAGCGGAGGGGGGGCACCTCGCCATCTGCCAGGTTATTACTGCTGTTACAACATCATTTCTGTGACAGCTGTGGGGTGTTGTGGTCCCTGGCTCCTTTTCCGGGTGCAGGGGTCCCCTAGAAAGATTGGCGGCTGAGATCTATTACAGTGGGAAACGGAGGGGAGGAGGTGGAGGGGACTACATCTGGAGGGGATCAAATGCGGGCTCAGAAGTGATCTGGTCTGTTATAGCCACACCTTACGGTGCCCTCAATTCCTCCAGCATTGAATCCTGATGACAAAGGGCTGCCTACCAGGGACTCCCTGCCTGGGGTTTCTGTAGGTCCCCTCTGCCTTATACAAACCCCAGTTCCAGACCCCAGCAGGAAAGCGGGCGCCTAGTATATGCCACACCATCGGCACAGACAGCTGAGGTGCTTTGAGCTCCCTTAGTAGCTAACCGTTGCCCGGGGATGTGCCGGGAGCCAAATGCCCAGATGCCAGCCCGGAGCGGGCTTGGTGAGCAGGCCCGTCTGCAGAGAGTCTCCGGCCTGCTGTGGTTGTTTCTCTGCGCGGATGCTGACTCCCGGTGTCCCTGTCTCTGTGTCCTGCCTGCCCCCAGGAGTGGGAGGAGCGGCGCCGGCAGAACATTGAGAAGATGAATGAGGAGATGGAGAAGATAGCGGAGTACGAACGCAACCAGCGGGTCAGTGCCCTGGGTGTCCCTGTGGCGGGGTGGAGCCTCCTGGGCCCCCATGAGCTCTCCAGCCCCTCCTCCCCCACTCCCTGTGCCCGTAGGAAGGTGTGCTGGAGCCCAACCCGGTGCGGAACTTCCTGGATGACCCCCGACGACGCAGCGGGCCCCTGGAGGAGCCTGAGCGGGACCGGCGGGAAGGCAGCCGCCGGCATGGGCGCAACTGGGGGGGGCCTGACTTCGAGCGGGTGCGCTGCGGCCTAGAGCAGGAGCGGCAGGTGGGTGCCAGCAGCCAGGGCACCCTGGGTCGAACCCCAGTCTGCCAACGGCCTGTCCTTCCTGCAGTCACTCTTTTTTTTTTTTTTTATTTTTTTTTTATTTTTTTTTTTTAAAGATTTTATTTATTTATTTGACAGAGAGAACTCACAAGTAGATGGAGAGGCAGGCAGAGAGAGAGAGAGGGAAGCAGGCTCCCTGCCAAGCAGAGAGCCCGATGCGGGACTCGATCCCAGGACCCTGAGATCATGACCTGAGCTGAAGGCAGCGGCTTAACCCACTGAGCCACCAAGGCGCCCCTGCAGTCACTCTTGATGGGGGTTGCCAGGGGGGTGCCTGAGCACCAGGCCCAGGGTGGCCAAGACAGCGGGTGTGGGGGCAGCCTCAGCCTCGAGCTGATGGTCTGTTCTTGTTTGGGCACCGTCGTGCTTTCCTCTTTAGCTTTATGGAGCCTTTGGGCGACGTCCTCTCGCGAATGTCAATAGTGTTTATGGGACATTTTGGGTGCTGGATATGGACTTAGGTGCTAGGGCTTTTTCTTTTTCTTTTTTTTTTTCTTTCTTTTTTTAAGATTTTATTTATTTGAGGGAGAGAGAACGAGCAAGCAAGCACAAGCGGGGGTACTTGGTAGAGGGAGAAGGGGAAGAGACTCCCCACTGTGCTGGGAACTCGATCCCAGGACCCAGAGATCATGCCCTGAGCTGAAGGCAATGACTTTAATGACTGAGCCACTCAGGTGTCCACTGGGACTGTCTTAGGGCCAAGCTACTGCCCCAGTGGAATTGATTCGGGGGGGGGGGCTGTGTAAACCAACCTGCAGTGGGGTGTCAGGTAGTGCAAAAGGTTGTGAAGAAAACTCCATCAGGGAGAGAAACTAGAGAGGGTGCTCCTTGTGAGGGAGCGATCTGGGACGGCCTCTCCGCAGAGGTGCCTCTGGAGCTGACCTGGTTCTAGCCTCCAGCCTGTCGCCCCTTATGTTGGGCATGGCCCTACTGCTGAGTGCAGCAGGCACATGGGGGCTGGGTGGGCCGGCCTGGGGAATGGGGCCCTGACTGCCTGTCTGTGGGTGGGCAGGGCCGCCGGGCTGGCCTAGGCAGTGCTGGGGACATGACGCTGTCCATGACGGGCCGGGAGCGGTCAGAATATCTGCGCTGGAAGCAGGAGAGGGAGAAGATCGACCAGGAGCGGCTGCAGAGACACCGCAAGCCCACTGGCCAGTGGCGGCGGGAGTGGGATGCCGAGAAGACCGACGGGATGTGAGTGTCCCCTCTGCTCACCCCCGTTTGGCTCCTTGGCCTTGACCCTGACTTCCCTCTGTCTCTGTCTCTGGCATCCTGGCCGGGCTTGGCTCCCTGGTGCAGGCTGCACTCGGCTCCCCGTGGGATCGTTCTGGGGCTCAGGTGGCAGACGCTCTCTGGAGAAGTGCTGGGCGTGGCATTGGCAGGTGTGTGGGAGGGAGGGGGACACGCTCCCTGCCCTGTTGGCGACGGTGGCATTGCTGTGGCGGGAAACTAAGCTGATCTAGTTGGTGGTTTGTGCAGCAGTGCCCTGGCTAAGGGCACGGATGGAAATTCTAAATAGGGAAGGTGCAAGGACGGGTGGCCGGTGATGGGACCTTCAAACTGCATGCCCGCCCCCCCGAACCCACACCCCTCATCCGGGGGGCACCTTTACCCTTATCTGGCCGGGTCCCCTTTTGGGCCCCAGGAAGCAGCCTGTTAGTCCAACTTCAGGCGAAGCTCTTCCTTGTGTCATTGACAGGAGGGCTGGTCTCCGGACCGAAGAGCCAGGCATTGTTAGACCTGCAGTCATTGTTAGACCTGCAGCTGGAGTTTATTTATTTATTAATTTTATTGGGGGTGGGGTGGGGACAGAAGGTGAGACAAAGATAGTCCTCACGCAGACTCCTTGCTGAGTGCAAAGCCCCACGTGGGGCTTGATCCCATGACTCCAAAATCATGACGGGAGCTGAACTCAAGAGTCGAACGTCCAGCCGAGTGAGCCCCCCCCCCCCCGCGCCCCTGCCATTGTCGTTGTTATGCCGCTTCCTGCCCCGCTGCTCCGGAAGTTCTCACGCTGCCCTGTTCGGTTGGCGCTGGCTGGACAGAGAGGCTGTTGGCTGTGTGCCCAGTGTGCGGAGCATTCATTTCTGGATCAGGGGGCAGAGCTTGTGCAAGTGCGAGACTACGTTGCACAGATACTGTAGCTGACCCTTTGGAGGCTTTTAGGGAGACCTTGTCAGGGTTCGTCCCTTGTGTCTCTGAGGCAGCTTGCAGTCAGTCCATTAGCCCGTGCGTGCTTTGATTTCCATAGCTTTTTTTTTATGATTTTATTTTTTAAGATTTATTTTACTATTTAAGATTTTATTTATCTATTTGATAGAGATATAGTGAAAGAAAGTACAAGCAGGGGAGTAGCAGCCAGAAGGAGAAGCAAGCTCCCCACTGACCAGGCAGCCCGATGTGGAGCTCGAATCCAGGACCTTGGGAACATGATCTGAGCTGAAGGCAGACAATTAACCAACTGAGCCACCCAGGCGCCCCAGCAAAAAAAATTTTTTTAAAGATTTTGAGGGAGAGCAAGAGCATGCACGGCTAGTTGTGGAGGGTAGAGGGAGAGGGAGAAGCAGGCTCCCCACTGAGCAGGGAGCCCCACACAGGGCTTGATCTGGCTCTCACCAGGCTCGTTGACCAGAGCTGAAGGCAGATGCTTAACCGAATGAGCCACATAGGCGCCCCTGTCAGCAAATATTTATTGAGTCTCTTATCTGTGTCATGAAAGGTGATGGCAATACAGTGATGAACGAAACACTTCTGCCTTCAGGGAACCTCGAGTCGAGTTGGAAAGGTAGAAACTCGATCCAGGGGTAGGTCACAAAGAACAGCAAAGAACAGCAAAGAATATGGAGAGGGATGGAGGCTCTTGTTTTAGACTTTGGTGATATATGTAAAATAACATGTGATTATGTTAGGGGTTTAGGAGGGTCTGAGCTGAGGCCTGGAGGAGGTGAGTGTGCAGGCCACAGAAAAGTCTGGGGAAGTGTCCCAAGAGCAGCAGGTGCAAAGGCCCTGAGGTGGAGCTCTGTGTTTGGAGACTCTGTTTAGCCAGGGAGATGGGAGACAGTGATAGGAACAGAGGCCAGACTGGAAGCTAGAGATGATGTACTTCCTAAATTTTTGTTTTTTTGGGGTCAAATACTGACTTTTTTCTATTTGTCACTACAATGCCAAGTTTGCCTCTTGCCCATCCCCTGATTCTGTCTGCCTTCTAATCAGTGACCTCCTCTGGTTGACCATCTCTTCTTCTATGATCTTGATTTTTGACCCCGGCCCCCATCTGTCTCCCTATCTCTTCCCACCCCTCTTTCTCCCACTGTTCCCCCAGCTGCGTGCTCACCCCCTTTCTCTTTTTCCCAGGTTCAAGGATGGCCCAGCTGCTGTGCTCGAACCATCCCACCGCTATGGTGAGTGGGTGTCCTGGGGCGGGGGGTGCAGCTGGCAGGGCCCGGCACAGGGGTGACTTTGTGCCATGCCCCTGTCCCCAACTCCTCCCGGATTCTGTTGCAGATGACCAGGCCTGGACGCGGCCCCCCAAGCCCCCCACTTTCAGGGAGTTCCTGACCCAGCACAAAGCTGAGGTCAGCCGCAGGAGGAGGAAGAGTAGCCGACCCCAGACCAAGGCAGCCCCTCGTGCCTACAGGTGGGGGCACCCCTTCCTTTGGTGTGTGCACATCCTCGCACCCCCAGCAGGGCTTCTGGCTTGATCCGTGGTGGTTCTGACTCCTGCACGTGGGGGCATGTCTGTGCTGTCTCGCACCTGTCTTTTCTCAGTGCTTGACTCTCTGTGGGTCTGGCTCTTGTTTCTGGGGAGTTCAGGCCTAGCTCTCTGCTTTACCTCCATCTCTCCCTTCATCTCCATTTGCTTCTCTTCTGCCACCTGCCGCCCCTCCATCTGTCTGTCCCTGACACCTGGGGACACACCCCCCCATTTCCTTCTCGGCTTTCCCATGTGCTGGCTTCGCTCCTGGAAAGCTCCAGCCCCCTCGCGCCCTGAGTTGAATTTGGCAGCTTTTCTCCGGTGGAGGACCTGGAGGTGAGATGCCCCTTTTTCCTGGCCACCCGGGCCTCACCTCTTTCCTCTGTCCCCTCCAGTGACCATGATGACCGCTGGGAAACGAAGGAGGCAGTGTCCCCGGCCCCTGAGGCCCCCCAGCCCACTGCCCCTGAGGAGACAACCACGCAGGTAAGGCGGGCTCTCGTCGCTGGGGAGGGGGCCTGGGGGTGCTCGGGGCCCACCTCCTCTCCCCGATCTGCCTTGTGTTCCCCACAGCCGCTGGAGACCCCAGCTCCTCCTGCCCACCGGCCCCCTGAGGATGAGGGGGAGGAGGACGAGGGGGAGGAGGATGAGGGGGAGGATGAGGAGTGGGAAGATGTGAGTGAGGAGGAGGAGGAGGAAGAAGAGGAGGTCGAGGAAGAAGAAGAAGAGGCTGATGATGAGGAGGAAGAACCAGCCCAAGACCACCAACCTCCGGAGGCAGAGGCCACCAGAAGCCCTATGGGAAGCCGCACCGGAAGTCCCACCGGTGAGCAGGCTGACACAGAGCCGTCCAGGCCAGAGAAGCCCCCGCCACTGCCCCAGGCCCCTGCCACGCCTTCTAGCCCCTTTTCACCCCCTGGGGACCACCAACCCGTGTCTGACTGGGGTGAAGAGATGGAGCTGAATTCTCCCCGGGATGCCCACCCGGCTGGTGTCCTGTCCCTGGGCGAGGCCTGGCCTTTTGGAAATGCATGAAGCTAGCTGTTTGTTTGTGTACGCACGCGCTCCGGGGGTGCACTGGCTGTGGGGGCTGTCTGGGGCTGGGCCCCGGGACCATGGGTGCCCCACCGCCCTGGTGGCTGGGAAGACAGTCCATGCCTGTCTCTGGAATGCCCCGTCCCCAATAAAGAGTTCAAGTCCTCAAATGATACTCCCCAAGTGTGTCCTTGAACACCCCTCTCTCCCCCAGGGCCTTCTCTCTCAGGGTGGGGGAGAATTGGGAGGGGTAGGGACTTGACTGGGCCTCCTCCTTCCCCAGGAGGTGACCAGCCAGCCCCTGCCTCCCTGGAGAGTGGGCCCAGCCTCCCAGGAACCCAGAAAGCAGAGGAGGAAAGGTCTGACGCAGCTCCAGGTGGGGGAGTGGACGGGGCCCAATGGGGCCTGCTTCCTTCCTCTTTTTCTCCCTCTGGCGCTGAGGGGAGGGTTTGGGGAGAGTAGGACAAGAGTGGAGCTGGGTATGTGGGGCATAGCTGTGGACGTGGGGGTGAGGCTACAGTGCTAGGATCCTGCGAGACTGGGGCCAAGGTCAAGGCGGTGGAGCTAACTGGAGAATCTCGTGCTGGGGATTGAGTGGAGGGGGGGGGGGGCTGTGAGGAGGTGGAGCCGAGATGGGACTGGGATTTGGAGGCAGACCCCGGTGTCTGGGGATGTCCTCTAAAAGTAATGGGGTGGGGCTAGGTTCAAGGGGGCGGGGCTGAGGGCAAAATTAGGAATTTAAATAGGAGAGGGGTAGAAATACAGATTTAGCTGAGGGCAGGATTGGCTTTTTGAGGTCTAACCACGTAGGATAAATTAGAAACGCAGACTCCCATGAGAATGTTGGGCCCAAGGCTGCTTCCACCTCCATCAAACTAGGTTGCGATCCAGGGACCTCCCCAGGAGCAGGGTTAGAGTTTGGGGCAGAGCCAAGGAGATCTGGTTAGCACTCTTCGTGGGCAAGGGCAGAGAGGGACAGGTCCAATAAGGCGGGCGTGATGGGAGTCAGTTTATGCCTGTGGGAGTGTGAGGGGGGCGGCGGCTGGGGTGTGCGAGGACAGAGTTTAGGGTGACTACAATGATTTCATCGATTGTAAACAGGCTTCTGTTGGGGTACACGCAGCTTGTGGGTCCTTTGCGAAGATGAGGGGAGTCCGAAACCCATAAACCATTTAGCACGGGGCGACTGCAGCCGGGCTTAGTTGGGATCAGAGACAGAACTGGACGGGCGGGGGAGGAGGTGTCCTGGTGGAGGGCTAGGGAGACTGTCCCCTCCGCTGACTGCCTCTTCTTTCCTCAGAGGCGGGCACCGAGGGCCAGGAGACCGCGGAGATCACCGACTTCCAGAGGGTGCGTTTCTGCAAGGTGGTGGCTGCCGCTCCGCCACCGGGGGCCGCCCGCTGACCGCGCCCGCCGACCGTGGCCTCCGCGCTCTGCACTAACCTGCCGCCTTGCGCCTCTGTCCTCTGCTTCCGTCACACTCCCGCCAGAAGAGGGTTAAATGTAAGGGGGGCGGAGCCAGGGACCGTGAACGGGGTGGGGCCAGGGCAATAGTCCAGTCTCACGCTTCGGGGGGCGCCGTGGCACCGGGAGGGCTGAGACGCCCCCCCCTAATCACCCACCTAATGGAATCCATGGGGTGATAGATGCCGGTCCCCGGGCCTAGATTGTTGCCTCCCGGTTTACATCTGGGGCCTGGCAGATAGCTGGTGACTCTTCCACTGGACTCGGAATTACCGGGCCCCGTCGCCTATTAAACGCAGTGCTTCCGCTAACCTTTGAACTGTGTTTCTGGCAGGGCAGGATGGGTTGCTATGCTTGGCGGGCTTTTCCGTGGCGGAAGAGGCGGGAGGAAGGGGGTCTTCCTTTCTCCACCCCCCTGATACGTCTTCCCTCCCCTCCCCTCCTCCCGCAGGCCTCCCCGAATTCCTGAAGACGCTGCTGGGAGGGGACTGAAGCTTCCCCGCCTTGATGGGGTGGGGGCGGCAGGAGGGGGTTAGTCTGGATTCCCAGGCTGCGCTCTCTCCTCCCCGGAGACCGCTCTGAATCCCGTGACTTTAGGGAGAGGGAGAAATAGAGGGTGGTGGGGAGGAGTTGGGGAAGGGGCGTGATTGGGTTGTGGGGCCCAGCTGGGACTTCGGGGGTGTTTAGGCCTCAGGACACTAAGTACGGAGGAGGTCCTGCCGGGGGCGTGGTTAGGATGCCGGCGCCGGGCCAGAAGTCTGGCGGACGGAGTTAGAGCGCAGGATGGCCTTAGATGTGGATGGAGCGGCGAGAGCCGGTTTAGATGGGCGTTCCTAATGCGGGTGTGGGGTGCAGCCCTCGGTCGGGGGCGTGTTCAGTACGGTGCTAGAACTAGTGGAGTGAGGCGGAGGAAAGGGGTGGAGCCTGGACTAGAGAGCGCGAGTCCAGGGAGAGAAGAGGGTGGCTTCGAATGCAATAGATTTCGAGTCTGATTCGGAGAAAGGCAAGTTAGAAGCGGAGCGGGCCTGCGGGCTAAGGACCGGGGTGCTTTGTGAGGCTTGAACCTCGCAAGGCCGTGGAGCTCGGAGGCGGGGCTGGATGCATGGGAGAAGTCTAAATCCCGAAAGGGGATGGGGTTAAGGCTGGGGGAGGAGGCCAGAAAGGGGAGGGCGGGGCCAGGCTCTGGGCGGGCTCTCAGGTAAGAGGTGTGGGCATCACACCGAAGCGGGGCGGTAGTTGGAAGCGCAGGGAGCTATCTTTGCAGGCCCAGGGCGGGGTCAGAGCTAAGTGAGGGGTGGGGTCGGGACGCTAGTTAAGCCTTAGCTTGATGATGGTTGGCTAGAGACTGGGGAGGGGGCGGACCCAGAGCTCGGTGGAGACCCGCCCGTTTGGGGGCGTGACCATGCTGGCGGGGGCGGGGTTGGACGAGGGAGATTTAGAACGCGGAGGCGGTCCTCCGAGGGGGTGGGTGGCGGGGGCGGGGCCTGCGCTGGCTGCTGCGCGGGGCCCAGTGGGCTGCGGGGATGCGGGGCACGAGCTGCGTGGGCGGCGGCGGCGAGAGCCCGGGTGGCGCCGGGCTGAGCGAAGGCCCGCGGGGCCGCTGGCTGCGCCTCGCCCCGGTCTGCGCCTACTTCCTCTGCGTCTCGTTGGCCGCCGTGCTGCTCGCCGTCTATTACGGGCTCATCTGGGTTCCCACGCGGCCCCCCGCGGGCCCTGCCGGCCCGCCGCCCAGCGCGCCGTCCCCTCCGTGCGCCGCCCGTCCGGGCGTGCCGCCTGCCCCGGCGCCCGCTGCTGCCTCGGTCTCCTGCCTTCTGGGAGCCCCCGGCGGGCCACGACACCAGCTCGAGCTGCCGCGCAGCCGCCGCCGCCGCCACAGCGACCCCAGCCGCCGCCCGAACCGTCAGACACCCAGAGAGACGCCGGAGGCTGCGGGGGGGCGAGGACCCGGGTAACCCTCCCTTCCAACCCAAGCTGGATCGCCGCCTCTCGAGAGCCCGCGCCCCCACGGCGGATGCTCCGTTACCCGGTTGGGCCCGGGCTCCCTCTTCATGACTTCGCCTAGCGTCTCCGGAGTCGTCATCCAGAAGAATGGGGGTGGGGGCGCCAAGGGGAGCTGGCCCGGGGCCTCGCTCCTCTACCGTCAGGCCGGGGTCCTCCACCATCTGGCAGAGCCCATCCTGACCTCTGCTTCCTGACACCCTCCCTAGTATTTTGAGCATAGAGCCCACCGCCCTTCTGTCTCAATCTCCGTGTCCATGTCCTTGTGCAATAAATTCCAGCCCCAACTGCCCGGTGCTGTGTTGTATTGTTTGCGAGATGGCTCTACTTTCAAGTTTATGAGGGGAAGGCCTTACCCGCGTCTGATCTTCATTTCTCTTGCCCTGGGTGGATCGGGTGGCTTCTCCCCTGACCTGGGTGGGGGTGAGGTGTGTGTTCTTCTCTCGCCATCATGTGGTTTTTGGGCCTGGGAGGAGGCTTCTCTGCAATGGGGCAGTTGAAGGTCAGACAGTGTGAAGGACCTCACAGCTCTGCGGATACTTGGGGCAGAAGAGGAGGGCGTCTGGAGGGAGGTAGAGGGTCTGCCCTCCTATTACAACACAGGAGATGAGGGGAGAGATGGGATGATTTCAGGCAAGAATTAGGGTTTGGGGGATTGTGACTACTATAATTACAATGTCAGGGATAGAAGCTCAGTCACCCTGAGACGTCAGGATGCTACTGGAAGGGACTGAGGCCTTCATCCTGGGGTCTGAGAGAGGAGGGTGGACAGGGGTGGTAGTGGGCTTCTCTGCCTCCCTGGAAATCACAGAGGAAGTTACCAGCGCTGTGCTGCCTTTGAAGAGGAGTACAACCTCCCTGGTCTCCATCACTCCTGATGGACAGAGGCAGAGAAACTTAGGTCCTGCTGAAAGAGTCAAAGGTAGTTTAGTCTTTCTTCCTACCCAGAAGACAGGCCTGGCTCTGGGCAGAACATTGGACCCTATAGGCAGGAAGCAGTTTTCCTGTCTAGCCTCGTCCCTTGAACTGGGACTTTCCCAGAAGAGTGAAGCTTAGCCTCCTCCCTCAGGCTGGGACATCTGTGGATGAGGACTGGGCTGAGGATGTCAGTCATTCTGGTTGCCTGCCTTCCTCCCTTCTACCCTTCCAGCACCACTTCTCAGAGGGGGTCTCCAGATGGAAGGGGAACCCAGGAAGACAGCGCCCCTTTATAGTTAGCACAGGTGATGGTTAAAGAGCACTGATTCTAGGGCCAAGATGCCCAGATTCAAATTCCCGCTCTTCCTCCTCTCACTGGCTCTGTGACCTTGGGCAGGTTCCTCAACCTTTCTGGTCCTGTAAAGCGAAGATGATAATAGTACAGAGTTTCAGTGAGGATTAAATAAGCTAGTGATCTGCCTGGAGCCTTTTGAACAGCATCACATGTTCTTTCTCTCCACCCGCTTCTGTCCCTCAGGGATTCAAAAACTCCAGCCTGGATCCCAAGGGACATCAAGTCAATCTGGAGCTTCTGGAGACCAGCAAGTGGTGAGTTGGAGGTGGGGACTGCTGCTGCCTCTCTGTTCCCCCGGGACTGTCTTTCTAGCTTCCTGCCCTCTTCTCCCCAGCTCCATTTCTCCCCATCCCTCAGTTTCTCTTCCTGTCTCTGTGTCTCCCTCTCTACCATCCTCTCCCGCCCTCCTCTCATGTGTCTCTGCCTGTCTTCCCCTGACCTGTCTCAGTGTAGCATTGGCCTCTGTCCCTCACTCGACTCTCTGACTCACACTCTTGCTTTTCTCTCCCTTTCTTCTCCCTCTCCCATTTTGCCCCCACAGGCCCACCTTGCTCTCCCACCCAAACTACTTTCTCATTTCTTCCCTGGTTTAGCCCCCTCTGCCCTATCACCTCCCCTGTGCTGGTCTCTCTTCATGATCTCTCAGTCTCTTTTTTGGCCACTGTCTCTTAATTGTAGGCTTAGCAAACATTTACTGCGCCTTTATGATGTGCGAGGCATTATTTTAGGCACTGGGATCACAGCCATGAACAAAACAGGCAAAACTTCCTGCTCTCCAGGGAGCTGACATATTATAGGAGACAGACAAAAAATAGGATTAATAACTTAGATATATGTTATGTTCAGTCATAAGAAGCACCAAGGAGGACAATCATCAGGGTCAAGGTGACAGAGTGGGATGGAGTTGCTGGTCACTGGGCAGAAGTGAGGGCAGGGCCTGCCGATCTCTGAGGGAAGCTTGTGCCAGGAAGTTGAAACAGCAAGTGCGGTGGCCCTTAGGCTCAGGTGCTTGGCTTGTTCAAGGAACCACCAAGAGGCCAGTGAGTGAGCAGAGTGAGTGATGGGGAGAGCAGGAGGAGGTGAGCAGAGAGCGAAGAAGGGGACTGATTGTGCAGAGCCTTGCGGGCTGCCCTGAGGGCTTCGGCTTTTGCTTGGAGTGAGGTGAAGCCATGGGAAGTCTGTGAGCTAAGGAGGGACAGAGCCAGCTTAGCTGTCAACAGGACTTTCTCATTGCGGGGTGGGAAGGAGCGGTACGCGGTGAGGGTGGGAGCCAAGTGGGGAGCCCAGGGGGGGAGCCACTCCCGTGGTTCAGGTGAGGGAGGGACGGTGGTGGCCAATGGTGGGTCGATCAGGATAAGATGGTGGCCTGGAAGAAAAGTGGGTGGTCAAAATCCGTGGTGTGTGTAAAGTACACGAAGCATAAAAGTACCATTTAAACCATTTTAATGGAGCACAGGGTTTTGCAACCATCGCGCCTCCACCCCTCTGGTTGCCGTGAGAGGAGGGAGAGAAGGAGGGACTGGGCCAGAGGGCCTGAGGCTGGCACAGGGTCCCGAAGGAGTCGGGGTGGCGGTTTGTTTCTCGGGGTCCTCAAGCAAAGGCTGCCCATCAGAGTGCTGGGTGGGGTGGTAGCGGGCGGGCACTAGTACCCGCCATGCCGTCGCCGGGAGGAGCCTCAGGGAAGCATGGCCTTGGCCCCAGCACGGTGGCGCTGTCGGACAGCTGGGCCCTCAGCAAACCGTTTCTGGTTCTTTCTCTGTATAGAGTCAGCCTCATGCCCGAGCGGCTTCGCAGGGCGCCTCCCTGAACTCCTTCCCATCCCTCGGAGGGACGGAGGCCTGGCCCCTATTGGTGTACTGAAGGACCTTCCTTCAGTTTCATTGGATCAGTGTATGTCACATGACAAACCTGGAGCCAATGCCTGAGCCTGAGCCAACGGTCAGGTGCGGTTGGTTAAGCCTTGGGTTCAACCACTTTACTGGCAAGTGAAGGCGGGATTACTCGGATGGTTTAGGCCAATCAGGACCCATCGCTGGATCAGGCCAAAGTCCGTAGACATCCCTTCTGCAGCCGAGCTGCAAGGGGTGGGACTGCCAGGAGGGGGCGCCGAAGGGTCGCCGTCTGCCCAGTCACCACCTCCCCGGGGATGGAATCCCAGGTTTACAATCCAAGCTGGAATCTAAGTGCCTGCACTTGCGAGGGGTCTGCTAACAGTACCCCTTGTCCCTTATCCACAGTTCCGAATTTGTAAAAGCTGTGACAACCGAGAAATATTTCTTTGGGGGTAATTTTGGCCCACGTGGTGGCAGGTGAACTAATAGGAGTTATTTACGCTCTTTATTTTATCTCCTTTTGGTGTGAATTTTCACACGTGTTTTGCTGCAAATATATGAACATGTCTGATGGGGAGGGGGCTGCCTCAGGCCCCTGGGAGTGTTACGCAAAATATAGCATTAGCTCAGAATTGCCTTTCTAAAACTGGAGCAGTTCTGAGTTCTGAAATGCATCCGTCCCCAAGGACTTCAGCTAAGGGATCGTGGACCTCTAATCGGGCATGCTGCCAAACCTAGATTCATCTTAATTACTTGTTCAACATTTATTTAATGGCTTTGGGAAGAAACTCATTTTCCATTACAATAAAAAAAGAGAGAATGGGGGTCATTTACTAAGTGCCTTTTGTTAATCATGCTATTTTTAGTGTCGTGTGTGTATGCGTGTGTGACTGTGTGCCCATATGTGAGGCTGGGTCTCTGTGTTACAGTATTGCTGTGTGTGTTTGTGTATGTTTGTGTATGTGTGTCTGTATGAGAGTTTGTGTGTGTGAAGGCGTGTTTGACCGTGTGCGTGTGTGTGTGAGTTTAATCTTGTGTGTGTGTGTGTTTGTGAGAGAGCACTGAGTTGTGTCCGCTACAAAATTACCGAGAAATTTCGCGCCGTCAAGCAATACCTCGTACTTCCACTAGATGTCGCCTGTCTGCTTCGGCCGGAAGAAACATAAAACTACATTTTTTTTGCCTTTTAATCGGGAATTGGTTGATTCTGGCAGAGATGTGTCAGGGACAGTTAGCTCAGGCTCAGCTCAGTTGCTCACAGAGCAGAAGTTCTCAAACTTGTTTCTCTTAGGATTTTTTTTTTAACAATCTTAAAAATTACTATTATTAAAGATTTTATTTATTTATTTGTCAGAGATCACAAGTAGGCAGAGAGGCAGGCAGAGAGAGGAGGAAGCAGACTCCCTGCTGAGCAGAAAGCCCGATGTGGGGTTTGATCCCCAGATCCTGGGATTATGACCTGAGCTAAAGGCAAAGGCTTTAACCCACTGAGCCACCTACGCCCTCCTACAGCCTTAAAAATTATTGAGGACCCCAAACAGCTCTTGTGTATGTGAGTTGTGCCTATTAATATTTAGTGTTAAATTAAGGCTGAGAAGTTCAAGGGGCGCCTAGCTGGCTCAGCGGGTGGAGCCAGTGGCTCATGGTCTCTGGGTTGTGGGTTTGAGCCCGACATTGGGTATGGAGATTACATAAAAGTAAAAAAAAAAGACTGAGAAGTTAAAAAATTTACTTATGGAGTCATTTAAAATAACCATAATAAATTCATTACATTTTTGGTAAATATTTTATTGTGGCAAAATATATGTAACGTAAAATTTACCATTTTAAACATTTTAGGTGCACAGTTAGTAACATGAAGAACATTCACACTGTCCTGCAAGGATCATTACCATTCCTTTCCAGAATGTTTCCATCTTCCCAAACTGAAACTCTGTACCCATCGAACAATGCTCCCCATTCCCCCTCCCCCCTTCCTCAATCCCAGGTAACCTCTAGTCTATTTTCTGCCTCAGAGTTTGCCTGTCCTATGATCTCATATAAGCCTCATATTATGTGCCTCAGAGTAATCCAATATTTGTCCTTTTGTATCTTTCTCATTTCACTTAACATCCTGTGGTCAAGTTTCATCCAAGCTGTAGCATGTGTCAGAATTTCCTCCCTTTCTAAGGCCAAGTAATATTCCATTGAATGTATGTATCACACTTGGTTTATCCATTCATCTGTTTTTAAATTTTTTAACTTTTTTTGAGAGAGAGCATGAGCAAAGTGGGGGGAGAGGCAGAGGGAGAGGGAACGAGAGAATGTTTTTAAAAAATTTATTTACTTATTTGACAGACAGAGATCACAAGCAGGCAGAAAGGCAGGGAGAGAGAGGCGGGAAACAAGGTCCCCACTGAGCAGAGAGCCCAGTGTGGGGCTCGATCCCAGGACCTGAGATCATGATCTGAGCTGAAATCAAGAGTCAGACGCTTAACTGATCCACCCAGGTGTCTCTCTTGCTGGACATTTGGAAACTCCTTGCATTTTAGCATAAACAACATTTTAAGTGCTATGTTCGGGCGCCTGGGTTGTTCAGGTCATGATCCTGGGGTCCTGGGATCGAGCCCAGTGTCTGACTCCTTGCCGGTGAGGAGTCTGCTTCTCCCTTTCTCTCTGCCTGTTGCTCCCCTTGCTTGTGCTCTCTCTCTGTGTCAAATAAATAAATACAATCTTAAAAAGAAAGAAAGAAAACTGCTGTTTTCCAAAACAAAAAAATTTAATGAGAAGAGTGGCATTATTTCACATTTTTGAGAATACTTAATGTCTAGCTCAATAAAAGACAACTGGATTCTCAGAGCTGCTTCTGCATTCGATCTGTTGCAATGTTACAAGTCATGTAGCCTCCGGAAGAATCTGGGTGAAGTCCAGCCAAGTCATGGGAAGTCCCGAGAATGGGTTTTCCAAGCCTGTTAACCCTCCAACCACATCATCCTGAAACTTACACAGTTGTAAAACCGCCTTCAGCCATCCAGATCCTGTACATTTAACATCTGGCGCTGGGTACAATTTCTGACAACATTCCCAGCACACTCTTGCTATGTGGCCCATGGATCCTAAATAAAATAATCTGGCCATCCCATAGTCACGCTGCCACTATGTAATGATGTTGAGTCTGTGGGTATACAGCTGGTAACTGTCAGTTTCCTCATTGGGTGATCAAGAATGAAAACCTGTGTGTGACCCACACATACGGATGTTTATTTAGCACAGGCATCTGGGGGGGGGGTCGGCTGAGGGTCAGCTGATCGTGCTTGGAAGGCTCTGCTGATCTTGGCTGACCTCTCCTCTAAATCTGAGGTTATCTGGGTCTTGACTGATTGGGTCTGGGCTCCAGTTGGGTGGCTTGATGATCCTGGCTAGGTTCTCTCAGGTGTTGGTGGGTAGGCTGACCTTGGCTAGCCTTGGCAGGTGCATCCAAAGCATGGGACCCACGGGCTATCCCAGGAAGGTTCTTCTAGCAACAGCAGCTGTGTGAGCCCAACTGCATTTCAAGCCCCTGCTTGGGTCCTGTGTGCCTTCCTCCTGCTGGCCAAGCAAGTTGCATGGCCGCTTGGTATAAAGAGTGGGAAGGAAGTACATTCCTTCCAAGGAGATGAGATGGATGGAATGACTACTTGTGAAAGTAAGTTGAGCTGTGCAGATGGACCCATCCCAGCCAAGGCTGTCCTAGGGGGAGGCAGGGGGATGGGAGGACCAGGACACTGTGCTCAAACCTGAAACTGAGAATCCAAGTCCGGGCGTCCGGGCGTCCGGGCAGGGACGGTGTAAAAAGGCACTGAGGTTAACATCGCACCCCAGAGAGGTAAAGGGTAATTGACGGAGCGGTAAGTGTGTGTGTCACAGGGTGCGTGTGTGTGTAGATGAAAACCAGGCAGTCTGACTCTACACCGGGCCGGTTTCCCTGCTCCTTTTGCTTCTCAGCCCAAACCATATGGAAAGCCCGAGTATAGGTACTCTGGCTGGAAATCCCACTGGTGGGGCACCTGAGTGGCTCATCTGGTTAAGGGTCTGCCTTCAGCTCAGGTCATGATCCCAGCCCCATGTTGAAGGGAGAGATTACTTAAAAATAAAATCTACAAACAAACAAACAACTACCTTCTGCCTTTTCCCCTTCCTTCCTCCATCCCCTCCCTCCCTTCCTTCCTTCCTTGCTTCCTAAGTGGGCTTCACACCCAGTGTGGAGCCCAGTGTGGGGCCTGAACTCACCACCCTGAGATCAAGACCTGAGCTGAGATCGAGTCAGGTGCTTAGCAGACTGGGTCCCCCCAGGTGCTCCGAATTTGCCTATTCTAGATATTTCATTTAAGTAGAATGTTTCATATCATATTTATTCTTCTGTGTCAGGCTCATGTCCCTTAATATGATGTCTTTGAGGATTGTTCATGTCATTGTAAGTATCTGAACTTTATTTCTTTTTTATGGGGGGATAATCTATTTATACCTCATTTTGTTTATCCATTCCTCTGTTGATGGACACTTGGGTTGTTCCCACCTTCTGGCTATTGTGAACAACGCTGCAATGAACATTGGCCGGCAAGGTTCTGTTTGAGTCCCTGTTTTCAAGTCTTTGGGTTATTTATCTAGGGCTGGCATTGCTGGGTCATATAATAATTCTATGTTGAAGTTCTCTTTTTGTGAAGATTTTATTTATTTATTTGACAGACAGCGATCACAGGTAGGCAGAGAGGCGGGTAGAGAGAGAGAGGGGAAGCAGGCTCCCTGCTGAGCAGAGAGCCTGACGCGGGGCTCCATCCCAGGACCCTGAGATCATGACCTGAGCTAAAGGCAGAGGCTTTAACTCACTGAGCCACCCAGGCGCCCCCTATGCTGAAGTTTTTGAGGGACTGCCTGTTTTCTGTAGGAGCTGTAGCCCATGACCTTTTAAATCCCTAAATTCCCTGTGTTAGATCCCTTTATGCTTAAAATACCTAGAGTGGTATATATATATTTTAAAGATTTTATTTATTTGATGGAGAGAGTGAGAGAGCACAAGCAGGGAGAGCAGCAGAGAGAGAGGGAGAAGCAGACTCTGCTGAGCAGGGAGCCCGATTCGGGGCTTGATCCCAGGACCTGAGGTCACGACCTGAGCTGAAGGCAGACGCTTAACTGATTGAACCACCCAGGCACCTGGGCTTGTTTTCCCCTTAGATTTATATGAAAGAATAGGATCACAGCTGTTCACCAGTGGCACTAGTAAAACAAAAAGATTGGCTCCAAACCACCCTCTCTATCTACACCGTTTGCATTGGGACTTTGCAGTTCTTGCCCTCAGTGTGGGGAGTCAGTTTCCCTACCCCTTAAATTTGGGCTGGCCTTGATCAATAGAAAGTGATACGGTGTCAGTCTTGATTCTGGGTCTCAAGAGTCTGTGTCTTCTGTTTGTTCTCTTAGAAAGTGTCCACTGTCATGGGAGTCATTTTGGGCTCACCTGCTGGAGGACAAGAGACTGTCCTAAGTCACCCAGCTGATATCCTGCCAACTCCCAGAGACAGAGGCACCTCCAGACCCCAGCTGAGGTCATATGTGGTGGATGAGCTCATCCAAGACCAAAAGACCCATACAGCTAACCCACAGACCTGTGAACAACAACAAAGGTATTGTTTGAAGCCATTCATATTTGGAGATATTTATTACATGAGGGCTGCTAGAGTGAATTACCAAAGGCTGAGCGGCTAAAACAACAAATATTTATTCTCATGGGTTTGGAGGCTAGAAGTCCATGATCAGGATGCCAGCAGGTTCCCACGTCCTGCTTTGCAGTCGGCCATCATCTTGTGGTGTCCTCCAGTGGCAGAAAGAGTGAGAGTCCCTGAGATCTCGTGTGTAAGAGTACTGACCCTGGGGGCACCTGGCTGGCTCAGTTACTGGAGCGTGTGGCTCTTGATCTTGACGTTGTGAGTACGAGCCCCACGTTGGGTGTGAAAGTGACCTAAAAAAATAAAATTTGGGGGGCACCTGGGTGGCTTAGTTGGTTGAGGTCCAACTCTTGGTTTTGGCTCTGGTCTTGATCTCAGGCTCATGGGATGGAGCCCTGCATTGGGCTCTGTGCGCAATGTGGAGTCTGCTTGCATTCTTTCCCTCTCCCTCTGGTCCTCCCCTTGCTTGTGCATACACGATTTCTTGGATAAATTAAATCTTTGAAAAATAAATAAAATCTTTAAACAAAATAAAGGCACTGATCCCATTCATGAGGGCTCAACTTTTGTGATCTCATCACCCCCTAGTCCCTGCTTCCTGATTCTATCACACTGGGGGATAGGGTTTTACCATACAAATGTGGGAAGGGACACAAGTATTCAGTCTATAACAATAGCAATAGTTAACTGATACACCCTGGGCTCTTCATAGCTCCTCCTAGAGCGACAGTAAAGGTCTGGCAACATGTTTAGCCTTTTTCATCCAGTTCTCTTTTAGGGCGATGCCCAGAGCCTGAGAAATCTCTCTGTTGTCTATCCTTGCTGCCCAGATGCCTGGGGCTCGGGACTGTGGGTCACTGAAAATTTTCTATCAGAGGACGGAAGCAATGTAGGTGACCACCTAGGAAGCGCTTGCTCTGAATTTGATAAGGACCAAGGGGAGTGTCTCTTGTTATCTGCTTTCTGCTTGACGATGTTCTGTCCCCCACTTCATTGTGATAAGAAGAATCAAATGTTTTTGTCAAGAGAGAAGGGACAGCTGTAACTCTGGAAGCTCTTAAGGCAAAATGTCAGGCAGGGGGCAGGGAGGTGACAGGGGATGGTGCACTGAGACATTGGGGGAAGGGGGCTGTGGCACCTTGGGTAGTGGGGAGTCTCTGAGGCCAAAGGTGAAAGAGAAATGGAGGTGTGAAGAGATGTCGAGATGGGGAGATGGAGGGATGCCTGGGTGGCTCAGTTGACTGAGCGTCTGACTCTTGATTTTGGCTCAGATCATGATGTCAGGTTTCCAGGATCGAGTCCTGCATCAGGCTCCTTGCTTAGCAGGGAGTCTGCTTCTCCTTCTCCCTCTGCTGCTCCCCCTGCTCATGCTCACTCACTCCCTCTCAAATAAATAAATAAAATCTTTAAAAAAAGAGAGAGATGGAGAGATGGAGATATGGAGAGAAGTGGAGGGAGAGAGGTTCCGAGGGAGACAGAACCCTTATAGAGTTGGGAAGGAGGGAGACTGAAGAGAGGAGTAGAGGAAGGGCTGTGATATGGAAAGGAAAAGTGGTCAGGGGCTGAGGAGGAGAGAAACAGAACAAAAGATCAGGAGGAAGACAGGAGACTGAGAGGGGGAGAGGGAGGATAAGGGAAAGAAGAAGAGATGGAGTGAAGAGAGAGAAGGGGATGAACATGCCAAGGTAGAAGGGAGAAGGTCAGATGGTGGGTCTGATGGGATGAGGCTGGAAGGGCCGGAGTTCCCTGGAAGTGGCTCAGAGACACGAAGCAAGCGAGGGTCAGAGGGTATGGAGAGCCCCCCAGAGGCTGGGTGAAGGAGAGACAGGGAGGTGGGGGGAACCCAGGGAGAGGCAAGGACACTGAGAGACCGTGACACGGAGCAGGGAGGAGGTCTGGGGCTGAAGGAAGACCTGGATGGAGGAGGAACGAGAGGCTGGATGGTGGACAGAGGCCAAGGGAAGAGGGATGGAGAGAAGGAAATGCTGAAATCTGGGCTGACTTAGAGGAGGATGACGCACTAAGAAGAGAGGGGATGAGAATTCTGAGAAAGAGACAAGCAGGTGGTGTGCAGTTAGCCATGGAGAGAGCCAAACCAAGAAATGGAGCAGCATGTGGAGTGGGGTTGGCTGGGAAGAGAAGGGGTGAGGCAGGGAAGTGGAGAAGAGAGAGAAGGAGACAAGGAAACTGGGGAGGGGAAGTCCTGGGGGGTGGGTGATATCTGGGTTTGGGGAGTGGAAAGAAAGCTGAAGATGGAGAGCAAATGGAGGTAAAGCTTGGGAATTCTGAGAGGGTCAGAAGCTGAGAGATTCCCCCCACCCCCCCGCAAGACAGGAGCATCTGTTGCTCATCCCCAAGACAATGCTTGTGTTTAGTGACTTACAGAACCTGGAAGAGCTGTTATCATCGTGTTCATGACTTATCACAGGGCAAGGAGAGAGGTTCGAGTCAGCCAAGGGGAAGGGTGTGCAGGGTGGCATCTGGGAGAGACCAGGCGTGATCTTCTGCTTGTCTATCCCCACAGAGTTATGGGGACAGTGCGCACCTTTCCTGGCAACATTATGTGACCACACGCACATGGTGTACTGCCAGCCAGGAAGGCTCCCCTGAGCCTCGGCATCCGGAGCTTTTGTTGGGGGATCAGTTACCAGGGCAGGGAGCACCGGGGGGCCATGCTTTTGCCTACCACCCCTACAGTGGGCTACAGCTTTGCCAGAAAAAGGAATGGGCTATACGTGAACCATGATGGATGACCAGAGCATGAATGAAAGAAGCCAGGCAAGGCAAATCCCCTCCTCCTGGTCGATTCTATGCATATGTACAACATTCTAGGAAATGGAAACTAATCCCTTGTGCTGGAAGGCAGATCAGTGGTTTCCTGAGGGCAGAGGGTGGAGGGGAGTGATCAGTTACAGAGAAGCCCAAAGAACCTTCTGGGCATTATGGAAATGTTTGTTAACCTGACTGTGGTGAAGGTTTCACACATTTCATTCTCGAGATGTGCTGAGGGCACATCAATTCTACTTTAATGAAGTTTAAAAAAGAGCACATAGCAATTCTGTTATATACTCCAATGGATTTAGCAAGAAACAAATTACATGTCTTGCTTTGGTTTTGCATCCTCAGCTTTCACTCAATTCCACAAGCACTACAGTCACATAAAAAGCTTCATTATGGGGGAACCTGGGTGATGCAGTCACTTGAGTGTTGGACTCTTGGTTTCTGCTCAAGTCATGATCAGGGTCGTTGGATCCGAGCCCTGCGTCTGGCTCCATGCTCAGCAGGGGAGTCTGCTTGAATTATCCCTC
Source organism: Mustela putorius furo (assembly GCF_011764305.1). Taxonomy (NCBI): domain Eukaryota; kingdom Metazoa; phylum Chordata; class Mammalia; order Carnivora; family Mustelidae; genus Mustela; species Mustela putorius. Next base: position 12,349,072 of record NW_025421310.1, on the reverse strand, counting down.
TGCCCCTCCATAAATAAATAAATCTTTAAAAAATAAATAAAAAGCTTTACTATGGTGAGGTGTTTCTCATTTGATCATAACATTCTGACAACAACCCTATGCACTATATATTTTTTGCCCTCGTTTTATAGATGTGGATGGGTGCAGAGGGGTCAAAAACCTGTCCAGTCACATACAAAGGTTTATCTGCCTGCAAAGACCTCCATGAATTTGGAATTCTGTTTTTAAAATTGAGGTAAAATCGACATATCACGTTACAGGAGTTTCAGCTGTACAACCTAACGATTCAGTATTTGTATGTATTGTAAAAACGATTGCCACAATAAGTTCAGTTAACATCTGTCACCATACATACATAGTTAACAATTTTTTTTTCCTTTCTGGTGATGAGAACTGTTAAGATCTACTTCCTTAGCAGTTTTCAAATATATAATCTATTATAATTATAATAATTATTATTACTTATTATTTTAAGATTTTATTTTTGAGTAGTCTCTATGCCCAAGATGGGGTTTGAACTTACAACCATGAGATCCAGAATCACGTACTCTATGGACTGAGCCTGCCCAGGCACCCCTATAATACACTATTATCTATTATACTCATGGTACTGTACCTGGAATCCATGGGACTTAATGTATTTTATTACTGGACGTCTGTACCTTTCGACCACCTTCACCCCGCTTCCCTGCAACCACCAGTCTTTTTTTCCTGTATTTTAAAAAATATTCACATGTAAATGAGATTGTGCAATATTTGTCTGTCTTTGACTCATTTCAGCTTTATGACTTCAAGGTCCATCTGTGTTGTCATAAAAGGGAGAGGTTTTTTTTTAAGATTTTATTTACTTGAGAGAAAGAGTGCATTTGAGAGAGAGGGGGAGAGAGCATGAGCATGGGGAGAGACAGAGGCAGAGGGAGAAGCAGACTCCCTGCTGAGCAGGGAGCCCGATTCGGGGCTTGATCCCAGGACCCTGGGGTCATGCCTGAACCCAAGGCAGATGCTTAACTGACTGAGCCACCCAGGTGCCCCTCTTATCTGTGCTTGATGCATATCAGTATGTATGTCCTCCCCAAACAAGATAAGAGTCTAAGTGTGATTTGGCCATCCTTCCATCTACATCCTGCAACTCCACACCCCCCCCCCCCCCCCCCCCCCGTTTGACATCAGTGAGTTTTATCTGCATTTGTGTGGACAAGCATTTATTTTTGTGGTCACTACTTATTTTGTTTCTCACCTTGTTTCTAAAACTTGTCACTTCCTCCTGAATTAACCCCTCTTCTTGTTTGTCCTGAGTTCTTCCAAAGAGGGTCTATGGGAGGGGAGTTTTCCGAGTTTTTGAGTATCCCCTTCATTCATCTGGTTATACAATCCTTGTTCAGTCTTTCGTCACATGGGGGATGTTACTGTGTTATCTCCTAGCATCTAGAGTTGGTGTGGAAACGTTGGATGACAGTCTGATTTGTATTCTTTCTTGTGGGAGGGGGATTTCCTTTTTTTTTTTTTTGTAAGATTTTATGTATTTGTTTCAGAGAGCGTGAGCAAGACAGAGAAAGCATGAGCAAAGTGGGAAGCAGCAGGCAGAAGGAGAGCAGGGAGCCTATGGGAATAGATCGATCCCAGGACTCTGGGATCATGACCTGAGCTGAAGGCAGATGGTTAACCAACTGAGCCACCCAAACACCCCTGTACTCTTTAAAAAAAAAAAAAAAGTCTCCCTTTTCTGGAGACGTTTGTGGTTTTCCCTAATACTTTGATATTTTAAAACCTGGCTAATATTTATTTTTTTAATCTCCCCCACCCAATCTTTCTTGCTTATCATACAATAGACACTTCAGTATGAGGCATTGTGTCCTTAGTTCTTGGTTGATATTCTTAGTTATTATTTGTAATATTAATATGACTTATAAAATTCTTAGTTAACACTTTTTTTCCCATAGTGTGTCCCTATCTACTCTTTCTTTTCTCCAGAGAGATTCTATAGGATAGAAGTTAGAACTTAATTTTATTTCTTAAAAGATTTTACCTTATTTTAATTATTATTTTCTTTCTTTAGTTAAGAGAGAGAAAGAGTGAGCGAGAAAGAGAGAGCAGGAGTAGGGGGAAGGGCAGAGGGAGAGGGAGAAGCAGATGCCCTGCTGAGCAGGGAGCCTGATATGGGGGCTCCAGCCTTGATCCTGGGACTCTGGGATCATGACCCAAGCTGAAGGGCAGATGCTCAATTGGACTGAACCACCCAGGCCCCTTATTTATTTGTTTATTTTAAAATTTTTATTGCCTTAAGTAATCTCCACACCCAAGGTGGAGCTCAAACTCAGGATCCCAAGATCAAGAGTCCCATGTTCCACCCACTAAGCGAGCTGGGCGCCCTGGAACTTTCATTTATATCATCCACATATCTCATATTATTACTTCGAGTCTCTCCCTCCCTCTGTCCCGTATGGATGCCTTCAGGGCTAGCATTTTGAGCTCCCTCATTTATTCTTGAGCTGTGTCTATCCTGCCATTTAACACACCTATTGAGTTCTTTATTTCAGCAATTATAGTGTTGATATCCCTTGTCTCCAGTTAGGTTCTACCTCATAACATCCTCTTCTGGCTTGGAATTTTCAATAACCTCCCTTAGTTCTCTGAGGATATTTATTATGCTTGCTTTACCTGCCCCATTAGCTCCACTTCACTGGGTGTTGTTTCTTCCATGCCTGGCTGAAATATGCGAGCCTCCCGGGCATGCCGACAATTTGGTGCTTCGGAAAAGGTAACCCATTCAGTCGTCTTTAAACTTGATAGTTTTACATTATTTTTCTTTGAGCATTGATTTAGAAGTGAAGCAGAGAAACTGATTTCTATTTGTTAAAAAAAAAAGTAGGTAGAGAGCAAATTACTGCATCTGGCCAGAGAAGAGACAATTTTCTGGTTTTTTTAAAAAAGGGAAAAATTGTCAAGGACCATGTGTGGTAGACACTGTGGATCCCTGTCCCCACCTTGGTTCACCCACAGCTGGGGCTGATGTTTTCCAGCACAGAGTGAGCCTCTCAGTTCAGCTTTTTCTGGCTTTAACTTATTTGGACTTCAGGTGCAGCCCCCAAAGTGGGAGGAGATTACTATCTCCCAAGTTGGCGCAACCCATACCCAAAGCAAGATCAGAGAGGTGGCATCAATGCCCAGCTTCCCCATCCTTCCGTGGGAAGATCCTGAGGCATGTTCTGCCTGGTTCCTCATAGGGCCCCCAGCATCGAGCCCCCGGTGCCCACAAACTGTACCAAGGTGACGAACACATCTTTTATTAGCCTTTTGCCCTTCTCTTGGGCTCTGTTCTCTACCTCATCACTCCTGCTTCCTGAAATCAACCCCCAAATAAACTACCATCACCTAAATCATTGTCTCAGTCATTTTCTCTGCTTTTGGGGAAATGTAAGCAAAATTGTGAGTCCTTTCCATATCTTGCCCTATTTTCTTTTTTTTAAAAAACCATTTTCTTTAATTATTTTTTAAAGATTTTATTTATTTGACAGAGAGAGAGAGACAGCGAGAGAGAGAACATTAGCAGGGGGAGTGGGAGAGGGAGAAGCAGGTTTCCCACTGAGCCCGGAGCCCTATTTGGGATTTGATCCCAGGACCCTGGGATCATGACCTGAGCTGAAGGCAGATGCTTAATGACTGAGCCACCCAGGCACCCTGAAGTTCTATTTTTAAGTAATCTCTTCACTCAACATGGGGCTCGAACTTACAACCCCTAGATGTAGAGTTGCACTCTCCACCTACTGAAGTGCCCCTGAAGCAGCTTTTTTAGTAATCGTCCCAAATCGGAAATGACTCGAATGTCCTTCAGATTGACTAACAAATAAACCATCTGTCCCCCATCAGTACAGCAGAATACCGCTTAAGGTTAAGAGGGACTTTTGTTACACACGGTGACAGGGATGAAATTTAAATGTATTGTGCTAAGTGAGAGAAGTCGGTTCAGAAAGCTGCATACAGTATGATTCCATTTATAGAACATTCTGGAAAAGGCAAAACTCTGCTGATGGAGAAGAGATCAGTAGTTGCCTAGGGTTACAGGTGGGGGAGGGGCTGACTACAGAGAAGCAGCCTGAGGGAGTTTTCTGGGGGTATGAGACTCTTCTGGATCTCATTTGTGGTGGTGGTAATTCAGCTCAGGGTTTTGTCAAGATGTATAGGACTGCATGTCCAAAAGAGTGGAGTGTGTTGTAATAACGTCAAAATAAATGAACACAAAAAGGGTATGTTAAGGGGCACCTGGGGGGCTCAGTCAGTTAAGCATCTGCCTTCAGCTCAAGTCATGATCCCAAGGTCTTGGGATAGAGGCCCCACATCGGGCTCCTTGCTCGGCACACAGAGGGGGGCTGCTTCTCTCTCTGCCTCTCTTTCCTGCTTATGCTCTCTCTCTCAAATAATTAAATAAAATCTTTACAAAAATATCTTACAATTGACATTTTAGGATCAGAGATGCTCACACTTTTCACATCTGTGCTATTTTAAGATTAGAAACTTCTAGAAAGTTCAGAGTACTAATTACCATGTTCTGTATTCAGTCAGGCCTGGCACTTCTCATTGTGATCTGGCTTGGTTCTTGGGAAGTGTGTGGGGTACTTTGTCTTGCTGATGATGCTCTTTTCCCACGGCCTTCCAGAGGCCCTCTGCCTGACACAGCTTGGCCCCTGGCCTCCTCCCAGCCTCCCCCACCCCCCACCCCCGCCCTGGGCTTCCTGTCACCACCTGGTTCCCCACTCAGCAGGAGCTGGAAGCTCTGGGAGTCAGTCTGGGCAGGGTCAGAAGATCCTGATCCTGGTTGGGTGTGGGCCTAACCACTGCTGCCAGTGGGCCCACCACATCCTTCCTCAGGGGACCCTGTGGCCACCACGTGGGAGCCTCAGGGTGAGTGGCCAACATGTGTCTTGCTTGGGGCTTCCTGTGGTAGCTGGCAGGGTGGTGGCTGGCCACAACTGCTCCTCTTTGGGCCATGGAGGCTCAAGCCACACACTTGGCCCAGCCAACTTCAGACACCAGGAGATGGGAGTACAAATTAAAGTGTCTCAGGGCACCTGGTTGGCTCTGTTGGTAAGCCTCTGCCTTTCAGATCAAGGAAAAGCAAGTTTCCACTCCCTAGACCCACTCAGCCCCACACCCCTTATAATTTCTACCCCCCAACAAGAATGTCTATCTGGGCTTATGACAGCAAAGTCTAGTTTTGTCTGTCCTTGAACTTTTTTTTTTTGAGGATTTATTTATTTAGGGGTGCCTGGGTGTCTCAGTCATTAGGCTTCTGCCTTTGACTCAGGTCATGATCCCAGGGTCCTGGGATCGAGCCCCACATTGGGCTCCTTGCTCAGCAGGAAGCCTGCTTCTCCCTCTCCCACTCCCCCTGCTTATGTTCCCTCTTGCTGTGACTCTTTCTGTCAAATAAATAAAATCTTTAAAGAGACACATTCATTTATTTTAGAGGGAGGACTGGCAGAGAGAGAGAGAGATAATCTCAAGCAGGTTCCACTCTGAGCAGGGCGCCCAAGCGGGACTCAATCCTACAACCCTGAGATCATGACCTGAGCTGAAATCAAGAGTTGGTCGCTCAACTGTCTGAGCCACCCAGGCGCCCCTCTGTGAATTCTTTATGGAGTCTAGGTACAAATCCTTCGTTGAAGATAAATAATGTACCTTCTTGCACTTTCTGAGTCATCAGACCTACTACCAATTTTCTTTCTTTTTGTTTTTTTACTCTCAGGGAAAACTGAAAGAATCCCAGCACTTTATTTTGAAACTCCCAGTCTAACTACTAATAAGAACAAATATCAGCAACATAAAAAAAAGTCTTTCATCCTTCCTCCATAATTTCAGGAAAGCAGATATGATTCTGCATCATAAAATTGCCCCTATAAATATTATTTCTAACAAAGGAAACTCTTTTATTTTTTTAAATTTTTATTTAAAAAATTTTTTTTAAAAATTTATTTGTTTGACAGACAGAGATCACAGGTAGGCAGAGAGACAGGCAGAGAGAGAGGAAGGGAAGCAGGCTCCCGGCCAAGCAGAGAGCTTGATGCGGGTCTCAATCCCAGGACCCTGGGATCATGACCTGAGCTGAAGGCAGAGGCTTAATCCACTGAGCCACCCAGGCACTCTTCTTTTTTTTTTTTTTTTAAGATTTTATTTATTTATTTGACAGAGAGAGTTCACAGTAGACAGAGAGGCAGGCAGAGAGAGAGAGAGGGAAACAGGATCCCTGCTGAGCAGAGATCCCGATGCGGGACTCGATCCCAGGATCCTGAGATCATGACCTGAGCCGAAGGCAGAGGTTTAATCCACTGAGCCACCCAGGCACTCTTCTAACAAAGGAATCTTATAAGACATCTAAAACTTCAGATTTTGTTGTGTCCTATGTAAGTAGCTTTAAAAAAAAAAAAGATTTTATTTACTGCTCAGAGAGTGAGAGAGGACAAACTGGGGGAGGGGAAGAGGGAGAGGGAAAAGCAGACTCCCTGCTGAACAAGGAGCCCCACACATGGCTCTTTCTGAGGACCCTGGGATCATGACCTGAGCCAAAGGCAGATGCTTAACCTGCTGAGCCATCCAGACATCCCTATGTAAGTAACTTTTAACCCCCCAAAACTCCATCATTATGATCCATTGATAGGTAATAAAACATTTACCTGTGTCCAAAGAGACTTCTGACTTTTCTTCAGCTCCTAAAAGGTAACTGAAGCCCTTGGAATGAAGCCTGATAAGACTGTCTTGGTTTACACGGAGCCTTGGGCAACTCCAGATGGTCTAACAATGTGATTTAAGGTAGGGGGTTTTAGGTCACATGGTGTCAATCAGCTAGACTTCCAGAGGGGCTGGAGACTGAGACCAGCCACAGTGGTGACCCACCAGGTTTACGTGACTAAGCCCTGGCAAAGACTGGACATCAAAGCTTTGGTGGGCATCCTGGTAAGCAACATTCAATCTGTATCGTCACACACTGTTGCTAAGAAAGAACTCTCTGGGGGCGCCTGGGTGGCTCAGTGGGTTAAAGCCTCTGCTTTCAGCTCAGGTCATGATCCCAGGGTCCTGGGATCGAGCCCCACATCGGGCTCTCTGTTCAGCAGGGAGCCTGCTTCCTCCTCTCTCTCTGCCTGCCTCTCTGCCTACTTGTGATCTCTGTCTGTCAAATAAATAAATAAAAATCTTAAAAAAAAAAAAAGAAAAGAAAAGAAAAGAAAGAACTGTCTGTGTCTCTGTGGAGGGAGGACAAGTGGAAACTCTGAGTACCAAGCGCTCCTGATCTCTGCTCCCTGCATGTCTTCCCTTGGCTGTTTACAGTCTCTGTCCTTTGCATGTAATAAACTGTAACCATGAGCACAACAGTTTCCAGACTCAGAAGTGAGGGTGGTCTTGTCGACCGTTCAGCATCTCATAGTTGTCTGACTTAATAACAGAAATAACAGAAGAAATTTATTGGCCCATTCGTCTTCTCTCACACATTTTCCTCTGCTAGATTTTTTTCTTTAAGATTTTTTTTAAAAGGTTTTATTTATTTGGAGGGGGCACAAGCAGGGGAGAGGCAGAAGGAGAAGCAGGTTCCCTGATGAGCAAGGAGCCCAATGTGGGGTTTGATCCCACGACCAAGGGCAAATGCTTAACTGACTGAGCCACCCAGGCGTCCCATCTTTTTTTTTTTTTTTTAAGTTTATTTAAATTTTTTTTTAGTAATTTCCACACTCAGTGTGGGGCTTGAACTCACAATTGATATCAAGAGTCACATGGCCTTCTGACTGAGCCTGCAAGGCACCTGATACTCTTCTAGGTTTCTTATTTTGGCAGTAATAAATAAGACTGTCATTTAAAATTAAAGCTGCCCTTCCTGATGCTGTTTGTAACTGACTTCTGTGGTCTTCTAGAATGTATTTTCCTATCTGCCCACCAGAAAGGAGTGTTCACAGGATGCAAGAACACCTAGCTCACAGCGGCTTTTCTCTGCCTCCCTTGCACCAGGCATGGTCATGTGACACATTCTAGCCAGTAGGCTGTGCAGTAGGAAGAGCTTGGGCAGCAACAGAGTCCCACCCTTAAAAGGATCACCCATCTGCGCCCCTCCTTCTTTTCCCCCTTACTGTTAAGGGGTGTTAAGTAAGGTGTCTAGGGGTACCTGGGTGGCTCAGTGGGTTGAGCATCTAACTCTTGATTTCAACTCTGGTCCTGATTTTGGAGTCCTGGGAGAGTCCTGAGTTAGGCTCCCTGCTCAGTGGCGGGTCTGCTTCTCCCTCTCTCCTGCTCTTCCCCACTACTCATTCTCTCTCTGTCTCTCTTTCAAATAAATAATAAATCAAATCTTTAAAAAATGCTTGTATGCAGGCACCAAAGTATGTGTATAAGGATGTGCACAGTGGTATGAACAAAAGGGTTGGAAACCACCTAATTCCACCAATAGGGAAATGATTAAATAACAGCTTTCCAGCGAAGAATGGATTTGTTATGCCGTTAAAAATGGACAAAAGGTGTTTTTAAACACCTTTAAAAGGGGCGCCTGGGTGGCTCAGTAGGTTAAGCCTCTACCTTTGGCTCAGGTCATGATCCCAGGGGCCTGGGATCATGTCCCGCATAGGGCTCTCTGCTCAGCAGGGAGCCTGCTTCTCCTCATCTCTCTCTCTGTCTGTCTCTCTGCCTATTTGTGATCTCTCTCTCTGTCAAATAAATAAATAAAATCTTTAAAAAAAATAAATGTATTAAAAAAAACATGCTTTGGGAAGCAAAGGTGATAAGAGAACCTTATTGGAACAACTGGGGAAATTTGAAGGAAGCTGGGGGATTGTATCAGTAGTACATTTCCTGCTTGCCCTGTGGTGAAGAGCCACGGGGTTTCCAGCTTACCCTCAAGTGATTCTGGAGGAAAATGCAAAAATAGAGATATATAGATATTAATGCAGACCTTCTCTGTCAGCTTCCCAAGGCTTCCCAGCCCCCACCATTGGGGGAGCCAGTTTCTTAAGACAAATATCTCTCCCTTCCACCTTCTTCCTCCCTCCCCCACTGCCTTCATCTTTTTTTTTTTTTTTTTGAGATTGATTTATTTCAGAGAGAGAGAAAGCAGGGGAGAGGAGGAGGGAGAGAGGGGGGGGAGAGAGAGAATCTCCAGCAGACTCCCCGCTGAGCAGGAACCCAGATGCCGGGCTCCATCTCATGACCCCGGGATCATGACTGAGCAGAAATCAAATCAGCTGCTCAGCTGACTGAGCTGCCTGGGTATGCTCTTCTTTTAAAATTTCATTCATTCATTCATTCATTCATTCATTTATTTATATCTGAGAGAGAGGGGAGAGGAGCAGAGAGAGAGAGAGAAAATCTCCAGTCGACTCCCCCTTAAGTGCCCAGCCGGAGGCAGAGGGTGGGAGGGGGCCTGGATCCCTTGACCCTGATATCATGACCTAAGCTGAAATCAAGAGCCTGCCTTCCCCCAAGTATACAGTGAGAGCATACTAAAGAAAGCACCCGCGGGGGGGGGGGTTAAATGCAACAATGTGTGAATCTGGGTGAAGAGCATACAGGTGTTGCTTTTATTCTCCTTGCCACTTCCGATTTAAGTTCCAATTAAATCACATCAAAATAAGTCGCAAGAAAAAAAAAATCTGAGTTGATAGCTTCACCAAGGGTCTAAGATATAGAAAAAGTTAAGAACCTGGGATGTGGGGCACCTGGGTGGCTCAGTGGGTTAGCGGTTCGGCTCAGGTCATGATTTCAGCGTCCTGAAATCAAGTACCTGGTCACTCGCCCTGCTCAGCCTCTCCCTCTGCCCCTCCCCTTGACTCATGCTCACTTCCTCAAATAAAGGTAAATAAAATCTTAAAAAAGAAAAATAACCCAAAATTTAAGGCAATACACAACTTTGGTCCAAAATCCTAAAAAACATCAAGGGGGTGTGACCTGGCTTTCTGAGTCTCCCCCAGCTCAGGCGCTCCCCTTGAGGCCAGAGTGTGTAACAACACCTCTCAATGGGCACAAAAACCTCACCAAGGGACCTTCCAAATCCGCGCTGAGTCCATGTAGACCCCCCACGCGGCTTCATTTAGCGCAATTAAAACTTGCCGAACATTGTCCACCTGCGTGTCTGTCCCCAAATACAATTACCACACTTTTAAAAGTCTAGCACACTCCAAGCTCACTAGGAGTTTCGGAAGGATGGAGTGGAGACTTGTCACTTTAAAAAAGAAAAAAATTTTTTTTTGGTTTGAGTAGTGTATCTCTGCATTGCTCAAATGTTTGCAGTGCTCATGGACTACCTTTGCCATGAAAAGAAAGCTAGATATTTTACAAGGTTTAAGGCTGCTGGAGAAAAATGCTATTTGTGGAGAAAAGACCTGGGTGCTTTATTCCAGAGCTGCTGAAGAGCACAGGAAAGGGGCACCTGGGTGGTTCAGTGGGTTAAGCATCTGCCTTTGGCTCAATCATGCTCGGAGGGTCCTCTGGTCGAGTCCTGGTCAGGCTCCCCGCTCAGCAGGAAGTCTGCTTCTTTCTCTGCCCCTTCCCCTGCTCCTGCTCTCTCTTGTCGCGTTGGCCAGTGCTACAAATCGACCAGGAATGTGAGAGTAAGAGGATGAAGAAAAGAACTCGAGAAGCAAAGAGATGGGGGCAGGAGGAACACTGAGGAGGATGTCCAACGGTGCTAAGTTTATTCAAAGCACTAAGGCCATATATAGTGATAATAGGAAAAGTAATACACCTGTGTCTAGTTAAACAACCACGAGTTTCCATAATAAGTTTCACATTTAACTAGAAGCAGACCTCGTGACGCCAAATGGCTGATGCCAGTACAATTGTTCTGTATTGAGACAGCAACCCTGAAAGTGATTTATGGGCTGTACTAGGGCAGCAAGGACCAGCCATAAACTTATGACCCCAACCGAATTGTTCTCATTTGTTTAGCAAACATGTGGGGAGTCACATAGGCGAACGCACAACACATAGCACAGACCCTTTCTCCGTGCTACTCAACTTCTCCCGTCCTAAACCTTTTGTTAGGTTATTCAGACTTTAAAGGAGGCACAAGTCAGGGCCTGGTTTGGTCCTTGTCTCGAGCCTTATTGCGGCCTCCCACACTCTTTGTGTCTCTGTGTCAAGTAAATAAATAATTTTTTTAAAAAAGGAGAAGACACAGACAATGAGCCTGTCTCTGTGCTTATCATCACAACCACGCTCATCGCGGGAGGCTCAGGAAGGTTCCCAATGATGTCCACATCCTAATTCCTAGAACCTGTGGTGTGACCTTAAATAGCAAAAGGGACTTTGCTGTTAAGGATCTTGCAATGGGAGATTATCCTGGATTATTCAGGGGGACCTTAAGTATAATCACAAGGGGGAGGCAGAGGGGAGTTTGGGACCCATAGGAGAGTACGAGATGTGACCCCAGAGGCAGAGATTGGAGTGATGGCCACCAACCAAAGTCCCCAGAAGCTGGAAGAGGCAGGAACCGATTCCCCTCTAGTGCCTCCAGGGACTGGGGAGCACAGCCCTGATGCTGCCCCGATTTCAGACTTCTGGCCTCCAGATCTGTGACAGGATACATTCCTGGGTTTGTTGGCCACCTTCCAAACCCAAGGCAGGAGGATGTACCAGTCCCCAAGGCCTGGGTCGCCTCCACAGACCTGCTCTGCTTCTCTGGGCTTCAAAGCAACCTGGCCAGGAGGCTGGGGCTCACCATCCCTGCTCCCCAGAACCCTTGGGAGGAATTTGAGCCAGCTGGACCTCTGAGCTTTTTCTGCAGCCACCGGGGACCCTAGAAGGTCCCAAATGGGGAAACTGAGGCCAAGAGAGGGCTTGAGCCTAGAACGCCGGGGGAGGGGCTCTTTTATCTGGATTACACCCTTGTCAGGCGAGGGACTTCCTCAGTTTTGCAAGCCCAGCCTCCCTCCTCTGACTGGAAGGAGGTGTTCGGAACTCTCTGGGTGAGTGCCCCAGATGGGGTGCCCAGTACACAGACCAATAAGAACCCCAGAGGGGAAAGACTGGTCATTTCCTCCCTGCGCTCTGCACCCTCCCCTGGGGCTTAGAAACCACAGTCTGTGGACAGGAGGGACCTTTGATCAGCGGGGACCCTGGGAGACCTGAACATGGTGAGTTCCCCAGAGGGATCATGGGCACGGGCACCACCTCCCTCCCTCTCTCCTTGCTGGGTCTCTCTCCCCCCTCCACCTCTCCCCTTCACACTCTTTCTCCCTCTCCTCCTCCTCTCTCTGTCCTCAGTCTCCTCCCTTCTCCCTGACCCTCATCTCAGACTCCCCCGGGGCTGGGAGGCAGCTAAGAAGGAAGGACTGTCAAGGGATTATAGAGACACCAAGATGCCCTAGAGCTGGAATCTGAAAGGTCCCCAGGGCAGGACACACGCGAGACTTGGTCTGAACGGATGACGCCCTTCCTCAAGTGGAGAGATCCAGAGGAGGTCTTTCGGGCTTCGGGAATGGCAGGAGGGAAGCGTGGGGGGCTGAAAAGAGCCGGCTCGGGAGAAAGAAAGTGACTCATTCTGACTTCAGATGTTCTGAATTGTAGAGACAGGGAAACTGAGGCTCAGGCAAGAGCAGAAATGGCCCGGGTCCTTTGTGGTTGACCCAGGCTGTCCCGTGGATTCTGTGGGTGTCAGAGGGAGATGGTCTCCAGGCTCAGAGAGGTTCCCCCTGCCATGTGCACCTGTGCCCCCCAGGACGTGCTTCGAGAGAGGCAGGACTGTGATTTGGTACCTTGTCTGGTTCTCGTCTTGCTTCATCGGGGTGAAAGAGGAAACGGAGGACATAGTAGCTGACCAGGGAGGGGCTTGGCATTGCCTCATCCCACTTTGGAGGCCTGACCAGGACCAACTGGACTTTGAGAAACCAGCTAAGGGCTTTGCCTTCTTTTCCTTTCCATAAAATGATCCCAAATACCAAAGGGTGTTCAGTGAGAAGTCACTCTCCCTGCCCAGCCCAGAGCCTTGGACTCCTTGTCACGGCCCCCAGAGGCAGTGGACACCGGCTTGTGTTGGATCCTTCCAGAAAGTCTACAGGTGCTCAAGGACAGAGGTGCAGGGAATGAGGTAGCCGGTAGTCTGGCCAGGGTATCAAATTGAAATAAGCTTCAAATTCTGCCTCTCCTGTGCAAAACACGAGTCCTTTTTTGGAGTTCCCTCTCTTTACCTTGAAGACGGGGGTAACAATCCTACAGTATTAGAACCAACATCATAGGCTCGTTGAGAGTGTTAAATAATACTCGGAAAGCTCTTACCAGGCATACAGTCAGCGCTCGACGCTTGTGATGTGTCTATCCTTTCTGCCCCCTGCAAGTAGAAGTACATTCTGCACCTTAGCCTACATCTTGCTTTTTTTTTCATGATTAACATAGAGTATCTTTAAGCAGTATTTATTGAGCACTTATTGTATGCCCCAGCCCTGTGTTAGACTCTTTGCATTTACATCTATGAGGAAGATGCTGTTATCATCTCTGTGTATTTCCAGGGAATTCCTTCTGTCTTTTTATCCACCATATAATAGTCCACTGGGTGGGTCCATCCCCTCTCAATGGAGAATCTTGGTTGTTTCCTATATTTTGCCTTTAAAGCCAAAGTTACATTGTTGGCCTCAGGTCTGGGTCTCCAGAACTGCCAAGGCTGAGTCCATGGGCAATTTTTATCCTAACGGGTCTTGCCAAATTCACACCCAGCTTCTATGTCCCATCTGCAGTGCAGGAGAGGGTCTGCCTGCCCCCTCACCTGCCCATCTAACTTTTTTTTTTTTACTTTTTTTTAAAGTTTTTATTTATTTATTTGCCAGAGAGAGAGATCACAAGTAGGCAGAGAGGCAGGCAGAGAGAGGAGGAAGCAGGCTCCCTGCTGAGCAGAGAGCCCAAACGAAGCAAGGCTTGATCCCAGGACCCTGAGATCATGACCTCAGCCAAAGGCAGAGGCTCAACCCACTGGGCCACCCAGGTGCCCCCCCATCCAACTTCTTTGATTTTTGCCAACCCGTGAGGCAGTTCACTGTGTCCCTCAAGGACTGGAGGCTTGTGTTTTTTGCAGGGTTTAAAAACTGTGAACGCTGAGGGGGTCACAGAGGTTGTGCAATTCAAGAAAAATGATCGGAGACAAGATGCCCACCTCACTCTCATATCCCATTTCTCCGGGGATGCGACCTCTGATGGCTCCATGGGGTTCTGTGGGTGGATTATTCAGAGATGTGTGGTTGTAGGAACGTTTGTAGTTTGTGGCAGGGGAGGGAGAAGCAGACCTTGTCTCCTGTGGATTTTGTGGCTCTGACAGCGTCTCTAAGGGGGTCTGTTCTTTTCCTTCCGTGGGGGCACGGTTGGCAAGACTTCCCTTCCTGGAAGGTTGGGGGTGGATGGAAAGATCCCCTACAGGAAGCCAGGAGAGGGAGGCCAGGGCCTGGGGCAGAGTTTATGGCGTACCACTTGCACTACTCTGTCTCCTCGGTGCTTTCAAATCCTTCTACTTCGCTTCCTCCTCTTGGCCATGAACCCCCGCCCCCCATCTGCGTTCCCATCTTCAGTGACCTGGAGCTCCTTCTCAGCTCCTCTCTGGTCCTGCTGCCTCTCATCTCATCGTCTCACAGTGGCCAGAGGGATCTTTGTAAACTGAAACTAACCTAGCCCTTCTATAGCTCAAACTCCCCCCATGGCTCCCCATGACCCAAGGATAAGATACAAATTCTTGAGCATGGATAGCCTGGGTGGCCCTTCCAACTTCATCCTGGCCCCCTGCCGGCCACGCTGGCCTTCTTTCATTTTCTGGTGGGTAGCACATTCCCTGGCTCTCACCTGTGGCTGTGGCTTTGAACGCACTGCCCTGCCCCCCCAACCCTGACCCTCCCAGTGCCCTGTACCATGTAGTCACTCAGGCCTCAAGCTCTCAGAAGTTCTCTCTCAACTCTGCCGCTTGCTACTGGCGGGGAGAACTAAGGAAGCTCTCTTAAGCTCTAAGAGGAGCCTCAGTTTTCCCATCTGTGAGATGGTTGTTGCAACAGTGACAACTCTCATAGGGCTGTTCCGTGGGTTCAATGAGCTCATACAAACCAAGGGCTTAGAATAGAGCTTGAGAACAATGATTGCTATTCTTGTAAGTCCCGTGGCCTCTCCTTTACCCTGTTCTCTGATCCGTGCACGTCTCCTCACGGCCACCATCCTCTCAACATGGCTGGTGAGGGGTGCCTGGCCGGCTGGGTGGGTACATGGTGCGGCTCTTGATTGTGGGGTGGAGGGTTCGAGCCCTGTGTTGGGGGTGGAGGTTACTTAAGTATAAAATATCGGGGAAAGAAACCCAGGCCTCTGGACTTAGGAACAATAGTATCCCATGCTTCTGGATGTTGGGACGTCAATACTGTTATGAGTTCGTTAATGAACTAACCCCTGGGAAGGGCTCGGAACTGTGTCTGGCCCCTTTGTAGCCCTGGACCTGTGCTGTCCAATCGGGCAGCGACTAGCCACGTGTGGTTATTGAAATTTAATCAAACCGCCCAAATGTCAGCCCCTTTCACTCGCCCAGTGGCCATATGTTGCTGGTGGCTGCTGTCAAGTACAGGTGCAGAAAGCTCTTATTGGTTGGGGATACAGCCCGTCCTCACCCCACACCGTACAGGGCTCTCCAACAACACTCAGCCCTCGCTCCTTGGGGGTTCACTCATCCCTCCTTATAATGTCTCTGTGGGTAGGTGCCTGGTGGGTCAGGGTCCCCCAGCTGATTAGCTGATTAACATTAGTGTGGCAAAGAACCCTGCCTAGAACCGTGGAACCACAAATTCTTTTATCTTTGCTGTACGATGATGTCTGTTTCTTAGAACGGGCAGGGCACGCACGGGCATGGTTCCTCATACAAGAGGAACAAAAATATACACGGTGAAATGCTTCCTTCCAGTGCCTGCCCCCCCCAGTCCCCGCCCCTCCCCCTGCTCCCTTGCCCTCCCCCACTTCCCACCTCCCCCCATCCCCCCAGGGGCTAAGCACTGGTACAAGCTTCCTCTATCTGCCTCTAGAGCTGTTCTGGGGATAGAGAGAGAGAGAGAGAGAGAGAGACAGGTACAGGCTAGAAGTAGAGACAGAGATACAGAGGAGGGAAGGAGAGAGGGAGAGGAAGCCAGAGTCTTCTTTTTCAGGTTGGCTGCTTTATGCGCCGTCTGGTCCTTGCTTTTTATTATTTTTAAGATTTTATTTTATTTATTTATTGAAAAAGTATCTATATATGTATATTTTGTTGTTGTTTGTTTTTAAGTAATCTCTATACCCAGAGTAGGGCTCAAACTCATAACCCCTGAGATCAAGAGTTGTGTGCTCCAGGCCACGAGCCATCCAGGGGCCCCTGGTGGTCCTTGCTTTCTGGCAGTGGTTCCCCTGGACCTTGGAGCTCCGTCCCCAGCCATGCATCAACCCCTCATTCTCCCAGATGGTGATATGTCATCCGTCACTTAGCCAGTCCCCTCTTGCTGGACACTCCGGTTATTTTCTTTGTCTTTGTAGGGATGCCCGCAAGGGCGCAACATTTCAAGTCACTTGCACTGGGAGGATCCTGAAAAAGCCGCAGGGTGTTCGAATCAGCACTTTTTATTCCCCCTGCCCTCCTAAAGTCAGGGGAGGGAAAAGGGCCCCAAGAGCTCACACCAGGAAGGAACTTTGTCAGCTGATGTGAGGAGTGGGGAGCCCGAGAGCAGGGTGTGGGGAGGGATGCTCCCCGTTTAGAGTCTGAGTCAAAACCTTCATGTACCCAGTATTGAGCAGCTGCTAAGGTGGGGAGGATGGGGTGGGGGTGGGGAGAGGGGTGGCGGTGGACCCCTGCTGTGCCTGGCGTTAACCCTTTAGTAAACGGAGCATGGGGATGGGGGTGGGGGAGTGGAGGGATGGGGGTGGGTGGGTCCCAGAAGAAAATGGGAAGGAGCCAGGGAACTGGGGTAGGGAGGTGGGGGTGGGGGAGGGTGGGTGTCAGGCTCCCAGCCGGGCCTATTTAGCCCTAGAAATATCTCAACAATTGGAACTTTGTCTTTTGAACAATTTTCACACTTACAGAAAAATTACAAGAATAGTACAAAGAACTCCCATGTAATCTAGTCTTTACCAGAGTCTCCAAATTTGCTTTATCAGTCAGTCGCCTCCCCATCTTTATCCTCACTCTATCATCTGTATCTATGTCTGGGGGTCATCTTTTTTTCTGAATAGTTTGAGGGTAAGGGTAAGCATCACGCCCTTGGGCCCCCAAATACCGTAGTGTTCATTTCTCAAGAGCGATCACCGTCACAGACATGAACAGAGCACAGTTACCCTTGTCGGGAAATTAACATTTGGTGGAATATTAGTGTCTAGGCTTCAGACCCTGTGCAGACTCGCTCTGTTGTTCAAACACGCCCTTTGCCACGAACGGGTTTTTTCTGCCCTGGGCTCCAGCCCAGCATGTCACATGGCATTTGGTTGTCCTGCCTGTGTTGTCCCCGTTCATGAGGAACAAACAATCCCTCACCCTTCCCTTGGGTTCATGACAGTGGCATTGTTTTGTTTGCTTTTTTTTTAATTGAGTAAAATTCACATAACGTATAATTCACTGTATTAATGTGTACGATCCAGTGGTGTTTGTAGGACACTCATTATGTCATGTGGTCGTGAGCTCTGTTTCTAGAACGTCACCCCAGAAGAAGTCACCCCCGAAGCCACCCATGGTGGCTCGCCTCGTTCTTTTTTAGGGCTCAATCCTATTTAATGGGGTGGACCTACCACATGCTGCTCCTCCCCTCCTCAGCCGACACTGACCCTTTCCCTTTGAGTCATGATGTCATCCCCATATGGTTCCATACCAGCCAGGACCCCCTGGGGCCACCAGCCTGGCCCACTTTCCAGCAACATAAAGGGACTGAGAAATAAAAAAGTGGTTCAGGGAAAGATCTGAGCTCTTTGATCGTCATAACATGGAGAAATAACGTTTGTATTAGCTGCCCTTTCCTGTGTCCACGCGGAGCGCCAGGCACTTGGCTGCCCGGGTCCCAGAACATTTGTCGTCTTAAATACTCCGCCAGGTGGGTGTTTCGGGGGGTAGGAACCAAAGCCTGTCAATCGAGGCGTCCAGCTCTGGAGATTTCTATAACAACCATTTCCCTTCTTCTCTGTCCCCTTTCTCCAGGTTGGTGACAAAGTGGCCTTCACGGGTGGGCTAGCCCCCAGGGCCACAGAGTTTGCCACTGGAGTTTCCTCCTCCATCCATAGCCCCTCTTGGAAATGGTCAGGGGCAGCCTGCGCGGGTTTGCATGCCAGCCTGGATAGGTTTGAATCCCAAACTCTGTGACCCAGAACAGGCTATTTCACCTTCTTATGCCTCCAGGTCCGCATTGAGAAAATGGGCACATTAATAGTACCAACTGTTAGGGGGCGTGGCCAGGATCAGAAGAGGTTATGTTATGTCTGGCACTTGGTAAGCGCCCAGTAACTGCTGGATGCTTCGACATAATCATTCCATGGGGATTTCACTGCTGTGTCTTGTGTCCCTGGAACACGGATTTGCCTATGAGGCTCTCTCCAGCTCTGCTGCAACTCACAGACTCTCTTTTGGGGGACATGGTACTCCGAACAGCTCGGTTTGGGAAGAAGGGCTCAGGTCCCCTCTGCTCTTTATTTTATTTTATTATGGAAAATTTTAGGGGCGCATGGGTGACTCAGTCATTAAGTGTCTGCCTTCGGCTCAGGTCATGATCCCAGGGTCTTGGGATCAATCCCGGTGTCAGGCTCCCTGCTCAGCGGGAAGCCTGCTTCTCCCTCTGCCCCTCCCCCTGCTTGTGTTCCCTCTCCCACTGTGTCTCCCTCTGTCAAATAAATAAATAAAACTATAAATAAAATAAATAAAACTATATATATATATATATATTTTGATTCAAACACACAGAAGTAGAGAGAATGATACCGTGACCCTCAGGGGACCCGTGACCCCACCTCAACATCTATCAGTGTTTTGCTGTTCTTAGTCACCCACACTCCTCCGTCCTGTCTCCTGCTTCCCAGCGATTTCTTTTGCTGGAGTGTTTTTTTGGAAAAAAAAAAATTTTTTTTTTTTAAAGACCTTTAAATGGGGGGGGAGGGGGAGGCGGGGCATGCCTAGGTGGCTCAGCCAGTTAAGGGCCGGACTCTTGATTTCGGCTCAGGTCATGATCATAGAAAGGTTGTGAGATGGAGCCTCAGGTAGGGCTCTGGGCTGGGTGTGCAGCCTGCTTGGGATTCTCTCTTTCCCTCTGCCCCTCTCCCCCCAGTCCCAGCTCACCTGCACGCATGTGGACACACTCCCTTTCTCTGAAAAAGAAAAACAAAGTTAAAAAATTTTTTTAAAGTAATCTCTACACCCATCATGGGGCTCGAACTTACAACCCTGAGATCAAGAGTTGCACACTCCACCTACCAAGCCAGCCAGGTGCGCTCCATTGCTGGAGCGAATCCAAGACATGGTATTTTACCAGCAATGTATCTTTATCAGAAACAGCTTTTCTCCAGGGGCACCTGGGTGGCTCAGTGGGTTAAGCCTCTGCCTTCAGCTCAGGTCATGATCCCAGGGTCCTGGTCCTCGGCAGGGCGCCTGCTTCTCCTTCTCTCTCTCTGCCTGCCTCTCTGCCTACTTGTGATCTCTGTCAAATAAATAAAATCTTTATAAAAAAAAAAAAAGAAACAGCCTTCCCCATCCTTTTTTTAAAGCATAAACACAAAAACCACATCGTCCTCAATAAAACTAGCACCGATTCCTTACTGTTGTCAAATACCCACTCCATTTTTAAGTGTCCCAGATTGTCTCAAAAATGTCTAATTTAGGGGCAACTGGGTGGCTTAGATGGTTAAGGGTCTACCTTCAGGTCAGGTCATGATCCCAGGGTAGTGGGATCGAGTCCCACAGCTGGCTCCCTGTTTAGTGGGGAGTTGGCTTCTCCCTCTCTTGCTCCCCCTTCTTGTGCTCTTTTGCTCTCTCTCACAAATAAACAAATAAATAAAATCTTAAAAAAAAAAGGTCTGGTTTTGCAGCTGATTCTTCCAATCAGCGTCCAAATGAGGTCTCTGTATTACCTTTGCTTGATTTGCCTCTAAATCTCTTTTCATCGATGACATTTTCCTTTCCTTTTTTTTTCTTTTCTTTTCTTTCTCCCTCCCTCTCTTCCCTTCCTTTTTCTTTCTTCCCCCCCCCTCTCTCTCTTTCTTTCTTTCTCAATGCCATTTATTTGTGGGAGTAAACAGATCATTTGTCCTCTAGAGTTTCCTGTGGTCTGATTTCATCCCTATGGTGTTATTGACCATGTTCCTCTCTCCCCCACTTTTCCTGTGGACTGTAGTTTTGTTTTGTTTTGAGAGAGAGAGAGAGAAAGAGAGTAGGGGAAGAGGCAGAGGGAGACAGAGAATCCCAAGCAGTCTCCATGCCCAGAACAGAGCCCAACAAGGGGCTCGATCCCTGAGATCACTACCTGAGCCGAAAGCAAGAGTCAGATGCTCAACTGACAGGGCTACCCAGGTGCACAAAGACCAGTAGTTTTTGACCTAGAACCTTGATTAGACTCACAGTCATTCATTTGGCAAGAATTACTCAAAGGCAGTGCTGCGTCCTTTCTAAAGCATCACACGACATAGAACGGAATGTCTGATCGTCTCTCTTCTCCAGACACTGAAGTTGATTGGCTGGTTTGGGCTACGAGCCCAGCCTGTTTGTTGTAAAACTCCCACCAGCCTTTCACCTGGTGGTTTTATCGATGTTGGTGGTCCTCATCAGGACCCATCATTTCCTGCATTGTCCTTCCTTCTGCAGGTATCGTTGCTAGGTTTTCCTCTAAAGGATGGCTTTCCCCCATTGACTCTTGCTTTCCCTGAAATTTACCTTGTGCAAAAATGGCAGGATAAATGCTCGAATTGTTCCCTTTCCAGAAAAAAAGTGACCAATGAGTTTGCTTGTTTTTATTATAATTTTGAACTCTTAGATCTTTATATATTAATGTGTTTCATTTCTTTTTTCCTTCTCCTTCTTTACTCAAATTGGCTCATCTTCAACTAGGGGTCTCTCCCAGGCTCTCTTTGTGTCCTTTTGACAGGTCTCTATCATTCTTTTTTTTTTTTTAATTTTATTTATTTATTTGACACAGAAAGAGAGAGAGAAAGCACACAGAGGGAGAGGGAGAGGGAGGAAGCAGACTCCCTGCTGAGCAGGGAGACTGACACGGGGCTCAATCCCAGGACCCTAGATCATGACCTGAGTCGAAGGCAGATGCTTAACCCACTGAACCACCCAGGCGAGCCTGAGTGTTTTTGGTTCTCCCTTTCCCCTCCCTTATATGCTCTGCCCAAGTCAATGAAGCCCTGCGGAGCCACTGCCTTCTCTGGGGAGCTGCCTCAGTGAGCGGAAGGCAGCAAAAGGGGCTGACGGTGGCGATGGTGGGTGCCCATGGGGTAACTACCTAGTACTCTCATCTCAGCTTGTTGGTGACCGTAAAAATAGCTAAGAAGCCCTGTGTTAGAGTACTGAGCAATCAGGACTGGATTTTAACCATTCGGTTGCTGGATCACAGGGCCATCCAGAGACTTCAGCACGCAGCAAGAGCGCAGCAGGGGGACTCATCAGCGTGGAAGGGTTTCCCACTCTTATAAGTGGTCTGACACCCTCGCAGACTCTCAGCCCTCAACACCCCCATTTTCCTGGGGAGACACCTGGGGCTCCCCGCTGCGGAGCTCCGTCACGTGTCTGGCACCGGCCCACAGTCTCACCCTCCCTTTGCCTCTCTGACTCCCTCCAGGCGTCTTTGGAGTACAGCACTTCTGAGTACTTCGACTATGGCACTGCCACCCTGGACCCCAACATGTCTGTGGACCAGTCTCCCAGCACCCGCAGGCTGTCCGTTCCCGACGCCATCGCCCTGGTGCTCTTCTCTGTCGTCTTCCTGATAGGGGTGCCGGGCAACTCCCTAGTGGTCTGGGTGACCAGGTACGAGTTCCAGCGGACCATCAACGCCATCTGGTTTCTCAACCTGGCGGTGGCCGATCTCCTGTCCTGCCTGGCACTGCCCATCCTGTTTGCTGCCACTGTGCAGCACGGCCACTGGCCCTTCGGTGGCACCGCCTGCCGCATCCTGCCCTCACTTATCCTGCTCAACATGTACGCCAGCATCTTTCTCCTGGCCGCCATCAGCGCCGACCGCTTTCTGCTGGTGTTTAACCCCATCTGGTGCCAGAACTACCGGGGCGCGCGGCTGGCCTGGGGGACCTGCGGCGTGGCCTGGATGGTGGCCCTGCTGCTCACCATCCCCTCCTTCCTCTTCCGCCGGGTGCGCACCGACTACTTTCCCTTGCGGACAACCTGCGGTGTGAACTATGGCTCCGATGGGGTCCTGGTGGAGAGAGGCGTGGCTCTCCTCCGGCTGATTGTGGGCTTCCTGTGGCCGCTGGTGACGCTGACCATCTGTTACACCTTCCTCCTGTTCCGGACCTGGAGCCGCAGGGCCACGCGCTCCACCAAGACACTCAAGGTGGTGGTGGCCGTGGTGACCAGCTTCTTCATCTTCTGGCTGCCCTACCAGGTGACGGGGCTGATGCTGGCGGTGTTCCCCAAGAGCTCGGAGAAATTTACCTCCGTGTCTAGCCTGGACTCCCTGTGTGTGGCCTTTGCTTACATCAACTGCTGTATAAACCCCATCATCTACGTGGTGGCTGCCCAGGGATTCCACAGCCGCTTCCTCAAGTCCCTCCCAGCCAGGCTGCGGCAGGTGCTGACCGAGGAGTCCCTGAGCAGGGACAGCAAATCCTTCACCCTCTCCACGGTGGACACCCCAGCCCCGAAGAGCCAGCCGGTGTGAGGGGAGGGCCTCCCAGCCTCCCGCCCATCTGCTCAGTGCTCGCCCCTCTTTCCCGCCTGTCCCTTCTCTCTCTGCCTCTCTTGCTCCCAGCCCTTGGTGCGGTGCTGATGTTTTTGAGTGAATGTTCCTCCATTCCTTTCCATCTTTCCCAGACGGGTCCTCCCGCGCTTGCAGGATGAACGGGCCCCTCTAGGGACCCTCGACTTTTCTTTCCATCCAAGGGCTTTGGAAAGCAAGCAGAAACCAGTATTACTGGCAGCTCCCCCAACGGGTGTCCCCTCTGTCTGTCCGTACGCAAGGGCAGGTGGTGAATAGAACACATTGGACACAGAGAAAACAGACACATGGAAACATTCCAACCTTTAAATGATGATGATGTATTTATTTTATAAATACATGGGGAAAAAAACTGTAAGGACCCTCTCAAAACATATTCTGGTCAAGGACAAGGCAAAATTCACTGGCTAAGCTTTTCTCAGCGAATTGGTTTAAAGACAAGCAGCAAGTTAAACTGTTATGTAAATTGGGTTTTGAGAAAATGCATAAAGTCCAAAGATGTTACATGTTCTGGTGGAGAGCAGATGTGAAGGCGAGGTTGGGAAACGTTGGTTGGGGATCTAGGGGAAAGATGGTCACAGGGAAATTTGACTTTTTACTTCATACACTGCTGTTTTGTGTGCACTTCTCAAAAAGAAAGAAAAGAAACTTTTCTTTAGACATAAAGAAACTTTGAATTTTGCTCTTGCTGTGAATTCCCATGCAGTTGTAAGAAATGATACAGGGGATCTTGTGTGCCCTTGACCTGCTTCACTATGGGAAGCTCTTGCAAAATGATGTTACAAGATCATTACTAGGATGTTGGGGCACTTGGGTGGCTTAGTGGGGTAAAGCCTCTGCCTTCTGCCCGGGTCATGATTCCAGGGTCCTGGGATGGAGCCCCGCATCGGGCTTTCTGCTCAGTAGGAGCCCGCTTCCTCCTCTCTCTCTTCCTGCCTATCTGCCTACTTGTGATCTCTGTCTGTCAAATAAATAAATAAATAATCTTAAAAAAGAAATCATTACTAGGATGTTGACATTGATACCCTCGAGGGGCAGGACACGTTCATCACCACTGGCATCCCTTTTATGCCCCTTGTCAGCCACCCCCATGTCCCTCCAGCCTCCCAGCCCTATCCTGGACCCTTGACAACCATGATTCTGCTCTCTACATTTGCCCTTTCAAGGAATGCTCTATCAATCATGTAACATTTCGACTTAAAAAAAAAAGTCTGGGGGGCGCCTGGGTGGCTCCGTGGGTTAAAGCCTCTGCCTTCGGCTCAGGTCATGATCTCAAGGTCCTGGAATCGAGTCTTGCATCCGGCTCTCTGCTCAGCAGGGAGCTTGTTTCCCTCCTTTCTCTGCCTGCTTCTCTGCCTACTTGTGATCTCTGTCAAATAAATAAATAATCTTAAATCTTAATCTTAAAAAAAAGTCTGGGGGAGCCTGGGTGGCTTAGTGGGTTAAGCATCTGACTCTTGATTTCGGCAGCTCATGATCTGGGGTCCTGGGATCAAGCCCCGCTTTGGGAGGAGGCATTGTCTGAGCTCAGTGGGGAATCTGCCTAGATTCTCTCCACCCCCCACCCCCACTGCTCCTCCCACTGCTTTTCTTCTTAAAGTAGAAAAAACTAGTCTGCAGCACTTGAATAATGAAAATTTAAAAAACCAACAACATCGTGATGTCATGTTATTTATAAATAACTTTAAAACATTTCTCTGGTGTTTTGTGTGTGTGCGTGCTTGTGTGTGGATTGGCTAGAAATATTGTACGGACCAGCACAGTCCGACAGAAATATGATGCGAGTCCCCCGGTAGTTTTCAATTTACTAGCTGTTACTCTAAAAAATTAAGGAGGACCAGGGGCGCCTGGCTGACTCAGGGGAGGGTGAGCCTCTTGATCTCAGGGTTGTGAGCTTAAGCCCCATGTTGGGTGTGGAGATGACTTAAATAAATACATTAATTTCAAAATATTAAGAAGAGGGACGCCTGGGCAGCTCAGGTGGTTAAGTGACTGCCTTCGGCTCAGGTCATGATCCTGGAGTCCCAGGATCGAATCCTGTGTCGGGCTCCCTGCTCAGCAAGGAGTCTGCTTCTCCCGCTGACCTTCTCACCTCTCATGCTCTCTCTCACATAAATAAATAAAATCTTAAAAAAAATTAAAAAGAGATGAAATAATAGTAATGTATTTTATGATATAATTATATGTTAACAATTATACTGATATATTAATTATATCATATGAATATTATATATTATTTGTGTATTTTATGAATAACAATGTTACATAATTGTTATACAAAATTATATTTGTGATTAGATAATATGAAACCTAATTGCATTTCATGATATAGAAAATGTATATTAACATATTAACACTATATTAATATAGTATTATAATAATAATGCTACTAATATATTTTATTATATCATATAATAATACTTAATACATAAAATATTATTACAGTCATGCGATATTTTCCCTAACACAATATATCCAAAATATATTTTTAAAGATGTTATTTACTGGGGTGCCTGGGTGGCTCAGTGGGTTAAAGCCTCAGCCTTCGGCTCAGGTCATGGTCTTGGGGTCCTGGGATCGAGCCCTGCATAGAGCTCTGTGCTCTGCGGGGAGTCTGCTTCCTTTCCTCTCTCTGCCTGCCTCTCTGCCTACTTGTGATCTTTGTCTGTCAAATAAATAAATAAAATATTTAATAAAAAAACGATTTTATTTACTTATTTGAGAGAGAGAGAGAGAGAGCGCGCGAGTGAGTGTGGGGGGGTGCGGGCAGAGGGAGAGAGAGAGAGAGAATCCCAGGCAGACTCCCCGCTGGGCATGGAGCCCATCATGGGGCTTGATCTCACAACACTGAGATCATGACCTGAGCCAAAATCAAGTCTGATGCTTAACTGAGCTACTCAGGTGCCCCCAAATCTTCAAAATCTTGGGTATGTGTCACACACAGCATGTCTCAATTCGGACTGGCCCATTTCAGTTGCACGGCCACACGGGGCTGGTGGCCTTTCCAAAGCAGACAATGTGGGTATAGCCTCATCCTTCCTCTTTGCAATGGCAGGTTGAGCCCAGGAACAGCCCTCAGGGCTGGGCTGGGTTCTTGTGTTACTGCGGCCAAATGCTTTTGGATCCTGCTAGGGCAGTATCTGCCCAGGTAACAACTTTCATTTAAAGGCAATGCCTCGGGGGCGCCTGGGTGGCTCAGTCAGTTGAGCATCAGACTCTTGATTTTGGCTCAGGTCGTGATCTCAGGGTCAGGGATCAAGCCCAGTGTCAGGCTCCCTGCTGAGCAGGGAGTGAATCCGTTTGAGATTCTCTCTCTCTCCCTCTGCCCCTCCCCACCACCCCGAGCGCGTGCCCGCCCGTGTGTGTGTGTGTGTGTGTGTGTGTGTGTGTGTGCCCGCCCTCTCTTTCAAATAAGTAAATACATTTAAAAAAAATAAAGACACTCTCTAAGCATGTAGAACAGTGCTCTGTTGGGCTTCTAGAAGGTGCTGTGTGTGGTTTTGGTAATAAATGTCAGGACATGTGCAGATCTCCAGGCACCACAGTCGTTGGCGGAGACAGAAGCCTCAGGTCTGGGGGGAGGCACCTGGTACCACCCCAAGAGACCCCTGTGATCTTGGATGTCCCTTCTTCTTCTTCCTTTTTTTTTTTTTTAAGGTTTTATTTATTTGACAGAGAGAGACACAGCGAGAGGGAGCATGAGCAAGGGGAGCAGGAGAGGGAGAAGCAGGCTTCCCGCTGAGCAGGGAGCCCGATGCGGGGCTTCATCCCAGGACCCCAGGATCATGACCTGAGCTGAAGGCAGAGGCTTAAGGACTGAGCCACCCAGGCACCCTTTGGATGTCCCTTCTAGCTAGACAGCCAACATCCCTCCCCACCCTCTTCCCACAGCTGGGTGTCCTCTCTCTGAGACCCTTTCTTGCAGCCTCCAATCGGCAGAGTTTCTTCCTCAGCCCTTAAAGGCTGGCGTTCTGGGGTTCTCTGTCTCCAACATGCTGCCCCCAGTTACAGCTTCACTGATACCTTCTCGGCTCTCTCTTGTGATGTGCCCTGGGCAACCCCCTGACCTTGCTCCAGTTGACCTTGTCACGTTCTTGAAAGCCTTCCCCTCCCCTCTAATCCCCATCCCAGGGAAGCCCTACAGTCCACGAAGTTACCAAGCCTGTGCCTGGGACCCAGACTGGAGGCCACCCCCTTCACACCCAACACCCTTCCAGGTCGAAGCTCCCCCATCTTCCCAGACTTGGGTCTCTGCCTTGCTTTCTGTCTGGTCTTCTGGCGGCTGGCCTGTTTTTAAAAGATCATCCCTGTCCCTACTCTTTTTTTTTTTTTTTAAGATTTTATTTATTTGGGGTGCCTGGGTGGCTCAGTGGGTTAAGCCTCCACCTTTGCAGGTTGTGATCCCAGGGTTCTGGGATTGAGCTCTGCATTGGGCACTCTGCTCTGCAGGGAGCCTGCTTGCCCCCTCTCTCTGCCTGCCTCTCTGCCTACTTGTGATCTCTGTCTGCCAAATAAATAAATAAAATCTTAAAAAAAAAGATTTTATTTATTTGACAGAACACAAGCAAGCAGGGGGAGCAGCAGGCAGAGGGAAAGGGAGAAGGAGGCTCCCCATTTATCAGGGATAAATCTCCGATGCGGAGCTCACTCCCAGGACCATGGGATCATAACCTGAGCCAAAGGCAGATGCTTAAGCCACTGAGCCACCCAGGCACTGTCCCTATTCTACCTTCTGTCAGGATGAAGCCTCCTCCAGGAAGTCCTTCTTGACTTCCTCCTCTACCCCCCATTACCCCCACGCCCTCTCTCCATCTCTGTTCCTGGCCAGACGTTAGATTTCCTGGAGGGGGCGTTGTAGGCAGTGAGGTCTTTTCCTCGCTCTGATCTGGGAAGGAGATGCTGTTCCTAGTGCCAGACCCCACAGTGGTCTTCTAGAAACACTTGGAGGCCAGCCAATGTGGATCCAGGTGGCTTCTCTGAGGTGTTGATCAGCCCTGCCGGGGAGGGAAGTAGGCCGAAGGGCCAGGCCGTTGCCACATCTGGGGCTTGGGGGATCTGCTGCATCAACAAGTCCCGAAGAGGAAGTGGTGGGAAAGGAAGTGGATAATTGGGTTTGGCTGAGTTATCTGTGTCCGTCCCCGGCCACACCCCCACCCCACCACCAAGTCCCCTGTCACCCACCCACCCACCTATGCCTTGGACCAGGCTCTCCAGGACCTGGATCAGAGCCTCCTCCCCTGCGTCTGTGTCATGTGACCTTCCCTGGGCCCCACACCTCTGACCTCCAGGATCAGGTCACTCCAGGTTTCAAGCTGATAGGAACATGATGTGAGCCACAAAAGGCAGCTTGCGTTTTTCCAGCAGCTAAGCAAAGAGAGATAAGCAAAGAGCAAACAAAAGAATCAGATAACATGCATTTGGGTGATATATTTTATTTTTTTTATTTTTTGGGTGATATATTTTATTAAGCCAAATATATTTAAAGTATTATCATTTTAATAGGTGATCAATAGAAAAGGTTATCAAGAGATCTCACATTGCTTTTTTAAAATATTTTATTTATTTATTTGACAGAGAGAGATCACAAGTAGGCACAGAGGCAGGCAGAGAGAGGGGGAAGCAGGATCCCTGGTGAGCAGAGATCCCAATGCGAGGCTTGATCCCAAGACCTTGAGATCATGACCTGAGCCAAAGGCAGTGACTTAACCCATTGAGTCACCCAGGTGCCCCTCACATTAGTTCTTCTTACCCATCTTTGAAGTCTGGGGTGTATTTTCCACTCACATCATCTCAGATGCCCTCACATTCCAAATGCCTGGGAGCCTCCTGGGGCCAGTGGCTACCATACTGGACAGCAGAGGACTTGAGAGAACGCCTTCACTAATGTCCAAACCATCTACGAAACTCTAACACCCAGTAGCTGGAGCCCTATCTGTCTAACACTCCCAAGCTCTAATGTGACGTTCTAGAATCCCATGATTCAACTCACACTGTTGGATCCCTTGGAACCAATAGCCTAGGATTCCAATGTTCTACGAGTCTGTAATTTCAAGACTTCAGAGTCTTTGACCTAGATCAGGAATCAGCAAACTCCAGCCTCGGGGCCAAATGTGGCCCACTGCTTGTTTTGTAAATAAAGTTTTATTGAAACACGGCTATGGCCATTCAGTCTATGGCCACTTTCATGCCACCACGGCAGATTGAGTCGCTGTGGCAGGGACCACAAGGGACCTCTTGGCCAGCAAAACCCCAAATATTTACTCCTTGTTATTTTACTGAAAAAGTTTACTGAGCCTTGATGTTGAGATTCAAAGACTCGAAGACTGATGGTGGTTTTTACGATTGCTCGTTTGACGGTTGATCTTGACAGCTCACACGATATTACCTACGCTCTTTTCTGTGCATCAAATATCACGTAATAATATACATTGTTCAAAAGGGACTTGTTTCCCCATATTAGGCATTCATTTATCCTTCCAGATTTCTATAATTGTGTCAGGTCGGGGACACCTGGCCAGCTCAGTTGGTGGAGTTTGTGACTCTTGATCTTGGGGTCGTAGGTTCGAACCCCACCTTATGGGTAGTGATTACTTAAAAAGAAAATTTCTAAAAAAAATAAATTAATTTAAAAATTAGGTTAGGGGGGCACCTGTGTGGCTCAGTGGTTTAAAGCCTCTGCCTTCAGCTTGGGTCATGATCCTAGGGTCGAGCCCCATATCAGGCTCTCTGCTTGGCGGGGAGCCTGCTTCCTCCTCTCTCTCTTTCTCTCTCTGCCTGCCTCTCTGCCTACTTGTGATCTCTGTCTTTCAAATAAGCAAATGAAATCTTAAAAAAAAAAAAATTAGGTTAGGTTGGGCGCCTGGGTGGCTCAGTTGGTTGAGCGACTGCCTTCGGCTCAGGTCATGATCCCAGACTTCCAGGATCAAGTTCCCGCCTCGGGCTCCCAGCTCCTTGGGGAGTCGGCTTCTCCCTCTGATCTTCTCCTCTCCCACGCTCTCTCTCACTCATTCTCTCTCAAATAAATAAATAAATAAAATTTTTAAAAATTAGGTTAGGTTGAACTCTAAGAAACTGCCAAACTTCATCCCATTTTTGGGGTGAAGGGGTGTAATGACTTATTATTTATTACTTTAAAAATTGCAAAATACAAGTCACATAAAATTCACCATCCATGGCATTTAGTACATTGCCGGTGGGTGCAACTGTCACCATTCTCTCGTTCTGAAACATTTGCATCACCCCAAAAAACCCCATCCACCCCCCAGCCCCTGGCAACCGCTAAACTGTTTTCTCATTACAGATTTGCTGGAATGCAACCCATTTTTTTTTTTAAAGATTTTATTTCTTGGGGCGCCTGGGTGGCTTAGTGGGTTACGCCTCTGCCTTTGACTCAGGTCATGACCCCAGGGTCCTGGGATCGAGCTCCGCATCATGCTCTCTGCTCAGCAGGGGGCCTGCTCCCCCCCCCCCCGCCTCTCTGCCTACTTGTGATCTCTCTGTCAAATAAATAAATAAATAAAAGATTTTATTTCTTTAGTTGTGTGTGTGTGTGTGAGAGAGTGAGAGAGTGAGAGCACAAGCTGCGGGAGCAGCAGAGGGAGAGGGAGAAGCAGGCTCCCTACAGAGCAGGGAGCCCGATGTGGGACTAAATCCCAGGACCCTGGGATCATGACCTGAGCCAGAGGCAGAGGCTTAAGGGACTGAGCCACCCAGGCGCTCCACAACCGTTTTGACCCACAATTTTCCATGTCAACGTCACTGTCTCAGATCTCCTTCTTCTAGCTACCCCCATGATGAGGGGCTGGTACTTGGATCTTTTGGAGTGGCTATAAAAAGAAATCCCACCCCTAGAGCAGACCCTCCTTTACTATTAAAGCTGTGTCCCCGGGGTGCGCCTGGATGGCTCAGTGGGTTAAGCCTCTGCCTTGGGGTCAGGTCATGATCTCAGGGTCCTGCGATTGGGCCCCACATGAGACTTTGCATCTGACTTTCTGCTCAGGCAGAAAGCCTCACCCCCACCCCCAAATCTGAGAAACGTGAGAAACGTGCGCCCCAAGGCTCAGGGGCCGCGGTGTTTATGAAACCCTACTGATCTGAGAGACACCCCCCTGAGAACTTGAGATCAGGGGAAGTTTGGGCTGATGAAGGACAGTCCCCACCCTGCACTTCTGCTGTCGTCATCTCATCGGGAGGGTCTGGGGCCAGGACAAGGCTCCGCCAAGACGCTGTCACCATGGGAGAGGATGGGACATGTCACAGGTCACATAGTGAGCTTGTTTGTTGACTCAAAATAACTTCCTCTAACAACACAATTTTATTCCTTAAACAACATCAAAGGAAATGTGTAAATCTATCCCCTCGACCCCAAGGCACGCACAGAGTGACGGTACACCCACACACACAGAAGAACCACGGACTAAGCGTTCTGAAACTGGAGAACAACTTCCTCTTGCTAAGCCTTCTTGAAATGGAAATTTTAAGTTCCATTGTATTCTTTTCATCCTTGTTAATTCAACACATCAGTAATGTCAGTAGGCATAGCTGATGTGCCCATGTGCCCGGAACCCACCGAAGCGCTTGAAATCTCTTTACGCATTTGCTGCTGGTGGCAGAACGGCCATTGCACAGAGGAGGGAGTTGAGGCCCAGAGAGGCCGAGGCCCCCCGGTCTCACCCACGGTGGACCTGGACTATGAATCTCATCATTCTGGCCCTCAAGTTCACGTTCTCAGCCCCACACCTGGGCTGGGAGGGAGGTTAGGGACCACGATGGTCAACATGTTCCCATTTCAGAGACGGGAAGCTGCGGGGAACAGGATGGAGGGGATGGTTCTGTCTGCCCTGTGGTTGGTGGCCTTGGCCTTTTTGTCGGGAATGTGACCCTGAGCTGTCTCCCTCAGTCCACAGAAGGCGGGAGGAATATTTATCTGTCTTCAAGGCTCTGCAGAGGGCAGAGAGAGGGGGCTGGTACACAGCTGGAGGCTGGGAGGAGGGTAGCGAGCTGTGTGTGGGTGCTCTCTGAGGGTGACGTCAGAGGGCCCCCTGGAGGAGTGAGTTCCAGCCAAGACCCCCAGGCCTTTGAGGTCAGACCGCATGCAGGTCCAGCTTCCAGGAACTGGTGGCATTGCTGCTGGGGTTGGTGACCCTGGGTCAACTCTCCACCCACCTGAGTTCTCTCCAGTTTCATTTGCTGCCCAGTAATTTTGGGATGTGTGAGTCATGGGAAGAATACAGGACAAACACACCCTTGGAGTAGGAAAAGGCCATTCCCATTTTCCCCCTGCTTATGAAGATTTGCTGGGGCCCGGGAAGTGGCAGTGCTCAGTGTCCCGTAGGAGCTCTGGCAAGGGGGACGGACTTCCAGGAATTCACCAGCTGCCGGACGCTGGGAGCGACCCCAGCCCTCCTGGGTCTTGGCTGTGAGTCCGGATAGGGTTTCCAAGTGGCATCTGGTCAAGGTGAGGATGGAGGGAAGGAGGGCGGAGGGAGGGGCGGAGGGAGAGAGGATGGCATCGGGCCATCTCAGCTTTTTTTTTTTTTTTTTAAGTTTTTATTTATTTATTTGACAGAGAGAGAGATCACACATAGGCGGAGAGGCAGGGGGGTGGGGGAAGCAGGCTCCCTCCCTCCCCCAGCAGAGCCCGACATGGGGCTCGATCCCAGGACCCTGAGATCATGACCTGCGCCGAAGGCAGAGGCTTCACCCACTGAGCCACCCAGGCGCCCTGTCATCTCAGCTTTGAAGGCGAATACTTTTCAGAATTTGGAATCAGATGGAGAATTGGAGAGGTGGGATTTTATGACCACCACACTGGAATTCCAGGCTCTTGGAATTCTCGTGGGCGGCCCAATAGAAAAGCTTCTGGTCAAACTGTCCACACATCTGGCACACTCAGGTGTAGGGCAAAGGGCCAGTCTCCAAACTCCAGGAGCCCTTGCATTTTCTGGAAAATCCATCCAACGGCCACTTGTCCAGTGAACTAACTAGCCTTTTGACTCACCAGTTCTGCTTCCTAAGAAGGAAGATTTAATTTTAGTTCCACGGATAACAGACACACACACGTCAGAGCTGGGAAGCTCTGTGTGTCTCCACAAGCTGGGTGTGCACAGGGAATAGGCTCCCGGCTCAAGGAAGAGCACAGACCTAGTGTCGATGTGACCCTGTTCACCCAACCCGCTGCTACCCACCCCCACAGACCTCTCCTGCTTGTTTTTGAACTTGACGTGAATGGTATCCCTCAGCCACCTCCCCTGCGCGTCTGTCTGCCTCCTTCCCTTAGCAGCGTCTGTGTGAAATCCATCCACATTCGCCTGTGCGCTTTGTTCTGCTATAGAATATTCCACGACCGGAGTACACCACGCTATGGTTTCTTCTTCTTCTTCTTCTTTTTTTTTTAAAGATTTTATTTATTTATTTGAGAGCAAGAGAGAGAGGAGAGAGCACAAGCAGGGGGAGCAGCAGAGGGCAGAGGGAGAGGGAGAAGCAGATTCCTGATGAGCAGGGAGCCGGATGCGGGACTCGATCCCAGGACCTGAGCCAAAGGCAGACACTTAACCGACTGAGCCCCCCAGGCACCCCCATACCAGGGTACGTTTATGCATTCCCCTGGGGGTGACAACTGGGTGACTTCCCATAGGAAAGTCTTTCCTGGCACGGGTCTTTTGATGAGCATGTGTGTGCTTCTCTGGGGTGGGGGGGAGCATGTGTGTGCTTCTCTGGGGGGAGGGGCGACGTGTCCGCGGATTTGGCCCCGCGGTTCCCTAGACAGAAGTTCCAACAAGAATGGGTGACTTACAGACACACCCATGCAAAGCGCACGCACACGGGTGCCTGTGGGCTCAAGGAACCGAGAGAGAAACCGAAGTGACCCCTTTGCCGCTCTGTGCCTCAGTTTCCCTCTTTATTCTTTCACTCGCTAAATAGCAACAAAGCACTTGCTGGATGCCGCGTGGTTTTCTAGATGCCAGGGACATGGCAGAGCCCAAAGCCGCGGCCGGTTTGGGAAATGGAGCGTCACAAGAATACGAACTTCGGGCGCTTGTCATAAGGGCTCCGCCTGATCCATGATAGGTACTTGGTAAATGTCATCGGCTATCGTAAACATTATAAAATGATAATTATTATAATAATGGTAATTGTGTTTTCTATGTAGACATGAATCTAATTTACTGTACAAAATGATGATAAAATAACAAGGCTCTTCGTGACTATCATTAAACGTCCTTTATTTACAGTCTGACGCTGGTTCATGAGCCTGGTCCATCCAGCGTGTGGGTTGACCCTCCAACGGCTGCAGGAAAGGGCTGACATGTGTGCAGATAGGGCAGTGGATGGAAAACACACTTGTTATGTGGAAAAGATAAGGAGATAACACAGTAGCTGTTGGATGTTGCATTTCTGTCAGAGATATTCAAAGGGAAATACCACAGTTGGTTGAGCTGCCAACATTAGGGTTCCCGGATTTTGACCAGTATAAAAGCTGGGCAGGGCAGGGTCTGAGGGTTGGGAGAGAGGGTGTGTCTGTGTACCAGTAGGTACCAGCAACTTCCACATGACTAATGCTCTCTGGGTCCAGCCAGCTCTCCACTCTGATTCACCTGCTCAATTACCTCTAAGGTAGGAATAGTAATATTCTCTTTTTACAGAAGAGGATGCTGAAGAACAGAGAGGTTAAGTGACTTGCCCAAGATCACACAGCTGGTGAGGGTCTGAATTTTTAAAGGCTGCACACCTTTTACTCTAGTGATAAAAATACTACGAATGCATCATGCGAAACTCCAAACACACACGCATGTACACACACACACACACACACACACACACACACAAAGTGGCTGGGCCTCTTGGCAACTACTTGGCAGGAAGGAGGGGACAGGGCAACACTCCACTTCCCCTCTGCTTTTCCTGTTGCATCAATGCCCCTAGAGCCCTGGGTAGTGCTGGCTCACCCACGAGAGCCAGCAGGGAGCCTCAGGGTCAGGCCATTCTGACATAGGGGGGATGACCCACCATCCGCCTGAGCCCTTTCCCTGTGCCACGAGCTTTATCACACGTCACCTCCACGAGGCCTCCCCCAAACTGGTGAGGTAGGTTCACCTCTGTGACTCACTTCTCAGATGAGGAAACCAAGAGAGAGAGCCAAGTGAAACCGAGTTACGGAGCCCGGGTCTGCTCAGGGCCACCAGCTGTGCCACCTTGTGTCTTCTGAATCTAAGGTTTTTGGGTGAATGTGTTTTGGGGCCCAGAGTTCCAGAGTGGGGCTGACACGGTTCAAAACTCAATTCTGTTACTTGCTTACCTGAATGATCTTAGGTAAGTTACTTCTCTGGGCCTCAGTTTTCTTGTCTGCAGAATGGGTATAATAATAACCTGCATAAAAGGACAGTATTAGAATCAGAGGGTTGGGGCGCCTGGGTGGCTCAGTGGGTTAAAGCCTCTGTCTTCAGCTCAGGTCATGATCTCAGGGTCCTGGGATTGAACCCCACATTGGGGTTCTCTGCTCAGCAGGAAGCCTGCTTCTCACCACCCCCCACTTGCCTCTCTGCCTACTTGTGATCTCTGCCTGTCAAATGAATAAATGAAAAAATCTTAAAAAAATAGTTAAAAATAAAGAATCAGAGGGTTGTTATAAGAATCAAACGATTTAAGATTTAAAGGTTCCTGGAGCAGTGCTCAACACATAACAGAGTGGACTCAATGGAGGACAGCTTCTAATAATAATAATAATAATAATAATAATAATATAATGGTAAGTAATAGTAATATTATATTATATATTTTATTACTATTATAGTAATAATATTTTATAATATGTATTATATGGATATGTAGTAATCTACTACTAATTATATATTTTATATAGTATATTATGTCATATAAAATATATAGTAAGTATATAACATATTATAGATAGTATATATTTTTATATACTATATAATATAGTCATAGCATATATTTATATATAACATACTAATATATAATATTTAATATATTTGATATATAATACTAGTATATACTAGTATATATTAGTATATTACTATTATATAATATTAATATATTAATATTACTAATAGCATTATTATGTATTCTATTACTATATATTCTATTATCATAGTAATAGCAATATTATATTATTATTATTGCTATGATAATAGCACCTCACCTCACTGCTTAGCATCCTCCTATGGCCCCAATCTCATGGGACATAAAAGATAAATGCCTTGACAACGCCTTCCATGGTCCATGATATCTTTCTGTTCTTACCTTCCCCTTCTCTGCCTTACCAACTCCATTCCAGCCACGCTGACATCCTCACTGTTCCTTGAACATGACCATCATGTTTTCACCTCAGGGCCTTTGCACTGGCTATTCCCTCTGCCTGGAACTCTCTCCTCTCAGATCGTCCCTCACTTCCTTTATGGCTTTGCTCAAGAAAGCCCCTCCTTGACCACTCATTTAAAATCCCCTGTGGTGTTTTTTTTTTTTTTTGCTCTAGCATTTATCACCTTCTAAGACACTGTATTTCGCTTATGTATTCCTTTTTTGACTTGTTTCTTCCTTATCTGACTCTTCCCGCTAGAGTGTCAGCTCCAAGAGAAAAGAATTTTTTTCTTTTGTTTGTCATGGCCCCTGGTGTGCAGCAGTCCTGGAAGAGAGAAGGTACTCAGGAACTTTCTGGAATGAACGAAGGAATGAATGAATGAATCTCCTGGGCAGAGAATTCAACATTTTATTTTTCTTGTTTTCCTAACGCCATCATGATTTTCAGAAACTGCTTGTAGTAGGATTCTAGAAATGTTCTGTTTCTTGGTCTTGGTGCCCATCTCCTGGCTGTGATAATGTGAAGCCCAGAGAGCTGGTGCTACGTGATGTGTGCACTTCGTGGTCTGGGTTTATGATCGAGTTTATGTAAAAAACAAAATGACATAATTGCTCCGGAGAGACATTTTTCATGGCACCAAGATTCAAAAACACCAATGAAGAAGAATTAAGACAAGTACTTTTGTTGTCAATATGTATTAACCTTTCCCCCTCTTGATGGATATTTGGATTCCAATATTTTAAATTCTAGGGGTGCCTGAGTGCTTAGTTAGTTCACTGCTTTCGGCTCAGGTCATGATCCCAGGGTCATGGGATTGAGTCCCGAATCAGGCTCCCTGCTCAGTGGGGAGTCAGCTTCTCCCTCTGCCCCTCACCCAGCTTGGGCTCTCTCCCTCTCTCAAATAAATAAATAAAATCTTTTGTTTTTTTTTTTTTAAAGGTTTATTTATTTATTTGACACAGAGAAATCACAAGTAGATGGAGAGGCAGGCAGAGAGAGAGGGAAGCAGGCTCCCTGCTGAGCAGATAGCCCGATGCGGGGCTCGATCCCAGGACCCTGAGATCATGACCTGAGCCGAAGGCAGCGGCTTAACCCACTGAGCCACCCAGGTGCCCCAATAAATAAATAAAATCTTAAAAAAAAAAAATTCCATCAACACCAATGTTGAGTCACACAATGCTATTCTAGAATTCCAAATAATAATCGGCTGGGGTTCTTTTTCTTTTTTTTTTTAATTTATTTGGCAGAGAGAGAGATCACAAGTAGGCAGAGAGGCAGGCAGAGAGAGAGGAGGAAGCAGGCTCCCTGCTGAGTAGAGAGACGTGTGTGGGGCTTGATCCCAGGATCCTGAGATCATGACCTGAGCTGAAGGCAGAGGCTTAACCCACTGGACCACCCAGGCGCCCCTCGCCTGGGGTTCTAATAGTATACTATTTTGGGATTCCAAAATATTTTCTTTATCATGATCAGGTTCTAGCACTGCAATGTTCTAGAATCCCAGGATGCTCATGGGTTAGTGTCCTCAACCTCTGGTGTTCTAGAATTCCAGTCTTCTGACCTTGCCTGGGTTCTGATGGGGCCCTATTCTCAAATTACAGGATGCTCCCCAGCGAGTTCTAAGATGTTAGTCTTCTAGAATTCCAATATTAGGACGCACTGGAGTTCTGACGCTGTCCTGGCCCAGCTTCCAAGAGGCTAGTGGGGGTTCCTACACCCTGAGGGGTTTGTCAAGGAGTTTTCATGATTTCTCTCCCGTTCAGGTGTCTGGGGCCTGGATGGAGAACACTTCTCTCAGCTACGAGTATGGGGATTACGACGGGGTTCCGGATCTCCCCGTGGACTGCATGGACGGCACCTGCATCTCTGCCTACCCACTGCGCACCGCCGTGTTTCTGCTCTACGCCGCGGTCTTCCTGGTGGGGGTGCCCGGCAACGTGATGGTGGCCTGGGTGACCTGGAAAGAGGCCCGCCGGAGGGTCGGGGCCACCTGGTTCCTACATGTGGCCGTGGCCGATCTGCTCTGCTGTGCGTCTCTGCCCCTCCTGGCGGTGCCCATAGCACGCAGGGGCCACTGGCCGTATGGGGCGGTGGGGTGTCGGGCGCTGCCCTCGGTCATCCTGCTGTCCATGTATGCCAGCGTGCTCCTTCTGGCCGCTCTCAGCGCGGACCTCTGCCTGCTGGCCTTCAGGCCCA
Source organism: Mustela putorius furo (assembly GCF_011764305.1). Classification (NCBI taxonomy): domain Eukaryota; kingdom Metazoa; phylum Chordata; class Mammalia; order Carnivora; family Mustelidae; genus Mustela; species Mustela putorius. The sequence goes on along the minus strand of NW_025421310.1, from coordinate 12,310,693 downwards.
GCTGGGGGGCTGTGGCGGGGCGGGCACGCAGGGTGCAGGCGGCCTGCGGGGTCGCCTGGACCGTGGCCTTGCTGCTCACTGTGCCCTCGGCCATCTACCGCCGGTTGCACCAGGAGCATTTCCCTCACCGGCTGGAGTGCGTGGTGGACTACGGCGGCTCTGTGGTGCTGGAGAGCACAGTGACTGCCATCCGCTTTATTTTTGGCTTCCTGGGGCCGCTGGTGGTGGTGGCCAGCTGCCACGGTGCCCTTCTGTGCCGTGCGGCCCGACACCGTTGGCCCCTGGGCATGGCCGTAGTGGTGGGTTTCTTTGTCTGCTGGGCCCCCTACCACCTGCTGGGGCTGGTCATCACTGCCGCTGCCCCACACTCCAGGCTCCTGGCCCGGGCCCTGCAGGCTGAACCGCTGGTCAACGGCCTCGCTCTGGCTCACAGCTGTCTCAATCCTGTGCTCTTCTTGTATTTTGGGAGGACTCAACTGCGCAGATCACTGCCAGCCGCCTGTCGACGGGCCCTAAAGGAGTCACAGAGCAAGGATGAAAATGCCGTCGGCCAGAAATCCACCAGCCATGATCTAGTCTCAGAGATGGCAGTGTAGGCTAGAAGGAAACTGGTCTGTGTGCGACCCTTGGATTTCGCAAGCTAGCTTCAGGCATAGCTGGATCCAGTGGATCAATGATATCATTTATTACTTTATTCATTAAACAAACATTCATTAAGCACCTACTATGTGTAAGGCCCTGTTATAGGCACTGAGGAAATAGCAGTGACCAAGAGACACAAAGGGAGCCGACATTTTACTGGAGGAAGACAGGAAATAAGCAAAGGAGAAGATATGCAATATAACAAGTTGTGGCAAGGACTAACCTAAAGGGGATAAAGAGGACTGAGTGGGGCAGGGATATAGTAAGCTAGGCAAGGCCCATTGAGTAAGGTGATATTTGAGCCCAAGCCTGAGGAAGGGAGGGAGGAGTCATGCTTAAATCTGGCAGAAAATCATGCCAAGCACTGGGAGCAGCAAGTACAAAGGCCCTGAGGCACAAAATGCTCAGCATACTTCAGGAAGAGCAAAGAGGCCAATGTGGATGAAGCAGAGGCAGCAAGAGGGAAAGTAGGGTGAGACAGAGGGAGAGAGGTAGCGGGGAGGCTGGATTTGAAAGCCCTCCAGGCCACAGCAAGTGTTTGGAGAGCCATGGCAGTGTTCTGAGCTGTAGTTATCAGATAAAATATACACCAAATTAAATTTGAGTTTCAGATAAACAGCAAAAAAGTTGTTTGTTTGTTTTTTTAGCATGAATATGTCCCATGCAACATTTGAGACATCCTTAAAAAAAATTATTTGTTTGGACGTCTGGGTGGCTCAGTCAGTTAAGCCTCTGCCTTCAGCTCAGGTCATGATCTCAGGATCCTGGGATCGAGTGCCGCATCGGGTTCCTTGCTCAGCAGGGAGTCTGTTCTCCTCTGCCTGCTGCTTCCCCTGCTTGTGCTGTCTCTCTGATAAATAAATAAATAAAATCTTAAAGAAAGTATTTGTTGTTGGGGATGCATGTCTGGCTCAGTCAGTGGAGCATGTGACTCTTAATTTTGGGGTTGTGAGTTCAAGCCCCACATTGGGTGTAGAGATGACTTAAAAATAAAATATTTACGTTTGTCTGGGTGGTGCAGTCAGTTAAGCATCTGACTCATGGTTTCGGCTCAAGTTGTGATCAGGATGGAGCCCGAGCCAGGCTCTACAGTCCGTGTGGAGTCTGCTGAAGACTCTCTCTCCCTTTTCCCCTGCCCCTCCCCACTGCTCGTTTTCTCTTTCAAATAAATAAGAAAAGTCTTGAAAAAAATAAAAATCTTGAAAAATTCTTTAAAATAAAAATTATTTGTTGTTTATCTGAATTCAAATTCAAGTGAGCATTCTGTTAAAAAAAAAAAAAAATTTTTTTTCCTAAATCAGGCAACCTGATTTGGAGCAGAGTCATGTCTTGATCTGACTTAGATTTTAATAGGATCCCTCTGGTTGCTGGTGGAGACCAGACTATGGGGTAGGGGGAAGGAACATGAGCTACCACTTTGGCGAAGAGACTACTGCCACGGTCCAAGCAAGAAGAGATGCACAGTTGGGTCAGGGTACTAGCAGAGGTGGTGAGAAGGTGACAGATTATGGCTCTGTTTTGAAGGAACTGTCTATGTCCAAGCTCCTTAGCTTGCTATTCAAGGCTTCTCTCTGCTGCTGGACGCACTTATGTTCACACCGCTGCAGTGGACAGAATCAGGGCCCCTAATGGGGTCCACATCCGAAACGCCTGAACCAGGGAATATGCGACCTTACATAAGGGAACTTCGCAGGTGTGATTAGGGATCTTGAGGGGGGGAGAGCTTCCCACATGATCTGGGTGGGGCCAAGGCAATCCCAAGGATCCTTCTAAGACAGAGGCAGGAGGGTCAGAGTCACGAGCAGGAAATTTGACAGAGGAAAGAACTATCAGAGTGATGGATGGAAAGGGCCATCGGCCAAGGAATTCAGGAAGGGGCCTGTTGACACCTTGATTGTAGGTGCCTGACCTCCAAAATTTTAATGGAATAAATTTGTACTCTTCTGAGATGCTAAGTTTATGGTCACTTCTTTTAGCAGCCACAGGAGACAAAGACAGATCCTCTGGGCTGTATAATTTTCATGTCTCTAGGCCTTTTCTCAAGTTGGTGCCACTGCCTAGAATGGCCTTCAGATCCGTGGTGCCCTATGTGGTAATCACCAGCTCTTGGTGGTACTCAGATGCAAATGAGTTCAAATAAAAAAATGAGTTTCTCAGCCCCAGCTGCTAGTTTTGAAGCTCAACAGCCAGCCCAGGAGTCCCTGGTGGGCCAGTGAAGATTGGAATCTTTCCATCAGTGCAGGCTGTTTCCTGAGACAGGGTTGCTTGGGAATCTCACTTGAGAATCTCTCCTGCTCACATCTTTGAAGCCACATAGTAGTGACATCTGAATGTAGGGTCATGACTACAGGACAGCATCTCCCACAGAGCTTCTCCTTTAAGGTAAGTCCCACACCAGCACAGGGAAGTAAAGGGAGATGCTTCATTTTATAAGAGCCCAGAGAGGGGAGGTCATCTGCCCAAGATCACACAGCAAATAAATTGTAGAACTGAGATTTGATCCCGGGTTCACTTGACTCTGCTGCCCATGCTCTTATCTCTGAAATCTTCCTTCCATGCCTTGCTCAAATGACACTTTTCTCCAGGGAGTCCTCTCTGATTCATTCCCCTCTGAGGAGGGAATAGTGTTGTCTTCTCTGGGTTGAGTTTCTGAAACACAAGTTCCCAGGTACATTGTAAATTCCCCATGACAACATCTGAGCCCTTTTAATTTTAATCTCTTCTCCACCCATCCCAGGCCTGAGAAATAGCAAAACTATCTTCATTTGTCTACACCCTGTTTTCCAATGTTGAAGATCTTTTTCTTGCTATCTCTTCTTCTTTTTTAAAAATCTTTTTTATTTACGATTTAAAAAAATTTTTTTAAAGATTTTTTTATTATTATTTATTTGACACAGAGAGAGAGAGAGCGCACAACCAGGCAGAGATGCAGGCAGAGAGAGAGGGGGAAGCAGGTTCCCTGCCAAGCAGAGAGCCCGACGTGGGTCTCGATCCCAGGACCCCGACACCACAACCCGAGCCGAAGGCAGAGGCCCAACCCATTGAGCCCCCCAGGTGCCCCTTTACAATTTTTTTAAAAAGATTTTTTATTTATTTGACACAGTGGATGTAGGGGATGGAGAGCAAACACAAGCCAGGGGAATGGCAGGCCGAGGGAGAGACTGGGCAAGGAGACTGACCGACGTAGGCCTCGATCCCAGGACCCTGGCTGAAGGCAGCCACTTAACCGACTGATTATTCAAAATAATCTTGCTTTTTGTTTGTTGTAACTTCCCTTTTTCTGCTCTTAATTTCATTTGTTTTTTGAACGTATCGATTTCCTTGTTTCCAAAGCACCAGGTCTTAATATTTTTCCAAGAACGAATTTCAAGTTTGCTACTCAGTCCTTGGGTTGGTAGTTTGCGACATACATGGTGAAGTCGTATCTGTTGTTTACTTCCTCCCATTTTTCTTTAAAAAGAAATTGGAGTTCTCTTTTGGAAAGTTCAAGCAATGCTTGGTCAATTTCTTCCCCTTCTTCTTTTGATCATGACATATGAATTGGCTTCTCTATGTTCAGATTGTTTTCCAAAGGTTTAATAATTGCAGCCAACTTTCATCTTGACATCCTAACTCAATGTCCAACACATGACTCAAACTTGAATACATTCAAAAAGGAGCTCTGGATTTTCTCTCTTAGCCCTCCTCTATTTTCCTGATCTCAGTGGATCAGGAAAATACAGCAACTCTGTATTTTCAGGCACTGAGGCCAAAAAAGTTGGGCTCATCCTTGACGCCTCTCTTTCTCTCACATTCAATGGCCAATCTGTCAGCCAACGCCTCCGGGCTCTGCCTTAAAGTACGCACAGAACCATTCTGCACTTCTCACCACCTTCTCAGCCATCATCCTGTCGTCGTGTCCCCGCACCCCCCTTCTCTCACTTACTGCATCAGCTGCTTTCCAGGGCCTCTTTCCTCTTCTTGGTTCCCTATATCCGTTTCCCACCAAGGGAAACAGAATCTTGCAAGGTCAGAGGTCCCTCCTCTGCTCAAACTCCTCCCATGGCTCCCACCTCACTCAGATGAGAAGCCAAAATCCTCACCTTAGTGTGCCTGGTCTACTCTCCTCCGTTCCTCACCTCATTTCCTGTTATTTCCCCCACTTTCACCCCCTCCACACAAGCCAGCTTGCTGACCTCTGAACTCACCAACAATGTTGCCATGGCAATCTGCACTTGTGATTTCCTCCAGCTCTGGTGTGCTCCATGGCTTGCTGCCTCACTTATTTCTGCTCCAATACTACTACTTCCTCAGAACTGTCCTCTCTAACCAGGCTACTTAAAATACCATGACTCCTTGCCCCTTTACTGCTTTGTTCTTCTGCACAGAGCCTGGAGATACTGCTTGACATTCTTTTTATTTTTATTTAAATAAAAATATTTAGGGGCGCCTGGGTGGCTCAGTGGATTAAAGCCTCTGCCTTCAGCTTGGGTCATGATCCCAGGGTCGTGGGATCGAGCCCCGCGTCGGGCTCTCTGCTTGGCCGGGAGCCTGCTTCCTCCTCTCTCTCTCTCTCTGCCTGCCTCTCTGCTTACTTGTGATCTCTGTTTGTCAAATAAATAAATAAAATCTTTGAAAAAAAAATTTAAATGTCAGTTTCTCCTACTAAAACCCGAACTCCCTGGGAGCCTGGCTTCATCTGTTTTGTTCATTGCTGAATTCTCAGTGCCTAGAACTGGCTCTGGATCTGAAGGCTCTACCTTCTCAACTGCAACATTCTCTTAAGGAGAAAGGAGAATGATGGGAGACTGTAAGGAGAAGGAAAGATCTAACATTTATTGAGTGCCTACGGTGCACAGTAGTGAAAAAGCAATTTATGTACCTTATGTGCACATTTTTCGCTTACTTTCCCCAACGATCTTGAAAAGCAGATATTAACTTCATGTTGTAAATATGGAAACTGAGGCTCAGACCCACAATGACTGGAGTGCCTAGGACTAGAGAGGACTCTAATTTCTCATTTGTTTAATCATGCATTCAACAAACATTGACTAACTCTCTGATCCTAGTGGTGGACGCTGGACAGCACGGGACCTCCAAGACGAGAGCGGCCCCTGCCTTCATGAGGCTGGGGAGTTGAGCTGAATCATAATTATGGATTATAGTGAATGAATCACAGGAGCACTTTAATAGCCCTAGTGTTTAATATGGTTCTGGCCAGCTTTCTCTCTGGCGTGGGGACGATCCAGTGCAAAGAAAGTTTGGGGGAGCGCAGAGCGCGCGCGGTGCATTGGGGGCGGTGGAGGGGCAGAGGGGAGGCGCTTGCAAGTCTCCGCTGCAGCGCTACAGTCGACCTCTAGAGGGCGCAGCGTCATCCATGGCTCAGCTTGAAGAGAGGAAGAGCTGAAGCATGTTGTGCGCAGGCGCAGAATGGGTTTTGGCCGTAGCGCCCAGGCTCCTTCGCTTGCAGCGGGGTGGGGCCTGGCCGTGAGGGTGGCGTGCGCAGGCGCAGAACCGGCTTCGCGCGCGCGAGGGGCGCTGGGGACCGGAAGTTGGAGTGATCCCGGCGGCTAGTGAGGTGAGGGGCGGGGCGGCTGAGCTGGGCCGTGGTGGCGGCGATGGCGGGTGTCGGGCCGGGTTGGGTAGCTGGGAGCGAGCCTAGGGGTGAGAAGGGAAGTCCCACCATGAGGACGTGCGTTGGAGGAGACAAGGGACCCGGGAGAAGCGGACGGAGATTGAGCCTGAGCGCCCCGAGAACACCTGGGCGACACAGAAGCTCGAGACTGGCAGGAATGGGAGTCACGAAAAGAAGCTTGGAGAAGCTGAGGGACCGAGAGACGAGGAGGCAGAGAGAGGACGGAAGCCGCATACTGTGGCGATGGGGGGCAGGGAGCTAATGGGGTCCCCCGAGGGCGCCTCCCAGAGGCTGCAGAGAAATGGGGTCGCACCGTGAACTTGGGGGGTGGGGGGCAAGCCACCGAACAGAAGTAGACAAACGGAGGAACAAGACTGTCTTTGACCTTAGAATGTTACTTTACCAGCCAATATGGGTTTACTTGGGGGATAACCGCGACTTGCAGTCTGGGACAAGCCAGCTACAGCAAAAATCATTGGCGAGTCCAATAAAAGAGAAGATAATTTTATGGAGAAAGAGGAGGAAGTTGGGAGGGGTTGTTTTGAATGGAAAGTCTGTTGGAAGAGCTCAAGAGTTCAGGGTGTTGATGGTTTCTCCCTGGCCGAGTTGTGGGGTGGTCCTTTTCTTGTAGGAGATGCGGCTGTACCTCCTTCCCTGTTGCCACCTGTAATCGATGATTCTTTCCTGCTGGTAGTTCTTTTGGAGCCTCTAATTGACAGTTCCTGTACTGACCTCAGGTGGTTTCCTCATAGAGCTCTCATCCTTCCAGCCTCCTAGCTCCATCTTAGTGAGATTTCTCTTCGTTAATGGAGACTGACAGATGCACAGAGACGGATGCAGTGGCATAGGGAGAACCTGGCAAAAGCTGATGGGGGGACTGAGAAAGGGGAAGAGCCCCCAAGGAAAGAGACTTGGAGAGGAAGCCGGATGTGGGAAGTGAATGAGATGGATGGGAGCTGGGTGATTTGGGCAGACCGATGAAGAGAGCCGTCCGAGTGTGGAGACATGGGGCTCGGGAGAGCGAGTGCATTTGGTAAGCCTGGAGAGCAAAGAGAACTGAAAAGACAGTGTCAAGTTTAAAAATGGGGAGATAAAGCCAGACCACGGAGACTCCCGCTAAGATGAAGAAGAATAAATGGGAGCCTGACTCCCTAGATTTGAATTCCTTGTCGCACTGTGTACTTAACCTGTCGTTCGCTCAACGGCAAGGAGTGATAATAGCACCTTTTTTTTTTTTTAAAGGTTTATTTATTTTAGGGGCTCCTGGGTGGCTCAGTGGGTTAAGCCTCTGCCTTCGGCTTGGGTCATGGTTCCAGGGTCCTGGGATCGAGCCCTGCATCGGGTTCCCTGCTTGGTGGGGAGCCTGCTTTCCCCCTCTCTCTCTGCCTGCCTCTCTGCCTGGTTGTGATCTCTCTCTGTAAAATAAGTAAATAAAATATTAGGGGAAAAAAAGATTTATTTATTTTAGAGAAGGGGACAAGGGCAGAGGGAGAGGGAAAGAGAGAGCCTCCAGTAACGTGGAGCTTGATTTCACGACCCTCAGATCATGACCTTAATTGAAACCAAGAGACGCTTAACTGGCTATACCACCCAGGTGCCCCTTTTTAACACGAGGAAAGTGTAGATGTGTGTATGTATGTAGTTGTGCACACAGATATACGTGTGTGATGTAGAATAGCACCTGATCCATGGGGAGCTCTGTTAGCTTCAAAGCAGCAGAACTGGGAGACAAAATGTTAGGTGGAGAAATGGAGATGAATGGTCACAGTGGTGGGAGAGGTGGTAACAGACTGGGAATTGGAGAGAGACAAAAATGGAGCGTCCGAAAAAGACGACTGAACAAGCAAATGAGGAAGTCAGATGGATTACCAACGAGGAGTGAAGAGGGTCAGGTGGAGAAGGCTTGTTGGAGAGACCATCAGACCTGAAGATAAGAGAAATGAGGAGAGACAGGACCAGTCTCTGAAAGGAAAGAGGGCTGAGCACGGTGAGCTGAAAAAGACAGGCTGAGACATGAGGACGGACAGCCACAAGACCCAGAGATAGTCACAGACACTGTGACAGAGGACGGAGGGGACCCAGGAAATCTACATGGTTGCCTACAAGAAGAGACTCTTTGAGAACCATGGTACTTGCCCAGTTGGGCCCACATGCTCATAGGCAGCTTGCAGCTGGGAGGAATGCTCTTTGTTTCATTCGAGATCCTTTTCTCGGGATCCCAGGCTCAGTATCAACAGCCTTCGAAGGCTTTTTCCTCTTGCTGCCTCCCCTGCAACAGGAGTTCCCTATGAAGCCACTCTAGCATCATCCAGCCCAGGTGTTTGCTGGAAAATGATAATCATGGGCTGCTGCTCCTGTGGGAAACCACTCCGCTGGCTCACAGGTTCTTCATCAGCAGGAACCCCCTTTCTGTCTCTAATAAACTCCCAAGGATGGCCCGAGATCCCCCTGGGACTGCAGAGATCGAATCTCTGAAATCTGTTCCGGGTGGCACCGAGAGACTGAAGGGAGAGTAGGTGAAATCATTGCTCATTTCAGAAAAAGGTGAATTGTGGCCTTTTTTGTTTTTAAGATTTATTCTAGAGAGAGGATTTCAAGCAGACACCCCGCTGATCATAGAGCCTGGTGTGGGGCTTGATCCCATGACCCTGAGATCATGACCTGAGCCAAAATCAAGAGTCGGTCGCTTAAACCAAATGAGCTACCCAGGAGCCCCAAATGGTGGCCTTTTGAGTGTAATTTTCCAGGCTATATGCTTTGGTTTCTCTCACTGATTTCCGCATGTTAGTCATCACCGGGAGGAAGAGTGGACTTGAATTCTGGTTACTGTTTAGCTCCTCTGTGCCAGGCTAGGTGCTAAGCCTTGCAGTGTTTGGAAGTAGATACTATTCCCATTTTTAATTTGCAGGTGGCCACACATCTAACAAATGATGAAGATTCAGAGATTCAAACCCAGATCTGCCTGACTCCAAGACCTATACCAAGGAAGGCTCTGAACCCTCTTAAGGTTATAAACTTTAAGAATCTGAGTGAGGTGCTTCACTCCAGAAAATTGTAGCTACGAGGCTATGCTCTCATATGATTAGTTCGGACTTAGGCAGCTGAGAGAAAACCAACTTTGCCCAAGAGGGTATTTTCTTGTGTTACTGGGACATGAGGGTCGGAGTGGACCAAACCAAGCTTCTTCCCTCTCTCTTCCACTTCTCTCCTTGTAGTTGCTCAGTGGTTGTCCTGGCACGTCCTTCCCTGTGTCCAAGGGCAGGCTTTTCTCTAGGCTAAATTTCTAGGAAAGATTCAGGTTCATGAGCTACTACGGACAGCTCCAGGTTTATACGTCATCCCTGTGACCACAGTAGGTACCATAAGGGCTTTTCTGTCCTGGCAACCTAGTGTAAATTCCAGAGAAAGGCCGTGATTGGCCCCCTGTGGGTCATGTTTCCACTTCTCGCACCAATCACTGGTTGAAGGAGGAGGAGTTGGGGAACATGATTAGCCAGGCCTTTGTCACTTGCCCAATCAGGGGTTTCCTGACTTCAAGACCAGCAGAACTGGGTGGAATCCAGGAAGGGCTGCTGTTCACAGGGCAGGGGAGCCAGTGGGTACTGTTACCAGAAAAGGAAGGGATGTGCCAGGCAAGCAAGGACGGAGGATAATCTGACACTTGCAAAATTGTGCACTTGATTTCAAAGCGTTCCTAGGCGTCCTGAAGCTCAGAGACCCCAGAAACCCTTGCCTTACTCTTTTCTTTGTGCCACACCCCTCTTGTGTTACTGTCTCATGGCAAGGTTCTGCTGTTGATTGTCCCTGTGACCCGCCTTCTTCAGGTTTCAGGTCAGACATCTCTGAGCATCCTTTTCTAGATTACCAAGCATGGTCAGGCAGCTCCTGTGGGTTCCCACAGTCCCATCACAGGATTGTCTGTCTCTTGCCTGTGACCACGACCACATAAGAAGGCTCAGGGTGGCCTAGTCCAGTGCCTACAAAACAGTAGGCTTTCAGGAAATGTTTCTAAAAACGAATGAGTGGCTTCTCTCCTCCAGGTGTTCCCGACCTGAAAACCCAGGATGGACTGGCATCTGTCCCAGAAATCACTGCAGGAGTCGTGAGGGGCCCTGGGTATCACCAGCTTGAGCCAGTCCCTGGGCACCTTTGTCATTGCCCGTGGTCATCCTGGACCATCAATGAGGAGGGAGATTGTCTCTTTGAAGAAGGAGTGGTTCTCTCCCTGCGACTTTAGGCCAGAGCTGTGATAACCACAGCATGCCTCCTCCCAGAACAAAGGAGGGCAGGGATCACAGAGGCCGACTCTGGGATCCCAGCGAGGAGGAGGCCCTCGAGAAATGGGACTGGAATTGTCCAGAGACACGACGCATTTTCGAGGATGCCTTTTTCCGTGACGAGGATTATATACGTCAGGGTTCGGAGGAGTGCCAGAAGTTCTGGGCTTTCTTTGAACGCTTGCAGAGATTCCAGAATCTCAAGGCCACCAGTAAGGGGGAGAAAGCCCCAGCGCGTCCCCAGCACAGCATCCCAGCCCTGGCTGACCTACCTTGCACTTACGACCCACGCTACCGCATCAACCTCTCGATTCTGGGCCCCGACACCCGGGACTCCCGGGGGCTAGCCAGGCAGCCCCCGGAGAGAGTGGCCGAGTTTCGCCGAGCCCTGCTGCACTACCTGGACTTCGGCCAGAAGCAGGCGTTCAGCCGGTTGGCCAAACTGCAGCGGGAGCGGGCGGCGCTTCCCATCGCCCAGTACGGGAACCGCGTCCTGCAGACGCTGAAGGAGCACCAGGTGGTGGTCGTGGCCGGGGACACGGGCTGTGGCAAGTCCACCCAGGTGCCCCAGTACCTGCTGGCCGCTGGCTTCAGTCACGTGGCATGCACCCAGCCCCGGCGGATCGCCTGCATCTCCCTGGCCAAGCGTGTCAGCTTCGAGAGCCTTAGTCAGTACGGCTCACAGGTGAGTGGGCCACGTCGGCTTTCTGGGTTTCCCAGCACGACCTCGAGCCTAGGTTGTTGCCCTTATCATAGTACCAGTGAAGGTTACCAGACCACTTACCTTTTCACTTAGCAAGGATTCTTCTAGAGCTCGATCTGCAGATTGGCCCCAGTGTGGTTCCAGTGCGAAAGGCACTAGCATTACCCATAACCCTTTCTTTAAATTTTATTTTTGAGAGCTTGGGAGCATGGAGAGCAGGAGAGAAAGAGACTCTCAAGCAGGCTGCACGCAGAGACCGATGTGGGGCGTGATCCTGAGATCATGACCTGAGCCAAATCAAGAATGGGACACTTAACCAACTGAGCCACCCAGGTGCCCCCCACCTCCCATGTAACTTCTTCTTTTTTTTTTTTTTAAAGATTTTATTTATTTATTTGAGAGAGAGAGAGATCACAAGTAGGCAGAGAGGCAGGCAGGAGGTCAGGGGAAGCAGGCTCCCCACTGAGCAGAGAGCCCGATGCGGGACTTGATCCCAGGACCCTGAGATCATGACCTGAGCCGAAGGCAGAGGCTTAACCCCCGAGCCACCCAGGCCCCCCTCATGTAATATTTTTAACAGCAAAAAATTGGAAATGTCCCAGGGATCATTTGGTTTTTAGCAGCCGTAAGAAAGAGAGTGAGGATACTTCTTTACTAATGGTTTCGAGGGTTCTAATCCAGGCTCTACCACTTATGAATCGTTATTGAAATTCTAATACCCTAAACAGAAGAATGTGCGTATCTTATGTAGCTCAGTGAATTTTCACAAATTGAGTTCATTTATGTAAACACTCCAGAAACCCTCTGTCTCCCCCACCACCCTGCCCCAGTTACTGCCCTGAGCCCCCAAGAGTGGTCACTGTTCTGAGTGATACATTATTGTCTTACGTCATGATAACTGAGTTAAAGAGGAAATCCCACAGATCAACTTTGCCTCTTTTATTTACTTTTTATAAGTGGAATCAAAACGTGTGTTCTCTTTGGTGCCCGGCCTCTGTCGCTCGGTACCAATCTTGTGAGTCTTGTCTGCGGTAGAGCGTGTGGGTGCACAGTTCTCTGTCGCTGCTGTTCAGTGTCCCCTGTGAAGACACCACAAGGTATCCGTCCCTTCCGCTATTGACAGGAACTCGGGGCATTTCCAGTTTCCGGCTCTTATGTGCGGGTGCTGCGGTCAGCATTCTAGAACATGCCATTAGGTGTTTGTCGGTACATATTTCTATCGGGGATGTAGCCAGGAAGGTGCCTGCCAGCTCATCAGATCTGCAGGGACGTCTGGCTTCAGCAGATGCTGCCAAAATGCTTTGCGAAGTGGCCGCACCCATCCACACTCCCAGCTGGCCCTGTTACAGTTACTCTTTCTTGTTCTGGCTTTTCTGGGTGGGTGGGTCGCAGTAGCACGTTTTCATTTGCATTAGTCTGACAACTGAGGGTTGAACGCGTTTGTTGGCCAACTGGAAATCCTTTTTTCCCAAGTGTCTGTTCAGGTCTTTTTCCCGGTTTGTCTTTTGTGTTGTCTTTTTTTTCTTGACATTTGGGGTCTAAAGATGAGCGAAATAGGTCCTTTGTAGGATTTCTGTATGGCAGATGTTGTCTCTGTGAGCTGTCTTCCATTTTCTTTTTTCTTTTTTTTTTTTTTAAATATTTTTATTTATTTATTTGACAGTGAGAGATCACAAGTAGGTAGAGAGGCAGGCAGAGAGAGAGGAAGGGAAGCAGGCTACCTGCTGAGCAGAGAGCCCGATGTGGGGCTTGATCCCAGGACCCTGAGATCATGACCTGAACCGAAGGCAGCGGCTTAACCCACTGAGCCACCCAGGCGCCCCCTCTTTTTTTTTTTTTTAAAGATTTTATTTATTTATTTGACAGACAGAGATCAGAAGCAGGCAGAGAAAGGAGGAAGCAGGCTCCCTGCTGAGCAGAGAGCCTGATGCGGGGCTCGATCCCTGGACCCTGGGATCATGACCTGAGCCGAAGGCAGAGGCTTTAACCCACTGAGCCACCCAGGTGCCCCTGTCTTCCATTTTCTAAAGGCTTCTTTTGATGACAGTGTTTCTTTATTTAAGTATGTTCCAGTCTGTCATTTTTCTTTCTGTGGTTGGCACTCTGGGTTCTGTTTAAGGAGTATCTCCCTACCTTGACATAAATGCATCCTGTGTTTTTTCCTAAAGATATTTACCTTTAAAATTATAATTTGTCCGGGCGTCTGGGTGGCTCAGTGGGTTAAAAGCCTCTGCCTTTGGTTCAGGTTGTGATTCCAGGGTCCTGGGATCGAGCCCCGTATTGGGCTCTCTGCTCCGCAGGGAGACTGCTTCCCTTCCTCTCTCTCTGCCTGCCTCTCTGCCTACCTGTGACCTCTATTAAATAAATAAAATCTTTACAAAAAAAAATTATAATTTGTCAGGAATTGATGTGTGTGTGACGTGAAGTAGGGGTTAAGATCATTTTCTCACAGGGCGCCTGGATAGCGCAGCTGGTCAAGTATCTTGACTCTTCTTGGTTTCGGTTGTGGGATCGAATTCCATCTGGGGCTGCTTGGGATTCTCTCTCTCCTTCTCCCTTTGCCCCTCCCCACTGTGCTTTCTGTCTCTCTCAAATCAATAAAATTTTTTAAAAAGAGATCATTTCCTCCCAGTACCACTTTTGAACTGTGTTTTGCCTTGGATGAGTGACCTCAGTTTCCCCATCGGTGAGGTGAGAGTAGTGGTTCTTTTCACGGTGGCTGTGAGGATGAAATTAGCGGGGGGCGCCCATTTCAGTGGTTAGAGTAGGGACTCAAAGAAAGGTGGACTATCTCCATGATCATTAATTAGCATAGACACCAGGCTCTGTGCCAGACACTTTATGTGCATGAACATGTCCCATTCTCCCAGCATTTAATATTTTATTTATTTATTTAACAGAGTGAGAGAAAGACAGAGACAGAGAGAGATCACAAGCAGGCAGAGAGAGGGGGAAGCAGGCTCCCCGCTGAGCAGGGAGTCCGATGCGGGGCTCGATCCCAGGACCGTGGAATCATGACCCGAGCTGAAGGCAGAGGTTTAACCCATTGAGCCACCCAGGTGCCCCTTCTCCCAGCATTTAGGGGTGAAAATGTCTCTGGGGGTATGGAAGTGCTCGCCCAGAGTCAGCAGCACTAAGCGGCAGAGATGGGGTCCACACCTGTTGTACTCCCGAGTCTGAGGGGGCCGGGGAGTGGGGACGTTTGCTTCAATGTTCAGTGTGGGCGGGTGAGGGCTGGCGCTGAGGTCCAGGTGCCTCCCCTGACTCCCACCCCCTCCCCATCTCAGGTTGGCTACCAGATCCGCTTTGAGAGCACGCGGACAGCGGCCACCAAGATCGTGTTCCTGACAGTGGGGCTGCTCCTGCGGCAGATCCAGCGGGAGCCCAGCCTGCCCCAGTACCAGGTCCTCATAGTGGATGAAGTCCACGAACGTCACCTCCACAACGACTTCCTCCTGGGCGTCCTCCGGCGCCTGCTGCCCCAGCGGCCGGACCTCAAGGTCATCCTCATGTCAGCCACCATCAACATCTCACTCTTCTCCAGCTACTTCGGCAATGCCCCGGTGGTACAGGTGCCCGGGAGGCTGTTCCCCATCACGGTCAGTGCTGCCCCCACATCTTCCAGTCCTCCCACCCGCTCTCTGGCCAGCCCGGACCTGTCCCTTCCCTCCGGCTCAGATTCCCATCTTTCCGTGAAAGGCGGTCTCGCTCGCCCTCTCTCTTTTAAAGCTGCTGTTTTCTGAGCGTGTACACTCTGCCGGGCAGGTGCTCAGTGCCCCGGGGAGGAGACCCAGCCTTGGAAAGCTACGAGTTTATATTCCTCTTATGTAACAGTCCTGCCGGTCCAGGCCAGTGTGCAGCTCTGTTGCATGTGGTCCTTCAGGGACTTGGGCTCTTCTTTTCTCCTGTCTCAGGGGGTGGGGCTGCTCAGTCTCCACACGCTTGACCTTTTGGATAATTCTTCTTCTGTGGGGACTGCCCTGCCTGTTGTAGGCTGTTCAGCAGCCTACCTGGCTTCTCCTCCCAGCTGCCAGCAGCGTTCTCCTCCCCCAGGAGTGATGGCCCAGGATGTCTCCTGATGTTACCAAATGCCCCTGGGGGTGCCCCCCACCCTGGCCCAGCACCGCTGTCCTAGGTAGCTGACCAGGTCTGTCTGGTCAAAGCTTTCAGGAAGAGGGAGAGAGCCCCAGTCCAGGAAAAGGCCCTTTTGTCTTTAAGTTGGACATGACCTTGCAGCTGTCTCATTCTCTCTGCATCCCACCCCACTTCGAGGTGAGGGGGCTGGAAGGTACTCTCTCTTGCTAGGGGATGGCGTGCCCAGGAAGGAAGGGGCTGGGTCTCTGGGGCCACTGTGGGTCTCCCACTCCACTTGACACACTGTCCCCCCCCACACAACCTCACCCTGTCCCCACAGCGGTCCTGCCCAGGCCGGACTCCACATACTCCTTGACCTCCCTTCCCAGGTCTTCAGGTTCTCTGGAAACTTTCGCCCTGAACTTTGCTCCCTTCGCTCGGGCCTCTTTGCTGTGGCTAGCGTGGTGGTCTTGTCAGAAAGCAGAGTGAAAACTCATGGGGGCCCCACCACAGCCGTGGGCGCCCTGTGCCAGGGATTTTCACCCCTGGAGGTAAGATAGAGGCTGGAAGGCATGGAGCAGCAGAGTGGGGCCTGGAATCCTGCTCGCAGACGCTACCTGGGCCCACAGCCTCTCTCTGCTCTTTCGGATCCCCTTTTGCACCCCCTTCCGTATGTGTCCACCCTCCCACCCTGGGTGGCACTCGTGGACCCCTCCCACGTGACTTCCCAGTGGCCCTCCATGCCGGTCTGTCCCCACTCTCAGTTCTTTCTGTGTTTTGAAAGCCACTCCTTCCTCTTGCAGCGGGAGTTGGTAGGAGCCCCGGAGTTCCCAGCACCAGGAACCGTACCAATCGGTCCCTGTGGTTTTGGGTTCCAAATACCCATCCTTCTGTCTTCCAGGCAGCCGTAAAAAAAATACAAAGGGGGGAGCATGCTGTCTGAGAAGTGATTTTTCTAGGCTTTTGGTCCTGGCCCCACCCTTTAAAATTCTGTGGTTGCTGAAGGTCCCCTCCTAACCTGAGAGAGAGCACGTGTCGTGTGTGGAGCTCAGCCAGTTTTCACGCATCAATACCTGTATGTGGCCAGTGGCCAGATGCGAAACTCACACGTCCCCAGGAGCCTTCTGGTTACTCTGATATGCTGTCCTTTGAGAACCTTCTCCTCTCATTAACCTGCTCGATGGGCCTGCGCCATCTCCCTGCACTGTCTGCCACACACCACCCCCCCGACGCCCCCGCCTCGGGTGACAGGCACGCCCCTGCCATCTCCCCGCAGGTCGTGTACCAGCCACAGGAAGCCGAGCCACCAGCGTCCAAGTCTGAGAAGCTGGACCCCCGGCCTTTCCTCAGGGTGCTGGAGGCCATTGACAACAAGTACCCTCCCGAGGAGCGGGGCGATGTCCTCGTCTTCCTCAGCGGCATGGCGGAGATCAGCTCGGTCCTGGAGGCCGCCCAGGCGTACGCCGGCCGCACCCAGCGCTGGGTGGTGCTGCCGCTGCATAGCGCCCTCTCCGTGGCCGACCAGGACAAGGTACCACGCATGGCCTGTGTGACCAGGCCAGGTGGGGTGGGCAGGGAGGAGGGGGCTGTGGGCGGTCGAGGGAGTATTGCCAAGGTGAGCTTCCTGGTGAGCAGGGGGCATGAGTGGAGCTTTGTAGGACAAGGAGGGCTTGGAGTAGCCGAGGGAGGGAGGGCGTCAGGGTGTGGGTGCGGGAGGCCTCGAGCTCTGGTGTGGAGGTGGGAGTCTGCGAGCCAGGGGTTGGGAAGGGTCAAGAGGCTGCCCTGCCGGAACAGGAGGGGCTGGCAGAGAGGCCTTTGGGTCATCCTGGCAGTTGTCTGTTGCCTTGTAATGGAGCCCCCAAACCTGGCAGCTGGCGAATGCGTACTGTTCTCTTTTCCCATGGCTCCTACAGGTTGGGAATTTGCGAGGGGCTTGGAGGGGTGGGGGCGTGCCTCTGGCCCAGGCTGTCTTGGGGGGGTGCAGCTGAGGGGTCGGCTGGGGCTGCTTCCATCCGAAGGCTGGCCTGGGGCCGGAGGGCCTTCCTATAAGATGGCTCATTCTGTGGTAGGCTGTTGGCTGGGGCCTCAGTTTCCCTCCATGTGGGCTGTTTGAGTGCCATCCCAGCTTGGTGGCTGGCTCTCTCCAAGAGAACCAAGTAGAAGCCACAACATCTTTCACGGCCTGGCCTTAGACAACCCAGCCGTCATGTCTGCAGGGTCCCGTTAGCTGACCTGGGCTGCTCTGATCAGGGGGAAGATACTGGGTGAGGGTGTGGATCCCAGGAGGCGGGCTGCATCGAGGCCTTTGTGGAGGGTGACCACTGCAGTCCCCTGGGGAGGAGACCCTTCAGGTCACCCTCAGTCATTGATTGAAAAGACCACCTCCTCAGTGCTTCCCCTCACGCCAAGGGGGCTCTTTGGGACACGCTGGGAGCCAAGATATGGTCTTTCCCCTCAAGTAGCTGCCGGTCTGTGGAGGGAGATGGCAAGCCATGATAATTTACAAATGGAAAAGAAAAGTTCTGGAAACGGGAGAGCAGAGCACAGTTGTGGTGGATTCAGGGAGGACTTCCTGGAGGAAGAAACTTTAAAACTGAGACCCTAGAAAGCCCCAGCCTAGGAAGGGGGCAGGGAGAAGGGTGTCTTGGCAAATGTGTGTGGAGCCGGCCGGAGCGGGCAGCTGTGTGTGCGCCTTGCCTTGTTGAGACCTTCCAGCAGCTTTGTCTTCCAGGGGCCGCTGTTACCCAGGACAGACACAGACACAGTGGGTCAGGCACTTGTGCGAGCTCACATAAGTAGCTGAGCCAGGCTTTGGAATATGGTAGTTTGGCACCAGAGCCCACGCTGTTAACCAGAGGTTACCAACTTCCTGTAAAGGGCCAGGGAGCACAAAGTCGTAGGTTTGTTCTTTTGTTTATTTGAGAGAGAGAGACACAGAGCGTAAGCAGGGGGGAGGGGCAGAAGGAGGGGGAGAAGCAGACTCCCCGTTCAGAGGGGGACCTGATGTAGGGCTTGATCCCAGGACCTCAAGATCATGACCTGAACTAAAGTCAGAAACTAAACCAGCTGGGTCACTCAGGTGGCCCCAGAGTTGTGGGTTTTGTGAGCCATTTCACATCTAGCACAACTATTCCATTCACAGTAGGAAGGCAGGTGCAGACCGACACAGGTGAGGCTGTGCTGGGTTAAAACTGGATTCACAAAAACAGACAGGAGACTGGATCTGGCCCCCAGGCCTAGTTGCAGACCCTCCACTCTTGTCCACTGTGTTGGTCTCCTGGGCCCAAGAGAAGAGCTTGTGCAAAGGGCCTGCGGTGAGAGAAAGGTGGGGCCCCTGGGAGACCACCTGCAGGGCGTCTGGGGTCTGTGATGGGGAAGGCAGGCTGGGTGCTAGTGAGAGGTGGGCAGACCTAGGCTGCGTGGCCTCGAAGACCCATTGTGGTGCTTGGGCTTTGTCCCGAGTGCTCCTGGAGGCACAGGAGGGTTCTAGCAAGGTGGGGAGTGGCGCCCGTTTGTCCTTTAGCAGATCCCTCTGCTGTGTGTGATCATGGGTGGGAGGCCAGAGGCCAGGAAGGAGGCTGGGGCAGGACCTGGGCTGGAAGGGAGGGCCTGGACCAGGACAGGGCTGTGGGTTTGGGGAGAATGGAATGAATTTTGGAAACATTCAAAACATGCAGGTGTGGCTGGAGTGGGGAGGGGCAGGGGAGTCAGGACAGGCCAGGTTTGTGGCGCATGTGTGTGATGAGCCATCTCCGAGATGGGAACTTGAGGAGGAGGAAAGCGTTCAGTGGGAGGCGCTAAGGCTATTCGAGCTACTGTAGGTGAGTGTGAAATGCCTGTGGGCCATCCAGGACACGTCAGGGAGGCCACCGGACATGGGTCAGCAGGAGTCCGTTAGTCCCGGATGTCACCTCCTCCCTACACCCCCCCCCCCAGGTATTCGATGTGGCCCCCCCTGGAGTTCGGAAATGCATCCTCTCCACCAACATCGCTGAGACTTCTGTCACCATTGATGGGATCCGCTTTGTTGTCGATTCTGGTAAGGGCTGCTCCCTGCCACCCCTCAGTTGCTAGAGAGAAGTGTGGGGTCTGGAGATGTGTAAATGCAGTGAGGGACTCCAGACCAAAGCAGAGAGTAGGTGGTTTTTAGGGCTGTGGAGCAGTGCCAGCATCTTGTCAGACATTCCAAACTTGCTCCTGCCTCAGGGCCTTTGCACTTACTGGTATCCCTGCCAAGAGCCGTCTTTTTCCAGATATCCACAAGGCTCACCCCCTCATCTCATTTCAGGGCCTGCATAAACGTGTCCCCATCAGAGAGGCTCAGCTTGTCCGCTTTGGTGATTTCCCCTTCCTCTTCCCGCTGTAGCTTCCCTTACGAGACCCATTGTTCCTCAGAGTATGGGCGTTATATTTTATATCTGTTGGTCTATTTCTTTTCTGTCTTCCCAGCTAGACGGTTCTCTGGGAAGTCAGTGTAGCGTAGCGGTTGGGAGACGCTGGGGCCAGCCTGGCTGTGTGAGCGAGGTGGCGTCCCTGAGACTGTGTGTGTCTGTTCGCTCATTTGTAAAGCAACAGTAATAGCAGAGCCTCCCTCGGGCTGGAAGGCTTCAGTGAGTGAATACATTCCCCTGGGTATTTTGGGTGGTACCCCGCTCAGAGAGAGCCCTCGGTGTTAGCAGTGACCTTACCGAATCTGGGGATCGCTGTGATAAAAATCCCATAATTTTACGCACCATCGAAATTTGTAAATGCTGGCCATGAAATATGGATTTGTCATTGCTTCTGAGGTGCGTCCCATTTTCAGAGGCAATGAAAGTGGCCAGAGCTGGTCTTAGCGTTGATGACCTCTGTTCTGTTCAGCCCCATGAGGCTGGGGACAGTGTTTACAGCTGAGCCCCATACAGAGCCTGGCATACAGCAGGTCCCTAATAAGAATGGTTAGATAACCTGGCTTCTGAATATGCAAATCCAAGACCTGTGAATGAAGAGCAAAAGGCTGAGTCAAGATGTCAGGGTCAGGGCCGTGTTACTGGGATAGAGGAGGCAGCGGAGGCGGCAGGGGCCGAGCCCGAGGTGGGGGCCCTGCGGCTACTGCACCGGCTGTCCTGTCCCCGCGCAGGGAAGGTGAAGGAGATGGGCTACGACCCGCAGGCCAAGCTACACCGGCTGCAGGAGTTCTGGATCAGTCAGGCCAGTGCCGAGCAGCGCAAGGGCCGGGCCGGCCGCACAGGTCCCGGCGTCTGCTTCCGGCTCTATGCTGAGTCTGACTATGACGCCTTCGCCCCCTACCCCGTCCCGGAGATTCGGAGGGTAGCGCTGGACGCGCTGGTGCTGCAGGTGAGGCCTCCCGCGGGACCCTCCGTGCCATGCGGGTGGGCGGGGCAGGGGAGCGCTGCGCTTCCAAACGTCCGCTCTCCTGGCAAGGGCAGGGTTGTCCCCGGGTCCCCAGGCTTGGGCCCCCATTGGAATGCTTTCAGCGGTGACAGCCAGTCCACCCCAAAGCGGCTCTTGAAACTGGGACTTCTCGGGACAGTCTGGTCCTGGCTCCCAGGCAGCTTTGCTGCGGTTGGGCTGCAGGGCCGCGTGGGCCCCCTCACGGAGTGGCCGACACACAGACCTTAGTCCTCAGGGTGCTGGGCAGTTTCTTTCATGGGGGGACCCAGGCCCCTTCCTGGTGCAGCCTGCGGAGGAGCGTGGAGGGCGTGAGGGCCAGGGCCCCCACACTCACCCTGCCCCATTAGCGCTCACTCCAGGGCTCACCCCTCCCCATGGAGAGTGTGGCCCTGGGCTCTGCCTGGGCAGAGGATGGCCAAGGGGGGTGGGGAGGGGCTTTCCACAGCAGCAGCCTCCTCTGGGGTGGGCGGAGTGGCTCGGGGCACAAACCAGCCCCCTGCCTGCAGGTGGTACACCCCGAGGGTTTCTGTCAGATTTTGTTTTTTCAAAAATGCCACTTGGGATCCTCTTTGTGCATTCCTGACCCGTGCGGCCTGCCCGATCTGGACGATGGGCCGTTTTAGGTGAGGCACGGTCTGCAGACAGGGTAGCGGAAGGCTTGGTTATTGAAGTGGGTCGGTGATGTCCTCTAGGGCTCAGGCTTGTTCTAGCCTTTTTAAAAAAAATTTGACAGCAGAGATCACAAGTAGGCAGAGAGAGAGAGAGGAGGAAGCAGGCTCCCTGCCGAGCAAGGAGCTCGATGCGGGACTCCCAGGACCCTGGGATCATGACCTGAGCCGAAGGCAGAGCTCAACCTACTGAGCCACCCAGGTGCCCCTTGTTCTAGCCTTTTCTGTCTTCCATCCGTCATCAGCTCTGCCAAGCGTAGCAGTGGAGGCAGTGGCGGTGCGCTTATCTCACATTCCCTGTGGGCCAAGCGCCCTTCTTGGTGTTGTGTGTCTAGAACTGTTTGGATCCCCACAAATACTAGGGGGCAGGTAGTCTTATTCCAATTTCTGGATAAGGAACCAGTTGCACAGAGAGGTGATTTAAGTTGCCGCAGGTGTCCCAGCAGGTTTCTGTCTGAGGCTGTCAGGCTTCAATGCTGGCCCGTACGTGCCACCTGGCTCAGCAGCCATGGCGTCACCACCTCCCTCGCTACCATCCAGAGGCAGACGAAACTGCCACCCCTCAAGGCCTCATTTTTAAGGCCCCGGGAACCTTTCCCTGAAGGCCCCTGGCCGATCTCCCACCCCGGCTCGTCAGCAGCACTAGGTCACTGGTGTCTCCTGGTTGACTTGGAACTGCCTGGGGCCGTGGCCTTGGCTGAGTAGCTCAGAGAGGGGACCTCCGGCCGCAGCCACTCACTGGAATCACCTCGAGAGCTGAAATAAAAAAAATCTGGCCTTTGTCCCACACCCAGAGCTTCTAACGTAAAGGTTTTTTCATGAGCACAGGGCATCCTTCCGGGCGGCAGGGAGGGAGGCCGGCCCGCCTCAAACTACCGAGCCAAAGAGAGGATTTCACAAGGATGTGCATCCATTGTGTGGGGTGGTCTGGCTTAGGAATGACTAAGGACTTCTGCTGCTGTCCTTGGTCTGGGAGAAGAGGTGCTGGACAGACAGCCAGTAGCCCTTCTCCCCTGCCTCTGTACAGTGGCCTTGACATTGGGAGATTTAAGGTAGCATGAGTTTGTGATCTGTGAGCCCCCGGCCAGTGCTGCACAGTAGCTCCCGTGTCCCCCATTCCTGGGGGGCTCAATTGTCATTCCAGATGAAAAGCATGAGCATGGGGGACCCGCGAACCTTCCCTTTCATTGAGCCTCCGCCACCAGCCAGCCTCGAAACGGCCATCCTCTACCTCCGGGACCAGGGGGCCCTGGACAGCTCCGAGTCCCTTACCCCCATTGGATCCCTGCTGGCTCAGCTGCCTGTGGATGTCGTGATTGGTGAGGACGTCCTCCAGGGCGATCACCCAGGGCGCTGGGAGTGGCCGTGGGGACCATTCATGCCCTGCGTGACTCGTAGGCCGGCCTGTACTTTCTCTGGGCCCTGTCTGATCACTCATAAGTTCCCTGTGCCAGACGGTTCTGGGCACTGGGGTGTGGGAGTAAACCAACAGGCCCCTGTCTCCTCCGCACACCCTGTTCCCAGCTCCGCCCTGCTGGCCCCTCCTTGGTGTCGTAAGGATGTCAACACAGCCCGCTTCTTCCTCCTGCTCATGCTTGAGTCATCCCAGGCCCTTCTGAGAAGCTCACTGACCGACATGTGTCCTGCTCTGATTCTCGTGACTCGTGACGAGCTGGACGCTCTGTGGTCTGCCAATATTCCCGGGCGAGCAGGACTCGCTGTGGCACTGTTGGCCAGGCGTGATGCTCCACAGAACCATCCGGCCGTGTTCCCATCATTCACGTCCCCTCAGGGCACCAGCCGGAGCTTCAGGGGGGACAGGAGACTGGGAACCACCGACCCCAAGGGCCTCTCATGGTTATGAAGATGGTTCTGTTTGCTTTAGAAGGACACAGGGCTAGAGCCAGGGGAATCTGATCCGAAGTGAAAAAGAACGTTCTGTGGGCCTTCGCTGTGTGTCAGTGAAAGGCTTTGTGTGCCTTGTATCATTTCACTCTCATCTGGTGACGGAAGGGCATTTGGTCACCCCTTCTGTATAGGTGAGAAAGTTGAAGCTTGGCCAGAGACAAGGACCTGCACCCCAGGGTCCAGAGCAGGTGGGCAACAGGCCCTGGGCTGGACCTGGTGTGACAGGGGAGTGACTCACTGCAGCCTCTGAGAAAGGCTGTCACTTGCCCAGGGTCACGTGCTGGGCAGAGCTGGGAGGCACTCGCAGCCGGGCGGACACTGTCGGTCCCTAAGCCTCACAGGGCAGGCGGCACAGCTGACTCAGTGCCAGGAGGTTCCAGGCCCAGATGGCTCAGTCCTGCCTCCCCTGTGCCAGGTGGGGCGCCGGATGCTTCCCCGGTGAAGCCCGGTTCGTTCTCCCGGCAGCCAGATGCGGCTGTTGGCTCATTTCACTGACGGTGAAACAGAGGCGCAGGAAGAGGGAGGGACTTGCCCAAAGGACAGAGCTAGAGAGCCCTGGGACAGCCTCATTTTCTTGCCATGTTTTATTTTATAAGGTTAGATGTGTAACAGGAACTTTCCAGAGAGGCGGCCAAAGGGACTGGTAAGGATGAGTCAGAAACGTGTTACGCAGGCTGCTGACCACAGGACAGACAGGCGAGGGCCTGGGGGTCCAGACCAGGGACCTGCTGCTTTGATGTCTCCCTGTCTTCCCTTCTGCTCCTCCCCTCCCCACCTCCATCGGCCCCTGCGTCCGCCGCCTCCACCTTGTACGCAAAGTGCAGGAGAGGACCTGTCCAGAGGCACAGGAGTCTGTGGTGTGTCAGGCAGGCCAAGCCGTCAGGGCTCCAGTGGAGTTTCCTTATAGAGGAAGGGGGGCGTGCGGGGAAGGAGAGCCAAGCCAGGAGGGGGCGCCGGGTGTAGAGCAGGGAGCCAGGCAGGCAGGGGCAATGCTGGGACCAGCCCTCCGACCGTGCCCACCTGGTGCCTCAGGGGCCAAGACTGTGGTCACCCCCCAACCTACAGATGGGAAACTGAGGCTTTGCCCAAGCTTGCATGCCTGGGAGGCAGAGTGTGGGCTCGATTCTGTCATTGTGGCTCCCAGGGCCCTTTGTGGATAAGGTGGAAGGGGTGGGGGGCCGGCTGGGAGTGGGAGGGCGGGGAGGGCGGCGGTCCCAGTCACCAAGAGGCTCAGCTCAGCATCTCCCTGACCCGCCAGGGAAGATGCTGATCCTGGGCTGCATGTTCCACCTGGCGGAGCCCGTGCTCACCATCGCGGCTGCCCTCAGCGTTCAGTCACCCTTCACCCGCAGTGCCCAGAGCCACCCAGAGTGTGCGGCGGCACGGCGGCCCCTGGAGAGTGACCACGGGGACCCCTTCACGCTCTTCAACGTCTTCAACGCCTGGGTGCAGGTGAGGCCAGCGGTAGGGCTCCTGTCTGTGACATTGCGAGTGGGACCAGAGGAGGCCCGCTACCCCAGCGAGGACCCTGAGCCCTCTGCGGACTAGAAGGTCCCTGTCTCCAACATCTGCTTCCGTGGCCATGGGACCAGCAGGTGCTGGGGCCCAGTGTCGAGGGGAGGGGAGTGTTTCCAAAGCACTGAGTAAGACCACTGCCGCCCAGAGGAAGGGCCAACGCTCCTAGGATGGCACTTAGTATCCAGCACATGCTCTGGCCAGGCAGTCCCAGGGACCTGGTGGTGACTGACTGAAGGCCCTCGGCCCTGCCCTCCAGGGTCACACAGTCCTGTGCAGGGAGGCAGACCTGTCCCTGGGCTGTGACCTCCCAGAATGGGCTGTGATGGCAGTCCAAGGGGCTGGGTGTGCCCAGAGGGGATGTCTGACCCAGTGTAGTCTGGAAGGCTTCCTGTAGGAGGAAGCAGTGACACTGAAACTTGGGAGAAGA
This sequence comes from Mustela putorius furo, assembly GCF_011764305.1. NCBI lineage: Eukaryota > Metazoa > Chordata > Mammalia > Carnivora > Mustelidae > Mustela > Mustela putorius. The sequence continues at coordinate 12,285,468 of NW_025421310.1, read as the reverse complement.
AGGAGAACACGTGTGTTCCTGCCTCCTTTTCCAGGGACTGCTGTTTGGGCCCATTCTGGGGGCGGCTGGGGGTGTCTGGGTGCTGGGTCAGCCCCTACACCCTTCTCTAACCGACCAGGCCCTGACCCCCTGGCGTCCGGTCCCCCACCCAGGTGAAATCTGAGCGGAGCAGAAACTCACGCAAGTGGTGCCGCCGCCGGGGTGTAGAGGAGCACCGGCTGTACGAGATGGCCAACCTGCGGCGCCAGTTCAAGGTGAGGCTCAGGACCGGTGAGGGGGCCAGGTGGGGGTGGGAGAGCTAGTGCGGGGGCACCCACCCCTTTCTTTCTCTGATGGAGCAGTCGGTGTCCCACCCTATACCCACCTCCACAGCCATTAGACACTCAGATGTGGGGTGGCCTGGGTGAGTCATGGGTGGAAATCCAGGAGGGCTTTCTGGAGAAGTGGACAGGGTCAATGGTCTCATGCTATATCCTCACAAAGAACCTTGCCATCTGGAGCAGGGTGCTGAGCTCTGGGAGGCAGCAGGGGGCAGCAGCTGGCACACCAGATCTGAGCGGATGTCCCAGTGGCAAGTCCCAGCTCTGTCATTTGCTAGCAGTGCGGCCCTGGGCAAGTTCCTGCACGGCCCTGGGCCTTGGCCTCTGTGCCATCCTGTGAGGATTAAATGAGTTAATAGACGAGAGGCACTTGGGTGGCTCAGTGGGTTAAGCCTTTGCCTTCCACTCGGGTCATGATCTCAGGGTCCTGGGATTGGGCCCCACATCGGGCTCTCTGCTCAGCGGGGAGCCTGCCTCCCCTCCTCTCTGCCTGCCTCTCTGCCTGCTTGTGATCTCTCTGTCAAATAAATAAATAAAATCTAAAAAAAAAAGTTAATAGACGAAAGTGCCTTTAGAACAGGGTAAGTCCCCAGTGGCATGGCTGCCCGTGGTTGTGCATGGCCACACTGGGGCCCAGAGGGGGCGGTCACCCGACCATGGCCTATTGTGCAATTTTAGGAGATGCCCCCCATCCCCACCCCCGTCGGGGACCGCAGATGCTCGGACTGTTCTCGGCATCTCCGGCTTTCCAGGGCCTTGCTTTGGCTTTGGTTGGCTTGCAGAGTCCGAGAGGGTGGTGAAAGGCCGGGGCTCCTCTCTCTGTGTCGCACACGATATCCCAAGTCCTCTGAAATGGAGGGGCCGGCGAGTGGCAGGCCCAGGACCGGAGCCCCAGACTCAGCCTGCCCTGTGTCCCTCACCCGGGCTCCGCCTATCCCCAGGAGCTGTTGGAGGACCACGGGCTGCTGGCCCGGGCACAGGCCGCGACACCAGGCGACAGCTCGCGCCGGCTGCAGGAGCGCCGGGAGCGCCGGGAGCTGTACCGTCTGAAACGCCAGCATGAGGAGGGCGGGGGGCGGCGGCGCAAGGTGCTGCGGCTGCAGGAGGGCGTGGACGGCGGCTCCAGCGACGAGGACCGGGGGGCTGGTGATGGCGTGGACATCCAGGTGGGTGCCGGGGGTCAGGGGGCACAGACAGGACCTGACCCCCGTACTCTGTGGCTCCCTGCGGTCCTAGTGTCAGCCCCTCGGGTACCGGGCTGGCCCCCCAGGAACCTGCCTTACCCCCACCTTCCCCTCGCAGGATGTGAAGTTTCAGCTGCGGCACAGCCTGGATCAGCTACAGGCAGCCACCAGCTCGGCCCAAGACCTGACACGGGACCAGATGGCACTGCTCAAGCTGGTGCTGGGCCGGGGCCTCTACCCTCAGCTCGCCGTCCCGGACCCGTTCAACAGCAGCCGCAAGGACTCGGACCAGGTGGGCCTCCTCTGGGCGCTTTGCCCCTCGGCATACCTTCTTGGCCGTGCTCAGTGCTAAGGACACAGGAACAGTCCTGGCCCTGCCCTCATGGGGCTCCAGTGCACCGGGGCAGGGGTGGGGGTGTCAGGGAAGGCTTCCTGGAGGAGGGGACTCCTGAGCGGAGACGTGGCTGGGGAATCTGGCCGAGAGAGTGGAGGAAAAGGATTGTGGGCAGCGGAGGAGTAGGTCTGAGGGCCTCTGTCACTTGGCATCTAACTCTGCAGATCTTCCACACGCAGTCCAAGCAGGGGACCGTGCTGCACCCCACCTGCATCTTTGCCAACAGCCCGGAGGTACTGCACACGCAGGAGCAGGCGGCCAGGGGTGGCGAAGCCGGCCGAGGTACTGGGAGTCTAGGCAGGGAGAGAAAACCCCCTTGGGAGGGGAGTGAGAGGTGGGGGGACAATAACGTCAGGGGGCCCCTCACCGTCGGGGCTTGCCTCCTGGCTCCCGCCCATACTTTGCTGATATGGGACCTGTCAGCTGGGACCCGGGACCCGGCTGGTGTTGGGGTGTTGGGGTCCCAAGAGCCAGACCTCTTGGGGACTCACTCCCACGCTGAGCCCCATCCTCCCCATGGTGACTAGTGAGGCGCTGTGGCCACACCCCAGGCCAGAGCTTTTAGCAAGTAGAGAGGACCTGTCCCAGGGGCTCTATGAGTGCCGAGCTTGGTCCTGCCCCAGGGCGCCCCTCCTGGCTGCTGGGGCCTGGAACGCAGCATCCAAGCGCTGGGCCAGGCAGGGGCCTGGTCAGGGTGCCCCCTGTGTGAGTTCTGGGACAGCTGCTCTCTGTCCTTGTTTATAAACAAAGTAACCACGGTAAAATGTGAACATTAACTCCAAAAGGTAAGGTTTGTAATTTTATTTTATTTTTTTAAAGATTTTGACAGAGATTACAAGTAGGCAGAGAGGCAGGCAGAGGGAGGAAGGGAAGCAGGCTTCCTGCTGAGCAGAGAGCCCGATGCGGGGCTTGACCCCAGGACCCTGGGATCATGACCTGAGCCGAAGGCAGAGGCTTTAACCCACTGAGCCACCCAGGTGCCCCTGAGGTTTATAATTTTAAAAACAGTGAGGGTAGAATTTGAAACCTTCCCCTCAAATCTTTTAACAGCTGTAAATTTCTAGACAGTCTGCTCTCTTCTTGTTACATTGTTTTCCTCCTTTATTTTTTCATTTTGAAAAGTCCCAGACCCCTTCCTGGGGAAGAATGGGACGAGCCCTCGGTAGCCTCGCCCAGCTTCCTGCCACCTTGTTTGTGGTTTCTGTCACCTTACGTTTTGCTCCTTTTTGCTGGGATCTGGTCCCAGGCCTGTCACTGAGAAGCGTAAAACAAGGTCTGGTGTTTTTGCTGCTGTGATGCCTGGTGAAATCAGCAGTATTTCCTACCGCATGGAAATGGCCCTGGGGGGACAGACCAGCGGGGGCTGCTGTGGGCAGGAGATCGGGTGGCGGGGGGGCCCTGAGCCGCCATCCGGACCATTGCAGATGACAAGGACAAGGTGAGCAGCAAGCACCAGCTCCTCATCTTCGTCTCGCTGCTGGAGACCAACAAGCCCTACCTGGTGAACTGTGTCCGCGTCCCTGCTCTGCAGGTGTGTCCCAGCTGCCACGCAGCCTGACCATGTCCCTGGGGCAGGAGGCCAGGCTGGGCGGAAGAGCCGCTTTCCCCCACTTGCTGCTGTCTCTGCCTTCGAGTATTCATCCAGTAAGCGCTTGGCTGAGCGCCTGCTGGGTGCCGGGGATTGGCCTAGGCACCAACAGCCCAGCAGGCAGTAAGACCAGCCCTGGTCCCTGCTGGCGCAGGGGTCACATGCAGCTGGGGAGGATGGCAGTAATGACAGACATGCTAGCGGGTTAGGAGGACTTGGGGAAAATGAAAAGAATAGGGTAAAGGGGTTAGGGTGGGGTGAGGGTAGGGAACAGGCTGTAATAGGAAGGCGATCAGTGTGGGCCTCGCTGAGAAGGTGCAGTGGAACGAAGGAAGGAGCCACCAGGATACTTAGGGAGAAGAGTGTCTTGGAACAGCAAGTGCAAAGGCCCTGAGGCACATGCATGCCCACTGTACGCAGGGAACAGCTGGACCAGAGGTAGTGAAGGGGAAAGTGGCTGGAGCTAGGGTCAGAGAGAGGAGGTCCGAGAGGCTGGGGCGTCTCCCCATCTCCTGGGAGGGTTTGAGTAGGGTTGGAACAGGGTCTGATGCAGGGCAGTATCAGGACCCCAGCGAGGAGGCGACTGTAGTCGTCCTGGCAGGAGAGGGTGGGGGCCGGGGCCACGTGTGGGCTGTGGATAGGTTGGTGTGTATGTCTGTAGCCGAGAAGGGAGAGTCCTGCCAGCGTTAGCTGCCCCGCCTCCTGAGTTCTGCACACCACCCTGCGCGCCGAGGCCCGCCCTCCCTTCCCGCGCTACAGAGGAGCGAGGCTAGGGGGAAAGCATAAATAGTGACTGTTCACATGGGAGGGACCCTGTCTGAGGCGGCTTTGACAGAGGCATCTGCGAGGTCACCGCCACTGGCGAGACTGGATGAGGACCCGGACTTCCTAGAATGTAGTGCAGTTTACGCTTTGACTTTGGTTGGTCTGTTTGTCCAAGTACAGTGTCCGTGCTTGGGGGGGCAGGGACGCTCGCTTGCAGCCAAGGCGGGAAGGGGCCTGGCACGCGGGGGGGTGTGGTGGGGGGTGCGGGTGAATGGACAAGTGGGGGGAATGAGGGGTGGACAGGGTCTCTCGAAGCTGGTGTCCTGCCCCGCACCCCACCCCACCCCACCGTCTGCCTCTCGTCCCCTCCCTTCCAGTCCCTCCTGCTCTTCAGCCGGTCCCTAGACACCAACGGCGACTGCTCGCGCGTGGTGGCTGACGGCTGGCTGGAGCTCCAGCTTGCGGACAGTGAGAGCGCGCTCCGGCTTCTGGCAGCTTCTGTGCGGCTCCGGACCCAATGGGAAAGCATCCTGGACCGGCAGCTGGCCCATCAGGCCCAGAGGCAGCGGCCAGAGGTGGACGAAGGGGAGGACGCGGCGGCTCCGGGGGACCGCAGGGAGGTGGCAGACCTGAGCCGGGACCTGCTGCGGTTCGTGGCATCTGAGGTCCGTGCTGCCTGCATGGCTGTGCCCACATTCAGAGGCCGGAAGGCCTGTCTTCCCCCTCCTTCCCTGGTCATGCTTTGGGGTTTGCATTTGACCCCAGGCACCCAGCGGCAGAGGCCAGGCCATTAGCCCTTGCGGGGCCCCTTCCCCCAACCCGCGCAGTTCTGTGTGCATTTATTGAGCACCACTGCACATGCTGTGTGAGGTGCTCTCACGAGGGGTGAAGGGTGTGCAGGCCAGAGAGGGAAGCTGTAAGAAGCAGTCTGTTCACAGAGGGCGCAGGGAAGAACTGGGCGGGGCAGGTGTGAGGTCCGTTCCCCACCTTGTAAGTGGGCAGCTGGGAATTGCTCCCCGGTCTGCATGCAGATGGAGTAGAGAGAAGGGTGTGCACCAGGGTGGCTTCCCAGAGCTGCAGGCCCGGGGAACCAGGGCAGGGGGGATGGACCAGCGTGCTGGGTGATGGTGGGTTGGGTTGTTGTCCCACAGGTGACAGGGAGCAGAAAAGGGGCACCGGCATGGATGCTAGACCAGCCTCTTATAGCCAGTGGCTGAGACTGTGCTGTGACTGATTTGAGCAGTTGGCCCTGTCCTGGGTCCAATTTCAGGCATAGCTGGATCCAGGTGCCCTAACAATGTTTCCTTGAGTCTGTCTCTCCTTCCCCAGGTTCCCTACAGCCTCCGGCGGCTCACAGGGCTGGAAGTCCAGAACCTATATGTGGGACCCCAGACCATCACCGCTGTCCCCAGTCTCCCGGGTCTCTTTGGCAGCTCTACCCTCTCCCCCCACCCCACCAAAGGGGGCTACGCAGTCGCTGACTTTCTCACCTACAACTGCCTTGAGGTAAGCATGGACCCCACCTCGGCCCATCACCCCACCCCTGACCCTAAACAGAGGGAGTCCCGGCCTCCCCGTGACTAGCCACATCCCAGCTTAGGGCAGGAGGTGGTTTTGGCATGGGGCCTGCCAGCTCCGAGGGGTGCTAGCACAGGTCGCAGGCAGGGGGCTACATCCTGACGCAGACTTCCTGCCCCAGAGTGACACGGACCTGTACAGTGACTGTCTCCGCACCTTTTGGACCTGCCCCCACTGCGGCCTGCACCTGCCCCTGACGCCCTTGGAGCGCATCGCCCACGAAAACACGTGCCCCGAGGCCCCGCAGGACGGCCCGCCAGGTAGGGATGTGGGGGAGGCCGGGGCAGCTGTGTCCACCCGCACCTCCTGTGCGGCTTTACTGCGAGGCTGGGCCTTCATCCGCTCCCCGTCTGGGGACTGAGGACCCTCAGCCCTCGGGCTCTAGTTGGTGCCACATCGGGTTTTGTCACAGAGACCGGGAACCAGGGACGGGCGGGCCCGGAACATCGCCTCTTTCTCATTCTTTTGTGTCTGTCTCTCTGGGCTCCATGTGAGGCTGACTCTGTCTGCCTCGGTTTCTGTCTGTTGCTGTGTCTCTCGTTCTTTTCTCTGTCCGGCTGCTGTCTTTGGCTCAGCCACCCTGTCCCTTTGTCACCCAGGGGTTGCCACAGCAGGCAGACCCCACCACAGCAGCCGGGGCTGGTCTGGGAGGTGGCAGTGGGACCCCATGGTCCCCGTGCCAGGATGTGCTCTTCCTGTCTTTGTGTCCCAGGGGGTGACAGAGACAGACACAACGAGACACACAGAGTAGAGACTTGCCTGTGTGTGTGTGTGTGTGTGTGTGTGTGTGTGTGTGTGTTAATCAAGGAAGGCTTCCCTGAGGAGGTGGAACCAGAGGCCCCAGAGACTGGGAGGTGGCCTGAGTCCTCCGGGTGCCTGGGACTTGGAGGGTGGGGTGGGAACATGCAGGGGTGACTCCCACCCCCGACAGCCTACTTGTCTTGTAGGGGCAGAGGAAGCCGCCCCCGAACCCGTCCAGAAGACGTCTGCCCTGCAGAGGCCCTACCACTGCGAGGCCTGCCAGAAGGACTTTCTGTTCACGCCCACAGAGGTGCTGCGCCACAGGAGGCAGCACGTGTGAGTGGGGCCAGGAGCCCTACCTGCCACCCTGTCACCCCCACGAGGCTCGGGGACTCCTGCCCGAACCGCAGCCTGGGCTCAGTGCTCTGGTTGGGCTGGCCTGGCACGGAGAGGAGTGTGAACATGCGAATAAAGTCTCCTAGGTGGCCTCTGCCCTTCGAGCCTCCTGCTGCCCCTCATTGGTCCTCCCCCGCCCAGGCTCGCGTCCCATCTGCTGATCCAAGGCGCCCCGGGGCCCATGGGGACAGCGGGGCCTTCAGCTCCCAGGCAGAGGACCCTGATCCCCCCCACACGCAAGTCTGTCCTCACAGGCCCTGCTTTTCCTCAGATGGGGGAGACCTGCGTGTCGTCCGTCCGCACGATCCGCTTCGAGAATGGAGCAGGGGGTTGGGATGGGCCCACGTCTGCCGCGGTGCCCAGGGCCCTTCCCGCTGTGGGTCTGCAGCAGGTCTCACTCGCCCCTCCTTCCCCACACAGCCGCATGCCTAAGAACCGGAGGGAGACGCCGTGAACCTTGATGCTGGCAAATTCCACGGCTCAGGTGAAAGAGAAAAGCGAAAGATGCAGGCGACCAATGCGCGCTGCAGAGGAGGGAGGGAGAGCTGTGGCGTGAGCGTGGCCCCCGCGGGACCGGAGCAGCGGGAAAGGCTCCCGCCGACCCCAGTCGGGGGTCTACAGAAAGGACAGCAAGTGCGTCATGGCCTGGGGGGCCTTGTTCTAGGAACAGTGTTGGCTTAACCTTTGAAGACCAGCCCGCGGGATTCTAATATTAAAACCTGAGCGCATCAGACAATTGCAACACCCCATGGCCCTGGGGAGACCCTCAGCCTCTCTGCTGTGCTCTGCCCTTTCTCTCTCTGACCAATGAGCACAGCCCCACCCTCTGTCTGCCTCAGAGTCTTCATTTGCATCTGGAAATCCAGGAAAGCTCTCGAATTTTGTTTCCCTGAGTAGGAGAGCGACTCATGGTTTTGTTGGGGCCGGGATCAGAGCCTAAATGAAGCCACTGCAGGGGTATTAAACAGGAAGGGGGTTAAAAGAGGGATGGGGGCGCCGACGGCAGCCTGGGAGGCTGGAGCTGTGGGCTCCGGTCAGGCCCTCAGGAGTGACCCCCAGGACGACAGGACCCTGAGGCCACTGCCGCCGGGAGCGCTGGGTGCAAACACGCCAGGCCCCAGCCGTGACCCTGGGTGTCTTCTGCCTCCTTGTGTGGATGGGGTCTGCCTGCTGGCACCTGCTCCACAGCCAGAGTCTGGCTCTGCTGCCAGAGGCGGGGGGTCAGGCGGGCCCACCCGGCGCCCCCGCCATGGGCAACACAGGAGGAAGCCGAGGAGGTGCAGGACCACGACAGAAGGAGGAAGAACCCCCTGCAATCCACCTGCGGGGGCAGAGCCTCCAGTCTCCTTCACGCACGTGTTTCCAGACAGCTACAAACTGGTCAACGTCCTGCGGTGCCCTTGGCCCCTTGAACGGTTCTGGGAGACAGATCCTAAGTGTTTCCCCAGCTTGTTGCACTTTACTCTGAAAGCGGACTCTTCACGAATGGCGGAGCAATGGCCCGAGTGTAGACACCCCACTCGTAAATACCTGTGTCCTTCCCTTGCGTGTCTGGACTGTTTGTTAATTCCCAAACAGCGCAATAGTGGACACCTTTGTTTGCATCAGGGGCTCTCGGTCTGCTTCTGAATTCCTTTTAAAAAGGCTCTCCCCATTATGGATAATTCAGGAAGACGGGAAATAGAAGGGAAAAGAATCCCCCAGAATCCCTCCCCACCTGAGAGACCCTGGGCACCAGGGGCTTTGGATTCTGTCAGCTTCTTTGCACAAAGCATCTGCACAGACACAGAAGCCGCTTATCACCCGTGCGTCAGTCCCCTTGGGCCTTGGTGGGGCCGCCCGGAGCCACAGCCGCTTCCTTCCATTCTGCACCACGCTCTGCACCCCCCACCCCTGCACACGGTGCCTCTCCCCCAGCTTCCGGCTGCTTCCTTAGGGCCTTCCCGAGAGAGCAATTAGTGGGTCAAAAGGTAAGAGCGTCCTCCCCATTCCGTTTCACCACCGCATCTCACTTTGCTGCTTTCTTTTGGCTTTGTTTTTGGTGGCTTTACTCAACATTTTGAAGTTTTTTATGGTGGTCAAATCTCTCTCCCCTTATGATCCCTGAAAATGCCTTCCCTGATCCAAGGCATTAAAAATAGAGAAATAAGGGGATGCCTGGGTGGCTCAGTGGGTTAAGCATCGGCCTTCGGCTCAGGTCATGATCTCAGGGTCCTGGGATCGAGCTCCACGTGGGGAATCTCTGCTCAGTGGGGAGCCTGCTTCCCTTCCTCTCTCTCTGCCTGCTTCTCTGCCTACTTGTGATCTCTGTCAAATAAATAAATAAAAGCTTTAAAAAAATAAAAAGAAAAAATAAAAAGAATAGGGAAATAACCGGTTTATGGGAGAAAATAATTCAGAGCTGCTCCCACACACTGCTCAGCCACGTCTCCTTAGAACATTACGTCTTGTCAGGACTGTTCCTGACAAGTCCTTTTTTTCATGTTAAAACATAAATGAATGCTTTTCCTCTTTTTCATGTTAAAACATAAAGGAATGTCTCACTGGCAGAAACAGTTTTTATTTGTGTGTGCGCATGCGCACTGGCAGGGAGGTGCTAAAATGGAAGCTATCCAGCATCTGCCAAAAAGATCCAAGCAGCCCTTGGGCTCCGACCCTCTAAAACCACTCTAGGGGGTGAGTCTGAAGGACCCTACCCAAGGAAGGGAGAAAACTCAACACCCAGATACAGCCTCCAGGGCATTTGTCCAAATTGAGAAGTTCTCATATCCTGGCTGGTCACCTAGGGCACTTATATCCGCTCCAAAATGTGCACAGAAACTCCAGGTGGGGCTGTAGCCTGGCCATTCTCACAACAGCAGGAAATAAGGTTCCCGAACACCTCACTTTCCACCCATCAGACTGGCCCAAATTAAAAAAATTGATAAGGTTCCCCTGGGGCAAGGGCTTGGGGAGAGGGGCACCTCCAGCCGCCCCGAGGGAACTTCGTACTTGGATTTCACAGCAGCTTTCAAGATGCAGTGTGTACGTATCACTCAACACCTTTTAAAACTTTCTCTTAGGGGCGCCTGGGTGGCTCAGTGGATTAAAGCCTCTGCCTTTGGCTCAGGTCATGATCTCAGGGTCCTGGGATCGAGCCCCACATCGGGCTCTCTGCTCAGCAGGAAGCCTGCTTCCTCCCCTCTCTCTCTCTGCCTGCCTCTCTGCCTGCTTGTGGTCTCTCAGTCAATTAAATAAATAAAATCTTAAAAATAAATAAATAAATAAAACAAAACTTTCTCTTGAAGCGTAACACACAGAAAAGGGCACAGATGGTAAGGGAATGGCTTTGAATTTCCACAGAACACGAAACACGCCCAGGCCACCAGCATCCAGACAAACCACGGCCAGCCCGGGCCCCCCCGGGCCACCAGCACCCTGAGTCCGCACACTGTCGCTTAGCCTTGCCCCTTCTAGAACCTCCTAAGAATGTTCTCGCTCGTGTCTGGCTTCTTTGGCTAACATCCTGGTGCATGGAGCTGTGTGGTTTACTCATTCTGTCGTGGGAATTCATCGCACTTTGTTTAATCTGTTCTTTTGTTGATGGGCGGCTGGCCGGGTTCATGCCACTGCGAACACACAGTCCGTGTGGCTTTGCGTGAGCCCATCTGTGCCCTTCTGCAGAGTTCGAGCCCAGGAGTGGCGTCGCAGGGTCATGGGACACACACGGGTTCAATGATGGTAGATTTTTTGCAGTTGTCTTCCAAAGTCGTTGTACCAGTGTGTGCTCCTACTAGCCATGCGTGAGACCTCCCATTAGCTACGCAGATGACTTTTTATTTTATTTTATTTATTTGACAGAGAGAGAGGAGGAAGTGGGCTCCCTGCAGGGAGCCCGGTGCAGGGCTCCATCCCAGGACCCTGGGACCATGACCTGGGCTGAAGGCAGAGGCTTAACCCACTGAGCCACCCAGGCGCCCCCTACGCAGATGACATTTATTGTGTATTTATTGCATTGTACTTGCATTTTCCACAATGGCTCATGGTGTCAAGTATCTTTTCATGGGCTTATTGGCCATTTGTTTATCTACTTTTGGTCATTTATTTTTTTTTTAAGATTTTATTTATTTATTTGACAGATAGAGATCAGGAGTAGGCAGAGAGGCAGGCACAGAGAGAGGAGGAAGCAGGCTCCCCGCTGAGCAGAGAGCCCAATGTGGGGATGTGGGGCTTGATCCCAGAATCCTGGGATCATGCCGGAGCCAAAGACAGTGGCTTTAACCCACTGAGCTACCTGGGCGCCCCTACTTTTTGTCATTTATATCCAATATTTTGACTCTTATGAAGGAATTATCTTACTGATTTGAAGGAGTTCTTTTTATTATGTATATAGTTTACAGGGAGCCTAATGGCTCAGTAGGTAGAGTGGGTGGGTCTTGATCTTAGGGTTGGGAGTTTGAGTCCCAGCTTGGGTGTAGAGTTTACTAATAAAATTTAAAAAAAAATACAGAGTTTATGTATTTATAATATATATATATAGTCCTTTATAGAATATACATGTCATGCACATAGTGAATATTTCCCCCCAAGTCAATATCTGGTTTTTCAATTTCTTCCACCCTATGACCTCATTTTACCTGGGTCGTCTGTCAAGATCCCATCTCCAAATAAGGTAAGGTCACATTCATAGGTCCTGGAATTAGGACTTGAGTGTATCTTTTTGGGGGACACAACCCAACTCATATCACTGCCTCCCCACCCCCGTCCGTAATCTACCCTCTGCACGGCAGCTTCACGCAAATCACAAACCCGACTCTGTCCTTTTTCTGCTCAAAATCCTTCCAAGACAATGGAATAACTTCCTGCTGTAAAAAGGAACGAAGCACCAAGACACAACAACGTGAAGGAACCTTGAAAGCTCTATGCTGAGTGAAAGAAGCCAGACACAAAAGACCATACAGTGTGTGTTTGTGGGGGTGGGGAGGTGGGGGGGGGTGATATTTTTGTTCAGGCTCTGATCTCAGAGTTTTGGGATCAGATCTACATGGGGATGGCACTCAGTTGGAGTCAGCTTGAGACTCTCTCTCCCGCTGCCCCTCCCCGCCTCCTCTCTAAAATAAATTAATCTTTAAAAAAAGAAAAGACCCTATAGATTTCATTTCTATGAAATGCCCAGAACAGGCAAATCCACAGAGCCAGAAAGTGGATTAGTAGCTGCCCCGGTTTGGGAGTTGGGGTGGCGGGGGCGCAGCTGTTGAAGGGTAGAAGGTTTCTTTCTTAGGGGTAACGAAAATGTCGTGCAGTTGATTATGGTGACGGCTGCGCAGCTCTGTCACTAGACAAGAGCCATCCAACCGCACGCTTTAAATGGGACAGTTTTAAGGTTAGTCAATTACATCTCAATGAAGAGGTTGCAGACAAAACCGCCTTCCACGGCTCCTCAGCGCCCTCTGGAGGGAGCCCAGGCTCATTGCCTGCCCCACAGTCACCGGCACCGAAGCTGGAATGACCCGGAGCCGCGCTGTCTCGCTGTCCTGCAAACAGAGCTCCCAGGACCCTACAAAGCCACACGTAGAGACACCGCCGGACTCATTCAAGGAGGCCCCCAGTTATGAAGGAGACCAGCTTACCCACACAATCCCCCCACCCCCGCCAGACTCAGGTAGTGACGCCCCGAGTCTCGTAATCGCAAACGCACGAGCTGGACCGAGGCACGGCATGACAGACGCAGCCTGGGACCCGGGCATTGGTGGGGGACACACGCGTGCCGCGCAGGGACAGGCTCAGCCGCCGACGCCGACCCCCAGCCGCACAGGCCCGAGCCCGCCGGGCCCCGCCACTCACAAACCCCCACCGCCCCCTGCGGGCGCCCCGGAGACCCGGCGGGTTCCCTACCTCCCGGATCCGAACCCGGGCGGCTGCGGCTTCCTCACCTTAGGAAACGAGGGAGGTATTTTTAGTTACAATTAACCTCCTGCCCAATTTCCCTCCTCCCCGGTGGCACATCCAATTGGTTTAATTAGAGAGGATTCAGCGAGAGGCATTTCCAGTCGCCGAGCAGTTGGGGAAGGGGGAGGAGAGCTGCCCCTCCCCCCTCGCCCGGGTCCTGGGTCCCCCCATTCCTCCGCCCCCACCCCTACAGGCAGCGCCGGCTTCCCCCACGGCCCGACCTCGGCCCGGCCCCGCCCCCTCCCTACCCTCCCCCACCTGCCCTCAAAGTGGGGCCCGGACGTGCTTCCTGCTTTCTAGCCCCCGTCCAACCCACTTCAGTCCCGCGGAGCTGGCGGAAGATAAACACGATTCCGAGTCACCAAAATCATATCTAACACAGAGAATAAGTCATGCTAGGTCCTTTCAAAATCACAGACTCTTAGAATTCTTTTCTTTTCTTTTTTTTTTTTAAATAAGAGGCCGCGCGGGCGGAGTGGTTAGCCCACAGGCTTCAGGGCGCAGGTCTGAATGGAGACCCACGCTCTCCAGCTGTGTGACCCTGGGCCGGCGCAAGGTCACCACTCTGGGCCTCAGTCTCCTCATGCCGGAAATGGGGACAGCGATTGCACTTCCTTAGTCCTAAGGGTGAACCAGGTGTGTCGGTGTGGAGCCCCTCAGAGCCTGGCCCCCAGGGTGCCGCAGCTAACTTCCACCCCGACTCTGCTCTACTTACGATCTCCTGTCACCTCAAAGTCTAAACCAAGTGCTCATTTGCTCGGCCCTTGGTGGGGGCCCCCCCACACTAGGAAGCCAGCTCCTGAGGACAGGGGTCTTCGCCTCGCTCACAGACCTGCCCAGAGCGCAGACTGCGGACCTCATAGATACCCGGGCCAAGTGAATGAGGCTCAGCTGCCTCTTGTCCCCTGGGCACTTGTGACACGCCCAAGGCTGCCAGGGCTGAGGTTCAAGCCAATAATGAAATAATGACGGAGAGAATTCCAAGGAGGGGATGAGGAAGGAGCAGCAGGTAGTCTGAAGCCGGGTGCCTCGGTTTAGCTGCCCCTGAATCTTTGCAGAGGGGACTCCGAGCAGGGGAAGGTGATCCAGGGCAAAGGGAGCGCCTAGGTCGGAGGCGCAGAAGGGGGACTGAGCTATTTGCCACAGACAAGGGTCCAAACCCAAGCAACTTACAGTTTGCACTGAGCTCCATGGCAGCTCGGGAACAAAACAGCAGGATTGGCAGCTCTTGGAGTTGGCAACTGACCCGTGAGATTTGAACCACGTGCACCTTGTTGCGGAGGTTGAGGGCGTCTGTGGATCACAGGCCTCACAGGGCCTCAGTTTCCGTGTTTGCATTAGGAGGTTCCAGAGGCCGCCGTGTTAGGAGGTGCATATATGAGGGGCTCCTGGGTGGCCCTGTAGGTATAGCCCCGGACTCCTGATTTAGCTCAGGTCAGGAGCCCCACGAAGTTTCGCTGCTGGAGTCTGCTTGTCCCTCTCCCTCTGCCCCGCCCCAGCCTCTCCCTCACAGGCATGCTCTCTCTATTTAATAAAATTTTGAAAAAAAAAAAAAGATGAGTATGTGAGTGAGTGGTGTTTGGAGGTGGGCTCTGGGGGTCTCACCCTTCCAAGCTCAGGTCTGTTCAGTCCTGAGAGTGAGTATTACAGAGCAAATGAGGATTTGAACCCAGGTAGGTTGGGGCTAGAGTCTGGTTCATGACCTCCCTGCTGTGCAGCCTGGTGGTCTGTTGGCCACACAGAGTTTTCAAGGACACCCCGGGGTAACTGCATTTGTGTCCCATGGGACAAACGAAAAAAGTCATCTTGGAGCCACTGTGTGGAAGACTGATGCAAAAGGGGCCATTTTTCTTCATCCTCCCCGAGTCCCCATCTCTTGCGCTGTGAATTTGCAGGCTCCCGTCCCCGCCCTGTAAGGGGTGGAGTCTCTGCCTCCTCCCTTGAATCTGGCTGGCCTTGAGATCTGTGACCAAGAGGATGCAGCTCAGAGAACCAGGAGTCAGACCTGAGCTGGGACCTCCGGAGGCCTTGGGCCCTTCTGTTCCTTCTTGAGGGCCAGCTGAGCCTCTGTGTGAATGAACAGGACAACCTCCTGTGGCCCCTGCTGCCGGCCAGCAAAGCCCTCTTGCTGACCCATCTCTGGCCACAGATACACAGCAGAGCCCTGTTGAAGTCACATGAACTGCCCAGCAGAGCCTAGTTATGCCAACCCATAGCATAACGAGCTAAAAAAGAGTTGGCCTTGTGAACCACAAAGCTTTGGGATGGTCTGTTACACAGCAATAGCTAATTGATACAGAGTGCCTGGGGACAGTGGGGATAAAGAGTATCAATTATTAGGACACCTGGGAGGCTCAGTCAGTTAAGTGTCTGCCTTCGACTCAGGTCATGATCTCGGGGTCCTGGATCGAGCCTCACATCGGGCTCCCTGCTCAGCGGGGAGTCTGCCTCTCCCTCTAACCTTCCCCCTGCTTGTTTTCTCACTCTGACAAAATCTTTTAAAGAAAAGAGTATCAATTATTATAATTGGTGGTTCATGAGCTTCAAATCGATGAGAATTTGAATCTCGAAAGACACACAAGAACTCAGATTGGCGGCTTTTTGTTTTTAAAGATTTTATCATTAAAAAAAAAGTAGAAGACGTCCGTGAAGGGAGGTAGGGGAGAGAAGGGGCGGGGAGTGGGCTGGCAGGACGAGGGGACCTCTTCCAAATGTCGGATCCGGCTGACCCTCCTTCCCTGACCTCCGCAGCCCACTGCCAGTCCCTTCTCGAGCCTGGAGGCAGGGGACCCCCCCCAGCCACCATCTTCTTAAGACCCGGGACTGGGATCTCAGTTTGGGCTCCAGGCAGAGGTGATGGCAGAAGTGGGGCGCAGGGCCTAGGGGCCTTGTCTTTGTCCTTGAGAGACCCTCAAGTGGGTGCTCAGGCCCCCATGTCCCGGTGGGGCCCCAGGGAGGTAGGCATTGCATTGGGGACCTTAGGAGGTGGGGTCCTGAAGTCAGGGGGCCAGGCGGGGACCGGAACCAGGTGTGAGCTTAGTGGTCACAGTCCGGAGGCGGGGGTCTGTGGAGAGGGGATGAGAGGCCAAGTCAGGAAGTGGGGAGGGGTTTGGTCCCACATCAGCCCCACAGTGAGAGGAGTGCAGAGGGAGGCAGGGCGGGAAGGACGAGGACTAGAAATAGAGGCAACAGAGATGGAAAAACAGATAAGACTCTTAAAACCAAGAAAGAGAAAAGAAGACAAGGAGAGAGACTGGGAAACCCCTCCACCTCTTTTGAGGTCCCGCGACACTCAGACCAGGCCACACCCATCCTTGGTTGGTTGGGGCAGAGCTGAGATCCCTACCGACCTGCCAGGCCCTGGACAAATATCCACCTCTCCTTCCCAGGCTCCATGCCTAAGCTCTCTTAGGTCTCCACTCCCATCTCCCAGCCTTTTTGTTGGCCCCAAGTTCACTACTTGCCAGCCTGCCTGTTGGTGCCAGCCCAGGCCAGTACTCCTTCCCCCTCATCCGTCTGGAGGCAGTGGTGATGGGGGCATAGGGCTGTCTCATAGCCTTGAGTTTACTAAGTGCACTGGGCCTTTGCATATGCTATTCCCTCCTTTCCTGCGTCACACCTTCGGTTCTCCTGGTCTCAGCTCCCAAGTCCCCTCTTCCAGGAAGTCTTCCCTGAAGCCTCCCAGCCTGGGTCTGATACTCCCTCTGGGCTCCTCCAGTTCCTGGGTTCCCTCATCCCAGCCCTGTCCACTTTGGGCATCATTGTCTGAAAACACTCTCCCCCACTGGACAAGAAGCCCTGTGAGGGCAGGGCTGGGCTGTTGTGGTCACTGCTGTGTCCCCAGCACTACCCAGCCCAGGGCCAGGCACACAAGTACTCAGGGAATGTGCATTGAATAAGGGAGTGTAGAGGTGCTGAACTGAAGATTCTGGACTTCACCACAGGGCACTAGGGAGCCACAGAAGAGTTTTAACTCGGAATCAGTCAAGGTCTGATTCGTGTTGTAGAAATTGCAGGCAGTTCCTGAACCCTGGGCCTTTGCACACACTATTCCCTCTACTTTTCTGAGCTCAGTGAACCTATACAAGTGAAGTTTTCTTTCTGAGCATCAATTTTTCTCATCTGTAACACAAAAATAATAATTTCTCCCTCTTGGGGGTTTTCTATGAAGACTAAGTAGGAAGATGCTCTGAAGTCTTAAGACCTGGGAGAGTGAAAGAATGTACCCTACTCTCTTGCCCCTCCCTCTTCTCCCCAGTGGACTCCTATTCATCCTTCAATGCCCTACCTAGAAGTTACTTCCTCTCTGAAGTCTTTCCTGCTATCTCAGGGCCAGGGGACGTCTCCCTCCTCCAAGCAAGCTCTGTATTGTTCCACCTCTTGCTCTGGACCATCATTCCTTTCTGATGTTCACTTCCTCCAAAGCTCAAATTTTCTCAAGAGCAGGACCCTGTTTGAGACTGGTCAGGATCCGGAAAAGGGCTTCATGTCCGCCGGAGGTGTGTGAACAGATGGGTGTGCGGTTGACTGGGTGGGCAGGTGGGCGGGTGAAGCTTTGGAGGGGGCGGATCAGTGTGGATGGGGGTGGAAGACTGGGTTGATGTATTTGCTGGTTGGAGGACCGGTGGTGGACGGAGGCATGGGTGGCTCACGGGTGGGCGGCTGGATTGGTGCGGAGGTGGACGGCTGACCAGGTGGGTGGGCGGGCAGATGACTACGGATTGAGTGGATGTGTGTTTGCATGGAGAGTGGGTAAGTGGATGACTGATGGATGGACACACGTACAGACAAATGAATGAGCGGGTGGCTGGATAAACCATCTTCCCACTGAGCCCTGCAGACCCACGAGGACCCCCTCCAGGTGGGCGCAGTATTGGAATCTGGAGGCCTTACAGAGCTTTGAGATCTACATAACCCCCAACCCAGAACCCCGAGACATAGGACACTCACATTTGTCCTGAATCTATAGATAATGCCACTCTCCTTCTAAGTTCAAACTCATTCCCATCGACCCTGGAAGAGAAAAGAGGAGGGTTGTTCGTCTTCCCTGACTTTCCCATATGCCCCAAATCCCTCCCACCGTCTCCCTCCCCAGGGGATCCCACTACCAAGACAGACTGAGTCATCATTTAAGAAAGTACTAGACCTGGGACGCCTGGGTGGCTCAGTCCACTGAGCCTCTGATTCTTGGTTTCAGCTCAGGTCCTGATCTCAGGGTTGTGAGATCGAGCCCCACGGTGGGCTCTGTGCTCCTCGCAGGGTCCATCTGTCCCTCTTCCTCTGGTGCTCCACCCCTACCCCACCCCCACCCTGCGTGCGAGCGTTTGTGTGTGTGTGTGTGTGTGTGTGTGTGTGTACACATGCATGCGTGTGTGCGCTCTCGCCTCTCTCAAATAAAATAAATAAAATCTTTTTTTTTTTTTAAAGATTTTATCTATTTATTTGACAGAGATCACAAGTAGGCAGAGAGGCAGGCAGAGAGAGAAGGGAAGCAGAGAGCCTGATGCGGGGCTCGATCCCAAGACCCTCGGACCATGACCTGAGCCAGATGCAGAGGCTTTAACCCACTGAGCCACCCAGGCACCCCAATAAAATCTTTTTTAAAAAGGTACTAGTCCTTTAAGTAGAACCTTCCAGTGGATGGGCGGAGTGAAGTGGGCTCCAGGAAATCTGTGACGGTCCCCCCAGCTCCACTGTTATGCAAATGAATTACTGCATAATTCTTGAACTGGATCCCAGAAGGTGGGGCATCTTCGTTGAGAGGAGGGGCCTGGTGTGGTGGGGGCAGGGTTAGTTAAGGGGCGGGGACTTACCTGGAGGCCTGACAGTCATGTGTGGCTGAGCTTCCGTGTAGCCCCCCATGGGCTGGCCCTCTGGGCTGAAGGCTGCACTCTGCCCTGGGAAGGAGGTTGAGGGGTGCAGGCTGAGCCCCAGGATATGCGGGCCCCAGCTTTGATACTCCCCGGGGAACATTAGGCCCTCTCTCCCCGTTTTCTCCCTGTACCTGTGCGGTTGGATTGATCGATCATTGGTTGCACGATGCGTCTCCGGGCGTTGATGAACCTGGGAGGGGGTTGTGGAAACCGAGGAGGGTGTAAAGAGGGAGTAGGAGAGAGGCCGAAATGAACACACACACGGAGATGGAGCTGGAAAGAGGACGGGACAGAGGAGGGGAGAGGAGAAGCTCCCGGGGGCTTCGGGGCCTCCTTCAGCACCGTGGACAGCGCCCGGCCTCCCACCCAGGCTGGCCCAGGGACTCACAGGAGCCTCCTGGGTCACTCACCAGTTGTTGACTTGCAGGATCGTGAGCCCGGTGTCCTGCGCCAGCTGCTTCTTCTGCTCCTCCGAGGGGTATGGGTGCTGTGACCACCAGCAGAGAGTCACCCTGCCTGCCCAGCTGCCATCTGACCTCCAGGGCCCGGCCCCGTGGGGATGGTGAGCCCAGGCTGGGGCAGGGCCCAGAGACTCAGCTTGTTTAAGCGGCTCCAGGCTTCCCCAGGGGCCAGTGGAGGGAAGCGGAGCCAAGCTTCGGGCAATTATGCTTGTGGGCGCCCCCACCTCTTCTAGCAATTAGGGGCTAATTGGCCAGCTCTCATTAGGGAGACCAAAGCTCAGGGTGGGGGCTCCAGCACCAGAAGGGAGGCAAAGCCCAGCACGGGCCCTGTCTGAGTCTCTATCAGGGTCCCAGTGCATGTCTCAGTGCATGTCTCTCGCTGTCCCGGTCTCAGTCCCTCTGGGACTCCATCTCTCCCTGACTTTTTTTTTTTCACTCTTCCTGTATTTTCCCAGCTCCCTCCACAAGGCAGCATGTTGCACTCGAGAAGCCCAAACTGCCCACTGCCCGTATCTGAACCCACGTCTGGCTAGGAGACCTCTTGGCTCCTCGCTTACAGAATGGAACCTCCCAGCCCCAACCTCATAGGCTCTGTTTGGTGATTGGTGGGGGGGATGTGAATGGCTGGTGGGTTAGGGGAAGGACTGAGCCCTAATGGCACCTGGAAGGCAGCTAGCACTCACGGATGCTTGCTCGAGTCAGGCCCCATCCCTTGAAATTCACCCTCTGTATCTCCCCCGAGTCTCAGTCTCCCATCTCTGGGTCTCTCTCCGGGCCTCAGTCTCCGTGTGGCCATCCTTCTCCTTCTCTCTCTATGCCCACCCTGCACCCGGGCCCCAGGGCTCTCACCGAGAGGTGCTGGAACAGCCATGCTCTCATGATGTTAGTAGCCACCTTGGGGAAGATCCCCCTCTTCTTATTCCGCCGCCGCTCCTGGTCCAGCTCCTCGTCCTCTCCCCCGGAACTGGGAGAGGCCACACTTGTGTCTAGTCCATCTCCTGAGGGAGGAAAGGCAAGCTGTGTTTGTGGGCAGCAAGCAGGGAGATCAGAGGGACCCAGAACCCTTACCCAAGAGACCACTCCACACCCCTATTATCCTTGCACTTCTGGAAGTCCTACTTGCTGTCTAACTTCAATCCTCAGACTGACTCCCAC
This sequence comes from Mustela putorius furo, assembly GCF_011764305.1. Classification (NCBI taxonomy): domain Eukaryota; kingdom Metazoa; phylum Chordata; class Mammalia; order Carnivora; family Mustelidae; genus Mustela; species Mustela putorius. The sequence goes on along the minus strand of NW_025421310.1, from coordinate 12,265,085 downwards.
ATTTCCCCTCCACCTCCCAGGCTTCTTACCTTGGTCACTGGAGTTGTCCCCACTCTGGGAGGCTAGGCCCCCACTGGATGGACCCGGGGTCCCCAAATGTACAGACCCGCTGTCCTCATGGTCTCTAATCCACATATTATTCTGGAAAACAAGAGCTAAAAGTCAGTGCAACGCTTGGGTGCCCTATAGCACAGTGACTGAGACCATGGGCTCTGGAGCTGGGACACCTGAATGTAAATCCTGTCTCTGCTTCTTTCCTGGCTGTGTGGCCTTGGGCAAGTTGCTTCACTTCTCTGTGCCTCTGTTTCCTTAACTGGAAAACAGAAGAAAACAACTGTCCCCACCTCACAGAGCCTGGAAAGGACTCGGTGAGATCATTCACGTAGACACACAGCAGTCGCCCCATAAACGTGAGCTTACAGAGATCCACAGCAGCTTAGCTGAAATCCTAGAGGGCCAGCAGTGTTTCAGAATTTAGAACTTTCCACATTTTAATTTTTTTTTAATTTATTTTTAAAAGTAACCTCCAACTCAAGACCCCAAGATCCAGAGTCGCAGCTCTACTGCCTGAGCCAGCCGGGTGCCCATAGAACGGTTCCCCTTTGTAGACACTAAATCTGCCCACACACTGTGTATTTCATGACACCCCCAGCAGGGTCTGGGGCTTAACCTCCTCATCAGACTCATTAACATTTCTGCAGCAAAATGGATGAATATTTAACTAAGTGGAATAAATAAAGTCTATAAATAGCCTCTCATTAGTTCAGGTCAGACTAAGCTGCCAAATGAGTTTGCACTAAACTTAGGGGGGATAAAAAACAACTTCTGTTTTTCAGAGATGGGGTGGGGAGGTGTCTCCGAATTGCAGGGTGGGTGGAGGGTTCAGGCTGTGCTTTATCTAGACTCTGATACACTTTGAAGAACTGGACAATGCATTAGATCAGCCCTCCGCCCCAGCTCTGTGTCCTAGGCGCCTGACCTACCTGCACACACTGTGTCAAACCCTCTTTGTCATTCAGTTTAAGGTTCAGCTCCATTGCTGGGAGGTGGACTGGGTGGGTTACAGCTCTTGTTGAATCCCAGGGCACCCCACCTGTCCTGATTGCCCTGGACCCTGCCTGTTGCTTTGTAAGCAGCCCCCCAACTCCTACACCCCCCCCCCACCCTGTCCCACCGCAGCCTGCCATGGCCCACCATGGGTATCTCATCTGTATCCTGGGGGGGCCAGGCTGGAGATGCCACAGCTCAGAGAAGGTTACCCCGGGTGTGGCATGTCTGTATGGAACTGTGTATTTGAGTGCATGGTGGACGGGTGTGCAAACGGTGGGATCATCAGTCCGAAGGCTTTTGATCTTGGCTGCAGAGGTTCTTGGGGCTCTTCTAGCGCTGGGTCTGATGGGACGCCGTGGGTGCGTGTCCACAGCGGTGTGCCTGAAGCTGCCTTGAGACTGCGGTGTGGCCCGGGTCAGTGCACTCACGCCTGCGTCCTTCTCTGAGATGACCTCGTGTACCTTCCTGAGATCACGAGCCCACGGTGTCCTAAGTTTGCGTCTGTTGTTCAAGAGATGGGTTGTCTTCTCTGTGAGACGGTGTGTGTGGTTACTGCACGTGTGGCTTCGTGACTACACCGGGCCGGATGACTGCCACGGGTGTGTATTGGCGACGCCGCGAAAACGCGGAACACCGCCAGGCCTCAGAGCGGGGTTCTCGCTGCGCATGTGCAGACCGTGGGCTGTATGGCAGACGGTCCTCGAGGCCGGTCTGTGACTGCTGTGGGCAGCCTGCCCGAGTCTGTGCCGGGGCACGGCCATGTGCCTGTATCTGGGGGCAGGTGTGACCCCCTTGTGGGGGTGGTCCGGGTCGGGCTTTGCGCTGCTTTTACGTCACTGTCCATCGGTACCCAGCACGGCACGGAGCGTGGGTACCTGCTGCGGTCTGGCTGTCGTGTGGTGAAGGTGGCACGTGTCTGCGTGTGCGCAGGCCCTGCACTCGCGCCGCGCTGGGTCTAAGTGCTGCGGTGTCCGAATCTAGGTGGCAGGATCTGGGACCGTTTGGCTCCGTCTGTCGTGGTGGCTGTTGCTCTAGAAGTGCGGGTCTCACTCGGGGTGTGCAGCGTATGACGCTGCTCTGCGGCTGGGACGCGTATGTTTGAGTAGGTGGCATATGTGCTCATCTAGCCACGAGCGAGAATGGCGGGGACCGAGTTTGCGTGGCTGTGTCTGAGGCTGTGTGGGTACAGCTAAGTCTACGTGTATGCATGTGTGCGCATGTGCTGCCATCTGGGTGTGTCCTGGTCTGCGCAGCCGCTCTTGCGTCATTGGCGCATGCCCGGTGGTCAGGCATAGCTGGCTGAGGCTGGGGGGTGGGGGCACCCTCACGCTGTAGCCTGGCTGTGTCCGCTCACAGCTATGGTTGCGGGGTGATGCCTGGTGGCCCATGCCCAGCCCACCTGATCCGGGAGGCTGGGGCAGGAGGCCGGGTAGTCCTCGAGGTCCTCCCTGCAGCCGCCATCCCGATCCTCGATGACCAGGTCGATGGGCATCTTTCCCTTGAGGCAGGTGATGTAGCGGTGACAGAAGTTGTCGCACAGGTCGTGGACCTGAGGGGGCACCGGGGTACTGGGGGGGCCACCCGGGAGCCAGGGCTGGGGTGTACAGGGATGGGGCAGCATTCTGCTCCAACTCCAGTGGGCAGAGGGCCTGAGGAGGGGTGGAAGGGGTGAGAAGGGGAGGGATGGGGGGGGTGAGGGTGTGAGGGGAAGTGAGAAGCACTCACCTTCTCCAGCTCCAGCAGGTGGAAACGGAGCACCTGGATGGCCTGTATCATCTGAAAATTGAGACAGGAAGAGACAGAGCAGGGGAGAGAAGGAGGGACGGAAGGAGGGGAGGAGGAGGGGAAGAGAGAGAGAGAAAGAGGGAGAAGGACCAGAGGAGGAGGAGGAGGAAAAGAAGGAGGAGGAGGAAGGAGAAAGGGGAGAAAAGGAGAGAGAGAAGAACAGAAAGAGTGAGATAGAATGACAAAGCCAGAGGACAGGCAGAGAGGGACAGAACCACAGGGTCAGAGAGCGACAGGGAACAGAGACAGAGACCCCGAATTAAGGAAAGATGAAATGCCAGAGAGTCAGAGACAGAGAAAGAGAAGCAAGAGGTGGAAGAGACGGGAAAGGATCCATCGCAAGAGAAGTGAATGAATGTCTGCTGTAATAAAAATACCCCATCTTTTGTCTGCTTGCCCCTTGCTCCATTTCCCACCCTCTGACTGTAAACTACATTTCCCAGACCCCTTTGCCAAAGGGGTCATGCAACAGGAAGCCCTGGCTGGAGCTGGAAAGCAAAAAAAAAAAAAGGGAGAAGCCAGGATATTTCTCCTCCTCTCTCCCTCTCTTCTCTCCTTTGCCCTTGGCAGCCGAGTCCCTACACTCATCTCGGCATGGGCTCTGTTGTCCTGGCTGATAGACGAGCTAATGCCTATTTGGTCTCTGTTCTGTGCCAGGCACCGTTCTAAGTGTTCAACTCTTGTTAGCTCATTATATTCTCACAACAGCCCTATGAGATAGGAAAAGCTACTAGCTACAGATGAGGAAACCAAGACACAGGGGATTCAGCTCCTTGTCCTGGTTCACAGAACTAGTGAGTGGCAGAGCTCCGATTTGAACTCAGGCCATCAGTCCCAGTTCTCAAACTCTAGGCTGTACTCATTGTAAAATGGCAATAATTACCATTGTTTGAGAAAGTGGGTCTGATGACCTCCTGTCTGCTCCCATAACCAACCCCAGGGCTATGGAGGTTGGGATAGCAGACCCCTGCGGAGGAAGGAGCATTGGGAGGAGGGCAGAGATCTCACCAGATTGTCCAGCTCCGGGTTGGAGGAGAAGAGGGGCCTCTCAGAGCGCACCTGGGAGGAAGAGAGAGACCAGGGAGGGTGCATCCTGTCTCCTGCCCACCCCTTCTCCCTGGTTCTTCTGGCACACAGTAGATGGGGATGCCCACCTGCTTGGCAAAGGCAGCAATGTCCTCGTTGAAGGAATCAGAGGAGCATACGTCACCACCTGGAGGTGTGCCCAGCCCAGTACTGGCCCCATCCCGGGGGGAGCACGTGGCCAATTCACATTTCTCAAAGACCAGGGCCAGCAGCGGGAAGAGTGGGTGTCTGGGGGAGGCAGGACAGAAAGTTCATGAGGGGAGAGCAGGGGACGAGCAGAAGATGGAAGCACCTGGGAGGGGACAGAAGACCCGGGGAAGAGATGGAAAGACCAAGACAGAGCACGAGAGTCTGAGGCTCAAAGAAAGGGCCCCGCATCCCAAGACCCCACAGAGCCTTCAGTCCTGTCCCCACTCACCCGTAGATCTCATCCTTCTCCCTCCTCAGGCCATCACTGTCCAAGCCCAGGGGCTGGGGTTGGGGAGGCCGATGGGGGCCATAGGGCCCGGGGGCTCTCGGTGCCGAGGGCACTGCCTCTGGGAAGCCAGCCAGGGCTGCAGTGCTGTCCACAAGGCCTGGGTAGTGGGGCAGCTCATCGTACTGGGGGGAGGCGAGAAGGGGAGAACAACAGGGAGGCATCAGGAAACCTCCCTACCCTGGCACCCAGATGTCGCTCCTTGCCTCCCCGAACCAGCCCTTTCACTCCCTGGGTCTGAGTTCTGCCACCTTTCGACCGTGGATGTCCCGTGGAACTGTCTGGGTGGGTCTGAGAGCCCGGCGCCACGGTCTTCTCTTATACCCCTGGCCTATGAAAAATGTTCCATCAGGGATTCTTGATGTGTGGGCACGAGGGTCCAGAGGAGAGACACTGACCCAGGTCTCAGGTCTGAGGGTCAGGGTGGGGGTCAGGGATCAGCTGATGGTAACTCCCAGCTCCTCCCAGAGCAAGGAGGGGAGAGAGCCATGGAGAGATTAGCCATGGAGAGATTCAGAGAGAGACTAGGAACGAGATACAGAGATACAATCGACAGACAGAGGAGGGGAAAGAGCGGGATGGAGGAGAGAAAATACAGGAGAGAGATACTCACGGGAGACTTCCCATAAAAGCAGCACAGCACGTCATTTATGCATAAATGTATGTCTACACTGCCCCCCCCGTCAATTTCATCCCACAGTTGTCAAATAGGCACATCTGACTCTGCCTTAACAACCTGTCACACCCCACTCACCATGTGAGTCCGCCCCCTTCGCCCCCCAAGAACTAAACTCTAGACACAGCAACGAAGGAATGAGTGGGTGAATGAATGAATGAGGCATTTAGCGCATGCGTGAATGGCCGAACTTGGTATTTAGCGCATGCGTGAATGAATGAATGAGGCATACAGCACAGCACCTGGCACACATTTCATAAACACTTGTTGAACCGAAGTGTAAGCCCGTACAACGGCACAACCCACTTGTGCGATCCGCCCCAAAGTGAACCACTATCATCACAAAAGCACGCACCCTGGGGAGGCCAGAGGGGCCTTAATCCACAGGGCCAAACCCTCTCCTTGGACTTGAGGAAACAGGCTCAAAGAATCAAAGAGACTCAAACAGAAGGATGCAGACATTCCTCCCCTGGGTAGCCCTGGCCCCTGCCCCTAGCGGGTGTGTGCCGAGGGCTCTGTGTGTGTATGTCCCCCTCGCCATCTCTTTCTCTTCCTCCTCTCCTAACTTCTGAGCCCTGAAGTTGAATCCAACTGTTCCTAAGATGTGCAATGGGTCCCTCACAGCCTGCCATGTTCCCACCCCCTCCACCCCCAAAGGTGCGTACTCACCTCCTTGCCCGATCCCCTCCGACTGCCCCATCCCCAGGACCACAGAAGAGAGAATTCCTTGGCCCAGCCTGGTGAGAACCCCTTACCCAGTACTGTCCCCACCCCTAATCCTCGGGAGGACTTGGAACAAAAGTAGACCGGGGAGGAGGACTGGGGAGGACAGAAGAGGAAGGAGGGGGTAGGAGAAAGAACCTGAGATGGAGCAGGAGACTCAGGGGTGGAAAGAGGGGGGAGACCCGGGGCAGAGACAGAGGAGACGGGGAATAGTGGGGAATAGTCAGAGGAGGAGATCCAGGGGTGGAGAGAGGGGGACACCCGGAGCAGAGATAGAGAAGATCCGGGGATAGAGAGAGGAGGAGACCCGGAGCAGAGACAGGAGAGACCAGGGGTAGAGAGGGGAGGCAGAGAAAGACGTGGAGAGGGCGGGACTGGCTGACGGGGGCCAGAGAGCCGGAGCGGGGGACGACGGAGGGACAGGGTGCGCGGCCGGGCTGGGACGCGGGGTGCCCACCCTCAGACCTACCCTCCGGGCCATGGGCTGATGCCGGTGGCAGCTCCCGGGTCCCTCCAGGGCCTGGCCGGCAGGGCGGGCGCAGCCCGGGGCAGCGGCCCCCGACGGGCCGCGGTGCGGACGCCAGGGGGTGGGGCAGGAGACCGGGAGCCCGGCCCCCCCACCCCCGCCGCCGTCAGTGGCCCGCGCCGGGCAGCGCGGAGGCTACGCGCATGGACCCCCGGCGCCCTCCCCCCCGCGGGGGTCAGGGCGAGGGGCTCATGACGGCGGGGGCAGGGGTGAGCGGGGGGCAGGCCCCCAGTCCTTTCACCCCCCCCCCGCCCCCGGGGTCCGGGAGGATCGGGGCGGCCCGCGGCCGACGGACCCGGAGACTGGGGAGACCGGGGTGGTGGTGGTGGAGAGACTGGGAGAGGGCGCGGGCGGGCAAAGGGAGGGGGGCGGGGGCGGCGGGGGGATCCTGGCGGCAGCCGGCCGGAGGGCTGCCAGCGGCTGGGTGGCTCGGTGTCTCCCCGCCTCCCGGTCTCTCCCGGTCTCTCCCGGTCTCTCCCTCTCTCTGTGGTCACATCCGGAAGTTCCACATCGAGATGCTTAACCCGCTGTCCGCCGGTGGCTGGGCCGCGGGCGGGGCGGGCGGCCCCTCCCCCACCCACCCCCTCTCCCCCTCTTCCTCCCGCGCCGCCGCCCTCGGGGCGGCCTTTGTGTCGGGGTCTTCCCGGGTCCGCACCCGGGCCGCCCCAGTCCGCGCCGCCCTCTCCCCGCACCCGGCCGGGGCCTCCTCGGCCTCCCGCCCCGCGGCCGCCACAGGTCTCTGTCCGCCCTGCCTGGCCCCTGCTCCCCGGCTCCCTTTCTCTCCGGTGCGCCTCTCTTTGGCCTCTCTGTCTCTTTGTCTCTCTCTCTTCGACTCTGTCCGTCAGTCTGTCTCTAGGAGACGAATGAGCAGACAGAGAAGAGAACCTGAGTCTGGAAGTAACCAAACCCCATATTTTAGTTTCTGTTCTTGCTCCGGGTCCCCTAACTTCCCTCCTCTGGGAGCCAAGGATGCTCATGGGCCTGTGTCTGAGGCTGTGTGTGTGTGTGTGTGTCTGGTTGTGGGATGATGCAGGGTTATTGCTGTCTCTAAATATGGTGCCTATTGGGGGGGGGGTGTCTGCCTCTGCGTTCAGCATCAGGCCTCCCACGGTGGTGTGGCAGCCCCCGACTTGGGGGGGTGGTGCGTGTGTGTGCACATGGGGGGTTGCACAGATGTGCAGGCTTGGAGGTGTTCCTGTGTCTCTCTGCCCAGTTCTGACCACCGGCCTTTCACAGGGGTCTCCCCCGCCCTGGGTTTGGGCAGTTTGTGGAATGTGCAAAGTTGAGGGTAAACCATGGGCCTGCTCAGAGCAGGTCTGGAGCTTTTATCTGGCTCCTGGAGGATCTGGGACCCAGACAGCCTGTGCAACTAGGGTCCTAATGAGACACAGGAGGTTTCTGCAACAAAAATTAATATTGAGGGGTGCCTGGGGGGCTCAGAGGGTTAAGACCTGCCTTCGGCTCATGTCATGATCTCAGGGTCCTGGGATGGAGCCCCACATTGGGCTCTCTGCTCAGCAGAGAGCCTGCTCCCCCCCCCCCATCTACTTGTGACCTCTCTGTCTCTGTGGGTCAAATAAATAAAATCTTTTAAAAAATTAATATTGAGCTCTAACTGTGTATGGGGCAGGGTGGGGGGAGTGTCCTGGAGACATAGCAGGGAGAAAAGATAAACTTCTTGGCCCCCTGGCACTTGAGTTCTCTTGGGGAGGTCTGGGGAAGAGTAGACCAGTGTAAAAATAATGCCTGGAGTTGACAAGTGTTCTGAAGCAAAGCAGAACAAGGACAGAGATAATATAAGGGGATGTGGAAAGCCCTCAGAAGAGGTGCTATCTGAGCAGGGACCCCGAAGGTGAGGGAGGGAGCCATGTGGACTTCTGAACCCAGAAGCAGAGGAACAGCAAGTGCAAAGGCCCTGGGGCAGGAATGTGTCTGGTGCGTTGGAGAAACAGTGAGGAGGTCAGCAAGGGTGACCACGGCAGAGGGCAGGTAGGAGAAGAGAGACAGACACCTTGGATTCATCATCTCTCTGGCTTTTTCTACATTAGGGGTCTTTATCTTCTGGTGGCCTCAAATTCCTGAGAGGATGTGCTCATGCACATCCTGGAGGCCTGTGAATGCTGTGAAACTGCAAATGGTGGGCTGGGTGCCCGTGTGTGCTCCTTTCCCAGGGAAATGGCCCCTTGTTTTCATCCTATTGTCATAAAGGGATACTGGATCCCCAAAAGTTACCCAAACATCACTCCTGAGTGAGTGTGCCAGAGAGAAGTGAGACAGAGATCCAGACGGAAGGGGGAGAGCAACAGAGATCCAGAAAGAGGGAGACAGAGATCCAGAAAGAGGGAGACAGAGATCCAGAAGGAAGGGGGACAGAATTCGAGAAAGAAAGGGACTTGGCAGGGGTGGCAGTGAGAGAGGGGTGGAGGCAGTGTGCTCACCCCTGCTGGGCTCGCTAAGGATATTTTTATGACCCTCATAAACAGCTCTCCTCTGCGGTGATCTGCTTCTCCACCCTCCCATCATGTGGAAGCGAAACAAAACCACCCAGGGCTGCAGTGAGCCCATGGCAGCGAAAGCAGGAGGGACTGAGGTTAGGAGAGCAGCAGCACTTCCCAGTGGGAGAGAGCTAGGGAGCAGAGGGCTGTGAGGAGGGCAAGGACAGGACGATGGCCCCGGTCCCTGTCACTCCTGGGAAGGTCCCCTCCTCTCCCACCCCAGGCTCAGCTGGTGTCATTCCAGAACCCTCCCTCCTCTGTCTCTCTCACTGGGTCACCTTCTCCGACTCCCTCATTCTGTCTCACACGGGACCTCGGGCCCTGTCTCTCTGTCCCTGACTCCACCACCAGCCCTCCAGCCTGGCCATCTCTGGGTGTCCTCCAGGAACCCGGGGTCCAGACCCACCTTGGCCCCTCCTCTCAGTCTGTCTCCCCATGGGCAGAATGGGCAAGGGGCTTGGTGGGGGGGGGCATGGTTAAAGCAGAGAGTGCCAGGACCCGGAGAGCCCTGGCTGACTCTGGGGCCCCCTGTGCCAGTGGGCACTGCTCCTGAGGCTCTTGGGAGCAACTGTCCCTGGGGTGACGCTGGCCCTTTAAGGATGGCGGAAGGCAGGGTAAGGGGGCCGGGAGAGCCTTTCATCACTGCCACACACCCCGCCCCCCAGATAGGGGTTTTGGAGCAGAAAATTAATTTAAATCACTTTTTAATTAAAGATGCAAAGCTCTTCTGTCTGCCCCCCCACAACTGCCTTCAGCTGAGGTTCAGGGTGGGAGAGCCTAGGATGTGGACGCCCAGGCTCGCCTTACATCTTGGGGGGTATGCTGAGGTCCGCTCCCCAAGCTGACTCTGAAAACAAGACGTGTGGCCTGATGTGACAGTCCCAGTGGGGAGTGCGTGGACAGAGGGAGAGAGGCAACCGCGTTTTCACTGGGGTGGGGCGTCCCAGGGAGGCCAATGGGAGGTTGTGAATGAGAACCAGGCCAAACCATCGTGGAGAGAGCCAGGGAAGGGCTGGGGGCAGATTGAGTTACAGACAGGGTGGGGGGTGAGGGGGGGAGAGAGGGAGAAAGAGACAAGAGTCATCTCTGCCATTGCTCTGAGCTCAGAGGACACCCCAGCCCCCCAAACAAGGAGGAGGGCCTCTGACTCTTGGGTATAAATCTTTTTAATTAAAGAGAGGAGCGAGATGTTGGCAAGGGGAAAGTAGGAGTGTCTGGAAAACTGATGGAGGGAGGGGAAGGAAGGAGGTCTGCAATTTTCTCACTGCCCTGCCCCCCCAGCCGGTCTGTCTCTGACAGACAGACAGACACACTTGCACCCCAGTCTCCCACCTCTCTTTCTCTCTCTCTGACTTCCAGCCTCCTCTGCAGAGCTGAGCTGCCTTGTCTCCCAGGGGAGGGAGCAGGTGGGGTCCAGGCCTGGATCCTGGTGGGGGGGGGGGCACGCTCACTGACCCTGGTGTGGTCACTTCTCTGAAGGCGGTGTTTGGACCCCTGGGTACAGGTATGGGGAGTGTGTGTGGCTCAGCATGGACACAGACCCCCCCCAACCCAGGTGAGCCCCGAGCACAGGAGGGGGTCTCACTCTCTAGCCCATCAAGTCCTCTATGAGTAGCCCTGGGGGACCTCCAGGTCCTTGCAATGCAGATTACCCCCACCTGGCCGCCAACCTCTCCATGGCGGCTGGGGAGGACCTTCTCCCTCAGCTCTGTCCTCTCTGGGGCTTTGCCCACCAGGCGGCTGTGATTTCCCAGGGACCCGGGGGCATCCCCCACAGTCAGCTCTAAATGGATGGAGGGAGCAAGGAGCTGCTCAGGGGTCCCCTGTCTTCTGTCGTGGTCCTACAAGCTCTCTGCCTCAGTTTCCCCTCTGTCAACAGCGCGGGGTTTGTCTTTCCATCTCTCTTTCTCCTTCCTCATCCTAGCCTCTCTGCAAGGATCTGTATCTTTGCTCAGGGCTAGGATGAAGGGATCCTAAAAGAGGGTCCTTTGTGTCTCCTTCTGTCTTGGGTATGTCTCCATCTGTCTGTCTCACTGTCTCTCCCTCCCTCTTGTCATCTGTCTCTGTGTCTCCTTTTCTCTGGATGGTCTCTCTGCCTCCCCCTCCCACTAGCTCATCTCTGTCTCTGGGGACTGCTGTCTCTCAGCCTTCGTGTCCCCCCTCTTTCCCCTCCTCCTTCGTCCCCCTCCAACCCCCCCAACTCCGTGGCCCTGGGTTTCCGCCTTCTTGTATCTCTCCCTTGCCCCCCCACCCTCTGCCCAGGCCCTTCATAGATGCATCGCCCCAATCCCCAGTGCCTCCCCTGTCTGGCTCCAGGAGAGGGAAACATTTATCTTGTTGGGGGGAGGAGCCCCCCCCACCCCTCTGCCGGCCTCCTGGGCCCATCCATCACCGGAGCCCACGACTCAGGCAGCTCATTTGTCACTGCCGCCTGCTGCCCCACCAAGCAATCATACCATTAGCCATGGCTCAGCAGAGGCCACCAGGACTGGCCTGACCCAGGTGGGGGAGGGGCACTGGCCAGGACTCCCACCCCCGACCCCACTCCTGTCTTCCTGTCCCTTCCCTCCTTTTTCTTCCAATCGGCTTTCTTCTGCCAGCCTTGCTCCGCGCCTTAGTGTCTGCTTTCTGGGTCTCATCTCTGCTCTTCTCTTCTCTCCCCTCCTTCTCCCCCTCCTCTTCCTCTTCCCCTCCCCCTCCCTCCTCGCCTTCTTCCCCCTCCTCCTCTCCCTCTCAGTCCCTCTGGTCCCTCTCTCCCTCTCGCTCACCATACACCTCCCTGTCCTGAGTGTGTCTGTCTGTCCATTTGTCTGTCTCTTGTCTCTCTCTCCCCATCTTTTCCTTTCTGTCTCAGTCTCTCTTTGTCTGGATGATCTCTCTGTCTCTCACCCTCACAATCCCCGGTCTCTGTGTCTCCCCGACATCTTCCTCACCCCCACCAGGCCCTGCTCTGGTCCCCCTCTGTCTGCTCCCTGGTCCACAGCTCTCTGGCATCCCGTGCCTTTAAGGGGCTCTGACCCTCTAGTAATATCTCCGCCCCATTTGTACCATCTCCGCCCCATCTCTCCCTCTCTCTCCCATCTGCTTCCACACAGCATTTTAAAGTCTCTGCCCTCCCCTCTCCCCGTCTAATTTTCCCGTCTCTCCTTGGTCTTTGTCTCTGCTTTGTTCTGTGGCCCCCTCCTCTACTGACCCCAACTGCCCCTTTCAATCCATCATCCTTGACATTTCCTTCTCTCCATCTCCTGGGGAGAAAATTGCAGGCAGAGGGCAGGGGGGCAGGGAGGCCAACTATAGGGGGCGGGGAGGGCAAGAGGGCCAGGGCCTGAGGAGACACTGAGAACTGGGAAGCCCACCCCTTCTCTCCCCCAGTCTTCAGTGCCGGGAAGGTCTCCCTAACTTCGATCCTTAGGGGAACAGCCAGGAGCCAGCCTTTCCTTGTCCCCTGGAGGGACAGCCAGGCCTCCCTTCTCAGTGCCCATGCACTTTCCCATTGGACGAGGGAGAGGATAGGGCCGTGTGGGGCAAAGGTGCCCCACTCATGCCCCTGTGACCCACCATTAGCTCCCATACTGGCACCTGCACCTACCAGAAGTGCTGGGAGCCAAGCCCTGGAAAGCCTCATCAGCAGTCTGGACGTAGTGGATAAACACCCCAATTTCCTCACCCTGAGGTCGGGCACCCTAAAGAGGATTCTGCACCATCCCTGAGTGGTCCCAGCAGGGTTGAGACCCTGTTTCCCGAAGGGGGTGACTTGCTAATCAACACATCCTTAATGCTTTCCTTCCCCCACCCCCACCCCCAGGGTCTCCTGGAATCACTTCCCAGATAAGCCACTTGCCTCCCATCCTTGCTTTGGGCCAGCTTCTGCAGAGTCCAGCCTCAGACGGTGGCCAGGCAAGGGGCGAGGTGGATAGGCACTGAAAGTGGGTAAGGGGAGGAGAGATCCCCTGAGAATCAGATCTGTCCTTGTGGCTAGGCTATGGTGGTGCCCAGCTTAGATGTTCCTTGTGAAGGTGTTTTTTAGATGAGATTAATATTTAAATCAGGGGACTCTAAGTAAAGTTGATAATCCTATGTAAAGTGGGTGGGCCTCACCCAATCAGTTGAAGGCCTTTAGAGTAAAAGACAGATGTCCCCTGGGAAGGCTGGAAATCTACTTCCAGACTGCCTTCCAGTTTGAGCTGCAACATCACCGCCTCCCTGGGTCTCCAGTCAGCTGGCCTGCCAGCTTTGAACTCTCCAGCTCTCACAGTTGCATGAGCTAATTCTTTAAAATAAATCTATCTAGGGGCCCCTGGGTGGCTCAGTCCTTAAGTGTCTGCCTTCCTCTCAGGTCATGATCCCAGGGTCCTGGGATCCATCCCCACATTGGGCTCCCTGGGCCTGCCGCTCCCCGCTTGGGCTCTCTCTCTCTCTTCCTCTGCCCCCCCCCCCATTTAAAAAAAAAAAAAGGAAGAAAGGGGTTCAAGAGGTAGAGACACCGAGAAGATAGGGGACAAGAGGCAATGGTGGGTTAGCTCTAAAGACAACGTATTTATTACCTTTAACTTCCCGAAGCTGCCCTTACAAGTTACCACCAACTCAGGTTTATCCTCTCACAGCTGTGGAAGTCAGCGTTCCGAAACCAGTCACTGAGCCTACATCAAGGTGTCGGCAAGCGCTGGAAGCTCCAGGGAAGAATCCGTTCTTTGCCGCTTCCAGCTTCCGGGGGTTTGTGGTCCAGCTTCCGGCGGCCTATGGTCGAGCCTCCAGGGGCTTGTGGTCCAGCTTCCGGCGGCCTGTAGTTCAGCTTCCGGGGGCTTGTGGTCCAGCTTCCGGCGGCTTGTGGCCACGTGACGCTTGTCTCGAAGGGCCAACATCCTCGCATCTCTGTGCCTCGTGCTTACCCCCCCCCCATTCGTGTCTAGTATCCTCTCCCTCTGCTTCCTTCTTTTAAAGATGCCTAAGACCACATTCAGGGCTGTCCAGGATTATCCAGCATGATCGGCCCATCTCAAGACCCGTTGTTTAATCCCACCTGCAAAATCCCACCTGAATGTCCTACAAGGTAACATTCAACAGGTCCTGTGGATGAGGGCATGGATATCTTCGGGGGCGCTAGTATTCAGCATGCCACGAATGGCTGCCAACAATTCTTCCCCGCCCTCTAGGCTCGCACTCCACCCATCAAAGAGGCGGTGGGGACTTCCCTGCCTTCTGAAGTCCTGCAAATGGCTTGTGGTAGACATGACCCAAGGCCCCGAAGCTTCTATAGAGGCTCCCTTGCAACCTGGTGGAGAAGTTGTTCCAACCAACTAGGGAGGAGGGGTCCGCGTGGAGAAGCAAAGTGGCCCAGCCCACAGGCAGCGCCCACTGCCAGCCACGAGGGAGGGCATCTCGCTCATTCCAGCCCCAGCCGAGCTCCCGAATAAATACAGCCGTGTGATGACCTTGGCCAACGCGAGGTGGACCAGAAGAGCCAATGTCAATGCACAGAAATGTGAGAAATAATGCAGCGTTGTTTCAAGCCACCAAATTCCAAGTGGCTTCTTACTCCGCAATAGGTGATTGATGAAACACACACGCGCGCGCTCGGGTGGGGGGCCAACATTTGGGAACAGATAGAGAGGGAGGGAAGATACAGATCAAGAAAGCAAAGCAGAGAGACAGAGACAAAAGAGAGGTGGAGAAAGCAAGGCTTAAAAGAGAACTTTGGAGACAGAGAGTGGGGAGAGACAACAGTGGAGAGACAAGAGGCAGAGAGTCAGGGGCTTGAAGCCCCAGCCAGGCTTTCAGCCCCTCAGCCAGCACCAGCCATGAGCCCCATGAGTGTGTTACCTGAGACACCAACCCAGCCGGGCTGAGCCTTCAGATCGCTGGAGCCTCAGCGGACTTCTGACTGTGGTCCCGGGACATACCCCAAGCAAAGATGCCCCAGGTCAACCCATAGAGCCCTGGGAGCCAAGCCACCCACTGAACTGTGGGAGAAGATACGGACCTGTCATTTTCAGCCATTAAGTCTTGGGGTGGTTTGCTCTGTGGCCACAGACATCCAGATCAGGGAGCTTGGAGGGTCAGGGACAGGTGTGGGTGAGGAGTGGGACACGGGGGAGTAGTGGGGGGGTCTTAGGTGGAAGATCTAATTGGGAGACACAGGCTAAGGACTTGGGGAATGGTTTGGGAAGATGAGGTTGGGGAAACAGGGGTTTCAAGTTTGGGGCCATTTGGAGGGTCTGGACTGGGTCTGGATGGGGACCTTGATCTCTGAACAGGTGATGCAAAGGGTCCGAGACCCTCTAGTGTTGATGTCGGTTTCATCCCACACCCCTACTCTGACGGCTTTGAGTTTCTCAGCATCCACGCCGCACACTCCCTCAGACGTTTCTGCAGAAGACATTTTTCATTTTCCCTCAACATTCATTCTCCCAGTTTTCCTGAAACATCTTTGGAGATTTTAAGCAGGATGACTCAGGACAAAAACTACATTTTTTTCCCCAGTTCCTCTCACAGCAAGACATGGCCACGTGAGTCAAGTCACCGAGATGCAGAAGGAAGTGATAGGTATCATTCTTGGGTCATAGCCTTACAGGGAGTGGTGGATCCCAGACCGCTCCTCCTTGCCCCAGCCTTCTGGTTAGGCTGATACCACGGACATGAGCCCATCCTGAGCTAAACTAATGAGGGCCACACTCTGGCTATGCCAGAGAAATGAGACAAAAGAAACCTGAGATTTTATTGCCCCAGTGAAATAGTTTTGCTATTCCAGATGCAACTGTCACACGAGAGTAAGATAAGCTCTTACCTTATTGAACCCATTATTTTTTTGGATCCCCATTATTCACATCTAAACCCACATCTACCTACTATCAGTGAAAATATTACCGGTTAGCCTTTACAAGGGCTTAATACATGTCAGGCACTATTCTTCACTTTTACGGGTGAAGAAACAAGCCCACAGAGGTTAAGTGACTTGGTCCAGGGGGTACAGCCAGTGAGTGGTAGAGCTGGGACTGGAACCCAGGTCCTCTTACTCGAGGACCAACGTATTTGAGTCTTTTAAGTCTTTAACTGACCTGAAAGTCCAGTGAATGCTACAGGCCCTTTCCTGGGAAAAGGCTCCCATATGTGCAGTTTACACATGAGCTCAGAAAGTTCCTGAAAGCTGTCCACCGGTCTTAGTACATGTGGACTCCAGCTTGAGAATCCTCATGCAGTCTATTCCCTCAGCACCTGTCTGTGGTCTTGGATGCGCACAGTGGAAGGTGACTGACTGATTCCACAGAAGCCAAGTGTATGTGTCAGCTTAGGTTGGGTGATACAGTAACAAACATCCCTCAAATCTCAGTTGAACGAAATAAAGACCCGACCTTCCCTTTCCCTTCCCTTCCCTTCCTTCCTTCCTAATCTCTATGGCCAACATGGAGCTCGAATCACAACTCCAACATCAAGAGTTGGCGTGCTCTACTGATTGAGCCAGCCAGGCCTCCCAGACTTATTTCTTGATCCAGCTACAAGCCCACAGCAAGTCAGGTACATAACACCTTCACTCTAGGACCCCAGGCTGTTAGAGCGGTCCCTACATACATTATAGCTCACCATGGCTCAAGAAAAAGAGACATGGTAGAGCACGTACCGGCATTGGAAGCTTCCACCCAGAAGGGCCTCCTGTCCCTCCTGCCTTCTTTCTTTAGCTGCGGCAAGTCACCTGGTCACTACTGAGTTCAAAGGCCTGGGAATGCACAGTCTTCCCACAGGGAAGGCAAACAGAATTTAGCAAATGCCAATACAATTGACTATACGGAACTTAAGAAAAAAGGTATGAGGGGCTCCCAGAAGCACTGAGTGGCCTGGAGAGCTGGTCCTGAGGCCAAGGCTCCAGAAAAGAGCTCCAAACCATGCCAAGAACAGACCCAACAGGGAAAGCACCTCGATGGCCATTGGCAGATCTGGGTCTTGGACGTCATCCCAGTTTGTCCTGCTGCAGGGTCTGGGGCATAACCGCACCTGCCCCCCAGCACAGATGCTGCCTGTGTGTCTGTGCCCCTTCTTGCAACTAGCAAGCCAGAGGGGGCCGCTGCCACACCAGCCTCACCAGCTCCATGGACCCCCTACAGAGTCTCCTTTTGCCTTTGGAGTTGAGGACTCCTGCTGGCGAGTCTGGCCCCGAGAAGGTGAGTTCTATGGCCCTTTCTGGTGGATACGAACTTCCCAGGCTGGAAATGTCCCCGCGCATAGGGAGTGCATTTAGGAGCCAGAAATACGAGAAGTTTCCACTGTGTGCTCACGTTACTGAGGTCCAGCGAGAGATGGGAGTTGGCATTAGGAGGCTTCGGCAAGCCTCTGTACTCATTTCCTGTTGCTCTTATAACCCATTACCTACAGCTCGGGGGCTCGAATGACACACACTGCTTCTCCTTACAGTTCTGGAGACCAGAGGTCCAATATCAAGGTGATGGACGCTCATTCTGGAGGCTCTAGGGGAGAAGCTGGTCCCTTGTCTTCTTCAGTTTCCAGAAGTGACTGAGCCCTTCCCCAGGAACTCCAACCTCTGCTCCCCTGTCACAGGTCCTGCTGTTGGCCACCCCCTCCCCCTTTCGGAAGACCCTTGTGGTTGCACTTAGGGCCCACGCAGATAAGCCAGTGTCATGTTCACCTCCTAAGATGTCGGCCTTGATCACATTGGTGACGTCCCTCTGGCTGCGGAAAGGAACCTATCCGCAGGTTCCGAGGGTTAACAAGACGACCTGCTGGGGGGGGCTGTTATTCAGCCTACCACCATGTGGCTTCATGGAGTGCATCCAAGGGTTCTGTCCTATGGACTCCTAGAGCCCTGGAGTGAGGTCAGGGCACTCCCCCTCGCACCTCCCCCCTGCCCGGCCCCGCCCCATGGGTGTGGGTCCACTCGTATGCCCCTACCCGAGTCACAGCTCTTGTAGGGGTAGCCCCTCTCCATGTGGCCATCCTTTCCAGCTTCTGGAAGTCACTGTCCCCACACCTTGTCCCTCAGGCTTGGGGCGTTACTAGCTCTCAGCTCTGCCAGCCCCAGAGGCCTGCATCTACCTTTGTCCATTTCACTACACCCTGCTGGCTTAGAGCGTCCCCAGTCTCCCAGTTCCCTCCCACCTGTGTCCTGCTAGAGTCCTTCCACTCACAGGTCCCAACCTGACCGCCCCCTCTTGCACCCTGTTTGGCATATGTCCCCCACTGCCCTGCGAGCTGGGCGAGAGCATGTCCCAGGGATATTGTGGTCCCCGCAGTAGCCCCAGCAGAGGGCCAGGCACAGAGCAGGCATGTACTGGATATACGAGATTGAAGAATCTGGGGGCTAGAGGGAGAGGAAGGGATAGTCCCCATTTTGTCTCCCTGGGGTTTGGGTTTTTAGGAACCAAGTCTCAGGTGGCAAAGCAGGTGTATATGGAGTCTGCATTTCTCTGCCCTTCTGGGGCTGTTCTAGGATGGCCATCCTGGTGCGTGCCATTGGGGAGGGGAGAGAGAGGAGGTGGAGAGAGAGAGAATATAAATTATAAAAGTGGGCAAGCTGGAAATATCTAGAAAGTATAACCTTTCCATCTGTTGCGCTCTATGTGCTTGGTGTTATCCTAAGATATATATATATAATTCAGTAGAACCCTGCACCACTAGTCCCCATCATTATTGTTCCTGTCCCCATTTTCCAGATGAGGGAACTGAGGCACGAAGAAAGGAAATCATTGTGCTATTGCTTCCTACCATGACAAGTAACTGAAATCACTCCCCCGCTGACTCTCTTGGAACTCCTAGCATGGGGGAAGAATAGTGACTTTGGGATGGGACGGACCTTGTCTCATCCACGTCCCAAGCTCTGGATATGCTCTCTGGAAAGCTGAGATCTTACTCACCGCCCCCAGCCCAGGCTCACCCATTTCCTTGCCTCTACCCCACTGTCTTTGATCAACCTGCTAAGACAGAGGTGTCCTTGTCCCATCTGGTGCTCTGGCCCTCATCCTCTTCCATCCCCGCCTTCCAAGCTATGAGACTTTGGGTGAGTTGCTTCCCCTCTCTGAGCCTGTTTCCACACCTGTAGAAGGGGGGTGACCCTAGGAGGGGACTGCATGTTTTCCCTCCATTTGGCGGCCTTCCGCTCCCTCCTCTCTCTAGACCAGCCTGACCCCTCCCCCACATCCTTCTCCAAATTGCTCTTGTCCGTTCCTGCTGCTCACCTTCCTCCACCTTTCAGCCCTGTCAACCGCACCCTCATTCTGGAAACTCTTATCTGGGCTTCAGGTGTCTTAGTCTCCTGGTTTCCCACCTACCTTTCTGGCATGTTCTTCTCCATCTGCAGGTATCCCATGTTCCTTGTGCCCCACCCCCTCCGTGGCTTGGTGATAAGGCATTGCCAGCAGATCCCCAAATCTCTGTCCCAGATGTCCCCTGGATGTCCCCCCTCCAGGCATGTCTCTCTGGATGTCCCCGAGGCATCACCCTTAGCATGTACTCACCTGAATCCGGCATGTTCTCCAAACCTGGCGCCCCTAGTTATCCCCACCTTCATTCCCCAAACCCCGGAGAGACCTCGCTGCTTCTGCAAGATAGTCTCCACACTGACTCCCTCCCTGTCTCCACCCTCCACCCATCTCCCCCGGGGGAGGCTGATCTATATGCACCAAATATTAACCCCTGGCTTCCGGTTGAGTTCAACCAATGGGAGGCGCCAGCAGGAGCCTGGTGGGTGGGAGGAGAGCCAGGTGGTGTTCACTCTCCAGACCCCTTCTCTCTTCAGTGTGGGACGTGGGTGCCTACTCCTGGCCTTCACTAAACCTACAGCTTCAAGGCTCAACAGCTTCAGGTACTACCACCTTCAAGCCCGGGGTGGTTACTGCTCCCTCTATTGCTGGTCCCCGGGTATTGCGCCTTCCCCCAGGCTTGTTTCCCTTGACCTTGCCCGCCCCTTAATCCCTTAATAGCTTTTCCTTAAACTTCCCCTGGCTACTTCATTTGCGCCCACAACTTTCCTGCCAGGGCCCTGCCTGCAGGCTCCCCCTGAACCCCCTCATCCAGCCTGATCCATTATCTTCTAAACCGTCCCCTCACACCTCCATCTCCCTACTCCAGGAGGAAAGTTGAAAAATGTAAATCAGACATCAACTGCCTGCCCCCTCTTTAACACCTTTCCAAAGCTCCCCTTTGCTTTTGGGATAAATTCCAAGCTCCTTAGAGTGGCGATAAGGTCTCCTGAGATCCCTCCACTCCCCGCCCCCATACACCCATTCCCCATTCATGCTAACCACTGGCAGGAGTATGAAAAAGCCAGTAACTCACAAGTCTGTACACCTTTACATAGGCTGTGCCCTTTTCCACACGTGCGCACACACGCACACCCACGCCCCTTCTCCTATTTCAGGATTCTGAGAAAAGTCACTTGCTTTATTCAGGAAACTCCCATCAACCCCAGCTCCTCTGATCAGACAAATCTGGGTCTTCTTTTATGCTCCCAGGATGGCCAGTGAAGAGGAATAGTTTGTGGCTGGTGGGATGGGGGCGTGGCTAGGAAAGCTCCCGAGTGAGGCGTGGGGGCGTGGCTAGGGAGTACCGGGTGTCCAGCGGGGGCGTGGCTAAAAGATCCCGGGCGCGGCGTCGGGGCGTGGCTAGGGAAAACTGGGCGGTGAAGGGGGGTGTGGATACGGGAAGCAAGTGTGGACTTTCAGTATGGCTGGTGCATGTGGGTGTCCTTTCAGAGAATGCGGGACATGGAAAAACCCAGAGTACCTGGTCTGTTCCACAGTTGCCCAAGTCTCAGCCAGAGACCTCATTAGCTCCCTCCTCTAGAATCCCAACTTCTCACGGGAAGGCTGTTTTTCAGGCAGAATTTCAAATTTTTATGGCAACTTTTACAGAAATCACAGAGAAGAGACAGCGACTGGTGCTGATGAGCTAGGAGTAGAGAAAAGGGAGTGGGTAACAGGTCTGGGATGTTGGGGTGATGCGCAACAGGACGACAGAACGCTAAAAACCTGTGGGAAGCAGGGTGTTATGGGAGTTGCAGGGTGATCCTCAGGGTCCCAAGCAGTGGGCAGCACATCGCACTCCCCAAGTGTGTCCTTTGGGCAGGAAACAATAATAAGAAAATACAGATGGCCTACCTACAGACGGGTGGCCTCCAAAGTTAAAAATGCCCACCCAGACCCCCTGGCCCCAGTCCCACCCTCCCACCCACCCCTGCTCCCCATCAGGCAGAGATGTGGCAGCATTTGCTGGCTTGTAGCATTGGTCCTCTGGGACCCTCGGTCTCCTCTTCGAGGGTCCTGCCTGGATTGGCTGGCACTGAGGGCAAAATGAGCCTTCTAGATTGTCAGGGGAGATGGCTGGACTCCCTTTGATTCCTGGCCTCTTCCCCAAAGTCAATTCTCATGGCTGGGGGAGTCTGCTGCCCTCACAAAAGGAAAGTCTGTCACCCCCTTTCCCCAAGACATGCACCCTCCCTCGTCCCCCCTCCCCCAAACACACTATATATACACACAGGCCCCCTCCCCTCCTTCCAAGGTGTGGCTGGGCTCTCAGAGGTAGTGGAGGCAAGTGGGGGCGCTGGAATGTGAGAAGTTGCAGGTTCAAATGTGCCTCCTCCAGCTCTGAAACCCCAAACTTCTCCCCTCCCTTCTCCAAGCCTCGAGAATTAGTGTCCTCCCAAGGGCCTGAGTGGAGAAATCAGGGAAGGTGTGGCCCCCTTATGCACGCACCTACCTGTTCCTCCGCCCCATCCCCGAGGGGCTGAACAGAGCTCCCTGAGGGTTGGGGAGAAGGGCCGAGATCGGGGACATCCTGGGATGTATCAGCCTCCTTCAAAGGTCCCCCTGGGGGGGCTGGGTTCCGAGGCCCTAGGGCACAGGGTGGTAGTGATGGGGGGGTTCACTAGGGGACGGGGGTCGTAAGGGATAGGGAAAGCCTCGGTGTCTAGGGAGACCGATGGTAGATTCTCCAGAAGGTCATTGGGTAGGAAGTGGTTCTCTGGGGCCAGGCCTCGAGTTGGCACTGTGCCCAGGGGTGTGAACAGTGACTAACAGGGATGGGTTGCAGTTGCGGGTCCCTCCGGTGACTCCTGAAGGGGAAGGGAGAAGGAGGGTGTTAGTGGGGACAGAGGAAGGGGATATCAGTTCCCAGGAGGAAGGGAGGCTGAGTCCCAGGAGAGGAGGCTGAGTCTCTGGAGCGCGAAGGAGACGCGGGTCTGGAGCAGGGGCAGCCGAGTCTCTAGGGCGGGGCGGGGGATACCCTAGAAGCCCCGGATGTGGCAGTAAGCCTCGAGGCTGGCAAAAAGGATGTAGAGGAACCAGAGGCCCAGGAAGAGCGCGGTGGTGGCGAGCTTGGGGCCGCGCGGGCCGCCCAGCTCGCCCCCGATGTGCGGCCGGCGGCGGTACAGCAGCACGGCGATGCCCACGAAGGCGAAGACGGTGAAGAGCGTGACGGAGAAGGCCAGCGTGCCAGTGCGCACCTCGAACGGGCGGCCCTGCACCGCCCAGTACACAGCGGCCACCGACCAGGCCACCCCCAGGCCCAGGAACACGTTCACGGCGTTGGAGCCGGTCACGTTGCCGATGGACGCGTCCGCGCACTGATCCTGCAGCGCCGCCACCTTGCTGGCGAACGTGTCTGCGGGGGGCAGAGACACAGCAGTCAGTGGGGCTTGGCCGGTCCCCGCCGCCTGCTTTCCCTAAGACCCGATGCCATCCCTGTGCTCCGAGGAGCCAGATCGCGCTGTGGGCCCTACCCGCCTCCCACGGCTGCAGCTCGGCCCCTGAGACCTTGACACCCCCACCCAGGAGACCTTCCCTACGCTTGCTCTCCGCAGAGGCAGCTGCCTGCTTTCTAAGGAACTCGCTGCCTGCTTTAGAGGGGGCTTGTCTGCATTCAGTGGTATCCGCTACCTACATTCCATGCCATCCGCTGCCTGCTTTCTATGGACTCAGTGTCTGATTTGGGTGGAGGGGACCCCCCCTCTCTGCATTCTATGGGGCCTGCTGCGTGCGTACTTTCGATGGGATTCGCTGCTTTCCATAGGAACCACTCTCTGCATCGCATGAATCCACTGCCTACTTTCTGTTGGCCCAATCAACCCACTGCCACCAGGCTGGACAAAATAAGTGTCAGGTTCCATCCACACGCGACGCTGTCGCTGTCAACCCTCCCACCCCGACCCCGGGGGAATGCGGGCATCGGGAGAACCATTCACTGTAGTCGGCGGGACCCGCCACCTGCTTCTAGGCCTACAGCGCCACCACCTGACGAGCGAACATACCCACGTGGGCAAAAAAATAAAGGAGTCCGGCTCCCCACATCTGGTCTTCCCACTCTTGTAAGAATTTCTGTCTGGGCCACCTGGTTTCTAAGAGACCCTCCCTCAGGTTTATTTGGGAAGAGGGGCTCATTGCCATTGTGTTTCCAGGGACACACACTAAAGTCTTTGAGGCTCCACTGTCTTATTTCCATGGCACCCCTGCCTCCAACGTCTGGCTGGGACTCTGCCCTCTCATCTTAGTTAAAGCTTTGAGACTCATTGGCCTCGTTCCTGTCATGCCCACCAATATGGTTGGATGGAATCTTCCACGTGGTTTCTCCAGGGGAAGGTAATTAACATTTTGTTTCTGTGGTACCCACTGAGTGGTACCTATGAAGTCCCCACCTTATTTCTGTGGGACCCCTCTCCTACCTTTCCCTACAATGCCCCACCCCCTCCTTTCTATGGAACCCACCATCATATCTCTGTGGGGCTCACCATATGGGTTCCGTGTGATGGGTTCCATCCCACCCCCTGATATCTGCAGAACCTTTCTTTTAGGTTCTACTGTCTGATGTCTCTGAGACTCTCCCCGGACATGCAGTTTCCCAGGGGGTTACCGGGGATGGAGGTGCCCAGGGCCACGAAGACTACAGCGTTGACAGAGTCCTTGAGGCCAACGGTGCAGCCAAAGTGGGAGGCCAGGTCCCCGATGAGCGCAGTGAGCAGGCCAATGACCAGGATGCAGACGCCGAAGCAGGCCCAGCCGTGGCAGTACTCAGTGGGAGGCACACAGGCAAATAGCACCTTCCAGAACACCGTCAGGAAGTGCATGACGTAGTCAAAGCAGGAAGGCAGCCGTTCCTCCCGGGACCCGTCCTCCTCCTCCTCCTCGTCCCCTGTGGGCACACGACCCAGCTGGGGCACACACCCACGCCTCCTTCTTTCTCACCTGCAGACCCCTCCCATTTGGGGCAATTTCCAGGCAGTGAATTCCACGAAACTAACTGCTTTCACAGAATCCCTTGCAGCTAGAATACACGGGCCCAGAAAAAAAACACTCACTTTTCCAGAATCCCTTGAAGCTAGAGGCTGTGCGCCAGAATAAAAATATGAGGTTTGCTAGGATCCCTTGCTGCTAGACGTGGCCACATCCCTAGCTAAAAAAGAGTCTTTTTCTCAGAAGGCTTTTCAGCTGCCATTTACAGACAGGCATTTCTGTAGCTACAAATAATGACTTCCTCTGATTCACTGCATTTAACCATAGCCGCATACTCAACTAATGGTACTTGCTGTCCCAGAATCCTTTGCAGCTAGAGCACGCCAGACACCCAGCTAACATGATTCATGTTCCCAGAATCCGCTCGGACTAGCAACAGCTGGGTCCTCAGATAAAATACTCACTTTCCCGGAACTCCTTGCAGCTAGTGGCAGGCCTGTCCTCAGCTGAATACTTGCTTTCCCACCATCCCTTGCAGCAGGGGCCATATGACCCAGTCTGGCAATGAGACCTAAACAGAGGGTTTCTGGAAGGCTCCAGCTTTCCTGACATGGGCACCGTGTTACGGATCTGTTTGGCTGAACCTCGTCCAGGATGCCTCACTCACTGTTACAGTTGTGTGTGTCACGCACTGTGATGGAATTTCACCTGCTTTTGATTTGTAACAGGGAAGCACAGATGCTATGTTTTGTCTACTTTGCTCTAAACTGAGAAGCATAAAACCATGAATGAGCAGTAGTGAGCAACTCGAATGGCCAAGCACTACAGATGGAAGGATGCCGATAAAGAACAGTGTAACCCTCCTTGCTTCCCTGCTTCCGCTTTCTGCCTGCCTGGAATGTGAACTTGACACCTGGAGGTGTGGCAGCCATCTTGCAACCATGAGGGCAAACCGCTGAAAGTGGGAGAGAAAAATAAAGAAGGAGCCTGGGCATTTAAGGATGTTACTGAGCTGCCAACTCTTTATCGCCTCCTCCAGATTTCTTTGTTCTGTGAGAAAAAGAAACTCTAGCATGCACAAGCCACCGTGGTTGAGTTTTCTGGTGTTTGCAGCTGAATGCATTTCTAATTGGCTACAGTGAGAAATGGCCAAAGTCAGAGTGGGGAGAACACACTTTTGGGAGGGAAGGGGCTGCTGTCATTACATCTCTTGGGGGATTTTCCTGCCCTGCTTCATATCCTGCCTTGGTTTCCTACTGCCCTTATACCCAGGCCCACACTCCTGCGCTTGGCATCCAAGAATGTGCAGGTTCTGCTTACTTCTCTGGTCTTTCCCATCTTCTTCAGCCTTTCTCATGGAGGGGGCCTCGTGGTTATGTCTGTGGCTCTGGGGATACCTCTCTGGTGTCAAACCCTGAAGCTGCTGTGTGATCTTGAATCAGGGTTCTAACCTCTCTGAGCCTCCGGAGGAGGGCCCCAGAAAGAACTCTGTGTGCAACCTGGCCCACCTCCAGTGTGATGGTTAATGTTGGTAGCCCCTTCTAGTGCCTAGGGAGAGTCACAGATGCTGCAAACCAAGGCTGCCCTGCAAAGAGCTTACAGTTCAGGCAGGGACAGAAAGGATGTAAGACAGAAGCACCTCTATGTGCCAGACGGAACACGATTCATCCTTCAAGGAGGTGAGAACCGCCCTTCTCCACAGAGCCTCAAGGATCGAAAGGCATTTGTTGAACAAAGTGTAAAATGATCAAACACCAAGCCAGATACTTGGGAAACATCGGTTAAATAAGGTCATACAGGAAATGGACTTCCCAGCTGCCTGGCACTCCACGGTCCCCGTCATCACTGTCACCATCAGTTTGATTACTTATTACTGGTCTGGTTTTCCCTTCCCCCCACTCTTTCCTCCGATCTCATCTGTTGCTTTCTACAGACCCACTGGGTGATTCACGTTGGCTCTCCGTGACCACAATCTCACGCCTTCTCCTCTTCACTGAGCCCAGAGGGAAGGCTGCGACTTCCAGCTTCCTTGGATGGGAGGTTCAGTTCCTCACCACATTGTCACGCCCCACCCCAGCCTCTCCTTCCTTCCACAGACTCCTGGAGCCTCCCCCACTGAAAATGCTCTGTGGGCCCCCATGCACTGAAATGACACCCAAGCTCCCTACTGTGGCCCGTGAGGACCTGCGCAGTCCGGACTCTGCCCACCGCTAGCCTCATCCCTTGCTGCTTCTTTGTGCCTGAAACTAGTCACCCCCCTTTCCCCCGCAAACTGTGCCATGACCTGGCTGACTTCCAGACTCTCGGTTTCCCTCTGCCTAGAACACCTCCCTGTCTCTTCCCTCCTCCTGGCTAACTCCTATTCCAATTTGAAGACTCAGCTCAGAAGCCTCCTCCTGCAGGGAGCCCTCCCTGACCTTCAGGCTGGGTCAGCACCCTATCTGAGCTCCCACAGCCACATCGGATCCCCTGTCCCAGCCCTGCCCACTCTGTGAGAACAAGGCCCAAACTGTCATGGTTATCTCTTTGTCCCCAGCACTGTCCTACACAGGGCTGAGTCCGGAAGATCCCTCTGAAACAGATACTGAAAGAACGTGGCTTCAGAGAAAGACACCACTTCGATTCCATTAGGCCTCTGAGCTGGTGTCTGCAGCTCTGCTACCTGTTACTTTTCCATCCCCGAAGCCTGGTTTCTTTTGATCCCACTGAACAACCACAATTCCTGGTGTATTTTCAATTCCTACCAGTTAGGCCTCCCTGAAGGAAATCTGAGGTTGTATAAGGGACAGAAGCCTTGAGCTTCACCTCAGCTCTTTCTGAGTTCCTTGTGGGACTTCAGGCCAGTCCCTCCTCTGCCTCTGGACCTCAGTTTCCCCGGTATCACAAAGGGCCAGTGTGGGTCTTCAGGATTGTCTGTGAATCCAAGTGTCATGGTGTCTCTGGCCACAGGGGGGCAGTGTGGGCCCGCCCGAGACCTAAGGAGGGAAACCAGGGCAGGTGGGAGAGAGCTGGGCGCCCTGGTGACCATCTCCATGGCAACAGAGGAATCCAGCCTGTCCCGGGAGGCCAAGACTTGTAACCTGGTCCCACCCTGGGGCTGTCTGATGAGAAAGCCCTGCCAGACGGCTCCTGCCTGAAGCTCTCCCCCTCCACCCCTCCTGAGGTCTTTCTCTGCATGTCTCTCAGTCTCTCTGTCTCTGGCCTTCTGCAGTTTGGCACTTCGCTCTATATCTCTCATGCTCTCTCCACGTCTCTGTCTTTCTCCGTGGTTCTCTGTGCATCTCTTTGTGTGTCCGTCTCTCCTGTTTGTATCCATTCCTCATCTTTTCCTCTGTCTTTCCCTATCTCTTTCTTTATTGTTTTTTCTCTTCTCTATCGTGTTGTCCTTCTCATCCCTCTTTCTGTTTCTCTCCCCGTTCCCCTGTCTCTTCATCCCTCTCTCCCTCTCCTTTTTCCTCCCTCCCCACTTACCTGCGCTCACCGTAACGGCCTCTAAAAACTGTTCCCTCCAGGAATGGGTCCCAATCACCAAAGCCAAGTTGGTTTTTTTGATGAGTTTATCCACTGTGTTCTGAGGATGAAAGGATGGGGAAG
Source organism: Mustela putorius furo (assembly GCF_011764305.1). NCBI lineage: Eukaryota > Metazoa > Chordata > Mammalia > Carnivora > Mustelidae > Mustela > Mustela putorius. The sequence goes on along the minus strand of NW_025421310.1, from coordinate 12,237,508 downwards.
AGATCATTGCCCATGGCCACCTCAGGGCACCCCGAGGCTTCCTGCGGAACACTGGGGTTGAGGCTCACAGCCCATGTTCAGGGGTCCCCAACCCCCCACAGCCCGGTTCATAGCAAGAAGGGGAAAGGGAGTGTTGCTGTCCATGGTGCTAGCAGAAGGATGGGAGGATGGTCTTGGACCCCTGGCCACCCCTCCCTTGGGTTGGGCCACCCCAACCCAATAGTTGATTCCTCCTGGACCCTCCCCAAGGAAATGACTCGAGGAAGCTGGGGCCCCAGAAAGTCACCTTAAAGTCATATGACTCCTCAATGATGACCTCCAGACGGCAGTTTTCCCCAAGAACTGGCTTGCCCATCTCCGCTATCCTCCGAGCCTCTTCTTCCTCAGCTGTCAACTTCCTGTCTCCATCTCCTGCAGCATGAAGGATGGGAGTTAGACTCCAGGGAGGCCCACCTCACTGGGCCCATGATGCCCTTGCTACCTGTTCCCACTGAGAAAGAAAACTCTGTCTGCTGTCTTCTGGGAAGCCTCCCTGGTGGTACGCCCCCAGCCTGCCCCAGTGTCCCATCTGACCACCATCTTCCCCAGCCTAAGACCCAGTTGGTCCATGAAGTTCAGCTGGTGGGCTCTGAGCTTCATATGGAAGAAGCTGTGCGACCTTGGGCAATGCCTTGGACTCTCTGTGCCTCAGTGTTCATAACCATAAAACAGGAACAAAGGCAGTAGCTACCTCATGGGTGCTTGTGATGGTTAAAGAAGTTTATTCATGTGCGGTGCTTAACACAGTGCCTGCTACACAATAAATAATCCCAAAGGGTATTTCCTTTGTTAAAATCACCACTGTCATCATTATCATCACCACCCAAGCTCTGAAAAACATCCTTGAGTGTGTCTGAGGTGGTGAGGAAAGAAGGGATTCCCAATTTTGGTACAGATCTTGGACCCAGACCCAGCCACAGCTCATCTCCCCAAAGCATGTTGGTCCTTTGGTCCAAGCCCAGTACCAACTTAACCCTAATTCTCAGTGGAAAGTCACCTCCACCAGGAACACTCTCAGAAAGCTCTGCCAGCAATGACTTTTACTGTGTTAAGCTGCTGGGATGAAGTTCCTACTACTTACCCTAAAATGATCTTTAGTCTGACCTGAGTCCTAACCCCAAACCCTAATTCTGATCTCAGCTCCAAAACTGCTCTGTCCCTTATCTTCAACCCACTGCTTCCACCCCCACCCCAATCTCTGACTCTGGGCCCAGTGTGAACTGTAAGTCCCCCAAAGTCACCTTAAACCCCCACTTTGGCTTTGACCTAAATCTGACTCCAATTCTAATCTGACCCCACCATAAACCCAGATGGGATCCTGCCTTTCCATTCTCCCAACCTTAACTACAAACAAAACACAATCTTGGGGCACCTGGTGGCTCAGTCGGTTGAGTGTCTGACTCTTGATTTCAGCTCAGGTCATGATCTCAGGGTCATGAGATCAAGCCCCACACTGAGCTCTGCACTGGGCATGGAGCCTGCCCAAGATTCTCTCTCACCCTTTCCCTCTGACCCTCCCTACCAACATATACTCTCTCTCTCTCTCTCAAAAACAAAACAAAACCATGATCTTGGCCTCCAAACCCCCTATTGTAACTCCAAATTCAAAAGGTCTTACCAACTCTGAGGTCAGTTCCAACTCTCACCCAGCCCTGAATCTGCCCTTATCTCACTTCTAACTTGCCTCAAATGCGACCTGGAGAAGTAGCCTCCAGCTACTGGAACCCTCCCCTGAGACCTCCCTCCTGTGTCCCCCCTCCAGTCAAAGCTCAGAGGTAACTACTCACCTTGATTGAGCAGCAGAGCTGGGGGGAGAGAGAGGACAGAGAGAAGGTGAGATTGCTTCCCTGGGAAGCTCAGATCCATGAGCCTGAAGGAGTACCCACTAATGGAGCCTCCAAGGGTCCTCCCACCCTGAACCCCTTACCTCTCCCACAGCCCACCCATCACCACTCACCTGAAATCCCTCGCTTAAGCCACTGCGGCTGGCCCAGCTCGATGAAGAAATTATCCTTTTTCTCATATTCCTCATCATCGACTATCTTTACCTGAAGAGTTTTCCTGGGGGGGGGAGCACAGCATAAGCCCCCTCCCCAAGTTCCCAGATAACTCACCCACTGGCCCATTTTTTGAGCAGCCCTCCATCCCAGGGTCCCTAATCTTAGTTAATCCTCACAACTGCCCCCACAGGAAGGCTCTCTATTATTCCTGCTTGACAGAAACAAGCCTGGAAACAACTAAGGAAGCTGACGTTTATTAAATAGCAACCTGAAGGATCCTGGTAAAACCAAAGTTAGAGTAGGTCCTTCCTCTGCTCAAAATGTTCACATGGCTCCTCTCTCAGCCAAAATAAAAACCAAAGTCCTTACAGTGGCCCACAAGGCCCCATGCAATGTGGCTCTTCCTGGCCCCCTGCCCCACACCCCCTTGCTCACCCACTCCAGCTACATTGGCCTCCTCACTGTTCTTTGAATACGCCAGGCCTGCTTGTGCCTCAGGGCCTTTGCACTGACTGTTCTGGCCACCCAGAACACTCTTCCCTGGGCTCATTCTCTCAGTTTCTCTGGATCTCTGTTCAAATTAATTTCTCATTGAAGCTCCCTCCCACCACCTTCTTTAATTTTGAAATCCAGCCCTGCCCGGACCCCAGCACACCGGCCCCCTTACTCTGCTCTATGTCCTCTTTGTTCTGTATCACCTTCTAACAAACCACCTAATATGTGTTTTTTTGTTTGTTTGTTTATGGTTTGCCATTTGCTTCTTCACATTAAGATGTAAGTTCCACCAGGGCAGTGACCCTTGTTCCTTTACATTCTTTTCTGTATCTCTAATACCTAGAACAGTGCCTGGCACATAGTGTGTCTTCCAGAAACATTTGTTAACTCTAATCCTTTGGCTCAGGAGACACGCTGCTTCCTGCCCTCTGTCCTGACCACTTCTGAGAGTTAACTGAGTGCTAACTGATTTTCTCAGCATCCCCACTGCTATGGTAACCCAGGGGGTGACTAGGGAGAAACAGCCAGAAGTTATTTGTGCCCTCCAGGCACATAAACCACCTCCCCTCACAAAGACCCTCTAAACCCAGAAGGCCCACAGCCCTGCCACTAACAGCTCTTTCAGCTGTAGGAACCTCGAGGGCCCGGCCCCAGAACCCAGAAACACAAACACCCAGCCCACACAGTCACCCGGCAGAGGAAGCTCAGCCAATCACACCGCCCACACCCACACACCATCGCACCCCGCAGCCATTCCCTATGCAGTGGCAAAATCGCACAGACCAGATGCCTGTTAGCACAACACCCCCACCACAGCCTCGCGACTTCGCCAACCTGCAGAGCCCCGCTGTGGTACCATGTAGACTCTCCTTCCTTATATCTCCCTCATTCTGCCTCTTGGTGTCTGTTTATTTTTATTCCCTTCAGTCTCTCTCTTTCTCCATCTCTGACCCTCTCTGTCTCAGGCTCTCCCCCAGCTCTCTGCCTTTCTTTATCTGTGTTCTTTTCTCCCCATCTCTGTCTCTCCACGTCCATAGGATGGAATTGCCAAAGTCAACACAACTCAAGCAAGGGGCTCTCAATCATACAGTCTCTCAGTGGACCCATCTCAACAAACGGAGGCACAGGACACAGCGACACCCATGACGAGACAGATGCACACAAGACAGTCATGTGGGGACGTATGCCCACCTCCACCCTCATCCCCTCCTGGTCTCAGGATATTTTAAATTTTCTGTGGGTGAAAAGAAATGGCCGCCCCCAACCTCAGGAGCGGGCTGGGAACTGTCCAAGGTGCTGGAACGCCGTGGCAAGAAGCAGGGTCTCTGGAGACGTTCTCCTCACACACTGTGACATGCAGACAGCTGACAGACAGGGTGATACACACACACACCTCCGACGCTCACACTCTTGCAGACACGCCGTGATCCGCTGACATGCGGTGACTGACACGCCGTGACACGTGTGCCAACGGGCGCCCTGACAGGCGTGCCCTCAGGGGACCCAGGGAGGAGAAACCCAGATGGCAGGGGACAGCAAGAGGGACTCGAGCTTGACAAAGGCAGGACTTCCTGAGATCAAAGGAAGCAGCCTTTCTCCCCAGTCTGTCACTCTGTCACCCTCATGCCTGCCTGCCGTTTCCTGGAAACCCCGCTCTCCCACCCTCTGCAGCCACTGATCTCGAACCAGGCTTCTTTGTATCCTGTCTCTTGTGCTTCTCTCTGACCCAAACTCTTTTCTCTCTGTTGCATCAAGAGGACCTCTCCTTCCCTGAGTCCCACTGAGTTTCTCTCAGGAAGGTCTCTCTTTCTTCCCCACGTCTCACTTCCCTTCAGGCTTCCTGGATTGTAGCCTTTCAATCTCCCTGGCACCCTCTCTCCCCAAATTTTTCAGTTTCCTTCTTCCTTTGTATCAAAGTTTCTGTCTTCCTCTCTCTAACTCTGTCTCTGTCTCTCCATCTCTATCTCTCATCTTCTCTGTCTCTGTCTCTCTCTCCCATTCTCTCCCCACCACCCCGTCTTTGGGCGGCTCTCCTCCACCTCGGTGTTGATCCTGCCTGGGGCCGCCCCTCCAGCCCGGCTGCTTCCAAGCACCTCTAATTAGCGCCTGCCCGTGAGAGGAAGGATGTGTTTCCCTAATCGCTAATTAGCCTCCTGTTCTCTGTCATCTGAAGCCACAGCTGGAAGCTTGGGCGGGGGCGTGGGTGGGGGCGGCAGCAGAGGGCGTCCCAGCCTGGGGAAGCCGTGTGGGGGAGGAGAGGGCCTGTGGGGTCGCAGCAGCAGGAGGGAAACAGGTTAGACTACAGGAAGGACCAGAATGAGCAGAAAGACACCTTTCCCCATTGCCTCTGCCTCTTGAATGTGATAGATAGGGTCTGGGATGGTGCCCTCAGCCAAGTTCTCAGCTCAAGCCAGAAACAGAAGAGATGGAAAGGTACGGAGAGTCCGTAACTGAAACATAACCCGAGTCAGAGAGCTAGACACTGAAGACCTAGATCTAGAGATTAAGAGAGACCTAGAGATAGACTGCCAGGATCGAGACGCGAAGGAAGGGATGGAGAGGCGGGGAGAGCAGTGAGAAGCTCAGCGGAGGCCAGGGCACAGAGGCAAGGAGGTGGAGGGGGAAGGGAGTGCGGTGGGGGCTGTGCTCGGTGGGAGGAGCGTGGGCGGCAGGAGGAGGGAGACAGACGGGCATGCGGGGGCGGGAGGGCTCAGGCAAAGGGGGGAGGCGCCGTCTGCCTCCCAGGCAGGCAGCGGGGGACGTGAGGCTGCAGGCACACAGTGGGGAGACTCGGGCATCTGTGTAAGGGGGTGGCCGGGTGTCTGGGCGTGAGACCAGCCCTGACGCCGTGTTTTAGTGAGCGTGTCTGTGACTTAGTGATTCCGCATGTGCCAGCGTGTGTGTTGGGTGTGTCTGTATCCAGCGCACTACCCCAGACCCCACGCCACCTTCCGCAAATCCAGTGTCTTCTGTGTCTCCCCTGGCCCTGCACTTACCTTCCCAGGCCCCCACAGTCCTACTCGGTCTCTTCTCAAAGCCTAGCCCACATTCCCCTTAAGTGTCGGGCCATTTCCCCAGGTTCAAGTGTCTTCCTACCCACAAGCTCCACCCTTTCCCTAGTCCTGCCCCGAGCTCCACCTTCTCCCCTTAGGTCCCGCTTTCTTCCGCCTTCCTCGTCCAACTCCGTGGGTCCCTTCCCAGACCCCATCCATCGGCTTAGGCCTAGCTGCTTCTGCATTTCCATAGGCGCCGCCCCACCTCGATTGGAACCTCCCCTCTTGTCCACGAGGCCCCTCTCCTCAGGCCGCATTCCATCCCCACTATCCACAATTAAATCCTCTACACTCCTCTCCCCAGGCCTCTGTCCTCCTTCTTCTCCTCTCTCTCCTCACCTGGCCCTACTTCCCCCGGTCCACCTTCCTCTCCTCAAACCAGCTTCTTTCTCCCCCGCCCTTCCCACGCCCAGTCTCTTCCTCTTAGCCCCGCCCCGTCACTCCTGTCTCCTCCCCCCTCGCCCCTGTCCCGCTCCCTCTCAGAGCGGTGCCCCGCCTCCCCTCAGGCCCCGCCCGCCACAAGACACGCCCCCCAACTCCGCCGAGGCCCGGCCCTCGTCCTGCGACCCCGCCCACTCTTGCGGCTCACCCACTGGCCGGCCGCGCCCACGTCTCCGGCCCCGCCCCATCTCCCCGCGGAGTCCCATCCTCTCCCCGTCCCCGCGTGCTCACATGGTCTCGTCGTCGCCGAACTCGAGCTCGCCGCACGCGTCCTCGTAGTGCACGCCGCCGCCGCGCGCCGTGCCGTCCACCGTGCGGTACGGGAGGCGCACGGTTCCCCGCGCGCCCGAGCTGCGCACGACGCGCACGTCCACGGTGCCCATGCACTCGCTCACGTGCAGCAGGCGGTCCTGGAAGGAGAAGATGCCCGCGTGGTCGTCGTCCAGGATGGTGACGGTGGCCAGCAGTGGCGCCACCAGCCGTCCCTTGGGCCGCCCACCGCCGTCGGGCTCGAACATGCCCTGCGCGTCCCCCACGCGCAGGTTCAGCAGCCGCACAAAGAAGTGTTCGTCCTCCTCAAAGATGTCGTCGTCGATGATGCCGATGCGCAGCTCCTTTTGTGTCTCGCCCGGCTTAAACACCAGCGTGCCCTCACTGCCGCGGGAGGGATGGGAGGGGGAGAAAGAAAGGGGTGAAGGTGGGTCCCCTCTGTGGGAAGGAGGGGACTCAGGGCATGCTTCCTGGAGAAGGGAAAGGCACCACCGAAAACTCCCGAGTATGAGGATGGACAGGCATTACGTAAATAACACCGAGGATGAAAAAAAAAATACTGAGGATGAATCAGGGTGGGCTTCCGAGGGTGGGAGGGAAGGGGCAGCAAAGGGGGATAAGACAGAGTGGGTCCCTCCATCATGGAACCCATGAGGATTAGGAACGCCAGCATTAAATAATGTTGAAGATGAGATCAGTGCCGGCTTCCTGGGGGTGTTTCTAGTGGACAGCAATGCTCCAGGCAGAGGGAACAGCACATGCAAAATCCCAGAGTGGAGAGAGCCTGCAGTGTTCCATAAACACACTTCTCCAACTTTAAGGGGCATATAGATCCCCTGGGAGGTCTTGCTAAAATGCAGGTCGGTTCAGCGGCTCTGGGTTTCAAGACTGCATTTCTAAGTCGCTCCCACAGATGTGGACTCTCCCATGAAGGATACAGGGGCCACACTTGGGAGCAGCAGGGATGTGGGGCCCAGAGCTGACCTTATTCACGCTTCTGATGAAAACCTCTGAGTCCTCCTGAGTACTCTCAAGAGAACGCCCACACTCCTTAACTTGGGGTCATTCATTCATTCATTCATTCAACAAAGACTCCCTGAGTATCTTCTCTGTGCCCTGTTCTGGGTGGTGCTGGGAACAGAGGGTGATGAGGCCCTGTCTTCACAGGGCTCACCACATTCACAGGCCCGTGGGAGAGCCATATCGTGGTGACAATTACACATTTAATAATTTTAATTATGGTCCATTCATTCAACAAATATTTACTGAACAGCTGTTGTGTGCTAGGCACTATTCTTAGTGTTGGGGAAACAGCAGCAAAACCAGATCAGAGGGGCGCCTGGATGGCTCAGTCAGTTGAGTGTCTGCCTTCAGCTCAGTCATGATCCCAGGGTCCCCAGATAGAGCCTCACATGGGCTCCCTGCTCAGTGGGAAGCCTGCTTCTTGCTCTCCTACTCGCCCTCTCATGCTCTCTCTTTCTCACTCTCTCTCTCAAAGAAATAGATTTTTTAAAAAGAGATGGATAAACAACAAACATATAATAAAATGTCAAGTAGTGATGGTGTTATGGAGAAAAATAGAGGAAAACAGAGGAAAAAGGGTAGGGAGTGAGATGTTGTGTTAGAATGTCAGAGAAAGCTTTTCTGAGGGGTGACGTTTGAGCAGAGACTTGAGGGAGGTAAGGAAGGGAGCCATATGGAGGATATCTGGGGAAAAGTATCCCAGTGCTAACGTCCTGAGGTAGGAACAGCTTGGAGTATTTGAGGATGCAAGTGTGGCTCCAGTGGAGGGAGCAAGGGTGGGGGGAAGGAGATGAGGCAGATGACATCACAGAGGAAACAGGGCAGATGTCAGGGGCCCCAGCTGGGAATCTGGTGCTTATTCCAAGTAGGGTGGGAAGCATGGCGGGCCTCTGAGGAGGGGAAGGATATGAACTGGCTTAGGCCTAAATGAGCATCAGTTGTGTAAGTCTCTGAACATATGTGAGATGCTCTATAATGGGGCAGGGGAAGAAATGAGATAATGATGGCAGAGTAGTCAGAGTGAAACTTTGGGGGGACAGGGAATGAGTGGGCTCCTGGCAGGGTTGTAGGCATCAAAGTGACTCTGGGATGTAAATGCACCTTGAAAATCTACAATTTCTCCTCCCAATCCATCCCAGCATGCACCAGTGACCCCATTTCTGAAAGGTGTTATATGATCCATGAGTGTTCTCTATCATTACTGTGATAAATTTGATACGAAACAGGTCCTGGGCTCCAGTTCTCCCAAAAAACTTCAGCTCTGTGTGTATGTGCGTGGGGGGCGGGTCAGAGACCCCAAGGTTCTGGCAAAGAGGTAGAATCAGATGATAAGACTGGGAGGAGACAGGTAAGGAGCTCCCTGTGGCTGTAGCCTTCCTCCCTGGAGCCGCTGTCCATGGTAGCTGAGTCACCCAGCCCGGTGAGCCCACCTGCTCTGAGCAGGGTCTCGAGGCTCTCTTGGCTTGTGTGATCTCGGCGGTTAGGATCTGCGGCCCTCTGAACTTCAGGCTCCTCTTCTGTAAAGTGGAACTAATAACAGTGTCTACCTCATGGCGGGCGGTGTTACAAGGATTGAGTTATAAGACAAGGAAAGCACTCAGCACAAGTTAGCTAGTGATATTTGCATATTCAGATTAGAATCTTAGGGGCACCTGGGTGGCTCAGTGGGTTAAGTGTCTCACTCTTGGTTTCAGCTCAGGTCATGATCTCAGGGCTGTAAGACAGAGCCCTACGTTGGGGTCCTCACTCAGAGTCTGCTTGTCCCTCTCCCTCTGTTCTTCCCACTGCATGCTCTCTCTCTCTTTCTCAAATAAATAAATAAAATCTTTTAAAAAAGATTAGAATCTTAGAATCCTACAGTTATGGGATGTTAGAGATGTTAGCTTAGGTGGGGATTTTAGCACCAACTTTACCAAATGGTTAAAGGGACATCACTGGTAGTGGGACGGGGGGGAGTCATGGGCCTCTTGGTATAATGGACCAAGGAGGACATTGCACCACTTGCATGAATTCTGGCCAAAAGTGCATCGCCTGAATCTAATCATGAGGACATATCTGACAACCCAAATTGAGGGTTGTTCTACTAAGTAGCCTGTCTTCAAAAGTGTCAGGGACACGAAAGTCCTAGAGAAGCAGAGGGATGGATTCAGACTGATGAACTCTAAAGAGACATGACAACGAAATGCAACATTTGGGTCTGGATCGGATTGGAAGAGAGGGAGGGAGGGAAAACACAGCCACAAGATGTTACAGGGACGACAGGCGGGGCGGGGTGGGGTGTGGTGGGGATACAAACAGGCACCGCAGTCTGGGCAATAATATTGATTCAGTATTACATTTCCTGAGTGTGGCAGTCAGATTGTGACTGGGGGGGGTGGCTGTCATAAATCTTAGCAGGGGCACACTCAAGTATTTACAGGTGAGTGGTCATGCTGTCTCAAGCCGTTCCCATCTAGCTCCACAATGATTAATACTAGTATATATTAGGGAGGGTGAGTGAAGGCAAACAGGACAGCAAATGAACAGTTGGTGACTCTGGGCGAAGGTGATATGAGGGTTCACCAAACCATTTCTGCAGCCCTTCTGTGGGCGTGAATTTTTTCCAAAATCAAAGGTCAGAAAGACAAAGAACATGGGGATTTTAGAAACCAGGTATGATAGAAATATAGAAGACAGACTTGTGTTTCAACACTGGACGCACAAATTCTGAGAAGATGAAAATATGAGAACCAGCACATGGGAGACTGGTTAGGTGTGGAGTAGAATACCCAAATGTGGGAATCCTGGAATCTTAAAACTTTAGACCCTAGCATGTTAGGATTATAGGTGCTTAAATCTCAGAATCTTGGAACAGATGTGCTCTTCTGGTAGCTCGGAGATCATATTAAATTTGAAGAAACTGAGGCCCATGGATCCTAATCCATATGATCTCTGTGGGCAAATCAGAAAATGGCTTCCCTCCCTCAAGACCCTTTATTTCCATGAATCAGGACATTGTCATAACAGACATACAAATCTACAATGTCCACTATGTGAATAGAGCTTTCTTAGATGTGGTACTCTTAGGCAGTGCACAACCTTAATAACCATACATGACATCCCTGAATGCCCACACTGAAGCAGGAACTTGCTCAAGAAACAGGTTCCAGGACTTGGACTGGAACCCAGTTGTCCTGCCTCCCAGTCCTAGACCTAAGCTGCACTGATAAGTGATGCCAGGCCTGTGACCGTCACCTGGGATAGGAGAGCAGGGACAAGAGAAAGGTGTCAACTTTGCCTAGCTCTTTGGTTCCACCACTGAGCAGCATTTACTCCTACACTTCAGACATCTCAGTACTGAGGTCATTTGCAGGAGAGAGAGGCGCCTCTGATCCCAGCAGGTGACACCCATCCTCACTTCCTCCTGCAAAACCTTTGGTGGGGGCAGCTGCAGACTAGGGGGGTGGGTAGGAGTGGAAGGGTGAAGAGGTTGAGTGACAGCAGGCCCCAGTATGGTGAATGCTTCTTCTTCAGTCTAAGGAAGCTGGGAGATGGAGGAGGGTAGGGAGAGGGGGCGTTTGGTCATGGGTGACCAAAGGGATCCCATGTCACAGGATGACAGGACAAAGATCCTGAGCCCCACTCAGGGGAAGCAGAATGGAGGGGGAGAGAGGTGGGAGGGTGGGAGAAATGAAAGGGGATGGGCAGACCAAAGGACCTTGGACTGACCCAAGGTGGAGGGAATGATCTACAAATGCCTGAAGCTGCCAAAATATTGAAAGATTGGAAATGCCTCGGCAGAGGCAGGGGGAGGCTGGAGCAGAGTGGCGGAGCTGAAGATTTGTGAAACCCAGAAGCTCGGCTCCAGCGAGAGAAGAGTTACAGGAACGAGGGCGAGCAGAACTGAAGATCTACAATTAGGTCCGCCTTAGCTTTACCCAGGGAAGAGGATGAAAGGGAGGTATGGCAGACTACTTGGCAGGTGGAACCGGGGAGAAGCTCAGTCATCAACACTCTCTCCCGTCCTCTGCCTTAATTTCTTCACAGCTGACATTTTTCTGTCTTCAGTGTCTACTCCCTGATGGCCCGTCTTTCCCACGAGAATGTCAGCTGCTTTTGGGCAGACGCTTGACGTATTTCATTCACTGCTGGTCTTCAAGGCCCAGATCTGTTTCTGGCACATAGTAGACCCATTATAAATGGTATTATTATAGAGAACTATGGCAGACTGCACATCGGTCAACAAATGACACTGTAAAACTATCATTCTTGAAAGAGTATGGTATGGACAGAAGAACTACAAACAGATAAGACTTTTGTGGGTCATGTGAGGATAGAGAAGTTATCTTGTTTACTGTTCTGTGTTTTGTTGTTGCTGTTTTAAGGTGGGGAAGGGCAGAGGGAGAGGGAGAATCTTAAGCGGCCTCCACACCCAGTGCCCAGCCAGACAGGGCTCTCTGTCTCACCACCCGGAGATCATGACCTGAGCCAAAATCAAGAGTCCCAGGATTAAGCCCACTGCGCCACCCAGGCACCCTAACTGTTCTGCGTCTAAAGGTTGTACCTGACACATAGTAGGTATTCAGTAGGAACTGCTGAAGGAGGGAAGATCACAGATCTCCTCAAAGAGGGGTGAGGAGAGGGACGGGGGAGGGGCAGAGAGATACAGGAGGGTACAAAGGGGGGGCTTCTTGAAGGTGCCACAAAAACCTGGAGATAATTTGGGTCCCGCCTCTTCCCTCTTATGCCATTTAATTTTCCCACCTAGCACTTAAAACCCCTTCATATTCTTAATCTATTCAATAGTTCATTGCTTTATTGCAACTTGAGGATAGGGGCCTTAGCTGTCTTGTTCACCACGGTACACCCCCAGGTATACCGTAGCTGCTCAATAAACATTTTTACTTTAGTCACGGTGTGTTAGGTGGTGGTGGTAGGGGACTTGTCCTATCCAGTAACACCACATAGAATGAGCTGTAATCATGAACGCAGGTGTCGTCAAGCGCAAGAACCCGCAGGTAGCCGGTATGCCGGGGAGCCGGGACAGCCGAGCTAACTGGCAAGCGCTAGAAGAGCGTGCTATGCCAAGAAGGCTCTCAGCGGGAATGAATGAATGAACCATGAATGAAAGCCGCGGATGGGTGGGTGCTGGAGGCAGCCCGGAGCCGGGCGATCGCGGAGGCCGGCGGCGGGGGGGCGGGACCTCCGCCCTGAGAGCCGCCAACCCACCTGTACTCGTAGTCGGAGCCGGCCTTGGCGGAGCCGTCCTCGGTGCGGTAGTCCACGTAGAAGGTGCTGTTGCCCTCCCCGCCTTGGCAGGTGACGGACAGCAGGACGGAGCCACAGTTCTCCAGGCAGTGGTAGAGGCTGGGCTCGAAGAAGATGCGGCTGGCGCCGTCGTCCTCGTCCTCGCCGGGGCCCTCGGCCGGGGAGGCCCTGCGCGACGCGTCCACCGCGTGTCGCCGCAGCACGTTGCCCGCGCCCGTCATCAGCCGCGTGGCCTGGATGCGGTAGAAGGCGCGGCTCTTCTGCTGGTGCAGCAGCGCGTAGTAGTTGGCGATGCCCACCAGCTGCTCCAGGTCCTTGTCCGGGTGCTTCTGCTTGAGGTCCTTGAGGATCTGGATGACCTCGCGGCGGCTGGCGTCCAGCTCGCGGGCCTCGGCGGGGCTCGGGCCCAGGCCGCCCACCTCGCCCGGCACCTCGGCGCCCACGAACGTGCCGTCCAGCTCGATGCTCTTGGGGGGGTCGCCCTCGGCGCCGATGATGATGCCGCTGCGCGGGTCGGTGCGGTAGCGCTTGTACACGTACTTGTAGAAGAGCAGCCGCTTGTCGGCCATCCAGGCGAACACCACGCACACGGGGAAGAAGACGAGGGTCAGCAGCGCCTCCCACACCTGCGGGTGGCCGCGTGGGTCAGGACCGCCGCGCCGCCAGGGGGCGCGCTCGCCGCCCCACCGCCCGGCCGCCCCCCCGCGTCTCCCTCCCGGTGGTCGCCTGGCGCCCCCCGTCAGCCCCTCCGCTCCGCATCTCCCCGCATCTCGGTCCCTGCCCCGCTTCGTCCCCTCTCTGCTTCCTTCTTTCTCTCCCTGCCTCCGTCCCATTCGGCGCCGGTCGGTTTTTGAATCTTTTTTCCTCTCTGTCTTGTTGCTTCTGTCCCCTTGTCCGCCTTTTGTATCTTTTGTAGATACCCATCTCTCTCCCTTGTGAGATGCTTCGCAGTTTCTCTCCCCATCCCACCCCCACCCCCGCCTCTTTCCTGGTCGCCTGATGCATGCATGCCTCCATCCGCTCACCCGTCCACCCGTCCACCCATCCGTCCGTCCATCCATCCGTTCATCCATCCATCCATCCACCCATCTGCCTTTTATCACGTTGAGAACCACGCCCACCTGCCCCAGTGCCGGGAACCCAGCTCCCCTCAAGGGGCAGAGCCTGTGTCCCTTCCTGCCTCTCTTTCCTTCCATCTTTTTCTCCCTGCTCCACTTCCCCTCCACCCCTCCTCATCTGGGATGCCCCTGACTTGTCCAAACCCCACCCATCACCTAGGGCCTGCTCTCCACTCTACCTCCTGCTAAAGCTCCCTGATTCCCTCTCCCTTCCCCTCTCCCGCCCCGCCTCCCTGGACCAGTGACTACAGCCTTTGCCAGACTCTCCTTAGAATCTGGCCCTTAGGGACAGGACTTTGACTCTAAAAGAAGCAAAAGTTGGCTCCCCTTACAGCCTCATGCAGCAAGTTCCCATGTTTATATGCTACCTCCCCAGAGAAACAAGGAAAGACTGAGTCCAGATCCTGGTCTAGAAGAGGGAGGTCTGGCTCAGCCTCTTGCCTGTAAGGTGGGGGCGTCCCCAAGACTGAATGAGCTTATGTACCCCTAACACTTAGCACTGTCGGTTCCTGACACGTGGAAAAGACTCAGAATGTGAAATTAACATTACCATTATTATACTAACACTCACTGAGGTCCAGGACTCAGTCTGCAAGTAGTTACCTTTCTCATTAAAGATAAGGAAGGAACCATTAAAGGTTATTTACCATCAGAGGGCCCCCAGAGGTGTCTTTAAAATAGGCCCAAAAGGGAAAATATCTTTTCCGATCCAATGCCCACACACCTTGTCGCTGTGTTTACTGATGGCTCAGAGAGAAGGGCAGGACTTGGAAACAGCCTCACAAGGCCACCAGGCAGGTCTGTGAAAAGAAGCTGAATTTTCTACACAAGCTGTAAAATGAACTCTGGCCTTGTGTTCATTGCACTGGTCACTGTGTATATTGCAACAGGATTCTCCCAGACAGCCTCCAACCCCTAAGATTTGCCCCACCCCCTTGCAGGTAAATAAAAGGCGAATCTAGGAGACTTATATCTTCCTTCCAGGGCACCTACTGTGTAAGGGCATATTGACTTGCACACCCTGGGAGGGAAGTGAGACAGCTTTTGTGGACAAGAACACCCCCAAGCGGAGGCGTCTCCAATCTGGGGTCCTTTGTGAGCTGCCACCACAATTGTGGGGGGGGATATCTGGTCCAGCGACTCATGGGGCAGCCCCACACAATGCACACCTGTCCCACGTGCTGCCTGACCTCAGAACCTCCCGCTGGACATGTGCAGTGGCGAAAAAACCTGCTTCTAATAATTAGAATCTAGAACTCAGCTCTGTTACATGTATATGAAGTGTTTTCCTGATGCTCTAATATATGCTGAATGTGCTTATTTTTAATCTTGTGGCTACCCACTCCTCTGCTCGGCTCCTTGCATGGAACGTTTCCTGATCTTTTTCTTTCTCTTAAACCCAAACTTATTCGGTGAAAGTAGGTGCTGGCATCTGGTACCCACACCATGACTTTTAACGTAGCTATGAGACATCGCTTTCCTTTATATCAGTTTGGCCATATACAGACTTTCGGATAGCCAACAGCACAGGCAAGTTCATTAATGGGAGGAATCACTCACATTTACTCTGTCCTGGGCTTGCTGTTCTGAGCCCTTCCATGTGTAATTTGTTTGATCCCCACACCACCCTCTGGAGTCAGTGCTATGCTGATGCCCAGGTGACAGCTGAGGAGACTGAGGCAGACAAGGTCAGGAACTTGCCCAAGAAACAGCTGGGGAGCAGCAGAAGTGGAGTTTGAACCCAGTGTGTCTGGGTCCAGGGTCCATGCACTTGGCTACTGGGGAAGAAGGCCTCTCTTCTCTCATCTAAGAATTTCACGTCCAAGTAAAAGGTAACAAAGCATTTGCTAGAAAAAGGGAGCACTCGGTATGAAGGGTCAAGAACCAAGGATCCGGTCTAACCCCTTCCATGGTTCAGATATGAAAACTAAGGCCCCGAGAAGGTATGGGCTTTGCCTGAGGTCACACAGCACTTGGGGAGAAAACTCAGAGCCAGACCCATCTTGCTGCTCCAGTTCTCTCCATTGAGGAGGAAGTGGCACTATCTTGATCTCATGCCAGTTCCTTCCATTATTTCATGAAAATGTCCCATAAGCCTGGCCTCCGCGTTACTCCCAAAGGGATCCCCCATGGCGACTTCTCCACCCAGAGCTGTGATATTTTCAAGCTTGTTTTCTCAGTCTGAGCCTGGCTCCTTCTCGGGGTGGGGAGAATCTCTCTCCTCCACCCCCATCCCTACCCACTTGTCGCTCATGGTATCTAAAATTCTCTTCATAGCTTTGCTGTGACTCCTCATCAAAGACCATTTTGAAAACCCAAGCCAGTATACCATCCTTTCTATAAGCTCATGAGAACCGTGTGATGCAACCTTCTGTACTTTTCACCACGGCTTCCAGGAGACTCAGCATTCTAGTCATTATTCAGCTACAGTAAACATCTCTCTCCCTCTCTTATTCCTGTCTCCTGGTGTTACCATCTCCCCCTTAGCTCACCTGTGATTTCTGGTCCCTCCCTCTGCTTTTACATCACCTGCAAAGAATTTTTATACTTCTAACTTCAGCTGCTTCCTGGAAAGAGACTAGAATTGGCAGAACCAGATAGATTTGCGCAGAGAGATTATACACATGTGTGAAGGAATTCTGGGTAGCCTCAAATAAATTATGCATGTGTGTGAATGAATTAGGCCAGGCCCATAAATAAATTATGCAAATGCAGATGGCAGTCCTGGAGTTGTGGGAAATGAATTAGGCACATGTTTTAAAGGAAGACCAAGCAGAATGTGGTTAAGACACTGGACAAACGAGAGGCGAACGATTATGGGAACGTGGGTGTAAATTATGGAGCGGTGGGGCTAAATTTTGTTGGAATAGATTATGGAAAGTGGCCTTTGCAGTGGACTGGGCTTATACCTATGTTGGAAGGATTGCATATAAATTACAGTGATGTGGCATAAATTATCCTACCATCAGCAATCAATTATGAATGATGAATGAATTTTGCAAATCACAATTGCATATCTGGCCAATACAGAGCTAGATTACACAGATGTGGGCCAACGTCTATGCAGGCCCATGGATACATTATGCAAATTGTACCAAGTTACCCAAGTTGATTAGCACCGTCAGAAAATACAAGGCTGGATTATGCAACTGTGGCATGAATTATGCAAATGAGGTGGTCTTATTATAAAGACAGGAATAAATTATGTAAAAGACAGGGAGGGTAAGAAAACATGTGAACCTACCTGGCAAATACCTGGCTAGACCATGAAGTGGGTGTGGTATACGTTACACAGATCACAAGGACTCTGTTAACACATACGGCACCAAAGTGAGAGCTAAAGAGGTCCCTTCCAAATGGGTATAGTGTAAAATGTCACCCCTCTCTGGGTGGATGAGCCCTTTCCAGGGTCTGCAGAGCCATCCAGACATGGCTTGGGCATACTCGATGGACTCCAGCCCCAACTTGCCTTCAATACCCCATGCCCTCGTGCAGTGTACAACCTGCACAACTGAGAGGCCCTCCCAGATGTGAGCATGCATTTCTGCAAATACAGGAATCAGGTCTCCAAGCCCAGGGGGCCACCCCTCTGGATTTTGCAGACATACATGCACCAAGAAGGTGTCCATGGGTCCTTGCTCACCTGGACCACACCCGGGGAAAAGACAGCCAGGATGAGATAAAGCCAGACGTAGGCGAAGATACTCCAAGAGGCAGTGACAAAGAAGACTCTCAAGTGCTTGATCTTGCGGCTCTCACCGGCTGGGATGACATAGATGCACACGGCAATGACCACAAACATGTTGAAGGCAGCACTGCCCACAATGGTGCCTGGGCCCAGCTCGCCCGCCTGGAAGTTGTGGCCGCAGACCTCAATGACGGACAGCAGGATCTCAGGGGCTGAGGAGCCCAGGGCCATGAGCGTGAGGTTGGACACTGTCTCATTCCAGATGCGGACGGTGCCCACGCTGGTCTCACCGTTGGCCTTGGTGATGGTGATCTCCTTCTCCTTTGACGTGATGACCTCGATGGATGCCATGAAGCGGTCGGCGATGATGGACACGCCCAGGAACATGTAAACCATGGCCACAAAGTAGACCACAGCTCGTGCCGCCTTGTCCCCCAGGGACGGGTCATCGGGCTCCCAAACGGGCAGCAGGACCCCTGGCTGGCAGCGGTTGGAGCCCTGGCAGCCCCCGGTGCTGGCGTCACTGTCATTGGCCGGGGGAGGCGGCAGTGAGGGGGTTGGGGTGGCCGCCGCCGAGCAGGGGGTTGTCCCCAGGAGGAGCGCAAACCCCACTAAGGCCAGGGGAGCCATGGAGGGTGTTGGGTCCTGTTGGGGGAGGAGGAAGAATGTGGGTGAGGGGCATGGACCCCTCCCATTTGCACAGGAGCCAAGGCTTGCTGGGAGTAGGGCATGGGGGACAAGCAGAGGACTGACAGAGGGAGGATGAGGACAGAGGGAGATGCAGAGAGACAGAGAGGGCCAGACAGAGACCAGGGGAGAAAGATAAAAAGACAGAGGAGCGCCACACGCTGCTGGCAGAGTGTACATTGGTCTCTCTACTTTGGGGAACTACAGCTGAATATGCCGTGTCCTAGGACTCAGCTGTTCCCACTCTCAGGTACATACGCACCCAGGAGCCCTAGGTCATGTGTCTGCCAAAAGACACATCCGAGAATGTCTTAACAGCTCCCGTCTTGAAACAACCCAGATGCCTCTCAGCAGTAAATGGAGAAGCCCAGCACGGAGCCCTCACACCGAGGAATGTTATAGGGAAAGGGAACAGGCTGTTGGCCTGCCCAGCCACACAGACGAATCCCACAGACAAGGGAGGAATGAAGCCAGGCCCCAGAGAACACAGAGTGAATAATTTAGTGGGTGAGGCGAGGGGCTGGAGGCCCTCAATTCATGAGGTAAGTCTCATGGTTTCTGAGTTGGCCCCCAGAGGGCTCCTGTTCAGGGTCTGGGACATCTGTCTGTCTGTCTGAGAGGGGCTGGGGAGGGGCTGCTGGAGGGTCTTGCACTCACTTCGTTCCTGCAACGATGGCAGGTGTCTCTCTCCAGGAGCCCCCAGGTCTCTGTGAGGTGCCCGGGTCTCCAGCAGCTGTGACATAAGGCCCTGTGTTGGACTTTTGGTCTCCTTTGTGGGTTGTGGGGTCTCTACGGTTTCAGTACTTCTCCTCCAGCCTCCGATCCTGGCTCTGAGTGGCTATCTCTGTGTCTTGCCTCAGTTCCCTTTAAAAATGCAAACTAGGGGGCACCTGGGATGGCTCAGTTTGTTGGGCATCTGCCTTTGGCTCAGGTCATGGTCTTAGGGTCCTGGGTTCGAGCCCCATGTGGGGCTCTGAGCTCAGTAGGGTCTGCTTTTCCCTCTCCCTCTGCCCTTCTCCCCAGCTCATGCTCTCGCTCTCTCAAATAAATAAATGAAATCTTTAAAAAAAAAAAATGTAAGTCAGTTCACCTCTTCCCTCTGCTCAGAACCCTCCACGGCTCCCAACTCAGTCTCAGCTAGAGTACCACAGCCCTCGTCCTGCCTCATGAGGTCTTGCAGGATCTGCCCCACTTGTTCCCTCTCTGGCTTCGTCTCCCCCTGTCCCCCTTGCTTGCTTGGCCCCTGCCACCTCAAGGCTCCTCACATACTAGACAAGTTCTTGCCTCCAGGCCTTTGCACCTGCTATTTCCCCTTCCTGGGATGCTCTTCCCCACATATTCACTCTCTCCTCTCCGGTTCTCCACCCAGACATCACCTTCCTGAGCTCTCGATTAAAAATGACACCACCCCACTTCAGGGTGTCCCTAGCTGGTTCTTCAGTGGAGAGGGTCAAGGCTCAGAGGTCAAAAGCTCATTCAGTGCCCCCGGCACCAACTCAACTCCCTCTCTAAGAGTGGCCTGAACTCCCAGTTCCTCTGCCCACTCTTGCATTGCCTTGGTAACCCAGTAGCCTATTAAAAAAAGGGGGGGAGGACTGAGAGAAGAAAGACGGTCGGTCGTCTGAGCCTACAACTTCCTGATCCTGTCTTGGCCAGTGCCTCCAGGTACCGGATATCATGTCTGAAAGTTCTTCTCTGAGTCTAACCCATAGCCTGCCCCCAAAACACGCCCACGTACTCACGGGCAGGGAGCTGGCTCCTGGGGGAGGGAGGCAGAATGTTGGCAGAACTTCCCTGAGGAGTGTGTGTGTGTGTGTGTGTGTGTGTGTGTGTGGGGCGGGGCGAGGGGGATTCTTAAAGGGCCACCACACAATTAGCCCCTCAACAAGGCCCCTAATGATACATCCAATTAGCGGCCCCCTAATTAGCAACAACTTAGGCATAATTACAAACCCACCAGGATCCAAAGCAAAGACTCACTCTCTTCTCCCTCCCTTCTCCCTGGTTTTCAGGAGTGAGGAAGGCCACCTGGGAGTCAGGAATTCATCTCGAGCATCAACTCCCTCTATCATGGGAGGGCCCTGGAAAGTGCCCCCTCAAGTCCAACCACCCGTCCCTGCTGGTGAGGTCCTCCACGGAGACCAGAGTCTGGCAAAGGGTGTCCTCATGCCTGCCCTCCTTGCTCAGGGGCTGGGCAAAGAAGCCTGCCTCAATCCCTTTTCCGGTAAAACCTGGTTTTCTCTCACTGAGGCCTTAGGGGAGGAGGGGTCAGACAGAGAAAGCGTGAGATAAATATTTGTGAAATGAAGAACCAGGAGCTCTGAGTCCTGTTGCCGGGGGACAGCTGGGCTTCCTCTGCTAGACGCACCCGCCTCTGCCTCTCTCCGTCCATCCGCCAGCAGCCCTGAAACCTAATCTGAGTTTAGAACCCAGGGGCAAAAGGATCAGGTTGAGGCCAGGGTAGGAGGGCCGATAGTGGCATCTCTCCCTTTCTCCCCACCCTCGTGGGCAGGCAGCCAGCTGGGTCAGTGGCGAGTACCCCAGGTCTGCCTCACATGCCTCTCGGGGGTCTTGGAGACCTTCTGCCTAGAGCGGGACTGTAGGCGTAAGTGGGGGAAAGCCTAGTTTGGCTTGGCAGGTGGGACCTCCTCCCTCCCTCCTCTCCCTTACCTTGGCAAGGGAGGTGGCTGTTCCTGGTTGTGGTCTGGTGGGAGCAAGTGTTGCCCGCCACCCCTCGGAGGGATTTCGAGGTGGGGACACAGGCTTCTAAACACACCCACTTATTGCTCCGGTGGTGAGCCAGGCTCTCCCAGAACCACACCACATCCCGGCCTGGGATGGGGGGGGCACACACATAGTCACAGTGTTCAGGGCCATGACACCCTGATAGGTAAACTGAGGTCCAGAGGGAGGAAAAAGCTTGGCCAGGTGAAGCAGCTTCAAATCAGGGGCAGGAGCAGGGGAGGATGGAAACGCAAGGCATGGAACTCCTAGGCTGGTGATCTTCCAAACCCAGCTGGGCCCCACGTGGATACTTGAGGACCTCACCCCATCCCAGCCAGGGCTACAGGGTAGGCTCTCCCCTTTCCCATGGTCACGAACTCTCACCCAGCTTCTCTAGGGTCCACTTTCCCCAGGAAAGAAGATGTACTGGCCAGGGACCTCCAGACTCAGAGGGGCCCTCTTGGAGCCCCCAGGGAATGGTGGAGTAGCTTTGGAGAGCCACCCCCCCACTGAGAGGTCTGAGGCTGGCATGCCAGGAGGGATGGAAGTAAGGCTGCACAAAAGACTGGCCTGACCCACGCCGGTGCCTAGTGCTGTGCCTGGAGTACGCAAGGTGCTCAGTAATCGTCCAAGGAACAGATGAGTGAAGCAAGCAATGGACAAAGGGTGAGAGACACAGCAGTCAGACTGTAGGAAGGACCGGTCTAGTCTCTACGAGGGGGAATGGGAAGGCAAGATGGGAGGACTGCTGCAGTCCCCGCCACAAAGAGTAGAGGGTAGACTGCAAGAAGGACTGGCCTCCGGACGCCAGATACAAGGCAGGGGAGAGGAGAGGAGCTCTGTTCTCATGGAAGGGACAGGGTACAAACCAGCCAGAAGGATGGGCGGGAGCTCGGCTGAAGAAGGGGGAGGACTTTGGGGGACTCCGCACCTTCTGGGGGAGCCCACTCTCCAGGAGGGGGAGTCTTCTTCCTCCAGGTCTCCCCCTTGCCAGAGGCGGGGACAAAGGTGTGTGGGAGGAGAGTTAACCAGCTACCAGGGAAGAGAGAGACAGAGAAACAGAGACCTCATACCTACAGACGGAGAGGGAGAGAAGGAGGGAGAGGGGCAGGGAAGAGAGAGGGAGACACCCACAGAGACAGAAGAGATAGACACAGGAGAGGAGAGATGGGAGAGAGAGAGACAGGGACACAACACACACAACACACACAGATGGTGAAAGAGGAAGGCAGAAAGAAACCAGGGACTCAGAGACAGAACCCCAAAAAGACACAGAACAGACCCCGGCACAGAAGGAACCAGAGGGACAGAGGCGAGAGTGAGGGACTGAGAGACAGGGACACAGGCAAAGGGACTCAGAGAGGCGGCCAGACTCTGCAGGACAGGACCCCCAAGAGATGTGGAAAGACAGACAGACGAGACCCAGATGCAGGAAGGCGGAGGTAGAGGGAGAGAAGGGGAAGGGGGACTGCCCCAGATGGTGCCTCAGTGCCCCCTCAGTGCCAGGAGGCACCCCCTCCCCAGCCGGCCATGCTCCCTAGAACACAGGAGGAGCTGAGGATGTTGGCTGCTGGTGGCGCCCCCAACCCACGGAAGGAACCTGGTATCCCCACCCGGGATATGCAGCAACCCCCAACCTCCATAAACGAGCTCAGGGAAAAGCCGCTCCTGGCTCCTGAAATGTCCCCCTCTACCAGCCTGCCCAGGCAACACCATCCTGCTCCCCACACTGCCCCTCCTCCCCAACGAAGGTCTCTTACCTGCAGCTGCAGCCTGGAGCAGGTCCCCCTAGCACTGGGCTGGCAGTGGTGGGCGACTCCGCCCGACAGAGAGAGAGAGAGAGAGAGAGAGGGAGAGAAGCTGGAGACTGAGAGGGAGAGCCAGGGAGGAGGGGAGGGAGAGGGGATAGAGGGAGGAGAGGAACAGGGGGGAGGGACAGGGGGGGAGTCGGGAGAGAGGGAGGAGGAGGGACGGGGGAGAGTGCTGGGAGGGAGGAGGAGGAGCCACAGACCGAGGGGAGGAGGAGGAGGCGGGGAGAGGGGAGGCTGCCGGGGCGGGGGAGGCTAGGGGAGGGGCCTGGAGAGAGGAGGCTGGGGGGAGCCTGAGCTTCCCACCCACCCTTCAGGTTCAGCACCACAGACCGGGGACAGCGGCGGAGGGTGCTCGGTGTGTGCGTGTTGGGAGGGGTTGGGGGTCATTCAGAGGCATCCCTCCTCCTCCCCAACACACACAGACTCTGATCCATACAAGGGCCAGAGAGGCACGAACAGCTACAAATAGTTACAGGCTCACAGAACCAGGGGGAGGGCAAGAATGTTTAACCAGAGTCAGATCCAAATTCACATGCTCTGCCTCCAGACAGAACCTCGCCCAGCGGGCCCGAAACAACCACAAAGGTACCCATTAATAATAGTAACAACAGTTGCCATTCATACCCCCTTTACCTCGTGCCAGGCGGTGTTAAACACTTTTTTTTTTTTTTGGTAAGTGACTGACAGGTGTTGACACAACTAGTCCTCCAAACAACCCCATGAGGTAACATTATTAGCCTCATTATACAGATGGGGAAATCGAGGCACAGAGTGGCCAAGCGGAGCTTTGGGCTTCACACCCTTAACCACTCCACGGCACGTGTGGTCCCACATGCGGGAGCAAGTGACGAGTGGTCAGCAAACAGCCAACAGCCGGGCGAGGGGCCGAGTCCTGAAAACACACAATCCTGAGCCCTGAAGGGGACACACGCTTCATATTCACACCATCACTGACTAAACTCACCAAAATCCCACGCCAGAGTCCCACTCCCACCCAGGACGGGAGGGGATGCAGCTGAGGCCCGTGGCAGGAGAGAGGAGACCCCGCCCCCGCCACTGTGCCCAACACGGGTCCAGGCTGGACAGCCTTGGGCGGGCTGCCAGCAAGAGGGAGGCGGTTCAGCTCCCTGCAATTTCCCACGCTTGGGTCCAGGGTTCTGGGAGCTGACAAGGGCGGCCAAGGATTGGTGGGCTCCTGCCTCCCTAAAAACCCACCAGGTGGCTTGGTGTTTATGGTCTGTGAGCGTGGTCAGACCATGGGGTGGACTTCCTTGGTAGGAGGTAGACAGATGGCCAGGATGCCTGGGGGATCTGCCCCCTCTGCCCTGGGAAGCAGGAGTCCCACCCAAACCCTGTCCCACGGACGAAAAAGCCCACCCTCTCCACCAGCCTGGATCCCGCTCAGGAATTTCTTCCCCAACACCCCCCCCCCCCGCCCCGCCCCACATAAGCTATTCCTGGCCTGTGGGGGAGGGCGAGAGTTCTCCTGATTCCTGCCCTCCACTGGTCCTGCAAATACAGGCCGCTGCTTCCTTCTCCCTTGCCATAGACAGGGCCACAGGAGGGGGCAACTTCTAAAGCCCTCCCAGCCTTGGGCCAGGGAAATCAGCCCTGTCTCAGACTTCCTGGTCCCTGGATCCCCTGGGCTTTCCAGTCTTTTCCAGTCCAATCAGGTCTAATCCTGGGCCTTTCAGCATGGCCCACCAGGGGTCTTTCCCTCCTGGGTTCCATCTAAGCATGTCTCAACTGGGATCTAAACTCAGTTGCTTTCTGCTGGGGTCTGACTTGGGCCCTTGGCACAAAGTCTAACCATAGTAATTTGTTGGGGGTCCAACCTCAGCATTATTCATGGTCGTGGTGGTGGGGGTCTAGCCTCAAACCCTTTGCTGCAATCTGACCACAGTTTCCCACAACAGCCCTTCCCACCCATATCCTTCCTCTGAGGCTTAATTTCCTGTACTTCCCCCAGGGGGTCTAATCTCAGTCCTTTTCCGCTTCTGTAACCTTCTACCTTGGTTTCATTTCAGCCTTTATGGCAGGTCCTCATTTCCGTCCTCTGAGGTCTACACTAGGATCTCACCACAGTCCCGGTTCTAGGTTGAACCTTGGATTTTTCTCTCCCCATGTGCCCCTCTCTCCTATTCTTCTGGGCGAATCCAGCACCCAACAACGAGCCTGGCCCACGGCAGTTGTCAAACACTTGCCAGAACAAAAGAATGAAGACAACTGAAGTCCACTTCCTCTGGACATATAAATAATCACAGGTTGACCAAGTCTCCATGGGGGTGATCAGGGGGGTGAGACTGTCCCATTTTTCAAACGGGGACACTGAGGTACAGAGACAGGAGTGCGTCAGCCAGGCCTGCAGTGCACAAGGGGGCAGAGTCAGAGCACTGACTCCCAGTTCCACCATCCTGGGGGGCCAGGGGAGACCCTCCCTTCCTTCAGGAGGCTTCGCCACTGTGAACGGTTAGAGGCAATTACTCCAGTGACTGCCCCTGGGCCTGGGACGGGCAGTGGGTGGGAGCTCAGGAGGCCGAGGTCTCAGTGGGCCCCGGACCCCCTCTGTCCCCAGGCCTCTGCGACTGATGTCTCTTCTGCTGCACTTCATGCCGAAGCCGGGTCAGAACCAGTTCTGATGCCTGGACCAGGCTGTGCTGTGGGGAACGAGAGGGGGCCGGTGCTGAGAAAGATCAGGAGGGGCGCAGGTTAGACCACACGGGAGTTCGGCAGCGGGAGGTCGGAGAGTGGACCAGCGTGTGGGGTGGGAACAGGTCTCTGTGATGGGGTGAAGGTTAGACCCAGGAGGACGGCCTTTGGTGAATTTCCAGTGGGAGGGACAGAGCCTTGGCCGAAATGTGCGGGTGTGAGGTTTGAACTCAGAAGGGACAGGGAAGGACCGAAACACGGGAGAGACACACATTGTACGGTAGTGAGGCTGAGGTTAGCCCATAGTGGGGGAGACAAAGGTGAGACCTTGATGACAAAGGACAGGCTAATAAGGGGCAGGAGGAAACCAGCAAACTGAAAAAGGGAAGAATGTGGCACCACATGAGGGACAAAATGAGACCCTGGTTGGAGGGTCTCAGGCTAGACCCTAATAGAAGGGACAGAAGAGATTACAGTGACATGCCTTGAATGAGGCAGAGGGTTGAGGGGATGGTTTGGCCACAG
The DNA here is from genome assembly GCF_011764305.1 of Mustela putorius furo. Classification (NCBI taxonomy): domain Eukaryota; kingdom Metazoa; phylum Chordata; class Mammalia; order Carnivora; family Mustelidae; genus Mustela; species Mustela putorius. The sequence goes on along the minus strand of NW_025421310.1, from coordinate 12,211,738 downwards.
AAAAGGGAAGTCCTCTGTCCCACGGTTGGACCCCAGCCTCTTCTACTGGGATCTAACCTATGTCCTTTCAGTTCAGGCTCTAACCTCAGACCCCTCCACTGGGGTCCATCCTTTCTCCTTTCTGCTGAGGTCTAGCCTCGACCATTCCATTGAGGTACAGAATGTAGGAAAAGACCCAGGCAAAGCCTGCAGAGGAGCCAGTACCCTTGACCTCTGAGAGAAAGCAGCCAGGCTAGACCACAGAGACAGGGCCTTGGAGGTGGACCAGAGGCAAGGAGAAGGCAAACAACACACCAGGAAACAAGGTAGAGTACAGCCTGAGAGGTGGCGGGAGGCCACAGGGGAAAGGTGAGAGGTCAGACTGGATGAGCTGCAGTGGGGGTTAGGGTTAGACCCTGGACCACTGGAGCGGTTGGGTACTAGACCCCAGCGGGGGTTATGGCAGTTGGGCTGCTATGCGGGGGGAGTGAGGGGGTCTAGGTACTGCAGAAGGCCGGACGACAGACCCCATGGTTCAAGGGCTGGCTCACTACAGGACGTTCAGGGATTAGGCCAAAGCGGGAAGGTTCAAGATTAGTTAGATGCCAGGGGAAAAGCAGAGACTGGTTGCGGGAGGGCTGGAGGCTGGACTACAGGGACAGTAACTCCCTGCCTGCCGTGGAGGGCAGAGGTTAGACCCCAGAGGAAGGACTGAGGTTAGGTCACAGGGAAGGGGGTAGGAGTTGCAGGGAGGGCAAAAGGAGAGAGTCAGACAAAAGGCATGGAGCCAAGGACTGAAGGTAGGGAGACTGAGGGTGGCTGGGGGCGGACAGCTGCCCGGGCGGGTTCCCTCTGGCAAGACAGTCCCCTCCCGATTGGCTGCCCCGTCGGCCCTGTCTCTCGGGACTTGTCCTTGGCCAACAGGAACTGCCTCCTGGAAACAGTTACTCCTTCCTCCGGGGGGTGGGGGCGGCCCACGGTCCCCCCGCTGAAGGTGGGCTCAGGCTTGCCGAGCTCCTGTGCGGTCAGGCCCCTGAATGCATCTCCTCGTGGGGCTCCTCCCCGTCCCCTTCCGTGTTTCTGGGGGAGCGCACCCTTGACACAGCAGGGGTGCACCGATCCCCCCACTCCCACCCCGAGGTCGGGCTCAGCGAGGGGAACCCAAGGTGGGGAGCCCAGCTACCTGCAGGATGTGCACGCCCTTCAGGGAGACCACGGCGAGCTCCTGCAGCCCATCCCCAGTCAGGTCCACGTGCGCCATGGCCAGCAGCGGGCTGGAGAAGCCCCGTTGCCACAGCAGGCGAAATCCGTGCTCGGCCTGGGGCAGCCCGCACTCCGAGCCGAAGTACTTGTAACAGAGCAGCTCCTGCAGGGGATGGGGGGCGAGGGTCACACGGGGATGTGCGGCAGTGAGAGGGGACATGCGGTGGTCCCATCCCTCAGCCCCACCTGCCCGTAGGTGGCCACCAGGACTTCAGGCCTCCCGTCCAGATCCACGTCGGTGACCAAGCCACAGAGGACGCTGTCAAACTGGTCACTGCCGGGCAGGAGAAGCTGGTCCTCGAGGCCCCGGCTCAGCAGGTCCCTGAGGGTCCCCGGATGCGGCAGGGAGACCAAAGTCACACCACAGTGCCTGCCCCCTCTAGGCAGCAGGCCCGGGCTGGGGGCCCACAGTGCTTCCCCTTCCCGGCTCTCGGCCATGCTGTTCCTCCCGACACCCAGACCCCCTCGTCTCCAGCCTGGCCATCTGCATATCCACCAAGGGGAACCCAGATCATTTCCTCAGACTGTTCACTGTTGCCCAGAAGGGACACCCACCCACACTGCCCCCTAGAGGCGGAGCCGTCTCACCCCTGCACAGAGGACCCTGTTGTCCTTTCTGGCAACACCCTTGCCTCGAGTCTGGACACGCACAAGGCCTCTGGGAAGCTGGCGTGGGGGGCTCGGACCCCACCTGGACACCTGTGCTGCCCACCAGGGGAGCCACGGCTGGCTGGCTCTGGCTCCTGAGAGCAGACTGGGACATTTTCAGAAATTTTGCCAGCTGACTTGAAACCCACCATGGTGGGAAGAGGTACGCCCCCAAAACTGGCCACCCTCTGAATCAAGGCTTTCTTACGCACCGAGTTGGCTCATAAGCTCTTGCCCACACACTTGTCTGGGGGTAGTGGGCATCTCCGTTCTCATCCCAAGGCCGCAATGCAGCCCCGACCAGTTCCAGACCCAAACACTGACGCTCCCCTCCCGGGGGGCACAACCGCCTTGACCCGCCCCACCTGGAACAAGCCCTCACCTATATACTACTGCCGGCTCCAACATGCTGGCCACGAGCACGCTGTACTCTTCCTGCTCTGTGGGGTCCTTGGTCTCTGGAGAAGGGACACGGATGGGGGGCACTGAGGGGATAGTCTTCAGGCTCCTCACATCCCCCTCACCCCCGTGTGAGGGCGGAGACCCGAAGCTGTGCTAGGGAAGGATGCATCGAGGTCGGATCATGAGAGGTGGAGTGAGGGGAGACGCCAGGAAGAGGAGCAGGTGTGAGGCCAGAGCAGGAGGGAGAGAAGTGAAGACCAACCCAGAGGGTAGACGGCGGCCTGCCAATGTCAGGCGAAGGGAGCTGCCAGGGAAGGGCCCAGCAAGAGGAATGGAGCAACAGGTGTGGGTAAAGGGGAGCCTGGGGAGGAGGAGGAGGGCAGCGTGGAGTCCCCAGGATTGGGGCTGGGAGAAGAGCTCAGGCTTAGATTGCAGCAAGAGACAGATGAAGAGGCTGGCGGGGTGGGGAGGTGTAGGAACAGAGGAAGTCTGCAGGTTGTGGGTTAGACCACCAAGGGAAAGGCAGAAGTTCAACACTAGGTTAGGTCTCGATTAGACCATGGGGTGGTAAGTCACTGAAGTACAGTAGGAGAGCACGAAGGGGAGGGAGTGGGCCTGGGAGGGATGGGGGACGTGCCAAGGGATCGGACACTTTGTTCCCAAAGGGCATGAATCTGGGTGTGGGGGGCCTGTGGAGTTGCCCCCCCACCAGGCCCAAAGCTCACCCCTGGGGGCCGAGAGGCTGAACACGATGACCCGGGAGATGGGGCCGTCCTGCAGGATCGTCCATGTCTGCAGGACCTCTGTGGGGGAAGGGGGGATTCAGGGCTCTGTCCCCAGCCCCTAGCCCCCTGCCCCGCCCCCATCCCAGCCGTCACCTTGGCTTCGCTGGTCCACGTGGGCAACTCGGACATAACCGCTCTGACAGCCAAGAGCGGAGAGTCGCCGGGATGTGCCAGGGAGGTTGTGGACGTCAAGCCAGAGGACGCTGGTGGGTGGGCGGGCAGACCGTATGGCTGGAGGGCATCACTGGGTCCTGGCCCCATGTTCTGCCCCTCAAGGAGCATCCACCCCCTTCCTGTAGCCCTGGGACCCCGCTGGGGAGTCTGATTTCTCTGAGGTTACCCCTACCACCTGCTTTCTCAGATCTCAGAGTCTGTTTTGTGTTTTTTCTGTGGACACCACCGTTGACCAGCTTCTCCTAAGTGGCCTGAGTTTGCTGAAGTCCCCTCTCCTGCCCAATTTCTCTGAGGTCATCTCTATCCCCGCTACCCCTGATTTCTCTGAGGCTCCCTGCTCCCATCCCCATGGGCCTCGCTTTCCAGGGGCTCTCTTACCTACTGGTCAGGTTCGTGAGCTCTGGGAAGAGGTTTTCCACGGGCTGTTCTTCAAACTGATGCAGCCCCTCGTTCTGGGGGAACCAAGACCAACCCCCACCCAACCCCCGACCTGGGAGTCAGTGGCCGGCCTCACACCCAGCACCAGCCAGTGGCAGCCTGGGCAGGGCCCTGCCCACCGTGCCTCCCTCTGCCTCACCTCCTTGTACAGATGAATGGCTGGGTCATTCCCACTCAGGAGAAACACTGTCTCGAGCTGATTCCCGACCTGGACCCTGAAAGCAGAGAAATCTAGAGCCCCAGTGTGGTAGAACTTTCTGAATCGCGGAAACCTTCTGTTTCTAGAGCCCTCATCTGCTAGAACCCTCATTCTGGCTATGGATTCAGGCACGGAACATGGGACTCTTATATTCTAGAATACCAGAACCTCTTTAATCTAGAACTCCAGTGTTCCAGCAGTTCTGTTTTCCATCTCCTTTGAAATACTCGAATTTCTAGAAACTGCCACCATAAAAGAGCAGAACATCCAAATCCTAGAGTCCAGAATATCAGCTTCTAGAATTCTCACCTGCTAGACCAGAGGCTGGCAAACTATGACCTACAGACCAAATCCAACTTACCCCCTATTGCTATAAATAAAGTTTTATTGAAACACAGTTACACCAATTATTTACAAAGTATCAATTTCTTGCTACAGTGGCACAGCTGAGTAGTTATAAGAGAGAGGATCTAGGGGCACCTGGGTTGCTCAGTGGGTTAAGCCTCTGCCTTCAGCTCAGATCATGATCTCAGGGTCATCTCCTGGGATCAAGCCCTGTATCCGGCTCTCTGCTCAGCGGGGAGCCCATTCCCCTTCTCTCTCTGCCTGCCTCTCTGCCTACTTGTGATCTCTCTCTTTATTAAGAGAGAGAGAGGATCTAGCCCTTAACAGAAAAACTTGGCTACTCACTGTGCTAGACCACTGGTGTTCTAAAATGGAACTCAGAGCTCAAGTGGAATTTTCACACTTTGGGATTCTAGAAACCTCACAATCTAGATGGTCTGTATTCTTGAAATATGAGAATATAAAATAGGAGAATGACTTTATCACTAAAGAATCTCAGAATTACCAAACTGCAGAATTTTAAAATCATGGGATCTCAGAACTTGTGACTCTAGAAATCTCAGTATCTCTGGATCTTGCAGGATCCAAATCTAGCACATTGGAACCCAAGATTCTAGATGTCCAGAACACAGGTGCTCAATCAGCTCTCAGATTAGCTAGCTCGGGGCTGAGGCTGGTCCACAGCCACTTTAAAAGCACAATATTCGGGGCGCCTGGGTGGCTCACAGTGGGTTAAAGCCTCTGCCTTCAGCTCAGGGTCCTGGGATCAAGCCCTGCATCAGGCTCTCTGCTCAGTGGGGAGCCTGCTTCCCCTTCTCTCTCTCTCTGCCTACTTGTGATCTCTGTCTGTCAAATAAATAAATAAAATATTTTTAAAAAAGCACAATGTTCTAAAAAAACTGGAGTGTGACTGTCTACAGGCAGGTCTGCCTTGTTGGCAGGAGCCTCCACTGTGTGCACACACGCCTGCGTGCATGCGCGCTCACACACACACACACACACTCTCTCTCTCTCTGTTGTATGACACCTGCAGCTTACGTACTCTGCATGGCACAGCTGGAAAGGAGTGAACTGGAGCTCCAGGTTCAGGCAGCTCTCTGTAAGGGGAGCACACGCAGATAGGGACCAGGCACCTGACAGGTGCCCCCTCCCATCTTCCCCTACCCTCCTTCCCTCGAGGCCACACTTACGTGCAATGGAGTCAAGGTTGTACTCAGAGCCAGGCTCGTAGTCGCAGTAAATGTTAAGGAAGGGGCTGCCCTTGTCCCCTGAATCCTGAAGTAGGAAACTGGCCTCAGGGGAGAGCAGGGGCAGTGAGAGGGATTTGGGTCAGGCGTACAGGGACTGTAAGGAGGGAATGGGTAGATGGAGGGGGCCTGGATACCTTGATGAACGTGATTCCCACCACCAGGCCCCGCTTTGGGGGTGACTTGTTGAAGGTGTCAATGGAGACAATCTCTGCATCCACTGGGAGGGGACAAAGTGCACGTCAGGCAGAACCCTATATATGCAATCATGGTGACCCCTGATCTCTAGGACTCACTAATCTCTGACCATGGCAATTACCATCATCTCCTGGTCCCTGTGAATCCTGATCACAGCCCTGGTACGAGGGATCCTAACCTCCGGGTCTCAGGAATCCTGAACCCTAACCATTGACAAGATGCCTCCCGATTATCAGCCTTGATACCTTTCAGTCACACTGATCCCATTTTCTCACCGCGGTGACCCAGTTCAGAGCCTCAGAAACCTTCTCAACACCAAGTTCGAGGCCCCCCAACCCCATGGCGCCACGCACCGGGAATGTAGTTGAACTGCAGCTCCTTGGCCACGGGCCGGATTTTCTGTCGGAGGTCTTGGTAGCGGAAGCCCAGTACCTTGCCTTTAAGGGTAGCGGCCAGCAGCTCCCCGCGCCCGCCCGCACCGCCCGCCAGCCCGTACACATTGCTCTGCGACGAGAAACGCGTGAAGCTATCCTCGCGCAGCGGGCACGGCCCTGCGGCCACGGCCGCCTCCCCCATCACGCCCCTCAACCACTCACCCCCCGACAGCGCCCGGCGCCGCCGCCCACCCTCCCCATCTACCCACCGCTCCCTATGCGACCTGAACCGCCGGGTGCCCGCACGTCGCGCAGACTGATGACGTAAAGAAGCTGCCGTCGCTGCCCTTTACCAAGATGGCCACCCGCCGGGCGGCCAGGGCTTCCGTCCCATGACTGCCCCACCGCGCGTGCGCGTTCCTCTCCGCTCCTTTTCTGAGGGCTGCCGCTAGCAGATTGTGGCCTGAACTGGGGGGCGGTCTCGTAGTGCAGTGTGGAAGGTACAGTAGTAATCCTAAAACTCCGTATCGTCCTTACGTATCAGGAGGTGTTCTAAGCGCTTTCCATCTATTTATTTCAAACTCAGAAGCAGGCTGAGGCAGTTACTAGGTTTTACGAAGGAATCGAGGCTCCTGAGGTAATCTGCGTCCTATAGCACAGCTGGTAAGCAGCAGTAGTGGAATCCAAACAAGATAGTTCACAGTCTGTTGTCTTCATCACGTTCCCTTTAAAGTGGTTAAATGGATTCCTACTCAACGAAGAAGGATCTGGCTGTCTGTCCCGGCAAATAACCACCTCCTTCACTGAATACCTACTTGGTGCCGGCACGTTGGCCCCGATTGTCACGGAATGCTGACAACCACCCGGCTGTGGTTACTCTGAATTCATTTACTCAGCATTTATTGAGCACTTCCTGTGTGCCCGGTCATCCTTTATGTATCAGTCTCAACAAACCCTTCCAACTCTGCAAAGAACTTCATTATCCCAATTTACAGAGGATGAAATTGTGGCTCTGATAGGACTCAAAAGTGGTGGAGACTGGGGTGTCAGCCCGGTGTTTCTGACTCTGGGGTCTTCAGGGGTTCACATACGTGCCTCTTTTTTTTCTTTTTTGACCTAGAAGGGCATCAAGAGTTTGAGGACTCTGTATACATCTGTACATCATTTCCAGAAGACATGAGTTGGCCAACTATGCGGCCACCTTGAATGATCTGTCACACACACACACACACACACACACACGGTAGAAAGCTCACGTGTGTGCACACAATAAACAAGGACAGCGGGAACCATGAAGGTATTGACTAGATGTCCCTTGGTCACAGTCAGATCCCCAGTCCTGGACCACAAGGCTGGACACAAAGTTAAGCATTCAGTATATAGGTGTTGGAAATCCAAAGACTCTGTGCCAGCCCCTTTGCCAAGCACCAGGGACGTTACGTAAGAGACACAAGGGGAAATTTCTCAAAGGCACATGGGATCTGGAGGGTGGTGAAGGGGAGTTTGTGTCCCTTCTCGACTTTGGGATTTGGTGACCAAATCTTGGAGGGCAGGGTCTGGCTGTGTGGTTTCATGCTGTATTCCCAGGGCGTAGCCCAGGCATGGCATACAGTAGGTGCTTAGTAGATACTCGCTGTGTCAGTTGAACGTGGGGTCTAATTCTGCTTCTCAAGAATGTTTTCTTCAGGCTGCTTCTCCCTCACGTGGTAACCTCTGAACTATGTTCACTTAACATCTGTTAAGTGAATAAATAAAGTTGTATGTTGGGAAGGAAAGAAGTGTCCTGCTCAGTGATTTCCACCTCTTGTGGCACATGTGACTCAGCTGTGGAATTTACAGGAAAAACCAAAACCCCCCAGAAGGGTGGGGAGCTTCACCCAAATCACAATTTATCACGCTGTGACCCAAGCTTGTGTACTTTAAATGATTTTAAGCACAGCCAGGGTCGAGACTCACTACTGAGGTCAGGGTGGCAGAAAAATTCTGACCTACATATCTTTAAACCTGTGCCAGTGGCAGACATTGGTAATCGATCTCAGGTCTCAGGAGTCTTAACTGAGCCCTAGGCAGCCATCATCAATCAATCCTTCTGAGCTGTGGGAGGAGCTGAAGGGGACAGGAGCAGGGCCTCCTACAGTAGTCCATAGAGAATGGACTTGACACTGAACCTGAACCTCTCTTGGACTTCTTCCGGGTTCTGGCCTGGAGCACCTCTTTGAGGAGCCTGACCTGGTCTCCCAGGCAGCCCCTCCTCTGCATCTACCCCACTTCCACCCCCCAGTTCACTTCCTGACATCCCAACCCATAGCAACTGTGCCTTTTGGGCAGAGCTTCCTCCAGCTCAGTGACCCCACAGCCCAGGGCCAGGCACAGCCCATGCACATCAGACTGCTCACCTCCACACAGGCCTCCACTGTGGCGTGTGGTGGAGGCTGGTGGTTCTTGCCCACCTTCCCTGGGCAGAGGGCTCCTGCCATCTCCTCTTCCACTGCCATGCCCGCTTGGTCTTCATGCACTGCCCACCTAAGCTGTTTCCCCCCTTGTCCTGGGATGCCTGGAACAAATAGCAGTGGGGCTTTCAACCCTCCTTCCAGGCAGACTTGAGCACCAGGGGACTCTCTTTCAGCCTCCTTACCACCACTGTCCTTAACCTCCATTCTCCAGCCAGCTGAGGGCTGGGACTGCCACCCGCCATCCCAGCTGAGGAAACTCAGGCCCACAGAACTCAGAGGCCATAGGATTAAGCTGGGTACTCCTAGACTCCCGAGCCCACTCATCCCTAGGCCTCCCTGGGGACCTCTGACCCCAGCCCTGTCTCCTGGTCACACCTGCCCTCTTTCCCACCCAGTGTGTCCAGAGCCCAAGCCCGGGACCAGGAGGGGTAGGGAGACAGGACACCAGCCCTGAAGGGAGAAGGGGGCAGCAGAGGTGAGGAGGAGGAAAGGAGACTCATGCAAAGTATTCTTTTTTATTTTTTTTCTTAGGCCAGCTGCAGCTTCTGACCATAAAACCTCAAAGCACTAGGGAAGGAGCAGAAGAAGGGGTGAATGCAGGGATGACCCTGAGCTCCAGGGCCTGCGGTCTATCCTGAGAGGTCAGGGCTGCAGGAGGCTTAGTGGGGGGGGGGGGTGGTTCCCGGCACTGGAGGGGGGAGGGGCCCACCCCCCCGAGGTGAGAGCAAATCTCAGCAGCTACATGTGCTCAGAGCTCGGCTGGAGGACAAGTGGGAACAACAGAAACCAGCCTCGCGCCTCAGCTGGTCAGGAGATGGGGGACCAGACACTGACCCCCACCCCTGGCAGCACCCACAGCAAAAAGGTCTGTGTCAAAGAGTCTGTGTTTTGGGGCAGAGAAGGGGACCTTTGGGGGGCTTAAATAAATGGGCAGGAGGCAAGGGGTGCAGCGAGAACAGAGGGGGACTGTCCGGCCAGCAGGCCCCGCCTCAGGGGCTCCAAAGCAGGGCTGAACCCACACTATGGCTTGGGGAGACTCCTCTGTGGGAAGGGAGGGAAGGTCTCACAGCCAAGGTCTCGGCCCCGCCTTTCTCTCTGGGCTCACGCACTGGAGGGGCGCAGGGGAGAGAAGACAGGGCAGGAAGACAGTTGCCAGGGGGCTGGGTGGGGCTTAGCGCAGGTCCTCCTCGTCCCCCTGGATCGTCTTCTTGATGCGGAGCAGCATGGTGGTGAGCCACTGGTCCAGTCGGGAGATGGCATCGTACTCCTTCACCTGGGACACACAGGGGGCGGGGGGGTGTCTGAGGGGCCGGTCCCATAGCTGGCCCTGGCCCTGATTCCCTCCTTGTCCCCAGTTCCAGAGTCTCTGGTCCCCAAATTCTCTATGTGTGTCCCAGCCTGCCTCCCAGAGAGGAGCAAAGGGAGGGGGTTCCCTCTAAGGCTGCCTTGGGAAGAGGAAAAGATGTCGCAGCATAAAAATGCTCCAGCTTCCTTGTTTTATGGGTGGGAAACAGGCCTGGAGGTGTGAAGGCCTGTTCACAGGGACGGAGGCCAGAGGGAGAACCAGTGCCCTGTTGCCTAGAGGCAGCCCTACTCCTCCCTTCTCCTCGCTGGAGCTTCCTGACGTCCAGCCCATCGTCCCAGACAGGAGGGAACGGAGGGACTTCAGTATCTGTCATCACTGATAGTGAGGATTCCTGAGGAGCTCCCAGGAGACACCACTGGACAGACGCAGTCTACACAACTGCATTAGGACCGGAACTGGGCCCAACAGAGTCCCAGATTGTTCCAGAGAATAAGAAAAGGGAGAAACACCTCTGTAGGGTGCTTCTACCAGGGAAGGTGGTTATGGAAGGGGAGGCCCCTTTCATGACTTGTCTCCCTCTCTCCCTGTCCCCACTGCTCATGGGGGGCACTCATTGGTGCAAAGACCTTGGCTCAGGGAACAGAGAGACAGATGTGGGTCTGCCTCCCCACTCTGCCCCCAAGAGGCCGAGGATGAGTCTCCTCACCTCACCCCGGTGTCATCATCTCTGGTATGCCGGGAACACCTCCTGTACCTCTGGGGCTCCCCGTGAGAATTCTGGGGTGACTGGAGAAAGGAATTCACAGCCAGGGCCGGGCCCAGACCAAGGGTGGGATTCACAGGACAGCGTGTCTGAGAAGGACGCCCCCTGCCCCTGCCCCAGCCACTCACCGCCTCAGTGTAGCTGTCAATATTCTGCTCCTCATGGGCATCTAATAGTTTCTGTAAGAAGACAGCAGACAGGCAGGGGTCAGGGGCCAAGACTGGCCTGAGGCCTGACACCAGAGTCCTATCACTGAGGCCTGATAAGACACACACCTACTCCATCTGGGGGTTGTAGGTTGGGTGGGGGAGGGGAGGGTGGAGGAAGGAGCTAGTTCTACCTCTGCCTGGTGCGTGTGTGCACGTGCATGTGTACGTGTGCATGTGTGTACGTGTTCGTGCAAGAGATCACGCGGCCTCCTGGCTCTGCTCCCACCTCCACCATAACCTGAGCCTTACTTCTCGCACCTAGAAAATGGAGGCCCAGACAGGAGAAGAGGAAAAACAACAAACAAACGAAAGACCCTGAAGAACCGCCCGTACAAACTTTGGTGACGGTGACAGTGACGGTGATGGTGACAGTGCCAGTAATACCCAGAGTCCCAGCCTCTGGATCCCGCCCCCCAACGGGGTCCTGGCTGAGCCCTCCAGGCTCAGAGGCAGGGAGAGGGCGGCGGGGCGCCTGGCACTCACTTTCATCAGCGTGCACTCCCGGGAACCGGAGAAGGCGGGGAACAGCTCCTCGTACTTCTGGACAGCGAGCTGGACATCGCCAGGGTGGTAAGAAGGAAGGAAGGAAGGGGACAGGCTAATGAAGATGGGACATGGGAGCCACCGGCCTGGCAGCCAAGGGGATCTGAGCCACCTGGCCCCGAGTCAGCACTCTGTGCCCTTCCGCCAGCCTCCAGTATCACCTGGCTCTGTGCCCCGCAGGCACCTCCGTGGGACTGTGCCCGGCCAAGCCTGGCCGCAGAGACAGCTTGTGGGGAAGAAAGCTGAGGTGGGGGTAGAGGGGAGGGAGAAGGTCTTCCAGGCCGGCGTGCAGGGTAGGGGGCAAATGCCAGGCCGGTGCACAGGGTAGGGCGTAAATGACCGCTGCCTCATGTGAGTCCTTCCTACGTGCCAGGACTAGTGCTGGGTTCGTCTCACATTTAACCATCACGTGGACCCGGGGAGGGTTGAATGATAGTGACCCCCATTCTGAAAGTGGAAAACGCCCGATAACCTGCTCAGGGCACAGAGTTCATGGGGGTGGGGACGCGAGCCAGCCCGACACCAGAGCCTGGGCTCTTACCCCAGTGGGAGCAGAGAGCAGTGGTGCTCAGACACCCCATGTGGCAAAAGGCAGGGCGGAGGGCAGGGCGGCTGGAGGCCCCTCGAGACTCCAGCTCCCCCCCACCCTGCCGTTCCCTGCCCCCTCGCCCAGCACTGACCCCTCTATCGCCAAGAAGCCCTGCAGACGGATGACGAGGGCGCGCAAGCTGTGGTTCAGATCATGACACTGGGAGCCAGAAAGATCTGGACTCTGGCCATGAGGCCCTGAATAAGGGTCTCTGGTCTCAGCCTCAGCATCTTCATCGGTAGGACAGGGGACAGTGACGCTGACCTCAAAGGAGGCAGGAAGGACTCAAAATGTGCCCTCAGCTGAAACACCACCAGGCACTGCGTGAGCCAGGAGCTGGATAAACTCAAAAGCAGCAGAGACTGGGCGGGGGATGCCAGGGATGGCCACACAGCAGCGACAACACGCAGCTGACTGTTGGGGGGCCAGATGTGAGGGTGGGGCTCACCACCCACTAAGGGGTCAGGCAGCAACCTAGCTCAGTGACAGCCCTGATGCTCTGAGGTGGTCAAGGGGAGGCGGGGGAAGCCCTGGGCAGGCTGATGGGGCCCCTGCTCACCTTGGCATTGAGCATGTCGATGCAGAAGTGGCAGAGGGCTGCCTTGAAGAAGTAGTCCTTGGCGCTGTACTTGAGGAGGGGACTGTCCATGGCGTTGGTTCCCACCTGTGGGCATGTGGAGGCAGTGCCATGGGCTTGCAGCAGGCAGCCAGAGGGTCAGAGTCATGGCCAGGCACACGGGCCAGCGGGGAGCAGCACCTGTATCCTAGGTGAGGCCCTTCTAACCTGGGACCCCAAGGGCAGGGAGGCCAAGGACCAGCCCCAGGGAAGTCAGCCAGTGGTGCACAAGCAGCCAAGGCCCAGGGTTTGACAGGGGGTGGGTGTTGCCACAGGGCTGAAGCCAGGTGTCCGTGGGCCCCCCGAGGTGCCCAAGACGCTGGGAGGAGGTGGCTCTGCTGTCAGGCCCCACGGGAGGCTGGCTCTCGGTGGGCAGAGGGGTGGCAGGCTGAGGGAACATGAGAGGTGGTGCCCACCCCCCTTCTCCTCCGAGGCCAGCTGCCTGCCATTCTCTTGGCCAAACTGAACCCACCAGGACAGCCTGGCCCGCCCAGCCCTCCCCACACACCCCAGGGAGCCTGCGCACCCAAAGGACACTCCCTCCCCATCCCTCCCACCTGGCCACCTTCCTGGAGGCCCCTTGGCCTCCTCTGGCCAACCCCTCCCGCCCCCCCCACCCAAGCCTCAGTGATTCTGCCCACTCCCTCTGGGACCCTAGGCCTCCCAGAAAGCTCCCTGTGAGAAGCGTACAGGGAGAGAACGGTGACACCATGTGGGTTGTGTGTGGAGAAAGGTTTAGCCAGTGAGGCCAGGACAGAGCGCCAGGGAGGTGATGCAGGGAGTGGAGAGGAAGGCACGGGTGCAGGGCCCTCCCAGAGAGCAGGGCTCAGAGCCCCACCAGCCCCCACCTGCTCGTAGATGTCAATGGCCTTCTGATACTGCTCTAGCTGTGCCGTGTAACCAGCCACCTTCAGCAGACACTTGTTGGCTGAGCTGTGTGGGGTAGGCAGGGAAGACAGAGGTCAGTAGTGGCCTAGGGGCTTACTAAGGGCTGGGGAGGGGAGCCCGCTGCCCCATACCTGTTGGATTCCTCCCCTTTGTAGTAGTCTGCAGACTGCTCATAGTGGGCGATGGCCTGGGGAGACATGAGGCAGGCGCAGAGGGAAAAAGGGGGTAGCAGTGCAGCCCTTGCCCATCACAGGCCGGGCCCTGGGCCCATTACACAAGCTCGGCCCAAGCCCCACGCCCTCTTCCAGTACTCAGACATCAGGGGACTCCCCAAGTGCACACAGCAGTGAGACGAGCCCCAGTCCAAGGGGACTAGCTGCCGCGGTCCTCCCCCACCACTGGCCAGGCATGGCAGCTGACCACCCCTCACCTTCTCGATGTCCACCAGCTCTGTCTCGTAGATCTCGGCAATGGAAATGTGGTGCTTGGCCGCGATCGTGAATCGGCCCTGGGCGGGACACGGGAAGGAGCTCTCTGTGACGAGTGTTGGCCCCAGCGCCTCACCTCAGCCCCTCCTCACCCTTCCAGGTCACTAAAGCTGGTGGGTCCCTGCCCCTCAGCCACACCACTGAGCCAGAAGGGCACAAGCCTTCAAGAGGAGGCTTTGCTGAGGCATGGGTCTGGGTGCTGCCCTGACGGGGGAGCCCTGTGCATGTCCCTCCACATTTAGCCTCCGTGTCCATCCTGTCCACAGGGACACGGGCAGACAAGGCGACGCCAGAGGTAATGGTGGCATGGGTACCCAGTAGAGGGCCTGGCCCGGGGAAGCATTTGATAGCCCACAGAGGTGGAAGGACCAGCTTAGAACTGCCTGGTGAGAGCTCTGGAGAAACCAGGCTGATGGTCTGACCATTCCCAGTAGTCTGCAGACTACTCATAGAACAGCCCCTCTTGGCCTCCTTGGGCCCCCAGTGCGGCCACGGAGGTCAGTGCCCATCTTCCCCCAAAGACACACATAGCATGTCTAGGTCCTGGGTTCTGGGTCCCTGGCGGAGCCGCCTCTGGGCCTCACCTACCGTGGGGGTGGCTCCCTGGGGCAGGGGCTGGCCCAGAGGACCACACTCCCCTCACTCCCACTGCCCCTCGCACATGCTCTTGGTGCTGCGGTTGGGGACAGCAGGCTGGAGCAATAGGGCAGGACAGGAAGGGGACAGGACGGGCAGCGACCCTTACCATGTCTGTGTAGATCTCGATGGCTCTCATCAAACAGTTAATGGCCTCTGGGGAGAGAAGAAGGTAAGTGAGGAGCAAAAATGAGAAAAAGAAGTCATCCAGGCAGAAGGCTGGAGAGGAGCGGGTGGCCGGGCGGGTGCTCAGGGGCCTGTGGAGAACATCGGGCTCATGCAGCTGCCAGGGCTGCGTTCCTGTGGCTGGGCCGGGGGTCTGAAGGGATCCCTGAGCCTCAGGGAATGTGCTCAGAACCATGAACGGTGCAGACCGTGACTTGCTGAGGGCTGTCATCTCGGCAACGCCAGGCAAGGAACACAGGCCGACAGCCAGCCTCCTACAGGGTTTTGGAGCCAGGCCAGCGAGGGCCCCACCTGCCAAGACAAGAGGGGCTGGCAAGGGGGACAAGAGGCAGCCAGGCCTGACATGTGAGGGACCCCTAGGTTCCACCAGGGCCCTGGAACCTTGACACTGCCCCACATCCCTTGCACTTGACCAGCCTCTGTCAACAACATGAGGGGAGCCGGACGTTAGAACACCCAGGCCCCTGGGGCTGTGACCTCCGTCACCGTCTCATGCACACATGTCGGCATTCAGCAGAGCCCTCCGCTCTCGTCCCTCCCCCTGCCATCCGCCCACTCCTGAAACCACGCAGCAAACACCAGGAAGGCTCACGAGGAGAGAAATTCGGCTACCTTTGTGGTACTACCTCTTCTAAGACCTGAAATTCGGGTATGGTTTTTTGGTTTTTTTTTTTTTTTTTTGACACGTTATTTGGAGGAGAGCGAGCAGCATGAGTGGGAGGCATTTTCTAGCAGACAGAGATGAGCTCTCAGGGTGGCTTTTTTTTAAAACACATCTCCAAGGAAAAGGTGTTGGGGGAGGTGCGGGGGGAAGGACAGAGAGCCTGGACAGACCGGGGACACAGGCTCGAAGCTGGGCTAGGGCTAGCGTCCTGACGTCACAGGCACCCTGCAGGCTCCTGGTCTGCCTCCAGGGCTACTCTACCCCCCACCCCAAGTCAGCCAGGTCCGCTGGGTGGAGAGGCCATTGAGAAGGGCCGAAGCTCGTGCTGTTCTCACAAGGCCCAAGGTCTCACTACCTGGGCGGGGTGGGGGGTATGTGAAGAGAGGCTCTTTGCCTCAGACCTGTGGCTGGGCCTTCAGGGAGTCCACAGGCGCCCCTAAATTTACATGCAAAAGGTGGGTGTCTGTGAGCACTGCTCTGGGGAAGGGAGGGCCTGTAGGTTTGGTCCAATTCTGAAACTGGATGCCAGAGATCTCCTGAGATGCCAGAAACATTCAGAGAACGAACAGCATTCGGTTGGGGTTCTGAGGCTGACCGCTGGAAGCCCGGGGCACCAGAGAAAATAAAATGAGATAAAGAGAAGGCAGAGAGAGAGAACACAGGGCCCAAGTTACAGCCAGAAACGGTCTTGCTTGAACACGCATACACGTTTTGCAACAGCATTTCTGAGCCGGGTGACCGGCAAGGGGCTGCTTGCAACCCGGTGCTGAGGCTGGGGAGGAGCTGGCTGGTTGGGCTACAGGGGAGCGCCTCTCACCGGCTCCCCCTTCTGGAACAGTGTGGTGGGGGGGAGGCCCACCCCACACCTGTGCCTGCTCCCGCCACAAGGAGCATGGGGACAGGGAGACAGGGAGAGGCTGCAAGTTCCTCCGGAGGACAGGCTCTCTCAGTGGCTGTTCTGGTGCTACAGGGCTGTCAGCAAGGCACGGCCCCTGGAGCAGCAGCAGGGGGCAGAAGATCAACGCCCCCACCCCCAGCAGCAACATGGATTCATGGGGTTAAGGCCCCCTCACTCCTGCTCCTGGCTCGGGGACAAGCGGCAAGCTGCCAGTGAACACCCCGGGGAGCACTGGCACCCGGGACATAACCGGCTTATCTCCAGGTACCAGGTCCCTGAGGAGTAGCTACAGCACCCCTGGATGAGATCCAGCCCAGGGCGGGGGGTGCTGTAGTCCAGAGCAGGGAAGGTGCTCGCTTAGGCTCACTGGGAGTCGTGCAACCCAGGGCCTTCGCCCTACCTGCTGGGCTCCAGCAGCCTCTGGGTCTGGCTGCTGGTTCCCACATCAAGCCTGGGACTCAGCCCTCCTGGGTATAATGGGGGCAGATGGCAAAGGCCCCCAGGGAAGTGGCCTGGGTTAAAGCAAGCTCTGGCCATGTCTGGTTCGCAGGAGATACCCAGTAGCGTGTGCACGCAGCCCCGGGCCTGGCTCTTGGGTGGCTGGGGTTAGAGACCTCCCAGGCTGAGTCCCTCCACCGTAGCAGGCAGAGGCTGGGACCCCGGGAAGCACCCACAGCCAGGGGCATCGCGGCCCCACCCCTGGCCACCCAGGGGGCAGCAGGCAGCCCCGGTCCACCATTCCAGGCAGACTGGCAGACACAGGGCATGCTGACAGCCGCCAAGTCCGCTCCTCCATCCTGGCCAGCTCTGGCCGGCCTTCTGTGTGGGCTGGGTGCCAGCGGCCTCTCGCGGGGGCGGCGGGAGTGGGCCTCCAGGACTCCTGGAGGTGCTGACACAGGATAGAAGCCTTCAGGGAGGAAGGCCCCAGGGAGCTGGCTACCTGCTTGGGGCAGTCCAGTGGGGATCTGAGCGGGCCCTCTGGCTCTGTTTTATAAGCCACGAAGCCACGGGGAGGAGGCCGGGGGAGGCTGGGCCTCTGATGGGAGCCAAGGGCCACCCCACACCAGACATCTGCTACACACCAGGTGCTGGGCTGGCTGAGCCTGTGCTTCTCACATGTGGCCTCTGCCTTGCCAGACAAGGAAACGGAGGCCCAAAAGATGAGGTGACTGCCAGCCTGAGGTCACAGGGAAAGGGGCTGGGTCCAGACTCGGGAGCATGCCGAGCCCCACGTCGCATGAGCCATTACCCAGGCGGGGAGTCAGCGAGGCTACGGTGCAGGGTCACTACTCCGGGGCCCCTCCCTGCTCAGCACCAAGAACCCAGCGCTCTGGCCAAGGCACCCATTCCAGGCCGTGCCCAGATGAGGCTCCCCTCCTCGTCACTGCTCCTCTTGCTGCCGGAAAGGTCCTTCCCACCCCAAACCCACCTCTGCCCCACCACCACACTCAGCATCCAGGCAGCAAACTGCACTTGCTGATCCCTGGAGAAACCAAGTTGGCCTCTGGGCCTCACGATGGCCACGTTAGCATACCCAACGACTGCTGCCTTCCCACTCTTGTGGCACAGCTCCTGAGGCGGGGCGCCAACCCTGGCCTGAGCCCCAGCACCCAGCCCACCCCTTGCAGAGCCCTGCCTCTGGCTGGAGAAGCTCAGATCAAAAGCCACCTGAGGCCCAAGGACGCAACATCACAGATGCAACATCGTGGAGCCGGGTGGGGGCCCGTCCAAGGGAAGCGCTGGCCTTTGTTTGCACTTGACTCCTGCCCCCAGAGACCTGTCCTTCCAGTCACTCTGGAGCAGCAGCTGACCATCACACAGGCCTAGGGTGACAGCTCTAGGAAGACCAGTTCCTCAGGGAGCAGAGGGAAGGCTGACGGTGATGGCGAGGGGTGGGGCAGGGAATGGGACAGACGTCCCTGGGTGATTCAAGGCTGCCCTAGGTCCTCCTCACATCACCCACACGGCCAGCTGTGGCTCAACCCCGCCACAAGGCCTTCCCTCCAGTCCTTGCTGAGCCTGGGCCCACCATGTGACCCCTCACGCCAACCTCTGGGAGACCCCCAGGTACACAGCAGAGACTGGTCAAGTCTGGGGACACAGAGACACTACTTGGTCTATCGAGACACCCGATCCCCGCCTAGAAACGACAGGTTCCTGGTGGCCGTAGTGGATCGGCCAGCAAGTCCCCCACACGGGGGTAGGAACCAGCGCTCACTGAGCCTCGCAGGCACCTCGAAGCCCAGCTGCAAACTGTTCTCTCCTGGGAAGGGCTGGTCTTTGTTCCAAGATGAGGCATCTTTTTTTTTTTTCTTTCCCTTAAAACATTCACGTATTCCCTATTCTCTTCTGAGAGAACAGTAGCAATAGATGGTCACCCAAAAAAAGCATCTTGGCTCGCTTAAATTAAAAAGTTAGCAACCTGTGTCTGGCACTGAGATGAAAAACAGAAATTAAAATTCCAGCTTCCCGAGACCCAAAATTCTGGTCCCCACTGGGCTGTGCTCCTGTGTCGGGACGAACCCAGTGGGACAAGTGGTTTTCTTGCCGTGAGTCAGTCCCAAAGCGGGCTTCTCTCCCCAGCACGCCCTAGTTTTAAGTAACTTGTTCTCTGGCAACTCCCATCTTGGGCTCTGCTCTGATTTCCCCCCCAGGGGGTAGGGAAGCCAGGTTAGGATAATTTCCGCTCCTTTTTCGGCAGCAACTCCTACCTGGCTGGTCTCAGAACCCCCTCCCACCCCCCTTCTGCATGTTAATTCTGACACCAGAACAGATTTTCCTCTCTCCTTGGCATGCGGTGGGTCTGCGGTGTAACTCCCACTCCCAAATGCTCCAGGCTCCAGGAGGGAAGCATCAGCTGCGCGCACAAAGCAGCAGGGGGAGGCGGAGGCTTGGAGCGGGATGCAAATGCCAGCCGGAAGGGAGCCAATCATGAAGTTCAAGCGCAAGTATCTCCCTGCCGGCCCTGGGCCGGACACCTGAGGACTTCTTGGGAGAGGGCTTCGCCGGGCCCCAGGGACCCGCAGAGGCTCACCTTGGGGGTCGGCCTTCTTGAATGCGTTGCCGGCATCCACGAAGCAGGTGGCCGCGTCGTGTTTGCTCTGGAGCTGCAGGTGCAGCTGGGCTGCCTGGCAGAAAGCATTTCCGGCAGCTGGAACAGGAGAGAGCGTGCGCAGCCTGAGTGGGGCTCTGCCCGTCAGAAGCCGCCCTGACGATGCCCCCCACAACCCTGTCCCCCTGGGAGGAGGGGGGCTCCAGATTGGCCCTGGGGGAGTGGAGGTGAAGGCCTTGACCTCAGGCTTCCTGACCCTAGACAGGGCTGAGGCTCCTGAAGGCCTTGACGTGGACAAGGAGGGAGGAGGAAGCGGCCCCCTGGGGGTGGCCCCTAAGCCCTGTGTATATAGAGAGAGAGCCAGGTGGGGGCCCGCTATGATCCCACAGCCTGAATCCCAGCCTCTGGCAGTATTTCCAGGGCCACCTGGTTCTAAAGATCTGAGGAGAAGGCCAATGGGGCTGAGAGCTACGCAGGAAACAAAAACTATCCCCAGCTGACCCCAGCAGTGGCCCCGGGGGACAGCGGGAAATCAGGTGCAGGGGACAAGTGCTCCCGGGGCAGGGGCGGTGCAGACACCACCGGAGGCCCAGTCTGTCTTGTCCCTGGCTGCATGTGGTCTTCCTGCGCTGCTCCCAAGCCACTGCAGTCACCTGTGACTCCTAAGCTGCCTGGCGGTTTGCTGGAAACAATGGCATCGCTTCTCCTATGGGGCTGGAGAGCAGGGGTGGGGGGTGGGAGTGTCCTGACTGGAAGCTCCAATGCCCACTACTGTCTTCCTCTGGCCACATCGGAATCATAGACTTCCAAGCGGGAAGGGGACAGGAGGGCCTGACCCATCCTGGGACATCGGAGCAGCAAGAAAGACAAATGCAGCCCAGTTCCCATCATGTAGGATATATTATCTTTAAAGGCTCAAACGTGAGTGCAAAATTTCCAGAAAAGCAGTATCATAGGGAGAAAAATGAAACAGAGCCCAGGATTTTTTTGACTAGTTAGGGGTGGGGAGGAAGCAACACGTTTTAGGGGCAAAGCGACACCTATGCGAATCGAGAAGTAAATATTCCTTCTCTGATGGCACCTCGTTAGCTTGGGAGCAGAAACTATATAGGGCGTGTGGCTCTGTGCACAATATATCTGGTGAAAGCTCAGGAAAAACCCTTCTAGTTTCCAGGAAACCAAAGGTGTGCTCAGGAAATGAGGCGACTCCGTCTCACCCCAGGCCTCCACACCTCTGCCTCCAGGGTCCCATGCCAGGCTGTGTCTCCTTCTGGTCAGAAAGTTCCTCCCAGGGTCCCAAACCTGTCTTTGCCCAATTTCCTGGATTCAGTCTTACTGGGGCTGGAGGCCACATCCCGGAACTGGCCCGATGAGCTCCACGCCACGCCAGATTCTCCAAGCTCTCCTCCAGGCCCTCAGGCGGCTCCTGGCCACCTCTTCTGGTCTCTCCCACCTCTAGGAGCCCCTGCCTGCCTGCCTGCCCACCCCACCTCGGCTCCGTGGAACCCGCCAAGAGCCAGCCCTGCCGGAGCCAGACCACAGCCCCACAGCCAAGTCAGAGGAGTCGTAACTCTGGGCTCGTTCCGCCTGCCAACACAGGTCGTGAGCATCCCCGGAGGTGTGGGAGCTGGGACACCCTCCCCCCAAGGATGGAGGCCCTTGCAGCAGTGTGCGACACTGTCACAGTGTGTCCTCCCCCAGTCGGAGCGAGAGCACACGGGAGGCTGTGCCGGGCACCTTGTGGCCGCTCCGGAAGTTTGCTAGTCTGCGGACCAGAGTCCTGTGAGCACTTCAGCTTCCACCCCAAGGCGGGGCAGGGGCAGTGCTCACAGCTGCAACAGATGGTGCCTGGGGTCACACGGCCGGCTCCAGCTGTGCCACAAACCTCAGTCCCTCCGGCTGCGGAGGTCCTGAAGCTGCAAAGAGGCCGGCCGAGCACCGCACTCCAGAATCGGAGCTCTGCCTTCTGAATTCTGGCTCTCAGTCCCTCACTAGGGGCACCACCTGAGGCCTCGGGGCTGAGTCAAGCCTCGGTTTCCCACCACGGGGAAGTTAGAGGCAGCGCCCCTCACAGAGCTGCCCTGCCAGTTCCATTCAACACGCATGCTCGGCACCTAGGGGTGCCCTCAATAAATGGCCGATGGTTAAGGTGACTAATGGACCGCTGGAACGTTTCCTCAGGCCTAGAAAGCACTAGGGAGGAGGTTCCGGGGCAAACTGGACATTCTGGGTTTAAGGAGAAAGCCCTCCAAGAGCTACCCGGATTCAATAATGTATTATCCCTATAGTCCTCTTGCCAAGGCCCCGTGGCCCAAGTAAAAGAACCCGGGGGCTCAAAGTGACCCGAAGGTAGGCCAATGGGTTTCCGGTGCCACAGATGGCAGAGAGAGATGGGGAGGGGGTGGTGAGGGTTGAGCCCCGGAGCCAGGCCCTCAGGACTGGAAGCTGAGGGAAAGGAGAAGAAAGGAGCATGAAGGGTTCTGCAGAGATCACATACCACTCCAGTTTTTGGCCATTTTGAACATGTTCGCTGCTCTGGTGTAGATCTCGCATGCTTCCTCTATTTTGGATGAGCCTCTGGGGAAAGAAGGAAAAGGAGATGAGACGCACGAGTCAGGCAGTGAGCAGCAGCCCGCATTCTGTCCTGGGGACGGTGGGTACCTGCACTCCCTACCCCCATAAGGCCCCTGTGAAGCCCTCTGCAGCCCAGGCCTCTGCTGATGGCTTAGGGGAGACCGAGCCCATGGTCCCCGCTCCCCCTGCACAAAGGCACACTCACTGCAGGTGCCTGGGCAGCCAGGGGAGCCGAGGTTGTCATCACACGGCAGGGGTAGGCTGGGGAGGGGGAAGACTTCCCAGCCTTCCTGTAAGGCCAGCCTCTGATGGCCTCTTCCACTTCTGTTCATTGAACGCTGGTTCCCAGGCTCTACGCAAACTACCCCCCCACCCCACCCCACCAACACATCGCAAAGCATTCTCGGGGAGGAGCCCACTCTGGACACCTTGTCTATCCCCCAATGCCTCAAGCCCATGCCTTACTCGCTGCAGGTGTTCTGGGAAGACCTCCCAACCCTACGTGTGTGCCATTACTATTTCAGGTAGGAGCAGATAATACACAGAAAACCAGTCACTGCCTTTCCTCTCTTAAGGTGGGGTCTACAGGACTGGGGGGGCCAGGTGTGAGAGACAAGATTTCACACGCTCCTCCTTTGTACTGCTTGAATTTTCTTATCTTCTGCCCATTTTATCTGCTAAAACGTATTTATATAGAACACAGAAAAGATATATATAAATCGTTTTAAATATCAGGATTTACATTTGGTTCTGTGGTCCAGCAATGAGTTACATTTCTAGCACTCTACCCCAAAAAAACTAATCAGAGAAGGTGCAAGGATGTTCAGTGCAGAATTAATTAAAATGACAAAACCACCTTCGAAGACCTTCTTGTGCCAGAGCAGGGGTCTGAGAGATATACAGAGGTACATCTGAAAAAAAAAAATCAAATAAAGAGCACTCCGCTGGGGCAGCTTTACTCCGCCCTCCTGATCTCCAAGCTGTGCACTGGAAGTCTGTCCGGAATTGGGGGCGCCCTTCATGTGTACCCTGTGAGTCCCCACCATATTTCTGTCCACCTCCAAGAATGCAACGCCGCCTTGGCTCATGAGGTCTGTGGTCTCTGCAACTGTCCAAATTCCCATGCCCACATCCACCAGTAGAAAACACCCCACACACCGAGTTCCACCAAATGGATTTCAGATTCTCTCTTCGCTGACATCAATGTTTTGTGTTAAATGAAGAAAAAAGAGAGGTATTTTCTAACAGAAAGCCACACAAGGGCACCTGGGTGGCTCAGTGGGTTAAGCCACTGCCTTCGGCTCAGGTCATGATCTCAGGGTCCTGGGATCGAGTCCTGCATCAGGCTCTCTGCTCAGCAGGGATCCTGCTTCCTCCTCTCTCTCTCTCTGCCTGCCTCTCTGCCTACTGTGATCTCTCTCTGTCAAATAAATAAATAAAATCTTTAAAAAAAAAAAAAAAAAAGAAAGCCACACAAATCAGCCTTCCTGTCCTCCCCCCAACACCTGTGTTCACTGGCCCTGGAAACCAGCCAGCCCCCCGCTATGGTTATGGAGGGCCTCCGGGGTAATTCTGGAAGCTGTGTTCATAGGGCTCCTTCCTTCGGTCCCTTCCTTTGCATCACAGGAGCGGATGGTTACCATGATCACAACAGACCCCCCCTAGCCACCTTCTGGGAAGATTTCACTCAGTGGGTCTGGGTGGGGCCTGGAGTCAGGCTTTTTTACACAGTGGGCCGAGGGGATTTGGAGAGCTCAAGTGAGTTCGGGAGGAAAAAGCTGATCTATACCCATGGCTCACTCTTCTCTCTGGGAGTCAGGCTGTTTCCGTTGGTAATATGCCCCCCGCTCCAGGGCAGGCTAGCTGGCTGGCGAGGACTGGAATCCCGGCCTCCAGGATCTACATCCCAGAAGGTAAAGTTCTTCTTTGGATGAAAAGTCTCTACCTTCCAGAGTTATGCTGATGCCGTCTTCCCTAGCCTCTGCTGTTCCATAGGAAGCGGCCCCGCGGAGTAATGCATGCCTGTGCTCACTCTGCTGGGTCTCACGGTCTTCCCAGGCCAGCTTCACCCCAGCAGGGCCGACACACCTTGGGCTCGGGGCTCCTGCTTGGAGTGACTTCTGTAGAACCTACTACTGGCCTGGGAGAAAAGAGGAACTTTCACCGGCAGTACGGGACCTTTGGGGCCTGGCTACAAAATCCTCTGGGGGACCTTCTCTAGAACGATCTCTGACTTAAAGTAGATGGATGCGCTCACAGACCAAAATCGGGTCTCCCCGTGCCGAGCTCCTCCTTCCCTTCTTTGTGAGAACAATGAAGCCCTATCCAGATTCAGCCAGTCTCTGAAAAAAACTCAGGCTCCATGAGCAGAAACAGCTCGACCCACTGAGGGGCCCAAAGAGGGGTGACCAACAATGGACAGGGTCAGCCCCAGCTGGTGTGTTTCAGCTCAGTGGGACAGAGAGAACACAGCACACAAAGGCCGGCAGCTGCCAGGCTGAAATTTCTGTGATCACAGGCCAGCCCTGCACCAGGTCAATGATTCTAACTGCAGAGTAGGAAAACCAGAGGGATTAATGTCCGCTCAGGCCTGCCTCCTCCCTCCTCTCAGGACCTGGGTCCTGGCCATTTCCATGCCAGACGATGACAGGGGAATCTCTGGGATTCCATCATCTTCTTTAAGAGATGGAAGTGGAATTCCCAGAGGGGACAAATGACTTGCCTTGGGTCACTGGCAGATCCTGAAACAGAAGCCCTTCCCATAGCCACTGACTCACCTGGGGAACAAATCTGAGCATTCTCTATGTGCCAGACACTCGCAGGTATTAACAGTAAACCAAGGAGAAGGACCTGGCCCTCGGTAAACAGGAAATCAGCAAGACGATTTCAGACTGAGTAAGCCCTGGAGGGACTGGGGGAGGAGGGGGCCTCTATGCACGGGCAGATCATGGCCACTGCTGTGAGGACGGGAAGTTCAAGCTCAGTCCCCAAAGATGACTAAGGAGCTACCAACAGAAAGAGGGAAGACCATTCGAGAGAGCGGTCACAGCATGTGCAAAGCCCCTAGGACAGAAACAGGCACAGCCAGTTCCAGGAACAGCAGCGGGCCAGGCTGGCCATGGTGCAGGGAGGGCGGAGAGGCAGGTGGGGAACCCCCATACAGGAGGCCGGGGGAAGGGGTGAGGCCCTATTTATATAACATGACAGGGAGGTTTCTGGCAGGGAGAGTGACCAGAAGGAAGAAGTCTGCGCAAGCACTCTACCAAGGGGCTGCCCTGCAGGATGAGGCTATAGCTGACTACAGGACTTCTCCCCCAGGTCAGGGTAGCTCTTGGAGCACCCATGAAGCGCGGTGAACTCCCTTCTGGGAAGAAACCAGCCCTCCTCCAGTGCCTCCTGCAGGAGATCCAGAAAAGCTAGTTGGGCCTGCCCCTCCTGAAGAGCCCAGTGGCCGCACCAGTGACAGCTGACAGTCCCTCCCCCACAGACCTCCCCCGAGCTGCCTCTGCTTGGCCCTCCCTATCCCGCAGCTCGGCTCCGAGTCACGCCGGGAATAGAGGGAACTGGTTTGGGCTGGCCTGCTGCAGGGCTGTCTATAATTACCCACTCAGCTCTGCTTTCTGCCCCCTCCCCGGGTGGAGGAAGCAGCCTCAGGGCTCCCAGGCACAGCCACCAACCTCCGGCGACTGCCATATGGAGAGGCGCGTGCGGTGCCAGCGATGCACAGACGGTCCAGTGGGCCCCAGGCCTGGTGGAGGGGGGTCTGCAGGGCAGAGCCGCAGCCTCCCTCGCTCCTTCCTCCACCCCCTGGGCACTTCCTGGCTCCCAGAAACATGCCACCCGGCCCACCGGCACTCTCCCAAGGGCTGCAAAGGGCAGGCCGGATGGAGTAACTCCCACTGCAGGTCCTCGGGCAGCCCTGGGCCTCCTGTGTGTCCAGAGGGCCACAGCCACCGCCCCTCGGTCCTGTCCTTGTCCTCAATTGGCTCTGCTTCTCCAGGCAGTGTCCTGGATGGGCAAGAAGGGACCCCAGGGCCCATCCCACCCTTACTGTGTCTCACGGTTTATACACCCCTATCACGTGACTAGAACTGCTTGCTAGGAGTGCCGAGTTCCTGACAGCGAAGCCCTGGCTGTCACCTCTGCTCCACCAAGGAGGAAGCTGGGTCTTGGAAGAGTTGGGGGGCCAGCTCATGCTCACACTGCCAGAAAGTGGCAAGGCCCAGAACTAGGACCCAGGCCTGGAGATCAAGTCCTGCCTTGCTTCTCACTCAGTGATCTGGAGGCTTCCTTCCCCACGTCCAAGGGTCTTCTGGAAAATGAGAAGGGGACCATGGTCCCCACCTGCTCCAGAGTAAACAGCCAACACTGGGCCAATCTCCCTCACCCGACAGGCAGACGCTGCTCTCTGCTGGAGCCACACAGAGCTGCCTCTAGGCAAGGGAGAGAGGCAGTAACCAGGCCCCCCACAGGGGCCCCCATCAGGGCTGCAAGTGGAAGGAACAGCAGAGAACACGAAGGACCACCTGGCACAGCGAGTGGGCAGCCACCAGCCCTGTTCCTCTGCTGACAACACTGAGCTGTCAGAGCACCGCGGAATCCCTGGCCATCCCCTCCCGCCCCCCTTTGTGAGGCTAAGCTCTTCACCGCCACAGCTCCCACCCCCTACTGGGCTCAGCAGTGCCCCCCCCCCCACCTACCCCATGGGTATGAGCTCCTGCGGGGCAGGGCCTGGGCCCCCAGAGTGCACACACAGGTCCCGGCAACAATGAAAGGATAAAGTTACATGCTAATTGCTGCACTCTGCAACCACCTCAGGTTGCTCTTGTGACATGTCTGTAATGGGCAACAAGCAGAAACAGAATGGACTTGGGGGCCAAGGGACCTGGGCTGAGCCCAGTTTCAGGCACCGTGATAGCGGCGTGACCTTGGGTTAGCAACAGCGGAGCCTCAGTTGCTTTATCTGTAGAACAGAGGCAAGGAACCCAATCTGAGAAGCGGCCCTGTGGGGATCAGAGAGAACAGAAGCGCCCAGCCTGGCACAAAGGGCAGAGCTAGGGCAGGTGCTCAAACGGCTGCTATTCTGTGAAGGAGGAGAAAAGTGCTCAGAGGGCTGCCAGCCACCTGGCAAGGGGAATTCTAGAGTCACGAGGGGGTGGTAGAAAAAATCGGGGACTGCAGCAAGGCCTGGACTCAAACACAGAACCTTCTGTGACCCTGGTGGGGGGTGGGGGTGGGAGACACTGTACCTGACGGGGCCACTGGAGGCTCTTGCAATCTCACGGGCAGTACCTGGGAGAGTGCCCGCCACATGGCAGGTGCTCAGCCTGGCTCTTATCGGCACTGGCAGAGAGAGCACGTTCTAGAAATGTTTACCTATTTCCAATCTCAGTGTGAGCTTAACCTCCTCTGCCCCCCAGGTTGGCAAAGGGCACCCACTCTGATTTCCACAGAGCCCCGAGGCCTCCAACGTCCCCACCCCTCCTTCCTACATCCTGCTGACCAAGCTTATTTCTGGGCCACCGCCTTCCTGACCATAAGCTCGGTGGCAGGGGTCAAGCCTGTGCACAGTGGGATGGGTACTCCTCTAGCTCTGCTATGGATGCATCTGCACCCCGACAAGATGACTTCACCGTGGCCCAGGAATTGAACGTATTTCCTTGCCTTAACAGACATTTCCGAAAGACCTTGGCCTCTCTGCTGTCCCATCCCAAACAGGAGCACTGAAGTTCTGTATAGCCAGGTGGCAAGGTCCCCTCCATCTTGACAGGCAGAACCCTGGGACCACCGCAAAATGACAGCCGGGGTACCCCAGACCCTGCATCCCTTAGGGAAGGACTCCACTCTGAGACTGGACAAGGGACCCCCAAGTTTTCGGCCGTGGAGCCCAGCAGCTGGCAGGGAGCTCTGTCACCGCAGTACCTGCTGGACACAGGCAGGCCGGGCCGTGGGCAGGCTCTACAGGCAGAAAGGCTGTCCAAGGCATGGCCAGAAGCTGAGGTTCCTACACCGGGCTGGGCTAAGGGCCCACCCACCTGACCTGGGCACCCACTCTTCCTCTACACAAACCAGCCTCCAGGGCTCCTGGGGAGTGCTGGGGCCTATAGGCAGTTTAAACAGGAACTGATTGGTCCACACTCTGTCTTCAGGAACCTGCTCTTGGTCTGCGCAACCTGCTACCATTCCTATTTCCCTGGCGCCTCCTGCCCAACTTGCAGTAACAGTATTAATAACAGCGAGTACTTAAACATTCACCAGGGCCAGGCGCTGTGTGCTCACCACAGAGCATGTTCCCAGTTACTGTTTAGGACCATCCCGTGAAGTAGGTATTACTATGATTTTCCATTCACAGACAGAGAAACTTCCTATCAACACTGGTATCCCAGTGGAAAAGAAGTTTTTGTCTTGGATTTCAGTTGGTGGGAGCAGGGGGACGAGGGTGGAGTTGTCAGGGATGAGGACAAGCCCCAGGGAACACAACCACCATTTAGAGCTTGCACCATTCCCGAGGGGGCACAGTGGTGAAGTTTCTGGACCCATCTGAAGCCCTGGGGCGGGAAGGAGGAGAAAGCGTGCTTCCCCTCCCCTTTCCGGTGGTTTCACTGTGCTTTACTCAGGAACTCTCCATCTTTTTGCTTCCAGAGAGCCGCCTGGGTTGCCCCCTCCTCATTCCCCACAGCTCCCTGTCCCAGGTGCACCTCTGGCTGGGGGCCTGAAGGAGGAGGGAGCCAGAGGGAAGGGACACAAGGAGCTCCGATCTGCTAACTGGATCTGCTAACTGGCTGATACCGCCTCCCTCCTCTCTCGTGGGCTGCTGGTGCCCCAAAGCCCTCTAGTGTCCAGGAGCCCAGGAACAGGGAAGAACACAGAAGGCCTTGACATCCAAGGATATGGGGCTGGCCCTGAATCCCGGTTGGGCGCTATCCCACTTGGCACTCTGATGTGACCAGAGGACTCTCAGTCTGGAATGGTACCGCTGAGGTTTCTGAAAGAGGAGGAAAAACCACGAGGGACGAGCCGAGCCCCAGAATGCCTCCCGTGGTCCCCGAAGCCACAAGAAAAGGCAGCTGTGAAATGCTGAACACACGAAATCCCAGCTCCAGAGGGGAGGAGGTGCCAAGAGTGGCTGCTGGCCGAGAGGAGTGTCTGGGCTGACCTGTCGCTCTGACAGGCTCTGGTCAGTCCCTCTGCTCTCTACTCCCGCCTTGCCCACTCCCCTCTCAGCACCATCTCAACCGCTTTTGGAGCTGGAAGGGACTGGGAGGAATACACCGGCTCTCTCGAACGTTTGGAGAAAACTGCCATGGGAGGCAGGGAAGGAGGGAGAGTTACAGGGGTGAGAGCCCCCTCAGACACTGGAAAGTCTGTCAACATCCTCCCTAAGCGTAGGGTCCAGAAATGGGCACAACCCTCGGGGAGAAATGCGTGTGGCAATAAGATAGCTCTGGGATCAGACAGGCCCAGGTCTCCCACTTACTGAGGTCCAAGGCAAGTAAATCTGTCCATCTCCACAGGGATGTTGTGAGGATGCAACACAAGGACACAGGTGAAGTGCCTGACCCAGTCTGACTCAGAATCATAGAACTTAATAAATCTAATCCAGTATTATGACCGTCACGGCCTTTGCTCTCCCCCACACCAGCTGCTGCAGTCCTTTCTAAAAGGCCAATGAGAGCCCTCCCAGAGTGGCCCTGTTCTGGACTGAATGGGTCGCCTCAAGACTCATGTGTCAAGAACCCAACCTCCAAAATGATGGTATTAGGAGATGGGCGCCCTTGGGAAGTGATTAGGTCATGAGGCAAAGCCCTCCTGACTGGGACGAACACCTTTATGGGAGACTCCAGGATGCTAGCTCATCCCTTCCGTCACCCCTTCCACAATGAGAGAGCGCAGTGACAAGTTCCCTGTCCGGGCTCTCATCAGACACGAAATCTGCCAGCACCCAGATCCTGGACTTCCGGCCTCCAGACTGTCAGAAATAAATTTCTGTCAGAGATAAATTACCCCTTCTAGGGTACTTTGTCATAGAGGCCCAGACAGAGTAAGACGACCCCCATTAAAATCCTCAATGTTCTCCAGCACCTCGAGTCCACGCCTTTTCTCCAGCTCAGGCAGCTTTCTCTCAGGCGCCTCAACACACCTCAGACTTGGGCTCATCGCTCCCAGGATCACCGTAGCCCTAACCCCCCTGACCCCCATCATCCAGAGTTCACTGAAACCCACTGCGATGCGCCTTGGGAAGGTCAATCCGCCGGCCAGGTGTCAGTCCCGGCGCCCCCAGCCCCCGTGCCCATCAGGGAGCCTTCAGACAGGTTCTCCTAGAACTCCAAAAGACTCCTTGACCTGTCTGCTCTCCCAGGCCGGTCCCCTTGAGGGCCTCAGACCGTGTTGGCTCCGCGCAGGTTCTCCTCCAGCCCCTTGGCCCATCTTCAGCCCAGACGGTGTGGCCTCGGTTTGGGTGCCCTCAGCCCGGGGCCCTCCCAACACCGCAGACTGTCTCTCCTCCAACCGTGTTATCACTGCCGGGGTCAGCTGTCCTTAGCCTGTGTCGCCTCTGTTACTACCTCCTCCCGGAATGCCCTCCGTTCTCTAGGCTCGAGCCGTGCGACTCTAGCCGCCGCTTCAGGCCCTGACTCCTTCGTCCTCTCAGCGCAGGTCCCAGCCGACCCCTCCGCGCGGTTCTCACCCAAAGAGGCCCGAGAAGAAGGACTGCGAGTTCTTCACTTTGCGCTCCGCCTCAGCCAGCAGCGCCATCGCCTCCGCTTCTTTCCCGGAGTTGTCCATGACGGCCCCAAAGGTACTCAGCAAACGGCCCGACCCGGGCCCACGGGGGACTCAGCCGAGGCCCCGCCGCGGTAGACAGGTCGGGGAAGCTTAGACGGCTGCGTTGACGTCGCACCGGTGCGCGCCGCCCGCAGCTCGACACCATGTGACGTGCGCCGGCCAACCAGCGGACCGCTAAGGAGGGGCGAGCCCCACCGGCCACACCCCCGCCAGCAGCCGCACACCTCCCCGTGACTCAAGGCCGCCAATGAGCGACGCGATAATTCAACGCTTGCGCGTACTTCCGCGTAAGACTCTCCACTCTTCCTGGTGCGCTCCACGAAATCCCACGTGACTCGTCTAAGCCAGTCGTATTCCCCACCGTCCAAGACCCTGTCCGAGGTGCTTTTTTCTAGCTCCTGCTTCACCAATCACCAGCATTCCCCGGGTCGGTCCGTCCCTCCTCGCGGAACTTGAGCCCCCGTCAGCTGACCACTGACCCTCACGTGACAGCTCCCGGCCCTGGCCGGAAGATACGCCCCGCCTTCCTCCGGTTTTGACTGGTGTCCAGCGCGCTGCTCAGTCCCCGCCTTCGCCCCTTTTCTCGCGGGGCTCTACACTAGGAGAGGCGTCGGCGGTCAGGAAAGCGCTCTGCCTTTTCTTGCGCCCTCTGCTGACGGATACTGGAACTGGTTTGGGAAGGCCAGTAAAGTAACCAGACGGGGAAACAAAACTGAGCGAGGGCTCCCTGCATTCATTAAAAAAAAAAAAAAAAAAAAAAAAGGGCTGGAGAGAGCGTGTCAAAAATTCAGACACTCAGAGACTAGATCTTTAATACCATTCCCCAATAAAAGGAACCAGGACTCCTTGATAAGTGGCTGCTTTGAGTCTTGGGCAGGAAATTACACAGGATGAGCCTGGAGCATCTTGTAGTGCCAAAAAGGAAGTGTCTGTGTGAGAGAGACACACACACAAGTGGTAGGATATGTCAGAGACACAGGAGCCAACTGGAAGAGCTCCCAATGGCCAAAGCTGGAAGAATTTCAGCAACACATTAAACTAGTCCGGGATTGTCGTCCACTGTATAAAACGTCCCTGAGCCCACGCGGTATAAATGAACGAACGAACGAATAGACGGGGAGAATCGACAAACATTTTATGCAGAAGAGCTCTGCCTAGTTCGTGTGGACTCCTCCCTCCAGAACGTGGAGCTTGGCCCCTCACTCCTGCTTGTGGAGGTCCAGAGTGTGGTATGGGACGGGGATGGCAGGACTGTTTCCAGCGCAGAAACCCGAGAAACCCGGTCAGCCAGGTGGCTGGGGTTACCATCGATGGTGGTGAATCACACTGATAGAATGTGCTCTCAATACTGTGACATGAGTGGCACATCACTTCGGTGAAGGATGGCTCCTGACACGACCCTCTCCCCATCGAATCACAAACATCAGACAAACCCCAGCTGAGGCACATTCTTTGAAACACTTCACCAGGATGTCTCAACACTGACAAATTATTTAAAAATAAGGAAAGTCAGAGATACTGTCATCGCTAAGGGGAGTCTATGGAGACGTGTCCACTGTATGTAATCTGGTGTCCTAGGTGGGAACCTGAAACCAAAGATGTTAGGTAAAGACTAAGGAAATGTGAATAAAGTATGGGCTTTAGTTATTAATAACATGTCAGTGTTGGTTCGGTAATTGTAACTGACTGGGTGGCTCAGTCAGTTAAGCGTCTGACTCTTGGTTTCAGCTCAGGTCATGATCTCAGGGTTCTGTGATCCAGCCCCAGTTGGGCTCTGCACTCAGCAAGGAGTCTTCATGAAGAGTTCTCTCCCTCTCCCTCTGCCCCTCCCCCTGCTTAAGTTCACTCTGTCTCACATAAATAAATCTTTTAAAAAATAATGGGGGGGGCACCTGGGGGACTCAGTCGTTAGGCGTCTGCTGGACTCAGTCGTTAGGCGTCTGCCTTCGGCTCAGGTCACGATCCCTGCGTCCTGGGATCGAACCCCATATTGGGCTCCCTGCTGGGTGGGGAGCCTGCTTTTCCCTCTCCAGCTCCCCTGTGCTTGTATTTCCTCTCTCGCTCTGTCATAAATAAATTTAAAAAAAATAGGGGGACCTGGGTGTGAGGTATATGAGAATTCTCGGTACCATTTTCACAATCTTTCTGAAGAATCTAAAAATGATTCTACTATGAAATCTTCTTTAAAAAAGATTCAAGTTCCAGAGCCCTACCCCCTATCCAGAGCAATTCCAATTGTGAAAGTCGGTGGCAGGATTCAGGAATACGAATTTTCTTACAGGGCTCCCAGATGACTCAGACAACGCTGTTATTTGGGGGGGTGAGGGTGGGGTTTAGCTGAGGGGGAGTAGTTCACAAGAAACCTTGGCTCTGACATTCAGAGACTCTCTTGGAACACCTTCTTGCGGTGGCTGCTGTATTCTGACCACAGATCAGGCGGGGGTGGTGGTGGGGGGGGGTCTGGATTGCCACAGGCATTTTTGGTTCCTTGTCGGTCTGAGCGGGGCTATTATAAAAGCTCCAGTTTGTTTAACACTGTTAATTTCAGGGCGATTTGTTATGCAGCACCAGAGAACTAACAGACCATCACCCACCCGTTAGGTCAGGGTCTTTCATTTCCAGCAGCTGAGCTTGTCCTCCTGGGCAGGATGTAAACAGTGAGAGCAGGAGGGCGCTTTTAACAGCTGCTGCCCAGGTCCTGTGGTGCACCCTGCAGAAAGCGTTTACCTCTTCTCATTGAACCAGGACGTGGGGGCAGGTACTTTCCATCCCATTGTACAGACTGAGAACACGGAGGCTAAAACAGGGAAAGTGACTTGTCCAAGGTCACAAAGAAAGACAAGTCAGGCTGTAAATTCTGGCGCCAAGGAATTCCGGCGCCTGAGCCCTGTCCCTTAACCACAAGGGTCCTCAGTGCTTTAAACTCAACTTGCTCCTCTGCTCCCACTCCAGTCCTGGCTTTAAGATTGATTTAGCCACACTGTGGCCCCCTGGGATGGCTCCTGATACCGCCCTCTGCCCGCATCCCCCTAACCCCATCCCTCAGTCCCTCTGAATGCAGCACCCGCTCTGCTCTGACACAATCGCACCTCGAGGCAATCAGTCCTCTGAGGAATCCCTGCTCTTCCCTGTCTGACTTACTGACATCCACTCAGGCGCCAAACCCCAGAGCTGCCACGTCAGCCCTGACCTCTCCCTTACCACCTCTCCCTGGGAGGGGACCCGCCAGCAAGGTGGAGTCTTCCCCCAAGATGCTTCCCTACTCCCCAAATTTCTGTCTCTCTTCAGCCCAGGCCACCGTCGCACCTTCTCACCACCGTGTCTACTGTCTATGCTTGCCCTCTTGCCTCCTACAAGCTCCACAAAGCAGCTGGGGGACCTTAGACCATCCTCCACTCGCCCCTGTGCCAGGGCGCTCAGCTGTGCTACAGCCTGGAACCCAGACCATGGCCCCAGCAGCCTCCTCGGTGTGGCCTTCCCTGGCTGGCCACCGTCTGCCACTTCCCAGACACGGCCTAGGACTTGGCCCCCCCCACTTTATTTTCTTCATGTCACCCTATGGTAGACACACTGTCTCCCTGCCCAGTAGCCCTCTCTGTGTCCCCTTCTTTTTCTGGCAAACCAAATTCCAGTTTTGACCTGGTGGTAACAAACTTGAGGGATAACACTGGGTTCCACCGGTTCCTGGAGACACAGCCGGAGTGTCCGGGAAAACCGTGGCTGTCTTCCTTCCAGCTGTCAGGGATCCGTGGATAAAGGGCAGGTGCTACAGTTAGCCAGCAGGACAAAAGAGGCATCCTGCCGGGGGCTGCTACCAGCTCTCCTGGCTCTTCCGAAGGGACAGGAGGAAGGGACGGAGAGGGCCATGTTCTTTTACCCCGCAGCCTCCAGAGGTCTGGGTGTTAGAGTAGAAAGAGGTGATTGCTGTGGCAGGCCCCCTGTGGGTGCTCCTGACCTCACAGCTGAGCCCCAGGGGGGCCACCACCCATCCCTGCACCAGAGCCTTCGTGTCCCTCCACATCCCATATCCCCTTTCCATTCCTTTATCACCGCGACTCTCCCACTCTGACGAAGGAAGAAGCTCTGCAAGGAGAGGGGCTCTGTTTCTCCTGCGTCCCTGTAGCCCCACTGCACAGATTGGGCTCCCTGGGGCTTACACTCTACGGTGGGCACTTGCTAAATTCTGGCTGAGCGCATGGGGCCCCTGGCTTCTCTCCTTCGGGATCGGGGTTCCCCTGA
Organism: Mustela putorius furo; assembly: GCF_011764305.1. Lineage (NCBI taxonomy): Eukaryota > Metazoa > Chordata > Mammalia > Carnivora > Mustelidae > Mustela > Mustela putorius. Next base: position 12,176,798 of record NW_025421310.1, on the reverse strand, counting down.
CTCATCTCCGTGGCTCCAGCGAGTAGCAGGGGCTCAAACGCCTTTGTCGGATCAACAGGCCAGGGAAGCCAGGAGACAGCTGCTCAAGAACCCAATTTAATAAGATTTACAAGTCGACACGTACAAAAAAAACCTAACAATGTACAAGTCATTGCAAGACTAGGGACTGAATCTGGAACGCAGAGACTCCCCCGGTGAGGAGGCCCCACATGTTGGAGATCTGAAGGTATCTTCCCACTGATTCTCTACGTCTTGGCCTTATCGAACAAATGTAACCAAACCCCAAAACTGAGGCGAAGATTTAAGAGCTACCCAGATCTACCTCGTTCCCTCCCCAAGCCTCCCTGCTCTCCAAGGAGTGGAACTGAAAGAAAGGGAGAGACTAATTAAAACCTAAAGAGAACAGAGCCTCTGGCATCAGCCGACAGTGGTCTGAGGACCGGGAGCTCCTCCTGCCGACTTCTAGCCAAATCCCCGCCATGTTTCCGAGCAGGGCTGACCAGGGAGGGACAGTAAGGATCGGGGGGAGGCAGAAGGGTGCCCCAAACACCCTGGAGAGGCCGAGGGCATAGTTGACAAGGCTGGAGGCCCCCATCCAGACTTGCGGCCTCGCCCCAGCCCCCGCCCCCGCCCCAATCACCACTGCAGGGGGCCAATGTCAGCCCCTATCTCCTCTTCCTCCTCCTCTTCCTCCTTCAGCTGGAAGGGCTTCACGGGCCACTTCACCCTGACGATGGGCTCCACATGGTCCTGAAGCCGGTGGCGCTTCATGTGGGCATTTCGACTCTTGATTTTGTCGAACACCCTGAGGAGTCACCAGAATGACACAGGTCAGAGCGGGGTTCAGGGGGCAGGTGGCTCAAGGGCAGCTGCCGTGGGGGGGGGTGGGGAGAAAGGGGGTGGGGACAGGAGTAGCACCTCTCACATTCTCTGCAGGGAAAGACACCCTGGCCCTCCACACTCCCCGGTGGCTCTGGGGTCCGCTTGGGGCCGGCATTCGGACTGGAGTTGAGAATGGACTCCCTCCTGTAACTCTTGGTCTTGATCTTGAACTCAGGGGTAGGACGGTGGCTGGGTCTCTCCCGAGGGCTGCAAGTGACCTGCAGAGGGGCAGAAACGACAATGGAAGGGTGCCAACCCTCCACGCTTCTCAGGGATCCGCTTGGCCTGGCAGGGAAGCCCTTCCCAGCGGGGGCCCTTCCCCCTTCCCCCTTCCCTGACTTGGACGGGCAGCGGCATCCCAATCTGGGCCAAACTCCAGCCCCACCTCCCCCCGGACCGTCTACCTTTGCTTCTGTCCTGTCTGCCTCATCTGTCTCTCTCTTGACCCTCTTTTCCAGTCCTGGGGCTCGACCACAATCAAACTTGATCATTTTTTTCCAGATGTAATAATACTCCACACACTGGGCCACAGTCTTTGTTTGGATCTAGCAAGGGAAAACAGAAGGCGGCTGTGGACAACACCCCATGAGCAGCCTCGAGTGTTGCCATGATGCCCTGAATACCTTCCCCATGAGGCCACTTTTGGAAAGCTTTCCTGAAATGTCCCTCTGCATGGCCTGGCGTGCCCCTTTGGAGCAAGGAGCAGAGAATCACAAGTCCTTGCAGGTGGCAAGCGGCTCAGACTGCAGACACCGCCACTAGCACCGGTCAGCATTGCACACGCCAGAGGGCAGGTCCATCCCAGGGATCCTCCCCTGTGGGAAGGTACACTGGAAGGCATACCACTAGGGTGTTCACAGGGAAATCACACCCAGGAGCCTCGCATTTGCCAGCTGGGACCAATGACAGCAGAATGCCCTGAGGCAGTGGGGGCCACACAGCCTTTGGGACAGTGATGCAGGGCCATGGAGTCCAGAGGAAGTGGCCCATGAGAGAAGGAAGGGGCTCTGAAGGCATGGCTAGATCCTGGCCATGCAGACCACCACCATGTGCTCCTCCCTCCACTAAGAAGTGATCCCGTTAACAATACCTTCTGTGAAAACAAAACAGGATGGAAAAGTTTCATTGCCCCGGAGACAACGTTTCTCAGGTAAATGCAACTGGCCATTTAGTATCTGGAGCTCACTTCAGGACATTCCTTCTCTGTGTGAGTTTTTTTTTGGGCTGTGTGGGCCTTTACAAAGTAAGAATAAAATTTCCTGGGACACCCCCTGTCCATTTCCTAGGACATCCTTGGCTGAAATACCTGCCAATGGGGGAACCTGAAGAACAATAGAGAACTCCTCTTTCCCCAGTGCAATAAACCTGGACATCACCTGTCCTAGGAAATGGCACTAAGTTAAAAAAAAAAAAAAAGCCAAGAAGCTGAACTTGTGCTTCCAAACAAAACAGGGTAACAGGAGGAGCTGGGTCTCCCTCCCAGCTGAAACGAGAAGACACAGGAAACAGTGGTTGGTAAGACACCAGGCATCGGTCTGAAAACAGCTTTCTGAGAGGCAGAAAATACACCACTACCTTGGGATGGTTTCCAGGCCACAGCCAAGGGGGAGGGACCCAGGCAGAGTCCAGCAGACTCCTGAGCTGAAAGCAAGGTGAGTGACTGCGGAGACCGAGGTGGTAAGAGTCCACAGGACAAAGGACAGTAGAGGAGACAGCAGCATGGAGAAAAATGCCAGAGATCTGGACAGGGTTCCCCTCAGGGATTCAGGGACATGCGTGTGAAGAGAACCCAATGCTAGGTAAAGACCCATCATAAGGGATCAGAGGGAAAGCAGCCTGTGGCTCTCAGGGGCCAGACACAGTGCCTGTCCCCACCAGCTAGGGGTGGGAAACCTCCTAATTCGTGTGGCATTGGTAGAGGAATGAGAAGGATTTTGCCTCAGAAATGAGAAATAATTAGCCCTAGAAAAAAAGCTGTTCCAGGTGCCTGGGTGGCTCATTGGGTTAGGTCTCTACCTTCGGCTCAGGTCATGATCTCGGGGTCCTGGGATCAAGTGCCACATCAGGCTCCCTGCTCAGCGGGGAGCCTGCGTCCCCCTTTCTCTGCCTGCTGCTCTGCCTATTTGCAATCTCTCTCTCTCTGTCAAATAGTTAAAATAAAAAATCTTAAAAAAAAAAAAAAAGCTGTTCTGGTACCGCCATTAAAAACCTAAAAGCAATATCCAAAAGGATCAAGTTGTTCTCACTGGTCTACACACAGTGATGTAAGGCAGTAAAAATGGTAGCCATGTGGGTAAAAATATAAGGCTTTGTATCTTAAATCTCTCTAAACATAATTGACTGTTCAAACAAAAACAGTAACAAGGTATTGCACAGTTAGTAACGTATAGAAAAGGCATAGCAGTAAGAGTATAAAGGCCAGGAGGAGAGACCAAGCCACTACTCTGTGGTTCTCATGCTGCACATGGAGCAAACACACAGCAAGGTGATGGACTTAAAGCTCACCAGCCCAGTAATCATGTTAGATGTGAATTGTCTAAATGCCCTCATTAAAAGAATGGATTTTTTTTTTAAGATTTGATGTATTTATTTGAGAGAGTGTGAAAGTGAGAGAGATCATAGAGGGAGAGGGAGAAGCAGGATCTCCATGGAGCAGGGAGCCCGATGTGGGACTCGATCCCAGAACCCTGGGATCATGACCTGATCGGAAGGCAGAAGGTTAACCGACTGAGCCACTCAGGCGCCCCAAGGCTGGATTTTTTTTTTTTTAAGCGTATAACAGAATATTACTCAACTCTAAAAAGGAATGAAATCTTGCCATTTATGACAACATGGATGGATCTGGAGAGTATAATGCCAAGCGAAAGAAGTCAGAGAAAGACAAACACCATATGAGTTCACTCATGTGTGGAATTTAAGAAACCAAAACAAACAAAAAAAGAAAAAAGACAATTAAGACAGATTCTTTTTTTTTTTTAAAGATTTTTAAAATTTTATTTATTTGACAGACAGAGATCACAAGTAGGCAGAGAGAGAGAGAGGAGGAAGCAGGCTCCCCACCGAGCGGAGAGCCCGAGGCAGGGCTCGATCCCAGGACCCTGGATCATGAACTGAGCCGAAGGCAGAGGCTTTAACCCACTGAGCCACCCAGGCACCCTAAAGACAGATTCTTAAACACAGAGAACAAACTGGTGGTTCTCAGATGGAGGGTGAGTGGAGGGACGGGGGAAATAGGTGACAGGAATAAGAGCACACTTACTTTGATGAGCTCTGAGCAATGTACAGAAGTACTGAATTACTATATTGTGCACATGAAATCAATATAACACTGTATATTAATTATACTTTAATTAAAACAAATTAAAAAGCACCATCCAACACATTCTACTTATAAGAACACACTTTCCATATAAAAACACAAATAGGTTAAGAGTAAGAAGATGAAAAAAGATATACCAGGCAAACACCCATTATAAGAAAGCTGGAATAGTTGGCTTTCTTATATAATATAATATATATAATAATGTAATGGCAGAAAAATAGGCTTCAGAGCAATGAATAATACCAGGCATAGAGGAAATCATTTTATAATGATAAAAAGGACAACTGATCAAGAGGACATAAGAATCCTAAATGTTTATGCACTTAACTCAGAGCCTCAAATACACGAAGAAAAACCTGAGAGGACTACAGGGAAAAATAGATCCACAGTTACAGCCAAATATTTTAATAACCCCTTCCCAATAATGGCTAGAACAAGGAGATGGTAAAGGTATGGGAGATCCAAACCACATTATCGACCATCTTGAACTGGTATTTCTAGAGCTCCAGTCAACAGCGGCAGAATGCACCTTCTTCAAGAGTACTCGGGACCCATACTAAGATATAGACCATATTCTGGGCACTAAACAAGGATCAAAAAATTTAAAAGGATTTGAGTCACATGAAGTATTTCTCTGACCACAGTGACATTAAATTAAAAGTCAGTAACAGAAGAACTCCAGAAAATCCTAAAATATCTGGAGACTCAATAACACACTTCTAAACAACTCATAGGTCAGGGGCACCTGGGTGGCTCAGTGGGTTAGGCCTCTGCCTTCAGCTCAGGTCATGATCTCAGGGTCCTGGGATGGAGCCCTGTGTCAGGCCCTCTGCTTGGCGGGGAGGCTGTTTCTCCGTGCCGCCCACCCCCGCCTACCTGCCTCTCTGCCTACTTGTGATCTCTCTCTCTCTGTGCCAAATAAATAAATAACTTACTCAAAAAAGAAATCAAAAGGGAAGTGAAAGCTTTGAACTAAGTAAAAATGAAAACCCAACATACCAAGATGTATCAAAGCAGTACTCTGAGGAAAATTTATAGCACCAAATACCTATATGAGGGAAGAAGAAAGGTTTCATAACAATGATCTCATTTTCCACCTTCTGAAACTAGAAAAGAACAAATTAAACTCAAAGCAGGCAGAAAAAATGAAATAATAAACAGCAGAGCAGAAATCAATTAAACAGAAAAAAAGATCAACAAGCCAAAGCTGCTTTTTGAGGAAAAATCAATAAAATCAATAAATTTGATAGATCTCTAGCCAAACTGGTCAGGAAAAAATTAAAAAAAAAAAAAAAAGACAAATTACCAGTATCGGGAATGAGAGAGGTGACATCCCTATAGTCAATGAATATAAAAAGGACAATATGAGACTATTACAAGCAATTTTTGCTAATATATCAGACAACTGAGAAGAAATGAATGAATTTCTCAAGAGAAAAACTATGAAAGCTCACTCAGGAAGATGCGACAATGCAAATCACCCTACATGTATAAAACACCTGAATTTGCATTTCAGAACCTTCCCGCAAAGAAAACTCCAGGCTGAGGTGACTTCACCACCAAATATTTAAGGAATAAATAAAGCTGATTCTAAACAAGCTCTTCCAAAAAATTGAAGAGTAGGGAATACTTCCCAACTTGTTCAGTAAGGGCCATATTGCCCTGATACAAAAGCCAAAGATGCTACAAGTAAAAAAGTCTACAGACCAATATCCCTCCTGAACACAGATGAAAACTTCTAAACAAAGTTTTAATAAATAGACTCCAACAATATATATACAAAGGACAAGACATTGGGACCACGTGGAGCTCATCCCAGAAATGTGAGGCCGATTTAACAATCTAAAATTGGTGTAGCTAGTCATGCTAAAATGAAAAACAATAACCATATGAGCATCTCAACAGATGCCAAGGAAGCACTATTGATACAACCTCATATCCTTCACCAAAACAAACTCTCAGCAAACTGGGAATAAAAGGAATTCTTCAACCGGATAAGCAACATCTGGAAAGACCCCACAGCTAATATCATACTTAGGAGGGAAAATAGGGGCTGGTTTCCCACTAAGATCATGAACAAGTCCAGAAGGTCCACTCACCATTTCTACTCATCAAGTTACTGGAGGTTCCATAGTGCAGTGAGGCAAGAAAAGATGAAAGGCAAGGAAGAATTAAAAGTGTTTTTATTTGCAGATGATATGATTGTCTATGTAGAAAATCCAACAGAATCTTCAAAAAAGCTACGAAAACGAATAAATGAGTTTAGCAAGACTGCAGAACAGAAGATCAATATTATTTCAATTTTATTTCTATATATACCAGCAAGAAACCATTGGAAAACAAAATTAAAAAGAGCCTTCCATAACAGCATAAAAAGTAGAAATACTTAGGAATAAATAGGATGTAACACCTATACACCCAAACCTTCAAAACACCATGGAGAGAGATTGAAGACTTAAACAGATCCACTTTGTTCGTTGGTAGGAAGACTAAAGATATCCATTGTCTGCAATTGACCTGGAGAGTCAACGCCGTACCAGACAAGAGCCTATCAAAATTTTCTTAAAGAAATTGACAAGCTAATTCTAAAATTCACATGGAAATGCAAAGGACCCAGGATAGAAAACACTTTGAAAAAGAATAACAGGGTTAAAGAACAAATCAACAGCAATAAAGAGCATGGTAACAGCTTAACAGTTCACAAATAGACTAACTGAACAAAATGGTCAGTCCAGAAACAAACACGTATGTATACGGCCAACTGATGTTTGACCGAGGTACCAAGGCCGTTGGCTGCAGAAAATGCATTCTTTTCAACAAAAGGTACTAGAAGGATTAAACGTGCGTGTGCGGAAAATGAACCCAATCTGTACCTTGCACGGCAGGTCAACCCAGAACAGATCATAAATCTAAACGTAAAACTGAAAACCATAAAGCTTATAAAGAAAACATAGGGGAAAATCTTGATGACTTTGGGTAGGCAAAGCTTTCTTAGAGATGCCACCAGAACCATGGTCCCTAAGAGAAAAATTAATGAACTGAGCTTACTCAGCATCTGAAACTTTTTCTGAAAAGACACTGTTGAACGGACACTGAGAAGTCAGACACCGGGAGCAAATATGTGCAGGGCAGGTATCTAGAAGAAGAGCTTTGGTTCGGAATGAAGAACTCCCACAGTTTAATAAAAACACAAACACCCATCCCCCCAAAAAAACATAAACAAAAGATTGGGAGCAGACAGCTCAGCACGTGAGGGTGTGGGGACGGCACACAGGCCGGGGGAAAGATGCCCAGCATCGTCAGTCCCTCGAAAGCGCAGGGAGCGAAGGCCGTGTCGTGTGCTCAGAAAGGCGAGAGGAGACCTGGCCGTGGGGTGCGCTGGGGAGGGCGAGGGGCCCCTAGAAGTCTCCTGAGCTGCCCGTGGGCATGTGAAGTGCCACGATGGCTTTGGATGACCGTTCGACAGCTTCTTCAAAGTGAAACATGATCCTCACCACACAATGCTCTCCTCCCCCTGCTAGGCGTTCACCCCACAGGGAAACAGTGCTACAGAAGTCTGCCACACGCCTCAGGGCTCACAGCGGCTTCATCTCTAAGTGCCAGTGTCTGGAAACCACCCAGATATCCACAGGCGACAGACCGAATAGCCAGTGGTACACCCACACAGTGACACGGTCCCTGGCAATGAACGGGGGTGAGTGACTGCTACTCGGCCACCCGGATGGAGCTCGGGGATGCTGAGCAGGAGGAGCCAAAGCAGAGCATGTGTCGTACGACGATTCCACTCAAAGAAAAAACTCTGGAAAATGCAAACCAATTTACAGGGACAGAAAGGAGACAAGGAGTTGACTAGGGACAGGGGTGGCATGAAAGAGGACCAAGGGGTATGGGAAATGGGGGGGGGACTGATGTGATCTTGACCGTGGTGATGGTCTTGTGTGGGTGTAAGTATACGAAAACATCCAAGGTTACACTTGGATCATGGGTCGGTCGGTGGTCATCAGGTTAACGGAAGAACAACCCCGCAGGACATCTGGTGTAGAAGGATCTCGGCCTTCATAAGGACGTGCACGGGCGAGCAAGAGAGGCATACAGACCATGCCAAGCCTGAGGCTCACAAGCAGACAGGCCAAGGTTAGCCGCCAGGAAGAGGCTCTGCAGAGGACACGGAGCCCTTTACTGGAGCATTCCTCAAGCTGAGAATGGGAGCATTCATTTATTTGAGCACTGACACATCTCTGTACTGTTTGGAGGTATTCACAACAATGTGAATGGCAGGGCCTTCTGCTCTAGCTGGGCTCAGTTGCGCAAGGCGAGGCCCTGTCTATGCCAGCGCACCTGCGTTCACCTTACCGTCTTGTGTATCAAGTAGAAGTCCTTCTTGTGGGCACAGAATGCCTTCTTAAAAAGCCTCTTCTCCATGGGGGTCCAGATGTCAGAACCTATCAGAGAAAGAGTCAAGCATGGGGACAGGACGGGGCTGACGTGCAGACCACCGTCCTTCCCAAAGTTGCCATCACTAAGCATGATCATGTGTCAAACATTCTGCTAAGCCCCTTACTTTCTTCATCAGCTACAGTCCTCACAAAACCTCAGCGGGTGGGGCCCTCATGATCTGTGCTTTACCGAGGCAGCCACGGAGGCCTGCACTGGGTGAGGGTCCAGACTGCCTGACTCCAGGGCTGGCACATCCACTCTCACCCCTGAAGCTCAGTCTGCCTCCTCCCCTCCCTGGCCCGGGGGCATCCCCTTCCAGGCTGGGCATGCCCCCCACCCCGGGAATCAACGGAAAAGGGGGAAGGCAGGATGTAACTAGCAGAAAACAGGCCCACGGAGTCCTGTCCCCTCACCCCCCACCACCCCAGGGAGAGGGAAGGCCTTTCTGGAAAGGCAGGTGAAGGCCCCAAGAGAACTCCCAAAAGGCACAGGTGAAGCTTGCTGTCAGGACTGTTTTCACGAGGTCTCAGCCGGGCAGAAACCACGCCCACACCCCCCGCCCAGTCACCTGCATAGCGGTAGTCGGCCAGCGGGTGAGTGTGTGGCTTCTGGGGCCCACGCAATAAGAGGGTCTCCAGGGCGACCTGGAACAAGAGGGGCCGCAGGATACTTTACACAGAGGGGAGGAAGAGTCTTGCCTCTGTTCCTTCCTTCCTTCCGAAGCCACCGCCGGCTCTCCCGAAGACTCCCCAGCCCTATACTCAGTGGGGTGGGTCCTCGGACCAGCCCACACCTGTGACCGCTGAGCGCAGCTGCCGTGGACGCTCCCGGGAAGGTGCTCCCGACCAGGAGACAGTGGCTGTGTGGGTTTGCTCCTGTGGTGCACGTTTCTTGCCATCAAGGACCAGCATTTGGAACAGCCCTGCCCTTGCCCACCGCCCCCTTTGTTTCCTTCATGGCGCTAATCGCTATCCAGCCACCTTCCGGAACTATTTGCTGTTTTGGCTCTTCTCAAATGTAAGCCCATAAAGAAAGGGACTTTGTCCTGTTCCCCAGAGTAACCCTTCAGGCCCGCTGTGGCATCTGTGGGACCCAGCGCAAAATGAAAACCCTTGTCCAAAACTTACTAAGGATTTCAAGATGACAACATGAGCATGAAAGCAATACTGGGGCCCCAAAGCTGGCCCCGGCCCCCACATCACAACATTCATTACCAAGCCTTCAGCGGAACCCCAGAAAGGTGGGTTGCCCGCTCTGTTGAGCACCTACTATGTGCCAGCCGCTGCCTCTCAGCTCAAGAAAGAGCAGGACCGTGGCACTGGCTCGGTGATGGGCCTCTTCCTCTCCCACTACTCAGCAAACTGAGGAGGGTCCTCAGAGGAGACACAGGCAATTCTAATGCACCAGCAGTTTTCATACACAGGTTTTTATTCGAAGAGAGAAAGCTCAGTAAGAAACCTGATGAGCTCAGGACCCGAGTTGGGTGTGCTGGTGGAGCCCGGCACTGCTGTCACACCAGAGCCCACCCCTGCAGCTCATGAGGACCACACCGATCCCAAAGCCACCGGGAAGAAGGACAGTGGCCTGCCCAAGCAGACCACACAGGGCATGCGCCTGCCGCTCCAGCTCCCCCAGGCACCCCCAGCCGCTGCCCCTGGCCCCGCCTCCACTTCACCTGAACACTGCCCCGGGCCTCGTGCAGGCAGTGCAGAGCGAGCTCAAGGTTGGTACCCCCTCCCGGCATCACGCTGGAGCAGGCCACGTTGCAGAGCTCAGTGACTGTGTCCGGCAGCCATCCCAGCAGAGTGTGAGAGAGGAGACAGGGAGTCAGCAAGTGCCGGGGAGACTTCCCCGACAGCACAGAGGGCGGGCTCCTTGTCACTGACCCCCTTACATCTCCGCTGAAAGTGGGATGAGGGAAGGGAGGGACAAGAAGGACAGGCACAAACCCTTCCCCAAACAGCCAAACAGCCGACCGGGCTTGTGGGCGGGAGACTGTAGCTGCGGAGAAGCCGTGCAGCACCAAGGGGCGCCCTCCCGCCTCCTCACCCCGGGTACTGCTTCTGGGCCCGAGGGGAGAATTGGGAGGAGATGTCCTCAGACATGGGGTGGGGGCTAGGAGCAGGGCCCACTGGAATTTGGCCCCAGAGCCTCAGCCACCTCTGTCCTGCGTTTCTGGGTTGGTCGTCACATCTCCCCATGGCTTCCAGACCAGAGAAGCAACGTGCTCGTCAGCAGCTGCCAGCGCTCTCTCCTGGAGCTCTGGGATCTCAGCCTGAAACCGGCTTCCTATGTTGATGTGTCTGAAACAACGCCGCACACACAGACACGTGGGAAAGACACCCGTGACTAAGACGGGAAATGAAACAGATACAGGTGGTCTTCCCCTCTCTCAGGCCACAGCCTTGCCCGATGCAAACCCTGTGCCATCTGCCAGACGTGTTCAGTGTCCATCATCCCTGACAGATACGTACAGGCATTCCAGAAACCCCTCAAAGGAGTACTTCTTTCCCTCCTCTCATTTTCCTTATTGCCATATCTCTGGCCTCAGGTGTCGCTGCGGGTCCAGGACAGGGGAGTACATGCTGATAGCTCTCATGCTTCTACACCCACGGCCATACTATCCAGCCACACCCTATGGACACTCGAAAGTCTGGACCATACCACCACCAATTTTACCTAGAACCCCAGGGTCCTGGGCATTTTGTCCCCGGGGCCCCAGCTATGGTATGTCTAGACAGAAAGAATACTAGGGGAGCTTCCCACCTACACCCACAGAAGTGCACTTCTCTCTTAGGGAGGCTCCATAGTGAGACCTGATCTCCTGTGACGAAGGAGCCCCGGGAAAACTGATACAGGCCCGCAAGGCAGGTAGAAGCACCCCCACTTTGGAAGGACGCACCCTCTAGTGCTAAGTCTATTCCAACTTACGGTTCAATGCTGATCTTGGTGTCATCCTTTACCATGCAAATGCCGAAAGAGCTGTCCACTTGATCTAGAAAACGCGACAAGAACAAAAGCCTCAGGAAGACTGACCATAAGGCCCTTCTGCCTGCCTTCGTGGCACAGCTAAAAACCGGCTCTTTACAGCTGTGTGGTAGGGAGAGTCTTCGAAAAATTAAAAGGAGAACTACTGTAAGATACAGCAATCCCACTTCTGGGTATTTTTTCTGAAATTTTATTTATTTATTTGACAGAGAGAGGGAGCCAGAGAGCACAAGCAGGGGAAATGGCAGAGGGAGAGGGAGAAGCTGACTCCCCACTGAGCAGGGCACCCGATGTGCGTGCGGCTAAATCCCAGGACCCTGGGATCATGACCTGAGCCAGAAGCAGATGCTCAACTGACTGAGCCACCCAGGCGGCGCCCCACCCCCACCCTGGGTATTTATCCAAAAGAACGCGAACCAGTATCTTAGCGATAACTGCACTTCCATGTTTACTCAGCACTATTCACAACAGCCGAGTGGGAACAATCTGATGTCCTTCGACAAAGGAGTGGGTAAAGAGAATGTGGTATTTACATAGGATGGAATACGAGTCAACCTTTTTTTTTTTGAGAGGAACCTCCAATAGGCAACAACACGAATAAACCTTGAGAACATCATGCCAGGCACGGAGAAGGAAATACTGCATGACTTTGCTTATGTAAGTATCCAGAATAGTCCAATTCAGGGGCACCTGGGTGGCTCAGTTGGCTGAGTATACAACTCTGGGGTTTGGCTTGGGTCATGATCTCGGGGTCCTGGGGTTGAGCCCCACATCAGGCTCTGCCCTCGGCACGGGGCCTGCTGGAGATTCTCTCCTTCTCCTTCTCTCTCTGCCCCTCCCCCCACCCGTATGCATGCTCACACTCTTTCTAAATAAATAAGAAAATCTTTAAAAAATAGTCCAGTTCATATAATCAAAAGTGGGATGGTGGTTGCCAGGGGCTAGGAGAGTGGGGAGTGGGTATTTACTGATCAATGAGCATAAAGTGTTGGGTAAGCCAGATGAGTAAGCTCTAGAGGTCCACAGTGCAACGTGGTCCCTATAATCAACAATGATGTTCTGAGTACTTACTCACTTAAGGGAGACTCATGTTAACTTCTTATCATCATAAAACACAATTTTTAAAGAAAGATTTATTTACGTGAGAGAGAAGTCAGGGGAGAGGGGCAGATGGAGAGGGAGAGAGTAACCTAAGCAGACTTGGGGCTGAGCACAAACCTGACATGGGGCCCAATCTCACAACTCTGAGATCATGACCTGAGTGAAACCAAGAGGTGGGGACTCAACCGACCATGCCACCCAGGTGCCCTGATAACACACAATTTAAAGAAAAAACTGCATGGAAGAGGCAGAGGAACTCAGCAAGATGACAAATTAACTGATTAAAAATTATTTTATAGAACAGGAAGCTAAGGTCTCTGGAAGCTGTCCTAAAGGCATACAGCATTTTAGGAAATACTCATTTAAGAAAATGACCAAATATTGGTAAGAACAGTGAAAGTCTATGGCATCTGCCCATCACTTCCCCACTGGAGGCCAAGCTCCATTAACAGAAGCTCTACCTGGAGTGCCTCACCCTAGGCAGGTGCACCCAAGGAGAGGGACCTCTTCTCTCAGCAGCATCCACGCTTAAAGAATTAAAGGGAGGTATGATGACTTCTTATCAAAGAGAGAATACTGTAAAGAGACAGAAGATTTTTAAAAGAACCAAGTGAAAATTTGGGGATTAAAAAAGCACAATAACCAGGGTGCTTGAGGGACTCAGTCACTTAAGTGTCTGACTCTTGGTTTTGGCTCAGGTCGTGATCTCAAGGTCATGAGATTGAGCCCCGCATGGGGCTCTGAGCTCAGTGGGGAGTCTGCTTGAGATGCCTTCTCTCCCTCTGCCCTTCTCCCAACTCTCAAAAAGAAAGAAATCTTCAGGAAAAAAAGAAGCACAATAACCAAGATTAGGCTCAACAGCAGATTTCAGCTGGTAGGAGAAATGATCAGCAAATCTGAAGATAGATCACTGGAGATTATGTAATCTGAAGACGGGAAGAAAGAATGGAGAAAAATGGAGTGAGCCTCAGAGAAATGGGGGTCATCATTAAGTGCCGCAAAATACGTGTAATCAGAGTACTGGAGAAAGACAAGGAAGGGACGACAAAACATGTGAAGTATCATGGCATTGATACAACAGCTGAAATCTGCCCAAATTTGGTAAATAACAAAAACAAAACCCCAATATATACAGCCAGGAAACTATAAACACCAAGGAGAATAAACACAAAGGGCTCTATGTCTAGACACATCCATCACAGGCAAAATGCTGAAGGCCAAAGATAGAGATCTTGAAAGTGAAAGGAGAAAAACAACTTGCTTCACGCAAGAGCACCCCAGTAAGGTTGACAGCTGACTTCTTGTCAGAAGCAACGGAGGTCCAAAGGCAGAAGGATAACATATTCAAGTCATTGAAAATAAAAAACTATCGACCAGGAATCATATCCAGCAAATTACTTTTCAAAAATAACTGTGAAATAAAGTCATTCTCAGATAAATAAAAACTGAGATTTGTTGCTATCAGATCTGTCTTATAAGAAATAGTAAAGGGGAGGGGAGCCTGGAGGGCTCAGTCGGTTCAGCGTCTTGAGTCTTGGTTTCAGCTCAGGTCATGATCTCAGGGTCATGGGACTGAGCCCCGTAGTTGGGCTCCATGATCAATGGGGAGTCTGCTTGAGAGTCTCTCTTTCCCTCTCCCTTTGCCTGCCCCCTACCCTCTATAAATCTTTAAAAAAAAAAAAAGAAAGAAAGGTGGAATATCATTCAGTCATAAAAGGGAATGGAATACTGACACACCCGGCAACACAGGTGGAACCTGAAAACATTATGCTAGGAAACAGTCAGAGAACACCACATACTGCAGGATTCCAAGTATATGGAATGTCCAGATTAGCCAAATCTACAGAGACAGAGAGTAAACTAGAGGTTACCTGTGGGTGGGGGTGGGGGGCAGGGACAGGAATGGCTGCTAAGGAGTGTGGGGCTTCTTTTGGAAGTGCTGACAATCTCTGAAACCTGACAGTAGCAATGGTTGCACAGGTCTCCTGTGACTAATAAAACCCACTGTATTCCATGCTTTAAAGGAATAAATTTTATGTACATTGTATCTCCATACTGATAATAGACACCTAAGAAAGTTGCTTAGACTGAAAGCAAACAATAGGAGATAGTAAGTAAATCAAAACAAAAAAACAAAGGGTGCTGGTAAAGGTAATTATATGGGTAATTTTAAGATTATAATGACATTTTTTAATGGACTCGAAAAACAATAGCATAAAACAGTATGTATTGTGGGCCTATAAAATATAGAAATATACTATGTGTGGCAATAAAAAGGAGTTGCAGTACAGTAAAGAAAGGATACCCCAGACAGTGACTTGAATCCACAGGAATAAATGAAGTTATCAGTAATGGTAAGTGAGAAGGGCAATAAAACAAACTCTATAATGCCTGCTTTCCTTTTTCCCCCTCCTCTTTAAAGACTCCATTGACAGAGAGAGCAAGAGAGCACAAGCAGGGGGGACAGTGGGGGGAGAGAGGGAGAAGCAAACCCCACACTGAGCAGGGAACCCGGATTGGGGCTCAATCCCAGGACCCAGGATCACGAGCAGAGCTGAAGGCAGATGCCCAACCATCTGAGCCACCCAGGCACCCCTATAAATAATGCCTGTTTTCCTTTATTGTCTTCTTTATTATAACACAAAATTACATAAAGTAATAATTACAACAATGTATTTCTGGGTTTCTAATATATATGTGTATATACATATATAACATAATATTATATATATCCATACAACAATAATAGCAGAAGGGTTAGAAGAAATGGAATTATATGTTTCTATATTTGATTAAATTAATATACAACTGAGCATACTCTAATAAATTAAGATGTATCTTTTTAAGTTCTACAGCAACTCCTAAGAAATGACTAAGAGAAAGTGAAAAATTAAAGGAAACGATGTGTTCTACAAGGAAATATTCACTGAATACAAAAGAAAGCAGAAAAGGGTGAACAGAAGGAGAAAATGACATGAGACCTATAGAAAATAAAAAGCAGAATGGCAGATATAAATCTAACTGCATCACTGGCTCATAAAAGAGAATGCTTAAACAAACCAATCAAAAGGCAGTTTCTCAGACTGATATAAAAATATGATCCAACCGACGCTGTCTGTGGGAGACACGTGTTATTTTCAAAGACACAAGGTGAAGGTAAAAGAACAGGAAAAATCAGACCAAGTGAAAAACAATCATAAAAGCCCTGGAATGGCTATTCTAATGTCAGGAAAATTAGACTTTATTATTTTTTAAGATTTATTTGCAAGACAGAGAAAGAGTGAGGGAGCAGGGTAGGGAAGGGGGAGAGGGAGAGTCTCCGGCAGATTCCTTGTTGAGTGTGGAGCCAACGCAGGGTGACCTCATCACCCAGAGTTCACAACCTCAGCTGAAATCCAGAGTTGGATGCTTAATGACTGTACCACCCAGGTGCCCCTGCAAACTGGGACTTTAAAACAAAAAATATTACTCAAGAAAATGACAAAATTCTTGTAAAAATGATAAATGATATCCTATCATAATGATAAAAGGTCAAGTCATCAGGAAAATATGGCAATTATATAAAAATAATGCACCTAAATCAGATTCCATAAATACATAAAGCAACAATTGATAGAACTAAAGAATAAAATGAACAATTAAAAGATAATAGTTGGAGGGGCGCTTGGGTGGTGCAGTCGGTTGACTGACTGACTCTTGATTTTGGCTCGGGGGGTGATCTCGAGGTTGTGTGGAATCGAGTCCCAAGTCAGCCTCTGTGCCTGATGCGGAGTGTGCTTGGGACTCTCTGTCCCACTCCTTCTGCCCCTTCCCTTCAGGCGCGCATATGTGTTTTCTCTCTCTCTCAAATAAATAAATCTTAAAAAAATAGCTTAAATATATAAATACTTTCAATGATGCACAGGACAACCAGGCAGAAGGCCAACAGGAAGTAGAATACTTGGACTAACGGCACATATCAGACATCTACAGTGTTTTCTGCTCATCATTGGGAGAATATATTCTTCTGCAGTACACATGGAACATTCTCCATGACAGAATGTATTCTAGCCCATAAAAATGCCTCGAAAAAAGTAAAAGCACTGAACTAATACAAAGTATATTCTCTGACCACAACAGAATTAAAAATCAATTTTAAAAAGGCAACTTGGAAAATTCACAAAGAGGCAGAAATTAAACAACATACTCCCTAATAATCACTGTATCAAAAAAACCAGGGACGGCTGGGTGGCTCAGTCAGTTAAGTGTCTGCCTTTGGCTTAGGTCATGATTCTGGGGTCCTGGGATGGAGCCCCGCATCGGCCTCGCTGCTCAGCAGGGAGTCTGACTCCCCCTCTTTCTCTGCCGCACCCCACCCCCACTTGAATAATAAATAAATAAATCTCTCAAAAATAAAATTTTTATAAAAGACATAAAAAAATCAGAACATGCTTTGAGATACATGAAAATAAGAATATAACATGCTGAAACTTGTAAAATGCAGCTAAAGCAGTGCTATGAGAGAAATTCATAGCTGTAAATGTCTGCATTAAAACAGAAAATCTCAAGTCATTTATGGTTAATCGGCTTTCCACAAGGTGCAGAGCCAATTCAAGAAGAAATGAACAGCATTTTCTTTTTCTTTTCTTTTCTTTTCTTTTTTTTTAATTTTACTTACTTATTTGACAGAGAAAGAGATCACATCTAGGCAGACAGGCAGGCAGAGAGAGAGAGAAGAAAGCAGGTTCCCCACTGAGCAGAGAGCCCGATGTGGGACTTGATCCCAGGACCCTGAGATCATGTCCTGAGCTGAAGGCAGAGGCTTAACCCACTGAGCCCCCCAGGCACCCCGGGAGCAGCATTGTCAGTAAGTGGCGCTGGAACAATGGACAGCCACATGCAAAAGAATGAGTTGGGACTCCCACCTTACACAATACATAAAAGTCAAAATGGATCAGACATAAATTTAAGACTTAAAATGATACAACTCTTACAAGAAGACAGAGAGACAAATCTTTGCAATCTTTGCTCAGGCAAAACTTTAGATACAACAAGGAAAGCACAAGTGACAAAAAATAAATTGGACTTCATTGAAATTAAAAACTTTTGTGCTACAAACAAGACCACAAATAAAATGAAAAGGCAATGCCCCAAATGGGAGAGAGTCTGCAAACCCATGTACCTGATAAAGGCGTTCATTCCAGAATAGAGAAGAAGCTTTTACAACTGAATAATAAAAAGATAACAACGCAATTCAAAATCCAGGCAAAGGATCTGAAAAGATTACAAACAGATGGTAAACACGCAGAATGACCCTCAGTCTCAGGAACCATCAGGGAAATGCAGCTGGAAACCACCTTACACATAGCAGGATGGTCACATGAGAAGAAAGACCACGACAGCTGACAAGGATGTGGGGAAGCTGGAACTTTCATACAACGCTGGAGAGAATTTAAAACATGTCTGTCATTTTGGAAAATGGTCTGGTGGTGACGGAAGTGGTTAAACTCAGAGCTCCCTATGACCCAGCAACTGCCCTCCTGGGAACATACGCGGGAGAAAAGGAAACATGTCCCACAGACACCTGAACACGGTGTTCAGGAGCACATAACTCACAGCAGCTGGAGGACAGAAATGCCCCAAATGCCCATCAAGTAAGGGACAGGTACGCAGAACGTGCCATGTCCAGACTGTGGGATGTCATCAGGCCCTAAAGAGGCGTGCGGCTGTGGCATACACTGTCACATGGATGTCTGTGGAGGCTGAGGCAGGAAGCTAGACAAAACGTCCCCCAAGGTATGAGCCCAGTTATACACAATGTCCAGAATGGGCAGCTCCATAGAGAGAAAGAGTAGAGGAGTGGTTGTTCAGGGCAGGGGGAAAAGGGGGCCCCAGGGTGTGTGTGACTGACTGCGTGGATCTGGTGCTTCTTTTGGGAGCGACAAAACTGCCCTAGGATTAGACAGCTGTGAGAATACTAAAGAAACACTGTCTGCTTCCAGGGGGTGATTTGTATGGTGTATGAATTCTGTTCTGGCCCAAACTGGTAAAATTACTCAAAGGGCGAGCAGGACGGTGGTCAGGGTCAACAGTCCCTGCGTTTTCTTTCTGGCTGTAAAATTCTTGCACCTAGAAGACTGCCGGTCCCAGGGGGTGCTGGGCTTCTCCCGAACAGCCGTGGGGCTCACATAGCAGGCCCGGCGCGGTGGGAGGGAGGGGACCCGGCCCCCCGCAGGCCCGCCCCACCTGGAGCAGAGACCACAGTCATGCCCGGCGTCACTCACCACGTATGTGGCTGATGAGTTTGTCAGGCCCAGCATGAGCAGAGGTGGAACAGAGGGTGTTGAAGTACAGCCCTGAGCCCTCCCGGATGGGGCTGAGCATGGGGGGCGGCGTGTAAGGGGAGCACTGGAACAGTCCCTTGAGGAGGCGGTCCACCAGGAACACCGGAGACCGCAGACAGCTCTGGTGGCATCCCCCCAGGCCTGGCTCCCCAAAGGACGAGGGTGGAGGAGGGATGAACAATGCCTTGGACTGGGGGCGCTTCTTCCGCTTCCGGTGTTGGCTGCCATCTTTGCTGTCTCTCTCTTCCCCATCTTTCTCTGGTCCCTGTGGAAGAAGAGAGTTCAGAACTCAGGGGATCTCCTGAGGCACCCCGCCACACAGATGTCTTTAGGATAGCGGGCGAGAGGGAACGGACTCCCACGACAGAAGGACACAGGACCTGCAGCCTAGCACGTCCATGCCTGGGGCCCTCAGAATAGGGAGCAGAACAGGGCCTCTGCACCTGAGCCAGACCCCAGACCCTAACTAAGCCACAGGATTCCTCCCCACACCCGTGCCCTCAAGGAGAGGCCTTGACTCAGGGGAATCTGAAAATAGGTGAGGCCAGTATCAGTTGTCAAAATGCCTGGCCCTTAGATAGTGGGGGGCAGAGAGGGCCACAGCTTGAGCAAATGAAAAATAGCAATAGGTCCTGCAAGACGAGCAAAGATATCCATGCAACCTGTCCCCATACCCCCGGGCTTGTCCGGCGGGATCCTCCAGTATGGGCTGAAGAGACCGGGCATGTGAACTTGCAATGCTCTCTGTCACCTCCATGCGATCTCTGCTCCTCTCTGCCAGTCCCACTCCTCCTCTCCTCCAGGTCTCTGCTCCCACACCTCGTCTGGGAAGAACCCCTGACCTCCTTAGTTTGAATCCCTGGTGCCCCCTCAGGATGCTCTCTTGCTCCCTCCAGTCCCCCTCACAGCCTGGCGGACAGGTCTACTCACTACCGGACCAACAGGTCCCGGGGAGGCGCAGTCACCAGAGTCTGCAGCGCTGCTCCCATAGGCAGACACCGCGGAGCAGAGGATGTTAGTGACTGAATGAGCTCGCTCCAAGACTCAAAGAGTTTTTGGACGTTTGGCCGGGCTTTCCCTCGGCCACTTCGGCCAGCAGGCAGGGGAAGCAGCAGGAAGAGAGCGGCCTGACCGGCACCCACCTTGGCGGTGCTCCCGACGGGTCGGTTCCCTGGAGCTACGGGCACAGGGATCCCTGGAGGGGCCACAGCCGTGTTGTCCAAGGACTTCTTAGCTCCTGGAGGACTCTGCCCATCCCCCTCTGGCCTCGGCACCTGTCGCAGTGGCTTGCAAAACTCCGTGCCAAACACCTGAATGCAGAGAATCGACGGCTCTGTAAGCTTCACTGGTGGGCAGGACAGGAAGAAGAGCGGCTCCAGCTAGGCCGCTCCAGAGCAGCCCAGACCTGACTCCTGGCCCCCTGCCCAGGCTCCCCCAAGGGGCACACCTCCATCCTGAGATAAGTGACGTCTGGTCGGTCGCGTACCCCCCGAAAACCTCCCAGAAGCCCCAGCAGCACAGAGCCAACTGCGCAACACTTCACCTGCTGCTCCTGCTTCCCTCGAGGTGATGGCCACTGGTCGCTGTGAAAACACATGTGGCTGCTCAGCCCTTTGTCTGTATAAAACATCTGGCTGCAATTCTTGCAGACATAAGTGCTCCTTGGCTCTGCCCAGTCTGTAGGGCCCCCATTTTGCTGGTTACTGTGGGGAAACACGGCAGGAGGGAAGAACGGGAGAAAGAGACTCGGCCCCCATCACTAATTTCTCTTTGTTTATTTAAGTCTGATCCCCTGCTAACACTTGATAAACCCTGGGAAGTGGAGAGGGGGTGCCCCGATCTTCATGGCCGGATGCATACCTCTTCAGGACTGAAGCATCCAGAACTTGGTGACTCAGGCCCAGCACACAAGAGCCACCAGAGGAATCGGAGGGTCTGAGTTCCCCCAGGCCGGGTGGGGTGTGTCCTCTGAACTTACCATCCACCTGCCACGTTCTCCTCCTTCAGCGGATGGGGGAGCCGGTAGATATTTCCACCCTGAAGATGAAAACACATCTGAGCCACCATGTTGGAAAGGAGGCCTACAAGACCTCCAACGGTCAGACTCTGAGACAAAAGCCCAGGTACAATTCTCCGTGACCTTGGAGGAGGACCCAGTGCCCTGGGGGTGGGGGGCACTGAACCAGAAAGATAGAACTGACAATTCAACTTCATCAAAAGTCCGAACTGCCATGCGTCAAAGGACCCATCAAGAGAGGGAAAAGACGGCCCCGGAATGGGAGAAAATCGCTGCAGGTCATGACCTGACAAGGGACTTGTATTCATAACATATAAAGAACTCCTACACAGCTCAGCAATGAAAAGTCCAACACCGCAACTTAAAAATGAGCAAAGGATCTGGAAGACACGTAACCCAAGAGGCTTTCCAAATGGCCACTAAGCACATGAAAAGGTGCTGGGCAGTTTCAGTCGCTGGGGCAAGTGGCACTTGAGATGCCAAGTCACAGCCACAAGCACGGCTGGGTGAACAAGCCTGGAGCACAAGCGGGGCTGATGAGGCCGTGAGGCTGGCGCCCTCCTGTGCTGTGGGTGGGGACGCTGAGTGGTGTGGCCTCTCTGGAAAAGTCCCACAGTCCCTCAGACTGAGTCACCATATGACCCAGCAATGCCCCGCTTCGGTATTTCCCGAGAGAGGGAAACCTACGTGCACGTGGACATTGTGCGGGAATGTTCACAGCAGTCACACAGACTGAGCTGCGGGAACAACGCCCGACAGCTGATGGACACATTCACAAAACATGACCCAGCCGTACGGGGAGTGTCACTCAGCCGCAAAAAGGAGCAAAGCACCAAGAGGTGCCACAGCATGACGAGCCTTGAAAACACCAGCCTAAGCGTGAGAAGCAGGCACAGAAGGCCACGCGGTGTGTGATTTTCAACTACTCCAACTACACGAAATGCCCATAAGGGGCAAATCTGCAGACACAGAAGATAGGTTCATTGTTGCCAGGGGCCAGGAGGGATGGAGAGATTGGGCAGGACAACGAAGGGTCCAGGGCCTCTTTGGGGGTGATGAAACGTTCTGGCGAAGAGCAGTAACAGACACCCAACCTTGTGAATATACTGAATGCCACTGGAGGATACACTTTAAATGGTGAGTTAAATGATACAGGCTGTTTAAAAAAAAAAGAAAAAAGAAAAAAAAAAGGCAGCTGTGGGGGTGGCGGGAAGGGTGCTGCACCTCGGGCCGGGGTAAGACAGAGAGGCCCCCCTCTCTGTGCCCAGACCCTGTGCCATCTGCAAGGACCAGCAAGAACCAGGCTACTACTGCTCGGCAGGGCCAGCCGGGGTCGTGACCGTGACTCCCATCAGGAGAGAGACGGTATTGCACGCAGAAATATTTACGGGGGCAGGCCCTCTACCTTTATATCCTCTGAAGAACTGAAGGAGGCCAATCCAAAAGGAAGTGAAAGGCAAACAGCAAGCAAGCAGGAAAAGCTTTGGGGAGAAAGCATCTGACAACTCGAAAGACCTCGTTCTCAGCTCTTTGGGGGGCAGGGGGCAGGAGGGACCACAGTCTCCACGAACATTCCTTTCCACCTCTCTAAACCTGCCCTGGAGGAACCCCTGAGATGAAACATGATGCCCGACCAACCAGTAAATGCGGGAGCAAGTCAGGAATGAGACTCCGGGCTGGAGCACAGGCAGGTGTTGGGTCTCGTGAGGGAGAGCCCAGGTACCTGGATTCTGTTGAAAATGGTCAGCTTGGACTTGGAGTCCTGGGGTGGCTCTGCTGGGGGCCCGGCCGAGGAGAAGGAGGCCATGGCTACCTGGCTCGGGGAGGCTGTGCAGCACATATCCATTTTCACCTTCTCCTTCCGGAAGCCTGAGAAGCGCTGGGACCTGGGGTTGCCGGAGAAGAGCCTGTAGCCTCCGCCCCGGGCGCAGGCCTGGCTCTTTTCCCCTTTTGTGGCCCCTAATGACGTGCTGTTCTCCGCCTGGGCCTGCTTCCCTGAGAGTGGGGCTCCAAAGGGTTCCTCCCCACCTAACTGGGTCTGCCGTGTGCCCCCAGGGGAGAAGATGTCCCCCAGGTCCAAGGTCCCTTTTGTGGATCTCAGCTGCTTGGCCAGAGAGGAGATGTCTGGATTGCCGGGGGTGTCCAATGATGAAGCCGTGAGGGACGGTGGAGCGATGGCCCCTTTAGGTCCTCCCTTTGAGTCCCGTCTGGTGCTGGCCGGGGAGGCCTCCCTGGGGAACACAGGCGTGATTTTCCTCCTGCGGGCTGGGGACCCCTCTGGCTCCAGGTTTCCGGGGCCAGCATGGAGAGA
Organism: Mustela putorius furo; assembly: GCF_011764305.1. Taxonomy (NCBI): domain Eukaryota; kingdom Metazoa; phylum Chordata; class Mammalia; order Carnivora; family Mustelidae; genus Mustela; species Mustela putorius. The sequence continues at coordinate 12,153,417 of NW_025421310.1, read as the reverse complement.
GTCGACGGGGGGTGCCAGCGGCGTTGGCTGCTGCGGCCAGGGCCCCGGCAGGGGCTTTAGGGCAGCCTGCTTGCCCTCGGACCCAGGGAGCTGGGAGAAGATCCGCTGGGACTTGGCAATCATCTGGAACACCTGCATCTGCTCGTGGCTCACCAGAGACTCCTGGGACTTCAGGAACAGCTGCCGGAAGAGAGGCGTGCCGTCCGACGGGAGCCCACTCGGCTTCTGGGCATCCTGAAGGCCCGGCTCCCCGGGGTTTTGCCACGAGAAGGAGTCACAGTCAAACTTGCTCTTCTTGGAAACCCAGGCGTCGTCTTCCCCACCGGCATATCGGGGATCACCGGAGGCTTCCCCAGGCGCCTTCAAGAGTGTGGCAGGGAAGGGCAATGTGTCCTCCAGATTGACAGTCCCTGGGCTGGGGGAGGGTTCCCCTGCAGGGGAGATGCTGCTGGGCCCCGGGCCTGACTCGCCACCCTCCCGGGACGGCATCGACGGGGTCTTGTGGACCATGAACACGTTGTTCCCTTTGCTCTTGGCGCAGCCAGGCAGGTTCCGGAGCCACTGGAAGTTGTGGCCAGCTGGCTGGGAACTGGCAGGGACAGTCTGGCCTCGGAAAAGAGGGAGGCAGGCAGGCAGGGGACCACCCTCAGGCCAGCCCTCCAGGCTGGGCGGCAGCGGGAGCACCGGCTCGGACTCAGTGGAGTCGGAGCCGCCGTTTTCCACGCCTCTCGAGTGCACAGCCGTGAACATGGCAGCGGCAGGCTCCTTCCGCAGGGGGCGAGGTTCCTCCGGAACGTCCGTGCTCAGGTTCCCAGGAGCCGCAGGGATGCCTGCTGAGGTGCAGGAGGCGGCCCCGGAAGAGGGTGCACAGAGACAGGCCACAGTCCTGCCCTCTCCGCCGTCTGCGGGCCCTGCGGCGGCCGGGACTGGCGAGGGAATCTTCTGGTGGACAATGCTGCTAACGATGCAGCGCAGGAGGTCTCGGTTGGGCAAGAGGGAGCCGGGGGACCGGGCTTCCGGGGGTGCTGGGGCGCGCAGGCCAGCGGGCGCAGGCTGGCTGGCTGCTTCGTGGGCCTGCGGGGACTCCCCGCAGGCCTCCTCTTCCGGGGGGGCCTCCTTCAGGATGCACAGGCCGTGCTGCACCTCGTAGTGGCGGCGCAGGGAGCGGTAGTCACAGTAGCTCTTGCTGCAGCCCTGCTCCATGCACACGAACGGCTTGGTCTTCTGGTGGGTGAGCATGTGCCCGGTCCTGCAGCCACACGGTGGGGGGGAGGGGGGGCAGTGAGTCAGCGGCAGCCTCCGCTGCCGCTTCCCGGGGGCCCCAAGGGTGTCCCCAGGGGGCAGTGGTGAGGCCATATCAGAAGCTATACATGCTCTGCCCCCCCGCCCCCATGAGGAGAGACCCAAGCGGCCACTGATGGCCAAATGCAAGGGGCACTCCTGTCCCTCACCTTTAAGCAGACCCTTCGTCGGAGGGAAAAAAAAAAAATCAATGAAAGGCCGACTTGCGTTCCCCAAAGTGAGTTCCCAAGGAACACCAGTCCCCCAGAGTGGCTCCCTGAGGACGTGGGCTCAGCTGGCAAGCAAGTTTTGAACAAACACTATTTGCTCCTTGGAGGATCAGAGCAGCAAATTTGAAAGCCACGCGGTAGGGAGACAAACCCCTCTTTCACCTCCTATGTCTCTCGGACTTATTTGTCCACAGAAGCGTTTATTCAAATAGCCTCTTGTAGAGTCCCTAAGGACTAAGGTTCTGCAGGATACGCTCAAGGAGATGCTTACTTCCCCACAACCCTTCCTTTAGCCCAAGAGTCATTGCTTTCTCCTAGCACTCCTCCAAGGAGACTGCTACCTGGAGCCTACCCCCCGGGGAAAAAAGATTACAGATGCCCCATCGGTAAAAACTTTCTAGCAATGTGCCTCCTGTAATTTCTACATTTACATCCTACTTCTGGCTATGTTAACATATTACAAGCATGAACAAGTAAGTCAGTCAGTCCTGCCCTAGGTTCCCAACAGCCCTAACCTGGACAGTAACCGCATGGCACATGGGGTTATCTCTAGAAGCCCTCCTCCCGAAACCCTTCTGAGGGAAGCTGAAGAGAAGGAGTTTAGGAGCCTCCTAAAAATGCAAGGGCTTGCCATCTCCCACTGTCAAGTCTCTGGGTTTGAAAAAAGTCTGTCCTGTCTCGCTAGCAAGAAAGGCTCATCATTTCCAAGATACTGAGAACAAAGGAATTCTGGCTTCTAACTCTTACAAGAGGCTTTATTTTTTTTTAAATCGAGAGTTTTTTTTTTTTTTTTTAAAGGAGTAAGAAAAAACAATGCTCCATTGCCATATTCTAGAAACAGGCATTTTGGAATCTCTCATGCCCCTGAATTAGTCCTACACACATGCCTCATGAGACGCAGATCTATCCTCCTTGGACACCTGCTGGGGACTCCGAGCATTTCTCTATATAGTTCGCCCAATTCCCTGCATGACAAAATTGCCTTGGAGTGAACCTGTATATGTCTTGAAACCCACAAGGGTCCTGCCTGCAATCAAGGCAGCGGTTTCCATCCTGGTGGGAACATGCTGGCTGGGCGGAGGGACCTGTCCCAGGCTGTGTGGACCCCGCGCTCCACAGCGGGCAGTGTAAGAACAGAGGGGCGTCCGTGCACAGCTCCCAGCCATCCAGGGAGCTGGACGGCTGGCTGGGGGGCCTGGTCTGGGGTAAGGGAGACCCAGGAGCAGCTCGCCCATTCCCCGCCAGCCCCCTGACCACACTCCAACATACAGGTGGTCCTGGCGCTTGAAGGCCTTGCCACAGATCTTGCAGACATGCTTCCTCTCCTGGCTGTGTGTCAGGTAGTGCTTGCTCAGGGAGCTGGCGCTGCTGAAAACCTTCCCGCAGAGGCTGCAGTCCAGGAGCGGGTTCTGGGGGGAAGCGTGCTGCCGCTTTCCTTTCCTGGCGCTCCCACAGGTGGCCCTGCCTCCATCATCAGCCTCCTTAGGTACCTTGAGGGCACCAAGCCCAAGGTCTAAACAGAGGGAGAGAGCACAGGTTATGGACATGTGGGGAAGTCAGAGGGCATGGCTAAGGCACTCAGTGAGTCTTGGGGCTGCAGCCTGCTGGGGCAGAGGGACCACGTCTATGTCATCCAACTCCAGCAGCTTTGCGCACAGAGAGAAGGGGGAGGGGGAGAAGGGACCCCTGGGATGGCACTTGGAGGGATGGTGGCGGTGGAATCTGAAGCACTTCTGAGACAAGGTGACCAGGATTTATGGCTAGACCATCCGTGGTGCTCTCAGAAGGCCAAGCCAGAAAAATAGAGTCCAAGACCTCAGCAAAGCACAGATCCTTCCTGGCAGCCAATTCCACTTCTGGGATGTTAAGGGAACAAACATGGATTTGTACGAAAATGTAGCTGGCAAAGCAGTTAACAGCAGCACTGCCTTTCCTGTTAGAAACCTCCTAGCATCTGATGAAAGGGCAGGCAGGACGCTCTCAGTGGTCTAGGACACAGCATTTAAGATAAAACTGGGGGAAAATATCTGACGACATGAATGGATATTCACACTGTGCTACTCAGTGAGAGAAGAGCGACCCGTTACAGAACAGAAGGAGACAAAACAATTTGAATAGAAAACAAGCTGAAAGCATGACATTGGCTGGGAGGACTCTTGGACACTTCTGTTTTCCTTTCCTCGTGTATCTGACTACATTTCTGTGTTTTCTGTATCCCTTTGGGTAAAATGTTTACAAACCATTCACCTGAGGACCCAGGAAGGGACAGGGAATGCTCAGGCGAGAGAGGGGTGGGACAGCATCTCAAGGGGCAGCATGTGGGGAGGAAAGAGCCTGCTTCTGTCCTGCTCCAAGGGACAGAGATTAGGTTTGGTTGTGCCCGACTGAAGAGAAGCAGATTTCAAATCACCAGAAACACAGGTGTGATGGATGCAAGGATGCTGTGGGCTCCTGCCGTCTCCAGTGCCTGGAATTCCCTCCCGGCAGACTCACAGGCACTTCCATAGTCATCTGGTGGACGGACCAACTGTGGGAGAAATCCCTGCTCTTTAGACTGGTCTTCATGACGGATCGGACTGCTTCATGAGATGGCGAGTTTAGAAACAATCTGAGGGGTTTGAAGAGACGGGGGTGGGGGTGGGAGATTGGGGTACCAGGTGGTGGGTATTATAGAGGGCATGGATTGCATGGAGCACTGGGTGTGGTGAAAAAATAATAAATACTGTTGTGCTGAAAATAAATTAAAAAAAAAAAAAGAAACCGCCACTTCTCCTGAGTGCTGTTGGGGGCAGGAGCGAGCACAGCAGGTGCAACCTGAGAGACATGGCAGAAAGGAGCCTGGATGACAGTCCCCCAGCTCTGTCCGGACTGTTTGTCCCACAACATGCCTGCTCTCCTCCTCATTGAGTAAGAAATTACTGCGGCAAGTGTTTGACTAATCCCAGCAGGTTAAATGCAGAAGAAAAGGACTCCTGCCAGAGAAGTCCTCAGCTCTGCCAAGCTACTGTAAAAATGCTCGTTACAGCAACTACGAACCCGGAAAACAAAACATCGTTTCAAAAAGTTGGCAAAGACACGGACAATCTGGTAGGGTCACTGGCCTGGGAAATGGCCGTATCTTCACAGAAGGCAGTGTTAGGAGAGTATTGGAAAACAGTGGACGTACGTTCTCTGATGGGCAGACCTACTTGGAGGAGTGGGCTCAGAGAACTCATCCAAAAGGAAGCACAGCATGTGAAAAGTTGTTCACAGAAACACAAGCGGTCTAATGAGCAGGAGTGCGGTCAAGTATGATGGAGTAGTGTGTGATGACAAGGGAATACCTCATGTAAGAAAGCGAATATGGTCGGTTTGAAAAAAACCTCTAATCGCATCACACCCTTGATGCCCCCATGCAAAGCTAGGCTTTTTCTGAGCTCCTTCACTTGTGTTTCCCAAAATCTACATGTGGGGGCCTGGCTAGGGAGTTTTCCTGATGGGACTTTTCTCTGTTTCCTAAGTTTTCTTTAATAACTGTGTGTTAGTTTCTTGATTAAGATGACAAACGCAAGTGTATGCATTTATATCGTCCTGAATGTAAGCTGGAGAAGTATAAGGAGACAGAACGTAATGATGGGCAATGGACTCCTCTTTAAATGCATCAGGAAAAGCTGAACTAGGTTAATGATTGGTAACACACTTTGCAGGGAGGGATGCGGAACCCCCTGAAAACCTGGCGAAGGCTGCCAGTTCTCTGTCCAGCAAAATGCTCACATATTCACACTACAAGCATTCTTTAGGTGGTTTCTGTGGCCTGAGTCGAGAACCCTAATTCCTGCAGCACCCTCAGGCCTGGCCCTGTGCTTACAACACTGCACCTGTCCCATGATTCCAGGAGTCCACCTTGGCCATCGTTCCAACAAGGGGACAAGGCTGAGCCCTTGTCTACTGTGTCTTGTGTGGAGAGGGGCTTTGGGACTTTCTCACTTTGGCAAGTCCTCAGGACCTTCCCAGAGCTGCTCCTGGAGCAGATGTTCACTGAATCCCTACTCAGCAGAGCCACCACAGACATGGCCTTCCATGCATGTAGTGTGATTGGAACCACCAAAGGGCTCTAGCTCAGTCAACCCATCTGAGCAACTGACCCACGAGCCAGTGGAAGAGTTAGCAGAAACTGAATTTGGAGCACCGGGGTAGCTCAGTCACTTGAGCACCCAACTCCTGGTCTGGGCTTGGGTCTGGAACTCAGGGTTGTGAGATCGAGCCTCCGAGGTAGGCTTTGTGCTCAGCGGGGAGTCGCCTGAGATTCTCTCTCTCCCTGCCCCTCCCCACGCATGCCCTCTCTCAAAGAAACAAATACATCTTTTTAAAAATTTTTGAAAATTGGATTTATCTTGTTGGGGAAGACTGAAAGCAAACCAAAAAACCAAGCCATTTAACTATTGCATCTGTTCTCTTTGTGCTCCTCTGCTGTTGGAGAGAAAGACTTGTCTGAGTCTGATATGAGCTCTACTGACACTGATGGAAATGAATGCTATCTGTCTCGTGCTCTACAGTCTGTGCAGTGATTTTCCACTCCTTTCTTCTCTTGCTTCTGACTGCTGATACTCTGCAGGGAAGCAGAGTGGACACTATCATCCCTCCACTTCACAGATGAGACACTGGGGCTGGGGAAGCTTAGCCAACCAAGTGACAGACGGGATCCCAGGTCACACTGTAAACGTGAAAAGGGCCTCTGAGATGTAATCAGTGGGAAAATCTCCTGTGAACTCAAATGTCTGCCCACACAACACACAAGATCAGGACATCCATGAATGGCCCAGTTTCTCAACATTATTCCTCCAGATCAATGTTTAGTTTCCTTGACTAGGAAGTTGGAAACAATTCCCAAGTTAAAAAAGAAACTGACTGTCCTCTGTTTCCTAGTCACCTGTGGAGGATACAAATTTTCATATCCAATCCATGCAGAAGCAACCCCTAGCTGGCCACAGGAGCTTTCGCACAACCCTCGAGGCCCTCGGACCCAGGTAGACAGCCTCACCTTGTAAGGAAGCCTGAGATTCCGGGTCTGCGAACTCCTCCAGCAGCTTCACAGAGTCACTGTCCTTCCCTGAGTAGAGGGACAGGGTGTCTAAGTTGTCCTCCAGCACCTCACTGGTCATGTCGGGCGTTGGGAGGCTGGGGTCCAGGTCCAAACCACTCAGGCCAGCATAGAGCAGGTCTCGTGTGCTGGGACCCAGATCCCGGTTGAGGGTGTCGCTGCAATTGAGGCTCTCGGAAAACGAAGGGAGATGCATCTCTGGAGGGAGGGCACCCTCATCCCCGAGGCTGTACTGGTCCATGGCTCTCCACTGCCAGGTCTTGGCCAAGAGCTACTCTCCAGACAAGCAAGGCTGTGTAAGGAGTCAGGGAGTAAAAGCTCTTGGTGCTGTCTAATTCCTGAAAATGAATGAGGAGGAATCAAAATTATGAGATGGCAATGCAGCATGGCAGATGGAACATGGACTTGGAGTTCAAACAGATCTGTGTTTGGGTCTGTTCTCTGCCACTTAACAGCCATGGGAACTTGGGCACCAAGTTATCACTTAAGCTCCACGAGCCCCAGTTTCCTCATCTGTAAACTGGGCATAAGAGAAACTCCATCATAAGGTTATTGTAAGGAATAAATGGAAGGATTTCTGGCAACATGGTGGACAGAACTGACCTCTTTCTCCAGCTATAAACACAGAGAAATATGACAAAAGAAAATTTTAATACGTAGCCAAGCTCAAGAGAGAGGCAAAACCCCATGTGCCAGCAACAAAGAAAAAATGCAAAGGAAACTCAGAAGTGTAGGCTCAAGTCAGCCAGACGGCAACGTCAGACTCTGATACTAAGCCTCTTGTCCAATATGGCGGCAACTGGTCATACAGGGTTGTGAAGTACGTGACATGGGACTGGCCCAAACTGAGACATGCCATGAGTCTAACCCACACACTGGATTTGGAAGACTTAGTATTTTTTTTTAAAGATTTTATTCATTTGACAGCGATCACAAGTAGGCAGAGAGGCAGGCAGAGAGAGAGGGGAAGTAGGCTCCCCGTTGAGCAGAGAGCCCAATGCAGGGCTAGATCCGAGGACCCTGAGACCATGACCCGAGCAAAAGGCAGAGGCCCAACCCTCTGAGCTACCCAGGTACCCCAAGACTTAGTATTTAAAAAAAAAATAAGTTTAGTATGTTTTTATATTACTACATGTTAAAATGATAATATCTTGGATACAGTGGGTGAGATATGTTATAAGATGAATCTCATCTTCTTCTATTTAGTTTTTCAATGTGGATCCTAAAAAAAACTTTATATATATGATTCATATTATATCCCTATTAAAAAAGAGCATTATCCAGGGAGCTGCAACCCAGGGCCATAACTGACACAGGAGAAAAGGAAACAGGGTCCTGAGCTTGCAGGAAGTAGAGATCTGGGACCTTGGAAGAGCCTAGCCATGCATGGGAAAACTACACAATCAAAAAGAAAAACTCTGCACATGGGGCACCTGGGTAGCTCAGTTGGTTAAGCATCTGCTTTTGGCTTAGGCCATGATCCCAGGGTCCTGGGATCGAGTCCCATGTCAGGTATTCTGCTCAGCGTGCTTCTCCCTCTCAAATAAATACATAAAATCTTAAAAAAATAAAATAAAAGAAGAAAAATCTGCACACAAGCCAGAGTGTACCCCCAAGAGTCAGGAAGAAAATGGGCAATGAGAGACAATAAAACCCAGCATGAGAAAAAAGTAAGTCAGTACAGGGCAAGACCAAACATTTTTAAAAAGAAACAAGTGAAACACTCATGAAGACATTTAAACCAAGAGCTCACTTAGAAGGGCTAAGCAGCAGAAGAAACAGGGCTGAAGAGAGAAATAATGAATCGACAGAGCAATCTGAGGAAGTACCCCCAGGATCCAGCAGAGAGAGAGAAAGAAATGGAAAACACAAATCGGAAGCTGAGAGAGTACAAACAGAGAAGCAAATGCAAAAGAGTAACAGTGTCTGATAGGCATCCCTCCCACAAAGAGGAGAGAACACAGAACACATGACATATATTTTTAAAAGATTTTATATTTAAGTGATCTTTATACCCAGTGTGGGGCTTGAACTCACAACAAACATCTCCAGGATGAAGAGTGGCAGGCTCCACTGACTGAGCCAGCCAGGCGCTCCAGGAGAAATGACATTTTAAAGAGATATTGGCGGAGAAGTTTCCAGAATTGCAGGGACACCAGAATTAAGCTCATAATTCCTGAAGATAATTGGTTAATGCCAAGTGGGGCAAAGACAAGCAGGATAAGTAAAAGTGAATTCACTCCTCAACCCACAACAGTAGAACTGCTGACCACTAAAGACAGAGAGAAAATCCTACAAAGGACCAGAAAGAAGAGGCAGACAGTCTACAAAGGGATGATGACTAGCCTGCTGGCAAACATCTCAAAAGAGCAAAGTCTAGGAGACCAGGTATAGCACTGCCAGCAGATGAATGCAGGGTGAGAGCCAGCTCAGAACTCAACATGCAGGGAAACTAGTATTAAGAGTGTGCAACAAAGACGTTTTCAGACAAGGCATAAGAGGTTGCACATAGACCTTGGCTCAAAGGCTAATACAAGTTTTGAACCATTTGGGAAAGAAAAGACAAGGTTTAACTTTGTACTTTACCCATGCTAAAAAAAAAAAAAATCCAAGTTTAACTACCAAAAGAAAAGGAATAAACTATGTAACATCTGAACTAGTAGAATTTAACCCACACCCAAAAAGAGAAAAAAGACTCAAATGACTAAAATTTGCAATTAAAGCAGAAACAAAACCAGAAAAGACTATAAAAGATTACTATGAACAACTGCATGCCAACAAAGAAGGTAACTTGGAGAAAAATGGACAGATTCTAAAAAGACACAAATTACCAAACTGACCCAAGAGGAAAGAAACTATCTGCATAGCCATGTAAGAAGGAAAAAGATTAAGTTAGTAACTTAAAAACTTCCTACCCATGCCACCGCAGAAACAATGAAAAAAGTCAGCTTTATTGGAACTCTGGAAAATAGCCAATGGTTTACTGCAAACAAACCAACCCTGAGCAAGACAAAGGTGAATGAAACATGGTCCTGTGGCATTTTAACTTATTCCTGTCTCATCCCCCTTCCCCCCCACACCAGCTGTGGTTTTGAAGGCAGAAGCCACATTCTGGTGTGGGATCCTAGTGCAGAAGGCAGCAGAGATCTTGTTCTCACACCTGAGCTTGTCTGTCTTGACCTGTCAGATGGAGGTCTAACACGGAAGTCTTGCCTTGATTTTACCTAACTTGGAATTTCTCAGGAGAGAACAGCCATGAGGATGGCATTTGTTGAAAATATTAAAGGTCACATTGTACACACAAAATTAATATAAGTGTATATTAATTATACTTCAACAAAAAATGCTCAGAAAATAAAAAATAAAAACAATGCGGCAGATGAGGCAGCCCAGGGCAAAGGATATTAATCGGGGCCAAAAACAAATTTGCCACTGAAAGTCAGGGAGGAAGAGCTGGACAGTGAGAGGCTTTGAAGAGTCAGGGCTCTGAAAAGCTTCCATGCTGACAGTTTCTTATAAAACTAAGCATGGTTTCACTGTACAATCCAGTCATCACACTCCTCCGTAACTGCCTGTGAGCTGGAAACTTATGTCAACACAAAACCTGCACTCAAATGTTTATAGGAGCTTTATCTGTAACTGCAAACAACTAGAAGCAACCAAGATATCTCCCAATAGGAGAACGGATAACCAAACTCTGGCACCTGTGTACAATGGAATGTTATTTGGCAATAAAAACCAAGGAGCTAGGGGCACCTGGGTGGCTCAGTCAGTTAAGCATCTGTCTTCAGCTCAGGTTCTGGGATTGAGCCCTGTACTGGGCTCTCTGCTTGGTGGGGAGCCTACTTCTCCTCCTCCCTCTGCCCTTCTCCCCCTCCCCCCAGCTTGTGCTTGCTCACACTCTCTCTCTCAATAAATAAAATCTTAAAAAAAAAAAAAAAAGCCAAGGAGCTGTCGAGCCACAAAAACACATGGAGAAAACTTAAATGCATGTTGCTAAGTGAAAAAAGCTGGTCTGAAAAGACTACATATTATATGATTCCAACCATATGGCATTTTGAAAAAGACAAAACTATAGAGACACTCAGAGGCTGGTGGTTGCCAGGGTTTGAGGGGAGGGCGGAGGGATGAATAGGTAAAGCAAGACGAGACTTTGAGGGAAGTGAAATTACTCTGTGTGGTTCATGTAACAGTAGGTACAAGACATTATACATTAGCCAAAACCCACAGAACTGCACAACACAAAGAGTGAATCCTCATGTAAACTACAGACTCTAGTTAACTAAGAATAAAATAAACTTTAAAAATAAAAACCATCCACATTGGGGCGCCTGGGTGGCCCAGTGGGTTAAAGCCTCTGCCTTCGGCTCAGGTCATGATCTCAGGGTCCTGGGATCGAGCCCCACATTGGGCTCTCTGCTCAGCAGGAAGCCTGCTTCCTCCTCTCTTTCTGCCTGCCTCTCCACCTACTTGTGATCTCTGTCTGTCAAATAAATAAATAAATAAAATCTTTTAAAAAACAAAAAACAAACAACAACAAAAAACCATCCACATGTTTCAAGGAATCAAGAAGGCCATGTGTCCAGGGTAGGCACATGCTCAGAAAACATTTGTGAAGGCTCTAAGCTCTTACTTCTGGCTGACTTTGGGTCTGTGAACTCCTGCTGAGCGCAGAAGTTGTGTCCCAACTCTCAACATAGAGCCCCACTGCAACGACCAGATGTATTTTGACTCCAGGCACTTAAGGAAATCTATGACAAATCATAGCTGACTGCTGACTAACAGAACAGAGACTTTGCTGATCACGCACGACAAAGAATACAGTCTACAGCGAGCATCTACAAAAGTCACTAGCCAAACATTATAACTCATAAGGAGTGGCCAGCAACAAAACTTGGGGTAGAGGGAAGGAGAATATGATTCCAAGAGTCACCACATTACAATATTAAAAATGTCCACTTTCTCAACAAAAATAATTACAAGGTAGGCAAACAAAGTATGGCTCAATGAGAGGGCCAACTGTTTCACACAAACGATGGAATCAAACAGTATCGGCCTTTTACATCTGGCTGCTTTCAGGAAGAATAGCATTCTCAAAGTAAATCACTCTGCAGTGTGCACTATTCCTTCATGACTTTGCGGACAGACGATTTTCCATCGTCTGCATATAGCACATTTTCTTCATCCATTCATCTGTTGATGCGTATTTGGGCTGTTTCCATTTTGGGCTATTATGAATAATTCCATCCTCGCCTAAACATTTAGAAAATCCTTGATGACTCACTGGTAACAAATCTGGTGGATCCTAGAGTAACTGGAGTTCGGGTCCAGACTCCTAGGCTATTGGTTTCTACTGTTTTTAAACTTTCCAGGTTGAAAAGTAGTTGAACAGCTATGCCCAGAACACCTGCATTTCATGCAGCTACCTGCAATCTGGGTGTGGAGCCTATTGGAGGAGCTCAAAAGGGGAACACAGGCCCACAAGAGTACAACTCTGAGACCCAAGTGAGTTCTAGAATTCAGAATATGGGTAAATCAATGAAAAACACTGTATGTTAAGTAAACTTCAGTTGATCTGGGGTAGCACCTGGTAACCAAATCACTATTTCTGCATCAACACCTGTGATGACTCTGAATGAACGGAGTTTAAATACTATAAAAGGTAACCTGTGAGTTCAGGTTTGCCCACCCAGTAGGTCTGCGACCCTGTGGCATTGTCAGAATTTTTCTGGTTTCCAAATTGCAGAGAAGGGAGTGTGGGCCATAGAAATTTATATTTTGAGGCAAAACAAATTTCTTCAGCACTACAAAGAGGAGAGAAGCCATCTCTTCTTTTCAGATTCCAATAATAAAAACAAGCTAATAAAAGAAAATAGAAAATGTTGTTTAAAATAAACATGAAACCATGTTTAATAAAATAAAATATGAAGCATTTTTCTCCTTCTCAGAGATTTCCATGCACGAGTTCACTTTCTTCTCTCTACAACCTGGAGGTTGGAGCTGTATCACTTCCATTTTACAAAGAAGGAAAGGACATGATGGACTCTGAGATGCTGAGTAATTTGTCCAAAGTCACATGTCTAACGAGGTGTTGAGCTGGACCTTAAACCCAGATATTCTGACTTTATAGCTTGTGTTCTTACCCACTACACAATACTAATTCATCATAAATAAATTTACACTGCATAACACCAAATAATCTAGAAAGCACAAAAGGTTCTGGATGGGGCAGAATTCCCCACAGGCCAAGTCATGTGCTTTCCAGCATACTCCCATAGTCCACAGGACAAACTGGTCTCATTACCACTTGGGGCAGGCATGCCCAAAGTCCAAAGGCCATGTTTTGATATTTACATCCTTTTCCAGGTTGTAAAGCAACCCCTTGCTCAGCCAATATTGAACTTGTTCTTGTTCTGTCAACAGATAAATTCAATTCAACAAGTTTTAGCACCTTCTAGATACAGGGCTCCCTGTTAATCCCTGTGGGGCAGGGTTTGTGGTCCCCTGGAACCTTGCCGACATTCCCAATTCTTTCCAAGAATTTTATAATTTAGTGCTTTCATTCAGAGAACAACCTAAGAGAAGAAAATCAGTCTATGAGAATTATTGGTTTACTACCTTATAACCCAGTACTACCATGTGATTTCCACACCCGGGATATGTTTATAATTGCATGAATGCCAAAAGGGATGATTTTAATTGCCACAGGCTAATGAGAAGGCGACAGAGGTGGATTTAGCTCATAACAAGGTCTTTGGGGTCACCTAAAAGCTAACAGACATCAGGGTACAAATGGGTCTTGTGGCAGTTTGAACTGAGGAAAAGGACAGGAGACCTGAGACATAACAGGGTCTGCTAAACCCACAGCAGCCCAGTACAGCCTTCGACAAGATGTTTGTTTCAAGAAAGCTGTTCGGTTTTAGCAAAATAGCACCCCTCCCACTAAACTGATGTTTGTAATTTGAATTACATTGGTTTGGTTGCTTTGTTTTACATTTAATTTGCAAATTGATTCTGGCTTTATGGTACCACAAGAACTGTAAGCTTTAGGAACATATGCCTTGTTTTATCATCATTTATGCCTTGTTTAATAGTTTAAAAAAACAACTTAAGCCAACGCTAGGGATACAAAGCAATTTTAATGTTTTTCTTTTTAAAAAGGCCTGTCATTCTATGACTGGAGGGAGTGTAAGGAGACAGGGATTCTCCTGTGAAAAGCTACAGCCTCTTGGGAAATTAGTCTACCATACATTCTAGCCTGCAGCAACAGGTACACACTTTGGTAAGGAACATTTACTGGGGCATCGTTTGGATGGAAAGGAGGGAACAATCTAAACACCGCCTGTATGAAGGGGTTTTATTTCACCCACAATTAATCTGAATATTTTTCTATTTGTTGTCAAGTTGAAAAATCTGTAGACTTCTTTTGGACTGAGCCTCGCTGTCCTAAAGAATTCTGTGTGCTGATGGAAACCGTCTACATCGGCGCTGTGTGACGACAGCCGCCAGCCACAAGCCGCTGATGGGCACCTAGAAATGCAGGAGCTGCAACTGAGCAGCTAAATTATGTATTTTATTGAAGTGTCATTAAATGCTAGTGTACATAGCTACAAGTGCCTGGCAGCTACCACACTGGACGCGCGCTGCTCTGCAGTTTTCTTACTGGAGGCATGTTTTCCGACTTCTATTTCAGAATCTTGGAAGGGGGACGCCTGGGTGGCTCAGTTTGGGGACCGTGACTCTTGATCTCCTGGCTGCGAGTTTTAAGCCCCATGTTGGGCATAGAGCTTACCATAAATAAATAAGTCTTAATGCTAAAACAACAACAACAACAAAAACCTGAAGCTCTGTCAATTGCAATAACAACTTTCAAGAGAAGCTTTGCTATTACAATGAAGCCACAGCTGGAGCTGAGAAGGGCAGCTGCTCGGACTGAGCAGACACTGTCCGGTTTGCCAGGGTCCCCACCAAAACCTAATCTCTCACCCTCTCCCACCTCACTCATTTCTATGCCCTGCCAGGCCCCTGGAGAGCTCTTTCCTTAGGACCCTGATTTCCTTAGGACCTGATTTCCTTGGGACTAACCTCTCTCTGAGTAGCTTTACCAAATGAAACCCTTCAACAGCATCTTGCCTGGCACGGAACTAACTCTGGTCAAAGATAGCTTTCTGCTTTCCTTTTGCCAATGAGTGACAAAATCCCATTCCTTTTTGAAAAGCTCCAACCTGCCATTCTGCCTGCTTTTCTTCCTTCTTTCCTTCCTTTTTTTCCCCCCCGCCAAGCACCATTTTCTCCTTTCCCTCTCTGCATCAGTGTTACCACAAAGAAAGTGATCACACCCAAAGCTGGGAAATAAGAGCGACTTGCAGCTTTTACCCTGGGGGTGCAAATTCTTTCCCTGTTTTCCCACCCCAAACATTATCGCCACTATAGGCCTGTTCTGTCCAGCCCATGTGGTGCTTTCTTTTTTGCAATTGGGTTTGTCACCGACATTTTTCTTAATGGGGAGATTTCAACTAAATATATTAATGTCTGGCTTCTCTTGAAAATTGTTAGGTTTTGCATTTCCTGAGAGTTCTCTGTAGGAGAGAAGTGAGGGACAACTGCCTCCTCCTAACAGACATTGCCACAGTCCTCAATTTCTTCCTGCCTGGCCCCTGTCATCTTCATCATCATCATAAACCCAGCAATAGCAGCAGACTTCTCTGGCTTTGCCATGCGCCAGGCCCTCCTTCAATCACTTATGGATCATCAAATCCCCACAACGCCCCTTTCGGGCACATCCTCTCGTTTTAACCCTATTTTACAGATGAGGAAAATTAAGTCCAGAGAAGTAAAGTAACTTGCCCAAAATCAAGGTTTTGGGTTTTTTTGTTTTGTTTTGTTTTCAAAATCAAGGTTTTTGACTACCCAGGGGAATCTGATGTCAAAGCCCTGCCAGGTAACCACTCTGTACACGAGGATTCCGTCCCCGAGCCTGGGACTTCTGCCCTACATTCTGTAGCTAGTTTCTTAAGCTGACCAACCAAAGGACACTCCCTCCCCCTGGCCATGGAACCAAAATAATTCTAACAAGAGGGTTAACTCTTCTCCTCTGATTGCTCATTAAAAGAGCAGATTTAGGGGCACCTGGGTGGCTCAGTGGGTTAAGGCCTCTGCCTTCAGTTCAGGTCATGATCCCAGAGCCCTGGGATCGAGTCCCTTATAGGGCTTCTGCTCAGCAGGAACCCTGCTTCCTCCTCTTTCTCTCTGCCTGTCTCTCTGCCTAGTTGTGATCTCTGTCTGTCAGATAAATAAATAAAACCTTAGAAAAAAAATAAAAGAGAAGATTTATCAGGAGAGAGAAAGAAGACATGGAGGAATCAGAAGGCAAGGACTATGCTTTCCAGGAAAATTTTTTTACCAGAGAATTAACTAAGGGAGGAAAAGAGACCTCAGAGCTTCTCATTCCAAAAGCTGATCCTAGCATAAAATGCAAAAAAACATTAACATCTAGAACAGCAGTTTTTAAAGGGAGGTGGGTGGGAGTGGGGAGCCCTGGGGTCTTCAAGAGCCTTCCAGCAAGTCTTCAAGGTCACAGCTATTTTCATAATAATATTCAGACATTATCTGCCTTTTTCATTCTCAGTGAAACTTTCCAGAAGCTACAGGGAATACCTCAAAAGGGTGAATGCAGAAGCAGATATGAGATTCCAAATGATTCTAAAAGCATAAAACAATGTCACTGTTCTCACCAAATTTTTTGTGTTCTGAAATACAGTCTTCTGAAAAAATTTTTTTAAATAATCAACTTTGTTAATATACAATGAGTTTATTAGTGTTATTTTTAAATGAATAAATATTTTAAAAACTTACTAAACTTCCAATACACCAAATATCAGCATATACAGTTTGTACACACAACCTCTCTGGAGTCTTCAATGATTTTTAAGTATAAGGGGCTCCTAAGACCAAAAAGTTTGAGAACTGCAGCTCTAAAAAGGAAAAGTCCTGCATGTGCACATGTGGCTAACACAGAAAGAAACCCTAAAGCAAATATTCCATAGTGATGGCCAGTGGCATGTTTTGTAAGGGCTTCACGCTGTCTTTAAATGCCTTTGAAATTCATGATCACCATTTAAGGCTTCAAATAAAGAAAATGTTCTGGTCTCTCTCAAAACAAAAAACCACCACAACAACAAAAAACAAAATTAAGTTCTGGCAACAGTGTCCTGGCATTTGCACTGACTGGTAGGTATCACTTAGATGGGGCACACAGTCTGGCTTACCACACTGCAGGCCTTTGCCTGCCTGTCCCTGGAGGTATCTAACTTGCTACCCTGAGCCATGGCAGGGGGTTGGGGGGTAGCATTTTTGCAATCAACAATGAAACATACATCAGTTTAATAAATGTCTACATTCCTCCAGAGGAGTCAGCTTGCACTACAAATAACCTTTTCCTTATCTGACTTCCCAAAGCAGCAACTTGTAATTGTTTCACCATCCCTACAGAGACTCTTGGATCGATTAGAAACCCTTCTGAGAAAGAAAGGAATTCATCTGACAATCTTTGGACAAGGACAAAAGAAGAAAACTCACCAGGAGAAGAGCAAACGAGTGAATCTCCAGGGAACAGGAGGGCCCAGGTTAAGCCCCTCAGAGAGGGGATTCAGGCAATCGGCAGACCACTGGCTATTTCCTCCTGGAATTCTGGGTAGTAAATTCAGGACACTCATCCAACTTCTTTTGCCCTGAAAGCAGGTGGTGGAAAGGAAGAGGCATTCAGAACTTGGGTCCCCAAAGAAGCAAGCACACAGGTGTGAAATTGGGAAAGATGGGCAATATTTGGAAGAAGGAAGAAAGCAATACTAAATCTGGGCAATCTAGATGGTACAGGGGCTTTGTTGTTAAGGGAAATCTATTTTTTTCTTCCTTTCCTTATTGTCCTTCCGTGGTAAGGGACCTGGAGGTTTTGCCAGGAAAAGCCTAATTGGGGTAGAACTGGTGATGAAAAAGGATTTTTGCTGAAAAGGGTTGGAAAAACAAATATCACATGAGATATTGGAAGAACCGAGTTGGTCTGTTATCAGCAGAAAGAGACTACAAAAAGGGGGACTCTTGGTGGGAAGAAACAATTTTTGTTGAAAAGTGATCCTTAATGGAGAAAGAATCTGGAAATGAAAAATACATATACATATATATACATATATATATATATATATTATTATTATTATTATTATTATTTATTTTTTTTTTTTTTTGGCTAGAGGAAGTTCCTAAAAGGAGGACGAGGGGTATAATCAAATAAGAGAGGAGGGATTTTTGTTTTTGCTGGAAGATCCTATAAACAAATAAATCTCGGTCTCCTATTCAGAAAAAAGGGGATTTTTAGCAGAAGGCCTGGAAGCTAGGGTGAATGCAAGGCCTCGGTGCAGAAAGTGCGGAGGTCGGTAGGGCCCCGAGGCGCGAGCTGGAGAGCTGTGAGAGGGCAGTTGGGGCCTGCGGGGCGGGGAGGAAAGAAAGGGCATGCAGCGGACCAGGGACCCCAGAGGAGAGTCTTCTCCAAGGGGGAAGTGGCTGCGGGGGTGCAGCGGGGCCCGGAGCTGTTGGGGTGCAGAAGGTGCGTGCGTGTCGCAGGGTGAGGGGTGCCCGCGGCGCCTGCTGCGCTCCTCGAAAAGGAGATGGACCCCCTAAAAAACAAATATATAAACGAATTAGATTTTAAGAGGGGGGGGAGGGGTTGAAAAGTGAGGAGGGGCGGGAAGGGGGGGGTAGGGAGGAAAGGGAAGGGGCAAGGGCAGCAGCAACCGGGTTTTACCCGCCCCCGGGGGCTCGCGCGCCGGCCTCGAGCCTCGCGCCTGGCGGGCCTCCCAGCGGCCCCCTGCCTCCCTCGCGCTGCCCGCCGGCCGGGCGCGCACGCGCACCCCGGCCGGCCCCCCGGAGCGGCCGGCTCACCCGCGGCGCGGGCGCGCGTGCGTGGCTGTGGGTCGCCTCACGACGCCCAGGGCGGCCTCGCGCGCCCCTCGCGCCGCCCGGGCTCCCGGCGCGTGCCGCCCGGTGGCGAAGTCTCCGCAGCTATTGGGCCTCCGCCGAGGGGCGGGGCCACGCGAGGGGCGGGGCTTTGGTGCGGTCAGGTGACCAGCGGCGGGCGGGAAAGGAGGCGGTTGGTCGCCATTTTGCGAGGAGGGCCGTTGAGGGCGGGAGAGTGTCAAGGCGGAGCCCGGGAAGGGGCGGCGGGGGGAGGGGCCGGCCCCCCAACACCCGCACCCACACGGAGGCCGGGAGGTCGGGAGGCCGGCAGCCCCGGCCATTGTTCCTGGAGGGCGACTTTAGAACGTAGTGGCAGGGCACTCGGACTCCCTGCGGCCGCTCCGAGAGGCGGTGGCCAGCGGTGGGAGCTCCGAGGCGGGGGCCACCCTGGCCGGGTAGTGGAGCCCAGCGAGGCAGCCCCTTGTGTTCCCGAGGCAGCCACTGCGCGAGCGGGAGCCACGGAGACCGGCCCTTCAGTGGGCTGGGACGATTCGGGGCTGCCGCGCTTCGACGTGCCGGCTCCCAGCCGTCTGTGGGTCTGGCACGGTGCTGGGCCGTGTTGAGGGAGGGGTGGGAACGGGGTGAGCAGTGTCCAGAGAGCGCTGACGGGTCCAGGAGTTTGAACCTTGGAAGAGCGGAGACGGGAATTCATACCCTAGAAGGTGAACTCTGAACATCCTAGGACACAAAATAGCTTTGCGGTTGCCTGGGTTTTGAGACTGGGGATCCGCCGTACCTGAGCACGAGGAGATCGGATTGGGGTGATGGGAAGATTCTAAAAGTGAGTTACGGCAATGGTTGTACAACAGGGTGGATGTACTAGAAATTCTTGGATTGTGCACTTAAAACGGGTGACGTTTGCATAAATGATACCTCAGTAAAGTTTAGTTGATTTCGAAAATGGGTCCCTGGGGTAGACAGAACAGAAAGGAGAAGAAAAAGACCGGCATTCTACTTTTGGATTCCTTTGTTCTGCAAATATTTATTGAGCTTCTTTCCAAGCTAGACCTGCGTCTGAGTCAGACAGACAACCCTGCTCTAGCTTATGTTCTGGAGTAGCGCTGTCCTAATGAAACAATACAAAAACGTGAAATTAACTTTAATAATACAACTTAACCCAAAAGGTTATTTCAGTAGGTAACCAATACAAAATTTTCAGCAAGTTGCCTATTTTTTTTTGAAACCCTGGACATTTCAATCCAGACCTGTGGCATTTCAAGGTTAGCCACAGGTAGCTAGTGGCTCCGGTACTAAAAGCATACCTCTAACTGGGGACAGGTGAATACTTTCAGAATGCAGTGTGGAAAGAAAAAATAAGGAAAGAGGATGGAGATTGTCAGAGGATACTATTTGATACAGGTCCGTGAAGGTCTCTCTGGTGAAGTTACACTGAGCAACGACCTGAAGGAAGTGAGGAAAGGAATCTATAAAAATATTTGGGGGAAGAGCAAGTGCAAAGGCCCTAAGGCAGGAAGATGTGGCTCCATTTGCAAAGACAGGAATTAAACACCTGCTTTCAATTTAGGACATACATTTCATTTTTTTCACAAACAGTTAAAGTGAGGTACCTGGGTGGCTCAGTGGGTTAAGCCTCTGCCTTCGGCTCAGGTCATGATCTCAGGGCCTTGGGATCAAGCCCTGCATCAGGCTCCCTGCTTGGTGGGGAGCCTGCTTCCCCCTCTCCCACTCATTCAGCTTATGTTCCCTCTCTCACTGTGTCTTTATCAAATCATTTTTTTTAAGGGGAGGAAGGTCTTTAGAGCCCGTCTCAGAATGGCTGTCTTCTCTCTAGGGGAGAGGCTGGCATCTGGGTGGATGGCCTTTTGTCCCCATTTTCTAGTGGAGACTGATGTTTATAGTTTGTGTGTGGAAGGGCATTTCCTGTCAAGATGACCCTCCCAGATAAAGATGCCTTAAAAAGCCCCTGTGGGCACTCATCAGGATAGCCAAAAGGTGGAAACAACCAAATGTCCAAGGACCAATGAGTGGATAAGCTAAACGTGGTAGATCCTGGTAATGGAATAAGATCCAGCCATACAAGGAGTGAAGTGCTTAACCTTAAAGCACCATTACTTAACTCATTCATCAAAAATAGGTAAACCTATTAAAATAGGTGAACATACTGGGGCACCTGGGTGGCTCAGTAGATTAAGCCTCTGCCTTCGCCTCAGGTCATGATCCTGGGATCCGGGGATCGAGCCCCACATCGGGCTCCCTGCTCCACGGGGAGCCTGCTTCTCCCTTTCCCACTCCCCCTGCTTGTGTTCCCTCTCTCCCGGTCTCTGTCTCTGTCAAATAAATAAATAAAATCTTTTTTAAAAAAAAGTCATTAAATAAAAACTGAACTTCTCAGTATTTTTAAGCTTTAGAGAGTAAAAAAGCACCCCTACATCTCTTTCACAGAAGATTTCCTTTGGCTTCTTCTGTCTCACGCAGTGTTTCTCAAAAGTGAATCTGGAGGGCTGACTCGGGAGGTCTGATGTGGGACCGGAGAATGCAAATTTCTAATGAGTTTTCCAGTGATGTGGCTGCTACTGGGTGGGAGGCCACACTTGGAGAATCACTATTTTTGTTCCAAGAATCTACTAACACTGGGGGGTGCTCCGTTAGACACTTTCAAGGGAAGGGTGGCTGCACTCTGAACGCACATTCACCTTTGGGAAGCGAATGAATCAGTGGGAGGGCTGTTGTAGGATCAAAATGACTGGCTTTCCCCTACCCTGAAACACAGTACTTGGGGATACTGGCGAGATGTTTCTCATTGAAATGAGGACTTGAACAACCCTAATGCCAAGAGAGGGGGAAAAAAAAAAGCAAGCAAACATCCCTGCTTCTTAATATTTAGCCATGGAAATCCAAGTCCATGGGAATAGAACACTATTCCTCTGGCTTAAAAAAAAAGCGGGGCGGAGGGGACTAGAACAGCTTCTTTGACCCGATAAATATGGAGCCCTCCATTTGTGCTCGACCATCTTGCAAGTCATTCAACAAATAACTTTCGACTCTCTGCTCGAGTGAAACACTCTTTGGGGTGCCTCCTAGGGTAGGTATTTTTATTTGAGTAACCTTTCTAGCTTTTTTCATGTGTTACTAAATATTTTGTGTTATTTTTGTCATTCTTTTGCATCTCCTCCCAGACTATATGCTCTTTGAAAGTGTGGTCTGGCATCACTCAGCAGACATTATCATCTATAATAATAAATAAATATAAGCTATTTTAGACATTATCATCTATAATAATGAATACTATTATTAAAAATACAGGATTCTATCAGGATGACCAACTCAGTCCCAGGTGCCCAGAACTTTCCTGATTTTAGCCCTGAAAACCACATGTCCTCCCGAAGCTCTTCAATTCCAAGCAAACTGGAATTTGCTTGACCATTGGTCCCCCAAATTATAATGAATAATATAAATAGAAAGCATTTATCAAGCTCTGCTTGTATTAATGTAACCCTCACAACATTTCCCATGAGGAAATGGGCTCAGAGAGGTTAAGTAATTTGCTCGAGTTTTCACAGCTAGGAAGAGGCAGTCACAGGAATAAACCCATCCTTTTTACCACCACAGGTGTTTAGTATTTGTCAACTGAGAGAATAAATCGAGAATCCTTAGTACCTTCATACTTGACCATAAAATCTAGTTGAAGAGTGAACACACTCTTACTCATCTTTGTATCTCTGTATCTGTGCAGGGCTGGGCACGCCCGCCTGTCGTAAACCAATGTGATGTCGCGCAGCTCAGAATGTTCAAAGAACAACACCAGCGGCATTTGCTTAACTGCTAACAGAGGAGCTGAGCTTCCACGGGCTGTAGGAGGAAAGACAATGTTATGAGGACTGAAGCCAACGGGAAAAAAAGTCCCAGACCTAATCTGCATCTTAAAGGACCAGTGAATTATGGAATCAGTGGGCCCAACAACTATCAGTTGCTTCCCATGTACCAGACACTTGGCTGAAACATGTCCGTGGAGGATGTGTGGTTGGGGGGAAAGGGAAAATCTCCCTGGACAAAGGGTAAGAAAGGGAAAATGAGGCTGGGAAACTCAAAGACTGGCCAGACTTAGATCTGGTAGCAGCAAACTGATGCTCCAAGACTGAAGGTATGATAATAACAATAACAATGATAGTAATAATAATAAATAGTAACCACAGCAGCAATCGTAACAAGAAATATTTCAACAGTGCGTGTCATGGACCAAGCCTTCCTCTCTACATTCTAATATGCAAATCTCACTTCATCCTCCCACTAAGCTCGAGATGCAAGTACCATGACTCACCTTGTTTCATGGAAGGGAAGACTTTGCATGGAAAGCGACAGGTGGAGGAGTTGCAGACCGTGTTCTGTAGGCCATGGGGAGTTCCCTGAGCAGAGCGCTTAATCTCAGTGCTGTTGTCATTTGGGGGGGGTCAGATCCTTCTTCGTTTTGGGGACTGTCCTGTAGAATGTTTGGCCGCATCTCTGGCCTTTCCCTGCTAGAGGCCAGGAGCACATTCTCCCCACAGTGTGACAAGCATATTGCCTCCAGACCTTGCCAAGTGTCTTCTGAGGGGGGGAAAAATCACTCCGAGCTTTCTCACAGGGCTTGGGGATGGGGAGACGGTGGGATGGGCAGGTGTGAATGGGAAAGAGATGACACAGCATGTTAAGGACTGGACTGGACTCCAGGAGTCCCCAAGGATACTCTCAGGCTTAACGATTGGCTGGAAGGATGGCAGAACCCAGCAAGCCTGTTGTACCCATGGTTACCATGGGACAGTAGAAGGGAGAGGCAAAAAGTAAAAGGAGCTCAGGTCCAAGCGACACCAGGCACGAACTCCCAGCTGTCCCTTGCAATGGAACAGACAGGGCTTACTTCTCCCAGGCACGATGTGGGACAACAGGCATGAGCTGTTGCCAACTAGGAAAGCTCCACTGAGCCTCAGCGTGCAGCGTTCCTGGATGCCTGACCTCAGTCTCCACCTCCTCCAGAGGTCAAGCTACCTCCAGGTGAGCTAAGACCGCGGTTAAACAAAAAACCTGAAGCCAGACAGACCAAGGGCTTAAAGGTTTTACCTCCTAGGAGCCAGGGACAAGAGCTAAATCCCCCTTTATTCTGTACAGCGTGCAACATCCCAGGCTACCGAGTTAAGTCTATGCCATACAAGAACAGAGCAAGGTTTGGAGCCCGTGTTCCGGTCTTTTAATCCAGGCTCCTTCCTCTCCAGCCCTGTGCCTGTGTGAATAGGTCCAAAGTACAATTTGAACCCACAGCAACAACACAAACATCCTTTCCTTGTTCACCAGTCTCGACACCTATGGTGACGTCAGATTAGCTCAGCCCCCCACAACTTCTCCACGGCGGGGTGGGGGCAGCCTGCGAGATGCTTGGCACCCAGAAGGAGTTCTGATATGTAAATAGTCTATGGTTCTGAAGTCATTTATAGGCTCATGCACCCCTCTCTGGACTTTAGTGCCCTCCGCCATCATACACCGAGTACCCCCAGTGCTGGGACCTGGAATTTCAAAGTTGATTAGCTATGGCACCCGCCACCGAAAGTTCTTTCGAGATCCATCATCTCCTCTCATCTAAGAACATGGCCTGATATTGTCACTCTTGCCTATTTAAGAACCCCTAGTAATGTCCTTACATATATCTGTACACAGATGTTTATGGCAGTGTTTTTCAACCAAGCCAAATGGTGGAAACAGCCCAATGGCCATCTGCTGATAAGTGAATAACACACACAGTGGAACCATACAGTGGGTCTTAATTGGTAATAGGAAGGAATGAAGGCTTGATACGCGCTACAACATGGATGATCCTTCAAAACAATGAGTTGGTTCTGCCTTTTTGACTAGGAAGAGCAATGCTATGAACATTCACATACAAGTGTTTGTTTGAACACCTGTCTTCATTCTTTTGGGCATACACCCAGGAGTGGAACTGCCAGGTCCCATGGAAGTTCTGCTTCTAACTTCTAGGGGAGGCTGGTTTCGAAGGTAGAGGATTTGCTGAGGACAGAGAATGAGATGAGTCAATGCTGATTCCAGAATTTTCGAGCCAAGCAATTGGGTGAGTGAAGAGTAGTGCCAGCCACAGAGAGGGGAGTGCTAGCAGGAGGTGGGGAACAGATGGCAGAGTGGGGGACAGCCATGAGCTCAGTCTTGGACATGTTTGGACCCAATGAGTTAGGTCCTGGAGTTGTAAATAATTAGGTCTGTCAGACTCTGCCCACACAGCCCCCAGAGGAGACAGACATTAAACAAATAATCATGCAGCTGATCACGATGGTGACAAGCACTACAAAGGAGAAACTGAGCACCCATGAGAGGGAGAGGGTGTGCCTTGAGAATCTGGTCAAGACTGGAGGGTCAAGAAAGGTTTTCTTAGCCAGGGATATTTGAGTGACATTTTAAGGAAGTCTAGGAGATAGCCAATGTTCTGATTATTTATTACCGAATTAAAAAACTGCCCAAACCAGTGGCTTAAATAATGACAATCATTTATTTTGTTCACAAGTCTTATGTGGGGGGGATTGGCTGCATTCAGGCTCGGGGCCTCTCATGCAGTTCCAGTCAGATGGTGGGTGGGCTGGAGTTGTCTCCAAGGCTTAATCACTGCCAGCTGGTGTTTGATGCTGGCATTGACCAGGACCCGCCGAGGCTGTTGGCCCAGAACACCAACACTTCCTCTCCATGTGGTCTGGCTTCTTCCCAATATGGCGGCCCCAGGACACTGGAACCTCGTACATGGCAGCTCAGGGCTCCAAAGGCCACATCCCAAGAGAGCTAAACAAATATTATTTGCCTTTTTATGACCATTCCCCAAAAGTCCCATGGATCCATGTATTAGTTTTCTAGGACTGGTGTAAGGAAGGACCACAAGGGTTTGCCGACATCCCTGGTGCTCCTTGCTTCTCCATCATCCTGACCTCTGCCTTCACCTTAACATAGTACCCTCCCTTTGTGCATGCCTATGTCCAAATATTTCCTCTTCATAAGGACACTGGTCATGTTGGATTAGAGGTCACCCCTCCTCCAGTATAACCACACCCTAACTTTATTTCTAAGTAAAGTTTTGTTCTGAGATGCTGAGGGTTGTGACTTCAGTGGAGAAATTTGGGAGGGGATGTAATTCAATGGATAACACATCACTTCTGCTATAGTCCTAAACCTTCCCAGATCCAAAGGGAAGGAACATACAAACCTGACTGTTAATAGGAAGCAAGCAAAAGTCACATTGTCAGAGATTGTAAGAGTGTAGGATGGTAGGTGGTGTTGTGGTTATATCTGGAAAATATGAATGTCAAGTGTTGAGGTAGAGGCGGGGTAGAGGTAGGTGTTTCTCGATAAGGGGCATGCTCAGAACTCAGGAATCAAACTATTTCCATTAGGATGAGTTCATCTGTAAGAAGAAAGAATATTCAGCTACCAGTTACTGGATGTAGGTGACTTGGTTCCACAGCTCGGGCATATCCTCACAGATTTGCATATCCTTCTGCTGTGTGCTGTCCTCAGAGTACCAGCGTTTTTGATCCTCCTTGTTGTTGCCTCATGGTCACAAGGTGGCTGCTGTAGCTCTCCACGTTACATATTCACTCCATTGTCCCAAGTGGGAAGGACAAAGAGCAAGAGCAAATGGTTGTCTTCTTAAGAGACTCAATATTTTTAGGTGGGAAGATATGCTGGGGCAGATTGCAACAACTGCCCTATTCTCCTCCTCTCCCCTGTGTGCTTGCTGTGGACTTTGTAGTGCCCTCCCACTCTGCCCTTAGCCATGGAATTTGTCCTGGCCAATGGGATATTAGCAGATGTGACACCAACAGAAGTTTGAACTGGGCATGTGAGATTGCATTGTCAAACGTCTGCCATCACCAGGAGAACATGCCCAGGCTAGCTTGCTAGAAGATGAGAAGGAGAGGCACGTGGAGCAGTCAAGTTGCTCTAGGCGCCTGATCCAGTGTCCACCGCTCAGCATTCACTGGCCACCAGACATGCGCATGAGCCCCGCGGTGATCAGCAGAACCACCTAGCTTATTCCCAGCAGACTCCGGAAGCATGAGCAAGCGATGCTTAATACTGCATTCCACTGAGGTTGGGTGGTGGTATTTCATGCAGCATTACAGTGGCGGTAGATAACTGATTTGCATTTTTCGGAAATCCTCCAAGGGGTCTTGGACAGAGCAGGGAGGTGGTGGGGGAGTGAGAGGGTAGGGGTAGGTTGTGGAAGAAGGGTCATATATCCAAACACAGGAGCATGGAGGCTGAGAAAGCAAGAGGAATGGGACAGAGCTGATTGGCTTGGGCCAATCAGAATCGATGTCCAGGGATTACTGCCCCCAAACAAAACTGAGGTTCTGTAAGCAAAGACAAGGCGGGGATGGCCCTGGGGTGGGCAGCCATCTGCCTCTGTCACCTCTACGACTGAAGATACTGTTTTTGCTCTGGCAGGGGTGTGTGGGGGGCGGGGGGGGGTGCGGCTAGATGCTTGCGAATGCGTACAAGGCTGTCAGAGGACCCAGAAATGACGGTGGTTCCTTCCGAGGAGGGGACTGGGATGGGAGATGGATGGAGGAGGACGTCAGCATAATCAGTAAGGATTTCAATTTTCTAGAAAATTTTAAAATTTTAAATAAAATGTACTAAATGAAACCAAAATGCGTTAATTACACTAACATATATGAATAATGATTAAAACATACTAAAGTTACATTAACACTTATTAATTAAGCAAAAACTTATTAATAAATGAAAACTTGTTAATTACAATTACATCAAATCATACTGTCAAATTAAATTAAAGGGTATTAATTTAGGTGCATTGATTAAAATTAAATTGGAAATATTGATTGAAATGAAATGAAAATGTGCTCATGAAAGTGAACTTACTATTCAGCTGTTGGATTAAACCTTATTAGTATTTAAATTAAAATAGAGTATAAAAATAAAAAGCTAAGTTAAATGAAAAATTTTTAATAGTTTTCTTTTCTTTTTTTTTAAGATTTTATTTATTTATCTGACAGAGAAAGATCACAAGCAGGCAGAGAGGCAGGCAGAGAGAGAGGAGGAAGCAGGCTCCCTGCTGAGCAGAGAGCCTGATGCGGGGCTTGATCCCAGGACCCTGAGATCATGACCTGAGCCAAAGGCAGTGGCTTAACCCACTGAGCCACCCAGGCACCCCTAAGTTAAGTGAAATTTTAAAGTGTTAAAGGAAATAACATTTTCCCGTCTTTGTGTTCCATGGTTATGATCCCCTTGTAATCATGACAAGTCTTGCAACACGTATGTGAAGATACCAAACGTAGTGCCTGGTGCACAAGGGGTGATCGGAGGGGTGAGTGAGGAGATAGGACTGAGCTCGGGCTCAAAGCATAGGGGAAAAACAGCCTCCCACCAGAGTCTGGACGCCTGGTAGAAGGGGCATGAGATCTGGGATCACTCGTGCTCCATCTTTGAAATGCTTTACATATATTAACTCATTGAGTCCTTATACACACCCTCTGAAGCAGAAACTATTATTACCCCCATTTTCCAGATGCATAAACTGAGGCCCAGAAAGTTGAACTTAGTAAATGGACGAGTCAGGCTGCAAAGATCTGGATTTGAACCCAGGCCCTGACCCACAGGCTCTATGGGCCTCAGGCAAACCTCAGTTTCTGCCCCAGAGACTGAGGACAGCGACCCATTCGAGTAGGAGGTCTCAGGGAAACGGGAAGACTGTGTAGAAAGCCCTCAGTGAATCATATTGAATGTATGTCATTGATCTCTTCTCGTAGTGCTGGCTGGCAGCATGACTCTAGGGGGTCAGCTCCTCAGGCCAGGGTCCTTCCCACCCTGAGGACATGTCCTCTTCTCCCAGGCACAGCCTCAGAATTCCCCTAAAACGGCCAGGGAAAACTTAGTTCAGTTTAGGAAAATGGAATAGGACATAGAACTGGAAAGGAGCAGAGAGGCCATTTGGGTCCAACATTTTCAATGTGCACAGATCTGGAAACAGAGGCCCAGAGAGGGCAAGCGACTTGCCCCAAGTCACACAGCAAGTCCGTGGCAGAAACAGAGCCAGGTGCATCTGTCCTGACTACTGGACCCAAGGCTTTTCCCTCTCCCCCAGGATTTGTGCATGGGGGCATCTGGGAGTTTGTATGAACTGGACGGTTGAGGGCAGGGGAGAGGGGAAACCAACGATATTGCACTAAAAGAGGATCACGTGATATTTGCCTTCGACAATGCTCAACCATCACTTGCTATTAAATTTTTTTCAAGTGTGACCTTCAGGTACCTTAATGAATAAACATGATTTGAGCACGTATTTACTAGTGTCCAGTTATGCCTCCAGTAATGTGCTAACCTCATAGGAGATGAGAGAAAAGGACCCACCCTGCTCTGGGCTGAATGTTTGTACCCCTCCATTCTTTTGCTGAAACCTACTCTGGCAGTATGATGGTATCAGGATGTGGGACCCAGGGCATGGTTAGAGCAGGAGGCTGAGCCTTCACTGATGAGATTAGGGCCCTTTTAAGAGACACCAGAGAGCTCCTTCACCCTTTCTGCCACGTGAGATAATAGTGGCAGAAACTCTGCTAGCACCGTGACCTTGGACTTCCCAGCCTCCAGAACTGTGAGAAGTACATGTTTATTGTTTGTAAGCTACCCAGATTATGATATTTTTTGCTCTGGCAGCCCAAATGGGCTAAGACAACCCTTTCCAACTTTATGACTGAGAGACTTCAGAGAGAAAAAGAGACACAGAGTCGGTTGGGCGTCTGCCTTCGGCTCAGCTCATGGTCTCAGGGTGGTTTGAGCCCTGCATCAGGCTCCCTGCTCAACGAGGAAGACTGCTTCTCCCTCTCTTTCTACCCCTCCCCTCTGCTCACGCACGCTCTCTCTCAAATAAATAAATAAAATCTTAAAAATTATATATATATATATGTATATATATAATAAAGATTAAGTATCAGAGTCAAGATTAGCCTTCTTTAAAAATAATCCTCCTCAGGGTGCCTGGCAGGCTCAGTTGGTGAAGCGTGTGACCCTTGATCTCAGCGCCCTGAGTTTGAGGCCCATGTTGGATGTAGAGATTTACTTGAAAAAATAATTAAGAAGAAATATGACCTGTTGGTAAGCCTTCCCGGTACTCTGCCACACCTCCGTTATCTCACTGTAAGAGTGAGTTTACCCTTCACTATCCTCTGGTTGGGGACCCTCTCTTTGTATCCTTGAGTCCCCTGCAGTCAGGCATTTAATGAATACAGAGCACCTGCTCTGTGCCAGGACGCTGCTATGAACAAGCAGACCTTCTCTGCGGCCTCCTGGGTTCAAGTTCTTGTGTTGTAGGCGTAAATCAGCAAGAAAAAAACAGGTTAACTCCAGGGTACAGTGAGAGCTATGAAAGGAAGAAACACACAGCTTTAGAGCATTCGCTCCTCGAACCAGGGTGTGCACACCAGCAGCAGCACTAGAAGGCACAAGTTCAGCCCCATCCCAGACCCCCTGATTTAGGAGGCCTTGCATTTTATTTTAGAAAGATTCCCATGGGATTCATGTGTACCTTGAAGGCTGAGAGATGCTGCCTTGGGTAGTGCGACCCATGAAGGCTTCTTGGAGGAGGTGGCATGTGAATTGAGACCCAAAGGTTGAAAGAGTCATGCAGCGTGCAGAGCACAAATTCCAGGCAAAGGGAACTTCAAGTCCAAAGGTCATGACACAGGAAGAGGTCTGAGGAGTTCCAGCCACTCCAGGACTGGAGTGGTTCTGGCAAGCAGGTCAGGGGTACTGGCTGAGGCTAGGGAGGCAGGTGATGGCCCCTGCTGGGCCCTGGGAAGGGGTTCGGATAGCTCACACCACATCCACAGAAAGGCCACATGGAGGGTGGGGCACAATCTGATTAACATTTACAAAAATGCCCCTCTGGGCCTGTTGTGGCTTCATACCGTGAAGCTTAGCTCTGTTGGAGCCCCGTTTCTCGTTTCTCGTACTTTCCTTCCATGTATGGTTCTGGGTCAGGCTTGACCAGAAGATAAATGAGCATATTAAGACTCATTCAGTGGTTTCTATCTAATATATTGTCCACATTCATATTTCCTCAATTTTCCTCCAAATATCTCACCTTAAAAATATTCATATTAAGGGGAGCCCAGTTGGCTCAGTCCGTTGGATATGCAGCTCTTGATTTTGGCTCAGGTCGTGGTCTCGGGTCCGGGGACTGAGCCCATGTTGGGCTTCGGAGTGTGCTTGGAATTCTCTCTCCTTCCTTCTCCCTCAGCTCCTCTCCTCCTCTCTAAAATAAATAAAGTAAATATTTTTAAAAATATTAATATTAATAATATGCTGGGTGATAATGAGAGCTGTCCCAAGGTTGATTATACATAATCGTAGAGGAGAATCTGGGAGGGGAGGGAAAAATCACCACCTTCCAATAGCTTCTTCCCTGGTGTGACCAAATTTTGCACAACCAACCCCAAACAGAATGGCAAAGGAGGCAAGTGCACTGTTCGAGGGCCAGCCTGGTCTCAGGCCCAGAGATGGTGAACTAATTGGGCAGCTGTGGACCTGGGCATTCTTTTGTTTTGTTTTTTAAAGATTTCTTATTTATTTATTTAAGAGAGAGAGAGAGAGAGAGCACAAGCAGGGGGAGGGGCAGGGGGAGAAGTAGACTCCCTGCTGAGCAGGGAGCCTGATGTGGGACTCCATCCAAGGACCCCAAGATCATGGCCCGAGCCAAAGGCAGACGTTTAACTGACTGAGCCACCCAGACACCCCAGCATTTTTCGTTTTTTAAGCTGCCCGTGCAACT
The DNA here is from genome assembly GCF_011764305.1 of Mustela putorius furo. Lineage (NCBI taxonomy): Eukaryota > Metazoa > Chordata > Mammalia > Carnivora > Mustelidae > Mustela > Mustela putorius. Next base: position 12,122,042 of record NW_025421310.1, on the reverse strand, counting down.
CTGGTGTATAGTCAGGTTTGGAAGTCGCTGCAATGGCCACAGGAAACCTTCCCGTCTCTGAAGTCAGACCCTCCCTGTGCTCTCTCTGGGGTATTGGTGGACAGGCTTGCCCCCATGGTCCTTTCGCCTCCCACCACTCCCCCACTTACCTGCAGACCACCTTTCCAACAGGTTGGGACAGTGCTTCTCACTTTGGGATCAAAGTTATCTGTGGTCACCGAACCCTTGGAAGGCACAGGAAAGGGGAGGCGAGGTGGCTGACTTGCACTTGGAAATTGTAGGGCATTGGAGGGGTCAGTCAGTGAGGACACTGCTAAGGGGGGAATCAGGGAAGTGGAAGGAACCCCAGTGAAGCCAAGGAAAAAGCCTTTCCAGAAAGTGTGAGGGGTCCACCCTGACCCCTGGTTTCTCCACTCCGCCACCCTTGCTTGACTCAGCCCTCCTCCCCTTTTTGCATGTTTGACTCACTTCCTTCAAGCACCTCCACTCTCCTCGCCCCCTCTTCCTCGGCAGTACACACCTGGCCAAACACCAACCATCTGTCTTCTCCGCCAGCTGAACGCGGTGGGAAGAAACCACCCAGCCAGCCCAACGGGTTTTACCTGAACCGGAGAAATCACAGACCTCACACAGGCACAGAGCATCCTCGCCATAGGCTCGGGTGCCTGCTTGCTCAAAAGAGGAAGGTGTCCTTGCAGTCCTCCCACACCCTCCACCTGCCCTCCTGCTGATGACCCTGTCCCACACTTCCCTGTGGGCAAACTGAAGTCATGAAGCCGGATTCCCTTGTTACCCATCCCCAGTGCACAAGCCCCTCATCTTCTTCCCCTTCTGTGCCCCCCTCCCTTTCAGCCCCCAAACCCCGGCTTGCGTCCCCTCTGGATCAAAGTTCTCCCCATTCCCCCTCCCCTCCTCTCTTCTTCCCTTTCCTTCCACTTCTCTCCCTATTTGACATCAGCTTCTCCATCTTCTCCCTATCTTTCTCCCTCATCTCCACCTCCCAGGACAGTCCAGCCTTACCTCCACCTGCTGCGGTCCTTTCTAAAAGGCAGATGCGGGGGTGTGCCTGGGTGGCTCAGTGGGTTGGGCCTCTGCCTTTGGCTCAGGTCATGGTCTCGGGGACCTGGGATTGGGTCCCGCGTCGGGCTCTCTGCTCGGTGGGGAGCCTGCTTCCTCTTCTCTCTCTGTCTGCCTGCTTGTGATTTCTGTCAGATAAATAAATAAAATCTTAAAGAAAAGAAGAAAGGCAGATGGGAATGTCTCCACCCTGGTTAGAAGGGGGACCCGAAAATCACAGACGGAGTTCAACGTCCAAGGAGTCTTTCCTCTTTAGCCCGTGTTGGGAGGGGATGCCTCAAGATTGTGAACACCCAGCTCCCCACCAAGGTTTCCCCAGTGATATAAAAAAAAATTTTTTTTAAGATTTTATTTATTTATTTGATGACAGAGATCACAAGTAGACAGAGAGGCAGGCAGAGAGAGACAGGAAGAAGCAGGCTCCCCGCTGAGCAGAGAGCCTGATGTGGGGCTCCATCCCAGGACCCGAGATCATGACCTGAGCCGAAGGCAGAGGCTTTAACCCACTGAGCCACCCAGGCGCCCCTCCCCAGTGATTTTTAACATCAGACGCTGCGTGAGCCTCACCTGGAGCAACATTCTATCGCACCCGGCCATATAGGCAGTAACAGCGGCCTGGACTCGGTTAGTAGGGACAGAGGTGATCAGATTCTGGTTTTAACTATAATTAAATCACTCGCTGTGTAACTACGCACTAAACATATCTCCTCTGCTTGTTCCGTAAGGACTGGGCCCTGTGTCCCCTAGGTTCCTGTGTCCCCTACCCGACAGGGCTTATCACTAAGAATGACACAAAAGCTCCAGGTACCATCCCCAAGCCCTTCACATCCACTCCGTTCTCAGAGGACAGTTGTTACAGATGGGGAAACTGAGGCACAGAGAGGTGGGTGACTTATCCTAGGCACACAGCCAGTAGGTGGCAGAGGTGGGAAAACAAAGCCAGAGGCCTCCTTCCAGAGCCTGCACTCTTTAACACTAGACTGGCGTCAGGAAGAAGCAGCCATGAATGTCTTTGATTAATGGCGGTGGGGGAGGGAAGTGGGCGGAGATGTGTTGTGAGTCATTTCAGCTCCCTCTCCTTACAATCCTTTTAGGGGGAAGGGATTGCTCTGTTTTCTGTTTTGTTTGATGACAGTCAATGTCATTGGATGCCTTGCAGAATGACCTTTTTTTTTTTTTAAGATTTTATTTATTTATTTGAGAGATGGAGAGGGAGAAGCAAACTCCCCACTGAAAAGAAGGGATGCACCCAAGGAGACATGGGTCAAAGCCATCTTCGTACGGGGGATACAGGTGGCTGAGTTTGGTGCTGGCCTGCCTTCCACCAGGACCTATCAGCTCATTGCCCCAAATTCAGGAAGACCGTCACTTCCTTTGAAATTAAGACCACTGATGCTTTACTTAAGTGGTCGCGAGAGTTCTCAGCTCGTAGATGGCATGAGCTCCAAAGCCATCGTTCTCTGACAATTGTCTCTCTCTTAAAGTGTTAATCCGGCATCCCTAGAAGGGGGATATACTGTATTATTAGAGGAAAGAGGAGACTTGCATATTGGAATAAGAATTTGGAGGGGAGTATGAAGGAAAGAGAGAATCCTGGATTTCCTTTGTCATTCAATAAAGCCTAAAGTACTGGGTCTTGGGGATGCCCACACCTTTATCTCAGCTCTTAGTCTGTCCCTTGTATCAGTCAGCTACAGCTGCCTAACAAACCATCTCAAAACAGAGTGGCTTAAGACAATAACTGTTTATTATTTTTTTTCTCACATATATTTGGTTCACGTGGACCATTCTGCTCATCTGGGCCAGGCTCGGCTGAGCTGGGTGGGGCTCACTCCTGCATCTGCCTTCCTCCTGCAGGTTAGCTAGAGGCTGGCTGGTTTGGAATGACTTCGGTTGGGATGACTCAGTTCTTCTCTACATCCCTCTCACATCCATCCAGCAGGCTAGCCCAGGCACGTTCTGGTGGCAAAAGCAAAGGAGCAAGAGAGAGAGGAGCAACTCTCAGACATCTTGGGGCCTTGTCATGGGACGCATGTCTGTCGCTCTGGGGCATTCCGCTGGCCGGAGCAAGCTGCGGGTTCCAGGTCAGGGCATGAAGAGGTAGAGCTCACCTCTTGTGGGAGGAGCCACAAAGTCCTGTAGCAAAGGGCTTGCACTGGCGAGGGGTGCATAAGGGTGGCCTGGGGGTAGGGGAGATGGAGATTTGCTTTTTCTGACTTGGTTTCTTTCCTCTGAGCTTGCTAAGGCCTGAGTCCCATTTGCCACAGACCCTTTGCCCAACACTCCTTGCTTTCCGGCTTCACTCTGTTCTCCAATTTGTCCTGTGAGTCCCTTGGGTATCCTCTGGGGACTCTGTCTCATTCCTCACTCCCCAAGCCCCCAACCACACCTCCACCCATCCCTGGACGCTGAAGGCCCCAGGACATACTTCAGGATTGGGCTTCCTCTGGTTTCCCAACCTTTTCTCATTTCCTTCCATCTCCCTCAAGAAGGTATTTCTCCTCCAGTGCTCAGGAGGGGTTCGGCCTAGACTTCTGCTTTCTCAGCCCCCTCCCCAGTCAGTCACTGTTTTTCCTGGGCTGGGGGGTCAGTCCTCTGTTTCCATCCCCACATCCCCATCCTGGGCCAGACTGCCATCTTCTCTTGCCTAGACTGGCGACAACTGCACGTATGGGTGGGGTGTGTGTGTGGTCTGCTTGTTAATGCTGATTCTGCTGCTGACTAGTTGGGTGGCCTCTCTGTGCCTCAGTTTCCTCCTGCTGTAGACCGAATGTTTGTGTCTCCCCCGACCCACCCAAATCTATAGGGTAAAACCTCCCCACCTCCCCAGAATGATGGTATTTGCAGGCCGGGCCTTTGAGGGGGAAAGGTAGTAGGGTCATGAGGGTAGAGTTCTGTTGAATGAAGTTAATGACTCCATACAGGAGACCCACTTCCGCCACGGGAGGACCTAGGAAGATGCAGACTATCTATGAAGCAGGAAGTGGGTCCTCACTGGAGGCCGAGTCTGCCCGAGTCTTGATCTTGGACTTACCTGCCTCCAGAACTGTGAGGAAGAGACTCCAGCTGGTTGGAAGTCACCCAGTCTGGGGTGTTCTGCTAGAGCACCTGGAAAGAATGAACATGTCTCCTCTATAATGCGTAGATGATGGTAATACCTGCTTCTAGCCCGTTGTTTTTTGTGAGGAGCCAAAAAGGACGTCTGAAGATCCGGGGCACCTGGGATTGTTCCGAGTCCTGGTAACTGGCAGGGAAAGAATGAGGATGACAGGATGTGCCAGGGGCTGGCTCACTCCAAGGTGCCGGGGCTCTGCTCTCACAGCGAGCTTATGGGTTGGTCCCATTCTTCTGATGAGACAACTGAGGTTCAGTCACTTGCCCAGGGCCACTGTCATTGAATCGCTGGGTCACGGTTTGAACCAAGATCCATCTGGTTCCTCAATTTTTCTTTCTGGCTGTGAGCACCGCCTTCTCACTCTCCTCCTGCTTCCTCTTCTCTCCCTGCTCCAATCTCCTCCCCCCACGACAGTCAAAGAGGGGAAGCTGATCAAGGCTCCCCATTTCCTAAGACCCTTCGGAGATGTGACTGTGAACAGTGCAGGGTCTGGGGCGAGATCCTGGACCAGGCAGCACATTGCTGTAAGAGACATTACAGACATGAATGGAAAGATTTGAATTTGTGGATTAAACAGTGTGGCAGGGTTCCATTTCCTGATTTCATTAATGGTCCTGGGGTTGCGGAAGAGAATCTCTTTGTTCTGTAGCTCCATGCCAAGGCGTTTATGGGGATCGAGGGACACAAGGTGCACAGTAGCCTCAAATGTTCGGAAAGGCGTGACATAAAGCAAATGTGGCAAAATGTGATTAATTAATGAATTAAATTAAATGAGGGAAGAGTTTTTACCCTTCCTGCTAGTTTTCTATAGTTTGATCTTATTTCAGGTGAAAAATAAGACAACAGGGGGTGCCTGGGTGGCTCAGCCGGTTAAGTGCTGGACTCTTGATCTCAGCTCAGGCCTTGATCTCAGGGGCAAGAGTTCAAACTTTGAGCACAGTGCAGAGTCTATTTTAAAAAACAGAACAAAACAAAACAAAACCACACAGGGGGCGCCTGAGTGGCTCAGTCCGTTAAGTGTCTGCCTTCGGCTCGGGTTATAATCTCTGGTCCTGGGATTGAGCCCCGCGTCCGGCTCTGCACTCAGTGGAGGGTCGGCTTGTCCCTCTGCTCCTCTCCTCTGCTCATGCTCTCTCTGTCTCTCTCTCAGATAAATAACTAACATCTAAACGAAAAACCCATAAGTAAACCCATAAGAAAAACACATAAGTAATAAATAAAAATAAAAACAAGAACAAAAACATTCATTCCGCTCCTTGGTAGATACCCAAGAGAAGTGAAAACCTGTGTTGTCACAAAAACTTGGGCATAGATGTTCAAAGCAGCGTTATTCCCAATACCCCAAAACCCCAAAAGTGGAAACAGCCCCAATGACTATTACCTGAACGTGGGAACCAGATGTGGTATACTTGGTATACCAAATCAGCAGAATATTACTTAGCCATAAAAAGGAATGACCTACTGATCCTGGCTACATGGGTGAACTTGGAAAACACTATGCTAAGTAACAGAAGCCAGCCACACAAGGCCCCCTTTGTATGATTGATTCTACTTATGTGTAATGTCCATGACAGACAGATCCCTAGAGACAGAAAGCAGATTGGTGGTTGCCTAAGGTTGGTGGGGAAGGAAAATGGGGAGTGACTGCTGCTGGGTATAGCGTTTCTTGTTGGGTGATGGAATGTTCTGGAACTAGGTAGGGGGGATGGTTGCCCAGCCTCGGGAATGCACGGAAAACCACTGAATTGTACACTTAAATTGTGAATGTGAATTCACAAAAAAAGTGAATTGTACACTTAAAATGAGTGAGTTTTATGGTATGGGAATTGCATAGTGACTAAAAGTAACGATGCTGACAGCAAGCCTTTCAATGACTGTGTATCGTCTTTGGGATCAGACCGCAAATCCATGGTATACCTACACAGAGTCCTTTGGCCTCGCTCAGCTAAGCTTCCAACACTCCAGCAGCCTGACCTGACTTCTAACCCTGCCAGTGCTGCCTCTGGACCTTTGTACCTGCTCTTCCCTTCCACCCTTGTTGGACAAACTCTATCACCTTGGAGTTTTAGCTTACAACTGACTTCCTGCAGAAGATCACCCTTAATCCCTGGAGATCAGGTCCTGGGCTCCCAAAGTAGCATTTGAGATAATTTCCAGGTGACTTATTTTCATGAGTTTATTTTAATGCATGCCAGGGAGGCGGGGTCTTGGGGGGGAAGGAAGGAACCAGTCCAACACACCTGCGATTTCATGACTATTGGTGCTTAGGATGAGCCTAAGGTAGCCCCATGGGAACCCATTTGAGGAAGAAAAAAACCAAGCTGGTTGAAAGAACAAATTAAAAATATAAACAGTAAATGCGGTATTCTGCACAAATTGTGAAATAGTCCTTTGGGAATCCCAGAAGTTGAGAAGTCCCCTGGGTCCGGCTTAACTCTGCCTGACCTTCCACAGCAGCCACCAGGCTAATTAATAGCTATCACTTGGGGAATAGTTTGCTTTATGTCTGTTCCCCCCTTCCTGTCCCTCCCCTGCTGGGGTCTGGCAGGGCTGGGTGTGTCACCATCACCAGTGTCCCCAGCATCGCCTGCACAGTGTGGGGCACAGAGCAGGGGCTCAGGGAACCTGTGTTGAAAGAACAGTGCTGAGCTGCCTCAGGGTGTGGAGCCCTTCTGCCAAGGGCACTAGGGAGCCCTAGCACCGTTTCCATCGGGAATGTCAAGTCTCAACTGTGCTTCAGGAACTCTGGGCTCTCTCTCCACTCTGGGCCCAGAAAATCAACACTCCTCCCTGCACTATGTTTTCCTATCAAACTCCTCTTTATCAATTGTCCTCTGCCAGGAAGACTTTCTGAACCCCAGGCTGGGGCTCCGGGCTCCCAGATCCCCCCCTTCGTCCCCCATGCCAGCCCTGACAACACTGGGGATGGGTCTGTATCCTCCATAGACCTGGGAGAGCTTTATGAGGTCTGCCCTGGGCTCTCTCTAATCCCTCCAGAGCAGGTGCACTGACTGGACTCCACTTCTCTTCCACTTCCCCCGATGTCCCTCTTCTTTCCCTCCACCTGGCCCCTCTCCAGCTATTTCTGGCTCCTCTCCTTGAATACACCGCCACGTGAATTACTTTTAAAGCCGTCTGTGCTCAACACCACTGCTTTCCTTCTTAGCTGCATATTACAATTTTTAACCTTTTATTTTTTTTTGAAGATTTTATTTGTTTATTTGACAGAGAGAGACCCAGCGACAGAGGGGACACCAGTAGGGGAGTGGGAGAGGGAGAAGCAGGCTTCCTGCTGAGCAGAGAGCTGGACGTGGGGTTTGATCCCCCGACTCCAAGATCATGACCTGAGCTGGAAGCAGAAGCTTAACCAACTGAGCCATCCAGGAGCCCAGCCTTATATTTTCATCGTGCGTGCATCCACGTTATATCAGGTGCCAGCACTTGGTTCCTTTTTGGGGCCATATACTACTCTATTGCATGGGTTCACCACATTTTGTTTATTCATTTATCTACTGATGGATGCATGGGTTTTCCCCTTTTGGCTATTGTGAGTAGTGCCGCTATGAACAGTCTTGTCCAAATTATTGTTTGAACATGTGGTTTCAATTATTTGGGGGGTGTATAACTGGAAGTGGGTCTATGGTGATTCTATGTGCTGGTTACAGAGGGAAACACCAAACTCGTGACTAGAGCATTTTACCGACCAGCAGTGTATGGCAGTTCTGATTTTACCGCATCCTTGCTAACACTTGTTCTTGTCCCCTTTTCTCATCATGGCCATTCTAACGAGCGTGGAGGAGTGTCTTACTGTGGTTTTGGTTTGCATCTCCCTGGTGACTGCTGACTTTGGGCACCTTTTGCAAACTACCCACAGCTCCCCTCCCCCGCCCCATTCCACCTCCCCTAAAAGCCATTTTCTCCACGTTTGCCAATCCAAAGGTTTATCTCAGCTCCCATTCTTTTTTTCTTTTTAAAGATTTATTTATTGATTTGAGGGGGTGAGGGGCAGAGGGAAAGAATCTCCAAGCAGACTCCCCACTGAGCATGGAGCCCAATATGGGGTTCAATGCTGGGATCCCTGACATCATGACCTGTCAGCCCCCATTCTTTCCTTTCTCCTAGCAACTTTGGACACCTTCCTCTCTCTCCAGCCATGTCCTGCCTGTTCTCCTTGCTCTTCTTTTTCTCTTTTCTGTAGGGAGATGTGGGGACATGGGCCAGTTTATTTCACTTCTCTGTAGTTTAGTTTCTCCATCGGTGAGAGTAGTAACACTTTTGACTTCCGGGTTGTTGCAAAGATTCAGTGAGCTGATGTGTATGAAAGGCTTAGAAGTGTGCCTGGCACATAATATGCAATAAATAAATGTTTAATGGGTAAAAGGGCCAAGGGCAAAACATTTTTTCTGTGAACGGTACTTTAAAAAATTTTGCCCTAGTGTTAGAATTTTAGAAAGAACCGCCAGGAATTCTTTTATTAAAAACAAAACAGGAGCACCTGGGTGGATCATTAGGTTAAGCATCTGACTCTTGATTTTGGTTCAGGTCATGATTTCATGGACCTGGTGGGATCAGGCCCCCGTGATGGTGATGATGCTCTGTTCCTCTCCCCGCACCCACCCCATGCTCTCTCTCTAATAAATTAATGAACCTTTAAAAACAAAAACAAAAAAACTCTCTACCACAGAAGATAGTTGCAAAACAGTTCACCTCCATGAGGACATAACAGTTTTTAGGGGCAAGTGTAATAAGGCAGTTAAAAGTATGAGGTTTGGAGCAGGGTTCGAGTCCCCACGCAGCCTGATCTTGGCAATTTTGTAACCTCTCTGTGACTCAGTTTCCATGTGTGTAAACCAGGGATGATATTAGACTGTCCAATCTGCTAAAACTTGATCAGGCATTCACTGACTTTAAACACCAGGACTGGCCATAACTATATCTTGTAGATGGGCAAATTTTCACTCTAGGCTTGGGTGACTTTCACGGCAAACTAAAATGTTTCACAAACCCCGGATCATCGAAATTTATGCAGAGGAAATCTTCGCAAGTGAGAACTGTTACAGTCCCAAACTCATTAGCTGCCGGAAGCTGTTCTCATCCTCTTCCCTAGATCTCCCAGAACACGGGAGTTTTCATGCAAGTCAAAACCAGGGACAGGGCTCCCCTCTGCCCATTCAGTCAGTGGATCCCTACAACCTCAGAAGGGGTTTATCAGTGAGGCTGACTACCCTTCTTAAAGGGGCCTCTCCTAGATTTTCTTATGCTTCTTTCCTAAAAGGGCTTGGTTAGGTTTGTTTCTCCTCATGGTCCCCCAAGCACAGCTAAGGCAGCCCCTTAGGATGTTAAATCCCCAGGGTGATTACTAAATTGCTTAAAACAACAAAGGCACTCTCTTCGTTGGGTCTGGCTATGCGGTAGTACAGGAGTTATTGAAGACACTCATTCCCAGCCAGGCCCTCCCCAACCCCCAAGGCCATTGTTGGGGTACAGGGGGTGCAGGTCTGGGGCCCACAGCCTCTATAGCCAAGTCAAGAGTTTCCCCAGAGGCAGTAGGGGCAAGGTGGGAGGGTGCAAAGGGAGAGTTCTCAGAACTCAGTATTTTTGTTTACAGTGTATTTATTTCTTTGAATGGATGATACAAGGTTCGAACTTTTGTGCAAAAGTACAGAAAGATCCACCCTCCCCCACCCTGTCTTCCTCTCCAGGGACAAATGCTGTTACCAGTTTGTTTTCGCTTTCAAAGATACTCTGAGCCTTTGAGAAGCAAAAGCTTGTATTTCTTTTCACCCACTCCCCCACTTTTAAATCATTATACACTCTGCTCCCCTCTTTGGCTTTTTTTTTTTTTTTTTCTTGACCGGATATATAGCTTGTGCTGTGTCGATTCGGGTATGGCTTCCTCATTTTAGAGTTACTTCGTGTCCCATTATGGATCAGGCCACAGTTTATTTAACGAGTCCCCCATCCATGGACAGTTAGGTTGTTTCTTGGTTCGTGTGTTGTTCTGTGTTTTTTTCCACCTCTTAGGCGTTTTTATAAAAACAAAAACCATGCTCCCCAACCCGATCCTTGATTAGCATTTGTCGAGAAATGAGCGTAAGCTCCAACTTGCCCACCGCCGCTACCCGCATCTGCCCAGGGTACCCCCACAGCCCGAACCCCACTGCATCCGCGGCGCGTTCAGCGCGGGTCCTAGCTGTCAGGCGCGGGCCCTGGCCCTCCGAAGCCCCGCCCCGCGGCCGGCCCGCAGTCGGGCCGATTCAAATCCAGCCAATGGCAGCGTGTAAACAAACCCAGGCCCCGCCCCCCGATGAATAATTCCGCGAGGCCCAAAGAACCCTGTAGGGGTCGGGGGTGGGACAGAGAGGTGGCCCCGCCCCCAGGCTTGGGCCAATGGGCGATCAGACCCCGCCCCCCGCACTTGCCGCGCTGAGGACCCGAGTCCGGGTTGGGCTCGCAGCTGCCTGATTTCGTTCTCGCTCTCGGCGTCGGCCTTCCGAGCGGACTAGTAGGGCCAGGAGCTGGGGCAGCGCACTCCCCTTGTACGAGCCATATTTAAAGGGCGCGGTCTGAGGGCAGAGGTGGGAGTCAGTGCCCTCTGATTTCCCCTTCTTTCCTCACCTCGCGATTAAAACCCGGGTCCTTGGAGAGATCCTTGATAGAAACTTTCTCTTCTCAAACCCCATTGAAACGAAACCTGAAGGGACCGTAGTGTGTTTTAGAATCGGGCAATCTTTTGTTTCCTCTTGTTACTGAAGTGTTCCATACATACAGAAAAGTGCACGAATCGTTAAGTGTGCGGCTGAAACGAAAACCAAGAACACCAGCATCCTCCCAGATCAAGAAACAGAACTTGGATTGGCGAAGTTCTCAACTTTGCAGCGGCCCGTGCGAGGGAGGGGCCGCAACCGGCCGCAACGGGCCGCAGCGGGCCGGGTTTTGACTTTCAGAGGGACAAACCCAAGAAAACCCACCCCTTCTCTGTAGGGAGATGGCGATCAGGCCAGACGTTGGTGAGGGTCCTGCAAGGTGGGAGCTGGAGTGCAGGGCTGGTAGGAGGGGCAGGCCTCAGTTACAGGTAAAGGGGATTGTTGGCAGAGCTGAGGGTGGGGTGAGGAAGGACTAGCAGTGGGACTGGATGAGACAGAAAATGCTGTGATACTTGGGCAAGAGGGCGTTGGGGGGCGGGGAGAGCTGCCCTGGCTGGAGGATTGGGAACGCAAAGAGGACTTGCAACCAGCGGGCTTGAAGTGGAAAAAAACCCTGGGTTAGGGCGGCTTAGTCCTCCAATGTACTGGATCCTTCCATGGCCAATAGTGGGTTTCCTGCTGTTCCTTTTCAGCTGCTGGGTTATAATGAAAACAGTCCCATTAAGTGTTGAGATGAAGGGCAGAAATCCAAGTTTGTGTTGGGGCTGTGGCGTTTTAATAAGCTCAGGTCCAATGTCTAAGTCTGCTTGTTGTTGAGAGGGCCACAAGGGCCTAGAGAGGCCGTTTTCCTTACAGAAAACTTGTTTGGACCCCCTTATTCATTCAGCAAACGTTTATGAGGTGTCTGTCACCTGCCCAGCCTTATGTTAGGAAAGAGGAGATACTGTGACCCATATGGGATTAAGTCCCAACTTGGGAGGCAAGGACCCGGAGGTGGGGAGAGGGGAGGAGAGGGGTGGGGAGGGGCAGCAGAACACAGAGATGTAGCCTATTTGCTGGTTGAGGATAGGTCTGGTCCTCATCTTTCACATCTGTACACTGCTTTGTCCCTATGACCGTCAGGATCCTTGTCTCGTTTCAGCCTCTCTGTGATCCTCATACAAAGTTCGGACCCAGGGGACACGGAGCTGGGTTTGACTCCCAAGCTCTGTGACCTTGATCTGGTGTCTTACCCTCTCTGAATCGGTTTCTCCTTCACAAATATAGAGGATAGAATTGAGGTTTAAAAGAGAGCCAGCACCTGGCCCAGAGGGTTACTCTGCTCATCAGAGCATTGATCAGAGTGGGGAGTTAGCATTACCTGGTTAACCGAATTAAGGGGGAGGTAACACATGTCTGTAACACATGGACCAATAAGACAGATTTGATGGAAGGACAGTTGCAGATGTGTGATGAAGTCAGTGGAGTGACACACTGACAGTCCGATCTCAGTGGCTGATAATTAGGTGTTCATCACTTTCCCACGTGTGAAAATTTTCATGATAAAATGCTGGGGTGGGGGGGTTCTCGGTGTCTGACTATACACTCCCATTGGACTGATGAGAAAGTGGAGGAGCTGGAAGAAAAGTGACTCACCCCAAGTTCATCTGATGACTCAGAGCCAGTTGGTGATGGAACAAACGCCAGGATGTCCTGGCTTGGCCCCCACAAGGAGCTGAACCTATCTGGGTCTCACCACCAACTTAGCCCTTAACCTAGAACTCCTGACTTATGTGGGATTCTCAAAGGGATAATGGGTACCATCCCCAAAAGACAGCAGGTCACTTCTCGTTTGGGCCAATAATGACCCCTACACTGGCCTTGGACATTTGATCCCCCAGGGCTTGGCCAGTTGTGGCTAGGTTTGGGGTTGACTTTTTCTTGGCTTCCTTTACATCTAGCCAGGCCCATTCCAAGTGGCATAGTATCAAGACTGTCTTCCAAAGAGGTCACTGTGGAAGGGTGGGTATTCTCTCTTTGTTCCAAAGAATTTCTTGAGCATGAAAAACCAGGCAGTGTTCTTGGGGGGGAGAGGTGTGCAGATAACAGTGTCCCCCTGCCGTGCAATGCAGGGGGGTAAGTGAAGTTAGGTCTTTTTTTGCAGTCTACTTTTAACCAGTCTTCAAGTGCTGAGCTCTCCTAGTGGGGGCTGGCAGCTTTGACAGACCCAAGTGCCACCCAGCTCAAATCAGGTCCTACTTCCTGGTTGTGTGACACTAGTCCGAAATACTTCCCCTCTCAAAGCCAATTTACTTCTCTACGCTGTAAACTGGGATTCAAGGTTTCTAGATGGCGGTGGCTAGAGGTCTCTTCCTAGTGGGCACTACTGAGGTCTGAAAACATTGTGCTTGGCCCTGGAGCTCAATTGCAGCAAATAGAAGGGCAAGCTGCACAAGTCCAAGTGTATATGGCCCTTCTCCAAAGGGTCTCATACTTCCAGTACGATCCCAATAGAAGTTACGGATTATTTTGTAACTTATTATTATTATGGATTATTCACCACTGTCTCCTGTTTGGGGTAACCCAAAGCTGATTAAGTTTACTTTCTACATAATAATCACAAATGGTCAGCACTGATCTGGCATTTCCTACCAGGTGCAGATCTCCACAAGGGCGTATCTGGTCCTAACGACCTTGTGAAGTGAGGCCTATGATTGAGATGAGGTAATGGAGGTACAGAGACGTTAAGTCACTCGCCCAAGGTCACACAGCAAGGACGCGGCAAACGCAGAACGGGAACCGCGGGCTTCACCGGTTGGAGTCAGGGCCCGTGATATCTTAAAAAATATGAAGGGTACCACCAAGATAGTAGGATAAATACTAAAACTTAAAACACAGTTCTCCATCATTAATTCATTCAACACACATTTATTACGCAGCTTCTGTGTGCACGGAGCTTTTTAGGGCACTGAGGAGACCGAAGGTAATAAAAAACCTATAGAGAGGCCTCCCAGGCCTGTGCACCCCTTAAGGGCAGGCCGGTCCGGGCCATTTGGGTCCCCGCTGGGCCCCCAGCACCGCACAGGACACACAGTAGGGGCCCACCGAGCGTTCCCTGAACGAACGCGGGAATCTAAGTGTCCCGCCCGCAGGGCGTTCTCGGACTGGTGGGGCGGAAACGGACCCAAAACCACCGAGACGTCCTGGGGCTTCTGGGAATCCCATCAGCGCCGGCCGTGAGGCCTCTAGGAAGCTCTGAAGTTGGACCCCGCGTTCCCGGCGCCCCCCACCCCAGGGCCGTCGCAGGTCAGCAAAGACCGATTGAGGTGAGTGATCAAGCCATTGGGGGCCGGTCACCCCAAACACCCCCCCTTGCCCGCCGCCTTCCACCCTCTTCGCTCCGGTTCCCGGCTCCTTCGCGGTTCCAACGGCGAGGCGCCCCCTCTTTATCCTCTACTCCGCTACCTTTTCGAACGTTCGGCACCCGCCCTGGGCGCGTCCTCCCGCCCGGCGACTGTCCCCCGCGTCCAGCGCGCGCCCCGGGCGTACGGCACCCCTTTCCCCAGCGGGCTGGACGCCCGGGGTCTGGGAACGCGAATCCCTTCAGCCATTTCCCCTAACCCGGAACGCCGTGCGCGGCAGTCCGCCGACTCTACCAGAGCCTGGGAAGGCGCGACCCCAAACCCCCGAGACTGGGGCTGGGGAGGGGGCGGTGCTGGCGCGCAAGGCACCCCCCCCGGGGCGTCCTCGGCCTCCCATTCGCTCCCGCGCCCGCCGCTCGGCGACCGGAGCCGGGGCTGGTGTGCGGAGCGCGGGGCGGGGCCTCCCCCAAGCCCGTCCCCCGGCGAGGGCGGAGGGAGGAGGAGGAGGAGGAGGAAGGGGGGGCGGACACAAAACCTGCAAGGTTTTTTTTTTTTTTTCTTTTGCATTTAATTAATTTTTTTTTTTTTTTTCCCAAACCCGAGGGGTCCTCCCCGGAGCGCGCGCGGGTCCGGGGCGCCCGGGCCGCGGCGCGGGGCGGCGGCAGGGCCCTGGCGGAGGCTGCCGGGCGGCCGCCATGCGATCAGGCAGTGCGCTGACCGGCCCGGCCGGTCGGCCCCTTCTGGGTCCTCCCTTTGCAGCCCGTGCGGGGCCGTCTCGGAGACCCCGCGCCGACGGCTGCTCAAACATCAGGGTGAGTTTCTCACAATGTAGCAATTTCTCTTTAAATCTCTTAACTCTCTCTACCTGCGAGTCGGGGCTGTGACAGGGCGCAAAAGCGAGGGGGGAGTGGGGGTTGGCGGCGAGGGTGTGTGTGGGGGGAGCCGGAGCCGGGGCCGAACCCACCCCCCCGACACTCACACACTCAGCCCCCCAACCGGGGCGCAGCGCCCGCTGCCTCTTTTTCTGCTCGGCGCCCACCACCCCCGGCAGCCCCCCCACCCCCCGCGTCTCTCCCACCATCACCGCCGCCCCGATCCTGCGGGGACCCCCCCACCCCGGGCTCCCCTGCCCAAACCCGGCGCCCGGTGCCTCCCCGGCCCTCCCGCCGGCTGCCGGGGATACAATGGAGCGGCGGAAAAACGAGACCTAACGTTCCACGGGGGGAGGGGCGGGGAGACCCCCCCCTCCCCCGGCCCGAGGGCCCCCTCCCCTTACCCTGCTCCCCGCCTTTCGGAGAAGAGGGCAATGGGGCAGCGGTTGGTGCTATCCCGGCCGGAGGTGGCGAGCCTTCATCTCCCCCTCTCGCCGTCCTCTGCGCCCCCTCCCCAAATCCCTGCCGGGGGTGCCGCGAAGAAACGGGGCCTCCGGCAGGCTGGGGAGAGATGGATGCGGAAGGAGGCCGTTGGGTCTCCCCCTCCCCACCGCCCCTAAACAATGAAAGGAGTTGACTTGGTCCCCCAACCCCCAGCGAGGAAGGGAGTTGACCCCCTCCCCCGCTAGCTGGCTGGTCCCGGAGGGGGCCGTTACGGGAAGGGGGAGGGGAGGGAGGGGAGCCTTACCCCTGTCACCTCCCGAGATTTGGGGCGGCCCCCCATCTCCACCCCCTCGGCCTGGGAATGGGAGGCACCAGGCCCAGCCCGGGCACCGCGCTCGGGTGGTGACCTTTAGACAAAGGCAACCCTTTCCCTGGGGTGAGCCCGGACGAGCCGGGCCCGCGGCCTCCCCGGGCCCCTGCGGAGGGCGGCCAGGCCCGCGGGCACCCGGAGGGAGGGATGGAGGAGGAGGGAGGAGGGATGGAGCCATCTGGTTTTCCCATCCCTGGCTGCCCCTCGTCTGCTTCCCCGGCTCCTGTCACGGGCAGCCGCGGGGAGACAAGGGACCACGGGCTGCCCCGGCCTTAGTCAGCGGCCAGCAGAGAGCCGGGCGAGCAGCCGCGCCAGGTCTCCTGCTCGGGCTCGGGCTCCGGGCTTGGGGCTTGAGGCTCTGGGGCCAGCGGTTGATCGGAAGGTACGGTGGCTCCTTCCTCTCCGCGCCCCTTTGTTTTGCTTTGTGGTTCTGAGCAGCTGAACTTCCTGGGAGGTGGGGTCAGAGGCCGCCTGTGTCAGCTCTCCCAGGGAGGCTGGGGTGACAGGTCCCAGCCCTCTGGTGTTCCCAGGCTGTGGGCTGCAGTCCGAGCCCAGCCTCAAGTCCGGACAATCAGCCCCTTTTGTCACACGGCCCTCGGATAGAATAATAACTCGGGATGGACCGAGTGTTTGCGTTTCCTTTGCATCTCCTTTCTGCCGATGCCTTTGGCAGGGACATAGTTCGCTCGCGCTCTCTGTGCACTTTCACCCGGGGTGGGCATAAGGGGCTTGGACAACTCTGACCTGTGGGGTGGTGTGAGAACAGTGGGAGTTGGACAGTTCAGGAATGATCCCCTTCCCTTGTGCTGATATGTCTAGTGGGACTTACCGACTGTGCCCTCGCCTGTAGATCCTCCACTCCTAGAAGCCTGAAATAACATCTCTCTACCTCGGGGAGCCTTATGGATTGGCTTCTGCTACACACTGGCCACAGTCCCCAAAGGAAGTAGGAGCAGTGATTATTCCCATTTTGCAGACAGGCTAATGGAGGCTCAGAGAGGTTCAGTGACTTGCCCAGGGTCACACAGTGCCAATTTGCAACCATTTCCGGTTTCTCCAACTGAGCTCAAGACTGTTAAGTTCTCCTGTACCCCTTTTTGGGACTTTGTACTGTTGATTTCACTTGACTTTGGTCTCAAATGTAATAATAACCTGGAAGGAACTATTGTCCGTGTGTGTGTATGTGTCTGGTCACCCGGTGTCTCCCCTCTCACCTCCGCTCCTTGCTGGTTTTGGGGAAGGAGTAAAGATACCTGGCAGTCGGGCTGAGAGCAGAATCACTTCACATGTGGCTAGGAGTAGAGCGCTTACTGGCAAGAACTGAGACTTAAGAGGTGTGTGGGTTGGGAAGGGGTGCCGCAGGCCTGGCTGGGTGGGGGGCCCAGGGGGGAGGCGCCTGGGAGCTGGCCCTACCATCATCCTTCTCTTCCTCCACCTGCTGAGCTGGGACTTAGCCCCACCAGCAGGCAAGCCGAGCTGCTGTTGGGGACCTTTGTGGTCACTCTGTGCTGCCACCTTCCGTGGCACCCTGGCAGAGAACCTTCTCTCCCATCCTCCCCACGGCTGGTGGCAGACCCCCTGTCCCACTGTGTAGCCTTAGGCGGGTCCCTTGAGTCCCTCGTCCTCAGTTTCTTCATCTGCAGGTGATGATAATTACAGTTCCCTTAGATGACCTTGAGGTGGGTGAGGGAATTATCCAAATGTGTTATTTTTGTCATTCAGCAGGCAGGCTAGGTGTGCCTGTAGGGGATGGGAAGGGATGTTGGGACAGTAGCAAAAGGCCTGAAGGAGGTCTCTGTAGCTATGGGGGGGGGGAGGAGGAGCGGTGAGGGCCATCTGAAAATCAGTGACATTCCCTCTGCCAGCTCTCTGAACAGGACCCTTCCCCTTCAGGACAGACTGATGCTGAATAAACTTGGGGGGGGGTTGCTGAGGGAGCGGGACTGGGGAGGCCCCTCGGCTGGGGAGGCCCCTCCCCGCCCAGTGAAGAGGGTAACGTGGATGATCTCGCCATTTTACAGATGAGAAAACTGAGCCCGGGGAAAGCCCGTTCCTTGGCTGGGAGGGGACCCCAACCCAGACTGCAGAGACTGGAAGAGAGTGGGAGAGGGGTTCCCCATGTGTCAGCAGAGCTTGGGGAGACTATGCTTGGAGAGAGCCCTGGTCCCTTATCTGGCAGTCCCATCCTTGATGTGTAAATATCTTCCTTCCTGAGGCATAATAATTCCTTTGGGGCAGGAGGAGAGGGGCTGTGGGAAACATCCAGGTTGGTCCCTCAAGCCTGAGTGTTTCCTGAAAATAGGAACTGATTTTTTTTTTTTTTTGAATGGAGGAGCATGAGTAAGGCCCTAGAGGGACAGGACTGGGCTCCGCCCCCCCCACTTCCTTCCCAGAGGCCTCTGGGGCCTTCCCCAGCCTTCCCTCGGGATCTGGGGTCTTCCCCTCCCACCCCCAAGAGCTGTGGAGGGGGTCAGCGGCAAGCACTGAGGCCTGGTAGGAAGGTTCTGGGGGTGGGGGTGGGGTTCCCCAGGTTCTGGGGGGCTGCCTTTTAGCCCTAGGCCCAGCCACCAGTGGAGTTCCCGCCAGGACTCCCAGCTCTCCCCTGTGGCTGTCTTGACTCTTGGTCTCAAGAATGCAGAGGGCTGCTGGTGGTGGTGGGGGGGGGGAGTTAATTGGAAACAGGAAGACATGGCATTCCTTTCCAGCGGGCCTGCGCTTGGAAAGCAATGAGGGGCTGCCTTTTTCCCTGCCCCGCCCGGCCGGGAGAGGGGTAGGGGGCATAGTTATCTTGCTCTGGTCTCTTTTGGGTCCTTCCCCTGGCAGGCACCTGCTCCATGAAAACAACTGACCTCAGCTACGTCCAGGAGGGAAACAGCTCCCCCCACCATCCAGAATGAATTGCTCCCTACTAATTCCCTCTTTATATCTGAGTTTTGTCCCCCCTGTTGGAAGACAGAGGGGCTGCTGGAGTTGGCTCCCCAGAGTAGGATGCTTCACCCAGAGACCCATGGGAGATGTTTGGCTGAATTGTCCCCAAGGATTCCCTCCTTGCTTGTTTCTTCCGAATCCTCCCCTGCCTCGCGTACCAGGCATTATGGTTTTGTTCCCATCGGCTGAAGCCTTTG
Source organism: Mustela putorius furo (assembly GCF_011764305.1). Classification (NCBI taxonomy): domain Eukaryota; kingdom Metazoa; phylum Chordata; class Mammalia; order Carnivora; family Mustelidae; genus Mustela; species Mustela putorius. The sequence goes on along the minus strand of NW_025421310.1, from coordinate 12,103,051 downwards.
TGTCTCGGTGACACGCAAGAGTCCCCCGGTGGAGAGAGTTTTCTCAGACATTTCTTGTTTGGTGACAATTAGTGTTGTGTCCAAGTTTGTGGCTTCGTGGTGGCTTGGGATCTGTTGGCATGAGAGACGGGGGAGAATGCTATTGTTCTTTAATGGTTTCCAGTTAAGCTTCCTGAGAGCCTACTATGTGTCAGGGACCCCATCCAGGAGGAGGCTGGAGGCAAGTGTTGTCTCAAGGGCTGGGTTCACGGCTATGGGATTTGAGTAATTCTGTCTGGGTGGTCTGCAAAGACTCCAAGGAGGAAGCAGCTTCATTCTGTCTCTCCTTCCCACCTCCCCTCAAGTGGCAAAGGAGAGAAATTCAAAATACATAGTAAGTCTTTCCCTTCTCCCTCCCCACCCCAAGGCAGCTCCCCAGTCCTGATGTTCCGTGCACACATATTTATAATCGTGTGTATGTCTTCGAGAATATTCCTTGGAGTGCCTGGGTGGCTCAGTTGGTTAGGTGTCTGCCTTCGGCTCAGGTCACAATCCCAGGGTCCTGGGATCGAGTCCTGCATTGGGCTCCCTGATCAGTGGGGAGCCCACTTCTCCCTCTCCCTCTGCCCCTCTCTCCGCTCATGCTCTCTCTTTCTCTTAAACAAATAAATAAAATCTTTAAAAAAAAAAAAAGATATCTTTCAAATGCTTTCCCCATTGCCCTGTAAGTTGCTTTTTCTCACTTTATCTCCCTGGCTGCACAGCAGAGGGAGGATTTCGTCCATCTTTTTCTTGGCTGTGCGGTATTCTGTGGTATGGGTGGACCTTCGTGTCCTTAACACGGATGCGGAAGCGTTTCCCGGCGCACGGGGATGGAAGCACGCGTCCCCGTGTCTTCGTGGGAATTGGGTATTCCCGTGCGATGTACTCCTGGAGGTGGGGGTCCCTGGATTAAGAGTCTGCGGTTTGTCATTTAGTTTTTCCTTGGAGGTAACCTTTGCAGCTGTGCTTGGACAAAGTCGTTCCTCTCCTCCTCGGGTGTCCTGGCCTCTTGTGACCTCTTGGTATCTTCCTTTCTGCCCGTGGCCTGCGTTGTGCGCTTGCCACTTGGTATGGAGGTCAAGGGCATGAACTCTGGAAGCCAGCCATCTGTGGGTTTGAATCCTCACTCCTACCTCTTGCTGGTCAAATGGTTGCAGGCGAGGAGCTTGCTGGTTCTGGGCCTCCGTGTTCCCCTCTACCAAATGGGTTCATCTCAGTGCCAACTTTCGGAAGGTCCTGAGGGTTACACACACAACATGCATAGAGTGCGTAGGTAGCCTTATCCGTCCTCGGTGGTGTTAAACTGTCCTTGTTCAGCAGTTCTTTCTCCTGGGGTGGGAGCCTGCCAGATTCTTGGCTGTGACCCCTAACTGGCAGGCAGGGGAGGGAAGGCTTGCTTTTCCACTTAATTATAGCAAATGATCCCTCTTCTGAGTCTCAGTTGCCATCTCTGTAAAATGGGCCCACGATGGCTCCCTTGTAGGGTTGCCGTGAGGGCTGAATGGGGGCTGTGCTCCCCCAAGCTGGACAGGCATAGGCTTCAGAAACCAGCAACCGACATTGCCTTTATATTCACTGGGATGACTGTTCTGCCGTGGGACCCGGGCTGACTTCCGGGCTCTGAAAGGTCTTCCTTGTCTTCCCTGAAGGCACATGGGGAACAGCGTTGGCATAGTAAGCCGCATGGCAGCAGAGGGCACAGAGCACACTGCTCCGGCATGACGCGTGGCAGCGTGACCCTGGGAATGGATTGGGTCTCCCTGTTCTGTGCCTCAGTTTCCCCAATGGAAAGACTGCTAATGACAGGAGACTTGCCTCCGGCTTCTCATGGACGTTCAGTGCTGAACACAGTGCCTGGCACATGGTAGGGGCTCAAAAAATGTTAGCGCTGGGGTGCCTGGCTGGCTCAGCTGGTGGGAGTGTGTGACTCTTGATCTCTGGGTCATGAGGTCAAGTCCCACACGGGGCATGGAGCCTGTTTTAAAAAAAATATGATGGTGATTAAGAGAAGTAGGAAAGTCTCCCATGAGATCTGATACCTAGGTTCATACTGCTTTCCCCCTAAACCGTGGGCAATCGATATTGGCATTTTAAAGATTTATTTATTTGAGAGAGAGAGCGAGCGAGGCAGGGAGAAGGGGCAGCGGGAGAATCTCAAGCAGATTCCCTGCTAGCGTGGGCCGTCCCCTTCCCCATGCAGGGCTTGATCCCATGACCCTGAGATCATGACCTGAGCCAAAATCAAGAGTCAGATGCCCTACCAACTGAGCCACCCAGGCACCCCTTTAAAGCACCCATCAAAAGTAGCAAGCATAATCGGCCCCTCTGTGCCCATCACCAGCTTCAGCAGATTTCTGCTGATCTTTCTTTTTGTCTGTTACCCTACCCCCTACTGTGCATTTTTTTTTTCGGTTTTATTCTGCTAGATGCTTTTAAGCAAATTCCAGACTTTATATCATTTCAATTATATTACTGATGGTACTGCTGTTTCTGGGGTCCAGAATCTGTTCCAGCGCCTCCAGGATCTGTCCTGTTCTGTGAGGGAGGAGGCATGAAGCCCATTTCCCAGGTTGGGAACACTGAGGTGGCGGGGAATGGGCTTTGGCAGGTTGTCTTTTCTCTGCTTTCCCTTCTTTGGGACCTTGGTGAGGTCCTGGTCTTGGCTACCCTGGGGCTTGGATCCTGGGGTGTTTCTGATGACATGGGCTTGGGATTTGTCACAAGTATGTCCAGTGTGGGCCACCGTTCTGCCGTTCCGCACAGAAATGTCCCTGTAACGGGCGAGTTGGAGAAGTTGGGCCAGTGGCAGGGTGATGGACAGGATGACCCCGGAGGTGAGGGCAACTGGGTCGGCTGTCCTGGTTTGTGTCCTCTTGCGGCCCCTTCCAGCCTTGTGACTTGGAGCAAGTTATTTCCCATCTCTAAACCCAGGTTGGAGAATCAGGAGCATATAATAATACGAGAAGCTTCTTCTGAGAGCCTTGGCATCCGTTTTGTGAATCGCGCACGGGAAAGCGTTTTACCAGTGCCTTGCTCAGAGGACGGGCTCAGCAGCTGGTGGCGGTCATTGTCACAGTCACTGTCATTAGACATTCTGTGTGCACTTGGACTGAGAGTAACCACAGGGTAAAGAGAGTCAGAGGAAGTGTCCTTGGAGCCCTGGACAGGCTCAGCCGCCTCGGTCCCCTCCTCTTGACCCCTCCGTCCCTCTGTACGTCCCCTTCGGAGTGCTTCTTATATTTGGAGGAGCTAGAGGGGGCTGCTGACTTCTGGCTGACCCCCTTCCTTAACAGCCTGGGTCCCCTAGGCTCCAGGCTGGCTTGGAAACAGAGCGAGAGGAAAAGGTCTGTCTGTGGCTCCCCAGATCCTCATTCATGACCCCTGCGGCCCTGGAGGGAGCCCCTAGTGCTTTGCAGCCTGGAGGCAAAGTGTTGCCCATCCCCCCAGGACACCTGCAGTGGTAGCTCCCAGGAGCCCCCTTTCCAGAGGATGGGTGCTGCCTCTTGTCCCCTGCTGGACAGGCAGATGCCCCCAGCTCCCGCTTCACAAAGGGGTTGTGACATTTTGCTGCACTGACACCTCCCTCCTGTCCTTTGTGGGACCTTACCCATCCTTGAACACTGCGCCCACCCCCCCAGGCTGGGTGAGGGGCCTTCTAAGCTCCTTACCCTCCCCTAGCAAGCTCTTGCCACAGGGGCCTGACTTGTCCCCAGAATGTGCCCAGTGACCTCCCTCCTGTGTTGAGGGAAAGATGCGTACATATGTATGAGTGATGTCTCCCCTGTCCCCCTCTCCCATCATCGAAGGATAATTTACATGTGATCAGATGTGGAGTCGAAGTGCATCTCGGCATACGTGGCCGCCTGTGTCACCCACATGCCTGTCAAGATCCAGAATGTTCTCAGCATGGGCCAGAAGTCCCCTCACTGCCCTCCCCTGCCCACGGCTGCTCGATGGCTCTGGCCTGTGTCCCTCGAGATGGGTCCACGTGGCCTCTTCTCGAATTTTACACACTGCGGTGTGAGGTCCTTGGCACTGAGCATCTCTGGCCCGGTGGCATGGCTTTCAGATTTAGCCGTGTCGTGGGCCTTCCCTTTGCTCACAGAGCAGGAATGCACAGGAAGGCTGTCACCTTCTTTCTCTCAGCAGAGAGAGAGACCCTACCCGCCTTCCCTCAGGAAGTCTCAGCCTCCGAACACTCCTCCTCTGGCTACCCTGCCTGGGCCCCCAGCACCCTGATCTGGGGACGCCGTCCCAGTTCACTGACCAGCCCCTCCTCCCCCCTCTGTATCCCGCTTGGGATGTAGTAGGTCTCCTGTGAGCTCTTCGTCAGGCCTGGCTTTTTCCCTAGACTCTAAACTGCAGTAGGAGAGAAACAATGTGCTCTGTGTTCTGAGCTCCTGGCATGCACTTGAGCCCCAATGTTTGTTGACTGACTGACTGACTGAATGGTGGACGTATCACAGTGGTAGAGAAAGGGGAGGTCAGAGCCTGTGTTTGGGATCCGTGTGCTGGTTCTCCAGCAGTGACCCACCTGCTTCCAAATCACCAGAGGTGTTTGTGCTCATCTCAGGGCCCCAGTTTGCTCAGAAGGCCACCTCTCAGAGTTGCAGGGCTCAGCCTGCAATCCCCTCCCCTGGGACGGGGAGCCATGGGTCTTCCAGCCACCCCAGATGCCCTTTCCATGCACATTGTCTATCCTGCCATCGCTGCCTCCCCACAGCCCTATCTGTGGTCCCTGTGTGCTCTCCAGCAGGAGTCGGAGCCTGTGGGGCACATTTGGACCATGGCCAGCCCTTTGCGATTTCCCTTCCATGGTCCTGTCTCATTTAGACCTTTCTGAAGCAGGGGGGCATTATCTCCAGGGAAGGCACAAACTCATCCATCTTCCCTGCAAGGTGAAATTCCTCTCAGGGATGCTCCTGAGCTTGGGAAGGTCAGGAGGAGGCATCAGGCCAGGCTTCCTGGAGGAGGGGGTTTCTTGAGGACAGGCTTTGGGCTCAAGGCTATTCCCAGACCCCAGGAGAACTGCTTTAACACCCTCTTGGAGGGTTGAGGGACGCAGAGGGGAGAGATGCAGAATGGATGAACTGTTGGGGTCACGCGTGAGAGACGGTGATGTTGAGTGATCAGTCCCCCGGGATGGGGACAGTTCCCCAGGGAGAGGACCAGAGTGAATGGAGAATCAGCTCCACTGTGTATTGGTGAAACTTTTCGTGGCCAAAACAGGACGAGAAGAGGAGGCCTGGGATCAGGCACTGTCCCCGTCTCAGGAGCAAAGGGAGAGCTTCCAGAAAGGTCTTAGCTTAAATGGACTTGAGGGGGGCTTCCTGGGTCTGAGAAATAGGTAGGGGCAGAACCCAGACAGGAATAGGGTGAAGAGCCAGAGGAAGGGGAAGGATGGTGTCATGGATGGATGATAGAAGGAAGACGAGAGCTCCTAGCAGCCAGACCTTTAAAAAAATAAACTCTTACTGCACTCTTTGGCTCCCTAGTGCCCTCAGGTAGGTCTGCCCCTTCCCTCTTCTGACAAAACCCTGGTCTGGTGGCCTGAATTACCCTGACCTTTTCCCCTTGCCTTCTTCGTGCCCCAGCTGGTTCCTGCCCCTGCACCTTTGCCCTTGCTGTGCCCTCCACCTCCCCAACTCCTTTCTGTTTCCAACAGGCCTCTGCTTAGGTCCCCCCTGCTTCGGGAAGCCTTCCTTGTCAACCCCCGGCCCATTGCCTTCACTTCACTGAGCTTGTTCCCGGGTTAGGATTCCTCCCCAGCACCTGACTGAGAATAAGCCTGTGATCAGGGTTTCTTGAACCAGTGAGGGCCAGGCGACCTTCCTGTGGGTCTTGGGACGAGCACATTGGATCTTCTTTTTAGGAGCTGAGCAGGCTCAGTCTCAGGAGAGGAAAGGAAAGGAGCCAAGGAAGATTCTAGAAGAGCAGGAGGGGGTGGTACTGGGTGGGGCTCAGGAGTCACCTTTTCTTGAAGGTCAGAAGGTGAGGAAGGAGCAGGGCGTAAAGGCAGAAGAAAGGTGGTACAGTTGGGAAGGACTTTGGGGGTGGGGGTCCGTGCAGTGTGCGGCTGCTTGGGGACAGGAACAGAGGTGGCCGGGGTGGGGTGCGGGGTGCCCCACAGTACTGCCAGCTGGTGGCTGGGGGTGAGCCTTAATGCTCGCCACTCATTACAGGAGAGTCACCTTTTACCGCAGACATTTCCCCAGAGATCCGCACACTTGACGCCACATCGCGGCTTCGGGCCAAAGATTTCGGGGGATGTGGACCCAGTTAGGAGCTTTGCCCAGGTTGTCCGTGTAGCAACAAGCCTAACAAGCAGCACTGTGCCAGGCACTAGTCCAGGCCCCTTACCAGGACTGACTCATTGCACAGGAGAACCTGCAGAGGCAAGTGAGTGAGCATCCCCATTTTACAGATGAGAAAGCCAAGGCCCAGAGTGGTTAAGTGACTTGCCCAGTCACACAGCTGCTAACGGGCAGAGTGGGGATTCCCCCCCCCCCCGCACGTGGTTTGCCCCCCACCAGCTGCAGCACAGGTCTTTAGCCCTCAATCTTGCCACTTCCTAGTTACAGCCTCCCCCCACCCCCCACACCATGAGTAAGCCACAATCCCGGAAGCTGCCCTTCCCCCCCCACCACTACCCTCGGCCTTCCCCGGGTTTGCCCTGAGATCCAGCTTGGGCCTCAGCTCAGCCTTCGGGAGCCCGGGCTCAGCAGGGCTCCATCCCTCCCTCCTCTTTCTCTTTTTACCCTCTGTGGTGTCTTCATTAACATAAGCGAGGCAGCCGCCCAGCTTCCTCCAGACGGCGGATGTGTGTGTGAGAGCTTGCTTGTGAGCTCGTGTGAGTCAGCCGGGCCCTTGAGGGCTGGAGGGTCAGGACTGCAGGCAGCGCTGGCCTGGAGCCACCCATGGGGATGGAGAGCCAGAGCTCCCCACCCCCGGCCCCACCAGTTCTCCGAGCCTCAGTTTCCTCATCAGTCAGCAAGCCCTCCGGCTCGGTGACCTCACCATCAGCAGCAGCCCCAGGTTCATGGCAGTGCCCGGTAGGCATGGTAGGTGTTTGGAAATGCTGGCTATTTCAGAAGGGAGCCCACACTGAGTAACGTGAAACACCCCCGACCGCCTGGCGGTGCCCCCAAGGGAGTCAGGAAGAAAGGAGAAGGATGGTTGTCAGAGACCTCTGAAGGTTGGAACCGGAGATCCCTGGTCAGAGATGGGAAATACCTGGTGGGGGAGGGGGGACCCTCTGTGGAGTTGGATTGAGCTCATGTGCGGTCAGGTGCCTCGTAAGCCCGTTGTAAGTTCTGCTCGCTGTTGCTGTCCCTGCGTTGGGCTGTGACTGTCACCAGCCAGCCTTTAGTCTAGGCCTGCTGGTGCAGGCAGCTTGGGACATGCCAGAGATCCAGTTTCTCAAACCTGAACTGGTTTCTGACAAGAGCCCTATTGAGGCCACTGCTGCTCGGCGGTGGGGGTGGGCGGGGTTGGGGGTGAGCTGGGGACGACCCGGGTTTGGGACATGGGGAACCACACATTTGAGCAGCATGGTGCCTGGCGGATATTAGTACAATGTAGCAATTTGGCAGCATGGTGCCTGGCGGATATCAGACTGGACCGTGTTTGACTTGCTTCCAGGGCGCTTGCAAATGGGAGGGACATGTGGGGCCCCAAGGCTAAAATGGGATTCCTTAACTCTTAGCTTTTGGGGTTTTGAGGGCGGCTGTGTATGAATTATTACACGAGGAAGAAAGGCGTGTAAGTAATAACACTGCTTACTGGATCGTCTTGTCCCCGCCCCCCCTTCCTTCCCTCTCCACAGGAGACTCTGCGAGGAATTTGGGGTTCATCCGCTGCTCTTCTCCCTGTATACGTTTTTGTCCCTTTGATCGCACAGACTATGTGGATTCCGCCACACCTTATTTTTATGTGTTCATTGATCTGAACCTCTTTCTCCACTTGGGAGTATGGTCTGCGTGCAATATCCTAGGAGTTTCAACCTGTATTAGTACAATGTAGCAATTTGACAGTTCTGTGCATTAGGGACCACTCATTATAGGAAGTGTAGTTACCATATTATAATTATTTTTATTTTGTCTGCCCCCCCACTCCCCTACATCTTACTTTTTAAATTGAACAGATATCTTAGAGTTGGTTCCGTGTCTGTAGTCTAGAATCTCATTCTTTTAGCAGCTAGGAAGCCTTCCCTAAATTATTTAACCTCTGCTCTGAGGATGCCCTTTATAGTTAAGTTCCAGTTTTTGCTCTGAGCCTATAGGTATCTTTACATTGAAAGTGTGTCTCTTGGAGATACCATTGCAGTCCAACAATGTCCATTGGATGGTTGTAATGTTGAGACCAACAATGTCCAGTAGAAATGAAATGCTAGCCACTTACACATTATTTTCTTGTATTTTAATTACTAAGTTATTTACTTGAGGGTGCTTGGGGGGGCAGGACAGAGAGAGAGAGAATCCTAAGCAGTTTCCACCCCCCATTGATATCACGAGCCTGATATGGTGACCTAAGCCGAAATTAGGAGTTGGAGACTTAACCCACTGAGCCACCCAGGCGCCCCTTACATGTTATTTTAAATTTTCTAGTAGCTGTGGTAGAAAGAGATGGAAAACTAAAGGGAGTATATTTTATATAATTTAATATATCCCAAATATTTTTATACGGACATGGGATCAATGTAGAAGTCACTGAGATATTTATAGTCTTTTTATTGCAGCAAAATACATGGAACATACAATTTACCATTTTAAGTATATTTTTTAACGATTTTATTTATTTATGAGAGCGAGAGCGTACTTGTCGGGGATTGATCCCAGGACCCTGGGATCACAACCTGAGCTGAAGGCAGATGCTTAACCAGCTGAGCCACCCACGCACCCCTCCCCCCATTTTAACTGTTTTTTTAAGTCTGCGGTTTAGTGGCATGTCTGTCTGTAGAGTTGTGAAACTGTCACCACTGTCCATTCCAGAACTTGTTCTTCGTTCCAAACAGAAGCTCTCTACCCATTAAATACGCCCTCTCCCCCCACCCGCTCGGAACCTCTATTCTCCTTTCTGTCCCCATGAATTTGCCTTCCCTCAGCACCTGACAGAAGAGTAGTCATATGGTAGTCCTCCTTCTGTGTCTGGCTTCTCTCACTCGGCGTCATGTTCTCAAGGCTCGTCCGGGCTACAGCCTGGATCGGTGTTATTTCCCTTTTAAGGCTGAATAATAGTCCGTTGTCTGTATACACCCCATTTTTCCTCCGTTCATGCTTCAGTGGCCGTTTGGGTTGTGTCCAGCTATTGGCTGTGGCAAGTACTCTGCTGTGAACGTTGATGTACATCCGAGTCCCTGCTTTGGGTTCTTTTGGACATACACCTGGGCGTGGAACCGCTGCATCCTGTGGGAATTCTGTGTTGAACTTGGAAGTACTGCTGGTTTTCACAGTGGCTGCACCATTTCTTGTTCCCACCAGCAATGCACAAGGATTCCAATTTCTTTTTCTTTTTCTTTTTTTTTTTTTTAAAGTAGACTCCACACCCAGTGTGGGGCTTGAACTCATGACCCTGTGGTCAGGAGTTGTGTACTGTACAGACTGAGCCACCCAGGCGCCCCTCCAGTGTGTATTTTGCACATGGCGCCTCTGTGTTTGGACTAGGTACATGTCACGTGCTCAGCTGTCACGTGAACCTGCTCGGCTCGAGAAGCCCCCTTCAGACCACTTCTGTTTATTGTCCTCTTTGACGCAGCTGGATTTAAATATCCTGTCCTGCCGTTTGTTTTCTGTTTATTGCCTATGTGTTTTGGTGCCTTTTCTTCTCATCCCTTGCTGCTGTTAGATTAAATGAGTGTTTTAGTATCCCGTCTTTTCTCCATTATTAGCTGATTCATGCTACCTCTTTGTTGCTCTAGAGTGTTCATTATGTGCCTTGAACTACCATGTGGGCTTCAATTCTTACTAAGGTGGGAGCCATGGGAAGCTTTTGAGCTGGGGAGTGACCCGACCGAACATTTTTGTATCTACCTCTTCAGTCACTTGTGTTAAAGTGTTTCTACCGGCCAGATTCCTGGAAGAGGAATTGCTAAGGCAGGGGGAAGCGTGCATTTAGACTTGGGTGAGTCCTGCCAAATTGCATTCCAGAAAGGCTTTACCATTCGCACCCCTTGCAAACAGCAGCTAGGATTTACTGAGTGGCTGCTTGGTGCCAGGCCCATGCCGGGCCCATGCCGGGCCCTAGGGACACTGGTGAGAAATGGCCCAGGTCCTGCTGCTTACATTATTCTCAGTCGAGTCCCAGGCCAGCTTCTAGAACTGCCTCTGAGCTCAAAGGAAGGAGAAGCTTTCACAGGAACCAAAAAAGGAGAGAGGCCTGAAGATATTCTAGATGGTGGAGGAGGTCTGGCACGTCCCAGGTGGCCTTCGATCTAGCTGGACCAGGAGACATCCTGTAGCGGTCTGGGGACTCCATGTGTGGGCTCCCCATCAGTGCGGGGGCATACTGGGGGTGCTACCGATGGGTAAAATAACAGTACCTCCCTTGTGGAGCTTCGTTCGGGAGGATTTCACAGGAGGGCAGAGAGTACACGCGTTGGTGTTTGACTAGCTTGTTACCAGAGTAGGGGAGAGATCAGCATCAGAACAGGCAGACCCAACAGGCTTGACCCAAGTTTTGGACAATGTTTAAGGCCCATGTCAGATAAACTTGGGCTTGGGGTCCCAGCTTGTTCCTTCCTTGGGCAGGTTACTCCAGATCTCTGTTAAAAGAGGATAAAAGTAGGGGCGCCTGGGTGGCCCAGTCGGCGGGGCATGCCCTTCTTGACTTTGGCTCAAGTCGTGACCTTGGAGTTGTGAGATCTAGGCCCGCATCAGGCTCTGCGCTGTACTTGGAGACTGCCAGGGATTCTCTCTCTCCCTCTGCCCCTCCCCACTTGCTCTCTCTCTCACTCAGAAAAAAAAAAAGCTAGAAGTAAACGCTCCCTGCCTCCCAGGAGCGTGACGAGAGGGTCCTCAACACCAAGATGCTGTCAGCACAGAGCGCGGTTCCTGCCAGGGCCACAGTCAGGCTTGGTAAAGCTGAGCCCCTTTTACTCTTGCTTTCATCGGCGCTGTCACCAGCATTCATTCAAGGCCTGTACGGCACCAGCCAGATCCTTCCTTGTCCCCCAGGACCGAGACCCCCAGGAAATGAGGCTGCTTGCCAGGGGTCAAGAGCATGGCAGAGCGGGAATTTGAAATTGGGTTTTCCGACCCAGAAACCATGGGCTGCCTCCTTCTGGGCCTTTGGGGAGCCTCCCCGGTTGGCACATGAAGATGCCTCCCCACTTAGGACGGCTGGCGAGCCATCCATGTGCCATCCACGCGCCAACCCCAAGCTCAGTGACGCCCACGGCGGCACCCCAACAGCCCCCGGTGGGCAGCAGGACCTGACCCGAAGCCGGGCTGTTCCTGGTCCATCTTTGTCATACCGCTTGCGACTGCTCACACGTTTGGCTGCAAAAGGATCAGTGTTCGATCCCAGGGTGCCCCCGCGGAGCCAAGGGTGTTTGAGGAGAGATGCGTGTGCATGCTATCCTCCTGCAGAGGCAGCCAAAAAGCTGCATTTCAGGGCACATCTCACCCCACGGGTTTGGAAGGAGCGATCGGGAGCCACCCAACCACGTGCGGGGGTCTCGCAGTGCACGGAAAGCTCGGCGTCTTCAGGCCGTCTGCTGGATTATATTTACTACTTGCGTTCCTCTGCTCGTTGCTAGACGATCTAATGAGCAGGCGTGTCAAGCCTTGACGGGGTCTGCAGGCTAGGAAGCAGGGTGGGCAGCACAAGTGGGTGGTGAGGCTTCTGGAAACCCGTTCTCCGAAAGCCTGCGGAGCCTGGAGTCTGTGTCGGGCTGCGGCTGGCGTTGGGGGAGGAAGACAGGGTGGGGGATGGAGTGATGGGCCAGAGGATGGGAGCCTGCCCTTGAGGTCGATGCTCCCTGCGGGGCCAGATCTGTGGGAACTGGGCGAGAGAGGCCAAGTCCCGTAAATGTCAGGGGAGCGAGGATGAAGGGCAGGGACGCCAGGGCAGGGATCTTACTCCCTCTCCCCTTGGTTTCTGGCATTGTGTGTCCAGCCTGTACCCCTCTGCTGAAATCCCCGCCCTGGCTTGTTTACTAGGCACCCCAGATTTAAAGTCCTCAGCACCAAACTCCCCACCTCCCACCCACCCCAAAACCAAAACTGAAACCAAGGCTGCTCCCTCCCGGCTGTCACCCATCTCTCAGTGGCAGCACGAGGCTCCCAGTGGCCTTGGGCTCTGTACTTTGGCAGCATCTCTGAAACCTCTTCTCTCTCTCTTTTAAATTTAAATCTATTTTTAAAAAGATTTTATTTATTTATTTATTTGAGAGAGGGAGAGGGAGAAGCAGGCTCCCCGCTGATCAGGGAGCCAGATCTGGGGCTCCATCCCAGGACCCTGGAATCATGACCTGAGCCGAAGGCAGACATTTAACCGACATAGCCCCCCTGGTACCCCTAAATTTAATTTTTTTTTTTTATTCTAGGAAACAACACATAACATAAAACTCACCATCTTAAACCATTCAGTAGTGTTAAGTCTATTCACGTTGTCGAATTGGTGGTTTCTTCTCCTGTCTCCTGTTCCTGGTCAGTCCCACAGCTTGGCCTGGGAGCTCTGCCTGCAGAATGTCTCTAGCATCTGGCCTTGTCTGCCCCCAGCCTGGTCCAGCCCCTGTCACCTCCCACCTGCGCCACTGCCTCTCTTCCTCCTGGTGCTCCCACCACCCCAACACCACCACCCCCGCCCTTAGATGGCCAGAGTGACCCTGCTGTAACCTGAGACTGCTCACGTCCCTCCTGTGGCTCCCGTCACTCCCAGGGGAAGCCAGAGTCCTTACAGTGGCCCCGAGTTCCTCTGTCCGGTGCAGCAGCCACAGACCACATGTGCCCTTGAACACTAGCAGAGCCGAGTGTGAAATATACCCTAGATTTCAAAGTCTTAGCATGAAGTGGGTAGGGGGTATAAATGACCTCACTAATGTTTTTATACTGATGACACATGGAATGATCATGATTGTAAATTTCAGGTTACATAAACTATATTATTAAAATTAACATATTCAGGGGTGTCTGGGTGGCTCAGTCATTTGAGCCTCTGACTCTTGATTTCGGCTCAGGTCTGGATCTCAGGATGGTGAGATTGGGCCCTGTGTCAGGCCCCGTGCCGGGCAGCATGGAGCCTACTTAAGATTCTCTCCCTCCCCTGCCCCTTCTCCCCTAGTTAAATTAAATTAAATTAACATATTGAAACTCACATGCTCTTTTTGCTAGAAAATGATGTATATGACTTGCATCATATTTCTCTCGGGCAGCCCTGGTCTAGAAGGTTCCTCTCTAAAACAGTCATTGGGTTAGCAAATGAATTAAGATCCATACAGCTTTTAGAGCATTGCCCAATATAGCCAACCCAGTGTGAGTACAGTGTCAGCCACTTTGTGATTACAGTAAGTTACGCTTAACATAAAATTTACCATTTTCACCTTTTTTAAGTATACAGTCCAGTGGCACTAAGCACCTTCACGGTGTTGTGCGATTATCATCCCTGTCCATTTCCAGAATGTTCTCATCACTCCAAACAGAAACTGTACCCATTACTCAGGAACTCCCCATTCCTCCTCCCGCCAGCCCCTGGTAGCCTCTAATCTCCTTTCTGTCTCCATGAATTTGTCTTTTGTAGGCACCTCATTTAAGTGGAACCCTACAGTGTTTGTCCTTCTATGTCTGGCCTATTTCACCTGGCCTCATGTTTTCAAGGTTCATCAGCATTGCATCCTGGATCAGAATTCCATTCTTTTTTGAGTCTTGAGTAGTATTCCATTGCATGGATCAAGCATGTTTTGTTCATCCATTCTTCTATGGATGGACACTAGGGTTGTTTCATACGCAAGTTTGGCTGTTGTTATACGCAGTCTGGTCCCTGGCTTACAATCTAACCTCGTCTTCCACTAACTACTCACCCACGCTCACTCTGCTTCAGTGACATTGGCCTCCTTCCTCAAGTCAGGCAGTATGTCCTGACTTGTCCACCTCAGGGCCTTTGTACTTGCTGTCCCCCTCTTCTTTGGGTCCCTCCTCCTCACACATGCCTGCCTTCATCACCCTATTTAAAACTGTCCAAAGCCCTGGTCCTTCTGTCTCTCTGCTTTTCCTCCATAGCACTTAGCAACTTCTGACTTACCATCTATTTGATATTTTATTGTTTTATATATATCAATATTTGACAATATTTGTAAATGGTTTTAATAGAACTAATTTCATACATAACATGGCATTTCTATTTTAACATTTATAGATATAATTTAGAGTGCATGTTGCATTTTTTTTTTAAAGGTTTTATTTATTTGACAGACAGAGATCACAAGTAGGCAGAAAGGCAGACAAGAGACAGGGAAACAGGCTCCCCGCTGAGCAGAGAGCCCGATGTGGAGCTCGATGCCAGGACCCTGGGATCACGACCCAAGCCAAAACAGAGGCCTCAACCCACTGAGCCACCCAGGCACCCTACATTTTTATTTAATAGATAGAAATGAAATACATGGAAATTTAATTTGTAAATACGTGGTATGATAGGTTGCATTGTCCTTTTGTGTCTCTGCCCTAATGCTGGTCAAAAGCGTAAGCTTTGGGTAAACAGGGATTTTTGTTTTGTTCATGGCTGTCCTCCCCCTTCACTCGCCCCCCACAGTTTCTAGAACAGAGCCTGGCACGCATGCGTCTTCATCCTTAATTGCTGAATGGATGAATACTTAGTGAGCAAGGAACTTGGGAGGATGTGAATGAGCTGAAGGAAAATGTACTGGGGCAGGGGTGATGGGGGGAGTTGAGAACAGTTGAGAAAAGGCCCTGAGGCTTTTAGCTGGTCCGGTTCAGGCTCTGGGTTGGGGGTGAAAGGCATTAGGAGCAGGCTGGCAGAGTAGGAAGGGTGAGTGCTTGGGGTTGGATCTTGACCCACAACCTGGTCCCCTCACCCAGCAAATGGGTGACCTCAAGTCAGTGACATGCCCTCTCTGAGCCTCGTTGCCTCATCTGGAAAAAGGGAAAATAAGAAGTGTTTGTTCATTTATTCAACAGGTATTCCCTACACACCTCCTGTGTGCCAGGCACTGTGAGGTGCTTCTATTCTAGGCTCCCACTTCTTGGGGGCCTGCACTTCCGGTTGTTGGGTTAGCGGCTATAGGTGTCAGCTTTCCTCATCTATGGGATAAAGGGAGCTACTGTGCAGGGTTTCGGGGTGGCCCGGCACCTCGGGAATAGTCCTTATGGTTTATAAATTGGGACTCTCATCCTTGATGTGGTGTCAGGCTGGGATAGAGGCTGATCCTTGACTGTGGAGCTGGCATTTCTTTTCCAAATACGAACTTGACGTGGCTGAGAGCATTTTGGGGACATAAACTCTTGGGCCCTGGGTGCGGCCCTGAACTTTTGCTCTAGTCTCTTCTGAGTTGGGCACACCTCAAGGCACGTAGAGACTCAGTTTCCCCTCTCCTTGCTTCCCTTTCTGGAACTTCTGCAAGAGGTTCCTTATTCGAGCAGGCTGCCAGGTTGACCAGCCTTTGTTAGGTGGGTGTGTGAGTCAGTGGGGGTCCTGCTAGCTGCTGTGACAACTAGCCCTTATTTGCGTGAAAGTTTTCTTCTTGCACATTAAAGACCAGTGAGGGTGTTTCTGGTCGGCCAGCCTCTTGTGAGGCACTGAGGAATCAGATGCCTTCCCTCTTGTGGTTCTGCCATCCCCTGAGTCTGTGGGGTGCACCGTGGATAAGGAAGTATGGTGGAATAGATCATGTGCCAGACCTGGAAAGAGCCCATGTTGCTTCCGCCTGCTTTCCTGTGGGCGGAGTGTAATCATGTGACCACACCCAGCTACAAGGGATGCTGGGAAAGGTAGTCCCACAGTGCATCTAGGAGGAAAACCTGGTTTTGGGGGAACATGCAATAGCTTTCACCCAGTTGATGTGTTTTTGTTGATGCTAGCAAAGGCAGTGGACTGGATGGGAAGGACTCAGTACTAGCAGATGAGGCATCTGGATTAGCTGTTTGACTTGAACTGTATGGGCAACTCCTGGGCTCCTGAGAGGACTACCTCGATGCCCCATGGGTCCCAACCCCAGTTTGAGAGCATTTAGAACAAAATCCACAGGCCCTCCCATGCCTCTTCCCCTCCCCAACTCCCTCTCTAACATCATTACTGATGCCCTGTCCTCACCACACAGTGATCTTGTTGGGCACTGTCCTGCCTCAGGGCCTTTGCACCATTCCCTCAGCTCTCCGAGGTGCTTTGCCCCATGTATTTGCATGGCTCTCTCCTTACTTCATTCCAGTCTCTGCTTCAGTGTCACTTCTGTCCAGGACCCTATTTTAAAATAGAAACCTCCCCTTCCCCATCATTCCCTCCTCCTGTATCATGATCGCCTCCTAGCCATTTACCACCAGCAGAGATTAGGTTATAGATCAGTTTGTTTACGAAGGTATGGTGCTCCTCTTTACTGGAGGGGTCTCCCAGGGCACAGTGGGTGCTCACTAAGTATGTGTTGTGGAGGGAATGAGTCAAAGGTGTTTTCCCCAAAGTGGGAAAGCGCAAGTATTGCACTGGCAGGACAAAGTGGGGGGGGGGGGCGTTGGGGAGGAGAGAAACTGGAGCCAGGAAAACCCTTCCCAGTAGCTCTGGGAAAAAGAATTGCTTACAAGCAATGTGGTTGTTCCTTCCTCCCTGCTTGATACCAGACCTAAACCTTACCTCTTACCAACTTAACCTCCTGAGGCCCCAGAAAGAGCAGGTGGTGGTAGATGGGGAGTGGGGAGAGCGGGGGTTCCCTCTGATCTTGTCCCTCGAGTCTGGTTTCCTGTGTGTGTGTGTTTACTTTCTAGCGAAGTATGAAAGTGTCCGTGTTTTGTTTTGTTGCTGTATAAAGGCGTTTGTGCTTCTGAAATCAGCATTTTGCACTTAGGAAATTCTACAAACCCTGCACATTTCACATTCCTTTGTGGTTTCTATGTCGTCTTGCCCATTTTGGGCTCGGGTTGGTGGGGGGAGGAGAATATGAAGCCAAAACTTGGTGCCCACCGTCGTGGTGCCTCCATCCAGCTGTGGATATGGAATGAAAGCAACCCAGGATGGCTCCAGGGGTGGGGGGACAGGGAGCTCTGCGTCATGTACGGGGGTCCCAGGAGATACAACTGGGACTGGAGGTGGGAGTCCTGGTTCTGCCATTCTTAACCAGGCCTGTTGGGGGGTTGGGGGCCATAGTGATGGGAGATCCCCCGAGTGAGTGAATGGGTTGGGGTGGTGAGAGGTTCACGTGACCAGTTTCTCTCTCTCTCTTTTTTTTTCTCCCCTTGCTTAAAATTTTAAACAGCTTTATTGAGACATAATTCACATACTATAAAACTCATCCACTTAAAGTTGTACCATCCACTGGCTAGGATATTCACCACTCTCTGGTTTCTGGAACGTTCTCCTCACCCCAAAAGGAAATCCTATAGTCATGAAGTCTTTGTCCCCACTCCAGTCCCATTCACCCCCCTAATCTGCTTTCTGTCTCTGTGGATTTGCCTTTCTGGAGATTTCATGTAAAGCTTACATTTCGTGGAGCACCATGCTATGTGGCCTTTTGTGCACCTGGCTTCTTTCACTCAGTGGAATGTTCTTAAGGTCCGTCTATACGGTTGCCTCTCATCCCTAGTTCATTCCCACTGTTGTTGTTTTTCTCTTTTCATTTTCTTCTTCACAGTTAAGCTATCTGCTTGCCATAAATGTCTCCTTTTTTTTTTCCTCAAGTGGACAGCTCAGTGGTTTTTAGTATATTCACAGAGTTGTGCAACTGTGACCACAATCTAGTTCTAGAACATTTTCATCACCCAGGAGGAAACTCTGTACCTAATTTCTTCCCCACCCCCCACCTCTCAGCCCTGGGCAGCCAGTAATCTACTTTCCATCTCTGCAGATCTGCCTGCCCTGGTCATTTCCTATACACGGGATCCTACACTATGTGGCCTTTTGTGTCTGGCTGCTTTCCCTTGGCATGACGTGCTCAGGTTCACTCGTGTTGTGAGCGTGTGTCAGGCCCTCTCTCCTGTTTATGGCTGAATAACATTCCGTTGTATGGACCTACCACATTGCGTCTCTCCATTCATCAGTCGATGGACATTTGGATTGTTTTCCAGTTTGTTGTTGCTTATGAATAAAGCTTCTTGGTGGCCATTTCTTCTGCTGAAGTGGGGGTTGGTATTGCCCGCGGCTTCCTGCCCAGGCCTGTCCTTGCTTTGTTCTCACAGGCGCTCAGGCCTCCTCCTCCCCCTCCTCCCTCGCCCTCCTCCTTCTTCTTCTCCTTTCTCTTCCTTCAGTTCTTTTTGTATTGTATCTCCCTCTCCCCCAGAGGGAGCCAAGGGAGTATGAATCTGGAAATCGCTCCTGGGGGGCCCTGGGTGGGCCCGTGGGTTGTTTCTGCTCTCCCTGGAGGGAGGCCTTGGCCCCAGCCTGGTGCCCGCTGCCCACCCCAAGGGAGGGAGCAGAAGGGACAACCTGATCCTTCTAATCCAGCCCCAGGGGGGATGTATGGGGACACAGCCACACTTAGGAAACAGCTTTTCTTGAGGGCTTTTTAAAAATGTATGTGTTTATTTATTTTTGGGAGGTGGGTATACATGCTCAAGTACAAAACTCGAATGGTCTCAAAGATTTCTCGTGAAAAGTCTCCCTCTCTCCCTCCGAGCTATCCTCTTCCTGGAGGTAAAATGGTTATAGTTTTTAGTCTTTCCTAAGAGATGTTCCATGCATGTGTGAGCATTGCACACAGGCATGTGGACATACACACTCACACACACACATACATACACACACTTTTTTTTAAGGCACTAATAACAGGGTATTCAAACACTGCTCTGCTCTTTTCTTTTAATAACATATTCTGGGGGCGCCTGGGTGGCTCAGTGGGTGGCTCATGGTCATGGTCTCAGGGTCCTGGGATCAAGCCCTGCATCAGGCTCTCTGCTCAGCAGGGAGCCTGCTTCCTCCTTTCTCTCTCTCTCTGCCTGCCTTTCTGCCTACTTGTGATCTCTGTCTGTCAAATAAATAAATAAAATCTTTAAAATATATATATATATCCTGGAGGTTCTACCTTATTGACTTCAGGGCCTGTCACAGCTGCATAGTATCCCATTGGAGAGCCCTAACTTACTGAACCAGTGTCCATTTGCTGGACACTTAGGTTAGCTACAGTCTCTTACGAACAAGGCAACTGTGAGTAATTGTACAGCATTGATTTGCGTGAATGCGAGTAGAGCTGTTCAGTTAAAATCCCAGAGGTAGAATCGCTGGGAGCAAATTAAAAAAAACCAAAATGATGAAAATTTCCAGATGTACCGGAAAGTGGAGACAGCAGCGTAATGAACTCCTGTTACTTATATCCCCAAATTCCACATACATCCAGATTTGGCCATGCTGGCTTTATTGATCTCTGTTTTGTTGTTGTTGAAGGATTTTAAAGGATTTTAAATCCCAGGTCAATGCTACATACTTTAGTATGTGTTTAAAGAACAATAAGCATTTTCTACCGTGACCACCATGACATTACCAAATCTGAGAAAATTAAAATCGTTTGGTATCATCAAGGGATGTGCTTTCTTTTGTTTTGTTTTACTTTTTACATTTTGTTAATGGAGATGTAATTTGCATGCCATAAAATTCATCCTTTTGAGGTAGACAGTTTAATGGGGTTTTTTTAGTATAGTCACAGGGTTGTGTGGCCATTACCACATCGAATTCTGGAGTATTCCATCACCCCAGAGAGAAACCCACGCTCTCGGATGGTGCCCTCATTTCCCCAAATCCTGCCTTTCCCCTTGGGAGTTGCTGGCAGCCACGAATCTGCTTTCCATTTCTGTAGATTTGCCTCTGTCCTGGAGATTTCATGTAAGTGGATTCCTGCAACGTGCAGTCTTTCTAGCCCAGCCTTCCTCGCTCAGCGTGGTGTTTCTGGGTTCTCCTGCTCTGTAGCGGTGGATCAGTACTTGCCTGCCTTTTCCCGGCTGAATAATATTCCACTGTGGATTTGCAGCTTATGGTTTCCCACCCAGTGGTCAAGGAGCGCATGTGCTGTTTCTGCTTTCTGGCTGTTGCGGGTTGTGCCACTGTGAATGTTCTCATACCAGCGCACGTGTGGACCTGCGTTTTTCCTCTTGCGTGGATGTGTACGCCTGCCAGCGGAATTGCTGGATCATACGCTGAGTCTCAGTTGACTTCTTGAGGAACCACCCACCCACCAGATGTTTTCTCCAGCGGCTGCACCATTTTCCATTTTTCCATCAATAAGTCACGAGGACTCTAATTTTTTCATCTTTTTTATTATAATCATCTCAGTGGGTGTGAAGTGGTGGCTCATTATGGTTTTGATTTGGGAGGCCCTGACGGCGGATAATGTAGGGCGCCTTTCCATGGGGGGGGTGCCCATGTGTGTCATGAATTCTGATCAGTTTCCAATCTGGCCCTGGTCTCTCAGCCTCACAGTGCCTGGTCTTGAGGAACTAGTCTTCTGATACAGAAATCCCCAATCCCTCTTGCCTGTTATTCAGGGGATGAAATCTGGATCTCTTGGAGATCCTCGATCACGCCCTCCCCTGGGGCGGACTGCAGGATCCAGTGAAGGCACTTGATGGAGTCAGACTGCCCTGGGGCGGCTGGGAGGACCCCAGCTCAGCTCCACACCTTGCCTTACTTGCTGAGTGACCTGGAGTCAGTGTCTTCACCGCTCTGATTGTCCATTTGAGGTGCACTTTTCCCCTTTATCATTGTTTACAATTCATATCCCCACGTGGGAGTAATATGTATCCCTTTGTTTACTTCTACAGTTTTTTACAGAGTGGCTCCGATGTGCCAGGCAGGTGCTGTCATGAACTAGACGAAGCTCCCTGCCTTTGGGGAGCTGGCCTGTTGGGAGGTGGGGAGACCCACTCTAGGACCCCTCAGAAGGTGCTGAGTGCTGTGGGGAAAAAACAAAACAGGGAAAGTGGGAGGAGAGGGCTGGTGGTGTGAGTGGCCATTTTAACTAGCTCTCCCTGGAAAGCTCTCATTGGAGCAAAGACCTGAAAGCCAGGGGGCCAGGGCTGTTGTGGTCTTCAGGAAGGGTGTTCCCAGCAACAAGAATAGCAAGTGCAAAGGCCCTGAGACAGAGAATTGAAGATATTTGCCCCAGGTCACAGCAAGTAAGCGATGGAGCCAGGATTGAAACCAGACAGACCAGTCAGAGTCTGGGTTGTTTTTTTTTTGTTTTTTTTTTTTTTCCCCATGAACTTTATGGAGATATAATTTATATACAATGTGATACATCCATTTTGAGAGTACTATTGGCTGCATTTTGACAAATGGTACCATCCTATAAACCACCTTCACAGTCAGGACACAACATTTGCCTTTCCCAAAGAGTCCCTCCTGCCTTTTCTCAGTCACTGCTCCCCGCCTCCTGAGCTCAGACAGTGAAATCTGCTTTCTGTGACAACAGATTTGATTTTCTTTTCCTAGAATTTGATATAAATGGATTCACACAGCATGGACTCTTCATCTTCTGGCTTCTGCCACTCAGTAGAGTGATTCTGAGTTTCATCTGTGATGGCTTTGTCAGTCGTTGGCTCCCGTTCGTGGCTGAGCAGATTCCCATCATGTGGGTAGATCATGATTTGTTTATCCGCTCACCTTTTGGTGGACCTTTGGGTTGTTTCCAGCATTTGGCCCTGACCAGGGTGGCTGCTGTGAACTTCCATGTGGTAACCTCTGTGTGGACACATGCTATCATTTCTTTTGGGTAAATACCTCAGTGTAGGACTAAGGCAGATAAGGATGTATTTCATGGGAGTTGAAACTGCCCCTGCTGTTTTTCAAAGAGGCTGTGATGGTTTGAGTCACCCCCAGCAAGGCTGAAGAGTTCCAGTGGCTCTGTCCACGTTGTTAGCCACTGCATGCTGGCGTCCATCCGTTTCATTTTAGACATTCTGTTGGGTACCTAGTGCTGTCTCATTATGGTCACAGTTTAAATCTGCCTGCTGACTACAGAGGTTGAACGTCTCTGTTGGCTTCTGTGCCCCTTGTTGATCTTATTTCGTTCTGAAATCAGGTTGTTTGTCATCTTTTTTATCGGGTGGTCGGTTTCTTCGTGTCACTGCACCCCTGTCCTTTGTCTGAAGGGGTCATTCGGGTGCCACTCGCTTCTCGTTCTAGGGCTGATATTCCAGTTTTTCAAGAAGAGCTGGAAACCTGGGTGTCTCTTACAGAACATGTCTCTGGCTTTCTAAAATTTGGCCACAGAGGGACTCTGTGTAAACCAGATCTGTATCTGGGGCTTCTCAGAGTATCCTGTCAGAGTGACACAGTTGAATGGGGTTTGGTCCAGGCTTTGCAGGAGCACCCATGTCCGAGGACACAGGGCCCTATCTCATGGTCCACAGTGCTGTCGCCAAGCTCCCTAGCACCAGACAGGAGCCAGCCCCCCGGTAGGTGTCCATGGACAGAGAGATAAGGGAGAAGCAAAGGAGGCATCCATTTTCGTGGCCTTAGTTCGCTCATGGTGGTAACAACGTTGAGCATTTGATGTCTTTGGTGTGTGGACTCATGAAATCCTAAAACAGTCCATACACAGGATACACAGGGGTGATGGTGAGACTGTTTAAGCCCCGTTGGAATGTAGATTGGCAGTAAAATACCACTATGCATGTTCGTGCAGAACACTGCTGGCCCGTGAGGTCCGTTTTATAGATGCAGAAGAGGGGGCACAGAGAGGGGGAGTCACTGACTCGAGGTTGCACAGCCTAGAAGGACAGAGCCAGGGGCAGATCTAAGCAGTGTGGCCCCAGAGCCAGCTGGACTTCCTATTTTGAAGAAAATTTCAAATCTCTGGACAAGTTTTAAGAATAACAAACACAGGGGCACCTGGGTGGCTCAGTGGGTTAAAGCCTCTGCCTTTGGCTCAGGTCATGATCTCAGGGCTCGCCCCTCATCAGGCTCTCTGCTCAGCAGGCAGCCTGCTTCCTCCTCTCTCTCTGCCTGCCTCTCTGCCTACTTGCGATCTCTGTCTGTCAAATAAATAAATAAAATCTTAAATTAAAAAAAAAAACGCAGAGAAATTTTTCTCCGGATTCACGGGCGTGTAGCATTATATCATGTTTCCTTCCTCACCCTCCTCTTCTTTTGCTCTGCAGGCCAGGGGCACAAAAGTTATTTTGCCCATGAGTCTCAGTGCTCTCATCTGAAAAATGGGCCAGTCCAACCAGAACTGCACACATACACACACAACACACATACGCTCTTCTTTCTTTTCCTAAGCTGTTAAGAGATTAGGAACAGGACTGCGTGCTTTTTTGGCCCTGGACACTTTGATGTGTGTTTCAGAAGACGGAGGATATTCTCCTACGTAAGCCCAGGATACTGATCAGGTGCTCCTGGTTGAGCATTGACCCAGCACTCTTTATCTGGTTTACAAGTCTTTGTATTCTGGTTTTGTCAGTTGTCCTAGTAACTCCCCGAAGAGCTGGATCTCCCCCCCTCCAACCACCCACAGGATGCTGTTTGGAATCACACAGTGCATTTTAGCTTATCTTATCTCTTTCCCTTCAGTTGGGAGGCTCTTTTCAGCTTTTCTGTGTGTTCTGTGACATTGCCTTTTGGAAGGATCCAGAACAGTTGTCTTGCAGGAGGCACCTCCATTGCCTTCTGGTTCCTCCTCATGAGATTCAGACACTCAGGTTACAGATCCCTGCTTGGGATGGTCAGAACCTGCTCTCTTGACCACCCTGAGGTTCTTCCTGTCAAAGGGACACTTGGCCGGCCTGAGCTCATCTTGGTCCCATCCCAGCAGCTGGCATGTTTCGGGGACGATCTGTGGGACTTACAACGCGTGCGTCTGGGGGGCATGCGGTTTCGATAAAAAGTGAAAGCAAAACACAGTTTCTCAACAGAAAAAAAAAGCCAGTACAAGATCATTAGAAGGAACAAAGGAGCGGGGAAATGACATTGGAATATACAAGTTCTAGAAATGCTGAGAACACAAAAGTGACTTGTAATTCTGTCACTTGGAGTAGCATAGCCTCGTTAGTGTAAGTTTTGGCATAATTCCTCCCAATCGATCTGCTTTATCCCCCTTGCCCTCGGGGCACTCATTCTTACACAGTTGAGTAGAGTGAAGTATGTGTTGAGAGCTAAAGAGAGGAGGAACATTTGGGAGGTCGAGCTCAGTCTAGGGGCATTTTGGGAACTGGCCAGGCAGACACATCACGGGTCAGGGATGCCTGCTGAGAGCTTGTGCCCCTGGAGCTGGGGTTTCCACCCCACTATGTGGACACCAATGTTTCCCACTGTCCCTGGGAGGAGATCAGACCTCGGTGAGTAGGGCTGGATCCCCAGAGCCCCTCAAGGTGGCTCCGAACCCAAAACCTAGGGGCGGCTCAGTCGAGCACAAACCAGGCAGAAATGCATTGCATCTAAGATTGGTCCCCACCCCCTACCCGGAGTTGTATTTTTCGAAGCCTGAGCCTGGGGATTTGGGAACAATAGCTGCTGTGATAATAGTGCACGCTTCTCCAGCACGTCCTCTGAGCTGCAGGTCGTGTACTCTGTACATATTGATTTGTTTAAGCCTCACACCCATATCGTGGGAGTGTTACAGTTCCCGTAGACCCAAAGTAGAACAGAGGTGCAGAGAGAAGTAACTTGCCCAAGGTCAGACAGATCCTTGAATAGCAGAGGGGGATCTCAGCCCACGGAGTCTGGGAGTGTGTGGTGCTTTCTGGCCGCATCTGAAGCAGCAGTTTGCCTATTTATTTAACTCAGGCCTCCATGAGCCCATGTGGTGCTTTTGTGGAACTAAAAACAGATGCCCCTTTCTCATGACCCTTTTCTGCCATCTGCCAGAAAATTGTGGTCATATGTATACACAAATCTACAGTGTCCTGAGATGGGACTGCTTCCCTGAGGGGTGGGAGTGGAAGGGCCAGGGGGATTGTGCAGTGTACAACCTGCACAACTGTGCACAGTTACCCAATATTTAACAAATATTTCTCAAGTGTCTACTTCAGAGATCTATAGTAAACAAGATAAGCCAGTAAAATATTTACTATGTCAGATGTCAGTAAGTGTTCTTAACAAAGATAAAGCAGGATAAGAGGGCTCATGGTACAGGGGGTTGGGCTGCACTTTTAAATAGAGTGGTCAGGGAAGGTGAGGTCACTGAGGCTGATGTTTATGTAGAGAACTGAGGGAGGTTAGGGGATAGGCTGTGTAAGGTTTGGGGGGAGAGCAGTCCAGGGAGAGGGAAGAGCCAGTGCAAAGGCCCTGAGACAGGTCGGTGCCTGGTGAGTTTGAAGAATATTGAGGAGGCCCATGTGGTGGGAGCTGGGCAAACCAAGGGGAGAGAGCAGGTTATGAGGGCAGAAGGTACCATGGCACATCTAATGGGGCCTTATGGGTCCCAGAGAGGACTTTGTTTTTGCTGTGAGTGAGACAGGAACCTAAGGGTTCTCAGCCAATAAGGCACATTAGCCGACTCAGTTTCTAACCAGATGCAGGTGGGGTGGGGACAGAGAGACCAGTGGGGAGAACATCCAAGAAATTCAGGCGTAATACGAATTTTGAGTGAATTTACGGATGCTTTCAGCGAAGCGGAAGGAGGCATTTGCTGTAGCAGAGGCTCAAAGGAGAGTTTCGGAAGGTCTCTCCCAGGCACCACAACCGCCCCCCCCCCGTGCTGGTTCCTCCTTGCTTCCCTCTGGGCACAGAGTGGGGTCTTGGAAGGAACCAGCCATGAGAGAGCTGGGAGCCCAGCTTCCAAGCAGACCTGTTCCGTGACCAGGGGCATGCTCAGTTTTCACTGTGTAACATAGGATAAACAGGGGACTTGAGGTGGTCAGTAAGTACTTGCTACTTTGCCTTCTTTGAATTGTGAAATAAAGGGTCCACAAATACTATCATACATGTTACTTTTTCTTTTTCTTTTCTTTTCCTTCCTTCTTTCTTTATTTTATTTTTTTTATTTTTTGAGAGAGAGAAAGAGACCTGACTGCACGGAGGAGGGGGAGGAGAAGCAGAGGGAGAAAGAGAAGATCTTAAGTAGGCTTCATGCCCAGGGCAGAGCCTGATGCAGGGGTTGATCCCATGACCCTGAGAGTCAAAATCCAGTCATGTAGCTGACTGAGTCACGCAGGTACCCCTACTTTTTCTTTTTTTTTATATTGAGGCTTATTTGACACATGAAATATTAGTTTCAGATGTGCAAGGTATTGATTCGTTATTTCTGTGTACTGAAAAATGAGCACCTCTGTATGTCTAGTGGACATTTGTCACCATACAGAAATAATTTTTTTTTCTTATGATGAGAACTTTTTAGATTTTACTGTCTTAGCGACTTGCAAATATTCAGTATATTAGTACCTGTAGTTACTGTCCTGTGTGTTATATCCCTGTGAATTATTTTAGAACTGGAAATTTGTACCTCTTGACCCCCTTCACCCATTTTGCCCACCCTTACCCCATAGATACTTCTTTTATTTTTGTAATTTCTTTAAATATTTTATTCATTTGAGAGAGAGAGAGCGAGCACATGCAAGCAAGAGAGCACAGCAGTGGGGAGCAGCAGGCAGAGGGAGAAGCAGGCTCCCCACTGAGCCGGGAGCCCAATGTGGGGCTTGATCCCAGGGCCATGGGATCATGACCTGAGCCAAAGGCAGACACTTAACTGACTGAGCCACCCAGGCACACTTCCCCATAGATACTTAAGGAAAAAACCAACAGCTTTGTTGAGATAAAATTTTCATGCCATACAACTCACCCATGTAAATCATACAGTTCTATGGTTTTTTCATACATTTGCAGGGTTGTGTAACCATCCCTAGTGTCAATTTTAGAACATTTTCCTCTTGAAAAAGAAGCCCTGAGCCCCTTGGTTGTCCTCTCATCCCTCCCGTCTGCCCGACGCCTGGCAACCGCTGATCTAGTTTCTGTCCCTGTGGACGTGTCTATTCTGGACATTGTGTGTGGGCAGAGTCATAGAACAGGTGGTCTTCCGTGTCTGGCTTCGTTCACTTTGCACGGCGGTTTCTCCGTTCCTCTGTGTCGTAGCATGGGTCAGGACATCATTCCTGTGTCCTTGCCAGCTAATACTCCGCTGTGCGGATGAACCGCAGTTTGTTTCTCTGTTCATCCGTTGATGAGTATTTGGTTTGTTACCACCTCTGGGGCTGTTAGGAAGCATTCTGCTCTGAACATCCACGTGCTGCTTTGTCTGCGGATGTGTGTTCTTACTTTTCCTGGGCATCCGCCGGGAGTAAGATTGCTGGGCCATGGGGTGGCTATACATTTAACATGCATGAGCAACCAGCATGGCACACAGTTGCTCCATTTTGCATCCTATCAGGAGTAGACAAGGGTGTGAGAGTGTTTTCTTCTCTTCGGGGGATCTTTTTGTTGAATTGTACAGAAAGGCGCACATATCCTAAGCGGGCAGCTGCGTGAATTTTCACAGATTGGATGCACTCATGGAACCGGCTCCCAGATGAGAAACAGAGCATGACTTACCTTGCTCCCTGACCTCTGCGTCCCGCATGCCCACCTCACCAGGAGCCTCCATCCCCATTATAATTCCACAGATGAGTGTTGCCTGGGTTTGTTCCTGATGTATCAAATCCTATGGTAGTGTTTTCTTTCAGTCCGTGTCGTGTTTTTGAGATCCTTCCGTGTGAGTAGATCAGTCATGGGTCCTTCCCTTTTCATTGCTGTGTAGTATTCCATTATGTGGCTATACCCCAGGGCATTTGCACATCCTCCCATTGGTGGGACATCTAGGTTGTTTGCAGTCCAGGGGTGCTGTGAACATTCTAGAACGTGCCCTCTGGTCCCCATCTGCCATTACTCATAAGGGCGGAATTACACGGAGAGTAGCCCCAGGCTCTGTGTGACACCAGGTAGAATTTACCTGTAGGCTCCCCTCCCTTCTTGATGCCTGCGTGTCCCACATCATGTGTTCTAGAATCCTTCCTCATTGAGGACTGAAAGCCTTGGTTGTGGTCCTTGCTGCTGGTTTTAGCTCCTTCACACTTGCTCTACAGACTTAACAGTTGTTCTCTTTCATGGTACCCAGACGCTGGACACCCATGCGGTCAGTGTAGATGGGGAGGCGCTGCCTGGGGGTCCTGTTGGGTTTGACCTGGTTCACAGGAGGTGCTCTCGCCCCCTAGGGGGCATTCTGCACATTTGCCCAGAGTTCTGGTCACCCTCCTTGTTGTGGTGGCTCCTGGCACTGAGTGGGCAAGAACCATGGGTGTAGACTGTGACTGGAGTAATCTGCCTCCTGGGCTAGTGCGCAGGATGGGAGAAGCAAACAAGTCCTGTGGAGTGTCCTGCACTGACGTGTGGAGCTGTGCCCACCTCTCTTCCTCTCGCTTGCCCTCTGTCTCTCCAGAGTGCCCTTCCTTCCCGCACCTCCACCCCAGCTTACTTCTGCTCACTTCCCCTCCTCTGAGCAGCTCTCTGGGCTGAAGCCCAGACTCAGTGCCCTCCCCAACAGATCGGGCTCATTGGAGCCCACAGGAGCCCACAGTTGTCACCCGAGCTGTGACGTCCCCCCGCAAGACCTCTCACCTCCTCTCCAGCTCACACTCACAGGTTTCTTCTGGGCGCCGCGGGCCTCCCTCCCATCCTAGTAGCCAGTCCTCCATTCTGAGCCCAGCCCCATGGGTCTCTGGCCAGCCTAGGCATGGGTCCCCCCACCCCCCTCCCTCCCCCAGCCCTGGTCAATGATGAATCAGGCGCCTACACTCTCCAGCGTCTGCTGTGGTCACTGAGAATGGTCCCCCTCAGTCATTCCGTCAGAGTTTACACAAAGTGAACAAAACAGACCCGGCATTCATCCCCTCCTGGTGGAGACAGACAGCAGATAAGATAAATCACATTTACAACATGTCCGATAGTAATCAGCGCTGTGAAGGAGAGAGAGCAAAGCGAGGAGGTGGAAATGCCCAGGGGGTGGGTAGGGATTGTAGCTGTAGACAGAATTGGGTTGAGTCTTCATGGGATGACAGTAGAGAAAAGGAGGTAAGGGCAAATGCCTACCAGACAGGAAGCAGCTCGTGCAAAGGTCCTGTGGGAGGCATGCACCTGGTGTGGTCAGAAGGGTATGGATGAGGGGCAGAGGGTGAGAGACAGCAACAGGAAGTAGGGGCAGATTTACTGGGGAAGGCAGGAGCCCTGGAAGGGCTCTGAGCAGAGGAGGGGCGCAGACTGACTGGGGTTCTGATGCGAGCCCTTTAACTGCCATATGGGGATGAGAGGGCAGGGTTAGGGGGACAGAGGGGACAGAAGCTGATAAGGCCACACAGGAAGGCAGAGGGCTGCCCCGCCTTGCTCTGGAGCTGTGCTGGACTGGCACATCCCAGCGTGTCTGAACCTTCATTCAAGTGGACCCTCAGAAGTGCAGCTCAGGCCTCAGGAAGTTGGCCAGAGCTGCGCCCCCAACACTTTCAGGTTCGTTGAAGACCGTTGAGGTTTTTTATTTCTGTAATAAAGTCTTAATTTTCAAATAGTTTTAGATCAGAAAAGCAGCAGAAGTGTGCAGAGCTTTCGTGTAGCCCGCGCCTCGCTTTCCCTAATGTTCACATCGTACGGTGTTACCGTGAAACCAGCACTGTCCGTTGCCATCACACAACTGGAGAACATACTCAGATCTGCCTAGTTTTCCCCTGATGCTCCTGTTCCAGGATCCCGTCCAGGAAACCACACTGCATTTAATCATCATGTTTCCTGAGGCTCCTGTTGGCGGTGACAGTTTCTCAGACTTTCCTTACTGTTGATGACCTTGTTGGTTTTGAGTAGTACCGGTCGATCATCTTGGAGACTGTGCCTCACTTGGGGGTTTGTCTGATGTTTTTCTCGTGATTAGACTGGCAGTTAGGGTTTGGGAAAGGAAGACCACAGTGGTGAAGTACACTTCTCCTCACGTTATATTAAAGGTACTGCACACTGTCAGCTTGATTTATGACTGGTGAGACTGACCTTGATCGCTGTGACTGACCTTGATCTCTGTGACTGAGAGCACAGTACTTTTGATTTTCTGCTCCTGGCTGTGAAGATCGTAAGCATTCGACTACATGTAGATATATTTGCACGTGTCGACTCATTTCTGTACTCACAACTCTTTGGGGAGGGGTGCAACTTGGAACCTGATTTTACAGAGAAGCAAACTGAGGCACAAGGAGGTTGTTGTAGTTCACCCAGGGTAGCACATCAGTTAAGTGGCGGAAGTGGGATTTGAACCCAAGAGGTCGGTTTGCAAAGTCCAGGCTCTTTGCTGTCATCTGTTTATTATAAAGTACACATATACACGTTATGTGACCATCACCTCCATCTAATTTCATTTAAATGGAATTATATGATATGTGAGCTTTTGTGTCTATACTTTATTTTTAATCTTTTGGTCTCTTTTTGAGCCCTTTTTTGTGCCTTCCATCTCTATTATGAGGATTAGTTTAAGGTCAGTGGTGTAAGATATATAAGTCAACTTAGTCTGGAGTGTATTCTCAGGCTAAAGGACATCCCGCTGTCCATTTTGGGGATCCTGTGCCCTTCCCTGAGACACCTCACTTGTCATCTTTGACACCTTGTCACCTTTGCCCAGTGTCAATCCATATATCGATTACCTGTCCAGCTGAATCGGTTTTATCTCTGAGGTTAGGGAATAAATAGAAATTGACGTTCTACCAATGGAACAGAACAGAGAGCCCAAGACGAGAGGCAGGCATGTGTGAGCACGTCATGAGACACAGTGGGCTCTGGTTAGACCAGTGGGTAAGGGGGGGACACAGTACATGGAGCTGGTGCCAAAAAAGTAGTCCTCCGTATAGAAAGAGATGATTTTGGATCCCTACCTCACACCATGGAAAATGGATTTTTACCATTTTCCATTTTTACCATTTATACCCCAAGATAGTTTACGGATTCAAAGTCAGATGTAAACTTAGAAACTCTTTAGATTTGGGGTGGAGCACAGATCCTGAAACAAGATACAAAAGGCATTTCTGTGAGAGGAAGGCTGCGCAGCTCTGGCCTGTGTGTTCCCCTGCAGCCCTTTCTCTCTCTGAGGCTCCAAGCACGCATGCACGTGCTCTCTCTCTTGCTCTCTCTCTCTCACACACACACACCCCTTGTCCTGGGTAGGGTGCGTTAACCCAGGTAATTATTAGCTTTGGGACCATCAGAATACCTAAGAGAAATGTCTTCACCGAAGAAGGTGCTAGAGCAAACAAGGCAGCTTGTATAAGGCTGTGTTTGCATGTCCTACATGGCTGCTCTCAATTATCCCGTTTATTCCAATCCCTCTCAAACTCTGCAGGGTCCTGGATTCTGCTCTCTCCCTGCACCCCCCCCCCACCCCTAGCCCGTGGATCTGTAGTCTCTGCTGCTTTACAATCAGATCCAGAATCTGGCCAGTTTTTACTTCTTCCCCTACCACCAGCGTCTCGCCTCTGGGCTGCCTGCCCCATCCTCACTTTCTAAAATCCATTTTCCACTCAGCAGCCAGAGGGATCCTGTGAAAACCTGAGTCAGATCATGGCCCACATGTTTCGAGCCTTCCCATCTCTTGGGCTTCTTCAGAATAAAAGTCCAGGTCCTCACCTTGGCCCACCGGGCCCCCCATCGTTTGGCCTTTGAACTTGCCTCTTTGACCCCTCTTCATCTCCTTACCATTGCTCAAGCACCCTGGTGCATTTCCACCCCAGGGCCTTTGCATCTGCTGTACCCTCTGCCTCGGATGCCTTTCCCCACGTGTCCACGTTTCTTCTGTTCTCTCCACATATGCTCAAATTCCTCTTATCTGTGAGGCTATCTTGACCACTACTAAGAGTGCATCCCCCTCCTTCCCTACCCCCTTCCCCCACCACCTTTCGCCTCTATCCTTGCCACTGCCCACTCTGCTGTATGTCTTATGTTCTGTGGTCTGACTCCTGCCAGCAGAGTGCCCCCTCCAGGAGAGCAGGGATGTCTGTTGTCTTTGCTGCTGCCTCCCCGGTGCTGCTGGAAACGACACAACCTTAAATAAAATGGAATCATTTTTTTGGCCACTGAGTGGGGAACCGAGTTTAGAAGGAACTGGAGAGGAAGCAGGAAGGCAGTGAGCGACTCCCCCGCAGCACTTCAGGCAGCACTCACGGGCATCTCTACACGGACGGTGCTGGTTGCAAAACCCAGGGAAGGATGGCAGATTTATTAAGAAACAGGAGGAAGCGTGGTGTCTCGGAGCCACTGGGCTTAGCTGGTTCCTGAAGACAGCTCCGCTCTGATGAGCAATTAGAAAGCTGTGCTCGAATCCAGGAAGAAAAGCGTTTCACTGCAGGAGGGTGGAGGGGAGGACAGTAACTCGCTGCCAGCAGATCCTCAGGCGTCCGGGGTTTGACAGGCATCAGAAAACCATCCAGGCCACAGTGTCCATGAAATCTGGGTTCAAATCCCAGCGCTTCCTTTTACCGTGGAGTAGTAGCTTTTGGTCTGTACACATTTGGCTACAAGTAACAGTTTACCTGACTGGCGATGGCTTAAATAATATTCCTATTTTAAAAAAACAACACTTCTTTAACAAATGTCTTCCCCTGTTTGGATAGATCGTAGTTTTTTGTTCAACCTGTTTTCTACTGATGGCCAGTGGATTGTTTCTAGTATCTTGCTGTTATAAACAACAGCCGGGGACATTTACAAGGTTGCATACCTCATGTTGTACCTGCAGGATACAGAAGTGAGATTGGTACATAAGTGAAGTTGTGAGTAAGGGATACATGCATTAGTATCTGGAGAGCCTCATTATTTAAAGATGCCATATTCATGAATTCATCCCCTTGCTCTGTATTCATTCTTGCAAACCAGCCATCGGTCCTCCCCGCACTGTCTTGGTTGTCTGCACACATGCACAGAGCGGTGGGGGGGAAACTTCGAGTCTTCCTGTGTGCCCATTCCTAGTGCAGATCGAAAAAGAAAACAGTCTGCCTTCTTGTTTCAGCTCCCACACTGCAAACGAGTGCCCTTTTTGTGGTCTAACCTTTAGCGCCCTGTTTTTCACATCAGTGCACTGGGTGGTGGTGATTTCCCCATTTAAAAATGCCCCCCCGCCTAGGGCGAGAAGGTTGGAAAGTGCCTCATGTAGAAAACACATGTGCAGGGCGAACTTCTTTCAGACGTGAGTTATAGTGCTGTGGGCCATGAGTTCCTTGGGACCCAGTCAGTAATATCTATTAAATATGGTGTATTTAAACGGAAACACACATAAAACAAGGTTACGTATTGATCGCCTGATGGAAATGTGACCAGAGGCTCACAGGGACCTAACCCTGATTTCCCCCAGGAGCGATAGTTCAGGATTCCCTAATTCAGCGATCGTGGTAACTTTATAGAACATAACTACCATGAATAACAAGAATCGATTGTACGGCCTTTTTTTTCCTCCTTTATATCCTGGCTGTGCTTTATTGGGATATAATTTACATGCAACCAAATGCACACATCTTCAGTACACAGCGTGATGAATTTTGACAGATCTTACTCAGGTAACCATTAACCCAGATCCAGATCCAGCACATTTCCATCGGGGAAGAGTCCCCCTCCTTCTGTCCCTCCGCCTGCCTCCTTGAGGCCACCACAGCTCTGATTTCTTCCCACGGGTGTCACTGATTCAGAACTTCACGTGACGGGATCACACTGTGGGTGGTCTTCTTCGTCTGGCTTCCTTTGCTCCATCAGGATGCGTTTGGGATTCATCCGTGTTTCTGTATGGTAACGGTGGCGTAGTCCCTTTTACTGTCCACTGTGTGGGCTGTTACACGGTTTGTTTTTTCATTTACCAGGCCGTGTACATCTGTGCTGTTTGCAGTCTGGGGCTGGTAAAGATGGCTGGTGTGAAAATTTTTTGCGGAAATGCTTTCATACACATTCTTTTCACTAAGGTCATAGAGTAGGTGTATGTTTCACTTAAATTAAGCCAGGTTTTTCATTCTCTTCTGGAACAAGGTGTCTAGTAGGCCATTCTAGGGATTTGGGGCAGCTCAGGATTGCCAGGCTGCTGGGATCTGACTCTTTTGACCTCCTCCCTCTGGGGCACAGAATAGCTGCCACAGCACCAGACATTAACATCATGCTTCACGTCAGTTTTTTAAGGAAGAAGAAGGAGCAGGGGCAAATAGTCTTCCCAATGTAGGGCTCTCTTTATCCAAATGTAAAAATCTTTCCCATGTCTACAACTTAACTGCAAAGAGGATGAGGAAGGATGTTTCTGACCAAAGGGCAAAGGCCTATGCTTGTAGTGACTCATCCTCGTGAGCGGGTACATTGCTGAATGAAACCAAATGCAAGTTCTGTTGACCAGGAAGTCAGGCTGGGAGTGGCTTTGGATAATGGGCCACCACCTCTTTAGGCCCATTGCCCCAAAACGCAACCTTGTCATTGGCTAGGAACCAGTGGCTTGTGTAGTATGAGAACAAGAGCCCTGGGAGGAAAATGAAGAGAGAAGTTTCTAGAACAGAGATTCTCCTGAGTGTGGTCCCTGGGCCAGCAGCATCTGCATCACCTGGGAAGTTGTTCAAAAGGCACATTCCCAGGCCCTGCCCCAGCCCTTCTGAGCACAAAACCCAGTCCT
Organism: Mustela putorius furo; assembly: GCF_011764305.1. Taxonomy (NCBI): domain Eukaryota; kingdom Metazoa; phylum Chordata; class Mammalia; order Carnivora; family Mustelidae; genus Mustela; species Mustela putorius. Next base: position 12,068,325 of record NW_025421310.1, on the reverse strand, counting down.
TACTTTAAAAGCCCTTCGGGTGATTCTGGTGCATGTTCAAGTTTAGGACCCAGTGGCCTAAAGCATGCGCAGTGTTGTTGGAGTTTTTGTTTCCCTTTCGCTCCTCCGAGCTCCACTTGGTCCCGACCTCGGAGCCTTCCCTGCTGACCAATGCCACAGGAGGCCCCGTGTCTGGTCAGTGTAATTATTCCTTTTGTTCCCTTCCCCCACCCCACTGCCTGTTTCCCACCTTCTTGGGAGTTTCCTCTGTTCTTTTTTAAACCAGTGTTCAGGAGAACATGTAAAACCTTTTGAGATACCTGGTTTTCTTGGCAAACCCGCAGCTTTATAGCTGCATTTAGAACAGTGGTGGATGGTAGAAAGTGGGGGGTGGGGGGAGGTGCAGAACATTCTAGTGTGTAACTACCTGGTTAAACTAGGCTTTTAGGAACTAGACACCAGTCGCTTTATGAGCAATCCAAGTTTTATAGGGCACGCTTTTATGTTGTTAAACTAATTCAATGATTTTAGAACTCTAAAGGTCACTGAAAATAAAGATGGTGTAGATTTTAATTGCTCTTCAAATTGCTTTTTCTCTCTCTTCCCCAGAGGGGTGGGAGTGGGCGAGGAATCAACATTTTTTCCCTGTTTTCCTTTTTTTACTTTGAAATAGACACAGCATGCCAGTGGCTACATAGCCTGGGCCAAGCTAGCTCTTATTGAGCTTTCCAGTGGAATTGAAAGAGGTGCCTTCTCTGGGAGGGCACAGTCCCTTCGTCTCCTTTGTGTGAACTAGAAGAGAGTCCTTTCTCCAGGTGGATGTTGCCCTTCTCTGGGTCTTCCTGGTGTGAGCAGAGCCTCAGCTGCATTTGAGGCCGCACTTATCCCCATGACTTAATTCCTCTGTATAGGGAACAACCTGTGCAACTGTACATGGTTGTTTGTGTATATATATTGTATACCCAGGATACATCTAGACCCTTTTTTTCAAATGGGGAAGACCATATTCACAGCTCTGGGGTCATAGGCCTATCATTTGGGTGAACTACTATTCAATGTGCTACAGAGGCCATGGGAAAAATCGGAAGAGGGCAGCATCTGGGCATTGTGGTAGGTCAGGTCCACTGCAGGAACTCATCACTCAGTGTTGGACCAGGCCGTGTGGGATATGAACTGAGTTTTCTATGGCGCTTCAGGACAGTGTAAGGGGAAGAAGGCATAAGAGGTGGGGCAGTGTAAGTTCACTGCAGGGAATGTTCCCCTGGAGGTTGGGGTGAGAGCACCTTGTCAGCCTGGCACTCTCGCATAGTTCCCACGAGCTTGGGAGCCCGTTGGCCTGGGTTCACATCCTGGCTCTACCATTCTGCTGAGTGACCTTGGGCAAGTTACCTAACCCCTTTGTCTGCCTCGGTTTTGTCAGCTGTGAAATGGGCACGAGGGTCATGGCACTTAGTACAAGAGTTGTTGTGAGAATGAAATGTAGGAAGATGGAACGCTTAGATCAGCACCAGCCACTTCGTAAGTGCTCTGCAAACCTTGGCTTTGGTGGTGAAGAGGGTGATGGAGCAGGAAGGGTGATGAAGTTTGTATGTGGTTTGACTGATGTTTTTCTGATGCACTTGAGCTGTCATTGCCCACTCCAGTCTGTTGGTGCCCGGCAGAAATATAGGAGGTGCTGAATGAATGAATGAATGAATGAATATAGTAACATCTAAAATTTGTAACAAGCAAGGCACCCGGTAGCTCAGTTGTTTGAGTGTCTGACCCTTGATCTTGACTCAGGTTATGATCCCAGTGTTGTGGGATCGAGCCCCACATAGGGCTCTGTGCTGAGTGTGGAGCCTGTTTCAGAGTCTCTCTCTCTCTTCCTTCACCCCAAACCCCCACTCACTCTCTCTCTCAAAATAAATAAAAATAAAATAAATTTAAAATTCGTAACAAGCAGTAGACCATTAGCACAGATTAGGTGGTGCCTGGTGTCACACTGCAGTTGCTGGGTCCTAGAGGTATTTCAGAATGGAGATGTCTGAGTATATTTTTTAAAGGTTTTATTTATTTATTTGACAGAGAGAGAGATTACAAGCAGGTGGAGAGGCAGGCAGAGAGAAAGGAGGAAGCAGGCTCCCCACCGAGCCGAGAGCCTGATGCGGAGCTCGATCCCAGGACCCTGAGATCATGACCTGAGCCGAAGGCAGAGGCTTAACCCACTGAGCCACCCAGGCGCCCTGTGTTTGAGTATTTTAACCACAGGTGCAGTCAGTTGTGGGCAAGCGGGATATTAGCACAGGCTGGGTGCATAAATAGATGAAAAGAAAAATGATGGGGGTCTCGATGTGAGTAGGAATAGTGGCCATGGAGAGGAGGAGAGGGCTCCGGGAGGTTTGGGAGGTGAGTGAATGGATAAGACTCAGGTGGAGTCAGAGGTGTGAGGCCAAGATTGGTCCTTCATTTCTGGAGAGGGCTGTATCAGTTAGCTGCTGCTACGCAACAAACAGCCCCCAAACTATTGCTGCTTAACAGATTAGCCACCGGACGCCTGAGTGCTTCAGTCAGTTGAGTGTCTGCCTTTGGCTCAGGTCATGGTCTCTGGGTCTTGGGATCGAGCCCCGCATCTGCCTCCCCACTTAGCAGGAAGACTGCTTGTCTCACTGTTAAAGCCATGCTCCCGGTGGTTGGAATCTGGACTGGGTACAGCTGTGTATTTTTAGTCTTGCTTTGGTGTCTGTGGTCAGTTGAAGGCGAGCGAGGTGGCTCTGCTTCTGGAACCTGACTGGATGTCTACTGGGATGATGGGAGGTGATGGGCATGTGACTGTTGTCACCCGGTGAGCTAGCCTAGGCTTCATCACACAGCACCTGGGCAGAGAACAGAAGTCTGGTGGGTCTTTTGAGGTATAGCCTCAGAAAGACACACCATCACTTCTGCCACATTCTGTTAGCCAAAGTGAGTCAGAAGGCCAGCCCGACGTCTAAGAGTGGGTGACAGAGCCCATCCTTTAGGGGGAGTTGCTGCAAAGAGTATGGGACCAGGGAGAAGACTATCTGGCTGCTTTTGCGATCAGACTGATCTCTTTTTCAGATCCCCTTTCTGCCAGCCATGTTCCATGTTGCTGAGCCCTCACAGTCAGTCCCACACAGAGGACTGTCCTTGACCACCTGTGGGAGCTAGAGAGAGTCCTTGCAGTGGTTTGCAGAGATATCTAGAAATGCAAGCTAAGTGGTCGGCTCAGGTCTGGCTGCAAATAATGGAAAACCTAATAGTGGTTTGAGCTGTAAGAATTAAGAAGTCCGGAGGCAGGCAGTGCATGAGGAGTTGTTAAGAACCCAGCCTTCTTCTGTCCTCCCAATGGCTATCCTCTGCTGGTGGGCTTATCTGCCCTAGGTTTATTGCCTCATTGTTACAAAATGGCCACGACCGCTCCAGTCTTCTCAACTGTACTAGAAGCTGGAAATGGAGAACAGAGGATTTTCTCCCTAGAGGAGCTCTGTCTTTATATTCTGGAAGAAAAACTCTCCCCAGGTCTGTGTCCTTTGGCTCTTCCTAGTTGCAGAACCGTGGCTGCCCTGTCTACATGGAAGCTTAGGAAAATGAACACATGATACAAGGGATAAGAGTGCCCCTCGTGTAGTCTAATTATTTTCAAGCCGTTTGGACCTCAATCCACAGTAGGAAATACGTCCACATACAGACACACATAATTGAAACCAATCTCACAAACTGATATTTAACGCTTAACCACGGATGGTGCCTTTTAATATTTTCTATGCAGTCCCATTCCATTTTGCCCCATACTATTTAATTAAGAGGGGAAAATAAAACTCCTGGTCACAACCTGCTCATTTGATTTCACAACCCTCCAAGGCGTGACCCGTCCTTTGGAAAAAAAAAAAAAAAAAAAAAGACTGACTCAGAGCAGGCTTTGTTTACATCTCGGAATTGGCAAGTGTTACCCTGCAAGGCTTCAGGCTTCTGTGAGTAAGGGAGGGGAGGGCTGGGGAAGTGGGGCTTGGAAAACAACACTTGGGCTTTGCCACATGGGTTTCTCTTCCTATCCGTCCCCATCGGCGGAGGAGACGGCTGTGGACTTGAGTGTTGGTTGTCTGTCCGTCCCCCACAGGGGTTGCTTAGAAACCCTCGCTGGGCAGTTTGAAGGAGCCTGTTTCTGGAGTCCAGACTCTGACTCCCGCGTCCTGCCGGGCGATCTGGCGCGTGCCTGCCTCCCGATGACAATGCAGAACTCCACTCGCCTCCCCAGCGCAGGAGGCACTCACACGATCTTCTGGAAGGACACTTTGTCATTGTTGCGTCAGGGCTGTTCTCGCGAGCGGCGTGTGGTTTTCAGCCCCGGCTTGTCCTGCTTTTTATAGCATGGTGGTGAGGAATGAGGTCTTCAGCATCACAGGGTCTGAGTTCGAATCTTGACTATCCACCCCCACCCCACCCCCACCACCACTGTGGCCACCGGTATGGTTTGGGGCAAGTGTCCTGACCCCCCGAGTCCCTGCATCTTGCTTGAGCTGTAATGCTCAAGGCAGCGTCCCTCCCGCCTCATGCAACCAGGAGGGGTCAGGGGTGTGACGTCAGCACGAGGGCCGATCCCAGGGAAGCATTGGGGCGGTGCGGACTCTTTGGGGTGCCTCGGTTGGCTCTGGCTGGGTTTGTGCAGTAACAAGGGAGCCCCACTCCTCCAGGGCTTTCAGTGGCAAAGGCTCGTGTCATAACCTCATGGGTCCATGTGTCTGTCCCCTTTGTTGTGGGACTCAGGCAGAGCTGTGAGACAGCTCTTAAAGCTTCCGCTCCACTCCCAGGTGGACAGTTTGCACACTAACCATGGCCCCCAGTCACCTTTATTTTTAATAGCTTTCGGGTATGTGTGTGTGGAGGAGAGGGGCATGTAATGCCACCCCTGATGGAGAACCACGGGTCATACTCCCCTCCCCACCCAGGGCCAAGGACTGAGTGTGCTTTTGCTCATTAGAGTATCCCCCAGGCTGGACATGCCGTGCATACTTCATAACTGCCCTTACCACCAGGCTGCTGTGAACAAATGAATGGATTTGTCTGAGAGCGGTATGCTCATTTCTTCATTCCCCAAATATTTACGGAGCTGCTCCCGTGCAGGCACGGGCGTCCCGCAGAGAACAAAACAGACAATAAGTGATCAGACAGACGTTCGCTACTTGGTATTAAAAATTGTCTTTTTCTTTTTAAAAAAAAAAATAAGCATTTTTCATTGCGGAAAATTTCAAATGTGCACCAAGTAGAGAGAACAGCTGTACAGGGACCCCCCTCCGGTCCGTCAGCCACCTGCATCCCTTTTCAGTTGCTGCCCCTCTTACAGATCAGCTCTGTCCAGTGAGAGAGCTTGCTGCCATGATGGAAATGTTCCCAATCCATGCTGCCCCAGCCACTAAAAATGAGGTAAGCAGGATTGAGGATACATCTTAAAGTCATTGAACTCTCTTATGGGAATTTTAAAAAATCTCTGATACTCCTCATTGTCCTTTTTAAAAATTTTCTTTTTTTTTTTTTAAAGATTTATTTATTTATTTATCAGAGAGAGAGGGAGAGAGAGTGAGCACAGGCAGACAGAATGGCAGGCAGAGGCAGAGGGAGAAGCAGGCTCCCTGCTGAGCAAGGAGCCCAATATGGGACTCTATCCCAGGACGCTGGGATCATGACCCGAGCCGAAGGCAGCCGCTTAACCAACTGAGCCACCCAGGCGTCCCAAAAATTTTTCTTATTTTTTTTAATCGTGGTGAAAGACGCATAACGTAAAATTGGCCACCTTAGCCATTTTTTTTTTAACATTGTATCTAAGTCTTCTCTCTGCCATTGTGGGGCTCGAACTCGTGACGCCGGGTCAGCTGGGCACCCCCCGACCTTACAGCCACTGTGCAGTGTACAGTTCAGTGGAATTGGGTCGCTCACCCTGTTGTGCAGCCGCGGCCCCCGTCCACCTCCAGAACCCTTTGCCCTTTGTCCGCGCCCACTAAACAGTAACTCCCCATGCCCCCTTCTCCCTGGCCCCTGGTGGCCACCATTCCGCTTTCTGCCTCTGTGCACGGTACACGTCGGATGGTGTAGCGTGGGTCTCTTTGTCTACTGACTCGTTGCAGGCAGCGCGATGTCTCCCGGGTCATCTGTGTTGGGTCTGTGTCTGGGTGTCCTTCCTGGATAATACTGTAAGTCGGCACCACGGTCTTGCTTCTCCGTGCATCTGTCTGCAGATGCACGGGCTGTTGTCACCTTTTGGCGATTGTGGGGCACGCTACTGTGACAAGGGATGCCCTGAGATCTGCCCGAGACCCTCCTTTTTCAGTTCTTGTTGGGGAGAGGGACAGCAGGGGTATATACCCAAGAGCAGACTTGCTGGATTATGAGGTAGTGGTATTTTGACTGGAGGGACCGCCAGACCAGTTTCCACAGCGGCTGCGCCAGTCTGCATTCCCACCAGCAGGGCCTGAGGGCTCCAGTGTCCACACATCCTCAGCAATGTGTGTTTTCTGGGGTGGTTTTACTTTGTATGTGTTTGATAGTAGCCATCGGAATGAGTGTGAGCTGATATCTGTGGTCCCAGCTGCATTGCCCTAACGATAAACCATCTTGAGCATCTTCTCACATGCCTGTGGCTGGCTGTCTGTCTTCTTTGGAGAAATGTCTTATTGAAGTCCTCTGTCCCAGTTCCATTGAATTAACCTGAATTTTTACGTAGCCACATGTGGCTGGGGTCAGCTGTATTGGTTAGCGCGTGGGTCTGTGTGCCCGCCCCCACCCCTGCCCCGAACACCCACAATTGGGTTCTTTTGGGCAAAATCCCAGACATTTTACCATTTCATCCCTAAATATTTCAGGGTTTTTTATTTTTTTATTTGACACAGAGTGATCACAAGTAGGCAGAGAGGCAGGCAGAGAGAGGAGGAAGCAGGCTGCCTGCTGAGCAGAGAGCCTGATGCGGGGCTCGATCCCAGGACCCTGAGATCATGACCTGAGCCAAAGGTAGAGGCTTAACCCACTGAGCCACCCAGGCATCCCTCAGGGTATGTTTTTACCGGGTAAGGGCCCTAGTGAAAAAGAAAAACAATAACACGATGCCATTATTACACTTTCAACCTTTTCTTTTTCTTTTTCTTTTTTTTTTAATAGGCAGAGAGACAGACAGAGAGAGAGATGAGGAGAAGCAGGCTCCCTGCTGAGCAGAGAGCCCTATGTGGGACTCGATCCCAGGCCCCTGGGATCATGACCTGAGCCGAAGGCAGAGGCTTAACCCACTGAGCCACCCAGGCGCCCCTCAACCTTTTCTTTTTAAAGTAGACTCCACGCTCTCAGTGGAGCCTGTTTTAGTCCTTGAACTCATGACCCCGAGATCAAGACCTGAGCTGAGATCAAGAGTCGGACGCTTCAGGGCACCTGGGTGGCTCAAGTCGTTAAGCATCTGCCTTTAGCTCAGGTCATGATATCAGGGTCCTGGGATCGAACTCTGCATCAGGCTCTCTGCTCAGCAGGGCTCCTGCTTCTCCCTCTCCCACATACCCTGCTTGTGTTCCCTCTCTTGCTGTGTCTCTCTCTGTCAAATAAATGAATAAAATCTTTAAAAAAGAGAGGGGTGCCTGAAGCACCCAGGCACCCTTCCACTTTGAATCATTTTTTTTTAAAGATTTTATTTATTTGTTTATTTGAGAGAGAAAGCCAGAGATAGCAAGAGAGCTAGCAATAGAGAGCATGAACAGGGAGGAGAGGGAGAAGCAGACACCCTGCTGAGCAAGGAGCCCAACACAGGGGCTCCATCCCAGGACCCTGGAATCATGACTTGAGCCAAGAGCAGCCGCCTAACCGACTGAGCCACCTAGGCACCCTGTCCGCTTTGAATCTTAATCACAATTTCTTAATATTGTCAAATATCCAGGCAGCGTTCAGATTCTCTCTTTCAGCTTCATTTGTGTCCTTCAAGCCTCCCTCTGCCTGCTGGACTGAGGGCTGCAGGGTACCTCCTTAGCCCCACGTGGCCATGTTTCCTCCACTGTGTTTGGCCGTGGCTTCTCTATAACCATTCTTTTTAGCCTCATTTATCTCATCTGAGAATTGGGGGTAAGAACGGGCTTGTAAGGATTCGAGGAGATGTGGTCTCTGGCGGTTTAAGTAGGACCGTGTGCACAACCCAGGGCCAAAGCAGGTGGTATATAAAGCCTTCCAAAAGTGCTCAGGGTGACAGTGGGGCACCTGGCAACAGGTGGCAAGGCCAAAGCTTGGGGACTTTTTTCCCCAAGTTTCCCCAACTTTTTTCTCGGCTTGGGCCGGAAAGCTTTGAGGGTTGCCCCATGAGATCATGTTCACAATGGCAGTTGAAATTGTTACAGCGGGATATTTGACGCACAAAATACTTACCATGTGTGATGATTAATGGCGTTCCTATGGAACAGTCCCACGGTGGGGGGTGGGGGGACGTACCTTTATCTGCATTTTCCAGGTGGGTAAACTGAGGCAGGCGGGGGGAGGTCTGAGTAACTGGTCATAGGGCACACAGCTAGCAGGTGGCAGTGCAGGGGTGGGCACTGGGGTGGCTGGGATACCACCCCGCCATCCCACAAGGGACTTTCATCAGTCCGGGGGCACCTGATACCCACCGTGAGCCACTGGCATCCAGCTGCGCTGGAATCTGAAGCATTTATTCCAAATGTAGCAACTCTGGCCCCTCTCCCAATTTCCAACCTCTGAGATCCAGGATAGGTCCTGGGAATCAGTGTGATCAGTGTGAAGACCATGGCAGGGGGGATGAGACAAGGGTCAGGGAGGCAGAGGGTAGAAGCTGGGGGCCACTGTGCCCCTGACCTTTTCTGGCTAGCCAACTCCCAAAACAGCAAGGTCAAGGCTGGAATCCATGCCAGCAGCTGCCATGTGGACTACACTTCCACTCATTTGACCAGTGGACATAGGGAGGCCCAGAGAGGTGAAGTCACTTGCCCAGGGTCCCATAGCCCATGCCTGGTGGGGTGGGGACCTGAACCCTAGTCTCCAGGCCCTGTCCTCTCATGCTGGACCTCTTAGCATCAACCTGATGGGAGACACGGGAGGCCGAGGTACCAGACCTGCTGATTGTTGACATATTGTTTTCTTTTTATTGTGGAAACTCTCCAGAATGTACAGACTGACAAAAACGGTACCATGAAGCCCCCAGGTGCCCCTCACCCAGTCTTAACCATGATCAATTTCCTGCCACACCCGGCCCTCCCCAATTCCCTGCCCACTACCACCTAATGGTGACAATTTGGTTTTTTTAGAACTTTTTAAGATCAGATTTAAATGTTTTGAACTTAAATGTGCAGATCTGAGCTGTGACATTTTAAACCCTCATGGAACGGGCACCCCATCGTGAGGCAGAGCATTTCCCTCTTGCCTAAAAGCCCCCCCTTCATTTCTCTGCTGTTCCTCAGTGGAATGAAAATGCACGAATGGGGTCACCTGTGTGGCACAGCTGAGCGCCGACTCCTGCTTTCGGCTCGGGTCATGATCTCCGTGAAATCAGGCCCCAAGTCGGGCTCCATGCTCAGCGGGGAGTCTGCCTGAGGACTTGCTCTCTCTGTGCCCCTCTCCCTCAAATAAATAAAGAAATTTTAAAATGCGTGCGCACACACACACGCACGCACACATATACGCACACAAATAAAAAAAATTCTCACAGAGACGTCAGGAATCTCCCAGTGGGCATTCACCCACAGACTCCATGTGGAGCGTCCTGGTCAGGAAGCACCCACTCCCAGCTCTAATTCTGCTGGCCTAAGGTTTGCAGAGCCTGGCCGCACCTGAAACTCAGTTCAGGGGGGAGGGAAGACCCCACACAAAGCCGGCTGCTGAGGCAAAGCCACCTCTCAAGCTCATGGACACCCTCAAGCCATGGCAGTACATCTGGAATCTAGCTGGGACAGGATCCCATGGCAGATCCTTTCTAGATCTTTCCAGGGCCTGGGCCTGCCAAGCAAGAGGGGAAACCCTGGGTGCTCCCATTCCTCTCGCTTTTTCAAATCTGAACTATTCCAAGCATTCTTGCAATGATAACAAAGGCTGCCACCCGGCTTCATCTAATCTTGACATTTTTGCCATATTTGCTTTAGATTTTGGAGAGAAGCAGCATGATGAGAGGATTCTGCGCAGCACAGTGGTTAAGGGCAGGGACTTTGAACAAGCCTGCCTTGGCTCAAACCCCAGCCTGGCCCCTTTGCCAGTTGAGGGCTCTTGGGTGTGTTGAGCGCTGTGCTGAGCCTCTGTTTCCCCATCTGCAGAATAGGGCTCATCAAAGTGCCAGCCTCACAGGGATCTAGAGAAGGTGAAATGGGTTCCTACAGGTAGAACACTTAAAGCCAGTGCTGGACGGGTGCCTGGGTGTCTCAGTGGTCGGGCTTCTGCCTTCAGCCCAGGTCATGATCCCAGAATCCTGGGATTGAGCCCCACGCCAGATTCCCTGATCAAGGGGGAGCCTGCTTCTCCTTCTGTCCTGGCCCTGCTTCTGTTCTCTCTCTCTCTCTCACTCTGCTCACTCACTCTATCTCAAATGAAATCTTAAAAAAACACACACACACAAAAAAACAGTGGTGGGCGGGCACCATCATCATGGTGGTTACCAGTGATTCTGTATTTGCGAAGTTGCCTGCTCGAGAATACCTGTAACTTGCAGATCGATATGGATGCATTTCCATGGTCCCCGGGGGACTTGTGAAAAATTTGAGTGGCCCTGAGCGCATGTGCCCACCGGGGTGGAACAAGGCTATTTTTTGCCGTCTTGGTTCAGCTCCCGTATTGTCGAGTGCCGTGGTTTTTCCATGTCTGTGCTCTTTGTGGGGGTTTGCTGCTGAAAACAGCTACCAGCATAGGGCTGAAGTGCTCCCTGGTGTCCCCAAGTGCGGGAAGGCCGGGATACGCCCTCTGAAGGAGCGCGTGTGTTCGAGAAGCGTCCTTCAGGCCTGAGTCATGGAGCTGTTGGTGGTGGGTTTGGAGTTAACGAACCAACAGTTTATATTACATGAGGTGTCCATAAACGGAGACACGGTAGACTGAGGCTGTGTATCGCTGCGTTGATGTGCATGTGAGCAAAGGCTCGCAGGAGGCCCCCTGTGTCCCCCTCCCAGGATCAGGGACCCAGAATCCACAGCCACGTGCTCACGGCAACTGTGCGGAATGCAAGTGCCTCAGGTAACGAGAATTGACTGTGTTTTATGAGGTCCAGGTGTCAGTAAATTACGTCATGGGACGTCCCACATTGCCGGGGCACACACGGCTGTGTAGTGCTCTACCCGGCGCTCTGTGTGTGGGTGTCACATGGGATCACATGTAGTGTCGTCTCACCTCCTCTTAAACTTGAGTGTGACCCCTTCTTTTCTTACCTCCTCACGCGTGGTCTGGTCAGCCCCTGTCCTGAGCTCCCCACTCCCTCCCTTCCCCCATCCTTCTTGTCACGGACTTTCTTATAGCCTCTTATTCTCTCCACAGCTGGCCCCCAAAAGGAGACTCCCCAAGTCCCCAGCTGGGGGCCCCGCGTAGACCTGGAGTGGACACCCCCTCCTTCCCTTCATGATTCGTTTGTAGCGCAGGTAACGGGCCAAGGGTCCCAGTTGGTGCCCGGAGGGGTACTTGCCCCTACTTGTACCTCCCTGGGCTCTCCGCGACCCCCAGGGGAGGAAGGAACACTCCTTGTCAGAGCCTGGCTTAGAAACTGGTTTCCTTACTTAGAAACTGGCTTAGAAACTCTTCTGTCCCTCCCCCTCTGGTCTCGGCCCCCGGGGTCATCTGGACCGTTCCCCTGCCTCCCTACCAACTGCAGGTGGGATCTTCTCCCATTTTACCATTTTTTCCGGATTCTTTGCAGGTCTAGCCTCTCTGTCCCCTGGCTGGGCCTTCCCCTCCCACCCCACCCCTGCCCTAGGCTGTTCGGGAAGGGAAGGGCTTGTAGGTCACAGACCTGGTGGTAACTCGGGAAGAAGGAAGCATAGGTGGGGCTGGGATATGGAGCCAGAGAGAGCCTATTGTCACCACTGCCAAGTGCAGCCAGAGCCTGGGAAGGACCTCCAGGGACAGTCCCCATGGCCAGCTCTGGAAGGGAGAGTCACTGGTGTGTGTGTTCAGGGGGATGTTCCCACCAGCTTCGCATGGCATGTTCTAGGCTGGGCTTTTTGACCCAAGGTCCCTGGGGTGTGCATGTATGTCCCACGGCCCTTGGGAAAGTGTGTGTCACAGTTTTGGCCCACCTGCATGTTTTTGGCAGAAGGGTCTTTTGCCTTTGTCAGATTCTCCAAGGTACTGTTCAGAGATGACCTGAACCATTTAGGACCGTTGGTATGCAGGGCAGACCCCTGTCACACTCTTGCTCTGAGCCTGACCCAGTCCCAGGGAGGCCCGGCAGCCCAGACTCAGGCTTAAGGCCTGGCTCTGCCCCCTGCTGGCTTGGAGCTGAATGACAGGCTCTGGGGCCCTATTTATGGGTGTGTGAAGCACTCCGCACAGGCCTGCTTGTGTGATCAGGGCTCATTCTGTCTCGGTGGATGTCCTCACTGTGGGCATCACATGCTGGGAAGACACGGGGGGAGAGGGGAAAGGCAGCTCGCTCTGGCTGGTCACCAGCCTCAGCCACACCCATAGGCTCAAGGGAACAGAAAGTCTGACCTTCCAGAGACCTTGGTTCCAGTGAGCTGTCCTGGAAGGGAGGGTCCTGGCACATGCTGCCTACATCTAACCTTGTCTCCCTCCCCCTTCCTGCCCCCCTCCCCGCCCCCGGTTCAGTGGCGATGGATGATGAGGATGGGAGATGCTTACTAGACGTGATTTGGTGAGTAACGGACTCCCTCTGCCCTCCCTGTCTCCCCGCTTCCCCACCCCTCACCTCCTCAGTGTCTCTCCCCTTCTGTCTTTCAGTGACCCTCAGGCCCTCAATGACTTCCTACATGGATCCGAGAAGGTGAGTGCGGGGGTAGGCAGGGGCCTTCCTGCGCTAGGGAACTGTGGAATTGGGGGGCTAAGAGACCTGTGCCCTGATTCAGTAGACATCTGCCTCATGCCTTCTGGGAGCTGGGCCCTTGGGTTATGGAAAGAGCAGAAGAGATGACAAATCCCTGCCCTCACGCCCTATACGTTTCCTTAGTAAATATAGCAGTAACTGTTCAAGGTGATCTCGGACAGAACCCTGCAGTGCAGAATAAGAGATAAGAATGTCGCCCACACAATGGAAATGGTTTAAAACAAAACGAATGGGAGACTGGGGTGGTGGCTTCTTTAGTTAGCGTGGGCAGGAAGGTAACCTTGAACGTGACCTTGAAGGATCAGATGGAGGCCTCCATGGTGCTCTGGGCAGGGGAGGAACAGGTAGAAATGCAGGAAAATTTGCCGTATTTGAGGAGTGGAAAGAAGACTGGTGTGGCCAGACAGAAGGGAGGCTAGTAGTGGTGAGACTGTCATGAACAGAAGTCACAGGACATGCAGGGCCTGGAACAAAGTGGGGTGGAGCGGAAGTGCTGAGCCACAAGGAGGTGTATTGGTTATCTGGGGCCGCGTAACAAATTATCCCAGCACTTAGTGACATATAACAACTTGTTGGCGCTCTCCCAGTTTTGAGGGTCGGGGCTCAGGGAGTGGTTCAGCTGGGTCCCTCTGGCTTGGGGTCTGTCCTGAGGTTGCAGTCAGGATGTTGTCTGGGGCCACCATCATCTGAAGGCTCATATGGGGCCAGAGGCCATGCTTCTCCGATGGTCCTTTCCCTCGGCTGTGGGCTGAAGGCCTCGGGGCCTCACCACAGCGGCCTCTCCACAGGATCCTCAAACATCCTCATGACAGGGCAGGCAGCTTCCTCCAGAGTGAGGGACCCAAAGGAGAGAGCCAGGAGGAAGCTCAGTGCCTCTTATGATCTCGTCTCTGAAGTCACACACCATCCCTTTTGTCACCTTGTACTCACTAGAAGTGGGTCACCAAGCCAGCCTACACTCCCCGGGAAGTGAACGGAATCTTAGAAGGAGAAGTGGTCGATGATTTTTGGAGTGGGGGCAAGTGCAGTGGGCTGAGGCTGGTGAGGGCAGGCCATGGAGGGGGTGGCAGGCGCTGGCTCTGGGGTCTCTCCAGGGGCAGAGTCAGATAGATGTGCTGGTGGTGGAGATGTCAAGGAGGAGAGTGGCAGGTTGGCCCCTGGATTTGGGCCTGAGCTGCAGAGTGAGTTGGGTCCCCAGAGGTGGGGAGTTTGGGGCAGGCTCCCCAAGGAAAGCTGTTGGCTGTGCCCGGCTCGGGTTCTGGGGAGACGTCCACGTAGAGAGAAACCAGGGAGGCTCTGCTACAGACAGACATTCAGCAGGCATCCATGTGGATGCCAGGCCCTGTTCTGGCACTAGAGACGTCCCTGGGAATCAGCCCGGTCCCTGCCCTCCTGGAGATGAGTGTGGCGTGGCATGTTGGGTGCCCGGACGGTGGGGCATGCCGGTGACTTGGGCCGCCCAGAGGAAGGAGTGACTTTGTCGGGGGGAAAGGTAGCTATTGGGAGGAGGCGGTGACAGTGACAGGTCCTGACAGACCTTCTGCTGGAGAGATGAAGGGGGAAGACAGGGCATGGCTTGGGCAAAGGCATGAAGGCAAGATTCTTGGGTTTCGAACATGCTGCTGAGCCCCATTCTTTGGGGCCTCTGTTCCAGAGGGGCAATGTCCCGTACTCTTTGTCCCCCACCCCGACCCCGTCTTTTTCCTTTGGTGCAGTGTAACTTTAAATTGGTTTTTGTTCTAGAGCAAGGCCTGCGGGCTGCCTGGCTGACTGTTGACCTTGGGTGGGGGCGGGTCTTGTTGCAGCTCGATGGTGATGACCTCCTGGATAACCCCGGGGAAGCCCAAAGTGCCTTCTATGAAGGTCCTGGGGTAAGTGGCCCAGGGGTTCTGGGAGGGCCCCAGGCTCTTGGTCATGGCTCAAGTTGCCCCTGGTGGTGGCAGGAGGGAGGGAGGGAGGTCCTAATGGTGAGAGGGACGGACCCATGATTGTCCCCCTGGGGCATGTTGCCAGGTGGAGGGTTGGGGTATGGGGGGGTCAGTCACTGACAGCAGTGTGGGGCAAGAGGGGAGCCACAGTGGGATGGTCTGGCTCTGCCCACAAGAAGAGGTGAGGGTCCTGGGAGTTGGGCAGGTGCCAGCTCTGGGGCTCACCGGGGGACACTGTTCTCGGGAGCAGAGAGTATGGGGGCCTGGGGGCCTGTCCTTGCTTAGCCACGGTGGGGTGTGACCTAGGGGAAGGGGATCAAGTAATGCAGACCTCCGTCTCCATCTGGAAAACCAAGGTGGGGGCGGGGGTGATGACCGAGCCCAGAGTGGGGACAGCAGTGGACATTAACTGAGCACCTACTCTATGCCTGCCTGTGCCTCTTGTCCTTCCCCCTCTGCCTTCCCTTCTGCTGCTTCTTCCTTCTCTCCCCCCACCTCCTTTCTCCCACCTCCCCGCCCCCCCAGCTCTTCTCCCCCCTCCCTCATGGTCACCGTAACTAGGATTCACTGAACACTTACTATGTGCCGCCAAGTCCCTTTCAGTGTTTTTTATTTAGTGCCCACAACTCTAAAAATATATGCGGAACAGTTTATTTTTCACAGTATGAACACCTGTAAAGTCCTTGGTCAGGTTCTCCCTGATGTGAGGTCAGCAAATGTCACGCCCGTCCTGGGAGGTGGGTTTGGTTGTGGCCATTTAGCGGTGAAGAACTCAGAACCGCCTGGTTCTGGGTTGGGGACTGCGTAGGGACCCCCTCCTCCCAAGCACCCCCTCCTTCCGTCTGGGAAAGGAGGACGGGGTAGTGCCCGCCTCGCTGAGCTGGCTACTGACAACGGCAACATGGAAGGCATAATCGTCATGTTAGGTGAGGGTTTCTCGCACACCTGCGGCTGTCAAGTACCGCGGTCAGCCCTCCATGGGATTGACCTCCCATCCTTTTAAACTCCCAAGTTTTGATCTGTTCTCTGGTCGAATAGCAGCGAGGGTTCTGTGCTCTAAGCATTAATTATCGCTCGTGCGGTATTTGCTCAAATGGTCACACGCGTATCGATTGTGCTCCTCCTGGATCGCGATCTGGGGCAGTGTGGGGGTCCTGAAGACGGGTCCAGCTCAGCGCCTCCCACACAAAACCAAGTTCATGGGGATAGCTGCGGCTGCCATTAACACAGCCGTGGTCTCTTACCCGAAACCCTTGGGGCCAGGCGCATTTCAGAATTCAGAATTTTCCAGATGCCAGGAAGGTGATGCAGAGTGTCACATAGCACACTCGCTCACCTTCCCATGGTCCAAAAGAGTCCCGTCATGTGGACAAAGCATAGCCTTCCCCAAGAGCACTACGTCACTTTTGGTCAGGTTTTACTCTGGAAGAGTTAGGAAGACATTGGCAGTTTTCAGATTGCTTTGAAATTTGACATTTGCAAGTCTCAAATTGCTTTGGAATTGCAGATTAAGTATTATGGGCCCTTCTGGCTTTTTAAAGGATGGGCTTTATTCCGTCCTACGGATGTGTATAGACAGGGCGACAGGCCAGACTGAGCCCAGGTTGTATGGCTCAGCGGAGCTGGGATTTGAACCTAGGTCCAGCCCCTTCCAGATGGAATATTCTCTCTGCCCGTACTGCTCGGGCAGTGCAGGTCCTGTCGGTTCAGCCGTGCCCGGAGCCAGCCCCTCGCTAACCTCCGCTCTTCCCTTCCCATCTTACCCGGCCTCCAGCTCCACGTGCAAGAAGCTTCTGGCCACCACTTGAGCCCAGAGCCCACGCAGCCGGCCCCCAGCGTGGACCTAGATTTCCTGGAGGATGCGATCCTGGGGTCACCGGCCGCAGGGGGCGGTGGCGGGGGCGGTGGCGGCGCCGACCAGCCCTGTGACATCCTCCAGCAGAGCCTCCAAGAGGCCAACATCACTGAGCAGACACTTGAGGCTGAGGCCGAGCTGGACCTGGGTCCCTTCCAGCTGCCTACCCTCCAGCCTGCGGATGGTGGAGCCGGCCCGGCCGGTGCTGGAGGGGCTGCTGCCGTGGCCGCTGGGCCCCAGGCCCTGTTCCCGGGCGGCCCGGACCTATTGGGACTGCAGGCCCCGCCCACCGTGCTGACCCACCAGGCCCTGGTGCCACCCCAGGATGTGGTCAACAAGGCCTTGAGTGTCCAGCCCTTCCTGCAGCCCGTGGGCCTGGGCAACGTGACCCTGCAGCCCATCCCAGGCCTCCAGGGTCTGCCCAACGGCAGCCCCGGGGGCGCCACGGCGGCCACGCTTGGCCTGGCCCCCATCCAGGTGGTGGGCCAGCCTGTCATGGCACTCAACCCGCCCACTTCCCAACTCCTCGCCAAGCAGGTGCCTGTCAGCGGCTATCTGGCCTCGGCAGCCGGCCCATCAGAGCCCGTGACCTTGGCGTCTGCCGGCGTCTCGCCCCAGGGGGCTGGCCTAGTCATCCAGAAGAATCTCCCCACAGCTGTGGCCACCACGCTCAACGGGAACTCGGTGTTTGGAGGGGCAGGGGCAGCCACGGCGGCGGCCGGCGGGGCGCCCTCGGGGCAACCGCTGGCGGTGGCCCCTGGCCTTGGCACATCACCGCTGGTCCCAGCGCCCAACGTGATCCTGCATCGCACGCCCACACCCATCCAGCCGAAGCCCGCTGGCGTGCTGCCCCCCAAGCTCTACCAGCTGACACCCAAGCCCTTCGCTCCAGCGGGCACCACGCTCACCATCCAGGGCGAGGCGGGGGGCCTCCCACAGCAGCCCAAGGCCCCCCAGAACCTGACTTTTATGGCAGCAGGAAAGGCCGGCCAGAACGTGGTGCTGTCGGGCTTCCCCGCACCCGCGCTGCAGGCAAATGTCTTCAAGCAGCCTCCTGCCACCACCACCGGGGCCGCCCCGCCCCAGCCCCCCGGGGCCCTGAGCAAGCCCATGAGCGTCCACCTCTTGAATCAAGGCAGCAGCATCGTCATCCCCGCGCAGCACATGCTGCCGGGCCAGAACCAGTTCCTGCTGCCGGGTGCGCCTGCCGTCCAGCTCCCCCAGACGCTCTCGGCCTTGCCCACCAACGTTGGCGGGCAGATCCTGGCAGCCGCGGCCCCACACGCGGGCGGACAGCTCATCGCAAACCCCATTCTCACCAACCAGAACCTGGCGGGGCCACTGAGCCTGGGCCCCGTGCTGGCCCCCCACTCCGGGGCCCACAGTGCCGCCCACATCCTCTCGGCTGCCCCCATCCAGGTGGGCCAGCCAGCACTCTTCCAGATGCCTGTGTCGCTGGCCGCGGGCAGTCTGCCCACGCAGAGCCAGCCGGCCCCCACCGGCCCTGCCGCCACGACTGTCCTCCAGGGCGTCACTCTGCCCCCCAGTGCCGTGGCCATGCTCAACACCCCCGACGGGCTGGTACAGCCGGCCACCCCTGCCGCCACGGGGGAGGCCACACCTGTTCTTGCGGTGCAGACAGCCCCCCAGGCACCCCCGGCGGTCAGCACCCCTCTGCCTTTGGGCCTCCAGCAGCCACCAGCGCAGCAGCAGCAGCAGCAGCAGCAGCCGCCGCCACCGCCCCCGCAGGCCCCTACCCCTCAGGCCGCCGCCCCGCCTCAGGCCACCACCCCCCAGCCCAGCCCAGGCCTGGCGTCCAGCCCAGAGAAGATCGTCCTGGGACAGCCGCCCTCTGCCGCCACCACGGCCATCCTCACTCAGGACTCCCTGCAGATGTTCCTGCCCCAGGTAACTGGGGATGGGCTGGCAGGGACATTGGCGTGGGGGCGGGCAGGGGACGGGGGTGTGCTGCAGAGAGGGGCCAGAGCTGGAGCTGAAACTATGTGTGGTGGAGGCAGCAACTGGGGAGGGTCTGGCAGGGTCTGAAGAGCATCTCCGAGGTGGCACCCCTGTGCCCAGTACGTGCGTCCCCTTTGGGGAAGCCAAAGGGTGACAGGGACTGACACAGGCAAAGAGGGGGCCCGACTGGCTCACAGACTGATCATCCGTCCTCTTGCTGGAGGGCACAAGAATCACAGAGAGAACAGGCAAGACAAGGACAGACAGACAGACAGATGGGGCGGGTGTCTGCAGGCTGGGAGATGGGCGGGGCCCCAGGCCAAAGGAGCTGGGGTTGCGGCCTCCCTGGTGCCTGGATCCCGGGGCTCCTGGCCACCCTGCCCTCTGTGCCCAGCCTCTCGGTGCCCCTCAGCCCAGTTCCCACCACTCTGCTCTCTGGAGCCTTGGGGAGGCTGGGATCCTGGGGAGGCCGCGGGTCCACAGGATGGCCTTCTGACCCTGTGCGGGCTCCCCGTTTCAGGAGAGGAGCCAGCAGCCCCTCTCCGCAGACGGCCCCCACCTCTCCGTGCCCGCCTCGGTCATAGTCAGCGCCCCGCCTCCCGCCCAAGACCCAGCCCCGAGCACCCCCATCGCCAAAGGAGCTGGCCTCGGCCCTCAGGCCCCCGACAGCCAGGCTTCCCCAGCGCCGGCCCCCCAGGTAGACAAATCCCAGCAGCCTCTGTCCCAGCTCAGACAGAGCCTTGCCCCTGCGACCCCTTCTCCTGCTCACTCCTCCCCGCTCTGGCTGCCCTGCCTTGCCTCTCTGTCTTGCTGGCTTGGGAAGGGTGCTCCTTTGCTCCCCGGATAGTTCCTGAGAGTCTTCTGACAGTGATGGACTCCTAGAACCCAGGCCACACTGGGGGGAGCCCACACTCTAGGCAGAGGGACACACGGCAGGCAGGTGTTTGCTAGAATTCTCATTTTCGTATCATATCAGGTAAGCAGGACATTCAGAGGGCTCTTATCTCCAAAGCTACCAGAGGTCTTGCTGAAAAGCCCGTTCTCCTGAACCACAGCTGCTTGCCTTCCCCGAGGGCGGTTTCTTGCACATGGGCACATGCATACACATACACATGGACAAGGTGAATGGCACCGATTCTTTCCCTCCCATTGTTACAAATGTGGTAACATACTAGGCAGCTCTGTGCTTTTGATCATTGAAAGATGCATCTTGGAGACGGTACTTCCTTCTTTCTTCTTCCGTGTGACCGCACGGTACTCCCGCTGTCAGGTGGTTAAGTCCCTTCCAGTCTTTAGCTGTGATGAGTGAAGCCGCAGAGGATAACTGTACATATGTCACTGTTTTTGAAAAGGAAAGTGCTGGGTCCATCGGAGGCCATTTGCACATGCAGTGTTGATTGCTCTCTGCAGATTGCTCTCTGGGGAGTTACCACTGGGTTTGTCCTTGATCAGTAGTCTGTTGCCTGTGCCGGTTCTTCCATAACCTCGGTGGTGTATTGAAGTTAGCGGGTCTTGTAAGGTGAAAAGCTGCTCCTTGTTTTGTTTTAATTTGCATTTCTTTTACTGTGAATGAGGTGGGGCAGGTTTTCTTAGATGTGGAGCTGTTTATGTTTTCTCTGGAATCATCAGCCCATACCCCTTGCCAAATTTAAACTTGGTGTGAGTGGTCCTATTCTTGTTGATTTGTAGAAACTCTTTACATATTAGGAAAATTTGCCTTTGTCTCATAAGAGTCATAAGCACATGATAGTTTAGAGAGAGCCCCTTTTATTCTGCAGGGGTGGATTTTATACTCTTTTAGAAAGGATAGGTAGAGGAGGTAGGTAAAAGGAAGAAGAGGGAATGTCCTCAGCAAGGTCAGGGTGGCAGAAAGCAGCATGGGCTTTGGCTTTAAACAGCCATGATTTCGCCGTCCAGTTCTGTTGCTTGCCATGTGACCTTAAGCAACCAGTTTCTTGTTTCCTTAAACAGATTCTTTGGGGAAGGAGGGCACTTAGTATGTGTCTGGCCTTGTGCTGACCTGGAGCAATTCCCCATAACTGTTGGACCTTGACGTCCTCATCTGGAAAATGGGAATAATACTTTCTTAGAGGCCTATTAGGAGTGAGTGAGTTAACGTATGCTAGCACAGAGTAAGGCCTCAAGAAATACTTGTTATTATTATCATTATTATTGTTGTGGGGTAGAACAGGATCTGGTCCAGATTCACACAGTCTAGAGGGACACGGGGCCAAGGTGGCCTCAGACCATCTCTCCTCCAGGAGGAGAAAGAAGCAGAAGTGGAGGGACAAGAGGTCAGGAGTCTCCTGGCCTTTGAGTGACTCAAGTTGGAAGCAGCGTCTCTAGAGTGGGTCCAGTGCTGGCTGAGGTCCCTCTGGCAAGCGGCTTCCCCTCCCTGAGCCTCCCACAATCAGCTGTACCAGGGGGTTGTAGAACTGGGTAAATCAGTGGTGGAAATCATTTATTGATGAAATCAAGCACACTCACAGGAGTCCGCCCAACACGTGAGGCTCCGTGCTGAGTATGCCGCAGTGCAATCAAAGGGAGAGAGTGTTTTCGGAGATGTGGGTCAGCTGTAGGGAAAGAGCCCAGGAGATGAAAGCATTGAAGGGAGCAGGGTCCCCATGGGGGACATGGGAGGAATCCACTCTAGGGAAAACGGGAAGGAACTGCGGGGGTGGGGGGGCGTATTTAAGCCCAGGCTCCAAGGAAGAGAAATTGTGGGGAGGGACAATAGCATGTGTTAAGGCCCTGAGGCAAGGACAAGCTTGGGTTGTCAAGGAATGGAAAGTAGGCTGGAGGGGCGTGGAGGGAGGCCAGATCAGAGAGGTTGGCAGTGCCTCGTCGCCAAACCAGTGGAGGGCTTTCAGCTGGACTATGGCATGGGCTGGTAGCGATTTTCAGCGATCCTCTGGCTTTCATTGGAAAATGGTTTAGTGGGCAAAAAAAAGTCCAGAGACCCTCGTGGGTCAAGATGACAGGGCTTCAAAGACCAGGGTGGTCCCGGCAATGATGGAGGGATGCTGGAGGATTTGGGCCGTAATCTGGAGCTTACTTTAGGGATTGGAGGCATGAAGAGGAGGGCATCACAGTAAAAACTAAGTGCATCATGGTAAAAACTAAAGTGCATCGTAACATTTCTGTTTTAAGTGCTATTCAAAACCCTTTCCAAGCATTGTCTCATTGAAAGCTCCCATCAGGCAGGTGGAAGATATTCTCCTTAATTTACAGATGAGGAAACTGAGGCACAGAGATTAAGTAGCTTGCCCAAGGTTACCCCACTGGTAGGGCCTGGATTTAAACCTGAATGGTTAGTGGCCAGAACAGCTGAGGTCTCAAGAAAGCCAGGCCTGAGCACGAATCCCAGCTCTGCTCAGCATGAAACGCTCCCGGGACCTGGTCTACCTGTCCGCCACGTGGGAGTAGAGCCACCAACCTCACAGCAGCTCTACACAGAGTCCTCAGCGTTTCGATGAGCAGAGATCCCTGGCATTTGCAGTAAGAGTAGTAAAGAAGCTGTCTTCTTTACTGGTCTTTAAGAGGAAAGGTCAACTGTGCCCATGAGCTGATCCTGGTCATCCCCTTGCGGGCCGGCGCCAGGCTAGACACGTGGTCACCCTGCTGCCCCTTTCGCGCCTGCAATGCCGCGCTGCATGAGGGGAGTTCTTGATGAGTGTTGGGGAAGCAAGTGGATGGAGGGGTGGGGGTGGGGGAGGGTAGATGAACGATGGATGGATGGATGGACAGACGGACAGGTGGACAGATGAGTGAGTGGATTAAACAAAGAATACAGATGCACATAAATACCAACGACGTACAAACTTGTGTGCGTGCGCATGCACTAGAGCTGCTCCCAGACTGGAGGTGGGTCCTTCATGCAGCCCCCGTTCTCCTGGTGCGTGCTTTGTACCCAGCCTTTTGCAGAGAGGTACAGGGGAGGCAGCCCTGCCCTCTCGGGGCTCACACTCCAGGGATGGGTTTTGTCGTCAATCCCCAGCTCTTGAAATTGGCCCTCGATGGGGGCCCCCGACTGACTTTTCAGGGAGGCAACACTGACCGTCCTACTCAGGAGGCTTAAGGCCTGCTGTGTATGGCTTACGGTAGGCTTAAAACACACACACACACGCTTTGTTGTTGTGATTCAAAGAGTGTTACCCAGACGTGGTTTTAAAATTTGGGTTTACAGACAAAGGGCACACAGGGAAAGTGAGTCTTCTGTTCATGGAATTTCTGGTCCTCCCCACCCCCTTGTAGACCCCCACCCCCTTGGATTTCCCTGTGGAGCCCCACCGTGTCCTTATCACACAGGCACTAGGGACACTTGGGGCCGGGTTGTTCTGTGTTGTCAGGGGGCTGTCCTGAGCATGGTAGCACCCCTCAGCCTCCAACCGTTTATTGCCGGCAGCGGTCCTGCTGCAGGTGGGACAGCCGTGGTGATCGCTGGAGATTGCCAGGTGTCCCTGAGAGACGGAGTCACCTGGGTGGGGCACCGCCATCCTGTGCACATGACAGACCTCCCTCGTCTGAGCTCGGATCCAGCCAGACGTGACAGCCTGCGTGTGCACGTGCTCCCTCCTTACACGCAGAAGCACACTGTCCCGTTCTTTTGAACTGCGCTTTGTTTGATTGGCCAGATCTCTTGGACCACCGACTTGCATGAGAATCCCACTCGACAGCACCCCATGGGATGCACGCATGCGTATGTACATGTGCATATCACCAAAACAGCTTCCATGGGATAATACAGTGTGCAATGCACGCTGATATTTTGTATTTGGTTTCCTCTGTTCTTATTTTTATTATTTTTTAAAGATTTTATTTATATGAGAGAGAGAGAGAACAAGCTGGGGAGGGTCAGAGGGAGAAGCAGGCTTCCTGCTGAGCAGGAATCCCAATTGCACGACTTGATCTCGGGACTCCAGGATCCTGACCTGAGCTGAAGGCAGATGTTTAGCCTACTGAGCCACCCAGGCACCCCTCCTCTGTTCTTTTTTTTTTTTTTTTTAAAGATTTTATTTATTTATTTGACAGACAGAGATCACAAGTAGGCAGATAGGCAGGCAGAGAGAGAAGGGAAGAAGCAGGCTCTCTGCGAGAGCCCTATGTAGGGCTCGATCCCAGAACCCTGAGACCATGACCTGAGCCGAAGGCAGAGGCTTTAACCCACTGAGCCACCCAGGTGCCCGCCCCCTCTGTTCTTAAATGCTGGTCGTGACCCACCAAAATGCCAGGAGCCATTACTCACAGACACTAGATGTGATTTGAAAGCCACCGTCCGGGGTAGTCATTAGGCACTGGGACTCCAAAATCCCAACTCTGCCACTTAGAGGCTCAGTGACCTTAGCCAAGTCCCCTGCCTCTGTGTGCCTCAGTTTTCTTCCCTGAAAATGAGGATGAGGAAAACAGCATCTAGGTTATAGCGTCGTCATGAGGAATAAATAAGCTAATACAGGTTAAGGTGCTTGAACAGGGTCAGGCACATTGAAAGTGCCTCAAACCAAAGGAAGCCAGAGAAACACTACAAAGGGCCATGGGTAAACATTTTAGGCTTTGCACGCAAGCCACCCCAGACCACACATCAGTGAGCACAGACCTGTACCAATAAAACCTTATTTATGGACACTGAAATTTGAATTTCATATCGTTGTCACCAATCACAATCTAGTCTTTTGATTTCTTTTCCACCATTAAAAAATATATATTTGTTTATTTAAAAGAGAGAGAGGGAGAGAGAATGCACATGGGGGTAGAGCCAGGGAAAGGGAGAGAGAGAAACTCAAGCAGACTTCTGCTGAGTGGAAAGCACAATCCGGGGCTCAATCTCACGACCCTGAGATCATGCCCCGAGCTGAAATCCAGAGTCGGGTGCTTAACCGATGGAGCCACCCAGATGCCCCTCTCTCCCAGCATTTAAAAATGTAAAACCCGCTTTCAGCCTGTGGATCATGCAAAATGACAGACCAGGCAGGCCAGACCGGCTTGAGTTGGAAAGTTTGCTGCCATCTTACTGTCGTTACACAGACCCACCGTGACTGACTGACTTGGTTCCCTGCTTGAGGGAGAGCGCTCCAGGTGGTTTCCTGTGTGTGTCAACAAATAACCCTCCTCTGACTCTTCGGGTGCCCGGGCTTTTGCATGTACATGTGGGTAAATTTCTAAAAACAGAACGGCTGGTTCAGAGGGTATAAGTGCTTCCCGGACAGTCTGTGGAAAGTGCGAACCCTGTCACGCCTCCTTGGGGTTTATGCCTGTGCAGGCTTCTTCCAGAAGCTTCATCAGCCCCAGATCAGCACGCACTCTGCTCCCCGCCAGGCTGCTGGGTAGCACCCCTCTGCGCTTTCTGTTGAATTCTGCATGAATCTGAACACATCTTGCCAGCTCTAGCTGGGCAGCTGGAATTTCCTGGTGAACAGTTCCCTCGTGTGGTAGTTTTTTGTTGTTGTTGTTTTTAAAGATTTTTATTTCAGAGAGAGAGAGAGAGAGAGAGAGCATGAGCAGGGGGAGGGGAAGAGGGAGAAGCAAACACCTGGCTGAGCAGAGAGCCCAATGTGGGGCTCGATCCCAGGACCCTGAGATCATAACTTGAGCCAAAAGCAGAGGCTTAACCCACTGAGCCACCCAGGTGCCCCTGAAGTTTTCTTTTAGCCTAATTTTTTTTTTCCCCAGCCATTTAAAACATTTAAAATTTTTAGAATTAGGTATCACCTTCACATGACTCAGTCATCAAAAAGCAGTTTTGGGGTTTTTTTGAGAGAGAAAGAGAGAGCCCAAGCAGGAGGAGGGACAGAGGGAAAGAGAGAGGGGACCTTAAGCATGGAGCCCAACATGGGACTTGATCTCATGACTCTCCTAAAATCATGACCTGAGCCAAGATCAAGAGTTGGACACTTCATGGACTAGCCACCCAGGTGCTCCAAAAAGCATTTTTTTAAAGTAAGGGGATTGGTTAAGCCATCTGCCTTCGACTCAGGTCATGATCTCGGGTCCTGGGATCGAGTCCCACATCGGGCTCTCTGCTCAGCAGGGAGCCTGCTACTCCCTCTCCCTCTACCTGCCTCTCCCCTTGCTTGTGCTCTTTCTCACACACACTCTCTCTCTCTCTCTGTGTCAAATAAATAAGTAAAATCTTTAAAAATTTTTTTAGAAAGGGGAAAGTGTCCCAAAGCTGTGCCTATGTTCCCAGCCCACCTGCCCCTCCAGAAAAAGTTACTTAGCTGCCATCTATCTTTCCAGTTCCTCGCGCAGGCACAGCCTAGAGTAAAAGTGGGTTTACCTTTCTCTCCCATTTCTGTCCGCCCAGAAGGTAGCATATTGCGTGCGAGCTTTGTCAGCAGGTGGAGAGTTTCCTTGATCTTGTTAGAGCGGTGTCCTTCTCTCCCCCATAAATGCTATTTAGATGCACACCAGCCACGTCCGGGCTCCGTCCCTCCCCACACAGCTGTAGTAAACAACTTGCTGACCCGTCATTTCCTACATATGCACGTGCTTCTGTTGCATCATTTCCTGGAAGCAGGTTTGCTGGATCAAAGCAAATGTTTTCTTGTAATTTGTGCAGCTGCTGCTGAATTGCCTTGTCCTGGAGTTGTGGCAAATTGTGCCAGTAACCCTCAGAGGCGGTAGAAGAGGGTGTCTTTATGAGACATGGTTTGTTCCTAATGCAATGAGTAAAGAAGGTTCCAGAGGGTGCTTTCAATGGGCATTACTCATATTACAAATGAGGCTGGAGTGTCTCTCGGACTGTCAAAGCCTTCTGTGTTTCCTTCTCACTGCACTGTCTGATCATATCCTTGGCCACTTTTTCTCACCAGTTGTTACTCTTAGTGATTTCTGGAGACTGTTTATATATGATGAAAATGGGCTTTGTGTATGCTGTGAATTGCAGCTGTTTACCCTCAGTGTATCATTTGGGATTTTGATCTGATTGGGGGAGAGGGGCATTAGTCTATACTTTTAATGAGTGCGAGCTTACTTTTTTCAGTTTTTATTTTTAAACACTTAGAATTTCAAACAGCAGCGCTGTGCAGAGAACTCACAGGAGTTCTTTACTCTTTACGCACATATATTAGTTACCTAATATACGCACATATATTAGTTACCTGTTGCCATGTAACAAATGACCCTCCCCCCAAATTTAGCAACCTTAAACAGCAAACATTAACTTCTCTCATGTAGCTTGTAAGAATCAGGAGTCTGGAAGCAGCTTAGCTGGCAGGTGCTGCCTCGTCATCCCTTGTGAGGTTCTACTCAACCAGGGCTGCGGTCATCAGAAGGCTCGACTGGGCTGGAAAACATGCCTCAGCTCTTCCCTCCGCCGGCTTCTCCAAAGGGCAGCTTGTA
The DNA here is from genome assembly GCF_011764305.1 of Mustela putorius furo. Classification (NCBI taxonomy): domain Eukaryota; kingdom Metazoa; phylum Chordata; class Mammalia; order Carnivora; family Mustelidae; genus Mustela; species Mustela putorius. Next base: position 12,041,264 of record NW_025421310.1, on the reverse strand, counting down.
ACATGCTCCATAGTCAGTTTCCCCAAAGGAAATGATCTACCACCTTTTTTATAACTCAATCTTGGAAGTAGTATCAAATCACTTTCATGAAATCGGTTGGTCCCAGGAATCAACCTGGGGACCGTGCGGGGGAGACCGAATAATGAGGAGGTGGGGATCCTGCCTTGGAAGCTGGCTGCTGCCCAGATTTTTCCACCGTCAGTGTCTGGCTAATTCACTTTCTCTTCCGTTCTCTCGATACGTACACATTTTTATTCAGAATCATTGGAGAATAAATTGCAGACGTTCTGCTCCTTTACTCCTTAACATCTCAACCTTCGAAAACAGGAACATTCTCTTAGTTGACCACGGCACAATCATCAGATTCAGCCGATTCAGTCCTGAGACAATACCCTTATCCACTGTGCACAGCCTAAAGTCAGCGGTCGTCCTGTGATCCTGTCATGTGTTTTTCTCCCAATTGCTCTTAACTTTCGGGTGTGTTTCTTTCTCCACACCATATGCTGCCCAGGGCTTCATGATGTGGCCAGCTGTCTTCTTTCCCCTTACTGAAACCTGTTGTTTTCCTCTGTTCTTGACTCTGAATGCTCCCACAGTGGAGGAGCCCCGTGGTGCTTCTCATTGCTGATCCTAGAAGGCGGGTTACCAGGTCTACCAGAGTGCTGTCCCGGCGACAACCTCCGCAGCCCTTCTGAGAGCCAAGGGCACCTCCCATCTCATCTTAGAGGGGGCTGCCTTTGGGCATGCGTGTGGGTGGATTGGTTTGGGGGCTTTTGTTCTGAATTGCCAGAGTTATTCAAGGGCAGCCTCAGGCGGGGTGTTGGAAGTATCAGGCAAGTCGTAACCTTGGTATCGTGAGTCGGCTCACGGTAAAGAGCCCCAGCTTTGGAGCGTGGCAGCTTTGGTGGCCTTGGGCCTGTGAGCCTGAGTCATCCTTGGACAATTTGGAGGTCGAGAGGGAGACTTGGGACTCAGGGAGCCTTGGGACCAGCCATTTTGGCTCCCTGGCCTCAGTTTCTCCTCTGTCCCCGGGGTATGGATTTGGCGACCATCAAAAGGTACCCAACCCACCCTGTGTCAGGGACTCAGCTGGCTGGTAGTCGCTGGGGCAACTGTGGCTGCTGAGGTCGGGACTCTGCGGGAGAGCAGCGCGGAGGTGCCAGGTCTAGGGTGTGTTTTCAGCAAGGTCACAGGGGACGGATCACAGGCTAGTGCCCGGATGTCTTGTGCGAGTCTGATCACACACAAACACACATACCCATACCTGCATGCTCACAGGGGACCCGGGAGGCCTGCAGTCGCAGCCATAGCCACATAGGCAAAGGGAGGCAGAGGTCACGGACACTTAGGGGGACCTGGCCCCACCCCTGCCCCGTGCCTTCTGTAGCCGCTCCATCTGTGCTGGTGTCCATTCTTGGGGGGGAGGTGGGGGGACCTGGACAGTCAGGCGCCATGGGGATGGTGGCCGGGATGCTACCCCCCCACCCCCGCTCCAGCCACCACCTTCCCCTCCGCTGCTGTGCTCGTGCTCCCCAGCCCTCTGCCTCCCCGCTGGGCAGCTGGTGTGGTGCCCCCTGCCGCCGCCACCGCTTCCTCTGCTGCTCCCCCAAATCCTGCAGAGCCCCCCTTCATCTGGGGGGTGGGGGAGGAGGGGGGCACGTGGGGAGGGGGGCGAGAGCAGAGGGAAAGGTCTGGAGATGAGGCGGGGGCAGGTGGAGGGGTGAGGCAGAGATGGGGGCTGGGGTGGGGTTGGGGGGCAGAGGTAGAAAGGCGAAGTGGGGAGTTCAGAAACGAGAGGTGGGAAGGAGAGCCATGGCGGCGGGGTCCTTTCTCTCAAGACAGGGGTGACTAAGAAGGAGGGTTTCTGGTGGGCGTGGCTGGGGTCCCCAGTGTCTTGGGGCAATGGGAGCCAAGGTTGGTTCTGACCCCCGCCCCCTCCCCTCTACCTCCCTCCCCTGCCCAGATCCCGGCAGCGGCTCCGCTGAAGGGCCCAGGCCCCTCCTCGTCCCCGTCACTACCTCACCAGGCCCCTCTGGGAGACAGCCCCCACCTGCCCTCCCCACATCCTGCCAGGCCTCCCTCCCGACCCCCTTCTCGACCCCACTCCCGCCCTCCCTCCCAGCCCCAGAGCTTGTCCCGCCCACCCTCAGAGCCCACCCTGCACCCTTGCCCCCCGCCCCAGGCACCCCCCACTCTGCCTGGCATCTTTGTTATCCAGAACCAGCTGGGAGTCCCCCCACCTGCCAGCACCCCAGCCCCTGCTGCCCCGGGCCCACCCCAGCCCCCCTTGCGCCCCCCATCCCAACCCCCTGAGGGGCCGCTGCCCCCAGCTCCCCACCTCCCTCCCGCCTCCACATCCTCTGTCGCGGCCTCCACGGATGCGGCCACCAGGCTGCCAGCCCCTACGCCCCCTGACTTCCAGCTCCAGTTCCCGCCCAGCCAGGGGCCCCACAAGTCCCCCACGCCCCCTCCGACCCTCCACCTGGTCCCTGAGCCCGCCGTGCCCCCCCCACCGCCTCCTCGGACCTTCCAGATGGTGACTGCCCCCTTCCCGGCGCTGCCCCAGCCGAAGGCTCTTCTGGAGAGGTTTCACCAGGTAATCGGAGGCGGGGACCAGCCCTCCTCCTACCCCGCCAGCCCTGCCCTCCTGGTCCCGTGGGGAGGCCCTCCCACGTTCCAGCTGTCCAGCTGTCTCTGTGTCCCCAGCCCTGGTGCCTGGCCGCCGCCCCTCCTAGTGTGTGCCCCCTACCCCTCAACCACCTGTCCCCCTCCTCAGGTGCCGTCCGGAATCATTCTCCAGAACAAGGCCGGGGGGGCCCCCGCCGCCCCGCAGACCTCCGCCAACCTGGGGCCCCTCGCCAGCCCCACTGCCTCTGTGCTGGTCAGCGGGCAGGCCCCATCTGGGACCCCCACCGCCCCCAGCCATCCCCCTGCCCCGGCACCCATGGCCACTGCAGGTAGGGGAGAGGTAGCCCATGCAGGAGAAGTGGGGGGGCCTGAAGATGGGCGGGCAGGGGGAGGGGGATGGGCTGGGGCAGAGCTGTGGGTGCGTGAGCCCGAGGGGTTCCCCCAGACCTCACAGGACAGGGAAGGTGGAAGAGGAAGGGCTGTCGCCTCAGATCCAAGGGGGGCACTCAATTCAGGGCTAGCGGCACTGCCGAGGCCAGAGGACTAGAAGAGAGCGGGGTGTAGGCTTGGGGATCGCATTGTGGAGGGGCCTTCGTGCCAGTGACCCTGAGCCCTGTCTGCCCCCAAACCCACCCCTCAGGCCTCCCTCCCCTGCTTCCTGCCGAGGGCAAAGCTTTTGCCAGCAGCCTCCCGACCCTGAGTGTGGCCAAGGCCGCCGCCGCCGGGCCAGGGAAGTCCTCCGGGCTGCAGGTAAGAGGCCACCAGCATGGGGGTGGGGCACCTAGGGTCAGAGCATTGTCACAGGGGAGCTGGGGACGTGCCAAGCGGGGCGGAGCAGGCCAACCGAAAGGCTATCAGAAAGCAAACTGGGCAGTGGGTCAAACACTAGGACAGCCCAGGTGGGCGCATACCAGAGAGCGAGACAGATGGAGACCCACAGACACCAAGACACAGGGTGATGAGAGGAGCAGTGGCTCGCCTGGGTCCCTGAGGCCATCATTGGGGGCAGGAGCAAGGAGAGCCTGAGGCTGGAGGAGGAGGGACGTGGGGAGACCATTGGCCCAGAAAGGCAAGAGAAAGGAGGTGGTGAGAGCCTAGACCGTGCGGGGGGAGGGGGGAGGGCTGGGAAGTCACGTGGTGGGGGGCCCAGAATGGAGGGGACAAAGCAGTGTGGGGGAAACTGAGGCAGAGACCTTCTGCAGGGAAGTGGGTAGGGGGAGGCAGAAAGACAAGAGCACAGCTGGTAGAGGGACCCAGTGCCGGCAGCCTCCGGGGTGAGATCCCCTCTAGCAGCCTGGTAGGTGGAGTCGGGCAGAAAGAGGGAACCTGGACAGCCAGGTGGGCCAGATGCTGGACCATCAGCCAAGGCCTTGATCTGATGAGCAGGGAGGGAGCCTGCCCAGTGTCCAGACCAAGAGTCCGGTGGAAGCCAAGCCCCATGGAGCCAGGCAAAGTGTGCCAGACAGTGCCTCCGGCAGCTGGGGCCAGGACCCCACCCCAGGATAGAAGAGGGGGGCCAGCTCTCCTGTTGGTCACAGGCAGGGTTGGAGGGGGCTCAGGGCGCCAAGGGAAGGCCTCTCTGCGGCTCTGCCTCTCACTCACCTCTCTGCCCCGCAGTATGAGAGCAAGATGGGCAGTCTGAAGAAAACCCCGGCCCTGCAGCCTAGCAAAGAGGCCTGGTGAGTCGCAGCACTGTGCGCCCCGCCCCCCCCCCCCCCCCCCCCCACTGCGCCTTCTGGTAGGCCTGGGAGCCGCCTCTTGTTAGCTGTGTGCTTTGGGGCAGTATAATTTCCCTCAGAGACCCCCAGTTTCCCTTCTAGAGAGTGAGGTGAGGATAGTAGTGACGATAGGGTGACAGGTGCAGATCCCCTGTGACTGTGGTAAGATGGGTGGTGTTTGGGGGAGTGGATGTGGAGGGGAGTCCAGGAAGGTGCATGGACGAATGTGGGTGCTAGATAGATGGATGGAGGGGGTCTGGGGAGGGTGCATGGCTGGATAGAAGGGTGTTTGGGTGGACGGATGGGTGTTTGGATAGATGGGTGATTGGGCGGTTGAATGGGTAGATTTGGATAAACGGATTGACAGGTGTTTGGCTAGATGGATGGATGCAGGCTGGATGGATGGGGTCTGGGGTAGGTGCTTGGCTGGCTGGCTGGCTGGGTGCGGGGTGGAGAGAGGGGTGTCTGGATGGATGGGGTCTGGGAGGGCAGTGGGTACATGTTGGGTGCTTGCCTGCATTCTCCCTCTCCTGCTTTCCTTCCACATCAAGTGTTTAGCAAATGCTCAGCGCCCTGCTGGGTTCTGGAAACAAGGCAGGGTTCCGGCCCCAGTGGTGTGGTGCGGGTCAGTCTTCAGCTCAGGGTGGAAATGAGCATATTTGGGGGGAGAGAGAGAGAATCACACAATAAAGAGACGTAACTCACTGCCCACGATGTGGTAGAAAACAGACCGGGAGAGAACTGGATTGTACCACCCAGCGGACCAAGCTCCCTTCTTTCCTCCCTCTGTTCCTTGTCCTTCCCACCTTACCTGGGGTTGGTGACCCGTTTGAGGCAGAATAAGGACGTGCTGACCCCAGGTGGTGGGAGAGGGTATAGCATGAGGAGGATGAGTTTCAAATCCTGGCCTCCGGCTCTGCCCGCTCCCAGCTCCGCCTCCTCCCCACTCTGTGTTTTGGGTGGAGAAACATCACTCTGCCTGGCCTCAGTTTCCCCATCTGCAGAGTGGGGATGATGATAGCACCTGGTCCCTTGGGTTGTCGCCAGAGGCCATGGAAGAGAATGAGCACGTCCTGCCCACATTAGCGCGTTTCCCTGCTGTCTGTGTTGGGGCCCCGGGGGGTGGTCGGGGTCAGGGTCTGGTTTCTCCTGGCCTTACCACCAGCTGTGTGTGTGTGACTTCTCCCCACCCTGCCCCCCAGTTTCCTGGAACATTTGCACAAACATCAGGGCTCCGTCCTGCACCCTGACTACAAGACAGCCTTCCCCTCCTTTGAGGACGCCCTGCATCGCCTCCTTCCCTACCATGTCTACCAGGGTGCACTCCCCTCCCCCAGCGACTACCACAAAGGTGAGCCCTCCACCCTGTCCACCTCACTCCCCCAGGACTCTCCCTCCCTGGTCCCTAGCGTGGGGTGGGGGTGGGGGAGCAGCTGCACCACCCCAGTGCGTCTGCTAGACCTCAGCTCCGGATAAGCCACACTTTCCAGTGTCTGTGCCTCGGGACCTTTCCTATTCTTCCGCAGTGGATGAGGAGTTTGAGACCGTGTCCACGCAGCTGCTGAAACGCACCCAGGCCATGCTCAATAAATACCGCCTCCTGCTCCTGGAGGAGTCCCGGGTAGGGCGCTGGCCCCTTCTTCCCTGGGAGACCCTGCCCTCGCCCCTCGCCCTGCGCAGGGCCCATTTGGGTAGGGTTGCGGGGGCTGCTCCTCGAAGCTCCGGGAGGAAGGGAAGGAGGCTGGTGCAAGTCTGATCCCAAGAGGGACAGCTCGGAATCCGCTCCCATCTTTCTGGGTTGCCCATGTGCCCTCCCCGCCTTCCTCCTTCCCCCCGCCGATCTGCCCCTCTTTCCCCTCAGAGGGTGAGCCCCTCCGCGGAGATGGTGATGATCGACCGAATGTTCATTCAGGAGGAGAAGACCACCCTTGCCTTGGACAAACAGCTGGCCAAGGAGAAGCCCGGTGAGAGGAGAGGGGAAAGGAGGGGTGGGAGAGGGGTCCCCAGCTCCTGCCTCGCTGAGGAATTCGATCTGGGTGCAGGAGGACGGGTACCTGAGCCCGACCTTTCTCCACCACTGGGCGACACCCGTGCCCCCACCTTCCTGCCGTGGCAGAGGTCTACTCTGACCTCTGGGCTCTGGGACTGGAGAGAGCTGAGTTGGTTCTCCTCCATCCCTGTGTGTCCATTCTGCTGTCTCCTGGCTGGGACATTCCACCACCCCCAGGGGGACAGAAAAGCGGGGGACTAGAGTCAGGACTGAGGTGCTTGCAGGTTTTAAGGGCCCTTCTGAGGCGTGAGCTCCTGCTTGCAGGTTCGGGGGGTTGGGAATTGCTGAGTAGAGCAGTACCCAGCAAAGCGTCCTGAGAGTCTGATGAGCCAAGGGCTTGGCCCCAGGCCTGGCAGATGGTCGATGCCCATCACGCCGGGGCTCCTCTTAGCTGTGCTCCCCCAGGCGTCTCATGCTTTCCCTGCCCCCGTGGCTGTTCTTTGCCCGGCCCCCCTCCTCCATTTTGCAGACGAGTATGTGTCTTCCTCGCGCTCTCTTGGCCTCCCCATCGCTGCCTCTTCCGAGGGACACCGGCTCCCTGGCCACGGCCCAGCACCATCCTCAGTGTCCGGGGTCCCCACCCAGCCGCCTCTGCACCTGCCAACCAAGCTGGTGATTCGGCACGGTGGGGCGGGTGGCTCCCCTTCGGTGACCTGGGCTCGGGCATCCTCCTCCCTGTCCTCCTCCTCCTCCTCCGCTGCCTCCTCCTTGGATGCTGATGAGGACGGTCCCATGCCCTCCCGCAACCGGCCTCCTATCAAGACCTATGAGGCCCGCAGCCGCATCGGCCTCAAGCTCAAGATCAAGCAGGAAGCCGGGCTCAGCAAGGTCGTCCACAACACCGCGCTGGACCCCGTGCACCAGCCCCCGCCCCCTGCTGCCCTCAAGGCAGCGGAGCCCCCACCCCGGCCGCCCGCGCCACCCCCTGCCACGAGCCAGATGAACGGCACAATGGACCACCCGCCGCCTGCCACCACTGACCGCAAGCCCACCGTGGCCCAGGCCCCCCACTGTCCCCGGCTGCCCCTCCGGAAGACGTACCGCGAGAACGTGGAGGCCCTGGGTGGCGGGGCCGGGGAGGGGGCCGGGAGCGTCAGGGCCCGGGGCAGCAGCCCCGCGCAGCTGCCCACCAAAGTGGACGAGGCCACCAGCGGGCTCATCCGCGAGCTGGCCGCGGTGGAGGACGAGCTGTACCAGCGCATGCTGAAGGGGGCGCCCCCGGAGCCCGCGGCCAGCGCCGGGCAGGGCAGCGGCAGCCGGGACCCCGGCTGGGAGGCGCCCCCAGCCAAGCGGCGCAAGTCCGAGTCGCCCGACGTGGACCAGGCCAGCTTCTCCAGCGACAGCCCGCAGGACGACACGCTCACGGAACACCTCCAGAGCGCTATCGACAGCATCCTGAACCTCCAGCAGGCCCCGGGGCGGACACCTGCACCCCCATATCCCCACGCCGCCCCGACAGCCGTCTCGCCTGCCTCCCCGGCGCCCCTGCACAGGCCAGAGGCCTACCCGCCCTCCAGTCACAACGGTGGCCTCGGCGCCAGGACGTTGAACAGATAACACCGGGCTGGTCTTCGCTTCCTTGTCTCCCCCCGACACACACACCTCCCAAGTTGTGCGCGTGTGTTTGCGCGCGGACATCCGGGGGCAGGGAGGCCTCTGGGCGCCTGACCTCAGCCTCGTGGGGGACGCGAGCCGGGGATCCCCTGACAGTTTTTCTTGCCTAAGTTATTTGAGTCACAAAGGCCTCCTCCCCCACTTCCTGCGTCAGCCGGGTTGTTGGGTGGGGGTCGTGGATTGAGGGGAGGAGGCTGTAATGTAAAATGTACCCCTGCCAAAGGTGGGGGTAATCCCGGTGTGTCATTTCCTATTTCTTCCCGCTTCCTGCCACACTCCGCCCCTCCGTGGGGAAGGTGGGGTGGGGGGGGACACACGTGTGTTTGCCAGGGAAGGGGGTAACCTGGTCGTTCCCACTGCTCCCGCGTGTCCCGGTACTGGGCTTGTCCGTGTGGCCGCACAGATCGAGGCGTCGAAGGTGCTCAAAGCCTGGAGGGTCCTTTGTGAGCCTCGCTCAGCCTCTCCCTACCGCCCCCCACAGGCTGTAAAAGGAAATGCAGGGAAGGGCGGGCGTCAGCCAGCGTCCCAGACCCCCTCCTCGGAGGGCTGTGCCCGCGGGCACCTGTGTCCCATCCGCATGTGTGCGTCCAGTTCCGTGTCCCGTGTCCCTGTGTGTGTGCTCGAGTGAGCGAGAGAGAGAGTGAGATTTCGAACCCTCCCGGCCCCTCGACTGAAATCCGAGCACCTCCAAAACAGGAAACCGGGGTCTTCCTCCCCACCCCGCCATCCCTCCCCAGCCAGTCTTCCCTCTGTTCTTCCTGTCGCCAGCCACCCGCGCCAGATTTTGAAATCTCGGAGACAAAACTAGTACTGTAAGATAAATTTTTTTGTACTGTATTTATTGTGTATAACAATTTTTTTAAAGGAGAATTCTGTACATTTAGAACTCTTGTAAATTAAAAACTGATCCTTTTTTTAAAACTGTACTGACTCCGTCTCAGCCCAGTTACTTTTGGGTCTTTAGGGGGTGGGAGTTGTTTGAAGTCTGGGGGTTGGGTCCCTACCTGCAGGGGCGGGGGCGGGGCGGAGGTTGTGAGGGTTCATTGCACATCTTATTTGTTAAACACATATTCGGGGTGCTGGGCCCTGGTCTGGGCTCATGGGTGCCACTGAACACGGCAGATGGAAGTCCCTACCCGAGGGGAGCTGACTTCTTAGTGGAGAAACCAGATGGAAAACATCGAGACCAAATGGGGAGTTCTCAGCATTCCCCTATAAGGTTCTGTGGTCTCTGTGAACTCGGAATTGGAGAATACTGAAATACCGCTCCTGGAGGAAATACAGGGCTAGCTTCCTACAAACCTCCAGTCACAACATTTTTGTAAGTTGTTTTCATACATAACCTTGTGTTGTGTGTATTTCTGTAAAGACACCTTAATAATATATTCTAGATTAGTGCACATTGGGCTCATGGCCAACAGACTATAACTCATGCCTGAACGAAGCTCATCTAACACGTGTGTGTGTGTGTGTGTGTGTGTTTTTTAAGATTTTATTAATTTGTCAGAGAAGCAGGGGGAGAGGCAGGCAGAGGGAGAAGCAGACTCCCCGCTGAGCAGGGAGCCTGACTCTTGGCTGGAACCTGGGACCTTGGATCATGATTGGAGCCGAAGGCCAAGGCTTAACAGACCGAACCACCCAAGTGCCCCCAGCACAGTTATGTTCTATATAAGACACATCTCAGCTTTGTCCCCCTTCGGCACGCAGGACAATGTTTCAGTACAAGGGCATTTTAAACAGTGAAGTCACCAACAAAAGCACAAAAAGGTGAAACCACAGTGCGAAACAGGCCTTGAAAAGGACGCTTCTTGGCATGAGAGCAGAAACCAGAAGGTAGAGCGTTGCTTTATTCAACTTCAGTTGGAAACACACATGTTGGGTGACCCAGATTTTTTGCCTCTCTGCACACGTCCATGAAGGTGCTTTGAGTTTGGGGAGGGTTACAAATAAATTTTAACAAGCAGATGAGTTCACAGATAGGGCATCCACAAAGAATGAGGATCACCTATGAGTGTGAACAGCGTGGGATGGAGGGAGGAAAAGCAGGCTGTTTCCTGTGGCTGCCCTTGGAAATGGGTGGCCTCCAAGGACAGATTTGGGGTGCCTGGATGGCGCAATTGGTTAAGCCGCCGACTCTTGGTTTCAGCTTGTGGAGTGATGAGATCAAGCCCCACCTTGGACTCCGTACAGGAGGGAATCTGCTTCAGATTCTCTCTCCTTCTACCCCTCCTTTTCATGTGCCTGCTCTCTTCTCTAAATAAATAAATACACCTTTAAAAAAAAGAAGAAGCAGAAGAAGAAGAACAGAGATTTATTTTTCCCCCTTCTGGAGACTGGACATCCCACATCGAGGCACCACGAGCACCATGTTCCCTCTAGAAACGCTGCAGGGGGATCCTTCCTTGACTTTCCACTTTCCAGGTGTTCCTAGTCTGTGGCTACATCCTTTGTTGGCGCTGGTGTCTCTTCTTAAAAAGAGACCATGTAGGGGGCGCCTGGGTGGCTCAGGTGGTTAAGCCGCTGCCTTCGGCTCAGGTCATGATCTCAGGGTCCTGGGATCGAGTCCCACATCGGGCTCTCTGCTCAGCAGGGGGCCTGCTTCCCTTCCTCTCTCTGTGATCTCTTCCCTTCCTCTCTCCTACTGTGATCTCTCTCTGTCAAATAAATAAATAAAATCTTTAAAAAAAAAAAAAAGAGAGAGAGAGAGACCATGTGGAACAATAGCCTACCGGACTCCAATATACTCTCCTCTTCACTTGCTTACATCTGCCGAGATCCTGTTTCCAAATAAGATCTCCTTCACAGGCACAGGAGTTTAGGACATCAGCACATCCCCTTGGGGGAGGGGGAGGACACAATTCATAACAAGGGGTAGAAGAATGGATGAGGCTAGTCCCAAACCAGAACGCCTTTGTGCGAACTAGAAAGCAGTTCCCCTTTCTCCTGGGCACTGAGTTTTGAAGGACTGAATGTGAGGTGGACTCCAGGCGCCTCTCACCCCTTCAGTGAGTGCTTTGCGCAGTGGACAACCTGTGTAACTGCACATTCAGGCACCCGGGATCAGGTGGGAAGGGAAGACTTCTTTGAGGAGGTGACATGTGAGCAGAGACATACATGAAGTGACGGAGGGAGCCACTGGGAGATTTTGGTGGGAAGGAGGCAGGAGAATGTCTATAGCGTTGAGGGACAGCAAGGAGGCCAACGTGGCTGGAAGCTGGGGGGTGAGAGTGGGAGGGAGGGAGCAAAGCAGGTCTGTGGTGTGGGACCCTGTGCTTCTTGGTGATGATTCTGCTGAGTGATGTGGGGAGGTGGGGGGGGAACCACCTCGAAGGTGCGAAGCCAAGGGCTGGAGCCGACTCGGTTTTCTGAGCGCCCTCTGGCGGCCGCTTGGGAAAGGGGTGGGGCGAGTGCGGAACCGGAGCACCACCCCACCCCCAAGAGGCCCCTGCTAAGGTCCAGGTGCCCAGTGACGCTGCTGGACCAGGTTGATGCTCCCAGTTTCTCTGCAGGCCCTGGGAGTGTTGGTGGCGGGCAAGCTGGTATGTAGGGTCTCGGGGTGGGGTGGGGGGAGAGACAGTCCCCCTTCCTAGCTCTGTATCTACTACCCCACGCGAAAACGCAGTTCTTAACATCCTTGGATCCCCGCGCGCTCCGGGACACCCCACGTGGTTGCGCAAAAAAGCTTGCGGGTGATTTCTCCAGGCTTGGGGTCTTGGTTCTGGAAGGTTGACTCCATGCAGCCCCAGCAGAGGATCAGCGATGACTAGCTATAGAACACTTAACCGTGGACGCTCTTTCAAGCCCTTCACCCAGGATGTTTTGTCTGGTCCTCCCAGAGTCCCCTTTTGTGGGGACTGATAGCTCCATCTTGCAGATGAAGAAACTGGGGTCCCGGGGCAGTCAGTGGCAGGCTGGGCTGCACCATAGGCGGTCTGGCTGCAAGCCCATAATCTTGGCCTCTGCACTCCCAGCTTCCAGGGAGGTGAGGGGAGAGGGGCAAGAACAAGGCCTTTCTGAGAGGGCAACGAGGGAGCCAGAACCACCCCACCTCCCACCCCCCCACACACCCCCAGCCACCCCTCACTGGAGACCAAACTGGACACCAAACCTCATAGACCCTTGTTCCCAGATCCCAGAAGCAGCTGGGTGGGTGCGTATGGCATCCCCTTTTCTGTAGCTGAGGCATCTGGGGAAAAAAGAGACCTGGGCACAGAGCAGGATTGGAACCCTAAACTGACAGCATCCAAAGTTCATCCCTAACTTCTGGCTGGCCACCTGCTCCATCTGTTTTGTTTTTTTTTTCTTTGATTGTGGGAGAATACACACGACATAATATAACTGACCACTTTAACCATTTCTGAGTATACTGCCCAGTGGCATTAAGTAGCTCCCTTCACGTTGTGCAAACACCACCACTGGCTTACCTCGGAACTTGAAACTCTAACCCCACACACCCCATCTCTCTCTCCTCGAGCCCTGCCCATCACCATTCTGCATCCAGGCCCAATGGCTCTGACGCTCTCAGCACCTCCCCAGTGGGATCAGACAGTATCTGTTCTTTTGTGACTGGCTTATTCCACTTGGCATGATGTCCCCAAGGTTTCGTGTTGTAGAATATGCCAGAATTTCTCCACCAGGTTTTGACAGCTGAGCAGGGAGAGAGCTGGGGGGAAAAAAAAACCCACAAAACTGTGAGCTTATGCCTTGGAAAGAGGGCTCCAGGGGCTGTAAGAGCACAGGGAGACTTGTCACACGGAGACTCCCTGATTCAGAGATCAGTGACCCAGGGACACAAGACAGTAGCCACAGTAACTGAGAGCTCAAAGCCTATTTAATGAGGCAGGATCGTCCTGGGTGCGTGGGTGGCTCAGTCCTTTAAGCCTCTGCCCTGGGCTCAGGTCATGATCTCAGGGTCCTGGGGTTGAGCCCGCATCAGGTTCCCCCATCCGCAGGGAGTCTGCTTCTCCCACTCCCTCTGCCCCTCCCCCCCCTCACTCATGGGCTCTCTCTCTCTCAAATAAATAAAATATTAATAAAAATAAAAATAAAAGGAGGCAGGGCAGTTGACAAGGGGGCCAATTATCCTGAGATCCAGCTGTCAGTGTATTTAAAGCCCCTGCTCCCCCCACCATGAATCTGTGACACGGTAATAAGAGCTCTTGTATCAAGACACTAATTAGAAAGAGCTAGTGGTGGTCTCATCAGCGGCGAGTAAACAATCACTGGGAATCTCCAAAATAACCACGATGTGGTGAAAACTGCCACACTCCCCCCCATGGCAGTGACACAAGTCCCCCTGATATCATTGTGCTTTGTTTTGTTCATGGTTGATGGAAACCGTGAAATCTCAGTGAAAGATCCAGATGTCATTTTTCTCTCCTTGTCCAAATTCACAGACCCTCCCGAAACTCATCTGAGGGGTTGCCTCTGAGGGGGAAGGGAGGTGCCCCATGGGAAGATTCTAGAAGAGGACCTTGCTCTTGGCTATAATAACGTTAGTCACCACTATACTCAGGCCTGTTATTAAATATTTATAATATATATTCTGTTATGCATTATATGTGATCATGTATTATAATTATATATTATAATTATGTATAAAATATATTATATTCATATACCTCTTTATGGAATACAGTTGACTCCTTTTTTAAAAAGATTTTATTTATTTATTTGACACAGAGAGTGAGAGCACAAGCAGGGAGAGTGGCAGGCAGAGGGAGAGGGAGAAGCAGGCTCCGGGCTGAGCAGGGAGCCTGATGCGGGGGCTCGATCTCAGGACCCTGGGATCACAAACTGAGCCAGGAAGACAGATGCTTAACCAACTGAGCCACCCAGGCACCCCCCTCCCCATTATGTACCTTACTGAATTCAGCCAATTACTATTTAACTGAGTGCCTACTGGATGCTGGACCCTGTTCTAGGCACTGGGGTGACAACAGTAAACAAAACAGACCCAAGCCACTGCCTGTGAGAAGCCGACATTCCTGTAGGGAAATATTCAAAATAAGTCACACTGAAAATAAATACATGAAAATAAAATCTCATAAAGAAGTAAAAATAAAAGTAAAAATAAGGAACATCTCTCTTCTGGCTGATGGTGCTAAGTGCTAGGAAGGAAAAAGAAGTAGGAACTGGGGTGGGGGGCGTTGGGGCGGGTCAGGGTAGGACTCACAAAGGAGGCACCATCTGAACAAAGACCCAAAGGAAATGGTCCTGTGTAGCAAGACGGATGGGGAAACTGAGGCTCAGAGAGGCAAAATCTCTTCCCTGACGTTCTCTTGCAAGCAAGTAGCAGGGCTGGGATTTGACTCAAGGCTTTGTACGCTCTGACTCCCATGCTGAGAGAGAAAACTCAGCTCCAGACCTGGATTATAAGACCTGATTTTTTTTAAGCATCTGCTAGGGGCCAGGTACAGCTCTAAGCCCTGAATGATCTCTCTGTGCTTTTTGATTTCACTTCTCTGGGACTCATTTATCTCATCTGTAAAATGGGGATAACGATTGTCACATCTCATGGACATTCTAAGAACTCAAGGAGCTAATGCTCTTAACTAATAAATCTGCATGTAAGGAGACATTCAATGATCGGGAAAGATTAAATCAACAAATATTTACTGAGTCCTTTTGGTGTGTCTGGCACGGTGCTAGCCTGGGGACATGGCAGAAAACCACCCAGTTGGAAATCCCAGTCCTCGGAGGGCTTGTGCTCTTGCTAGGGAGGTAGTCACTTAGGCAGAGAAATATGGAATAATCCGAACTTTGGAGAAAAATAAAACAGTGAAAATGGATGGATGGATGGGGGCGCAGCCTTAAATAGGGAGATCAGGAAGGGATTCTGTGAAGAGGTGACATTTGAGCAGACACGAATGAGGGGAGGGAGTGAGCTATTCGCATCTGTCTTCCTGGCTCAGGAAGAGCCGTTTAGGTGGCAGGAAGAGCAGGTGCAAAGGTCCTGAAGTTGGAGGGCTGTTGGAGTGCTTGAGGAGCAGCAAAGGAGTCAGTGTGGTTGGAGCAGAGTGAGCCAGGGGGAAAAGGAGGGAGGTGAGGGCAGAGGGAACAGGCAGATGCGCGTAGGGCCTTGTGGGCCCCATTGAGGGCTTTGGCTTTTACTTTGAGTTCTCAAGAGAGAAGCCAGGATGGGTTGTGAGAAGAGGAATTTCATGAAGTCAGGTAAGTTTTAAAATTATTATTATTATTATTATTGTTATTATTATTATTATTGCTGCTGCTGCTGCTGCTGCTGTGGTTGTTAGTCGTAGTATTAATATTAGCATTCCCAGGTTAAGAGGAGCGGCAGAGATCTGGATTTTGAACCGGGATTGAAAGCCTCGCACTCACCCATCTCGAGAAGCCGCCCTGCCACCGTCCACCAGGGGGCTCCAGAGGCCGGGTTCCCGATTAGGGAGGGGGGGGCGCCTGGTCCCGCCCCCCCCCCGCCCCTCCCTTCCCTCCTCCCGGCTCTGGGCCCCACCCGGCTCAGACGGCTCGGGACAGGACCTGGAGCACAGGCCGCTCCGCGGGCGCCTCGGATCCCCGCGGGACCCCCGTCCAGCCCGCCGCCCGGTGCAGCCGCCTGCGCGCCCATCGGTGAGTGGTCCCCGACCGCCACTGTCGCCTGCCAAAGCCCGCCCGGTCCGCGGAGCCTAGAAGCCTGATTATTCCCCTGCCGCCCCCAAGACTCTCAATCCCCACCCCCCACAGTGCGTAGCGCTTCCTCAGCACCCCGTGCCGTGAAGCCTCCTTGTCTCCCTCCAGCTCCTTCCAGCCTGTGCCAGTGCCCCCCTGACCTCCCTGTTCCTTCCCCTCGTGCTCAGTTGCTCCCACTCCCAAGTGGTCTTCCCATCCTCTCAGACAGAAGAGATGCCCTCCTTGGAGTCTCCCTCTACTGACCTCACCCATCTCTGTCCTATTTGGCCCCTCCTCCCACTCAAGAGCTCCTCTGCTACTTCGCCAACGCAATGGCCTGTCCAGCTACCTCTAAAATGTCCCTCAGACCCCTCCCTGCCTAGGACACCACCCAGGCCTGCCCCTCTCTGCCAACATCCCAGGTCCCAGCTCCCGCCTCTCCTTTATCTCTCTGACACTCTTTCCCCTCTACTCCTTTTCCTCTCTCTATATTTATTTTCCTTTAAGTATCATTGTGATTTTATGGGTTTTAACATTTTTGATATGCAGTTAATTTTGATGCTCAAATCGTCCTATCTTTGGCCAGTGGGAACTCCTTTAGGCTGGTCCAATTTCCCAGTAGCATGTCCCTTACATCTTTGCCCACCTTCCCACTACCTGATCAGGCTCATTTTGTTCTGCTCCGGCCTTGGAATCAGTCATTTCTACAAGAAGCTCTGTTTTGTTTGTTTAATGGAAAATGGTATTTGGAGACTCCAACCTGACCAAAGCCTGGTTCTGTGAAAAGATCAGTAAATTATAAGCATCCAATTAGACTGATCAAGGAAGAAAAACAAAAGAAAAAAAAAGACACAAATGATTGATATCAAGAATGAAAGAGGGGACATTACTACAGATCCTACAGAGAATGAAAAGATAGTAAGGGGATACTGAAAACACAGTCTGGATGGGGGTGCTTGTTGCTGCTGAGTTGGCAATTCTCTCTTTCTAACACAGACCTGTGATAGGAGTACATGTTCCAAGGTCAGGTTGCCTGGTGTCCCAGACTGAGCGTTTTCTAACCAAGTGATCTTGAGCAAGTTATTGCTATCTTTGTGAGCTTCCTTTGTGCATCAGAAACATGGGGATAATAATAGCCCTACCTTACCACATTGTTAGGAAGATTAAATGAGTTAGAGCAGCATCTGGCATGCAGTGATCAGAAATCTTCATATTCTTGGGATCACCTGAGGCCCCTCATGACCTGGGTGCACTCAGCCAACCCTTCAGCCTTATTTCTCACCCCTCCTGTGTCCCGCAACCTGCTCCATGCCGTTCACAGCTCGGGGCCTTGGCACACACCATCCTCTCTGCCCGTCTTGCACAGGATCCTTGCTGTGCATGGAAGGGAGCTGTTCAAAAGTCAGCTCGGCCAGAGTTTGCTGATCCGTGGTCAGTTTACTGTGTCCGCATCTGGTGCTCATCATCCCTTGGTCTCCCATCATCAGTCTTGCTACTTCCATCATCCCACAACTCATCTCTTTCTCTTCCTCAAGCTGAAATCACCATCTTCCTCCGGGAACCCTCACCTCCTGCCCTCCCGTGCTCTCTGCTGCCCCCACCCCACCCCCAGCCAGTTCTCCCATCCTCCTCCACCCATCCCACCTTCCGGCTCCCTTCCTTCTCCTCCTCCTCCTCTGTGAGGCAGGCCCCCAACACACCCTGTGCCCCTCTTGCAGGCAGATCTCCCCCAACCTGTGCCCATCTCCATCAGCGAGCCCAGTGGGGAGCGTGGAGCCACCATGTTCAGCTGGATGAAGCGGGGCGGTGCTCGGGGCCAGCAGCCCGAGGCCATCCGCACAGTGACCTCGTCCCTCAAGGAGCTCTACCGCACCAAGCTGCTGCCCCTGGAGGAGCACTACCGATTCGGCGCCTTCCACTCGCCAGCCCTGGAAGATGCCGATTTCGACGGCAAGCCCATGGTCCTGGTGGCCGGCCAGTACAGCACGGGCAAGACCAGCTTCATCCAGTACCTGCTGGAGCAGGAGGTGCCAGGCTCCCGCGTGGGGCCCGAGCCCACCACCGACTGCTTCGTGGCAGTCATGCACGGGGACACCGAGGGCACCGTGCCGGGGAACGCCCTTGTGGTTGACCCGGACAAGCCCTTCCGCAAGCTCAACCCTTTCGGGAACACCTTCCTCAACAGGTGTGCAGCTTGAGAAGCAGGGGTGCATCTCCCTGCCTCTGCCCCCCAACCCCTGCCTTTGTTTCTTTCTTTCGCGCTCCAATTCCCTCCTCTCCTCCCCCTTCCTGCCTCCTCCATTGAAGCCGGTGGCCAGCCTGCCCCAGTCCACCTGCCCTCTACCTGGGCGGCCTTGGGCAGGTGACTTCATGTCTCTGTGCCTCTCTTATCTTCAACTGGAAAATGGGGGTAACCATAGTCCCACTTCTGTATGAGGTGCTTATTAGCACAGCACAAGGCATAGAATAAGTGCTCGGTAAACATCAGCTCTGGGTTAATTAATTAACTTGTTTATTTATTTATTTTGGTTGTGGTTCTTATTCTCTGTCCCGATCTTTTGAGATTCTTCCCTTCTCTGTACCTGAGTCCCCCACTGTGCTGTCCTGGTTTTCCCTTCTTATGGGTCCTCTCCTGCCTCTCCCTGCGCTGACCCACGGCTCTCCCTCTGCCTCAGGTTCATGTGCGCCCAGCTCCCCAATCAGGTCCTGGAGAGCATCAGTATCATCGACACCCCGGGCATCCTGTCAGGCGCCAAACAGAGAGTGAGCCGGGGTGAGTGGGCCCGGACTCCTGGGTCTGAGGGAGGCGGCAGCTGGCTCTCTGCTCGGACATGGGCCTGCGTCAGCTGGCGCAGAGCTGGCTGGGTGGCAAAAGGGAGCCCGTGGAAGGCTGTGCTGCTCCATGTCTGTGCATGCCAAGGGGACAGGGGAGGCATGGGCGTGCACACGTGGGAGCAGGCCTCAGCTCCGTGTCTGGGCTGGTCTGGAGGATGAAGCAGGGAGAGATCAAGAGAGACGGAGGGAGACACGCGAAGTCAGAGAGAGATCCCAAGTGTGGGCAGCCTTAGAGAGAGACCCAGGAGACTCAGGGAGGAGGCAAGAGGCCGAGCACGGAGGTCCTGGGCTCTGGGCATGTTCCTGGCTTCACCTCTGGGCCGCAGATGGGGCTGAGCAGGGCTTGGGAGGGGGAATCTGGGCGCAGGCCAAGACGGGCCTGGAATTTATAAACAGCTGTGCAGGGGGAGCGGCTGAGGGTGAATTCCAATGGGGCCTCGGGGGGGGGGGGGGGGGGGGCCGGCCCCCACCCCTGCCTAGCCCGCACCCCACCCCCCCAGCCACCCCACAGTGTCTGCCTGGCCAGCCTGGGACTGGGTAAAAGGAGTCTGCCTTGTGGGGCAGAGGGGACAGGAGGTTGGGCCACCAGGCAGGGCAGGAGTGCGGAGGGTGACGGCGTCCCTGGCTGCTGCCCAGCGGGCGCGGGTCCCCCTGGGAGACAAGCAGGGGGCAGCTGCAGAAGCAATGGGAGGGCGAGCGGCCAGTACCAGGGGGAAGACAGGAGGGAGGGGCTGGGAGTTCCTGGGGCGCCGCCCCCCGGAGCTGGGCCTGTGGGAGCAGGAGGAGAGAGCAGTGAGGGGAGCCGGGTCGGGGCCGAGGTTGTGGGAAGAGGAGAAAGAAGGGAACGGGGTTTCTTTCCCTGGCAGGTTGGGTAGAGGAAGAGGAGGAGAGTCTGTCGGTCTGTCTGTGTGCAAGTGTGTGGGAGGTTGGAGAGAGCACAAGGGTATGTATGGGAGTCCGCATCTTGGAGCCTGTGGCTATGATTGTGTCAGGATGTGTGCGCACATGTGTGTGCATTGGTGGGAGGCGTGGCTGGCTGCCTCTCCCTGTGTGATTGAAGCAAAGGGGGGGTCTCTGGTGGGGTTCAAATCTGGTCCCTGCTACTTTTAAACCACGGGCGCTGGGCAAGCCACTCATCTCCCTGTTTTAGTCTCCTCATTTGTAAAAGGAGGGTAAAAACAGCCTCAGCCTTGTAGGTGGCACGGGGGGTTCACGTTCAGTGTCAAACCTGTGAAGCACTTCGGTGTGCGACACACAGTAGGCGCTCTGGGTGTGCGGTCAACTGTGTTCCTGGTGAGTGTCGTAGCTGTGCACCCCGGGGACTCTGCCACGTCTCCTGCTCCTGCGCTGACTCAACCTCCCTCCCTTCCTCCCGCCTTGCATGAGACACACTTTCCAAATCCTGGCTTGTGTGTGTGTGTGTGTGTGTACGCTGGGGAGGGAAGGAGGTCCTAGTTCCCTGGCACTTTCTCCCCACAAGCAGATTCCCCCTCCCCCACCCCATCAAGTCCCAAGGGGCCACAAGGACCCTGCTCCCGCTGGACAGGGTGCCCCCAGCACCCACTCCTCACTAGAGCATAGGGACCCATGCAGACTCCTGCTCCACACCTCCCACCCATGTGTCTTGAGTCATTCCCTCAACCTGTCCATGCCTCAGTTTCCTCATCTGGAAAATGGGGATCACAAAAGCACCTGTCTCCCGAGGGTGTTTTGAAGATCCAACTCCATGATTCAGGGAGAGAAAGCAGCATGGCAGGGGAGTCAGCAGCAGCTTCCTGTTCTGACAGGTAGCACCTTGTCCCCCAGGTCACCACGGTGTCCCCGGTTCTGAGAAGCCCTTCTTGACTCCCCAAGGCTGGGTCAAGTGCCCCCACTGGGCTCCTAAGTCTCTCTAGGCTCCCCCTCCCTGGCCTGACCACTCTTGGGAACCGGTCTGTGTCCTCAGTGCCTGAGCTGAATGAGAGAACAGGACCAGGATGGCTCTGGGGACAGTTCCTGAAGGGAGACCTCCACTGCACCCCGCATGTGTCACAACTAAAACTTGTTGAGCATTTACCGAGTTCCCAGACTGTGTTTCCTTGTTTTTTTTTAAGATTTTATTCATTTATTTGACAGAGATCACAAGGAAGCAGAGAGACAGGCAGAGAAAGAGGAGGAAGCAGGCTCCCTGCTGAGCAGAGAGCCCAGATGCGGGGCTCGATCGAGGACCCTGGGATCATGACCCAAGCCGAAGGCAGAGGCTTTAACCCACTGAGCCACCCAGGCGCCCCTGTGTTTCCTTGTTTTAACGGTTTATTTTTTTATAGATTTTATTTATTTATTTATTTATTTATTTATTTATTTTTAGAGAGAGCGAGAGGGAGAGAGAAGGGGAAGGGAAAGAATCTCAAGCAGATCCACACTGAGCTCAGGGCCCAATGGGGGGCTCGATCCCGCAACCCTGAGAGCACGACCTGAGAAGCCAAGAGTGGCGTGCTTAACCCACTGAGCCACCCAGGCTGCCCCTATTTTAACAGTTTAATTCAGGTATACACTGACATGCCTAAAGCTCGCCCATGTAATTTATTCTTACTTATTTTATTTTTTAAAAGATTTTATTTATTTATTTGACAGAGAGAGAGACACAGCGAGAGAGGGAACAGAAGCAGGGGGAGTGGGAGAGGGAAAAGCAGGCTCCATCCCAGAATCCTGGCATCATGACCTAAGCCGAAGGCAGAGGCTTAACGACTTAGCCACCCCGGCACCCCGAGTTCATGCATTTTAAAACAGGCACTGTTTTAGGCTCTTTACAGATAAGCTTTTTTGGTATATTATATATTAGCTCATTTATATTCATTTAATCTCCACAACAGCCCTCCAAGTCGCATTCTGTTAGGACCTCCATTTTACAGAAGAGGAAACAAGTTCAGAGAGGTTTCCTACTTGCTTAAGTTCACACAGCTGGGGGGAGTGGGGGGTTGGGCAGAGGTGAAATTCAAACCCAGGACTTCCTGACCGCTAAGTCAGGCCTGCCCCCCCACTCCACCCACCGTGGCTCCTCTCTGCTCTCCTAAGCCTCGCTTGCTGAATATGTGAGTGAGCAGCAAAAGTGAAGGGTGTGAATGAATGAATGAACCAATGAATGAATGAATGAATGAATGAAGCCTCTTGAGACAGGTACTCTATGAAGGCCAGGACTTGTCTCTGTGTCATCTGTGGTATCTCTGGGTGCCCAGGATAGGGCCTGGCACACAAAAGACTCTCTGTAAATATTGTTAAATAAATTCAAAATATTTACCATCTCCTCTGGTGAGAGCCGAACTAGAGCCAATGTGAACTCTTCAGTTGCTGGATTGTGGGGAGATCCAGAAGCCTTAGGGAGGGGCTGGGGTGATGGAGGCACTTGGAAGACCCCCGGGGGTAGGGGGAGGTTCATAGGGGCACAGGGAGTCTGTTAAGAAACACTTCAGTATTTTAACAACCCGTACATCCAGACGGGGGCATGCCACTAATATCTGCCTGAGGAATGAATGAAAAGGGGGCAGGTGATGGCCCTCTGTAGCCAGGGGCCAGAGGGATGGGGTAATTCTGAGGGCCTGGGGCCAGAGGGATGGTTTAATTCTGGTTGCGGGGGTGGGTGCAGAGCTGCAGGATACTCTTGGGGCCTTGGCTGTTTCGCCCAGAGAAGGTTTTCAAAAGTTAACAACCTGAACATCCGTACAGTCCACTGTCCATCCAAAGGAGTGAATGCTTGCGAAAGGCTGGAGGGTGCGGGGCTGACCTCAGCCCTTTCCACCGCTTCCTCTGTGTACCTCCAGGCTACGACTTCCCAGCTGTGCTGCGCTGGTTCGCGGAGCGTGTGGACCTCATCATCCTGCTCTTTGATGCGCACAAGCTGGAGATCTCTGATGAGTTCTCCGAGGCCATCGGCGCCCTGCGGGGCCATGAGGACAAGATCCGCGTTGTGCTCAACAAGGCGGACATGGTGGAGACCCAGCAGCTGATGCGCGTCTACGGGGCGCTCATGTGGGCGCTGGGCAAGGTGGTGGGCACGCCCGAGGTGCTGCGCGTCTACATCGGCTCCTTCTGGTCCCAGCCCCTCCTGGTGCCGGACAACCGGCGCCTCTTTGAGCTGGAGGAGCAGGACCTCTTCCGAGACATCCAGGGCTTACCACGTCACGCTGCCCTGCGCAAGCTCAACGACCTGGTGAAGAGGGCCCGGCTGGTGCGGGTGAGCAGCACATGGGGTGTGGTGTGTGTGGTGCGTGTGTGTGTGGAATGTGCAGGCAAGGCTGGAGCATGGGGGCAGGAACTGCCCTTGCCCTGCCTCCCATTGCTTCTACCTCAGGGCCTTTGCACGTACTTTTCCTGCTTCCTGGAAACCACCTCTTCCTTGCCTCCCTCCCACTTGGCTCACTCCCCACCTCCTTCAAGTCTTTGCTCAACAAGCTCCAGAACATTTCCCTGTCTGCCCTCCCTTCTGATGACTGTAAGTCCCTCCCGGCTCCCATCATGTGAGTCTTGCTTTATCCTTTTTGTCTTTCTCCCCCCCCCCCAAAGATTTATTTATTTATTTATTTGACAGACAGAGATCACAAGTAGGCAGAGAGGCAGGCAGAGAGAGAGGGGGAAGCAGGCTCCCCGCTGAGCAGAGAGTCGGATGCGAGGCTCCATCCCAGGACCCCGGGATCATGACCTGAGCCGAAGGCAGAGGCTTTAACCCACTGAGCCACCCAGGCGCCTCTGAGTCTTGCTTTATCCTTGTTGTAGTTTCCTTCATAGCATTCATTGCTGCCTGGCCGGACATTGCCCATTCACTGGGCTTCTGGGTTTACTGCCTGTCTCCACTCGCATGAAAGCGCCACTGAGCCAGACGTTGGGATTTGTTCGCTGCTGTATCCCCAGCACCTGGCACAGAGTTTGTGCTCAGTGAATATGTATTGAATGAATGGCGTTGAACCAACACTCTTCATTTGACAAAACCTCCCCTATGCCCAGCCTGCGTTAGGTGGTATTGAGGACACAGCAGTGACCAAGGAAATTCAGGGGAGGAGACAGACTCATCCCCAGATAGTGATGACCCATCATGGGCCGGGCTGGTACATGGGGAATTGGGGTGGGGGACTTCTTGGAGGAGATGGCATCTGAGCTGCAAAGTGGAGGAAAGGGAGGATGAGGAGGGGAAGGAATTCTAGACCGTGGGACCAACAAGTGTGTGGACCAGAGATGAGAAGGTGGCCAGTTCAAGGAAGAGGGAAATTGTCAGTGTTGAACCCTGTGTAGACAGTGCAAGTAACTGAATCTGAGCTCAGTGAGGTGGGAGTCAGACCACCCAGGGCTGTGGCCTGGAACCTGCCTTTTGTCCTGAGGGTACTGGGGAGCCATGGAAGGGTTCAGATTACAGGAGAGATAGGGTCTCACTCAGGCTGCCTTCTGGTAGAGGAATTTAAGGGCTGTTAGACTGAGGCTAGAGACCAAGGAGGAGCTTGGGGACCGAGGAACAGAGAGGAGCCTGGATCCAGAGCAGGGCTTTGGGAGGGGGAGGAGAGCACTGGTTTGAGAGCGATTTTGGAGGCCAAATGGAACATTTACAGGGGAGGCTGCCAGGGTGGAGGTGGGGCAGGAAACCGGGCAGGCAGGGAGGCCTAGAAGGCTATGGGGGGTGGAGGAGCCTGAGGTGTTGGTTTAAGGAGCAGCAAAGAAGGGGTGAGTCAGGGCCCCTACCCCCACCCCAGGAATCCTCCCTGGGAGGGAGCGGCCCAGCAGGGACAGCTCTGAGCCTCCGAATCCACCTTTCCCTCCTCCCCCACCCAGGCTCTGGACCGTCTCTGTGTCTCTGTCTCTCCGTGTGTGTTTCTCCTCATTTCTACCTCTTTCCCAGCGGCCATCTCTTCCCTCCTATTCCTTCTCTCTTTCGGGCTCTTCCTCTCCCCTTCCCTCAGTCTCTGTCCCTCTCTCCTCGCTCTCTCCTTCTGTCTCTTCCCCTCTTCTTATTTCTCCCTCTCTGTCTTCCTCCGTGTCTCTCTGAGGCCCTACTCTGGTTCGCCCTGGTCCCCCACGGACCCCTGGCCCCTGGCCCCCGGCCCCTCGAGGACGAAGACAGCGGCGGGAGCTGGGGCCCAGGGCCGTGGGACAGAGAGGCGGGGCCGGGCCGGACACCTGGTGCCCCCGCCGGGCAGGAGGCGGCTCCGGAAACCCGGACAAATCCCGGAGTCCGGGACCCGCGCCCCGGCCCAGCCCGCCCTCCCACCTTATCTCTTCCTGGCACCTTCCCCCGCTTCCTCTCTGGAAAAGCCTTCAGCGCCCTCCCGCCTTCCCTCTTCTGGGTCCCGGAGGAGCCGCCTTAGGCCCCGCCCCTCACGTCAATTGGCCCGCGCTCACAGGCCCCGCCCACCATCCTGACCACGCCCCTGCCCCACTGGCCCCGGACCCCTAGGGACCATTCCTTCCCCTCCCTCCCTCGACCCGTCTGTGGCTCTCCAGTGCCCCTCACACAGGGTCCAACTATGACCAAGCCTCCCTATGCCCCTCCGCTGCACCATGTCACCCACCCATTCCCCACGTGTGATTCCGCCACACTTGGTCTGGCCATCGAGCAACAGTTCACACCATTTACCTTCCCAAACACTCAGGACTCTGAGTAGCTACCCCTCAGTGCCTCGGTTTCCCTGTCTGTACGTATAGGGAGTGGATGAGTCACCCGGCGCTGCCCTTTGGTTGAAGTGATAGCTGCGAGAAGGGGCGATTTCACTGTTTTTGCGATACTGGAGGCCAAGATCTTGTGGGTCTGATTCCAAAGAGGCCAAGATGCCCTGAACCTTCTTACCAAGCTTCTCTGAGGCAGCCCCGTGATATTCATTCAACAAACAGTTACCGAGCACTACAACATGCTTCTGCACTCTGTTGAGCCCTGAAGTTACAGCAGGGAACAAATGAGTTAATGCTGGTTTTTTTTTTTTTTTCTTGTAGAATTACTTTTTACTGGGGAAGTGGGTATTAAACAAATGAATCTATAATATCATACAGTATTGTATGTGATAAGGATCAGGAAGGAAAATGAAGCAGAGGAAAGGAAACTGGCAAGGGACTGTTTTAAGGAGGTCAGGGAGGGTCTCCCAGTAGAAACCTGAAGGAGGGAGAGTGATGGTCTGGGGGAGGCCCTACCAGGCAGAGGGAACAGTAAGTGCAAAGGCCCTGAGGCAGAACAGCCTGGAAGGAGGAGCCCAGGGTGGCTGGAGGAGGCAGAGTGGTGGAGTTGGGAGGACATGAGGTTTTAGAACCAGCCAGGGACCGCCAAAATGTTTAGCATTCTAAACCTATGATTCATTGAGAGAACTTTCAAACGAATGTTTTCCATTGAACCTTTAAGACCATCTTATGGTAAAGCAGTTAAGCTGGGTTAAACATGCTCCCTCCCAGTCCTGATTGCCCCCACTGCCTCACAGTGCCTCTTCCCTGGAGGCAGCCCCCATGAGGAGTTTCTTGTGTCTTTTTACAGATATAGTCTATTTTTATTTGGGCATATGCAGTTACTTACTGAGCTTCCTGCTCAAAAATGCGAATGTTCACAATTCTGCCCTTCTTGTTTATTTTTTGATAACTTTGGAGATTGGGGCTCAAAGGTTCCCAAGTTCATTGCTACCCTCCACAAGTATTTCTTGAGTGCTTTCTGTGCATATTTTGCCGGTACTGGGGACAGAGGGAACAGATAAGGTCCCAGCCCTCCTGGAGCTCCCATTCTGATGAAAGGAGACAGAATAAGTAAGCCACGAGATAAGCAAAATAAGGATGGGTCGCAATAAACATCATGGGGGCCAGGGAAGTGACAGTAGAAAATAATTGGATGGCGGTGGTTGGGGCACCTGCTTCTCATAGGATGGCCTCTGTGAGGAAATACTGAGGGAACCAGCTTGGGGAAATCAGAGCAGAGTAGTAGGCAGACAGTGGCATGTGCAAAGGCCCTGTGGCAAGAAAAAGATTAGCATGCTGGTACAAAGATGGCAGGTGAGGAAGCTGACATGGGGCTGCAGGGAAGGGTGAAGGATATGGGATAAAACACTAGGAGCCAAATCCTGGAGGGCAGCAGTTCTCAAAACTTTCAGTCACAGGAGCAAATGACACTCTTGAAAATGATTGAGCACCCCAAAGACTGTATGGGTACATGGGTTGAATCTGTCTACATTGGCCATACCAGAAGTTAAAACTGAAGAAAATGTTTAATATTCATCTAGTATTATCGCTGAACCAACAATAACCATGTAACTATTAGTAAGCAGCAGTTAGTGGATTATAAATGTTATGCATGAGTTATGATAGTTCAACTTATATTAATAAGGATAGTAGATATTAGAAGATCAGGGTTTTTTTTTAAGATTTTATTTATTTATTTGACAGAGAGAAATCACAAGTAGGCAGAGAGCCAGGCAGAGAGAGGAGGAAGCAGGCTCCCTGCTGAGCAGAGAGCCTGATGCGGGGCTCCATCCCAGGACATTGGGATCATGACCTGAGCCGAAAGCAGAGGCTTTAACCCACTGAGCCACCCAGGCGCCCCAGAAGATCAGTTTTTAAATAACCATAAGCCTAGGACATGGGCTAAGTCCCATATATTTTATGAAAATTATCTCCAAATAAACAAACAAACAAACAAAAAATTACAGAGGACAGTGGCCCGGTTTTACATTTTTGCAAGTCCCTTAAATGTCTGGCTCCTGAGAAGACCTCTGCATTTTCACATCTGTTCCTGCACTCAGTCAGTTACAGTATCACGAATCCTGTTGCCTTTAAAAACTCCACTGCCCCCCCACCCAGGGAGGGGGAATGGGAGCACAAAAGACACATAGCACCTTGGTATTGTAATAAAAATAGTTTTGACTATGTGAACCCCTGAAAGAGGTTGGGGAGGGGAGGGAATCCCTGGGGTTCCCCGGGCCACACTTTGAGAATTGCTGCCGTAGGGACTTGTCAGCTATGGTCGGAATTTTGTACTTGGATAAAAAGCAGATGGAGACTTTGGAGCTGTGTCTCATGATCTGGTGTTGTTTCCTAAAAATCAGAAAGACCTCTGCAGCCGCTGCTGCCTGGAGAAGGCATGGTAGGGACAAGAGAAGCCAGAAAACCAGTGGGGGGCCTGCTGTGTCTCCCCAGGCTGGCAGTGCTGCCAGGGCCCATGGGGTTGCTGGCCCCTGAGGTGGGAAGCAGTGAAAACAGATGGGGTCCGGGCCCAGATTTTGCTGGGCGTCAAAAGACGGAGCTGTCCAGGAATGTGGACAAGGCAATCTAGGCAGAGGCTCCAGCTGGTATATAGATGGGGGGTGGGGAGTGGATTGCCTAGGAAAGGAGGGGCCCTTCTGCTCTTGCAGCAGCTTCTCACCTGGAAGGGTCAGAATGCACATTTTCAGGCCCCCTCCGGGCCACGCGGATCAGGAGCTCTGGGTTCGGGGCTCTGGGTTCGGGGCCCCAGGTGATGACACTGTCCTCCCGCAGGTCCACGCATACATCATCAGCTACCTGAAGAAGGAGATGCCTTCCGTGTTTGGAAAGGAGAACAAGAAGAAGCAGCTTATCCTCAAGCTGCCCGTCATCTTTGCCAAGATCCAGCTGGAGCATCACATATCCCCCGGCGACTTTCCGGACTGTCAGAAGATGCAGGTGGGAGGTTGTCCCCAGGAGCGGGGTTTGGAGGGGCATGGGGGGCGTCGGGGGAGGCGGAAGGGGTCAGCTTCTGTGGGCTTCAGGGTGGGGCCTTGAGAACAGAAGGGATGCAGGGCAGGTTCTGGAAAGCACCTCCTGCAAATGGTTCCCTGAGGGCACGGTTTTGTGAGTTAGGACAAGGAAATGAAGACAAAACCCCAGGGAACCTTGGCTTCAATAGGATGGAAGTTTGTTTCTCTCCATAAAGTCCTAGAAGGTGGTCTGGTTTGGTGCTTTCCAGAGCCAGGGACAGCGTCCCCTTTTCTCTCCGTTCTCCTCCCATCCCTGGCCTCCTGTTCCAAGATCCCTACATGGTACAGAATGGCTCCCAAACTCCAGCCATTCTGTATGCCTCCCAGCCAGCAAGGAGGGATGAGGGAGAAGGGGCGGAAAGCTCCTGGTCCAGTCTCTCTAAGGACACTTTCTAGGATGGTGCTGTCCAATAGTACTTTCTGCCATGATGGAAATGTTCTGTACTCTGACTTCCAGTTTGGTAGCCGCTAGCCCCATTAGGTTTTATTTAGTTTTAGCTCAGTTAAATTTAAATAACCACATGTAGCTCCTCTACTGGAAAGGACAATTCTAGAGACCTGTGTGTGGCACCAAGCTGGGGGTCTAGATCAAGTTTCTCAGCCTCAGCACTACTGATATTTGGGGTCAGAGCGTTTGTGGTCTGGGGTGTCCTGGGCATTGCGGGATGTTCATATCCTCCTGGCTTCTACGTGCTAGTAGCGTGCCCCAGATGTGACAATCAAAAATGTCTCTAGATCTTGCCAAGCATCCACTGGGGAAGGGCAACATCTCCTGTCGTTGGGAAGCACGGGGCTAGATAAACAGCAGCTAATACGATTACACTGACAGTTCTGGAACGCTTTATCCAGATGAATTCATTTAGCCTTTCCTACCCCCCAAGGGAGGGGAGCGCTAATGTTATTGAGCCGTTTCACACATGTGGAAACCGAGGCCCAAAGAGGTGAAGTCACTTGCCTGAGGACACACAGCTCCTAGGTGGCAGAACTGGGTTGGGACCTGGGCAGGCAGGCCCTGGAGTCCAGACCCCCGCCAACCTCTACCCCTTTGTGTCCAGATCAGCCGGCTTCTCTGCCTTGGTGCTGGAAATCAGTGCTGTCCATGAAACGGATTGGTCTGTGCTGTGAGTCTCCTGGTGCAGGCGACTCAGAGGGGCTGCGGGACAGAAGCAGCACGACTACAGATCCAGCCGCATGGCTGCTCTAGAAGAAGTCATCTTCTGTGGGCAGGGTGTCCCCCAAGTTCCTGACAATCTGGCCATCCCAGGCTAAACCTCCAAAATTGGCAGCAAGCCACGCTCCCCCGTTTCTGTGAAATGGGGTGACGGAACTAACGGCAGGAATGGAATTTTCTCGATTTGCACCAGGGTGGGGGTGCCGGCCAGCTGCAGCCTGGGGTGCCACAGAGGCTGGCTAGAGCCAGGGCTGTGCTCAGGAAAGGCTGGGACTGATATCGGAATATTGAAATCCTTCTCTACCAGCTGGCAAGTCATCAGAGGGCCCCCCGTCCAGTAATTCTGGGGGCATGCCTGGCACAGGGGGAGGGCCCCCAGGACCCCGCTGCCCCAGTCTCTTCTGAGCGGTGGGTGTCCGACTGGGACAGGCGGGTTGTATGGGTTCGCACCTCTCCGTCAACACCTGCCGCCCAAGAATTCCGCTGCCCCCTGACTTCTCAGGGCTCCTCTCTCCTCCCCCCTCCCCCGCAACAGGAGATGCTGATGGCTCACGACTTCACCAAGTTCCACTCGCTGAAGCCGAAGCTGCTGGAAGCCCTGGACGAGATGCTGACCCACGACATCGCCAAGCTCATGCCGCTGCTGCGGCAGGAAGAGCTGGAGAGCACCGAGGTGGGGGTGCAGGGCGGCGCCTTCGAGGGCACTCACATGGGCCCATTCGTGGAGCGGGGGCCTGATGAGGCCCTGGAGGACGGCGAGGAGGGCTCGGACGACGAGGCCGAGTGGGTAGTGACCAAGGACAAGTCCAAGTACGATGAGATCTTCTACAACCTGGCGCCGGCCGATGGCAAGCTGAGCGGCACCAAGGCCAAGACCTGGATGGTGGGCACCAAGCTCCCCAACTCGGTGCTGGGCCGCATCTGGAAGCTGAGCGACGTCGACCGGGATGGCATGCTGGATGACGAGGAGTTTGCTCTAGCCAGCCACCTCATCGAGGCCAAGCTTGAGGGCCACGGGCTGCCCGCCAACCTGCCCCGCCGCCTCGTGCCGCCCTCTAAGCGGCGCCACAAGGGCTCTGCGGAATGAGCCAGCAGCCCTCCCTCCCTCCCTCCTGCCCTGCTGTGGCCCCGAGCGCCAGCCGGCTGCACGCACACCCCCACCCCAGCCTGCACGCTTGCCACCTGCCCACCTTCTCAGTTGTACAGCTGGGCCTCTCTCCACTCCCCTCCGCCAGACCATGGGGACCAGGGGAGGGGCAAGGCTTCTCTGCCTGGCCCATGCCCCCTACCCTCACGTACACTTAGGCACATCATGGGGACATTAACACACGCGCACGCGCGTGCACACCCACACACAGAGGCGTCGATTCAATCATTGTTCATTCAAGTATTTATTGAGCACGTACTACGTTTGGATGGGCAGGGATTGTTCTGGGGCCCGGGCCTTACAGCAGACAGCAACCCAGACACATGCATCTGCCCTCAGGGGGCTGACATCCTCAGGAGAGAGCACCCACACCGTCACACAAATGCACACAGACACACACCCGGCCCTAACCAGTCTGAGCCCCAATTCTGGACAGAACCCCTTGCCTCTCCCCATAGTTCAGTGGCCATCCGGTTGCAATAACCAAAGACCCTCTTCCTCACTTCTTGCCCATCCAGCCCACAACTCCACCCTGTTCTCAGGCCTTGGGACCTGGGAGCTCAGAGGGGAGACATTACTTCCTCAAAGGGACCCCTCTTCAGCTCCTCTGCCCACTTCTGGGCACATCCCTTTCTTTAATAAGGATTCTCAGCAAACAGAAAAGCCCCTTGGAGCTTTGCTTCACCCAGACTGGGTGCCCACTTTGAGGTATTTTTGGCCTCCGCCCACCACCCTGGTTTGAAAACCCAGCCTGGAGGTCCCCTCCCCCAGGCTCCCCACCGTTGGTGGCCTGAATTGTAGACTGAGGCACAGCTCCTCTGCCAACAGCCCCTATTTAAGTAGAGCCCCTACCAGAGATAAAGGCGCCTGGGCTTTATTTTAGTCCCCTTTATGGGGATGTGTTGGGGGGAGGGGCTCTTGGTGCTATAGCCCTCCCCTCTCCTCCCTAAAGGGACCCCTCCCGTCCTGCCCTCCACCCTTTGGTGCCTTCACCATATACTAGTGCTTGGGGACCCCATGGGAAAGATGGGGAAGGGTGACATAGGTGGGGATGATGCCCCCCCACGATGCTCTCGGGGATTCCCACACCCATCAGCATGCACCACCCCCCACCCCCGCCCTGCTCCGACCCCATGCCTAGGAGGGGCCTGTGAACCGAACAGCAAACAGCGTTCCCACAGAGCAAATAAAGCCAAGGCTTCTTTCCACGTGGAAGTCACGCTGTCTGGGGGGGGGGGGGGATCGCTCTCTCCCTGACTACCCCGGAAGGAGAGCCCCGGGCAGGGCTTGAGTTTGGTTGGGGGGGGGTCTCCCCTCCAAGGTCCCAGAAGCGGGGCGGGGGGTTGGAGGCCATGACTCAATGCTGCAGAGTCTGATGACTCAGGCCTGGGCTGGGGGCCAGACCGACATATTTTCCGAAGAAAAGTTACTCTGGGGCCCTCCCTCCGGGACAGCCCTCTCTCTCGCCTCCCGCCGCGGGGGCCTGGGAACCAAGCCCTGGGGCGTGGGGTTGTGATCGCGCGGGCTCGGGCACATCGTGCCTCCGCCAACACCCCCCCGCCCCCGCCCGGCCCGCCAGCGTGCGCCACCTGGGACGCCACCCCTGACACGTAACACCGAAGACAAGCTGGCTCCTGGAGGAGAGGTGACGCTGTCCACAGGGACGACCATGTGTGCGCACGCGCTCTCTCCCGGGGGCTTCGGCCTGCGGACCCCGCGGGCTGAGCCCCGGACCCACGCCCCGACCACACCCACCGCGGCCGGGGCACGCTGACCTCGCGCTCCTGCCGCCCACGCGAGCTCTCCAGCTTTCGCGGCTCCCAACGCCCCCTGGCGGGCACTCGGAAGCTGCACGGACTTCGCGCTGAATCCCAGGTTTTAGTCCCGGCTCGGGGGCTCCAGGGCGGGTCGCAAAGATCCCGTTGTGCGATCCCCGGCGTGGCCCCCTCCCTCTCTGGGCTTCCTGGATCCCTATGAATGGTTGCCAGCGCCCAAGGGCCTCCAAGCTTCCTTCCTTATTTGTAAACAGCAAGGATTAGTTGATTCTAAGATGAAACTTCAGGGGGCCAGCCAGTAACAATAGCTAACATTTGGATACCAGGCACATTTTTTTTTCTTTTTAAGACAATTATTTATTTGAGAGAGAAAAAGAGAGAGAAAGCACAGAGCGAGAGGGAGCGGGAGAGCCCAACTTGGGGCTTGAACCCAGGACCCCGAAATCATGACCGCAGTGAAGGCAGACCCTTAACCGACTGAGCTACTCAGGCACCCCACCCACCCAAGTACAATCTTACACTGTTGTGGGTTTATTATTTCGTTTCCTCTCCTGAAAGACTTACAAGGCTGATGTACCGTTATTGTCCCTATTTCACAGACGGGGAAAGTGAGGCACAGCTATGCACCTTGTCCAGGATTTATGATTCCCAGCCTGCACTGGCAACCCTGTATGTTTCTAACACTCTTTGCATAGGAGATTCTGTGCTCCCAACTCGGCACTTGGAGAGCTCCTAGATTTCCAAGATTCTAGGATCAGAACACTAAAAACACAAGCGTTCTGAGACTGGAGCGTGTCTTTCGCCGAATCCGCCACGGACGGTTCTGATTTTCCTTTTTAAGACAACTGGATTAAAAATAATAAATAGTAAGTTAAAAACTAAAAATATACGCAGATTTTAAAAGTTTTCCTAGGCGGTCGCAGAGGTGTTTGCTCAGGGCCGGAGCCGCCAACCCACGACCCGAGGCCCACGGGAATTTGCATAAGAGGGAGGAGACATTTACCCTTTATCCCCGCCCCTTGGCAGCTCCACTCACTTTACCCAGATTGCGGTTACCGGAAGTAGGTCACGGGAGGGGGCGGGAGATCTGCGCGCGCAAGCCAGAAACGGGCTTTGGGGCGCCGGCGACCGAATGCTTCCTTTGCCAAGATGGCGCCGGGAGGCAGTGGCCGTGGCAGCACGCCGTGCTTGAAAAGCGAGGCCGATTCTGGCTTCCTGGGCTTCCGTCCCACTTCGGTGGACCCGGCGCTGAGGCGGCGTCGGCGAGGCCCAAGAAACAGGAAACGAGGCTGGCGACGGCTCGCCCAGGAGCCGCTGGGGCTGGAAGTTGACCAGTTCCTGGAGGACGTGCGGCTGCAGGAGCGCACGAGCGGGTGCGTGGGGCGGGACTTCCGGGAGCTGGGTCACGTTCGGCCAGGCGGGATACGAGGCCAAGCGTGCTTGGGGGGTACATCCGGGGTGCTGCGCGTGTCTGTATCGTGTCTCTGCCCTCTGAGGTGAGGTTGAGGGTCTTGGTTGGGTTACCAGATACAGGACCCCCAGTGTTAAATTATAATTCAGGCAAGTGACTAGTAATTGTAGCCTAAGTGCGTCCCGTGCACCCACCTTTGTGTAATGCTGAGAATGAAATATTACGATATTTTAAGCGCTGTGATCTGTTAAGTACTGAGTTCTGTGATTTTAAGGGAGAGGCCTCAGTCTGGTGGAATCCTATGGCGGGAAGAAGGTGCCTGAATGTGCATAGTACTAGAGGAAAGCCGGGCCCCCTGAGAGGTTAAGCCTCCCTCCCTAGCAACTGGTAGCCTCCCCATCTCTGGCTGACATTCTCCTTCCTGTCTCCCAGTGGCTTGATATCAGAGGCCCCGGATGAGAAACTCTTCTTCGTGGACACCGGCTCCAAGAAAAAGGGTGAGGAACAGCTTTCGGTGGTGCCCGCTCGGTCCTTCTGTATAGTCCATCTTAGTCGCTATGATTGACAGGGCTTGGGTGGCAGGCATCCGCCTGGAAAGGTCTTTACTATAAACAAGAGGATCTGAAATGAAAGACTAACAAGTCAGATTTTTATTTTGGGGTATCCGAGCTCTCAGTCTTCAATCTGGCAATTCTCATCGAGTCTCCATCTGGTGCACGGAAGCCAGCAGGGGTCTGCCTGTGAGTAGATCAGACGTAAATGAGCAGCCCTCTCATTAACTTGCAGAAAAGCTGGAAGGAATGAGACCTGTTTTAGTAAGACATGCTTGAGTATGAATAAGATCTAGTTTAACGAGTAGGTAAGGAGCTGGTCTTAATTTGGTTTATTTGCCGAAAGGCGGGGCAGGGGCACTGCTGAAACAGTGCAGGAGAGGTGAGTTATGGATGGTTTGAGTGAATAGTAGGTTTTCCAAGGGTAAGTAGAACAGACCAAAAATAGACAATCGCTTTAACCAGGAGCTAGAAAACAAGCTAAGGGTCTTTAATGAGCAAATGGCAAGCTCTTTAACAGCAGGGTGCCCTTAGGGAGCAAGTGTGGGTTCAGTCCAGGGATCGGTTCCAATGAACATGAGAGGGTTTGTTTCCGTGAGCAGAAAAGGACCTGCTTTGAGGTGTGGGAGACTAAGCTAGCGAGTGAGAGGTGATGATTGAAGAGGTCACCTTTCACAGGAGGGAGCCGATGGGCATGTGAACAGCAAGGGGAAGGCAGGACCTGCCCCAGGGACCAGGTAGGGAAATCCCGAAGGCCTGCTTTGGCGAGTATGAAGTCTCTTTGGGAACAGAGGAGAAGCAGTTGATAGATTCTGGTTTTGGCAAAAAAGAAAGAGGCACTGTTCGTGGCCTGTTAGTCTGGCCGTGGCTTATGGGCTCCATTCCGGTGCCATAGCAGCTCCAGGGACACGTGACTGACCGACTCGTGGCTCTCAGTTTCAGGTCCTGGGGACACAGGGAGGAAAAAGAAAGGTAATAGTGACTGCGGGCTTTCCCAGGTGATCACGGTGCCTCATGCTGTTGCAGTCATGACCTTTCCAGACAACCCCGTGAGTTAGGCGTATAAGGTTCCCATTTGGAAGCACAGAGGAGTGAAGTCTTTAGGACGTAGCCTAGGAAACGGAAGGACGTGGGTTCTGTCCTAGCGTGTTTGGTCCTGGAGTTTGCTTTTCACTGTCAGGTGAGAGAAGGTGGAAAAGCATCGTGTTGAGAAGCAGCCATTTTGGGTCCCGAGTTCAGCTCCCTGGGCCTCAGTGTTCCTTGGTCACCTTCTTTCTCGTTAGCATTCCTGGTTTTCCTGCCTTGTCTGGAGGCCCTTAGAGGACAGGGCTGTGGGTTTGACCCTCTCTCTGTTCCAAGCACAGGGCTGTTTCCAGGTGGCCCAGTAAATGGGTGTAGTGGGGGGGCTGGGCAGAGCTTGGACACTCTGGGCACTTCTTTCCCCAGGTAGAAGCCTGGGGCCAGCCTGGGGCCTCCTCGTCTGCCCTGGGATGCGGGTCTGATGGTTGCTGTGGGGCTGAAATGCCGTGGGTGGGGAGTTGCTCTTGGGAAGTGAGGAAGCCCGAGCCCTCGACTGCTCTCCTTTCTCCCAGCCCCAGAGTTGAAGAAGAGGACCAAAAGCCAGAAAAGATCACTTCTTCTCAAGAAACCTCTTCGTGTTGACCTCATCCTAGAGAACACATCCAAGGTTCCTGCCCCCAAAGAGTGAGTGTCTCCCTCCGCCCCCCGCCCCTGACCCGTCTTTCCTGCTGGGCTCTGGCTTCTTGTCCTGTGCAACAGCCGCCACTTACTTCCGGGGGGAGGGGGTCAGGTCAGGTGAGCGTCACTTGGAGGAGAGGGATGGGATCCGACAGGGCCTTTGCGGGTGGGTTGGAGGAAATGAGGTGGGGGCCGGGGCCTCGGCCCAGCCAGGAGCTCTGGGGATGGAGAGGAGGGATGGCTGGGAGCCATCGGGAGGCCCAGCAGGCTGGCTTAGTGACAGCTGTGAAGGAGGGGAGGTTGGATGAGTGACGGGGTAGACTCCTGAGATGGGGGTATGGGAGGAGCGGCTGTGGGGACCAACTGAGGTCAGTTTTGAAATGATGTGTGAGGTTCCTGGGAGACCTGCAGAGGCCCCCACGTTGTTGGCTCTCGGGTCAGGGGAGAGGCCCGAGCTGGAGATAGACCTGGCTGGGTGGGAGAGGCAGGAGGAGTGCAGAGGAGGTGCACCTTGTACGGGGTGCTTGGGAGAGGAGCTGCTGGGTAGTGGGGGTGCAGAGCCCGAGTGGGAGGAGCTGGGCCCTTTCTTAGGCCTCTGCTTTATCCATCTGTGCTACTTCTCCTCCACCCAGCGTCCTCGCTCACCAGGTCCCCAATGCCAGGAAGCTCAAACGGAAGGAGCAGCTATGGGAGAAGCTGGCCAAGCAGGGCGAGCTGCCCCGGGAGGTGCGCAGGGCACAGGCCCGGCTTCTCAACCCTCCCGCTACCAAAGCCAAGCCCGGGCCCCAAGACACCGTCGAGCGGCCTTTCTATGATCTCTGGGCCAAAGACAGTGAGTGCCCCTGCTGTTACTTGTGGGTGGGGACAAGGCTGCCATGCACAGTTTTACAGGTTGTGTGCTGCACAAGAGCACAGGGTCAGAGGGAGGTATTGGCAGGCAATTCGATGATCCTCCACAGAGTTCAGTGTCTTGGGCTTCCCTTTCCTGAGGGCTGCCCCCTGCCCCTTGGCTTTCTTCTGCTTTGGGACCTGTCCATATGCTCTTTGGCCTGGCGTTCAAAACCCTTTGGGGTCTGAGAGTCCGTCCTTCCCTTGTCCATGTTTTGGTGCTA
This sequence comes from Mustela putorius furo, assembly GCF_011764305.1. Lineage (NCBI taxonomy): Eukaryota > Metazoa > Chordata > Mammalia > Carnivora > Mustelidae > Mustela > Mustela putorius. The sequence continues at coordinate 12,004,224 of NW_025421310.1, read as the reverse complement.
TCTTTATTGGGTGGAGGGGTGGGAGGGAGCCCTTTAGGCCACACTGGCAAGCCCCCAGCAGCCACCCTATAATGCCTCCACAGACCCTCTGGAGCGGCCCCTGGCTGGCCAGGATGCCTTTTTCTTGGAGCAGACCAAGAAGAAAGGGGTGAAGGTGAGACTGTGGCACAGAGGGTCCTTGGCGACCAGTCCTTGGCTGGGGTGGTGGGCGCTGCACTAGGGCCCTAGAACCTCGGTCTCAGCCGGGGGCCAAGACCGTGCGTGCAGGAGCCAGGCCTTGAGCTGGTGCCTCCAGAGGAGAGGGCCACGTGCTGGCGGTCGGTGGGGTGCTTTGGGGGATGAGCAAAGCTTCCCTGAGAAGGGGCCTGTGCCGACAGGGCCTCCGGGCAGGGAACGAGGGAGTACAAGGGCGGGGCTGAGTAACAGCTCAGAGGAGGCTGGCCTGGTGGGAAGGAGCTTGGGTTTTGGAGTTTTCCTGTTAGTGATTTTGCATAGAAGAGTGGGGTCCTGGTGGCAGCTCTGAGGAGGCGGGATCGTGGTGGGTGGACGTGCCAGGATCGGGGAGGGGGGACCCAAGACGACGCCCTGGGGCAGAAGCACTGCGACAGGTGGGCAGTTGGGTGTGGGGAGTGGGTGGAGGCCGGAGGCTTCTGGGGTTACTCCCAGGCTTCTGGGCGAAGGCCAGAGGGACGTCCACCACCATCCCCCATCCCTGCCGTGGTCTTGTTGAGGCACAGGTCTTGATCGGATTCAGATTTGGGCCTGGTAGACCCGGGTTTCTGCATTTGTCACAAGCTCCCGGCAGGGGCCGGGCCACACCAGGGGCTTCTGCCAGCCCTCTGTCCACTGTCCTGTGCTCTGAATGACAGAGACCATCTCCCATCCTCTGCCAAGGCTGCTGCAGATGTCAGGATGACAGACTGAGGACTAGAGTCAAGGTGCCCTGTACCCATGTTTTTACCAGTGGTGCCCACCACAGGGGTCATGGGGACTTTTCTCAGGAAAGGCAGGCAGGGCCCCCCCACCCCCCGCAGGGAGCTTTCTCGTCCTGGGGCTGTGGCTCCCTTGGGTAGTGCGGCAGCTGGGTAGCAGGTGTCCGTTGTCTTAGACGCCGGACCCACCGGCACCTCCCAGTTGGAAGGTTCGTGGGCGCTGCGGAGGCCTCTGCCACCTTCCCTGCCTGGAGAACCGGCCTCAGCGCATGCACGTTCTCGAGTTGCGGGGCTGCCAGCCTTCATAAGTCCTGTCCTCCTCCAGCGGCCGCCGCGTCTGCACACCAAGCCTTCCCAGGTCCCTGCCGTGGAGGTGACACCGGCTGGAGCCTCCTACAACCCGTCCTTCGAGGACCACCAGGTATGTAGCCGCTCCTCAGCTGTGGCCTGGCCACCTGGTTGGCTTGGCCTCCCTGGGCTCCTGTGTCTGCCCGCTGCTGGGGAGTCGACAGTGACTGAGGCGACCCCCCCATTTCCCCTCCTGGGGCCCATGGTCCAGCAGGGGAGACAGACAGTGATGACCCAGAGGGCTGGGATGAGGGAACCCAGAGGAGTCGCCAGGCCCAGCCTTGGGGGTCAGGGAGGGCTTCCTGGAGGAAGGGGATATCAGAGCTTAGACCAGAGGTCTGAGGAGGAGTTTGCTGTGGGGAGCAAGGGGAATGGGTGTTCTCAGGCGTGTACCAGAGACCGTGTGTACAAAGGCCTGGGGGTGTATGAGACCACGCCATGCCACTTTTCGGGAAGTCCACGGGCTTAGATGCAAAAGGCCTCAAAGAAATGGTAGTAGTCTGAGCCGGTGAGATTTTTCTAAGGTCTAGGCTAGGTCACCAGCGGACACCTGGCTGTGAGAGTCACTGTATGTCCGTGGTGTCCGTTGAGCGCGGGTATCGTGAACAGTGGGGACACTCTTTGGCCTCGGGGAGCACAGGTTCCCAGAGACAGATCGAGATTGTGGAGCAGACGGGGGACGCTTGAGCGAGTGCCCTTCCACCTCGTTCATGACGAATGGGCCCCTTAGCTGACCCGGAACAGAGCGAGCAGTTTTCTGCGCCTGATGCACGGTGTGGGCGAAGCCAGCGCCCGCCACCGAGCGGGAAGAGGAGGAGGCCGGTCACAGGCGGAGGCCGTCGCCGTCCCCCACAGGCTGGCTTGGCTGTGGGGGGAGAACATGGGAAGATTGGTCCGTGTCTCTTGTTCTTCTTTGAACTGTGTCAGAGAGAGTGCTCCCACGCCTTAGGACTCGCCCACTCACTGCGTGGAATGTAATAGTTTTTAGCATCTCTGCAGAGTTGTGTGGCCTGAGTGGCCCTCACCAGTATGTTAGAATGTTTTTATCCCCTCAAAAGAAACTTGGCGCCCATCAGCCATCACCACCCCCCGCCCCATCTTCCCTCAGCGGCCCCCTCTGTCGTTCCTGTCTTTTTACATGTTTGCCTGTTCTGCGTTTTGCATGAACAAAACTACCGAGTGCAGAGATCAGGGATCAGGCCATCCTCTAAGAGAACTGGCGGAGCAGACGGGCGCGGGAGGAGGGCGCACCCCCTGACAGCGCGGGGGTGGGGTGGGGTGGAGGAAGGCCTGGGGCACAGTGGTGGGAGGCTGGGTTTGTCTGTAAGTCCCTGGGTCCTCAGCCCTGACCCCTTCCCCTCCCACTCCCAGACCCTGCTGCGGGCGGCCCACGAGGTCGAACTGCAGCGGCAGAAGGAGGCGGAGAAGCTGGAAAGGCGGCTGGCGCTGCCCGCCTCGGAGCAGCCTGCCACCCAGGTGAGCCCACACCTGCCCGCCCCGCCCTGCCCCTGCCTGCCCTCCGCCCCCCACCCTGCCCCTGACACACCGCTACCCCCGCCCCAGGAGTCTGCGTTCCAGGAGCTGTGTCAGGGGCTGCTGGAGGAGTCAGACGGGGAGGGGGAGCCAGGCGAGGGCCAGGACACGGGGCCCGAGGCTGGAGGGGAGCCGGCTGAAGGAGTGGAGGCCTCCCCAGCACCCATGCGGCTGGCTGCAGCGGAGAAGAAGACCGAGCAACAGCGGCGGCGGGAGAAGGCTGCACGGAAGATGGTGAGCACTGTGGGCTCTAGCCTGCTGCTTCTCTGGCAGCGTGTGGGCTCAGGATGTGACAGGGCATGTTCTAGATCGAGTCTCTGCTGCCCTGATGCTTATATTGGGGGTGTGGGATTTGCAGACCACCAGTGGGTAAGGAAGGTGGTTTCGGGAAACTGCTGGGAAGTCAGGGGAGGTGGCATTGGAGGGGTCTCAGCAGGGGGGAGGTCTCCCAGGGGATGGTGCTCGGCCGGGCCCCTGACTCCACCCGGCCCTGCTGCAGCGGGTACAGCAGGCCGAGGTGCGGGCAGCCCGGCTCCGGCACCAGGAGCTCTTCAGGCTACGTGGGATCAAGGCCCAGGTGGCGCGGCGGCTGGCGGAGCTGGCGCGGAGGCGGGAGCGGCGGCAGGCACAGCGGCTGGCCGAGGCGGACAGACCCCGCAGGCTGGGGCGGCTCAAGTGAGGCTTGGCTTGGGGTGGGGAGCAGGGATCTGGGGTCCCAGTTTCCTCCTGGCCTCCTCCTAGAAGATCATCTCCCCACAGAGCCCCCTGTTCTGGAAGTCCTGCTGCCCTGGGTGAGGCCAACCCCCTGAACACCCCTGCCCATTTTCTCTAGATACCAGGCCCCCGACATCGACGTGCAGCTCAGCTCGGAGCTGTCTGACTCGCTCAGGACCCTGAAGGTATTTGCCCGCCTGGGGTGTTGTGCTGTAGGGGAGACCCCCGTGCCCAGTGATGATACCCATCCTTGCTCCCCGTGCCCGCAGGGGCTATGGGCGACATCACGGCTGCCCCCGGGTTGGGCCGGTTGGGCTGACGCCTGGGGGCTGAGGGCACGGGGTCTTCGGGGCTGAGGGGCCCGCTTGTATGACTGGAGCCTACGGCCTGTGGAAGGCCCTCCCAGCCGGGTCCCAAAGCAGCCACTGGGGTCCTGGCCCCACCTTTCTCCCCTTCAGTGCTGGGCAGGTCTCCTTAAAGCTCAGCACGGTCTTGTCCTGCACGCACTTAGAACCTGCTCAGTGGCCCTGGGTGCCTCGCCACGGCCACAGGCCCTGCGGTTTGGGCCTAGCTCAGAGCTGCAGCCAACTCTAATTCATCCAGGGGCTGCGCGCCCTGTTGGTCTGAACCCTGCCCATGCTGCTGCTGCCCCATGCCTGGCATGCTCTCTGCCTCTTCAGCCTCCATCCCGCTGGTGCTGCGGACCTAGCCCAGGAGTCCCTCCACATCACACCACCAGCCCAGGGTCAGGATGGGCCCCCCCAACTAAGGCCTCCCTCTCTGTGTCCCGCAGCCGGAAGGCAACATTCTCCGCGACCGTTTCAAGAGCTTCCAGAAGAGAAACATGATCGAGCCCCGGGAGAGAGCCAAGTGAGGGTCCCCGGGGCTGCTGCGGGGAGTGAGGGCTTTGGGAAACCTCCCGCCCCTGCACTTGGTAGACTTGCTGGCCACTGACCGCTCCGCTCCCTCCTGCAGGTTCAAGCGCAAGTACAAAGTGAAGCTTGTGGAGAAGCGCGCGTTCCGCGAGATCCAGTGAGTGGCGCCCCCTTCCCTGCCTGGCTGACGGGGCTCCGGGCAGTGGCAGGAGCCCCTCTAAGCTGCCCAAGGAGAAGGAGCCCCTGTCTGCTCCTCCTTCCTGGTGGGATCCCTGGTCCTACTTGGGAGGGGACACTGCACTAGATGCCTTTGAACCCAGAGTCCGGGCGGGGGAGGATCCCTAGAGGGAAATGGAAGGGTCCAAACCCGAGTTGGCCGGTGTCAAGGGGATGAGGTCGTGGGGCTCTTCCTCCGCCCCCGCACCCTCAGCCCTCTCTCCTCTGTCCCCAGGTTGTAGCCACCACGGATGCCGGAGCCCCTACCCCACAATAAATCACTGCTGGCTGACCCCTCGGGCTCACGTGTGACTTGTCCCCCTCCTGGGGGCAGCGTCTCTCTCTGTCCCTCCCTAGCACTTTGGGGGTGCCGGTACCAGAACATTCATCTCCACCAAAGCCTGGCGCAGCAAGATGTTTGGGGAAGGGAGCAGAGGAGATGGGGCTCGCCGGCTGGTGGGGAGCCAAGAAGGGAGAGTGGGGATCACAGCTGGGTGTGAGGGAAATGGCCCACGTCTCTGCCCAGGTGACTGAGAGGCAGGTCTCGGTTGCCATCCTGCTGCACAGGCGATGGGCAGTTCTAATGGTCGCCGAGCACCTGCTGTCCTTTTTTTAAAGATTTTATTTATTCATTAGAGAGAGAGTAAGCACAGGCAGGGGGAGAAGCAGGCTGTCTGCTAAGCAAGGAGCCCCATGTGGGACTCAATCTCAGGACCCCGGGGTCATGACCTGAGCCAAAGACAAACGCTTCAGCTTCAGACCAGGTGCCCCAAACCTACAGTACTTTCAAGCGGATGGATTCCCCCTGCAGGAGGTGGCCAGTCCTCTCTGTCCGAAAGGTGATGGACCTGAGGCACATCAGAAGGGACTGATCCCTCCTCCCCACACCAATTTAAAAAGGATTTTTTTTTTAAAGATTTTATTTATTTATTTGACAGAGGGACAGAGATCACAAGTATGCAGAGAGGCAGGCAGAGAGAGACAGGAGGAAGCAGGCTCCCCGCTGAGCAGAGAGCCCGATGTGGGGCTCGATCCCAGGACCCTGAGATCATGACCTGAGCCAAAGACAGAGGCTCAACCCACTGGGCCACCCAGGCGCCCCTAAAAAGGAGTTTTTTGAAAAACCTTTTTTCTCCAGGTAACAAAGGCCCACATTCCTGCTGTGTCATTGACCCCGTGCACGGAGGTACCGCAGCACCGTGTGTTGCTCAGAGCCTTTGTGTTCCAGTCCAGCCCGTCCCTCTTCTGCGGAAGTAACTGTCACCGCAGTTCAGGCTGAACGATTCTGGTATGTCCCATGTGTGAGTTCATTGAACTCTATACGTGTACATGGAAACATCGAACAAATGGCTTTTTAATCTTTCTATGTTTTGGAAATGATCACACTGTAAGTGGGTCTGTATTCGGCTTTTTTCAGTGTGTCTGGGAGAACTTGTGTGTGTGTGCAGGGCGCTCCTTTATTTTACTTCCTTCCAGCTGCTTAGAACTGGAGAGTGTGAGTGTGTGACTCACATGACTCTGGCTCCCACTGGCCCATCTAAGGAAACGGGAAGGAGGGTCGTCCTGGGCTGCGCCACATGTATCCGGAGGATGGGAACCTGGGAGTGATGTCTGGGCTGTGAGGGCGAGTACATGGCAGAGCTTATTGATAGATTCCGTGAAATCCTCTCCCGGTACGACGGGCTGGTTTTTACCCGCCAGCAACACAGCAGCCCACTTGTTTGCTTGGAGCTCTCCGACTGTAGGATCTCCCGGTTCTCATTTTACCCCATCTGGTGGTCCTTGAGGTTGAGTCTATGTGTCCGTATCACTCACTGGCGCACTCTGCTGGCGTCAACCTTCGGACCATTTTCCTCCTAGATTGTCCTCTCCTTGTTGACTTGGAGGAGCTCTGTTTGTTACAGCTCTTGAAGTCCGTCCTGCACGTTCCAGACGTTTCCCCCAGGGCGTTGCCATTTTACTTTGTGTCCAGTATCCCCTGTCAGAAAACAGTGTCGTGTTCTGTTAGCCTTTCCCTCTTTTTTGTTGTGGCCCTTGGAGACGTTTCACGGGGACACAGTGTCTATAAAAGTCGAGCAAGCAGTTTATGAAAGAAGTGGGTGGAAGGGAGAGACCAAACTCAGGGCCCCCACCTCCCCACTTCCTCTCGCATCCTGGGGAACATCACGGCTTCAAGGAGCGGCTCCTGTTCCGCCCGCATCCCCTTGTGAAAATAAGGAATGTAGTGCAGACAGGAGAGTGGCTGTCCGCGTGCCTGGCTGGGGAGGGCGCGGGGGACCGTCCACTGCGGTGAGCAGGAGAGCCACTCCGTGAAGGGAGCCGTAAGCCTTAGCCTCTGACCCCGAAATCCCAGAAACCCATTCGAGAGAGGAAACTCTTAATGGCCAGAGCCAGCCACCAGCTCCTGTGTCAAATAGGGGGGACTTGGGGGTGGGCTAGTCATCGCCGTTCAAGGTCACGCCCCGCAGCCCGGACTCTAGGCAGAGCCCTCCGGAAGCTCGTGCCGCTCCATCACCTGGGGAAATGCGTCTGTTCCCCTGCGGACGGAACACGGGTCTGTGGCAAAGATACATGGGGGCGGTTTTCTGCACGTAAATTACACTCCGCATCTGAATTTTACATCAAAGGCAGAAAAAACGCTGAACTCTGAGCTCCTGAAGATTTGCAAGCTGAAGGCCACACTCAGGTCTGGAACTTCCTTTGAAACACATAGAACAATAGGGGGGTTAAGTGGACAGACGCCTGGATGCCTCATAAAACAAAGACAGTGACATGTTTTGAAAAGAGCATAGCTGGGTGGGGAGGGGGGCACCTCAGCGCGATGTTGGAGCTCAAGTGTCAGGGCCACAGATTTGTCCCCAGGGTTCCTTCCATGGCCCTGCACCTGAAGGTTTCAGTCTGCAACATCTTTTAACCTGCAGTGGGTTCCCCTAAATGGTGAAAGCTCCAGGCACTGCAAAATCTCCATCTGCTTCTGACTGTCCCGACACCAACAAATGAAAGAATGATCAGGAACCTGGATGTGGGAGCTGGTTTCCTGGCTGCGTGACCTTGTGAAGGTTACTCAACCTTTCTGTGCCTCCGAGGCCCCATCTGCAAAAGGGGCATAATGATACCTCACTGTGCCTTATGACGTGGATTAAGGGAGTCCACCCGGGGAAAGTTCAGAGCACAGAGTTAGCGCTCCCTGAGTGTTTGCTCTTATAACAATGTTAGGGAAAAAACAAAAAAAAAAAATTTAAGTGGAAACTTGCAGTCCGTGCCAAAGACTCCTCACAAACGCTCTTACCTTTTGACCGACTAATTGCTCTCTCGGGAAGGGCCCTAAGGAAGCAGCCAGAAGCTGGGGGAGAGGCACCATGTGCAGGGATGTTGGGGGGTAGAGTGCGGTGCAGAATGGAAGGAAGCGGCTCATGGCTCCTGCCACGAACCAAGGGGACCGAGGGGGTAGACGTGCAGGTGATAAGCAGCCTCTGTGTCTGTGCAGATGCTTTGTGCAAAGAAGCCCAACTGGATCCAAACCCCTTGGTGCCCAGGGTCTCTCGGGTGGGGGGGATTCCAGGGGATTCTTTCCCCTTCTATTTCCAGGCTCCCCGAATTTTTCATAATGGGCGAAGCCTTTTTAAAAGCGGAAATTCAGAAGCAGACAGAGCCCTTGATGCAAATAAAGGTGTCTGCTGTTGCGCTGTTTGGGAAATTAAAAACAAATAGTCCAGACATGCAAGGGCAGGACACGGTTATATACGAGTGGGGTGTCTATACTCAGGCCATTGCTCCGCCATTCGTGAAGAGTCCGCTTTCAGACGAAAGTGCAATGAGCTGGGGAAACACTTGGGATCTGTCTCCCAGAACCGTTCAAGGGGCCAAGAGCACCGCAGGATGTTCACCAATTTGTAGCTGTCTGGAAACACGTGCGCGGAGGAGGACGCTGGAGGCTCTGCCCCCGCAGGTAGATCGTGGGGGGTTCTTCCTCCTCCTGTCATGTTCCTCAATTCCTCCCGTGTTGCCCACAGTGGAGGCGCCAGGTGGGCCCGCCTGACCTCCTCCCCTTGCCACAGAGCAGGTGCCAGCAGGTGGACCCCCTCCAGAGACTCGGGGTGGCAGAAGACACCCCCGGGGTCTCGACTGGGGCCGGTCATGTTTGCACCCAGCGCTCCCGGCAGTGGTGGCCTCGGGGTTCCATGCTGTTGTCCTGGGAGTCATTCCTGAGGGCCCCACCCAGACTCTGATCCCTGCCCCGCACAACCACGTGTTGCTTTCATACTCAGGGAAATCATGTTTAAAATACTAAGAGATTTCTAAGGTCTGTGTGAGTGTAAACCACTGTGAAGAGCTGACATTTTTGCTGTGTTCATTTGCCAGCAAACGAGATGGTGGCCCAGAGAGGGCAAAGGTTTACCCAAGGCCACACAGACTTGCTGAGAGTCTGAGTCCAGCCAGGACTTTCTCCATTCCCCTTGGAGAGCCCAGCCTTTCTTGAGTGAGGCAGCAGCACAGACAGCTGAGTATGCCTGCACCACTCTGTGCCGTATCTTTTCTACATGTCCACAGAATCTGGGGCGTCGGGTGCAGGGAATGTCGAGTGATGATTGAAAGTCCCATGACCTGAACTCTAGAATGACACTCACAGGAGCCCCCCTGGTCAGAAACCTGGCACCATGATGGATTCCTCCTTTTCCTTCAACAGCAATAATACAATTTTTAAAAGTCCCCAGCCCCATTCAGCCACCTAAGTACTAAGCCAAAATACTGAGTCTTCTCCTGGTAGCTGACATTTGAGCAGAGACCGGAATAAAGTGGGGGGGGGGGGCTTGTGGATATCACAGGGAAAAATTTTCAGGGGCCTGGAACAGTCAGTGCAAAGGCCCTGAGGTTGGGAACTTCACGAAGGGCGAGGGAGACTCATCTACCTGCAACCAAGTGAACCAAGGAGAGAGCGTGGAAGGTGAGCTCCTTTGATGCACCCTGTAGCCAGATTGTGCTGGGCCATAGGGACCACGTGAGAAGAGTCCCTCTGACTGTGGGTGGGGAGCAGATTCTAGGGGGCCAGAGATGCAGCAGGGAACCCAGTGAGAAAGCAACCACTGTAGTCCAAGCGGGAGACGCTGCTGCCAGACCGGTGTGGAATCGGTGAGGTAGAAGCTGCTAGAATCCTGATAGGTTTTGAAGGTGGAGTGCACAGATGGTATGGGTGCGAAGGCCAGAGGGAGATCAAGGATAACACCAAGGATATTCCAGGCAGAACTTTTGGATGGATGGAGGTGCTCTGCAGAGGTGGGAGGGAGGGGGTCGGGGGGTTGGATTGCTGAGACCTGCCGCGGGGGATCCAGGGCAGGGGGTGGATGCCCCTGATGACCGTGCGGGGAGGGGTCTCGTGGCGCCGCCAGTGGTTCTGAGTGAACGTTAACGTCCTCCTCTCTGAGGGACTGGTTTGGACCGTCAAAATGCAGCATCTCCCAAGTTCAAGGGGGAAGCGTGCGGAGATGCGATAGAGACGGTGGCCGCCAGGAGGCGCCAAGAGCCTGCGCCTGGGGCCAGCCGTGGGGGGGTGGAGTGGTTCCCTCGCGACCCTAACTCCAGCGTCGCCCCTACTCAGGACCCCTCAAAGGGCCACACTGCAGTAAGTGGGATAAAAGCTAGACCCAAGTGGGAGGAAGCTGCTGCTTTCCGAATGAGGAGGAGCAGATTCGAGAAGTCTCTGTAAGTCCGCCCAGACTCCTGGGGGTCTGCCGGTCAGTGAACTGAGGCTGGAGGCTCGAAGGTCCAGGTCAGCCGATGAAATTTGATTAACATGTCCACACTGGCCACTAACCCCCACTTGGGCCTGGACCAGGTGGAGAGAGGGAGTGGGGTGAGCAGGGGTCCCAGACCTTGGAGGGGGCGGCGGGATGAGCAGGGTTAAAGGGTGAGAGCCAGCGGGAGGATAGGACGGCCGCCGATCCGTGCGCAGGGATGAGGCCAGAAGCTCGCAGACAGTTGCTGTACAGGTAGGTCCCTGTCACTTTGCTGTGGGCAAGGGGCGTCAAGCCTCAAGCCTGACTATCCCACACTGTTCCCCTGCCCTGTGTCTTCCCCTATTGCCAGGCGGAGATCTTACCCAGAAACCCAGTGGCCAGCGGTCATCAGTTCACCCCCTCCATCCATCAGTGGGTCTCTCTCTCCATCTGTTGACCCATCCATCGGTCCCCTTCCCCACCCATCGGAGTATCATCCGTGTGCATCCGGATATAAAGAACGCGGGCCCTCCAATTCCATTTACCTGAAGCCCCAGGACACGCCAGACTGATGTGTGGTGGTGATGCAGGTCAGGCTACCGGAAACTGGCAAGGAAGATGCAGGAGCCAACTTCTTGGAAAATGAAAATGATCTGTATCTTGATCCGGGTGGGAAGCCTGCTTCTCCCTCTCCCACTCCCCCTGCTTGTGTTCCCTCTCTCGCTGTCTCTCTTTCTGTTAAATAAATACCCCCCCCCCAAAAAAAGACATACACACACCTCCCATCCCTCATCGCCGTCGTTTCCTAGAAGAAATAATTACTTGGGATCATATTATTTTTTTTTTTCATTTTTTGAAAAGGTTTATTTATGAGCGAGAGAGAGAGAGAACGTGACCATGGGGGGGAGGGGAAGAGGGAGAGAGAGCACATGAAGCAGACTCCCAGCGGAGCGTGGAGCCTGATGTGGGGCTTGGTTCTCACGACCCCGAGATCATGACCTGAGCTGAAATCAAGAGCTGGGTGCTCAGCTGACTGAGCCGCCCAGGAGCCCTTAAGGATCTTTTAAACTTAAGAATCTTAAGGATCATTTTAAAAATTAGAAAGAAGCTCTGAAGGTACTAAAAGTCGCTGAATTGCACGCTCTAAAATGATTAATTCAGAACAAAAAGCTCTGCCTTCCGCTTGGGTCATGGTCTCAGGGTCCTGGGATCAAGCCCCGCATCGGGCTCTCTGCTCAGCAGGGAGCCTGCTTCCTCTTCTCTCTCTGCCTGCCTCTCTGCCTACTTACTTAGGCACTTACTTAGGCACTACTGATTTCTGTCTGTCAAATAAATAAATAAAATCTTTTAAAATTTTTTTAAAAAGCCAAAAAACTCTGTAAGGAGGGGGTAAGTTTGGAGATGAGCGCCTTTGTGTCCCCAGTGAGGACTCTGCTTAGACCAGGTAATGCGGGAGCCATGGAGGGTTCTGAGCTGCCAGACGTGGGTCTGGCGCCCCCTGGTGGCCTGTAGGGGGACAGGCTGCAGGGGACAGAGGAAGAGGGGAGGACCTGAGGGGAATCTGGAGTCGCGGTTTCAGGTGCCAGTTAGACACCCAATTGTAGGTGCCAAGTAGACAGTTGGTTGCAAAAATCTGGAAATGAGGGGCTGGAGATAGGCATTTGGAATTTGCATTAGACCCCAACTCTGTGCAAACGGCCCCTTGTCTCCCTACCTAGCGCAGTTAGAATTTTCATTTCCTAGAGTGATTCCGGTCAGGTCCCTCAAGCCCAAACACAGTCAAACAACGTGTTAAACTCTGGGTCTTACTGACTTTTTCTTCCACATTCTTTCCTCTCCATCAGGGTCCGGCGAGGATCTCCTGTGGGGATGGGGGCCCCAAACCCCCACACCCCTGCACCGCGTTCTGAGGATCGCCAGAAGGGCCTGTAGAGTCCATATCTAGTTGACCGATGACAGCGACATAGTAAGGACACACGGTGGATCGGACAGGTGCTGTCTGGAGGGATCCATCTGCCGCTCCCTCCCAGCAGCGAACATGACGTCACCCGCGCGCAACGCTTTTGCCCGCGGAAGCCCACTAGATCCTCGGAGCTGCAGGCTTTGGCGGAGGGCTGGTACGTGGGCACCATCTGCCTGGCGGGTACTCCAGGCTTCCAGAAGGACAGCAGGTGTCAGCGTGAACCATATTGTTTTGTACAAAGGGCTGAGGCTCGGTGAGCCCACTTATCATTTAGGGAAGTTTTATATCACCGGAGGGAAATGTTTATCAGGCAATTTCCCAGTTGTAAGGCAAGGGCCAAGCTCCCAAGCTCAAAAGCCCGGAAGGTTAGCGCGGGCGGTTCCTTGCACTGCCCCCCCCACCCCGCCCCTGCCACGCTGCTCAGAGGCCTGGTGGCAGTGATTGGTTTGGACAAGATAAAAAGCCAGGCAAGACACGGACACCTGGGTGGCTCAGTCAGTTAAGCGTTTGCCTTCACTCAGGTCAATTCCAGGGTGCGGACATCCAGTCCCCCATCCGGCTCCTTGCTCAGCAGGGATCCTGCTTCTCCCTCTGCCCTCCCCTCCCCCTGTTTGTGCTCTTTCTCTATCTCTGACAAATAAATTAAGATCTTAAAAAAAAAAAAATAAAATGCCAGATGAGGGAAAGAAAACACAAGATCTAAAAGTAGAGGAAAAAACCCACAAACACTTCCGGAAGAAAACATCGGAGGAAATCTTAGTGGCCCTAGGTTTGACAGAGATACCCTAGGTGTGACACCCAAAAGGGACAAAGCATGATTAAAGCAAAACCAAGTGGGACTTCATCAAAATTAAAATCCTTTGCTCTCCAAAAGATGCTACTGTGAGTCCGGGAGGGCACACCGCCGACTAGGAAAGTGTCTGCAAAACGTTATTTCCAGCAAAGGACTCGGAGCTAGAATATGTAAAGAACTCTTACAAACTAATAACCTAGAAGATCGATAACCCCAGTAAAAAGGGGGCCTCGGCTCATGTGGCTCCCAAGAATGGAGGAGACGGGGTCCTCCCCATCTGGGGGGCTTGGGGATGGGGGCAGAGGGAATGAAAAGGAGCCTCCGGGAGGCCCTGACTCCCTGCAGAATGACAGACAGACAGACAGACAGACAGAGGTGGCCTGGCCGCTGGCCTTGCCTGCACCCGGTGTTGAAGACATCGAAGAACAGGCAGGGGTCGGCATGTCATGCTCCAGGGACACATCAGACACAAAGCCTTGAGCAACATCTTCCCTGGGGTCTGGACAGGCAGAGGCTGGGTGTCCTGGACCCTCAGAAGTTCAGGCCTCTTTCACCCCCAGGGCTTTTGGGGTTCCTGAGAACACCACCCGGGCCCCACTCAACCTGACCCCACTTTTCTCATCTTGCCCATAGGTAGCTGGTTCCGTAGCCTGACGCTGGGCTCACCCGGCCTCAGGTGAGTGCCTTTAGGGTGCCCATCTGTGAAATGGGACCATCACAGTTCCTGGCTCTTCAAGGGCAGGATGCTCTCATGAAGGACATAGCCGCTTCCTCATTCTGTTTATAAAACTCGCTGCCCCAGCCCTGCCCGCCACCCTTCCTGGCTTTATTTTCTTTCCCAGAGCCCACGATGCCCCTCACGTAGTACATATTTGTTTCTGTGTCCTGGGTGGGTGGAGTTGTGTGTTGCCGGGGTTGGGGAGGCCACGCCGGCTGGCCTCAGTGACCCTGTGACGTGTGTCGGCGCTTGGGGCCTCATTCTGCAGGATGTGCCTTGTCTGCAGTCATATGTCCCCAGTGAGCTGGATCTTGGGGTGAGCTGCTGAGCCGCTGGCTGGATCGCGTTGTGTGTCTGGAGTGTGGCTGTGTGTCCCCTGTGTGCATGTGGGGGTGGCTGCCCTTGGGTCTGGCACATTTGGTGGCCCCAGCTCAGCTGTGGTCTACAGAGGTCCTGGTGTGCCTTTGGTGTCATTGTGTGGCCAACTGGAGAGGTGTGGGCTGTTGTGTTACTGTGTTTCCGGCTGGGTTGCTGTTTGGTTGGCTGCACAGTTGTGTACCCGGGTGGGGGGGGTGAGTCCTTGTGTGTTACCATTGGTCTATGTGCATGTGTGTGAGAGAGAGGGAGAGTCCCAGCCCCCCAAAGCCACCACTAATTCTTCTGGCCTCCCCAACTTCTGGACAAGAGACCCCTTTGTTCTCAGGGCAGAAGAGGGGGCTGGTGTTCCTTTTCTCTGAAGCTCCTGGCAAGGTCTCAACCCAGAGCCTGGCCAACAAAACACTCAGAGCTTCTGTGCTGTGCCCGGCCACTGGCTGGGTGTGCTGGGAAAGCCGGGGGTCACCAGACCTGTGAGAACTAGAGCGGTAACGGCAGCAGAGAAGGGGGAGCACTGAGGGGACCCCGACCCTGACCCAGGCTCAGGAGACCTTGCTGGAGGACGGTTGTTACAAGATGAGTTTTGGGAAAATCATGACGCATGCAGATCTAAAAGTGAACGTGAGATCGAGGCTGAGCCTCCCCTGTTCAGAGGACGCTCGAAGAACAGACACATTTACAGATCGGGAAGGTTGAAGCCAATATTGGAGGCAGAACATTTGGGGAGGTGCTATGGCCTGAATATTTGTGTCCCCCTCCCCTCCATTAATGTTTGTCGTTTATAAGCCACATGGAGAATTACTGTGCATTGCTTCCACGTATCCGAAATGGACAGGATTATTTTTTTTAAATTTTTATTTATTTATTTGACAGACAGAGATCACAAGTAGGCAGAGAGGCAGGCAGGAGAGAGAGAGGAGGAAGCAGGCTCCCCGCTGAGCAGAGAGCCCAACTCTGGTCTCGATCCCAGGACCCTGGGATCATGACCTGAGCCAAAGGCAGAAGTTTTAACCCACTGAGCCACCCAGGCGCCCCAATGGACAGGATTATAAAACAGCCCACAGCTTGGAAGGATTTGTTCTAGGCTGAATGGTGTCCTGCCCCAGATTCATGTATGTTGAGGTCCTAGCCCCCAGGACCTCAGGATGTGATCTTATTTGGAAATAGGTTCTTTGCGGATATAAGTAGTTACGATGAGGTCCTACTGGACTGAGGGGGGGGTGTCTCTAATCCAACATGATTTATGTCCTTATAAAATGGGGAAATTTGGAGAGAGAGACACACACACACAATGCCATGTAAAGATGAAGGCAGAGAGCCAAGTGTCGCTTTTACGAGGAACACCAAGATAGCCAGCAAAACACCACAAGCAAGGAAAAAAGCATGAAGTCTTTCTCCCAGCCCTCAGAGGGAATCAACTTTATGGACACCTTGATCTCCATCTTCTTTCTTTTCTTTTCTTTTCTTCTTCTTCTTCTTCTTCTTCTTCTTTTTTTTTTTTTTTTAGATTTTTTACTTTATTTTATTTTTTAAAAAATTTTAAACTTTTAAAAAGATTTTATTTATTTTTTTGTCAGAGAGAGACGGAGAGAGTGCAAGCAGGGGAAGCAGCAGGCGAGGGAGAAGCAGGTGCTCTGCTGAGCAAGGAGCCTGTTGCGGGGCTGGATCCCAGAACCCTGGGACGCGACCTCAGTCTAAAGCACTTGCTCAACAACTGAACCACCCAGGTGCCTGGAGATTTGATTTTATTTTCTTTCTTTCTTTCTTTTTTTTTTTTTGGAGATTTTATTTTTAAGTAACCTGTACACCCATCTTTGGGCTCAAACTCACAACCTTGAGATCAAGAGTCCCACGTTCCACAGATTGAGCTAGACAGGCGTCCCTGGATCTCCCAGTTTCCGACCTCTAGAACTGGGAACCAACTCTCAGTGGCTTAAGCCATGTACTCAGTGATGACAGACAAACAAATACAGATGTACTATGCAGAAGGCACAGCTTTCCCCGGAAGCACAATGTTTTCCTTATAATATTGTAACAGAACCACCCTGAGTTCTCCCCTCATGAGTCAGAAACGACACTAGGACAAGGACAAGTTTATTTGCAGCAAATAAGAGGAGATCACGGAGAAGGGCTTCCAAAAGTGACTCCCAAGCAAGGCTCAGTGGGTTCTTTCATGTAGGGTTAGGATGAGTAGTTCATCCTACGTAGAGGCTGGCACAAGATCGCGCTTGCGCTTTAAGGCAACGTGCCGGAACACGAACAAGCGAACATGCGTTGGCTGTTGTGTAAATGAGGCTTGTGCTCCTCTTTGTGTGGAGATTTCAGTATTGTACTTGTCATTTTAGAGATCACTCCATCCTCTGACCATCTGCTCAGGTGTGAGTCTGGGGAGCTTAACCCCACCCCAGGGTGGTCTGGGGGGTCTGGAAGTCTTTTTAGGGCAATTGCTATGGCTGGTGGAGTGGCTTTGCTTTCCATCTGCCAGAGTTAAGAGACAAGCTGAAAAGAGGAGCTTAAGAGAAAATGTGGAACAAAGGTCGATGCGTACCAGCAGGTGGGCAGTCAAGGTCAGGTCTGGGGGTCTAGCTGGCCACAGACAGTACATTGGAGCTGATTACTGTCGATAAGCCAGACTCGGGCAGCAGGAGAGGGTAGAAACCAGCACGTGCCAAGCCGGAGAAGGAGGAAAGCAGGGGAGGTCTGAGATGGGACTGCGGTGATTCGACGTGGCTAGGGCACTGGGAGATGGGACCAGACAAGGGCAGACGGTGCCAAGATTTGGGTTTTTGTTCTGATGGCTCTGGAAGATCTCTGTTTAGGGGCCATTGATTGCACACAGCCCTGTTGGGTGCTCTATATCCCAGGCTTATTATTATCCTTCCAAGACCGGGGGATCAGAAGTCACACAACAGAGGGGGAGTGGAACTTGAACCTTGTCTGCCATCCACCCTGAGCCAGGGTTATAGCAAGCGAGGACCAAGGACCAGGAGGCAGAGACAGAAGCGGGGGCAGGAAGATCTCCGCCGATTTGGTCTCTACTGAGCCTTCCACAAGTGCCATATACCCACTCACCAACCCCCTTATGTCCTCCAGCCGGCAGGCTAAATCATTCCCAGTAGGGAAGGGATTTTGTCTATATTTTTGATGAAGTTCTAGAACCTAGGTGAGGTTCGGTGGGCTGAGGTCCGGAGCCGATGACCGAGAAAGAATTCTTGAGACATCTTTGGTGCAAAATGGTGGTTTATTAAAGCACGGGGACGACCCGTGGGCAGGAAGAGCTGCTGCCCCGGGTTGTGAGGGATGGCAGGTTATGTACCTCGTGGTTGGGGGAAGGTGAGGGGAAGGGGGGTTTCAACGGAGTTTTCATATGTTAAAGAGGGCCTACAAGGTGCAGGGCGGGGTGGGGGGGGCTTGCCCTTGTGGCTTGATCAATGTCGTCTTAGGTCAGCCATTAACATCAAGATAGTTGGGAGATTCTTGGTGGGGTGTTATGATCCTGATATCATTTACCTTCCCTTCTACCTCTGCCTCCACCAGTTTCCTTTATGATGGGGAGGGAGTCATCAGGGCTTGAGGAACTGAGAGTTATTTGCCTCTGGAAATTTGTGCTATTGATAAGGTAACCTCCCTGTTTGTAGATCTCCAGGACATTTGTAGAGCAAGGGAGATTCCGGTCTTGCAGGATTGTGATCTCTGCAAGTTAACTATTTGTTTATCGTTTATGGCAGTCAGGGGTGCCTGAGGAATGCTACACATATTATGGAGGAGAGCGGGTGTGTGGGGGGGTGCAAGGCGCCAGCTTTTGCTCTGTCCTCAGCCAGCCTCCTGCTCCCTCATCATTTTCATCCAGGGCTGCAGGTGGGTCCGCACTACATATTTGGTAAATGAATGAGTCATCCCTGTAGGCGATTACGCCCATCTTCCGCACAGAGAAACTGAGGCTCGGAGAGGCGCCCACGCTCTAATTAATCCCTTAGCTAGGTGCCCGCTTCCAGCACTTTCCTGAAGCCCCTCGCCTCGCGGCTCAGGTGGCGCCCGGTCCAGCGGCCCTGCTCGCATCAGGCAGCGGCGACCCTGTAGCGCTCGCAGGAAACCTGGGCCTCCCCGGCGCGCCCCTGCGCACCCCCAGTGCTTTCGGGCTCGGTCCTCCCACCCTCTCCCAGGCAGAAAAGGGGCCCGAGAGCCCCCCCTCCCGGCCCACACTGGAAAACCACCACCTTCCTTGGCAATTCCGTTTTCTTTACGGATCCGCCGGTCCGAACCCCGCCCCGCGGGGCTGTACCATTCCGGCCCGGAGGGGGGGCCGGGAGGGGTCGCGCAGAGGCTTCCCCTGGGGCTCCTGTCGGACGCGGCCCGACCCCAGCGGGGGAAGGGAAGGGGCTGTGTGGGGTCTCAGGGTGGCGGGTCACAGGGTCCCTGCACTCCCGCCGTGGGGGCCCGTCGGCCCCCGCCGTCCCCGCTCCCCCCCGCGTTGGTTCGCGCCGTGGAAAGCGGAGTAACAACCTTTGTGCTGAGGTCCGGGAGCCGCCGAGTGCGTCCGTCCCAGCCGCAGGTGGGTCGCAGTCCGCGTCCCGCCCATGCTGCGGTCCCCAGCCATGGCCCTCGCCATCCGAGTCGTTTATTGGTAAGCACGATGGCCGGGGGCCCCCTCCGCGTCCCCCGCCCGCACCCCTCCTCGGCCCGACGGTGCTGGGCCCTGGGGGCTGGGGGCTGGACCCACGGGGCTCCCTGCCCGAGAAAAGGGGTTCCCTGCGGGTGGGGTGGGTGTGAGGGGACTGGCGCGAAGGAAGGGCGTTGGTCCACCTCCCGGGTCCGTGGCGTTCAGGACAGCTCAGGTTTCCGAAGGTGGAACCGAGACACGTGTGAGGCTATTTAAGACACTCGACTCCGGGGGGGCTCCGTTTGCGGAGCTGGGGGTGGAGGTCACCTTTGTAACGGGAGCGGAACCTCTCTGCAGGTTGAGGGTTCCCCTCCCCCAGTACCATGAATAGTTATGGGGTGGGGACGGCGAGAGTCGGGAAGGTTCGAGAAGCGTGGGTTTGAAAGGAATGAAGACGGTGGGTGCCCATCGTTAGTAATCCTCCTCCCTTTCGGGCCTGGGTTTTCCCATCTGCAGAGAGAGAGAGAGAGAGAGAGAGAGAGAGAGAGAGAGATCTTGGTAGGGCCCGCGGAAGGGAGTGCATGTTTGATCCAGCTTCCTCGCTAGCGTGAAAACGTCCCGAGTGGACAGGGGATTTTCTCGTTGACTGCTCCTTACACACACACACCCCCGCCCCAATTGCATAGGCAGGCCTGCCTGTGGGCGCCTAGTAAATGCACGTTCCGCACATTTCTCCTCCCAGAGAGTGCTTGCAGGAGAATATTAGCTCTGCCTTCGTTATAGGGGAGGGTGGGGGTGGGTCATGTCCCGGGGGTGTGTCATGTCCCAGCGTGAGTCAAAAGCCCTGGGACAGCTTCTGGTTTTGAAAGGCTGAGATCTGCTGGCCCCGGGCCCATTAGAAATGTCTCCTCACCCTCCGGAAAACAGAGAGAGGAGTGATTTTGAGGCCCCCAGGAGGCCTGTGCCAGACTCCACTCCTGAAATAGCCTGCTGTGGGGGTTGGGGAGGCGTTTGGATTCCAGCCTCAGGGCTGGGAGGACCTGGGGATCCAGGAGTGAAGGTTTTCAGGACACCTCCCTGGGCTGTGGGTGGGGATGCTGTTTCTCTGGTTCTCATCCTAACCCGTTTTCTGTTTCCCTTCCTTCCGCCTGTGTCTCATACTTGTGGTCTCTCCTTGTCACCCCCTTGCTCTGCGCCCCCTCTCTGTTGCTTGGCTCCTCTGTTGGGTGTCGGTTTTCTGTGTGTGTGGGTGTCTGCCTCCTGTTCCTGTCCCTGTGCCGTTGTCAACATTTTCTGTGTGTCTGTCTTCTCCTCTGTCTGTCCCCTCTTTGGCTTTGTCGTCTGTCTGCGTTCCTCTTCATGTCTTTCTGGGCCCCCTTCCATTTCCCTTTGTGTCTCCATCTGCCACCCACCTGCCTCTCCCCCCCACTTCCTTCCTCTTCTGGATCCCCACCGTCTCCCTCTCTCCCCTGGAACCCACTCTCTTGGACTCCCTCCCACCAGTGGCGCTTGAGGCTACAAGTCCAAGGTAAGCAGACTGGCCAGCCCCAGGGTGGCCCTGGGAGATGAGGGAGGAGGGCGAGCCGGCGTGGCCCCTGTTGACCCCCGTTTTCACCCCCGCACCTCCTTTGCAGTATCTTCAACTCAAGAAGAAGTTAGAAGATGAGTTCCCGGGATGCCTGGACATCGTGAGTCTTGGTGGTGGGGAGGAGAATCAGAGATGGGTCTCCTTGTGTGTCCCTCAGCCCTGAGGGGGTCGGGATCCCAGTATCTCAGGTGGCTCGGGCTGGCCCCACCCTTCACCCCATAGGTGCAGGTGTCCCCAGGTGGGCCGCTCCACCCCTCCAACGTCATCTCTCTCCCTAGTGCGGCGAGGGGACTCCCCAGGCCACCGGCTTCTTTGAAGTGATGGTAGCTGGGAAGTTGGTTCACTCCAAGAAGGTATGGCTGGCTGTTTGTCCGTCCATCTTTCTCGTGTTATTCTCAGGCTGGCTGGGCATTGGGATCTCACTGCTTCCCTCTTCTTCCACTCCCCAGAGAGGTGATGGCTACGTGGACACAGAGAGCAAGTTTCTGAAGCTGGTAGCCGCTGTCAAGGCTGCCTTGGCTCAGGGCTAATGTGCCCTGAAGGCAGAGGTGAGGGGGTCCCGGCTCGTACACACTGCGGTCCACATACCCCGAACCTAAGACTCGTTTCTAACCTGATACCATCCAGAATGGGTAGCATTGTCTGTATTATTCTCTAGATCACGGAACTGCTTTTCAGGACTTCCTGAGCCTGATTTCCCGTTTCCAAGTCAGTGTGTTCTAGATGAGCCCCAACTGCCAAAACTGGACACCCCATGCTAGCCCACTCCAGAACCAGGTTCTGGCTCCTGACGGCTGAGAGCCTGGAAGCACTCTCCCATTCTCTCTCTTTGAGCATCCCCGCCTTCCGTCAGTAAACAGTAGACCCAATTTCCTGTCCCCAGGAAACTTGGGTCCAGAAAACTGGTTTTCAAATGCTTGAAACTCATGTTCCATTTCCTAGAGTTCTTTAGCAGAGCAGAGTGAGGTCACCTTGGCTGTGAACTTGAACACGAAGATTGAATTAATGCGATACAGAGCAGCATCTTGCCTCCTGTGCAGCTCTGAGATGAAGCGAGGGCTTTGCTAAACAGAGAAAGTCAAGAATTATGTAATTCCAAAGCGGCTTGAGCTGACTCAGTTATGTGCTGGCAGCTGTGAGGGTGGGGGCGGGGCTTTCAGTTCTTCAAGCTGGAAGTGGGAATTGACAGGTGGCCCCTGACATCAGCCCGCGGTTGCCTGGAGTTCCAGGGAGGGCCGTCAGTGGATGCTTTCCTCCCACATGAGCAAACATGGGACTTACGTTGGGGAAAGGAGAGAGGGAGCATTGGGTCTTGTTTGCATGTCTTGTGTGTGCAGTTTCTGGGGTCCCTGAGACGACCCTCGGGTTCAGGGATTCGCTAGAAGGACACTCGGGACTCACCAAGTTACACGGGTGGTACGATGATCATAGCAGCAGGGTAGCCGTGAAAGTCAGTGAAGAGCAGAAGTATGGGGCGGCATCAGGACTCCTCATTGTCCCCATGGTCGGAGTATCACCACAGGGAAGCTCGCCCTCCGTGGTTGACCTTGGCCTCTGGCCCCTCCAGAAGCAGGAGCGGTTATCTTGTGGTCCAAGGCTCCCCCGCTTTAAATCATGTCATTAGCATAGCTGGGCACCGTAGCCCAAGACCCCAGGTGAACTGGGATGTCACCCAGGCAGGACATTCCATTCCCAGTGCTTTGAGACCCCCCCCCCCCGGCTCCCGGGAGCTGGTGGCCAGGTGGGTCCTGCGGGTTGGGAGCCATGAAGAGGTCTTTCTGGGGCTTGCAGCTGGCACAGGCATCCCCAAACCCCATTTCAGTAGGCAGCTTGTCTGGAGAGCTGTGTCCCCGTGGGGCACAGGTGACAGGTGTACTCTCCTGCTAGTGGCTGCCCAGCAGCACATCCCCACCCCCAAATTTATTAAGAACGAAGTCTTGGCCCACCTTCCCCGTTGGATTACAGCTTCTCTCTCATGGGCATTGTTGTCTTCGTGCGTCAGTTTCTCCCTGGGATTGCATTTTGCCCCTCACTTGTCTGTCTTCCTTTATCATGGGGTCCCCACTGGTCTTGGTCCCTGTAAACTCACCCCTCCCCCACCTCTTCTCCGCACAGTCCAGTGACCTTGGCCCAGCCCCTGCTGGCAGACGCTTCATGACGGGAAGGACTGAAATGTCTCGTGGACGCCTGGTCTTTCCCTGATGTCCCTGCGGCCGCTGAGTGGGGGCTGAGACTGACGCCCCTGGTCCTTGCCTGTGTGTGTTTGTGTGTGTGTGTGTGGCACACGTGTGCCCCCCCAGGAGTGTAACTTCGCACTCTGCCTTGCTCCTTCCTCTCCCCACCCTTTCCCTGCATCCCCCAGCCCCCTGGCTACTCTCTGGCATTTGGGGTGGTCCTGCTCCTGGCTTCCTTCTTGGGGGGTGGTGGCGAGAGAGAGATCCAGGTGAGTGAGTTGCAGATTTCGGCAGACTTGTCTATGGTTCACTGTTCATTAAACATTGGGTGAGTTTAATGGAACGTTTCTGCGAGTTTCCATTTTGCTCGTGGAACCTGGGCATCAGCGTGTGAGCTTGAGGTGGGTGGTGGGGGGCACTGATGGCAGCCCATGACGACGGGGCTCCCATGAGAGCCAGGGCGCGCCCCCCTCCTCCGCATCTGGGTGGGTTGGTGACTCCAGCAGCCATGGGACAGAAAGCAGGGGAGTCCTGGGACAGCAGAGCTGGCTTTGGTCACCACCTTCAGAGCCCAGAGAGCGCTTCCCATGCTCTGTTCTGTTGGCTCTTCGAGTGAGTCACAGCACTGAGCCAACTGGCTAGGGGACTGGGATCCTAAGTGGGCTATCGCCCTTGACAGTGGAATTAGGAATTGGTTAAGTTGGATTAGCCCCTGGTAGAGAAAGGTGAGCGGATGTCGTTGGTGGACGAAGCTTGCTGAGGACCCCATGGTCAGCTGTCATTCTGTCTCCGTGCTGGGTTGGGTGTTAGGGCCACTTGGGGAGGTTGGAGACTCGGGTACCCCTTGGACCACAGCATTGGGACTGTCGGGGATTGGGGGGGGCAGTGATCAGGAGTCTCAAGCCCACTTGGGAGCTCCTTCTGGGCCTGGACCATTTATAAGACCCACAGGGAGGCTGGCCCTCCAGTCTCGCTTCAAACAGACTACCCACTTGATATCTTGGAACCCCTTTCACGGAGGCCCGTTTCTATCTTAAATGTTTGTACATGTCCTGGAAAAATGAAATCACCAAAACACGCAAACAAAATTTCATTTGTGTACCATGCACCAGGATCTTTGCAAAAGCCCCCCAAACAAGGATGCTGCTGTTCTGTCTGCTCCAACGCCTCGTTGTGGGCGGACGGAGTGGGAGCTCTGGCAATTCTGTGAACCCAACTCTGGATCGTGCTGAAGCAGACGGGTCACACCGAATTAAGCTCAATTCTTCTCTCAGGTCGTCTGAGCTGGGCCATTGGGTGGCACGGGCGAGGTGAGGACACCCACCCCACTAGATGCCACAAAAAAACATCTAGATGCAAACATCCCATTCTATGAGGCTGTTGATTTGGAGACACCCACGAAACCGCATTCGGGACTGGTCATGCGCTGGAGACCAGAGGAAAAGAGCTGGAGAAACAGAAGAGATCACAGTCCAACGAATGTTACTCTTTACCTTTAAAAATAGCTTTATTGAGATACAACGCATACCATACAACTCATTCCCCCTTCTTTTTAAAAAAAGATTTTGTTAGAGAGAGAGGGTGACGGGCAGGCAGAGCTCGAGAAGCAGGCTCCCCGCTGAGCAAGGAGCCCAATGTGGGACTCGATCCCAGGACCCCGAGATCACGACCTGAGCTGAGGGCAGACGCTGGCTCACTGAGCCACCCAGGTGGCCCTACTCACCCCTTTGAAAGTGTCTTAATTTGACGGTTTTACTAAATTCACAGATAAAAGCAATCAGCACCCACCATCTGAGAACATGGGCACCACGGAGGGAAGCCCCTCCCCTCCCCGCCGCGAGCATCCAGTAATTTGCTTTCCGGTTCTGGGGATGTGCCTAGTCCCAAGATGTCCTATCAACGGAATCGGACAAGGCTTTGCCTTTTGTGTCTTGCTGCTTTCGCTTTAGTTTAGCGTTTTCGAGGTTCATCCCCTTAGTAGCATGGATCAGCATTTCTTTTCGCGGCTGAATAATATTCCGCTGTAGGGACCGCCCCTTTTTGTTTGTCCGCTCCTCCGCCGATGGGCACTTAGCTTTTTTCCAGACTTTTTGGCCCCTGTGAATGAATCCTGCCCCCGAGACCACGAGCTCACAGGGGTGTGTCTGAACTGCCTTCGGTTCCTTTGTGCGGACGCCTAGAAGTGAGATTGCAGGGTCAATGGCAATGGTATTTTACAACCTCCGTGGTGGCGGGTCACACACAGACCCTTAGATTCCCTCGGGACTGGGGAGCTCTTAATGCCTTTGGAAGGATGGAGAGCACTTGCCTCAACTCAGATACAGTGCTCATCGGGTGAACTCTCAGACCTGAGCCTCTCACTCCAGAGACACCGTGGTTCTTGTCTGAAGTCAATGCCAATGGCTCACGAGGCTGTGCCTGTGTTGCGCGGGTCTGTTTGCCGCGGTATCCGGGAGAAGTCACAGGACAACCGCCAACAACAGCGACGAGAAAGAGTGCTCCACACCCCTGAGCAGGTCTTCATTTCTAACGATCCCGGTGCTTTTCTTAGGAAGCAATTCTTTGTGGTTGAGGTCTAAGCCAGGTCAAGACAGATCACAGAAAGTGGGCAGCTAAGACTTGTTGGAGCCTGACCTCGACCCCGTCTGCCTGCTCGGCTCATATTGGGGGCTGCCTGGTGACACCACCCGCAGCTTTCACTTCTCCATTTGGCTTAGTGTTGTGCTGCCAACCGGCAATTGGTTTTTCAAGCGAGACGTCCGATGGGTGAGGCCACGCTGGGTTATGCTTCAGCGGAAACAAAGCAAACCCAGGTCTCAGCAGATGAACACAACCGAAGCAAAGTCCTCTCCAGGGCAGCCGTCCTCTGTGCGTGCATTCCGTGGTCTGGAGAGGCACTGTCCAGCAGAATTTTCTGTGAGGATGGACCTTTCCGTGCAACACTTAGTGGCGGGCCGCAGGGTGCTTTCGGGCACGTGAGATGTGGCAAGTGTCACTGAGGAGTTCAGTGTGTTATTTTATTTACTTAAATTTACTCAGGGGCGGCTGAGTGGAGCAGTCCGTTAAGCATCCCACTCTTGGTTTCAGCTGGAGCGGTGGTCTTGGGGTAGTGGGGTCGAGCCCCTCATCTGCCTCTGTGCTGAGCGTGGAACCCGCTTAAGTTCTCTCTCTCCTTCTTCCTCTGCCCCTCTACCTGGTGCATGCTCTAGCTCTAATAAGTAAATCTTAAAAAAAAAAAAAAAAAAATTACAATCAAATACGCATGGCATCTGCGAGGGGTTACCTTATTTAAAAAAAAAAAAAAAAGATTTTATTTATTTATTTGAGAGAGAGAGAGCGCAGGCACAGAGGGAGAGGGAGAAGCTGACTCCCCACTGGGCAGAGACCCCTGAGGTAAGGCTGGATCTCAGGAGCCTGAGATCATGACCTGAGCTGAAGGCAGACGCTTAACGGACTGAGCCACCCAGTTTGGTTCCCTTATAGAGCAATTGCAGATCTAAACTTTTGGAGAGCCCTGTCGCTGCCTCTAACCCCACAGCATCCTCAGCGCACCTGCCGGGGAAAGAGGAAGAGGCCCACGCACCGGCTCTTAAAGGCATCAGCCAGGAAGTGACGCACATCCCCTCTCCTCGCAGCCCATTGGCCAGAACAGGCGCACGGCCCCGCCCATCTGCCCCGCCGGGCTGGGGACTGCAGTCTTCTTGTATTCAGGAAGGGGAGGTGAGCCTGAATAATCGGTGAACGCTAGAAATATCTGCCCCGGTCCTTTTATTTTAAGTTTATCTTGTGCCTGGGAGGGAAAGTGCCATGGTCCTATTTTTGCTAAACTGGGACAATTCACACCTTCAAGAAAATAAAAGGAGGCAGCCGGGAAGGTCCCTCCTTTCCTGAACGGGGAGACACAGTGAATTCTTGTCCAACAGCGACTCCGTGTGGCCATCTTGAGAACTGCACCCCTATCATTCCGGGTAACCAGAGCATCATCCACATGGAATCCCTTCTGGTCATTGAGACTCGTCTAGCGGAGCGAGTCACCATTTTCGGTGTAGTGACATGACCCTTTTCAAATAAATACGGAAGAGGGAAAAATATATCATCTCTTCTTTCTCTGGCCCCTTCCATTTAGTCTACGACCGATCCCAGCTTCAATACTTGCTGGCCATGGGACCTCAGACAAGTGTCTTTATCTCTCAGGGTGATGATTTAGTGGAAGGAGGAGGCGAGGGAAATGGGAATGTGGGGTCCAGGCAACCCCAGGGGGAGGCTGGGCGTCACCAGGGTCAAGTGCAAAATGGGAGAGTCTGCCCTCCGTGCTTCTGAAGCCTCTTCCCTCTGACTCAGAGAACTGCCTGTCTTGCCTCCCTGCCCTTCCTGACTTTTCTCCATCTGGGGGAAAGACTGAACTCTCCTCTCCCATCAGCCCCACCTCCACGTGGCTCCACGTTACAGCGCCTCATGCCGGGCAGTTCCTCCCACCTTAAAAATAACATATATATATTTTAACTTCAAGGATATTTACTGGGGCACCTGGCTGGCTCAGCCCATAGAGCCTTCGACTCTCTCTCTCTCTCTCTCTCTCTTGTTTTTTTTTTTTTTAAAGATTTTATTTATTTATTTGACAGAGAGAGAGAGAGAGAGAGAGATCACAGGCAGGCAGAGAGGCAGGCAGAGAGAGAGAGAGAGAGAGGAGGAAGCAAGCTCCCTGCCGAGCAGAGAGCCTGATGCAGGCCTCGATCCCAGGACCCTGAGACCATGACCTGAGCTGAAGGCAGAAGCTCAACGCACTGTGCCACCCAGGCACCCAAGCCTTTGACTCTTGATCTCAGGGTGGTGAGTTCAAGCCCCAAGTTGGGGGTGGAGCCTACTTAAAAGAAATTCAAGGCCATGTATTTTTTTTTTTTAAGATTTTGTTTATAGACAGACAGAGATCACAAGTAGGCAGAGAGGCAGGCAAAGAGAGAGGGGGAAGCAGGCTTCCTGCTGAGCACGGGGCTCAATCCCAGGACCCCGAGATCATGGCCTGAGCTGAAGGCAGAGGCTTTAATCTACTGAACCACCCAGGGGCCCCAAGGCCATGTATAGTTAAGAACTCTTGAGGTTGGTGGTCAACTCAACAATGGGATTCAGGTTTCAGAATCATTCTCTCTATTCTCTTTTCTTTAGTTTGTTGAGTTTTTATGTACTTGCTGTTTTGCCTTATGACGGCAAGATGGCCATTGCAGCTCCAAGCATCACATCTGTGTCCAAAACAGGAAGGAAGAGGAAGACATCCTGCCAGTACACTTTTTTTTTTGTACCTGTCCCCCCCCCCCTCAATTTTTTGAATCAAGGTAAAATACACATAACCCAAAATTTACCATTTTGACCATCTTAAGGTACACGATCGATTGGGTAACATTTAATATATTTCCAATCATGAGCAAATATCACTAATTTCCAGTTCCAGAACATTTCTTCACTCCAAAAAGAAACTGAACCCAGTAAACACCCACCCCTCAATCCTTCCTCCCTCCCAATCGATTGGCACCCACCAATCTGCTTTATAGATATGCCTATTCTGCGGGCCCCTGGGTGGCTCATTTAGCTGAGTACCTGTGTTCATGCAAGTTAAATGCATATTCCTAATTGAAACAAGCCAATCTGAAAAGGCTACGTGCAGTGTGAGTCCAACTACAAGACATTCTGGGAGAGGAAGAGCCATGGACACAGTAGAGTGATCAGAGTTTTCCAGGTACCAGTGGAGCACAGAGGACTTCGAGGGCAGTGAGGGCATTGCAGTGGGGAATGCGTGTAGGGTATTGTAGGGCACTGGAATGGCAGATACCTGTCATTATTTGCCAAAACCCACAGAATGCACGACACCAAGAATGAACCCTAATGTAAATTGTGTACTCTGGGCGACAACATGTCAATAGAATTTCACTGATTGCCACAGAAGTACCACTATCGTAGGTGTCGATTTGGGGGAGACTGTGCGTACATGAAGGCAGGTGGTTGGTATACAGGAACTCCCTGAGTTTTCTGCTCTCCTTTGCTGTGAACCTACAACAGCTCAGAAAAAAACAAGGTCTTTTAAAAAGATTTTATTTATTTATTTGTCAGACAGAGCGAACACAAGCAGCAGGCAGAGGGAGAAGCAGGCTCCCTGCTGAGCCGAGAGCCCAACTCAGGGCTCGATCCCAGGACCCCAGGATCATGACCTGAGCCAAAGGCTGAGCCACCCAGTTGCCCCCAAGGTAGCTTAATTATAACATGCCTTCTTTAGCTATTTGTTTACACTGAACTACAGTTTCCACAAGAAAGGCGAGAGGAATACATGATTCTTCCTAATATAGCAATGTCTGGAATAGTACACCAGAGCCTCAACAACTTTCTCCAGTTTTTTTTCTTTCTTTCTTTTTTGAGGGCCTCTGTGAACCCATCTGGGTCTCCATTTCTGGTGTATTTCAACTTGTGCCAGACGGACTTCTTTTGAAGATCAGACTGAACTTCTTGGAGGTGGCCCCTGGACCCTTGGACATAGAACCCCAGCAATCTCTTGAGAGCTTCGCATCTCTGCGGGGAACAAGGTGTTGCAGGCTTGTTTTAGTTTTAACCTGCCTCGGAACTGGGGTCAGCCTTGTCCCTGAAAAACTGCGGGTCACCCTGGGAAGGAGATGCTGTTTGAAGGCAATAGCCCGTCCCCCTAGAAATCTAGAGGAGAGGTAGCGAAATCTGCAGGCATTCAGCGGGTCAAGACGCCAGACGCTGCCCACGCCAGTGTTTTTGTGCTGGTCTCCCCGCCCTCTACATCTGTCTCCCCTGTGCCCTTCAGTGTCTGTCCAGCGGCTGTTGGATAAGCAGGAGGAGTTTCATTAAGCCCAGGCAGCCCCGGGGCCTGTCCGCTCTGTTATATCTGTCCGCCAATCCCTGACAGCCTGTCACGTGCCCCCCCCCTTCCCTCCCTCCATCAGATCTAATTCTTTCTCTGCTCGCAGAGGCTGTCCTGACCTAAGAGGATTGGAACCTTGTCTAAAGGGAAGCGGTCAGGGTCAGAGAACTGCTTGCAGAGGATGGCCACAGGGGGGCAGCAGAGGGAAAGGGGAGCTGGGGAGACAGCGCCCCAGGAGAGGGGGCAAGCGGGGGTCCCGCCAGAGAGGACAGAAGGAGGGGGAAGTTCTGGAAAGGAGGACTGGGGGTTGGGGGTGATTTCAGATTTACAGAAAAATTGAGAAAATACGTATCCAGCGCTCCATTCACTCCTTACCTTAGCAGGTACGTTTATTACAATGAGTGAACCAACAGTGATAAACTCTCATTGACTAATGCCCTTAGTTGATTCGGTTTTGGTTAGTTTTCCCCAAATGTCCTTTTTCTGTTCCAGGATCCCACCCGGGGCACTACATGATGCGTCTCCTGTGACAGTTTCTCAGGTCTGTCCTCGTTTTGATGACCTGGGTGGTGTTGAGGAGTATGGGTCAGATATTTGGAGAATGCCCCTCTGTGGGAATTTGTCTGAAGGTTTTCTCATGACCAGATTGGGGTTATGGGTCTGGGGAGGAAGACTGTGGAGGTCACATCAGATCAAGGCTACACAATCATCTGGCCATGGTAGGGTCTGTCCGGGTTCTCTCCTTCCCTGCCTGTGCTCGTTGGGAGGAAGTCACTTTGGGGAGCCCTGCTGTGGGTCTGGCTTTACCTGCTGAGGCTCAGAGAGGTGTTGTCACCTGCCCCAAGTCACACAGCAGATTTCTGGTGCTGCTGGTCTCGTCCGGCCCTGCGTCACTCTACACTACAGAGACGCGGGGTGAGAGAGCTACAGAGGAGAGAAGAGAGCCCAAAATGCATGAGGGGAAAGAGAAGGGAAGGGGTCAGGAGGCAGGAAGAAGATGGGAGCCTGGGAGGAGTTGAGTGAGCCATGGAGACTGGGGACCCAGACAAGAAGGGCATGAAGGAACGCACCAGGCGAGGGGTGGAGAGAGACAGAGGCAGAGACAGACACCGAGAAAATTCTTTACGTGATGCTATCCTTAACCATTGTGATGGCGGATTCTATTTGCTGAGCACTTAAGATGCTCAGGCTCAGTTAAGATTTATATGATTTGGGGGTCTGGGGGGCCCAGTTGGTTAAGCATCTGACTCTGGATTTGGGCTCAGGTCGTGAGCTCAGGGTCGTGAGATCGAGCCCCACGTCTGGCTCCATGCTGGGTGCTGGGTGTGGAGCCTGCTTTGGGATTCTCCCCCTCTGCCCCGCCCCCACTCTTTCTCTAAAAAATAAAATAAAATAAAATAAAAATTATATGATTTGGCTCATTTAATCCTTCTCAAATCCCTCCTTCTTACCAAGAAACCCTCACATGAAAAGCTTACACACTTCTAAAAAAATCTTTCTTTAAACCTTTAAAATTGTTATTTAATTTGCATTCACTAAAGTGTGCAGGTCTGACATGTTAGGTATAACTGACTCAATAGCAGCCCCACTTCCCCCAAATATCCCAGGGGCATACTTGTGTTTCCCTCCAAGCCTCCAACCTCAGCGACCACCGACTTCCTTTCTGTAACAACAGATGCGTTTTTGCCTCCTTTAGAGTGTCACAGAAACAAAATCACACAGCATATCGTCTCTCGTGCCTGTTTTCTTTCCCACTCGGTATAAAGATTTTGAGATTCTCCCCTGTTGCTGTGTGTATCCGTAGTTTGTTCTTTCCATTGCCAAGTGGCACCTGCTGTATGGACAGACCATAATTTTTGGATCCATCCCCTTGCTCTGTCTGCATTTTTGTCCACCATGGATAAAGCTGCTACGAACAGTCTCAGATTCTGTAGATGCTGACCTGGCCTAAGAGGGTGGGGGCAGGTGGTAAGTCAGGTCAAGGCCAAGGAAACCTCCTGGGGAGAAGCCTGGGGATGGAGGGGGAGGATTGGGTGGGTGTGGGCAGGAACCAGAGAAGGAGAAGGAAGAGGAAACATGGGGGCAGGCAGCGCAGAGAGGTGGAGGAAGAGGGGAGTTGTGGGGGTGGGGGTTGTCTGGCGGCAGAAGGGTAAGACCACCTATTTGCTCAGCGCTTCCTGGAAATCAGGCTCTTTGTGGAGCAAATAAATGGCACACTCCATCTGACTCCCACTCGTACACGTGGAGAGGGTATGGTTGGTACCCAGAGTCTCATGGACGTCCAGCTGTCCACATGTCCTATTCCAAAGAGTCCAAGAAGCAGATGGGCTTGGCACAATTTGCTGGTGCAGGTTAAGGGCTATGCTCTCCAGCTGGGCTGCCTGGTGCTGGCTCATGCAGCTTGGGCGCTTGCTGTCTTCTCGGAAAGGCACTCGGATGCTCTGATGTTTGGTGTGACCTCCAGGAGGCAAGGGATTAAGCTGCCTGCCTTAAAGGACCTTTCTGTAAGGGTATTAGAGCACACAGGACAGCTGCTGTCACATGGGAAGTGACACATGTTGGGGGAAGGGGGCTGCATGTTCTGGTTTTGAGAGCAAGAAATTCCGGTGCCTCAGTTTCCCCTTCTTTCTGCCCCCCCCCCCAATCTCTACCCTCTCTCTACCTGTTACTCTGCCCTTCAGTCTCCTTATGGGGTCTCAGGGTGTTTTTCTGTGTACATTCCTACTGGGGGCTCTCTCATAAGCAGGAGGGGTTTCATTATATCCTGGCAGTTGTTCACCCCCACCCCAAGTCTGTCACATGTCCCTCTAAATCCCTGCTAATTCTCCCTATATTTTGCTGAGGCTGGCCTGCCCTAAGAGGATTGGAGCATTTGCTAAATAGGAACAGGAGGAGGTCAGAGAACCTGCTGTGGGGAGGCCTAGGGGCCAGAATGGCCACAGGGGGGCAGCAGAGAGACTGGAGGCAGGAGCCAAGAGGGAGTACACACTGGTGGAAGGGTAGAGAGATGGCGGACCCCAAATATAGATTTTGTAGATACTGACCCATAGGTGAAAGGGTCCCCCACGTATGACAAATTACCAGGCTCGTCATCAACTGACCACTGAAAATCCCTGAGGGCTAAGAAAAAAATCCCCGAATCCCTACCTCACACCATACAGAACCAATTCTAGATGTATTCAAGACCTCCTAAACACGAGATAAAATGACAAGATAAAGATTTTAGAGAACAAAACAGAATATCTTTAGGACCAACTGCTAATGAAAGACCCGCCCCCCACCCGTCACTGGAAAACTTTCTTAAACAAGAAAGCAAAAGTGAAAAGCATTAACTTCAAGCAGGAAAAGCAAATGAAACCAAATCACACCCAAGCTATAGTCAAAGCAGTATCCCAGGGTTCTCAACCCTGTGCCCTCTGTGCACAGATTCTACACTTTTCCATAAGGCATGTAGACCCAGGGATGTCAGCTTTTGTAAACTTTTATGTCGACTTGAAAATGGGGCTTTTCTTGTGAAAGTCATTTTTCCTTTTTGTTAATAAGTGTAGTTGCTTTCCAGCATATCACCATGCCAGGGATGGTAAGGAAAAAGGAAGAAACTGGTCCACAATGACATAATGAGAAGCACTGAACTTGACAACGTTCAAATAGTGGAATTTTATTTATTAAAATTATGAAAAAAATACAAATAGGAAAAATATTTGCAATACATTATCATCAAGAAGGAGGTAAGGATAAATGGGTTAAAGATAAAAATGGGGCCCTGTCTGGCTCTGGGCAGTAGAGCATGTGACTCTTGACCTCAGGGTCCTGAGTTCAAGCCCCACACGGGGAGTAAAGCTTACTTAAAAAAAAAAATGGGATTAAAAAAACAAACCCCTTGTGAATATTCCTAAAGTCCGAGGATGTGTGAGATGTGTGAGACGTGTGAGGCATAACTTCTAGATCAGCAGTATATGAATATTAAAACCATAGTGAAGGCTCAAACCAGCTGACTGGCAAGCATTGAAAGGTCCAACATCCTAAATGTTTCTGAAGGCCCCCACCAGAGGAGAGCTGGGTGAACCCGGCTGGTGAAGGATGGTAGAAAGCTCTTGAAGCGTTGGTGAAGCAAACAGAGGAGGCAAGCAGAGGCTCCACCACGTGACCCCTAGGATCCCACACAGATGTCTACATGCGCCCTATATAATGCTGGCGGGACACTCACAGGGGGGGTGGGTTTGCTGTGAACATGAGAGGCCACCTCTGAGGGCAGGGGCGGGACAAAGGGAAGTGTGTTCCTGACCGTGACCCCTGTCCCCACTCACATGAGGCCATCTGCAGGCCGATCAAACCATTGTCCCCTCTGACCCCGTGGGAACTGCGGGATTCCGTGGGGACAGATTCCCCTATAAATCCAGTAACCTCCTGAGGTCCAAGTCACCGTCCTCGGTGGATCCGGACATCAAGGGGAAAGAGGGTTCCTCCAGGGGGTCTTGAGGCAAGAGGAGTGCTGTGAAATTAGGGGCCAGCACGGGACGTGGCGAGAAGTCCGAGGAGAAGGAATTCTGAGGCCAGGTCAGGTCCAGGGCTGGGACAAGGGCCTGGGCAGCCGGGACATGGTCCTGGGAGCCCAGCTCTGGGTCCCACCAGTTTTGGCGGAGGCTGTAGACACAGATGCTCCCTGGGAACATGGGTCTCCCAGGAGCCAGGACTGGGGCAGGATCAGGGGCAGGGACAGGGGCGGGGACAGGGATCAGAGGAGGGAAAGCAAAAGGGACTGGGAAGGGGTCAGGCACAGGGATAGAATCAGAGGCAGGAGTTCCAGGGCTCTGGGGTGCAGAGCGGGCTCCCCGACCTCGCCCTATGGGCAGTCCCTGAAGCCTGGCGTGCCTGGCCAGATGGTTCTTGAACCACACCTGGAGGGAGGGACAGGGGGACAAGGAAGAGGTGAGAAGGGGCTTGCCTCTGTCCCAGGGGTGGGGCTACTGGGAGGACAAAAGCCCCATCTCATCAAGGAAATGCGGATCAAAACCACAATGAGATCCCACCTCATACCAGTCGGAAGGGTTCAAATAAACAAGTCAGGAAATGACAGATGCTGGTGAGGATGCAGAGAAAGGGGAACCCTCCTATACTGTTGGTGGGAATGCCACCTGGTGCAGCCACTCTGGAAAACAGTATGGAGGTTCCTCAGAAAGTTGAAAATAGAGCTACCCCACGACCCAGCAATCACACTACTGGGGATCTACCCAAAGATACAAACATAGCCATCTGAAGGGGCACCTGCCCCCCCAATGTTTAAACTAGCAATGTCCATAATAGCTAAACTATGGAAAGACCCCAGATGTCCATCGACAGATGAATGGATAAAGAAGACATGGTAGAGATCTACAGTGGAATACTGTGCAGCCATCAAAATGGAAATCTTGCCATTTGCAGTGACCTGGATGGAACTAGTCAATCGGAGAAAGAGAAGTATCATATACTTTCACTCCTATGTGAAATTTAATTAACGAAACAGAGGAGCATGGGGAAGGGAGGAAAAAAATAAAACAAGAGGAAATCAGAGAAGGAGACAAGCCGACGGTTGCTGGAGGGAGGTGGGGGGGGATGCAGTAACCGGGGACGGGCATTAAGGAGGCACGTGATGTGATGAGCGCTGGGTGTTATAGAAGACTGCTGACTTCTACCTCGGAAACCAGTAATACCTTATATATTAATTGAATTTAAATAAATTAAAAAAAAAGCTGGCCTCATACCACTGTCCTATGGCCCCAGGTCCAAATCGAGCCCTCTGGGATGTGGAGTGCAGGAAGCTACAGGGGCAGGGCGTGGGCACCCCGCACCCCAGGGGCAGGACCTCACCGAGGCCCTGAACGCTGGTGCCTAGAGGCCCAGCCCCGCGGCTTCAGTCCGGGCAGGATCACGTTGGCGGGTTTGGACAGCACAGGGCTTGAACTGAACTTGGGGTCCGGCCCCGCGTCTACACGGGGGCCCCTTTTTAGCCGCGTGGGAGCCTCTGGCCTCAGTCTGCTCGGCGGGCGCGGGGGAAGGCCCAGCCCTCACGAAGTGCCACCTTCCCAGTAGATCTCGTGATCACTGAGGACCCGGGGGCGCGGGGGTCCTACCCGAATTTGCTGTTCGTCCAGGTGGAGCCTGGCGGCCAGGGTGAGGCGCTCCTGGTGGCTGGGGTAGCGGTTCCTCGCGAAATGTTTCCTCAGCTCCCGCAGCTGCGCCTTGAGGTACACCGTGCGCTTCTTCCGGGGCCTCGGGAGCCTTTGGGGTGCTGGGGGCCCTGAGCAAAGGACCCAGGGTCAGACAAGCCCCGGGTCTGAGCCCCCAGCCCGCCGCCGCCCCTCCCCCGCCGCCGCCTGGGCCAAGCCGGGTGAGCAGGTGGGAGGCTCCGGCCCCGGGGTGGGAGCACAGCTGCGGGTGGGCGGCGGCGCGTGGCCCAGACGCCCTGCGGGCTCGGGCCCAGGCTCTCCCGCTGCCGGCCTAAGTCCCTGCGCGTGTCGGGGCCTCGGTGTCCCCGTCCTTGAAACGGGCCGATTACAGGTCCTGTCTTGTGATTCCCGGGCCCGCAGCCACGGAAGGCGGGCAGGGTGGGCGTCCCAGGCTCAGGCGGGCTCCCACTCCCACCTGCCCCCCAGCTCCTCCCTCGAAGGGCCAGAGCCTCGCTCACACTTGTGAGGGGGCGACTGCGCCCTCTGCTCAGCCCACCCCCAAGAACTTAAGCCCAGCCCCAGCCCCACAGAAGTCCCCACAGCACAGTGTGGGACCCCCTTCCCGGACGGGGGTCCCTCCCCAGCCTCCGCCCCAGCTCTGGCCCCTCAGGCCCAGGCGCACCTGCGGGAGGGCCTGGGGCCATCATCCTCCGCTCTCCTCGCTCCCCGGAGGCCTGTGTGCGAGGTTCTGCCCCCAGGACCCGGGGCTTAAATCCCACCGGCCAGCGGTGCCCACCCACACCCCTCCTGAGGGGCCCGGAGCTCTCCCTTACTCAGCCCCCTCGGCCCCGCCCCTGCCGGACTCGCAGGGAGCGAGGGATCCTTTCCACCCTGTGGGTGGGGGCGGGGCTGGGGGCTGGGACCTCTGAGACCACCCAGCCTGGGTCCCACCCTCGGGGGCTCTCGCCCAGGGGAACCCCACGTTGCCCATCATGTGGGGTCCCCGTCGCAGAAAAGGGCCCCTCCAGCCAGCGCCCTGGGGTCATCCCATCCCTGCCCAGTCCTGGGAGCCCCAGTCACCGGCTTCCCTGTCCAGTCTCCATCCTGTCCTGCCTGCTTGGTCCAGCAGCCTCTCTGCTTGCCCCCCAACACCACTCTCGCCTTCTGTTTCCTTCTCTAAATGGCCCCCTCTAAGAGTCCTGAACAGAGGAGCGCAAAAACACGCTGGCCCCCGATGCTGGTTTGGATCCGCGCTGGTTTTCCTATGGGATGGAGGCTGCCTGGGGTGCAGGTGGACCCCCCCCCTTCCTCTTAGTGAATGAGTGAACGGGCTGCTCCGTGTGGGGACTCTGGTCTCGGGAGCTCGAGGGGAGACCAGCCCCTCTACGACACAGACCCACATCTCGGCACCAGAAAGGCTCTTCCCTGGCGCTGGGTCTGCTCAGGACTGAGTCCGGGGAGAACACAGCTTACAAGG
The DNA here is from genome assembly GCF_011764305.1 of Mustela putorius furo. Lineage (NCBI taxonomy): Eukaryota > Metazoa > Chordata > Mammalia > Carnivora > Mustelidae > Mustela > Mustela putorius. The sequence continues at coordinate 11,967,187 of NW_025421310.1, read as the reverse complement.
CTCAGGGCTGGGGGAGGGCTCTTATTGTCATGAGCGGGAGATGAGAGGTAGGTAGGTTGGGGGATCGGACCCAAAATGAGGGAAAACAAAACGTTCTTATTGGAGGTTTGCCTGAGTGTCTCACGGGGCATTCTACCGTAAGGGGACATTCGTGCCCCTTCCTTTCTGGCAAGATTCTGGCTTAATTGGACATCTTTTTCTCCTCGGGCAGGTAGGAACCCACGGGTAACCAAGTCAATGGCTCTGCTGTCCACAGGGGGCATCTAGCAATTTCCTTGGTGTAGAAGATGTGACCCAAGGCCAACTTCTCTTTCATTTTTAAAAGAAATGAAGGAGAGGCACCTGGGTGGCTCAGTGGGTTAAGCCCCTGCCTTTGACTCAGGTCATGATCTCAGGGTTCTGGGATCTAACCCCGCATAGGGCTCTCTGCTCGGCAGGGAGCCTGCTTCCCCCACCTCTCTCTGCCTGCCTCTCTGCCTACTTGTGATCTCTCTTTGTCAAATAAATAAATAAATAAAATCTTTTAAAAATAAATAAAAGAAATGAAGGATGCCTGAGTGGCTCAGTCGGTTAAGCATCTGCCTTTGGCTCGGATCATGATCCCAGGATCCCGGGATGGAGTCCCTGCTTAGCAGGGAGCGTGCTTCTTCCTCTCCTGCTCCCATGGGTTGTGCTCTCTCTGTCTCTCAATCTCTCTCTGTCAAATAAATAAATACAATATTTTTTAAAATTTAAACAAGAAAATGAAATAACATTTTGCTGGTAGATTGGCACAGGCGGAGAAGAAGGGTCACGCCTGGGTTGGTGGATGGGGGGATGGGGAATCTGACCTTCTCATGGTTTTGGACTGTATCACACAAAAGATCAAGTTCAAAATTAAATAAAGCATACGAATATCGTTACTGTAGGCGTAGCTCATCATTATTGTAGGTCTGGCTCCCCTGGGCTAGAGACCCCTGAGGGTGGGACCAAGGCTGTCTTGCCACTGAGGTCCCAGCCCCCAACCCAGGCCCCCTTATCACAGTGGGGAAAGGACTAATCACTCATGGTGACTCCTCCAGGGGCCGGGTGATGTGGGTGAGAGAGTGGGGGTCAATGGCGATCCCTTGCTTAGCGTTCCTTGGTGGAAAGTACCATAATCTCTTCCTCATCAGACAGGTGGAACACTTCACAAATACTCTGGGAACACAGTGGTCGTCAGGGACATAATGTCCCTGCCCTCCTAGGTTTCACTGTGTAGCAATGCATTTGTCCAACAGAGGCGTCAATGGAGGGACAAGCTCAGTTAGGCTGTGCAAATACATGAAATACAGGAAAGTCATGGCAGCACCATTCAGAAGAGCAAAAGGGTAGAATCAAACCGAGGTGTCCGTCAACGGGTGACAGGACACAATGTGTATGTTCATACAGTGGAATATTCTTTAACTCCAGCCGTACAAGGGAGTGCTCATGCACCTTGCAGATGTCACCTGAAGGGAAAGAAGCCAGACACGAGAGGTCACCTATGTACGATTCTATTTACATCAAATGTGCACGATAGAGAAATCCACGGACACGGCAGCTGGATTTGTGGTGACCAGGAGCCGCAGCAGGGGAAAATCGGGACTACTTTGAATGGTTACGGGGTTTCGATTTGAGGCGATGTCATGGTCTGTGGTTGATCGTGGTCATGGACGTACAGTAAGAAAAAAGACAAAACATTGAATTGTACACCTTAAATAGGACGATTTTGTAGTATGTGGATATAGATCAATAAAAAATACATTAATGCAGTGTTTGTTATGTTGTGCGTGGGATTGTTGAAGATCCGAGGGACGGGTTACATCTAGAGCTGGGGGAGGGGAGACGGAGGATGGGAACATGGCTTTCTGTTGCCATTGGTGGGGTCGAGGTTGGTAACCGAGAATTTTTGAGTTGGTGCCAGTGAAGATCTGATAAAAGAATCGAATGAGCACAGTGCCCTCTGACTCAGCGGTCTTATCATAAGAGGTTTATCCTGGGAGCTGTTTGTCTACTGTGAATAGGCACCAACACACCTATTTGAAATTTTAGGGAATGGAGTTCATTACAGGAGCTCATGTTCACCAAGAAGATGATTAAATACTATTTGGCCATCCCAGACTGCGGAAAGCTCATTAACAGCAAAAAAGGAATCAGGGATAGAACTTTTAGTAACCGTTGATGATTTGTAATGTATCTTTTATTTTGTTTTGAGTGGCGGAGGTCTGTCTTTGCAAAATAAGTGTGTCCTGAACACAGGGTCCTTGTTGGGTTTTTGCTTTTTTTGCTGTTGTTGCTGGTGTTTTTGTTTGTTTGTTTGTTTTTGTTTTTGCCAAACAACATCTAGAATCAGATTTAGAATCTGATTCTAGAATTAGAAAGGTACAAAGTGAATGACTATTGTGTTAAATGATTGAACGAGCTGCAGTTTCCGACACCCAATAATGTCTCGGAGACACTGTTCACTTCTGAGACTTACGGATTTAATAAGCACACTCAAAAGATAAGTATACACATGCACATACATATATAATATACTTAACAACAGCAGCAAAATGCCCATAATCCCTGGGTAATTACCAGGGATTAAGGAGGATGTGCATTTTCTCTCTTTTCTACCACTTATTATTATGATTAATTATTTGTTTGATTTGCAAGCAGGAAAACCAGGACAGTTTCTGGCTTTGGGTACTGCGTGGAGCACGTGAGTGCTGGGCTGTTGGTTCTTCCGACCTGACTCCTTCCAGGGCTGGATGGAAACCAGCTGGGGGAGCAGGAGTTCCTCATTGGGCTTCCCAGATTCAGCTGGATGGGGAAGTCAGGTTTCACGCTGACCATGAAGGTGAGAGCCAAAGATGGAGAAAACATTCCAGGCATGGGGAGCTCAGTGTGCGAGAGGTCTCAGACCTCGTGGCTTTCAGAGAAGCAGAAGGAGTTTTCATTCTATCTGGACAGGCTGTCCGGCCTCCCCCCACGGCCTGTCACGTGTCCCCCCTTCCCTCCCCCAAATCTGATCTAATTCTCTCTCTGCTCTGCTGAGACCTGCCCTGCCTAAGAGGATTGGAGCATTTGCTAAATGGGGACCTGGACAGGGTCAGAGAGCCTGCTGCTGGGGAGACCCAGGGACCAGGATGGCCACAGGGGGGCGGCAGAGGAGATGGGGAGCCAGGAGGTGGACAGAGCAGGGAGAGGCGAAGAGAGAGAGGCACCTGCGGTGTTTAGGAAACTGTATTAAAAGGGTTAGGAGGAGGCCAACATTGTTGATTTTAAACATTTATCATGAACCGGTTTCCTGATCTCCTCCTATCCACTCTCCCTTCTCTGTCCTTTTGGAAGTAACAGGGGGTTCTGGGGGTATAGGTATGGAGGTCTGGGGGCATCGGACCGGGGCCCTCAGAAATGACCTGGGAATGTTCTGGAAGGCTCTGACCCATCAGGAGTCTACGTAGAGCCCTGAGTGAGGTCTTCTTCTGACACGGGGCATCACGCAGCTTTGCGGTGTCCAAGGAAATCATCAAAAAAATTTTAACATAGAATTTTAAATATATTTTATTTAAAAAAATACATTTTAAGTAAATTGAAAAGCATTTAAAATATTTTTTAAAATTCCTCAGTTTTAATGCCTAATACAGTAAGTTATGTCAGAGCAACTGACATAACCAGTATCTTTGGTAACTTTTGGGAGCTGGACAGGATCCAGAGGTATGTCCATCCTCCGTGAAAACCCCATTCAGACCCAGGTATGGGTTTTTGTTTTTGTTTTTAAAGGTTTTATTTATTTGACACACAGAGAGAGAAAGCACAAGTAGGCAGAGAGGCAGGCAGAGAGAGAGGGGGAAGTAGGCTCCCCGCTGAGGAGAGAGTCCAACGTGGGGCCCAGGACCCCGAGATCATGACCGGAGCTGAAGGCAGACGTTTAACCCTCTGATCCATCCAGGCGCCCCAGGCAGTTTTGATGGCAAACCGGCAAAGACCCAGATATTGTGTCTCTTCATTGTTAGCTGAGTATCTGTGGGCCAGGCACTCCTCTCTCTCAGTCTCCGTGTTCCTTCCAGGAAGGCTGGTGTTGAGAACCCTCACCTCCAGAGCCGTCCATGCCTCCAGCAGGGTCACCACCCCGAAGGGTCCAGCTGTCATATGGAAACCTACCCCTGAGCTTGGCCAACATCCCCTCTGCAAAGTATGGGGACAACTCACCCCATTTCCCTGGGTTCAGGGGTCTCTGGGATATGGAACTTCCAGGGCTAACCCAGGACAGTCCCAAGAAAACTGAGTTGGTTGGCCACGTTACCCCTATATCCCTCAAGAACCCCATCTTTGAGAACCCTGTGTGTCCCTGTGGTCTAGTTGCTACAGGGCTTGTATCCCCAGGACCCTGTGTGTTCTGTGCATTCATGCATACACACACAGATAAATGTAATATGTGATGTGCCTATAATGTATAAGGTCATGCGATCTAGGATATATAATATAATACATGCAACACACATATACATGTCTGTCTATGTCTCTTTTATGTGTGAAGAGGAGTACATCTTTATAAATCTTCACAAAGTGAACACACTCAGTTAGCAACACTCAGATCAAGAAATGGTTCCAACCAGGGGCGCATCACACTCTCAATGTCAGCTCAGGTCATGATCTCAGGGGCGTGAGATCAAGCTCTGCACACAGCGGGGGTCTGCTTGAGATTCTCTCTCTCTCCCTCTCCCTCTGCCTCTCCCCTTCCCAATAAATAAATCTTTAAAAATAAAGAATAAGAAATGGATACCACCAGGGCCCCCCAAGAACGTTTTCTTGTATCTCTCCACCTGCTCCGCCTCCCCTCATCAATGACTTCAACTTGACTTCTAACCCCACAGACCTGGGGTGCCAGATGTTAATGGTGTCAGTGGGATGATACCATAGTCTCTGAGTGTGCTTCCTGTTTGGGGCTATTGTGACAATGTGCTCTAAACGTTCTTCTGATCTTCTTCATGACATAAGCCTGTGTTCCTGTTGGGTACGGACCAAGGAATGGAAATGGCTGAGTTACATAATAGGCACACATTCACCTTTTAACGGTATGGCCACGTGGTTTCCTAGAGGGGCTGGAGTGCCTTACTCCACCAGTGCCTACCAGCCATGTGCAAGTCAACACTTAGAATTGTCAGGCATTCATTGTAGCCATCTGGTGGGACACAGAGGTATCGCTGTGAGGTTTTCACTTCCATTTGCCTGGCGACTGATGAAACCGAGTCTTGGGTCATGCATGGATGAATAGCCAGAAGGGAAGGCTACCTTCCCTTCTGAAATGCCTAAGTCTTCTGCAACCTGGGCAAATTTCAAAGCAACGTGATGCTTCAAAATCCCAAAGGATGGGCTAAGGGGGACCACTCTCTCAGCCCTGGGGGCCAACCTCTGGAACCCGAGGGTGGTGCTCTGGGTTCCCAATGATCAACAGCCACTGGGCCCAGCCTCCCATCTGAGCAGGTGCTCTGACAGGTGAGGCCTGGAGGCTCCTACCCACGTTGGGGGTGGTCAAGGAGGTAAGCCTATTTTACAGAGGGGGAGACTGAGCCTCAGGGGTGCAGAGGAAAGTGCCCCCCCCCTAGTCAGACAGCTGACAAGCCTGAGGACCTCCAGTCCCCACTGCTCAGACCCTGCACTGAGTGAAAGACAGGTTTTCAACCCAGACCCAAGTGACTCTGCACATGAGTTCTGGGAAGATTCCTTGAGCTCCACGGGGTTCACCCTTGCTCTGCAGACCGGAAGGCTCCCTGTCCTGTGGGAACAAGGAGCTGGGGTGGATGCTACCTTGCCCAGCACGGGACGTGGAGAAAACCTGGGTTTCAGGGACAGTTAGATCCTGAACTAACCAACTCAGCAATAATGTGATGTGCGAAGCATGCGCAGACACAGTTGGGCCCTCCCAAGTCGGACCTCACTGACTCCTGCGGAAATCCCAGGTCTTTCTCCTTTCCGTAAAACCAAACCCCACCTCTGCCCTGTGTGTGCGTGTCTCTGCCCCTTTGCCATTCACTCGGCCCTTCATCCACTCCTTTATTGAGCACCTGCTGTGTGCTGGGACTGTCCCAGACAGACAAGGTCCCAGCCCTCCTGGAGCTAACGTCCTCTGAGAGAGGCGGAGGAGAGACAAGAGGGTGTTAAGAGTTTTGCAGAAAATAAAGCCACGAGAGTGTGCTAGGAAGCTACGAGGTGCAGGGGGAGGGACCCCCACAATCTAATCCACTCCTTCCTGCTGCAGTCCTGCGGGCTTGGGCAGTCCTTGAAGAACCCCGAGATTCTTTGCTTTTATACATCTCTCCGAGTATTTAATTATTGAACAAATGAATATTGATTTGCTCTTTACAGCCCTCCTGTTTCTCCCTTTGTCTCCGGGGCTGTCTGATCTCCCCCAGGGTCTGTCAACCCCGGCTGCCCCACGACCCTGGACCCTGTCGGGGACTCATGACCTCCAGTCTCCTCTGGGCTACTTTCCTGAGCTTGACTTGTTTGGGGACAGGAAGAGGCCAGCGGGACAGAAGGGGACTGAGGGGTTAGAAGCCAGATCGCACAGAGCTGGACACAGGGTGGGTTTTCTTCTAGTGTTGGCCGGAGTTGAGGCTTTGATCTTCCCACGCTGAGCCCAGGCCCGCGAGCTTTGCGTGGGGGGAGGGTAGGGGCGGGGCCGACGGAGGGGCGGGGCTTCCGCGTTGCGGGCGGGGCCTCCTGCTGCAACCTGCTTCTGCTTCCCCTGGTCCAGGTACCAGGTAATGAGAACAGGTTACACCGGGGATAGTGATACTTCCCTCATCCTCTTTTTTTTTTTTTTTTTTTTAAATTGAGGCACTATTTACGTCAATAAAATACATCCATTTTAAATGATCAGTTTGTTGCATTTGGACAAACTGGTGCTCTCACGTGCCTCTCGAGATAACACAATGTTGCACTGCCTGTAAAGTCTCCCTCAGGCCACTTCGCAGTCCGTACCCCCTCTCCACTCCGGGTTTTATCATGTTGACCGTTTTGGTGGGCGTGTTGTGGCATGCTGTTGTGGTTTTAATTTGTGTTTCCCTGATGACAATGTCGAGAATGTGTGTGTGTGTGTGTGTGTGTGTGTGTGTGTCCTCATGGGCTATCAGGATATCTTTTATGAAGTGCTTCTTCCCATGGTCTGATTACTGAGTTGAAGGAGTATTCTGGAATATTCTGTATTCTGGATGTAAGGTCTTTGCTAGCCTGTATGTTTTGCAAATGCTTCCTAACAGACTGTGCCTAGCATTTTCTTGTACCTAATGACGTTTTTTGAAGAGCAGAGTTTTCCAGGTTTGATCACCTCTAACTTATCAATTTTCTATTTTGTGGTGATTGCTTTCTGTGGCCTGTTTAAAAGACTTTTGCCTATCCTCAGGTCAAGAAACACATTTCTCTGTTTTTATTTATTTTTTATTTATTTTCCACGCCTGGGAACATTTTACTTTCACTTTTCACGTTTAGGACTGTGATGGCTCTCAAATTAGTTTTTGTGTCTTGTGATTGAGGTTCTGTCTTCTTTTTTTCTTATGTGGATATTGTATTGCTCAAAATGATGTCTTGAAAAGACTTCCCTGTAGACTTGCTTTGGCATTTTTGTCAAAAATCAGTTGACCACGAAGTTTTGGCCATTTTCTGAAGTGTGTATTCTGTTCCCTTAATTGATTTGCTTGTCCTTACCCGGTATCATGCTGCCTCATGTGCGGTAGCTTTGCAGCAAGTCCTGAAGTCAGGTAATAGAAGTTTCCAGTTTTTTTTTTTTCCCCAGATTGTTTCGATAGTCTATATTCTTTATATTTTCATAGAGATTTTTGAATGGGGTTGTCGGTTTCTAAAAAAAAAAATACACTCTTTAGAGAGGTTTTGGTTGGGATTGCTGTGACTCTAATGATTAGTCTAAGAAGCATTGACAGATCTTAACAATATGGAGGTTCCCAGTCCCTGGTTTATTTCACTCTTGACTTGGGTCTCCTTGAACGTCTCCCAGCAGAGCTTTGATGTTTGCAGAGGGGCAATTAGCTGAAAGAAGAGATGACAGGATTTAGGGATGGATTGGCAGTGAGTCGTGAGGAAAAAGGGAGTAGGCAAGGGTAAATGTCAAAATCTCTTCCTAGATGGCTGGGTGGAGATGAGAAGGAAAGCGACTTCTCCTGGTAGGGATCCAGCTCAGAAGAAGAAAGGCCTGAATCTGGACTCAGTTGCCCCCTTCTGAGACACACCTCTGCACACCCTCCCACCCTGGGGGGGGGTCCCATGGGTAGATGGGTGCCCAGTCCCAGGAGGAGGTGATGTGGAGACGCTGATACTCTTCTCCCATGGGGCCGTAAGGACTCTCCCCCTGTCCCTGCTCGGCCTCCTTTCCTTCCCTACTCCGGAGGGCCAGGATGGTCTGTTAACAGCACTGGATTGTCCCATCAGTAGCCTCCTGACTGGTCACTGAGGGTCAGACAGCCCCTCCCTCTCTCCCTGTCATCCCCAACCCCCCCTCCCCCATTCAAGCTAATGAGACCAGCCCTGATTCCCCAGCCAGGCTGCTGGCCTTAATCTCCCCACCCCCCAGCAGGGGGTTCTTGGGGGTGGAGAAAGAAAGAGCCCCTATGGTGAGACACAATGACCCAGCCACAAGGCAGGATTACCACCATCTCTCCCATGTATGTACCGTGCGAGGTTGGGGGCACGCCTGTGTGCAGGCTCGGGTGTACGGTGTACGGCGAAATAGAACAGACCCAGGGAGGGTGATGGAAACAAAGACAATCGGAAGTACAGAGCAAGAGAGGCTACCAAGATAGGGAGAAAGCAGAATTGGAGGGAAAGTTGGGAGAAGGAAAACGAAAATCCTACCGTCAGATGAGGTGTTGGAGAAAAAGAGAGAGAAACAGGACTAGAACTTGGAACCTGGGGGTTGGATAAAGAAGCCCAGAGGAATGGGGTTGGCCGGAGTTGCGGGGACAGGTGGACAGACAGGGACACAGGGACAGAGAGACCCGAGCTGGAGGGCGAGGAAGGGGGCACACATGCAAAGGGGCAGGAGTGGCATAGCTGGAGGCCCAAGGAAGAGAGAAACTGAGGCACAGAGCTCCCAAACAAAGACCAGTGGTGTGGAGGGAGGAAGAGAGAGAGGGAGGAGGAGAAGCTGATGTCCCACAGAGACAGTTCAGAGATCAGAGTGATAGAGTCTGAGACTCAAAGAGAGAAAAGGGGAAACTGAGGCAGAAGCCACGAACAATGGGGCCAGACAGGTTTGAATTAGTCTGCAGACAGAATGTTGGGGAGACAAAGGGTGGCCCAGGAGGGGAGGCAGAAAGCCCTGTGCCCCTTATTTTTCAAATAATCTCTCAGGAACACCCCGCACTTCTCTCCTTCCTCTTTGATGGGACGCCAAAGTGGGAGGGACACCAGTTAGACCTTCGGAAGAACTTCCCTGAAGAGTGGGGGCTCCTGGTCTCAGGCAGGAGCTGGGGCTTCCCATCCCCATCAGCCCTAATTGCCAAGATGTTGCAGGGAGGAGGGGAGGGGATTAGGCAGATGGGGGCCCCTCCCCCTCCCAGCCAATGTCACCTCCTGGCGTCCAGTCAAGTCCCCCACCAGGGGCCAGGATTACCCTCTGAGATCCAGGCCACCGCAAATGACATCACTCCCAGCCTGGGCTTAAAACCTCCCCATGTGAGGGGACCCGCTTCCTTCAGCTTCTGCTACCTGCTGACTCTGTCCAGGACCTGGGCCACCAGGAGAACCCTCTCCCATTTCTGGAAGGTGAGTGTCTGCATCTCAGCGCCCAGGCATAGGGCCGAGAGGAGGGGGTGTGCAATGTTTGCTGCAGGTTTCTCTAGGGAATGGAGGCCCCATCGTGGTGTTTGGAAGTATAGGGCACCTGTGAGCGCAGCAGGAGGGCACGAGGGTGTCTGCGTCAGGGGGCAGCTCGGACAAGGCAAAGGAGGACCTTGAATGCGGCTGAGCTGGGGGAGTCTTGTCACGGCTGATGTGGGTCCCCCTGGGTCTGGGCTTAAAGCCTGGCTTTTACTCACTGTGTGTTCTTGGGTCATTCACATGACCTCCCTGGGTCTCAGTTTCCTTGTCTTCTAAGTGTTGACAATGACAAGTTGCCATGAAGGGCCATGGGGAGGCTGTCACAGGCCTGGGTTGCCATGAGCCCAGGAGAGATAGCTGGCTTCATCTTGCTTTGGGGGACTTGGGGACAGATCTGGGGGTCGAGAGCAGGGGACGCTACTCTCTGAGACTTGGTTTCTGCCTCTGTGAAGCAAGGATCATAGTAGGACCTACACTGGAGGGAGTTTTATCAGGATGATTGTTCCCTGAGATCTTATTCCCGAGGCCCTCAGTGCGTCTCTGAGAAGTTGGGGGATGGTGAGGTCCCCATGGTTGTCAGCTGCCTGACTGGGGGTGGTTACGGTCCTCTGCACCCCTCAGGCTTGGTTTCCCCACCTGTAGAATGGGACCATCTCCTTGGCGACTCACAAGCTTGGGCGTGAGCCTTCAGGCCTTACCTGTCAGAGCACCTGCTCAGGTGGGAGCCTGTGAACCCCGGGAATGCCAGCCTCGGGTCCCGCACCTTGGTCCCCAGGGCAGGGAGAGTGGTGTCCCTCAGCCCACCTTTGGGACAAGGATGTATCATTGCCTTGAACTTCGCCTGGCAGGGTGATGATGGGGTTGTTGTCAGGCTGATTGGAAATTCTCAACAAAAGGTAGACATCATCACCGTTGCTGTCTGGGCTTCCCAGGACGGGACATCCAAAGCCTGTACGGAGTGGAGCGGGGAAATCCCGAGGCCATGACGTCGCTCGCTATCTGTCTCATCTTGTTCCCAGAGAAACATTTCAGTGGTTGTCCGACGATATTTTTGTTTATTATTCTTTGAGGACGTCTTGTCCACAAAGCACTCATGGATTGTCTGACGAGCCAGCAGATGCTCAGTCCTGGAGGGCACTGTCATGACCAGTTGCCTGGTCTTGGGGGAGCACCTGCCTTGCCCCACGCTCGGAGTTCCTGTCTGTAGGTGGCTCAGCCCAGCACGAGACGGCCGTGCTTTCCTGGAAAGCTCACCATGTAGCCTGGTTAGCCCCTCACACGGTCGATGGGGAAGATGATGAGCTTGGATGTTCTCATTCCGGGCCATGCCCTTGGACCCTAGCAGGGCAGTGCTACCCATCTCCTTTTTTCTGCACCCCCCAGAAGCTCCAATGAAGCATCCTCGCCCCCTTGGGGAAGAGGGAGAGGACAGAGGGAACCCATGCTGGGTGCTGGGAGAAGAGCCTTCCGGAGCCTCCATCCCAGGGTGGGAATCCCAGGTCCCCACTGACAATCTGTGTGTGACCCTGGGCAAGTGACCCGGCCTGAGGCTGAAGATGTTCCCGTCTGTGAAATGGGAGCATAACAGGAATGCCGCGTCAGCCTCCCCAGGCTCTGCTGAGGACAGAGGGTGTAGAAGGGTGTCCAGCGTAGAGAAGGCTGGTGTGTGAGTTGGCCCTAGCCTTGTACCGAGTTACACTAAAACTTAGTCGCTTAGCGCATCAAACACTTCTGGTCCCATACAGTGTCTGAGGGACAGGGATCCCCGGGCGGCCCCACTGCATAATGCTGGCCCAGGTCTCTTTGTGCTGCTGTATGTAGTCTGATGCTGGCCAAGGCTGAGTCCTTGGCCGGCTTGCCTGATGCTTTGGAAATGACTTTCCCCAGGGGGCTTGGTCCTATGACCTCAGTTCTTGGTCTTGGCATGTCCGCACGACCCCGGCTGCCTATCCCCAGAGCGGCACCAGCCTTGGAGGTCCCTCTGTCATTTCTGCAGTGCTGAACGGGGAGCCCATGGCAGCCCTGCTCTGTAGGAAGGGACAACACAAGGGGCTGAATCCCCGGCGTGGGGTGGGGGGGATTATTGGGGGCTTCCTAGAATGCCCACCATTACTTGGGATTTAAAGCGGCTTTTTTTTTTTTTAAAGATTTTATTTATTCATTTATTTGAGAGAGAGAGAACACAAGCAAGCAGAGAGAGAGAGGAGGAAGCAGGCTCCCCGCTGAGCAGAGAGCCCGATGCGGGGCTCAATCCCAGGACCCTTCGCAGCTGCCTGCTGTTCCCTCTGCCTGGAGGTGTCTCCCCATGGGACGAGGAGCCCGTCGCTTTTTAGCCCCCAGGGTCCTCTCCTCACGGAGAGGTCTTCCCGGACCATCCGTCTAGATGAGCTGTCTTCCCCTCGCCCCAAACCCCGTCATTACGCCATTACCCCATTTCGTTTTCCCAGGAATTCGATCCCATGAGAACAGAGATGCCGTGTGCCTCATTTCTTGCTACCTCCCCATCTCCTACAGCTAGATGGAATATTAAAACTATTTCCTGGAGGGGCAGTAGGACCCCAATTTATGATAAATAGAGCACCACCCCCCAAGTGGGAGGTGAGAAGGACACACTTGTGGGAGCAGAAAGGGGGAAGGAGCTAAGGCAAAGGTCTTCTGTTTTTTCCTTTTACTTATTTCTGAAATATTGGGGTGTGTGTGTGTGTGAGAGAGAGAGAGAGAGAGAGAGAGACAGAAAGAGGGAGCAAGAGAAATCCAGGTTAGCGTGTGGGATGTGGAGTTGGAGCCTGCAGGAAGAGACGGGGTTAGCGGTGACAGGGACCGGACAAGAGGCATTCGTGGCTCAGGGGAAGGCTTATGCGCACACCCAGAGAGACTGGGGGTCATAGGGAGGGGTCATAGGGAGCCCCGGAAAGGGTCTTAGGGTTTTTTGTTTTGTTTAGACTTTATTGTTGCTTTTGTTTTTGAAAAACTTATATGTCTCTATGGCTACAAGGCAATCCAAATTGAAGAAACGAGGCTTGGATATAGCGCTTTCCAGAAAGCCTCACTTCTAGCGGTATCCTGTGTTCTTCCTGGCAATTTTCTGTGCATACATATGCATACACACACACACACACTATATTATATATAATTGCTGCCTTGTTTTAAAAGTCATGGATGGTAGCCTGCTATACGCACTGTTCAGCACCACATCTTTTCCTTTGACAATATATATGTCACATATGTATATATCATCTAATATATATTAAATTAAATATCTTTTTTAAAGGATTTTATTTATTTATTTGACAGATCACAAGTAGGCAGAGAGGCAGGCAGAGAGAGGCAGGCAGGCTCTCTGCCGAGCAAGGAGCAAGTTGCCCGATGCGGGGCTGGATCCCAGGACCCTGGGATCATGACCTGAGCCGAAGCAGACACTTAACTGACTGAGCACCCCAGGTGCTTCTAATTTTAACAAAATTGAAAAACCTGATTAAAAATTTATTTAAGTTATTAAATGAGACCAGCTGTTTCCAAGGGAGAAGTCAAGGAATACAGGCTCATACCGTTCTTCAGGGAACGTGTGGAAAACAGAAAGGAAACTGGACAGCAGGAGAGCGAATCCTCTGTAACCCTAAGGTCATCCTTTCTACTGGAGACAAATCCTTTGCAACCAGACTTCTTGCAAGTTACCGTTTCCCTTATCAGACTCCCCTCGCTGGTCCATAGCAAATAGCAACCTGAACAGAGATCTGGTCCCTTAGAAGATGAACTAACCCTGGGGCAGGGAGGGGTTCTGTGAAACAGGCTCCCAGGATGATCTAGAAATGACACCGTGCCCCCTCTTATTGCCAAATTTGGGATCATTTCTCGTAACTATTTGCTAGAGAACTTTAAGAATCAGTTCGCTGCAGCCTTACACTTTTTAGTGACGTCATGGAATTCCCTTGAATACATGCGCCATCATCTACTTGCATCATTTACTTCCTACCTCCCCTTTGGTGGGCAAAGGGACTGCTTCCACATTTGGGCGACTGGACACTTGGGCACTGGCAGGCTCCGCTTGGAGTCTGTGCAAATATCCGCTTGCAAGTGGGGAGGGGCGCCCCCTGCTGTTCGCTGATGACCGCAAAGTCAGGGGCTCGGTTAAGGAGCTGGTACGCGGTGCATTTCCCCTCCCAGCCGCCTAAGGATGGAAATACTGTTTGCATTCTCATTTTCCCTGGAGGGGACGGAGTTGCCCTGAAGGCAAACAGCCCCGGGGAGGAGTGTATGGCGGGGAGAGGAAAGATGGTATTTCACTTTGATCAATGCTTCCAGTATATTCAGACGCCGCTCCTGACTGGACACCGGAGCGCCTGCTTCTCTGCACTCAGGCTGGCACTGGAGCTAAAGGACCTCCTCTTTTCCTTTGCCCACCTGATGGGTCACACGTGGTCGTGGAAGATCGCCTTTCACTTGTCTGCATGCTGTTCTGCCATCCCAAATTTGTGCGGGACGCTTCCGGTGTTTATGGGGGAAATGCCCATGTCTCTAGAAACCTCCAGGTCCCAAGCAAGGGGTGGCCCTGCTGTCCGTGATTCTCTGCGGGGCTGAACATCTTTTCTGGGGCCTAGGATGGGCATTCCAGTTTCAGCTGCTGATGCGGACGGGGTTTTGGGGAAGCTTTGCTCATCTTAAGTAGAGGGCAATAGGCGGGGAAACTGAGGCACAGAGAGATACGTACTCATGGGCACACACCTAAGAAGAGTCTGAAGCAGGACTTGGACCTGAGCCTGTCGGGCACCACGTGGTACCTGGGAAGTGCCTGAGCGCCTCCTCCTATCTTGCAGGGCCGTGGACCTGGGCCGCGGTGTCCCCAAAGATCATGATGGCGTATATGAACCCGGGGCCCCACTACTCGGTCAACGCCTTGGCCTTGAGTGGTCCCAGCGTGGATCTGATGCACCAAGCTGTGTCCTATCCAAGTGAGTACCATCCTTCTCCCGATGCCACCTCCCTCCAGCTCTCGGTGACCCCTAGGGTCCCTTATCCTCCCTCAGGAAGAAGCTGGGAATTTGCCAGGGTAATATTGGAGTCACATACTGACTATATGTAGTCATTTGCAATTTGCTAAACACTTCTCCACGTCCTTTAGGGGTGCAGGAAAGTGTAGGGGCGTTCATAACAATTTAGGAAGGGTTCCTTCTACGTGGACCTGTCACTCTTCTACACTAGAAGGAGCTGAATATTCTCGATTATGTGTTTCAATTGGACATGCCTTCATGCATAAGAAATTTTAGAAAGGGTATAAAAACCGAACTCATACACCTCCTTAGAGGGCTAAAGCCAGTTCTTGGGGTGAGGCATGAGCCCCAAGATGACGGGCAAAGAGGGGCCCCATTTCGCAGGGGGACAGAGTGAGGTCTACAAGGTCAGGAAGTAGGTGGGCAGATGAATGCCCAGAGAGGGCTTCTCGGCATTCCACCGGACCTCAGGACCTCCCGCCGGGGGACAAAGAGACTGGCAGGTCCAGGTCCCGTGATGGTCCTATTGTCCTGTCCCTGCTTCAGGTGCCCCAAGAAAGCAGCGGCGGGAGCGGACCACCTTCACCCGGAGCCAGCTGGAGGAGCTGGAGGCCCTGTTCGCCAAGACTCAGTACCCGGATGTGTATGCTCGCGAGGAAGTGGCTCTGAAGATCAACCTGCCTGAGTCCCGGGTTCAGGTGGGGGTGGTCCGAGCCCTGGGTGTCTTCCAGCCCTTCCTGGGACCCAGAGTGAAGAGAGGGGGAGTAGTCCTAGAGTAACACCCAAAGTCATGTATGGCCTGAATATGACCCCTCGTCCCCGTTACTGCCCCTCACCCCTCCCTCCACTTTCTTTGCCAGCCACATCTGCCGATTCTTCCCCTAACACACCTGCTACGCACACACCAGCCCCAGGCCCTTTGCACTCCCTGTTCCTTCTACCTGGAGTTGCTTATTCCATCACTTTGCTCAAGCCTTTGTTTATTGACCGATCAGGTCACCGTGTCCATCAATGAGACCTAGCCGTACCCTCGCACTTACAGGTGCAATGTCCCCCGGGGGCCCTACCCTGCTGCTCCCTCCTCCCGCTCTGTGGGGTCTTTCCAAGTATTGATCACCTTCTAAAATACTATGCAGCATACTTACTGTCGATGTATATAACCTGTTGCCCTTGACAAGAAGGTCTGTCCACAGAGGCATCTCCAAAGTCCTAGTTCGTGCATGGTGATTGATTATGCGGAAGGATGGATAAGTGTACATACGGGCGTACGTGTGATTGCATGTGTGTGTGTGCATGATTACCTGCACATGTGCATGTGTGATAATACGTGTGTGCCTATGACTGTGCATGTGTGGATAATTGCAGATGTGAATGGTAGGTCGGATGGACAGACGGGGTGCCCCATAACCGACGGCAAGGTACGGTGGTGTGATTGGGACGTGCCTCCCCCATAAACGCCATCATTCAGGGCACCGTGGGGGCTCTCTGGGCTCCCTCCCCACTCACCCACCCCATCTCCCCTTGCCCCCCCCCCAGGTTTGGTTCAAGAACCGCAGAGCAAAATGCCGCCAGCAGCGCCAGCAGCAGAAGCAGCAGCCGCAGCCCCCAGGTGCACAGACCAAGGCCCGGCCTGCCAAGAGGAAGGCAGGAATGTCACCGAGATCTTCCTCGGACGTCTGTCCAGACCCCCTGGGCATCTCGGACTCCTACAGCCCCCCTCTCCCCGGCCCCTCAGGCTCCCCCACCACAGCCGTGGCCACGGTGTCCATCTGGAGCCCGGCCTCAGAGTCCCCGCTGCCGGACGCCCAGCGGGCGGGCCTGGTGGCCTCAGGGCCGCCTCTGACCTCCGCGCCCTACGCCATGACCTACGCCCCCGCCTCTGCGTTCTGCTCTTCCCCCTCAGCCTACGGGTCTCCGAGCTCCTATTTCAGCGGCCTGGATCCCTACCTTTCCCCTATGGTGCCCCAGTTGGGGGGCCCGGCTCTCAGCCCCCTTTCTGGCCCCTCCGTGGGGCCCTCCCTGGCTCAGTCCCCCACCTCCCTGTCCGGCCAGAGCTATGGCACCTACAGTCCTGTGGACAGCTTGGAGTTCAAGGACCCCACAGGCACCTGGAAGTTCACCTACAACCCTATGGATTCTTTGGACTACAAGGACCAGAGTGCCTGGAAGTTTCAGATCTTGTAGAAAACCCTCTCTGGCGTCTGCGGGGTCGGGCCTCCCTCCAAAGGCAGTGGCCCCTCTGGACTCATGGGCGGAGCAGCCCACCCGCATCCCTGTCTCCCCCTGCCCCGAGGAGGGTCCTCTCGCTCTCTGGGGGGCAGTTCAGTAGGACTTAGTAACCCTCAACCCAGCTGCCGTTTTAAACCATGAGCCCCAGACTCCTGACATGGGTGCTGAGAGGGTGCCCCGGGACGGAATTAAACCACCCTTGGTGGTTGATGTGGGGGGTCCTGGAGAGGTTGGCCTCGAGGTGCCCTTGAACAGACACAGGTGGGAAGGCTCAATTCCATACCTTCCGTTTGGGATGCTTGCTTAGCGTATGTCTAGAGATCCTTCTAGAAAATCCAAAGACAGTCTTTTAAGCAGCCCCATTGTGGAAGCTTAGGCCAACTGTCCAGTTCAATTAAAACAATCCACTTGGCATGTTACAGATTTCACAGGTCAGATTTTGTATGATAGGTTAGGGGGCTCTTTGATACATATACATATATATATATTTTTTTTTCTTCTTCTTCTTTTTCATCTTCTTCTCTTCTTAGTTTCTTCTTAAGGACATTGCATCACTCATACATTCTTCCGGACGGTGAGAATGGGCGTATTTGGTGCGCGAAGGGAAGGCAAGCTGCCTGTTTCATGTCTCCTTTGCCCCTCCTTTGGTTGGAGGATTTTCTAAAGGTGAATTTCATCCGAGCTTTGGAGGCACCGTGGTGGTTAGGACTGGGGCCGACCGTGAGCCCCAACTCTAGCTGTGGGTATTTCAAAAAGGAAGAGGAGGTGGCCAGCTTCCCAACTGTAAATGGGCAAGAGATAGGCATGGGGGGAAGACACGTGGATTTGGAGGAAGCCTGCATTTCAAATACACAGTCTCTCTCTTAGATTCCGTTTCCTGTTCCCATTGCGGGGACTGGACCAGAGAGCCTGGCCCAAGGGAGTGCCTCTGGGGTGGGGGGAATCTTTCTTCCCATGCGGACTTGATCCTCAGCGACAGAGACAAGCACCAAGAGAATTTTAAGGAGTCAAGCATGTTGACGCTCTTGGAAGTGTGGTGGTTTGCCTTTGCTTCCTCAGTCTGAATTTTTCTTTCATTTTCGGCCCTGGGGGAGACAGCAGCCATGGGTCTTTCCTTGGGGGCTTCACAAGGCAGCTGGAGGTAGGGCGGGAAGGTGGTGTTCTGGTACATGGTGACCACGAGCCACCCCCACCCGCCCCAAAGAAGAGGAAAAGCTCTGATTTGTAGCCTTTGTCCATTTCTGTGGTGTCAATTCTCCCACTGTGGCTGATTTCTAGGGTCTGATCTGAGGTCAGGGATGCAGAGCCTGCCGTCTACCCTCATGGGCTGGTAGGAGATGGCTTCAGGCCCTCCGTGCAGGAAGGAAGGTCAGGAGGCCTCAGATGGGTTTTCTGGGTCCAGGCCGGGAGAGGTCCACATGGCCCAGACCCCCAAGCCCTCTGACGGGCGTGTTGAGATCACTAGAACCCACAAGGGTAGGTTCCTCAGCACACCCCGGGACCATCCCTCATGGGCCTGAGTCATGCAGGCTTCTGGGACATTAGACCTGGGAGTGACTCAGAGTCCGGTGTGGGGCACAAACAGACAAGGACAATGCCAGCTGGGGTGGGGGATGGGCGGTCCAGGCAGAATTTGTAGGGGTGAATCTGTTAGGAGAGTCCAGCTTCCTTTCCTGGGGCCAGCTTCTTGAACTCGGGATGGCAGAGGTTCTACTTCCTAAAGCCGATGAGTGACAAGGGGGAAAAGGAAGCGGCCAGGAGCCCCCTCATTCTGGGTGCCCTTTCTCACTCACTGGGACTCCGGTCTCCTTCCCTCCAGGCCACTCACAGAGTGACAATGATTAAAATGCTCAATCCCGCTTAAAGTCTGGGTGATTTTTATTTTTTAAAATTTCTGAGGAGGGGCAGACCAGGGGAGGTAGAAGACGGGGTCACTCCATCCCTCTCCTTCTGCCCCCACCCCCCGTCTCTGGGGAGATGGGTCTGTCCATGTGCTTTCTCTGTCTGGTCACTGTCTTTTCCTTGGTAGCTCCCTAAAGCCAATGACTCAGGGACATGGGCTCCAGATGCCAGCTTCCATCTGCTGTGACATCGCTGGGTCCCTGAGTTTCCCTCTGCAAGGAGGGGGGGAGGGGGTGGCCACGCATCCTGAATCAAGTCCCCATGTGAGGACACAGGCCCTCCCTGTCCACCAGCCTCGGGTCCCTGCCATGTCCCTCTCACCTCTGCTTCTCTCTTTCTTTTCCTTCTGACTGTCCCTCAGACTCCCAGGTCCCCCTTCCTCTTTGCTGGATTTGTACCTTTTCCTTTTTCTGTTTTCTCTGCTCCTTTTTCTGTTTCTTCAAATGTTAAGTCATCATTGTCTGCTTCTGTCCCTCTCAGTCCTAGAGGAGCCCCAGGTTAAGATCTGCGTGTGCGTGTGTTGTGGGGTGTGCAGAGGGGGACACAGTGTTGGTGAGGTCAGACACACTTGCTATCAGAGCCTGGGTTGGCCCCTTCTGGTCCCAGGATCCAGGTGATTCATTTCTCCCAGCTTCAGCTTCCCCTCCTGTAACACCAAGAAAACCTACCTCAAGGGAATGAAATGAGATCATTTTCTTTTCTTTCTTTCTTTCTTTTTTTTTTTTTAAGATTTTATTTATTTATTTGACAGACAGAGATCACAAGTAGGCAGAGAGGCAGGCAGAGAGAGAAGAAGGGAAGCAGGCTCCCTGCTGAGCAGAGAGCCTGATGCAGGACTCGACCCCAGGACCCTGAGATCATGACCCGAGCCGAAGGCAGCGGCCCAACCCACTGAGCCACCCAGGCGCCCCGATTTTCTTAAGTACCTAGTCTTGAACCTCTCTCTGGTCTGTGGTAAGAGCCCAATAAAAGTTTATTTGTTGTAAAACACACAGCACATAAAACTGACCATTACAATCATCTTATTTTTTTTTTTTAAATAAAGATTCTATTTTTTAAGTATACTCTACACCCAGTTCAGGGCTCGAGCGGACCACCTCAAGATCAAAATTTTCATCCTCTACCTACTGAGGCAGTCAGGTGCCTCCATTATTATCACCTTGAAGTGTGCAGTTCAGGGCATTCACAGAGGAAAGCAGACACTAAAGGCCACGTATTGTAGGATTCCATTCATATGAACAGTCCGGAAGAGGCAAATCCACAGGGAGGGCAAAGCAGGGTGGTTGGGTGCCAGGAGCTGGCAGGGAGGGACGGAATGGGGAGTGACTGCTTAACAGGTATGGGTTTCTATTCAAGGGACAAAAAAGTTCTGGAACTGGGTAGCGACCCATTAATTTCACCTCGAAGTATATACCCCAAAGAACTGACAACAGGTGTTCAAGCAAAAGCCTGAGGGTTCCTGTTCATTGTAGCATTGTTTGCAATAGGCAAAGGACAGAAACAAGCCAGACCTCCATCAGCTATTAAATGGACACACAAAACGTGGTCAGGCCATCCAGTGGACTTTTTTTCTTTTTAAAGATTTTATTTATTTATTTGACAGAGACACACAGCGAGAGAGGAACACAAGCAGGGGGAGTGGGAGAGGGAGAAGCAGGGGCAGGGAGCCCCATGCAGGACTCGATCCCAGGACCCTGAGATCATGACCTGAGCCAAAGGCAGATGCTTAACCGACTGAGCCACCCAGGCGCCCCATCTGATGGACTCTTACTTGGCCACAAAAAAGAAGAGCTTATTTATATTTTCTTAGTAATCTTTACACCCAACATGGGGCTCGAACTCATAACCCTGAGATCAAGGGTCACATGCTTGTCCAACCCAGCCAGCCAGTCACCCCGGGTGTGTCCTAGATCTCGATTACAGTGGTGGCTCCATGGCCATATAGAATGGTTCAAACTCCTCAAACTGTACTGTTACAATGGGTAGATTTTGCAGGATATAAATTATACCTCAATACACTGGAAGGAAAAAAGAAAAACCCACAGAGCATGTACTGTTGGCCAGACACTGGAGAAAGCCAGTCCAAAGACTGCTGATTCTCAGAACAATCCAGCAGAGAGATGCTATGTGTATCAGATAAGATACTCTTACGCTCCCCATTTCACAGATGAGAAAACCGAGGCTGTGGGAGGTCAGGGGACCTGGCCAAGATCCCACCACTAGGAAGAGGTACTTGGGTTTTATATTCATCTTGCTGGGGCCTCCAGACCCTGCTGGCGTTTCTCCCCTCCCCTCCGACTTGGGTCCTCCCTCCTTCTCCCTTCCTCCGAAGTCTCAAGCTCAGGTGTGCGTATGTCTCTCCCCCACTCCCATATGTCTGGGTCCTCCCCCCACTCCATGCCTCCTGCTCTCTGAGCCCCTCCCTGCTTGTCTCCTCTGTCCCCGAACAGGACTAATTTAGCAAATGCTCCAATCTTCTTATGATTGGAAGAATGGCCTCAGCAGAATGGCCGGGAATTAGCAGGGATTAGATTCGGACACATGACCCTCCTCCCTGGGGGAGGGGCTCTGGGGAGACAGATGAGTTTTATTCATTTATTTTTAAAAAATATTTTATTTATTTATTTGAGAGAGAGAGAGAGCACTTGAGTGGCGGTGGGGGTGGGTGGCGATGAGGAACAGAGGGAGAAGCGAACTCCCCACTGAGCAGGGAGCCCAGCCCAGGACCCTGAGATCATGATCTGAGCCAAAGGCAGCTGCTTAACCAATTGAGCCACTCAGACGCCCCTGACAAGTGAGTTTTAACTAAGTGATGCCCTCCTCCGCAGTAAATCGTGCCTAGGACATGCAGTAATAGTAAAATCACAGCCGAACGCTTCATGGGGTGCTTATGACGTGCTAGGGACAGTTAGGCACTTTCCTTGAATTTCTCTTACCCCTCCCCCTATCTTCATTAGAGGCTCACGTGGTGGGGGCCATCCCCCAGCTCCCCTATTTCATGGGCCAGGAGGGGGTGAAGAACCTTCCCAAGGCAATCGGGGTCTAGCCCCAGCCTTCCCGGTGCTTTTCAGGGTGAAGATGGAACAGAGGCTGCGCGGTGGGGAGGATGGTGTGGCTGTTGCTACGCCTTGTGGCAGTGTGACCTCGGAGATCCTGGTTTCAGCCCCTCAGAGTAGGGAGGAGATGGGGGGCAGCAGGAGGGGGTGGAACCTGGAGAGGAAAGTGTGCTCTGGGAGGGAGCCCAGAAAGAACAGTAGAGGAAGGGATTAGGTAGGGGAAAAAGCCAAGACAGATGCCAGGAGGGGACTTCCGTGCAAGGGAGGCTTTCTTCCTTAAGTAGGAGGTAGACTTCTCCAGTGAAGCATATGGGTCTGGGGTTTTCTTGTAGGAGGCAATTATGTGCTTAATTCACTTAACAGATATATCATTGTTTGTATTTTAAGATCTCTTCTTGGGTCAGTTTCAGAAAGTTGCATTTCTCAAGGAATTTGTCCATTTTTCTCTACGTTGTCAGATTTGTGGGCAAACATTTGCTCACGATCTCCTAATTTCCGTTTGATTTGGCTGTAGCATTAAATGACATAGCAGATCCAGATAAGAAGAAAGCCTAAAACCAACCATCTTTAACGTCTGGGTGGCTCTGTTAAGCATCTGTTTTCAGCTCAGGTCATGATCCCGGGGTCCTGGGATCGAGCCCCGCATCGGGCTCCCTGCTCAGCGGGAGGCCTGCTTCTGCCTCTTCACTCCCCCTGCTTGTGTTCCCTCTCTTGCTGTGTCTCTGTCAAATAAATAAATAAAAACTTGGAAAAAAGAAAAGAAAAGAAGATCCAGTCTCGGTTCCTTTTGTTCTGATCTTTCTGGACCACACTTCTGGGAACTTCCAAATTCTTCTGAGACTCCCATGGATTCAGGGAAGATACCCCCTTTCACAATCACTACTCTTTCTCTAGGTTTTCACTGAAAAACGTCTTCCGTTTGACCCAGAAAATGGGCTTTAGCTGTATCACCCCAGGGGAACCACTAAAAAAAAAAATTAAAGGGAAAATTTCACTAAGTATCCCATGAAGGAAAATGCAACAAGTTATCACATGGATGGGGGATGGGTATTGATTAATAAATCTTTAAAAAATAAAAAAATAAAAGTTTGTTATTTTTCATTAAAAATTGGATTTTGAGTTTTATCAATGGTTCTTCCTACCTATATTGGGATGATATGATCTTCTCTTTATTATATTAATGTGACAAATTACCTCCCTTGGTATTTAAGTATTAAATCTGTCTTGCGTTCCTGGAATAAACTCAACTTGGTCAGGATGTAATTATCCTTTATATGAGCAGGATTCCTTCTGATTTTGTCTAGGACTTTGATTCCATGATCTATAACTTTCCTTTATCTCAGCGTTCTTGCCAGGTTTTGGATATCAAGGCCTCATGAAACAAAATGGAAAATGTTTCCTCTCTTTCAGTTCTCTGGAAGCTTGCATAAGACTGATGTCATTTTCTTCTCAATTGTTCTATGAAATGCCTGGGCAAAACCAAATGGTCAAGGCATGTTATTTGTATGAAAAATGTTAATTATGGATTACTCCTCTTTTAAGAAAATAATGTACTTGTGTTTTTATTTAGTTATTTATTTTTCAGTAATCTCTACCCCAACCAGGGACTCGAACTCATGACCCCGAGATTAAGAGTCACACTCTCCACCACCTGAGCCAGCCAGGCACCCCTGGATTATTCTTCTTTAATAGGACTATTTGGACTTTTAATTTGTATATGTGCTTGCTTGGGTAAGTTGTGTTTAGCTTGGAGTTTGTCATCTAAATTTTCAAATTTCTAGACATACAATCATTCACAATTCACAATATCCTTTTATGATCATTGACATCTTTTTTTAAAAAAAGACTTTATTTACTTATTTGACAGACAGAGATCACAAGTAGGCAGAGAGAGAGAGGGGGAAGCAGGCTCCCTGCCAAGCAGAGGTTTAACCCACTGAGCCACCCAGGCACCCTATGATCTTTGATATCTTAATGTAGGATTTTTCATAATGCCCTATCTCATGTTCATTCTTTTTTTTTTTTAAGATTTATTTATTTATTTGACATAAAGAGACACAGCAAGAGAGGGAACACAAGCAGGGGAAGTGGGAGAGGGAGAAGCAGGCTTCCCACTGAGCAGGGAGCCTGATGTGGGGCTTGATCTCAGGACACTGGGATCATGACCTGAGCCAAAGGCAGACGCTTACTGACTTAGCCAGCCAGGCTTCCCTCTCACATTATTATACAGTAACAGTGATCCTAACTGGGCTGTGGGGAATTTGCAGGGAGTGCCAGGAAAGATCTCCCAGCCCCTAAGTCCTGTTAATTAAACGTTAAACATTAAACATAATGTTTTCTATAGGACTCTTTTGCACATAGCCTTTATCGGATTTTTCTGGGTTCGCAGACTCTGCAGCTCCTCCGTTGTCCTCCTGATGCAGTGTTTGGATGTGGGTGAGGTCTGGAGCCCACGGCCAAGAAAGAATTCCTGAGACATCTTTGGTGCAAAAAGGTTATTTTATTAAAGCAAGGGGACAGTGCTCCCTTCGGCAGCACATATACTAAAGCAAGGGGACAGGACCCCGGCTTCCCTCTGGGTTGTGAAGGGTGACGGATTATATACTTGGGAGTTGGGGAGGCAAGGAAGAAGGGAGGTTTGCCAAAGAACTTTCCTAGGCTAAAGAGGACCTACAAGATACTGGAAGCCTTGCCCTTGTCAAGCTAAGGTTGCTTTTCCCTCTAGCAAAGCCTTAACATTGAGACAGTTGGGAGTTTCCTGGAGGAAGGTTATACTTTGCCTCAAGTATCCGTCACTGGGCTGCAGGTTAGAAGGAAATTTAATTTGAGCTGCATTTCCTTTGACCTTGGTTTTCTATGTCAATGTGGAGGGTGTGGGGTGATGTTAGAGCCCCAGGAAATGGAGTCTATGGACGGTCTAGCAATAAACTAACTTCCAGGTTTTCTTGTAAATTTCTTTCACAAAGACGTTTGCAAACTGTTGGGGACTCCTGTCTTGTAGGGCTATGATCTTTATAAATTAACCTTTTGTTTTTCCCTTGCCTTTCTTTAGAAAAGAAAGTGCCTGAGGAATGTCATGCAGACCCTTACTCTGCCCCCCGCGGGGTGGGGTGGCGGGGACGGGTTGTGGGGTGTCAGCTCCATCAATCCCAGCTGTGGGCAAAATCATACCCGTGTCCTCTTGCCCAGATGTCTGCACTCTCTGGGCTCTCTGGTTTGCTTCTTAATTTTGGTTCTAGAAATCTCTGTTCTCAGAACCAGTGGAGATATAGATAGGCAGAGGGGGAATGATGGAAAGATAGTGGAGAGATGGACGGACGGGAGGAAACAGTCTTAAAAACCGGACTGGAGTTTGGAAGCTGGATATCTGGGGCACGAGGGAAGATTCTGAGGGCACGAAAGTACAAAGAATGTATGTGGAAGGGAGTGGCAAGCCACTAGGGGGTTCTGAGGAATGGGGGATGGTGTCCTGTCCACCGTCTGCAGGACAGACGGACAGAGGGAGGGACTAAGGCTGGGGGTACAACCAGCTGAGACCCCAGTTAAAGATGATACAGCACTTAGAATAGTGCCTGGCGTTTAAGAAAAATGCATTTGAATTTCTCTCTCTTTTGTTTTTGCCTTTGTTGCTCCTATCTGCCTGTCTTACCTCTTAGCACTCTCCTCTTTTCGGATAACCTCAAAGCTCTCCCAAGGTCAGGCAAGACTCTGCGGTGGCTTGCCTCTCCATCCTCCTCTTTCTGCTTGGCTGGTCTCTTGCTGCCCCTAAGAGAAGCTAAGGTCTGGGACCAAAACCAGGGGTAGGGGCCCAGGTGGAAGAGGGAGGCTTGCCGGCTCCTACAGAGCTGGTTCTCAAAGTAGGGTCCCTGGGTCCCTGATTCGTCTCTGATTCAGACCAGCTCCATCTGCATCATCTGGGAACCTGTCCGAAATGCAAATTTGGGGTTCCGCCCCCATACCCTAAGAATCAGAAACCCAGAAACCGGAGGAGCGGGAGAAGCAGGGTAGTCTGGGTTATAACAAGCCTCCAGGGGATTCTGACGTGCACAGATTTCAAATATCCGCCGCCAGGAGGTGCTGCGGAGAGAGGCTGGCTCTCCAGGCAATCCTGATTGTGTGGTCTGTTATCCGGGGTGGAGCCCCGGCTTACACCCAGGGACCCTGCCTGCCGCGGAGGGGGTGGGGGCGGGGAGGACAAAGCTGCGGGGCCAGGGGTGGGTTCTCCCAGCGGCTGCAACAGGTGGTCTCCCGAGCAGAAACACAAACACTGTCCCAACCGCCAAAGAGAGGGCTGTTTCCCACACAGGCTAGCACGGGAGACACCCCTGCTAACCTCGGCTCCCGACCCAGCACCTCCTGGCCTTCCAGAGGCGGCGTCCTGTTACAGCCCGACCTCTTTTTCCGGGCATCATCCAACCCAGAGCACAGCCTCGCTTCCTTCCTCAAAAATTGTGGTAAAATAGGGGCAGCGGAGCGGCACAGCGAGATTCTTGGCAGCGTCCGATTCTTGGTTTTGGCTCAGGTCCTGATCTCAGGGTCGTGGGATGGAGCCCCCGCATGGGGCTCCGGGCTCAGAGTCTGCTTGAGATTCTCTCCCTCGCCCTCTGCCCACCCCCATGCCCCCAGCTTGCTCTTGCTCCCTAAAATAAAATAAATAATACCTTCTTTAAAAACTGTGGTGAAATCTACAGGATGCAAAATGTATCCTTTTTACTGTTTTAAAATGCAGGAGGCGGGGTGCCTGAGTGGCTCAGTGGGTTAAGCCACTGCCTTCCGCTCAGGTCTTGATCTCAGGGTCCTGGGATCGAGCCCCACATCGGGCTCTCCGCTCAGCGGGGAGCCTGCTTCTCCCTCTCTCTCTGCCTGCCTCTCTGCCTACTTGTGATCTCTGTCAAATAAAAAAATAAAATCTTAAAAAAAAAATAAAATGCACAAGGCTGTGGTGTTATGTACTTTCACAGTGTTGTGTGACCGTCACTGTTCTGTTCCCATTAAACACTAACTCCCCATTCTGCTCCCCCCACCCCCAGCCAGCCCCTGCTAACCTGGGACTGCATTCCCAGACCCTGGAATCATGACCTGAGCCGAAGGCAGACGGTTAATGACTGAGGCCCCCAGGCATCCATCCCCCTGACTTCAATTCAAAATCATAAAAAAATAATAAAAATCACTTTTCTTTGAACCTTCCCCTTCTCCCCCAATAAAATACAAGCCTATGTCCTGTGTGGGTCTCATCGAGATGCCCATATGTGTGAGATGTTAAACCCACATGTGCTCACCTCCTGGCGTCCTCCTGACAGCCTTGGCTCAGGGACGCTGACAGCTATCACCAAGTCTGTCTTGAAAACCAGCCTACGAAACAGTCAGACTCCCCATCTCCCTGTCACTGGAGAGACGACCGGTTCCAAACTCAGGTTTGGCTGTTTGTGGCTGGAAAGCCAATACTCAAGACACAAACATTGGTGGGAAAGGACATTGGTGGCCTTATTGAGGAGGCTGGCGATTAGGGACAATGGTGGACCCACATCTCAAAGACCACCCTCTTCACCTGGAGGGAGCTGGAGGGCTTAAAGGGGAAGGTGTGGGATATGGTGAGGGGGTTGTGTGCAGGCAAAGCTGGTGCTCAGCACCTGATCATTTGTCCTTGAAGGCTTCCAGATTCCCCCGATAACCTGCCAGTCCTCAAGGCTCCCAGGTGTCTCCCAGTACGGACTGGTTCAGCAGCCCAACAAGTTACATCTGGACTCTTCCCTGCACCGGGAACCAATCACTGAGGTACCTGAGGCTGTTTTCCAGGGCTCCCCTTCTGGAAAGCCTGGTCCTTTGTGCCTCAAAGTCAGCGGGCAGCAGGATCTCAAGGAAGCAGCTAGTTAGTTCTGCTACAAACCGAGGGGTTTAGGTCACCAAGCAAGAAGCTTGAAGCAAGTTAAATCTTAACACGGGTGGGAGTGTGCTCACCATCCTACCCGCCAACCCCAGGGAGACCCTTCTTCTCAGTCTGGGCCAATCTCATCCACAAAATGGTACATTTACCTTCTTTTAAAAACGAGAGAGGGCGGGGTGCCTGGATGGCTCAGTGGGTTAAGCCTCTGCCTTGGGCTCGGGTCATGGTCTCAGGGTCCTGGGATGGAGCCCCGAATTGGGCTCTCTGCTCCGCAGGGAACCTGCTTCCCTTCCTCTCTCTCTGCCTGCCTCTTTGCCTACTTGTGATCTCTCTCTCCCTATGTCAAACAAATAAATAAAATCTTAAAACAAAACAAAACGAGAGACGGATCCTGCCCCTCCTTCTCCCTCTGTCTTTCTGCCTGCAGGTGCTCGCTGTCTCTCCTGCTCACTTTCTCTCTCTCTCAAATAAATGAAATCTTTCAGGAAAAAAAAAATGAGAGAGAAGGTGGCCTCCAGCTACATCTTCTACACCAAGGAAATTGCTAGATGCCCCCTGTGGACAGCAGAGCCATTGACTTGGTGACCCGTGGGTTCCTATCTGCCCG
Source organism: Mustela putorius furo (assembly GCF_011764305.1). NCBI lineage: Eukaryota > Metazoa > Chordata > Mammalia > Carnivora > Mustelidae > Mustela > Mustela putorius. The sequence continues at coordinate 11,938,699 of NW_025421310.1, read as the reverse complement.
AGGAGAAAAAGATGTCCAATTAAGCCAGAATCTTGCCAGAAAGGAAGGGGCACAAATGTCCGCTTACGGTAGAATGCCCCGTGAGACACTCAGGCAAACCTCCAGTAAGAACGTTTTGTTTTCCCTCATTTTGTGTCTGATCCCCCAACCTACCTACCCCTCATCTCCCGCTCATGACAATAAGAGCCCTCCCCCAGCCCTGAGCCTTGTAAGCTGTGTTCTCCCCGGACTCCAGTCCTGAGCAGACCCAGCGCCAGGGAGGAGCCCGTCTGGTGCTGAGATGTGGGTCTGTGTCGTTCGAGGAGCTGGTCTCCCCTCGAGCTCCCGAGTCCCGAGTCCGTACTCGGAGCAGCCTGTTCACTCATTCACTAAGAGGAAGGGGGGGTCCACCTGCACCCCCGGCGGCCTCCATCCCATAGGAAAACCAGCACGGATCCAAACCAGCATCGGGGGCCAGCGTGTTTTTGCGCTCCTCTCTGTTCAGGACTCTTAGAGGGGGCCATTTAGAGAAGGAAACAGAAGGCGAGAGTGGTGTTGGGGGGCAAGCAGAGAGGCTGCTGGACCAAGCAGGCAGGACAGGATGGAGACTGGACAGGGAAGCCGGTGACTGGGGCTCCCAGGACTGGGCAGGGATGGGATGACCCCGGGGCGCTGGCTGGAGGGGCCCTTTCCTGCGACGGGGACCCCACATGATGGGCAACGTGGGGTTCCCCTGGGCGAGAGCCCCCGAGGGTGGGACCCAGGCGGGGGGTTCTCGGAGGTCCCAGCCCCCAGCCCCGCCCCCACCCACAGGGTGGAAAGGATCCCTCGCTCCCTGCGAGTCCGGCAGGGGCGGGGCCGAGGGGGCTGAGTAAGGGAGAGCTCCGGGCCCCTCAGGAGGGGTGTGGGTGGGCACCGCTGGCCGGTGGGATTTAAGCCCCGGGTCCTGGGGGCAGAACCTCGCACACAGGCCTCCGGGGAGCGAGGAGAGCGGAGGATGATGGCCCCAAGCCCTCCCGCAGGTGCGCCTGGGCCTGAGGGGCCAGAGCTGGGGCGGAGGCTGGGGAGGGACCCCCGTCCGGGAAGGGGGTCCCACACTGTGCTGTGGGGACTTCTGTGGGGCTGGGGCTGGGCTTAAGTTCTTGGGGGTGGGCTGAGCAGAGGGCGCAGTCGCCCCCTCACAAGTGTGAGCGAGGCTCTGGCCCTTCGAGGGAGGAGCTGGGGGGCAGGTGGGAGTGGGAGCCCGCCTGAGCCTGGGACGCCCACCCTGCCCGCCTTCCGTGGCTGCGGGCCCGGGAATCACAAGACAGGACCTGTAATCGGCCCGTTTCAAGGACGGGGACACCGAGGCCCCGACACGCGCAGGGACTTAGGCCGGCAGCGGGAGAGCCTGGGCCCGAGCCCGCAGGGCGTCTGGGCCACGCGCCGCCGCCCACCCGCAGCTGTGCTCCCACCCCGGGGCCGGAGCCTCCCACCTGCTCACCCGGCTTGGCCCAGGCGGCGGCGGGGGAGGGGCGGCGGCGGGCTGGGGGCTCAGACCCGGGGCTTGTCTGACCCTGGGTCCTTTGCTCAGGGCCCCCAGCACCCCAAAGGCTCCCGAGGCCCCGGAAGAAGCGCACGGTGTACCTCAAGGCGCAGCTGCGGGAGCTGAGGAAACATTTCGCGAGGAACCGCTACCCCAGCCACCAGGAGCGCCTCGCCCTGGCCGCCAGGCTCCACCTGGACGAACAGCAAATTCGGGTAGGACCCCCGCGCCCCCGGGTCCTCAGTGATCACGAGATCTACTGGGAAGGTGGCACTTCGTGGGGGCTGGGCCTTCCCCCGCGCCCGCCGAGCAGACTGAGGCCAGAGGCTCACGCGGCTAACAAGGGGCCCCCGTGTAGAAGCCGGACCGGACCCCAAGTTCAGCCAAGCCCCTGTGCTGTCCAAACCCGCCAACGTGATCCCGCCTGGACTGAAGCCGCGGGGCTGGGCCTCTAGGCACCAGCGTTCAGGGCCTCGGTGAAGCCCTGCCCCAGGGGTGCGGGGTGCCCATGCCCTGCCCCTGCTGCCCCCTGCACTTGACCCTGTAGCTTCCTGCACTCCACATCCCAGGGGCCTCAAATTGGACTTGGGGCCATAGGGAGCAGTGTGAGGCCTGATTTTTTCTCCGGAGCAACCCCACCCCTGGCCAGAGCCAAGCCCTTTTTCACACCTTCTCCTTGTCCCCTCTGTCCCTGCCTCCAGGTGGGCCAAGCTCCCAGGCTTCAGCGACTGCCCAAAGGGTGAGGCTGGGACCCCCTGCTGCACTGAGGGGCCATAGAGTCCCCGCATCCGTCCCTGTCCCCTTCCCTGTTCCCACCCGGGCCCCGGGCCCTGCTTGCCTCGCGTTCCCAGGGATCCCAGGCGTCTCCAGTGTGGCTGGGCACAGCCCACGCGGGTCTCCTGGCTCTAGCTTCCGCCTGCCCAGCGGGACCCAGAGCGGGGCTCCCCGAGGCGTGTCCCCTCTACCCACACCCCTGTCCCAGCCCTGGACCCAGCCAGGCCTCAGAACCCCTTCGCCTCAGACTTTTCTCTAGACCCCGTCCTGGCCCCTGATTTCACAGCGCCCCTCTTACCCAAGACCCCTTGGAGGAACCCTCTCTCTTTCCCTTTGATGTCCAGATCCCAAGAGGGAGAGGACACCTCCCACGCCCGCCTCCCCACCTCCCAGAGGACAAGTGACTCAGATGCTGTTACTGGATACATAGGCCAATCTGTCCCCACGGAGTCCTGCAGTTCCCACGGGGTCAGAGGGGACTAGGGGGTCCTTCGGCTTCGGCTTCATGCATCACCTCCACGTGGGCGGGGACAGCGGTGGCGGGTCAGGCTGCACCCCAGATTACTCCTTCTCAGTGGGACCCCCCCCATGCCACCCGCTGAGATGGGATATTGTGTCCACTGTGGTCCCCACAGGTCATGCTGTTGTGTGTCCCCACTGGTACTCAGGGGCCCCTGTGGGCATTTCTCCTGGCTCCCAGGTATCCCACGGGACCTCTGCTTCAGAGATGCTCTGAGATCTTACTAAAGTCCTCAAGCAGCCTTGTGGGGGAATTTAATCAAAATTGCATGACATCCGTCAGTGGTCTGGGGATGAACTGAATCCTTACCATACCAGCGCTCCGATCAATGGATAGTATTTATTCCTTCATTTGGTTGTTTACAAAGACTCTCCACCAGATGTTCCTATTTATCTGCAGAGGTCTTACAGATGTCTTTCTGGAGGTATAGTTGCAGTGTTTTATCTCTTATGCCTGACTTTTTAGATGACAATTGAATATTTTATTTTTCTGATCTGTTTGTCTTATATAGAGGGTTCGGCTGATATATTTACTATGTATCCAGGAACCTGGTTTGCAGCTTTTAATTCTAATGACTTAATCTGGATCTTGTTTGAGGGATTGATACTTTGAAAATTAATAGAGCTCATGGTCCTCTTGGAAACGCTTTTTCTACTGCAGAGTCAGCTAGACTTATGCCCTTCTTTGACCTTCTCATCCACCCCCCCCCCCAACACTCCAGGAGAACCCCTCACCCCTTCTCTCGGCTTCTTTGTCTCCTCCCTCCCCAAATTCTACTGCCCCCCCCCCGCCATGGCCATCTTGGCCCCTGGGTCTCCCCACAGCTGTTTCTCTAACCCTGTCCCGGTCCCATTTAGCAAATACTCCAATCCTCTTAAGCCGGGAGGGCCTCAGCAGAGCAGAGAGAGAATTAGATCAGATTTGGGGGAGGGACACTCATGTGACCATGTCTGTGGAGGGGGAAGGGGGAAGGGGAGAAGTGTGTGTGTCAGGGTTGGAGTAGAAGAGAGAGAGAGAGTGTGTGTGTGTGTGTGTGTGTGTGTATGGTTCGAATGTGGAGACACTGCTGGGAAGTACCGAAAGCTGGTCCTTATCTGACAGACCCTACTAAATGTACACACAAACCGCCCAAACCCCACCCCAGTTGTCCCTGGGAGATACCTAATTTTGCATCTATCCCAGGCGAGGGAGCTGAGATCAGGAACATCCCTGAAGCCTTCTGGGGGACGGCGGGGGGGGGGGGAGCAAGGTGAGGGGTCAGATGAGCTTCAGACTCACACCCTGGTCAGAGGGAGGGAGGCTGCTGACCCTGGGAACCGCCAGGAATGGCAAACCATGGAATGGCAAATCGACGGATTTTCTAACAGTGGAGACAGTTCTCTTTTGCCTTGACCAGCTGCACAGGACCTGAGCAGATTAAATAGCACAGATCCCTCCCTACTCACCTTTCTAATTACATTTCACCTTTTACCTAAACAGCCCCAGGCCCCCTGCCCCCTCTGAATCCAAGAAACTTTGTTATCCCCCAGGAAACTTTCCTGGGCTGCATCGGGACCATCCCAGAGGGGAAGCATCTGGACCTTCTGCTCAGCTCAGGAAGGAGGGGAGGGAGTGGTAAATTCTTAAAGGCAGGTCTTGGGACTCCCTTATATCTGTATCCCTCAAAGCAGCAACCAGAGCAAGAATTATTGTTTTCCAACCTAAATAAATAAATAAATAAATAAATAAATAAATAAATACAATGGTACGTGGATCACTCAATCACATGGCTAGCCAACATTGTTGATCTGGAGGGACCCATGGTGACCCCTATGATCCAGAGGGCTCCCTCTTGGTGCAAGGTCTGCTGGCATCCATGGCATCAGTGGGTAGAGGTAAGACTCTACTGTGCACCCCAGTGTTCATAGCAGCAAGGTCCACAATAGCCAAACTGTGGAAGGAGCCAAGATGCCCTTCTACAGATGAATGGATGAAGAAGACGTGGTCCATATACACAATGGAATATTCTTCAGCCATCAGAAAGGATGAATATACAACTTTTGCATCAACATGGACAGGACTGGAGGGGATTGTGCTGAGTGAAGTAAGTCAAGCTGAGAAAGTCAATTATCATATGGTTTCACTAACTTGTGGAGCATGAGGAATAGCATGGAGGACATTAGGAGAAGGAAAGGAAAAGTGAAGGGGTGGAGATCGGAGGGGGAGATGAAACATGAGAGACTGTGGACTCCAAGAAACCAACTGAGGGTTTCTGAGGGGAGGGGTGACCCCGGTGGTGGGTATTAAGGAGGGCACGGATTGCAGGGAGCACTGGGTGTTATACATAATGAATCATGGAACACTACATTACCCTTTTTGCTAAAATCCATCTAAAAAAAGTCAAGTGCCACAAAAAAGAAAGGTTTTTAAGGGTAGTTGTTTTTATAGTAAGCGAACACAGTATCCACCAATGATTTTGTTTGTAAAAAATTAAAGCCCCCCCATTTTTTTAGTCTTTACCTAAAATTCCTCTAGATAAGTGCCTAACAGGAAATACCTCTAAACTAGTATAGCTTTAATATTGTTGTCACGGTAAACAATGTGCCTGGAGACACAGGTCAGATCAAAGGTGGGGTTCCTTCATGGGACACCTGAGTGGCCCAGTGGTTAAGCCACTGCCTTTGGCTCAGGTCATGATCCTGGGGTCCTGGGATTGAGTCCCACTTTGGTGGGGGGGGGGATCCTTGCTCAGTGGGAGGCCTGCTTCTCTCTTTGCCTCTGCCTACTTGTGTGCTCTCTCTCTCTCTCTCTGATGAATAAATAAATAAAAAATCTTAAATAAAAAAAGATGGGGTTCCTTCAGGGCCTCCTTTGAGGGGACAGAGAAGCCTGTTGTGATGTCTTGAGGCCACCAGGGGGCACCCACACACCGCCGCCTCTGAGCCAGGACCTTGGGCAGGATGGGAGAGGGCTCTGCGTTTTTTCCTGGGAGGAAAACAGGAAAAAGACAGAGGTAACATAATATTTGCTTCCATTCCTATAATTTAAAGCCAAAAAGCTAGAAAATACTAATTTGGCAAGGATTTTGGAACCGTGGCTGGTTCGAATTTAAATCGGAGCAATCTCCTTGGAAAGCAGTGACCCGAAGTCACCAAATTGCAATGTTCACGCATTTTAGGATCAGGCAATCCCAGTCCTTGGTGTGTATCCGAAAGAAACGTGCTCCAAGACATGTACAGACAGATACAGTCGAAGGTGCATTAAGGATTATAAACCCAAGCGAGCAGCTTCCCAAATACCTATCAGGAATGAAAAGGATAAACTAAGTTTGGGGGCATTTGTGCAATGAAATAGTGTTACAGGAGCTCAAATATCAGGAGCGTAATGACCGCAAGTCAAGTGAGCGGGACATAGAATGTGACATTGAACTTATGGAGAGCATAGCACTTGCTGAGAGGCTGCCTGCTTTCCAGAGTGGCTTACGATTTTGCATTTCTGCTAGTGCTAGGGCTTGAAGTTTGTGCCCCTTTCGAATTCTTTTTTTTTTTTTTTTAAGATTTTATTTATTTATTTGACAGAGAGAGATCACAAGTAGTCAGAGAGGCAGGCAGAGAGAGAGGGGGAAGCGGGCTCTCTGCTTAGCAGGGAGCCTGATGCAGGGCTCTATCCCAGGACCCCGGGATCATGACCTGAGCCGAAGGCAGAGGCTTTAACCCACTGAGCCACCCAGGCGCCCCCCCTTTCAAATTCTTATCTAGAAACCCTAATGCCCCCAGTGATGGTATTAGGAGGTGGGGGGCTTTTGGGAGCTGATTAGTTCAGGAGGGCGAATGGATTGATAATGAGTGGGCTCTTACAAGGGAGGTCCCAGAAAGCTAGCTCCCCCTCTTCTACCCTGTTCAGAGACAAGCAGAAGTCTGCCCATCCCCCCACCCCTGTCCCCGCTAGAGGGCTCTCACGGGATCATGCTGGCGCCCTGATCTCAGACCTCCAGCCTCCTGCACCATGAAAAATAAACTGCTGTTGTTCTGTTGTTTATACGCCGCCTCGTCTTATACTTACAACACTCACCCAGTGTCTCAATATGGTTTCATTTTTTAAAAATATTTTATTTATTTGAGAGAGAGCATGAGAGATCACAAGTGGGAAGGAGGGGTAGAGGGAGAAGCAGACACCCCACTGAGCAAGGGGCTTGACCTGGGGCTTGATCCCAGGCCCCCCCAGGATGACGACCTGAGATGAAGGTAGACACTTAACCGACTGAGCCACCAAGAGCCCCAGAAATGACCTGTTTCTTAGTAACTGTCAGTTACGTGAAGCATTTAGTTTGTGAAAATTCACCTGCCTCTACACACATCACCTATGTGCTTTATAAAATATACATATTAGTGGATAAATCAAATGTGGTATAGCCATAAAATGGAATATTACTTGGCCATAAAAAAGGAAGTGAACTATGGATATGTGTGCGACAAAATGGACGAGCTTCAGAAATGTTCTTCCAGCTTTCGGTGCTGATAGCCCTCTCGCAAACATGGTAAATGTTCCTAAACCCGCTGGACTTTTCTGCAAGAAGTGTGACAAGCATTAACCCCACAAAGTGACACAGTACAAGAAAGGCAAAGATTCTCTTTATGCCCAGGGAAAGTGACATTATGACAGGAAGCAGAGTGGCTATGGTGGGCAGACTAAGCTGATTTTCCGGAAAAAGGCTAACTCTATAAAGAATATTGTGCTGAGGGGCGCCTGGGTGGCTCAGTGGGTTAAAGCCTCTGCTTTCGGCTCAGGTCATGATCCCAGGGTCCTGGGATCGAGCCCCGCATCGGGCTCCCTGCTCCACAGAGGAGCCTGCTTTCCTTCTTCTCTCTGCCTACTTGTGATCTTTGTCTGTCAAATAAATTAAAAAAAAAAAAAAAGAATATTGTGCTGAGGTTTGAATGTGTTGAGCCCAATTGCAGATTTAAGAGAACGCTGGCTACTAAGAGATGCAAACATTTTGAACTGGGAGGAGATAAGAAGAAGAAGGGCCGAGTGATCCAGTTCTAAGTTTCATATTTTGTTATATTATGAAGACAATAAAACCTTGAAGTTATGTTCACTTCAAAAAATACAAACCCCAAAAACCACATTATTCTAAGAGAAAGAAGCCGGACACAAAAAGTCACGTATTGGATGATTCCACTTATATAAAACATCCAGAATGGGTCAATCCATAGTGACAGCAGAAGAAGACGAGTGGTGGCTGAGGGCTGGAGGAGAGGCGAGGGGGACTGTCTGCTTCATGGGTACGGGGTTTCCTTCTGGGGTGGTGAAAATGTTTTGGATCTCAGTAGAGGTGTTGTTTGTGCAACATCTCGATGAAGTTAAGTCCCATTAAATTGTTCACATTACAATGGGCAATTCTATGTCATAAATTTTGCCTCAAAAAAAAATTCAAAGTGTATATTATACTTCAAAAAGTCCATGAGCAGAAGCTTGAGTCTCTGAGAACTTACTTCACTTACCAAAGATCATACAGTTAGCCATTCAGCAGGATTTGGATCTGAAGGCAAGCTCTTCCCCACAAATGTCCCCCTGGCTCACCACCCCACCACGGTCAGTAGTGTACTGATCACCACTGAACACTATTCATGGCTTATTTTTTTTTCAACAAAAGGAGTCATCCACAGGTTAGAGACACCAAATATTTATTGTCATAATAATCAGGGAAATGATATATTCTGAGAGGCAGCTGATGAGTCCTATAACTTCTGTCTCCTCAAGGACACCAAGACTCATTTAGAGACTGTGGAAGAAAAACAGAGGTTTGGATAGTATCAGTTTATCACCCTTCAAGACAGAATGATCAGGTGCCTCTCTGATGGGAGATCTGGTCTACCCAGAACTAACTAGCATGAATAAGTAGAACAGGAGAAAGAGAGATGTGTTGTAAATCAGTGGCCATAGGAACGCTTAAGACTTTCTCTCTCCCTTCGAAGTTCAGTATGCCACTATTGATCATTTTAGTTTCTTGATTATTTAACACAAATCACAGTTTTATTTGAACAGATTCACTAAATTGGTTATTTTCAGTGGTAAGAAAGTTAAAAACAGGCAGTCCTGTAATGTTGACAGAGGATAAATTGGAATAACCCCAAATGTAACACAGACCCTCGAGATGTACATACCCTTTGACCTTGTGATTCTGCTCAGTTAGTCTACTAATAACTTTTAAAAAGCCAACCCTCGCACACTCACTTAAAAAGCAATGTGGAAGGTAACCATTGAAGACAAACAAGTTATACTCTCATAGAATAGTATATCTGTATTTTGAAATTTGGTGAAAGCATGAAGAAAAGGGAGGTAGTTTTATGAATTCAGGTGGAAAAATCACCATAATGTGTATATTTAAATGAAGATCAAGTATCAAGTCACAGAACAAAAGAAACAGTATTACTCATTCATGTTTTAAAGGACCTTGAAATTGTTACCTTTGTGTAAATGCCTAGAATAAACCCAGAAGAGCATGTCCTGAGCGGTTGGTTGGATTTTCTGCCATGGAAGAGAGTAGGAAACAGAGGGATGTGAGTGGGACAGGGAAGGGGTAACGTTTTACCCATATTCACGTGCTGCCTCAATGTTGAAGTGAGCAAGAGTTCATGCATCACTTGTGTAAATCAAAATCGGAATTTAAAAAATAAAAGTCAGGGTGCTTGGGTGGCTCAGTTGGTTAAGCCTTCAGCTCAGGTCATGATCTCGATGGGCATATTCTCGATGTCTGTTTCCAGATCCATAAAAAGGCAATTTTGGTGGGGAGAGAGGTAATGAGTGGAAAGTTCATAACTGAGCCTATCGTAGGGGCTCATTTAATGGGAACAGCTAGTAAGTGGCTTGCACAAAGCCTCATTAAGATGATGGGATTTAGGGGCGCCTGGGTGGCTCAGTGGGTTAAGCCGCTGCCTTCGGCTCAGGTCGTGATCTCAGGGTCCTGGGATCGAGTCCCGCGTCGGGCTCTCTGCTCAGTGGGGAGCCTGCTTCCTTCTCTCTCTCTGCCTGCCTCTCTGACTACTTGTGATCTCTGTCTGTCAAATAAATAAATAAACTATATAAAAAAAAAAGATGATGGGATTTAACACTGAGTTTGGGTATAATCTATTCCTTTGAGCCTTGTTTCCTCATTTCTCTGTGGGCATAAACACATGTCTGTAATCACTCCCTGAGGTCATCGTGAAGGTTGACTAAGACACTCTTTTACACTCAGTAAAAATCCTCACTGTAATTTAAGAGCATGGAGATGAGTGAGCTCTCTGTGGTCTGTCGACCAGGCTCTTCTCCTCGTGTTTTCTTTTTAATGGAAACTAGCCTCATTTTTTTGTCCTCACAGGGTCAAGGACAGGTTGCTCAATCCAGGGACCAGCAAGCTAGAGCCCAGAGGCCAAATTCAACGGACTGTCTGTTTTTATGACCCATGAGCTATTGGTTTTCTTATTTTTAGCTAAAAATGGAAGTCAAAAGGTGATTGAAACTTTGCGACCCCTGAAAATTATATGAGATTCAAATTTCAGGGTCTATAAATAAAGTTTTATTGGAACAGCCACGTTCATTTGTTTTTTATTGCCTGTGGCTACTTTTGTGCTACTGGGTAGAGTTGAGTATGTGAGAGACCATAAAACCTGCGAAGTCTAAAATACTTATGAATGGGCCTTTTACTGGAAATGTTTGCTGAGCCCCAATCTCATCCATTACTGGGTAATGTAAACCTCAACCTTCCCTTTTCATTAACCTAGAAAGTTCCCCACTTTAAGAGATTCCCCCCAACACAACACACACACACACACACACACACACACACACACACACAGCCTTCTTAACCAGCCAACTCACCCAAAAGGAGAGCACTGCTTCCATTTCCCATCTTGGTTATAATTTTTTGTCAATGAGCACCAACTCCGATTCAAAACATAGCCATTCTTGGTGCATTCATAAAAGAGCTTTTTTCTGTAGAGGAAGGGGAAGGCACACTTGGGGGGATCTGCAGAGAAAGGAAGGAGCAGAAGCGGAAGTATGAACATGGCAAATTTTGGGATCAACCATCACTAAACTCAAAACCCGTGCTTTGTCTCCCACACCCAGCTCTTTTCAAAGTGGTCAACACAAGAGAACAGTCATTCGGACTCGGGTTTACCCAACATCAAAATCACACAGTCAGCTCCTATCAGTCGAATCTTGGATCCCTGGCATCCAAGACAGCCCGTCATAGCGACGCTCACCTTTCCCCGTGCAGTACCGCCATCTGCCTTGGAATTTCTTGTCGAGTGAGCACCAGTCATAATCGCTGTGGAGGGAGATGCAGTTGTAGTACATGGAGTCGCCATACATAAATGGAAAGACACACGTACTGTTAACAAACTCTGGAAGAAAAGAAACATGCCGGTGTGGGGCAAGCTTGCAAGGGGAACTGACTTTCTAACGTCCATCCCAACGATCCGCACTACACTCGCCCACCCGCTGCCCTGTGTCTGCATGGGGCTGGTCTCTCCTACTTGTCTTCCCTGTGCGTGGCACAAAATACCCATGAGCAGAGGACCCACACTTCATTTCCTAAGCCGAAATTCTGGAGTCTTTCTCATAGTCTCCTTTCTCCCTCTCTCTCAGAAAAGTAAAACTGTTAGCTTGCCAGAATTGGCTCCCACGTATCTCGCGAAGCTATCTACTTCTCTCTGCACTTTCATCACTACCGTAGCGTTGCATCTTGCCTTGACCATGACAATAACTTATTTCTGGAAGCTTCCAACCTATTTGTTCCATCCATCTCCACACTGCGGAGAGAAAGTCCATTCGCAAAGACCAGCCAATTAACAACCTATTAACACCAAACGGCTCTTAGAATCAGAAGCAGCATTGAAATGGCTCACAATACTCTGCTCGCTCTTGGACTTGAAGCCTCACCTTGGACTTTCCTTCCTGTGTTCTCTCTGCTCACCCCTTGTTAGGTGTCCTGAGGGTGCCGCCATCTTTCTTGCCTTGGGGATTTACCGAAGACTTTCTCTGCTTGGCAGGAAAACCACACACCCTTTGCCTGTTTAACCCTCTTCTTAGGTTCAGCCTAGATGTGAATCTCCATGGAACCTTCTGGAAAATCCAGACTGCGCTAGATCCACTTGTATTGCACTCTCATACAGGTTCCCATTCCTTTTAATTATTTAATGCATAATGACTTGTTCAGAGTCTTTCTCATTTGTCAGAAATGACCCCATGTATCTTATCCAAAGCTAGACCCGATATCAACTGATAGGGACTGGCACATGATAGAGACTTAATGAATAAATATTGGTTGACCCTTCATAAGCCTGAAGTAATTTTGACCCAGATTAATTTATTGCTATATGTTGTTTATATTTGCTATATGTTATTTATATTTTCATTATATATATTATATATATGTTATAATATATATTATATATTGCTATATGTTACTTATATTGCTATATGTTATTTAGATTTACTATTTAATAATATGTTATTTATTAACAATTATATTAGCACCTTTATTATGTTAATATTTAACCATGTTATTTGTCATTGTGAAATTTATCATTTAATATTTAAATCATTTAACAATTTGTATACCATTAGTAATTGTTATGCTTATGATTATTTAGTTATTATTATGTAGTTACAGAATATAGCTTACTCTCTGCTAGACGGATTGGACATAGTTTACAAGCAATAATGCACGCGATGATATCCCCACATCAGTCCTGTGAACTGGGTATTGTCATGAAACTCCTGCAAAGGTCAGCTTTGGTCCTCAGCATGCGATCCCTACACCCAGAGACGCTGCTGCCTGCCAACTGCTCTGAAAACAGCTTCCTTCTGACTCAAAAGCCAAGAGGATACGTTAGTTCAACCCTCAAACAAGTAATTGGTCACTGAAGCAATTAAGAAACCAACCAATTTTTTCTGACTCAAATGTCCCTTTCCCTGGCTTGACTACCCCACAAAGTGTTCCCACCTCTGCATTTCTCTCCCCAAACCCCCAATTTCATGTGTGTAGGTTAAAATTGAGTACCAGTCATGCACAGGTGGAAATGGGCCACTTCTTTCAAAAACTGAGACCCTGAGACAACGTTAGCTAACGTGAGCAGTTAAGAGTTCCATGACTCACTTTCTAACTTAAAAAGCAGATGCAGAAGATCACATGTAGGCTTCCATTTATATGAAATGTCCACAAATGACCAATCTCTAGAGACGGGAAGGAGACTGGTGGTTGCCTGTGCCTGGGGATGGGAATTTGGAGGCAGGTGACGGCAAATGGATACGAGAGGTCTTCTTGGGGGTGACGAACATGTTCTAGAACTGGATTGTGGTGATGTTTATATACCTCTGTAGATTTACTAAAAAATCATTGAATGGTACACTTAAAATGGGTGAATTTTATCAATCTGGGATTTGGCTGTCATGACCAGGGAGGACCTTTACAGCTGGAAGAATAACAGAAGAGCAAAATGGTGGGAAGTACAAGGATCTCCAAGATCATGACATTGTTTTGTGGGTGAGGCTAACATTTGAGACACTAACAAATGAAGAGATGTCTTCTTACCTAGAACCGGCGGGTGCAAATGGGTAATCAATTCTGAAAGTGAAAAGAAATGAATAAAATTTAGACCCAGCTCCTAAAATACTCCATTCCTAGACTAATGACTATTAGAGATTTTATTTTTTATATTATTGTTATTATTATGATTTATTTCAGAGAGACTAAGAGAGTGGGGAAGGTCAGAGGGAGAAGCAGACCCCCTGCCGAGTGGGGAACCTAATTTGGGACTGGATCCTGGACTCTAGGATCATGACCTGAGCTGCTTAACCCACTGGGTCAAACAGGTGCCCGACTACTGACTATTAAAATACCTTGAAGTACATGTAGCCACTCTCCGAGGGTTGTTTTAGGTCAACTGAGGAGATGTCTCACATCCATCCAAGAAAGCCCCTTAACTTAACTCAGGTGTGAGCTCTGACTGTCCCCACGGTCTTTCTTGGAGTAAGTTCGAGGAAGTCTAGTGTCACCCAATCATTGGTTGAAATTCCACAAGTCTGAAGGTTGGAGGAAACGTTCTAGCTTTTGCCCACATGTCAACGTTTCAGGAAAACAACCTGTTTGCTCAGTGTGCCCTCAATGGTGATTTTGTTCTGTAGTGTTTCACTTCTTGGAAAATTTTGCTCTTGTATCATCCCTGAGTCCATTGTGGGGAGTAAGGTTAGACCATAAAAGCCAGGTTAGACCTTGCTAAAGACTAGAAGAGAAATACAAAGGTTTGTTACCCAATAACATTGACTAATGTCTGCTGCGCTGTTGCCATGTTCCAGCTGTTCTCCTCAGTTGACCTAAAAAAGCCCTTGGAGAGCTTCTCATTTGGAGCTCTCTCTTCCTCCTCATTCCCCCGAAAGTTTACAGATGAGAAAATAGGAACAGAGAGAGTCACATGACCACCAACTGGTAGGAACCAGGTCCAAAGTCAAGACGTCTGACTTCAGAGGCTGTATTCTGACCATGATATTGATGCCATCTTGGAATTGCCAAGTGCAAATGACCTGTGCAGGCAAGTGACTTACCTGTGCAATCCATGAACCTGACTTTGTCTCTGATACAACAATGCTCATTTGTAGGTTCACATGAGACTCTAACTCAGGAGTTGCTGTCTGGCACCAATGTTAGGTGATCGCAGCCCTGCTCTTCAGAAAGAAACTAACGTATCAACGATTTTGAAGGCATGGTTAAATAAATAGTCACTGGGGTAGTTTTCTAGGTGTCCACCTTCGTATTTAGTGCCTTATGCCAATTATCTACTTAACACTGGTTGCTTGCACGGCCCCTGAAAGATTGGGATTATTATTATATATTACATTTCTTGGTTACATATTGACAATGACATCCATTTTGTAGGTACACAAATGGAAGTGTAGAGAGGGAAATCACTGTCAAAGCCATAAAACTGAATAGGTAGGCGCTCCAGAAACCGAGCCTTTAAAATGATCCTGCCTCTGGGGGGCGTTGTTTCTGTCCCTGAAACCCTGCTGGGAGCTGCCACAAAGCTGAGCCCCCACTCTGGATGCTGGTGGTGAGTTAGGATACTTTTAGCATAAAACCATGGGTGCTGAAGTTTCTGCTTTGTTTGTCGCAGTGCTCTCGGCTTGCCACAGAACCATTAATGTTCGCCCACGTCTCATCCCTGCGGTCTGTAATCCCCACAGCCTTCTCATTTTACACGTGAAAGAGCAGAGAGACACTTTCACCCAAACATTGGCCACAGTCAAAAATGCGTGCGGCCTGGGCTCCTGACCACCTCGGTCTTCTGGTTCCAAGGAACGGGCTATTTCTTGCAGACGCCGGTTCCCCCAGAAAAGGTCCTTGCCATTCCCATCTACTGATATGGCGGAACCCCACCAGATCCTTACAGATCATCTGTCACTGTGCTTTAGGTCACTATCACACTGCGCCTCCGGCCAAACATGACTACTTTTTACCATTTGATAAATGGTTTTGACCCCTCCCACCGGGTCCTCCTGGTCCGCCTCCAGCTAATGATGCTGACTAAGGACCACAGATACTGACTGAGGACCTACAGTGTGTCCCCTGTGTTTTGAGAAAGGGAAAAACACAGCCGCCCGACGCCCGACACCGAAACCCTGGTCCTCCACCGCTCCCTGTGCCACAGATTACCAACCACGCCTGTGCCCTGGGTGGCTGCTGCTTCTTGACCTACTGACCAAATCTTCCTCCTCGAGCTGGTCTGTCTTCCCCCTCCCGGAGGGTTTGCCGACACCCAGACAGAATCCCCGCTCCCCCGCAGCATTCAACGGAGTCAGCCCCGGCTTCTCTGAACCAGCCCCCCAGATCTCTCAACCAGAGTCCAAACCCTGGAGCAGATTCCAGCACCCTGGGCTTGGGCAGCCCGGGGTGCCCCGCGCATGCGCAGTCTCCACGGCTCCGGAGCTGGGCCGGGTGGGGGGTGGTGGGAGTGGGAACCAACGCAGACCCCTCCGGCGTGGTGCGGGCAGGGCTCGTCCAGGGTTTTAATCCTTACCCCGGCGACGGCGACCTGAGATAAAGACCACTTGCTCTCTACTGAATTGATCTGTTTTCTGGGGAGGCAAATTATACGGTTCAAACAGCAACTGAGTGATAAAAGGGAGATCGTGAAAGAGAACTTTGCAAAGCAGCACGTGTTAAGTGTCCTCTTTCTCTTATTTCTGTTTATTTTTGTTTTTAAGTTGTGGTAAGAACATTCTGCGGCAGATCTCCCTTCTTAACACAGGTTTCAGTCCGCATTACAGTCCTGCCAACAGCGGGCAGACGGTCCTCAGCCTACACCCACGGAACAGCAAGCTCCCGGGCTCCCTTCTCCCCAGCCTTGGCGTGCACCCCTCCGCACGGTGTTTCTGGGAGTCTGACAATCTCAGACACTTGATACAAGCGGAGCCCCCTCACCCTTTATTTTGCACCAGCTGTTAATGCTGTAGGTCAAAGACCCCAGTGGAATCCGGTTCCTGCCCTGCTTACCGCAACCGTTGCATCCCAGGGGGTCTCCCCTTCCTGCGTGACCCCTGCTCCCTCCTTCACCCACCTGCTTTCAGCCCACCCACACAGACAGCCAGGGGTAGCCAGCTCACTGGACTCCTCATCACCTTCGTGCACCTGTAGACTGCCTGCCCCAGAGCCAGTGTCACCTCTGGTTTATACTCTCGGCGTCTGCCCCTCCCACGGGAGCTGCTCTCCCGGCACAGGGCACCCGGACTGACTCCACAGCAGGCTCTCAGCGCCCTAACTCGGGGTGGGGGGTGCATAGAAGAATCAGCAACATCCCCCTGAGAATGCACGTGCTGAGAGTGGGCTCCCTGCACCGGTTCCAGCCTCCTCACCTGCACACGAGTCAGAAATGCAACTCCTTCGCCCCCCCATCCCCTCCCCTATCCCCCCAGCGCCACAATGCTTAAGTTTGGGGACTCCGGCTCCAGCTCCGTAGCTTGCTTGATCTTTCCATATCCATTTTGTACCATTTATTCCCTTAATTACTGTTTTTCTTTTTTTTAAAGATTTTATTTTTCTGTTTACTTTGGAAAGAGAGAGCGAGAGCAAGGGAGCGAGGGCACGGGAGTGGAAGGGAGGAGCAGAGGGAGAGAGAGAATCTCAGACCAACTCAGCACTGAGCCTGAGCCCGGAGCCTAGCGCAGGGATCGATCTCATGACCCTGAGATCTTGACCTGAGCCGAAAACAAGAGCCAGAAGCTTAATGACTGAGCCACCCAGGGACCCCACATAAAGGACAGATGCTTCCCCAGTTCCCACGTGTGGGCGTGGCCCACGTTAGACCCCTCTCCCAGTCACCCCCTCCCCCTCTGGAGGGATCTGGGGGAAGAGGCCGGCACACTTTGCACGAGAGGCGAGGGATGGAAAGGTGAGTACCGGTAAAGGGGGCGGGGGGTGTCCTGGTGGACCCCTAGGGCAATCCAAGATGAGGAACAAGACAAGCATCACCATGGCCGACTGTGGGGAAGGGAGGGCACTCACCTCACCCTTGCGCGTCCGTCTGTTTGAGCTAAGTTCTTCCCATGGTTACTTCACTCACTTGCTGCCCCTTTGTAAGCACTGGGGGACCGGCTACTGGTGAGAACCACATCTGCCTTTTCCAAACAGAGATGAGAAAATGGAACAGGAGAAACTTTGATAAAGGCACGAAGCCTGGAGAAGCTGCGTGTCCCCCACCTAGCATGTGGGGTTTGCTTTTTCCCCTTTTGCTATTTTGCTAAAAGGGATGGAGCGGAACACAGTCTCTGACCTCTCCTGCAGCCAGAGAGGTCAGCCGGTAGGTAGTCCTGGGAAGCAACAGCGCCGCCCCAGGCTGGGAGGAGTCTCACACAGCTCCATGTCCCAGTTTCCCTGGCTTGACAGCTGGGGAAACTGAGGCCAAAGTGGCAGAGCACAGGTTCACTCCAGGCAACCAGCTGAGTGGCTCTGGAGAGTTCTTTTTGTTCTCTGAGCCTGTACTCCAGATCTCTGAAATGTTGGGACTACATACATGCCATTGGAGAACCCAGTGAATATTCTTTCCCTCCCTCTCTTCTTTCCTTTTCTTTCCCTTCCTCCCTCCCTCCGTTCTCCTCCCTCCTCACTCTTCCTTCCTTCCTTCCTTTCTTCCATCCTTTCCTTTTTTCTTTCTTGAGTTAATCATTTTCCATCACACCATTGTTCCCAGTCCCTAACCATGACTGTTTCGGATGCTACAAACAAAATCAGTGGCAATGTGAGACCAGTTCTCTTATTTAAATCAGTTAATGTTTGTGGCAGATACGGGAGTTTCTGCTGTCAGGGAAGAGACCATCTTTGGCTTTGATTTATTTCTCCCTTTCGGGGGGCAAATTTTATTGATTTTTATTTATTTATTTTTAAAGTGTTTCTTTTCTTTAAAAAAAAGATTTATTTATGAGAGAGAGAGAGAATCCTGATGTAGACTCTTCATAGAGAGTGGAACCTGATGCAGGTCTTGATCCCAGGACCTTGGGATCACAACATGAGTGGATACTGAGTCAGCCGCTCAACCGATTGAGCTGCCCAGGTGCCCCATGGGTAAATTTAGAAAAATGCTCTAGGTTCTAATGATCACTTCTCCCAAAGATCATGGAAAGTTATATTCCTGAATCTTCATGAGGTCATCAGAGGTGGTGGTAAGTATGTGCAGTGTTGGTGAGGAACCTTCTGGAGGTTCACCTGGAACCACTCCCTAAAGGCATGTCCAGGACACTCTGAGCAGGACCCAGAACACCCTACCCTCTCGAAGGGCTGTCATGGTCATCAGAGGGGACCCATTATTCCTTTCTTGCTCAACTGAATCGTCATTATGCCCCAAGGCACTCAACCAACTGTGATAAAATATTTTTCAGAATCAGAGGTGGTATCTAGCCAACAATGCTTGTAGAGTTGAGATGAGAAAAAGAAAAAGGAAAGGAAAAAACCCCCAAACACTTAAGGTCCTAAACCTACCAAAGGGCAGAAGTGACCTTAGAGTCTAGAGTTTTTATGTGAATCACAGGGAGACCCAGGAGAGAAATTACCCATGATTCTAGCAGAGAGAGGATTACATGGGTCTCTTTCTCTTCTGCAAAAGTGGCCCTGGGTTTGGACTCAGGTCTCCTTGTAAGGGCAGCTCTAGACCCAGTGGAAAATATATGGGCATTAATGTCACATAGACTAACTTTCAGCTTCTGGGTTTCCCACTTAGTAGTTGGGGACGTTAGCCACCATGTTTCAGAGCCACCCAGTCCACAGTGAGTACACTATAGACCTTTACCCTTCTCCAGACACTGTTGTGTTTGAGAGTTGAGTCATTGTAGGTAAGATGCATACATCTTCCTGAAACCCCATGTATGAATTTGCAAGGGCTGCCGTAACAACATACTCCAGACCGGGTGGTTTGGACAACAGAAATGTCTTTTCTCAGAGTTCTGGAGCCCAGAAGTCCATGGTCAAGGTGCTGGAAGATTTGATTTCTGGGTAAAGACTCTCTTTGTGGCTTGTAAATGGCCCTTCCCCTGTGCTTGTATATAGAGAAAGAGATCTCTGGAGTCTCTTCTCATAAGGACACAAGCCCTATTGGCTTAAGTCCCAGATTTATCCCCTTACTTTAACCTTTATTACCTCCCTATGGGTTCTATCCCCCAGATTCAGTCACATTGGGAATTAGGGCATCTGTGTGTACATTTGCAGGGCTGGGAACCACAATTTAGCCCATAACAGCCTGATTCAGCTGTGCAAAATGAGCTCATTGGCTACAGCTTGTCTGAACCATGGGAAAATCTGAGATGATGGGCATCAATTGAAAGTCAACGTAACAAGCAAAGTTGTATCAGTTCCTAGAAAAGTTGAGTCATATCCATAGGCAAACAAATGATAACTTACCTTTAATCGGTAGCTCTCGTGGAGCTGAGAGTTTCCTGGACCCAGCCACATCCTACTTCTGCTGATGTTCTCTCTCTAATCCAAGCACCATGATTCCCCCAGCACAGCACACAGCTCCCTGACCAGGCTCCCTGCTCGGCAGCTCTGCACCCGCTCCATTCTCGCTACATAGTAGCTACAGCAAGGTGTGCTGCTGCTGCGATGAGTATCCCCCATGGCATCCATGAAACTTAGGGGAAAATGCCAAAGCCCCTGTTTCATCTGACCTCGGACTTTCCCCATTGCTCACCCAAACCAAGCAGCCTTCCTGCTATTTCTGCAGCTCCCCAAACACTGTGGGACCTCAGGCCTGTGGGATCTCATCGTGTGTCTGTCCTGCAGAAACACCATTCCTAGAAGACACAGGGCAGGACTTCTTCCTTCTCTTTCTTCTTCTTCTTTTTTTTTTTTTTAGTTAAAAAAATATCATTTATTTATTTGACAGAGAGATCACAAGTAGGCAGAGAGGCAGGCAGAGAGAGAGAGGGAAGCAGGCTCCCTGCTGAGCAGAGCGCCCAATGCGGGGCTCAACCCCAGGACCCTGAGATCATGACCTGAGCCGAAGGCAGAGGCTTAACCCACTGAGTCACCCAGGCGCCCTTTCCTTCTCTTTCTTCAGAGCTCTGTGAGTGTTTTAGAAACCCTGTTATTTATTTATTTATTTGAGAGAGAGTGAGCAAGAGAGAAAGCATGAAAGGGGCAGAGGGAAAGGGAGAAGGAGATACCCTGCAGAGCAGGGAGGCTGATGCAGGGCTTGATTCCACGACCCCGAGATAACTCTGTCTCTCGTTCTTCCCTGATGTAATCTTTTACACAGGGATTCTCTCTCCCTGGCCCAATTTCCAGCACTCACACCTGTGTTTAGATGCATATCCATTTCTATGCCTGTGCGTTTGTTTCTTTATTACATTTCTCCCGTCTGGATTGCAGACTCCAGAGGCCCTTCTCCAGTTCAATACCTTATCTTCAGTGCCCCACAGGCGGCGCATGCTCAGTAGCCATCGCTGAATGACAGATGAGAGCGCGCCTCCCGCGGGGTCTGCGGTGAGGGTTCTAGGAAATAAAACAGTGAGGCCAGAACGCGGCCCAGGCCACACGATCATGGCAGGGTGGTCGTTGTCACACTCGGAAAGGCGTTTCTCATGTTCATGCCAGACAGAGAGTAGAGGAGAAGGATCCTCCCAGATTTCCGATTTTTGAAAATTTCCGATTTTTAAAATTAATTATTTTATTAACATATAATGTATTATTTGCCCCAGGGGTACAGGTCTGTGAATCATCAGGCGTACACAACAGATTTCCGATTTTGAGGAGCAGAGAACAGATTTAAGGAAATTTGGACAAGGACGTCCAGCAAACATCTCTGGCTCGTTGCCCAAGGCAAGCAGTGCCTCCTTAGCGGGGCCAAATGGCCAATCGGTCAGCACGCCTTGATGTCCTCATGATCGCCCTGTGTGCGGAACATTGCAGGAAAAAGTATGCAGGTATGTATTTTGGACAGAAGCCCTTTGGTTGGGTGGAAAATACTGTGAATCTTCAAGTCAGGTGAGTCTGGGTTTGATTCCCACCTCTGTCCCGGAGAAGACCGTCACCATTAGTCGCTATTCATGTTAGGAACACAGCTGCTCAATGTCCAGCTGCTCGATTCTGCTCCTGGCTGTTTCACTTACTAGCTATGTGACCCGAATGCTTCGTGCCTCACTTTCCTCACGTGTAAGCTGGACATGACAATTGTGTCTAATTCATAGGAGTGTTGTATTACAAGCGTTGGTATGTGCAAAGCAATTTAAACAATCCTTGGCCTAGAGTAAGGAGGGCCCATGTAAGTGTGGGGTTTGACTGTGGCTGTCACCACCCCAGTTATTACTGGAAGTAATAACAAAGTTTTTATTTTAAAATGATCATTGTACAGGGGCACCTGGGTGGCTCAGTGGGTTAAAGCCTCTGCCTACTGCTCAGGTCATGATCCCAGGGTCTTGGGATTGAGCTCCACTTCGGGCTCTCTGCTCAGCGGGGAGCCTGCTTCCTCCTCTCTCTCTCTCTGCCTGCTTCTCTGCCTACTTGTGATGTCTCTCTGTCAAATAAATAAAAATAAAATCTTTAATAAAAATAAAACAAAATAAAATGATCATTCTACAACCCAGACAAAACCTCTATCAGGTAAGCAATAGGTATGAACCCAATTTGTGGATGGAAAAACTGAGGCCCCCAAAAGTTAAGTGACTTGTCGGAAGTCTCACAGCTGGAAAAATGTGGAGTGGGTTTCACATTCGATAGAGTCTGATTCCAAAGGGCCCTAAGCTACTGTGTACCCTTTGGACAGAACCGACTAAATTCAAGAAATCATGCTTTACTCCAAGCAGGTGGATGACCACTGAGGAGGAACTTAATTTCAACCTGGAGCTTCACCAGCGAGGGGCTCAAGCCTGACCCCTAGTAGATTCCTCAAGAAGAACATGTGAGGGTTTGCTTTCCTTCACCCCTCCACCAATATTTATAATGCTTTGACATTTTGATGATGGCCATCCCAACATGAATAAGACGACTTCTCAGTGGTTTTGACTTGAATTTCCATGGTTAGTGATGTTGAACACGTTTTTATACACCCACTGGCCATTTATATGTTTTCTTGGGAAAAACGTCGATTGGGGTCCTTTGCCCATTGGTACAGTCACTGTAGAAAACAGTATGGAGGATCTCCAAAAAGCTAAAAATTGAACTACCATATACTCCAGCAATCTTACTTCTAGGTTTCTATGCAAAAGAAATAATGTCACCACCCTGGAGAGGTATCTGCTCTCCCATGTTCATTGCAGCTTTGCTCACAATAGCCCACATATGGAAGCAACCCAAGTGTCCATTGATGGATGAATGGATAAAGAAAATGTACATATAATGTACATATGTATAATGAACCATTATTCATCCTTTAAAAAGGCAGTCCTGTGATCTGTGACAACATGAATTAACCAAGAGGATATTATGTGAAACAAAACAAGTCACACACAGAAAAAAAAAGTATGATCACACTTATATCTAGAATCTAAAAAAGTTGAAGTCACAGAAACAGAGGAGAAGGGCAGTGAAAATGGGGAGATGCTGGTCAAAGGGTACAATTGGAAGCCTTACTGTAAACCCAATCTGATTAAGACAGTAATCAAGACAATGCAATCAATATTAATGATGTAATAGACAAGTAGATCGATGGAACAGGATAGAATCTGGAAACAGACTCACATATATAGAGTCAGCTAATCTGGACAACGGAGCAAATGCAATTCAATGGACGCAAGGTAGTGTTTTCAAAAAATGGTGTGGGAGGGCGCCTGGGTGGTTCGGTGGGTTAAGCCCTCAGTGCCTACGGCTCGGGTCATGATCCTAGAGTCCCAGGCTGCGAGCTCTATGGGGAGTCTGTTTCTCCCTCTGACCTTCTCCCCTCTCATGCTCTCGCTCTCTCTCTCTCTCTCAAATAAATAAATAAATAAATAAATAAATAAATAAAATGATGTTGAAACACCATGTTTGCAAAACATCCGTCTGCCAAAGGATGGTATCCAGGATATATGAAGAATTCTTACAACTCAGCAATTAGAAAACAAACAACCCAGTTAAAAAAAAAAAAGAGCAAAAGATCTGCACAGATATCTCACTAAAGAAGATACACAGGTGACAATGAAGCTTATGGACAAATGATCAATATCACTGGTCACTAGGGGATTGCAAGTTAAAATAATGAAATGCCATCACATCCTAATTAAGATGGTTAAAATCCAAATACCAACACCACCGATGCTGGTAAGGATGTGGGGCGGCAGGAGCTCTCCTTCATTGTTGATGGGAATGCAAAATGGTACGACCACTTTCGGAGACTGGCGGTCTCCTACAGAACTAAACTGGCTCCTACCATATGACCCGGTATGATCCAAATGAGTTGGAAGGGCACATCCAGGGGCATCTGGGGGGCTCAGTTGGTTAAGTGTTGGAATCTTGATCTCAGCTTGGGCTTGATGTGAGGGTTGTGATTTCAAGCACCACACTGGGAGCCTACTTAAAAAACAAAACCAAACAAAGCAAAAAACCCCAAACTCATGTCCACATAAGAACCTGCACACAGAGGTTTACAACAGTTTTATTCATAACTGCCAAAAATTGGGAGCAACCAAGATGTCCATCAGCAGGTCAGTGGATAAATAAACCAGTACATCCAGACAATGGGATATTTATTATTAGTGATAAAATGAAATGAACTATCCCGAGCCACATAAAAACCACTGGGGAACCTTACATGCATATCGTGCATCGGAAGAAACCATTCCTAAAACGCTGCGTACTGTGTGGTTCCAACTATAAGGTATTCTGGGAAAGACATAGTGATGGCTACAGTGGTCCCCAGAGGAGAAATTCCACCCTAACTGGAAAGGAATCCCAGTGGATCAGAGAAAGAAGGTCACGAGCAGAGGACCTTGGAAGTGAAGAGACCTGAGTGGCTGATGGGGGATGCTTTCTGTAGGACACGAAGGTAAACAGAAGGGAGAAAGCCTTTGAGGGCTGGCTGATGAAAGAAAGGGAGGGGCACACTTTAGGGCACTATAAAATAAAACAGAACCCCAAAATAGAAGAAACCACAAACCATCCCACCACCGAGATCCCCACCTCCCCAGCAAAAAGCCATTCAGGAAAGAAACTGCCTCTCCCTGCATGGACAGCAGACGGCGCCCTTGAACTAAGAATCTTATAAACCATTAACCCCCCCTCTGAGGGTGAAAAGCAACAAGGTAGCGATCTCTCCCTCCTGGCCGGCACACCCCAGAAGCAAATGAACCAAGGGCGTGAAAGAGCCTCAAATTAATATTTGAAGATAGGAAAGACATTTTGAATTAGAAATTTGAAAAGCTAAAATGAATTTTTAAAAATGAGGGGGGAAAATGGAACAAGCTGGAAATGGAGAAAAAGAAATTAAAATGTCCAAAGTGAAAACTAAATTAAAATGTGGCCAAGGTACAGTAGATCTAAGTGCAGACTCAAGAAGGGGCATTAAGAAAAGCACTGCAGGGATGCCTGGGTGGCTCAGTGGGTTAAGCCTCTGCCTCTGGCTCAGGTCATGATCCCGGGGGTTTGGGATTGAGTCCCACATCAGGCTCCTTCCTGCTTCCCTCTCTGCTTGCCTTTCCCTGTGCTTGTGTTCTCTCTCTGTCTCTCTCTGACAAATAAATAAATAAAATCCTAAAAACAAAACAAAACAAAACAAAAAAACAAAACCGAAAACCCTACAACATCCACAAGGATGAAAACAAGATAAAAATGTAAAGGGAGTTATAGAGGGTGTGATCGAGATAAAGGAACTTACGATGTGTGTCCCTGAACAAGAACATCAAGACAAAGGGGGAAAAATAATATTTGAGACATAACCTAAGAAAATTATGCCAAGATAAAAGAAGATCAGAAGCTACCTATTAAAAGGATCCACCAGGGGGTTGTGAAGATATTTATCCAAACTGTATCACTCCCAGGACCTGAGAAAGTAATTGCAAGGTGTGTTAGTATGGCACTGAGCCAAGAGTGAAGTGAACTTAAGTGAGGACTCTTGTCTTACGTTTCTAGAAACTTCCACTTGAATTACTGGACTCCAGTGGCGGTCTGAGTCCTTGAAAATTTATCTCTACTTGGAACCAGTATTCAGGAGACCCAAGGAAAGTTTATGTATTTCCCTTTCTCCTGGACACTAAACACTGTGCCCCATTGGGGAAGTCTTCCAAGAAGGCTGAGAGTGTATGCCTCTGGTGCCCGCTTCACAGTCGTCCGGACTCCCAATCATTCAAGGGGCATCAAGGCTGTGGACTAATTCATGCTTGGAAATCTGGTAGGAGGTTGGCTCTGGCTCTTCCATGTAACATGCATAGCAAGCTGATTTTCAACGGATTTTCTTTCTTAAAAAACCCCTATGATCCATTTATCACCACTAGATGTCTCTCTGGCCAACCATTCCCTAGGATCTGATTAGTAAGTAATTCCTGATGCCTAGAATAATAACCAAAATCACTGTGCACCTTAAGGACTAATTGCCAACACGCCCTGGCTCGGTCGCAGTGCGTTCTATGGCTCTCCCGTTACAAGTAAGCCCATTTCAAAGACTAGAAAGATAAGTCACCAACATTCTTTTTGGGGTTCCTGTTTCTTATGAAAGATTATGAGGAGTCTTTTGGGTCCATAAAGACAGTGCTTCCAAACTCTTTTTTAGGGGACGCCATGACCTACAGTAATAATACATTTGAAAATATGATTTGACACATATTCGTGTATATGTTTTTTTATTGAATTATATTGACACACAGCACTGTTTCGGGTGAGCAATGGAATGATTTGACATTACGTTCACTGTGAAATGATTACCCCCGTCTGGTCACCATCTGTTACCATAAAAAGTTACAAAACATTCTTTTCCTTGGGATGAGAACTTGCAAGATTCACTCTTCCAGCAACCTTCAGATATGCACGACAACACCGCAGACTACAGTCACCATGCTTGACATCACATCCCTGGGACTTATCCATGTATATATGTGTAGATAGGCATCCGTTTCTATTTATAAAATCACCTTAAAATATTAGAAATATTATATTGGGTACACATGTTATACTCTGTGATTTCCCCTCCAATTCTGTGGCATTTTAATTATTTTTTAAATGTATTTTTTATCTTAATTTTTAAATTTTATTTTTTAAAAGATTTTACTTATTTATTTGATAGAGACACAGTGAGAGAAGGAACACATGCAGGGGGAGTGGGAGAGGGAGAAGCAGGTTTCCCACTGTGCAGGGAGCCTGATGTGGGGCTCAATCCCAGGAACCTGGGATCATGACCTGAGCCCAAGGCAGATGCTTAACGACTGAGCCACCCAGGCGCCCCAGAATGTAGGTTTTCATATCAAAACCTCATCATCCACCATCCATAGCCAAAACCCCATTATTAACAGCCGGATCACCTTCAACTCATATCTCAGGAAGAAAGAAAATAAAAAAAGCCTTATAAGGAGGGTCCTAGTTTCTCCTTTCACAAAAGAAACTGAAGATTACTTCCCAAGAGAATGATTAGACCTTTTCATGCCCTTCCCCCAAAATCTTACCATCAGTCACAATATTTCCAAATCTTGTCTTTGTTATAATGCTGGGTCAGGGAACACCATTTTTTCCCAAAGGCATCCCCATCTTCAGTACATTCCCTGTAGATCATGTGTCTGTACCAGAAGGGAAACACGCATTTTGCAAAGTCTACAGAGGAGGGAAGCAATCAGAATAAGAAATCTTTCTATTTTGTTATTTCTTCTTTGCCATGTCTCTCATGCACACATGTCTGTGCCCCCCCAAACCCTTCCCCCGCATTCAGCACCGTCTGCTTGGCAATATTGGTGGGAGATTGAGGTTTTGCTAAAAGTTTGCTTTCAAGGTCATGTGTTTGCAGCTCTCATAATGTCCTTGGTGCAATGTGATTTGCATACTGTCAGAGACCTACCTGCACAGATCTCCTTTTCACAGTGTCATTGACCATGGAGTCCCCGTACAGCGCCCTCTTGTGGATCCTATTGAACAAATATCACCCAACCTCCCTGCCGTATTCAGAGACCGGACACTCACCGTCTTCAGAGCAGTATTTCCAATAGCCTTGGTAAGTCTCATTTAGGGAACACCACTTGTGTTTCGTCTTGAGCTTGATGCAGTCATAGAATATTCCATTTTTGTAATGGAATGGAAAGAAACATTTGCCATCTGGAGAAAACAAAAATTCTTGGTCTTTCTCTGGGAGTGTTACTTGGGATGTTACAAACTTACTTTTTTTTTTCTTAATATATTATCGGTCCATTTGATCGATCTCAATTTGACATTGAGAGAGAGAGGGAGAGAGCATGAGAAGGGGAAGGTCAGAGGGACAAGCAGGCTTCCTGCTGAACAGGGAGCCCGATGTGGGACTCGATCCCAGGACCCTGGGATCATGACCTGAGCTGAAGGCAGTCGCTTAACTAACTGAGGCACCCAGGTGCCCTACAAATTGACTTTTGTCTTCCCCTGGTTGCACTGAAGTGAGAGCTGCTCCCTGGGGTCCTGTTGAATACTGAGTCACTTAACACTTTTCTCCATGGTATAAACACTCTTGATATATTTTGCTTAGCATTTGGCCCCAGCTCCAGAAAACTCTCCTAAGCTTAGAAACATAAATGTGAGACTTATCTATTGAACAATTTCCCCTCCATCTCTTTTCTTCACCTTATTACACACACACACACACACACACACACACACACACACACACACATAGTATATAGCCTAGTTTGTATCTATTCAGTTTTCTCCACGCCTATATGGACATAACGTGTATACGGACATTACGTATACACACGTGTAAGTCTCTATAAGACACACACAGGATACATACTATACATGGGCTCTCCCCACAGAGTTTTTGCTCCCTCGTAAAATGAATCATACTTTATATCCGTAACTTGTTTCTAACTTAGCTTATCACAAAAATCCTTCCCAATGTATCTTTTTCTTCCCCCCTCCTGGCCTCCATTTAAGACAGTGTTCAGAACTTTCTCTAGAATTGAACTCATCATCTTTCTCTCTCACTTATATTCTTCCTCCGTGAAGGGCATCTCTATCCACCTACCTGAGCCAAAAAAAACCCTTACCCCATGTATCCTTTTAACATTTGTAGCTCTAACTCCTTTCTAATGTCAATTCATATTCTGTGATACGGATTTTGCCAAATTGACTCAACATTTCCTGTATTCAGATTGTTTTCCCTCTCTGCAAAGCTGAAGCAAACTTTTCATGTATGTAAATTCTTAGGTACTGAAGCATTTATTTCTACAGAATGGAATCCCAAAAGTAAGATTCTTAGGTTAACGCACATATGAACTGTTAATGTTATTGGATATTGCTTTCTCAAAGGACAGTAGCAATTCATGTTTCCTACCAATGTGCCCTTTTACCTGGATTTTCTTCACCCTGAAGTATTTATACAATCTTAAGGTGTATACCTTTTTATCTTTTAAAAGATTTTATTTACTTATTTGACAGAGGGAGATCACAAGTAGGCAGAGAGGCAGTTAGAGAGAGAGGAGGAAGCAGGCTTCCCGCTTGAGCAGAGAGCCCAATGCGGGGCTGGATCCCAGGACCCTGAGATCATGACCTGAGCTGAAGGCAGAGGCTTTAACCCACTGAGCCACCCAGGCCCCAGGTGTATACCTTTAAAACAGATTATTCCTGTCTTGCTTTAAAATAGATGATACAAAGTAGAATGACCAGGGTCTGAAGCCAGCAAGCATTAGAAAAGGTTACTTATTATTACTATTTGATGCATTCTTGGCTGATATGCTATTTATATTACTATGGTTATGGTTTGTTTAAATATCTGATAATACAAGGCGTTTCTCCAACGCTTTCCCCCCCATAATATTCCTAATTACTATTGGACATTTTTCCCATGTGAATTTTAAAATTAGGTATTTTCTGGTTTATTGGCAGAAATTAAAGAGTAGTGCTGGTAAAGATCAGGGTGACTCTTATTTCTTGTTTTTCTTTATCTGTTTACAAATTCCTTTTATCAAATTTACAAAAAGAGAGAAAACATTTTATCAGGAAAAAACCCACTGATCTCCCCATTTTTACAAAATTAAAAGAAAATATCCTTTAATCACAAAAGTTTTCTGATCATCTTACCTTTGACTTCTGGAAAGTGAATTATAGTTTCTGAAAAAGAAAATTGGAAGCCGATGTTTATTTCACTATTCTTATTTCTTCCAACCCAGAACATGGCATGATCTGTCATTTAGGACTCGCTTTATGTTCTTCAATATGATTTTATCATTTACTTATTTAAGTCCTGGACATTTCTTTTTTTCTTTTTTTTCGATTTTATTTATTTATTTATTTAACAGACAGAGATCACAAGTAAGCAGAGAGGCAGGCAGAGAGAGAGGAGGAAGCAGGCTCACCGATGAGCAGAGAGCCCAGCACGGGGCTGATCCCGGGGCCCTGAGATTACGACCAGAGCTGAAGGCAGAGGCCTTAACCCACTGAGCCACCCAGGCGCCCCAGTCCTGGACACTTCTTGCTGATTTAACCCCAAAGTGTTTTTTGTCACTGACATAAAATAGAATGATTTTCTTTTCTATGAGTGTCTACTGGGTTCTTACCAGTATAGGGTAAAACAAGTGGTTGTTACATGTTTATCTTATATCTAGCCACACATCCAGATTCTCTTATTTTTAAAAAATTTCTTATTAAGTTTCATTTTAATTTTCATATAGTTCAGATTTTCTTATTGAAGCTAGGAACATTTACTAGTTTTCCTAGGGCTTTTTGAAGTATGTAATCATACAATTATACTTCTTATTTTCTCTGCTTAATGGGTTATTTCCTTTTTGCAATATCACCTGCCTTAGGGCCCCTCCACCCCTGACAATGTTAACTAGTACTGCTCACAATCGATACATCCGTGCAGACGGAGTGACATTTGGGTTAAGAATGTTCATTTCAGGGGTGCCTGGGTGGCTCAGTGGGTTAAAGCCTCTGCCTTCAGCTCAGGTCATGATCCCGGGATCCTGGGATCGAGTCCCGCATCGGGCTCTCTGCACGGCAGGGAGCCTGCTTCCCTTCCTCTCTCTCTGCCTGCCTCTCTGCCTACTTGTGATCTCTGTCTGTCAAGTAAATAAATAAAATCTTTTTTTTTTTTTAAAGAATGTTCATTTCATCACAGCTGATAATAACCCCTCAGATAGAGATCAATCCAAAAATACCAATCAGTAAGGGAATTTAAAAATAAAATATTATTATTTTTTATTTGAAAGAGAGAGAGAGCAGGAGCAGGGGGAGGAGCAGAGGGAGAGGGACAAGCCGACTCTGCGCTGAGTGCGGAGCCAGAAGAGGAGCTCAGTCCACAACACTGAGATCACAACCTGAGCTGAAATCAAGAGTCAGACGCTTGACCTCCTGAGCCCCTCAGGCGCCCCTTCAATACATAGCTTTATAATACTGCAGACATTAACAAAGAGGAACATATAAATAGATATGAAAACATTTGCACTTCATCTTTAGGTGACAAAAGGCATTTTCTATTTCATTATGTTCTATAAGACTCTGTTTTTACAAAAAAGAAAAGCCCATTATGGAGTTGTATGAGATGATACATTCGGTCACTCAAAAATATTAACAGTAAAATTGACAGTAGCATTATAATTGCTTTCTTCTTCTTTTTCCTTATCTATTCTTTTTAAAGAATTATTTATTTGAGGAGTGCCTGGGTGGCTCAGTGGGTTAAGCCTCTGCTTCAACTCAGGTCATGATCCCAGGGTCCTGGGATTGGGTCCCTGCATCGGGCTCTCTGCTCAGCAGGGAGCCTGCTTCCCTCTCTCTCTCTCTGCCTGCCTCTCTGCCTGCTTGTGATCTCTGTCTGTCAAATAAATAAATAAATAAATAAATAAATAATATTTGTAAAAAGTTATTTATTTGACAGAGAGAGAGAGAGAGAGAGCGCACAAGCAGGGTGAGGAGCAGAGGCAGAGGGAGATGCAGGCTCCCCCTGAGCAGGGACCCCAATGTGGGGCTTGATCCCAGGACCCTGTGGTCATAACCTAAGCCCAAGGCAGATGCCTAACTGACTGAGCAACCCAGGCTCCCCTTTCTTTAACTATTCTTAACATAGATTGTACGTAATCTTACATATGAGGACATAAAATATGATTTCTTGCCAGGAAAAGGAGCATAATATTGAACGACTTTATATTTTATTGCCAAATTAAAAAAACAACTCTAAGAGTTTTTATCAACTCACCTACAGCTGGAGGATCATCATCTGAAAGACACAATTTTATTTTTAAATTAATCTCTCCACCCAACATGGGACTTGAACTTACAACCCAGAGATCAAGAGTTACACCTTCCACCGACTAAGCCAGGCGGGTGCCCCGAAAGACACAAATTTTAGCAAATACTTATTTCACTAGATTTAACCTTTAGACTAGAATGAAATGCAAATATTTTCCTAAATTATAATCCAGTAAGGATAATATTTTGAAGGAGCTGCGTCAGAATTTCAGTGGTGCTTTCTTTCAGTAGTGTAATTGTGGGTGATTTGTAATTTTTCCTTTTGTTTTAACTGTATTTTCTGGGGCTCCATGTTATCACATGGCACCTGTTTTATTTCGGTGATAAAGGATTTCTCTCCTCACAGTAATCATTATTATTTTCTCCCCAATGAGATGGAAGACTCTTTCAAATTCGCAATCGATTTTCGCAAACAGTAGAGAACTTACATCCACTAAAAATGGCTCCGGAATTCAAGTTTAGGAGACTCTGATGTCTTGCAAGTATTGAAATGCCAAGAAACCTCCCAGAAAGGGCTAAGGCATTTCATCATAAATGGCCTGTCCATTGCTTGCAGATCTTCAACGCTCTTCTCTGAGACTGAAAGAGACAGGATCTTGATGGCTATGTTTTTGCCTATAAATGTCGAACTGGCAACTGGTACTGAACATGAAGCACCCCCCCACCCCCCAGAGCAGGAAGCACAATGTGAAGAAGACATTTAGAAATGACTTACTTTTTCACCCTTACAAGTAGGAAGGATTCCAGGGGGAGGACACGTTCAGAATGTAAACTGATGGTGCAGAGGTGTAGCTAAAGCAGTACACTTCCTCTTAAAAAAAAAAAAAATAGAGGGTGCCTGGGTGGCTCAGTGGGTTGGGCTTCTGCGTTCCGCTGGGGTCGGGTCGTGATCTCCGGGTCCTGGGATTGAGTCCTGCTTGGGGCTGTCTGCTAGGTGGGGAGCCTGCTTCCTCCTCTCTCTCTGCCTGCCTCTCTGCCTACTTGTGATCTCTGTCAAATAAATAAATAAAATCTTTTTTTTTTTTAAATTTATTTGTCAGAGAGAGAGAGAGCGAGCACAGGCAGACAGAGTGGCAGGCAGAGTCAGAGGGAGAAGCAGGCTCCCTGCGGAGCAAGGAGCCTGATGCGGTACTTGATACCAGGATGCTGGGATCACGACCTGAGCCGACGGCAGCTGCTCAACCAACTGAGCCACCCAGGAGTCCCTAAATAAATAAAATCTTAAAAAAAAAAAAAAGAAATACACTTTCTCAGACTCTTTAGCTCCTTCATCCCCAGCTAACTGTGTGACTTTGGATCCATGACTCTACATCTCTGTGCATCAGATCCCTTTCTACAAAACGAGGGCCATAACTGTACCTACCTCATGGGATTGTTATGAGGAACGTACTTATTACACATATCAAGTCCTCAGCATATGATTCTTTTTTTTTAAGGGAGAACTCTTCTTTATTATTATTATTATTTTAAATTTTTTCAATTTATTTATTTTCAGAAAACAGTATTCATTATTTTTTCACCACACCCAGTGTTCCATGCAATCCGTGCCCTCTATAATACCCACCACCTGGTACCCCAACCTCCCACACCCCCACCACTTCAAACCCGTCAGATTGTTTTTCAGAGTCCATAGTCTCTCGTGATTCACCTCCCCTTCCAATTTACCCCAACTCCCTTCTCCTTTCTAACACCCCTTGTCCACCATGATATTTGTTATGCTCCACAAATAAGTGAAACCATATGATAATTGACTTTCTCTGCTTGACTTATTTCACTCAGCATAATCTCTTCCAGTCCTGTCCATGTTGCTACAAAAGTTGGGCATCCATCGTTTCTGATGGAGGCATAATACTCCATAGTGTATATGGACCACATCTTCCTTATCCATTCGTCCGTTGAAGGGCATCTTGGTTCTTTCCATAGTTTGACGACCGTCGCCATTGCTGCTATAAACATTGGGGTACAGATGGCCCTTCTTTTCACGACATCTGTATCCTTGGGGTAAATACCCAGGAGTGCAATTGCAGGGTCATAGGGAAGCTCTATTTTTATTTCTTGAGGAATCTCCACACTGTTCTCCAAAGTGGCTGCACCAACTTGCATTCCCACCAACAGTGTAAGAGGATTCCCCTTTCTCCACATCCCCTCCAACACATGTTGTTTCCTGTCTTGTTAATTTTGGCCATTCTAACTGGTGTAAGGTGATATCTCAATGTGGTTTTAATTTGAATCTCCCTGAGGGCTAATGATGATGAACATTTTTTCATGTGTCTGATAGCCATTTGTATATCTTGATTGGAGAAGTGTCTGTTCATATCTTCTGCCCATTTTTTGATATCTTTGCCTGTTTCGTGTGGGTTGAGTTTGAGGAGTTCATTATAGATCCTGGATATCAACCTTTTGTCTGTACTGTCATTTGCAAATATCTTCTCCCATTATTATTATTTTTAAAGATTTTATTTATTTATTTGACAGGCAGAGATCACAAGTAGGCAGAAAGGCAGGCAGAGAGAGAGAGAGGGAAGCAGGCTCCCCTCTGAGCAGAGAGCCCGATGCAGAGCTCAATCCCAGGACCCTGAGACCATGACCTGAGCCAAAGACAGAGGCTTTAACCCACTGAGCCACCCAGGTGCCCTTAGCATATGATTCTGCTTCACCCTAGAAATTCTGTCTGCCATCCACAGGGGTGCAGCATAGACAATTCTTCTGAGTATGTGGGAATATTTCCATAATACAGTGAGTTAAAGGTTTTTAAAAGGAAACCTGACCTAACCATGATGGCAAAGAATTACAGAGTGCACATGCTGGGGAGGGGATATAAAACAGCATGGCTGCTCTGGAAAACAGCACGGAGGTTGCTCAAAAAAATTAAAAATAGAACTATCATGTGACCTGGCAATCCCACTTCTGGGTATTTACCCAAAAGCTTTGAAATCTGGATCTTGAAGAGCTTTCTGTATTCTCACGCTCACTGAATCCTAATAGCCAGGACGGGAGAACCACCCGAAAGTCCATCCCCGGACGGGTGGACAGTGGATCAGGAGAAGGCAGTCTCTGCGTGCCGCGGAAATTAATTAGAGAGAAATACACTCATTAAATAAATAAATAAATAGTATCCAAAGAGAAGGAACTCCTGCCGTAGGCAACAACAGGGATGGACGTGGAGGACATCAGGCTAAAGGAAATAAGCCAGAGGCAGAAGAAACTTCACATGAGGTATCCAAAACAGATGCCCTCCGTGAATGTTGTTAGCAGTTAAATCCAAACACTTATACTGTGTCTCTAATACCTGCTGGTGGTAGGTATTAATAATAATAATAATAATAACCTGGCCTCCTCCCAGCATCCGTCGGGGAGGGGGCAGCAAGAAACATTCTCCTGTGTCGGGTGTGGGAACGCAGAGCTTGGCCCGAGGTCACGGAAGAAACTCAGGGTGGAGTCAGAGAAGCCAGGTTGGGGCTGGACATGGGAGCCCCTGCTGGAGGGAGGTGGGACAGAGGTGGCCAGGAGGCTGCTCAGCTCTGGGCCGGTGGGGTCCCCCCGGGAGCGCTGGGCTATCATTCTCCTGCCCTCCGGTCCCATAAAATGATAAAGGCTTTTGCAATGCAAGGTTTGTATTTTAGCACAAGCGTTTGCTGAAATTCAGCTGTGGGCCGACGGGCAGTGTCTCCCCCAGGAGCATGAAATGGTAACAGGCAGCAGGTGAAAACTCCAGAATTTGGGGGTTCATGCTGCATGTCAGGGGCTGCCCGCCTGGATGGTCCTCCTGTAAGGGACCCCCCTGTCGTGTCATCCCTGAGTGCGCCCCAACAGCTCGTAACCATGGAAACGTTACCCACGTACACCGCCAGCGTCTAGTCCTAGAACGGGATCACTCAGCTGGACCCTCTGTGAAGTCTTGCCAGGTCAGTCGTATCTCCAGGCTTGCCCGAGGCATGAAGGCGGTTGGGGTCACACAGCTCATCTGTCTCCTCTCCATCTCCTCACCTGCCAGTGGGCTCACAGGTGTAGTCACTCTTGCCACTTACTCTCTACACCGTGTGCCCCCAGCGCGATCCAAGCCTCCTACCTCTTTGCTTCTAAAATGCTAAAATCCAATGCTTTCATGTTCTGTCTCCGGGAGCAGAATGCCCCTTATTCTCGAAGGCATCTTACTGCCCGCAGGCCGGGTGGCTGGCCCCCAGAGATGACAATGGGGCCCTCTTCACCTCGGGGGAGCAGATACTTGTGTGTGGAGACAGACAACGTGAATGAGCAACATTTCCAAAGACTCAGAAGTGTGCTGAGCACCACGTAAGTGGAAAGACCGTGCCTGGGCCCTGTGGGTCTTCATTCACTGAGACTGGGCAGCATCGAGAGAGCGTCACGTGGGAAAATGTGACCTTCCTAATTCAGGAGGCCAGGCACTGAAAGTGGAGAAATTTTAGGACTATCTTAACCAGCTTCTGACCCTTATACTTTCTTTTCTTTTCTTTTTTAACATACATACAAAAGTGGTATCTCATGAAAAAATCAATGTCCTAGACAAAAGTATTATTGTTCCATAAGCACAAAAAGAACATTCTAACACGTAAGAAATTAGTGGTCACAGCCACACTAAGAACCTCTCTCTCTCTCTCTCTCTCTTTTTTTTTAAGACGTTTATCCACACTGTATTCGATTTACTTTTCAATGCAAACGTGTCCTGGCGGATACTTCCACGTAGGACCTGCGAGACCATCATTTTGAAAGAATTTCACAAAATAACTGTTTTCCCAGGTCTGCGTGACGCCCCCACCAGATGTGTAGGAAATGCTTCTGTGATGAAATTCCCTTCTTATATGGTCATCCGCAATCACTGAAGGCCACACGATTTGGTAAAGGACTAAAACAGACTTGCCAAAACTCAGTTCCATCTTCAAAGCCTCGAATAAAGCATTTAAAATATGGTAGGGGAGACGGGAGACACGCGGTTATGAAGGAACACGACTCTGCCAATGGGCTCGTCCAGCTTGCCTTCCGATTCTTTCATTTTTATTAGTCAAACCTTTTTATATTTGTGTGTGTTTTTAGTATTTTTATTTTTTTGAAGATGTTATTTATTTATTTGACAGACAGAGATCACAAGTAGGCAGAGAGGCAGGCAGAGAGAGAGGAGGAAGCAGGCTCCCCGCTGAGCAGAGAGCCCGATGTGGGGCTCAATCCCAGGACCCTGAGATCATGACCCGAGCCCAAGGCAGAGGCTTAACCCACTGAGCCACCCAGGCGCCCCGTGTGTGTGTTTTTAAGGCCCACCAGTGGCGTGTGTCTATTCAATAGAAATACTAGAAAAATAGAGAGGGTATCTTTTTCTCTTTTAGGGTACATGGAATTAGGATGGCTCTTACACTCAAGTTGGATTACATATGGCAGAAAATGTGCAAGACTCAGTTTTTCTTTTCCTTTTTTTTTTTAAGTTTTATTTATTTATCTGACAGAGACAGAGAGATCACAAGTAGGCAGAGAGGCAGGCAGAGAGAGAGGAGGAAGCAGACTCCCCGCTGAACAGAGAGCCCAATGCGGGGCTCGATCCTAGGACCCTGAGACCATGGCCTGAGCCGAACACGGAGGCTTAACCCACGAAGCCACCCAGGCACCCCAAGACTCGAGTTGTCAATGCTCACCCCCGACGTGTCACATCGCGACTCACCCTCATAGTCAGGACAGACCACACGGTGAAATCCACAGACCCAGAGCAACAGGAACCCCACCGGCAAGGCCATGCTGCTCCTCTCAGAAACTGCTGGTCGACTTGCGACTTGCTCATCCTCAGGGCTTTATAGCCAACACCGCGGCCGCCTCCTCCTTCCTACTTCACTTCCCTCCTCCCTCCCCCCCCCCTCCTTCCCCCAGGCTCCTCCTTCTCTCCTCCCCTCCCTTCTCGTAGGGCTCTTTCTCCCTCTCAGCTCCCCTTCCTCCTCCTGCTTTTCTTTTCTTCTTTCTTTTTTTTTTTTTTAAGATTTTATTTATTTGACACAGAGAGAGAAATCACAAGTAGGCAGAGAGGCAGGCAGAGAGAGAGGGGAGAGGTTTGATTGGTGAGAACAAAATGTATTAGGGTCTCTCATTAAAAATCAATATTTTTATTATATCTAGAAAGAAAGATGATTGCACACGGTTACCAGCAAGAGTGCCAAAACTGTCATTATGCTTTTAATTT
The DNA here is from genome assembly GCF_011764305.1 of Mustela putorius furo. NCBI lineage: Eukaryota > Metazoa > Chordata > Mammalia > Carnivora > Mustelidae > Mustela > Mustela putorius. Next base: position 11,900,889 of record NW_025421310.1, on the reverse strand, counting down.
ATGTTCATACTATTGAAAGTGTTCTGAAACAGGATTTTTTGGAAGACAGGTGGCCTACAGGGAAGAAATGTGATTCCTAAAGATTTTGTTTAGCAGTATGAATGTGGAGTACTGAGCAATTATTTACACATAAACACTTATTTTCTGCTTATTCTGCCTTGTTTATAATCATTTAAATCATCCCAGTATTTTACCCTAAAGGGATACAATGTATCGCCCTCGCCCCGCAAGGACGACAAGACGCCCTGGTTCGGATGCATCTTCTCTCTCTTCTCTCTCTTTATTTCCTCAAGTCTACACACTTATATACATGACCAATCAGCGAGCAGGGTACAGGAGCGAGCGAATCAGGCTGTGCACCTAAATGAACAACTTCGCTAGCAACCAATGCTGTTTACCTCCTCTTTGGGCGTTCCGCTTAGTCTCACGAGGCAATCCTAACCTGGCAACTAGCCAGGCGCCATCTTTTAATGGTGGAGGCCGCCCTGGCCAGGGGCCTGCCTCCGACATCTCCCCCTTTTTTCTTTTATGGCAGGGATCGTGCCTGTCTTAGGTTGTCAGTGGCGGGGAATATCCTTACCCGTCATCAGACGGCAGATATCAATGATCTGCGTCCTGTCTTAGGTTGGTTTATTTCCCCCACCAATCTTACCCGTCGTTGACTACCGATCCAGCATACTTAGCCACACTTGGGGGGATGTCACAGCCTCAATGGCTAACAAGGCCTGCACCATGGCTTGCTGTTGCCTATGTTGCTGTCGCCTCCAAATACTAGCAGAATCAGGCCCACTACGAGGATTATCATCAGACCAATTATGCTAGCCCATTGTTTCGTAAAGGTTAACACATCTTGCAATGTTTTGATTATCTCTGGAAGGGTTGCAAGCTCAACTCTGGTGTTATTTATCCTTGTTATGCCTAGTACCAGGTGCTGAGTATAGTTTTGGAATTCTGCGGACTAATTCCCCCGCAAGTATTGGGAGAGCTGTCGGGAGACATTCTGTAGGCTATGGGAGTTACACAAATTGCCGGGAAGGGTGCTATACATCCCAGTCTCAATAGGGCCCCCCATATGTCCACTTGTTCTTGAACCAAATCCACTCTCTGGTGTTGACTATCAGGATTTCTGCTTGCAGATGTGCATTGATCTGAGTCTATGTTTGAAGGGCAGCCGCCGTTCCTTCTGCAAGGGTGTTCACAGCTTCTGCAGTGGGTATAGTTGCAGCAAGCGAGACTGCTGCTGCCGTGGCAGCTGCTGTAGATATAGCCAATGCTGTCACAATGGCAGCTGTGATACCAAAATCTTTCTTCTTTCTGGATAGCACCACCGGTAACTTGTCCTCTGGAATGGAAACTGGGATAGGAACATGGGTAGGGATACGCATAATCACAGCCAGCTTGAAGGCCGTGACATTCCAGCACTGGGAAAGATAGCAATTCTTAGTGCAATTCAACGTATCATTCAGCTCACTAGCATTTGTTACGAGGAAAAGGAATGGTGGCCAGACGCATATAAGAACAGTTGAGGAATTTGCCACCATTTAACATGGACACTGCTGAGATATCAGTACATGCTCCTAGCAAGTTACAGACCTGCCATGCATCAAAGGGAGAGGAGGGAATATGAGAGAAGAGTTAGTCACTGGTAAAGGATAAGCCATGCTTTAACCACTGCTCACAGCTCTCTGCCTTGAGTCTGCCGCAGGAGGTGTAGCATCCCCAGAGTTATCATCAGCATCTTCAGCATCATGACTGGTGTTCGGAGGCAAGGCTGCACGCACCAGCCGTTCTGGGATCCAAATTGGAGCCTCCTTTTCCTGTGGAAAAACACATACAGACCCCCTACTCCATACTAACACTGGATCTGGTCCATTCCACTTTCCTGTGAGGATGTCCTTCCAAAGTACTATAGGCTTAGGGGAAGCGACAGCATCACTTACATGTCTGTCTGCAGCTGATTTACTCGTTTTGTCCAACGTTAAAAAATTCAAAATAAAGAGAATGGTGTTGAGCTTATCTTTAGGGGACCTGAAGGTGTCCCCTATTCCCCCTTTTTGTTTATAAAGCGCATTTTTTATTGTAAGATGCGCACGCTCCACAACACTCTGTCCTTGTGGGTTGTAGGGTATTCCATGTATCAAGTGAATGTCAAGTTGTTGTAGGAAGGCTTTAAAGGGTTGTGGGCTATAGGCTGGACCATAATCTGTCTTTAATTGGCGTGGCTTTCCCCATGCCGCAAAAGCCTGTAGGCAATGGGTGATAACATCTCTGGATTTTTCCCCTGTATGCACCGAGGCGAAAATTATTCCAGAGCAGGTATCTACAGACATGAACATATCTTAACTTTCCAAATTCTGAAATGTGTGACATCCCTATGCCATATATGATTAGGTAACAAACCCTTAGGATTAACCCCCAAGGACGGTGCAGGTAGTAAGATCACGCAATTTCTGCAGGAGACTACTATGTCCCGTGCCTGTGCTTTTGTTATGTTAAATTTGAGGCGAAGAGTTAAAGCATCCTGTTTCTTCAAATCCTCCCCTAAGTGGTCCCATTGAGGTATGTTTAGCAAGCCTTCATCTAGGAACCTTGGAGCCGCCTTTTCCACTATATTCAAAAAGGCTCAGGCAGTTTTTGCTTTTATGTGGACGTTAAAGACTCGCCGCTAAATCCCGGCTCTAAGACCGCCCCGCTTCTTATTGAGGACTTGTACAAGATTCCCACCACTTTGATCGTGGTCCCTTCCCCGCTTACCTGCTGTTTTAATAAGAAAATCCCAGCTCTATGGCCGCCCCGCTTCTTGTTGCGGTCTTGTACAAGTTTCCCACCACCTTTGTCGTGGTTTTACCCCGCATACCTGCGGACTTCTCCCTTGCAAGGTTTTTCTATTTTTACTCCCCGCTTTACCGCTGAATTCCCACTTTTGAACGTGGCTAATGTCCCCACTTACCTGTGGACCTTTACTCCCCGCTTTCCTGCGGATTACCTTGCAAGATTCCTTTATTTAGTTCCCGGGTGCCGGCGCCATTTATCGCCCTCACCCCGCAAGGACGACAAGACGCCCTGGTTCGGATGCATCTTCTCTCTCTTCTCTCTCTTTATTTCCGCAAGTCTACACACTTATATACGTTTACATGACCAATCAGCGAGCAGGGTACAGGAGCGAGCGAATCAGGCTGTGCACCTAAATGAACAACTTCGCTAGCAACCAATGCTGTTTACCTCCTCTTTGGGCGTTCCGCTTAGTCTCAGGAGGCAATCCTAACCTGGCAACTAGCCAGGCGCCATCTTTTAATGGTGGAGGCCGCCCTGGCCAGGGGCCTGCCTCCGACAACAATGTTCTTCTGAAAGTTAACAATCTAACTTTCTTAATCTTCCTGTAAATAAATTCCCTTATTCTATATGCCTGTTTGAAAGTTTTTTTTTATTTAAGATTTTATTTATTTATTTGACAGACAATGATCACAAGTAGGCAGAGAGTCAGCCAGAGAGGAGGAAGCAGGCTCCCCGCTGAGCAGAGAGCCGGATTGGCGGCTCGATCCCAGGACCCTAAGATCATGACCTGAGCTGAAGGCAGACGCTTTAACCCACTGAGCCACCCAGGCGCCCCTGAAAGTTTTTAACAACTAATTTTTATACAAAATTAATGGCCCTCCCAAAGCTATTTTGTAACAGTAACATTGATTATGGTCACATTTTGCTCTTGCATAACAAATTACACATCTCACTGCTGTAATCTCTACATATAAAGTACACAAGATTTGTTTGCTCCTTATGTCTAGAATGCATACTAATATTTAATTTAATATTTAATATTAATTTAATATTAATATCTAATATTTAATATCTAAATGTAAATGTAAACATGAAAAATGAATCGGAAACCATGCCTCATTAGTGTTACTGATGTTTTACCTATTAAAACGCATTCTGTGCATATTAACAATGAAAACAGCTGACGTGATCACAAAAATCACCGATCAAGTTGGCCATCTGTCTGTCTTCTTTGGAAAAATGAAAAGGAAAAAAAAAGTCATTGATCAAACAAACAGTTGGGGATTCCAGGGAAGATATGGGCTGAGGCAATTGGACTGTCTGGCCAAAGGTCAAAGTTGAATACACATTTTAGCCAAATAACATGGTCAAAACCAAACTTTCTGTCTAATTCACACCAGATGATTCCTCCCTTTTACTTAAATTTGCGTTTATCTGAACACTAATGCGATTGAGTGTTTCTTCCTCTCTTGCAAAATAAGCCATTCAGCATTCATCTCCTGTTTGTTCCCTTTGACTACATTTGTACTGGGTTCTTTGCCTTTTTCTTATGATCTGCATGAATTCCTTGAGTATGCTAGGTATTAAGGCCAAGTCAGTCCTAGACAATGCAAACACCTACCCCTGCTGCCCCACTCTCACCTGAGCCTCAGGGTGCCCATCTTCTCACTCCTGGTCGGGGGAATGGGAGGGTGTCCTGCAACTGAGGTCGGGCATGCCGGCTCATAGCTTAGTCCTTAGCAGCTGTGTGAGCCTGGTCCCCAACTTCCTCTTCTCTAAGACAGGACTAATAGTGTCTGCCTGACAGGGCTTGTGGGGGGGGGGATTAAATAAGTTCTAGTGGGGGAAGGGCTGGCTGAGTGCCAGTTCACTGTCTTTTCCTCTGTACCTCCGAAGGGGAAGAATTGAGGAAAATTCTTCACCACAGAAGGAGGCAGGAAACGTTTCAAGGAACGCTCTCTGCCTCGCCGTCCCCACTGTGCCCTGTCTTGCCTTAGACGTGCCATTGGCACCCACTGTTGCCGCCACCAGTGTGTCAAGCCCTGTTATCTCTCAGTATATGGGAAGCCTGAGGAAAAGAGAGCCAGCCTTGTCCTCATGAAGGTTCCACCCTAAGCAGGAATGGATGGTACCAGGAAAGTCATTTGAAGTAGAGAGCCCTGTTGGCATCCTAGCTAAGAGGATGGTAGCTCGCTCTGTGTGTATGAGAGAGCGTGGTGCTGGAAGACCCCGCAGGAGGGCTCGGGGCTCCCTTTCGATTGGTGGTTCCGAGGCAGAGATGAGGTCTCTAACGTTGTTGTTCAGCATGTATAAGGTTTCAGCCACCCAAGATGAGTACGTTCTGGACATGTGCTATCTCTAGCTAACTAGCTAACTAGCTAACGCAGTGTCCATACCCAGCAACACTATCCTATGTGCTTAACAGTTTGTTAAGGGGAAATCTCACGTTGAGTGTTCTTGCACACAAAGCAAACACAAACAAAGGGATGGGAGGGAGCTTTTGGAGGTGATGGACCTGTTGTTACCTTGATTGTTGTGATGGTCTCACAGGTGTATGCCTGTCTCCAAACTTGTCATCAGACAGGAAATGTGTCCAGTTATATCTCAAGAGAGCTGTTAAAAAATTACAAATGCCAGTAGGTCGAGGCTGGAGCCTGGAAGACTTTATTCTTAAATAAAGCTCTCCAGTGATTCCAACATACATTCCTCTTTTATTTATTTCTTTAAAGATTTTATTTATTTATTTATTTGACAGAGAGAGAGAGAACACAAGTAAGCAGAGAGGCAGGCGGAGAAAGAGGAGGAAGCAGGCTCCCCGCTGAGCAGAGAGCCCAATGCGGGGCTCGATCCCAGGACCCTGAGATCATGACCTGAGCCGAAGACAGAGGCTTTAGCCCACTGAGCCATCCAGGCACTCCTACATTCTTATTTTAAGATAAGGAGTGGTTGGGGGCGCTTGGCTGGCTCTGTCAGAGCACACGACTCTTGATCTTGGGGTTGTGGGTTTGAGCACATGTTGGGTATAGAGATGACTGAAGAATAAAACCTTCAAAGACAAATAAAATAAAGCATGGTTGAGAGAGAAAGAGAGGCAGGGGGATGGACTGAGAGAAAAAAAGAAAGAGGGAGGGACAGAGCCAAATGCACGAGTTTATGGACACACACACGTATACATACAAGTGTGCACATGTATCTGGTGAGACATTCGAGTCAGAATGACACAAGGAGACCGAACAACACCCAGAGAAAGAGAGAGAAAGAGGAGGGAAGAGGAGACGGGGCTTAGAGCAAAAGGGAGAGGGGGAAGAAAGATGGTTCAGAAGAGGCTGAGAGAGTGGATCTCCACGACACAGAGCGGAGACAGAGACAGGAGCTGGAAGGAGGAAGGCAGGAAGGAGGCTGCCATGTCAGACATCGGAGACCTTAAACCCCTTATCTGAAAAAAACCCCCAAACCTGTGAGATGAGAACCTGGCATCAAAGTGACAATCACATGAGACCCCAGACTCAGCTGCTCCAAGTTCCACTTTCCTCACATATTTGCTGGATGATTTTAGCAAGTCCCTGAGCCCATCTGAGCCCCCATTTCTTCATCCTTAAAACCAAGAGGTCCTACCTGTGATCAGTGTTAATGTTTGGTAAATTTCAATGGTGTCAGTCCTGAAAGATACCAAGACAGGGCTGTGGACTTCTGGCAAAATTTTCAGAATGGTAGAATGGGATTTAAAAACGAGGGAAAATGAGATGATGTGTCTCAGAGAGCGGGTGGTTTGATTCGCTCACACCTCCCTTCTCACTAGAAAATTCTAGGGCACTTGGTCTCGCATTATTCACTTAAAACCTGCCCACTTCCTTGTAGCTGCATATCCAGGAGCACTTTCTTCTCTGTTAATTAATATTCCTGCTCCTGGGGCACCTGGGTGTCTCAGTGGGTTCAGCCTCTGCCTTCGGCTCAGGTCATGATCTCAAGGTCCTGGGATCGAGCCCCGCATCGGGCTCTCTGCTCAGTGGTGAGCCTGCTTCCCTTCCTCTCTCTCTGTCTACTTGGGATCTCTGTCTGTCCAGTAAGTAAATAAAAATCTTTAAAAAAATATTCTTGCTCATGATACCAGTCCCTGCACGATCCCATTAATGTACACATGACTGAATTTTATGGGCCTCATGGATATGCATGAGCTCATCTTGGGGCATCATTAACCATGGGGCTATCCCATCCAAATTTCCCCAGTTGTAACCAGTTACAGCAAACCTTCCTTTAGGGAGCTGCAGTGTCTTCCTACAGACAGGTTGGGGCCAAAACGGTCGGGCCTATCCCCAAACAATCCAGAGATTTGGGGAGCACAACCTTAAAGAGGGCTCGTGGAGACAGCTAGGGCCAAGAAGGACTTCTCTCAAAGGTACACCTCAACCTAGAAACTCGGGAGGGGTGTGAGAAGTGGGTCCTGCCCCCCCACCCCCCACAGCAAAGAAGGAGGGTTTAGAGCAATGCTGTCCTTTGGAGGAAATGGAACAAGAGCCATAAATATCATTGTAAATTGTATAGTGGCCACATTAAAAAACAAATAAGAACAGGTTTAGTTTATTTTAATTATATTTTTGTTGAATCATAATATTGAAAATATTATCATTTAATGTATAATCAACACCAAAAAATTTAATGAGATACTTTTATGTTTCTCTTTTCCATACTTCATCTCCAGAGCCCAGTAAGTATTTTACACTTACAACATGGGGCAATGAGAACTCACCACATTTCAAGTGCTCAAGAGCCACAAGTGGCCAGTGGCCACCATACTGGATGGTGCCCTGGAGCTTTGGGAAGGAAAGTTCAGAGAAAGTGGGGAAGGGGGCCATAAGGGGCAGATTCCTTTCTCTTTTAGGCAACTCAAAGGGGTGGGTGAAGCCACCTCTGGCTGGCTTCAGACTGACTGAGCTATGTAAAGCTACGGAAGGCTATCTGTTCCCCAAGTCTGGGGAAAGGAGATGGAAGAAGAGAACTAGCCTGGACAAATTGCCTATTAAGTTCCTGGTAGTCAACTACTGTCTTCATGGTCCCATGAATCTTTGCACTGTCCCTCTAAGGTAAGGCTCACTCTCCCTGTTTTATGGAGCAGAAAGCTGAGATTCAGACATCTTTCTGAGGTCCTGTTACTGCTCCTTCGAAAGGCAGTCCAAATACGTAATAGAAGGGGTGCGTGCGTGTGCATGTGTGAGGAGGTCTCACACAGAGGTTTTGTTTCACACATGGAGTCATCATCTGCGGCCAAGGAATGGAAGGACTCAGTGTTTTGAAGCAACATTAAAGTTCAGTGACCTTACGTCCATGAGCTCTTGTAATTCCCAATACCTTCCATAGTTGGATTTTTATCTCCACTTAACAGATGAGAACTTGAAAACTGGAAATCAGAGAGGTCAAATGATCTTCCCAAGGCCACCCAGGAAATAAATGGGAGAGGTGGGCTATCAACCCTGGTTGGTTGAGTGCCATCTTCTTCTCATGACTCCACTGTGACATTTTGGCTCAAGAGAACCAGCAAGCTGAGGTGGTAGGCTAGGCTGCCCCCTGGTGACCCTTTTAGCACCTTAATACTACCTGGCCTTGCTGTTCCATGTTGGGTGACAGATATGGGTGCCCATGTCTCATCTCTGATTACCGAGGTCAGAAATCACATCCAGTTCCTCTTGGTAGTTGCCACTGCTCTGTATAGATGGTAGGGTTCTGGAATACTTATTCGATGGATGGATAAAAAAGTAGATGGTGGAGGAATGGATGGAAGGATGATGGATGGGTTGGTGGATGGATGGAAGGATGGATGGTGGATGGATAGATGGATGGATGGATGGAAGGATGGGTGGATGGATAGAAGGATGGATGAATGGGTGGATGGAAGAATGGAAGGATGGATGGTGGATGGATGGATGGTTGGATGATTGGATGGTTGGATGGAAGGATGGATGGTGGATGGATGGATGGGTGGATGGATAGAAAGATGGATGAATGGGTGGATGGAAGAATGGAAGGATGGATGGTGGATGGATGGATGGTTGGATGATTGGATGGTTGGATGATGGATGGATGGATGGATGGAAGGATGGGTGGAGGGTGGAAGGATGGATAAAATGATATTAACAATGAAGAATATCATTAAGCAAGAAAAGCGTTTCCTAGAAGGTAACATTTTAAAAAAAGATTTTATTTACTTATTTGACATAGAGAGAGAGAGTGAGCACAAGCTGGGGAGAGGCAGAGAGAGAGGGAGAAGCAGGTTTCCTGTTGAGCAAGGAGCCCGATGTGGGGCTTGATCCCAAGATCTTGAAATCATAACTTGACCCTAAGGCAGATGCTTAACCAACTGAGCCGCCCAGGTGGCCCTAGAAGGTAACATTTTCAGAAAAGCTTGGAAGATGATAAATAACAAAAAGTAAAAGAAAGAAGACTATAATAGAACATTCCCCAAATAAACTTACTTAATGAATTAATTACTACAAGCCTAACATGGTGAAGAGAAGACTGGCTGATACTATCATCATCATACCATTAATGGCCAATATCTACTGTGATCTTTCTCTACAGCAGGCACTGTGTTAAGTACTTTATATCTTTTATCCAACAACTCTGTGGAGTAGGTATGATTCTCATTTTGTGGATGAGGAAGTGCCCTGCCCACCATCACTCTGCCAGCTTCCGGGGATGTATCCACACGGGCTGTGGATGTGATCCCTGTGAAATGCTGGCACCCTAGCACTGTGCTTTGCTCTGTGGGTGTTTGCTAGATCTGGTCCAACATAGCTCCTTCTGAAAATTAACATTCTAAAGCCAGACATCTATATAGATTTTATAGATTTTCAATTTCGTAATTTTGAATGGCCTCATATTGCTTTATCCAAATTTTAACCATTTGCACATTAGTGTGTGAGCATGTGTACATCCAAACACCTGTACGTGTATGTATATAATGTGTGTGTATTTGTGCATATGTGTAAGTATACACACCTGTAACATGTGCACATGTACATATATATGGGTGCATATACATAATTATTATTTTTAATTATGAAAGTCACACACATCTATGGTAAAACATTTAAATGGAGAGTCTCACAGTTGTCCTCAGCTGCTCATTCTCACTTCTCAGAGATCCTATCAACCAAAACTATGGTGAGAATGGCAGGATGCCAACTCCAACTACCCCACGGCCCAGGACAAAAGGTCCTCTGCAACGTTTGAATGTGCCAGTGCTCAGAGAATAGCTTGGTCCTAACCTGAATGTTCCAGACGTGGGTGTCTGGCTATTATGGCTCACTTTATGGTTCAACCATTGTCTTGAACCACCCCCAAACATTTTCTATTAATATCCAAATGTCAATCCAAGGAGACTCATTAACATTCCAGACTATCAGTTCCTATTGGCTCCTTGCATACATACAACACCTCAGATACCTAAGGGGAAGCATCCATGTAGAAAGAAGAGGAAGTGCAAAGGTCCTGAGGTGGAAGGAAGCTTGACCTGTGCTGGAAGCAGTGGAAAGCTTAGTGTAGCTGAGGCAGATCAAGGGAGAACAAGAGTGATAAAGAATAAACTTTGAAGGGAAGGCCATGGTAGGGACTGTGTATTGTATCACAAAAGGGATGGAGAACTATGAATTAATGGATGCCACTTGCCCCCACTTTAGTCTCTCCAGTGGCTTCCATTTACATTTAGAATCTAAGGGTGGCTCTGCAGGGTCCGCCTCCATCCACCTTATCAAGCATCTCTCAGGCCTCACTCCTCCCTGCTCAGGCATTCCAGGTGATCCTTAAATACATCTAGCTCTTTCTTACATCCTGCCTCTTTGGCCCAGAAGAGCTGCCACTGCCCCAGGCTCCCCTCACATCTACATCCCACACTTCCTGCAAGCCTGTTTCAGTGTCATCTTCTCAGAAAAGCCTCCCTTGACCTCCTGACCAGACGTCACCTTGCCCCAGTTATTCCTTATGGCAGCCTTGGTCCTTCTCTTTTATAACCACGATCATGAGCAAGAGTTTCATGCTTGTCTCTGGTTTATTTCCTTCCTGCCTATCTCCTTCGCAGACAGCCAGCCCCACGAAGGCAGGGTCCAGGCCTGTCTCACACACAGCTGTCGCTCATCTCTGAGCTCTGCAGACTACGCATGTTGCAGGCTCAGTAATATTTAAACGAATGCTTTGAAGCAAGCACCAAGAGAGGCCCAATCTGCAGCCCTGTGGATGGGACAGAGGAGAGCCTGGAGGCCAGGACATCCATGAGGGAACATGACCACTGCTTGGGGGAGAGAAGGTGAAAGCCTGGCTTTGCAGGAGCAGGAAAGACAGAGAGAAGGTGCTGGTTTCAAGAGCCCTTCAGGAAGTAGAAGCTACCGGGGCTTTGATGATTGCTAAGACATGACATGGAGAAAGCTTTACTCTTGGGCTGACCACTTGAGAGATGGGGAAGAACACTTAGTCCGTTTGGGCTGCTGTTACAGAAATATCATACACCGGGGGACTTAGAAATAGCAGGTTTCTCGTGGTTCGGTTATCTGGAAGTCCAAGACCGTGGCACTGGCAGATCCAGGGTCTGGGGAAAACCCATTTCGTGGTAGATAACCCCCTCGTCACTGAGTCCTTGTGTGGTGGAATACACAAGGGAGATCTCTAGGGTCCCTTTGACAAGGGCACTAATCCCACTCATGAAGCTTCACCCTCATGACCTCATCACTCCCAACGATCCTACTTCCTATTGCCAACACTTGGGGGTTAGGATTCCAACCTATGAATTTGGGGGAGACAAAAACATTCAGACCATAAGAAACATAGTGCAATTAAGCGAAGTCATGTGTGTGTGTGGGGTGGGCGAAAGGGATATTTGGGGCTTTATATCAGGAGCCCAGTCTTGGAATCTGAGGTGCTTGAGGGCCATCCAGATGGACATATCCAGGAGGAAGGTGAAAATACAATCTTGACACTCAGAAGTGAAATTTGCCTGGAGAGGTCTGGTATGGACGATGATGTTGGCTGATACTTCTGGTGGGCTTAGTGCACATGAGGTAAGCCTGAAGACAGCGTCGCACAGCAGCTAAGAGCCCAGTTTCTGGTATTAGGTTGTCAGAATTCAGGTAGGAGCCCCACCGTTTTCGAGGTTTGTGATCCTCAGCAAGACGCTTAAGTTTTCTGTGCCTCCATTTCCCCAAATGTGCAACAGAGATGATACTGGTGCCTCCCACTTTGGGGTACTATCAGGATCATAATGAACTTAGAATAGTGTATAGCACTCAGTATTACCTGTTTTTTTTTTTTTTTTAATGATCTCTCTTAGTCATAACAAGCCTAAATGGTAGGTAAGATTAGTATCCCCATTTTTAAAAAAGTATTTTAGTGGCGCCTGGGTGACTCAGTGGGTTAAAGCCTCTGCTTTCGGCTCAGGTCATGATCCCAGGGATCGAGCCCCGAATCGGGCTCTCTGCTCAGTGGGGAGCCTGCTTCCCTTCCTCTCTCTCTGCCTGCCTCTCTGCCTACTTGTGATCTCTGTCTGTCAAATAAATAAATAAAATCTTTTTTAAAAAGTGTTTTATTTATTTGATAGAGAGAGAGAGATCATGAGCAGGAGAAGGGGCAGACTCCCCATTGAGCAGGGAGCCCGACTTTGGGCTCGGTCCCATGACTCCAAGATCATGACCTGAGCCAAACACAGGTGCTTAACTAACTGAGCCACCCAGGCACCCCAGTAGCCCCATTTTTTTGGTGATGAACCTAAGGCTTGGAGAATTTAAGTAAATCTGAAGGTCACCCGGGTGGTAAATGGTAGAGTCAGGATTTCAGCCAGGACAAGCTAGCCTTCACAATCAAAGTTGGGGGGGGGTGTCCAACCTTGGAGTCTGACCCACCAGTCAGGGTTAGTCATGAGTCGGTAGGCAGTGAATGAGGCATTACTCAGAAAAAAAGTTTGGGGCATGGTGCTGTGGTTAAAGAGAATGAGAGAAATCAGAAAATGCTCCCATATGTAGCAAAAAGCCAAGTGAAAGGGTATGTTCAGAGACCCTGGTGCTCAGACCCTGGTCCTGTTGGAGGGCTGGAATCAATGGTTTTGGGATTTTGTTTTCCCAACCCATCATTCAGATTTGTTTTTAAGAATTGATGTCATCTGATGTCTCTCCGAGCTTCCCTAATCTTTGCCTTAATTATTCATGAACACAATTAACAATTGACAATGGAAACATACTTTCATATCAGGGTCCGCCTGGACCCTCACGGCTTCCCCCAGAGCCAGGAGTTATGAACCTATGCTCTGCAGGTGAGAAGACAAAGGCCCACAGAGGGGAAGTGGTTTACTGAACTTGAGAACTCCGACGCTGGTGTAAACAGTTCTGCCGTTGAACCCGAAGTCTGTCACCTACCATCTGCGGTGCTCGGTTAAGTTAGGGTTAGACTTACCCTCTGAAATCTTGATTTCGCTCTTCTGTAAACAGAGCTGGTCATGCCTGCTCATCAGGTCGTTAGAAGATGGCATACAGCAGGCGCTCAATACCAGGTAGACAGCAGGAGCGGTAATAGTAACTGAAACTCGACACAAAACCAGACCACCCATTCCAACCCTGGGTTGCTGTTTCTGTGGAGAACGGCACACCTATGTGTCATTAAGCAAAGGGCACAGAGGCAAATGGAGGTAGAAGTTAAGGCTGGGGAGGATGGTAAATGGGGATCATAAAGGTACTTTAATATCCAGCTGGAGGTGGGTGTGAGCACGAGGAGGGTTTAAGGCTACTGTTAAGACCCCCATGATGAGTAGAGCCTTTGGAGCCACTTACATGGATTAGAATCCTGCCATTTCCTCGCTGTGTAACCAACTGAGGCAGATCACTTGGCTTCTCTGAGCCTCAGCTTGCTCATCTGTAAAATGGGATTAAACTAGCTATCATTTCATTTCATAGTGTGTGTTGAGCTCCTAGCCTGGAAGGGAGAAACATAGTAATCGCTGAGCTCCTAGCCTGGTGCTCAGCGAATACTATGTTTCTCCTTCCCAGCACAAGGACCCCTCCGTAATGACTGTGGATATATTTTTTCTTTCCTGTAAGAGTAAATTATTCTTCACTGCCCTCTAGGGGTAGGAAGTAAAATGGCATGTGTGACACCGAACCCTGGAATTAGTGGAAGAAGAAGGAACACATAGGAGCAAAATTTTTGTCTTCCTGGGGCGCTGGGTGGCTCAGTTGGTTGAGCATCTGCCTCCGGCTCGGGTCTTGATCTTGGGGTCCAGGGACCTGGCTCCGTGTCAGGCTCCCTGCTCAGAGAGGAGTCAGCTTCTCCCTCTCCCTTTGCCACTTGGGCACACACACTCTCTCTTTCTCAAATAAATAAATAAAATATTTAAAAAAAATTTTTTTCCCTTCCTTGAGACCAGAAAGAAGAGGCCAGTTGAGATGAACCCATGGTCCAGTTACCTGTTGGGATGGACGACCTTCGTCCTCTACTCCTTTGAGACAAGTGGAAGTGAGTATACTGGAAAACGATGGGGAGGATTTGGAAACCAGAAAGAACGAATGGGGCCAAAGCAAAGATTGCTGGAGTCAGGTAGAGAGGAGATGGAGAATAGAGAATCATTTGCTTCTGGACTGCCTTGACCATGGATAACTGAAAATGTGGGAAGCAAGATAAGTGGGTAGGGGCTATAATGGACATGGGCATTTTTCATGGCGGTCAGCACATGGTAAGGAAGTGCAGATGTGTTAATTAAAAGGAGGGGGCTCTAGGGGTGCCTGAGTGGCTCAGTTGGTTACACATCCAACTCTGGATTTTAGCTCAGATCCATGAGATTGAGCCCCGCATCAGGCTCTGAGTTGGGCATGGAGCCTGCTGAGGATTCTCTCCCTCTCCCTTTGCCACTCCCCCACCACTCGTACGCTCAGTCTCCCTCTTTCTCTACATAAAAGGAGGGGTGTCTATAATTCCAATAGATTGAGTCCTCAGACTCCAACTCAGATCTTCCACTCTTTTTCTTAGATTGTGGTAAAATGCCCAGAACCTGAAATCTACTATTTCAACTATTTTGAAGCACACAGTTCAGTAGAACAGCATTGACTTTGTTGTACAACCAAGAGCCAGCACTCTTTTCAGCTTGCAAAACTAGAACTCTGTACCCATTAAACGACTCACACTTGCCCTCCCTCCAGCTCTGCCAACCACCGTTCTATTTTCCGTCTCTGTGAATTTGACCGCTCTAGATACTTGATGAAAGTGGAATCAAATCGTCCTTGTCTTATTGTGACTGGCTTGTGTCACTGAGCATAGTGTCCTCGAGATTCATCCATGTCGCAGCAGCTGTCAGAATTCCCGTTCCTTTTAAGGCTGAATGATATTTCACTGTGTGTGTATACACACATACACATACATTTTGTTTATCCACTCATCCATTGATGGACTTGGATTGTTTCTATCTTCTGGCTATTGTGAATAATGCTGTTATAAACATTAGGTGTTACAAGTACTTCCTTGAGTACCCACTTAAAAAAAATTATTTACTTATTTTACAGAGAGAGAGCACAAGCAGGGAGAGTGGCAGACAGAGGAAGAGGGAGAAGCAGGCCCTATGCTGGGCAGAGAGCCTGACACGGGGCTCAATCCCAGGACCCTGGGATCATGACTTGAGCCAAAGGCAGATGCTTAATGACCGAGCCATCCAGGCGCCCCAAGAGAACCCACTTTCAATTCTTTGGGGGGATATAGCCAGAAAGGGAATTGCTGGGTCATATGGTAATTCTGTGTTTAAGTTTTTGAGGAACTGCCACACTATTTTCCAAAGCAGCTGCATCATTTTGTATTCCCATCAACAGGGCATAAAGTTTCAAATTTTCCACATCCTTGCTAACACTTGTTTTCTGTCAAAAAAAAAAAAAAACCCAAAACAAACAAACAAACAAAAACCCAGTAGCCATTCTAGTGGGTGTGAGTCCATGCTCTTAATATATCTAGGAATCTAAATCAGCTCCCCAAAGATCATATGGTAAACACAGAAGCAGAACCAAGAGAGACCCTGATTATATGTAGTTCACTCAAGCTATGGTGAAACAATTCTCCACAATGAATATCCTTTTCTACCTGACAAGCCCTTTCCCTTGGATAGGCTCAAGAAACCCTCATTTTTTTTTTTAAAGATTTTGTTTATTTATTTGTCAGAGAGAGAGAAAGAGAGAGCATAAGCAGAGGGAGGAGCAGGGGGAGAAGCAGGATCCCCACTCAATAGGGAGCCTGATGAGCGACTCAATTCCAGGATCCTGGGACCATGACCTGAGCTGAAGGCAGAGGTTTAACCAACTGAGCCACCCAGGCCTCCCTCAAGAAACACTCCTATTTTCATGCACTTGGATTCCATGAAGCCCTTTTTCTTTTTTTAAAATAATATTTTTAAAAGATTTTATTTACTTATTTGACACAGAGAGACACAGTGAGAGAGGGAACACAATCAGGGGAGTGGAGAGGGAGAAGCAGGCTTCCCACCGAGCAGGGGGCCCGATGCAGGGCTCGATCCCAGGGCCCTGGGATCATGACCTGAGCTGAAGGCAGCCGCCCAATGGCTGAGCCACCCAGGTGCCCCCATGTAGTCATTTTTCAATGATCACATTCTATATTCCAGAGATTTCTAATATCTTTGGAATATAGGTCACTGGACAGGCACTACAGTCCATGAAATCCCGGATTGGTATAAAAAAAAGGTGTGCACTTACCAGGGTAGTGAGAACAGATCTTGAAACAGACAAACTCCAAACCATCAGCAGCTTAGCATGAAACATTTTATTTCTTAGGGGTCCATTCACCTTCCGCTATGGGGCTCTCCACCAACACCGAGGGCTTTTGGGTGCTGTGTGGATTCTTTGCTTGCAGCTGATAGACAAGAGCCAAGAGTGTGATAATCTTGGAAGAGAGGTTTTTTTTTTTTTTTTGGCCAGGAAGTGATATCTGTTCCTTTCTCCCATTTCCACTGGCCTGAACTCACAGAATGCTTAGCTGCAAGGGAGTCTGGGAAATGTGGCTTTGAACAGTACGTTTAGGAGGAAGATGAAGCTGGTTTTGAATCCACAGCAGTCTCTGCCTCAGGGAATTATGAGCGTTTTCCCGAGAGAAGGTCTGGCTTCTCACAAGAACTGAGGAGACCCAAAAGGCTAAGAACCCAGAGTTTATTCAGACAGGGAACCATGCCAGATTTCCCAGTTCTTGTCTCATTCTGGTCATACCTTCCTGAGACCACCTCCACATTCCTGTGGCGAGACTTGGCACATATTTATGGTTAACTTATTCAGTACACATTGACTGAGTGATTCCCAAAGGCCGGGCACCGTGCAATGGGTCAGAAACATGGCAGTAAATAAACTTATGCCCTATACTCAGAGACCTCACAGCAAACGGGAGTGATAGACATGGAAACAGATAACTGTATTTTTTGACTATTTGGTAAGTATATTGATAAAGATTGGCTCAGAGTATTGGAAGAGTGTGGAAGAGTATTAATCTGGACTGAACCAAGTCATGTGGTTGAGTAATGGGGAATAAGGCTAGGAAGAAAGAAAAGAGCAGGGTGAGGGCATGAGCCAAATGCCAAAGACAAGAAAGAGCATGGAGGAAGGTCGAGGAAATGTTAATCAGACAGTGAGAACAGAGAGGTCAGCAGGGCCCAGATGAGAGAGGATTTCAACCCAGTTAAGAAGATCAGACCATCTGCTGGGTTACTTTGCAGATGGCTAATAGTATCTATTATGTGTTGATTCTTACTAACAACTCCCAAGGATAATCTTAATCCTGGGTCAAGGGGGCATCTGCCTGCCCTCACTTCACCACCAGCATCCTATGCTCTGGTGGTGTCCCTGACTGAGAATCATTGATGATGATGATGATGACGGTGATGGTGACGATCGCTAACATTCGCTGGGTAGCAGTCATGTGCTCTTCTAAGCACTTTCCAAATATTAACTGATTTCAACTGTATAAAACCAAGACCAGAAAGTTCTGAGACCCAGAGGTTGAAAGCGCAATGTGAGTTCAA
Source organism: Mustela putorius furo (assembly GCF_011764305.1). Lineage (NCBI taxonomy): Eukaryota > Metazoa > Chordata > Mammalia > Carnivora > Mustelidae > Mustela > Mustela putorius. Next base: position 11,883,086 of record NW_025421310.1, on the reverse strand, counting down.
GGCCTCTACTTGCGTCAACCCACCAGCGAAGCTCAAAGATTGAGGTCTGCCTTTCCACCCCCTCCCAGGACATCCCTCATCCACCCTTATGATGGCTTAGGTCAGATCATACAGGCTAAGAATCTGATCCAGAAGAGATGGGGCTACTAGGTTGAAGGTAGAGAGGATGTCTTGTTCATCTGTATTGGTAACAGACTAACTATCCCCAAACGTCAGTGGCTGAACTCAGTAGCGTTCACATCAAACTCAGCTAGCCCTTCGATGTGGATGTGTGGTGGGAAGCCTCTTCCGTTGAGATTCAGAGACACAGGATCCTTCTGTATCATGGCTCCTCCAGCCCCTAGAGCCTCAAGGTTCTCTGCAGGGTCATCCTTTTTATCTGAGTTTCTCAACCTGGCCACTGTTGGCATTTGGGGCCAGTTGGCTTTGTTGTGGAACCTGTGCATGGTAAGAAGTTTAGCAACAACCCTGGCCTCTACCTAGTAGATCCCAGGAGTACACCTACCAGTATCCCCTTCTCCCAGCTGTACACCTACCAGTATCCCCTTCTCCCAGCTGTAACAACCAAAATGCCTCCAAACTTTGTCTAATGTCTTTTTCTCCATTGAGAACCATGGCTGTATATCCAGCTGACAGAAGAAAGGAGCATGGAGGTTTGCTTGGGAGCAAGGAAGTAGCTAACATCATTTCCACCCACATGAGTTGTAACTGAGTCACGTGACCCCACCTAACTATAAGAAAGTCAAAAAATAGGTTCGAGCTAGGAACCCATTTAGTGAGTCCATGGAAGCTTTGTCTCACCGTGTTTGGAATAGGAACACACACACACACATACACATACACACACATGCACACACACTATATAACCTATCAGAATGTCTTTATCATAGTAAGCCTTCTTTATATCCTTGTGGGAGGGAAAAAGAGAGAGGAGGAGGGAATCACAGGATGAAGGCAAAGAGAAAAGCTATGATTTTGGACCATTAGATAAAAAATTCTAGTTCTCGTTCTAGTTCTGCTCAAAAAAAAAAAAAGGCATTAAGTTGAAATGATTCCTTATCTTACATGGGTCTTTACTCCCTTCTCCATGATGTGAAGAATTTGAGCTAGAATTTCTTTCTCTCTTTCTTTTAATTTCTTTCTTTCTTTCTATTTCTTTCTTTCAAGATATTATTTATTTATTTGACAGAGAGAGAGAGAGAGAGGGAACACAAGCAGGGGGAGTGGGAGAGGGAGAAGCAGGCTTCCTGCCAAGCAGGGAATCCGATGCAGGGCTCGATCCCAGGACCCTGGGATCATGACCTGAGCCAAAGGCAGACACTTAACATCTGAGCCCCTAGAATAGAATTTCCTAAGATGTGTTTCAGGGAACATTATTCTCCAAAGCTATCAAGGGATTGGGGAAAAGGACAATTTAAGATACTCCATACACCTCTTGCTAATTCAGTTCTCATTTGCATACTGGCCCTGCTAATGAGTCCTGCATTAAGGAAATCTGTCTAGCTTTTTTTTTTTCACGTGGCATTTTCTGAACTTCCATCTTCATTTTGTCAGTTCTTTCTTAAGCATCTTCTATGAGCAAGTGACTGTTCTAGTTTCCAAGGATACACTGCGTCAAAGACAAAGTCCCTGTCCTCACACCGAGGAATACAAAGGCCAAGGGTTGCATTTCTCTAACTTTCCTCATCCAAGTACCACCTCCTCAACATTTGCCATATCTGCACCCCAGCATCACTGGCTCCACCTTCTTCTTTAGATATGATCTCTTCTTCACTTTAACACCCTTATTTTATTTTTTTAAAAGATTTTTAAAATTTATTTGAGAGAGAGGGATTACAAGTAGGCAGGCAGAGGAGGGGGAAAGCAGGCTCCCTGCTGAGCAGAGAGCCTGATGTGGGCCTTCATCCCAGGACCCTGGGATCATGACTTGAGCTGAAGACAGAGGCTTAACCCACTGAGCCACCCAGGTGCCCCAACACCCTTATTTTAAAGGATAGTTAACATCAGGTCTATAATCTATAAAAATGCTACTACTTGCCATAAATAGAAATTGCAAACAAAAATACTGTGAAAACAAAATCCTATTATTAGATTCTACTAGATGCTATTGTCCCAATACAGCTTTGAGCTTGTGACCTGCCCTCTTTTTGTTGTTGTTAAAAGGGAGATTATTCAAAATTAGAGACATGGTAGAGAAATAGCAGCATTAAAATGAAGTTTTCTCTTTTGTCATCAGAAAGATTGAAAAGAGCACTGCAAAATGAAATTGCTTTTCAGAATTAGTTAATGTGTGTCCTTCCATTACCTACCGTGATATTATGACCTTTACCAGATGTGTTTGCTGTAATGTTGATGGTGCTCTGCTGGTCTGAGGACAACTTTATCCCGGTTGTTTTCATGGTTTATGAGACTCCTTCCCTGTACTCTTGGTCTCAACAAAGCTGGACATGCCCTTATATGTCACAAGAAAGCTCGATGCTAAGACTTCACATGTCACCTTCAGACCCCCCCCCCATGGGAACCAAACCAAAACTCATCCTTGGCTCTTTGACTGTGATGAAGCCCCTCTGTTTTGTCTCTCTTTCTTCCAGATCAGAAAGATTCATGTGTCTTTCCCTTCATCTACAAGGGGTCTTCCTACTTTTCTTGCATCAAAACCAATAGCCTCTCCCCTTGGTGTGCAACCAGAGCCATTTACGATGGGCAGTGGAAGTATTGCATGGTGGACGGTGAGTAGTGCCATGCTGTCCCCTCAGGAGGCCTCCTCAAATTATGGGTCACAAAAGAGAATGTGTGGATTTGTATAATATGATCATATTTTTGCACACGAGTTATGATACGTGTTTGTGTGCCTAGAAATGCTGTAGGAGACCAAGCACTGGATGCTAATAATGGGGTAATGATGTTAAAAACGATAGTGTTGAAAATGGAGCTCTCTGAACCACCGTATTCTTTGTCTCTTTCTTGATTTTCTAAATTAATAAGGAAAAACAGAGACAAAGTATAAGGGATTTGAGAAGGGATTTAAGAGACTCTGTTTACTTTTTTCTCAAAGCCCAAGACATTTTTGTAATTGTATGATTTCTATCTTTTGTGCACGGGACAAAGGGCATTTTGTTTTAACCAATATCCTATTGTTGGACATTTTAATTGTTCCTACTAGTAACCAGGTGTTGAATATTTAGAACCTACTTTTCCCTGTACCACTGTTCTTGACTCTCTTAGATCGAATTCTCCCTTTGATAATAAATATAACACCCTTTTTACTGTCCCGAAATAAAATTTATAAAGAACATTACCTATTCTAAATTCCTAACCTCAAAATAAATCAACATAATTCCATAACTGCAGAAGAAGAGAAATAAAAAGAAGCAATATTGTTGTAAAGTAATTAAGCACCCATGACCCTATCTAACCTACAAGATATTAGAAAGTGGCCAGACTCTTGTACCTCCAAGCAGAATCTCTTTGATTGCAAGAGCTAAAAATGACTACAAAGAAGCCCCATTACACAGAAAAAACCAAACCAGACCTGGAAGCAGTACAATCCCTGGCTGAAAATATTGCTCAAACAATGCAAATCAGGATCAACTGGCAGAAACTGAACCTGAAAATTAGAGGGGTTCTTTTTTTTTTTTTTTTTGAATTCTGGAACATGTCCCCAAACATGCATAAGATGTACAAAAGGGGACAAAACTCTGCCAGAACTGCATATACTAGACACAGTCAAGGCCCTGAGAGTCAACAACCTGCATTTGATTTAACCCCTTCAGCCATGTCACCAAGGGCTCCTATTAGATGAAGGCATCTTTTGCATCTTCTCCCTCAGATCTGGCTTCTGAACCAAGTACTGCTCTTTGAACCCATACTGGCGGGTATCTCACTCCCTGTGAATAGTGGTGGGGAAGCGGTTTTCCATGGTCATTTCTAAGTACTGCCTCACAGGACGCTTCTCGTGAGTGGAATATGGAGATCAGAAACAGATATCCATGGCAATCCCTAGTGACATTAGCTTACAATATTCATATCACTTAAACATATATTACTGTGCAGATGCTTTTCTGCTCATTTGCAGGCTTCCTCAATAAGGACAATGTGCCACTACTGTGTAAATAGAAGAACAGAGTCATCCCTAATTCTTTCTTCCCACCCCACAGGTGACCCACCAACTAGACTTAATTTTGTCTTCAAAGTAGATACTAGCTTCAGCTTCTGGGGAGCATCTGCTTCCTCTGTCTCCATCCTTCTTGAATCACCATCAACTCTGCCAGCCAGTATTTCCTAACCGGTCTTCCCAAATCCCCCTCACCTCCCTCCAATAGATTCTCCGCATATCAGTCAAAGAAACCTTTTTGGGATGTGAAGTCAGGCAAGGCTACTTCCCTGCTCATGCCCTCTGTGGCTCACCGGCACACTTAGAGGGATATCCTGACCCCCAGATAGCCAATGCAATATTGAGAAAGAAAAAACAAAGCAGGAGGTATCACATGCCCTGATTTCAGGCTATATTGCAAAACTATAGTAATAAAAACCCATGGTATTAGCATAGAAACAGACACAGGGATCAATGGAACAGAATTGTGAGTCCAGAAATAAACTAATGCATATATGGTCAATTAATTTATGACAAAGGAGCCAGAAATATGTAATGGGGAAAGGACAATCTCTTCAACAGTGGTGTTGGGAAAATGGCATAGCCACATGCAAAAGAATGAAACTGGACCCTGTTTTACACCATACAGAAAGATCAACTCAAAATGATTGAAGACTTGAACACAAGATGTAAAACCACAGACCTCCTACAAGAAAACATGGGAGTAATCTGTGAGACATCAGTCTTGGCAATGATTTTTTGGGTTTGACACCAAAATCAAAGGCAACAAAAGCAAAAATAAACAAGTGGGGCCACATCAAACTACAAAGCTTCAGTATAGAGAAAGAAACCATCAATAAAATGAAAGGCAACCTTAGAATGGGAGAAAGTGTTTGCAAAACGTGTATCTGATAAGGGGTTAATATCTGAAATATCCAAAAGAACTCCTACGACTCAGCTGGAAGAAAGAGGAAGAAGAGGAGTGGGGAGAGTTGGAGGAAGGCAAGAAGAAGGAGGGCAAGACGAGGAGACCCCTCACCTTGGTCTGGAAAGCTCCACTTGACCTTGCCCTTCCTGTCCCCATCTTCCCCTCCCTTCCTTGCCTGCTGAGCTCCAGCGACACTGACTGACATGCTTCCTGAGTATTTTGAACTCCTTCCTGTCTTTGAACTCTCACACTTTTATTCCTTCTGTCTGGACCTCAATTATCCCCAGTTTTTGCATGGTTGGCTTCGCCACATTGTGAGAACCTCTTCTCAAATGCCACCTGCTCCAAGTCTTCCTTCATCCCTTCGTCTATGAAAACCCCTCCATCATTTCCAAATGACCCTGATTCCCTCACTTAGTGTAAGTAAATCCACCCACTATAAACATAATGTTTATATTTGTATAAACATTATAAACAAATACAAACTATATTTGTAGCCCTACATTTGTGGTGGGAAATTCAATCTGTCTATGGAAGTTGCCATAAGACACCAGCACCTAGATGATAATTTTACTGTATTTGACCTCTCTGACACTTGACAATTTTTCTTTTTGGTAATGGCAGCATTCCTTGTATGTCAAGGTCTTGGCTTTATTTGTTGGTCATAAACCATCAAAATTCTTTGTCTTGACTTTATTCCTATAGGTCATTTTCTAAGAGATTCATTTTTAAGACACAGTGAAGTATGTTGTTTGTACAGCACACCATGGTTGAGATTGGGAACTTCGCTGGGGAAGTTTTGAGGATGAAAGTACAGGAAAAGGCTTTCTTAATGAAATGCTTGATGAAATGAGTGAATAAAATCTTTTCTGATGGAAGGATGATTAGATGACTGTCCCATGAATGGCCGAGAAAGTGAAACCACTCATGGGCTTCTTTCTGTACAGATTACCCACGATGCATCTTCCCCTTCATCTATCGAGGAAGGTCCCATAACACCTGCATAATGGAGGGCAGCTTCTTTGGAAGGCTGTGGTGTTCTGTCACCTCCAGCTTTGATGAGAAACAGCAGTGGAAATACTGTGAAATCAATGGTGAGGCACTGGCGCAGGGATGGGGTGTTTGGTGGGGAGGAGGGAAATAACAATGATCCTCCTGAGGGGATGGTAGCACAGGGGAGAGAAGAAGAATGGGAGCAGTCTTCTAGGAACCAAATGCCTTCTTGGAGAGTACATTAGGACAACCACAGGAGACAAGAATGTCCTGAGGCCACACTCCCCCAAGACCCCAATGTCAGCATGGAAAATCCAGTTAACCTGAGAATAAAAACCATGGGCTCACATTGGTTTTCAAGTGTTTCTGTTGCCAGAATTGCCAATAAACAGATTCACCAAGTGCTGGACCTTTCCTTAACATTTCACCTTAATAATCTCTTCACTTCTTAATGACCTCCATTCATTCTAGAGCCCTCTCTGTATTAGACTCTGATCCATGACCTCTACATATAACCTCCCATTGAATCTTTCCATGGAAGCTCTATAAGATGCCATTTTCTTCTCTATTCAATAAATGGTTGCAATAAAATTAAGTCCTGCCCAAGGTCACACTCCTAGGTGATGTCAGAGTTAGGATTTGAATTCAAGTCCATATGGCGGTGGTGTCCATGTTTCTCACTAAGTAGTGTTGCCTCCATTGGGATGAAGATTCACGTGAGGCACCTATCCATGGAGCATACTTATTCCTTCATAAAATCTTCACTATGTTCTTCCCTTGGCTCTCAAAAAATCCTAATCCCATAGAACACCTTAATTTATCCTTGGCCCAGCCATCCATCACTTGTATCCTTGTCCCTACCACCCTTATCCTTAAATCTCACAATAACTCTGTTGATGAAGCCCATAGAACACAAAGCCTCTGTTCAAATAGACAGTAAACTGTGTAGTGGTTGACATTTTGGGTTCTCCCTTGTATGCAAAGTAGACCTGATAACATCACCAGGAACTCGTTTGGGTGTGTTCAATGTTATGTTGCCTTTCATGAGATAAAACGTGGTGCCTCGTTCATGTGTGATAAATGGAAGCTCTTTTTGTTGTCTCTTCTCGTCCCTGGGACCTTTCCATGATTATTTTCAGAGTATGGGGGAAATTCTTTCAGCAAGCCCTGCATCTTCCCCTCCATCTACAGAAATAGCACGATCTCTGAGTGTGTTGAAAATGAAAGCAACAAACTCTGGTGCCCAACCACAGAGAACATGGATGCGGATGGGAAGTGGAGCCTCTGCGCCGACACAAGTAACTGGGGAAGGGGACTGGGTGGGCACGGGTGGGTTTCTTCATCCATCTACTTAGCATATGTTGGGAGGTGGGCATATTGGCGATGAGTAATTCAGGGTCTCTGCCTCATGGATCTGATGGGTGAAGAGCATAAACAATGCAACTGTGTGACAGGCAAAGTACAGGCTGCTGAAGATCCAAGAGAAGGGGGCCAGTGTCAGATTTTCAAAATGCAAAACACCTAACACTTGCTTATACAAACATAGAGTAAGCACATGCTAAGGGTTTTTAAAAAAATATTTTATTTATTTATTTGAGAGACAGAGATCACAAGCAGGTAGAGAGGCAGGTAGAGAGAGGGGGAAGCAGGCTCCCTGCTGAGCAGAGAGCCCGATATGGGGGGCTCCATCCCAGGACCCTGAGATCATGACCTGAGCCAAAGGCAGAGGTTTAACCCACTGAGTCACCCAGATGTTCCTAAGGTTTAAAGAAAAATCTGGGGTGCCTGTGTGGCTCATTTGGTTAAGGATCCAACCCTTGATCTCATCTCAGGTCTTGATCTTAGGGTCATAGGATCAAGCCCCACATTGGGATCCACACTGGGCATGGAGCCTACTTAAAGAAAAAAGGCTATTAATAAGGGAACTAGAAGGATAGTGAAGCTAATTCAGGGGACATTATAAGAAACACATAAAGTCAGTGAAGAGAAGAATGTTGAGTGCAAGCAAGACTGTTAAGTTAGCTATCAAATCCATTAACGTATAATGGGCAATCAAACCTTTGTGATTATCTTGTCTGCCAGACAGAAGTTACTGGCATCTCTATGGAACAAAAATCATTCACAATGTATCAGTTTTCTACACGTTCCAGAGTTGGAGCCTCCAACAAATGCAACAGCAGGTAGTAAGTGAGATGAAGTTCCTTGTTTCCCTAGAGTAGGGGGTCTGTGAATCCCATCCTGCCTATGGGCCAGAGCTGGACCAATTTTTTTTTTGTTCCCCAACCTAAGAATCATTTTTACATTTTTTTATGATTGAAAAAGTCTGGGGCGCCTGGGTGGCTCAGTGGGTTAAGCCGCTGCCTTCGGCTCAGGTCATGATCTCGGGGTCCTGTGCTCAGTAGGGAGCCTGTTTCCTCTCTCTCTCTCTGCCTGCCTCTCTGCCTACTTGTGATCTCTCTCTGTCGAATAAATAAATTAAATCTTAAAAAAAAAAGAAAAAGAAAAAAGAAAAAAGTCTAAAGAAGGATGGTATTTTGTGACAAGCAAAAGTATGTGAAATTCGTTACTTGGGACCCATATAAAAGAAATAGACTGTATGAGGCACGAAGCTGAAAATACCTACCATCTGGTACTTCTAGAAAAAGTTTGATGACACTGAGCTGGAGAATCAGGTGACTGTTAGGGACTCTTCAGACAATACTCTAGGAGGACGTGAAAAGGTCATGTGGCAATCTTTCAGTGCCATTGCATGTTTTGGATAATTTTGCTAACAAGGGAGAAAAAATGTAGATTTGGTGGATGATCAGGGCGGAAGCCCTTAAGGAACGAAAATAGAACATTTTTCTGTAAATGTAATATAACATTTCCTCACAAGGCACATTGCAGGCAGCCTGCCTGCACGTCAGGACCCTGGACAGCTCTCCAGCACTGCACTGGTCTAGATATTTGCACGGAAGAGGCAGGGTGCACCTTGCTGGGCTTCAGCTAAGAATGTGGGCACTATGTGTCCCCACACGGCCACAGAAATCCCACCAGTACTGATTTGGCTTCCAAATAAATTTTAGCATGTGGAGGATTCACACACTGAGGATCTGGGATTAAAGAGGAGCCCCTGTATTACGTCCTCTCCGTGCTTTCCGCTCCGCTCCCTGGTTCCCTTGGTGACATGATGTTGTCCTTGTCTCTGCCCCTGCCAGGACCCCTTGTGCTTTCACTCTGTCCTTGTTCCCCATTCCACACCCCATGGAACTAAACTCAAATAGCTTCCCAGGGAAGAAAATCTCTGTGAGATTTAGGATTGGGTCAGCATTTCTCTCTACTAATGGGAGCCTCTGAGCAGCACCCAAACAACACACGCAAAGGTATTGTGGACCCAATTTTGATTTTAGGGTGGGCTCCGAAGCCTAAGACTTCACCACAGTGTAAAGGTACAGGGAGAACCACTGTCCTATCCTTTCTTCTCCCTAGGAATTTCCTCCTTGGTTCCTGGGTTTCCATGCCACTTCCCATTCAACTATAAAAACAAGAATTATTTTAACTGTACCAACAAAGGAACAAAGCAGAACCTTATGTGGTGTGCAACGTCTTATGACTATGACCGGGACCGCACCTGGGTGTATTGTTGATGCAAAGGTGAGATGCGTAATGCACCCCTGGGCAGTGCAGTGTCCTTCCAGCATGATTCACTGAGGTTCCCAACAGGATGAGCTCCACGACCCAGAGGTGAGGTGAAGTGGGGGTAGGGAGAGACTGGGACAGCTTCCTGACTTAGAAGGAGGTGGACGAACTCTTTCCGACCCTGAAAGTTACCATGCCAGGTTTTAGGACCAGCAGGCGTTGGGTGTGCAAGAAAAACAGAATTTCTCTAGAGCACGAGAAGAAAAGATGGGCTTGAAAGGAAACCACCAGGACTTCTCCAGTCCCCAGAGGACATGGCACCAGGTTGTTGATCTGCTAACCCCATCACTAAGTAGCCAGTGGAGGAAAAGGTGGGGTCATTTCTGCTCCCCATCATGTGGGTCCCTCCCCCACCTCCATGCATAAGTCTTCCAATCTCTCCACAGGATCCACCTCACTCTCCCTTGTAGCTCTTTCCTCTGGCTTCAATATTCTAAGGCCTGTGGAAACTCTCAAATAGCTGGTTCTACTGACCTAATCACTCTGATTCTGGGATTTAAACACAAACAGAAGCCCTTCCCTCAGATGTGGGGACAACTCTCGTGTTTCTAGCACTATATACCCTTGGGACGCATGTGGCTTATGGATGACTCCTGAATTTTGGCTTGGCCATGAAAATTATCTTCCTGGAGTAGAGGAGAGGCAAAGGAGTGGCCTTGGGGCTCTGGGTACCATCCTAACAGGGTGGATATTTAAAAACACTCACATGTTGTTGTGCCTGGGTGGCTCAGTCAGTCAAGCATCTCTTGATTTTGGCTCAGGTCATGATCTCAGGGTCATAAATTGAGCCCTGAGTTGGACTCTGTGCTCCCTTCCCCTCATCCCTCCCCCACTCCCTCTCTCTCTCTCTTTTCTCTAAAACAAAACCCAAACCCAAACCAAGAACACCCACAAGTCATCCCCAGGCTGTGGCTAGAAAGAAGAACATTTTTAGTGGACATCCAGAGCACAACTATCTTCTTCAGGCCCCTCTTTCACCAAACCTATTAGTAGAGGTGAGGCTGAGGTGCTCATGGTCAGTGTTTTCCAGCCCCTGTGAGCCAGGTGAAGGGCAGGGGTGTCTCAGCTCCTCATCTTCTGACTCAGTCTTGAAAACCAATATAGTACTTTGGTATTCACATTGTGTTTTGAGTCAGTGCATACCTATTACCTGAATGCTGGCTTGTGATTTTATTTTCCAGGGGAGGAAAAATATCTTCAGTGGAAGACGGACATACCAAGTTTAGAACCTGCTTTGTTTTTTTCATTGAGTCTTTCAAGTTTAATCGCTTTTAGAAATACCTTGCTCGCCATTTTGCTTGATCACTTGGTCCTTTGTGAAAAACGGAGGGGAAATGTGGCATAACCACAGGAGCCCACAGTTAACCCCAGGGCTGCTTTTTGTACCTCTTGGAATGAGAGAGATGGGGAGGGACAGGAATGTGGTGAAGGAAGCGTTGGTGACGGCATTGGTGAGTCTCATGGGGGGAGGTCAGATTCTCAGCCCAGGAGCCCAAGGAAGGAACTGCAGCCTGCTCTCTCTTTCTGGGAAATGGTAGATTTGGGTGGAGCATTTGTAGATACTTGTTAAATCAGTAATAAATAAATTCGTAAGTAAACAGAAGGTAGAGAATGTAGAGAAGTCATTGCACTCGATGTAATGGGTGTTACATGCAACTGACAGATCACTAAATACTACCCCTGAAACTAATAATACAGTATATGTTAACAGTATAGGAATTTAAATAAAGAATTAAAAAAAAAAAAGAAAATTCATTGCAATCCTACCTTGACTATCCTTCCCCTATGCCAGTGGCAGACATCAGTAATTGATTACAGAGTCTGTTTCCCTGTGAGCCCAGATGCATCCTCGTGTTATTGTTCTCCCTCTCCCCCTCCCCCCTCTTGCCCCTCCTCCTCTTTCATAAAACACTGAGCAATTGTGACCACTATCTCACACTGCCTGCAGACATCGGGGATAGATTTAACCATTCAGCCACACGGTACCAATCTGATTGTCTAAAATGACATTGCATAGACATTGGAGAAGCCCAAAGATCTCATTCCACGATGGCTCAAGAACCATCACACGCCAGTCACATACAAACATGCCACAGGAAACCTGGCCTTCCTGCCCCCCAGATCCTACATGTGCCTCGTCCTTGTCTCCAGCCTTCCCTCACACACTTCCTGCCTCTGCCCCCTCATTCAGTACACTCCAGCCCCTGCCCTATTCCCGACTCCAGCCTCTGTGCCTTGCTTACGCGGAATCCCCTTCCCCTTGCCCTCCTGACATCATTCATAAAATCAGTGTTGTAAAATGTTGATTTAGCAGAATAAAAATAAAATTCAGTTTCTCAGCCTCATTCACCAGGTTTAAAACTCAGTAGCCACATGTGGTGAGTGACTACCATAACAGTGCAGATCTAGAACATTGCATCATCATGGTTTAACCCTGATCCATCCCCTTACCTCTGTCCGACCACCATGGCTTCCCACCATTCCTCCAACACAGCCAACTACCTTCCTGCCTCAGGGCCTTTGCATTTGCTCTACACTGTGTTGGAAGTGCTCTTCCTTTGGATATGCCCCTGGTGCTCCGTAGACTCTCTGATGTCCCTGCATGGAATGGGGACTCCTGCTCGTTCTCAGACCCCTTAAACCACCTTCTTGCTCCGTTTTTCTCCATATCTCTTACCAACTTCGACCATACTAACTAGGATTATATTTAATCATGTATTTTGTTCTGTGTCTGTCTCCTCCCTTTATAATGTAAGTTCTCTGGGAGGAGGGCGGGGATTGGTGTATTTCATTCATCATGGGAGCCCCATGCTTGGAAGAGCACCTACAGCAACAACTTCATATATCACTGTTGAATAAATGCAGCGCAGAAGGGGAGGAAGGCACGGAGGGAAGAGAAGGAGACAGGGAGGAAGGAAGGGCAAAAACGAAATTTTAATTTTACGAAACAAGGCTGTTGAACTGGATGACCTATTATATACATCTACTTAGTGGGTTTCAGATGTGAGGAAAACTTTCTGGAAGGTGGGACACAAATCTTGTACTTTGGGGACCTGGCGTTCCTGGAGCATCCTGCTCTCAGGTAAAGGTGAGGAGGAACAGACCCTCCGGTGACAGGGCGCAGGTCAGTGTCAGGGTGTGGGGACTGGCATGACGCCCCTCCTAACAGAGGCCATATCCCGGAGTTCCCTGTGTGGCCCAATGCAGGGGGGCTGGGGTTCTCAGGAATGGTTTCCACACCACCTGGCTGAGCTGGAATTTGAGAACTCCCCGTCCCCCCCACCCCCCCCACCTTTGCTTGATGACATTTTGCAGGGGATTAACTCCCCTGGGGATCAGCTTGCCCTAAACCTTGATAATCCAGATTTATGATTTAATTCAGTGGCCTGAGTATCTTACACAAGGAAAAGGAAGTAGGAGGCTAGAGGGGAAAAAGCAGACTGAGCTTCTAAGAAATGAACAAAACGGGCTAAGCTCACTTTTGAAAGCCTCTTTAATGAACCATTTCTAAGCCCAGTCTTATCAGGAATTCCATTTGTAGCCCCAAGATCAGCATGCCCCCTCTTACTGGCAGAAAGAAACTGAGGAGATTGGAAGCAAGAAGGGGGAAGTGTGGACTACGGGCTGAACTTTTTCAGGAGTTGGACCCAAGAGGATGCTGGGGAAGAGACATAGGCATTGGGGATTATGAAAAGTCAAAGGTGTCTTGGGGGAGTGACACTAACCCTAGTCCCAATCTCATTTCCATATGTAGACTCTTCCTTCTTAATCTCACTCTAGAGAGGTACCCCTCACCCCATAGTGCTATCTGGACAAAGTGACCGCTCCAGGCTAACCTCAGCTCATGCTCTCTCTGCAGGGCCCATCACCATACACCCTCCCACCCTCTCTCCTGGAAGGGCCCAGGGGGATTCAGTCCTCAGCAAATGTTTGATCCATGTTGGCCAGGGAGGGGGGTATGGGGCTTCTGGAACCTTCTCAGCGAGACATCATCTTCACAAACTCTGCAAAGAAAAGTCCCTGGTGAGACACATATTTGTAAGGGCGGCCAGCTTTACTTTTGAGCCCTTACTGTATGTGTGTGTGTCAGGAACCATGGGGGATCTGCGGGCAAGTCCCCGGTGTACCTCGGTTTCTTCATCTCCAACCTGGGAGTCACAGGACGGCCATATGCCTTCTATAGTCTTTCAGATGGTTAAACAAGATCATGCTTATAAGACACACGAAGTGTTCAATAATAACTGTGATTATCTGATCTCATACTTTCAACTAATCCTGGAGGAGAAAATACCATTTTTACAGATAGGCAAACAGAGGTCAGTGAGGCTGACCAGTGAGCCTGAGGTCACGAGGACGGTGAGTGGCAAAGCCTGGAATGAAGGCAGGGTGACCCTGACTGCTCTGTGACTCCATGCCAGATGAGCTCCAGGGCCCCACCCAGGTCCTGAGGTCAGTCTGTCCCTCCCCTGCCTGGGGATCTGTCTCCAACCTTGTCCAGATTTCCAGTGGTGTCCCCTGCACACCTGACCCTGGCGAGATCCAGCAGGCATCCAGCAAACGTTTACTAAGTTGTGGTCATGCAATGAATATCTACCAAACTTCCCTCTGGGGACTGACAGGAATCTGACGGCCCGGAAGGCGAACACAACTCAGAGCATCAAAGTCTTCAGAGATTACTCCCTTTGAAGGGAGAGGAACAGGAAAACGTCTGTAGGACCACAGAGTGGGGTTTAATACACCCAGCTAAGGGTGAAGGGAAGCTTCTTGGCAGAGGCATTGCTGTGCCGATTCCCAAGGGAGAGATGAGACCTAAGAATGCACTGATGGGGAAGGTGCAGGAAGTGGAAGGAACACCAGGGAAAAAGGAATAGGATTTGAGGGACACAGAGCAGGGGACAAGTGTGCCCCAGAGCACAGCAGCTCAGAGAGAGTTTGCTGAAGTGTGGAGTGGGTGGGGGCAGACTGTGGATGCACTTGAATATTGGGTTAAGAATTTAGCTTTTGTCAGAGTGCCTGGATAGCTCAGAGGGTTAAGCGTCTACCAGTGGCTATCCCCATGTAACGTCACCTTCAAAGTCGACGGTACCATCTCCGTTCACATCGGCCTCCTGCACAACCTCCGAGATCTCACGGGGTGTGAGCTTCTCTCCCAGGAGCCTCTGCATGGCCTGCTGCAGCTCCCCGAGGGTGATCTCTCCATCTCCATTGGCGTCAAACTGACGGAAGCAGGGGGGGTGATGTCAGCCACAAGTACGACAATCCCAAGAGCAGTGTTTACTGACCAGTTAACTGTGGGTCAGGAATTAAGATAAGTGCTTTTGCACATGGTGTACAGGCGGGTCAGGTCCCCGAAGGTGGTCATCAGCACAGCCTTGTTCACTGCCCGATTCGCTGCCCTGTGCCCAGCCCCATACAGTGCCTGCCACCTGGTATGCTGAATCAATGAACTCTTTTCAAAACTCCATGCTGCAAACACTTTACCGATCTACCGGAATGTTTCATATGTTCTACATCCCAAGCAGGTGGGGCAGCTAACTATCCTTCCTTAGTCAGCTGATGCTAATGTGGCCAAGGCCACAATCATCTCTTGCCTGGACCATCATGACAGCCCCCCCCATTGGTCCTCTGGATCCCCACATGGTCTATACATCAGAGCCTTGTGTTCATGTTTGTTTAAAACAAATCAGGGGCGCCTGGGGTGCTCAGTCAGTTAAGTATCTGCTTTCAGTTCAGTCCATGATCTCGGGGTCCTGGGATCAAGTCTCATGTTGGGCTCTTTGCTCAGCAAGGAGACTGCTTCTTCCTGTCCCTCTGCCCCTGCTCACCCCCCCCTCAAATAAACAAATAAAATCTTTTTTAATAAAAGAAAAGGTAGACCACACACCCAAGTTTTTCTGAAAGGAATGTTTCCCAGTAACTGAACTGTGTATTTGTTTTTAAATTCACACAAATTGAATTTATATTCTGTTGAATGTAAGTGAAAATTGAAAAAATAATCGAATTGAAAGTAATCAAAATTAGATAAAATGAAAAAAAAATGAGTTCCTCAATCACACTGCTATATATCAAATGCAGATGCTTAACCTACTGAGTCACCCAGGCGCTCCTGAGAAACGCATTTTATTAGGGGATGAAAGCGAATTTCAGCAAGCCCCTCACCTCCCTGGATCTCATTTTTTTTTTTTCTAAAGATTTATTTATTTGACAGACAGAGATCACAAGTAGGCAGAGAGGCAGGCAGAGAGAGAGAGGAGGAAGCAGGCTCCCTGCCGAGCAGAGAGCCCGACGCGGGGCTCGATCCCAAGACCCCGGGATCACGACCCGAGCCGAGCCGAAAGCAGAGGCCTTAACCCACTGAGCCACTCAGGCGCCCCCCTGGATCTCATTTTTAAAGCATCTCTACAAGTGGGTTAAACCAGATTATCTCTTTGCATTCCCCTGTGGGATCTCAAATTATTGGATTCCTTCTTTCCATTATGGGCACGGAAATTAGAGGTCCTAATGTGTGTTCTGGGGATTGCAGGACTTGGGTAAGATTTGTAAATTCCATAAGCCTCATTGTTCACATATGCATAACTGGGGTAAGGAGTCACTTACCCCTACTGTTCCATATGATGTATAAACTAGAGAGTATGTGTAGAGGGCCTTGTGCTTTGCAAGTGTTTGGAAGATGTCATTTTTCTTCCCTATACATCCATTATAGTTCCCAAAAAACTTGGTTTGGGTGGGTTCCGTCTACACTTGAAGACCAGTCATAGAACCCTGAGGTTTCCTTCAAGCACTGACACCATGAAACCCTTAACTCACTTCCTTGAAGGCATCTCTCATCTCCTGGACACCGATCATCCCTGCTGTTTCAGCCAGCAGTTTGGGCGTCATCAGCTCCACAAAATCATCAAAGTCGACACGGCCACCCACTGAGGACAGAAGAGGCAGGTCTAGTGAGATGCCAAGGAATCAACCCCCCATGACCCCACTGGACCCTTTGAGGTCTGGAGGTCTGTTCAACAGGGAGAACTGTTCTGATCTCCCTGCCTTCTGAGAACTTTCCCTCTCAGCCAACCTGGGCACAGAGTCCCTCTAATCCCAACCAGGATGGATTGGGTGTGTGGGATGGAAGTCACTAGCTGTCCCTGTGACCTTGGGCAAATCTCTTAATTGGTTCAGATCTACGTTCGCTCATCTGTTGGTCTGTAGAAGGGGGAGAGTGAATTCAGTGGGAGCCAAATCCCTTCCGGATAGGAACACGATCCCATCCATGCCTAGCCTCATTTACTCTGTGGTACGCCTGGAAGCAAAGCCCAGAGCAATTTTGTCCAAGCTTCCTTCTCAAAATGAGCTTTGAAATCCATCCCAAGTTTGATTCCGGTGATAAACTGGGTTCCAATCTTGCCCTCTACCAATGCATCTCGGTGTTTGTGGTTGTGACCTCCATAAATCACCCCTTACTGGAGGCTAAGCCTGACCTGCATCAGCTCCTTTATCGCAATCCCACAAGGAGTGACATCATCTCTTCCTGACAGGTGGGGCAACGGACTCAAGCATGGGAGCTGACTCCACATTTCAAAAGTACCACCATCAGTAAATGATAGAAGTGGGTCTTGAACCGAAATCTGCCTTGAAGAGTCACCCTTTTATCCACTTCCAACACTGCCTCCCTGAGTCTATCCTGGAGTCCTTACTTCCAGACTCCTAGGGACCCCTACCCTTTTCCTTCTCTCTGGCTTAGCCTCACATCCCTCCCCCTTCGACCACAGCCCTCCCCCACTCCCAGCAGTTCTTCCCGCCCTGGCCTCACAGTTCATGCGGATTTGTTGGCCCAGTTCAATGAGCTCCATCTCTGTGGGCATATAACCCATCGTCCTCATGAGATTCCCCAAATCTTTCCAGGAGATGAACCCATCTCTGTCCTTGTCGAACTCAAGAAATGCTTCCCGAAGCTCTGAAAAGTTAAGAGAGAAGAACTTTGGGGGAACCTGAAACAGTCCATGGGGAGGAACTGGCATCCCTTGAAACCGTCAGGGAGTCACCAACTAAAGACTTTGCAAAGGAGAAGGCATATTTGAAAACAAAAGTTTCAAACAGGAGTGATGTATGAAATGTGGCTGGAGATTGTAACATGCAAGACCAAAATGTACAAGAGAAATGATCCGTGACACTGCAAAGCGACGGCATGGCGGTCCTCCAAATTCTGGGCTGAAATTATGCGAAGCTTTCAAACCACCAAAAGAAAAGTCAAGTTTTTGATTCAACTTAAAACTCATGCATGTGAAATAAGTCAACCGGAGAAAAACAACTATCATATGATCTCCCTGATATGAGGAAGTGGGTTTGGGGGGTAGGAAAAGAAAAAATGAAAGAAGATGGGATCGGGAGGGAGACAAACCATAAAAGACTCAATCTCACAAAACAGGCTGAGGGTTGCTGGGGGGAGGGGAATCGGGAGAGGGTGGTGGGGTTATGGACATTGGGGAGGATATGTGCTATGGTGAGTGCTGTGAAATGTGTAAACCTGGCGATTCACAGACCTGTACCCCTGGGGACAAAAATACATTATATTTTTATTAAAAAATTAATAAACAAAAAAACCCAAAAACTCATACATGTGTCTCTCCTGGGTCTCTGAGATACTTAGGGATGGGTATGTCTTCTAAACACTTTGGGAGGCTCCTAAGTGAGCATGAGGAGTTGCACAACATCACGGCTGAATGGGAAGAGAGAGGGGGATGAAGCTTGCGTGGGAAGGGTCTACCCTGAGATGCACAGGGAGAAGCCTAGGGGTGGATGACAATGAGGTGGCATTCGGGGACAGAGGTTACCTTCGATCTCATCTTGTCCCAGGGGTCTTTCCTGGAAAGGAATGCAGGGAGAGGGAATTTGGAGAGGGTCAGGGAGCCAATATCCACTTCTCTAAACGCGTCCCCTCCCTCCTCCGAGCAGCCCCTTCCCTTTCCTGTCTCTCCCCACCCCGCCCTCCTCTTCCTTCTCCCACATCCTGACTCCCACCCTGATGGTTTCTCACCCTCTTTCTCATCACTTCCCATTTCCTCTCTCCTATCCCGGAATCTTGAACTCTCTCCCTCTGTCTTTCCTGAACAGACATCCCTCCCATTGTGCTGCAAGAGGCTTTCGATGCCACGGCATCCAATCCCCTCCTTTCTCTGGGACAAGAAAACGAGGCTTGGAATCACAGCTAACGTGCTCTGAGCGCCAATGTCATTTAAATCTCAGAACCACCCGGGGAGGTAGGACCAAACAGCATTCCCATCTTCCTTGAGAGGAAGCTGAGGAACAGAGAGGTTAAGGAAATGGCCAGAGGTCACACGGCTCCTAAGTGGCAGAGCCCTTCCAGGGGCAGGGAGACACTGAATCACTTTCTCAAGGTCAGGTGCAGTGAGGGCTGAGACTTGAAATCTGAGCCAAAATTCTTTCCACTATACCCCCTTGATTCTTTCCCTATGGGCCCCATTCTTTCTCCCAAGGGTTAGAAGCCGTTTGCATGGGACCAGCATTCAGTTGCATGGGACCAGCATTCCCATCTGAGCGCCACGTCCCTGGGTATGTGGCATGCCACCTGGGGAGCCCCACTAGTCTCAGGCTTCTCCCTTTATTCTAGGCCCCCCCCAACTTCTCTTATTGTCTCTCCCCTCATCTCCTTCCTCCCCCCACCCATCATCTGAAAGCCTAACAAGGAAAGGTAAGCCCCCTGGAATCAAATAGATCTGAATGGACCCTGCCACTCAGTAACTGCGTAAGGCAGGGGCTTTGTGACTCAGCCTTAGCATCTGCATCTGTGAAATGGGAACGCAAGGATGGCCTCGTGGGCTTAACAGGATGAAATAACAGCGGGAAAGCAAAGCCCTTTGCGCAGGGCTGGGCACGCAGCAGCGCCGTGGTGAAGTGGCCACTGGTGTCATCATCGTCCTTGCTCTGGGTGTCCAAGGGAATGGGTGGTGACAAACAGGGACACCCCAGTTCCCCTTTTATTTGTGGGTCTCCCTCTCCCCCTTTTGCTGCTGACTTCTGATTTCACCCTCACCCACCTCACTGGCCCTCCGAGCTCCCCAAATTCTACCTTCTCAGGCATGCACCCCCTGCCTGGGCCCCCCATCTGGCCCCCGGCCCCTGCACCTGTCACGCCCCTTCTTACCCCGCACCCTGGACTCCCTTTGCCTTGCCCGCCATCTCACCCGCTGTTTCTCGGCGATGCCTTTCCTCAAGAAGATGCAGGCGGGGCCCATGGGAAACTGCATGGAGGGGCAGGGCACGGGGCACCGGGCACCAGGCTCAAGGCAGCTCCCCCTCCTTCCCGTCCCCCTTGGCGGGTTGGGCTTCCTTATCTTCCCTGGCACTCCTTCGCCAAGTCTTCCTGCCTCTCTGGGCCTCTCCCTCAGTCCGGGTCCCAGTGTCCGAGAGTTGTGACAGCTGGAGCAGAAATCTCTCCCGAGGATGGGGAGGGATCAGAGCTGTTCCTGCCTCCCCATCTGGCTTGAGTGACGTGGAGGGGGCGCCAGTCTCAGCCTCTGACCTTTTATCCCCAGAATAGAACTGGATGGTCTCGAAACCGGGGATTAGAGCGGAGGGCACCTATTGATTCGCTTTCCAGCGGGCCTGCAGGGTGCTTGCTCCAAGCCGGGTCTCCACCGGCCTCCAGGCCTGTGAAGATGTAGCGGACATGGCCCAAGGCCTCAGGGAGCAGCAATCACTGAGCCCAGTGACAGTCCGACTTCAGGAAGTGGCCACCCACAGCAATTAAGGGCGAGCGAGCGAGGGGGTTGGGGAAAGAAAGCCCAAGGAGGCGCTGAGGGTCTCTACCGGTGGGGTTGGGAGGGAATCAGGACAGGGAGCCAGAGTTCAGATCGGGTGTGGGAGTGAGGGGGTGCCCACACAGTGAGGAGTTCTAGGGACAGCGGGGCACAGAGTGTTGGGGCATGGGGAGAGGAGCCTGGCGGGCCCTGTGGGAGCAGCAGCAGCTGAGTGAGAAGATGTTGAAGGCAGGTCCCTAGGATGTCCACTCACGGGGGCAGCATGGTGTAGGGCCTGGATGCGGGGTCAGGGCCAGAAGGGCAGTCCTGCTGCACAGGGTAGGGGCATGGAAGGGAGAGGGGTGGCACGCAGGATTCTACGACAGAGAAAGGGAAATCAGGTTCCTCACGGGTACAGAAAGGGGGGGAAAGGAGGAGTCTGCAGTATCGGGATGAGAATCAGAGGCACGGGTTTGTACTGGTGGGTTTCGGTACAGAGAGAGGGACATAATAGTAAACACAGACGTCATGGGTGCACGGGGATGTCATCGAGCTAAGAGGACACCTCCAGCATCCGGGGCTTGACTTCTAAATACCATTCCCCACGAAAAGGGCCTGAGTCCTGGGAGACTAGGCTGCTCCCACGTCTGGAGCAGGAAGAGCAAGTCTAAGATGACCCTAAAACCTCTTGGGCAGTAAAGCAAGGACAGAGTTGTGGGGTCCCGGCAAAGGGACAGAGGTCAGCCGGAAGAAGCTCCCCGGCCATATAAGGGGCAATTTGAAAATCCAAATAAACAACAACAGGGCATACAGGGTAACACAGGAAACCAGGAATCCAGACGGTCAGCAGTAAGAGTGCCAGGTGTGGTAGTATTTATTTACATCGCACAAGGTACCCCTTACAATATGCTAATTGCAAAGGAGGATCGCTTTATAGGGGGGACACCGAGCAGACCGTATCTTCATCAAATGATTCAAATGAACATCATCAGTAATGTGACAATTCGAAATTATATATTCGATTCATGCGCAATAATGAATGAGCGCTCCTGTCCCCTCCCCTGCTCTGCACACACTTCCCAGGACTCCGTTCCGAGCACCTTCTGCCCTTGATGGGTCTCGACAAGTTCTAGAAGCATTGCACCAAGGAAAGATGTTTTAGCTGCTGCCCCCAGCCCCTGGACCTCTCACCCCAGGGTCATCCCTTCACCATCTGCATCTCCAGCCATCGGCAGGATCTTGTCACTTCCAGACCTTCACTGCTTGGGGGATTAGGTTCCACACCCTCGAGGGGCCACATGAGGCTCCCCCTGAGAGGCACTCTGGGCACAGGGCCTCCTGCAGACCACCCGGACCGAATCCTGGCCCTCTGTCTCCTAGATAGAGGATGTAGGGAAACTAACTTCCATCCCTTTGCCTCAGTGTCCCCACCTGTCAAATGGGGGTATAAAAATTGTTGCACGGGTCTTTGGTGAATGAGGACGTCCCCGCCCAGCCCTGGCAGAGGGCCAGGCGGCCACAGCTGCTCGGGTGCGTGTGTTCTCGGGTGTCTGCAGAGGCGTTGGGGGAGAAAGAGCATGCCCCCTGCCCTGCTTTCCTCAGGAAGACTGGGTTCTGTCTGGGAACCACGGGGCTGGGGATCTATGGGTGACCAAACCTCACGGCTCAGACCCCAGAATCAGCAGTCCCCAGTCGGTGGGCCGTAGAGCTGGGGAGGGGGTCTCACAGTCACTGCACTGACTGTCTCCCACGAGGATGGGGTCTGGAGCCGGACTGCTGGGTTAGAACCCCGGTGCGGGCCTGGATGCCCAATCCCTGCTCTGTGCCCTCCACCCCCCACTGCCTGCCTGGCAGGACCGCTGCGGGTTACTGGAGTTAACATTTATGGTCAAGGCCACCGCTGTCTCCTACTGTCTCCTAAGAGCATGTAGCATGTCTCTGCTGTCTCCTAATAGCATGTGGCTGCTTAAAGGAAAATTCATGAAAATGAAATAAAACACACCATGGCTCAGTGGTCGGGCACGGCCAGTGGCCGTCCTGCTTGGCTGTGTGGACATGAGATGTTTCCAGCACCATGGAAATGCATGGAAAGGTGCTGGCATGGGGCCTGTCACATGCCACCCATGTGGGAGCTCCTTGGGGCTGCACCCCAGAGCCCAGCACACATCCTGACACAGCGCCGGGTGTTCAATAATTATTTATTGAAGAAAATGATCGAATAAATCCCAGACCCCGCTTAACCCATCCCCCTCACACACACACACACACACACACACATAGACGCACACACGCATGCACACCTGTGACACTCCAGACCCCCCCGACCGCAACAGCAGGTCTGCCGAGCAAGAGGACATCTGCGTGTCTGCCCCTCTGCACCCTCGGCCCCCAGCCCCTGGGCGGGCAGGAGCCTAGTAGAAATCTTCCGGGTCGGAGTCCAGATCCGCGCCCTGCTGATTCTGAATCTGACTCTGCTTCCTGTACAGCGAGGCCACCTGCAGAGAGCGGGCAGTGGCGGAGGGGCTCAGAAGCCCCAGGGCTGCCCCCCACCCTCAGTTCCAGAACCCTCCACCGAGCAGCTGGTGTGGCCAGGCAAGCCCACCCCGGCTGAGGCCTCACCTGGGCGCTGGTGGTGGCCTCCTCTGGCTTCTTGTCTTCACGGACGCGGATAAACCGAGGGAAGCGAAGGGAGATCCCCTTCTCACCATCCACCTGGGGGAGGGGGCGAGGGTGGAGATGCTCCTGGGGTCCAGGCCACAGGCCGCTCCCGGCAGCAGGTCCCCAGCCCGGGTCTCCTCCCCGTGCCTGCCCTCTGGCCTCGGTTTCCTGATCCATACAACGGGGCCAAGCAACGGGTTGTCAAGACCGAATAAGGAAATAAAGCACTTGGAGCACAATGACAGCTTAAGAGCCAGCAGCTGGGACCTCGGCTGCCGTCCTATTGTCACCCGGGGGCAGGGCAGCAGAGACCCGGGGTAGGTTTGAGAACCGGACAGCACAGTTCGAATCCCAGCTCCCAGCTCAGGGGCTGTGTGACCCCGGCCCAGCGCCCTCGGATCCGGGGCTCTACCCACCCCCACCCAGCTGCAGGCCGGGCTCGCTCAGTGCTTCGTGAGCATGGGAGGGTGTGGGGCAGGGCCCGGCCTGCGAGCAGGGCGCCCGCTTCGCTCGGAAGCTCCGTCTACGCCGCTCCTGCTACTTGTCACCGAGGGACCCTGACTGCCTAACAGGGAGCCTGAGCGAGAAATGTTAAGACAGAAATTTGATGTAAAAAGGCGAGTTCTGGGGCGCCCTGGGGGGCTCAGTCGGCTGAGCGTCCAGTGCTTGGTTTAGGGCTCAGGTCACGACCTCAGGGTTGTGAGGTCGAGCCCTGAGCCAGCTCTGCGCTCGGCTGAGTCTGCTTGGGATTCTCGCCCTCTGCACCCCCAACCCCTGCACTCTCTCTCTAAAATAACTAGATCTTGGGTGAAAAAACAAACCCGAGTTCTGCCTTTAAATTTTAAGTCCACTCCCAATCAGAGAGGTACACGCTAGCTAGAGCCTGAAGTCTGAGGGGACTGAAAAGGAAACACATTTTGAACTCAAGCCTCCCCGAGCGCCGGGCCCGCCGTGGAGCTGGCCTGGGGGGCGGAGCCACTGGTCAGGGAGATCAGCCTGGGGATTTAAAAACCTGGCAGTGTGGAAACGAATTACGGTCGGGAAAGATGGGCCCCAGCCAACGTCACTGCCCAGCAGGAAGTGTCCCAAGCTTTACATTCAGAAGAACTGTGTTTTCAAAAACGCTGAGGAGCCGAATGTGAGCTTATTGGTATTAAAGAAAATAACTTCAGTGTCTACTTTCTGCACCTGTGGAATTTCTTTCTTTCTCTCTCTCTTTTTTTTAACATTGAGACGTGGAGCCCGTTGTTGGGTGCCCCAAAAAATGTGAGCTCAAGCTCTCCTAGTTACTACAACCCGGGCACAGGCGTGGGCTCCATCTCCCGTCTTGCTCTCCATCTCCCATCCAGAAGCTTGACCCCAGGTCCCTCCTGCTGCCTTCGGCCCGCAGGGCCCCGGCTACTTACCAGGCCCCGGGCAGCGGGGTAGATGGGGGACAGGGACAGGTCAGCGCATTTCACCTCCCATACGGCGCTGGGGTCCAGCCAGTGGTCAGGGGCCACGGCGCCGTCCACCCGGACATAGGGGCGCGGGCTGGGCAGCACCAGGGCCTGCGGGCAACGGCAGTGGGTGTGAGGACAGGGTCTCGGGTCTCCAAGTCAAGGCTGGGGGTTGGGGATCGGGGAGACGGGTAAGGGGACAAAATGGGGCACGAGTACAGACGGTGACACAGGCATGTCTTAAGGGAAAAGCCTGGGCGGGGATGGGGGTAATGAACAAAAGAGCCAGAGAGACAGAGAGAAAACTGAAGACTGTCACAGAAGCAGAGAGAGCACAGGAAAGGGAGTTGTACCCGCAAAATACCTGTGACCGTGCCACCAACAGTCCCAATTACTAGGGGCTTCCCCAGTCCTGTTGGGGTTCACTCAGGGCAGACTCAGGGACCCCCGCGAGAGTGCTCCCCATGACTTATCCCCTCCCCTCAGGGCAGCAAAGGTTCCCTCACCCACACCCTGGGCTAGCAGTTGGCAGAGCTGGGACTTGAACCTGGACATGTGGGTCTCCTGAGCCTGTTCCAGCACCTGCAGCCCCTATGAGGGTGAAGGGCCAGAGCCTTGCACACACACAAGGCGACAGGGGGCGAGGCTGTGCCCCTCACCTGGAGCCTGTGGTGGTGCTCCTCCAGCTCCTCGTCACTGAAGCCGGTTCCGAGCTGCGGGGAGGACAGTGGCTCAGCCGTGCAGCCCGGGGCTCCTGCCGCCAAGGACC
Organism: Mustela putorius furo; assembly: GCF_011764305.1. Taxonomy (NCBI): domain Eukaryota; kingdom Metazoa; phylum Chordata; class Mammalia; order Carnivora; family Mustelidae; genus Mustela; species Mustela putorius. The sequence continues at coordinate 11,857,783 of NW_025421310.1, read as the reverse complement.
CAGCTCTGCACAGGGGAGGCCCCCACCCTACCCCGGCCAAGCCAGAACCCACGGAAACCACAGAGGAAGTGCCGGGGGTGGGGGTGCCTGGATGGGGATCCCCTCTCCCAGCGGCGGTCCCCTGCCCACCCGCAACCCATCACTTGGCACTTGCTGGAGAAGCCCTGGCTCCTTCCATCCGGTCCCCAGGCTCGCCCATAGCCCACTGGCCCCGGAGCAGGCTGTCTTCTCCGATCTCCACACTGCCGAAGATTTTCCCTCACCTACCCACGTTGTCCAACCTAACAAAAACTCGGCTGCCGGCAGACATGGCAAGATGCACGTCTCCAAACCACAGATAGGAAATGCCAACCGGAAAGCCCTCTGTGTGTCGAGAGCCTTCGGTGGTTTCTCTGGCACAGAGCTCTTCCAGAACACTGTCGTGGGTCGAGAGTGTGAGCCAGAGCCGGGCTTGTGCCCCGCGATACATCCGAACGGGTAAGGCCACCTCTGCCATGGCTCCCTGGGGCTAAGCACCTTGTGCGGTGCGGAGTCACTCGTGAGAGCCACGCTGGCCACGAGGGACCCGGCCAGCTGCGCGGAGCGCACCCATCTCTTGGAACACTCTTCCACAAGTGTTTGTGAAAAATCCCAGGTCACCTCACTAATGCAGGGTCAGGGGCTGGTTGAGGGAGGCCCCTGATCATGAGTTACAGGAAGGACTGGCCATGACAGAGGCCAGCCCAAGCCTCCATGATGGGCTCCCAGGGTAGAGGCCCCCGCAGGGAAAGACAGATTTTGCTCTCTGAGGAGAAAGCAACCACCCCAGCCACTTAGCCCTCAGAGAAGTAGTCCCCACCCCACCCCAGGTTGGTCCTTTATTCTTTTTCCTCTCCAGTGAACTTTTGTTCAAAACAACCCCTTCCCCTGCCTCTTTCTGTTCCATAAAATAACATTCCTCTCCTTCATGGGATGAGCCCATGGTTTCACCACAGCTTGCACGTCCCCAACTGCAATTCTCTGTTATTTCTGAATAAACCCATTTTTGCTGGTAAAATAAAGGACCGTTTTATTTTTAAGTTTAACACATTCGAGTTGTGCTTCTAGAAGTCCTAAAGACAAGGGCAAACGGTCTAACATCTTTTATCACTATGTTACTTAAATGTATCTGATGACATTTAAAACACGGTATTTCTAGGACAAAAAGCAGGGGAAAAAATTACTGTTATACAAAGATCACAGCTTTGTAAAGGTGTTAATAAGACAGTCCCTCAAATTTTATTAGTGGTTGGGGTGCCTGGGTGGCTCAGTTGGTTAAGCATCAGTCTTTGGCTCAGGTCATGATTCCAGGGTCCTGGGATCGAGCCCCACATTGGGCTCTCTGCTCTGTGGGAAGCCTGCTTCTCCCTCTCTCACTCCCTGTGCTTGGGTTCTCTCTCTCTGTCAAATAAATAAAATCTTTAAAAACATTTTTTCTTACTAGTGGTTATTTCTAAGCATTGGAGTTGTGGGTAACAGTTTATGCTGTTTCCGTGGCAAAAGCCTCACGTTTGTTGGGTTAACAATGTGCGTAGCTTTAAACAAAAACCCAGACCACCGCATTTTCCAAGCTGCCCTGTGCATGGGGGAGGGCCAAGGAGCAGAATTCTGGCCCAAGCCACAAAAGCTGCTCACTGGCTGAGGCTGATACAGGGGACATATCCCTCTGCTCAAGGCCTTCCTCCTTCCTGCTGCCTAGAGCGTGCACGGCCATGAAGGCTGGAGCTCCTGCAGCCACATTATGAAGATGAGGTTGGAAGCCCATGATCAAACCCCTGTGCATGGGGGAGAAGCCTGGGTCCCCAGTGACATCGGAGAGCCACCTGCCCCCCCCCCTTCAGACTTCTCCTTACGTGAGAGAAATGTAAGACCCTCGTCAGCTATCCTCACCCGCAGCTGAACTCGATTCTTGACGTAGCTTCCTTAAAACTTTCTCTATGACAGTGCATTTCTCTACGTGAAGCAAGTGTTACTTACAGGATCAGAAAAAGCACACAAAACCTAGAAAAAAAATAATCCTACACACGGCATGAGAGCCTCTTTGTTCCCCGCCCCCCCCCCCGTCACTCCCCAGGCGGAGTGGACCCTACTTCCCTCCTGCCTCCCCGCACCTTGCATATGGCCTGGAGCTCCTCACTCTCCTCGTCGTAGGCAGCCAGCAGGAAGCCCCCATAGCGGCCGGCCCGCTTGCCACGGCCCAGGTAGGCGCCGATCACCACGAGGTCCAGGGTGTCGCCCACACCATCGAGGTAGTCCTTCTTCAGCTGGGAAGGTAAGGCAGGAGGTGAGGGGACGCTGCCAAGGGGCGGACCTCGCTGCTGGAGGCTCCGCGGTTGGTGGAGCCGGGGCTGGCGTGAGTCTAGGGAGAGCTCCCGCAGAGGCCGAGGACGGCCGCCGGGCTGAAACTGGCCGCGGGAGGAGCTTCTGGATTTCCAGAGCGGATGCGAAAGTGCCTGCCCACAGGCACCTGCTCTGCCCAGCACCACCCCCCACCATCTGCCATTCACGGCCAGCCAGATATCTTGTGCAAAATGATAATCAGACCATGGGACTTCCTGCTTAAAACCTCACTGGTTTCTCAAAACCATTAAAGGGAAACCCAGAGTATTTTATAACAACCCCAAAGTGCTGTCTGATCTGAGCTGCTCTCCATCCCGAACTCACCTCACGCCTCAAAGGCCTCGTTCCCTGCTTGTTTCGACCTCAGGGCCTTTGCACTTGTTCCCTCCACCCTTCTCCTAGATACTCTGTCCCAGATTTCCAGGCAGCTGACCCTTTCCTGTCATCCGTGTCCTGACCCAAGCATCAGCTCGGGAGAGGATCAGACCAGACCCCATGACCAGAGCACTGCAAGATCCTCACTGGCCCCTGACCTCGACTTGCTTTCTTCACGATGCTCATCGACCCCGATGTCATCTCGTCTACGGCCTGGCTGACTCCCTTCTTGCTGTCCCCACTCAACCCAGACGGCCCACGCAGAGAACAGAAACGTCATGTAGCTCCATGGAGCTCAGGTGGGGGCAGTGCTTAGAGGGGCGGCCTCAGGCTGGCTGGACTGAGAGCCAGGCAGGACCGAGACCCATGGGGTGAGGTGGGGGCTGGAACCCGGTGTGGAAAGATCGCCAGATGTGGGAAGGGCAGCCGGGCCAGCTCACCTTGAGCCAGTTGTGTGACCTCTTGGCGATCTCGTAGGTGGCGTCGACATCCAGGGTTTTCACCATCAGCCCCTCACAGGAGTCTGAGGGAGATAGGGACAAGGGGCCTTTGTGAAGCCGCGGCTCAGGACAGCCAGCTTGCAGAAGGCACTGGGGCTGGGGCGGGCAGGAATGCGGGACGCACACGGCGGCCGGCCCCAGACACCCTCACCTTTCACAGACTGCTCCAAGAACTCGGCGATCTGCTCCGTGTCCTTGGTGTCCAGGGAAGTGGCGAAGACAAACTCGCCCTCCGTCTGCACAAAGTTCTCCCGGAGCAGCTGCCGGCGTCGGGAAAGTGGCTCGCGCACCAGGGACTGGGTTGGGGGTGGGGCAGGAAGAGAGAGACAAAGGGACATCACTGTGGATGAGAAGAAGCCGGGGCCTGGGACAGACAGGACACCCGAGAGTCACCAGCCACTGCACAGCTCCCGATGGACCGGCTGGACAGGGAGGAACCATGCCGGCACCAGGATTTTGAGAAGGGAAAGGACCAATTTCAAGGGCAGGTCAAGAGCGGCGCGGGGACTGGAGACGGGAACAGACTCCTGTTATTAGGGCTACGGTTCCTCATTCAACACCGGCTGAACAGAGCCAGAAGGAAGCCAACGACCACAGGGATGTAACCTCAATGTGTTTCTGAGAATGTGTTGCATTTTCATCCAGGGGTCAGCAGCCCTGTCCTACAAAGAACCAGACAGTAAATATTCCCGGGTCTGTGGGCTACTTGGCCTCTGTTGCAACCGCTCAACTGTGGGCTATTGGGCAGAAGTCAGAGGACAGGAGCATCAAACCTTTACAGACAAAAAAGGCTGAGACAGATCGGGCCCACAGGCCTTCGTCTGCCGAGCTCTGAGACCAGATCCACTGTGGGAGAACACTGTTTGCTTTATATGGTGAAACAGACTTGCCAACCTTCTGGAAGTTAATCTACTCTCTGTGACCTTATTAACTGCCCCCTTTCATGTTCTGTGCACTCCCCTGATTTCAGAACAGCCCTGCTGGAAACCAAGCAAACCGATTCCAAGCTGAATCTGGCAGGAAGCCTTGTTCTTACAAACCATCGGGCAGGCTGCGGGAAGAAGTCACCTAGCTCTCGCCCATCCAGCCCCAGGGGAGGCATGGCCCTCCTCCACCAGGCTGAGGTAGGATGCTTCCTGAGATGGGGAGCTCACTCCTTCTGTTCTCTTCCATCCCTGCAAGGGCATGGAACTTATCTCAACAGCCCAGACTCATCTGTTCTGCGTCCAGATTCACTCTGAGACTCTCCTAAGGGGAGACTCTGGTGATTGATCCCAGTAGTGATAAGGAAACGGAGGCCCTGAGAGGCTAGGTCACTGGCCTGTGGCTGCACACCCAGGAAGGGAGAGCTGGGATGTAAAAAGAGGTGGTCTGGCTTCCGATTCTTACCCCAGCCCCAGAGCAGTAGTTGGCAAACTTTCCAGTCTCGGGACACCCCCGACTCCAGACAGCTTGAGTATATGTGGGTTACATCTCTGGATATGTACCAGAGCAGCGACGGAGTACCCGCGACGAAATCGCGTGTTTATACTGGCTACGTGAAAAGTGAGAAATCTGGGCGTTTGTTAATTCATTTAAAATCAACGCCTCCCATATGTTAACCCAACAACAAATTTTTATGAAATGTGCCCGCGTTAGGGAAAATTAGGGAACAGGTGGCATTAGTTTATGTTTGTGCAAACTCTTCCATGTCTGGCTGTTAATGGAGCTGGGCTCTCACGTGTGCATGTGCACTCAGATGGTGGCCTCGCGGGGAAACTTGGCCTCGCCCAGCTGCGGAGCTGGGGAAGGTGGGTGGGGCCTCACAGACTCCCCTGCGAGGGTCCTGGAGATACCCTCAGGGGTCCTCAGGCCACACTTTGAGAACTGCTGCCTGAGTGTGGCCCCACAGACCTCTGGCTCCCAAGCTCACACACAGCCCCCACCTGCCCCCAGACCCACAGCCGGAACTCACCTGTCCATTGAGGTAGATGAGGTCGAAGGCATACAGACACACCTGCACTTGGATTTCTGCTGCATCCACCTCCTGGGTTGGCACAGAGGGGAAAGCAGGGGTGGGGGATGGAGACAGGGGCATGGTCAGTGTGCCTCCCACCATGCCCCAGGCAGACACCTGTCACCTACCACTCTCCCCTTCTCTCCAGCCAACAGGCCACACACCCGTGAGGGTGACAATGCTCCCGGCTCCAGGCTCTGCATCGTGATGGCTCTTAGCTAATCCCAACAACTTCACTCCCCTTTGTCAAATATTTGCTCTCCCAGCCTCCCTGTACATTAGCTACAAGCTAATGGTGTTGATGGGACAGAGTTCGGGCCATTGAGGGAAAAGAAGTTTGCGGGGCACAGACTGTGGGGAGGCCTCCTGGAACTGATCTTTCACGATGAAACAGAGACATAGGAAAAGGGCTCTTCCCCCTTTGTACTTGGCATGCTGGGATGAGAATGCAATGGCTGGAGCTGTGGCAGCCACCCTGTAAAAGGCAGCAAGAACCACATCCCAGTGGACACTCTGTTCTTCTGGGGTCGGGGCAGGGCTGGGAGGAAGAGGAGAAAGTGTGTGACTATGGCAGGCAGCAGAGGGGAATGGAGGCTACCTTGCGTTTGCGGGTGGTAAGCACTTGGAATGGCTGGATCTGCTTCTTTTCCCGGTCCCAAGCCACGGCTTCTGTGTCCAGGATGAAGGATGTGACTGATGGGAGTTTAATCTGAAAGGTGAAAAGAGAGAGCTGGGACTACTAAGAGGTAGGAGATGAGGGCAAAAGACAGGCCCAGAAAAACAAATGTTCTTTTCCTTCCACAGCTCTCGAGATCCACCGATGAACTGATGCCAACTTAGAGACGCATGTATGAATACACACCCTCAATGCCCATAGGAAGGGAAAAACAAACTTTTCTGAGACTTACTACTTGGTCCCATAAGTTGGAAACCCAGTGGCCTTTGTCAGTTCTCCGGGAACTTGTCCACTCCTCTCTGAAATCTCTAAGCCACCACCAGTCCCCCATCTTACTGAGCCCAGTCCAGCCAAGGCCACATCATGCTACCAGTCTCCCTGCTCCTGCATGGACCCTGTGTGTAACCCACTCTCCTCACAGCAGTCAGGGTGCTCTGAGCAAACCCCAAGTCTGATCGCAGTGCATCCCTGCTAAAAACCATCTCCAGCTCCCCAAAGCTGTGGGGGCTCTCCTGGGTCAGCCTCTGGCCCTCCCAGACTCTGCACCCCAGCAGGCCAGTCTCTCTTATTTTATGGACTGGCTAGGCCCCTCCAACCACAGGGCCTTTGCAAATGCTAATCATGCTCGAATGCCTGTCCTTACTCTTCATCTCCACTGGGAGGACTTCTTTTCCCTCAAAGGAACACTACTGCACAACTCCGGCAGATGCCCACCTTGGGGATGCGGCTGATGATGTCCGGGTACTTGCTGGTATTGTCTTCTTGATTCCTGCTGAAGATCTTCACCTCCCCGCCTTCCAGGACATGGATCTGAGGCAGTGGGAGAGGGGAGGGGGACTCAGAGCCTGGCCTATCCCAGCTGGCCCTAGCCCTACCTTCACCGGCAGAAGGTTCCAGAAGCTCTGGAGGAGGAATCAGTGCAGAGACTGGAGGAAGTCATCTCCTCCATCCACATGGCGCCTCCCACCCGTTCATGGAAGCCCCTGCCATATCCTTCCGCATCCTCACTACCCACAGACCCCCCGCCCCCGACCCTGGAGGTTCCGGTGTCTTGCTCTGTCTATGCGGATTTGCCTGAGTGTTAAACCATAAATATCTGAATGTATTGTGTTTTCATACAGAGCCTGGTCACAGTCCTTAAGCAGACCTACGAATATGTTGTTTTACTCGTACGACAACTGCATGTGTGCTAGATACAGCATATGTGACTTAAAACACATATGTATTTTCAAGATCACTGCTGCTACTATAAATCCTTTTGTTTCTTATTTTTTCAGTATCACAGTTTGAAGATCCATCTGTCTCGTTCGCTGCTTCTAGGGCCTCAGAGCACCAAGCATCACCTGCCACATGCGCTCATCTGCCCCCATGATGAGCACGACAAGCATCCTTACAGACCCAAGCAAGGATGTCCCTGACTGCAGGGTGGGGACACCCTCGTACATAGCCAGCACACTGTGGGCTAAGGAGGGGCCTCCCACCACGGCTGGTACAGTGAACAACCCCAACCACAGGGCACGGGCGGGCAAAGCCAACATTGCTTCAATTCCCACTGCTGTGGCTCAGAGATCTGGACGATTTTGTCCAATCAAACTGACTTCCAGTAAGCCCTCGCGGTGGTTACTGACACAGCCACTATGTGAAGGTGGAAACCAAGGCCTGAGAAGTGTGAGGTCGCACGGGCAGTTTGTGGCAGGACACAGTCTGAGTTCAGGTCTGAGTCGCCCACAGACCCCACTCCTGGGCACCTTCCCTCCCGCCCCCCTACCTGTGCCCTCTGCCCATCATATTTGTACTCGCAGGTGAAAGCTGCCTCCTCGAAGCGTTTCAGGACCTCGCTGACTCCGCGGGTGGGGTGTGCCAGCATCGGTTTCAGGGGAACCCCTGGGAGGGCGGAGTGAGAGAGTAAGCTGGGGGAGGCGCCAGCAATGTGTGGGATGGGGGTGTGTGGGATGGGGGTGTGTGTGGCAGAGACAGCTGGCTGTGTCCCAGGGAGAACACGCCCTCACCTGGCCTCCCAGCTTGGGACACTCACAGCCTCCCCTGCAGGAAGGGAAGTCCTTGTGATTAGGATGCTGGTTAGGATGCATGGGGAGTGGTAAGTGCAAGGTCTGGGTCACGCCCTCACCCCTCTTCTCTCTCTCCCTCTTCTATGATCTAGAAACCTGAGCCACCTCTGGTCACGCACCTTAAGGTGAAAACCTTGAGACAATAAAGTGACGGAACAGAGGAAACTCAGTCCCCAGTGAGGGGAGAGGGGATCCCTGGAGCCCAGCCACGGTGTCCTCCCTGATCACCTGCCTTCCTCTGGACTCTTACGTGTGAGAAATTCTGTCTGGCCCAATCTACTGCCTTTTAGCGTAATAACTCTGTTCCAGCATTTAACCCCCACCCCGCCTCATCCGACTGGGACTCCAAACAGAAGACGGGTGGGTTTCAGCACAGGAAACAGGATTCAGTTTTGGAGGCAAGAGGAGGAATCTGCAGGTTCTTGGCGGGACAGAGGAAGCTATGCCAGGAGGAGGGTGCGGAGCGTGCAGGAGGGCAGGTCCCCCAAACCCTGCCCCATGCCCTTTGCCCCCCACCCAGTGGCTTGGTACCTGGGCTCAGCTTGCAATGCTCTGGGAGGTGCTCCAGGCCATGCTCCAGCAGCACAGGGATGATCCGGTCCAGGTCGGGCACCTCACTGGGGCAGAGGCAAACATGAGCCGGCAGCTGTCTTTCCAGAACTCTGGCAGCCTGGAAACCCTGTGCTCTGGCTGCAAACTGTGCTTCTGCCAGTCTTTCCCCTCGTCCGGGGGTCTGCTCGCACCCGTCCCCAACTCCTCCACATCCCCGACTCTGGCCGTCTGTCACACTGCCCCACTCAGCACCACTGCACGTCGCTCCGTCTCCCCTGCTCTGGGCCTGCTGTCACCCCTCCCTGTCACCAGGAGACCAGGGGCCCTCTACCTGAGCTACACGTTAGAACCCCTCAAGGATGGATTCAGAAATTTCTCCAAGACCAGGCCCTGCCTCTCAAGAGTCTGACGGAGCTGGCTGGGGGCAGGCCAGGGAGCCCCAGTTTATAGATCCCCCCCGTAGGCAGAGTGGAGACCGCTGCCCTGGCCCTGGCCGGGATGGTGGGGGATTGGCAGGTGCCCCAAGGGCATCTGCAAAAATGCTCCTGGGCCCTCCTGCCGCTGACATTCTCTCTGGGCACTTACCGCCTCGCTGTGGCCAAGCCCCCCCTCCCTGGAGCCCTCACTGTCACCCCATGGATGTCCTAACCCCTCATTCCGCGTTGGTCACTAACCCTGCTCTGGTTCTCTCAGCCTCTGCGCATGTGCGGTCTCACTGGGAGCTCTCAGATGTCTGCTGCACGCACCTGCGGCCAGCACCCCTCCCTGCTCCCTGTTCCCATGTCCCTGGTCCTAACACGGTCCCCTGCCTCATGCCCAGCACCAATCTCGTCTGGATCACTACCCCTGCTCTGTCACCTGCCCCACGATATAGTCACTGTCACCTGCCACGTCACACGTGGCCCTCAGGGCTGAGCCTGCCGCCCCTCTGTCTCCCGCCACCCTCCCACTCTGCCCACAGCCCGGGATCTCACCAGAACGTCTGCTTCAGGATCATGCCCTGCTCCTCCAGCCACATCTTTCGGGCCTCTGCTGTCCTGCCTTTCCCAGCATCCACAATGCCCGGGGGGAATTCTGAGAACAGACCACCAGCAGAGGCTTGGGGACCTGCTGACCCTCTGGCTACCCCGGGGGCATAGCAGGCAACGTCAGTGAAACAAGGAACAGAAACAAGGCTGCCAGGGAAGGAGCCTGGAGAGGAGCGAGGCCGTGTGGATTTCGGGGAAAGGAGGGTTACCCGGTTGACTCTGGTGCTGGGTGTGGGGACAGACCACAGGGCCTCACCTTGGCCAGGGGGCGTGAGGCTCACGGCCTGGGCGAGGGCGGCTAGCACCGACTGCTCTGCTAGCCCGAGACGCAGCCGTCCGCTCAGGGCTCTGGGGAGACAGCAGAAGAGGGGGAGTGGGCTTGTGGCCACCCTCACTGTCTTGCCCTCCACTCCCTGCCCCTGCCTCCTCCCGTCTCCCCCACCTCAACTCTGTAACCCTCTCCTCGAAACCTGAACCACCTTCAGGGCCAGAAGGGACCCGAGAGATCATGCAGTCCCACTGAGCAGACGAGGAAACGGAGGCCAGCCCCTAACAGCCATGGCCGCCGGCCTTCCCTAGGCAGAACCAGGGATCCCGTGATGTCTTTGTCTTTCAGCGGGCCTCTGGGGAATTTCAGTGAGGCTCAGGGCAAGTGAGCCAGGACACAGTGGGCTGGGAAGCAGGACAGGGCCTCCCCGGAGGGGCCCAGAGTGTGCTACTCAACAGCCTGCCCCGCCCCCCCCACAGGCCTGGCTCTGAGGCACTGCCCTTTAGCACGAGGCATACTGTCCCCGGGCCTCCGTTTCCCCATCTGTAGACCCGGCTGAGGGTGACGAGGCCTGCCTGGCGGCACCTTGGGGAGGAACCACACCCGACTTGGGCCCCCGAGAAACGCTCTTGTGATGGGGGTGACCCATGGTTTCATTTCCACCTGCACGGCCACCGCCAGGCCCGCAGTCCTGTACTGCTTCCGCTGAGGCCAGGCAGGCAATGCTCATCAACCCTGGCACTGCTTGGCCACGAGCCCCGGGCCTTGAGGAGGGGAGTGGCCCAGGGAAAGGGACCCTGTGTTCCCAGTCCAGCCCCTCAGGGCCCAGTGTGAGGGCGGTCGGGGTCGCAGTGGGATTACCACAGCTGGTCTTTCCCTCCCACCGTCGCTCCCAGCCTCCCAGGACCACACCTACCTGGCGATGTATCGGGCTTCTGAGTGGCGGCAGGCGACAAATAGGCCTTTGATGACGTCCATCTTCTTGGCTGTGGACTGAAGGCCGGTGGAGCAGTCAGTGGCTGGGGCGAAGGGAGGGACCCACACCTCCTCCTGGCTGGTCCCCCAAAATAGGCCCTGGCTGTTTCCCCACTCCCACTTCCTATCATCCTGGGAGGTGCGAAGAAAGCCAGCTCCAGCCCGCCTCCCTCCGTCCCTCGAGCAAGCACAGACTATCTGGTGTGGGGTCACATGGCAGCTGCGGAGCAGGTGCCGGGATTGTGGCAGGAGTCCCCCCCCCCACAAGCAGGCCCGAAGCAACCCAGCCCCAGAGAGCGTGACTGGAGGCCCCCTGGCCACATGTGTGCCTCTGGGTCGCCCAGGGAAAGGGCAGAGGGTCTGGGCGCGGAGGCCCAGCCTGCCCCACTCACAGCGCTGCCAGCCAGCCGGGCAATGTCTCGGAACTTGGTGAAGACTCCGGCGGCGGTGAGAGCGGGCGGGGGCAGCACGAGTCTCTGGGTGCTGCGGCTGCTCTCCGCCACCAGCCCCACGTCGCCCTTCTCGGCTGCCTCGGCCTTGATAGACTCCAGCTGCCGCCCTGGGGGTGGAGGGAACCCCTGGTAAGGGCGACGCACAGGGCCGCATGTCTGTCTCAGGTCCTCTCTGCTCACACCGGGCCTGGCCCCCGCTCATGGTCTCCCCACATCTCTCCTTGGCGCTCCAGGCTCAGCCGTGTCCCTGGGCCCCGGCCTCGGTCCCAGTGCCCTCACCCCGCTCCCTCTGCAGCCCATCTTCCCAGCCACCTCCTGTCCCCCGGCCTGCCCCATGCCGCCCAGCCTCCCACACCTGGACCAGCGCCCCACGCTCCTCCCACCAGACCTGTCTGTCCGATCGGCCCTTCTCCCCACCTTCAGAGCTCCCGCCGTGTCTCTCACCTCCTCCTCACCTCTGCACCCTCCTCCTCGGAGCCCCCCTCCCCAATGCTGGAACTGCCACCACACCCTGTTTACCTGTGGCCTGGGCCACCGCCTTGAGGAGGACGCCATCACCAACACCAAGCTCCAGGCCCTGCTGGGGCGGCCCGAGGCGGTTGAGGCTGAGGTAGAGGATGGGTAGGAGGTCTGGAGGGGACAGGGCCACCACAGAACGCAGCAAGTTGCTCAGCGTCTCTACCATCCGGAGCCTGGGTCGGGGGAGGGGAGCAGAGGTGTGACCTCCTGGCATTCTGGTGTTAAAGCAGGGAGCAGGTAGAAAGGACCCCGGGAAAGAAGAGGAGGAGCTCCAGTCCAGGTCCAGGTGGTACCACAGGTGCTGGGGACAAGGTGAGCCCATTCCATGCTCACGACCAAGATGGGGACAGCCATCCAGAGGAGCAGCAGCTGCTGTCGGGGGGGGGGGGGGGGCTTTTGAGATGCCAGACAGGGTGGGGGGAGGGGGGTGCTTACTGAACACTCATGGCCCCGCCACAAGGGAGATACTGATATTACCCCCACTTTACAGAAGAAGCAGCTGAGGCCCAGGGAGATCATGTAACTCGGCCAAGGTCACAGAGCCAGTGAGAACCAGGCTGAGACGTGAGCTGAGGCCGTCTACCCGAGGACCCGCGCTTCCCACCCCTGCGCTGGCTGCCGGCTCAAAGAGTAAAACCTTGTTTCTGCATGGCTGCGTTTGTGGCTGAGAAGGCCTCACTGGAAAGGGAAGCCAAGTCTCCCTTACAGAAGCAGCCCAGTGAACACACGGGGGAGGCACGAGAAAGAGAAATGCAAAGCAGTGCGGGGCAGACACCACACACGTGACTTACGGGCAGACCAACGGCATGACCCAGACGGAGGGCCGCCAGAGCCTCAGGACAGGACCTCACTTGGAAAGAGGGGCTTAGCAGGTGTAACTTGAGGTCGGGGTTAAGAGGAGATCATCACAGATGGGTGGGCCCTCAATCCAACAAAAGTGCCCGTATAAAACCCACAAGAAGACACACAGAGAAAAAGAGCCTGTGGAATCAGAGGCAGGGACTGGAGTGACGTTGGCCACAGGCACGGATGCCCGCAGCCACCATCAGCTGGGGGAGGCACGAGTCAGGCTTCCCCCGAGAGCCTCCAGCAAGAACCAGCCCTGCCCACCCCTTGATCTTGGCCTTCTGGCCTCCTGAACCTTGAGAGGACACGTATCTGTTGTTTCCGGTCCCCAAGCAATGGCGATCTGTTTCGCCAGCCCTGGGACACTCCTATGGATGCTAAAACCAGCGGTGCAAGTCTGAGGAGAAATGGGGTCGTTGCACAGGCACAAAGGAAAGCCCCCAGGACGCCTGCTCACTGCAAAGGGGAAGGCGGCAAGTGTGGAGCAGAGGCGCTGGCAGATGGCCCTGGAGCCGCGTAACCAGGAATCAGACTGGTGGCTGCAGAGGAGGACCTGCCGTGGGTAGGGGTCAGGGTCTGGGCAGGTCCTGGCTGGGCAAGGACAATGCAAAAGGGGAAACTGGCAAAACCCAAGTGAAGTCTGGATGTCACCTCACAGTACGTGCTGACGCTAACGTCCTGGTCTCGACCACGGCCTGATGCTGGCGGAAGGGGCTGGCGTCAGGGGCCGCTGGTGCAGGGTACAGGGGAACTGATGATGCTGTGTCTGCAGGTTTTCTCTAAGTTTCAAACTATTTCAAGAAGATTTAAAAAAAAATTATAAAACCCTCCAACTGGGGCACATCTGGGGTTTGGACAGTCGCCCGCGGTTCTGAACGCAAGGACACTGGACAGTGTCTCTGGCCACCGAACAGCCAGCTGTGCTACTCTTTGCTCCACGGATCTCGGTGAAACCTCAACACGGACGAGTTGCACGTGTCTCGTGAAGAGACCGAAGCTCAGAGAGGTCAGGCCACCGGCCCACGGTCACATGGCCAGGAGGCAGAGGAACGGGGCCCACTCCCAGATCCATGTGCCCACCCTGGGCAGGGCTTGGGCTAACCAGGCCCTCCCACTGCTGCAGCCCACAGGTCTGGCGCTTGAGGCCCTTCCCGCACCCTCCGTGCCCTGCAATTCCACTGTGGGGCTTCTGTCCCGGAGGACATTCCTCCCGTGTTCAGAGAGACACACGTGCACGAGAACAAAGTGCTGGGAACAGCCTAAATGCTCCGCTCACGTCTGAGAAGTGAAAGAGGAAGGAATCCCACAGAGCCAGATTAAAAGGGCTGAGACCTACTTAGACCAACATGGAAGGATCTTTTGGAAACAAGGCTGATGCGCAGGTAGGAACCAGAATGGTGGGGGAGGGACCTGATGACACTGACTAGACACCTGGGACTGAGAACCAGGGGGCCAGGGACTAGGGGCCTGGAGAAGGGGGAGGGCCGCAGCCGGGCAGCCCAGTGTGCCAGCGGCCCGACTAACACTCGCCGGGACTGGGGTTCCCACTAGAATCCAGACCCGGACCTCCTCACACTGATGGCAAGAGGGTCAGCGAGGCTACAGTTACTTCTCCCTGCCCAGGGGAGATTAAGTTCCTGCCATCAGAGGAGGCGGCTTCCCCACTCCAGAACCTGAGCTCACGTTAACGCCTCCTTCTGACCCACAGAAAGAGACAGAAGTGTGGCCCTCTGGGCCGGTGGCCCACAAGGCCCTGCAGCCACTCCAGGGGAGAGGGTGGGAGGGTGAAGCGGAAAGCGCAGAGGCGAAGGGACCGAGCAGCGAGAGCCACTGCCCCACCTGCCCCACCGCCCCACCTGCCCCTGCCTGCCCAGGTGGGCCTGATGAGTTACCGAGCAGAAACTTCCTCAATCTTCTCAAAGGTCCGGGCCACAGCCAGGTAAGGAACCCTGGGGAAGGAAGAGAGACACAGGGTAGCGTGTATAACCCGTGCCATCCATCTGTCTGTCCACCTGCCTCCCTCCACCGTTGGGGCGGTGGTCTTTGTCCCCAGAATGGGAACTTGAGAGGTCTGATGGCTTCCTCCAATGGAGGCCTCTGGGGAGATGCACCAGGTGACAGGGAGAGGCGGAGGGACCGCTGGGGGCGGGGGGAGCCTCACTTCTGGCCTGGCTTCCAGCACGCATCGTCGATGGGATGGTAGTTGTTCTTGGCAGGATTGTAGCTGGGGGGGTCCGGGGGTCTGTGGAGGCAACAGGGAGATTAGACACCTGGGTCAAAGAGAAGCCATTCCTCCAGCTAGTGTTTTCTGAGCACCTACTATGTGCCAGACACTGCTCAAGGCATGAGGGCACAGAAGGGAATGAAAACAAAGTCCGCGAATCTAGAGCTCACATTCTAGCTAGGGAGTCGGGGGAAAAAACCCCAAAACATAGAAACAAATAATTTTAATATCAAAAAAATTTCCAAAACCACAATAAAACCACGCTAGGGGAAGGCAAGATGGCAGGTGCTGCTTCTGAGGAAAAGGCTGGAGGAGACATTTGGGCAGAATGACATGAGAAGTGAGCAGAGTGGGTATCAGGTTGAAGAGCACTCCCAGCAGGAGAAACAGCAAGTGCAAAGGCTCTGAGGCAGAGACGCACATGATGTGTTTGAGAAACGGGAAAGGGGTTGGTGTGGATGAAATGGAGCAACACAATCTGCCTGGTTTCTGGGGGCCATTCTAAGAGGCCAGAAACCTCTTCGGGCCTCCCACCCAAGCCCTGCCTCACTCTCTCCTGATGGAATGGCAAGAAGAGCAGAAGGGTGCAGTCCCGAGATGTCTCCAAGTGCCAGGCACTATGCTCAGGGCACCTGCCTGTTAGCTCCCAGCTACACCAGGGACTCTTCTAACCCTGTTTCCCAGGCAAGTGCTTGAGGAGCTCACACACAGCTAGTAAGCAGCACGGCCCTGGAGACAGCATGCTGAACCTCTCGTTACCACCATCGCCCCTGGAAATGCCACATGCTGGCCCTGCCGGGGGCCCTGTGCTGCAGCCCCTGCAGTCTGACGCCTCTGGGCTCACATCCTTGTGCCGTCACTAAGCAGCCGTGTCCCAAGGGAGCAACCTCCTATCTCCGAGCCACACTGTCGCCCTCTGTCCAGCGCGGCTCCTGGGAGTCCCTACCACCATGTGCCATCAGGAGGGTGACAGAAGACACGATGGCGGGCGTTTCTCCTCCTTGGAGCATTCTGTGGGGAGCCTTTTTAAAACAACATGGGCTCCCCAGCCTCAGGCCTGTAGCTATGCAGGGAGGCCCAGGAGGATTGGAGAAGCCTCTGGAGGTTTTCAGGCTCTTGCGGCTGATCCCGACGCACAGACTGTGGGTGGCCATGCTGGACCGGAAGTGTGCACGGCTGTGCACGGGGAGCTGGACACATTCAGCCTTTCCTAAGTGGTAGCCGTCCTGGTGAGCCTGCTGTTATTATGAGATACCAGAGTACTGTGGTTAAGGAATTCCACAGCGAGGGGGCACCTGGATGGCTCAATGGGTTGGGCATCTGCCTTCAACTCAGGTCATGATCTCAGCATCCTAGGATCGAGTCCTGCGTCGAGCTCCCTGCTCAGTGGGGAGTCTGCTTCCTCCCCCTTTCTCCCCACTGCTTGTGCGTGCTCTCTCTTACCCAAATAAAATAATTAATTAATTAATTAATTCCACAACCAAGAATCTCAAGGGGGGGGTACACTCCTCCTTTGGGACATATGTGAGGCACTAATAGTAAATTCATAACAACAGTAGCAGCTTCAACTTGCTGAACTTGACCATGGCCAGACCCTAGTCAAATGTTTCGAACCCTCAGGAGCAAACTGGCCCAGATAGGCTATGTCCCTTCCCCGAGGTCACACGGCCGGTGAGGCGGAGCTGGGCTTTCTAGCCACCCAGAGTACCGTCCTGCTCCAACACCTCCCTCTTCCCATCTGTGAAGTGGGGAGACCGGCAGACTCTACACACAGTGGTGCCTGGGGGATTCCAAGCGTCAGGATACAGAAGGCACGCCGCCCGGTGCCTGGCCCACAGTTAAGAGCGGATCAAATGTGTGCTTTCTGTCACCAGTATGTCCCCATTTCTGAGGTGAGGAGCCTAGAGGTCCTGAAGGTGTGTTGGTCTCCTTTAGGCAGTCATCAGAGATGGACAAGTGATTGGGCTGGGAATGGGATAAGAGAAATCACCAAATCCCATGAAATAAAAAGCAAGACAGAAAGCTTTGTGCATAGCAGGATGCTGATTTTGTCAGAGAAACTTAGTCGTAGACATGTAAGCACAGGCACATACCCTGGAGGCAAGATGAGGCAGAAGCCAGGGAAAGCCCAGACCCAGGATTCAGGGGGACCCGAGTCCCAGGCCCAGCCCTGCTCCACCGCCTCCCTGTGTGACCGGGGGAAGCCAACCTAACCCCTCGGGGTCAATTGTTCCAATGCCCATAAAATGACTAAAATACCCTCTCCTCTACCTCCACAGGAGCAGGGCAGAATTGGAAGTAACACAGCCTAAAAGAAACCATCCCGTATGCAACGCACAATCAGTGTGCGAGAAAAGGAGCCGACCATTCGTAGAGTGACGTCACATGCTGACACAGCGCCTTTCAATCTCCCCAGTAAAGTCTCAACTGGGACACAAAAATGACATTAAGAATGCCCAAAACACTGTCATTGTTATAATCTACCGTAATTACCGACGGTTCGAGCTGCAAGAATTTCAGATGCTCATTGGTCTCTTTGGTAAATGAATCAAATCCGCATTACCTGGACCCACCACAGGCCTCCCCTTAGCGCCCCGTCCTCCCCACTCGACAGCCGACATGGACTCACCCCTTGGCCTCCTCCTGTCTTGGAGTGCCAGGTCCCTCTTCTTTCCCTTCTTTCTTGGTTGCCGGTTTCCGGGGGGCTGGGAATGAAGTCAGGCAACTGTGGGTCCCCCTCCTGAGAGCCCCCACCAGCCAGTGAAGCCAGGAGTCGGGGGTCAGACCTTCCACGGGGCAGGGTGCGCTCTGGGGAAAGGCCCGCCTGCCTCCTCCCTGCGCGGCCGGGAGCCGAGGGGCAGCAGACACTCACCGAAGAAGCTGCTGACCGTCTTGGGAGCTCTGGGGGGTGGCTTGGCTGGGTCCTCCTCCTGAGCCTCCTGCTTCCTGGCCACCTCAGGCTCCGAGGTGCTGTCCGGCGGGGAATCTGCCGCTAAAGCGAGAGACGTCAGTTGGGGATGCCAACTTTCATCCCGGGACTTCGCTGGTCGCCCACAGCGTTCTGACTCCACAGACAGAAAACACCCGTGGTTCCACCCTTTTCCTTTCTGTGTGTAAGCGCTGAGCCCCTGGAGTCTGATGCCTTTCTGTCAGTAGTAACAGAGTTCTCCCTAGCGTCCGGCCTGAGACCGGAGACTTTACGGACAATGGTTTAAAAAGAAATCCCAGCATGATCTCAGTGGGAAGAAAATATTCCCACTTCTGCTGCAGTTGGCAGGAAATCAAGTACGGTCCGCATCCACAACCCCATTTGGCTGTGTCGCACATAGGAGGTTCCCAGGCACCCGGCTGGAGCTGGAACCTCAAAAACCCGCAGCTCCGCTGGGCTAACTTCATCAACTACCCCTCGGTTAGTAACGTTTAGTACCTGTGATTTCTCAAAGATACAAGTATTTTGTTGAGGGATGACTGGCTCTTCTTTCCCATGTGCATGGGGGGGGGAGGCGTGGATTTTAGCCGTAAAAACAACGAATAAACAACGAATGCAGTAAAACCTCTGATTCCCTTAGAATTTGCATTTTAACAACACTTTTGAGTCTTACTTAAAATTAACTGGCCTCAGGAAGGCACCTGCGTGGCTTAGTCGGTTATGCATCTGCCTTTGGCTCAGGTCATGATCCCAGTGTCCTGGTCCTGGGATCGAGTCCCGCATAGGGCTCCCTGCTCAATGGAGAATCTGCTTCTCCCTCTGGCCCTCACCCAGATTGTGCTCTCTCTCTCTCTCTCAAATAAATAAAAATCTTTTTAAAAAGAAAATAAACTGGCCTTGTAAGATATCCGACCCAAAACCAGAGAGCCGGGGCCACTGGGGGACTGGAAACTCACAGGTCTCTGGGTGCTCAGGGGACGTCACGGGCTGCTCCCCTCCCTCTGCTTCTTTCTTTTGGGTCACTTCAGGCTCTGTGAGGCTTTCTGGTGGGGTCTCAGCTTTGGATAACAGAAAAGTCACATGGCAAAAAAAGAATTATTCTGATCCCCAGGGACATTTCAACTCCCGAGACGTCCCGCCCCCAATTTGCTCCTGTGCCCATCAAGCATGTCTGTAAAGCGACGGGAGGGGTGAGCCCGCTCCTGCCCAGCCCCAGGCACGGCCGGGCGTCCACGGAATCCCCACCCTGTGCATGAGCGCCTGGGCAGCCAGAGACAGACACAACCAGCCAGTGTCTTCTTACCAACGTCTAAAATTATTCACCGCAAGATACGACTGGGAAGAGTTCTAAATGTACATGATAACTTGATGTAGGTAAAAATGAAGTATGTTTTAAACTGGAAAAAAACCCCAGACTTCCAGGACAACAATACACACTGTGTAAGCGAACTTGTGAAAAACCAAGCAGCTTCCTTGCCCTCCCATGGCCCCAGACATTGACGCTGGCTAAAAATGCACAATTCACAGCAACGGTGGATACGGACTAAAAGACGGGGAGCCTAGCGAGGGGCTTTTAGTAAACAAACACTGGCGTAAGTCAAGGCAGCACACGGGCCCCACGGGACCAGTGGTTGTTTCCTGTTCCAGGGGACACTGGGGACACCTGCTGGTGACGGCGGGAACTACTAGCTCGAGGTCTTCCAGATTTCAGCGTCCTTAGCCCCCATGGCCTTGCAGCTCCTGCCCTCACCTGTCCACAAGGCTGGGCTTCCTTCCCGTGGCTGCACAAAAACCAGTGTGAACGGGGAACGGGGGATTCCAAAGTTTGGGCAATTGTGCGGAGAGCAGGACACATCCTCAGTTAGAAACTCACTGTGATTAAGGATGAAACAAAGAAGAGTACTTTCCTTTCACTGGACAAGTGCCTTTTTATCAAATGCCCAAGTTTCTAGAACATCAACAGTTGTCCGGACATAGCTACTTAATAAATGGCACCGTTGAGGTGCTGGCCCGAAGGGGCCATCATCAATTTACTTAGACACTAAGGGTGCTGTTGCAAGACTGGGGATCTCTGCCTCCTGGTCACGTTTCTAAGAACAAAGAAGTCGTGGAGAGGAAAACATTCTCCATCAACACAAACAGAAAAACAGGGTAAAAATGGGAAACTGCCTATGAATGAATCCTAAATTAAAGTGGCCCAAATGATTGCATTTCAAAACGCTCTCATAACCCAAATGCCTGTGTTGGCGTGTGGGCTTCTGACGGACACATCCGGATTCAGGGACACAGACATCAGACCGGGGATCCTCACAGCCTGGCCTCTGGGAGAGGCCCCCACCCTTCCAGATTCCCCACCAAGCACCTTCCAACTCTCTCGCTCTCCCTCCTCCTGGTGCCTCACCTTCTTCCTCCTTCTTCCTCTTGGCCTCTCTGTCCTCGTCCTTGGCCTGCTCCTCCAGGACATCCTGGATTGTCCGCTTAGGAAGCTGCTTCCGAGCTGGGAAGACAAAGGGCTCAGCATGATTGACCTTGTGGGCCCATCTACTCCCCAACCCCGTCCCAATGAGCTCAGGCCACTATGATGGGGCTCCCTGAGAAGGCTGCAGGACCCTCTCCCCTTCTGCCCCAGGCACACTTCATCCTTCAAGCTCTGCTGCTTCCTGGCTGTGTGACCCTGAGCAGGTTACTTAATCTCTGTGCCTCCATCTCCCGAGTGCACAGAACGGAAACAATCCCCAAGTGTAAGTGATGCTAGGACATGTTCGGCCCAACACCAAGCCGACTCAAGCAGCTGCCCTTAGGGCCTCATCAGCACCCCTGGGATCTGCCATCAGCGTGTGTCTCTGATGGCTCTTCCAGAGCCTCAGAAGTCCACATGCAGTAGGGAAGCAACAGGCCCTGACAGGGGCCCTTGCTCGTGACGGATGGGACCTGGCACATAAACGCGGTAGCTGCCCTGAACATCCGTCTTCTGCTGTCCGTGTCCCCTTCCCCGAATCACTCACCATCGTGCTCTCTGCACCCCCCAAAGACACGCCGTGTGTCTGAAGGCTTGTTTTGGAGCTCCAGAGGGTACTTCTAGAGGCCTCTAAGCAAGGTGCTCACGCATGGTGAGGAACTCACTGAGGCTATGGCTTTTTTATTGTCACTGGTCCCCTTGTCCCTGGCCTCCTGGACCTGGTAGCTCCCTTGCACGGTCACAGAGGGGTCTACTATCAGCTGCTGCTGGCACTGTCCCCCCTTACGCAGAAAGCTGGCCACATCCCCCCCCCCCCATTCCAGAAGCAAGTCTTTTGCTGCTGTGCGACCTCACCTCTCTCCAGCTGACTTTCTAACTTCCCACACCTGACAATCCTGCATTCCCAGCATGGCTGAAGTCCTGCTGTTCCCAAACACAACTCTGGGCCCTGGCACTTGCTGTTTGGGGGCCCTCCACACCAGAGTGCAGAAGTCCTTTCCTCTTAAAAGAATTCCCTGACACCCCCTGCCCCCAGGAGCAACCTCAGGGTCAGCCCTGAGCTTCTGGCACGCCCTGAGCCACTCAGCTATTTCATGATGAGCCCCTCCCCCTATTCTGCAGCCCTCCTGTGGCACCCCAGTAGCCCCAGGACGAAACCTAGGCTCCTGGCCTAGTGCGCGAGGCCCTCTGGGGGCCAGCCCCACCACACACTGTCCTCAAACTCACCCTGCTCCCCAAACTGTACTCGATCCCCCAGAAAGAGGCCAGCGTGTGCCACCCTGAGTGCCACGTGGCTCAGCTCTGCAGGCTGCCCATGGCTGCCCGGCTCCCCCACCAGCCCTGCCTCAGCCCGGTCAACACTACCCCACCTTCCATGGCTCGGCTCAGGTGTTATCCACTCTGTGCTCCTACAGTGCCAAGCCCCATTACCCCTTGAGACTCCTTTTCTTCTTTTTTGTAATCCCAAAAAACTTATTTTAAGTTTTTTATGCAAGTGTAATTCACGTACTATCTCTTAGTTTCAGCTGTGTTATGTATATATATTTTTTAAAATTTTAAGTAATCTCTCTACCCAACGTGGGGCTCGAACTCACAACCCCGAGATCAAAAGCTGTGAGCTCTTCTGACAGCGCCTTCCGGGCGCCCCCAGGTGTGTTGTTTCTCATACTAGCACCACCCCATGGAAATAGACGGTGAGCCACAGACCTGATCTTAAACTTGCCAGGAGCTATACTGAGTAAAGAAAAAAATCCAGATACGCTTTGTTTTAATCACACAGTTTATATAACCCAATGTATCCAAAAACACTATTAACTCCAACGTGTTGCGTTTTCAATGTTAAAATAACGAACGCTCTCTTTTCCGTGCTGTCTTCGAAGCCCAAGGTGCCGTCAGCACATCTCAACTGGGCGCTAAGTTTTTCTCAAAGACAGCGGATCTGTGTTTGGATTTCACAGAATTTAAAGCCGAAGAAGATTTATGCACCCACGTCCTTCTAAACGTGCCTGAGAGTCCTCGCTGTCTCAATCCGGCATCCGCTTGCACACTTAACGAAAATGCTGCAGCACTGAACATTGGGTCCCTCGGCCGCACCTCCCACACCTGTCACCAAGCATCACGTGAGGGTCTCTCACCGGTGCCTCCCCACCCCGTTCAAAACACTCCCGATCCCTCGGGGGGGATCCCCCGGGGGACAGAGGTGCCATTCCTCAGGCTGGCTTTCCATGGACCTTCTCCAGTGTCCCCACTGGGGGTCCCCAACCTGCTGTGCTAAGCACCAGCACACCAAGCCATCAGTGCCCTGAAGGGCCTTCTCAATGTCTACTTCCTTCTGCCGTTAACCCTTCCTTGTCCTTCAGCGCTCAGCTGGGCGAATCTCTCTTCTGCAAGTCTCCCTCTTCACTGTGCTCCCAGAGCGAGCCGTGCTGCCTCCCTCACGGCCGTACCCGTGGTCACAATAACCAACACATCCTGAGCACTCGCTATGGGCCGGGCCCAGGTCCAAGTAGTTTCCGCATATTTCCTCTTAATCTCTGCATGAGAAATGCTGTCATTGATATCATCCTTGTTTTACAGATAAAGTAATGAAGCTTTGCTTTGATTTCTAAGAAGGTAAGTCATTTACCCAGGGTCACACAGCCAGTGGATGACGAAGCCACGCTCTCAACCACAGCACTAAGATTGGAGCTGTCACGAGGCTGGCTGCCTGGTGCAGAAATCCTTGCAGGGACAAAGACAGGCAAGGGAAGGGGGCAGGGGCCTGTGTGTCCTCACCCGTCCGCCGCTTCGGGATCCCTGCTGGGGAGATGTCCACAGGAGAGGTGCTGGAGAGGGGAGGGCTGCTCTCGGGCAATGTGACAGGGCTGGGAGGGGAGACTTGTGGAGAGCCCGGGGCAGGCTTCTGGAAAGCAAGAAAAAGCAATTCTTGAGTGAGGAGAGGAAAGAGTAGCTACCTCCTTGTCCTTTTCCAGTTGGGGGTAGAGAGTTCCCTGTCCTCGTTCAGGGCTCCTCTTCTCTTAACCCGGGCCTTAGCCTCCTTACCCTCCTGTGAAATTTCATGGCGCCAGATGTCCCCATCAAGGACAACAATAACAACTCTCTTTTTTCCTAAAGTAACAGAACTTTTGATTTTTAGCTAAACATATAATGGCCCAACTAAAAACCACATTTCACTGCCTCCCCTGCAGCTAGGTGCAGGCCAGAGTCTAAGAGCCACACTTCCCAGCCTCCCTTGCAGCTAGGTATGGCTGGAAGCCCGAGAACCACACTTCCCAGCCTCCCTTGCAGCTAGGCGTGGCCAGGAGCCTTCTACACAGTGCAATACAAGGGATAAGGGTGTACACTTCCCATGGAATGCCTCGCTCTTCTCACTAGCCAAAAATGGACATTTGCTTGGACAAGGGAATCTAGGATAAAAATAATGGTACAGAAGCAGCCTGCGTCTCTGACGCTGAGAGACTGCCATGCTAATCCTGGACTTTTTGTGCTCATCAGAAGGAGAAATAAATTCCTACCTTGTTTAAGCCCGTTATTTGTATGTTAGTTTCAATCCCTAACTCATCTTACAGGGCCCTCTGCCCGTTATTAAGTGACAGTCTCACAGCTTCATGCCTACCCCGTCCACTCCCCCTCATGAGGCTGGGACTCTGCAAACCCCTTTCCTGTTCTGGCAGAAAGCTCCAGGGCAGGCAGCACCACAACAAGGCATGAGAGGGGCCTGCGACAGGCAGATCTGATTTACAGCATTTCCAATTTACAGCATTTCCAACACTCACGGGGCCCAAGACGTGATGCCCCATGGATGCTGTCACTTGCCACCCAGCGCCTGTCACAAAGATCTAACCAGGCCCTCAGGCACCACCTGTAAGCTCAGAGAGCCCAGCAGGCGCCAACTGGCATCTGAAGGTCTCACTGCCAGGTCCACAGCTCCCAGGGTGGCAGCTGCCCCCCACAGCTGCCACCTCCATGATGCCTTCCAGTTCTCTTTCGCTCCTGCAGTGACCCGCTTGAGAACTGCATACCTAGTTGGTAATTCTTTGTCTTAAACTCTCTCTGCTCAAATCACTCATGTGGTTTCTCTCTATTTGCACCCTGATGGGTGGAGGCCCCAAAAGGATGTTGGGAAGGCTCAGGACCCAAAGCCACCTCTGTCCCTCTCCTGCTCAAAACTATTCCACACATCCCTAGAGGCCACGGGGAAAAGTCCAACCTCCTAAAGATGGCCCCTTCTTGTCTCTGGAACCCGTGAATATATTTGGTTACATGGCAAAGGGCAATTAAGGCTGCAGAGAGAATTAAGGTCACCAATCGGTTGCCCACTGGGTGACTTTGGAGCAAAAGAAGGAAGCAAGTCAAGGTCTCTGGAAAAGGTGAAAAGCCCTCTGACAATAGGAGAGACGGGATGGGTCTCTGAGCCCTAATTCTGGCTCATGCATTGTTCTCAGATCCATAGGTGGACTCTTCCTGCTCAGAGTCACCCCGAACGGTAGGTGCTTCCGGGGGGCATATGGTACCGGTGGGGCGGCTGAAGACCGAGGGCCAGAGCCTGCCCCAGGCCACGGAGCACAGGTGGAGCAGAACTGCGCAGACCAGGCCGTCCCTCTGCTCCAGGGCACGGTCGCTCAACTCGTCCACCACCTGGGGCATGAGCAACTGAGCAGCTGGCCTACACTCCGCGTCAGAGGCTGCTGGGAACGATGGCTTCTTCCAGTCACGGTGGGCAGGCTTGTGGGGACCTACCTGGCCTTTGGAGGGCGTGAGGGCCTCGTCCTCCTCCTCCCCTTCACTGCCCAGGACCCGGGCCACCTTCCGCCCCGGCCTCTTCACTGGAGAATCGCTCTCAGGCACCTCTCCATTCCGCTCCTTCAGTGCCATCCTGGAAGGTGGGAAAATGGGGGTGCTCTGGCAGGCATAGAGGGGGTCCTTCCCGAATGTTCCAGCCCTTCCATTAGGTCCCATTCCTTTCCTTCTCATTCAAGCATCCCATGAGCTTTTTCTAGGTGCTCCTTAACATACATTCTTAATCGTCCATCCACAGCTTGAGACTATCCTTCCCAGCCTCCCCTGGAGGTGGGAACAGCCTTGTGATGGGTCCTGACCGAGACAATGGAAGGGATAGGACTGATGCATGCACCTTGCTCCTGAATGCCTGCCCACAGTTGTCTTACTCCCGGAACTTGGACTTGCCAACTCGCTTTGACAAGGCGGAGGCCCTGGATGCAGCTGTGCCTGAAGCCGGATCTATGCCTTTCGATGTCCCAATTACTGAAGTCAAAAAATTCCCTTGAGGACTCCCAGACATTCTGAGCTGGGTTTGACACGCTTAGAGCCAAGGGAGTCCTGACTTACAAAGGAACAAATTCACCATGTCCTCGTCCCATTACGTACTTTGGAGGCGGCTCCGTCTCTCTGACGCTGTTGGAGGTCTCCTTCTCTGGCTTTTTCACTTTGCCCTCATTCTTGGGGTAGAAAAATGACCTGGAGGAGCACAGAAGGAGGGGAAAATGGGAACGATAACTGCATGAAGAATCAGGTAAGTGCTTCCGATATGCCAAAGCCTCTCTGCACTGGGGAGTCAGTGGAGACAAAGAGAGCAAGTCCCCACCCTCAAGGGGTTGACTCCGTAGAAGAGGCAGCTGTTAAATAACTAAACAGAAAAGGTCAGGAGGTGTGAAGTGCGCTGGAAAAAATCATTAAGGCAAGGTATTGTCCCTCCGCTTGAGACTGGCCAGCCCGAGTGCTGGCTTCCAGAGAACTGAGCACTGACGAGGGACCACAGAAGGGTAAGGTGGAGAGGCCTCACCCACACTCTCCTGACCCGGGGATGTTCTGCATCCCTACTATGAGGGGATGAGAGGCTACCTTGCTTCGCTGCCTTGAGCCCCCTCTAGTTATGAGAACAACATCAGACACATTGGGGGACCGTCTGCAGGTATCCTGACAAACAGAGTCCGAGAAACTGTCACCCGGAACCACCAGAGGGAACCGAGGGGGCACGATAACTAAACGTAACACAGTACTCCGAGCTGGGTCCTGGGAACAGAGAACAGCATTAGAAGGTACACTGGGGAGGTCGGAATAAAGTGTGGAGTGTGGTTAACAGGAACGCAACAATGCTGGTCCCTCACTGTGACCAATAGGCCACGAGATGTCAACGGTGGAAGCCGGGTGCCAGTTTCCAAGAATGGGCCCTATTATTGCTACAACTTTTCTGTATGTTTAAAACCGGTCCAAAATTAACACATAACTAGTGGTCAGTCAGTCAATCAACTGATCAAGCCCAGCCCAGCCCAGCCAGGGGCAAAAAAGCCATGGAAGGGCACCATGAGCCCAGGACAGACTATGCCCAGACTCGTCATCACATGAGAAAAACGCAGCCTGTGATCTGTGACCTCCCAGGTCTCAGCTGGGGCAAAGAGGGGGTGTCGGTGTCCGGTCTAGAATCCATCCCCTCCTTCTAGGAGCAGCCCCTCCACCATCCTATCTGAACACCCTCTCGAATTCCAAACCCCGAGGTCATTAATTCTGGAAGGTTTCAACTACACAAGCCATGTAACTCCCTGTCTGGTTTTCCTGAAGCCGGCTTGTAAGACAGGCTTTCCCACTCTGGACACCACTGATGTTTCAGGCCAGATCATTCTTCATTGTGGGGGGTGTCAGCAGCAACTACGCCCAGCCCATCACAAGGCCCCTTCTCCCCCTAGTTGTGACTACTAAGAACATCTCCAGGCCCAGCTGGCTGTCCCCTGGGCAGAGGGGGTCAAACACTGACTGTGAACCACTAGGTCAGTGTTTCTGAACCTTCAGCTAAAAAACTCTGGTTGCATCACCCATCCTCCCGATTCCAGGCCCATGTTCTGCACTGCTCGGCTTCCGGAAATTCTGATTTGCAGACTAACTTGTGTTCTTCCAAGAAAAGGCACAGAAACAGAGAAACAGAGATCTCAGCGCTTGTGAGACGGTGGGGCAGGGGCGTGGGTGGGTTCTCACCTGATACTTCGCTGCATGATGGGCCAGAATTCTCCCTTCCCCTCTCCTCCTCCTCTTCTCCAGCCGCTGCTCCTGAAACAGAAATCCAGATCCTTGGTGAGACTACTGGTTGAGCACAGATCAAAACACGTAACCCTCCTTCTTTCAGAGAGAAAAAGAAAGAAAAAAAAAATCCATAAAATCAGAAACACGAGTTTCCTCACTGACAAGAAACTCCCATTTTGGGGGCACCTGGGTGGCTCAGTGGGTTAAGCCTCTGCCTTCGGCTCAGGTCATGATCCCAGGGTCCTGGGATCGAGCCTCGCATCGGGCTCTCTGCTTAACGGGGAGCCTGCTTCCCCTCTCTGCCTGCCTCTCTGCCTACCTATGATCTCTATCAAATAAATAAAATCTTAAAAAAAAAAAAAAAAGGAAAAAACCTCCCATTTTCATGACCAAACTGATTTGCTGCCGAGATTTATGAGTGAAGAGAAAGTCCCAAGTCAGAGCAAGATAAGAAGCCTCCCTGATCATATGAAGCCTGCTTCTCATCTAATAGGAAGGCACAATGAAGGCCTACAGGTATTTTTTTTTTTCCAGTTTTGTTTGGGGTTTTTTGGGGGAGAAGTTAAGTTTTAAGATCAGCAAAAAACTGGGGCACCTGGGTGGCTCAGTTGGTTAAGCGTCTGCCTTTGGCTCAGGTCAAGATCCCAGGGTCCCGGGATGGAGCCCCGCTCAGTGGGGAACCTGCTTCTCCTTCTCTCTCTGCCACTGCTCCCCCGCTGTGTGCGCACGCACACACACTCTCTCTCTGTAAAAATAAATAAATCTTGTAAAAAAAAAAAAAAAGATCAATAAAAAACTGTTTTTAGGTGATTACATAATATCCTCAAATAACTCTGAAACATGGCAGTCCATTAAATTATACCCACTGGTGTATACAGACCAGCTGCTGAGCAGTTTCTAAGGGATGTTCTTACCAGAAACGAGGAGCAAAAACATCACGCAGATCTCAGAGAGTTACGTACTGTACGATTCCATTTATGGAACGTTTTCCAAATGACAAAATTTAGGATGAAGAAGAGATCGGGGGTGATCAGAGCTTAGGGACAAAAGATGGGGGGGGTCAGCTATAATGGGGCAGCACAGCTAGAGCCTTTGTGGGGACAGAACTGTTCCGTATCCCGACTGCGGTGATGGTTACACAGATCTATACATGGGTTCAACCGTGCATGCGTGTGTGCACACACACACACAGCTTAACCAGCTCTGTGGTCTAGCTTAGGGCCCAGCTTCCTGGTTTTGATACTGGACTACGGTTATGTAAGATGTTACCACTGGGGAAAATAGGTGTGTACTATTTTTATAACTTCTGGTAAGTCTATGTAATCCTTTCAAAATAAAAAGTTTAAAAAAAAAAAAGGTAGAATGAAGACATTCTCTATGTATGTCCTGCTACAGAAAGACGTTCTAGGTATTTTAAGTCACATTTTAAACAGTAATAATAAATAAAAAAAGGAGGCAGAACAGCGGACATAATAAGCTACTGATTTCATAAGACAGGAGAAAATAGAGACCAATCTATTCTTTGGTCCTGCTTTTGTTTGCAAAACAAAAACTCTGGAAGGATAATCAGGAAGCCAACAGAAGTGGTCACGGGGGGCACATTAGGTGGCTGGGAGTAGGGGTGTGAACGAGACCAGTCACCGCATAGCTCTATCCCGATTTTATTTTAAACCCTGCATATTTCCTATCCATTCAATTAAAACAAACAGTAAATCCAGACCCACAGAACTGTTCAAATTTTATGATCCAACCTCCTACCCCCTTCCTCCAGGCTCCCTCTGGGGAGTGCCCTCCCTGACCCCCAGGAGCCAATCCCCTCCTGTCTAGATCTGAGCACTGGATTGATGTCTAGAAGCCTCCCCTGGGCACCTGCTAGAATAAACTCCATTTACTGACCTCCTGGGGCAGTTAACTAGTACTTCTCACACATATTGTGCCAACGCTGTGACCTCCTGATGACGTCACAGTTCATCTTTTCAATCAGACTGGGAGCTCCAGAGCTAGGGGGCCAGGCTTATTTCCTCCCATCTCCTCCAAAAGTTATTTCCCAGACTTCAGACATCCTCCATAACTGCCTTTGAAATTTCAACAGAATCTATGTAAAACCTGGATATTTTTTTTTCACTTAATATTTTTTCTGTAAAAAGAAAAAACCAACTTTATTAACTGGGGTGCTTCCTAGGAACCAGGTTTTATATGAATTAATTCCCACAAAATCTACAATTCGTTATTATCCTGATTTTATGAAGGAGGCAAAGGAAGCAGAGATCAAGTGATTTGCTCAAGGCCACATAGCCTAATGGGTTGTGAAGCCAGGATCTGAAGACAGGTGTCCAGCTCCCAAGTCCATGTCCTTAACCACTACCAATTCTTTTTTTTTTTTTTTTAAGATTTTTATTTATTTATTTGACACAGAGAGAGAGATCACAAGTAGGCAGAGAGGCAGACAGAGAGAGAGGGGGAAGCAGGCTCCCCGCTGAGCAGAGAGCCTAATGTGGGGATCGATCCCAGGACCCTGAGATCGTGACCTGAGCAGAAGCAGAGGCTTAACTCACTTAACCCACTTAACCAACTAAGCCACCCAGGCACTCCAAACACTACCAATTCTTGAGGGTGATGAGGGCAGGGGTCCCCCTGTATTGGGACTGAAGGGGTGGTGGGTGGCCCTTAGATCTTGAGGCTAACGAGACACCCAGTGTAAAATGATCACGTTAACCAATACCTCCCAGCAATCCAAGCAAACATCTTTCATTTTTCTCCCCATGTCGCCATCGAGAAGACAGGCACAGAAAGATACTTGGAATCACAGAGCTTGTAAGGGGCAAAGCAGGGGAGCTGGTACAGTAGCGACAGAGAGCTAAGATGGCAGCTAACATTCTTTTTTATTATTATTTTAAAGACTTTTTTTAAAGATTTTATTTATTAGAGAGAGAGAGCATGAGCCAGGTGAGGAGCGGAGGGAGAAGCAGACTCCCTGCTGAGCAGAAGTCCAATGTGGGGCTCGATCCCAGGACTCTGGGATCATGACCTCACCTGAAGACAGAAGCTTAACCCACTGAGCCGGCAGGCACCCCTTTCTAACTGTTGCTATGCCCCCAGGCCCAATCTTTAGCCCCCTCTCTGTCCCGTTTATATCTGCTCCCTTTAAGATCTTATCCAATCCGATGGCTTCACTGTACTCTGTCAGGGCCCCCAACCGTGTCACTCTGGCTGTCGCTAGCCCTTAAACTCAAGGGCACATCCTGCTGGCTTTCTGGCCAGCATCCTGCTGGCTTTCAGACATCTAGATGTCTGACCAACATTCCAGCTCATTGGGACCAAAACCAAAGTCCAGTTTTCTGTCTCTCTCTCTCTCTCTCTCTCTCTCTCTCACACACACACACACACACACACACACACTATTACTTCTCCCATCTCTGCATTGGTAGCTTCTATCATCCAATTGCTCTGGTCAAAAACCCTGGACTCTACTTCATGCCTATTTAACTATTAAAAATAAAACAAAAGAAAATACGACAATATTGGGAGCTGGTGAGGATGGGAACAATGGGAAGTCTCACACTTTTCTGGTGGGAATTCAACATGGTATGGGCACTTCTGGAGAAGCCTGGCAGTTTCTCGGACGGTGAAGCATACGCTTACCATATGACCCAGCACCCCCATTCCGAGGGCGTTCCCCAGAGAACTCTTATGTGCACACAAACCCCTGTAAGCCAATGTTTATAGCCGTGGACCCGTTTATCGTCACCAAAAATGATCCAAATGTCTTCCCATGGGGAATGGATGAACCAACTATGGTACAGCATACAATGCTTTTACTTGCCGAACAGTATCCCACTTTAGGATGAACTAAACTAATTTACACTCCCACAGCAATAAAAAGGAGTGGTCGGGTGCACTGCAGGGAGGCAGAGGGACGGATGGCTGCAGGTGTACCTAGGGAAGGGAAGCCCGAGAATCACTTTTTGGAGTGATGAAACTGCAGTATCTTGATGGCGATGGTGTTCACACAATTCTACACATTTCAAAATGGACAGAACTGTACAATGAAAAGAGTAAGTTCACTTATTTTTTTTATATTTAATTTTTTTTATTTAAAAGACAAAAAACTGAGTGCCTGGGTGGCTTAGTTGGTTAAGCATCTGCCTTCAGCTCAGGTCATGATCTCAGGGTCCTAGGATCGACTCTTGCGTCGGGTTCCCTGCTCAGTGGGGTGTCTGATTCTCCCTTTACCTCCCCCTACTTGTATGCTCTCTCTCAAATAAATAAATAAAATCTTTTAAAACGCAAAACCAAAAACCCTTGGATTGTTGATTGACCTGATTCACCTCTTTTCTCAAACCCCAAATTCACTGACCCATGAATCCCAAGGGCGCTGCCTCCCACTGCTCAGCATCCCACTGCTCAGAGCACAGGCTGGGCCGCCCCCACGCCCAGCTGGCTGAGCTAACCCTCACTCTCTTCCTTCCCTGCAGTTAGCACAACGAGACCTGCCAAATTAGAATTTGTGTCACTCTCTAGAGTAGTGCTTCTAACACAATTTTCTGTGTGATCGAGACCTTCTGTACCTGTGGAGTCCAAGGAGGTCACTCTGTCCATATGTGGCTTCAAGCATTTGAAATGCAGCTAGTGCCACAGGGGAGCCGAGATTTTCATCTGTTTCTAATGAGCTTAAATGTAAGTCCCTATGTGGGGCTAGCTGCGACTCTGTTTAGCAGTGCGCGGCTAAAATGAGCAGTTCCATAAATATAAGGATTTTGTTCATTTTGTTCAGTGATATGGCCACAGGACTTAAAACGGTGCCTGGTATTGAATGCATTGGCCCATACGTATGCCTTTATTTAAAAATCAGGGTAACAGGGGTGCCTGGGGGGCAAAGTTGGTCGAGCTTCCAACTCTTGGTTTTGGCTCAGGTCATGATCTCAGGGTCGTGAGATTGAGCCCCGTGTCGGGCTCCCCAATGGGTGTGGAGCCTGCTTGGGACTCTCTCTCCCCTTCCCCCTCTGCTCCTCCCCTGTTCCAAATAAATAAATAAATCTTTTTTTTTTTTAAAAAATCAGGATAACAAAAACATCATTGCTAACGAGTTTAAGGTTCATAAGCAGGATCTTTCAAAACCTGCAGGCCATGTGACAAGGAGCATGATATCAAAGGGTCTTTACTTTTTTTTTTTTTTTTTTTAAGATTTATTCATTTGAGAGAGAGAGAAAGAGCACAAGCAGGGGGAAAGGCAGCGGGAGAGGGAGGAGCAGACTCCCCAGTGAGCTGAGAGCCTGACATGGGGCTCGATCCCAGGACCCGGAGATCAAGACCTGAGCCAAAGGCAGATGTCCAAGCATTTGAGCCACCCAGACACCTCCAAAGGGTCTTTAAACAGCTTGAGGATCAAAAGGCTTGTCTTTTTCTTCTTGTTAATAAAAGCTCACATTTCCTAACCTGTCTGTTCCCCTGACCAACGTCCACCCATGGGAAATATTTTACACCATTCCCCTAAGTATGCTACTCTCGTCCCCCGAAGCTCAGAACAGCTCAGCATCCCCCAAAAGGCAATGAGGAAGTTGGGACAGGGGAAGGAAAGCGACAGGGCCACACAGCCAGCCTATGGTGGATACCAGAAACACAGAGAGCCAGTTCTAAGAACCACCTGGGATTACATGTAAAATATTCTAGCCCACTCCCAGGCCTAGTGAATCAGAAGCGCTGGGAATAGAAGGGGGATCTGCAGGCTTAACAAGCTCCTAGGGATCCTAAGATAAGATGAAATGAGGAGGTTTTACTTAGACTCCACTGGCCTTTCCTCATGCCTCCCTGAGGCTAACAGGTCAGAGATTCAAACAGGATGAAATGGGTTTGGAGAACTAGAAGCGATGTGTTCTTAATCCCATGTCCCACTGTCTCTCCTCAATGATTCCCTTCGGCTTTCAGATGCCAGCCTCCCTTTCTAATTGCTCATCTCTTCTCCCAGCCAAGTGCACCCCGCCCCACCCCTTGCCTTACCTTACCTTTCAAGCCTCCCCCTCACCTAAGGACATCAATATCCTTCTCTCTCCGCTCCCCAAGCTCCTCTGGCCCTCCCTCCACCCTTCAGGAGAACAATAAACCCAGACCTTTGAGTTACTCTCTCCAAGGCCCCCTCCCATCCCAGGCCTTGGCTTTCCAACAGTGTGGTCCAACCCTACCTCGGCTCCGCCCCCGTCATCAGGCATCCAAAAGCCAAACATCTCCCTATACAAAAGGCTCCCCACATTTCCAAAGGCATAAACCTGGACCAGACCTCTGACCTCTCTCTGTCCCACCTCTGTCCAGCTGGATCCTTCCCCGACACGGTCTAAAACCCACCCCACTTCTCCCCCTCCATGAACCCTTTCCCGGCCACACCTCCTAGAGTCTAGCCCCGCCCACTAACAAACTTGGCCCCCACCCCTTTTCAGGAGGGCCAGTCTCCCCGACCACCCAATTTCCAATGGCTCCGCCCACGGGGTCTTCCCCCCGGGGCCCCGCCCCTCGAGCTATGGTGACCACGCCCCCGCAGTAGCCCCGCCTCCCAGGCCTCTATTCAAACCCCTCCAAGTCCTACAGACTCCGGCCCTCTCTACACTCTACCTGGCCCTCTCTCTCCGGCCGACACCGCCCCCCCCCCGCACCAATGCCCTGCAGCGACCTGCTGCCGGCGCTCTCCCTTCCTCGCCGCGCTCTCGGCCGCCTGAGCGTACCCCACGCCCGCTCCTCCGCAGCCGACCGACCCGGCGGAGCCGCGGGCCCGGAGCGTACGACAGGCGCGCACCACCCCAAGTTTCCCAGCCCCGCGTCGGCAGCCTCACCTGCCTCTCGCCGACCCCGCGCGCCGCTGTCCTGCGCGTCACACCCGGAACCACTAGTTGGCCGACTGCAGCCCTCAATTCGCGCCACGGAATTCGCGCGCAGACTTTGGCGGGCGGGGGCGGTATAGGGGGCGGGGCCCGGGCGTCGTCAGCGCCGCCGCTGCCTCTCGGAGGACGCTGGGAGTTGTAGTCTCCCCGGCCGGAGGCTGCTAGGAAAGAGGTGAAGTAGGGTGAGCCCTCCCGCAGAGCACGATGGGAAACGGTCCGCGCCTTCCCTCCGTCTGGGTGGGCGGGCATAGCTGTGGGGCCGAGAAGTGACTGGCGGGAAAAGACGGAGATTCAATGGAAGCCGCTGCGCGAGGCATGGCGGGAAGAGAGGCGGGAGGCCGCGCGGGGCATCCCGGGAGCAAGGGCCGGGCCTGGCCTCGGCGCGGAGCATTGTGGGAGGTGGACGCCGCTCCGGGGCGGGTAGGTGAGTGGGGAGGGGCGGGAAGGGTGCACATCTGGGGGAGGGGAGAGGCACAGCTGGGTGGGACAGCGGAGATGGGAGGGCCCGCGGCCAGAGGGGCTGGGAGGACTTGGGGAGGGGGAAGTGGGTTGGGAGGGGCTGCGCGAGGTGGGGGGGGGGGGCGAGGCGCAGCTGGACATGGGGGAGCATCTGGGGTAATGAAGCCCATCTGAGGACGAGGGGCCATGTCTAGGACCAGAATGCACACCTGGAGAGTACAATAGCTGCAAATGGGAGGAGGGAGCTACAGCTGGACTGGGGGGCGCGTCTGAGCAGGAGGTGGGCACAAATATTGGTGACACTTCTGAAAATTGGCCGCAAGTGAATGGGGCACACACCTGTGGGCGAAAAGTACATACTGGATGTGAGGAGGACATCTGGATATGGGAGCATCTCGGAGGCAGGGGCTACAGTTGAATGTGACGACCCATGGCGTCACATCTGGGATAACAGCCATATATCGGAGACACGTGCAGGAAGGAGGAAGCCACAGGTGCGTGAAGAATGTGACTGGGAATGAGGGTCCCTGAATGGAGGTGGGAGCACATCTGGACATGGGATATCTTTAGAGGAGGGCAAAGAGGGATGCGAGTTACAGCCAAGTGTAGACACATCGAAGGGGGTGGTTTCCTATGAATGGGGCAGGAGAGGTTATGGCCAAGTATAGGAGATCTATCCGGAGGGGGAAGGAGGTCTTGGCTGGAAGTTGAGAACACATTCGAGGTGTCCACCACTGCACTACTGTTATGTTTTGGGAGAGGGACCCCAAATGTACCTAGGGGCACATCTACAGAGGAGGGTGCCAGAGCTGAAATTGGGGATCAGGATGACAGGCTCCAGCTGTCCCGGGAATAATGCAGAAATGGGAGAAAGCCAAAGATGGAGTATAGATTCATATCTAGATATTAATGGGGGTGCATCCCACCCTGGGCCCTGCCTGGAAAGAGGCACCAGCACCAAAGAGGCAGGCAGAAAATGGAGAAAGTGGGGTACCCCTGGTGGGGATGGGTCTGATATCCACATGCCCCCTCTCTTCCACTCAGGTGCCCCAGGATGGAGTCCCCACCCAGCACGGCTGGGCAGGAGGAGCAGGAGCTACGGGAGCGTGCCTTCTTCTCATGGGCTGAGTTCAGCCGCTTCTTCGACGCGTGGTGCCAGCAGCGGCTGGCGCTCTTCTTCGTCAAGAGTTCCATGCACCTGGCGCGCTGCCGCTGGGCCAGCGCGCCCCCGCTCTACACGCTCATCGACGTGCTCAAGTACAGCTACGTGCGGCTCGTGTGCAAGGACGTGCGCGCGCCCAGCCGGCCCACCGTGGGGTGCGTGAGAGGAGCCGTGCCCTGCTGGGTGCTGGGGGTGGGGATGGGAATCGAGGGGGAGGAGTAGGCAGAGAGCCCCCCCCCAGAGATGGGGAGGGAGAGATGCCACCTAAAACAGCTAAGTACACCTTGCAGAGAAGGTAAGACAGGCCCAGAGAAAGGCAGACAGCCCATAAGCTGGAAGGACAGAGGCACGCAGAGTGAGTGATAGGGTGGGCTCCAATTGCAGACTTACAGAGAGGCAGAGTGAGATGGACACAGTGAAGAAAACCAAAAGGGGGGGGGCAGAAAATTCCAGAAATACAGAGACATGGAGCCAGACACTCTAGCCAGAACCAGAAAATTGGGTGAGAGCCAGGTTTGGGACATATACAAAGAGGTCAGAGACAGAGCTGCAGAGTAACCCATGGGACAAAGAGAGGATGACCATCCGGTGATTCAGTGAATACAGAGCCGGTTCCCCGCGGGAGCCAGGGGTAATTCACTGGGGTGAGAAGGGGTTGAGCAGGATAGACAGATCCCCTGCCCTCCTAGCACTTTCAGACTGGACAGGAAGGCTGGTGTTAAAGGAACAAGCTGACAGATAACTTCCCTACAACTGTAATGCTACAGGGGCAAATGAAAAACCTGCGAGACAGCTAGGAGATACACCCAGCTGGCCAAGGATGTTTTAATCGTTCTCCCCAGTTTTAAAACCAGAACACTCCCCATAAAAGTTTCAGTTTCTGGCTTTTCTTGAAACACGGGAAAAGGCTGAACCCACATTCTTGTGTGGCAGATGGCCACTGCAGTTAGAGGGGTAGGGGCCTCGGGTTTGCCCCAGACCCCACTGCTCCCTATTATCTCACACTTAGCCCTGCCACTTTCATGTTTCACCTTCCTGGTCCCGGTAGGTGCATGTGAGTTTCAGACCCTTGGTTGGAGAGCTATGGCCAAGAACAGAGCACTTAAAAGCAGGCTCTGCCTTCAGGCTGCTTGAGACCGGCCCCATTGCTCCCAAAGTGGGTGTCTTTGGGCAACAGACATCACATGTCTAAGTCGGGTTTCTCCTCTCTGGAACATCAGGCAGCTGGGTAGATGACAGCTGTTCTAGAAGTCAAGAGCACAGCCAGCCAGCAGCCTAGCCTCAAATCCCAGGCCTGCTATGATTAGCTGATGACATCACCTGAGCAAGTGACATCACCTCTTTGGGTCTCAGTTTCCTGCCTTGGAAAACGGAGGAAGTGCCGGTACTGATCGATTCCAGGTTTTGTGAGGATTAAATGAGCTGATAGATGCAGATCGCTCAGAAAAGTGAGCACCTTCGAGCAGCGATTTTCACCATAGTTACTGGAACACTTACTGAGAGGTTACCCTTCTTGGTACTTGGTACTCTTCTTGGTACCTTGCTCATCTAGAAACAGAGACGCAGAGGTCAGGAAGCAGAATGGGATCAAACACACATCAACATCACAGAGAAATCTAGAACATTATAGCTTGTGAGCAGCTCAGGCCCCATCTGGAATCTCTCCTTGTTCAAAGTAACACTTATTGAGTGCCTACTGTGTGCATGCTCTTTGCTGGGCATTTGGAACCCAGAGCTTGGCCTCTGCCTTTGAGCAGCTGAGAACCTAATGGAGGGGAAAAAGACCAAAAGAAAAAAGAAAAAAAAAATTGGAAATGAGGGCTCACAATTGTGGGAGAAAAGAAGTTAGAGAGTGGGAGGGAAGAGAACAAAAGAGGGGTGGTCAGCCCAGCTCCACCTGAGAGCTTACGAGGTAGTTCTGGAAGGCTTCCTGGAAGAGGTTATTAGGAAATGAAAACTTGAGGGATCCTCTTTGTTTATACATTGATGTATGTATGTATTTGACCTAGACATATGGCGCTTGCTATGTGCCAGCACTGTCCCCAGTGTTCTGCCAGGGAGGAAGCCAGGAGACAGGAGGGACTGAAAGCAACAGGAGCTCTACGCATAGGATAGGTTCCTCCCAGGGCCCTGTCAGGGACAGACTGATGGAGAGAGACAGGAGGCCAGCGAGGAGGCAGGGGCTGCGATGTGAGAACCACACATCAGAGCTTTCTCCCTGGCCACTCCAGCCCCGTTGCCTAAACATTGCCTGGCAACCTTCCCCAAATCGCCACCCCGTCTCTTCCCCCTCCAGCTCCAGCCCTCTGCTCTGCACACCACCACCACCCCCTCCCCAGCCTCCCTAAGCACTTCCCTCTCTAGAATACACACACCAGCCTTTGAGAACACAGAAAGCTTGACGACCTGAAAGATCAAGAAGAAACGGGTGCACGGAGGGCAAACGAGCTCATAGTGATGGTACTTTTAGAAGAGAAAAAAAAAATGGGGGAAATAGCAGGTTCATTTTTATTAAGTACTTACACCGGCCCCTTGTCTAACTACTTTGCATAATGTAATCCTCTTCTGGACTCCTCTCAATGAGGAGGTACTGTTCTTGTTAGCCCCAATTTCCGTATGAGCAAACAAGCACAGAGAGGTTAAAGTGATTTCCCAAGATAGCCCAGCTGCCGAGAGAGAGAAACCAGGATCAGGACTCACACGGTTTGACCACAAAGCCTGTGCTTTTAGTCCCCTCTCTCTTCCTTCCCCTACCCCTCATCTTTATTTCAATCATGGATCATGAGAGTCGAATGTGATCCTAGGTGCCATGCTGTTTGTCCATCTGAAGGCTTTGTTTCAGCACCTGCTGGGTGCATGGTGAATGTGTTTTAGATGGTGGGGGTTACAGGGGAAGGGCACCCCATTCAGTGAAGACCATGCATTACAAATGGGCCTCCATCAGATCCTCATCCCAATGTGCCGTGAAATCTGCCCAAGCCTGGGGATAGTCAGAGAGGGCTTCCTGGAGGAGGTGACACTGGTTCAGAGTTGTGAAGGAGGAATAGGAGCTAACTAGGGGAAAAGAAGGGAGAAGGATGTTTTATGAAGAAAGAGAGAACTGAGTGGGGTTGCTGGCCGTGGGAATAGGGAAATGTGGATGGTCTGATGAGTTTATAAGGCACGACAGGCAGAACTGGGTGCTGGGTGGCTTGACGTAATGAGCAGAGTGCCTGGGTGTCTGGGGTTCATACAGTGGGATTCTGTCATTCCTCATCATCTGTTTACTGAGCACTTCCCAGGGGCCAGGGGCTGCTCTCAGTGCTGGGACTATTACAGTAGGCAAATCAGACAAAGATTCCTGCCCACATGGAGTTCACACGTAGAGGTGGGTGGCATTCTTCATCCTGGCTGCATGTAGAAAAATTGCAAAAATAGCATTCTGAGGCCACAGTAGACGATTATGTGAGGTACAGGGACCTTGTGGGGACGTGCTATTCTCTGGCAGGATGCACAGCTCCCTGGTGTTGTGACCTTCGCTGAGTGGGGGCTTGTTCTAAGGGCTGAACTAAAAGAGGCCAGACTAGAGAGTTTCACAGGAGCCCGAGAGTTAAGCAGGGGAGGTAGGTCAGGTAGAGTCCCATGAACGGGCCACAGTTTGGGTAGCTCAAAAAGGGCTGCACGTCGGGAATGTCTTTTGGTTCTACCAATACCACGGGGGTGGCTCCACATTTGTATTTTATGTATAACGATTTGGTGGCTTGGACTTTTTTCTAATTTTACATTATTTTTGTTGCTTAAAATAAGGCAAGAAGTCCCAAGCTTTTTATGTAGATTTAAAAAGTCTAGCAGGCAACCAGTTTTACTTTCCCTCACGCATGGAGCAGAAAAGGGGCGTGTCAGGTATCCCCTTCTGGTTTAACAAAGACTGTTCTTCAGTATTTATACTGGAGAGACCTGGGGTGGATTCTGGGGAGGCTCAGCCTTCTCAGGGGCCACTTGGAAACAATTTCGGAGCAGTTTAGGGCGTGCTACTGGCATTCACTGCCTGTGAGTCAGGCTTCTTCATTTCTTGCCAAGCCCTAGACAGTCTATGTTACAAGAGCTGACAAGCTGTGAGGACCTTGGGCCAAATCCATCCTGCAGCTGTGTTTTGTAAATAAAGTTTTATTGGAACACAGCCAGGCACATGCGCTGACAGGCAATCTATGGCTGTTTTCACAGTATAGCAACAGTGTCTATTTACTGTCTGCCCTTTCGCAGAAAAAGTGTGCCAATCCCTGCTCTGTAAACATAAACCTCCTACCTAAAATGCCAGTATCATCCCTCATGGAGAAACACAAAACATCCTTTCAGAAAGCAGATGTCAATAATATGTGTTATTTACCAGGGAAATGCACCCTGATTTTCCTCCCTGTTCTCTTTCATTTTTTAGAAGGCTGTTTGTAGCTCCCTGATTGATTTCAGCTAATGGGTGGGCCCTGCCCAGCAGCTTGACAGCCTCTGTCTTAGACAGACTCTTGCCCACACACAGATGGATAAGAGAGTTGGGGGTCATCGAAGCATTGTTTTTAAGAAGGGAGAACAGGAGACAGCATGCATTTAGCAGAGGGGCACCTGGCTGGCTCCATCCGTGGAGCATGCGACTCAATTTTGGGGCTGTGAGTTCAAGCCCCATCTTGGCTATAGAGATGACTTAAATAGAATCTCTAAAAAAACACAACAAAACAAAACAACAACAACAACAAAAGCCCAACATACAGTTGGCGGAGTTGCCAGTGGCCTATCAGGCAGCAAAAGGAATGAAACAATGTTGAAAAGCTAATGAGTGAGAAACCCCTGTTTCAAAAGTATATAGAGAGTGGGGTCCATTTCCTATTGCTGTTGTAACAAAGTATCACAGACCTGGTGGCTTAAGGCAAAGAAAATGTGTGATCTTAGAGCTCGGAGGGTCACCAGTCCAGCAGGGGTCTCACAGGGCTAAAATCGAGCTCTCTGCAAGGCTGGTTCATTCTGGAGACTCTAGAGGAGAATCTTCTAGAAGTGCCCGCATTCCTTGGCTTCCTGCTGTTCTAGCAGAGAAACATCTCTCTTTCTCTCTCTTTGTCTCTTTGACTTGCCTCTCTGGCTTCTTGCTTCTGTCTTCCCTTTATAAGGACCCTTGGGGGTACACTGAGCCCAGCTGGATAATCCAAGATCATCTCCCCATCTCAGGACCCTTAATTTATTATTATTTTTATTTTTTCTATTTTTTTAAAGATTTTATTTATTTATTTGACAGAGATCACAAGTAGGCAGAGAGGCAGGAAGAGAGAGAGGGGAAGCGGGCTCCATGCTGAGCAGAGAGCCCAATGCGGGGCTTGATCCCAGGATCCGGAGATCATGACCCACTGAGCCACCCAGGTGC
The DNA here is from genome assembly GCF_011764305.1 of Mustela putorius furo. NCBI lineage: Eukaryota > Metazoa > Chordata > Mammalia > Carnivora > Mustelidae > Mustela > Mustela putorius. The sequence continues at coordinate 11,816,647 of NW_025421310.1, read as the reverse complement.
TCCAGGACCCTTAATTTAATCCTACCTGCAAAGTCCCTTTTGCAGTGCACGGTAACGTTCACACAGCTCCAGCAGCTAGGGCGTGAACATCTTTGAGGGGCTGTTTTGCCTACTGTACAGCAGAAGAAGAAAGGATTCCTAAGTAAACTTTTTAACAGCATTAACACACGTGAAGGAAAGCACATCCATCATATGTATGCAACTCGGTGCATTTCCCCCAAATAAAAATGTACATGTAACCAATACCCAGAGCAAGGGGATACACATAGCCATTGCCAGGAAGCTCCCCCATTAGCACTTAACCACTCAAGGGTGACCACTCTCTGGTCTCCCAACCTTTGCCTCCTGTGGAACTTTCGATAAGCCTGACATGTGGTGGCTTATCACCTTTCGTGTCCGGCATCTTTCACACAGTGGATCCGCGAGATCCGACCACGTTGCTGGGGACAGCAATGGCCTGTCCATTCTTACTGTAGGTTAGGGTTGTGTTTGAGGATGTATCCCTACTTATTTTCCCATCCTCCTCGTGGATATCGGTTTGTTTCCAATACTTGGCAGATACGAGCAGGGCTGCTGTGAACATTCTAGCACAATCTTTGGGCGCCCATCTTCAGGCATTGGTCTTGAGTGGAAGCACTGGGTCGGGGGGCGGGGCACGTGATCTGAATTAGCAGAGACCGGCCCGTGGTGACAAGCGACTTATGTTGAAACTCCCATCGCCAAGAAGCTAAGTGCTAGGCTCTCTCCACATCCTAGTCTGTGCTCCCTGTTTATTTGGTTATTCCAGTGGTGGGTGGTGGCCTTTCCTGGGGCTTTTCTTTTCTTTACTTTTTTTTCCCCTGGGCCTTTTCATTGGGATTTGCTCGATGACTGATGAGTTTGAGCTCCTTTCCATGTATACAAACTTTTAAAACATGGGAACCCACTTTCCACTGTTTATGGGTCTCTAAAAACATACCCAGGAAAGGCTAGATAGCCCATTTAGGAAGTGGCTACTTTGGGGGACCGAGGAAGACTTTTGGGGGGGCAGGGTTCTCGGAGACCCTCAACTGGCCATGCCGTTCTTGCTAAAGGAGAAGTGGATACAGGAGTCTCTGAAGGGTTTTGTTTCTTACAGTTTTTCGAGGTAAATAAAATATTCCGTGGCTTTTGATAGAGATGGGGAGGTAGATGCCGAGCCACGGCCAACGTGGGTGCTGACAGTTCAGTGCTTTCTATACATCAACTCTTTCAATCCTCACAACTCCAGGACAAAGGTCTGGTGATGATGAGCTCCCTCACAACATAGGAGGAAACTGAGGCACAGAGGCTTGAAGGGACTTGCCCGAGGTCATGCAGCTGGCAGATTCGGAAGGCCCTCTCTCTTCTGGATGCTTGCCACAGTCCTTAATTTTAAGAAAATAAATAATTAAAGAGGAGAGGGAGAGGAGGAGGAGGGCAGACGGTGATGTGATGGCGGCGGTGGTCGTTCCTCCCGCAGGCCTCCCCAGCCCGGCTGCCCGGCCTTCATCATCGTCAAGCTGAGCCCCCTGCGGGACCGCCTCGTGGTGACGGAGTGCCAGCTGACCCACTCGCACCCGGCCTGCCCGCTCGAGTTCGCCTACTACTTCCGCCCGGGCCACCTGCTGGCCAACGCCTGCCTTCCGGTGCGCACCACGAACAAGATCTCCAAGCAGTTCGTGGCGCCGGCCGACGTGCGCCGCCTGCTGTCCTACTGCAAGGGCCGCGACCATGGCGTCCTGGACGCCCTGCACGTGCTCGAGGGGCTCTTCCGCACCGACCCCGAGGCCAAGGTGGGGTCTCGGGAGAGGCAGGCGGGGGCGGGGGAAGAGCCACGTTGGTGCCTCCGGGGTCGGTCGGTCATTCATTCATTCATTCATTCATCCGCCCACTCATCCGTTCACTCCTTTCATCCATCCACCCCTGTCGCCCCCACATCCCTGTCATCATTTGCTAAGTGCTCACTGCGGCCTTGGGGAGACAGCAGCCTGCCAGACACCCATGGTCCCTGCCCACAGGGACCACCAGAGCTTCTGCCCCAGGGGACGAGGGAAATGCTCTGGGATAGTCCCCCACGGTAGGGTAGCCCCTGGCCACATGGAGCCGTTGAACGCTTGCAAGGTGGCCAGTTAGACCGACGAGCTGAATTTTAAATTTTATTCTACTTTAACTCATTGAAATTTAAAAGAGCCTCTTCTGGCTATTGACTACCTTGCAGAGGAAGCTACTAGAATCACCTTGCTGTGGTAGTGGGGGAACCAACAAGAGACAAACACACCCAACCGTGATAAAATGTCAGGAAGGCTGGGCAAGGAAGAGGAGGTGACAGAAAGTGCCACTTAAAAAAAACAAACAAACAAACAAAAAAAAAAACCGAACCACACGCATAGAAGGTGCACAGATGAGAAGTGCATAGTTAGAGGAATGACCCCAACGTAAAAACAGCCTTTCCCCACCACCCTGATCAAGACTCAGAAGGGAGGGTCACCTTTGTCACCTAAGGTGATGGAGTGAGGAGTAGTGTCAAGGAGAATAGGGTGAGGACATGGAGAGGGACAAAAGATTTTGCTTATTTATTTGAGAGAGAGCACAAGTGGCGGGGAGAGGCCCGGAGAGAGGCAGAGGGAGAATAAGAAGCAAACTCTGCTGGGTGGGGAACCCAAGGCGGAGCTCGATCCTAGGACCCCGGGATCATCACCTGAGCCGGAGGCAGATGCCCAACCAACTGAGCCACCCAGGTGCCCCTGTAAGGGTGCCATTGTGATTTGAGTGGTCAGGGAAGGTATCTCTAAGGAAATGCTCATGAAGCAGAAGAGGCAGAATGGAGGCAGGGGACCCCCATTCTATCTTCAGAGGGATTGGAGTTCCAGGCAGAAGGAACAGCCAGTGCAAAGGTCCGGAGGCTGGGGCATTCCCGTTGTTCCTCTATGAGGAATCTTTCTGATGCTTTCATCCAACTTCAAAGCCGGGGCGGGGGTCGGTGGACATGTAGGAAGGGAGGGAGGGAGGGAGAAAGGGGGGGAAGCTAGGTTTTCCACCCTGGCTGTGCTTTTCTCTCATGTAAGGAAGAGGTCCCCACCTAGGGTAGTGAGGCAGTGACCCACTCTCCTGAATTGGGTCTAGAGCCCTCCCCCAACCACCATCTCATGCTCAGGACCCAGTCGTGATTCAAACCACCAACCCAAACCTAGCCCTCTGTCCACATCATCATATCGCTGATAATTTTAGTTCATGTTTAGCAAGCACTGACTGTGTGCCAACACTATCTCAAGTGCTTTGCTTTTTATAATTCATTTAAATCATACCAAAGCATGTTGAGGAAGGAGTCCCCCATTCGATAGACAAGGAAACTGAAGCACAGAGAGGTCAAGGAATTGGCCCAGGGCCACACAGCTGCTTAATGATGGAGCTGAACTTCAGACCCACACAGTCTGGATCCAGGGCCCTGCTCTTACCCGCTTGGCTATTCCCCAGTTTAGAAATGAGGTTTGGGCCCTTTCCCAGCAGGTCTAGCCTCCGGAGAGCTGAGGGTCCCACCGAAGTCAGTTTACTGCTCTGTAAATTGGGGAGTACATGTGTGTGATCCCCACGCTGCTGGTCTTTGCTGAAGACCAGTTATCTGTTATCAGTTATCTCCTGTCCACCGTCAAATAAATAAGCCTTGGCTGTCCCTGCACACACCTATGTAGGGCTGCCCCTCCCCACTATGAGAAGCCGCTCACCAACAAGCGAAAGCCTTTAAGGTCAAGGCATTGTCTTCTAAACTTCCAGTTAGGAGGCTGCCACAGAGTCCAGCTAAACCAAGGTTGGCTCCTGGGTCCATCTTTCAGTCCACCTTAATCCTTTTAAAGGAAATGAGGAAGGAGTTCTGGAATACCAAGAGACAGAAAAGCCAGAGGATTATTCTTTTTTTTTTTTTAACACTTAAATATTGACTTCTTGAATATGTAACACATTCACATGCTTTTAAATTCAAAAGGTACAAAGGTTCAAAAAGTGAAAAGTCCCCTTGTCACCTCCTGTCCCCCAGGTCCCCTCCTCAGTGGCCACCAGAACGTCCATTCTTTATGTATCTTCTGTCTCTATTCTGTGGCTCAGGGCTATCCAGGGGAACTTGCTATGATGATAGAAATGATCTGTGGCTCATGGCTATCAGGCACTCAGAATGTGGCCAGTATGGTGGAGGAACTGGATATTTAATTTAATTTAATTTAATTTAATTTAATTGCATTTTAAATAGTCCTGTATGGCTAGTGGCTTCACACTCAACAGCCCCACCATATCGGTATACAGAGAAATTTGTGTCTGTCATTTTCATTTTATTTCCACTTGCTCCCCACCCCTGCAAGGTAGCATATTAGACTTTTTTTTTTTATCTTGTTTTAGGTGTTGGGGCTGGCCACATGTCAGCTGCTTTCATTTCTTCCTCCGGGGCTGGTCATCTTAAACTGTGTTGCCTGGCGGGGTACGGGCCAGGCTGCCAGCTTCCAGGAGCCATGTGGGGGAAGAGGGCTGGGGAGCTGGCTCTGGAGCAGCAAGATGTAAGGACACCCTGTCCCTCATCACATGCACTTGTTGTTCCCAAGGCCAGCAGCCCCTTCTTTCTTTCTTTCTTTCTTTCTTTTTTTTAAGAAATATTTGTCTTTTTTCATAATTTTTTTTAAAAATATTTTTATTATTATTTTTAAAGATTTTATTTATTTATTTGACAAACAGAGATCACAAGTAGGCAGAGAGGCAGGCAGAGAGAGAGAGGGGGAAGCAGGCTCCCCGCTGAGAAGAGAGCCCGATGCGGGGCTGGATCCCAGGACCCTGAGATCATGACCTGAGCTTTAACCCACTGAGCCACCTAGGCGCCCCTCTTTTTTTTTTTTTTTAAAGATTTTATTTATTTATTTGAGAGGGAGGGAGAGAGAGAGAGAGCGCACAGGAGCAGTGGTGAGGGGCAGAGGGAGAGAGAGAAACAGACCCTCTGCTTAGCAGGGAGCCTGATGAAGGACTCGATCCCAGAACCCTGAGATCATAACCTGAGCCCAAGGCAGAAGCTTTACCCACTGAGCCACCCCAGCGTCCCAGTCAGGGATCCTTTCTGTTTTCACCTTTACACAGAATCAACTCCAGCCACCTTGGAGTGAGAGGGAACTTGACCTTGAGAGGTCTACTTTGTTTTGTTTTGTTTTGTTTTAAAAGATTTTATTTATTTATTTGACAGAGAGAGATCACAAGTAGGCAGAGAGGCAGGCAGAGAGAGAGAGAGGAGGAAGCAGACTCCCTGCCGAGCAGAGAGCCCGATGCGGGACTCGATCCCAGGACCCTGAGATCATGACCTGAGCCGAAGGCAGCGGCTTAACCCACTGAGCCACCCAGGCACCCCGAGAGGTCTACTTTGAAAAGCTGAATGCCTGGGACCCCCTGAGTGGTGGTGACCCACTTGGTCCTGGGAGGGGTCCCACAAAACTAGCGTACCCAAAAGTCACCGCCACAGTTTATGGGCAAGACTGAGCAGCTGCCTCAATGAGGGTGGTGTTAAGACCTTTTATAATCTGCCCTGAGGCAGCGATGATAGGCTGCGGTGTTCAGTCATGTCTCCATTGTCTCGTTTGTGGCAGCCTCCAGGGTAATCAACAAGCCAACTGGATTTCTGGACAGAGATGGTTCTTGGCACAGAAATGTTGTACCTTCTGTCGTGGGTGCACTATGTCTTCTGAGAAAGAGGAATGTTGATCTGAGTGTGCCACCTTTATGAATAGTAAACGGTAAACTGGTAGAGTCACGGTGGGCGAAAATTGGGCAATGTCTATTGAAATGAGCACGTTGGTCCCTCCCCCACTGCTGGGAATTCATGCTGCACAGGGTCCGGGTGATTACAAGATAATCAGCTCTTTTCTGAGTCCTGGAGTACCAGCTAGAACCTGGTTTGATTTATCTTGTGAGGTGCTAAGAGCTTTCTGTACCTTCCAGCTGTGCCGTTCACTGGCCATGGGACATGCAATGAGGTGCAACAGGTTACTTCTCCAAGCCTTAGTTTGTTTGTCCGCAGAATGGGGATAAGAATAGGTGCTACCTCGTAGGGTTGTCGAGGTGGTTGTGCGAGGATTAAGTGTGTGCGCGTGCATGTCTGTATAAAAACAGACAAGTAGGAAGCCCTGTATGCGTCGCTTTTTAGGTATTACTTTTATTCCCTCAAGTTTTTCTTTGGGACAGTCTGGAGAATAGTACCGTTCCGATCACGTGAACACAGGGATGTGGATGGAGTGCGTTCTGTGGCATGGTCCCCGAGATTCACATCTGTGGAATCCTCCATCTGTGCTGTGGCTGACGCATCCCAGTGCCACCGATCCGGGTGTTTGAGGCGAACCCTGCCCTCATGGGAGCCCTCACATCTGCCAGCCACACGCCCTTGAATCAGACCTGTGGGATCACCTTCGTGAATGCCAAGGGGGTATTGCGATCAGGAGTGCAGACTCTAGGCCCAAGCAGCCTCAGGTTCAAATCCCAGCCCTGCTGCTTATTACCTGCAGGTGTTCACCTCTCGGTTCAAGGTACTTCTGGTTGTGCGACTTCTTGGAGCTTCTGCCAGTCCAACAGGGCAGGACTCTGTCCCTCCTCTCTCTTCAAGGCCAAGCGCAGCATCTGGGCCCACAAGAGGCTCTCAGTCAATGCTGCTTAACGAACCAGTGGCTGGGCAAGAAAAGCTTCTGTGCCCTCTTTAGAATGAAAACCTGAGGTGAAATCGAAGTTTTCCCTTAAAGAACGGAAGTTGTCTTCTAACTCATCAAGGGCTTGCTGGCTCTGGAAAATCTCAAGGCACCTACGTTTTGCTGTATTTCCTTTCCCCACTCCTGATTCCCCAGAAGAAACAGACATGAACTCAACACTATAGAAAGGTGTCATTCTTTTTGTTATACTTAGGACAACTTTTATCTTGGCACTGATTTCTACACTAGGGCTGTCTGAAGGAACTTTCTGTGAGGTTCAAATGTCCTGTAGCTGTGGCATTCAGGAGAGCAGCTACTAGCCCCGTGTGGCTGGTAAGCCCTTGAAATAGGACTAGCACGGCCGGTGAAGGGTTGTCAAACATTAATTAATTTAAATGTAAACAGCTACATGGGGCTAAGGCAAACAGCTTGGACAGTGCAGTTCTAGATGGAGACCTTCACGAAGATATATTGCAAAGTAGTCATAGTATAAAAATTCATGATGGTTGAAAACAATCACAATGGGCCAGTAACTAATCCAGCGGTAGGGTTTCTAGGACTTTTCATACAATTTCATAAAAATTTGATAAAATTTAGAATTAGTGAATTCTAATATGAGTTAAGATGCTGAATATAGGATTTTTGGGTTGGGAAAGCAATTTCCTTGTTCTTTTGGGACTCTACTAGATCTTTTTTTTTTTTTTTAATTAGAGGATCTTTTTTTTCCTTTCCCTTGAAAGCTGAGAATGATGCAGTGCTTTTTCCCCCTTAAGATGTATTTATTTATTTTAGAAAGAGTGCAAGAGAGTGCAAGCAGGAGAGGGGGAGAGTCTCCAGCAGGCTCGCCACCGAGCAGAAAGACCTATGTGGGGCTTGAGCTGACAACCCCAAGATCATGACCCGAGGCAACGGAGCCATGTTCCTGCCCAGGCAGTTCAACAGATGGATCTAGAGTCTGGAGATATGGAACTGGGAGTTATCAGCTAAAAGATGAGGAAGGCAGTGTGACCTGATGAGATCACCTTGGCAGAGCCTGGAGACAGGAAAGAGGAGAAGAGAAGCCAAGATGGGCTCTTTGGCTCTGCAACTTTTAGAAGCGGAGCAGGGATGGGAGAGGGCAAGCAAAGGAGACCACGTGGGAGATGCCTGGGCAGAAGGAGGACAGCCAGGAGTCTCCAGGGTGACAGAAGCCCAGAGAGATCTGTGTTCCAGAAAGGGGGCAGGCTCCCGGTCCTCGGTGCTGCTGAGAGACAAGTAACATGGAAATCATAGTGGGATTAGATATGCACCAAGCCTGGACACAAATGATCTCGTTTTAGCCTCTCCATGACCATGGTGGACAGACATTACCTCAATTTTGCAGAAAAGAAAAGTGAGACTCAGACCAGGATACTCACAGCTAGCAAGAGACAAAGTAGGGGGGGGGGAGAAAAAGAAAAGAAAAAATAAAAGAGAGAGAGACAAAGCAAAGATTTAAAAGCAGACTCTTCCCTGGGCTGTGGAGATGTGGCCGGTGATAGCGCTGCGCACTGACCCAAGCTCGTTCAGGATGTATGGAGCTGCGGCCGTGAGCGCCCCTGCAAGCACCAGGAATGCAAAACACAACATCCCTAACCTTGTGGCGCTTCCGTCTTAGGAAGGGCAAACCGATGATCAGCAAATCAGCAAATAAAGGCGTGACATGCGTCAGGGTGGTTAAATGCCATGGCCAACAGTGGCTAGAGAGAGCCACTTCCATTGGTTAGAAGTGCTGGTTAGAGCAGACCTAACTGAGGACATGATCTCTGAGCCGGGGTGACAATGGCAGTGACGACAAACGCTTGGAGAACGCTCGCTCTTGGTTGAACATTAACACATTTGTGCCAGGCAGTGTTCTCAATGATTTAATGCATTCCATCCTTCCAGTCACAGAAATACTCCTCTTCATTTTACAGATTGGGTGGAGGGGTGGGTCAGGGAAGTTACCCAAGGCCACACCGCCAGGGTCTCAGCCCCTGCAGTCTGGCTCTAGACCCTAAACAGGACCTGAACCTCTAGGCATGAAGGAATGAGTTTTCCATTTCCAGAAGGGAAACTTGGGGGAAGAAAGGGGGAAAGGAGGAAACTGAGGCTCAGAGAGGTTAAGCCACAAGGTTGGGACCGGGACTCAAACCTAGAGGATCTGGCTTCAGAGTCTACCACCTGAGTGCTAGGCCAGTGGCTCTCCAACTAGAGAGCGCATGGTGATCCCCTGGAGGGCTTGTCAGAGCGCCGACTGTGGGGCCTTCAAGAGTTTCTGACCGGGCAGGTCTGGGAAGGCCTGAGAATATGCATTTCTGTCAAGATCCCAGCAAGCGATGCTGCTGCTCCAAGGCCTCCACTTCGAATTTTACTTTAGTCTGCCTCTGAGTGCACGAAGGAATGAATACCCAGGTCCTAGTAGGTACACTGAGGCTCAGAGAGGCTGTCTTGTGTGCAGAAATCACAGAGCTCTTAGACGGTGGGGCCAGATCTCACACCGGGGCAATGGGCCTCCAGAGTTCGCATTTTTAACCATTCCCCGGCACTGCCTCCTACCGGTCGGAAGAATAAATGGCTGCACGCAGGGATGCAGGAATTCCCACTGCCCCCGAGGATGGTGCTGGGTGGGTGCCCGAGATCTGGGAACCGCCAGGCGAGCCTGGCATCCCCTGACCTCATTCCCTGCCTCCCCCGCCCCCGCCCGCAGGTGAAGCTGGTGTTCGTGGAGGACCAGGCGGTGGTGGAGACAGTGTTCTTCCTGACGTCACGCACGCGGGCGCTGCTGCGGCGCTTCCCCCGCATGCTCCTGGTGGACCGGCTGCCGGGTCTACAGGGCGCGCTGGACCTGCTGGCCGTGCTCTGTGTGGACGCGGCGGGCCGCGCGCGCCAGGCCGCCTGCTGCGTGGCGCGTCCAGGCACGCCAAGCCTGCTGCGCTTCGCGCTGGCCTCGCTGCTGCAGAGCGCGCCCGACGTCAAGGGCCGCGTGCGCTGCCTAACCGCTGGGCCCGAGGTGGCGGCGCAGCTGCCTGCTGTGCGCCAGCTGCTGCCGGGCGCACGCGTGCAGATTTGCCGCGCACAGGGCCTGGAGACGCTCTTCAGCAAGGCGCAAGAACTGGGCGGTGCCGGCTGCGAGGACCCGGGCTTGTGGCCGCGCCTGTGTCGCCTGGCCGGCGCGTCGTCGCCCGCCGCCTACGCCGAGGCGTTGGCCGAGCTGCGCGCACATGGCCCGGCCGCTTTCGTGGACTACTTCGAGCGCAACTGGGCCCCGCGGCGCGACATGTGGGTGCGCTTCCGAGCCTTCGAGGCGGCCCGGGACCTGGACGCGTGCGCTCTCGTGCGCGGCCACCGCCGGCGCCTGCTGCGCCGCCTGAGCCCCTCGCGCAGCGTGGCACAGTGTCTCCGCGACCTGGTGGCCATGCAGTGGGCCGACGCGGTTGGGGAGGCGCCTGATCGCCTGGACGGTGGGGGGCTGGGGCCAGAGGTCGAGCTGGGGAGGGGAGCGCAAGGGGCGGAGAGGAGAAAGGGCCTGGAGAGCGGGGACAGGGGAGGGGCCCCGAAAGAAGGAAGTATTTGGAGAGGTGGCCAGTTGGAGGAGGAGTGGCCCCGAGGTTTGGAGGCCAGAGAGCGGGGAGGGGCTCAGTTAGAAAGCGAGATGGGGGGAGGGTTGCAGGTCCAAGACTGGAGAGAGGTCCAGTTGGAGACCCAGAAAGTGAGAGGCCTAGAAGGGAGTGTTTGGAGAGGGTCCCAGTGGGAGAATGAGCAGTGGAGAGGACCAGAGATCAGAGACTGGAGGGGGTTCTTGTTGGAAGAGGAGAAAGATAAGGGACCGGAAGGTTATGTCTGGAGAGGATCCCGGTTGGAGGACCATGGGCTGAGGGGATTGGAAGGCTACACCTGGAGGACGGCCCAGCTGGAGGATCGAAGGGCTAGGGTGTTGGAGACCACAGACCGGAGGGGGGCCCAGTTGGATACCGAGAGGGCCAGGAGTCTTGAAGGGAGCACCTGGAGGGGGGCCCAGCTGCACGACGAGAGGGCACATGGGCTAAAATCCAGAGATCAGAAGGGATCTCAGTTGGAACCCGAGAAGGGAAGGGGGTGGGAGGTCAGGAACTGGAGGGGGCGCCATTTGGAGAAGCCCAGGGATTTGGTCCCTGAGAATGGAGACCAAAGGGGGCCCCAGTGGGGAGAGGAGAGGCAGAGAGGGCCGGATATTGGAGAAGAGAGAGGAGTGAGTTTGGGGGTCAAAAGAAGAAGGGACCTGGAGGATGTTGTTCTGGTCCAGCTGGGGGACACAGGGATGACAGGCCTGGAGAATGGGGAGGGAGCCCCATCTATGGGCCCCAAGAGCAGAGGAGGACAAGCGATGGAGTGTGGGGGCACAGGAAGGAGGTGTCTAGGGCTGGGGAATGGAGTGTGCGGCACCCCGTTGGGGACTGTGTTTGAGGGTGATCCAGAATGGGCAGGAACAAGGAGAGTCTACCTGGCCGCTGGGGAGAGGCTGCAGGAAGGCGGTGAAGAAGGCAGCCCGAGGGAACCGAAGAGGCCTTGCTGCCCCTCAGCAGAGGAAGAGGTGGACTGGGAGCCCCTGGCCAAGTTCCGAGCGGCGTGTGGGCCGGAGCTGGCAGAACTGGTGGCCGAAGAGCTGGCCTTTGCCCGGCAGCATGGTACCCGCGGTTTCCACTGGACTGGAGCTGGGTTTGCCCTTAAGGATGGCACCTCGGACTTCTTCCTAGACAGGGCTCTGACCCGCTGTAGCTGTTCCATCCATGCCGCGCGGCGTCTGCCTTGCCGCCACCTGTTCGCAGCACGCCTCCTCACAGGGGCAGCCTTATTCCACATGGACCTGCTCAGGGATTGCTGGGGGAGAGCTCCAGAACCCTGACCCACCAGGGTCCTGCCTGCCACCTTCCGCTGCAAAGGTAGGAGGGCATTCTTCAATCCCAAAGATAATAGGGCTGAGGCCAAGGAGGCCAACCCAGTCCCTCTGGCCACCTCCTGTGTCATCCAGGGACCTCACCTTGGCCGCTTGTCTCTCTGGGTACAAGGGGAGGCTGACTGGTCTCTGAGGCCCTGGAGCCACAGTGTGGAAGACGGTGGTGGCCAAGATGGCTTCTGAGGGTTTCCCTCAGGAGAGGAAATGTGTGATGGGACAGGGGCAGGTTGGGGCAGAAGGAAGTAAGGGGACAAAGCTTGGGGAGGGGAAGACACCAGGACATGGGGAGAGCCCATGCAGGAGCAAATGTTCACTCCATAGAGTGCGGGGGTGAAGGAGAGAAGCAAGGGGGACTGTAGGAGGACAGATTGGGGGTGGGGGGGAGAGAAGCTAGCAGGGAGACGAGCAGAGGAGAGAGGACAAGAGGAGAGGCAGAAATGGGGAAAAGCAGAGGGAGGCAAGGGAGAAGGAGGCCAGGGTGGAGGACAGAGGGGGAAAAAAATCAAAAAGGACACACAGAAAGAAAAGGTATGGGAGATGGGGAGAGAAGGAATAAGAGGGGAGTGATTTGAGAGTCTCCAAAGCCCAGAGGCTTGAATCCCCTTGACCTTCTGGTTGGTCATTCCCAGAAGAGACTGAATGAGAGTGGTGTCTGGTGGGATGGGCTAGAGGTTCTCCAGTGGGAGAGGGGACAGTCTGGACTATTGTGCTTCAAGATTGGAATAAAACGTATTATTTTGATTTCTGCACTGAGTTCCTGGCTTCTCAGGGAAAGAGGGGAGAGAACTTGAGGTATTCTAGCATTCCTTCTTCCATTCTATCAACAAGACCTCCTGGGGCCAGATGGAATGGAGGGGCCAAAAATGAATCCAACCTCCAGCTCCCGCCAACAGCTCAGAGCTCTTCCTGCCTCATTTGGACCAGTACACCAGAGTGACAACTTGCCAGCATATGTGAATTTTGACAAATGGCTAGTCTGGGCCAGTCTCAGCCACTGTGCCAAGGAATGGTCTAAGAATGGGCATGTGACCCAATCCTGGCCAATGGGTCTGCTCAGGGTGGGAGGCTTCTAAACATTCTCTCAATCCTAAGAAGCCCCAGAATGTGAATGGTCAGACCTAGACCTGCTTGGGAGCATCTTGATGGAGCATGAGAATGAAGCCAGTGCTGAAGGTGGCAGAGCTAAGAGGTGCCCTATATGATCACACAAACACCCCTGAAGGTGGGCATGGTGGCCATTTTCCAGTTGTGGAAATTAAGTCCAAGAGATTCAGTGACTTGCCAGAGGACGCACAACAGAGAGTCCTCCCCAACCCAAACCTCCGCCCCTGCATTTACTTTTCCTCCTCCCTCTCATCCTTCCTCCCTCCCTCTCTTTCAAGAGAGATTGAGAGTGTGCATTGCAGGGGGGTGCAGAGGGAGAGGGAGAGCCTCTTAAGCAGGCTCCACGCCTAGTGTGGAGCCCTGCATAGGACTTGATCTCACTACCCTGAGATCATACCCTGAGCTAAAATCAAAGAGTTGGGTGCTTAACCAACTGAGCCACCCATGCAAACAATGAATGTCCCTACACTTCCAGTGGCTCTCAGTTAGCGAGTAGGGATGGGGTCATGCAGGACTGGCTCCCATTCCGCTCTCTCAGGGCACCTGCTGAGCACCCCCTCCCACCCCCGCCAACCTTAGTGTCTTCATGTGGAAAATGGCAATAATACTAACTCAGCAAGGCTGGTCGGAGAATTTAAAATAATGTACTTATACTGTGTAGTGCATGCTAAGCCCATCAGTAATTTGCCGTTATTATATATCAGGCCTCCCGTTTTCTTTTTGAGAAACTAAAGATGTGGGCTGTCCGTTAGTGAGGTTGCATGGGGAGGGTCTCCCACTATTTGTCAGCCCGGATCAACATCTCTACAGACACCACCCGGGCTTCCGGAAATGCGCCACGCATGCGTACTGGGGCAATCGGAAGCGCTTCTGCCCCGAGTTTCCCCAGTCAGTGGAGGTTCCTGTGAACCGCCCAGTACTTGGCGGGAAAGGGGGAAGACCGCAGCACTAAGTGAGGTGGAGGCAGCGATTGGCGGGTGGTGAAGTCTGGGGAGACACCGGTTGAATCTGAAAGGTACCAGGGGAGCCAGCGGTCACGTCCGTCCCTTGTTGAACTGGGACTCCCTTTCTGCGTCACCCCTTCCGCGGGTAATGGTCTCACCCGGTCCCCGTTCCTGTATGCCATCCCGGGACACACCAAATTTCCAGCACAGGGGGGAAGGAGTGAGCCTGGATAGGGCAGGGACGTTTCGCCGGGCGGGACCATCGATCCGTGGGTAAATGCTGGGGTGGGGGGAGGGCGGGATAAAGGGGAGAGGCTTTCAGGAGACACTAGTTTGAAGGGTGGGGCGGGGCTTGGAAGACCTCTGTCGAGAAAAGCGGGGCCTGTGGATGGATGAGCGAGTTCACCGGGTGTGGACGCGGGAGGTGGCGGTGGGCGGGTTCATTGTGTGTCCCGTGAGGGGATAGAATTGGTTGGGAGAGACCATTGTTTGTGTGGGGAGATTCGGGCAGTGTTTGGAGGTGACCTCCGCCTGTACGAGCAGGGAGGGTCCGGAAGAGTGTGTGCGTCAGGAACTGGTTTGGACCATGCCTTGAAGCAGGAGCTGAATTCTGACCGAGGCTCTGAGGGCATATCCCATACGGAGGGAAGACAGGTGGTAGTGCTCCTTGGCGGAAAAGTTAAGGACCTGCTTAGAGAAGGAGAGGCTGCCATTGGAATGTAAAGCCCACAGGCAAATACATCAAGAATGATGTGGAGAGGGTGCAGGGGGCTAACGCAGTCCCAGGGTGCTGGGGAGCCCCAGGGTGGCCGTGATTAGGAGAAGGGGCAAGATCAGCCCTGGGTGAAGAAAGCCTTCTGGGGCCGTGGCGGGGATGGACTAGAGTGGGGAAGACTGGAGGCGAGGAGGCCGGAGAGGAGCCTGGGGTGAGATCCAGAGGGAGAGGAGAGCTGAACTGGGGCAGGGGTTGTGGGGACACAGGGGAGGATACAAGGCAGAAAGAAAACGCAAGGGGGCTGGGGTATAGGGATGACAGGTAGGGGAGGGGTAGTGAGGAGGAGGAAGAGGAGGAAGACCTCCCTGGGGATCTGGTCTGGTACTGGTGAACCATGAGACCTTCCATGGATGAGGACCCCCGGAAGAGGAATGGGTTTGCAGGAGAACTCGGAGATCAGCGTATATGTCATGCGTGTGAGGGTCCAGTGAGTCCTCCAGGAGGCTCTGGAGGGAGGTCCTGGTGCTGTCAGCTGTGATTTGTCCTTGGTACTTGCTGATGGTTGAGCTAGCTGGAGAGCGGGAACTCAAATGAGGAAGAAACCATGCAGTTCCAGAGGCCATTCTGTGAAGGGCTTTGAAGGTCAGAATAAGGAGCTGGGCTTTCTCCTGTGGGAGCTGGGGAGCCATGGGAGGAATGTGAGCAGGAAAGGGGGAGGGACGGCACTGGAGGTTGGAGAGAGAGACTCCTCTAGAGCCACATGGGGGATGGGATGCACTGGAGGCAGGACACTGAGGTGGGGGCTGGGGGTGGGAGGAGGCTGGGCAAGCACATGCATGAGGTGGGTTTAGCACTGTGGGGATGGAGAGAACAGTGCATATTGGTGGTGGAGGCTGTGGGAATGTCTGTCACCACTCCCCCACCTGGAAAGTTCTTGGAAAGAGATGACCTGTCCCAACGGCTAGGGCAGGGATGACCTGGGAGAACCTCCAACCCCAGCTCTCAAAGCAGACCATCCAGGTTCAGATCCCAGCTCTGCCACTCCTTCCTTGCGACGCTGGCCAAATTACTTAACCATTCTGTACCTCCTATTTGTCCTCTATCGAATGGGGGTAATAATCCCACTTCCTGAAGTAGGCTGCACTGAGCAGGGAAACCCCAGAACAGAGTAGTACCTTAAATACAAGAGAAATACCTTTTTCTCTCACTGAACAGTCTTACATAAGCTGTCCAGGGCAGATAAGTGCCCAGGCTTCTTCTGTCTCGTCGTTCTGCCATGCTTGAGGCCCTTTTTCACATCTGCAGGAAGATGGCCGCCATCTTGCCTTCCAGGCTTAAATGTCGTCACTGTCGCTCACATCCTGTTGGCCAGAGCTTGGTCATACTACCCCAGTGGGATGAAGGAGGGTCTAGGACACACCGTCTTTATTCTAGGTAGAGTCTTGTGTCCCGTGAAAATATCAGGGTCACATGTTGTTCCCTGTAATGGGAGCACAAAGGTAAGTCACTGAGTTCAGTGGCCAAGGAGGTGTTAATCTGGTCTCCTTTGCAGGAACCCCCCAAATTCTTGTTCTTTCTCCTCATAAAGATATTAAGGGAGGGGAAAGCTGATGGTCATGAATTTCTCTCTGAAAAGGCAACGTCTTTCTTCCAGTCAGTTCTCCTGAAATTGGGAGGTGGAAAGGGTGTAGCAGAGATTCTGCTGAACTTGGGCTCTCGGGTCAGCCCCACCAGGACCAGGAGACCTGCCCTGACTGCTGGCGATTCTCTGACCTTACACTGGAGGTTGATGTTGGTTTTTTTTTTCTTCTCAACTCTGAGTCTTGATAGTTCTGAGAAAACAGCGCCCAGGTACATCCCGTTTTGCAGATGAGCTAAGCGTGGCTTGTGGAGGTTGGAACCATGTAAGGTGTTTTGAAATACGTGTAGTTGAGCCAGAAGTGAATTCAGATCTTCAGAGACCAGGCCCATAATGCCATATTGGTAACATGAATCCTTATCGAGCCTCCAGAGGGTCTTTGAAGAGGTGGAATCCATCCATCCTAGAGACATCCTAAGGGACTGAGGTCCAAAGTGAGGACAGAGGTTATGGGGACTGTGGATGGGCACAGTGGGCTCTTGCATTCAGGGACAGAGGGAGGGAGGGAAGAGAGTGATAGATACAATAAGATATTCCATCAGTTTCATCCAGTGAATAAGACAGCTTTGCAATCAAGTTGACTTAGTATTAACCCAAGCTCTACTATGTACAGCTGTAACCTTAGACAAGTTACTTAGCCTCTTTGTATCTCAGTTTGGGAATTTGTTGAAGGGATATAACATTAGCACTAATGACATCAGCTCATTCAATCCTGGCAAGGTTGGTTTTCTTACCCCCATTGTATTGTACTGGGTTCAGAGAAGGGAACTAATATGTCCAAAGCCCACAGAGTTAGTGAGTAGAGTGTCATGCTTCTCACACAGGCATTGGGTAAACATTAAAAACTATGGGGCACTGCTATGGGTGTTCTCCATGTTGTTGAGCTTGCTCTAGCATAATTAGGTAATGATGGATGCATTAATAGAGGTACAGACACCAGAAGGAAGGGAGTACAGTCCTCTTCTGCTTGGACTACCTGTCATTTCTGACTTCTATTCTACATTCACTGTTGTTGTTGTTGTTGTTTTTTTTTTTTTTTGATTTGTTGGTTGGTTGCTTGCTTTTTTTTTTTTTTTTTAAGCCATATAGAGTGAAATGCACAGATCTTCAATGTCTAGTATGAGTTTTGACAAATATAATCACCTGTGTGACCAATACCCCAATCAGATACGGAACATGTACATCACCCTTCTGTCATTTCCTCAGGACATAAGATTGAGAATGTAAGTGAGAGACTGCCTGAGAGAAGAGGGAGGAGTGGGAGAGAAAGAACCAATGTCTGGCAAATTTCAGGGAGGCAGGTTTGGTGACAAAGTAAAGAATGAGTTTGTCATGTCCTTTGGGTTCCTCATTGTTCATTCTGGGAAGGCGGGATGCTGTTTTTCTATCTAGAACTCCCCTCCTCCCGCTGCGTTCCTGGACACACCCCCATCCTTCAGCATCAGCATCATTGCTAGGGAAATTCAGGGGTCTTTGCTCTGCTTCTTTAGTCCATCATGTGTCAAGTATCCATTACAGGGTGCGACTACCTGGCATTATGATTGTGTGTGTGTCTGTTGCACCCACCAGGCTGTGCACTCCTGGAGGGACCATGCCTTACTCACTTCTGCGTCCAGCGCGGGCCAGCCCATAGCAGGGGCCATGAAAGTTGTTGGCTGAAAAATCCCATCTCCACACTCATCACTGGTGCCGTTGTTTATTGCACGCGACACATGTCCAGTGTTCTGCTAATGCCCTCCACGCATGCCGCATTTATTCCTCACAACAGCTACGTAAAACGACTGTGCTTGTCACCCATGTTCCCAGGAAACAGAAACTTC
This sequence comes from Mustela putorius furo, assembly GCF_011764305.1. NCBI lineage: Eukaryota > Metazoa > Chordata > Mammalia > Carnivora > Mustelidae > Mustela > Mustela putorius. The sequence goes on along the minus strand of NW_025421310.1, from coordinate 11,798,794 downwards.
AAGAGGCAGTATCAGCCCAAATGAGGCACCACCCCCCTGCCGTCAAATACAAGGCTGGAAGGGAGAATGAGAGGAAGAGGAATGGGGGCTGAGCTTTGTTTTTTCCCAGGGAGCAGTCAGTAGGATTCATTCTCTGTTTTGTTTATTATGCTAGCATTTATTGAGTGCCTATGATGTTCTGCAGGTTGAGATTCCAGTAACGAGTAAGACAAGGTATCACCTGTTATGAAATGTACATCTGGTGGGTGGAGACAGACAGATGCTTCCCACCTGGACTTCGTTAATGGATTATGTCCTGGTTGTCCACACAGCACACCTCCCCGGATTTCATTTCTGATGTCCACTCATGCCTCCCCCATGCCATACACATCGTATACATCGGGAGAACCTGCTGCAGACTCCCCGCTGAGCAAGGAGCCCAATATAGGGCACGATCCCAGGACCCTGAGATCCTGACCTGAGGCCAAAGGCTCAGCCAACTGACTGAGTCACCTGGGGCCCCCTGGCAGGGTGTTTCTTGAGATAACTGTGTTTGTCTTGGACATGGATGCCTTGGCAAGCAAAGTTTAAGTCAGGCAAGCAAAGTTTAAGTCAGGCACTTGCACTATCCAAAGAAAAGCCACCTGTGAAGGGTGTACATGAAATCAAAGAAATGCAAATAAAAACCACAATAAAATATCACCTTACAACTGTTAGAATGGCTCTTATCAGAAAGAAAAGCAGGGGCTTCTGGGCGGCTCAGTCATTAAGCCTCTGCCTTCAGCTCAGGTCATGATCTCAGGGTCCTGAGATTGAGCCCCACATTGGGCTCTCTGGTCAGTGGGGAGCCTGCTTCTCCACCCCCACCCCGCTGCCTGCCTCTCTGTCTACTTGTGATCTCTGTTTGTTAAATAAATAAATAAATAAAATCTTATAAAAAAGAAAAGCAATAACAAGTGTTATTTGTTATGTGGGGAAAAAGAAACCCTCGTGCCCAGTTGGAGGGGTATAGTTGATAGTGAGTTGATAGTATGGAGCTCCCTCAGAATATCAAAACTAGGACGACCAGATTGTCCCCACTTCTGTGTATCTATCTGGAGGAAATGAAATCAGCCTCTCAAAGAGCTACCGGAGCCCCACATTCATTGACACATTATTCATAGTAATGAAGACATGGAAATAACCTCCTTCAAGAACAAAAATTCAACTAATTAGCTTTATTCAATGATCCACGCATCAGGCAGCATCCCTTCTAGTAGAGAGATGGGCTCAGAGGAGTGGTACAAAAAATGGAAGATTTTTTAGACAGAAGGAGGCCAAGGCAAGAAATTTGCTAGCAAAAGAAAAGAAAGGGGCGCCTAGGGGGCTCAGATGGTTACGTGTCTGACTCTTGATTTCAATTCAGGTCATGATCTCAGGGTCCTGGGATCCAGCCCCGGGTCAGGCTCTGCCCTCAGTGTGGAGTCTGCTTGAGATTCTCTCTCTCCCTCTCCTCTACACCCTACTTGTGCCTGCTCTCTTACTCCCTCTAAATAAATAAGTAAATACATGAAATCTTTAAAAATATAAATAAATAAATCAGTGTTATGCAATCAGAACGAGAGGAAATAATAGGAAAACAATTAAGTCTCAGAGAACTTAGGGACAACAACAAAAACCTAACATTCATACCATCAGAGTCCCTCAAGGAGAGGAGAAAGAAATGCAGGATTGAAAAAAATATACTTAGGGGTGCTGGGTAGCTCAGTCGATTAAGCATATGACTCTTGATTTCGGCTCAGGTCTTAATCTTAGAGTCATGAGTTCAAGCCAAACCCCATGATGAGTTCCACACAGGTTATGGAGCCTAGTTAAAAAAAATTTTTTTTTTAAATAGATATATCTATCTAACTATCTATATATATCTCCAAGACATGGAAGCAAATACACACATGAGCACCCACACACAGACACATTTAGCGTATATGTATATTTAACACATATCTTTAAAAATAATATTGGTAAATTTTCAAGTTTGCTGAAAAAACATAAACTTACAAATTTCAGGAATTAAGTGAATTCCAAATAGGACAGACCCAAAGAAATCCATACCCAGATGTGTCATAATCTAATTATTGAAAACTAAAGACAAAGAAAATGAATCTTGAAAACAGCCAGAGAAAAATGATACATTCCATATAGGGAAGCAATCTAAATGATGGCAGATTTCTCATTAGGAGCCATCAAAACCAGAAATAAATGGCTGAAGAGAAGAACTGCCATTATGTTCTTTCAGGAATGAAAGTAATATAAAGACATCTCTAGATGAAGGGAAATTAAGTGAATCCAAAGTCACGAGATCTGCTTTAAAAGAATTGTGGGTGTGCCTGGTTGGTTCAGTCAGTAGAGCCTGCAAGTCTTTACTTCAGGGTCATGAGTTTGAGCCCCTTGTTGGGTGTAGAGATCACTGAAAAAATAAGCTTAAAAAAAGAATTGCCAAAAGAAGTTCAGTGAAATGTAGAGTATCAGGATTACAAGAAACACAACATAAATGGTAAATATCAGGGCACATATCATAGATGACACTCCTCATAGGTTTTTAAAACATGCTCAGCAATTGAAAGAAAATGTGGGACACCTAGGTGTGTGGGTTAAGTAAGCCTCTGCCTTCGGCTCGGGTCATGACCCCAGAGTCCTGGGATCGAGCCCCGCGTCGGGCTGTCTGCTTAGTGGGGAGTCTACTTCCTCCTCTCTCTCTGCCTGTCTCTCTGCCTACTTGTGATCTCTGTCAAATAAACAAATTTAAAAATCTTTTTTAAAAAGTTGGAAAACATGGGTACCATTTGGCTTAGTCCGTTAAGTGTCTGACTCTTGATTTCGGCTCAGGTCATGAATTCAGAATCAAGAGAGGGAGCCCTGCCTCAGGTTCTGTGCTCAGCACTGAGTCTGCCTGAGATTATCTCTCTCTGTCCCCTACTCCTCCTTCTACTCATGGTCTTTCTGTATCTCTCTCTAAAATAAATAAATAAAATCTTTTTAAAAAAGTAAAGTAAAAAACATAGAGGCCATTCTTCTGATTGGGACCTTTATATAGAGAGAGTAATATTGAAAACAACTGGGTCATAAAAGGTACCATGGCCAAAATGGTGCTAAGGTTTCTAGATTCAACTTTAATTCGCATACTATGGATATGAGGACCAACGCATTCAGGAGGTATCTCTTCATCTCTAACACAATCACCAAGAAATGCAAAACCACATACCATAAAAAACACAATAGATAAATTAAGGTAGAATACTAAACACTCTTCAAGTAAGCCCTAAAAAAGCGTAGAAAGGAAAGATAGCCATGCAGCACAAAGGGAATAGACAGAAAACAAATACGAAAGCGGCTGCCCTCGGCTAAATCCTAACCACACAAGAATTATGTTAAATGCAAATGGCCGAACACGTCACTTTAAGAGCAGACGTTGTCAAAATGGGTTAAAAAAAAAAAAAAAACAACCCCAAAAGCCAACTGACTCAACTCTAGGCTGTCTTCCACAAACTCACTTCAAATACAAGGAAATAACTAGGCTCAAAGTCAGAGGATAGCATTACTTATGTCACACAAACACTGGTCCAAAGGCAGCTGGGACGCATGCAAAATGGCAGGGTCCAATGGCAGAACCCCAGTGTCAGGCTCTGCCTATTTCTGTGACATACCTGCCAGGAGGGCCTCCCTCACAACCACCGGATGCTCCTCCTTTCCCCCCACGCTGCTTCTGTGGACACCATTCATCCATACTCCGCCTCTGCGATCCACCGAGCTGTTCCATGAAGTTGTGTGACCCAGAATGTGCCCGTTCCTGGTACCATCCTATATACCAGAGACCAAAGTTTTTCTGCCAACGTTGGCATTTGCTTCCACTCCTGAGCTCTATTTCATCAAGGGACTTCATCATTCTAGTAGAAATAGCAACAGATAAAATGTTAAAGACACAGTGTATTAAAAAAAAAAAAAAAAAAGAAAGCTCATCAATGTCATGAACGTCCTCAACAGGGAGTGTTTCGTAAGCCTTCCTGGCTTCTGTTCTGAGCAGGTAACAGCTCAGATGTAATGTTCACTGGAGTTGCTTCTCTTGTGACTGAGGAGACTTGGTCTCCCTGGGCCCCGTCAATCATAACCACACCTGGTCTTGCCTTCCTCTGCCCAGATTTCCAAGAAATAGGTCAATGGGTGAAATAGGAATTTTTAAAATCTGACTTAAAAAATATTTAGTATGAATATTCCTACTCTCTTGAGATATTGTTAGGGGAAGATATGAGGACACAGAAATAGGTATCTGCCTAGTTACACATCAGTCCTCAGTAAAACCTGTGTGGTGGCTGGGTGTCACCTGGACCTCTTTAGTCTTGGACACTGAACTCCATGATACATGTCTCTTTAACCATTTTCCTTCCTTTTTTTTTTTTTCTTTTAAGATTGATTTAATTTACTTGAGAGAGAGTGAGAGTGGGAGGAGAGGCAGAGGGAGAGGATCTCAAGCAAACTCCAAGTGACTGCAGTTGAAATCAAGAGTCAGATGCTTAAACAACTGAGCCACCCAAGCACCCCTGTTTATCCATTTTCAGTGCAGAACACAGGATTGTCTCTTCCTAAGTATTGGCCTGAGTCACTGTTGTAAACTCTGCTGGCTGAGGTAGGACATCAGGTAAGGATCTCTTTGCTGAAGGCTTCTGAAGAGTATCTCCAGGGCCTGGGGCCCTTTCTTCTCCACCATCCTCAACAGGGTCTCATTCTTCCTCTGCTGTGTTGGCAACTGCTGCACCAGGTCCTTTTCTTCCTCCGTGAAGACCTCACTGTCCTGAAGATCATCTAGTACTCCACTCAGGTCCCCCAGCCTGGCCTGCAAGTGCCGCCGGTTCTCCTTCATAAAGATCTCAGCTGGACACAAGAAAGAGTTGCAGACTCAGAAAAGGACAGATCACTTAAGGCATTCAGGACTTTTGCCCAGCTTAATGTCATGTTTCTCTCTCTCTCTTTCTCTCTTTCTTTCTTTCTTTCTCTCTTTCTCTCTTTCTTTCTTTCTTCTTTTCTTTCCTCTTACCTCTCCAGGGGTAAGAGAGATCCCAACATGGGACTTGAACCCATGACCCTGAGTCAAGAGCTGAACTGAGATCAAGAGTCAGACACTTAACTGACTGAGCCACCCAGGCACTCCTTAAAGACATACTCTGTATGGAGATGTTGCTCATTGTGTTCTGCATGTTGCCCAGATCTTACACACACACAGCCTATGCAGTCCTGTCCCAAAGGACTCAGGATATGCTGTCCATTCTCAGGGGTCTTTGAATTTAGGGAAACTCAAAGATCCCTCTTCTTCAATCCCCCTCCCCTCCAAGCTTTGAGCACCTCTTTGTTACTTTCTGGTTTTCACTGGAACCCTAGAGACAGCTCTATCTTGCTCTACATTAATCTATTCACCCTTCTAACAATCTTGAAGTTCATACATTGGTACGCATGATACCAGAGGTCGAGTTGCAGTAGACTAGTCCCTACCCTTAAGAGTCTTCTGATAAACTGTGCAGAAAGGGATTTAGCTGGCTAAGTACAACACAGAAGGCACCAGAAGCATTGGAGAGAACATACTTCATGCTGACTCAGGGTGCAGTTTGGTGCCTGCATATAAAACCCGTGTGACCTTGGCCAAATAACATTGCTTTATTGTTCCTCAGCTCCTTCATTAAAGACATGATTGGGGTTTTGGGATTTTTTTTTTTTTTTTGAGAGAGACTCAGACAGAAAGAGCACAAGCTGGGGGAGATGGGCAGAGGGAGAGAGAGAGAGAGAGAGAGTGAGTGAGAGAAATTTAAGCAGGATCCATGCCCAGCATGGAGCCTGATAGGGGACTCAATATCTCAACCCTGAGATCATGACCTGAGCCAAAACCAAGAGCTGGATGCCTAAACTGAGCCACCCAGGCACCCAAAAACATGACTGCTTTCTGTGTACAACTCATGCCTCTAGAACTTTTGTTCTAAACAACAGTGGCTCAGATCATTAATGTCATATGTGGCCAAGCCAAACAGCTTAATGTAACGATATGGTTTCTATGAAGTTTTGGTGTTTCTATTGAAAAGTCATTGGAAGTGTACATTCTGTGACTCCTTGATTTGAATGACTTCAGTTGCTCTCACAGAAATGTTCTTAGCTTAACCTGTTCTTTCTTCCTTGATTGTTTTTACCTCACCCATTTGTTTAGCAATTCTATTCAATCTTCCTAAATGGACATAAATTTCACTTTTTTTTTTTGTCTCTCCAGGATGTACTCTGAAACTTTTTCAACTCCCTCAAGGTAAGAGCCCTCTGTCTTATCCTCTCCTAAATCTCTCTAATTTTCCTTTGGAACACATCCATCACTGTATTTTGAAATCAGATTTGCTGTTTTCACCTGCTGGAATAGAAACCCCATGAGTGCGGGATGTGTGTCTGTCTCAGGCTATGTTCCATACAGGACTGCTACTTCAAGGCCATTGCCATGTTTGCTCTGATGCTCCTTCATGATTCTCTGGGGAAGCCAGCCAAAGTGCATTGACAAGATTAGACAGAGCTGGTGAGTATAATGCACACATATAGGTACCCTGACTATTTAGCACGCTACAGGCATTCAGCAAAATGCATTTATCATCATGATTATTTTTATCACCACAATTCCAGCTCTTGCAAAATGCAATCATAGACTTTGAGGGGGATAACTAGACTTCCAAGCAAAGTCTTCATAGAAGAGTTAGTATCAGAGGAGGATTTCGAGGAGTAGGATTCTGGTATTAAATACAAGATGCCACCAGGCCAAAGGGCAAAGAGGGGGAGAGAGATGTCAGGCTTCACAGTGCATGGTGGCCAAAATGAAGATCTGACTCAAGACGTGGGCTGGCAGCAGCTTCTGAAGGGTGTTCTAGAGAGAGCACATGAGGGTGGGTTTCATCCTTCTGACACCAGGTAGCTCTCGCTCTAGAGCTTGTAGAAGAGGAAGGGTAGAAACATCTTCTTGGTGCTACACACTCACCACCTACATAAATCCTTTCAATTTCCTTTGTGAAATCATCTTTACCTCATTCTTTTTTTTTTCTTTTTCAGGCTGCTTACTTTTTTTTTATTTTTAAAGAAGATTTTATTTATTTGTCAGAGAGAGAGAGCACACAAGCAGAGGGAGAAGCAAGAGGAGAAGCAGGCTCCCCAGTGAGCAAAGAGCCTGATGTGGGACTCAATCCCAGGACGTCAGGAGCTTGACCTGAGGCAAAGGCAGGCACTTAACTGACTGAGCCACTCACCTATCCCATCTTTATCTCGTTCTTAACCAAGATCTGTGGTTGGGTTTGAACTCAATTACAACTCTAGGTGTGGGGTCTGATTTTCTATAGCTCATCTGCCTCTCTGGGCCCCCTGACAATAATACCAATGGCCAGGAAGTGGGTTTGTGCCATTTCAAGCCAGTGTGACACCTGAGGAGTAAGAGGGATCAGGGGATGTTCCCTTTCTCCTCCTGGATGATCTGTTTTGGGACAGGAGGCCTGTCACTTTTACTGTGTGGAGACTGACAAAGCCAACAACACAGAAGGCAGAATGCCGTCCTCTGAATCTTGACTCCTTTTATTTTATTTTTTTTTTAAAGTTTCTTCTTATTATTTAATAATCTCTACTCCCAAGGTGGGGCTTGAACTCACAACTACCCAAGATCAAGAATCACATGTTCTTCTGACTGAGCCAGCCAGGCATCCCTTGACTCCTTACTTTGAATAATTTCTTTCTCTGCTACCTATCAACTCCAGTAACTTTAACCAATTCCCAGCTAATCCCTGTTCTCAACTTTCACAACAGCCTCCTAACCCGGCTCCCACTTCCTGTCCATTCCACACCCACAGCCATCCACACTGTTCAGAACAGTGAGTGCATTGCTACCCACCTTTCCTAAGTCCCCCTTTGCCTTCAGCCTAAGGACCGAAAGAGTTCAGCCATCACCCTTCTGCTTCCAACTTCTGTTTCTTGCCTGCCTCTGGTCTCATGTGTCCTCCGTCCCTCTAAAGTTTCATCTCCAGCCATATCAAACTACTTTCACTGAGACTTCCTCAGATGCAAGATATTTTCCCCAATAAGACGTGGTTGCATGCTCAGAGTCTGCTTATTAAACCCTCCCATGAATTCACTCAAGTGGCTCAGACTCCTTCTTTGTGTCCGACAGCACTCAGTCTCTGTAACTGAAGAGAAGGTAGGATCCCTCACTGAGCCACCTCACACCACTCAAAACCTCCTGAAATCAGACCCATCCCTCTGATGTTGGGTGTGGACATTGCACTCACCTGAGGGGGGAGAAGGGGAGGGAGCAGCATAAAAGTGGAGGTCCACTAGGAAAGAAGGGAAAGTTGGAGAATGAAATAAACCATTTACCTTTATTTATCTTTTCTTCTCTTTTTTTTTTTTAAGGTTTTTTTTTTTTTTTTTTGTAATCTCTACACCCAACATAGAAATCAAACTCACAATGTGTAGGTCAAGAGGCCCAGGTTCTTATGAATGAGCCAGCAAGGCACTTCTGTAGTTTCTCTAGTTTTTGATGTGATACACGAAAATAATTTAATTCCATTTCCTATATTAGGGATCCCATTGGTACATGGATATACTAATGGAACCCAAATAAGTAGAAGGTCACTCACTGCCTGGAAATGCATCAAAGGGAGGAGCTCTTTTTTCCCAATATTCTTTCTATTTCTATTTCTAAGCAAATATGTGAGGAAATGTGAAAGCTACAGTAAAATTATCATACTTCTCCACATATATTATCTAGGCAAATGTATTTTAGACACGAAATACCACCATTAAATGAGTACATTTGAACAATAATTGAGGATATACTTTAAATGCTATAATACTGGGATTGTGATAGTGCAGAATTTATACGTTGAACACACATATAAGTTGGGGGAGATTTGCAGATTGGAGCCACCATTTGGGAAATAAGTAAACTGTGCTTACCATGAAGCCTTCCACATGCTCTCACGTTTTCTTTCTAGAAGCCCTGACGTGTTTAAAGTTTTGATAAATTTTGTGTCCCTCTTTCCTCAGCAGCTGCTTAGACTCTGTGTTTGACAACAATTATACACTTGGCCAGAAGATAGAGTTAAATCAACCTTCTGCTCCTTCTGATTCTTATACTTAGCATCTCCCATTTACTACCTGCTAGGTATGAGAGGGTCCAGTTCTGGACATGAAAGGAATCCCTATCCTAGGCACCCATGATCACTGCCAACACTTGTTTCAACTCAACATTGACTATCAACCAGCAGTAGATTTTTCTTCTTCTCTGGGTTGGGACCATAAACAGACCTTCTCCTCTGACACACTTCACTACAACCAAGGGGAGAGGTGCATGATTTTTTCCTCCCCCTCCCCAAATTTCAGCCTCATATTTTTACCTACCTGGCTTCACCAAAGTACGCCAGACCAAAGTCTTGTGTCTTTTCTCAGTAACTTCAAGTTCAATTGTTTCCTCTATCTTCCCAGCATAGACTTTAGAGAACACCTGGATTTCTCCAGGACTCCTGTAGGATAATTTCAATTCCTAGAGGAAAGACACCATTTGACTTAAAGCTTCAGGGGATTGGTGGGGCGAGTATAAAGGCCTGTTTGCCTGCAGTGAACTAACTGGCCACTGAAATATTACCCATTTACTATACAGTCTCATGGCCGGTTGAGAAAAAAACAGAGGTAAATGGTCAACGATCTTTTAAGTTTACGATTCTAGGAAATTCTAGGAAATAGTATTATTCCATGGAAGGAAAGGTAGTCTTCAGCTTACCTTTCCTCTTATCAGAATATGGTTCAGGGAATAATCACCTGAACTACTGACCCTCTACTGGTCTTCTATGTTTTTTTCCAAAAGTACAAAATATTTTGAAACCCAAATTAAATTTGAGTTATATTTGAATTCTACTGACCTCAGGTATTATTTCCAGGTGAGCTGAACCGGACACAATGTAACGGGAAGCAAAATTCAGGGGGTCCACGGGGGGTGAGGTCTGCAGACGCACCCCGTGAAACTTAGTTTCTTCTTCATCTATTGCCTGAGGAAGAAGCAGTAGAAGCAAATCAGGGAGCAAAGCTTAAAGTAAATAAGTAAAAGTAATGGCACACAAGCTCTTGGTTTATTGTATTAAGTAGCATGTATATGATTCAACCGATGTTAAGAGTTGTATATATATATTCATATGTTATATATATGGATATGCCCCTGTACATGAGGGGATTTATTTTTAGTTTTACTTATTTTTATTATTGTTAGTTTCAGAGGTAGAGGTCAGTGATTCATTAGTCGTATATAATTCCCAGTGCTCATCACAACACATGCCCTCCCCAATGGCCATCACCCTGTTACCCCAATCCCCCTTTATTCAATGGGGGAAAAGACAGTCTATTCAACCAGTTATGTTGGGAAAATTGGAGAGCCACATGCAGAAGAATGAAACTGGACCATTTCCTTACACGGGACACAAAAATACACTCAAAATGTTTGAATGACCTAAATGTGAGACAGGAATCCATCAAAATCCTGGAGGAGGACACAGGCAGCAACCTCTGTGACCTCAGCAGCAGCAACATCTTGCTAGACATATGTCTCCAAATGTAAGGGAAGCGAGGGCAAAAATGAACTGTTGGGTCCGTGGCTCTGGGAGTGCAGGAGGAACAATAGAAATGACTGCTGGGGCTGCCGGTCTTCCAGCCTCCTCCTCACCCCCCTTTCCTTAACCCTTGACTCTCCCGCCTAAAGGATGTAAGCCCAGGTCACGTCTCCATAGGTAACCCGATACCTATGCAGGAAACAGAAGTATCAGGACCCCCCACCCCATACCCTCTGATCACCAAATACCCTACCATATATAGATGTGAGCCCATGCCCTACCTTGGCCCAATAAAAGACCCCTGCCAACTCTCTCCCAGTGCAACTTCCCCTACTGGGCTTCCCAGAGTCACAGAACCTCATGCGCGAGAGGGTTCCCACCTCTTCCGGGCGTGACTTTCCTGGCTCCCCTTCTCCTGAGCCCTGAAACTTCACCGGAGAGCGCCTTTAATAAATCTTGCCTTGTGCCCACCTTGCCTGGTGTTGTGTTTACCTTGCCTGCGAAACTTTACATGAACTATTGGGATTTCATCAAGATAAAAAGCTTTTGCACAGCAAAGGAAACAGTTGGCAAAACCAAAGACAACCTACAGAATGGGAGAAGCTATTTACAAATGTCTAATCAGATAAAGGGCTATTATCCAAAATCTATAAGAACTTATCAAACTCAACACCCAAAGAAAAAATAATCCAATCAAGAAATGGGCAGAAGACCCGGAACAAACATTTCTGCCAAGAAGACATCCAAATGGCCAACAGACACATGAAAAAGTGCTCGTCATCCCTCGACATCAGGGAAATACAAATCAAAACCACAGTGAGATCCCACCTCACACCCGTCAGAATGGCTAAAATTAACAAGTCAGGAAACGACAGATGCTGGTGAGGATGTGGAGAAAGGGAAACCTCTTACACTGCTGCTTAAAATGCAAGCTAGTGCAGCCACTCTGGCAAACAGTATGGAGGTTCCTCAAAAAGTTGAAAATAGAGCTACCCTACGACTCAGCAATTGCACTACTGGGTATTTACCCCAAGATACAAATGTAGTGATCCGAAGGGGCACCTGCACCCCAATGTTTATAGCAGCAATGGCCACAATAGTTAAACTAAGGAAAGAGCCCAGATGTCCATTGACAGATGAAGGACATATATATCCAAATATATATTTATACACACACACACACACACGAATGCTACTTAGCCATCAAAAAAATGAAATCTTGTCATTTGCAAAAACATGAACTAGAGGGTATTATGCTAAGGGAAATAAGTCAATCAGAGAAAGATGAATATCATATGATCTCACTGATAGGTAGAAATTAAGAAACCATATAAGATCATGGGGGAAGAGAGGAAAAGATGAAACAAGATGAAACCAGAGAGGGAGACAAACCCTAAGACACTTTTAAAAAATATATTGTATTTATTTATTTGACAGAGATCACAAGCAGGCAGAGAGGCAGACAGAGAGCAGGGGTGGTGGGTGTGGGAGGTTGCAGACTCCCCACTGAGCAGAAGCCCAATGTGGGTCTTGATCCCAGAACACTGAGATTATGACCTGAGCTGAAGGCAGAGGCTTAACCCACTGAGTCACCCAGGAGCCCCCCTAAGGGACTCAAACAAACTGAGGGTTGCTGGAGGGGAGGAAAAGGTAGGAGATTGGGGTATTGGGTGATGGTCATTGGGGAGGGTAAGTGTTGTAATGGGTACTGGGTATTATATATATAAGACTGATAAATCACAGACCTGTACCCTTGAAAGAAATAATAAATTGTATGTTAATATAAAAAATAAAATAAAATAAATGAAAAGGTTTTTAAAAAGAAGAAGAGAAAAATGAAAACTGTAGGAGAAGGAAAGCATCTCTGTAATACGGTAGCTAGCGTTCATCTGGGGTGGCTGAAGGAAATGGGATGCCAGGATAAGAGAGACTGACAAAGAACATGAGAGAAGATCCGTCCAGGTGTGGTGTCCTCCTGGGAAAGGCAAGAGAGAAAGGGATCCTGGACATGTCTCAAACCCTGGCTTCATGCAAATAGAGGGTAGCCTTGTCCTCACAGGAGGGAGCCAAGGGGAGTAAGTCCAGCAGAGAATTAGATTTACAAGTTGGTGACAGGAAAGTGAGGTCATTTCCACCTCATTGATTCTACTGAATCAATAAAGTAGGAGCAAGTGATTGTGTGAGATTCGGGTTCCAGGAAAGAAGGAGCAGCATGGGCCAGGCTGGGAACCAGGGAGTTTCCAGAACAAAAGGAAGAGCCACAAATGACTTTCTTTGTTTTTTGTTTTTTGTTTTTTTTTTCTGCTGTTTTCTTTCCCTGTGTACCCCAGGAACAGTCATATTTGGCATCCAGACTAAAATATTTTCTCTTGTATTTTAAATACTTGCAGTTACTCACAAAGCTAGTGACCAGCAGGCATGTACCTGTCTCTTCTTGGGTTCTAGGAGAATTCACCAATTTTAAGAAAATCAAATGAATCTTCACCAACAACCTCTCTACCAAGGCTGAAGGGAGAGAAGAGGTACTCAATCGAAGAAACCATGAGCTCTGTGGTGACAATGACCAGCGCCTCTGCTTCAGCAGTAACCGAGGAAAGGGTGGGGAGGCTCCGAGTCTTTCACGAATGTGCTGGAGGGAATGTCCCTGCACAGGAGGAGGATGGCTCTGGAGGGGTGTATGTGTACTGGGTGTGGGGGCAGGTGGGTAGCATATAAATTGGGCACTATTAGCTTCAAAATCTACAGTGAAATCTCTGCATGACTCCCTCTGCCAGTCTGTGTAAGTCTTATCTCCCTTTTTCCTTCTCCATAAAAGCCAGAAAAGGCAGCTCCATTTTTAGTAGAACTGAATTCCCATTGCAGATTCTTGCCTATGACTCAAGAGTCAGCACCTGCCGATCGACCACATGGAGGGGGAGTCATGCTTCTACCAATGAAAGCCGTTGTCTTACATTTTCTATTTAATACAGAGACAGAAGGCCTAAGGTGATAAGCTGAAAATGTAACTCTCACTTCTCCAAAATCTGCCAGCCTTACCTTCGTTAGCAAGGCGTCACTGGGGATAAGGTACAGGTGAAATTTAGTATCTTTGGGGTGAAAGTGATAATAGAGCAGTGCCGTGGAAGTGATGGGGACCGAAACACCAGTCCCACTGGCGCATCTCAACAGGATCCCCATCAGAGAGAAGCTGGGGTTTTCCAGGACGGCATAGAAAGGCTCCACTCGGGCTGGCACCTCTAGGATCATCCCTTCATCCTTAAAATGGGCAACGTGGAACCAAGACATATCGACCTCATTTGCTGAAAGACAACCGCAAAGGCCATCAGACAATGATCCCACCAGCCCCACGGCCCCCTCTCCCCTCCTTACCTGGCAGGGAGATGATATGAGGGAGGTGGATTTCAGCGATGGCCCCCTGGGGCTCCACGGAGATATCAAACAGTGGGCCTGCCACCATCCACTGCTCCTCCTGCTGTAACTTCATGTGTAGACTCCAAGAATCCAACGCTATCCTCACGGTCACCGCGGCTGTTACCAAGAATCCGAGGCGTGTCGCTGGCCACAAATAGAAGCCAGCCATGGGGAAGTGGATGCTGAAAGGAGCCAGAGTGATAGTCATGCTGGGAGAAGACCAGGACTTTGATTTAGAGAATAAAAGTACAGAGGAATGTGAAGTTTGGGGTGGATAGGGTTTAAGACCCATCTGTGACTTTCACCACATTTGAAAACTCTGGGGAGTTGATGAAGCTCTCTGGCCCCCAATTTCTCTGTATTCTACATAGGTAGAAAATACTGACTCAGTGCCTAGAATACAGAGAATATTGACAAAATTTCCGATGTCTTAAGAGATAGATCACGTACCCTATCACGTAGGTGCATACGTGTAAATATCACACAGCATGTATTTCCTTTATATGAGAATTCTCTCGAAACAATCAACATCTTCAATTCTTACCTGTATTTGCTTGCACTCTTATCAATCAACTCCATATCCACCTTTCCTTCAGGCCCGAGAAACCAATAATTATGACAAGCTGGTTCAACCCCAGAACAAAGTTTAGGAGCCTGGAGGGGCACTAGTGTCTCCTCTTCCAAGAAAGTATCTTCTGAAAAATATACATTGCATGTGTCAGATGTGGATTGCTAGAAAAGGCATGATCTGAAGGTGTCCTGTAAATTGCACATGTCCTGTTGGGAACCCAGACATCAGAGAGACTGGTATGAGGGGGAAGAAAAGGGGCATTGTTCTTTGAATCCAGACAAAGGCACAAGAATGTTCTTGGTTACTACTGAAACTGCACCCCCCAATTTAAAAAGGTAACCAGGCTGCATGGCTTTGGTGGGGGGACAATATTCGCCTCAGGCAGGAACCACAGCAACTAAATTCCTACATGGTCCCAAGGCACAGCTAATACCTAATGTTGTCAGGGGAAATGCAAGTCCATAAAAGGAACAAGCACAAAAGCTGAAGGGGCAAAGGCACATCCCTTCACCCTGGTGTTACCCACAATCCAACCTGAGACACCCAGACCATACCCTGGCTCCCTGAGTGTTTCCGTCATCCAGCTGGGAGAGCCTTTCCCCTCACAACCTGGAGACCAGAGGACATTTCCATCAGCCCACTACACACCCCTGGCTTCACCCTATATTAGACAATTACCTGGTTCTAATAACTGTGAAGATTCCTGGTTTTCTGATCCACTGCTGCCTGGGGCCCTTGAGTGTCAAAAATAAGGAAATGATTAGAAATCAGTTCACAAGGGGTGCCTGACTGGCTCAGTCAGTGGAGCACGTGACTCTTGATCTTAAGGACATGAGTTTGAGTCCCATGTTGGGTGTTGGAAGATTATTTAAAAATAAAATCTTTAAAAATAACAAATAAATCAATTCACTGAATGAAATGAAGGGCATGTGATTAATAACTAAGCTCTTTTTCCCAAACAATGGCCACTAGCCAGGAGGAGCCATTGAGACTTTCAATTAAATTAAATTCAACTAAATTAAGTTAAAATCCAGCTCCTCAGCTGTACTATCCACTTTTCAAGTGTTTAATACCTGCCTGTGGCAAATGGCTACCATATTGGCTGATGCAGAAGAGAACATTTCCATCATCACAGAAAATTCTACTGGACAGTCCATTAGACTCTCAAAAACAAATGACTTGGACAAAGTGGTTTCTTAACCAGATATATGAAGAGTAGAACCAAGGGGATCTCTCAGATCAAATGTGGCTTGGCCATTCTATGTCTTCTCCTATTAAACCAGCATCCAAAGTGGTCACACCTAACTTTTCTTGTTTAAGTTGCCCTGACTCGATGTGTGTCACTTCAGCTGGTGGTAGTGCAAAAAGCAAAAGCAGCAGGGAACTGGGCTCCCATCTGGGTTTGGGAGATGACTGCTGGGATTTCTGAATCTGGTGGGCATCATGGCCAAGGAGATCTGAGGGACTATACCTGAAGGCAAGTTAGATGCACGCTACCCACCCCGAATCCTTTACCATGCAGTCTGTTCACTACCAACAGCGTGAACTGAGTGTATTTGCCCAAAGTTGCTAAATGCAGACAGCACTTAGAGAAGAATGTTCCAAAAGAGTTTGCAAAACTTACTGCAGAAAATTCACAGAAACAAGAAGCTGCACTTAGTGAGGGTCAAGGCAGAGGAGGGGAAGAGGAAGAGAAGAAAAGGCAGAAGAGATATGGAAGGAGCCAAACAAAACAAACAAAGATGAAGGTATCACAAAAGTTTAGGATCGCCCAAATTCCTAGAGCGAGGAAGAAGCTGTAACAGGAGTCACAATGACCTTGTGACTTTCAAAACTCATCTTAAAGAAGCAAAGAGAGTGGTGCTTGGGTGGCTCAGTCTGTTGAACATCTGACTCAATGTTGGTTCAGGTCACGATCTCAGGGTTATGAGCTGGAGCCCCAAGCTGGGTTCCACTCTCAGCTTGGAGTCTGTTTGAGATTCTCTCCCTCTGTCCCTCACCCGGATCCTGCTCTCTCTCTCTCTCTCTCTCAAATAAATAAATGAGGGCACCTGGTTGGCTCAGTGGGTTAAGCCATTGCCTTCTGCTCGGGTCATGATCTCAGGGTCCTGGGATCGAGTCCCACATCGGACTCTGCTCGGCAGGGAGCCTGCTTCCCTCTCTTTCTCTCTCTCTCTCTCTCTCTCTCTCTCTCTGCCTGCCTCTCTGCCTACTTGTGATCTCTGTCAAATAAATAAATAAAATCTTTAAAAAAAAAAAAAGATAAATAAATAAATAAATGAAATAGGGGCACCTGGGTCAGTTACGCATCTGCTTTCGGCTCAGATTATGATTTCTGGGTCCTGGGATCAAGCCCTCATCAAGCTCCCTGCTCAGTGGGAAGCCTGCTTCTCCATCTCATTCTCCCTCTGTGCTCTCTCTCTCTCTCTCTCTCAACTAAACAAAAATCTCTTTTTTTCAGCTAAATAAAAATCTTTAAAAAGAAGAAAAAGATGAGAAGAGGAAGAGGAGGAGGAGAAGGAAAAAGTGGCCAGATATAGTGTGGAGATTCCTCAAGAAATTAAAAATAGAGCTTCCCTATGACCCTGCAATTGCAGATATAGATAATGACAGCATTGAAGACCTTGGAGAAGCAAATAAGTGATTTTTGGAAAATTTGTCTATATTTAGTGATCAGAACTGAGAGTTGATAAGGCCAGAGAGACACAGGCCTTTTAAAAAAATATGTACTTATCTTACATTAAAACTAAACTACCCTCACCCTTGGCATTTGAACTGTTCTGGATGAGGATGCCGTTTTTTAATTTATTTTGTTTGTTTGTTTGTGTTTTTTAACTGCTGGAGTCTAATAAACAGGGAAGGTCATTGTGCTCAATGACCTTGAATGAAATAGAATTTAGTCAAATAAACATTTGGGGCCATTTGGTAAAAATAAATAAATCTAAAATTAAATACATACATACATATATACATACATAAATGGCTCTGACAGATATCCTATCACTGTTGGAACAAAAACACTGAATTAGCAATTGACTCATGGGTAGAATATTGCCCCTATAGCAGTGGTTCCCAAACTCAACTGTACCTGGGAAGCTTTAACCATGCCCCAATACATGGGTCGCTGCCCAGACCAATGAAATCAGGGGACTAGAGATGGGACCTCAGCATCATTACTTTTAAAACTTCCCAAATAATTCTAATGTGTAGCCAAAGTTGATAATCATGATCCATAAGGAGAGCTAGCAGTTCATGAAGCTGGCACCTGGTTGGGACAAATCTGCCGTAAGGCAGGTGGTATTTTCTAGATGAGGACAACCAACTCTATCCAATCTCTGTCTTGGGGAGTTGTAAAGGTGGAACAAATCAAGACCAGGGGAATCACAGGGCAAGAGTCCTAGCTCCTAAGAAGGGGTGTGATGAAAGAGTATGTTGAAGAGCATCTTGGTTATTTCCACAGTTTGGCGACCATGACCATTGCTGCTATAAACATTGGGGTACAGATGGCCCTTCTTTTCACTACATCTGTATCTTTGGGGTAAATACCCAGTAGTGCAATTGCAGGGTTATAGGGAAGCTCTATTTTTAATTTCTTGAGGAATCTCCACACTGTTCTCCAAAGTGGCTGCACCAACTTCCATTCCCATCAACAGTGTAAGAGGGCTCCCCTTTCTCCACATCCTCTCCAATACATGTTGTTTCCTGTCTTGCTAATTTTGGCCATTCTAACTGGTGTAAGGTGGTATCTCAACGTGGTTTTAATTTGAATCTCCCTGATGGCTAGTGATGATGAACATTTTTTCATGTGTCTGATAGCCATTTGTATGTCTTCATTGGAGAAGTGTCTGTTCATATCTTCTGCCCATTTTTTTTTTATATGATTGTCTGTTTTGTGTGTGTTGAGTTTCAGGAGTTCTTTATAGATCCTGGATGTCAGCCTTTTGTCTGTACTGTCATTTGCAAATATCTTCTCCCATTCCGTGGGTTGTCTCTTTGTTTTGTTGACTGTTTCCTTTGCTGTGCAGAAGCTTTTGATCCTGATGAAGTCCCAAAAGTTCAACTTCGCTTTTGTTTCTTTTGCCTTTGGAGACATATCTTGAAAGAAGTTGCTGTGGCTGATATCGAAGAGTGAAAAGAAGGGCCATCTGTACCCCAATGTTTATAGCAGCAATGGCCACGGTCACCAAACTTTGGAAAGAACCAAGATGCCCTTCAACGGACGAATGGATAAGGAAGATGTGGTCCATATACACTATGGAGTATTATGCCTCCATCAGAAAGGATGAATACCCAACTTTTGTAGCAACATGGACAGGACTGGAAGAGATTATGCTGAGTGAAATCAGTCAAGCAGAGAGAGTCAATTATCATATGGTTTCACTTATTTGTGAAGCACAACAAATAGTATGGAGGACAAGGGAAGATGGAGAGGAGAAGGGAGTTGAGGGAAATTGGAAGGGGAGGTGAACCATGAGAGACTATGGACTCTGAAAAACAATCTGAGGGGTTTGAAGGGGCGGGGGGTGGGAGGTTGGGGGAACCAGGTGGTGGGTATTGGAGAGGGCACGGATTGCATGGAGCACTGGGTGTGGTGCAAAAACAATGAATATTGTTATGTTGAAAAAATAAAAATTAAAAAAATAGAAAGAGGACAGAAGCACTGATTTCTGGGGGTACAGTAGTTATTGCATGATCAATGCCATGGGATCATGAAATGTCATCTATTTTCACTGATGTTTTCTTAGATTCTCTTGATTTCTTGCTCTATACGTATAATCCTTGATCCATGAATTCCTCATAAATTCCTTGATATATCTGTTCATTTCAGCATGAAGGGGATTCACAGAGAAACTATACATAGACTAAGGCTAATAAAAATGCATATTCAGAGAAATGGAGTAAAAAGAAAGAATTCGTAGCTCTTTTCTCAAAAGGGTTTGGGCAAATCATGGGAGAGAACCTTGACCTGCCCTCTTAAGTCTTGTGGTTTGTCTGAGGCTACAAAATCAGCCATGCTTTATGTCAGCCCCATGGAAAACACTGAGAGGAAATACACTGCCTTCTGTTCTCTCTCTCCCTCTCTCTCTTTTTTAAAGACTTTATTTATTTGACAGGCAGAGATCACAAGTTGGCAGTGAGGCAGGCAGAGGGGGGTGGGGGGAAGCAGACTCCCTGCTGAGTAGAGAGCCCAATGTGGGGCTCGATCCCAAGACCCTGGAACCATGACCTGAGCCAAAGGCAGAGGCTTTAACCCACTGAGCCACCCAGGTGCCCTGCCTTCTGCTCTCTTACAGTGCTTTTGCACCCTTGGTTCCAGTGGGTGGCTGAGGCTGGGATTTAGGAGGTAGGAGGGAGCCATTGGTGAGCGGGAGCCAGCCCATCCCATGTCATGGGATCTGACTGTTACATTTACCAGGAACTCTGTGAGTAAATTGTTAAACATGGTTATTAAAAATTATATAGGGTGCCTGGGTGGCTCAGTGGGTTAAGCCACTGCCTTCGGCTCAGGTCATGATCTCAGGGTCCTGGGATCGAGTCCCGCATCGGGCTCTCTGCTCAGCGGGGAGCCTGCTTCCCTCTCTCTCTCTCTGCCTGCCTCTCTGTCTACTGTGATCTCTCTCTGTCAAATAAATAAATAAAATCTTTAAAAAAAATTATATAAAATTTTCATTTAAATAGACCTATATTACAAGCAAAGGTAATAAATGCTGAAAACTTAGGACTTTCTAACTATTTTACTATCTCTTACTATACTCTGTGCTCTTTTGTTTTTAAGTCTAGTTTTTCATTTTTTTGTAATCTCCACACCCAAGTCGGGCTTGAACTCAGGGTCCCAAGATCACAAGTTGCGTGCTCCACTGACTGAGTCAGCAAGACACCACCATACTCTGCTCTCTTGAAGTTATTTCCATCTATGGTATCTGAGTGGTGAAAATACTCTGTAATGTTGGGCTACTGCACAACTATTTCCAATGTCCTGTTCAGGGACAGCATGTTGGTAGTTAGAAATCCACCATGATGTAAGTAGTCACCCACAGCAATTGGCAAATGCTACGTAAAAAGGCTCCCCCCTCCCCCTGAACATTTTCCAGCACACCACTTCATGACCCCCTCCCCCGCCCCGCCCTTCCTCCTCATCAGCAGTCAGTTTCCCAGGCACTAAGCTGGTTACTTGACTTCATTCCCAGCTCAGCCAACAACACAGTGATCTTTGCAATAGTTGCTGCCTTTCTGTGTGCAGCTTCTCAAGACGCCCTCCTGAAGGAAGAGGGGGTTGTCCTCCTTCAGAAATTTCTGGGTTTGTTGGTAAGACTGGATAAGCTCTTTCATTCTTCCCCTGATTCCTGTATCAATAGCCCAAATCCCCTGATTCTCTGTGCCCCTGTGATATCAAGGAAGGGAATCCAATACCACCATCATTCCCTTTACTTGGAAATCATTCCCCTTACTTGGAAACAGCTCCCTCCCAAGACAGAGACTCAGTAACAGCCCTGCGTGGTGTTGGCGCTCCTGCTATCACTTCTTCAGAATCTGAGGAAAGAGAAAGCCGGACGTCCTTGTCCCATGTCTCAAAACCAGTGTATGTTGATTCATCATAACATTCACTGGAAAACAGAAGGAACTTACGTTAGGAATACAGCATGGCAGTCTGGTGACAGGACGATCTCTGTAGCACGACTTTATGTCATTAAAAGCCCTAGACCCCATGTTTTATCTTTAGGAAAACCTTCTCTCAAGCCCCCATGACTCCACCTCACCCTCTTTATAACTGATTCAGCTGTGTCTCTGTGTTCCACTCCACATTGCTCTCTCCATCCCGGGGCAAGCAGAACCCAGTCAATTCTCAAATTCTAGTACTTGTAAGGTTTTCTTTCATGATAGGCCACTTATCTAAGTGACCTTGTTGAAGATTGTAAGGAGAAGATTCCTAGTTTATATTCTGCCTTCATCCATCGCTGTGTCCAAGAGAATGGGACTCTATTGTGATTAAAATTCCAGGACATCAGTGAGATTATGTATATGTTGTAAGGACCCACGTAGTACTAAGGCTCCTCTTCTACCTCCAGTCTCCATGTGGTGAGAGACACATGAGGATGCTAAGAGGGAAGGAAACGATGGATATCAGTCTCGTTTTCTTCTTTCACTGGGGATCCTCATCCAGATATGGAACTGGAAAGCCCTAAGCTAGGGATTTCTTCTTCATGCTTGAGAGCTGTTCTCTGGTCTCCTTTGGCTGCTGAGATCAAGACTGGGGTTAGGAGCCAGAGAGCGCCCTTTGGGCCAGCACCTGCACTGGCTAACATGATAGCCAGTAGTCCACATGGCCGATTTAAACTTAAATTTTGGGACACCTGGGGGATTCAGTTGGCTAAGCATCTACATTTGGCTCTGGTCATGATCCCAGTGCCCTGGGATTGAGTCCCCCATCCGCCTCCTTGCTCAGTGCGGAGCCTGCTTCTCCCTCTGCCTGCCACATCCCCTGTTTGTATGTGTGTTTCTCTCACAAATAAATAAAATATTTTTAAGTTTTCATTAAATTTGAAAATCAGATTGTCACTCGTTCAAGTGCTCAAACACCACAAATGACCAAATACTGTTTGTGGTACCACAAGTACCCAAACACCACAAATAGTTATGAAATATGTCTCTCATGGCAGGAATCCTGTTGATGGCCTTGACCTTAATCATCTGCTCCAGCCAGCTGACTAGAGACTGGCACTGCAGTATCTGGCATTGGTTCAATCAAATAAAGGGGATCTTTGAGAAGGGGTGGATGGATGAAGTGACTGAGGAATTCTTGTGTTCATCAGCAGCATTTTCCAGCCTCTCAAATATCATCTTGAGACAGAGTCTGTATCTGAGTGAATAGTACTGGATCATGTACATTTCCTGATTTTGACAATGACTATTGTGATAAAAGATATTATCATTTGGGAAGCTGAGTGTACTTTTTGTTCCTATTATACTGTTCTTACTGTTTTTTACTGTTTTTGCTATTTCCCATGAGTCTTAAACTATCTCAAAAAAAAGTTAAAATGATGAAAAGGAAGAAATACACTGATTTTTACGCAAATAATCTAAATGTCTTTGCTTTTCATGAATCTTTATGAGACAGAGGGACAAGATCCGAAGTTTTTCACTTTTCCCCACTGAATATGGTGTCCCTTACCTATACCCTGAATGAAAATATTGGGCCCGAGAACGGTGCCTGAACATCCTCACATTTCCTGGCATGTCCTTGGGCACTGGGGACGGCTCCTCTGTGCTTCCAAAGCAGCAGCACCTGCACAGCCTGGGAAGACACAAGGGAGTTTTAATTTGGTTGTGCGCAAGGAACTTGGTGATGGGACGGTCTCTTTGCTGTGGTGGAAAGGAAGTAGCTCAAATTGGATGTTCCATCTTCAGAGAGGCATTCTCTGATGTTCGCCCCAGGATCCACTTACATCACACTGTTAACCCTTCCTCTGTCCTGGCACAGCAGACAGTGATGGCATCTCGGGGGGCATGCCTCACCGGACTCTCAGCCCTTTAAGTCCATCACATCTATATATAATACCTGCGAAGACTGGCTACAGACCCGTACATAACTTGGATAACGATACCACATACTAGTAATGTAGGCGGTGTGAGAAGTCCCTGACTCTCATGCCATCCTTCACTGGTCCTAAACAGGAGGGAACTTTTACAAAATTGCACAACACTGGATGAATTATACTTCCCCCAAAGCAACAGCTCTATATTTAGTGTGAGTTGGTCGTGACTACAGAGACCAAAGAGACAAGAATCCACAGGCTGGGGGGCCTGGGTGGCTCAGTGGGTTAAAGCCTCTGCCTTTGACTCAGGTCATGATCTCAGGGTCCAGGAATAGAGCCCCTGCTCTATCTAGAGCCTGCTTCCCCCTCTCTCTCTGCCTGCCTCTCTGCCTATTTGTGATCTCTTTCTGTCAAATAAATAAATAAAATCTTAAAAAAAAATCCACAGGCTGGCAAAGCCATTTCTTAGAACTTACACTCGGGACAAAATTGTGGCTTCACTCTCTGGATTAAGTATCCGTTTTCCAACTTTTAAATAAGGATATAACCCAAATCCTCGTGATGAGTAATCATAGAAGGGTAATATTACTTAGTACCCAAGCTAGAAAACATTGTTCCCAGAGAAAGTAACTCGCTCCAGTGATCCTCCTTATTCCCTGGCCTGTGGGAATAGTAGCTGAATCTTTGGTCCGATTCATTTACTGCAAGTTCTAAGACAACGCAAAAATGTGCATGAATTGGTCACAGATGAGACATGAGCCTCTGAAAGCATGTTGATGGGGAGGAGCAGAAGGACTCATGGATGGAGCTTAGTGGGCTTGCCTGGTGCCATGGGGTGGTCAAAAGCATGGCCATGGTGTCAGGGAAAGAGCTGGAGGAACATCCATAAACTTGCTTGTGCTCAGGTATGAAGTCGTGTGGTCAGAGTCAAGGTAATATTACCTCACGATGGAGAGAAGAAGTCTAAGTAATACATCTGGGTGCCCAGGCAGGTTTTTCCCTTCTGGTTTGATGAGATGCATGAATAAGTAAAAAACAAGTAAGTGAAAATGTAAGCAGAGGGCGCCTGGGTGGCTCAGTAGGTTAAGCATCTACCTTTGACACAGATCATGATCCCACGGTCCTGGAATTGAGCCCCACATCAGGCTCCCTGCTTGATGGGGAGTCTGTGTCTCCGTCTCCCTCTACCCGTCTGCCTGTCTTGTACTCTCTCTCTCTGTCATAAATAAAATCTTATTAAAAAATACAAGCAGCCTTTTCTTAAAAAAAAAAAAAAAGGCCATAGTACTCCGTATTTCATGGAACAACAATGAAATACAGAGGAATAAAAGCCATCAAGAGCCCTCAAAGGATAGATACATACCTTCTCCATATCAGACAGCATCTCCAGGATCTGTCAGAGGACATCTGGATCTCTTCCTTAAATGTATCTTTTCCTGTTGATCAGCCGGTGCGTCTCTCTCTGCTATGTCTCTATTAATCCTAAGAAAATAAAAGACTATTGTATTCAGATAAGTTGGAAGAACTTGCAGATAAATATTAGCTGTTCTATCTCCACACCATAGCCCAAATTGCCTATTGTCCATTTAATAGAAATAGATCAGTTGATTTGTTTCCATAATGCTAGGTGCTTACAAGAGAGACCCACAGAAGATTATGAACTTTAAAAAGTTATTTTATTTTATTTTCTATGTAACCTTCTATGTGCACATACAAGAGATACAGAAATAACTCCCAGATCAGAGACGTGGTATCACCGAGAGGGCGGCAGAAGAGACCCAGCCTCCGTCCCCCTGGTGAAAATCAACAAATACCCAGCTATCCACAAACAAAAGCATCTCTGGAAGACATCTGGAATCCATAGGAGAGTTTTGCAACAACATAGTGGGACCAAAAAACTGGAGGAAAAAAAAAACACAAAAAAGAAGAACAGTTTCATTTTGCACACACCACCTTGCAACTTCTAAGTTATGGAGATGACCTTGTTCCTTAAACCTCATGAACCAACCTCTGCTAGCGTCAGACTTGTCCTCGGCAGCCCCATTCTCAGTCAGAGAATGGAGGAGAGTCAGGGCCTTGCTCTGGATGAGGCTTTGGCTCAAGGGAATGTTGGGGCTGCTTTGATCTTCCATCCAGACCATTAAACTTTCTCCACATCAGCAATAAGGGTGTTTCCCTCCCTTATTGTCCATGTGTTCCCCAGAATAGCACCTTTCATTTGCTTCAAGAACTTTCCCTGGCATTCACAACTTCGCCAACTGGCGCCAAGAGGCCCATCTTTTGGCCTGTCTCCACTCTCAACATTCTTTTCTCAATAAGTATCATCATTTCCGGCTTTTGATTTAAAGTGAGAGACGTGTGACTCTAACTTCCTTTTTTTTTTTTTTTTTAACACTTTATAGGTTATTCAGATATCCTTAATTTTGAACCTAACATCCCTTTCCTGTCCCCAGATCCCATCCAGGAGACCGCATTACACGTGGTCATCCTGTTTTCTTGGGCTCCTCTTAACTGTGACAGTATTGTTTTTTCATTGTTTCAACATTCATTGATATGCACCACACCCAGTGCTCCAAGCAATACGTGCCCCCCTTCATACCCACCACCAGGCTCACCCACCCTCCCACCCTCCTCCCCTCTAAAACCCTCAGTTGGGGGGGCGCCTGGGTGGCTCAGTGGGTTAAAGCCTCTGCCTTTGGCTCAGGTCATGACCCCAGGGTCCTGGAATCGAGCCCCCGCATCTGGCTCTCTGCTCAGCAGGGAGCCTGCTTCCTCCCCTCTCTCTCTGCCTGCCTCTCTGCCTACTTGTAATCTCTGTCTGTCAAATAAAATAAATAAAATCTTTAAAAATTAATTAATTAATTAATTAAAAAATAAAAATAAAACCCTCAGTTGGTTTCTCAGACTCCCTTTCACTTGAACACTGAGAGGCCATTGTCGGGATATTAATGAGCCCAATTTCAATATTGTTGTGTCTTGGGGGCTAGGGAGGCCCAAGGGGAGGGAGAGAGATGGGGAGAGGCAGGACAGTGGAGCAGTCAGAACACACACAACATGCGTTAAGTCCATGGTCTTCTAAGGGCAAGGTTCATTACAATAGTAATGTAGGATTGCAGGGATGTTGTCTCCCAGAGTTGAAGAATGAATCTTGCAGATATAAAAGGGTGAATGGAGTGAAAGTTTTTTAAGTGAAGGTGAGACCAGAAAGGACAGGAAAAGCTCTCTAGAGTGAGGGGGTCCCAAATGGGTTTCCACTGAGAAACAACATAGTGGGACCACTTGACCACTGTCAAGACTGGTCTTTTATTGAAAACTTGACAAGGCAGCTCATGACCTTGAGATACTTGTGTTAGTTTGGTTTGATCAAGGACTATTGACAACACCTTTAATGACTTCCTTTTTTTTTTTTTTGAGGTTGAGTCATTTTTCGTGATCACACTGTAGCAACCAAAGAATATTACTTCCCTAACACCCCGGGAGCCAGGTGTTCTGGTCTATTCTGTTCTCTCTTGTTCACTGTGTCTTAGCACCTCTGCCTGCCAAGAATAGTTTCAGAGCCCAGCCAGGGATCCCCTACCTTCCCTGTCTATACCTTAACCCTTTCCTTTTCACTCATTCCTTTGGAATAGAATAGAATAGAATCCTTAACTGCCCTTAGGGGATAGGATGATGAGGGCTCTGGCTGCTTCCTGCCAAAATGGGGCAGTGTGCTGTATGCTGTTGGAATCTATCCAGGGTTTGGTCTAGGGGTCCACAGAATGGCTCTGGGGTGCAGGGAGTCATAACAGACAGCAGATGATCCACATATCACACATGCAAAAGAATAAGCATAAAAGAAATGTCAAGCTCAAGAGATCACATCTCCTAGGTAGGAGCCTCAGTTACCAATTCCATTGAACAGAACAGTGATACCTTGATGTTATTTAACTGATCACAAATGTCCCCTATTAAGAGTTATGTCCCCTGCAAGAGTTAAGCGCCATGCTGAAGCAACACATGCAAAGAAACGCCTCACATCCTAAATGGTGGGGTAATAGGAGATAATCAACAGTGGTCTGGCTTTCGAGAAGTCCCTCTCTGACCTCACGTAACTTTCAGTTAAGTGCATTTAGCACCTGGGAAGAATCATTTCGAGTCCTTCTGGGTAAACATGCCGTTTTGTTTATTTTATGTGGTAGTCCTACCAGAAGTCCTGGAGACCCACCAAAGAGGCAGCCAAAGCTATCGTGGCCATTACTCCGAAGTTTACATCAAGTTGCCTAGCTTAGGCACACACTACTTTTATTAAGATTTTATTTATTTATTTGACAGAGATCACAAGTAGGCAGAGCAGCAGGCAGAGAGGGGGAAGAAGGCTCCCCACTGAGCAGAGAGCCCTATGTGGGGCTCGATCCCAGGACCTGAGATCATGACCTGAGCTGAAGGCAGAGGCTCAACCCACGGAGCCACCCAGGTTCCCCACACGCAACTTTTAAAGACAATCAGAACTAGAATGAACATCGGCAAAGGTGGATTATTGAAATATAACTTCTCTCTATAATAACCCTCATATGTAGAGATCGCCTAATCAAGAATAATTTGTTTGCGAAACAAGTCCAATTATAACAAAGTTTTTTTTTAAAGATTTTATTTTATTTATTTGACAGAGAGAGAGAGAAACACAGAGAGAAGGAACACAAGCAGATGGAGTGGGAGAGGGAAAAGCAGGCTTCTCACCGAGGAGCCCAGTGCAGGGCTCAATCCCAGGACCCTGGGATCATGACCTGGGCTGAAGGCAAACGCTTAATGACTGAGCCACCCAAGAGCCCAGGAGACCAGAATCTTATTGAACTTTCGCAAATGACTATAATTACCATGGAAGAAAGAATATTGAGAGACCTTTTGAATTTCAGAGGGTTCTGATGGAAAAGTAAACTCTTTCCATTTGTTTACAAACGTATATTTTATTACATTTCTGGAGTCATAGTTTTCTTAAGAGAAAGTATTTTTAATCTACAAGACCAAACATTAGAGAACTGGCAATGTTTTAAACAAGAGTCACAAAACTATAATCCTTTTCTTAGTTCATTTAGTCCCATGTTACTAATTCTTGTTCAGGTTACTTTTTTTAAAGATTTTGTTTATGTATTTGGGATAGAGAGAGCAATGATGGGGGAGGGGCAGGGAGGGAGGAAGAGGCAGGCTCCCAGCTGAGCAAGGAGCCCATGACGGACTCCATCCTATAAGCCTGGGATCATGACCTGAGCCAGAGGCAGATGATTAACCAACTGAGCCACCCAGGCACCCTGGACATAAAACATTTTAGTAATTACAGTGTTAAGTGATGACATAATTACCAAAACCTATTACAACTTTAGGAATTGTATATCATCTCCAGAATAGCTAGATTTATCCAGACAACATAACCCGAGGCTTATTACTTGTTTGCTGGTGTTTTCCAGGTAACTTCGGATACCAAATAAACAAGCCTAATTGGTCAAAAAGACTTTGTTTATGATTTAAACCTTGGGGAAGTTTGTTAAAAAAAAAACAAACAAACAAACAAAAAAAAACAACTCAGCTATAAAGCACATACCTGAGTAGAATTACAGATCATTATAAGCCCAAAACTTAATTACATATTTGACCAAAATGACCTAAGTTTCCAAAGGCAAATATGTAGGGTCATATAGCTGTGAGCAAAGTTAGCTCCTTTAGTACTGAGAAGTTTTAAGTAATCAAAGACCGGAAAAGACAAAATAGAGAAACTGGTTTTCCTGGGCAGATAAAGAAAAAAACAAATTCATTTCCATTTTCAAGAGTAGACCAACAATTTACGAAAACTTAATCTTCTGAACTGAGAGAAAGCAGAATTTCAATCTTCTACTAGTGTACCTTTAAAATCCATTCATTTTAGGATGCCTGGTGGCTCAGTCGGTTAAGGGACCACCTTTGGCTCAGGTCGTGATGCTGAGGTCCTGGGATTGAGTCCCTCATGGGATCCCTGCTCAGTGGGTAGTCTGTCTTTTCCTCTGCCTCCTGCTCCCCCTGCTCATGCTCTCTGTCTCTGTCAAACAAATAAACCTTAGAAAATAAACAAACAAACAAACAAACAAACAAACGAAAAACTGCAACAGATATCATGAGCTCATCTGACTTTCAGTAAATCTTGGTAGAATAAAAGTTTCACATATAATGCCGATAAGTTTCAAGACATGTTTAATTAAACCAGCACACTTAAATTAGTTTAAACACCAAATTATGTTTGTCCTGAGTTCTCTTTTAAAAGCCGATCAGTTTGTTTCCCTTTGTCGATTTTTACCTGAGACACTGGTGGGGAAATCTGAAGTGAACGGTGTCCCGAAGGCCAGCGGCACACAGGATGGTGCAGAAACAGGAAGAGGAGGGGGGAGGAGGCAGAAGGCACAGAGTGCTGCCAGAAGGCAGAAAAAGAAAGTTCCCAGTCCTAAAACCTGTCAGCCCAGACAGATGAGCAGACGCAGAATGGTGTACATTTGTTTTTCCTCCAAAGTGGAATCAGGAGTCTGTGTCAGGCAAGAGAAGACAGGGAATTTCTCTGAAAGAAAGGGAGTTTGGGCAGCTGTTGGGGAATAATCCCGAAAGTCCCCATCCTGGGGGAGAAAAATTAGAGACACTTGGTTCCAATTATAGCCATTAACCCAGAAACAAGGGAGAAGTTCCCACATCTATTAGGAGGAACAGAGAGAGAGAGAGTCAGCACCCCACCCTGTGTTTCCTCCAGCAACCTAGGTTTATTCTGAGGAGGTCTACTTAGTTAATTACCATCCAGTATGTCAGGAGGGAGTTTATTAACTGGAGACATTGGGGCAAACACATTCTGCAAGAGGCCCTTACGTCCGGGTCCTCTGGTAGAGCTAGGACCCTTTGCCTGTGTTCTCCCGAGGAGACCTAACTGATTGATTGCACTGGGACCATGCAGTGTTACAGTTCTGCTTCTCCCTCTCCCACTGCCCCCCCACTCATGCTCTCTCTCACTCACTCTGTCTCTCAAATGAATAAAATCTTTGAAAAGAAAAGTCATAAATTACCCTTGCCCCCGCTAGAACAATAATGAAAAGAGAGAAGCTCTGGAATGAAGACTCATAGTCATATGAACTCCTCTGCTTGAGCTCAACCTGGGTATACATAGATCTGGCCCTATTTAGGATCTTGAGAACTTTGAAAACTGAGGAGCTGGGAGACTTCTGTCCAATCCATAGACACATACATATGGTAGATCTTAAGAGAACTGCACAGTCTTTGAAAACTGTAAGATTAAAAAAAAAAATCCAGGGGCACCTGGCTGGCTCAGTCAGTGGAACATTTGAACCTTCCTTAAAAATGAAATATTTAGAAAAAAAATCCACATTCTTCATTGCACATAAACAAGACCCAGTGTCTTGTAACCTCACATTCAAATGTCCAGAGCATAAACCAAATTTATTCAAAATATGAGGATGAGCCAAAAAAGTCTCCGCTTATACAGAAACTAAGAATCAATAGACATCAGATAATGAGATGACACAGATGTTGGCATTACCTAAAAAAGACGTTACAGGAAATGCTCTAAAACTGTTCTAACAAGCAACTGCTAACACACTTGCATAATATAAAGATATGTGCAAAATAGAATATATGACATAGAAAACGTGAAAATAGAATGTAAGTGAAGAAATGGAAAATAGAACAACCAAAGTCTAGAACTGAAAAATACAAAAGCCAAAAATTAAAATTCAGAGAATGGACTCACTAGAAGAACACAGATAACAAAGAAAATGAACTTGAAAAATAAATCAGTAAGAGTTGGGGCTTCTGGATGTCTCAGTCAGTTGGGCATATGACTCCTGATTCAGCTTAAGACATGACGTCAGGGTTGTGGGATCAAGCCCCATGTCAGGCTCTGCACTCAGCACAGAGTCTGCTTGAGATTCTCTCTCTCCCTCACCTCTACACCTCCTGCACTTGTGCTTGTTCTCTCTCTCTAAATAAATAAATAATTGAATAAATGAAATCTTTAAAAAATTTTAAAATATAAATAAATAAGTGTTATGCAATCAGAACAACAGGGAGAGGAAGTGATAGGAAAACAATTAAATCTGACATGGGCCAACAAAAATCTAACATTCATACCCTCAGAGTCCCAGAGGAGAAGAGAAAGAAATGCAGGATTGAAAAAAAGGTAATTAGAGGCACCTGGGAACTCAGTATGTCTGTCTGTCTATCTATCTAAAGAAATAATATTTGTAAACTTTCAAGTTTTGTGAAAGAACATAAGGCTACAAATTTAAGAAATCAAATGAATTCCAAATAGGGCAAACCCAAAGTAATCCATACCCAGATCTATCATAATCCAATTGTTGAAAACTGAAAACAGAGACAAATGATACCTTATGTCCAGGAAACAAGTTGAATGACGAGCTATTTCTCATTAGAAACAATGGAAACCAGATATAAATGGCTGAAAAAAGGAACTGCCACTATAGCCAGCAAAAATGTACTTCAGGAGTGAAAACAATACAAAGACATCTTCAGATGAACAAAAATTAAGTAAACCCATAGTCAGGAGATCTGCTTTAAAAGAATTGTTGGGGTGTCTGTTTTGTTCAGTCAGTAGAGTGTGCAAGTCTTGACTTCAGGGTCATGAGTTTGAGACCCAAGTTAGGTGTAGAAATCACTAAAAAACGTAAACAAGCTTAAGGGGTGCCTGGGTGGCTCAGTGGGTTAAGCCTCTGCCTTCAGTTCAGGTCATGAACCCCGCATGGGTTCTCTGCTCTGCAGGGAGCCTGCTTCCCCCTCTCTCTCTGCCTGCCTCTCTCTTTACTTGTGATCTCTCTCTCTCTCTCTCTGTCAAATAAATAAATAAAATCTTGAAAAAGAAAAAGATAAATAAGTTTAAAAAAAAAAAAAGAATCACCAGAGGAAGTTCAATGACATTTGGAATATCAGGATTACAGAACAAAATTACTCAACAAAAATGGTAAATATATGGGCACATATCATAGATTATACTCTTCATGTGTTCTTAAAACATACGCATCAATTGCAAACAAAACAGGGGTACCTGTGTGGCTGTCTGTGAAGTGTCCAACTCTTGATTTCGGGTCAGGTCTTGATCTCAGAATCATGAGAGGGAGCCCTGCCTCAGGCTCCATGCTCAGCACAGAGTCTGTCTGAATTCTCTCTCTCCCTCCCTCTGCCTTTCCCCCTACTCATGCTCTGTTCATCTCTCTCTAAATAAATAAATCAAATCATTAAAAAAAGAAAGTAAAAAAACATACATAACATTTTATGATTGGAATCTTATTATACACAGAGGTAATATTGAAAACAACTGGGTCATAAAAGTTACCATGGCCAAAATGGTGCTAAGGTTTCTAGATTCAACTTTAATTCGCACACTATGGATATGAGGACCAACGCATTCAGGAGGTATCTCTTCATTTTTAACACAATCACTAAGAAATGCAAAACCACATACCATAAAAAACACAATAGATAAATTAAGGTAGAATACTAAACACTCTTCAAGTAAGCCCTAAAAAAGCCTAGAAAGGAAAGATAGCCATGCAGCACAAAGGGAATAGACAGAAAACAAATACTAAAAGGGCTGCCCTCGGCTAAATCCTAACCACACAAGAAATATGTTAAATGCAAATGGCCGAACACGTCACTTTAAGAGCAGACGTTGTCAAAATGGGTTTAAAAAAAAAAACCCAAAAGCCAACTGACCCAACTCTAGGCTGTCTTCCACAAACTCACTTCAAATACAAGGAAATAACTAGGCTCAAAGTCAGAGGATAGCATTACTTATGTCACGCAAACACTGGTCCAAAGGCAGCTGGGACGCATACAAAATGGCAGGGTCCAATGGCAGAACCCCAGTGGCAGGCTCTGCCTATTTCTGTGACATACCTGCCAGGAGGGCCTCCCTCACAACCACCGGATGCTCCTCCTTTTCCCCCACGCTGCTTCTGTGGACACTGTTCATCCATACTCCGCCTCTGCGATCCACAGAGCTGTTCCATGAAGTTGTGTGACCCAGAATGTGCCCATTCCTGGTACCATCCTATATACCAAAGACCAAAGTTTTTCTGCCAATGTTGGCATTTGCTTCCACTCCTGAGCTCTATTTCATCAAGGGACTTTTCATCACCCTAATAGAAATAGCAACGGATAAAATGTTAAGTCACAGTGTATTAAAAAACAAATCAAAATTTGTGAATGTCATGAACGTCCTCAACAGGGAGTGTTTTGTAAGCCTTCCTGGCTTCTGTTCTGAGCAGGTAACAGCTCAGATATAATGTTCACTGGAATTGCTTCTCACATGACTCAGGAGACTTGGTCTCCCTGGGCCCTGTCAATCATAACCACACCTGGTCTTGCCTTCCTCTGCCCAGATTTCCAAGAAATGTGTCAATGAATGAAATGGGATTTTTTAAAAACTTGACTTTAAAAATATTTAGTATGAAATAAAAGGCTCAATCTCACGAAACAAACTGACAGTTGCTGGGGGTGGGGGTAGGGATAGGCTGGGTTATGGACACTGGGAAGGGAATGTGCTATGGTGAGTGCTATGAAATGTGTAAGCCTGACGATTCACAGACCTGTACCCCTGGGGCAAATAATACATTAAATGTTAATTAAAAATAGTTTTAAAAATATTTAGTGTGAATATTCCTACTCTCTTGAGATATTGTTGAGGGGAAGATATGAGGACACAGAAATAGGTATCTGCCTAGTTACACATCAGTCCTCAGTAAAACCTGTGTGGTGGCTGGGTGTCACCTGGACCTCTTTTGTCATAGACACTGAACTCAATGATCACACGTCTGTTTATCCACTTTCCTTCTTGTTTTTAAAAGATTTATTTAATTTATTTATTTGAGAGAGAGAGAGAGAGAGTGGGAAGAGGGGCAGAGGAAGACAATTTCATACAGACTCGCCCTTAGTGTGGAGCTGAGAGCTGAGCTCACTCTCACGATCCCGAGATCACGAACTGAGCTGAAATCAAGAGTCAGACACTTAAATGATTGAGCCACCCAAGCACCCCTCTTTATCCATTATCCGTGGAGGACACGGGATTCTCTCTTCCTGAGTATTGACCTGAGTCAATGTTATAAACTCTGCTGGCTGAGGTAGGACATCAGGTAAGGATCTCTTTGCTGAAGGCTTCTGAAGAGTATCTCCAGGGCCTGGGGCCCTTTCTTCTCCACCATCCTCAACAGGGTCTCATTCTTCCTCTGCTGTGTTGGAAACTGCTGCACCAGCTCCTTCTCTTCCTCGGTGAAGACTTCACTGTCCTGAAGATCATCTAGTACTCCGCTCAGGTCCCCCAGCCTGGCTCGCAGGTGCCGGTGGTTCTCCTTCATAAAGATCTCAGCTGGACACAAGAAAGAGTTGCAGATTCAGAAAGGGATAGCTCACTTATGGGGTTCAAGATGTATGCTCAATGTAAACACACACACACACACACACACACACACACACATATTTTAATTTAAGTAGGCTCCAGGCCCAGCATGGAGCCCCAAATGGGGCCTGAACTCATGACCCTGAGTCAAGACCCAAACTGAGATCAAGAGTCACACACTTAACCAGCTGAGTCACCCAGCCACTGCTTAAAGGCATAATTCTGTGTGGAGATATTGCTCATTCTCTTTTGCATGTTGCCCAGATCTTACACACACATCCTCAGGATTTTCAGTCCATTCCCAGGGGTGTATGAATCTAGGGAAACTTGGTGATCCCTCTTCTGCAATTCTATTCCCTCTTCTTTAAGCTTTGAGCACCTCTCCTTCTTTATTTCTCATTTTCACTGGAATCCCACAGAAGGCCTATCTTTTTCCACATTCATCTATTCATCCTTCTAACATATTTCAAGTTCACACATTGGTACACAGGATACCAGACGTCAAGGTGTAGTAGACTAGCTCTCCACCCTCAATGGTCTTCTGATAAACTGTGTAGAAAGAGATTTAATGGGTGAAGTACAACACAGAGGGGACAGAGAACACTGGAGAGAAGAAGGTATTTCGCATCATGCCAACTCAGGGTTCACGCTGGTGACCACACATCATACCTGTGTGACCTTGGCTAAAACATATCGCTTTCGAATTCCTCAGTTTCTTCATTAAAGGAATGACTGTCTTTTTTTCTTTTTTCTTTTTGAGAGAGAGACAGAGCACCAGTAAGGAGGAAAAGGCAGAGAGAGAGAGAGAGAGAGAGAAAGTCTAAAGCAGGCTCCACACCCAGTGTGGATCTGGACACAGGGCTCGATCTCACAAACCTGAGATCATGATCTGAGCCGAGATCAAGAGTCAGACATTTAATCAATTCAGCCACCCAAAAGGGTGACCCAAAAGGGGGATTGGTTTCTATATACAACTCATGCCTCTAGAGCTTCTGTTCTTTAACACAGTGGTGAAGATCATTCATGTCCAGTCATCACAATTATAACCAAACACCTTCATTGAACGATGTGATTTCTGTGAAGTCTTGGTGCTTCTCCTGAAAAATTACTGGAAGTGTCCGTTCAGTGACTCCTCAATTTGAATGAATGAAGTTCCTCTCAAAAAGATTCTCAACTTAACCTATTCTTGCTGCCTCATTTGTTTAGCAATTTCTATTCCATCTTCTTCATTGGACATAAATTTCACTTTTGCCTCTCTCCACAATACACTCTGAAACTTTTTCAACTCCCTCAAGGTTAGATCTGAGCCTCCCATTTCAACCTCCCTTATATCCCTCTAATTTTCCTTTGGAACGTGTGTCACAACTGTATTTTGAAAAGCACTGCGAAATCAGCTTCACTGTTTTCACCTGCTGGAGTAGAAACCCCATGAGTGTGGGGGGGTGTGTCTGTCTCAGACTACGTTCCATACAGGACTACTACCATTGCCATGTTCACTCTGATGCTCCTCCATGCTTTTCTGTGGAAGCCAGCCAAAGTGCATTGACAGGACTAGACAGAAGCGGTGAGTATAATGTACACCTTTATGTACCCAGAAATTTGCCATGAAACAGGCATTCCATAAGCTGCATTTGTCTCCATGATCATTTTTATCACCATAATTCCATAGGAGAAAAATGCAACCATAGCCCTTGGCTCAGAAAGGAGGGGATGACTAGACTTTCAAGCAAAGTCTTCACAGAAGAGTTAGTATAAGAGGAGGATTTTGAGGAGTAGGATTCTGGTATTAAATACAAGATGCCACCAGGCCAAAGGGCAAAGAGGGGGAGAGAGATGTCAGGCTTCACAGTGCATGCTGGCCAGAATGAAGATCTGACTCAAGACGTGGGCTGGCAGCAGCTTCTGAAGGGTGTTCTAGAGAGAGCACACAAGGGTGGGTTTCATCCTTCTGAAACCAGGTAGCTCTCGCTCTAGAGCTTGTAGAAGAGGAAGGGAAGAGACGTCTTCTTGGTGCTACACACTCACCACCTACATAAACCCTTTCAATTTCCTTTGTGAAATCTTCTTTACGTCATTCTTAACTGTATCCGTGGTTGGGTTTGAACCCAACAGCAACTCCAGGCATGGGGTCTAATTTTCTGTAGCTCATCTGCCTCTCTGGTCCCCCTGACCATAACACCAGCTGGCCAGGAAGTGGGTTTGTGCCATTTGAAGCCAGTGTGACACCTGAGGAGTAAGAGGGATCAGGGGATGTTCCCTTTCTCCTCCGGATGATCTGTTTTGGGACAGGAGGCCTGTCACTTTTACTGTGTGGAGACTGACAAAGCTGACAATGTGGAGGTCATAATGTAGTCCTCTGAATTCAGACTCTTATTATATCTTATTTATTTTTAAAAGTTGTTGTTGTTGTTATTATTACAGGATCTCTACTCCCAAGGTGGGGCTTGAACTCACAACTACCCAAGATCAAGAATCACATGTTCTTCTGACTGAGCCAGCCAGGCACCCCTTGACTCCTTACTTTGCATAATTTCTTTCTCTGCTACATATCATCTCTAGTAACTAACCATTTCCCAGCTAATCCCTGTTCTCAATTTTCACAACCTCCTAACCTGGCTCCCATTTCCTGTCCATTCCACACCCACAGTCATCCACACTGTTCAGAACAGTGAGTGCATTGCTACCCACCTTTCCTGAGTCCCCCTTTGCCCTCAGCCTAAGGACCAAAAGAGTTCAGCCATCAACCTTCTGCTTTCAACTTCTGTTTCTTGCCTGCCTTTGGTCTCAGGTGTACTCAGTCCCTCTAGAGTTTCATCTCCAGCCATATCGAACTACTTTCACTGAGACTTCCTCAGATGCAAGATATTTTCCCCAATAAGACGTGGTTGCATGCTCAGAGTCTGCTTATTAAACCCTCCCATAAATTCACTCAAGTGGCTCAGACTCCTTCTTTGTGTCCGACAGCACTCAGTCTCTGTAACTGAAGAGAAGGTAGGATCCCTCACTGAGCCACCTCACACCCCTCAAAACCTCCAGACATTTGGTGTGGACACTGCACTCACCTGAGAAGGGAGAAGGCGGTGATGCAGCACGACACTGGAGCTCCACTAGGAAAGAAGGAAAAGTTGGAAAATGAACCATTTACCTTATTTAGTTTTTCTTTTTCTTTTTTTTAGGTATTGTTGTTTCTTGTAATCTCTACACCCAACATGGTGCTCAGACTCCCAACTCTGAGATCAAGAGGCACAGACTCTTCTGACTGAGCCAGCCAGGTGCCCCTGCAGTTTCTCTAGTCTTCGATGCAATGCACTAAAACAATTTGATTCCATTTCCTGGGTTAAGGATCCCATTGGAACATTGATATACCTAATGGAACCCAATTAACTAGAAGGTCACCCACTGCCCACCAAGGAAATGCATCAGAGGAAGAAACAGTTTTTTGAATATTCTATTTCTATTTCTAAGCCAATATGTGAGGAAATGAGAAAGCTATGGTAACATTATCACACTATTCTACATAAATCATCCTCCAGGCAAATGTATTTTAGACACGAAATACCATCATAAAGTGAGTACATTTCAAAAATAAGTAATGATATTCTTTTAACCCTATAATACTGGGATTGTGATAGTGCAAAATTTATACGTTGAACACACATATAAGTTGGTGGGAGATTTGCCAATTGGAGCCTTATTTGGGAAAGTCACTAGAGTCTGTTTACCATGAAGCCTTCCACATGGTGTTACATGTTCTTCCTAAAAGCCCTGTTGTTCTTTCAACTTCTGATCAATTCTGTGCCCTTCCTTCAGCAGCTGATTAGTCTCTATGTATGAAAACTATAAAATTGCCCTGGACATAGAATTAAATTGACTTCTGCTCCATTAGTTCTTATGATTAGTATCTCTGTTCACTGCCTCCTACGTATGAGAGGGTCCAATTCTTGATAGCAACAGCCATCCCTATCCCAGGCAAACTTGACCAGTGTCTACACTTTTGTTTCAACTCAACATGGACTCTAAGCTGGCAGTAGATTTATTTTCTACTCTGCAATGGGACCATAAACAGACCTTCTCCTCTGGCACACATCACTACAACCCAGAAAAGAGGTGCATAATTTGTTTTTATCCCCCCAAATTTAAACATCATATTTTTACCTACCTGGCTTCACCAAAGTGTGCCAGACCGAAGTCTTGCATGTTTGTTCGGTAACTTCAAATGTGATTGGTTCCTCCATCTTCCCAGCAAAGACTTTAGAGAATGACTGGGGTTCTCCAGGACTCCTGTAGGATAATTTCAACTCCTAGAAGAAGCACAGCACTTGACTTAAAGTGTCAGGGGGTTGACGGTGGGGGTAGAAAGGCCTGTTTGCCTGCAGTGAACTGGTCACTGAAATATTAGCCATTTCCTATACAGTCTTGTGGCTGGATGAGGGAAAAACAAAAGGAGAATGGTCAACAATCTTTTCAAATTTACAATTTTAGGAATTAGTATTATTCCATGGAAGGAAAGGTAGCTGAGCTCCTATCAGGATATGGTTTGGAGAATAATCATCTGAGCTACTAACCCTCTCCTTTAAAAAAAAAAAAAAAAGTACAAAATTTTGAAACCTGAGTGAAATTTGAGTTACATCCAAATTCTACTGACCTTGGGCGTTATTTCCAGGTGGGCCAAACCAGACACAATATAAGAGGAACCAAAATGCAGGGGTTCCACAGGGGGGGAGGTCTGTAGACGCACACCGTTAAACTTAGTTTCTTCTTCATCTATTGCCTGAGGAAGAAGCAGCAGAAGCAAATGAGGGAGCAAAGCTAAAAGTAAACATATGCCTCTGGACAAGTAATCTCTGTACACAATGTGGGGAGCAAACTCACAGCTCTGAGATCCACAGCTGCATGCTCCACCAACTGCCCCAGCTTGGTGCACGAGAGACGTGTATTAATAAAATTTTCCTGCTGGTTATCTCAGAGCTAGGGATTTATTTCATTTTTGTTTGTTTGTTTGTTTGTTTTTTTTCCTTTGCGGGGCAGAATGGGCAGAGGAAGATGGAGAGAGTGTCTTCAGCAGGCTCCAAACTCAGCACAGAGTCCAACTCTGGGCTCCATCTCAAGACCCTGAGATCATGACCTGAGCCAAAATCAAAGGTCACACACTTAACCAACTGAGATACCAGTTGCTCCCCCCACAAAGGGTTTCTTTTTATTATAGATCTCTGTAGAGTTTGGTTTTTCTTTGTATAATGTGGCAGGGATAGCCTGAGTGTTCCTCAAATCCGGGGACAAAGAGGCTTTCTCCTTGTGCCTCGGCAGAGAACCATTGCTGTCTGCAGCTGCATCTATGAGGGACGAGGCTCCTGCTCCATGAGGTGACAGCCACCTGCCCACCAGCAAGCAATACAGCAGTGACGTCACCCCAGAGAGACCCAGAGGCAGAACAGAAGAGACCTCAGAGCTCTCTGAGGATCCACCCACGATACAGAATAGAACTCAAACAACAAAATAATAATAACATTCGACAAGTCTTAGCTACAGCTCAATACACACTTTCTGGAATTAACAAGCAAGAATTGCTGTCAAAAAACAATTACAGTAGATGCTTTCATCAGTCTAATTAGTAAATACTCTTGGTGGGTAGCGATCAGGTCGGGGCAGGAAGGGGAAAGAAGCTGGTGATGTCCACTTCTCCATCTGGGTGCAAAAATTAGGGAGCGATCCATTTATCTGCGTATTTGATTCACGTTAAAAGAAATCCATAGATCCATTTAAAGGAAGGGTGTCCAATGCTGAAACATGAGTTTCATGTGAGCATAAACGATGCTCAGTCAGTTAAGCGTCTACCTTCAGCTCAGGTCATGATCCCAGGGTCCTGGATGGAGTCCTCCATCCACCTCCTTGCTCACCAGGGAGCTGGCTTCTCCTTCTGCCTGACTCTCCCCCTTCTTGTGCTCTCTCTCTATCTCTCTTGGTCTCTCTTTCTCTCTCACTCTCTCTCTCTCTCTGGAAAATAAAGAAAGTCTTAAGGAAAAAAAAAGAAAGAAAGAAAAAGAGAAATATAGAAAGCAAACAAACAGAAACAGAGTCCAAGTTCCAAGGCTATAAGTGGACGTATAGTTCTTGCTTCTTCAAATCTGCCAACCTTACCTTCATCACCAAGGAGTCACTGGGGATAAGGTACAGGTGAAATTTAATCTCTTTAGGGTAGAAGTGATAATAGAGCAGTGCCGTGGAAATGATGGGGACCGAAATACCAATCGCACTGGTCAATCTCAGCAGGATTCCCATCAGAGAGAAGCTGGGGTTTTCCAGGACGGCATAGAAAGGCTCCACTCGGGCTGGCGCCTCTAGGATCATCCGTTCGTGCTTAAAATGGGCAACATGGAACCAAGACATATCGACCTCATTTGCTGTAGGACAATGAGAAAGGGCATCAGACAGTGTTCCCCACCAGCCCCACAGCCCCCTTTCCTCTCCTTACCTGGCAGGGAGATGATGTGAGGGAGGTGGATTTCAGCGATGACCCCCTCGGGCTCCACGGAGATATCAAACAGTGGGCCTGCCACCATCCACTGCTCCTCAGGCTGTAACTTCAGTTCTGGATGCTGACTCCAAGAATCGAATGCTATCCTCACGGTCACCGCGGCTGTTACCAAGAATCCGAGGCGTGTCGCTGGCCACAGATAGAAGCCAGCCATGGGGAAGTGGACGCTGAAAGGAGCCAGAGTGATAGCCATGCTGGGAGAAGACCAGGACTTTGATTTTTTTTTTTTTGGATTTTATTTATGTATTTCAGAGCGAGTGAGTGAGAGAGCACGAGCTGGGGGAGCAGCAGAGGGAGAGGGAGAAGCTGAGCAGGGAACCTAACCTGGGGCTCATTCCCAGGACCTCGGGTTCATGACCTTAGCCAAAGGCAGACCCTTAATCGACTGAGCTACCCAGGCTCCCCGGGTCTTTGATTAAAGAAGAAAAGTGTGGAGGGATATGGTGTTTGTGGAGCAAAGTTCAAGACCCCTCTGTGGCTTTCACCACATTAGAACACTCTGGCGAGTTAATGACACTCTGAGGGCCCCACTTTCTCTATATTCTACATGTGGTGAAATTAAAACACCAGCTCAGTGCATAGGATCAGAGAATCCTGACAAAATTTCCAATGTTGAAGGGGTGAATCGCATACCTTATCATGTAGGTGTGTACATGTAAGTATCACACAGCACATACTTCCTTTATGGGAGAATTGTATTGAAACAACCAACATCTTCAATTCTTACCTGTATCTGTTTGCACTCTCATCAATCAACTCAATATCCACATTTCCTTCAGGTCCCAGAAACTGATAACTATGACAAGCTGGTCCAACCCCAGAAAAGAGTTTAGGAGCCTCAAGGGGCACTAGTGTCTTCTCTTCCAAGCAAGTCTCTTCTGAAAAATACACATTGTACATGTCAGATTGGATTTGCTGGAAAAGGCATGGCCTAAAGGCGTTCTGGATTTTGAATTACACATGAGCTGTTAGGAATCCAGATATCAGAGAGAAGAGTATGGAGGGAGAACAAGGGGCTTTGGCCTTGGAATCCAGACAAAGAAAGGCACAAGAATGTTCTTGGTCACTACTGAAAATGAACCCCCAAATTTAAGCAGGAAGTGAGGCTGGATGGCTTTGTTGGGGAGCAGTATTCACCTAGGGCAGGAACCATGGCAACTAAATTTCTACATGGTCCCAAACAGCAGCTAACACCCGATGCTGGTGGGGGAACACAAGTCCGTAAAAGGAGCAAGCATGAAAGCTTAAGAAGGAAAGTCACAACTCTTCACCCTAGTGTTCACCGCCATCCAACCCAAGGCACTGCAGACCATCCTCTGGTTCCCCCAGCGTTTCCACCACCCAACTGGGAGAGTCTTCCCAGCAGCACTTAGAGACCCTCTACGCACGCGCTCCCGGATACCATTCTTTCTGCTCAGACTCTGGGTGAGGATGATTTGCATAGAACAAATATCTGTACCCTGGATGATAGAAGTCTCTGAAATACTGTGCTCAGAGAAAATTGGTTTATCAAGAATTAAAAATGATGGAATCTCATTTGGCAGAGAGTAGGGATTTTGGATAGGAAAAAGGAAAAGTCTCAGACGGTTACCTAACCACTCTGAGACTTTTTTTCTCCCATGTCAGATAGACTAATGCTACCCGCACCTTATAGAACTGCTCTGAATCTTGGTACTAGCTGTGTGGCACCTCCAGAAAATAGCACACGGTGTCAGCCATTCATGTGAACACAGATGAGCTTCCCCCAACCTCGTGGCAGGTAAGCACAGGAGCTGAGCTGAGCACCAGGACACAGCCAACACCAGTGCCCTGCTCTCCAGAATCTCAGGTGGCTTTCAAACTACTTCACACCAAGTGGGACAGTTTCCAACCATGAGCACTTAGAAGTGGAGTGTGTAATGACAGGATCTAGGACAGTCGAGTCGGGTAAATTTTTCCAACCCAGTGAACATCGGCTGGGATAGTGCTGAATTTGAAGATGGAGCATGTAAGAAAGTCCTAATGCTGAAATGAGGTCATAAGAAAGAACTCTTAATCCAATAGGACTGGTGTCCTTGTGTCCTTATATGACAAGGAAGAGACACTAGATCTCTCTCTCTCTCTCTCTCTCTCTGGATACACAGAGGAAAGGCCATGTGGGGACCCAGGGAGAAGGTAACCATCTGCAAGCCAGGACAAGAGCCCTCACCAGAGACTAAAAATGCTAATACCTTGATCTGAGAATTCTAGCCTCCAGAACAATGAGAAAATTAACTTCTATTTTTTTTATTTCTTTTCAGCGTAACAGTATTCATTGTTTTTGCACCACACCCAGTGCTCCATGCAATACGTATCCTCCTTAATACCCACCACCGAACCACTTCGTCTGGGGTATCTTGCTATGGCCGTCCTAGGACTCTCATACAGTAGGAATGTGTTCTAGCCCAAAGCCAATCAGAGTACTAATGTCACAAAGGATCAAGATCATTAAGCACACATTGCTTATGTTTTGAAGTCTTGGCATGGATTAAGGTAAATGAAAACAAGCCCCTTTTAATTAACTCAAACACAATCCAATGCTGTCACACCTCACTTGGAAGATTTCTCTCCTCTAAGTTTGCTTTATTTGTCTTGACACAGAGTCTAGATGATACACTCGTAAAGTTCCCTTGGATAACAAAAAGAGAATGTGCTAATGTCCTTAATAGAGTGTTTGGAATATGGAATCCACTCCAATCATGATATCCAAGATTATACCTGCTTCTTGTTCCCATTTATATTGTAAGGAGGATGGTGTTAGAGCTAAGAAAAATTTCTTTTGATTGTCACCACCCCAAAGACTTCAAAACTGTCTTCTACCAATAACACCACAGGACATTTCCATCAGCCCACTACACACCCCT
Organism: Mustela putorius furo; assembly: GCF_011764305.1. Taxonomy (NCBI): domain Eukaryota; kingdom Metazoa; phylum Chordata; class Mammalia; order Carnivora; family Mustelidae; genus Mustela; species Mustela putorius. Next base: position 11,754,841 of record NW_025421310.1, on the reverse strand, counting down.
GGCTTCACCTCTATATTAGACAATTACCTGATTCTAGTATCTGTGCAGATTCCTGGTCTTCTGATCCACTGATGCCTGGGGCCCTTGAATGTCAAAAATAAGGAAATTATTAGAAATCAGCTCACAAGGGGTGACCGACTGGCTCAGTCAGTGGAGCACGTGGCTCTTGATCTTGGGGCATGAGTTTGAGCCCTATGTTGGGTGTGGAGATTACTTAAAAATAAAAAATCTTTTATTTATTCATAACAAAAAAATAACAAAAAATAAAATACAAAATAAAAATCTTTTAAAAAAAACTTTAAAAAAATAAATAATAAATCAATTCACCAAAGGAAATGAAGGGGATGTGATTAAAAACTAGAGCTCTTTTGCACAAACAATGGCCACTACCCAGGAGGGGCCATTTAAAATCTCAATTCAATTCAATTAAATTCAACTAAATTAAGTTAAAATCCAGATCCTCAGCTGTACTATCCACTTTTCAAGTGCTTCATACCTACCTGTGGCAAATGGCTACCATATTGGCTGATGCAGAAGGGAACATTTCCATCATCCCAGAAAGTTCTACTGGACAGTCCATTAGACTTTCAAAAAGGAGATGACTTGGACAAAGTGAGGTTTCTTAACCAGGTATCTGAAGAGTAGGACCAAGGGGACCTCTCAGACCAAATGTGGCTTGACCATTCTATGTCTTCTCCTATTAGGTGGTGTCCAAAGTGGTCACACTTCACTTTTTTGTTTAAGTTGCCCTGACTGGGCGTGTGTCGCTTCAGCTGGTGGTGGTGCAAGGAGTAGAGGCAGCAGGAAACTGGGCTCCCATCTGGGTTTGGGAGATGACTGCTGGGATTTCTGAATCTGGTGGGCATCATGGCCAAGGAGATCAGGCAATACCTGAGGGCAAGTTAGATGCACGCTACCCACCTGGAGTCCTTTACAGTGCAGTCTGTTCACTACCAACAGCATGCACTGAGTATATCTGCCCGAAGTTGTTAAATGCAGACAGTGCTTAGAAAAAATGTTCCAAATGAGTTTGCAAAGCTTACTGCAGAAGATACAGAAACAAGAAGCGGGACTTAGTGAGGGTCAACGCACAGCAGGGAAAAGGGAGAGAAGAGCAGAAGAGAGGTGGAAGGGGTCAAATAAAGTAAAAAAGGAAGACAATACCACAAAACGTTAGGATTGCCAATATCCCAGAGCAAAAAAGAAATATGTAAGAGGAATGCGTGGCATTGTGGATTTCAAAAGTGGCCTTAAAGAAGCTCAGAGAGGGTCGCCTGGATGATTCAGTTGGTTGTGCATCCAACTCCTGATCTCGGCTCAGGTCATGATCTCAGCATTGTGAGATCAAGCCCTGAGTTGGGCTCCTCTCTTGGCTGGACTCTGCTTGAGATTCTCTCTCTCTCCCTCTCCCTCCACCCTTCACCCCACTTGCTTCCACTCTCTCTGTCTTTCAAATATTAAATCAAAAATTTAAAAAAGAAACAGGGTTGGGGCACCTGGGTGGCTCGGTGGATTAAGGCCTCTGCCTTTGGCTCAGGTCATGATCCCAGGGTCCTGGGATTGAGACCCACATCAGGTTCTCAGCTGAGCAGAGAGCCTGCTTCCCCTCCCCCTCTGCTTCCCTCTCTGCCTATTTGTGATCTCTGTCTGTCATATAAATAAATAAAATCTAAGGAAAAAAGAAACAGAGTTTTCATTTTTTATTTTTTCTCAAAGAGTCTGTGGTGCCTCAGTAACAGGAGAGGATGAAATGATCATTCGGGGAGGCCATTACAGATGACATACTTGATGTCATTCAGGAAAAATGATCAGAGGTGGATGATGACAGCATTGAAGACCTTGGAAGAAGCAAAGAAATGACTTTTGAAAAATGTGTCCATATTTAAAGGTCAAAACCAAGAGGTGATGTGGCCAGAGGGAGAGAGGCTTTTTAAAAAAGATATACTTCTCCTACATTAAAACTGTAGATTACCCTCACCCTTGGCATATGCACTGTTCTGGATATGCCACTGCTTGGTTGTTTTTTGGTTTTTGTTTATTGTTTTTTAACTGCCAAAGTCTAATAAACAGGGGAGGCCACCAGGCTTATTCATGAAATAGAATTTAGTCAAATAAAGATTTAAGAACACTGGGTATAAATAAGTAAATAAATGGTTATGATAGATATCTATGACAATTGGAATAAAAACATTGAATTAGCAATTGACTCATGGGTAGAATACTGCCCCATAGGAGCGGTCTCCAAATTCGACTGCACCTGGGAAGCTTTAAAGAAAAAAAAAAAAACAATAAATGGGTCACAGCACAGACCAATCAAATCAGGAGGCAGAGGCGGGACCTCAGCATCATTACTTTTTTTTTTTTTTTTTTTCTTAATCAGAGAAAGAGAGAGCCCACATGTGAGTACAAGTAGGGGGAGCAGCAGGCAGAGGGAGAAGGAGGCTTCCCACTGAACAAGAATCCCAACACAGGACTCAAATCCAGGACTCCAAGATCTTGACCTGAGCTGAAGGCAGATGCTCAGCCAACTGAGCCACCCAGGCGCCCCAGCATAATTACTTTTAAAGCTTCCCAAATGATTTCAATACTCAGCCAATGTTGAAAATCATCAGATATAGGGTGAGCTAGTGATTCATGAAGGAAATGCCTGACTGCGAGAAATGTGCCTGAACATATTTTCTGCAGTCAAATGCTCTACCACTGAGCTATACTCCCTTTAGGTGATATTTTCTGGATGAGGACAACCAACTCTATCCGATCTCTGCCCTGGGGAGTTGGAAATGTGGAATGAATCAAGACCAGGGGGATCATGGGGCAACAGTCCCAGCTCCTAAGAAGGGGTGTGATGAAAGAGGACCGAAAGCATTGGTTTCTGGGGATACAGTAGTTATTGCATGATTGATGCCATGGGATCATGAAATGTCTGATTTCACTGACATTTTCTTAGAGTCTCCTGATTTCTTGCTCTATACATGTAATCCTTGATCTACAGATTCTTTATATATTCCTTGATATCTCTATTCACTTCAACATGAAAAGGATTCACAGAGGAACTATACATAGACCAAGGCTAATAAAGATGCATATTTGGAGAAATGGAGTTAAAAAAAAAGGATTTGTAGCTCTTTTCTCAAAAGGGTTTTGGGCAAGCCAGGGGAGAGAAACTTGGCCTGCCCTCCTAAGTCTTGGTGCTTTGTCTGAGGCTACAAAATCAGCCATGGGTTATGTCAGCCCCCATGCAAAGCACTGAGAGGAAATACACTGCCTTCTGTTCTCTGCTTGTGCATGCTGGGTTCCAGTGGGTGGCTGAGGTCAGGTTTAGGAGCTGGGAGGAAGCCACCGGTGAGTGCGAGCCAGCTTATCCCAGATCATGGGATCTGACTGTTACTTTTCCAAGAATTTAGTGGGTAGAGTGTTAAACATGTTAACATAAAATTAAATTATATAAAATTTTCATTTAAATAGATCTATATTACAGAGATAATAAATGCTGAAAACTTGGGACTTTCTAATTATTTTACTACATCTTATGATACTCTGTGCTCTTTTGTTTTTAAGTCTAGTTATTTATTTTTTTGTAATCTCCACACCCAAGTTGGGTTTGAACTCAGGGTCGCAAGATCACAAGTTGCATGCACTACTGACTGAGTCAGCAAGACACCACCATACTCTGCTCAACTGAAGTTATTTCCATCTATGGTACCTGAGTGGTGAAAATACTCTGTAGTTGGGCTACTGCACACCTATTTCCAACGTCCTGTTCAGGGACAGCATGTTGGTAGTTTGAAATCCGCCTGATGGAAGTAGTCACCCCACAGAAATTGGCAAACACTACCACCAAAGGCTCTCCCCTTTCCCTGAACATTTTCCAGTGCCCCTTCCCAACCCCAGCCCATCCTTTCTCCTCATCAGCAGTCAGTTTCCCAGGCACTGAGTTGGTTACTTTCATTCTTTCCCAGCTCAGCCAATAACACAGTGACCTTTGCAATTGTTGCTGCCTTTCTGTGTACAGCTTCTCAAGACGCCTTTCTGAAGGAAGAGGTAGTTGGCCTCATTCAGAAATTCCTGGGTTTGTTGGTAAGACTGGATAAGCTCATTCATCCTCCCCCTGATTCCTGTATCAATGACCCAAATCCCCGGATTCTCTTGTGCCCCTGTGATATTGAGGAATGGAATCCAAGACTACCATCAGCTTTCCCCGGGAAATCATTCTCCTTACTTAGAAACAGCTCCCTCCCAAGACAGAGGTTCAGCAGCAAGGATGCGTGGTTTTGGCCCTGTTGTTATCATGTCTTCATAATCTGAGGAAGGACAAAGCTGGAGACGCTCATCCCATGTCACATAACAACTGTATAGTGATTCATCATAACATTCACTGGAAAACAGAAGGGAACTCATGTTATGAATACAGCATGGCAGTCTGGTGACAGGACAATCTCTGCAGCATGACTTTATGTCATTAAAAGCCCTAGACCCCATGCTTCGTCTTCAGGGAAACCTTCTCTCAAGCCCCCATGACTCCCATCTCATCCTCATTATAAAGGATTCAGCTGTGTCTCTGTGTCCCGCTCCACATTGCTCTCTCCAACCCAGGGAAGCAGAACTCACTCAATTCTCAAATCCTAGTACTTGTTGTAAGGTTTTGTTTCGTGATAGGCCATTGACCTAAGTGACCTTGTTGAGAATTTTAAGGAGAAGATTCCTGGCCTACATTCTGCCTTCATCCATCGCTGTGTCCAAGAGAATGGAACTCTATTGTGATTAAAATTCCACGACATCAGTGAGATTATGTATATGTTGTAAGGACCCACGTAGTACTAAGGCTCCTCTTCTACCTCCAGTCTCCATGTGGTAAGGGACACATGAGGATGCTAAGAGGGAGGGAAACGATGGATATCAGTCTTGTTTTCTTCGTCCACTGGGGATCCTCATCCAGATATGGAACTGGAAAGTCCTAAGCTAGGTGCTTTCTTCTTCTCACTTGAGAGCTGGTCTCTGGTCTCCCTTGCCTGACTGAGACCAAGATTGGGGTTCGGAGCCAGGGAGTATCTTTTGGGCCAACACCTGTACTGCGTAACATGATAGCCAGTAGTCACATGTGCCAATTTAAACTTAAATTTTGGGACACCTGGGAGGATCAGTTGGCTAAGCATCTACATCTGGCTCTGGTCATGATCCCAGTGCCCTGGGATTGAGTCCCCCATCCGCCTCCTTGCTCAGTGGAGAGTCTGCTTCTCCCTCTGCCTACCATTTCCCCTGCTTGTGTATGTGTGTGTGTGTCTCTCTCTCGCAAATAAATAAAATATTTTTTAAATAAAAAATGAACTTAAATTTTAAGTCGTTAAACTTGAAAATCAGATCTTTGCATGAGATCTGCTGCCTTTTTGTGTATAGCTCCTCGAGACGCCTTCCTAAAGGAAGAGGTAGTTGGCCTCATTCAGAAATTTCTGGGTTGGTTGGTAAGACTGGATAAGCTCATTCATTCTCCCGCTGATTCCTGTATCAATGACCCAGGTCCCCTGATTCTCTTGTACCCCTGTGATATCAATGAACGGAATCCAATACTATTATCAGCTTTCCCTGGGAAATTATTCCCCTTACTTGGAAAGAGCTCCCTCATAAGATCGAAGTCCAGCAGCCGGGACATACGGTGTTGGCTCTTCTGTTATCACCTCATATCCTAAGGAAGTAGAAGGCCTGAGGTCTGTCACCTTTACCACAGTACGTAGAGTACTAGCACAACATTCACTGGAAAACAGAAGGGAACTTATGTTATGAATACAGCATGGCAGTCTGGTGACAGGACAATCTCTGCAGCATGACTTTATGTTCATTAAAAGCCCTAGACCCCATGCTTCGTCTTCAGGGAAACCTTCTCTCAAGCCCCCATAACTCCATCTCACCCTCATAATGGATTCAGCTGTGTCTCTGTGTCCCGCTCCACATTGCTCTCTCCAACCCAGGGAAGCAGAACTCACTCAATTCTCAAATCCTAGTACTTGTTGTAAGGTTTTGTTTCGTGATAGGCCATTGACCTAAGTGACCTTGTTGAGAATTGTAAGGAGAAGATTCCTAGCTTACATTCTGCCTTCATCCATCGCTGTGTCCAAGAGAATGGGACTCTATTGTGATTAAAATTCCAGGACATCAGTGAGATTATGTATGTGTTATAATGACCCACATAGTACTAAGGCTCCTCTTCTACCTCCAGTCTCCATGTGGTAAGGGACACATGAGGATGCTAAGAGGGAGGGAAATGATGGATATCAGTCTTGTTTTCTTCTTCCACTGGGGATCCTCATCCAGATATGGAACTGGAAAGCCCTAAGCTAGATCTTTTCCTCTTCACACTTGACAACTGGGTTCTTGTCTCCTTTTCCTGGCTGGGATCAAGGCTGGGGTTAGGAACAAGGGAATGTCCTTTGGGCCAAGACCTTCAGGATCTAATATGATAGCCACTAGCCACTTGTGCCTATTTAAACTTAAATTTAAATAATTAAATTTGGAAATCAATTCCCCACTTGAATTAGTCCTATTTCAAGTGCTCAAACACCACAAATGGCCAACGGTTTCCATAGTAGACACGAATATAATATGAATATGAATACGGATATGAAGTATGTCTTTCATGGCAGGAATTCTATTGATGGCCTTGACCTTAATCATCTGCTCCAGCCAGCTGACTAGAGACTGGCACTGCCGTATCTGGCATTGGTTCAACCAAATAAAGGGGATCTTTGAGAAGGGGTGGATGGATGAAGCAACTGAGGAATTCTTGTGTTCAGCAGCAGCATTTTCCAGCCTGTCAAATATTACCTTGAGACAGAGCCTGTATCTGAGTTAATAGTACTGAGTCAGTGTCAGTTTCCTAGTTTTGACAATGACTATTGTTATAAAAGTTATTATCATTAGAGGAAGCTTGGTTGAGTGTACATTTTGGCTCCTTCTGTACTATTTTCGTTACTTCCATCAGTCTTAAACTATCTCACAATAAAAAGTTATAATGACAAAAAAGAAAGGACAAACACACTGATTTTTATGCAAATCTCTGTGAGAAGATCCAAAATCTTCCCTTTTCCCCCACTGAATATAGTGTCCCTTACCTACTGTACTGTATAGAGGGTGAGTCCCGAAGAGTTTGGGAGACCATCTGACTTTGACTTGATGGGTTTGTGCTTCCAAACCAGCAGCACCCACACAGCCTGGGAAGACACAAGGGGAGTTGTGATTTCATTGTGTGCAATGAACTTGGTGGTGGGACAGTCTCTTCGCTGTGATGGAAAGGAAGTAGCACAAATTTTATGTTCCATCTTCAGAATGGCATTCCCTGATGTCCACTCGGAGATCCACTTATTTCACAGTGTTAACCCTTCCTCTGTCCCTGCTCAGCAGACAGTGATGGCATCTCAGGGGGCATGCGTCATTGGACTCTCAGCCCTTCCTTCAAGTCCATCACATCTATATGTAATACCTGCTAAGACTGACTACAGACTTGTATATAACTTGTTTAATGATACTACTTCTTCTAAAGTAAGCGGTAAGAAATTCCTTCTTCTTGTGCCATCCTTCACTGGTCCTAAAAAGGAGGGAACTTTTATAAAGTTGCACAACACTGGATGAATTATCCTTCCGCCAAAGGAATATCTGTTTAGTGTGAGTTTGTCGTGACTACGGAGACCAAAGAGACAAGAATCCACAGGCCGGCATCACCATTTCCTAGAACTTATACTTATATCAAAAGTGTGGCTTCACTCTCTGGGCTAAGTATTGGTTTTCTGACTTTTAAATAAGGATATAACACAGGGGCTTCTGGGTGGCTCAGTGGGTTAAGCCTCTGCCTTTGGCTCAGGCTATGACCCCAGGATCCTGGGATCGAGCCCCCCATTGGGCTGTCTGCTCAGCGGGGAGCCTGCTTCCTCCTCTCTCTCTGCCTACTGCTCTGCCTACTTGTGATCTCTGTCTGTCAAATAAATAAATATAATCTTTAAAAATAAATAAATAAAATTTTAAAAATAAGGATATAACACAAATCCTTGTTATGAGTAATCATAGAAGGACAATATTACTTAGTACCCAAATTAGAAAACATTGTGATCCCAGAGAAAATAACCCATTTCAGTGATCCTCCTTATTCCCTGGCCTGTGGGGATTCTACACATGCCATAGTAGCTGAATCTTTGTCCAATTCATTTATTGCAAGTTCTAGGACAATGAAAAAATGTGTGAATTGGTCACAGATGAGACATGAAACTCTGAAAGCATGCTTCTGGGGAGGAGCAGGACTCATGGATGGAGCTTAGTGGGCTTGCCTGGTGCTATGGCGTGGTCAAAAGCATGGCCATGGCATCAGGGAAAGAGCTGGAGGAACATCCATAGACTTGTTTGTGGTCAAGTATGAAATTGTGTGGTCAGACCAAGGTAATATTACCCCACAAGGGAGAGAAGAAGTCTAAGTAATACATCTGGGTGCCCAGGCAGGTTTTCCCCTTCTGGTTTGATGAGACAAGTGAATAAGTAAAACTGTAAGCAGAGGGGTGTCTGGGGAGCTCAGTCATTAAGCCTCTGCCTTCAGCTCAGGTCATGATCCCAGGGTCCTGGGATTGAGCTCCACATCGGGCTCCCTGCTCAATGGGGAATCTTCTTTTCCCTCTCCCTCTACCCATCCACCCTGCTTATATTCTCTCTCTCTCTGTTATAAATAAAATCTTTTAAAGAAATGCAAGCAGAGCCTTTTCTTGGAAAAAAAAAAAAAGCCAAGTACTCTATTATGTGGAACATCAATGAGATATGGAGGAATCAATCCATCAAGAGCCCTCAAAGGGTAGATACATACCTTCTCCATGTCAGAGAGCATCTTCTGGATCTCTCAGAGGACATCTCCTGGATCTCTTCCTTAAGGGTATCTTTTCTCACTGATCAGCTGGTGTGTTTATCTCTCAGCTACGTCTCTATTAATCCTGAGAAAAGAACAGACTTTTGTATTCAGAGAAGTTGGAAAAACTTGCAGATAAATATTAGTTGTTCTATCTCCACACCATAGCACAAATTGCTTATTGTCCATTCAATAGAAATACATCAGTTGATTTGTTTCCAGTAATGCTAGGCGCATGCAAGAGAGACCCAGAAAAGATTATGAACTTTATTTATTTATTTATTTATTAAAGATTTTATTTATTTATTTGACAGACAGAGATCACAAGTAGGCAGAGAGGCAGGCAGAGAAAGAGGAGGAAGCAGACTCCCCACGGAGCAGAGAGCCCGACGTGGGGCTCGATCCCAGGACCCTGAGCCGAAGGCAGAGGCTTTAACCCACTGAGCCACCCAGGTGCCCCAGATTATGAACTTTAAAAGTTATTTTATTTTATTTTCTGTGTTAACCCTCTATGTGCAAATACAAGAGATATGGAAGTAACTCCCAGATCAGAGAAGTAATATCACTAAGATGGCAGCAGCCTCCCATTCCCTTGATGAAGATCAGTAATTACACAGCTATCCATAAACAAAAACAACTCCGGAAGACATCTGGCATCTGCATAAGAATTTGCAGCAACACGGTGGGATAAAAAACTGGAGGGAAAAAAACACAGAGAATGGGAAGAAGGAACAGCTTCATTTTGCACACACCACCTTGCAACGTCTAGATTATGGAATCGGCTTTGTTCCTTAAGCCTCACGAACCAACCTCTGCTAGCTTCAGATTTGTCCTCTGCAGCCCCCACACCTCTCTCAGCCATCAGAGAATGGAGGAGAGTCAGGGCCTTGCTCTGGATGAGGCTTTGGCTCAAGGGAATGTTGGGGCTGCTTTGATCTTCCATCCAGACCATTAAACTTTCTCTGCATCAGCAATAGGCTGTTTCTCTTCCTTATCTTCCATGTGTTGGATAACACTGAGGCCACTGACAAGGTATTAATTAGCCCAATTTCAACAGTGATGTGTCTCAGGGGCTAGGGAGGCCTGATGAGAGGGAGAGAGATGGGGAGAGGCAGGCCAGTGGGGCAGTGAAAACACACACAACATGTGATGATCAAGTTCACCATCCTATGAAAGCATGGTTCATTACGACAGTAGCATCAAAGATGGCTCACTGCACATCACCAGAACACACATCATGATAATGAAAGTTGGAAACATTGTGAGATGTACCAAAATGTGACACAGAGACACAGTGAGAAAATGCTATTGGAAAAGTAGCAGTGGTAGCCTTGCTCCATGCTGGTGGCCCCAAACCTTCAGTCTGTAAAAAAGGTAGTGTCTGCAAAGTCCTAGTGTTGCAGGATTTCTCTTGCCTATGTGCCCCTGGTTCTTGGTCTCACCTCTCTGTGGTATGAGAAGGTGCGAATGAAAGGGTAGAACAGGTGAAGAGTGCCAGGCAATAAAGCAAAGTTTATGGAGCAATAGGAAGGTTTTCTGGAGCAACAGTACAAAGCTCACAAGGATGGGGGGTTTTTATGGGCTTGTTGACAGGCTGTTTTAACCTGACTAACCGTCCAAGCCTGTGTCACCCAGTCAGGTTTTTGCCCCTGAAGCATCTATCTATCAGGCAGTTAGTTGAGAAGGTGGAATTAATTAGAATTCCAGGGTGGTGTAAAATGCTTTTAAGAGAGATTTTCTCTTAGGGTGGGGCTTCTTGTTCCTGCCTACCTTTTTTTCAATAATCTTTCATTACAACAGCAAGAGATGTACCTGAATTAAAATTCTTGCGTATTAAATGATCCATTTTCTACAACATTGGAGATTTTTCTAAACATTACTTAAAAATCCTTAAGTGGAATAAAATTCATCATTCCCTGACATATTAAAGCAAAAAACAACAGCACAATGGGCAGATGACATGGCTGAACAAGTCTTAAGGGGAAAACACAAATGTTCTGAAAAGATTTTAAGTTACTTTATTTAAGTTATCTCTACACCCAACACGGGGCTCAAACTCACAATCCCAAGACCAAGTCACGTGCTCCTCCCACTGAGCCAGACTGGTGCCCAAGAAAGGATTTTTGATTCATTACCGATTATGGAAGCCACTATGAGATAGCATTCTTGCCCACAAACGTGATGAAAATAACAAAATAGGACAAAACCAAGCATCAATGAAGATGTAAAGCAATAGAGACTCAAACTGGTAGTGGGTGGATTTTGGAGAAAACACAACCACTTTGGAGGATAATTTGGCTACATCTAGGGGAAAAAAAAGATTCAAACATTGAAATGCTTTGAATCAGCAACCCTGTTCTATGAGTCTCCTATGTGCACCCAGAAATGCACAGAAAATGTTGACCGTGTTATTGCTTGCTGTGACGAAGAAAATAGAAACTAGCTAAGTGTGAATTCTGCCTCTAGCCCAGGACATACATGATCCCAGGGTCCTTGATGGAGTCCTGTATTGGGTTCCTTGCTCCGTGGGGAGCCTGCTTCTCCCTCTGCCTGTCACTCCCCCCTGCTTGTGTGCTCTCTCTTTCTGACAAGTAAATAAATGAAATCTAAAAAAAAGAATGGATACAAGGACCATAATGCCATCACTACATTAACCTGATGGAGTAATTAACGGGCACTCATTAGGGCATCTGGTTGGCTCATTCATTAAAGCACTCAACTCTTAATCTCAGGCAATGGGTCAAACCCTATGTTGGGCATGGGGTCTACTTAAAACAAAACAAAAAACTGAGGAATTAATTAGAACCACACGCCAAACATGGGTTGATACAAAAATAAAAACATAAAAAGCAAACAAAGGGCGCCTGGGTGGCTCAGTGGGTTAAAGCCTCTGCCTTCAGCTCAGGTCATGATCCCAGGGTCCTGGGATCGGGCCCACGTGGGGCTCTCTGCTCTGCAGAAAGCCTGCTTCCTCCTCACTCTCTCTCTGCCTGCCTCTCTGCCTACTTGTGATCTCTGTCTGTCAAATAAATAAATAAAATCTTTAAAATTAAAAAAACAAGCAAAAATAATGCCAATTAAAAGCCAAATTGCTAAAGACATATATTACAGCTTGATACTAAGCAAATAAAAATGTTCATATACATTTAGAAAACTATGAATAATGCAGGAAGATTAACGCCAGTTGCTGGACAGCAGTTAGAGCTGAGGGGCTAGACACCTTCCAGAGGGAGTTCCATGCCCAGCCTCAGTTTTATCTAAAGTGTCTTATCGTGCCTGTAATCTACTCTATTGAAAAGAAAGGTTTGTCTTTTTTTTTTTTTTTAAAGATTTTATTTATTTAGTTGACAGAGAGAGATCACAAGTAGGCAGAGAGGCAGGCAGAGAGAGAGGAGGAAGGTTTGTCTTTTAAAAGGAAGAAAGTCTATTACAAATTCTGCAAAAGTGAGTTTAATTTGGCTTTCTTCTGGCTCAGATGCCAGCTGGCTGACTCAGATCCACCACAACCCACATGGCTGCTGGAGGTCATGAAAACCCACTTCCCCAGGGTTGCTGATTCCAAAAGGAGTTTGGAAATTGGCAGTCTGTAGCTAAGAGCTACTATCATTTGTCCCTCCCACCGCTAAGGTCACACCATCTGCTCTTTACCTGTAGTGCTTACCAGCTAATTCTCAGTTTCCCTGGAGTACAGAAAGGAGAAGGCAGGGCTGGTGGCTTGGAGATCTCCAGGCTGCTCTAGGTTCTATCTATCTGGGGAAGGAGTACCCCAAAGGGAAAAGTCCAAAGCCGAATCAGATGAGAAGTAGGGACCTCCCCTTAATAGAAGAAGCCCTGCCTCCTGTTACTTATACCCTAATGGCTTCCCTGAGCTGGGGGAGTATAATGAAAGATAGTTCCAAGAAAAGCAAGCAGAGACAAAGGGCCCCCACCCTAAGAGGAAATCACCATTTAAAGGACTTTACACGCACACACACCCCAAAAGGAGCCTTCCACCCTTTCTCCAAGTGATCAACTACCTGATAGGTAAATGAGTGCATAGACAAAAATCTAATTGGGCGATGAGAGGCTTGGAGGGTTAATCAGATTAAAACAGCCTGTCAACAAGTCCATAAAAAAACCGTAAACTCAGGAACTGCAGTGGCAATCCTCTCAGGTTCCTCGTTCTCTGGGAGTTCCACACTACGCTCGATAAACTTTACTACTGCTCCATAAATTTTGCTTGGCTGCCCATCACTCTTCATCTGGTCTATCTTTTCATTCTTCCAAGCAGAGTGACCAAGCACTGCAGGCATTAAAGGAATGGAAATCCTGCAACAGTTACTGATACTCATTTTAATCTTATTTTTTTTTAACATTTCAGTTTTGAGTGATCGCTACACTCAATGTAGGGCTCGAACTCACAACTCCAAGATCAAGAGTCGCACGTTCTACTGACTGAGCCAGCCAGATGCCCCACTAATGGCAATTTAAAATGTTTTTATAATAATAAATTTACATTAATGTTTATGTTGTTGATATTAATATTCTTGAATTGTGCATGGAATACTATAATTATGACAGGGAAACTTTATTTAAATTGAAATATATTTGGGAGCCTGGCTGGCTCCGTCTGTAGAGCTTGTGACTCTTTTTTTTTAAGATTTTATTTATTTATTTGACAGACAGAGATCACAAATAGGCAGAGAGGCAGGCAGAGAGAGAGGAAGGAAAGCAGGCTCCCTGCTGAGCAGAGAGCCCGATGTGGGGCTCAATCATGACCTGAGCCAAAGGCAGAGGCTTTAACCCACTGAACCACTCAGGCGCCCCAAGCTTGTGACTCTTGATCTCTGGGTCATGAGTTAAAGCCCCATGCTGGGTGCAGATATTAATTAATTAATTAAATCAGTCTATTTTTAAAAATTAAAATATATATAATATTTTGATATCATGGCTTGACTGACTTCGTCAAGCAGCCTGTTTTCTTATATGTAAAATGGCAATAAAAGCAATCCAAATTTCAGCATGGCTAGGATCTTGATGTCATTGTCCTAAGTAATGCTTCTCTCTCTCTCTTTTTTTGGTACATTTAGGTAATCGCTGTACCCAACATGGGGCTCAAACTCACAACCCTGAGATCAAGAGTCAGGGGCTCCATCAACTAAGCCAGCCAAGCACCCCAATGCCCATCTTTCTTTTCTCTCAAACTATGCACAGCTTCAGCAGCTTTAGTTTTGATTCCTTTTATGTGCTAGTAATGATAATACATTGATTATAACCATGTTTTCTTTGCAGATGAAAACTTTCTAACACACAAGTTATTTAAGTAGAATGCATTTATTGTAAAGTATATTTAGATCATCACCATATTTTTCTCAAGTGCCTACTTGCTTTATGACAACTTATTTTATGTTATTTATTTGTTTACTTAATTGAGAGAGAGAGAAGGAGAGAAAGAGAAAAAGGACATGAACAGGGAGAATGGCAGAGGGAAAGGGAGAGAAACAAGAAGACTCCTCGCTGAGCTCAGGGCCCAATTCAGGTCATGACTGCAGGACCCTGAGATCATGACCTGAGCAGAAGTCAGATGCTCAACCGACTGAGCCACCCAGGTTATTGCTTTATGGAAACTTTAAAGTTTATTTGAAAGTCATGTAATGGGTGCAATTCCACCTGGGGAAAGAACCTGAGAATCAGTGCAACAGGCCCCTCTTCCAGAAGACCAAGCTACAAGCAGGGACTTGTAGCTAATATCAAATTTACCAATCATAGAGAAATATAAAACTCCAGCTCTTGGGGAAAGAAGTATATCTCGTTCATGTTTTTTTTTCTATTATTCTTTAGTCCTTCAGTTTTATATTTTACTTTCCTTTTCAGCTATTTTCTTATTGTATCAGTTATTTTTTTTTCATTTATTTATTTTCAGCATAAAAGTATCATTATTTTTTCACCACACCCAGTGCTCCATGCAATCCATGCCCTCTATAATACCCACTACCTGTATCAGTTATTTTTTAAAGTTTCTTTAATTTTCATTTTTACACTTATGTTTTATATATTTTTTCCCTTTTTGCTTCCTTTCATTGTATTCAACTTCATATAAATATATATGTATATATACATATATATGTATATATACACATATATTAGGGTTTTTTTTCTTTCCTATGTTCAGATTGAGTTTTTCCAAACAAACAGACCAAAATACACCCAGGATCTAGTTTATTTTTCTTCTCTGTTCAACTTCTTCTTTGATTTTATTCTCATTTTTTTTTTTTGTTTCTTTCTTCTTCTGATTTGTGTAGTGTATATTTTTCTGGTGTCATTGTTGCTATTTTTGTATTTTCCCTCTCTTTCATCTGTTCTTCTGGACATAAGAGCAAGACAGAAGAATTCACCCCAAAAAAAGAGAACAAGTGGCAGTACTCACTGCCAGGGATTGAAGAATATGGATATAAGTACAATGTCTGAACTAGAATTCAAGACAATGATTATAAAGATACTAGCTGGGCTTGAAAAAGCATAGAAGACACTAGAGAATCTCTCTCTTTATGGAGAAATAAAAGAACTAGAATCTAATCAGGTAAAAATCAAAAAGGCTTCTACTGAGATTCAATAAAAAAGTGGGGGCATTAACTGCTAGGATAAATGAAGCAGAAGAGAGAGTCAGTGATATAGAAGACAAAATGGTAAAGAATAAAGAGACTGAGAAAAAGAGAGATAAACAACAGCTGGATCACAAGAGAGGATCTGAGAGATCAGTGAAACCAAAAAGAAAAAAAAAATCAGAATAATTGGGGTCCCAGAGGAAGAGGAAAGGGTGGCAGAAAGTTTATTTGGAAAAATTATAACTGAGAACTTCCATAATCTGTGGAAGGAGACAGGCATTCAAGTCCAAGAGACACAGAGTACACCCCTCAAAAGCAATACAAATAGATCAACAGCTCGACGTACAATAGTGAAGCTTGCAAGATTCAGAGACAAAAAGAAAATCCTAAAAGCAGCTCAGGACAAGAGGTCCATAACCTACAAGGGTAGAAAGAAGTCTGGCAGAGGACCTGTCCACAGAGATCTGGCAGGCCAGGAAGAACTAGCACGATACATTCAAGGTGCTAAATGAGAAAAATATGCAGCCAAGATACTATATCCTGCAAGGCTATCTTTCAGAATAGAAGAAAGAAAGAGCTTCCAAGACAAAAAGAAACTAAAATAATTTGTGATCACTAACCAGCCCTGCAAGAAATATTAAAGGGGGTCCTTTAAGTGAAGAGAGAGCCCAAAAGTACCAAAGACCAGAAAGGAACACAGACAATATACGGGTATAGTGATTTGGCAGGAAGTAAAATGGCACTAAATTCACATCTTTCCATAGTTACACTGAATGTAAATGAGCTAAATCCTCCAATCAAAAGACACAGGGTATCAGATTGGATTAGAAAATAACCTTCAATACACTGTCTACAAGAGACTCATTTTAGACTCAAAGGCACCACCAGATTAAAAGCGAGGGGGGTGGAGAGCCATTTATCATGCTAATGGACATCAAAACAAAGCTGGAGTAACAACTCTTATATCCAAAAAATTATATATGTTTTTTAAGATTTTATTTATTTATTTGACAGAGAGAGATCACAAGTAGGCTGACAGAGAGAGAGGAGGAAGCAGGCTCCCTGCCAAGCAGAGAGTCTGATCCACAAACCAATCCCAGGACCCTAAGATCATGACCTGAGCTGAAGGGAGAGGTTTAACCCCCAAGTCACCCAGGTGTCCTATCCAATAAATTATATTTTAAACCAAAGACTGTAATAAGAGATGAAGATGGACACTAAATCATGATTTAAGGGTTTTAAAAGATCTAACAATTGTAGATATTTATGCCCCTAACTTGGGAACAGCCAATTATATCAACCAATCAATAACAAAATTTAAGAAACACATTGATACTCTTAAAATAATAGTAGGAGACTTTAACATGCCACTCACAACAATGGACAGATCATCTAAGCAGAAGATCAACAGGAAAAAAGGGCTTTGAATGACACACTAGACCAGATGGATTTCACAGATATATTCAGAGCATTTCATCCTAAAGCAACAGAATACACATTCTCTAGTGCACAGGAAATATTCTCCAGAATAGATCACATACTGGATTACAAATCAGGTCTCAACTAGTACCAAAAGATTGGGATTATTCCCCATATATTCTCAGACCATAGTGCTTTTAAACTTGAACTCAATCACAAGAGAAAAATTGGAAGAAACACAAATACATGGGGGTTAAAGAGCATCTCACCAAAGAATGAATGGTCAACCAGGAAATTAAGGAAGAATTTTTAAAATTCATGGAAGCATATGAAAATGAAAACACAACTCTTCAAAATCTTTGGGATGCAGCACAGGCAGTCCTAACAGGGAAGCATATAGCAATACCAGCCTTTGTCAAGAAACAAGAAAAGTCTCAAACACACAACCTCACCTTACACCTAAAGGGGCTGGAGAAAGAACAGAAAATAAAGCCTAAATCCAGCAGGGGAAGAGAATTAATAAAGATTAGAGCAGAAATCAATGAAATAGACACCAAAAGAACAGTAGAACCGATCAATGAAACTAGGAACTGATTCTCTGAAAGAATTAATGAGATGAAAAAACCCTGGCCAGACTTATCAAAAAGAAAGTGGAAATGACCCAAATAAATAAAATCATACATGAAAGAGGAGAGATCACAACAAACACTGAAGAAATACAAACCAGTGTAAGAACATATGAGCAACTATATGCCAACAAATTAGGCACTCTGGAAGAAAGGGATGCCTTCCTAGAAACTTATAAACTACCAAAACTGAAGCCAGAAGAAATTTTTAAAAAACTGAACAGAAGCTGTTTCAAAAAATAGAAATGAAAGGGAAACTTCTAAACTCTTTCTATGAGGCCAACATTACCTTGATACCAAAACCAGGTAAAGACCCCACCAAAAAGGAGAATTACAAACCAAGATCCCTGGCAAACATGGGCACAAAAACGTCTCACCAAGATACTACCCAATAGGATCCAAAGTACATTAAAAGGATTCTTTACCAAGATCAAGTAAAACTTATCTCTGGGCTGCAAGGGGAGTTCTACATCCACAAATCAATCAGTGTGATACACTGCATTAATAAAAGAAGGACAAGAAGCATATTATCCTCTCAATTGATGCAGAAAAAGTATTTGGCAAAATACAGTATCCTTTCTTGATTAAAACTCTCTGCAGTGCAGGGATAGAGGGAACATACCTCAATGTGATAAAAAGCCATATACAACAAGGCCATAGAGAATACAATTCTCAATGGGGAAAAACTGAGAACTTTTCCCCTAAGGTCTGGAACATGGCAGGGATGTTCACTATCATCATTGATGTTCAACATACTATTAGAATTCCTAGGCTCAGCAATCAGAAAACAAAAAGAAATAAAATGCATCCAAATCAGCAAAGAAGAAGTCAAACTTTCACTCTTTGCAGATGGCATGATATTCTATGTGGAAAGCCCAAAAGACTCCACCAAAAAATGCTAGAACTGATTCAGGAATTCAGCAAAGTGGCAGGAAATAAAACTGATACATAGAAATCAGTTGCATTTCTATACACAAACAACAAGACAGGAGAAAGAGAAATTAAAGAGTAGATCCCATTTACAATTGCACCAAAAACTCTGAGATACCTAGGAACAAACCTAACCAAAGAGGTAAAGGATCTGTACTCTGAAAGCATTGAATACTTATGAAAGAAATTGAGGAAGACACAAAGAAATGGAAAAACATTCCATGCTCACAGATTGGTAGAAATGTCTATTCTATTCAGAGCAATCTACACATTCAAAACAATCCCTATCAAAATACCATCAACATTTTCCACAGAGCTGGAACAAATAATCTTCAAATTTGTATGGAACTAGAAAGACCCTGAATAGCCAAAGGAATATTGACAAAGAAAACCAAAGCTGGCGGCATCACAATTCTGGACTTCAAGCTCTATTACAAAGCTGTAATCATCCAGATGGGGTGGGACTGGCCCAAAAACAGACATATAGATCAATGGAACAGAATAGAGAACCCAGAAATGGACCCTCAACTCTACGGCCAACTAATCTTCAACAAACCAGGAAAGAAGGTCCAATGGAGAAAAGACAGTGTCTTCAACAAATGGTGTTGGGAAAATTGGACAGCTTCATGCAGAAGAATGAAGTTTTGAGTTTATTTTTGCACAATGCACAAAAATAAACTCAAAATGGATGAGAGACCAAAATGTGAGACAAGAATCCATGAAAATCTTAGAGAACACAGGCAGCAATCTCTGTGACCTCATCCACATGAACTTCTTGCTAGGCATATCTCCAAAGCCAAGGGAAACAAAGGCAAAAATGAATGATTGAGACTCCATCAGGATCAAAAGCTTATGCACAGCAAAGGAAACGGTCAACAAAACCAAAAGGCAACCAACAGAATAGGAGAAGATATTTGCAAATGTCTTATCAGATAAAGGTCTAGTATCCAAAGTCTATAGAGAACTTATCAAACTCGACCCCCAAACAAGTAACCCAGTCAAAAAATGGGCAGAAGACATGAACAGACATTTCTTCAAAGAAGACATAGAAATGAGCAACAGACACATGAAAAAATGCTCAACATCACTCTGCATCAGGGAAATACAAATCAAAACCACAATGAGATACCTCCTCAGACCTGTCAGAATGGCTAAAATGAATAGGTCAGGAAACAAGTGTTGGTGAGGAGGCAGAGAAAGGGGAATCCTCTTATACTCCTGGTGGGAATGCAAGCTGGTGTAGCCACTCTGAAAACAGTATGGAGGCTCCTCAAAATGTTAAAAATAGAGCTACCCTATGATTGAGCAATTGCACTACTAGGTATCTATCTAAAAGATACAAATATAGTGATCCAAAGGGGTACCACACCCCCAATATTTATAGCATCCATGTCCACAATAGCCAGACTGTAGAAGAAGCCTACATGTCCTTTGACAGATGAATGGACAAAGAAAAGGTGGTATATATATATACAATGGAATATAACTCAGCCATCAAAAAAATGAAATCTTGGGGCACCTGGCTGCTCAGTGGGTTAAGCCTCTGCTTTGGGCTCAGGTCATGATCTCCGGGTGCTAGGATTGAGCCCCGCACCGGGTTCTCTGCTCAGTGGGGAGCCTGCTTCCCCCTCCCCCTCTGGCTGCCTCTCTGCCTACTTGTGATCTCTTGCTCTCTGTGTCAAATAGATAAATAAAATCTTTTTAAAAAAATGAAATCTTGCCATTTGCAATGATGTGGCTAGAACTAGAGGTATTATGCAAAGTGAAATAAGCCAATCAGAGAAAGACAATTATCATATGATTTCACTCATATGTGGAATTTAGGAAACCAAACAGAGGATCGTGGTGGGAGGAAGGGAAAAATAAAATAAGACAAAACCAGAAAGGGAGAGAATCATAAGAGACTCTTGACTCCAGGAAACAAACTGAAGACTGCTGGAGGGGAGTTGCGGGGAGGATGGAGTAACTGGGTGTTGGACAATAATGAGGGCATGTGATGTTATGAGCACTGGGTGTTTTATAAGACTAAAGAATCACTGAACTCTACCTCTGAAACTAATAATATACTATATGTTAATTAATTGCACTTGAATTAAATTTTTAAAAAGAAAGCGTGTCGAATATAGAGTACCATCGTTAGGTTGGCCAGTGACAAGGGTGATGAAGGACGGGACTGAGAATAGAGCAACATAGAGAGTAGAGCAACATTTCCTTTTATTCCAAGAAAATATTACATGTGTTTGTTGCCTTGTGCTTCCTGTTATTATTAGGAGTAAATAAAATGAAGCCTTTATTTTTCCCAATCTGACTTTCATTGTGCATTAGTTAGACAGTATCA
The DNA here is from genome assembly GCF_011764305.1 of Mustela putorius furo. Classification (NCBI taxonomy): domain Eukaryota; kingdom Metazoa; phylum Chordata; class Mammalia; order Carnivora; family Mustelidae; genus Mustela; species Mustela putorius. Next base: position 11,734,072 of record NW_025421310.1, on the reverse strand, counting down.
TGTGTGTGCCACTACTGATATATTTTGATATGTTTCTACCATATATTTTCTGATTTCTATTTTGCTTTCTTATTTTAGGATTCTTTCTTAACTTTTCATGGTTTAAGTTACATTAAAAATGTTTTCTTGTTCCATTTTTTTCTCTCTCTCTTTCCAGGTTTTGAAATAATCATTTTCTCTATTTTTTTATGATGACTTGAAAATTTTAGTGCACAATTTAAAAAAAAAAAAAGTTTCATTTTTTAAAAGTAAGCTCAACACCCAGTGTGTGGCTTGAACTCATGGCCCTGATATCCAGCATCACAGGCTGTACTGACTGAGCCAGCCACCAGTCCCAATACCCAGTTTATATTATTTTATTTTATATATATTTTTAGATTATCTTTATTTTATGGGGGGGGGGCGATGAGGAGAGAGAGAGATAATCTCAAGCAGACTCTGCACCTAGCGGGCAGCTCAGTCCAGGTCTCCATCCCACAACCCTGAGATCATGACCTAAGCTGAAATCCAGAGTCAGTAGCTTAACTGACTAAGGCATTTAGGTATGACTGTCATGTTTTAAGGAGAGAGCCCTCCAGACCCTAGACCCCCACCTTCAACCCCAACAAAAAGCAGGACCCCAGGCCCATGGTGTCTCTCTTATAATGAGTATGTCTTGCTTTTACCCCCTAACTGAGCATGCCACAAGGCTGATACCTACTGTCCTTCACACCTTTGCCTTCTCTACAGCCCACGTGCCCAGATTCCTCAGGACAACTCCCTCCGCCAATCAGTAGCTGCTCACCTGCGGTAAAAAAGGACTTCAGAAAACCCTGGTTAATACAAGGTTCTGGTTCTTTGGGCAACAGCCCCAGCCCCGTGACTCTTAGGTATTCATTCTATTTTTTTATTTTTATTTTTTTGTTTTGTCAGAGGCATCACAAGTGGCTCTCAATCTTGTTGATGGAAGCTGACTCTGAGGAGACTTCACCTTGCTCAAGATTATCCATCCTGTCAGGTTACAAAATTTTCCGTTATGTATCTCTTGTTCACTCTCAACTGTTTTTATTCAGTGAACACACTGTGTTTCCTTCGTGTCTATATCACCAAGGACTGTGGAAGTTCCTGCGAGGATGTATCCAGGCAAGTATTGTATAAGTTAAATTTCAAACTTAAAAATGTGCTTCTACTTCAAATTAGGATATAAAAAAGTCACAAATTACCATTTCTCCCACTAGGACAATAATGCAGAGAGAGAAGCTCTGGAATGAGGACTCAGTAATATGAACTCCTCTGTACAAGCTCAACCTAGGTATACATAGATCTGGCCCTATTTAGGATCCTGAGAACTTTGAGAACTGAGGTACTGGGGAGACTTCGGCCCAATCCATAGATAAATATATACAATAGACCTGAATAACACTCTAAAAGCTTTGAAATTATAAAATAGAAAAAAATATTCAGGGACACCTGGCTGGCTCAGTTGGTGGACAATGTGACCTGTACCTAAAAAAATCTTTAGAAAAAAATCCACATTCTTCATTGCACATAAACAAGACCCAGTGTCTCATAACATAACATTCAAATGTCCGGGATACAAACTAAATTTACTCAAAATATGAGGACGAGCCACAAAAGTCTCCACTCGCATGGAAAATAACAATCAATAGACATCAGATAATGAGATGACTCAGATTTTGGGATTACCTGACAAAGACGTTACAGGAAATGCTCTAAAACTGTTCTAACAAGCAACCACAAACACACTTGCACAATAGAAAAATATGTGCAAAATAGAATATATGACATGGAAAATGTGGAAATAGAATAGTGATGGAAAATGGAAAGTAGAGAGGGAAAAGAGATAGAAAATAGAGCAACCAAATTCTAGAACTGAAAAATACAAAAACTAAAAATTAAAATTCAGAGAATGGACTCACTAGAAGAACACAGATGACAGATGACAGAAAAAATGAACTTGAAATCAGTAAGTTTGGGGTTCCTGGATGGTTAGGTCAGCTGGGCATCTGACTCTTGATTTCTACTCAGGTCATGATCTCAGGGTCGTGGGATCCCAAGTCAGGCTCAGCACTCAACATGGATTCTGCTTGAGATTTTCTCTCTCTCTCTCCCTCAATATCTTCCCCACTCATGCTCACTCTCTCTCTAAATAAAAAAGTGAATAAGATAAATCTTTTTTTAATCAAATAAATCTTTAAAGAATTTTTTAAAAAGGAATCAAAAATTGTTATGCAATCAGAACAATGGGAAGAGGAAACAATAGGAAAATAATGAAATCTCAGAGAACTATGAGGCAACAACAAAAATCTAACATTCATACTATCAGAATCCCAGAAGGAGAAAAGAAAAAAAAATGCAGATTGAAAAAAATATACTTAGGGACACCTAGTTAACTGAGTCAGCTAAGTTTCTAACTCTTGATTTCAGCTGAGGTCTGTGTCTCAGTATCATGAGTTGAAGCCAAGCCCCGTGTTGGGTTCCACATTGGGGAGGCGCATATTTCACACACAAAAAAATGTGTCCCTGCGTGTATGTATGTATGTGTGTGTGTGTGTGTATATATATACACACATATATGTATATATATACGTATATTTATATATATTCAATATACATATTTAAAGAAATATTCAAGTTTGGTGAAAAAATATAAGCCAACAAATTTAAGAAACTGAATGAATCTCAAAGAGCACAAATCTAAATAAATCCATACCCAGATCTACCATAATCCAATTGCTGAATACTAAACACAAAGAAAACAAATCTTGAAAACAGACAGAAAAATGATACATTACATGTAGGGAATCAATTTGAATGACTGCAGAGTCCACATGACAAACCATGGGAACAAGAAATAAATGGCTGAAGAAAAGAACTGTCTCTATAACCAGCAAAAATATCTTTCAGGAATGAAAGTAACATAAAGACATCTTCAGATGAGGGAAAGTTAAGTGAATCCATAGTCAGGAGATCTGCATTAAAAAAAAATTGTGGGCGTGCCTGGTTGGTTCAGTCTGTAGAGCCTGCAAGTCTTGACTTCAGGGTTGAAAGTTGCACCCCATTTTGGGTATAGAAATTGCTAACAAAAATAAAGAAGTTTAAAAAAAAAAGAATCACCAAAGGAAGTTCAATGAAATTAAGAATACGAGGATTACAGGAGGATCCACAAAATTGGTATATATCAGGGCACGTATCATCGATGATACTCCTTATGGGTCCTTAAAACATACTCAGCGATTGCAAGTGAAAAACAGGGACATCTGGAGGTCTCAGCTGATTAATCATCTGACTCTTGATTTCAGTTCAGGTCATGATCTCAGAGTCAAGAGATCGAGCCCTGCCTTGGACTCCATGCCCAGCACAGAGTCTGGCTGACATTCTCGCTCCTCGTCCTCTCTCTCTGCTCTCCACATCCCCATGCTCTCTCTGTATCTCTCTCTAAAATAAACAAATAAAATCTTTCTTTAAAAAAGAGGGGAAAAACATTAAAACATTTTTCTGATTAAGACCTTATTATATACAGAGATAATATTGAAAGCAACTGGGTCATAGAGTGTACCACGGTCAAAATGGTGCTAAGGTTTCTAGATTCCATTTTAATTAGCACACTATGGATATGAGGACCAACGCATTCTGGATGTATCTTTCCATCTCTAACACAACCACTAAAAAATACACAACCACATAGCCAAAGAAAACAAAATAGATAAATTAAGGTGGAATACTAAAAACTCTTTAAATAAGCCCTTAAAAAGCCAAAAAGGAAAGATGGGTATGCAAACCAAGAGAGAATAAACAGAAAACAAATACTAAAATGGCTGACTTGGGGTAACTCCTAACCTTTCAAGAATTCTGTTAAACGTAAAGAGCTGAACATACCACTTAACAGATTTTCAAAATGAGTTAAAAAAACAAAAGCCGGGGCGCCTGAGTGGCTCAGTGGGTTAAGCTTCTGCCTTCGGCTCAGGTCTTGATCTCAGGGTCCTGGGATTGAGCCCCGCACCGGGTTCTCTGCTCAGTGGGGAGCCTGCTTCCTCCTCTCTCTCTCTGCCTGCCTCTCTGCTTACTTATGATCTCTCTCTCTGTCAAATAAATAAATAAATAAATAAATAAATAAATAAATAACAAAAGCCAACTGACCCAACTCTAGGCTGTCTTCTACAAACTCACTTCAAATACAAGGAAATAACTGGGCTCAAAGTCAGAGGATAGCATTACTTATGTCACGCAAACACCGGTCCAAAGGCAGCTGGGACGCATACAAAATGGCAGGGTCCAATGGCAGAACCCCAGTGTCAGGCTCTGTCTATTTCTGTGACATACCTGCCAGGAGGGCCTCCCTCACAACCACCGGATGCTCCTCCTTTCCCCCCATGCTGCTTCTGTGGACACCATTCATCCATACTCCGCCTCTGCGATCCACCGAGCTGTTCCATGAAGTTGTGTGACCCAGAATGTGCCCGTCCCTGGTACCATCCTATATACCAGAGACCAAAGGTTTTCTGCCAACTTTGGCATTTGCTTCCACTCCTGAGCTCTATTCCCTCAAGGGACTTCATCATCCTAGTAGAAATAGCAACGGATAAAATGTTAAAGACACAGTGTATTTTTTTAAAATATCAAAATTTGTGAATGTCATGAATGCCCTCAACAGGGAGTTCTGTAAGCCTTTCTAGATTTCACTGTGAGCAGGTAACAGCTCAGATGTAATGTTCACTAGAATTGCTTCTCATGTGACTCAGGAGAGTTGGTCTCCCTGGGCCCTGTCAATCATAACCACACCTGGTCTTGCCTTCCTCTGCCCAGATTTCCAAGAAATAGGTCAATGGGTGAACTGGGAATTTTTTTTAAATTTGGCTTAAAAAAATATTTAGTATGATTATTGCTACTCTCTTGAGATTTTGTTGAGGGGAAGATATGAGGATACAGAAATAGATATCTGTGTAGTTACACATCAGTCCTCAATAAAGCCTGTGTGATGGCTGGGTGTTACTAACCACTTTTGTCTTGAACAATGAACTCAATGATCACATGCCCATTTATCCATTTTCGTTCTTTTTTTCTTTAAGATTGATTTAATTTATTTGAGAGAGAGAGTGGGAGGAGAAGCAGAGGGAAAGGATCTCAAGCAAACTCCGAGCTGAGTGCAGAGCCCAACATAAGGCTCAATCTCATGACCCCAAGTTGAAATCAAGAATCAGACGTTTAAACAACTGAGCCACCCAAGCACGCCTGTTTATCCATTTTCAGTGCAGAACATGGGATTGTCTCTTCCTGAGTATTGGCCTGAGTCACTGTTGTAAACTCTGCTGGCTAAGGTAGGACATCAGGTAAGGATCTCTTTGCTGAAGGCTTCTGAAGAATATCTCCAGGGCCTGGGGCCCTTTCTTCTCCACCATCCTCAGCAGGGTCTCATTCTTCCTCTGCCGTGTTGGAAACTGCTGCACCAGCTCCTTCTCTTCCTCGGTGAAGACCCCACTGTCCTGAAGATCATCTAGTACTCCGCTCAGGTCCCCCAGCCTGGCCTGCAAGTGCCGGTGGTTCTCCTTCATAAAGGCCTCAGCTGGACACAAGAAAGAGTTGCAGACTCAGAAAAGGACAGATCATTTAAGGTGTTCAGGACCTATGTCCAGCTTAATATCATCTATCTATTTCTCTTTATTTCTTTCTTAGGCTCCAGAGCCAATATAGATCTCAACATGGGGCTTGAACCCATGACCCTGAGTCAAGAGCTGAACTGAGATCAAGAGTCAGACACTGAACTGACTGAGCCACCCAGGCACTCCTTAAAGACATATTCTGTGTGGAGATGTTGCTCATTGTGTTTTGCATGTTGCCCAGATCTTACACACACACAGCCTATGCAGTCCTGTCCCAAGTGACCCAAGATGTGCAGTCAGTTCTCAGGGTCTATGAATTTAGGGAAACTTCAATGATCCCTCTTCTTCAATCCAATCCCCTCCTTCCTAAACTTTGAGCACCTCCTCTTCTTTACTTTCTGGTTTTCACTGGAACCCTAGAGACAGCTCTATCTTGTTCTACATTCATCTATTCATCCTTCTAACAATCTTGAAGTTCATACATTGGTACGCATGATACCAGAGGTCTAGGTACAGTAGACTAGCTCCCTACTCTCAAGAGCCTTCCGATAAACTAGTAGAAAGGGATTTATTTAGCTGGCTAAGTACAACACAGAAGGACCAGAAGCACTGGAGAGAAGGTATTTCATGCTGACTCAGGGTACTGTTTGGTGCCTGCCTGCATATAATTCCTGTGTGACCTTGGCAGATTGGCTTTTGGATTTTTTTTTTTTTTGAGAGAGGGACAGAATGAGCATGAGCTGCGGGAAAAAGGCAGAGGGAGAGAGAGAGAGAGAGAGATTTAAGCAGGATCCATGCCCAGTGCAGAGTCTGATGTGGGGCTCACAACCCTGAGATCATGACCTGAGCCAAAATCAAGAGCTGGATGCTTGGTGATGAGGAGCAAGATGGTTGAGGAGTAGGAGACTAAATATCATCAGGCCCCAGGAGTTCAGCTAGATAGTTACCAAAACACCTACAAACTCAAAAGGAGATCAAAGAGGAGAGAAGCAGCAAGTCTAGGAACAGAAAATCGACCACTTTCTAGAAGGTAGGACACGTGGAGAAGTGAATCTGAAGCGATGAGAAGAGACCAGGGGTGGGGTTGGGGGTGCTGATTCCCTGCAAGCAGTAGAGCAGCAGAGCATGAAATTGGAACTTTTAGAAGTCTGCTCCACTGAGGATCATCGCCCCAGAGGCTAAGTGGGGGGTGGAGCCCTCGAAGGGATGGTGTGATCTAGGACCCACAGAGTCACAGAAAGACCAGGGTTATCTGAATGTGACAGAGTCCCCAGTATCAGAGCAGGGAAGTTGCAACAGAGATGGAGCTGAGGAGGGACTTTCAGCTTGGGGTTACCTTAAACCATGATCCACAGCACAGTTGGACCACTGCTCTTCAAGCAGGGACCCCATAAGTGGCAGATCTGGGGACACCCCTCCTTCTTCCTCTGGGAGGAGTAGCATGGGGCATGGCAGGAATCTGCTGGTTTTGGAAACTCCAAACGGGGCCAGGCGCCCAAGATAGAAATGCTCGGTCACAAGACAGGTGAGCTCAGAGTGCAGCCAGAGGCCAGGGAGACGGGAGTGATTGACTGCTTTTCTCCGAGGGTGCACTGAGCGGGACCTGAGCTCTCGGCTCCTCTGGCGGGAGACTGGGAGGCTGCCATTTTCATTCCCGTCCTCCAAAGCAGTATAGAAAGCATTCAGGGAACAAAACTCCAAGCGTGAACCTTAGCAGATTGCTTAGCCTGGCCACTGCCACAGGCGGTGCAATGCCACCTCTGGCAAAGACATTTGAGAATCATGGCAACAGGCCCCTCCCTTAGAAGATCAGCAAGAACATCCAGTCAAAACCAAATTCACCGATGACTGAGAACTGAGAAACGACACACGGAGATCACTGAGCTAGGGGAAAGCAACACATAGAATTCATTACTTTTTTTCCCATGATTCTTTAGTCTTTCAAGGTTAAATTTTTTAAATTACATTTTTTTAATTTTTCCCCTTTCCTATTTTAATGCTTTTTAACTATTTTATCTTATCAATACCTTTTCAAAAATCTTTTTAAATTTTCATTGTTATAGTCATGTTCTATCCCTTCATTGTATTTAGCCTTATTTTTAGTATACATATAGGTTTTTCTTTCTTTAAAATTTTGGGATACAGTTTCTTCTAATAGATCAAAATAAAACCTACATATAGTAAATGGCTTTTTTTTTATAGCAGCAAAGTCCACAATAGCCAAATTATGGAAAGAACCCAGATGTCCATCAACGAATGAATGGATAAAGAAGATGTGGTTAATACACACAATGGAATACTATGCAGTCATCAAAAAAGCCCCAAATCTTGCCATTCGCAACGATGTGGATAGAACTAGAGGGTATTGTGTTAAGCGAAATAAGTCAGTCAGAGAAAGACAATTATCATATGATCTCTCTGATATGAGGAATTTGAGAGGCAAGGGAGGGTTATGGGGGCCAGAGAGCGGAAAAAATTAAACAAGATGGGACTGGGAGGAAGACAAACCATAAGAGACTCTTAATCTCAGGAAACAAACTGAGGGTTTCTGGGAGGTCGGGGGAGGGATAGAGTGGCTGGGTTATGGCTATTGGGGAGGGTATGTGCTATGATGAATGTTGCAAATTGTGTAAGACTGATGATTCACAGACCTGTACCCAAAAGCAAATAACATACTACATGTTAATTTGAAAAAAAATCGTATGCTTAACCTCACTTAGTTGCCCAGGTGCCCAAAAACATGATTGCTTTCTATGTACAACTCATGCATCTAGAACTTTTGTTCTAAACACAGTAGCTCAGATCATCAATGCCATATGCCGCCATAAACAAATAGCTTAATTTAATGATGTAATTTCTGTGAAGTCTTGGTGTTTCTATTGAAAAGTCATTGGAGGGACATCTGGATGGCTCAGTCATTGGGTGTCTGCCTTCAGTTCAGGTCATGATCCCAGCCTCCTGGGATCGGGCCTGGCATTGGGCTCCCTGCTCAGCAGGAAGCCTGCTTCTCCCTCTCCCACTCCCCCTGCTTGTGTTCCTTCTCTCTCTGTCTCTCTCTCTCTCTCTCTCTCTGTGTCAAATAAATAAAATCTTTAAAAAAAAAAATTCAAGTTATTGGAGGTGCTCATTCCATGACTCCTCAATTTGAATGAATAAAGTTCCTCTCACAGAAAGATGCTCAACTTAACCTATTCTTGCTGCCTCAACTGTTCTCACCCCACCCATTTCTTTAGCAGTTTCTATTAAATCTTCTTCAACGGACATAAACTTCACTTTTGTCCTCTCTCCATGGTGTACACGGAAACTTTTCAACTCCCTCAAGTTTAGATCTGAACTACCCATCTTATCCTCTCATAATTCCTCTCATAATTGTATCACAACTGTATTTTGATAAGCACTGGGAAATCAACTTCACTGTTTTCACCTGCTGTAATAGAAACCCCATGAGTGTGGGGGGTGGTGTCTGTCTCAGGCTACGTTCCATACAGGACCGCTACCACTGCTGTGTTCACTCTGATGCTCCTCCATGCTTTTCTGTGGAAGCCAGCCAAAGTGCATTGACAGGACTAGACAGAAGCGGTGAGTATAATGTACACCTTTATGTACCCAGAAATTTGCCATGCAACAGGCATTCCATAAGCTGCATTTGTCTCCATGATCATTTTTATCACCATAATTCCATAGGAGAAAAATGCAACCATAGCCCTTGGCTCAGAAAGGAGGGGATGACTAGACTTTCAAGCAAAGTCTTCACAGAAGAGTTAGTATAAGAGGAGGATTTTGAGGAGTAGGATTCTGGTATTAAATACAAGATGCCACCAGGCCAAAGGGCAAAGAGGGGGAGAGAGATGTCAGGCTTCACAGTGCATGCTGGCCAGAATGAAGATCTGACTCAAGACGTGGGCTGGCAGCCGCTTCTGAAGGGTGTTCTAGAGAGAGCACACGAGGGTGGGTTTCATCCTTCTGACACCAGGTAGCTCTCGCTCTAGAGCTTGTAGAAGAGGAAGGGTAGAGACGTGTTCTTGGTGCTACACACTCACCACCTACATAAACCCTTTCGATTTCCTTTGTGAAATCATCTTTACGTCATTCTTAACTGTATCTGTGGTTGGGTTTGAACCCAACTGCAACTCCAGGCGTGGGGTCTAATTTTCTGTAGCTCATCTGCCTCTCTGGGCCCCCTGACCATAACACCAGCTGGCCAGGAAGTGGGTTTGTGCCATTTGAAGCCAGTGTGACACCTGAGGAGTAAGAGGAATCAGGGGATGTTCCCTTTCTCCTCCTGGATGATCTGTTTTGTTACAGGAGGCCTGTCACTTTTACTGTGTGGAGACTAATAATCAAAGCCAACAGCACAGAAGGCAGAATGCAGTCCTCTGAATCTTGACTGTTGTTTTATTTTTCTTTTATTTTCAAAAGGCTTTATTTCTTTATTTATTTTTAGTAATCTCTACTCCAAGTCATGGCTTGAACTCACAACTACACAATATTAGGAGTCACATGTTCTTCTGACTGAACCAGCCAGGTACCCCTTGGCTCCTTACTTTGAATAATTTCTTTCTCTGCTACCTATCAATTCCAGTAACCTGAACCAATTCCCAGCTAATCCCTGTTCTCAACTTTCACAACAGCCTCCTAACCGACTCCCACTTCCTGTCCATTCCACACCCACAGTCATCCACACTGTTCAGAACAGTGAGTGCATTGCTACCCACCTTTCCTGAGTCCCCCTTTGCCTTCAGCCTAAGGACCAAAAGAGTTCAGCCATCACCCTTCTGCTTCCAACTTCTGTTTCTTGCCTGCTCTGGTCTCATGTGTCCTCCGTCCCTCTAAAGTTTCATCTCCAGCCATATCAAACTACTTTCACTGAGACTTCCTCAGATGCAAGATATTTTCCCCAATAAGACGTGGTTGCATGCTCAGAGTCTGCTTATTAAACCCTCCCATGAATTCGCTCAGGTGGCTCAGACTCCTTCTTTGTGTCCGACCACACTCAGTCTCTGTAACTGAAGAGAAGGTAGGATCCCTCACTGAGCCACCTCACACCCCTCAAAACCTCCTGATGTTTGGTGTGGACACTGCACTCACCTGAGAGGGGAGAAGGCGGTGATGCAGCATAAAACTGGAGCTCCACTAGGAAAGAAGGAAAAGTTGGAAAATGAACCATTTACCTTATTTAGTTTTTCTTTTTCTTTTTTTTAGGTATTGTTGTTTCTTGTAATCTCTACACCCAACATGGTGCTCAGACTCCCAACTCTGAGATCAAGAGGCACAGGCTCTTCTGACTGAGCCAGCCAGATGCCCCTCTGGTCTTTGATGCAATGCTTTAAAATAGTTTGATTCCATTTCCTGGGTTAAGGATCCCATTGGAACATTGATATACCTAATGGAACCCAATTAAGTAGAAGGTCACTCACTGCCCACCCAGGAAATAAATCAGAGGAAGTAACAGTTTTTCGAATATTCTATTTCTATTTCTAAGCCAATATGTGAGGAAATGTGAAAGCTTTGATAACATTATCACACTGTGCTACATAAATCATCCTCCAGGCAAATGTATTTTAGACACGAAATACCATCATGAAGCGAGTAGGTTTTGACAATAAGTGATGATGTTCTTTATTTTTTTTAATATTTTATTTATTTATTTGACAGAGAGAGAGATCACAAGTAGGCAGAGAGGCAAGCAGAGAGAGAGGAGGAAGCCGGAGGAGAGAGGAGAAAGCAGGCTCTCTACTCAGCAGAGAGCCTGATGTGGGGCTCGATCCCAGGACCCTGAGATCGTGACCTGAGCCGAAGGCAGAGGCTTAACCCACTGAGCCACCCAGGCACCCCAGTGATGATGTTCTTTAAACCCTATAATACTGGGATTGTGATGGTGCAAAATTTATACGTTGAACACACATATAAGTTGGTGGGAGATTTGCCGATTGGAGCCACCATTTGGGAAAGTCACTAGAGTCTGTTTACCATGAAGCTTTCCACATGGTCTTTCAAAAGCCCTGCTGTTCTTTGAAGTTCTGATCAATTCTGCATCCTTCCTTCAGCAGCTGATTATCTCTATATATGAAAACAACTATAAAATTGCCCAGGACATAGAATTAAATTGACTTTCTGTTCCTTCTGATTCTTATAATTAGCATTTCCTGTTCACTGCCTCCTACGTATGAGAGCATTCAGTTGTTGATAGCAACAACCATCCCTATCCCAGGCAAACTTGACGAGTGTCTACACTTTTGTTTCAACTCAACATGGACTCTAGGCTGGCAGTAGATTTATTTTCTTCTCTGGGATGGGACCATAAAAAGACCTCTCCTCTGACACACTTCACTACAACACAGAAAAGAGGTGCATAATTTGTTTTTTTCCCCCCAAATTTAAACTCCATATTTTTACCTACCTGGCTTCACCAAAGTGCGCCAGACCAAAGTCTTGTGTCTTTTGTCCGTAACTTCAAGTATGATTGGTTCCTCCATCTTCCCAGCAAAGACTTTAGAGAACACCTGGATTTCCCCAGGACTCCTGTAGGATAATTTCAACTCCTAGAAGAAGCACAGCACTTGAATTAAACTATCATGGCATTGAGGGCAGGAGTAGAAAGGCTTGTTTGCCTGCAGTGAACTGGTCACTGAAATATTAGCCATTTCCTATACAGTCTTGTGGCTGGTTGAGGGGAGACCAAAGGAGAATGGTCAACAATCTTTTAAATTTACAATTTTAGAAATTAGTATTATTCCATGGAAAGAAAGGTAGCCAAGCTCCTATCAGGATATGGTTCAGAGAATAATCACGTGAGCTACTAACCCTCCCCTGGTCTTCCTTTTAAAAAAAAAAAAAAAAAGACAAAATATTTTGAAACCCGAGTGAAATTTGAGTTACATTCAAATTCTACTGACCTCAGGCATTATTTCCAGGTGAGCTGAACCAGACACAATATAACGGGAACCAAAATTCAGGGGTTCCACGGGGGGTGAGGTCTGTAGACGCACACCGTGAAACTTAGTTTCTTCTTCATCTATTGCCTGAGGAAGAAGCAGCAGAAGCAAATCAGGGAGCAAAGCTAAAAGTAAACATATGCTTCTAGAATGAGGGATTTTATTTTTTTTAAGATTGACGAATACCCAACTTTTGTAGCAACATGGACCGGACTGGAAGAGATTATGCTGAGTGAAATCAGTCAAGCAGAGAAAGTCAATTATCATATGGTTTCACTTATCTGTGGAGCATAACAAATAGCATGGAGGACATGGGGAGTTAGAGAGGAGAAAGGAGTTGGGGGAAATTGGAAGGGGAGGTGAACCATGAGAGACTATGGACTCTGAAAAACAATCTGAGGGTTTTGAAGGGGGGTGGTGGGAGGTTGGGGGAACCAGGTGGTGGGTATTAGAGAGGGCACGGATTGCATGGAGCACTGGGTGTGGTGCAAAAATAATGAATACTGCTATGCTGAAAATAAAAAATAAATTTAAAAAAAGATTTTGTTTTTAAGTAATCTCTGTACACAATGTGGGGAATAAACTCACAACTCTGAGATCCACAGCTGCATGTTCCTCCAACTGCCCCAGCTTGGTGCACGAGAGACATGTATTAATAAAATTTTCCTGCTGGTTATCTCAGAGCTAGGGATTTCTTTCATTTTTGTTTGTTTGCTTGTTTTTTCCTTGGCGGGGCAGAATGGGCAGAGGAAGATGGAGACAGTGTCTTCAGCAGGCTCCAAACTCAGCACAGAGCCCAACTCTGGGCTCCATCTCAAGACCCTGAGATCATGACCTGAGCCACACTTAACCAACTGAGCTACCAATCACTCCCCCCACAAAGGGTTTCTTTTTATTACAAATCTCTGTAGAGTTTGATTTTTCTTTGTATAATGTGGCAGGGATCGCCTAAGTGTTCCTCAAATCCGGGGACAAAGAGGTTTCCTCCTTGTGCCTCGACAGAGGACCATTGCTGTCTGCAGCTGCATCTATGAGGGACGAGGGTAGAGACGACTTCCCTCCATCGTGAGGCTCCTGCTCCATGAGGTGACAGCCACCTGCCCACCAGCAAGCAGTACAGCAGTGACGTCACCCCAGAGAGACCCAGAAGCAGAACAGAAGAGACCTCAGAGCTCTCTGAGGATCCACCCACGATACAGAATAGAACTCAAATAACAAAATAATAATAACATTCGACAAGTCTCAGCTATAACTCAATACACACTTTCTGGAATTAACAAGCAAGAATTGCTGTTAAAAACAACTACAGAAGATGCTCTTATCAGTCCAGTTAGTAAATACTCTTGGTGGGTAGCGATCAGGTCGGGGCAGGAAGGGGAAAGAAGCTGGTGATGTCCACTTCTCCATCTGGGTGCTGCACACATGGTGTGTTCACTGCAAAAATTAGGGAGCGATCCATTTATCTGCGTATTTGATTCATGTTAAAAGAAATCCATAGATCCATTTAAAGGAAGGGTGTCCAATGCTGAAACATGAGTTTCATGTGAGCATAAACGATGCTCAGTCAGTTAAGCGTCTATCTTCAGCTCAGGTCATGATCCCAAGGTCCTGGATGGAGTCCTCCATCCACCTCCTTGCTCACCAGGGAGCTGGCTTCTCCTTCTGCCTGACACTCTCCCTTCTTGTGCTCTCTCTATCTCTCTCAGTCTCTCTTTCTCTCTCACTTTCTCTCTCCTGCAAATAAACAAAATCTTAAAAGAGAAAGAAAGAAAATAAAAGGAACAGAAGCACAAGGTCCAAGGTTGTAAGCGGATGGGTAATTCTCACTTCTCCAAATCTGCCAACCTTACCTTCGTTAGCAAGGAGTCACTGGGGATAAGGTACAGGTGAAATTTAGTATCTTCAGGGTAGAAGTGATAATAGAGCAGTGCCGTGGAAGTGATGGGGACTGAAACACGAGCCCCACTAGCCAATCTCAGCAGGATTCCCATCAGAGAGAAGCTGGGGTTTTCCAGGACAGCATAGAAACACTCCACTCGGGCTGGTGGCTCTAGGACCATACCTTCATCCTTAAAATGGGCAACGTGGAACCAAGACATATCGACCTCATTTGCTGTAGGACAATGAAAAAGGGCATCAGACAAGTTCCCCACCAGCCCCACAGCCCCCTCTCCCCTCTTTACCTGGCAGGGAGATGATGTGAGGGAGGTGGATTTCAGCGATGACCCCCTCGGGCTCCACGGAGATATCAAACAGTGGGCCTGCCACCATCCACTGTTTCTCGTGCTGTAACTTCATGTGTAGACTCCAAGAATCCAATGCTATCCTCACGGTCACTGCTGCTGTTACCAAGAATCCGAGGCGTGTCGTTGGCCACAGATAGAAGCCAGCCATGGGGAAGTGGACGCTGAAAGGAGCCAGAGTGATAGTCATGCTGGGAGAAGACCAGGACTTTGATTTTTCTTTTTTAGATTTTATTTATGCATTTCAGAGAGAGTGAGTGAGAGAGCATGAGCTGGGGGAGCAGCAGAGGGAGAGGGAGAAGCTGAGCAGGGAACCTGAACTGGAGCTCGACCCAGGACCTCTGGATCATGACCTTAGCCAAAGACGGACCGTAATCGACTGAGCCACCCAGGCTCCCTGGGTCTCTAATTAAAAAACGAAGGTGCAGAGGGATGTGATGTTGTGGTGGAGCAAAGTCCAAGACCCCTCTGTGGCTTTCACCACATTAGAACACTCTGGCGAGTTAAAGACGCTCTGAGGGCCCCACTTTCTCTATATTCTACATGTGGTGAAATTAAAACACCAGCTCAGGGGCACCTGGGTGGCTCAGTGGGTTAAGCTGCTGCCTTCGGCTCAGGTCATGATCTCGGGGTCCCGGGATCGAGTCCCACATCGGGCTCTCTACTCAGCAGGGAGCCTGCTTCCTCCTCTCTCTCTCTCTCTGCCTGCCTCTCTGCCTACTTGTGATCTCTCTCTGTCAAATAAATAAAATCTTTAAAAAAAATAAAATAAAAATAAATAAAGAAATAAAACACCAACTCAGTGCATAGGATCAGAGAATCCTGACAAAATTTCCAATGTTGAAGGGGTGAATCGCATACCTTATCATGTAGGTGTGTACATGTAAGTATCACACAGCACATACTTCCTTTATGGGAGAATTGTATTGAAACAACCAACTTCTTCAATTCTTACCTGTATCTGTTTGCACTCTCATCAATCAACTCAATATCCACATTTCCTTCAGGTCCCAGAAACTGATAACTATGACAAGCTGGTCCAACCCCAGAAAAGAGTTTAGGAGCCTCAAGGGGCACTAGTGTCTTCTCTTCCAAGCAAGTCTCTTCTGAAAAATACACATTGTACATGTCAGATTGGATTTGTTGGAAAAGGCCTAAAGGCGTTCTGGATTTTGAATTACACATGTGCTGTTGGGAATCCAGATATCAGAGAGAAGAGTATGGAGGGAGAACAAGGGTCTTTGGTCTTGGAATCCAGACAAAGAAAGGCACAAGAATGTTCTTGGTCACTACTGAAAATGAACCCCCAAATTTAAGAAGGAAGTGAGGCTGGATGGCTTTGTTGGGGAGCAGTATTCACCTAGGGCAGGAACCATGGCAACTAAATTTCTACATGGTCCCAAGCAGCAGTTAACACCTGATGCTGGTGGGGGAACACAAGTCTGTAAAAGGAGCAAGTATGAAAGCTTAAGAAGGAAAGTCACAACTCTTCACCCTAGTGTTCACCGCCATCCAACCCAAGGCACTGCAGACCATCCTCTGGTTCCCCCAGCATTTCCACCACCCAACTGGGAGAGTCTTCCCAGCAGCACTTAGAGACCCTTATGCACGCGCTCCTGGATACCATTCTTTCTGCTCAGACTCTGGGTGAGGATGATTTGCATAGAACAAATATCTGTACCCTGGATGATAGAAGTCTCTGAAATACTGTGCTCGGAGAAAACTGATTTATCAAGAATTAAAAATGATGGAATCTCATTTGGCAGAGAGTAGGGATTTGGGATAGGAAAAAGGAAAAGTCTCAGACGGTTACCTAACCACTCTGAGACTTTTTTCTCCCATGTCAGATAGACTAATGCTACCCGCACCTTATAGAACTGCTCTGAATCTTGGTACTAGCTGTGTGGCACCTCCAGAAAATAGCACACGGTGTCAGCCGTTCATGTGAACACAGATGAGCTTCCCCCAACCTCGTGGCAGGTAAGCACAGGAGCTGAGCTGAGCACCAGGACACAGCCAACACCAGTGCCCTGCTCTCCAGAATCTCAGGTGGCTTTCAAACTACTTCACACCAAGTGGGACAGTTTCCAACCATGAGCACTTAGAAGTGGAGTGTGTAATGACAGGATCTAGGAGAGTTGAGTCGGGTAAATTTTTCCAACCCAGTGAACATCGGCTGGGATAGTGCTGAATTTGAAGATGGAGCATGTAAGAAAGTCCTAATGCTGAAATGAGGTCATAAGAAAGAACTCTTAATCCAATAGGACTGGTGTCCTTGTGTCCTTATATGACAAGGAAGAGATACTAGATCTCTCTCTCTCTCTCTGGATACACAGAGGAAAGGCCATGTGGGGACCCAGGGAGAAGGTGACCACCTACAAGCCAGGAGAAGAGCCTTCATCAGAGACCAAATCTCCCAGCACCTTGATCTGAGACTTCTGGCCTCTAGAATGATGACAAAATTAACTTCTTTTATTTCAGTCCCTTCATCTGGGGTATCTTGTTATGGCAGCCCTAGGACACTCATAGAGTAGGAATGTCTCCCAGCCCAAAGCCTGTCAAAGTACAAATGTCACAAAGGATCAAGATCATTAAGCACACATTGCTTATGTTTTGAAGTCTTAGCATGGATTAGGGTAAAAGAAAACAAGCCCCTTTTAATTAACCCAAACACAATCCTACGCTGTCACACCTCACCTGGAAGATTTCTCTCCTCTAAGTTTGCTTTATTTGTCTTGACACAGAGTCTAGACGATGCATTCACAGAGTTCCTTAGATAACAAAAAGGGAATATGTAAAATGTCCCTAATAGAGTGTTTAGAATATGGAATCTATTCCAGACATTTTATCCACGATGGCAAGTACTTCGTATTCCCATTTAAGTTGTAGGGAGGATGGTGTTAGAGCTAAGGAAAAAATGCTTTTGATTGTTACTACCCCCAAAGACTTCAAACTGTCTTCTCCCCATAAAAACACAGGACATTTCCATCAGCCCACTATACACCCCTGGCTTCATCTCTATATTAGACAATTACCTGATTCTTGTGTCTGTGAAGATTCCTGGTCTGCTGATTTGCTACTCCCTGGGACCCTTGCATTTCAAAAATAAAGAAAATATTAGAAATCAGTTCAGAAGGGAGACTGACTGGCTCAGTCATTGGAACATGTGGCTCTTGATCTTGGGGTCATGGGTTTGAGCCCCATTTTGGGTGTGGAAATTACTTAAAAATAAAATCTCAAAAAACTAATCAGTTCACCAAAGTAAATAAATAAATAAGTAAAGGGGATGTGATTACAAGCTAGAGGCCACTAGCCAGGAAGGGCCATTTAAACATTCAATTACCTTCTTCTCAATGAGGTTACCACCAGAGCACGGGTTTCATGAAAACCACCACTCCACCTAAACCAAAAGGGGAAAGGAAAGGATTCACATCAACATCATCATCATTGGACACATAGATTCAGGCAAGTCTATCACCACTGGTCATCTGATCTATAAATGTGATGGAATCGACAAAAGAACTATCGAAAAATTTGAGAAGGAGGCTGCTGAAATGGGAAAGGGCTCCTTCAAGTATGCCTGGTTCTGAAAACTGAAAGCTGAACTTGAATGTGGTATCACCATTGATATCTCCCTGTGGAAATTCAAGACCAGTAAGTATTATGTGACCACCGCTGATGCTCCAGGACACAGAGACTTTATCAAAAACGTGACTACAGGCACATCTCAGGCTGACTGTGCTGTCTTGATTGTTGCTGGTGGTGTTGGTGAATTTGAAGCAGGTATTTCCAGGAATGGGCAGACCCGTGAGCATGGCTTAAACATCCTTAAATAAACACCTTCTGGCTTAAACACTGGGTGTAAAACAACTAATTGTTGGTGTTAACAAAATGGATTCCACTGAGCTACTCTACAGCCAGAAGAGATACGAGGAAATCATTAAGGAAGTCAGCAAATACACATTAAGAAAATTGGCTACAACCCCAACACAGTAGCATTTGCACCAGTTTCTGGTTGGAATGGTGACAACATGCTGGAGTCAAGTGCTAGCACGCCATGGTTCAAGGGTTGGAAAGTCACCCATAAACATGGGAACGCCAGTGGAAGCATGTTGCCTGAAGCTCTAGATTGCATTCTGCCACCAATTTGTCCAACTGACAAGCCCTTGCATCTGCCTCTCCAGGACGTCTATAAAATTGATGGTGTTGGTACTGTGCCTGTAGGCCAAGTAGTGACTGGTGTTCTTAAACCTGGCATGGTGGCCACCTTTGCTCCAGTCAATGTTACAACTAAAGTCAAGTTTGTTGAAATGCATCATGAAGCTTTGAGTGAGGCTCTTCCTGAGGACAATGTGGGCTTCAATGTCAAGAATGTATCTGTCAAAGATGTTCGTCATGGCGATGTGGCTGGTGACAGCAAAAATGACCCACTCATGGAAGCAGCTGGCTTCCTGGCTCAGGTGACTATCCTGAACCATCCAGGCCCATCAGTGCTGGATTTGCACCTGTGCTGGACTGTCACACAGCTTACACTGCTTGCAAGCTTGCTGAGCTGAAGGAGAAGATAGATCATCATTCTGGGAAAAAGCTGGGAAGATGGTCCCAAGTTCTTGAAATCTGGTGATACTGCCATTGTTGATATGGTTCTTGGCAAACCTGTGCATGTTGAGAGCTTCTCTGATTATCCTCCTCTGGGCTGTTTTGCTGTTCATGCATGAGACCAATGGTTGTTGTGAGTGTCATCAAAGCAGTGGACAAGAAGGCAGCCAGAGCGGGCAAGGTCACCAAGTCTGCCCAGAAAGTCAGAAAGCTAAATGAAGGGGCACCTGGGTGACCCAGGTGTTAAGCATCTGCCCTTGGCTCAGGTCATGTTCCCAGAGTCCTGGGATCAAGCCCCGCATCAAGCTCCCTACCCTGCAGGAAGCCTGCTTCTCCCTCTTTGACTCCCCCTGCTTGTGTTCCCTCTATTGATGTGTCTCTCTTTGTCAAATAAACAAATAAAGATCTTTTAAAAAAAAAAAAAAGAAAGGTAGGGGCATCTGGCTCAGTGGCTCAGTGGGTTAAAGCCTCTGCGTTCAGCTCAGGTCATCCCAGGGTCCTGGGATCAAGTCCCCCATCGGGCTCTCTGCTCAGCAGGGAGCCTGCCTCCTCCTCTCTCTCTCTCTCTCTGCCGGCCTCTCTGCCTACTTGTGATCACTGTCTGTCAAATAAATAAATAAATAAAACATTAAAAATAAATAAATAAATAACAAAAAGAAAGCTAAATGAATATTATCTCCGATACCAGCCTCCCCCGTCTTAATCAGTGGTGGAAGAAATGTCTCAGAACTGTTTGTGTCAGTTGGCCACTTAAGTTTAATGGTAGAAGACTGGTTAATGATAGCAATGCATTGTAAAATCTTCAGAAGGAAAGGAGAATGTTTTGTGGACCATTTGTTTTTTTTGTCTGTGTGGCAGTTGTAAGTTACTAGTGGTTTTTTAAAGATTTTATTCATTAATCTGACAGACAGCGATCACAAGTAGGCAGAGGCAGGCAGAGAGAAATGGGGAAGCAGGCTCCCCACTGAGCAGGGAGCCCAATGCAGGGCTCGATCCCAGGACCCTGAGATCATAACCTGAGCCAAAGGTGGCAGCATAACCCACTGAGCCACCCATGCGCCCTAAATATCTATTTTTTTTTTAACTGTCTTTCTTTTTGGCCATACCAAGACAGAAGTCCAGGAGGGATATGCAGTGTTGGCTCTCCTGTTAACAGTTCTTCAGATTCTGAAGAAGGACAAACCTGGGAGCTGTTGTTTGACGTCTTAAAAGTACTGCTTAGAGATTCTTCACAATATCCACTGGAAAACAGAAAGGAAGTTGTGTTAGGAATACAGCGTGGTGGCAGTCTGGTGACAGGACAGTCTCTGTAGCATGACTTTATGTCATTAAAAGCCCTAGACCCCATGCTTCGTCTTCAGGGAAACCTTCTCTCAAGCCCCCATGACTCCATCTCACCCTCATTATAGTGGATTCAGCTGTGTCTCTGTGTCCCGCTCCACATTGCTCTCTCCATCCCGGGGAAGCAGAACTCAGTCGATTCTCAACACCTAGAACCTGCTGTAAGGTATTGTTTCCTAATAGGTTATTGACCTAGAAGACCTTGTTGAGAATTTTTGGGAAAAGAGAAGATTCCTAGCTAATATTCTGCCCTCACCCTTCATTGGTTCCCAAGAAAATGGGACCCTATTGTGATTGAAATTCCAGGACATCAGTGAGATTATGTATGTGTTGTAAGGACCCACGCAGTACTAATGCTCTTCTCTGCCTCCCGCCTCCACGTGGTGAGGGACCCATGAGGATGCTAAGAGGGAAGGAAATTACGGATATCAGTCTTGTTTTCTTCTTCCACTGGGGATCCTCATCCAGATATGGAACTGGAAAGCCCTAAGCTAAGTACTTTCTTCTTCACGCTTGAGAGCTGGTCTCTGGTCTCCCTGGACTGGCTGGGATCAAGATTGAGGTTAGGAGCCAGAGAGTGTCCTTTGGGCCAACACCTGCACTGTGTAACATGATAGCTACTAGCCCCACAAACCTATTTAAATTTACTTTTTAGGGGCGCCTGGGTGGCTCAGTGGATTGAGCCGCTGCCTTCGGCTCAGGTCATGATCTCAGGGTCCTGGGATCGAGCCCCGCATCGGGCTCTTTGCTCAGCGGGAGCCTGCTTCTCTCTCTCTCTCTGCCTGACTTTCTGCCTACTTGTGATCTTTCTCTCTGTCAAATAAATTAATAAAATCTTTAAAAAAAATTTAAAAAAAATAAATAAATTTACTTTTTAAGTAATTAAGTTCAGAAATCAGCTCCTCACTTGAACTAGCCCTATCCCAAGCACCCAAACATGACAAATGGCCAGTTTCCATATTAAACGCCCTGGACATGAAATATATCTATCATGGCAAGAATGTTATTGATAGCTCTGACCTTGATCACCTACTATAGTCCAGCTGACTAGACACCGCATTGAGTATCTCCTACCGGCTCAACCAAATGAAGTGGGTCTTTGAGAAAGGGTGGGTAGACAAAGCAAGACTGAGGAATTCTTGTGTTCAGCAGCAGCATTTTCCAGCCCGACAAATATTACCTTGATCAAAATCTGTATCGGAGTGAATAGTACTGAGTCAAATCAATTTCCTGACCCTGACAATGACTTCTAATGTAAAAGGTGTTACCAACAGGGAACGCTGGGTTGAATGTACATTTTTGTCACTTCTGTATTTTTTTGCTACTTCCCATGAGTCTTAAACTATCTCAAAATAAAAAGTTATAATGATAAAAAAGAAAAAAGAAATATGCTGGTTTTATGCAAATAATCTAAACGTCTTTGCTTTTCTCGTCTTTGTCTCATAGAGACTGAGGGACAAGAGAGAGAAGAACAAGATCCAAAATCTTCCATTTTTCCCTACTGATTATCTGTCCCTTACCTGTCAGAACGTGGAAAGGGCAGGCTAAGAAGAGACAAAGGGAGCACGGCCTTCCGTCCCCGACCTGACTTGTAGTTGAGCTCTCGGGCTGGTTCCTCTTTGCTTCCAAAGCAGCACCACCCGCACAGCCTGGGAAGACACAAGGGATTTGTAATTTGATTGTGCGCAAAGAACTTGGTTGTGGGACGGTCTCTTTGCTGTGATGGAGAAGACGTAGCACAAATTGGATGTTCCATCTTCAGAGAGGATGTTCGCCCCAGGATCCACTTACATCACACTGTTAACCCTTCCTCTGTCCCTGTGCAGCAGACAGTGATGTCATCTCGGGAGACATGCCTCACCGGACTCTCAGCCCTTTAAGTCCATCACATCTATATGTAATACCTGCAAAGACTGGCTACAGACCCGTACATAACTTGTATAACAATATCACGTACTAGTAACGTAGGGGGTGTGAGAAGTCCCTGACTCTCGTGCTAACCTTCACTCGTCCTAAACAGGAGGGAACTTTTATAAAGTTACATGACACTGGATGAACTATACTTCCCCCAAAGCAACAGCTCTTTAGTGTGAGTTGGTCGTGACTACAGAGACCAAAGAGATAAGAATCCACAATCTGGCAAAGCCATTTCCTAGAACTTACACTCGGGGCAAAATTGTGGCTTCATTCTCTGTGTTAAGTATTAGTTTTCCAACTTTTGAATAAGGATATAACACAAATCCTTGTAGTGATTAATCATAGAAAGGTAATATTACTTAGTACCCAAACTGGAAATCATTGTGTTCCCGGAGAAAGTAACTCGCTCCAGTGATCCTCCTTATTCCCTGGCCTGTGGGAATAGTAGCTGAATCTTTGGTCCGATTCATTTACTGCAAGTTCTAAGACAACGCAAAAATGTGCATGAATTGGTCACAGATGAAACATGAGCCTCTGAAAGCATGTTGATGGGGAGGAGCAGAAGAACTCATGGATGGAGCTTAGTGGGTTTGCCTGGTGCCATGGGGTGGTCAAAAGCATGGCCATGGTGTCAGAGAAAGAGCTGGAGGAACATCCATAGACTTGCATGTGCTCAGGTATGAAGTCGTGTGGTCAGAGTCAAGGTCATATTACCCCACGATGGAGAGAAGAAGTTGAAGTAATACATCTAGGTGCCCAGGAAGGTGTTTCCCTTCTGGAATGATGAGATTGTGTAAATAAGTAAAACTGTAAGCAGAGCCTTTATTTAAGGGAAAAATAAATAATAAAGGCCACAGAACTCAGAATTTTCTGCAGCAATAATGAGATATAGAGGAATCAAAGCCATCAAGAGCCCTCAAAGGGTAGATACATACCTTCTCCATGTCAGACAGCATCTCCAGGATCTGTCAGAAGACATCTCCTGGATCTCTTCCTTAAATGTATCTTTTCCCATTTATCAGCTGGTGTGTTTATCTCCCTGCTACATTAACCCTGAGAAAAGAAAAGAAAATTGTATCCAAGTAAGTTGGAAGAACTTGCAGATAAATGTTAGCCATTATATCTCCACACGATAACCAAAATTGTTTATTGTCCATTCAATAGAAATACATCAGTTAAAGTGTTTCCAGTAATGGTAGGCACTTGGGAGAGAGACCCAGAAAAGATTATGAAGTTGAAAACACGTTTTATTTTATATAAAACTCTGTATGTGCTAATATAAGAGATACAGAAACAACTCCCAGATCAGAGACATGGTATCACCAAGATGGTGCTGGAGGAGACCCAGCCTCCATCCCCCTGATGAAAATCACAAATACGCAGCTATCCACAAACAAAGCCAGCTCTGGGAGACATCTGGAATCCACAGAAGAATTTGCAGCAACACAATGGGACAAAAAACTGGAGGAAAAAAAAACACATAAAATGAGAAGGAAGAAGAGTTTCATTTTGCACACACCACCTTGCATCTTTGTTATGGAGAGGGCTTTGTTTCTTAAACCTCACGAACCAACCTCTGCTAGCTTCAGACTTGTCCTATGCAGCCCCCACACCTCTCTCAGCCAAAAGAAAATGGAGGAGAGTCAGGGCCTTGCTCTGGATGAGGCTTTGGCTTAAGGTAATGTTGGGGCTGCTTTGATCTTCCATTCAGGCCATTAAACTTTCTCCACATAGCAATAAGGGTGTTTCTCTTTTTTATTGTCCATATGTTCCCCAGAATAGCACTTTTCATTTCCTTCAAGAACTTTTCATTGAATGCACAACTTAGATAACCGGAGCAGGAGGCCTGGCTTTGGGCTATGTCAGCTTTCTTCATGCCTTCCCCAGTATCCTCACTTCTAGCTTTCAATTTAAAGTAAAAGACGTAAGTGACTCTTCCTTTCACTTGAACAGAGAGGCCATTGTTGGAGTATTAATGAGCCCAATTTCGACATTGTTGTGTCTCAAACACTAGGGTTATCCAAAAAGAGGGAGAGAGATGGGGAGAGGCAGGCCAGTGGAGAAGTCAGGACACATACAACATGGTCACAACATGACCATTAAGTTCATGGTCTTTTAAGGGCAAGGTTCATTACAACAGCAATGTTGCAGGATTGCAGGGTTCTTGTCTCCCAGAGTCAAAGAATGATGCTCGTGCACTCAAAAGGGTGAAGTGAAGGAAAAGTTCATTAAGTGAGAAGGTGAGAACAGAAAGGGAAGGAAAAGCTCTCTAGAGTGAGAGACCCAAAGGTTTGCCACTCAAGATTTTTACAGCAGGTTTTTTTGTTGGAAACTTGACTAGGAGGTTTGTGGCCTTTTTGGTTAAGTTCATTTGGCATCTTGGAAGAATAATTTAGAATCCTGCTGGGTAAACATTCTGTTTTGCTTATTTTCTGTGGTAGTCCTACTGGAAGTCCTGGGAATCCCACCAAAGAAGCAGCCAAAACTATTGTGTCAATTTTTCTGAAGTTTACCTCAAGTTGTCTAGCTTAGGCAAACAACTTTTAAAGACAATCAGAACTAGATTTAGCATGTGTAAAAGTGGGATATTGAAACATAATTTCCTCTATAATAACCCTCATTGTTTTTTTTTTAGAGATAGCCAAATCAAGACAAATTTGTTGACAAAACAAGTCCAATTTTAACAAGCTTGTTTTAATTATTTACATAAGTTCAGCAAGAAGAGCAATTGGCCATACAGAGCTTTTAAAATTTGCATGGCTGGAAGTTTTCCCAAGGAATCTCTAGTTTGAAGTCTTAGTAGCCTCTCCAGGCCAGAAGCCAAGCCAAGCACTTACCACCAGGCATGTCAGCAATACCTGCAGATTTGGGTGGATTCCTCTTCATGAGGTCCCCAAAGTATCCTGAGGTTCCTACACCTGCCAGGAAGTAACATTCTTTACTCACCTGGTGAGGCTGCTGGAAACCTGTAAGCAAGGTTTCAGGCCAACAGTTCTAAGGGGCTTTATGGCTCCACATTTCATAAAGTCGACCTCAGTTCCTTAAAGCTCTCTGGTCCTATCTGAGTCTGTGTGTGTCTATCTCAATTACAACATTCCAGTCAAAGCCTTGGCAAAATAACCCATGTTTCCAATGATGTCCTATTCCTAGGAGACCAGAATCTTACCGAACTTATGCAAATAACTATGATTGCCATGGAAGAAAGAATACTTATTAAGACCTTTTGATTTTCAGAGGGTTCAAGTAGAGAGAAAAGTTAACTCCTTCAGTTTGTTGACAAACGCATACATTTCTGGAGTCATGGTTTTCTTAAGAGAAAGTTTTTTTTTTAATCTGGAAGACTAAACATTAGAGAACCTGCAATGTTTTGAACAAGAGTCCCATGTTACTAATTCCTGTTCAGTTTTTTTTTTTTTAAGATTTTAGTTATTTGTTTGACACACACACACACACAGAGAGCACAAGCAGGGGGAGCATCGGGCAGAGGGGGAGAGAGAAACAGACTCCCCGCTGAGCAGGGAGCCCTGACCCAGGGCTCCATCCCAGGATTCTGGGATCATGACCCAAGATGAAAGCAGATTCTTAACAGACTGAGCCACCCAGGCACCCCCAGTTTATTTTTTTTAAGATTTTATTATTTATTTGAGATAGAGAGAGCAATGATGGGGGAGGGGCAGAGGTGGAGGAAGAGGCAGGCTCTCCATGAGCAAGGAGCCCATGAAGGTCTCCATCTCATAACCCTGGGATCATGGCCTGAGCCAGAGATAGACATTTAACCAACAGAGCCACCCAGGCGCCCTGGACATATAACATTTTTTTTACTAAAGATTGTATTTATTTATTTGCCAGACAGAGATCACAAGTAGGCAGAGAGGCAGGCAGAGAGAGGAGGAAACAGGCTCCCTGCTGAGCAGAGACACCCCCCCCCCAATGCGGGGCTCGATCCCAGGACCCTGGGACCATGACCTGAGCCAAAGGCAGAGGCTTAACCCACTGAGCCACCCAGGCTCCAAAAGTTAGCTTGTTTAATATAGAAGTTTTAACTAAGTAATCAAAGACCTGAAAAGAAAAATTAGAGAAACTGATTTTCCTGGGCAGATAAAGAAAAAACAACTTTGTTTACATTTTCTCATCAAGAGTAAACCAACGATTTAGGAAAACTTCATCTTTTGAAGAGAGAGAAAGCAGAATTTCAATCTTCTCCCAATGCACCTTTAAAATCCACTTATTTCAGGACATCTGGGTGGCTCAGCCTGCTTCTCCCTCTACCTGCTGCTCCCCCTGCTCGTGCTCTCTTTCCCTCTGACAAATAAATAAAATCTAAAAAAATAAAATAAAATAAAATAAAATCTATTCATTTCAATCTAACTACATCCTACTACATACGAATTTTTTCTTCCAGGACACCTGGGTGGCTCAGTAAGTTAAGTGTCTGCCTTCAGCTCAGACCATGACCCCAGATTCGATCCTATTGAGTCCCGCATTGAATCCCACATCAGGCTCCCTGCTGGGCAAAGAGCTTGCTTCTCCCTCTGCCTGCTGCTCCCCCTGCTCATGCTCTCTCTGGGTCAAATAAATAAATAAAATCTTTAAAAACAAAACCATGAGCCCATTTGACCTTCGGTAAATCTTAGTAGAATAAAAGTTTCACATTTAACGTTGAAAACTTTCAAGCCGTATTTATTTTAATTAAACCAACACACTTACATTACTTAAAACACCAAATTATATTCCACCTGAATTCTTTTTTAGAAGCCCATCAGTTTATTTTGTCGATTTTTTTAAACAACATTTCCCTCAAAGTTACATTTTTCTAAGCTCTTCAAATATTCCCCCTAATTTTTTAAAGACTTTATTTATTTATTTGGCAGAGAGAGAAAGCACAAGTAGGCAGAGAGATAAGGGGAAGCAGGCTCCCCGCTGAGCAGAGAGCCCGATGCAGGGCTCGATCCCAGGAGCCTGAGATCATGACCCGAGCTGAAGGCAGAGGCTTAACCTACTGAGCCACCCAGGTGTCCCTATTTTGTCGATTTTTACCTGAGATGCTGGTGGGGAAATCTGAAGTGAACAGTGCCCCGAAGGCCAGTCGCACGCATGACGGTACAGAAACAGGAAGAGGAGGGGAGAGGAGGCAGAAGACACAGATTCTGCCAGAAGGCAGAAAAAGAAGATTTCCGGTTCTAAAACCTGTCAGCCCAGACAGATGAGCAGACGCAAAATTGTGGACATTTGTTTCTCCTCCAAAGTGGAATCAGGAGTCCGTGTCAGGCCAGAGAAGACAGGGAATGGCCCAAAACAGAGGGAGTTTCAGCAGCTGCTTAGGAGTGTTCCGTAAAGCCCTAAGCTAGACTAACCAGAGGCAGTGGGTTCCAGTGGGAGTCACTGCGATGGAAACGAGGGTGAAGCCAGTGTAGATATTAAGAGGAACAACGAGAGAAAGAGAGAGAGAGAGAGAGTCGGCGTCCCCTTTGCTTGGGCGGGCCTGGGTTTATTCTGAGGAGGTCTATTGGCTCATGATCGCCCAGCATGTCAGGAGGGAGTTTATTGGTGGAACTCATTCCGGCAAACACATTTTTTTTAAGATTTTTTAAATTTATTTGACAGAGAGAGAGCAGGAGAACACAGAAAGGGGGAGTGGGAGAAGCAGTGCCCCCCCCCGCCCCCATGCCCTGCAATGAGCAGGAACCCTGGGATCCTGCAAGAGACCCTTAGCTCAGGGTCCTGGGGTAAAGCGATGAAGGTACCCCAGGTCCATGTGCCTGTGTCCCGATAGATCCTGCTGGGGCCATGCAGTGTTACAGGAACTCTGGCCTTTCACAAATTTTGCAGTCCGAATGGTTTCCCGTGGGTTAAAAGGCACCCCAAGGGAGAGCCCTTGGGAACTGGAGAAGAGAAGGTCCATTACCAAAAAAATCCTTTTGTGACCCCCGAGAAGTTATGTTAGAAGTTCCCAGTGTCAAAGCGACCGAGGCATCCCCTGAACACAATCACGCCACCATTAAAGGCCCCATAGGAGGCATGCTAGTGTCCCCCGCCCCAACCCACTCCCAGCTTCCCCACTGCTTCCTCTCCCTGCTCACGCTCTCTCTTGCCCGCTGTCTCTCTGCCTCTCAAATAAGTAAATAAAATTTTTTTAAAAAGAAAAGAAAAGAAAAAACACGAGTGTCCACACAAAAAGATTTTATCTTTTTTTAAAGATTTTATTTATTTATTTGTCAGAAAGAGAGAGAGAGAAAGCACACAAGCAGGCAGAGAGGCAGGCAGAGAGAGAAAGATTGATTCATTAGTAATCATGGAAAGGCCCATGAAACCACCATGAGATAACATTCTCACCCACGTTAGCGATGAAAAGAAGAAAATATGACAAAACCAAGGGTCAATGAAGACGTAAAGCAATAGAGACTCAAACTGGTAGTGAGCAGATTTTGGAGAAAACACAACCACTTTGGAAGATAATTTGGCTACATCTAGGGAAAAAAAAAAAAAAAGATTCAAGCATTGAATTGGTTTGAATCAGCAATCCCATTCCCAGGATCTCATATGTGCACCCGGAAACGCACAGAAAAAGTTATTGGTTGTGTTATTGCCCACTGTTGGGAAGAAGCTAGTTAACCAGCTAAATGTCTATCATCCAAAGAATGGCTAGATCATTCCTGATGCCATCACTGCATTAACCTGATAGAGCAATTAACAGGAAATAACTAGGGCTCGAGGCTAGCTCAGTCGTAGAGCCCTCAACTCTTAATCTCACGTCGTCTCAAGTCCCACAGTGAACAGGAAGTCTACTTAAAACAAAACAAAATTGAAAGAACAAAAAACTACACCCACACCCACACCCCTGGAATCAATTCGAAATTAAGGCCAGTTTCTCGTGAGCGGTTAGAGCTGAGGGGCTAGACGCCTTCCAGAGGGAGCTCCACGCCCAGCGTTGGTTTTATTTAAAGTATCCTATCGTGCCTGTAGTCTACTCTGCTGAAAAGAAAGATTTGTGTGAGCCTATTATAAACTCTGCAAAACTGAGCTTGATTTTGCTTGCTTCTGCCTGGGATGCTGGCTCTGGCTGGCTCTGATCTAACCACAATGACCTTGGCTTCCGGAGGTCCCAAAAACCCACTTCCCTTGTGTTGCTGGTTTCAAACTGAGCTTAGAAGTAGGCAGTCATGATTGTCTGTTTTGTGTGAGTTCAGTTTGAGGAGTTCTTTATAGATCCTGGATATCAGCCTCTTGTCTGTACTGTCATTTGCAAATATCTTCTCCCATTCCGTGGGTTGCCTCTTTGTTTTGTTGACTGTTTCCTTTGCTGTGCAGAAACTTTTGATCTTGATGAAGTCCCAAAAGTTCATTTTCGCTTTTGTTTCCTTTGCCTTTGGAGACATATCTTGAAAGAAGTTGCTGTGGCTGATATCGAAGAGGTTACTGCCCATGTTCTCCTCTAGGATTCTGATATATTCCTGTCTCACGTTGAGGTCTTTTATCCATTTTGAGTTTATCTTTGTGTACGGTATAAGAGAATGGTCGAGTTTCATTCTTCTACATATAGCTGTCCAATTTTCCCAGCACCACTTATTGAAGAAACTGTCTTTTTCCATGGTGTATTTTTTCCTGATTTGTCGAAGATTATTTGACCATAGAGTTGAGGGTCCATATCTGGGCTCTCTACTCTGTTCCACTGGTCTATGTGTCTGTTTTTATGCCAGTACCATGCTGTCTTGGTGATCCCAGCTTTGTAGTAAAGCTTGAAATCAGTCAACGAGATGCCCCCAGTTTTGTTTTTCTTTTTCAACATTTTCTTAGCAATTCGGGGTTTCTTCTGATTCCATAAAAGTTTTAGGATTGTTTGCTCCAGCTCTTTGAAAAATACGGTGGAATTTTGATCAGAATGGCATTAAAAGTATAGATTGCTCTAGGCAGTACAGACATCTTAACAATGTTTATTCTTCCAATCCAAGAGCATGGAATGGTCTTCCATCTTTTTGTGTCTTCTTTGATTTCTTTCATGAGTATTCTGTAGTTCCTCGAGTACAGTTCCTTTACCTCTTTGGTTAGGTTTATTCCCAGGTATCTTATGGTTCTTGGTGCTATAGTAAATGGAATTGATTCTCTAATTTTCCTTTCTGTGTTTTCATTGTTAATGTATAAGAAAGCAACTGATTTCTGTACCTTGATTTTGTATCCTGCCACATTACTGAATTGCTGTATGAGTTCTAGGAGTTTGGGGGTGGAGTCTTTTGGGTTTTCCATATAAAGTATCATGTCGTCTGCAAAGAGAGAGAGTTTGACTTCTTCGTTGCCAATTTGGATACTTTTATTTCTCTTCGTTGTCTGATTGCTATTGCTAGGACTTCTAATACTATGTTGAACAAGAGTGGTGAGGGTAGGCATCCTTGTCGTGTTCCTGATCTCAACTCAACACACACAAAATGATAATCATGTCAAAAAATGGGCAGAAGACATAAACAGACACTTCTCCAATGAATACATACAAATGGCTGTCAGACACATGAGAAAATGTTCATCATCACTAGCCATCAGGGAGATTCAAATCAAAACCACATTGAGATACCACCTTACACCAGTTAGAATGGCCAAAAGTAACAAGACAGGAAACAACATGTGTTGGATAGGATGTGGAGAAAGGGGAACCCTCTTACACTGTTGGTGGGAATGAAAGTTGGTGCAGCCACTTTGGAAAACAGTGTGGAGATTTCTTAAGAAATTAAAAATAGAGCTTCCCTATGACCCTGCAATTGCACTACTGGGTATTTACCCCAAAGATACAGATGTAGTGAAAAGAAGGGCCATCTGTACCCCAATGTTCATAGCAGCAATGGCCATGGTCGCCAAACTCTGGAAAGAACCAAGATGCCCTTCAACTGATAAATGGATAAGGAAGATGTGGTCCATATACACTATGGAGTATTATGCCTCCATCAAAAAGGATGAATACCCAACTTTTGTAGCAACATGGATAGGACTGGAAGAGATTATGCTGAGTGAAATAAGTCAAGCAGAGAAAGTCAATTTTCATATGGTTTCACTTATTTGTGTAGCATAAGAAATAACACGGAGGACATGGGGAGATGATGAAGAGGAGAAGGGAGTTGAGGGAAATTGGAGGGGGAGATGAACCATGAGAGACTATGGACTCTGAAAAAACAATCTGAGGGTTTTGGTGGGAAGTTGGATGAGCCTGGTGGTGGGTATTACGGAGGGCACGTGTTGCATGGAGTACTGGGTGTGGTGCATAAACAATGAATTCTGGTACACTGAAAAGAAATTAAAAAAAAAAAAAAAAAAGGTAGGCAGTCAGCAAGAGGCAATCCACAGCTGATAGACACTCTGGTTTGTCCCTCCCTCCCCCAAGGCCACACCTCCTGCTCTCTTCCTGCAGTGCTTACCAGCTAAACCTCA
Source organism: Mustela putorius furo (assembly GCF_011764305.1). Classification (NCBI taxonomy): domain Eukaryota; kingdom Metazoa; phylum Chordata; class Mammalia; order Carnivora; family Mustelidae; genus Mustela; species Mustela putorius. The sequence goes on along the minus strand of NW_025421310.1, from coordinate 11,702,026 downwards.
GTCTCCCCAGGGTGCAGAATGGAGAAGGCAGGTCTGTTGGCTCCGACATCCCCAGGCTGCTCTAAATTCTATTACTTTGGAGAAGGAGGACCCCAAAGGGAAGGGACAGAGGCTGAATCAGGTGAGAAGTAACGAACCTCCCCTTGTTAAATGTAGAAATCCTGCCTCCTGTTACTTATAACCTAATGCTCTCCCAGGGAGATGTGCGGTTACTGTCTTTCTATTTTATTTTATCTTGTAAGACTTTATTTTTAAGCAGTTGCTACTCCCAACGTGGGGCACGAACTCACAACCCGGAGATCAAGAGTTACCTGCTCTAGGGGCTGAGCCAGACAGGCCCCCCACTGATACTCAAAGGCAAATGTTTCTATAATAATGATTTTTACATTAATGTTTATGCTGGTGATATTCATAATTTTGAATTGTGCATGTAATACTATAATTATGACAGGGAAACTCTATTTTTTTCTTTTTTTAAAGATTTCATTTATTTATTTGACAGACAGAGATCACAAGTAGGCAGAGAGGCAGGTAGAGAAAGGTGGGGGGAAGCAGGCTCCCCCCTGAGCAGAAAGCCCAATTCATGGCTCGATCCCAGGACCCTGGGATCATGACCTGAGCCGAAGACAGAGGCTTTAACCCACTGAGACACCCAGGCACCCCTAGGGAAACTCTTATTTAAATTTAAATATATAGGGACATCTGGCTGGCTCAGTCCCTAGAGCTTGAGACTCTAGATGTCAGGATCAAGAGTTCGAGCCCCATGCTGTGTGCAGAGATTGCGTAAATAAATAAATAAATCTTGTTTAAAACATTGAAAAATATATATAGGATTTTGATACTATGGCTTGACTAACTTTGTCAAGCAAAGTGTTCTTATATGTAAAGTGGAGATAAAATTTCAGCATTGGCTAGGATCTGGATTTCATTGTCTTATTAATACTCGCTTTTTAAAAAATGTATGTTTATGTAATCTGGTACCTGGCATGGGGGATCGAACACACAACCCTGTGATCCAAGCATCATGGGCGTGATGGCTCCACCAGCTAAGCCAACCCGGCACCCTCATGCCCGTCTCACTTTTCTCTCGAACCACACAGCCTCAGCAGCTTTGGCCTCAATTTCTTTATGTGCCGATAATGATACTATGTCGATTATCACCCTGTCTTGCTAACAGATGAAAACTGCAAGTCAATAACGCATTTTATTGTAAGTGGTGTTTAGATTATCATCATATTTTCTCAAGGGCCAATTTGGTGTATGACATCTTTAAAGTGTAGTTAAAAGGCATGTAGAATATAGGTAGTATCAGTCACTTAAGTGTTTGCATTTGGCTCAGGTCATGATCTGATCCCAGGGTTCGGGGATCCAGCCCCGTGTTGGGCTCCCTGCTCAGCGGGGTGCCTGCTTCTCCCTCTCCCTCTGCCTGCTTCTCCCTCTCCCCTGCCCCATCCCCTCGATCAATACAATCTTTTTTAGAATTAAAAATAAATTTTAGGGGGCACCTGGGTGGCTCAGTGGTTGAGTGTCTGCCTTTGGCTCGGGTCATGATCCCAGGGTTCTGGGATCGAGCCCCGCATCAGGCTCTCTGCTCCATGGGAAGCCTGCTTCTCCCTCACCCACTCCCCCTGCTGTGTTCCCTCTCTCACTGTGTCTCTCTCTGTCGAATAAATAAATAAAAATCTTTTTTTAAAAAATAATAAATTTTAGAATAGAAGAAGAGGGGCATCTGTGTGCCTCAGTCGTTAAGCGTCTGCTTTCCCACTGGGTCATGATCCCAGGATCATGGGATCGATCCTGCTTAGGGCTCCCTTCTTGTCAGGAAACCTGCTTCTCCCCCTCCCACTCCCCCCTGCTTGTGTTCCCTCTCTCGCTGTCTCTCTCTCTCTCTCTGCCAAATAAATAAAATCTTTAAAAATAAAATAGAATAAAAATGGAAGAATATAGGGTACCATTGTGAGGTTGGCCAGTGACAAGGGTGACGAAGGATTGCACAGAGAGCGGAGCAACAAACAGGGCAGAATTGGTTCACTCTCCCAGGAGAGGAGAGGGACCGGACATCCAGAGAAATATCAGACGAGTTCCCATGAGGCTGGGCCCTTTAAGGGGTTTGAGGGACGTGAGAGGGTTGCCTCTGAACCCACGGGAGGTCTTGGCGGACTGAGCAGAAGGTAGCTGTTGTTCAAGGGGCTCTGTCTGGGATGTGGGTTGTGGTCTTGCTAGAGAAGAAAGTGTTTTGGAGTTGGTACCTACTTTCCAACAATGTGGGGGCACTGAGACCACCAGAAACAGAGAGTTCAGGGTCAAGTGCAGACACTTGGGAGTTTTGCTTGTAAGTGTGGCTGGGGAGCAGCAAGGGTGGCACTTTGAATAGATTCTGTTCAATGGTTTTATTGGCTTCAGTGCAAAAGATCCCTAAATTTGCATGTTACAATTTTCCTTTTATTAAAAAAAAAAAAAAGAACATATGTTTGTCGCCTTGTGCTTTCTGTTTTCTGGGTAAACAAAATGAAACTTTCATTTTTCCCTGTCTGACTTTCATTGTACATTAACTGGACAATATCATGTGTGTGTCACTACTGTGTCACTACTGATACATTTTGATTTGTTTCTACCATATATTTTATGATTTCTATTTTGCCTTATTTTAGAATTCTTTCTTTACCATTTCTTTTTTTAATTTTTTATTTATTTTAAAAAATTTTTATTTATTTATTTGACAGAGAAAGAGATCCCAAGTAGGCAGAGAGGCAGGTAGAGAGAGAGAGAGAGAGAGAGAGAGAGGAAAGCAGGCTCCCCGCTGAGCAGACAGCCCAATGCGGGGCTGGATCCCAAAATCCTGAGATCATGTGACCTGAGCCACCCGGGCACCCCAGTATGGGAAGGTTTAGACCACAAAAACTTGAAACTACCCAAAGGTCAATAAACTCTAGTACGCTACTCAGAATAAACAGTAATGAAGTTTTCAAACAGTCACGCATATGGCAAATCTCACATGCCTCCTACCCAGAGGGAAAAAACCCTGTCTCAAAAGCCTTTGCGTTGTGGTACTGCGTTTAGGACCCGTTTTCCCAAAACTGGGGAGAGAATAGAGGAGTGGTTGCCAGGACTTGGGACTGAAGCTGGCCACAGGGGGGCAGCCCAAGAAAACGTTTCCACTGCGTCAGAGTCTCCTACTTTCGGTCTGGCAGTGGCTTTGAAACTGCATTGTCAAAACTCAGAGCTGGAGCCTCAAAAACATGAATTTTATTAACTGTAAATTTCGTGGGGTATTTTTTTTTCATTTTATTTTTAAGTGATATCTACACCCAATGTGGGGCTTGAACTCGCAACCCAGAGATCAAGAGTCCGCAGCTCCAGTGACAGTCAGCCAGGCGTCCCTAAATGTAAATTTTAAAGCAAACTTTAAAAATAGGAAGTCCAGAACTGTTGAAAATGGCATAATACAGCTGATTCATGGACTCTTGATTATTTTTATGATTATCTCAAATTCGAATTTGTCTTTTGGCCGTCTCCCAAAGGAGTCAAGAACTTAGTAACATAATCCTCTTAATTCAGTGGTTCCCGAGGTTGTCCCCACAAAGAAACACCTGAACAGACCCATTAATCAGTCATTCCCCATACGTCCCTCCTCCGGCCCCTGGTAATCGCTAATCTGCTTTCCGTCTCTATAGTTTGCTTCTTCTGGACATTGATGACTGGTTTCTTTCCCTTAGCATAATGTTTTTGAGGTTCATGCATGGAGAAGGACATCGCAATACTTCATTCCTTTTTCAGGCTGAATAATATTCCATTGTATCGATAAGCATGTTGTGTTTACTCACTCATGGACCTTTGGGTTGTTTCTACCTTTTGGCTTTCTACCTTCATAGTCCTACTATTATTCATGTACAAGTTTTTCTATGAAGATCTGTTTTCCGTTCCCGTGGGTATGTACCTAAGAGTAGAATCGCTGAGTCATGGAAATTCTGTTTAATTTGGGTTTGGGGTGGCTTTTTAGATTTCCTTCCCCCCACCATAACTTATAGAGAGAGATGGGATGGGGAGGGGCAAAGAGAGAGGGGGAGAGAGAGAATTTTAAGCACGCTCCATGCCCAGGTAAAGCCCAAGGTGGGGGCTTTACGTGTCTGGATCCCAGGACCCTCGAGATCATGGCCTGAGCTGAAATCATGAGTCAGATGCTTAACCAGCTGAACCACCCAGGTGCTCCATAGATTTCTTTTTTTTATTGTATTTATTTATTTGTTAGAGAGAGAGAGAGAGCACAAGCATGGGGAGCAGCAGGCAGAGGGAGAGGTAGAAGCAGACTCCCCACTGAGCGAGGGTACTGATGTAGGACTCGATCCCAAGACCCTGAGATCATGGCCTGAGCCGAAGACAGATGCTTAACTGACCAAGCCACCCACGTGTCCCCATAGACTTCTTTTTTAAAGTAATGTCCACACTCAATGTGGGGCTTGAACTTACGACTCCCAAGATTAAGAGTTATGTGCTCTACCCACTAAGGCAGCCGAGTGCCTCCCCATTTAACTTTTTAAGGAAACCTGGAGAGTGAGTTTCTCGGGATCTTAGGGATTTTTCAAAGGTGACACCAATGCGAGGGCAAGGTTTGGAATCACTGCCCTAGGACACGCATTCTGATCAGATTTTAACATGCAGCCCTCCTAATCAAGCACACATTTGGTAGAGGAGATCTCCACATTATCCCGCAGGGCATCTGAGAAATATGCTTCGGTATTTCTTACGGTAGGATTCACCATTTGGAGAACGTCAATGGGATCCCAAACTGGGGTGATAATATCCAAGATTGTGGGTGGTTGTCAAATGTCTAAGTCACCCACAGGACGTATCAGAGAGTTGTGTTAGCGATCCGCATAGTGAGGTTCAGATTTTGGAAAAGGTAGAAGAAATGATCATCTTCAGTGACTTCATTTACGAATGATACATTTCTTCACATGACTGCCAAGGTCCCTGCTCGGTGGCCAACACATCCTTCCCAGCAGAGAGCAGCGTCAGATGTTAATTCCCCGGGACTGGTTTGCAGGAGGCAGGGAGGGGGAGGTGATGTGTTCGTCCTGACCTTGCACATCTGGGAATCATGGTGTCCTCCCACGTGGTCTGAACTCTTGTAGCTGGAGTTCGGCTACAGGTATCACATGAAGGGGTCTTGGCCCATGCCTAGAAAGCCTCCCACCCTCTGTGAACTGCTCAAATACTGATGTCCCAAGAACTACTTTTCTCTGGGAACTGGCTTTCCATTTCACATCTGAGAAATAACCACTCAGAATATTATCCTCCAGGAGTGCCTGGCTGGCTCTGTCGGTGGAGCACGTGACTCTTGATCTCAGGGTTGTAAGTTCGAGCCCCACATTGGGTACACAGAGTACTATAAAATGTTTTTTGTTTTTTGTTTTTTGTTTTTTTGAGAAGGAGGAGAAGAAGGAGAACAAGAAGAATAAGAATGTTGTCCTCTGATTCCAGGCAAGGGCCATAATCTGAACCCTGAAGATGATGAGCATTTCAAAGCAAGGATGAAGGAAACGCCTGTTTCACTCAAAAATATCATTAGAATCAGTGAGACAGGTAACATACTATACCATCTTCTTTTTTAAAAATTATCTTTAGAAAGGTATTTGAGGGAGAGAAAGCACAAGCAGGGGGAGCGGCAGAGGGAGAGTGAGAAGCAGGCTCCCCGCTGGGCAGGGAACTGGGCTCAGGATTCTAAACCGAGCCCAAGCAAGAAAATGTGCCTGGTGACCAGGGCCCAATTTGGGAGTTCTAGATCATTCCATTTTATTGCAGTGCTTCTTGCCAGAAAATATTTATCACGTCTTATCCAAATAATTGGATTTTTACCATCAAAAAAAATTCTTTTGTTCTTGAGTATATGTTTGCCTCCGAGTTTCCATTATAAAACAGTGTTCTTTGACCTTATATCAGTAGTATGGCAGATTTGTCGATCAGTGAATTTCTAGGAATTTATACTTTGGAGAGTAAGAACTTCAGAGAGGGAATTACCAATTTATTCGAGTGATTGGGGAGCAAAAAGTTGAGTGCCGAGACAGATTGGATCTTTCAACAATTTTGCTACGATCACCCCTATGGCTGCATTTGACCATGGTGTTGGGACTGGGATCATGAGGGAAATCCCAGCTAATTCTTTTTTTTTTTTTTTTTTTTTTTTGAGGATCTAGCGTCAGATCCAATTCTAGAAACATCCGTGTGAAGGTAAAATCTAACTAGGAAGTAGATGTCATCTTTTGTGATGAGTTAAGAAAATCAGAAATTTGAAAAAAGCAAAAAAGAGAGAGAGAGAGAGAGAGAGAGTCTCTGTCACCATCACATAATCAAAAACAGGAGCCAAGATTATATCTAGAATAGTGCAGTCCGATAGAATTTTCTACAGTGATGAAGATGTGCCCCATCCATGCTGTCCAGTGCAGAAGCCACAAGCCAGCTGTTACTAGCGAGCACTTGAAATATGACTCCTGTAACTGAGAAACTTGAATTTAAATTCAAGTTTAAACTTGCGCCTGGGTGGCTGAGTGTTAAAGCGTCTGCCTTCCACTCAGGTCGTGTCCTGGAATCCAGCCCCTCATGGGGCTCCCTGCTCAGTGGGGAGCCTGCTTCTCCCTCACCTACTCCCCTTGCTTGTGTTCTCTGTGTGTGTCAAATAAATAAAATTTTCTTTAAAAAAAAAGAAAGAAAGAAAACGCTGTTGGAGCAGCTGCCTTCCCCCAGAGTTTGTTTAGAGAGAATCACCCGTTAGAATTTTTCAAATGCACATTTACTTTCCTTGGCATTTTAGCTATTCCGCTGTCTCTGTTGGTGTTTTCTTCTGTGAAGACAGATAAATGCTTTGTGCATTGGGAAGATACACGCGTCCAGATCCATCATGGACTTGACCTGACCCATCGTGGGAATCATCCACAGGAAGACAAATTTGCCTTTGCTTTCTGATGTGGCCCCCATTTTCTCTCTCCGCTGTGTGATCCACAGGTCCTGGCTTTTTTCCCACTCACGTTCCTGGCTCGTTTTTGTCGATCCTGCATTTCTCAATCTTTATGTAAATGTAATTAAAGCATTTAATAGAAATGTCTTTGGAGCTCATTACCATGTTACGGTAGCCAGAATAATGGCCCTCCAGACATGCCCATGCCCTGATTCCCAAAACCTGTGGATTTGTCCCCACGCATGGCAAAAGGGATGTGTGGCCAAAATGATTAAAATGAAGACTTTGAGATGGAAGGTTATCCTGCATTTTCCGAGTGGATCCATGGGATCACCAGGGTATGTGTAAATTGGAGAGGGAAGCAGGAGTGTTGGTCACAGACGTCGCGGTGGAAGCAATGGTGGGAAGATTCACTTTCAAGATGGAGGAAAGGGCCATAACCAGGGAATCCAAGCAGCCTCTCAGCGTAGGGAAAGGCGAGGAAAGTTGGGTGAAAGTTCCAACCCTCTGAACACGGTGTTGGTTCCCCTGGCAACCATCAGCACCCTTCTGGGCTTTCTGGCAGTCGCCTCATTAGCATAACAAAAACACATTTATCAGCCTTATGGGAAATTCCAAGGATTTTTAGAAGCTCTGTGCCCCACAGGATAGAAGGCTGCTGTAGATCAGTTCGCTATGATTTCAAATCCCACTTGTTTATGACAAAAATGAAATTGTGCCCCACCCCACCATTTTTGTAAGCTCCAGGCCCAACATGGGACTTGAACTCGTGACCCTGAGACAAGAGTCAATGTGCTGTACCAACTGAGCCAGCCAGGGGTCCTCCAAAATGAAATTGTTCTTAAAAGTAAAATCGTCTTTGGGGGCCTGAGTGGCTCAGTTGGTTCAGTGACTGCCTTAGGTTCAGGTCCTGATCCCAGGTCCTGGGATCCGGCCCTGTATAGGGCTCCCTGCTTAGTGGGTGGGGAGCCTGTTTCTCCCTCTCCTTTTGCCTGCCACTCCCCTGCTTGTGCCCTCTCTCTCTGTATCAAATAAGTAAAATCTTTAAAAAAAAAAAAAAAAAAAAAGTAAAGTCATTTTGCTGGAAGCGTGAAGGACAGGATGTGGTCAAGTCATCCGTTGTCACTGGGAAGTTCTCCGTAGCTTCGCCTCAGAGGAAACCAGCCAGGGGCTTTATCAATAAAAATGTAAAAACAACTGGTGACCGGCGACATTTAGATCAGTGGAAACTGTTGCATCTGGGCAAGGAGACTGTTTGCTCTAAGTAGCTAGCTACGTAGAGGACCTTCTGAGGACCTTCGGAAGATTAGCTCCTGCCAAGGTCAAGGCAACTCGGTCCCCAACAGGTGGAAAGGGAACAGCGCCTCCCAAAGGCTGTCCGCGCAGGTGCTAGCAAGAGAGCACTCTGGCGTCAGGGGACTTTGGCTTTTGTCCGGACAGCTGGGCGTCAGCTCACCAGAGTACAACGGGTATAAAAATACATCTCAATTGAACGACTTTATTCCCGTTCATCTCCCCTTGCCTGGAACTGGTGTGACTGATCTGCCATTGGTCTGGACTGTGGTATTTCTTTATTGGCTTCCTGGAGACATTAACCTATATGCTGTTGGCTTGCAAACTTACTAGGATTTCTCGCAGTGACCCTGTGTTAAATAAATTGCTGGCAAAGACAAAGTCAATCTCCGTGCACTAGTTTGCCTTCCGAAACAAAACAAAGACCGCACATATATTTCTTATATATTTTTTAAGATTTTTAATTAATTTTTTGAGAGAGAGCACGAAGAGAGTGAGAGGGAGAAGACGACTCCCCATGGAGCGGAGAACCCGATGTGGGGCGGAGAACCTGATGTGGGGCTCGATCCTGGAATCCCAAGATCATGACCAGAGCTGAAGGCGGATGCTTAACCTACTGAGCCACCCAGGTGCCCCCTCCCAACTCCTTGTTCAATAAAACTTAGCCCTCATGCATAAAGTAAGATCAATTAATGTAGATAAGAAAAGACCCTGCTTTGGAATGTCAGGATAGAGGAGAAAATCCTTAACTGCCTTGGGGGAACTTCTGGCTTCTTTTATTCTGCATTTTATTTTCAAAGTGGATCACTTTCAAATCAAGGAGGCCCTAGGATGATACAAAGTCATTTTCCATTTCTTAAGTGTCATTAAGGAACGGAGTTACCGGATCTGTGGTGTTTGTGTTTTCTAGCACTGTCTTCCCACAATGAGAAGGAAAGACTTCTCCTCTTCCCTCTTAGGTTTGATGTAGGAAAGATGTCAGGGTTCAAAGCCGAGGCCAAGAAAGAATTCTTGAGATGTGTTTAGTGCAAAAAGGTGATTTTGTTAAAGCCCAGGGACAGGACCCTTGGGCAGAAGGAGCTGCACTGGGGACAGGAGTGGCCCATTATATACTTTCAAGCTGGGAGGGAGTTGGGGATAGTGTAAGTCTCTAAGGAATTTTGGAAGCAAGATTTCAGGACCTTGATGAGGGCTACCTATTGTTGAGAAAAGGCCTTTTATTACCATCTAATAAAACCTTAGTCATGAGACCCTTCAGATGTACATCAATGGGCCATGCGCTTGGGGGATATGAGCCAACGTGTATCTTGGTGGTAGAGATAAAGGAAGTTTCCAAAGGAATTTTTACATGTTAAAGTAGATTTTAAGGATCCTGCGGGTCAGGCTAAGATTGTCCTTTGCCCTTAGCGAAGTGTTAACATCAAGGTAGCTGAGTTTCTAGAGGAATGTCACTCTGCCTGTTTTAAGGACTTGTCAGGCTATAGGTAGTGGGGAAATTTAATATTTCTTTTGCTTTTCTTTCCCACATCAGGTTAAGCACCAGGGGCCTGCAAATTAAATAACAAAGGACAGATACATGGGAGAAAAGGCGCACAGTTTTTATTAATAGTTTCATGCTTGGTAGTTCATTGGAAAAAAGTGAAACTCAAGCAGTAGAAAAGAGGTTTTGGACCTTAAGGGAGAAGACCTAGTGAGGGAGGGGACTAAGAAATGGGGGGGGCGCTAATGAAAGATACGGGCTCTTTTAGTAAAGTCAGTTTATGCAAATTAGTCTTTGTGTTGACTCCCCCACCTTCCACAATAAGAGTCCTTTTTCTCTCCCTGGTACAGAGCTGAGGGCGGGGCGGAGAGAGGGGGTCGGGTAAAGGTACCTTCCCCAAAGAGAAATTTATGGTTTGCTTTCAGTCATTTAAGGGAAGGAGAGAGAGAGAGCTCTTCTTGCATCAACCCATTCTCGATTGCCTTCAGCTCAAAATAATCCTTACCCCAAAATGACGTATTCTGGAGTGGCATTTCCTTTTTCTCCCCCACCTTTTTGGAGATATTACTGACATATAATATTGGTAAGTTTAAGGTGTACAACGTAATTGATGCTGGGCAGTTGAGTTCAACAGTCAAGAAAGAATTCTGGCTCGATTGGTGGAGCGGGGACTCGAGCTCAGGGTTGTGAGTTCAAGCCCCATGATGGAGATAGAGATTACTTAAAAATACAATCTTTAAAAAAAAAAAAAAGGAAGAATTATTGAGATATTTTATGGTACAAAAAAGGTGCTTTTATTATAGCCTGGGGATAGGACCTGTGGGCAGAAACTGCACGTGGGGAACAGCTGGGTGGTTCAGTCAGTTAAGCGGTTAAGCGTCTGCCTTCAGCGTCTGATCTCAGGGTCCTGGGATTGAGCCCCACATCCGACTCCTTGCTCAGCAGGAAGCCTGCTTCTCCCTCTGCCTGTTCTGCTGCTCTCCATGCTTCTGCCCTCTCTCTGACAAATAGAAAAATAAAATCTTTAAAAAAGAAGGAAAGAAACTGCATGAGGTGTTAAGGTGGGAATGATTATATATTCTTGAGTTGGGGGTAGGCAGGTAGAGGTCACATGAGTCTCTAAAGGGATTTCCCTTCATTAAAGAAGTCTTAGAGGGTCCTGGAGGCCTGGGGATTGTCAAGGTCAGGTTGTTTTCTGTCACCAGCCAAGCATTTACATTAAGGCCGCCACAAGTCCCTTGAGGACTGTCCTCAACCTGCCTCAGATATTTATCAGTGGGATTTAATTTTATCTGCATTTCTCTTCCCTTCATTCTCCTTATCATCATGATTTTATAGGGAAGGAAAGGCTTTCCAGCTGGACTAAGAATTAAATTTACTGGGGCGCCTGGGTGGCTCGGTGGGTTAAGCCGCTGCCTTCGGCTCAAGTCATGATCTCAGGGTCCTGGATCGAGTCCCACATCGGGGTCTCTGCTCTGCAGGGACCCTGCTTCCTCCTCTCTCTCTCTCTGCCTGCCTCTCTGCCTACTTGTGATCTCTCTGTCAAATAAATAAATAAAATCTTTAAAAATAAATAAATAAATAATTTTACATGAGACAGGGGCACCTGGGTGGCTCTGTTGGTTAAAGCCTCTGCCTTGGCTCAGGTCATGATCTCAGGGTTCTCGGATGGAGCCCCAGATCGGATCGAGCCCCAGATCGGGCTCTCTGCTCAGCAGGGAGCCTGCTTCCCCCTCTCTCTGCCTGCTTCTCTCCCTACTTGTGGTGTCTCTCTCTCTCTCTGTCAAATAAATAAATAAAATCTTTAAAAAGATAAATAAATAAAATAAACTATTTTTTTAAATCTTGGCTGTATTGGGGAGGGGGCTAAGGAGAGCCTCTTACCTTTAAAGGAATAAAAATTGTAGTGACGGCTGAATTCCCAATAAAAAGATCGGACCACAGAGAAAGGACAGAGTGATGTCTTGAAAGTGTGAAGGAGAAAGTTCCTACCCAGCATTCTATACCCAGTAAAAATATCCCTAAGAATAAGAAGGAAATGGACCATTTTGAGGCAAGAATTTTAGAGAATTTATCACCAGCTGCCTTACACTAAGGGGGAAAAAAAGAAAAGAAAAAGAATGCAGATGGAAACAAAGATGCAGAAAGGACCAAAGACACAAAAAGAAGGTTAAATATCAAGGGAAATTCAAATTAACGTTGGTCTTATAAAACAATAGGGATAACATCATGTAGGATTTAAAATGCAAACTGTTCCAAAACACATAACACAAGTAGGCCTATAAATTGCAAGGGAGTAAGTGAATTTAAATTCTGAGGTCTTGGGACGCCTGGGTGGCTCAGTGGGTTAAGCAGCTGCCTTCGGCTCAGGTCATGATCCCAGCGTCCTGGGATCGAGTCCCATATCGGGCTCCTTGCTCGGCAGGGAGCCTGCTTCTCCCTCTACCTCCACCTGCCATTCTGTCTGCCTGTGCTCGCTCTCTGCCCCCCCCCTCTCTCTGATAAATAAATAAAACCTTTAAAAAAATAAAAATAAATAAATTCTAAGGTCTTTACATTATCTTTGATGTAATAAAACTATAATTATATACTAGATATTTATGTCAAGAATGTGTTTTCTGGGGCACCTGGCTGGCTCAGTCAGTGGGGCATGTGACTCTTGATTTTGGGATTGTGAGTTTGAGCCCTAAGTGTTGGTTGTAGAGATTACTTAAAAATAAAATCCTTTAAAAAAAAATGTATTTTGAGATCTCTAGCGTAACTGAAAAAAAAATTTAAAGATTGAATAATTTAGAGAGGGATTATAAAATAATCCAAGATTTGGCAAGAAAGTAAAAAAAGGAACACAGGACATTAAGGAGAAAATATAAATTAAATTATAAAATGGCAGATTTAAATTCAGTTATATCAGTAACTACATTAAATATAAATGGATTGACTCCAATTCAAAGACAAAGTTTTTCAGATGGGATTTTTAAGATTCAGTTATTAAAAATAAAAATTCACTTACTACAGAGCTTATAGAAATGTGCTTTAAGTATAATGATACCGAAGAGTGGAAAGCAGAAGTCTTAAAATAAATTATAACATAAAAACACTAACTTAAAGGGGCGCCTGGGTGACTCAATGGGTTAAAGCCTCTGCCTTCAGCTCAGGTCATGATCCCAGGGTCCTGGGATAGAGGTCCGCATCGGGCTCTCTGCTCAGCGGAAAGCCTGCTTCTCCCTCTCCCCATCTCCCTGCTTGTGTTCCCTGTCTCTGTGTCTCTCTGTCAAATAATAAATAAAATCTTTTAAAAAAAGGAAATGCAATGCTTTCCCACATCTCCAAGACAATTAAAAAACAAAACAAAACACTAACTTAAAAAAAAATTGTGTTTTTTACACCCACTTTTTTTCTTGATTTCTTTTTAAAATTTTATTTATTCATTTGAGAAGGAGGACAAGCAAAGGGAGGGGCTGAGGGAGAGGGAAAAGCAGACTCCCCACTGAGCAGGGAGCCCAATCTGGAGCTCATTCCAGGACCTGGAGATCATGACCAGAGCCAAAGGCAGACGCTTAACCATCTGAGCCCCCCAGGTGCCCCTCTTAAGACTTTTTTTTTTTTAAAGCAATCTCTACACCCAACCTGAGGATCCAAATCACAGCCTTGAGATCAGGAGTCCCACGCTATACAAACTGAACCAGCCAGATGCCCCTGGACACCCATGTTTATAGCATAATGCACAAAAGCCCAAAGGGGAAAACAACCCACATTCAATGAACGGATGAAGGGATAAACCAATGTGGTGTAATCTTACAGTGGAATATTATTCACCAATAAAAAAGAAGCAAAGCATGGATACAGACCACGACATGGATGAACCTTGAAAACATTAAATAAAATGGGGTGCCTGGTGGCTCAGTGCATTAAGCCTCTGTCTTCAGCTCAGGTCAGGATCTCAGGGTCCTGGGATCAAGCCCAGGATCAGTCTCTCTGCTCAGCAGGGAGCCTGCTTCCCCCCACTCCCTCTGCCTGCCTCTCCGCCTACTTGTGATCTCTGTCAAATAAATAAATAAAATCTTTTTAAAAAATTAAATTAAAAGCCAGACACAAAAGCACAAGTATTATATGATTCCAGTTCTAGGAGGTACTTAGAATTGTCAGAGTCATAGAGGCAGAACGCAAGTAGAGGTTATTAGCGGCTGGAGGGAAAAGGAAATGGGGACATGCACTAAAATTGTGCTAAGTTCAGACACCTCGGTGGCTCAGTCGGTTAAGAGTCTGCCCCCAATTCCAGTCATGATTCCAGGGTCCTGGGATTGAGTCCCACATCTGGTTTCTTGCTCCTTGGGGAGCTTGCTTCTCCCTCTACCTGTTGCTCCTCCTGCTTGTGCCCGTGCTCTCTCTCTCTCTCTCAGGTATATTAAGAGAATAAAATATTTTTTAAAAATAAAAAGTAGGGGCACCTGGGTGACTCAGTGTGTTAAAGCCTCTGCCTTCAGCTCAGGTCGTGATCCCATGGTCCTGGGATCAAGCCCCCCATGGGGACGGATCTCTCTCAGCAGGGAGCCTACTTCCCTTCCTCTCTCTTTGCCTGCCTCTCTGCCTACTTGTGATCTCTGTCTGTCAAATAAATAAATAAAATCTTTTAAAAAAAGAACAAAGAAAAAAATAAGAATAAATAAAAATAAAAAGTAGGGGCGTCTGGGTGGCTCAGTGGGTTAAAGCCTCTGCCTTTGACTCAGGTCATGATCCCAGGGTCCTGGGATCAAGCCCCGCATCGGGCTCTCTGCTCCGTAGGGAGCCGGCTTCCTCCTCTCTCTCTCTGCCTGCCTCTCTGCCTACTTGTGATCTCTGTCTGTCAATTAAGTAAATAAAATCTTTTAAAAATAAAAATATAAGTTAAATAAAATAAAAAGTAAAATCAAATTGTGCTAAGTGACTGATGTCAGCCTTCTGTGACCCTCTCAAGTGACCTCAAGGAAGAATCAAAACCAGAAAAATAAACAACAGTTAAACAGAGGCATGCAAGCAACACTTTTAAACAATCAGATAAAAAACATAATGTATTAAGATGACCTGAGGGTATTTCTTGTGTCTCAGTGGAAATCCGTAAACCTTAATTTTAACAACTGTAACAAGTTATACCTTGTGATGCTCAAGTACTTAGAGAAATGCTTACAAACAGATACCCCTCTCCCTTCTGTAGATATAGTCCCCAGCAGCTAACAAGCTTTGGAGGACCTCTTCAGAGCAATCGGAAAGACTCCTTCCCAGGCTATGGTGAATAAAAGTCGGTTTTCTTGCAATTGGCAGGATTTAGTCTTTAATAGATACAGACCTTTCGTTTGGAAAGAGAAAAACGTTCTGCAGTCAGACAGTGGGGATGATTGCCCAACGGTTGGAATGGGTTTAATGCCACTGAACTAGACCCTTTAAATAGTGCAAGAGTTCATGTGTTGTGTATATTTATCACAACAGAAATTGATTGTAGTGTAGGTGGGGGTAGAGGGAGAGAGAGGAAGAGACAGAGCGCAGAGGATTCTTAGGACAGTGAAAATACTCAGTGTGAATTTACAGTGATGGATAGATGGACACATTTATCCAAATCCATAGAGTGTACACCGCGGAGAGTGAACCCCAAGGCAAACTATGGGCTTTGGCTGATTACTGTATGTAAGTTCATCTCTGGTTTAAAAAAAAGGGGGGGGGCGCCTGGGTGGCTCAGTGGGTTAAGAGAGGTGAAGGGAATTCCTGTAAGAGTGGCACTGCGATGTCGCCCTCTGGTCCCCAAAGAGATTAGTGAGGGCTGCCAGATGTGCCTTTCTTTCGTACCGGGGAACCTCAGGTGGTGGTTGGTACTGACAAATCCTTTACCTATGATTTTGTGTTTGGCCCGTCTGCAGAACAGGAAGAAGTCTTCAATACAGCAGTAGCTCCACTCATAAAAGGCATATTTAAAGCTCAGGACATGATCCCAGGGTGCTGGGATCGAGCCCCACGTCGGACTCTCTGCTCAGCTGGGAGCCTGCTTCCTCCTCTCTCTCTCTCTCTGCCTGCCTCTCTGCCTACTTGTGATCCCTGTCTATCAAATAAAGAAATAAAATCTTAAAAAAAAAAAAAAAGGCATCCTGGAGAGTAATGTTGATAAGGAAGGAGACCATGTTTGGGGCCGGGGAGATACAGGAAATCTCTGTACCGCCCAAGTTTTATTGTAAACCTAATACTGCTTTAAAAATAATGAAGCATTTTTTAAAAAACGAGTTTAGGGGGTACCCAGCTGGCTCAGTCAGCGGAGCATGTGGTGAAGGACCCCAGGTCAGAACTATAGTATAGCCTATAAGTTTTAACATTCTTTTTATAACCAGCTCATGCTAACTAAGAAACTGTGGCCAGCTGACCATAGATAAGGGAGTCAGCAAGCAGCATAACAGGATAACGAATAGCAAAAATCTGTGTTTAACCCAGCTGGTTCTGGCTTCTGTATAATAATGCTTCTAATGCTTTGCTACAAAATGAAAAATTGCTTAAACCCTCGCTCGCTGTGTAATCAAATAAAGTTATACCCTTCCCCTGTTAAGAATTTCCCCTACTACTAAGTAAAATTGATAAGGGTTGTCTCCCGTACCAAGGCCGGAGACGTGCGGTTCAGCACTATACAGATAAAGGTTAGAAATGTGCAATTCAACACGTACCCTCTACTGTACACTACCTGAACGGTGACTGGCCAGAATGTATGGTTGGTTTTAAAGGAGTGGCTACCTGTGTGTAGGCCTTGCTGTAACGCTTTGAAATTACTGGCTAGAAAAGTGAGGGCTCTGATGTAATGGACTGTAAAATTCTATATTAAGTCATTCCCAAAACAGATCCGGGCTCTCAGACACTGACCCATCCCTCGCGGATTTTGTGGTCAAGTGTCCCTGGGAGTCCGAGCATGCCCGATTAAAATCCTCTTGTGAGTGCGTCCTTGGGTGCGGGTCCACTAGGGTCTTTCAGTGGGACTGCTGATCTCTCTTGATCTGGGCGGGGCGGGGGGGGGGGGTTTGTGAATTCGAGCCCCACCTTGGGAGTAGAGATTATTTTTTGAAAAACGAGTTTAGGTATATATTAGTATTAAACAATGAAAGCTTTAGAGTAGAATGGCATGACTAGAAAAGAGACATTTAAGACAAATTTAATTGATTTAATGGACTTTTGGTGGCTCCCTGCCCTTCTTTCCTAGAGTCAGAGGAACGGGCTGGGCTGGCCTCAGTCTTTGGGGGAGGGGCGGAGGGCGAGGACGGGAGGGTGGAGGGGAGGTGACAGGGTGGCGGGGGGAGGGGCATGTAAATCACGTCTTGTCGGGGCCCATCCAGAATAAATTCTCTAATTGAGGTTAAACGCTTTATTCCACCGAAGGGTTTCGCAGGGCGCCCGAAGGTCACGTGACTCCGGATCCAGGCGCTTTGACAGCAGCGAGGGGAGCTGGGTCGGGACCCTCGCCGGCTGAATTTTAGGCAGCTGTTTTCTTTCGCTGGAATTTGGGATCGGAGGTCGCTCCTGCTCCTCGCCGGAGGGTCGCTGGTTCAATCCCAGTAACGGTCAGAATAGTATTTTCGGAGGACTGTTCGCGCAAACCTTGCAGTTATCCGTCAGCCCGCGCTCGCCGAGTGGGGAAGGTTGCAAAAGGAAAAGAGGGGGGGGGGCCCAAGAGGGAAACCAGGGACCCTTCCACCACACTGTCCTTTTCCAGCTCTGAGAAGTCCTCTTTTCCCTGGGAAGTGGTTCTTATTTCCGGGCTCCCCCAAGGACCAGAAGTGGCTGGGGAGAAAGTTCTGCGGGACCCGGGGGTGGAGAGGGGGAGTCCCAGAGCCCGGCAGGGGTGCAGGTCCCAGGATCCCCTTCCTGTGGCTCCTCCTCCCTCCGCCCCTACCCAATCCCTCAAACCATCCATTTTGAGGAGGGGGTCCGGAAGCAGGTACAAAGGGCCTGGGCAGGACGAGTCTCTGTCGTCGATCCTTCCTGGGGGGTGGGGGGGGGGGGGGCGTCGTTTTGTTTTATTTGTTTCTTTAGTTATTTTTACAGTCCCACTCCTCCGGTCCTCAGCCCTGCAACCCTCTGCCTCGCACAGGGAACGAGCCCTTAGGCTGCGCTGCCCGCAGGCCGGTCCCGAAGCCGGTGTTGTTGAGATGGTGAGTGTGCGCGGTTCTCGCGGAGTCCACACTGCTGGGGGAACCGGGTCAGGTTCCGGGGAGTAGGGAGCCGTTGTCCGGGGAAGCCTGATTCTTTCCGTCCCAGAGGAGAGAGGAGGCCGAGAGTGGCCCGCGCGTCGAGCCCTAAATGCGCCTTTCTCCTTGCCTCAGGGGGCACTCCCTGGCCGGGGCTGGGGGACACCCGCCTGCGGCGGAGGTGGGGCTGCAGCGGGGCGGGGCGGGGGCGGGGCGGGGTTGCTGTTTAGATCCAGGTAAGTCTTGGAGTCTGTCGTGATTAGGGCGAGCTGAAAAATTCTGGGCACAATCAGATCGAGGGGATGGCCATTGGGGTTCTCTTCTGGGGAAAGGGTTGCCGGATTTGAGTAGGGTCCGGAAGCACGTTCTTCCTTTTTGAGGAACTGAGGTCTCGGTTAAGGGCATTTATAAAAGGCCAAGGTGAAAGGAGTTCAGGGGAGTGGACAGGATCAAACCCCCTGGTCTCAACAAGTTGCCTGTTTGTCCTTCACCGACTCCAGGAAGGTCTGTTCCCAGGGAAGCTCCGGGCAGCGGTGGGAACGAGTTTCACTGTCCCGATGTGGGTGTTTTCCTTCCACCTGCTTACCTGAGCCCACCCAGAACTATGAATTCTCTTTTGGTTTTGTTTTTTGCTTTTCCCACTGCTCCAAACCCCAGGGTGTCTGAGATCACCAGGGACTCACCCGGAGCCCCAGTTATCTGGGTTTGTTGCAAGGACAGAGAGACAGAGATCCACCCCAGAGAGGAACCTTGCAAATGAAGGGATGGAGGCATTCATTCCTTACAGGATTGAGAGGTGCGGGGCGGGGAGGGGGTGGGAGGAAGGGAGGGGGTGGAATTCAGAGTAAATGTAACTGCAGGCTGGCTTAGATAGGCTCAGGCTGAACTGCGTGTGAAGGAATGATCTGGACCGGACTGTCCCTTGGAAACTACAAGGTCACATAGAGGTGGAATGTTGTGTCCCAAACCCCTTATCTGAAGGTCTGCCCAGAGTTGCACTTGGAGGCTGCCTCCCGGTCCAAGTGACTCAGGACTCCCCCCCAGGCAGGAGTGGGATGTACTTTTCTTACTGATAGGATGTCAAACAGCAGCATTTTTGAGGGCTGTGATTTTTAGGGAACAAAGTTTATCGGTGAGTTAGCAAACAAGTAAGGGGGTGGGGGGGTGGGGAAGAATCCTTTTGACTTTGCTGCTGGTTTCCTCGGGGTCTGATCTCTTCACCTGATGAGTGGTAGGGCGGGTTTGCAGCCTTGCATTCACGGTGATGGGGCTGCCTGTAATCGCCAGCTTGCCCCGACACTTAGTAACTTTGTCATACTGAGGGTCGTGTTTCTGTTTGTTTTGTGAAAACCTGAGTTCGCGTGAACCCCAGAGTAGTGAATGCGAGGGGATCTTGGGGACCCCACATAAATGTTTGGCATTTTGAAGCCTAGGTAGGATGGATGTCTGTTTCTTAAGAAATGGATTCGGTATATATTTTTTAAAGATTGACTTTATTTATTTGTGGGAGAGATTGAGAGAGAGACAGAGAGAGCACAAGCAGGCGGAGCGACAGAGGCAGAGGGAGAAGCAGGCTCCCCCCACCCAGCAGGGAGTCCTGATGTGGAGCTCGACCGGAGAATCGGTGTATTTAAGAAGATGTGGGTACTCTGACACCTGGTACATTGTTTGCACCCCTAGGGAATTTTGAAATATGAAAGCCATTAATTAAATCTCTCCAGTAGAAGGAATTTTTATTTTAGTTGGAAAAGATGACTTCAAGGCTTAAAAAAAAAAAAAAGCCAACCTCATCAATTGTATTGTAAATTACTTAATTGTAGGTTGTGTTTTGCTTGATAATGTATTTCTGGAATATGTAATAATAGATCAATGTGTTTAAAAAATTGCAGGTTGGTTGGGGTAGATCTTGAAGGCTTCCTCCATCTGCCCTGGTTCGCTCTGTTCGAGGCTCCTGGCTGCGCAGAAGCAGCCACTTTTGTAGATCCTTGCCTGTCTTTTCAAGGTTCCTTATTTTTCCTTTAATTCATGAAAATGAGAAAATGAGCTCATTGTGCACTCTTCTGCAGCTAGTGTTACAGATCTTAAAAGGCTCAGGTGACCGAATGTCATATGGGGGGTCTTCCGAGACCGACAAGGGTATTTGATTCTATAAAAACACTACTGCTCGTGTTTCTCTTTTAAAAGATATTTATTTATTTATTTATTTATTTATTTATTTATTTGACAGAGGGAGAGAGAGAGATCACAAGTAGGCAGAGAGACAGGCAGAGGGAGAAGCAGGCTCCCCGCCGAGCAGAGAGCCCGATGTGGGCCGGATCCCAGGACTCTGCGACCATGACCCACGCCGAAGGCAGAGGCTCAACCCACGGGGCCCACCCAGGTGCCCTTGTGGCCCCATTTTAAAAGATTCCTCATGCTTTAGAGATAGGAAATGCACGTATTTAAGGATGCAATGCTATGATAGCTGGAGTTTTGTTGACAATAATGCGATAGGAGAAGGGCAGTGAAGGGGGATGGGTGGAAACAGGTAGATGGTGGGTGAGGGCTTGTTTGCATTTCCTTTTCCCTGTATTATGCGTGTTCACACTTTCCATGATTTAACAGCAAATGGTTAGACAGATCTTTTGTACTGCTAAGCTTTTTTTCCCCTCTATTTAAAGATTTTAAGCAGTCTCTACACCCAAGGTGGAGCTCCAACCCCCAACCCCAAGATCAAGAGTCACACATTGCACTGACTGAGCCACCCAGGTGCCCCCTCATGGTACCTCTTTCACAACCGCCTTCTTTCCAAATCTTGTCCCATTCACAGGTCCTGGGGGTTAAGACATTGGCATATCTTGGGAGGGGACGCATTTCAGCTCATAACAGTGCTCCCCAAATGGGTGTGTTGTTCTAGGACCCTGTGACCTTCACAGACGTGGCCGTGAACTTCACCAGGGAGGAGTGGGCCCTCCTGGACTCCAGGCAGAGAATTCTCTATAGAGACGTGATGTTGGAAAACTGCAGGAACCTGGCCTCTCTGGGTGAGCATCCTACCCTCCCAGACATGTTCATGGCCAGGACAAATGCGAGTCAGACCCCCTCCTAGGTTCCCAGAGCGGTGCTGAGAAATGGGGTGGGACTTGCTGAATAACCAAGATGGGGCCACCGCCCCCCCCCGGGGGGTGGACTAGAGTTCACCCCATGAGACAGGAAATCTGTCCATTGCATTGCATTTTTATTCTCTTCCTGATTAACAGCCCTCGGGAGGTCCTTAGGTGGGTGAACATGGAGAACAGAGCGTTTCGTGAGGAAAACAGAGGGACCACTTTGTTGCTCCCTACTCACACTTACTTAGCTCCAGAACCCCTGCAGACCACAATGTGCACCCCTGTTTCATGGAAAATCCTGGCCCTGCTCTCTTGAGCCATCATGCACTGTCCCGTTTCCCGTGACCGGGCATCTCAACTAGGCAAACAGAGTCTGGTCTCCCAATTGGAGCAAGAAGCTGGTCTGGGAATGGTGCGGGGGAATTTTACCTTGTGCACCTGCCTGCTGGGAAGACAGGAATCCTTACAAGGAAGGATTTTCCAATGTGGAAATGTTGATGAAGAATCCATTTCATCCATGTGCAAAACAGCTGTGGCTCCTCAGAAAGTTAAATGTAGAATTACTGTATGACCCAGTAATTCCATTCCTTAGTATCTACCCAAGGGGTTGAAAGCAGATGTTCCAGAAGATACAGGTGTGTTCATAGCAACACTCCCCACAGCAGCCACAATGTGGGAATCAACCAACTGTCCATCAACAGATGAATGGACAAATGAAATATGGTAAACAGGTTGCAATATGGACGAACCTCAAATGCAGCATCTTGTTAAGTGGAAAAAGGCAGACACGAAAGACAATGTATTACCTGATTTCATTTATATGAAATATTTAGCATAGGCAAATCTATAGAAACAGAAAGCCAGTTCGCGGTTACCAAGGGCTGGAGGGAAGAACAGGGAGTGGCCGCTTCATGGTCTTGTAGTTCTCTTTCCTTTGGGGGTGATGGAGATGTCCTGGAACTGAGTAGCGGTGCTCTTTGCACCACATGGCCAATGTCCTTGATGCCACTGAAGGGTACACTTTAAAATGGTTACTTTTATGTTAAGTGAATTTCATTGCAATTTTTTTTTAATTTTTAAGATTTTATTTACTTATTTGAGAGAGAGACAGTGCACAAGCTGGGGAGAGGCAGAGAGAGAGGGAGAAACAGACTCCCCGCTGAGCAGGGAGCCCAATGTGGGGCGTGATCTCAGGGCCTGGGATCATGACCTGAGGTGAAGGCAGATGCTTCGTCGACTGAGCCACCCAGAGGCCCCACCCCTTCATCTTTAAAATTACACATGGGCTTTGTCTTGGTCTGTTAGGGCTGCTATGACAGAACACCACGGCTTGGGTGACTTACACACAGACTTTCTCCCACATTCTGGAGGCTGGAAAGTTCCAGGTCAAGGAGCCAGCAGGTTCATTCCCAGTGAGGTCTCTCTCCCCGGTTTGCAGATGGCCACCTTCTCATTGTGTCCTCACATGGTGGAGAGACAGTGAGTTCCATTCCCCAGCTCTTGTGAGGACGCTAGTCCCATCATGGGGGCCCCCACTGTCCTAGCTCATCTCAACCCCATTACTCCCAGAGGCCCCACCTACAAATACTATCCCATGGGGGGGTAGTTAGGGCTTCAACATAGGGTTTTGTAGGAAACACAAATTCAGTCCATGACAGACTCTTTGTTCCATTCTTGCCCATGTGGCATTCCTGACTATGCTCTTAATCCCCACAGAACCCATCATCACCACGGTCAAGCTCCTGATGCGGCCCAAATCCCTGATGTCTTTCTGCTTCACTTGCTTGGTCTTCCTTCCCTTTCACATCCCCCTCACATATGCTGAGTGAATGTTTGAAAAGAAACCCACACCGGTGTTTGCCTGTTTTAGCATCTCCAACCCACCTTAACGGTCAACAAAGAACTTAACTTTTGTGTCCCTTTATTTCAGATTTGCTAAAGCAACATCAGACAAAAAACTCAACCCCTCAGCCAGACATTCTTGCTAAAAAGACACCTGTTGAAGCAAAGAGAGTATGCACCGTGAGCCATGCTTCCCAGCAGTCCCTATTGGGAGAAGACCGGAAATGCCACAAAACAGACAAACCACTCACACAAAGGGAGCAAAAGTTGAAGCGAGTTGCCACTGTACACGAAAAAGATGAGTCTCCGGTTAGAATCCATGACTCTCATGATATGAGGGACGACTCTCTCCCTCGCTCATGGAGAGATTCTACAGGAAACCGTATCCAGAAACATGGCTCAAACATTCTGAAACAAAATCCTGCCCTAACCAGTCATCAAAAGATCTACAGAAACAACAAAAATGATACAATCTTGCAGCATGTTGAGACGACCCCATCTGTAGGACATCAGATGGAGCCAGAGTCCAAAATATGGACTGACCGTCAGAACAATGTGCTTCAGACCCATAATAATATCTGCAGGGGGGTGGACTTCCATGAATGGGATCCATTTGGAAAAACCTTTGAGGAAGACATTTCCCTTAGGTTATGCAAGACTCCCATGAAAGAGAAGACTTATGAGTCTAATCCATGTGAAATCACCTTCCAAAATAGCTCGACCCATGATGTGCAGAGGCAACCCGATATGGCAGAGGCAAATCACGAGAAGAATCAAGGTGTGAAAACCTCTGTCCACATTGCAAATTCTGACTCACACAGGAAGACTAAGACCAGAGAGGGGAGATATATATGTCAAGATTGTAGGAAAAGTTACGTGTATCTGTCATTCCTTAGGAAACACATGGAAATTCACACCGGAGAGAAACCTTATGAATGCAAGACCTGTGGGAAAGCCTTTAGATATACCTTACACCTTGACAAACACTTAGCAAAGCACATTAGGAAGAAGCCCTATAAATGTGAGGAATGTGGGAAAGACTTCACCAATTCTCACAGATTTAAAAGCCATCTGAAAACTCACCGTTGAGGGATGCCTGGTCAGCTCAATGGGGAGAGCTTGCGACTCTTGCTCTCGGGGTTGTGAGTCTGAGCCCCACGTCGGGCGTAGAGATTGTTTAAATAAATAGATGAGCTTTAAAAATAAATAGATAAAAATAAGAATTCACAGTTGAGGGGTCCTGTGAATGAAAGGAATGTGAGAAAAGCTTCATTAATTTTCTCAAAAGACCAAGCACATAAGGACATGTTAAGGGAACTCAAGTCTTCCCTGAAGGATGAAAATGTGAGAATTCACACATTTACATATTCACATCTTGTGAAGGTAAGGTCTAGAAAGATTTTATGCCTTCCTGCTTTATGACTTCTTCATTTTTTATTAACTAGTAATATTTTTTAAGTAGACTCCATGCCCAGCATGGAGCCCAACATGGGGCTTGAACTCCCGATCCTGAGATCAAGACCTGAGCTGAGATCTAGAGTCCCCTGCTTAATAGACTGAGCCACCCAGGCACCCCCTTCTTTCATCTTCAGTAGACATTTGTTCTCACATTGGAGAGAAATGCCATGAATCTAAGGAATGTGGAAAAGCCTTCAACATTGTCTCAACATAATCCCAATGTAATCCCTGTAAGAACTCACACTGCAGAGTAAGGAATGTGGGAAAGACCCCTTTGAAACTTACTCCTTAAGTTACAGCCAGAGAGGTACTGCGATTGTAATAGATAGAAGAAAGCCTTCCGTAAGATGAGTACATAGTTGGAGAGAAACACAGTAAATGTTAAGATTGCTGCTATTATATCATCTCATCCTTCAACTGGGACCAAAATTTGTGATTCTCCAGTTTTTCTTCTCTAATAAAATCCTAGAAGATGATGAAAATCCCCCTATACGCCCTTGCAACTCTGCCATGTGAATTTCAGTATGTAGCAGATTTGTTAGAATTTATATCCAGATGGTCTCTCCAACATGAACATCTGTTTAAACCTCATTTAATTCCAATTGTGGTGTAGTGTGCTCCATGATAAGGCTTTTTTTTTTTTTTTTGGTCAGTTGGATTTTACTGGTCATGATTTGATGGCTTTATGGTCAGAGGATGCGGTCTTTATGATGTTGATGATGTGAGACAAGTGTTCTGATGATCGTTTCAATCTCTTGGAGCTAATTCTGTCAATTACCTGACCATATTATTTTTTTCTCATCCTCTTTACTAAGGGTGCATAGACTTGTTTTTCCAGAGTTAGCACTGTTGAAGGTTTTTTTTTTATTTTTATTTTTGAGATTTTATTTATTTATTTATCTGAAAGAGATCACAAGTAGGCAGAGAGGCAGGCAGAGAGAGAAGGAAGCAGGCTCCCTGCTGAGCAGAGAGCCTGATGGGGGCTTGATCCCAGGACCCTGGGATCATGACCTGAGCCGAAGGCAGAGGCTTTAACCCACTGAGCCACCAGGTGCCCCTGTTGAGGGTTTTTAAATGCATTTTCTACTTTTTCTCATAACTGATGGTAGGTAGAGCTTACATCTTTGACAGAATTCATTAGCTTGGATGCCTAGAAAGCTGTTGGAAAGAGGAGAGTGTTTGTCATTCTTTTTCTCTTAACTAAGTTCCCTTTGCTCTCTTTCCCAGTTACTCTCTGGAAGTTGCATGAAGTTCACTGAATTAGCACAAGCAACTTTAGGATCATAGGGATGAAGGTTATAGCCTCAATAACACAACACACAAAACACAAGAACCCCCACTCCCCTGTAGCATGTTTTTGGGTGTCTGTGGCTGCAACAGGCTTCATTTCTAAACTTATTATGTGAGGTGATCCCCTAGTTAGAGTAAGAAGCATTTTATAACTCCAGAGTTAAATGATAAAACTAGTGTAGGGCCAGTGTTTTTAAAACTGCTTCTTGTGTGTTTCAAAACACTGATTTTCACTCCTTGAGTGTTTTACATTCTCTCACAAATAAAATTTTTGACTCTTCATCCGTCTTTTACTGAGCAAGCTTGTCATATAAAATCCCACTAGAGAAGTAGATTATCAAAGTCTTCGCAGCTTTATCAATTCTTGTTTAATGTATTTGTAGACAATGTTATTAGATGCATAGGAGTTTAGTCATTTTCTTTATTACGTGAGTTTTCTGTTTAATCCATGTTTGTTTGTCATCACCACTCCACGAATAGATGTTCATCATCTTTCTTTTATAACTGAGGAAACTGAAGCACAGAAGTTAAGGGAGCCTTCCGATGGAAACGGCTTCTTTTGAGGTTCAAAGCAAGCCAAACAAAGTTTTCATTGTCAAGCTCAGGGTTTAGTGCCTGTGTTAGTTTCCTGTTGCTGCTGTTACAAGTTGTCACAAATATAGTGGCTTTAAACAACCTGAATTTATCATCTCACATTTCTGGCAGGCAGAAGTCCAAAGTGGGCCTTACTGGGTTAAAATCAATGTGTCCATGGTGCTATCTTCTTTCCTGGAAGCTCTAGGGAAAATTTATAGTCTTGCCTTCTCCAGCTTTTAGAGGCCACCTGCGTTCCTTGACTCATGGCCCTTTCCCCTCCTTCAAAACCAGCGACAGTGGATGAATTCTCACATCACATTCCTCTGACTCTTAGGCTTCTGTTAGAGTCCTTCCTCTTCCATTTATAAGGACCTTTTGACTACATCAGATCCATCCAAACAGCCCAAGATCATCTCCCATCTCAGGCTCAGCTGATTAACAACTTTAATTCCATCTGTGACCTTAATTCCCCTTTGCTAATAGGATAACATAGTCACAGGCTCTGGACATTAGAACATACATATTGTTGGGGGCCATTCTTCTGTCTACTACAGTACATTATGAAATATCAAGCTTATTAATGGGCCAAGAGAAAACCTTCAGAACTAAGTTATTCTGGCTTTTGAGACCGTGCTGTTGTTAATCAGATATATCTTCTTGAGCATCTCCTTTAGGCTGAGGACTGAGAGCCTAAGAGCATTTTAGGCTTCACAGGCAACACGTAAACAAATGGATGTGAAATTTATTTATAGACATTGAAATTTGAATTTCACATAATTTCACATATCACGAAATCTTCTTCTTTTGGTTACTTTTTTCCCCAACCATTTAAAAATATAAAACCATTCTTAATTTAGAGGCCTGATCTGTGCCACTGGCTGTACTTTGCTGGGCTCTGGTCTAAAGGAAAGAACAAAACAAGCTTTTATCTCATGTTTTCTTGGGAATAAGACAGAGCTATATAGAGGCATGGCTCTTTATATACTGATTTTTCTTATTAATTTTTTTTTAAATTGGAAAATATGGCTCCCCAAAAGTATATGAAAATGTAAACATACAGTTAAAAGTCAATAAAAAGGGCTCCTGGATGGCTCAGTTGGTTAGGCAACTGCCTTCGCCTCGGGTCATAGTCCTGGAGTCCTGGGATTGAGGCCTGAGTCCTCAGGCTCTCTGCTCGGCAGGGAGTCTGCTTCTCCCTCTGACCTCTCCCCTCTCAAGCTTCCTCTCCCTCATTCTCTCTCAAATTAATAAATAAAATCTAAAAAAAAAAAAAAAAAGTCAAGAACGAGATCAGCACATACCATCCACGCCCATCACAATTCATTAAATGCCCTAGAATACGGGTCTGTACCTACAGCTGTTACTTGCAAGCCCCAAGTGGAGACTAATGTATTGTCCATATAAGTATATATTCCCTTGTTCATCTTTATGTTACTGCCTTTGTATAAGTCCCCGAATACATTTTCCGACTTTTATACTACACACAATCACAGCACAGTGAATATGTCTTTGTGTTCTGCTTTTTTCAGAGAAAGATTTTTTTTTAATATTTTATTTATTTATTTGACAGAGAGACACAGCAAGAGAGGGACCACAAGCAAGGGAAGTAGAAGAGAGAGAAGCAGGCTTCCCACCGAGTAGGGAGCCCCATGGGGGGCCCATCCCAGGATCCCAGGATCCCAGGATCACCACCTGAACCAAAGGCAGACGCTTAACAACTCAGCCACCCGGGTGCCCCCAGAGAAAGAAAGATTAACTCAGGTGGTTGGTTCTTTTATTTTCACTGCCCCGTGGGTTATTTTTTAGTTAAATTCATCAAAAGAGACCTTTGTTCATGTATCTCATTGTAAATATTATAAACATTGTTGCTAAAACCAATTTTGATAAGTCTCTGAATGGGTTGCTCTTGCAATAGAACTGCTGGGTTGTACAATCTGCTTAAGTTCAACAGAAAAGTGTTTTTAGGGAGCACCAGGGGGCTCAGTCTGTTCGGTGTGGGACTCTTGATCCAGCTCAGGTCTTGCTTTCAGGGTCATGAGTTCAAGCCCAGCATTGGGCTCCAGGCTTGGCGTGGAGACTACTTTTAAAAAAAAAAAAAAAAAAAAAGCATTTTAGACTGGACGGTATTGTATGATTCCTTTATATGGAATTTCCAGAAGACGCCAATCTAGAGACAAGAGGGCAGATCAGTGGTTGCCTGGGGTTATAGATAGCACAGGAACTTCACTGCAGGCAGCCAAGACAGAACCTTTGGGGATGGTGGAAATTATCTAACACTGGACTGTGGTGACAATTGCACAACTCTGTAAGTTTGTGAAAAATCACTGAATATTCACAGTGGATGACTTTTCCAGCCGGTAAATTATGCCCGAATGAACCCCTGAAGGCAGGGAAGGGGGAAGGAGGGTAAAAGACATCACAGGCCTTGGGTGTCCACAGCTGCCTGACGCCCAAAAGCTCTGCTAAGTTCAGCTTTGGAGGTTTGGGGAGGAGCTGGGGGTCAGGGGACCCAGCCTGTGGGTGAGAGGGCTGTCGTGCTTGGCCTGCTTTGTGCAGCCCCACCATCTGCCTTTTCAACTCACTGTTTTGTCCACGAATCTGGGTGCATTTAGGCCCCCTCCCCATCCGCCCAGGCCATGACCAGGAGTGCCTTGTAGAGGAAAAGGACTCTGCCTGGGAGTCAGGATCCCTGGACTCCACTCCAAGGAGTGGCGGGCAGGGAAGGTTGAATGAGGCTTTGGGATTCCTTCCGCCGCCCCATGCCTTCCTACAGGTGCAACATAGGAATTTGTTAACAGTTGGTTTTAAAAACATGCCAAGCCCCTTCTAAGTGCTTTACAAATATTAACTACTTTCATACCCACGACAACGCTGTGCCATGGGCACTATTTTCCGTTCCATAGCAGAGAAAACAGGCACAGAGAGGCTAAGCTAGCTGCCCAAGGTCACACAGCCATCTAGGGAGCCCGATGGGATTCCACCCCCGGCTGTCCAGCACCACACCGGTCTCTAAGCACTAGGTGGGGAGGCGTCCCCTACTGGCGGGGTCGTGACTGTGGGTTCTCGTCTGTCCTCCCCTCTGGGACACAAACTCTGGGAGCGGTGACTCGTCCAGCGCACAGCGGGAGGTATGGATGATCATTGCAGAACGAAGGGAGATGTAGGACTCATCCTTTCCTGACCCCCCGAGCCCTCCTGCCGCTCTCTGCTCGGGGAGCTGGACTCCTGGCCAGGGTCTCCAGCCCTGGCAAACTGGACCCTCGGGGCGATGCGAGACCAAGTGGAAACCCGGGCCTGGACGGTGGGAAGGAGCAGAACCCGCTCTCGGCGGGGGGCGCGCGCCACCTGGCGGCCGAGTCCCGCCAGCACAGCGCCGCGAGGAGACCGGGAAGGTTTGCTCCGGGCGAGGTGGGATCGCGTCTGAAAGGGAGATGCTCTCGCGAGTGCATCCGGCGGGGGTCTGGAAATCAGTGCGAGGCTGGGGCCCGTCTCCCTGTGGCGTCCAGACTTTTCTGACCGTGATGCACAGTAAGAAATCATTCCACATTAACATAGCTTCAGGAAATAACCGTATGATTTTTTTATAAAAAGATTTTATTTAGGGTACCTGGGTGGCTCAGTGGGTTAAAGCCTCTGCCTTCAGCTCAGGTCATGATCTCAGGGTCCTGGGATCGAGCCCCACATCGGGCTCTCTGCTCAGCAGGGAGCCTGCTTCCCTGCCTCTCTCTGCCTTCCTCTCTCTGCCTGCCTCTCGGCCTACTTGTGATCTCTGTCTGTCAAATAAATAAATAAAATCTTTAAAAAAAAAAAAGATTTTATTTATTTGACAGACAGAGATAGGGAGAGAGGCAGAAAGCTCAGCCCCTGCTGAGCAGAAAGCCCGATGCGGGGCTCGATTCCAGGATCCTGGGATCCTGACCCGAGCTGAAGGCAGAGGCTTTAATCCACTGAGCCACCGTCTTCAGGTCTGGTTTTTTTTCCGCTGACAAAAGATTACAGTGGAGAAAGGGCTAAGCGCCCAGACCGCCCCCTAGCGGTATTAGTCCACCACCTTGTGCGGTCGCCAGCAAGATAAACTGGGCTCAGAGGTGAAGACACCTGTCCAAGGCTACCCAGGCTGCTGCCTCGCTGACTTCCTGCGTGTAGACTCTACAAGTACAAGAAAGCTTTCTCATCAGATCAGAAAGTCTATAGCTTTTTCCTCTTTTCCCATATGCATTATGGGAAATTAAAATCCCATTACTCTGATGGATTAATTATTTTACAAATAAAACTAGTGAGCCCACGTGGAATAAATGGTACCCGGACCACAAGTACGAACTAACATCCGGAATGGCTGAGCGTGGAAGGTGGCGGCCCCTGCTGGTTGCCCAGACACACACAGGCTCACCGGGAAGCTTAATTCCGAAACAGGAATTTTCTTTTAAAAGTCTGAAAGGTACACCAAAATACTCTACAAAGATTTTAATTAAGAGAGAACATAATTTGTTATTCTTCCTCATATTCTCATTTACTTTTTCTTAAAAAATGGGCTCCATGACCAGTGTGGGGCTTGAACTCACCACCCTGAGATTAACACTGGCATGCTCTTCCAAAGGAGCCAGCCAAGCACCCCTTTAGTCTTTTAAATTTTACTAAACTGTTTATTGATTCAAAAAGGAAGTAATATCCTTCCTAGATTCGTATGACAAACATACTCCCTTACCGTTAAAATGTTTGTGCTTCAATTAGGAATTTCTTCATAAATTTTGTACCTAAAATTCTGCACCAAGAATTCGCCACTTGAGCAATAAAAGAATGAAGGGTACCACCGTCCTCTTAGTCTTGCGGTGAAAATATACCTTAATGCTTCTGTGCACTGATAGAATTTCACCAGTAGAGAACGCACAACTTGTGGTTCCGGATTACCCGTATTGGAAAGTGCACACGTAAAAGTTAGAAAGTCCGATTAAAATGTTTTGCTCCTGTAACTGACCCTGCGATACGTGTGTGTGTGTGTGTGTGTGTGTGTGTGTGTGTGTGTGTGTGTAACCTATGTGATTGCAACATCACTAAACACCCACAAGTTCAGGGCTATTGCACTGAAATAGGTAGGTGGTAATTCATGTTTCCAGAGGCAAGGTCAAAGCCAATATTAATTGGCACATTTTGGACAGTTACTGAAGCCAAGGCCAAACTCAGATGCGTCCCAACATTATCCCCTGCCTCCCCACCCATGTGGAGGGCATTTAGAGCTTCCATGTAAAGCGGGAATCCACACCTTCTTTTCTAGCTCCGGACCGAGGTCCGAGAAAACTCCCTGCAGCAAAAAGTTCCTTAAAACCTCTGTGATCTAGCAAAGGAGCGAAAATGGGACAGTGCTAGACCTCACTGGCTTGAACCTTAAAAAAAAAATAAATCTAAAGACGGGGATTACCATACACTAATTCAGGAAAACCCCACTTTTGCTAAAGCTTTCCGTGTACCAACTCATTTCTTCGCACAACAAGCCTTTGAGGTGTGTGCTACCATCAACCTATTTTAAGGAGAGTGAGGCACAGAGTATTACCTTCCTTCATTGGGAGGGTGTTGATGGATTATCTGTCTGGATTTGGTCAGATTAAATTTAAACAGGGAATTCAGGGGCGCCTGGGTGGCTCAGTGGGTTAAACAGGGAATTCAGCAGGACAGGTCTCCATGGAGAAGAGTGACCCACAGTGTTCTAATCCCCCTCCCTCGCAAACCACCCCAGAGCAGGAAGAGGATAGTCTGCTTTATCTCTGTGACCCTAGTGTTAGGGAGGTCCTCAAATATTCTTTTCCCTCTCTCCTCCCAGGCAACAGACAGACTGTACTTCCCACCATACCTCCTCTTTGAAGTTACACATCGTCCAATGACCTGCTTGGGCCAAAAGATACGAGCACAAGTGACATGTTTCGGATCTAGGCAGAAGCTATAAGTCACTGAGGCTTTGTCACTTCCTCTTCCCAGTGCTTTAGAACCAGCAACGCTCCAGAGAGATGCTGTTCCCTTGGCCTGGGTCACAAGAAGGATGTGGGACAGAGCCCCGAGGTGACCCACAAAAGACCAGTAACACTGGCAAGTAATAAGCCATTGCTGCGCGAGGCCACTGAGATCCTGGGCTTGTTTGTTACTACCGCATAACCCAGCCTATCCTGACTGATACATCCTAGTCTTCATTAGAGCCTGAAATGTGACAGTCTCCAAAAAGGGGGTGGGAGGGGCAGGAGGGAGCCTGGGTGGCTCAGTCGGTTGAGCGTCTGACTCTCCATTTCAGCTCAGATCGTGGTCTCGTGGGTCGTGTGATCCAGCCCTGCGTCCGGCTCCCCGTGCAGTGGGGAGTCTGTTTGAAGATTCTCTGTCCCTCCCCCAACTCACGCTCTCTCTTTCTCTGTCTCTCTAAAATGAATAAATGAATATTAAATGAGTGCATGAATGAATGAATGAATGGGAATAGGGAAAAGGTCATAAATTTCCGGGCTGGAGGTAGAGGAAACTGCCATGTCTCAAGCTTGCTCCCACACACACTTGTAACCAGGATGGAGTCAAAGTCAGGCTCTGACCTTTATTTCCTACAGTCACAGCTCACTCTGACCCTCCAGTTCTTGCCCCGATGCTTAGTACCCAGGGCTCCCAGGGAGGGTGAGGAAGGAGGAGCTACAAAGATAGGGACATGAGGTACAAGGAGAGCCTGGAAGACAGACAGGGGCAGGGATTAGAGGTGCGGGAGCAGAAACAGGAGGTGGGGTGCAGGGGAGGACAGCTGGGGAGGTTAGGGCAGAGCTGGGGAGAGGCGAACCCAGGACAGAGATACTCTTAACAGGAAGCTGGGAGAACTGGAAATTGGGAGACAGGAAGGGAAAGGCGGGATGGGAACCCAAAGGGGCCAGGAGACGGAGATGAGGTCTCAGGTGGTGAGGCGTGGACAGACACAGAGGGGGACACAGTGCTGGGCAGATGCAGACAGCCATGGGGCAAGAGAGACATGGAGAGTCATGAGGAAATCTCGAGACAGGGAGGTCAAGCCCCGGGGCCAGGGGGGGTGGCGCCCTAATCTTTGCTGGTGGTGGAGCCGCGGTGGGTGCTGGAAGTGTGGCGGGGGCTGGAGACTTGGCCTCTGCTGGACCCGAGGCCTCCACTCAATTCCGACCCCATGCTTCTGCTCTCCACGCCCACGTGGCTCTCGTGGACACCGCTGGACACCCCGTACCCGGTGGACCCCAGGTAGTTACTAGAGCTGGAGGTCCTGAAGGTCACATGGCCCCCTGTGGAGGCCCGGCTGGAGAGCGGAACCCCCATGGCGCTGGTGGAACCAAAGGTCACGTGGCCTACACTTGAGCTGGGTTCACCAAAGGTGACCCGGCCGACATTGGAGCCGGTGGCACGGCCCCCACTGGACGCCAGGACGCCACTAGTCCTCTGGCTCAGGATAGAGCTGGGCATGATGCTGGGGCTCTTGGCGATCCCCACGGGTGAGCCCGAGGAGACCCGCTGGGTGCCCGAGAGGCTGGGTACGCTGGGTGCGCTCTCGACCTTCCGCACGGTGTCCGCCAGCTCCTTCAGCTGCTGCTCTCGCGCCAGCTCCCGCGCTTCCAGCTGCGGGGGAGGCGAGTCAGCGTCCCCGGAAGGAGGCTGAGGTCCGGCCCCAAGCCCGGCAGGCCCCCATCCTCACCAGCTTTGTCACTTGGTTCCGCAGCTCTTCCTTGCTCATCGGGGCGTCCTCTTTGGCCTCAAAGCCTGGGGTGTCCTCCCTAAAGTGGGGGGAAGGCGGGAAGGGAGGACACTCGAAGCCACAAAAGGCTGAGAGCTCCTCATTGCTATGGACGGAGACCATTAGCCACGCTCTGGCCAGCACAGCGGCCTTTGGCCTTTCTGGTCTACCTGGGGCCAGCTCAGTCCTCTGGAGCCCCAACTCCTTCAGGTGCCTCCAGAGCACCCTCACTCACCCTCTGGTACCCAAGAGCCACCTCCCCAAACCCTCCACCTCATTCTTTGTCCCCTTGGCCCCCATGGAACCGAATTCCGCTGCCCTCCTTCCTGCCCCGTGCCTCACTGGTTGTCAGGGAGCTGGGGCACGGCCATCCTCTTCGGGAGGTCCTCAGGGCTCTGGCCCAGAACCAGGAGGGCGGTGCTAACCAAGCTGGGGGTGCTGTAGTTCTAGAAGGTGGATAAACCCGTGGTCAGCTCATCCCCAAGGCCCCAGCTTCCAAGATTTGGGCTCCCTGCCCACCCCACCCCCGCCCCCCGGGACCTCCCGCCTCTCCACCTGAAAATCTAGGTAGGCCTGCACGGACAGGAGCTCGACCAGCCGCTTCTCGATGAGGCCCAGGAAGAGGCCAATGTCCCGGTCTCGCATGTGGGTCTTAACCCCCAGGAGGTCTTCGATGATGGTGTTGTCACACTTGGCCCTGGTGAAGAGCTGCTGGAGGTCTGAGGTTGTGGGGGGAGGGGACAGGCTGTCACAGACCTGCTAGCCCCTGGGGCCTGGCCACGGGGCTCAGAACCACAGAAGGCAGAAATCGCGGGAGGTCAGTGGAAAAGCTGACAAAAGCACTGCCAGCTCTCTAGGCCGCCTTCTTCTTTTTGTTTCTTATTTCACTTTGTTCAGTTAGTCTCAAAGGCCTCCTTCACACAGCTCCATCAGAAACACCCCACTTCCATCCTACCCAGCGACCCCAGAGAGGCACTCCTGTGGGTGCTCTACGGGAGAGGTCGGAGGCCAGCCACCCACTACCAAGGCTGCCTCCTTTGTTTTTTTCAATACTGGCCCCCACTTGCACCCGGCTGATTAGCTGTGGCCCTTGGCTGGCCCACCGGCCACTGCCATGACCCACCCTTGGCTCTACTTGTACCTAGTTGGCCCACTTGTACCTAGTCACTCTTTCAGGCGAACTGGCTATTGTTAATGACATTAGAAAGCACCCGTGACCTTGACACAGATCTGCAGCCCACGGCACTGCGTTCCCCCCACTTGTCCCCAGAGCTGCCTCCCCCTAAGCTCCCGACTCCTATGTAGTTTCCCCCTGGGGTCCCTCCCTGAACATCCCCCCCTCTACAATGCTCACGCTGGGCTCAAGGGCATCCCCAAACCCACTTCTTCTCCCAAGTACCCCTCCCAGGCCAGACCCTGTGCAACCCCCTCAATCACTGCCCATCTGTCTGATACCGCTGGGTCCCATCCCTCCTCTCCATTTTCCTCCTCTTCCAACACCCCTGTCCATGGCCTCTCCTGCTCACAGCCCTCCCATGGCTCCCCAGTGTCCCAGCCCAGCACCTCTTTAGAATCTGCCATCCTCCCCCTCCCACTCCCACCCTTGCTCCCCTTCTCCACACAAAGAGCCTACACTCCTGCACGTATCTCCAGGCCTTGCCCCCACCTGCTGGGACCACCCCCGAACCGAACTTTTCAGTGAAATCCTCATCCTTCAGAATCAGCCTTGGGCGTCTGGGTGGCTCAGTGGGTTAAGCCTCTGCCTTCCACTCAGGTCATGATCCCAGGGTCCTGGGATCGAGTCCCGCTTTGGGCTCTTTGCTCAGCAGGGAGCCTACTTCCCCCTCTCTCTCAGCCTGCCTCTCTGCCTACTTATGATGTCTCAGTCTCTCTCTCTCTGTGTCAAATAAATAAATAAATAATCTTAAAAAAAAAAAAAAATCAGCCTCAAGCATCACTGCTTCCAGGAAGCCCACAGCCACCCTGGCAGAGCCCACTTCAGCCAGCAGCAGGTGATGCGACGGCTCAGGGCGCCCACATTCAGGAGGCTCCCACCTTGGGCTTGGGGCTCTGCTCTCTTGTTTAACAAAGGGCCCTACCTTTTCACTCTGTCCAGGGGCCCAGCCAATCCCGGCAACCTTGAGGCTCCCACGCTGCTGTCCTAGGCCCTGGGATGGTAGTGAGTGCCCAGCTGCCCTGCTGGTGTCCCTCCCAGCCCTGCCCTTGGGGGCCCTTCTCACTATGCACCTGGCTCCCTGCAGCCCTTACAGTCATGGTCAGGACAGAGAAAAAGAGGCTCTTCCGGTAGGAGAGCCCCTACTGTGACCACAGGCTGACCTCCACCCCCACCTTCTCAACTTCCCAGCGGGGAACCCACCCACTTCTCCCGACCACCCCCCAAGCTGTCATCTGCCATCTCATTGCCAGGGGGGTTCGGCCGTGGAAACCACACACAAGCTTCCCAAATGATGGAGCTGGCTGCAAACCCAGGGCAGCCGGACTCTGGAAGGACGGCAGGATGGACGGCAGGAAGGATCTGGGATGGACAGACAAGCCAGCACACAGAGACGCTGTGGAACACCTCCCCCGAGGCTGGCTGCGGGCTGGGCCCTCTGGGGAGGCTCATCGCATCCTCCCAGAGGAAAAAGCTGGGCCGGGCGCTCACCGGCCTTGAGCTTCTCCAGCCGCCCCCGCATGTCCTGGAAGTTGGCCTCCACGCCGAGGGCCTCCGCGTGCACCTCGTCCACGCGCTGCTCCAAGTCCTTCCTCTCCTGCTCTTGCTGCGCGCGCACGAAATCCTCGCTGGCGCGCGTGCTCGCCAAGGCCTTCTGCATCTGCGGGGCAGGGCAGGTGCCCATTGCCAGGGGGGCCCGCTCCCGGAGGAGCGGAGGAGATGGGGGAGGAGGAGCGGAGGGTGGAGGGGACCTTCACTCACCTCGTTGATCTCCTCCTGCAGATGCTCCAGCTGCGAGTTCTGCTCGTTGATGAAGGTGAACTCGGCGAAGTTGCGCTCCTCCACTGGAGAGGCGGGTCGGGAGGGACGCACAGGACAGGGAGAGAGAGATGTTGAGAAAGACGACACAGACACTAGCACGCAGAGACAAAGAGAGACGGAGGTCCAGGAAACCAGAGGGGACACAGAGGAAACCGGAGCAAGTGAGAGTAAGAGAAATAGACGGCGGCAAAATCAAGAAAGACCGAGAAACACTAAGAGGCGCAGAGACACAGAGGAAGAGAGGAGAGGGAGAGAAAACAGCAGAGGTAGGGAGAGAGCCCAGGACCCGGGAGAAGACAGCAACAAGCGCCCGGAGGGAGAAACACAGAGGCTGAGGGAAGATGTGGAGAGAGACCGGGAGGCCCGGAATGGTGAGGGAGGGAGGGAGGGGGGAGACAGACGCACCCAGAAACAAACGGACCTAAAGACGGAGGGGACTGAGAGATGCAGGCCAGAGGGAGACGCACACAGAAGGAAGGGCTCAGAAGGCCCGAGACGGGGAGGGAGAGAGACTGGGGAGAGGGCTAGAGGGGTAGAGGCGGGGCGGGCGGAGAGGGGCGAGGAGGGCGCGCCTGACGCCCCGAGTCTCCAGCGCAGGTGCCGGAGTCCCCAGGGCCCAAGCGGAGGCCCTCGGTGACGGTGACGGAGCTCAGCCCCTGCGCCTAATCGATGGGGGCGGGCGGGGGAGCGCGGGGGTCCTGCACCGGGGCCCCCTCCCTCCGCCCCGCCGGCGCGGCCCGCACTCACTCTCCAGGTACTTCTCCACCAGCAGGTCCGGGTCGCTCTCCCCCGTCAGCTGGGACAGTTTGTTCATGGCGTCCTCGCAGCGCATCACCAGCTTCTCCTGGGAGGTCTTCCGGAGGCCCTCGGCCACCTCCCGGGCTGGAGGGAGGGAGGGGCGCTGAGACCCGCACCCGCGGCGGCCAGAGGCGGGCAGCGGGGTCTGGGGGGTTGCTGAGCTAAGGCCGCGCGCGCCCCGCCCGCTCCGCCCAGTGGAGATCCCGAGCCCTTGGGGCGCGCGGCCGGGGCCTCACCGCGCTTGTCGCGCTTCTCCACGACCGCGGGGTCCGGCAGCCGATCGCTGTTCTTGAGCTTGAGGAAGCGGTGCAGCTGCTC
This sequence comes from Mustela putorius furo, assembly GCF_011764305.1. Taxonomy (NCBI): domain Eukaryota; kingdom Metazoa; phylum Chordata; class Mammalia; order Carnivora; family Mustelidae; genus Mustela; species Mustela putorius. The sequence goes on along the minus strand of NW_025421310.1, from coordinate 11,664,035 downwards.
CAGGTGCGCGATCTGCCGCTGCAGGGTCTGCACCTCCGCGTCTTTCTGGGCCACCTCCTTCTCCGCCCTCTCCCGCAGCAGGTCCATCTTGCTCTTGGCCTCCTCTCTGCCGGTGGGGGTGGGGGGTGGGGGGGTGAGCCCGGGGTCAGCCTGGGATCAGTCCCAGGGCGCGGGCAGAATCAGGTTGCAGTTTCCCCGAGGTCACAAAAGGCAGAAAACTTTCTGGGTTCCCAGAGGGGTATCAGGTTGCAGGCGGGAAGAGGTGGAATCGGGGGTCTGGGGGGTGTGCTGGGCCATGGAAGGGACTGATGGGACACTGCTGCAGTGCACTGCGGGCCAACGGTGGGCCCGGGAACAGGAGGCTGGACAGCGAGGAGGGCACCATCAGAGGTCATACTCGGCTGGGAGCGGGGTGGACCTAGGGCAGAAGGTATGGTGCTGGAGTTTGGGGGTCATGTGGTTGGAAATATAAGGAGCCTGGACCATTCGGGGCCTCATGTTGGGCAGGTGGATGACATCACCAGCGCGGTTGGGGTATGGGGACACTCTAGAAGCTTCAGTCACTGAGCCCCTTCTGACCTGCCCATGGGAAAATGTGGCCTTTAAGCTTTTGAACACAGGGCGGCTCCCTGCAAATCCCGAGGGTCCCAAACCTACTTCCCAGGACACAGGATCACAGTCAGAGGGTCATTTTGTTGGGAGCACAGCCGGCCAGTGTCCTCATGTCCCTGCCCATGGACCATTCTAGTTCCCACCCTCACACCCTTGCCTCCATCCAGAGCTCCAGCTTCTTGTTCCGGTCAAATTCCTTTATAAGACCTCCGCACATCAGCCCGTCCTCCTCGATGGGATGCCTCCCCTGGTGGCCACCAGCCTTGTTTCCAATGACCCCTCCAGGTGCTGGTGGCCGTCCTTCAGGGATTAGGACTCACAGTTCTTTCTGTGCCCTGGGCTCCATGCCAAACCGAGGGGCAGGGAAGAGGGGCCCCGACTTCCTGAGAGCCAGGCCGTGCGGTCATTACCGTCATGTCACAGTGGAAGAAACAGGCTCAGAGAGGGGATGCGACCTGCTCTGGTCATCCAACAAGGAGGCCCAGGAGACGATGCCTAGCCCTGCCTTCTGGCTGAGACCACCCTGTGCTGGTACCCAGCAGCGCCCCCCACCCCTGCCCCATCGGCTGGAAGAGCAGTGGTCGAGGCTCTCACCACACAGACAGGCCACCATGGGTGGCACTTGGCAGAAGAGAGGCGCCAGCCCACTCAGATTCTCTCTCTCTGAAGCCGAGTTGGGAAGAGCTAAGAACGGAAGAGCAGGGAGCTGCTACTAGAAGGACGTGCGGAGAGAAGCCAGAGAGGGTCACATTCTGAAGGTCAAGTTCGGATGAAGCCAAAGCCGAGCGTGAGCAGAAGCCACCAGATGGAGTCGGGGCTCTGACAGGGTCGCGGTGGACCAAAGACAAAAAACTGCAGCATCAGCCACAAGAAGGAAGGAAGGAAGGACTGATCCAGGCTACAACATGGGTGACCTCTGAACGCGTTATGTTCAGTGAAGGAAGCCGGACACCAAGTTATATGCTGCACAGTCCCGCTGCCCCGAGATGCCTGGAACCAGGAAGCTGGTAGGCACAGGAAGGAAACCAATGGTTTCCAGGGAACTGGGGAAGACAGAGCGACTGCCTATTGGGTACCAGCTTCCTTTTGGGGTGATGAGAGCGTTTTGGACCCAGATAGAAGCGAGTGTCCTAGAGGCCACTGAACTGTACATTTTAACATGGTGAATTTTGTTATGTGCATCTTAGCAAAAAAGGAAGGAAAGGAAGGGAGGGAGGGAGTGAAAGAGAAAGATAGGAAGGAGGGGGCGGGGAGGGACCCAAAGAAGTGGGTCCACACAGCCAACAAGTGTTGCCCGAGGACCTGGGATGTCAGTGGAGGGGGGAAAGGGGCACCTTATAAAAAAATAACAGGTTGTGACAGTCTGTTCCTGGAGTTCTGACCCCTCCCGCCAAAGCCTTAGGGCAAGGTTCATAGTGCATGAGCTCCCTGGAGGCCTGGGGGCACTGGGGGCGGGGTGGGGGGGTGCCCTACCTGACGGTGTAGGCAGCCGCTGAGGAGACCATTAGGGAGCTGACCATGTGTCGCAGAAGCTCGATTTCCTGCGAGAGAACAAAACCAATGTCCTTGCTACAGCCTCCTCCCTGTAGGACTCTCCCTTCAGCCCCGAAGCTCTTCTGCCATCCAGGTGTGTGGACCTTCCCCATTAACAGCCGCCAGGTGGGGGCGGGGATCCTAAGAGGTACCAAGTACATGGGCAGGGAAACTGACAGCTGGGATGCTGGCTCGGAGGGCTTCTCCCAGCAAAACCCTAAGAGCACCACCTAACTTTGTGGTCCGCTTCAGAAATGTGCTTGAATTTCGCAGTGGTGACCACATGAACCTGATTTCTAGTTCCAAAGAAATGTCTTTGCAGTATTATGGGTAAAAAATGTTCTTTTCAGGAGAAAGAAGGGAGGAAATTATATATATATTTGAACACACATGTGATGTATGTGTGTATAGATAGATATCCAATATACGTATATGCAAATAAAACATGTACACGCACAGTCGTTCACGTACACACATATATGAACATACGAGCACACACACACACACACACAAAGAGGGATCGAAGTGGAAGAGATGGAAAAGAAATGGTGTTTCTCTGGAATATCTTTTGGAATAGTTTTGTCTTGGGAAATCCTCTTAAAGTCTCATGTATTCAGGGGCACCTGGGGGGCTCAGTTGTTTTGCATCTGCCTTCTGCTCAGGTCATGATCCCAAGGTCCTGGGATTGAGTCCTCCATAAGGCTCCTTGCTCAGGAGGGAGCCTGCTTCTCCCTCTCCCTCTGCCTGCCACTCCCCCTGCTTGTGCTTGTTCTCTCTCAAATAAATAAATAAATCTTTAAAAAAAGAAAAAAAAAAAACCAGGGGCACATCAAAAGCACATAGAAGCCAACTTGAAGGGCCCTACTGGCTTCCACTGACTTGTCTCCCTGATCTGGGACGAGTTGAACATCACCACGCATGATGACTTCCATGCAGTAAAGGAAGAACCCACAGATGCTTACCGATAACACACAAATACCCAGAGGAGGACGAGAAGCTCTTCCTTATGTATGCTCTCTTACACACATAGGAGAAACAAGAGAGGTGGGGGAAAAAAGACCCCCATTCGGCATGACAGTGATAATCATTGGGCAAGAATCATTATCAGAGTCCCCAGCAATGGAGTGGAAATGTGTCGGGGAGCAAGATATCTTCGTGGTCTCTGAGAATCTCCACTTACTCCTCACCAAGGGAAAACTCACTGGAGAACCACGGCTGACCCAGGGATCAACGTGGACCTCAATCACAGGGATAAATGGCCATCTCGTGCCTCCTACTTAATGAGCCCCCAGGACACAACATCGCCTCTGTGCTATTCCTCCCAAAACACACCACACGAATCTCATCGTGAAGATTGGACAGACCCGTCGAGGGACTTTGTATGACACAACGGGCTTCCAAAATGTCAAAGCCGTGACCACAAAGCAGGGCCGAGGGATGGTTCCAGAACAGAGCCTTGGACAGCCAAATGCAGTGTGGGACCCTGGCTGGGAGCCTGGAGCAGGAAAATCAAATTAGCTGTAAGGGACGTCATCGGGACCATTGGAGAACTTTAAACAGGGACTACGTAGAATTGTAATAACATCGAAGTTCCTGACTTGGATAAGTGCCCTGTGTTTCTGCAAGAAAACGGTCTTATTCTTAGGACCAAAACATGCTGAAGTTTTTAGGGGCATAGTGTCTGCAGTGTGCTCTCCATAGTTCAGCAATGGTGATAACAAATCCTTTTTGGTAAAAAATAATAATGAGAGAGAGAGAGAATACGGCAAATGATCAGTCTTGGTGAAGGCTGGAGTTCTCTGTACTATCCTTCCAGGGAAGCGAAGGTGGAAGAAAAAGGGAAGGGACACCAACAGTTACGGAGATGCCCACAGAATGTAAACGGTCTTGCTTGCTCATTGACTGTCCTGGCCGATGATATTCAAAATGACATCTCTGGCTTCTGCAAGTCTGAAGGAGGCTGCTTTTTTTTTTTTTGTTAGAGGCTTCCCAGAACCTTCTCGAGGTCTCCATTCCCCCTGGACCACATCAAACCTAGGACTCCGACCGATTCTGCACTTGAGGCCACCGTGCTGGAGTTGGCAAGGTGAACCTTGCAACCTCTCCTCTCCCCCGGCTGGGCTGAGGGGTCCCGGGTTTTAGGGCCACTGACCTTCTGCAGCTTGCGGTCCACGTTCAGATAGCGGTTACGCTCAATGCGCAGGAGGTCCAGCTCCTCCCGCAGCACCGCGTTGCGCACTAGCTGGTTGTCAAAGCGACACGTGACCTGGTGGGGAGTCGGGGTGTACAGAAGTCTGAGGCCTGGTCTACCTCCCTCTTCCATGCTCTGACAAGTGTCAGAGGCAGAGCCTGTTCCCACTTTGGAGACACTGAAAGCGCTGCCCAGCCACCCTAAGGATCTCGGCACCACTCTCCTTTCCTTGGGAACCCTCCATCCACCCAGGACCGGGTCTCCTGATCCTTCTCTGGGAGCCCCGTGTTTCAGGCCCACCTCCCTCCTGGAATCTGGTCCATCATTCCTGGAACTTGAATTCCATGGAACTCGCTCCTGCTCAGTTAACCCCCAACACCCAGAGATCAGGTCTGGAAAGAGCCAAGAGGCTGACTCTCACCCTGTCTAACTGGTCTTCTAGAATCTTGATCCTTTGCCGGATCTTGACTTTCTGATCCAGGATGACCCCCGGGGCCCTGACTTCCTTACCTAGGACAAAGATCCGGATCTCCCACTCCTGGATCTGGAGGAAAGAGGAGGATGCCTACTTGTTGGCTGAATGTGGAGAGACTGAGGAGCCAAGAAAGGGTGAGGGGCTGAGTGTAGCTGTCCCCTCCCATCCTTGTGGCCCCAGGCATCTGTCCTACCCTTCTGCTAATGATGCCCAACCTTCCCTGTGGTTCTGGCTTCCGGTCACAACAAGGCACCCAGCCAGCCTCAATCCCTTCCCGGTATATTGGGGGAAATGAGCTAGATGCGTGGGGCTCTGAGACTTCCACGATCATATTCCCCAGCACACGGGGGGTCCTGGGAGGAGGAGACCAGTAGACAAAGTGGAGACAAGAGACTGAGAGATGGTGAGAATGAGCACCGACGTCATTAGAATGCCTGGGTCTGGTTATGGGTGAAACCTATCCGAAGCTGTCCTCGTTTCTATGTTCATCATTATGTATCTGGGGCCAGGCATCTCTCTAGTTAAACTGGAAGCTCCACGAGAGCAGACTTTGTTTTCAACAAAAACCTACAAAGTAGGTGCTCAATAAAACATGCAGATCAAATGAATACATGAACTGCTGAAGACTGTGTTTTCCACATGGGTGGCTCAGTTGGTTACGTGTCTGACTCTTGATCTCAGCTCAAGTCCTGATCTCAAGGTCATTAAGTTCAAGCTCCATATTGGGCTCTAGGCCCAACTTTAAAAAAAAAAAAAAAAACTGGGCTTGCCAATTTGTGTGCTTTTAGGGGTTGGTTTATGTCCTGTCCACAGCCCACACTCCCACCACTGCAGATTCTTCTGTTTAAGTGTGAATCCCCAATACCCCAAAAGAGTGGGTCTTTGCAGAGATAATCCAGTTAAGATGATGTCCTTAGGGGGGACCCTGGTCCAATATGACCAGTGTCCTTACACAAAGGGGAGATTTGGACAGACATGCACACAGGGAGAATGCCACCCAGCCAACACTTCCAGCCTCCAGAACAGTGGGACAATATATTCCTGTCATTTCAGCCACCCAGAGTTTGTGGTACTTAGTAACAGCATCCCCTAGAAAACTAACACATGCCCCCCGCCACCCCACAGCATCACTGCCAACTCAAAGTCTGCACCACGAGAATGTTTAAGTCTGGAGGGAGACAACCAACATGGTCAGACACCACATGAGCTACGGCTCAAGGCAGTTCACAGGTTCAACACAAGGTAGTGCTATGTCCCTTTCGATGAGTCACATCTTTGTGAACAAGCATTTTTTAGCTGTTGCTGTGATAAAAAACCAAATACCCAAAAATGTGACCAGTGGGAGAAAGTGCCCAAGCGTACAAGTAATCTCTATTACTTTTTCCAGTTGCATGTGAAACTGAATTATCCGAGTAAAATTTTCAGTTACAAAAAGAAGAAAGAAATAAAAGAGAATACTGCCCAGAAATCAGCACGGAGTATGAGTGGTCAGTCCGATCTGACTCCAAGACCCAGAGGCACAAACATCCCACAGGCAAGTAATTATGGCTTTGGAGAATGAAATACAGGGGGTTTTTGTGTGTTTTTTTCTACTTATATATTCTCTTTTTTTCAAATGGTCTCTAGGTTGTTAGGATGAAAACACTGGTTTATTTAAAGTAGATCTGTTAGCAGAACAAGACTGGACCCCAGGACAGCTCTTGAAAGCTAGCTGATTGTTCCATTTTTAGGAATTACATGAGTTAAACTGTTGGCAGCTTGGAAGTAACCACTGTATTCATTTTCCTCTTTCTGCAAAACAAATTATCCCAAGCTTGGTGGCTGAAAACAACACCCATCTATGATCTCGAAGTTTCCATGGGTCAGGGGTCCCGCACAGTTCAGCTGGATCCTCTCCACAGAGGGCTGTGGTCTCATCTGGGACGCACTGCGCGGTCCCCTGCCAGGTGGCTCTCTCCGTGGGATGGCCTCTTGCACCTTCAAGGCTGGCCAGAGAACACCTGTCTTTGATCTACGCAGGGCCAGTCTAATAGAGCACACCCAATGAAGAGAATGTCGTTCCCTCCCTTCAGTCCCCTCCCCAGTGTACTGTATTTTGTTGGCCAGAAGCAAGTCACAGGTTCTACCCCCACTGAAAGGGCGGGTAGTACACAGTGGGTGTGGGAGGTCACCTTGGGATATATTCACTACAGCCAAGAGGAGAATACAGGTTTCCCCATTCTTTGAAACTACAGCATTCCTATGAGACCCTTCATAAGCCAAACTGGCAGAAAGTGAAGGAGGAATTACCATTAGTTTTAATGGAAACAATGTATAGCATTCCCCTGGCCCCAAAATAACCCCTCTTAGGCTTTTCTGATACCTTAGGACAACACTTGCTGACAGATGCAGAAAATAAACTGGGATAAAACACAGATGCTCAGAGACGGTGCAAAAACTAGCAGCTGGAGGCTGACACGCTGAGTGTGGTCCCCAGGAAGGAGCTTGGGGCGGGGGGTGGGGGGGGTGGCACACTCACTGCCTTCCTTCTGGAAGCTCCAGGCAATTTCTAGAAGCTGGATTCCTTGATTTATGCATTCCTTAGCTTGTGGCCACTCCAACCTCGGCTTCTCTTCCTCACATCTACCCTCTCCATCTTCTCTTATTCTGACATTCCTACCTCGCCCCTAAGGACACTTGCGATGACATGGGGTCCACCTGGACAATCCAGGGTAACCCCTGGATCTCAAAATCCTTATTCACATCTGCAGAGTCTCTTTTGCCATGTAAAGTAACATACTCACGGGTTCCTGAGATTATAGTGTGGACATCTTGTGTGGGGGTGGGGACCATTATTCAGTCTACCATATTTCCTCCAGCGGAATTCTTTTTTTTTTTTAAACTTTATAGTTTATCACCCATATATGCACTCCTAAGCAAAAGTTTATTTTCGCCTGATTTTATATTTTATGTCAGTGAGATTATGCTTCCTGTATGTTTTATGCCTTGCTTCCTTCCTCATGGCTGTGTGTGATTCATTCATTTTTCATCACTGTATACTATTTCATGATACAAATGCACCACAATTTATTTATTCATTCAAATCCTGTCGGACATTTGGGTTACTTCCGGTTTGGAGTAGCAAGAGTGAGTAATGTTTCTTTCAACATTCCTTCACGTGAATCCTGGTTCTGTGGCACGTGCTCAGAAGTGTACTTGCGGGGCAGGAGGGAGCTTTAACAACAGATCTAAACCTGTTTTCTCTTAGAAGGTGACTTTGGCTTACTTTCTTCTGAAACGGTTTCCATGGAAACACACTGGGTTAAGGTAAATATGGAATTCCAGCTCTGTTCCCAGGCAACAGTGTTTATTATAAAAATGACCCCTGATTGGTCAACTACTTTGGACTAGAAGGACTGCAAGCTGGGCTCATAGATCTCAAGGGCCAATATGACCAGCACGAAACAGAAACCTGGTTTCTCTTCGGGTTCCTCTTTTTTAAAGTAGGCTCCATGCCCAACAAGGGGCTTGAACTCATGACCCTGAAATCAAGAGCTGAGATCAACATCCAGATGCTCAACTGACTGAGACACCCAGGCGCCCCTGCAGGGTATTTCCTGAGTGTGCTCCTTGTGGGGGCTTCGACTTAGACCCTATCCTCATGGCAGCAGTGCCTAGATGTTCAAGGAAGGTGTGCTTGATGCTCTCATGCCAAGATGCTGCTGTTTCCTGTCCTCCATCACCCTACAAAGTGAACCTGGTACCAAGTTCTGTAGCCAGAGCATCCTGTGAGCGTGAATGTCAGGTGGAACCCAAAACTGCTTCTGGTGACCATGCTGAGTGGGGGCGGCCCCGAATCACAGTGTAGGTCTATCAGTAAATGTAATTGATAATGGGGGGGATCTTTTCAAAATACATGTGACAATTTATATACCCCTGACAACAGTTCATTAGGTGTTCCCACTTGCTGCTTCTCTCCCCAACACTTGGTATTTTGGGACACTCATTTTTGCAAATTTGGTGAGTGTTTAATGGAATCTCACTGTGATTTTCATTTGCCTCTCTCTGATTACTATTGAGTGGTGAGTAATTCCTACATTTATTGGACAAATGAATTTCTTATTTTGTGATGTGTCAGCTCAAATCCTCTATTTTTAAAAACTCAGCTGACTCAGGCATGTGGATGGCTCAGTCAGTTAAGTGTTTGTCTTTAGCTCAGGTCATGATCCCAGGGTCTGGGGTCAAGTCCTGCATGAGGCTCACTGCTTCGAAGGGAATCTGCTTCTCTCTCTGCCCCTCCCCCACTCGTTTCTCTCTCTCCTTCTAATAAATAAGATCTTTTAAAAAATACAAGCAAAATAAATACAATTGAGCTGACTCTTCAATAATTTGTAGGAGTTCCTTGCATGTTCTTGCTACTAGTCCTTTGTCAGCTATACATGTTGCAAGTAACTTTCCATTCCATGACTTTGCACACTATGTTTCTTTTAACAAGTTATTAACCTTGAAGTCATAGGAAGCAACAATCTGTTCCTTTAGAAGTAGAGATTTCTATAACTTATTTAAGAAATCCTTCCCCACCTCCACACATTCAGATCTCTGATCCATCTGGAATTAATTTGGGGGTACGAGGCGAGGGAAGGGTCTGGTTTCATCTTACAATATGAATATCTAATTTTCACAGCACCCTTATCCTCCTTTTCCATTTCTTGAAGTCATATGTTAAGTGTCCACATGTGCTTTGGTCTCTTTCAGGACTCTCTTCTGTCCCATTGATCCATGTGATTAACCCTGCATCAATTGTAAGAATTTTATAATAAATCTTGATAAATGATACAGCAAATCCTTTCACATTGTTCTTCTTTTAAGTCAGTCTAAGTCATCTTTTCCATTGTACTTCCATATAAACCTTAGAATCTGCTTGTCAGTTCCATCCATTTAAAAAAAAAAAAAACTTTCAGGGACACCTGGGTGGCTCAGTGGGTTAAAGCCTCTACCCTCGACTCAGGTCATGATCTCAGGGTCCTGGGATCAAGGCCCACATCGGGCTCTCTGCTCAGCGGGGAGCCTACATCCTCCCCCAACGGCCTGCCTCTCTGCCTGCTTGTGGTCTCTCTCTGTCAAATAAATAAACAAAATCCTTAAAAAAGAAAAAAAAAACTTTTATTACTTTGGTTTCGATTACATTGAATTTATACATCAATTTGGAGATCTGACTTTTTATGACACTAACTCTTCAAGTCCTTGTGTAGGTCTCTACACTTATTAAGCTCCTCTTTACCAGCCCTCAATAAAATATTACAACTTACTCCATAGAGGTCTTGCACACTTGTTAAATTTCTTCACAGGTACTTCTTCTGGTTATTATAAATGCATATTTTCTTTTATTTTGTTAACAGTTATTGCTAATACAGAGCAATATTAACTTTGCATATTAATTCTGTACCTGGCCACATTGTTATAAGACCTTATTAATTACAATAAGTTGTTGTTAGATTCTTCTGGCTCTCCCATGTACACAAATACATCATCTACAAACAATGACAATTTCATTTCTTCCTCTCCAATGCTTACATTGTTTTTTCCCTTTTCCTGGCTGTACTGCACCAGACAGGACCTCCAGCACAATGTTACATACAAGTGGTGCTAGCTGACATTTTTATATTGTTACTGATCTCAAAGATAATCTTTGTCATGTTTTGTTATCAAACACAATATTTTCTGTAGATGTTTTATAGTTGCCCTTCACCAAATTCAGGAAATGTCCTTTTATTCCTAGCTTCCTTTTTTTTTTTTAAGATTTTATTTATTTATTTATTTATTTATTTGACAGAGAGAGACAGAGCACAAGCAAGCACAAATGGGGAGAGGCAGGCAGAGGGAGAGGGAGAAGCAGGCTCTCCGCAGATCAGGGAGCCCCATGCGGGGTTCCATCTCAGGACTCCAAGATCATGACCCAAGCTGAAGGCAGACCCTCAACTGAATGAGCCACCCAGGCACCCCTTATTCCTGGTTTCCTAAGATTTTTTAGCATGAATGTACGCTGAATGTTATTAAACACTTTTTTATTTCTACATAGACCAGTGCTATAAACAGGTGTAAGTCCAAGGACCGTCCGTCATCAGTCTCTGATGTGATGGGCTCAGAAAATGAGAGCAAGCATTGAAGTAAGCATCAGAAATGGCACAAGCCTTCTAAAAGCAGCAGTCAGTAATAGATTGGAAATTTTAAACGTTGGTCCATTAACACACATAGTTTGTGAAAATCTAAGTTGTCTACTTTTTTTTTTTTTTTTGCCAGAAAATGTCTGTTCTCTCTCATTCAGAGATAATATTTCCATTGGGTACCTGTTTTTCTATTTCCTTAAAGATTTTATTTATTTATTTGAGAGCAAGAGAGAGCACAAACAGCGGGAGGGTCAGAGGGAGAATCAGACTCCCCGCTGAGCAGGAAGGCTGACCTGGGACTCGATCCTAGGATCCTGAGATCATGACCTGAGCTGAAGGCAGATGCTTAACCTATAGAGCCACCCAGGTGCCCCTGGGTATAAAATTCTGACTCTGATGAGTTTCCGTGAAAGACTGAGGAAAACCAATCCCAGCAGCCAACCCCCACAAAGCCACTGCACATCACGAAACAGCCAGAAGTTTGGCATGTGTGAATCAGAATTCAGCTTCCAAAAGGAATCTTGGGGAGCTTGTGAGAGCAGAGCAAACAAACTGATTGAAAGTCAAATGGAAGAAAACTCCGTGGTAGGGGCACCTGGGTGCACAGTTGGTTAAGCGACCGACTCTTGGTTTCAGTTCAGGTCGTGATCTCATGTCAGCCCCACGTCAGGCTCCCCACTCGGCATGGAGTCTGCTTGAGTTTCTCTCTCCTTCTCCCTCTGCTTCCCCCACTCACTCACTCACTCTAAAAAATCAATCAATCAATCAATCTTTAAAAAAAAAAAACAACTATATGGTAGACAGAATGATGCCTTCCTACAGGGCCAATATGTCCACATATTGGGCCCAGGATAAACACAAAGGTCCTTACGGGTGGAAGGAGGGGGCAGGAGAGTCTGAATCAGAGAAGGAAGAGGTGGGAGTCACGCACATGAGAAGGACAGCTGCCTGCAGCGGGCCTTGCAGACAAGGCAAGGAGCTGCAAACCAAGCCATGCAAGAAACTTCTAGAAGCCGGAGAAGTCAGAAAACACATTCTCCTCCTAAGACTTCAGAAGAGGTACAGCCCTGCTTACACCGGACTTTGGTCCAGGGAAGCCCGTTTTGGACTCCTGTCCTCCGCCGCTGGAAGATTTTATTTATTTATTTGAGAGAGAGAAAGAGCATGTGCTTGAGCAGGGGGTTGGGAGAGAGAGAGGGAAAGGATTTCAAGCAGACTCCATGCTGAGTGCAGACCCTGACCCACGGCTTACTCTCCTCGATCCCAAGACCCTGAGATCACGACCTGAGCAGTAATCAAGAGTCAGGCGCTTAAGTGACTGTGGCCCCCAGGCGCCCCTAGTTTGTATTATATTTTAAGCCACCAAGTGTGTAGTAATTTGTTACAACAAAAATAGGAAATGATACAGACCACCAATGTAAGTAACCTTCAAAGTCTTGTTTGTAACCCAACATGCGCAAGAAATCCTTTGGTCTAAGCAAGTGACTCTTTTAACCAAGACTAGAATAGAAAATCGCAGAATGCATCCCACCTAGGAAACATCGGTATTACCTGGTGAAACTTCTCTTTGAGATCTATGTGTGTGTTTATATCCACATGTGTGTGAGCTGCCTCTCCAGAGGTCATGGTCATAAAAACCTGAAGGGACACTGACCTACAGAAGTTGCATTGTTGCCAAGGTCAAGACCTGGAAGCAGGTGGGACTGAAAACCTATTGTAGACTCCGTTGTATTACCAGCATCCTCCTTTTGCCCATGAAGAAAGTAGGGCCCAGAGAAGTAAAGTCTTGCCCTCCGTCACACAGCTCTGACAGGACAGGGCCGGGATTCTAATGCAGGCTTTGCTGACTCCAGGGGTGAACCTTTCCCCTTTAACCACACCAGCCCCCTGTTTGGGATGTGGGGGACTATGCTAAGCAGGAAGCACCCAGATTCCCACTACAGGCTGAATGTAACCCTCCTCCGTGGCTGCTTTCCATGAGCCCATTTCTCAGGCGAGGAATTTAAGGCTCAAAGCAGTTCCTTCCCGGCCCCTATGTGGGATCCCCGGCGTCTGGTCTCAGAACCCACCTGCTTGTCCAGGGTTCTGGTCTGCTCCTGGAGTTCCTTGACCTCGGCCTGCACTTGGACCCGGCACTTGAGCAGCTGGCCCATGTTCTCCAGCCTCTCACTGTCCCGCAGCCGCTTGACCTGGCTCTGGGCCACGCTGATCTGCACCTGAAGTTTATCCCGCAACCCTTCCAGGCGCTGGATCTCCTCACTGCCCAGGCAGGGAGGGCGGAGCAAGCCAGCAAGGGGCGGAGCTCAGAATCACTGAAGGCTAGAGGCAGGGCTGGCCCTTCCCCCCTCTTGGAGCCAGGAGTGGGAGCCCCAACCCCCCTCCCAGTAGAGCCCCCTCCCTAGCTCCAGGACCAGGCAGTGGGCTCACAGCTGCTTGTTGATGCGCTGGTGGACTTCCTTGCTGTAGGCCTGCCTCTCCCCCTCCATCACTTTGCATTGCCGCTGTAGTCTGCTCAGCTCCCAGTCTGCTGAGGGCAGGACCAGCCAGGGGGCTCAGGAGGCATCCAGGAGGCCCCAGCCCCTTCCTCTCCAGGACCTAGAAAATTCTGGCTCCCTCAGGGTCTCCACAAACTGCAGCAGAAGTGCACACCCAGGCCCGGCCAGCCCTCTGGCACTGCACCTCGGCTCCCATCCCCCTTCCCACTCCAGTACCCCAAGCTGACTTCAGGATTCTTCCCATCACTCCTGCCCCAGGTTTGGCACACATTCCCTTCCCCACTAGAGGGCGCTCCTGGTGGACTTCTTGGTCTTTGGGAACTTGCCACATAGGATCTGGAACTTGGGAAAGTTGAAGATAGGTGCCAAGAATTGGGGACAGCATTTTAGCTCCCTCCGTCCCCTCCAGCCCCCATCACCTGGCAGTCCTCCTGCCCATCCTCCTGCTTCCTCACTTTCAGCCTGGGCCCTAGGCTCAGGCTTTCTCCTGTCCCACCTGGACCATTGCCCCAACCTCCGCACCAACCTCCAGGCCTCCCTTCACATCCCCAACGGGTCTTTCTACACCCAGAACTGACACCGACCCTCCCCTGCTCACAGGGCTCCCTAGGAGCTCCAGGGCCTCCAGGATAATTTCCTAATTCCTCAGCCTGGGTTCGAGACCCCATATGATCTGACCCTACCCACCTCTTGAGTCTGGTCCAGCAGCTTCCCACCTCCCATGGCCCAGGGGCTCTCAACCAGCCATTCTGTCCCGCACAGAGAGTTTGCAATGTCTGGAGACATTTTTGATTGTCACGATGTGGGGACGGGGCAGGGGAAGGTGCTTGTGGCAAGTGATGGCTAGAGGTCAAGGACGATGTTAAGCATCCCACAATTCCCCAGGACAGTCCCATGACTAAGAATGATCTGATCCCAAGTGCCACCAGTGTGGAGGCTGAGAAACCCTGTTCTAGCACATGCTGTTGTGTCTGCTGAAACAGTCTTCCCTGCCTGCTCCCATTGGGAATTCCTGGGAAGAGTTCCAAGCCCCACTCCAACTTCTCCTGCAGGAAGTCTTCCCAGACTGTGCCACTGCCCAGGTCGGCCTAGCCCCTCTGCCTGCTCCACCTCCATTCCCACGGCTAGAAGGTCTCCCCGTCCTTCGTGTGCTGCAGTACAGTACCTGGAACTTGGGGAACGGAGGAAAGAAGGCCGGGGGGGGGGGGAGCAAGACTGTATGAATTACCCATTCCTTCCAGGAAGGCCTCACTTCCATCCTCCGAGCGGGTGCTCCCTAAAGTTTGTCCCAAAGGCATCTTGGCCAAGCGGGTGGGGCTCCTGCAGGGGTGACACAGGACCCCTTCAGACATCCAGAAGGAAGGTGGGGGACCAAGCGCAAGGGACTAGGAATTGGAAGGTGACCCCAGAACCAGCTGCGATCTTTGAGTCTCGGTGCCTCCAATGTGTTGGAGGGGGTCACCTCTCAGGCCTCTCTCCACGCCCCTCCCGACCTCCCACCTCTCCCATTTTTTGACTTGTGTTTCAACTCTAAGTCTGGCGCGGGGGACAGGCCGCCTAGGCTCGCGGTATCTCTGAGGCGTGGCTGTTTGTGGAAGGAGACACGGACAGGGGAAAACCTCCGCTGGCTGAGAGGAGCGAGGCCCAGTCCCTACCTGCTGGAGTGCCTGCCCTGTCCTTGGTGCTCCGAGTTCACTGTTGTGGCCTGGTTACTGGGGAGATAAAGGGCCAATGAGGCCTGAGGGTGGGACCAAGGACTCGAGGAGAAGCGGTGGGATGGGAGACTGGGGAGGGGGGAACCTCTGGGGAGGAGGAGCCATGGAAGAGGAGGCTGGGGAGGAGGGACCGCTGGGAGGAGGAGCCGTGGGAGGGGAGGCTGGGGAAGAGGGGCCAGGACAGCTAGAAGACCTGAGAAGACTGGGGGGTGCGGGTACAGATGAACTGGAGGGGGCGCAAAGCCCTGCGAGGGGCGGAAAGCCCTGCGAGGGGCGGAAAGCCCTGCGAGGGGCGGGGCTGGGAGAACTTGCGGGAGCGGAGCTGTGAGCCTTGCGAGGGGCGGAGGAGGGCAGGTCCTGTGAGGGGAGGGACCGGGCGTGCCCTGAGGGGCGGGGCTGGCCGGGCCACGAGGGGCGGGGCTTCAGCTCCCGAGGGCCGGGAGACCTGTAAGGGGCCGGGCTCGGGTGGGAGGAGCACTGTACCTGCGGAAGGCGGGGCTGAGGGGGACTAGAGAAGGACCCCGGAACAGTATCCGTAAAGGGCGGGGCTGGGACCCAGAATGGGAGGTGACTATGGGGTGAGACTATGGGGGGTGCTGCCGAGGGGAGGGGGCACCGGTACCTGCACACGCCGCAGCTTCACAGACCTACGAGGGGCGTGGTTAGAAGGACACCTGAGGGGCCTGGTGGGGAGATGCTGGAAGGTCTGGAAGGAGCTAACGGGGATCGGTGGGCGGGGGGGGCTCTGTGAGGGGCGGGCTGTGTGTTTTCGGGAGGGAGAGAAAGGAGCTGAAAGACCCTATGGAGCCAGGGTTGGGAGAGAAACGTCTGGAAGGCTTTGGAGCTGGCCGAGGTCCTTCGGGACGAGGCCTGAGAGATGTTATTTCGACCACGTTATTTCGAAGACTCTCATTAGGAAGACCGTGCCGACACCGGGAATTGTGAGGGGGAGGAGTGCTCACCACCAACTCAGGTCCCTGCAGTGACCCACTACGCATGCGCGGCCAACGGCCTCCTGCGAAGCCGCCAAAATCCTCTTGCCTGCTGGGTCCGCGCACTGAGAGGCGGAAGTGGGCGGGGCCGCGAGCTCCTCGTACCGCCCCCGTCTGGCCACGCCCCCTCGCCCTGCTGGGCGCGCCTCCTGGGCTGCAGGCTGCTACCCACGTGGGCCTCCCCCGAGCTGGCGGGCAGTGGGCGCCGCTCCCTGCAGGCTGGGTGTGCCTGAAGCCTGCGGTTTCCTGTGGGAGGAAACCTCCCGCGGGCGCTCAGCTCGGCTTTTAGCTCTGGAGGCCCAGGAAGGGGAGATTCCGTTACCGCCTTCCAGCTCCCTGATTCTCCCCCTTCCACAGGTTCCTAGCTTAAGGGACCTCCTCCCACGCCCCGACCCTACATTCCCAGGGTACCTAAATCTGGGCTGATTCCACTCAGGGAATTTGATTTAGAGTACTAGCCTCCTGCTTTCCACCTCCCTCACTCACATTTCCATCTCCCCAGCCCCTGGTTTCCAGATTCCTAACGGGGCCAGGTCTTGTCCCTTTGCCTACACTCCCATGAAGAGCACATGACCCCCCCCCCCCCAGCCTCTAATTTTTCCCTCAGTGACCCAGACTTCCTAACTTCCTTGGGTTCTGAATTCAGAGCCCCAGTCTCTGTCCCCAGGGACCCTAATTCTGCACTCCTAACTTTAGCCTTGATGTCCAGTGGACCCAAGAATTTTCCCCTACCCCAAATCCTAGAGACTATGAACTAGAGTCCCCCAGTACTAAATCCACTCAGGGCCCCAATGCTGGGTATAACAATCACATACTATGTGCTGCACACTCCTAGAACCACCCTATGACGGATTTACTATGACTATCCTTATTTTACAGATAAACTGAGGCATAGAGAGGTTATTAGTAACTTGTCCAAAATCACAGAGAATGAGCACAGCAGCTTGGATTTGAATCCAGCCCATGTGCTTCTGTAGACTGCTGTCCTGGTCCCCAGCTTCGGGGTCCCCTGAGTACCTGCCTAGTCACTGAACTGCCCATCCCTCACCCATTCAGGGAGCTGAGAGGACCAACCACACTCCTGTCCCCTAGCTCTGGCCCCATTGAAATAACCAGACATCCAATAGTCTAGTTCCCTTCCCTTGCAAGAACCTAGGATTTCAGTCCTGCAGCTCCCAATTCCCTATCAGGACCCCAGACACCTGATCCCCTGCCCCTCACTTTTTCTTTTTTAAGATTTTATTTATTTATTTGACAGAAAGAGACATAGCAAGAGAGGGAACACAGGCAGGGAGAGTGGGAGGGAGAAGCAGGTTTCCCAGGGAATGTGAGACTCAGTCCCAGGACCCTGGGATCACGACCTGAGCTGAAGGCAGACCAGACGCTTAACGACTGAGCCACCCAAGCACCCCTGTCCCTCACTTTTTACTAGTACCCACACCCTCCAAGAGACCCAAGTATATAGTAATCACATCCCACCCTGATTCAATAATTCAACAATAAGTAATAATAACAGTGAACATTAAGTCCCTGGTACTACACTTCTGTTTAAAACCCTCCAGTGGTTTCTCACTGCCCTTAGAATAAAAGCCAAGCTCCTCCCCTAGTCTTCAAGGGCCCTCTTTAATTTCCCTTCCTACCACTCCCTCCAGCTCCCCCCAATTCCAGCCACACTGGTCCTTCTGTCTGCTCTCCAAACAACCTGAGCTTGTTCTTTCGAACTCCAGCCTCTCATTTCCCCTTCCTCCAGCCCTGAAATGACTCCTGTCCTCAGGTCTCCACTCAGATGTCCCCACCCCACAGAGCCCTTGTCTGATCACCTTGTTTAAAGTAGCTCCCTGCCGCTACTTCCTTCTCACCTCCACTCTGTTTTATTTCCTGCAAAGCACTTAGCACTGCCTCTGAAATTTCTCCACTGCATTGGTAGATTTTCTCTTTAGGGTCCACCAGCCCCTACTAGGAAAGTAGCCTCCATGATAACAGCAGGCATCACATCTGTTTTCTCTCTTATGACCTCCCGGTTCATAATAGATGTTCAATAAATGTTTGATGAAGAAAGGAACGAATGTGTGGCTGCGTTATAGTGTACCGGCATTACCTTATTCATTTCGAGTCAGTATCTGAATTAAGATTACCGCTATTAGTATATTGCCAATATTATCATTTTTTAAGAGATTGTATCTATTTATTTGACAGACAGAGACACAGTGAGAGAGGGAACACATACAGGGGAGGTGGGAAAGGGAGAAGCAGACTTCCCGCTGAGCAGGGAGCCCGATGCGGGGCTTGATTCCAGGACCCTGGATCATGACCTGAGCCAAAGGTAGATACTTAACGACTGAGTCACCCAGGTGCCCCTATTGTCAGTATTTTTAGTATTACAGTATCCATGTATGTTGCAGACGAGGAAAACGGGGCTCAGAGAGTTGAAATAATCAGTCAAGACTGCCCCCCCCCCGCCCCACCGGGCAGGAAATAGTGGCCCTGGCATCAACTTCCACTCCCTGTCCCCTTCCAGAATTTTACATGTTACCATTTTCCATCCCCTGATCCCCATTGTGGGGCGAACTCCCTCCCAGATCTCAACCCACCTCCACGCAGTGGGAATCTGGCCCTTTCTCCTAAACCCCCATTCCTCGAAGTATCCAGTCCTAAGTTCCATCAGGGAAAGCAGACTCCGGGCGGCCAGCTGGGGACAGGACCCAGTCTGGAGTCCTGAAAATCGGGCCCTCCCTCTCCTCGATGCTTGCCCCACCCTGCCGCTGCTCCACTCCCTGGACTCCAAGGACTTCTCATCTCAACGCTGGGAGTGAGCCCCAGAAGATGCCTGTCTGGGGGCAGTGGGTGGTGGCACAGAGAATGAGAAACCCAAGCGCCTAGTCCCTCCCTCTGACTACAGACCTCAGATGGGTGCGGTGCGAGTGGGTATAAAAGGGTCAGTATTTATTGGGAGGAGCAGAGAGAAAAACCAGGAGAGTGAGAAGAGAGAGAAAGGAGGCATAGGCAGTGAGGACTGGAGAGAGAAAGAAGGAAGAAAGGAGAGAAAGAGATCCTGATTGAAGGGGAGAAGGAGGAAGAGAGCCAGAGGGAGGGAGGAAGGCGGTGAGAGAGGCGGGGGCCTCGAGAGGGTGGAAGGAGGGAGGAGAAGGGCGGGGCGCGGAGGCCCCAGCAAGGGACGAGACTCCAGCTCCGACTTTTTCTGCCGCTCTCGGTAAGTTTTCAGTCCGTTATTCGGACTGGGATTTCTTTATTTACTTGGGAGTGCACTAGTTTGGGAAGGATACCCCCAGGCAGGGAGAGACGCCCTGCTCTCAGACCTCATGGAAATCCTTGTCATTTAAGAAGTGATCTCTTAGCACTTGGGGTGGAGATTCGGGAAGGGGTGGGGCCCGGCAAGGATTCGGGGTTCTCAGCAGAGCCCTCCACTGGTAAACTTCCTTTAGTTTTTCCCCATAGCTGTCCAATCTCTCCTGAGGACCCTTGCCAGAGAACACCCCACATCTGGGGGACGTCTAGGCACCCCCTTTCTGGACACTGATGGGTTCATTTTGTCAAGCCTCCTACTGCCAACCCAGGCCTCCCACCCCCAGCATGGATCTCACCCATTTTTCTTACAAGATGGGGTGGGGTGGGGTGGGGTGGGGACCTCATGGGCATAGCCAGGGACTGGGGTTTCCCTGTTTCTTGGAGGCAGGGGGTGAGATGAGTCACTGGGTGACTCATTGGGTCCCCCTCCTCCCTACCCCAGGAGAGGAGGGGGGTGACTCAAGGATGCCGCCTGTCTCTGGGGGGAAGCCCCCAGCTTCTGATGAATCTAGAGGGGTGTCTGCTTGAATTTTCACATCCTGGCTCATATGTGCCCAGGATCAGGACTTTGAGGAGACAGGAGGCCACACTGCTCATCCTACTTTCTCCTGGACCCAAGAGTCCATCCCTGGCTTGGTCCAACCTCTGGAGAATTCAGGAGTCCTTGCCCCCAGCCTACCCCCACTCAGACCCTGGAGTCCCGGCCCCCAGCCCTCTTCTTCATCACCCCCGGGGAGTCCTGACTCAGACCCCTTCTCCACCAGGATTGGAGCATCTCACCAGCACTTGTGCCAGCCTCTTGAAACAACCATCTCCTGACACCCCCCAGCCCAGGCTTCCACTGCAGCCATGTCTCTCCTCCTGCTGGTGGTCTCTGCCCTTCATATCCTCATTCTCATCCTGCTTTTCGTGGCCACTTTGGACAAGGTAAGCCTACTCCAGCCGGCAGGCATTTTCTCCTGCAGACTCCCACCACACCCCTCTTCTAAAGTCCCTCGGGCCCCACCCCTTTTCTCTAGCATCTTCCCTTCAGAGGTCTGCCTCTGAGGCCTCTACCGTGCCCTTTCCCCTGACTGCTCCCACCCCTTCTTACTAAATCCATGCCTTCCCCAGTCCAATGCCTTCCCAGCCCTACCCACAATTTCCCTGATGCCACCCACTGTCCTCTCCTAATGCTGCCCCTGTTTCTCTGTCCATCCCAGTCCTGGTGGACCCTCCCAGGGAAGGAGTCCCTGAATCTTTGGTATGACTGCACGTGGAACAATGACAACAAAACGTGGGCCTGCAGTAACGTCAGCGAGAATGGTGAGGGGGTTGCGGACCAATCTGCAAAGGGAGGGGTCACCCCAGGTCTCTTCCCGAGACCAAGAACTAGGACCCCTTCAAAGTTTGAGTGGACAGCTCTGGGTCTCAATGCTGAGTGAGTGGGGCTGATTATGACACTCTTATCTGCATGGTAGGGAGCAATATGCTCTTGTTCTAGAGAGAATGGACTAACCCCCTCCCTCCTTTATGATTCAGAAAGAGGGGAGAGCACATGCTATAGGTTTAAGGAATGGGGGAAGAAAGCTCCCAAGATTCTGTGAAGGTAGGATTATGTTTTCAAAATTCTAAGGAAATGGGACTGGTGTTTGTAATGGATGTCTGGGACCAGTTTGTCCAAGTTCCAAGGCATTGAAGCTGGAACCACATTAGGGTTCTAAAGGGGTGGGGCTAAATCCTTCCAGGGTCCTGAACAAGGTGGGTTGGGGGTATGGTGCTGTTGCATCTGAGTGATAAAGGAGGAGAGCTGTATCCTTCTAAACTTCCAAGAGAAAGAAAATGAAAGATTAAATGCTTTTCCCCTAAGAGTGAAGCAAGAACTTCTGTTCTCACCAGTTCTATTCAGTGTTATACTGGAGTTAGCCAATGCAACTGGGCAAGAAAAAGAAATAAAAGGTATAAAGAGGGGAGAGGAAAAAGCAACAATGTCTCTCTCTTCCCAGTGGACATGTTCATGTAGAAAATCCTAAAGAATCTTGAGAAAAGCTTCTAAAACTGATAAGGGAACTCAGCAAAGTAATAGGAATCAAGGTCAATATAAGTGATATTCACAAGTATCCAAACCTGTATGGCTGTGAACGGGGTAGGGCAGTGAACGATGCGCCAGCTGGTGGAGCTGGGACTCTGGACATACTGTGACTTCACCTCTATCTCCTCCTTACTGCAGGCTGGCTGAAGGCAGTTCAGGTCCTCATGGTGCTTTCCCTCATCCTCTGCTGCCTGTCCTTCATCCTGTTCATGTTCCAACTCTACACCATGCGGCGAGGAGGGCTTTTCTATGCCACTGGCCTCTGCCAGCTTTGCACCAGTGAGTACGGGCCCCAGGGAATTGAAGGGAAGTGACAGGGGACTGTCTGGGTGCTGTGGGCCCTGAGAATGGACATCAGGTCAAAGAAAACAATTATCAACAGCCCAAGGACCACCTTGGACTGTCCACCTTGGACAACAGCCCAAGGACCTGCCTTGTCAGGCTACCTCTCTGCCTGGGGACTTTTGGGAGTTGTACTTTTCACTGATTCCGTGTTTTGTGGTATGCATCTCTGAGTCATGTGGAAGCCGACACTTAGAGCTTCAAGGAGCCGGGGCTGGAAAAGGTGGTGTGAGCGAATACTTTAGATCCCAAGGATGGGAGGGAGACAGTTGGCTAAGTAATACTCCAGGAGAGAACTCTGAATCATAATAGCAGTGATTTTGTACAGCGAGCTTCTGTTTCTGGTGGACCTACCGCGTATCAGACACTCCAAGTTCATACACTTTAAAATTTTTTGCCTTCAGGAGCAGAGAGCTAAGTGATCATAGTCATTTTCTAGAATATTCTCTTAGGTTTCTATAAAGTATAAAGTCCCTCTCGTTTTAATTTACTATTTTCGAGCTTGGCTCACAGAAAGGCACTAAAAAATGTTCCTCAAAGGGATGGGTGGATGGATGGATGAATGGGTGGATGAATATTATCTCCCATTTTATGAATGAGTAAAGGGCACCCAGCCAGATCAGCTAAATTGCCCAAGGACCATATGCGGTGGCCTCGTCGCAAGGCTCTGAAGGAGTGAACCACAACTCCCAGAAGGCACCGGCGCTGAGCCCTGGCTCTCCAGCGGCTTCTTTGCCCCGTGGGTTGTTGGGAAATGCAGTCTTCTTGCGGGTACAGCGTGACACCTGGTTCTGGTCTCCCCGCAGGTGTGGCGGTCTTTACCGGAGCCTTGATCTACGCCATTCACGCTGAGGAGATCTTGGCGGAGCGCCCGCCGGGGGGCAGCTTTGGTTACTGCTTCGCCCTCGCTTGGGTGGCCTTCCCCCTTGCCCTGGCCAGTGGCGTCATCTACATCCACCTGCGGAAGCGGGAGTGAGGGCCCCCGCGTCGCCCTGCCGCCACTGCTGGTGCCGGGCCCTCTGTCTCATCCCTGAAGCCCCCGCCCCCGGCCTCCTCCAGAAAATAAAACCGTTTAACCGCTTGCTCCGCCTTTGTCTCCTTCCTTCCTCCCTGCCTCCTCCAGGGACCCAGGCTGCTAAGGCCTGATCTTTCCTGAACCTGGGACAGCACCTCCAGCAGCAGCCTTCAGAAAGTCCAGCTTCAGGCCCCCAGGCCCTTCTAAACCAGGACACAGGAAGCAGGGGTCCCAGCCGCATTCCCCCTTACCTGTGGCCCTGCACCCTCCCGTCTCAGGATTCCTGCAGAGTCTAGACCTCTAGGCACTTGCGGGGAAGAACCAGGCATGTGGGTTTCCTGTCCTCTTTTTCCATGTACAAGGGTGTCTTTCTCTCAACCAGGCAGGGTATGTGTTGTTCTAGATTGTTGGTCTCCACCCCCCGCCCCCCCCCCCCCCCCCCCCCCCCGACCTCTGGGAAGACTTTTCTGTTTCCCGCTTGGAACTCAGACACCTTCCCTCCTTAGAACCCAACCCTCTTCTTTCCCCTCCCCTGCCCAATTCTGCCACTAGTCCATATGACGTCTTAGTAAAAATAAGATGGTATCCCCCACCCCACCCCTCCAGGCTGACCTAGCCGGACCAGGACACACGTAGGGTATGGGGAGATGGCTGGATTTTACATTCAACCATGCCCTGGCTGTGTGCCATTTGCAGTGAACAATTTGCACAACCGCACATGGCTCTCCTTTCTTCCCTGTTCATAAGATCCAGTCTTTGGGGAACCAGGGCCTCTCCTCAGGAACCAAATCTTCTCTCAGATCCTCTTCTGTTACCCACAGCCAGTCTATTTCACCAACTGCGAACCTAGTCTCTTCCTAGGTCCCACCCACATGCATCCCTTCTTTCCAAGATTCTGATGCTTTCCTTCTCTTCAACCCCTGCAGCTATCCCACGCATCCACAGCTATTAAACATGATTTATTCCTTTGAGAGAGGGGACAGGGCAGAAGTTGACAGACCAATAAATATTGCACAGGCCACTGGTGGAAGAAAGATCCAGACCGAGGTAGTTTCTGCAGAAAGGGTGAGGAACCTGGGCAGGAAAGGCACCTGAGATTGTTGGGGCCTGAGTGGAAACGAGTCTTGGGAGTGAGGACGGTCTCTGGTTCCTCCTGACCCCCAGTCTTCTGCCTGAAACAAGGCTCTCAAACCCCTTTAGCCTGGACCAGCTGAGCAGCAGCAGACCGGAGAGCCTGCCTGAGGAGAGGCGGCAATTGACGAAAAGATCGGGTTTCCTTTAGAAGTTCTGATTGGTCGGCGACAACTGACAGTGCCCAGCAGCTGTCATTGGCAGTTGGCCAGAGAGCTGGGCTAACCGGCTCCCATTGGCAGTGGCCTGGGGCTCCGCCTTGGTGAACTTGTTGGGCGTTTTGCCCGGAGCGGGCTAAAAAGACGATGATCTATGGCCTCGGGAGGGACAGTTTTAACCACGGTGCCTGGTGGTTTGTACCACCGAACAGCTGTGATTGGCGGACACTCCTTCTCAGCCCAGCCTTGTTTGGATGTTCACGGCGGGGTGGGACTAAGGGATGGCCTAGAAGCAGAGCCAAAAAGCTTTGACTGGATGTTGTGGGGGGGGTGCCTAGCAACTGCAGGCTGTCACAACTGCTAGCTTTGTTTAAGAGTGCAGTGTAACGGAAGTGATTGCCTGTAGGCGAGTGAAAGTTAGGGAGGGGCACATCGGAGTAGCTTTGATTGACAGCTTATCGTGGGGGCGGGGCTTAGTGCCTCCCCAGGTGGCCGAGTGGGGCTGGGCGGAGGTTTCTCTCAGGGCTGGTCACTGCTGGGTGCCGGCTGTGGGGTTTCGGAGATGACTGTGGACAACAGGTCCAGTTTGGGGAAACCCGGGGGTGGGTACATCCCGATGCTGGGGGTGAGGGCCTGCAGGTGGGCCAGGGCCCGAGTTCCGTTGAAGGCCACGTCACAGCCTGACTGGGCCAAGAGCCAGTGCTCTACCTCGGACTGGAGCCACTGGGAGGTCTCTGCGGGGAGAGAAGCAGGTGTTGTTAGGAGGAGGTAACTGGGACCTAGAAGGACCGGAAGGGACAGCAGGGAGGGCACAGGGCAAGGAACATGCGGGGTCTGGGTTTGGGAGAAGCCCAGGGGTAGGCTTGAGGTTAGCAAGTAAGTGGGACAAGGCCTTGAGGGGGTTGGGGGGGGGGGTGCTGTCCAGCTCTGGATCTGTCATCTAGGGACAAGTCAGGGAGGGTCCTGTTGGAAAGGAGACAACCTGAGGCTCACATTGGGAGGGGACAAGAGTCCCTCCTTTGGAAGGAGCGCTAGGGAAGTTGGGACCAAAGGAGGGCGAGCCACTCCAGAAGTCCGATGATCCAAGACCCTTATTCGGGATAAGGTCAGAATAGGGAGCTTATGCCGCTGAATTCCCAGGGACCAGGTCCATCAAGATCCGAAGCTGGCTTCGGGGGCTGGGAGTGGGAGTCCTATCTGCTGAGGGGCCGTCTTGACCCCGTGGGGACAGGATGGAGTCAGTTCCAGGTGGGGCCAGGTCACTACTGGGCCGCGTTGGGATGGGGGCAGAGCAGCAAAGGCCGGGGGCGGGGCAAGGGGCGGACCTCAGGGCAGGACCACCCACCAGGGCCAGGGCCCAGGCTTACCCTCCGGCTGGCCGCGCGCGCCCTGGGGCAGCCGGGCCAGGAAGCTGTGGGCTAGCAGAGCCTCCTTGGCATGTTCGTCCTGCGCGCGCAGGGCCAGGGCGCTGAGCAGCTCTGAGTTGTTGGAAGTGCTGCGGTAGTAGAGCATGTGGGCCAGCTCCAGCGCCTGCACGCTGCGCCGCTGTCCGAACATCTGCGGGCAGGACCACACCGCGGGGTCAGCCGGGCTGCCCGGGGGGGCTGGGGGGTGGGGGGAGCGCGGGAGGGGCCGGGACCCGGCGCCCCTACCCATACCACCCCCCCCCCCCCAGTCACTAAGTGCTGGGATGGTCCTTTCTGCAGCCTCAGCCAGGCGACCGGGGGTGGGAGAGGCGAGAGGAGGGAGGGCGGGAAGTGCTGGGACCCCACGCCCCTACCTATACACTCCTCCTCCCAGTCACTGAGCGCTGGGAGTGTCCTTCCCGCCTTCTGGCGCGCTCTCCTGGGACTTCCTAGGTTCAGGTCCCCAGGAGCAGTGCCCGGGTGTTTGTATTTCTAACACACACACACTCCCGACGCCGCCGCTTCACGGGTTTGCCTATCTGAGGCACGTATTAATAGATTTGTTCAAGGATTTCCGGGCGATTAGAGCTTTAGCCTTGGAACTCTGTGACGATGATTTTTTTTTAAAGTCCTTATCTTTTAGACACCTACTCAAGTATTTCCAACGATATGTTTAGGATTGACTCCAAAATAACCCAGTGGTGGGTGCGCAGGGGGTCCTTAGGTGAAAACCGAACGACTGTGGATAATTATACACGCCGGATGCCGACGACTCGGGAGCTCATCACGCGGTTCTATTCCCGCATTTGCTTGAAATTTACCGTAATAGAAAGTTTCAAAGGTTAAATTGTCAAGAGAAGTATTAACGGGAAATAAATACTCCAAGCTTCTTTGAGGGAAGGAGAATGGGGTAGAATGCGGGGAGGGGCAAGTTTGGGGTCCCTACTAAGGAGCAGCCCCCTTCCCCACCTTTGCCCCTCCTTGGCTGGACCCCTTTCCCCAAACTTGGCATCCCTAAGGAGGGAAAGGAGAGCCCACAGGTGCCCTCCAGGGCTCACACTAAAACTTCCACTCTGATTGCCCCATTCATCCACAAAATGAGTTCAAGCCCACTGTCCCCTACCCTCTGTGAGCCCTTGGCTGAGACCTAAGTCCTTTGCAGGGGGCACTGTCAGTCAAATGAGGTTCCAGAAGTTTATGAGACACCTGGCACTGCGCCAGACCCGTAACAAGAATTTTGACATTAGCTACTATGGAATATTCAACCGCACTCCAGGCTAGGTGCCGTCTTTTAAAGGCCCGTACTGTCTGCCGCCCATCTTACACGGGGACCCAAGGTGAAATGCCTCTGAAGTCCTCAGAGTCGTGGAAATGGCTCAAATGACCAGCCCAGGACCAATGACAAGGCTGTGCACAACCCTGCTCTCCCTTGCCGCAAGCCCCACTCAGGCAGTGTCTGTCCCTGTGTGGGAATGAATGGCCATCTCAGCGGGGGGGTGGGGGGTGGGAGTGGGGGGATGGAGAACTGCTGCGTGTGTTAGGGACCCTCCAGGATGAACCACACCCTGGGTTTGCTGTCTTTCTGCCGAGCTTATGCCGCTGAATTCCCAGGCCGGTCATGCTCTGTGGCATGGAGATGACACCAGACCTCTCTCCCTGGAGAGGACAGAGCAGCTGCCACCCAGGTGTTCCCTTTAATCCTCACCGTGGCCCCTCACCGCCCCCCAGCCTACCAGTTCCCCCTCTCTTGTGCTCCAGACCTTGGGTGGCCTCGCCATCTGCCCAGTCCCAGGCCAGACCCCTGGCAGCATCCTCGTTCCCTCCTTGGCAGACTGTCGGTCCCTAGCCCTGTCCTCCTGCCCTGACTCTCTCAGCCCTATCCCCTCTGCAAACTGCCTTGTGAGTGGCCTCCTCCCGCCTGCCCCTGCCCTTTCCAGTTTGTCTCCTCAGGGCCTCAGAGCTGACCCTGCTCCTCCCCCACTCACATCCCTGCCATGGCTCCCCAGGGTCCTCAGAGAGTCCATGCTCCCTGGCCTGATGCTAAGGCCCTGCATGGCCCAGCCCCTGAAGATTTCTCCTGCTCTCAATGCGTCTCCTGTTGATGAGCCAATTCAGCCCAAACATTATCCTGAGCTGCCCTCTCTCTCAGGCCTCCAGGCCTCAGAACAAGCCAAGTCACCCCTGGTCTGTTCTTAGAAAACATTCACTGCCTCATCCTCAAGGTTCAGGGTGGACATTGTGTCCCACAGAGGAGCAACAGTGTCATCGGGCTCCTGCAGTGATCACTGTGACCTCTGTCAGGCATGCTAGCAGTCTGTCCATGCGTCTGTACCCACACTGGGAAGGGTTCCTGAAGCCTCGAGGCAGAGGGTAAAGGGTGAGCGGGGGATGGCCAGCCCAATGGGGTGAAAGGACATCTCAGTCCTTGGTCCTCGGTTGGGAACAGCATTGCAAAGGGGAGAAGAGTGCAGCGAAGCTGTAGAGCGCGGAACAGGAGGGGGTGTGAGCACTATGTTTTGGGGGAGCTGAAGCATACGACTGTGCTGGGTGAGGCTGGGGAAATAGGGTTTCTGGGGCCAGGCTATGAGCAAGGAGCAGGGCCAGCTCTGGGGCCCCTGGGGATGGGCTGGAGAACTGGGACGGGACCGACTGGGGAGGCTGGGAAGACCTGTGTTGTGGCCAGGACAGAGGGAACAAGATGGGTGCAAAATAGGGGCAGTGAGGCCAGGCTGGGGACTGACAAACAGGGGGGTAGGGCAAGGGCCATCTCCAGGGGTCTAGCAAGTAACTGGGGGGACAGGGCCCTCTACAGATGAGAACCATAACCAGAAGTGGGTGTGGGGAGCTGCTGCTGGAGGGGAGGGCAATGTGCCCACATGGGGCTGTTCTGGACTTGGCCTGCTCCAGGCTGAGCATGGAGCCCCGATCTAAGAGATGACAGAGGGCTGCCTGTGCAAACCACAGAAATGGATGAGCTTTTGGTTTGGCGGGGGAAGCGGGTGGCAGGGGAAGAAAGAGGGACGTGCACAAGGCCGCAAAATCAGCTCCCAGGCATCTGATCTGAGACCAGTCCTTAGAAGGGGGTTTGGGGGAAAAGGATCCTGGGCACAGGGGATGAGGTGTCCATGGGAAGGGTGTAGGGACATCCAGGAGTTTGCACCAGAGACAGATACCTGGGAGACACTGACACACAGGAGGGGACAAGAGTGTGCAGCTGGAGGGAGGCTCAGAGGGCCCACATTTAAGGACTGGAGTTTAGCCCAGAGCATGGGAAAACATTCAATGGGGATGCACTAATTAACTAGGGAACTGGGTTTTAACATGGACCCTTGCAGAGCCCGAGAGGCTCCCAGCCCCCTGGAGCCTCAGGGAGGTGGGATGCACGGTGCACCTAGGGCTGAGCCTCTGGGTCCCCTTCCAGACCAGTGGACACCCCTCACCAGTCTCCCTGCCGCTGGGCTCACAGCCCCACCCCCTCTGTGGTGGCTCCACTCCCTCTGGGCTCGAAACTCTGTTGTGGCACTGTGGCACTTTATCCACGAGCTGCCCTGTGGATAAAGCCCGGGGTCCCTATTCTAGCATTCAAGGCCCTTGCCACCCTCTGGGGCCTCACTTCACCCTGTACCCTGGATTCCAGCCCTGTGAGAACCCTCAAGCTGTACTCATTTAGTCCCTTCCCCACTGGGTTCAATCCTCCCTCTTGCAAAGCTTCCCTTAGATCCCACCTGACCCCCTAGTCCTCAGCGGGAGTTGCTATCACCCCACAACCCCCTACACCCCACCCTGGCCCTTCACCCTCTCAGCCAGCCCAGCCTGGCTATTATCTGTAGGCTTTATTACCAGTCCTCCTAAGACCCCGCTGGGATGGCTATAAACAGCTTGAAAAGCAATGGACCAGCGAGTGAATAATCAAGTACAATGGATGCCATACACCAGTCCACACTCCTGGGGCCGGTGCCAGCCCTGGTGAGAATCGGTAAAAGGCAACCCCCCTGGGCCGACTCAGCCTCAGGTCAGCACGCATGGCGCAAGTCAGCTTTCAGCCCCCAGCCCTCCCCTTGGCCTCGAATCCTTGGATGGTGAACAACCTGCGCAACTGTATGAAGCAGCCATGCGTTCATATGTAGCGGAATCAGGAAGAGAGTGTGGTAAAAATAGTTTCCTTGGCCCCAGTCCCAAAGTTTCCAATCAGTCCGTTTGAGCTGGAGCTCAGGAGGCCACATTTATAAAACCGGTCCCCTGGTGATAATGCCACCCCGCCAGGATGAGGAAGCCCGGACTCAGAGAACAACAGCCCAGTTAGTAATAATAATCATCAGAACAGCAAACTTATATGGTACATTTTGTACTATATGTCAGGCTCTGTTCTCAGCATCACCTGTGTCTTCATTCATCCAATCCCCCAACAACCCTGAGAATCAGGTTCTTGTCATCCCCACTCCCCAGATGCAGGAGCAGAAACCCAGAGAGGTTAAGCAATCTGCTCAAGGTCCCATAGCTGGGAGATGGAAGAGCCAGATTCAAACTCAGTGTTGCTCAGGACAACCCTACAAGGCAGGTCTCACTCCTGTCTCCGTTTTCTAGGTGAGGAAACTGAAGCCCCGAGATGTTAAGAGGAAGGTTGCGTAGAGTACAGAGGATGGAGAAGGAAGAGATGGAGGGAATGTGGGAATGACAAAGTAAAGGAGGGAAGGAAGGAAGCACAGCAGGGGGAGGAATGCATGAAAGAAGCAGAAACACAGGGCGGCCCAGCTTCTGGAGCAGGGGGAGGCAGGGACCGCATAGGCACGCCAGTGGCCGGCCACTCACCTTGGATGCCCGCAGGCCCATGAAGATGGCAAAGAGGAGCAGCAGCAGGGAGGTGGCCATCTTGAGGTCTGTGAGCACCACCATGCCCACATTGACGAAGAATGCCAGGCCCGAGACGAAAAGCGTTAGGTTGAGCAGCGCGCGCTGCGTGGTGGACGTGCGGACCTTCAGCTCCGGGAGCAGCTGCTCTAGGCCCTCTAGGGGTGTGTCCTTGAAGCTCTTCAGCACCAGGTGCCCCCGCTTGGTACGGGCGGCCACCACCACCCTCTTGAAATACCTCCTGCCAGACAGAGGGGGGATGGGGGAGGCAGGGTGGTCAGATCACTCTGGGGGAGCACCCTCCGACCCCCTGCCCCGAACACCCAGGACACTCTCTAGCTCTGGAGTCACACACTCAGCATAAAGGCTGCTTAATGGGGACGGAAGGAAACTCGGAAAGAAGACCAGTGTCTAACAACAGGGCATCAGTGAAAATAACACAATCCCCTGTCATTGGACACATAGATGGCTTCCAGCTTTAGGTACTTCGTGAATGGGGAACTGAATGCCGATCTTTTCATTAGTTCTTTTCCTTTCTTTCTTTCTTTTTTTTTTTTTTTTTAAAGATTTTCTTTATTCATTTGAGACAGAGAGATACACACAGAGAGAGGGAGCAGGAGAAAGGGGAGAGGCAGAGGGAGAGGGGGAAGCAGGCTCTCCGCTGAGTCAGGAGCCCTACTTGGGGCTCGATCCCAGGATCTGGAGATCATGACCTGGAGCCGAAGGCAGATGCTTAACCGACTGAGCCACCCAGGTGCCCCTTGGTTATTTTTCAAACTCAAATCCTACTTTCCATTTCGGGTGTCTGCGAGGTGCCAGGGAGCGCTATTCAGCTCTGGAGAGGGAGCCAAATGAGTCGGTCTCCGCCTTTGTGGGGCTTCTAGTCCAATGTGAGAGACAGATAATTAAACACACAGTCTGCAAGTATAAATATCTCCTTGGAATAGATTCCTGGAAGTGGAATTACTAAGGGGTATATAGGGATAAAAGGGTTGGTTTTTTGTTTTTTGGGTTTTTTTGTGTTTTGTTTTGTTTTTTTGTCTTTAGGGTTTTTGTTTTGGTTTGGTTTTTTGGATTCATGACCATATTTGATAAACTGACTTCCAGAAAGGCTGGGTAATTTACAGGCCCAAGAGATCTGCCTCTCCTCACCCTGCTCTGTATTAGAGCAGTTTCTGTTTAAAATATAATGTTCACCAGAATCCTGGCTGCGCCATTTTTAAAAAAATGTGGCCTTCTCTTTCTGAGCCTCAGCCGTCCTCATTTGGAAAATGGGAGAAGTGTCCCTACCCTTCCTCTTCCCTGGGCACTGTAGTTCTTACTTTCCCTAGGGGAAAAAAGGACAGCATTTGGATGATTTCCCCACCCCTTTCTTGACTTCCCCTCCCAGGTCCCAATACCCAAATCCAGACACTGACCTGTCAGTCCCCTCTCGACTCTAACCTTGCTCCCTTTCTCTGCAGCTGGGGAACAAGGGCCGCCTCACCTCTCTGCGGGGGGTGACCTGCTGAAGAAGCCACGTTTGGAGCCCACGCTGGACTTACGGGGCATCTGCCCAACTCGCTGGCCCAGGGCCCAGAACTGCATGTAGATATACTGATCCAAATTTATTGTCACCTGACAAGGGGGACAAAGGAAGCAGAGGCAGCTGAGCATGGGCAAGGGTGAGAGCGTAGGCTACTAGAACTAGATGCCCCTCCCCTCAATGATTTCCACTCCTCTCCCAGGCTTATCATCATCTGGGATGGGTCTAGACAGGATGGCCATGTACAGTTGCTCATGTTGTATACTGCACAAGGGCATACTATCTAAGATGGCATCATTTACCTCAAAGTCATTTTTATTACCACATTTCCGAGAATCTAAAATAACACTGATTTTAAGATACCCCATTTTTTTAATTGAATAAATATGACATGCAACACTGTAAGCTTAAGGTATACAGCATGTTACTTTGACACATTTATATATTGCAATAATTGTGAACTGGATATTCCACTATTTTATGAAGCAACTGAAGGAGAATTATATTGTCAGTTAAAACTATGCCATACTACCACTTATAAGTCATATCCCAATTTCAGACAAAATATGACTCTGGAAAAAAAAAAGTGTATCTTAAAAATCACTAAATGGGGGATTTTGGAATTTTACAATTTTTATTTTAATTTTGTTGACTTTAAGGATGAGCGTTTTGTATTATTTATTATTACAGCTTTCTGGAAGATGATGATAAAGGCTCTAGTCCTAGGAAGATTCATATATTATGACACTTTTCCAACAGATGGCAGTGCCGTGACTGGGAAAGAGGTACTGCATTCTAATTCACCAAAAATGCTGTGGGCTCACACCCTGTGTTCAGGGCAACTCCCAGCAGCCTCTGCCTCCCAAAGGCTCCATGCTGCCCCAAGGCTTCCTGGAAGTTCCGGGCCTCCCCTAGAAGACAGGCACCTGGACCTCATCCTGAGGGTGATGGACCACCAGAGCGTAGGCTAGGGTGTCCTCCGAGAGCGGGGAGAAGTTGGCCTGGGCCAGCAGGGGCTCCAGAGCCCGGAGCACCTCCTGCTCATTGGACAGACGCTGGGGGTCTGTCAGCGAAGGCTGGTCGAGGGTCTCCCTGTCGGGGTTGATGGGGTCATACAACGCCTGAGAAGAGAGTCAGAGAGAAGAAAAATGGGCTAGGGCACAGCATGAGGGATGGTTCCCGGCCCACCCTTTAGGGGATGGGGTGCCCCAGAGCTTGTGCTGGGCTCTCTCCCCTTCTCTCTCCTCGCGCTTACCTTCAGTAGCCTCATTACTCCCATCCCTTTAAACACCGCTCTGCGAATCTGTGTCTCTCTGGGCAACTTCACATCTCTAGCCCGGACCCGTCCTCCAAGTTTCCAGACCTGATACCCAGTTCCGGGACATGAGCATCTGTCCCCAGTAACAGAGGGGAAGAGGGATGCAAGGATGCAGAGGGAGAATATGTTTCCCAGTCTCTCCGGAGGCTAGATGTGGCCAGAAGGCAGGTCTCATCCACGGACCGTGAACAGAAAGGCTGCAAAAGGTCCGACTTCCCCCTCACTTCTCGCTCCCCTACATCTCCACTCTTTTCCTTCAACTGCTGGCTGAAAACACAGCTTTGCCCCCGGCTTAGTTTTGAACACACAGATGGAGACAGCATTCTAAGGAATGCCACAGCAACACGAAGGAAGGACCCTGGGTCCTAGAATAATAACCTCATTTGGAACCCTGGCCCACTTGTCACCGGATAGTGAAGGGGGAGAGAAAGAATCCCCCACTTCCTTTTTTGTTTTTTGTTTTCAAGATTTTATTTATTTGACAGAGAAAGAGTGAGAGAGGGAACACAAGCAGCAGGAGTAGGAAAGGGAGAAGCAGGTTCCCACTGAGCAAGGAGCCCAATGCAGGGCCTGATCCCAGGACCCCAGGATCATGACCTGAGCCAAAGGGAGACACTTAATGACTGGACCACCCAGGCGTCCCCTTCTACTTCCTTTAAGATTTTTTTTAACTTATTTATTTGAGAGAGAATGAGAGAGAGCACAAGGGCAGGGAGGGTCAGAGGGAGAAACAGACTCCCGGCTGAGCAGGGAGCCCGACGTGGGATTTGATCCCAACACTCCAGGATTATGACCTGATCCAAAGGCAGTCGCTTAACCAACTGAGCCACCCAGGCATCCCTCTCTGCTTCCTTTAAACCACTGTGTCATGGGGTCTGCTTGTTACAGCAGCTAAGCCTTTATACTGACTAAAGCAAACTCTCCAGTTGACATCCCTTGTGGGATGTCAGTTGCCTCAAATGCAGCATGGCCAGCCACAGGTCATGTCCTTCTACCCCCATCTTCCAATAAATTTGAGTTTCTTCTCCCAGACCTCTTCCTCTGGCAACCAGCCCTGGCCTCCACCCCAAGCATCAGACAGTCATAGTCAATGATCTCTTCCGTACCTCTCATTGGAAACGGCATCTCACAGCTAACCCAGCCAGAGGAGAGTGCCTCATTTCTTCCTTCCCCTCCACCAGCCTTCTCTCTAAAGGAAATAGTACTGGGATGCCTGGGTGGTTCAGTGGGTTAAGCTGCTGCCTTTGGCTCAGGTCATGATCCCAGGGTCCTGGGATCGAATCCCACATTGGGCTCCTTGCTCGGCAGGGAGCCTGTCTCTCTCTGCCTCTGCCTTCCTCTCTGCCTGCGTGTGTGCTTTCTCTCTCTCTCTTTCTGACAAATAAATAAATAAATCAAGTCTTTTTAAATAAATAAATAAAGGAAATAGTACTACCCGAATCTACAGACGCTCTGATCAGATGTTTTGGAGGCACCCCTGATCCCTTCCTTCTCTTCACCACCCTCTCCAACCCTTTAGCAAGTTCACAGGCTAGACCCTTGAGTTGCCCTTGAATCCATCTGCCCCCTCCCCCATCTCCATGGCCACCTTTTCCTCCTGCCCCAACAACTGCATTGGGCTTCTGTTCTTCCTGCTTCTTTGCTCACCACTTCCAAACCGCTCTCCTCAAAGAGCTTATTCAGACTAGAAACAGATCCCGCAACCTCTCCCCTCCAACCCCCTGCAGTGGCATAAATACCAGAACTTGTCCACCACCTCCAAGGTCCCCCACAAACTGGCCTCTGCTCTGCCCATTTCATTTTATATACCCACAACCCCCTCCTCCCCTGCCCACAAGAAAAGAAAAAATGCTGACTCAGTGAATGAATGCAGGAGGGAGTTTCTGGGTACCTAGGCTCTTTGCTGGTTTCAGGATGACTTGTGACTTGTCCCAGACTATATAGTGAACCTCATGGAGGGATCATTGGTCCAGAAGCCCAGTACCCTGTGTGTCTCAGGACAGGTAGCCCTAAGGAACAACTTGTCTAGGCCAAGTGTGATTTTGAATTAGTGGAAGGAAAGAGGTACTCCAAGTGGGAAGAACACCCGGGCAGAAGTTTGGAGGCAGGGAGGCCCGGGGCCATGGAAACCACTGAGCAGGGGGACAGGACAGCTAGGACAGCTGAGCCTCAGCAAGTCCCCTTCCAAGTGAACTCCCATGGCTGGGGCGTGCTGCCCGAGGACAGGACTCTGGCCCAACGCTGGGGCCTGTGCCAGAAGCCCTTCAGGTCCCACAGGCCAAGTTCTCGGACTCACAGAGTGACCTTGAGAAATTCCACTGCCAGGACTGAGCCGCAGTTTGAGGGGGAGGGAAGCTCATAGCCAGAGGAGAGAGAAATCTGCATTCATCAAGCATCCGCTGAGAGCCAAATTCTCTTCTGGACTCCTCCCATCCATCTCCACCCACGGCTCCCGGCCAGAAACCTGGATGTCACAGGTGACCCCTGGATGTCACAGGTGACCCCTGCTACTCCCTTCCCCCATGCAATGAGCCCTGCTGGCTCTACCTCCAAAACAGATCACCACTTTGCACCACCCCCCTCGCCCTACCCCATCCACACCCCCATCTGCTCCTCCTGCCTGGAGGAGTCCAACAGCCTTCTCAATGGTCTCCCCACATCCCCTCACCCCACTCCCAACAATCTGCTTTCTACACAGCAGCCAAGATTCTATCAAACCATAACAACAACAGTAATAAATGATAGTGCACATTTATATAGAACTTTCTACACACCAGGGACTGCTTGAAGCAGGTTGTTCTCACCATGTGACAAGGTACTATTGTTACCTTCATTTACAGAAATGGGAACTGAGGCACAGAGAGGTTAAGTAACTGCCCAAGGTCACAGCGAAGAAGTGTTATATCAGGAAATTACACTTCTAACTACGTCGATCTCCTGCTAAAATCATTCCAAGGCTCCTACTGCCCTCAGAAAATAGGATCATGCTCTGTACTGTGTCCTGCAAGGCCTCAGAGGACCTAACACCACAATCCCCCTTGGTGGCTCAACACCAGCCACACTGGTGTAAGTTCCTCCAGGCACAGGGACATTGTACATGCTGTTAAAAGACTCTCCCTGCCCCCCTCCCTGTCCACTACTTAAGTCCTATTCTTCTACAACATTCCAGTTCCCTTATCACTCTCAAAGAGCCATTCTTCGCTCCTTAGGCTGAGCAGAGCTGCCCTGTGAGGTTGGGCAGATTGGGCACTGCACAAATGTGCCAGATCTAATGAGCACCATTTTAGATGCAGTAGACATATACATTTATCCTGTCACTCTTTCAGATGAAAATAAAGAATGTAGAGTAACACCATCCAACAGAACTGCTGACAATGACAGAAACATCAAGATCTGCACCATCCAATAGCCTGGTCACAGGTGGCTACTGAGCCCTTGAAATGGGGTGAATACAATGGAAGAACGGAATTTCACAATTTTATTTAATTGCAATGATCTCAAATTTAAACACAGCCACATGTGGATAGCAACTACCATATTATGCAGCACCAGTCAAGAGAAAGGAGTGCATTTCACCAATTTGCACACGGACTTCGGTACAGAAACCAAGGTCAGCTTTGCTATCTGCTGCTATGAACCATGCCCAGTGAGTTCACTGTCTGAATTTATCCACTCATCGAGGAGAGCACCTGACTTCCACCTGTCCGCACCACTTAAGTTCAGCTCCTTGAGGGCAAGGTACATGCATGAATTTGCTGCTGACGTTCCTGAGCCCCAATCAACGCTTGCCGGCAGACGTCCAAATGGGCCTTCTGACACCTGCACGCGGGCATCTGATGGGCTCCTCTCAAACCCACTGCCTCCCAAACTGGAGTCTTGAAACTCCTCAGACCTGATTCTCCTGCCACCTTACCTGGCTCAGAAGAGGCCAAGTCCGTCCAACTCCTCTATTTCTCACACACTGAACCCACTGGCAAATCTTGGTGGCCCCACATTCAAAACAGATCCAGAATCTGATCATTTCTCATCACCACCCCCTACCACCCCCCTCTCGCCCCAGGTCTGAGCTACCCTTACACCCTGGACTGTGGCAGTGGCCTGGGCACTGGTCCCCCTACACACATCCTCCAGACCCAACCCAGTCTGTTCCCCAGGCAGCCGCCAGAGGGCACCTGTTGTCATTGAAGCCAGCTCCCATCCCTCTGCTCAGAGCCCTCTGGTGGCTTCCACCTCACTCAGAGTCAAAGCAAAGTGCTCACCAAGAAGCTCTGCAGAATCTGGGCCCCAGCCCCAGCCTGCTCTCATTTCTGGCCCTCTTCCCCAGATTCTTTGCTGTTCCTCCTGCACACCATGCACACTCCTGCCACAGGGCCTTTGCGCTTACCATTCCCACAGATCTCTTGGCTCACTCTTGCCTCCTTCAGGTCTCTGCTCAAATGTCATCCTCTCTGTGAGGCCTTCCCTGACTATTCTACCTAAAATTGCAAAACATTCCTGCTTGCTTTTTCTTCTTAATTAGGTTACCAGGTTTAGAAAAAAAATTAAATTAAATTAAATTAAATTAAATGCAGTACACCAACTTAGATTTGATTTCCAGATCAACAATTAACAATTTTATATTTGAGGACTGTATTATATAGGACATAATTCTACTGCAAAAGAAAAAAGTTATTCATAGCTTATCTGAAATTTAAATTTAACTGGGTGGAGAGGGTTGAACTGTATCCTCCAAAAATTCACATTTCTTTGGAACCTCAAAATATGACCTCACTCAGAAATAGGGTCTTTGCCGGTCTAATTAGGTAAGAATCCCAGGATGAGATCATCCTGGATTAGGGAGGGCCTAAATCCAATGAGCATGTCCTTTATAAGAGACAGAAAAGGACAAGCGGAGTCACAAAGAAGGTGATATGAAGACGGGAGACAGAGGTTGGACTGTTGTTGTCTACAAGCTGAGAAAGGCCAAGGATAGCAGCCTGGATGGCTCAGCCAGTTGAGCATCAGACTCTTGGTTTCCACTTGGGTCGTGATCTGGGGGTCGTCAGTTCGACCCCCACATCAGACTCTAAGCTGAGAGTCGCGCCTGCTTGGCTCTCTCTCTCCCTCTGTCCCTCCCCCTGCTCGCTTTCTCTCTCAAATAAATAAATAAATAAATATTTAAAATATGTACATACATACCCACTGAATGAATTCAAGGATGAATAAGGGAAAGGAAGTGCAGAGAGAGGTCACCTGTCAAGGTCACTGTTGGGCTGATAAACAACATAGCCAGCTCTCTGCCTGCCCAGGGGCGGCTTCCTCAGGGAACTTAGGTCATCAGGAAAAGGTCCCCCATGGTGTCCACCTGTCTCTGTTCCCACCCTTCCCTTCCCCTCTTAGTGTCACAGTTTAAAATCTCCTGCCTCAAAAAAAAAAAAAAAAAAAAAAAAAAAAAAAAAAAATCTCCTGCCTCTTGGCACCTGGGTGGCTCAGTGGGATAAAGCCTCTGCCTTCAGCTCAGGTCATGAACCCAGGGTCCTGGGATGGAGCCCTGCATCAGGCTCTCTGCTCGGTGGGGAGCCTGCTCCCCCGCCCCCCGCCTGCTTCTCTGCCTACTTGTGATCTCAGTCTGTAAAATAAATAAAATCTTAAAAAAAAAAAAAAAAAATCTCCTGCCGCAGTGGTAATATGCATCTTCATTTTACATGTGTTCTGTGTTTCCATATATTTAACTGTTTATAGAATAAGATAATTTTCTAAATAAGTTAAAAAAAAAAAAAAACCTGCCTCTCACGGACCCCAGGCTAGGGCTCGGAGGCAGCTAGACCTGGCTGCAGATCCTGGCTCGGCCAGGCCCTCCCAGAGCCTCCGTGTCTGCATCTGTAAATGGGGCTGATGGCAGCTGCCCCTCGATGCCATAGAAAGGGGTCCGTGAGCCTGACCAGGAGTGTGTGCTCAGTGGCAAGGGGCTATTGTCACTGCCCCTCAAAGCACAGAGGGGACATGTCAGGGCAGTGTGCAGTAAGGGTGGGCTCAACATGCCTGGGTAGTCCAAAACCTGCACATTCCAGAGGACTGCCCCTGGCCTTGGCTCCTGGGTTACTTCTAAGGCCTTGGAAATGTTTGCTTGCTAAGAGGATCTGGGTTTCCCTGGGGCCTTGGGCCACAGCAGCCAGTCTATGCTAACAGTGTGATTCATGGTAGGGGCCTTGGCTACGGAGGAGCAGTTTCATGGCCCTGGAGGGTGACTGAGTAGCTAAGGCCGGCCAAGACAGCACTGACCAACCCTCAGTAACCATCCTGGATCCCAGCTGGGGCGCCTGGCTGGCTCGGTCACTGGAGCATGCAACTCTCGATCTTGGGGCTGGGGTTCGAGCCTCACACTGGGTGCAGAAGTTACTTAAAAATAAAATCTTAAAAAAAAAAATCCTGGACTCCAGGGCTCAGGTGAATTTCCCTGGCGGGCCAATGTACTCCATACACGCTATCCCACCTTGCTGGTGAGAGAACTAATTGTCATCTTGTAAGACACTTCTGGGAGAGATGGCGTGGCCTCTTTGGAACCCCACCCCAGGGCCTTTTTCCTTTGCTGATTTTGTTCGCTATCCTTTTGTTGTAATAAACTATTACTGTGAGCCTAACAGCTTTTCTGAGCTCAGTGAGTCACACAGAGAAAATCACTGAGGCTGATCACTGTCTCAGGGACCCCTCCCCACCGCCACCCCCCACCAGGATCCTGGGAGCGGAAAGGGGAGGATGTGAGAATGTGGCTTGATGACATCACCTTTCCCTGGGGTTCCACTTCTCTGTCTAGCTGCTCTTTGGCTGTCCCCCTCACCGGTCTAGTTCCCCTTCCTGATCTCAAGGCTGGCATGTCCCAGGGCTCCACTAATCCCCCTATTGATCTCATCAGCAAAATGTAAATGCTCCCAGGGGATGCTGCTCAGCCCAGACCCCTCCCATGACCTCCGGAACCCCCATTTGGGTCCATCTTTCCATCTGGCTGTCTTATAGGCATCTCAGATCCCTAAGTGCAAAACGGAGCTCGCGTCATCCCTGCAGATCTGCCTCCCGCCCCCGCTCTGTCCTCCGCATCTTGGTAAATGGCAGCTCCATTCTTCCAAGGGAGCGGGCCCAAACGGCTGGAGGCCCCCCCTGGCTTCTTCCTCTCCCTCACCGCCCGCCTGCCCAGCCAAACGCTGATGCCATCCCACCATTACCAGCATCTGACCACTTTTCCCCACTTCCACAGCTATTACCCTTGCTGGGGCTGCCATTATCCCTTACCTGGACAAACATAATTGACTCTGAATAGATCTCCCTGCCTCCGATAGTCTGTTCCAGAAGGATCCCGTTAGCACCTAAATCAGCACATGTCCCTCCTCTGCTCAGAGCCCTCCCGTGGCTTCCAGATCACCTAAGGAAACAATTTACCCCCGACCCTTCTCTGCCTTCATCTTCTGCCGGCTCTCCCTCCCTCACTGCCCCCCAGCCACAGGGCTCCCTGCCTTGTTCTCCCAACTCTCTGTGCCCCAGGACATTTGTATCTGCTTTTCTGCCTAGAATATCTGCCTAGAATACTCCCCGCTGCCTGCCACCAGACATCTATAGGGCTCTCTTTCTGTGTCTCCACCCAGGTCTTCACTCAACTGTCACCTCCTCAGAGAAGGCTTCCCTGACCACCCTAGTCTAAAACAGGCCCTCATGTCATCCTTCCCTATCCCACTACTCTGCTTCATTGTTCTTCACAGCACTTATGGCTCTGGGCCATCCCATTTCATATTCATTCATTCATTCTTTCATTCATTGTCTCCCCAACCAGAATTTCAGTTCCACAGGGACGTGGCTTCATCTGTCTGCTCACTGATGCTTAGAGCAGGGCTGGGTTCCAAAGAGAGTCTCAGAGGATTCTTACTGAATGAACAGATAAGCAAACAGGCACACCAAGGATGGTGCCAGGGGCCTGGTCCTCACCTGCAGCCGGGCCAGGATGTGGTGGTAGTGGAACAGGGTGCAGAAGTCCACGTGGGCCGCAAAATCGGCTAAAGCTGCCTTCTCCTTGGGGCTGGAGTGGAATTCCTATTACCTCAGGAGGCAAAACTTCTCGTTAGGTTTCTTTCCCCTTTCCTCTCGGGGTGGGATTTCTTTCTCTGGCAGTCCATATGATCTGGGTTTTAATTTAAAGATTTTGTTTTGCTTGGGGTAGGGGGAGCAGCCAATTTTACTGACCAAGAAACTGAGACAGCCCGGTGTAGTGGAAAACAGACAGCGGAAAGAGCTAGAAGGTCAAGTTCCCGCTTTGACACTCACTTGCTGACATTGACACAGTGATGGTGTACCAGCTGCAGCTCGCTGGTCTATCACCCTCCAGAGGCTGCACAGGGCTGGATGGAATTATATTTAAACCCCCATTTTTCAGAAGGGGAAACTGAGGCTCAGTGGAAGTCACTCACTGAGGGCCACAGTATTTGTAGGAAAAGAAGCTGAGACTCTGATCAGGGCCTGTGACTCCAGAACACACATATTTAACCACTTCTTTATGCTTCCTACCTCTGTGCTCTAGATCAATGTCTTCACCTCCCTGAGCCTGTTCCCTCATCAGCAACAGAGGACCACACCCTCTTTTTGAGAGAGCGATGGTGAGAATGAGATGCAGTTCCATGTCCCTGTACAATAGTGTTTGTGTGTGTTGATACCTACGTGTGTGCTTGTGAATAAAGTCTAGCATTGACCTTAGTACATACAGAGGTATTCAATAAATAATTTTTAAATAAATGAATGATAATCCTCACTAATGACAAGTAGGATGATGAGAGTAGGGTAAGAGCTTAGCTCTGGAGCTGGGCCCTCAGTGCAGCAGGTGCCTAATGCCTCACTAGAGATCACAGTCCTTACCCTGCTCTGGAGTCAGGCCACTTTGGTTCTAACCTGGGCCACAACATCATCACCTTGATAAGTCACTTTCTCTCCTCACCTGTTTCAGTCACCTCAGTTGTAAAATAGGGACCATGGTAGTCTCTCTCTTACTGGGTTGTTCTGATGACTCAACAAGATGTGGAAAATGCTTAGCACTGTGCCATACAGTAAGAGCTAAAACAGTGTGATAATTATGATGATGTTTTCACTAGTATAATAATTATTATTACATGGTAGTAATAGTAATGATGAGGATGATTATTATACCCATTTTGCAGAGGGAAAACCCATGCCCCAGAGAGGGCTTGCTCAAGGCCCTAGAACAAGGGAGAGTCCGGAATTGCTTCTACATCAGCACCTCACAGGTCTGTCCCTGAATGCCTACCCGGGAGAATAAAGGGAACGGAACTACAACTCCCAGGAGGCTCCAGGACAGGCCTCTATGGCACGAAGGGCTGTGCCACCGCGATGCCTGCCGGGAGCCGTAGTCCCCAGGCTCTCGGACCCGGGACGGGCGGTACCTGTGTCAGGAGGCGGAGCAGCTGCTCCTTGGAGAAAGGGATGAACCGCTCGCGGTACTGCTGGGCCCAGTCGCGGGGCTCCGTGGGGTTCCACATCTTGCGGTACTCCCCCATCTTGGCCGCCAGCGACGACAGGGCCCGGGGGGGCCCGAGGAGCGTAGGCAACAGGGACCATACTCGGACCCTGGATCCCCAGACCCCCCGGGTCACATGCAGCATGGCCAGACCCTTTCCCCGGAGCCTGAACAAGGGAAATGAACAGGGGTCAAAGGTCATCTAGAGGAACCGTACCCTCCCACCTCCAGGGGCCGTCCCTTCCCCAGGCAGGGCGCAGAGCCCAACTGCTCGTTGGCAGCGCGTCTTGCCTGTGCCCTCCCACATTGCTCCTGTGGCCCCGAACTGCAGGCAGGGGTCAGAAGTCTTGAGTCCTGGGGCGTTTTAAGGGCCCAGAGACCCTATATTGGTACAACGGGTTTCTGCGGGGTCTAGGCAGCAGGTGGATCTTAGGAGCATAGGAGATGCTCGGAAATGCTACATAGGGGGTGTAGGGCGGCCCTCCCCCGGCCATGCAATCCTCCGCCCTCTCCCTCACCTTAGCCAACGCTCGACTGTCATTGAGCCTCCTGCGCATGTGTAGGAAGGTGTCCTGGGTCCCCCAGTTTCTGCTTCAGCCTGCAGTAAGACGCATGCGCAAAGCTTGGGTCCATCTTTCCCCTAACGCCCTGTCTCAACTGCGCGTGCGCAATCTGCCGGCCTTTCTTCTCTCGCCCTGTTTGAGTGCGGCGCGTGCGCAGCGGAAGTGTCTCCTTGGCGGCGAGCTTCAAAGGGAAGGGGGCGGAGCGGGCGCGAGACTCGGAGGAGAACTGGGGCCGGGCTGGACTCCCGCGCGCGGCCAGCCAACGGCGGGCAGCCCAACGTCCGCTCAGGCCACGCCCCGACTCGTGTCAGCTCCTGAGTAGGCGGGAAAAGCGCGGGGGCGGGACTTGGACGCAGCCAATCAGCTGTGGAGGAGTGAAAAGGCGGGAAAAAGCGGAACCAAAAGGCTGAGGCGGCGCCAGAGACCAGGAGGGGAGGGTGGGCGGAAGGAAGAGCCGGCCTTCAGGTGACGAAGACCGGGCCTCCAGCGTAGGGGTGGCCCTTTGTCAGGCAGCATCACCCCAAGCCCAGCACCCCCATTCCAGGCCCTTAAAGGGAAGACTCCGATTCTAAGAAGGTAGCCTGGTGCCTGGGGCGTGACCTCGTAATTCTGAGGGGAGAGCTCCGTTCTGAGCCCATGTTCCCCACACATCTGAGGTCCAGCCTCCCCCCAACTGGAGGAAATGCACTCTTAGGAAGATGGACTTCGATTCTAAGGGGAGGCCCTTATCCTGAGAAAATAACCCCAAGTCACGAGGCCGGCCTAAAATACACCCTGAGATGCCTTGATTCTCCACTATGGGGGCTGTCACCCAAACCTTGAAAGGGATTCCTCTGGCTCAGACCTCCCAAGGGTTCTGATCTATGTTCTGGTACCCCCTAATCTCTGGAAAATCCTACCCGTGGCTTCTCACCCAGAGAGTACAGTCCTTAGAATGAGCTCCCTGGCTCTTGAGTCAGAGATGTGACCCCAGTCTCAGGAGCTCTCTTACCCTTTACCCCATTTGTGGGACCCTCAGCCACCCTCTCGCCCTGCACTCCCACCTCTGGGACCTCCGGTGGCCCCTTCACCCCCAAGCCCCAACCCCTTCAACCCTAGTAGACCCGTCACTCGACATAACCCCATTCTTGGGGGACCCCCTGAACCCTCTACCTCATGCCCCCATTCCTGGGACCCCTGGCAGCTCCTTCAGCCCACACCTCTGACTCTATCCTCCACCATCCATCTTGTCTTGCAGCAGCCGAGCC
This sequence comes from Mustela putorius furo, assembly GCF_011764305.1. Classification (NCBI taxonomy): domain Eukaryota; kingdom Metazoa; phylum Chordata; class Mammalia; order Carnivora; family Mustelidae; genus Mustela; species Mustela putorius. Next base: position 11,619,456 of record NW_025421310.1, on the reverse strand, counting down.
CAGGGTGGGCCTGGAGCCCCTGGACGGCAGCGCCCAGCAGGCAGCACCCAGCATCCCTGCTCACGCCCCCCAGGACCCCAGAAGCAGAGCAGCCGCCATGCACATCCCTGAAAGCCTCCAGGACCTGGCTGACAGTGAAGCCGTGCAGTTTCTAAAGAGGCCCAAGACGATCACCCGGATCATTGCAGGGGTGAGGCCCTCTTGGGGCCTGACTGCCCCATGGGTGACAGGAAACAGTGTGGAGGGAGTTGGTGGTGGGGGGGGGGGGTTGGAAGTGGCCAGATTGGGAGAACAAAATAAAAGGGAGCTCATAACAGAAGTCCCCTCTTACTGAGCATCTCACTCTAGGCCCTGCGCTACCCTGAGCGCTTAGTAACTCTCAGAGGAAGACACAGCATTCCCAAGTACGTGCTATGAGCCCCATTTTTGTGTTGAGAAAACTGAGTATCGGAGAAAATCAAATCAGTGTTTATTTTTAAGGACATCATTGTTTAAAGGCTGCGCTCTCCAATGGGGTCTCCACAAGCCACGTGTGGCTATTGCAATATAAACTAATTAAAATAAGAGTTTGTTTCAAAAGGGGGTCGCAGTGGCCACCTTTCAGATGCCCACCAGCCTCACATGGACGGTGCAGATCTAGAGCATTTCCGCCATGGTGGAAAGTTCCATTGGACAGTATTGGCTAAGGGCCCCCAGTAAGAGGCAGGGCTGGGATTCAGATGCAAACTGGGGTCTGTGAAATGCCAGAGTCCTTTCAATTTGGCACCCCTCAGACAAAGGGATAGGACAGGAGCAGGGGCAAGTTCCTCTGGGAAGGAAGAGGTGCGCAGAGGGGAGACAACAGCGTGTCACTTAGGACTAAGATACCAGGCATGGGATAGCCACTGTGGGCCAGTCACTGTGTGCCAAGCCAGGGCTTTATAGATGTTTTTGGATCATTACCACGTTCCCAGACTCAAGACCCCCGGGCTCAAATCTTCATTCAGCACAGACTTGGCTGTGTGACCTGGAGCCAATCACTGTGCCTCTCTGGACCTCAGTTCCTAAAGGGGTTAGAGCTGTGACTCGGGGCTTTATGCTCGGCCAACTCCCCTGCTCTCCTTTGACAGAGCTGGAAACTGAGGCCCAGGTTGCTGGTGAGACTTGACTGGGGTCCTGGGAACAGGTGGATCAAATCCAGGGTCCTCACCTGGAGCTTCTCCTTCCTACCCCTTCTGGAACCTCTGGATGGAGAAGGATCCAAAGGGCCTGGTTTAGAAGCCTTAGAATCCTGGCTCGGCCACGCACTGCCCCCCTGGGGTGGCACACTCCTTGCTTTGCTGGGGCCACACCTGGTTGAATCAGCTCGAGTGCCGCCCTTGATCCCCAAAAGTGCCCCGTTTTTGGTGGATAACGTACCCAGTCGCTCTATATCTGTGACCTTGAGAAAGTGACTTGATTTCTCTGAGAAAAGGCTCCCCATGGCCTACTGGTAGGAAAGACTGTTCTGCAAGTGAAACCAGTTTCTGTCCCTAAATGGAAAAGCACGGGCCTGGAAAGTCTGAATCCCTAAATAGAGATTATTATTAGGACAACTCATTTCTGTGAGCAACTCGAGGGATGGGTCTGGGGGGCTGAGGGTGATGGGGAGTTGCGTACATTGCCGTTCCTCCCCAGGGGATGAGGGGAATTAGGAATTCCACGTTCGAGTCCGTCGTGGGCGTTAACTTCTGCTCCTCACCGTGACCCAGTGGCATGGCCGTCAACTACCCCTGTTCGACCCAAGGGGAAACTGAGACTTATGGAGGTGGAGTGACTTAGCCAAGGTCATCACCCAGCTGGCGAGCTAGTCAAAGGATTCTCGCACCTCCCAAGCTTTGGAAGGAAAAGTGGGTGGCAAGGGAGGAGGCCCAGCTGGTGTGAACGGGCTTGGGGAAGGGGGAGGGAAGGGCCACGGGCTGTGCCAGACGTTTTGGTCACGGACTTTGCCCGCCGCCTCCATCCTCCCTCCCTCCCGCCCTCTCCTCCTTCCCCCCTGGCCTGGCTCCTCAGTAGGGAGTCTCTGGGCAGCTGGTCCTCTTGTCCTTCTCACTGCCACCTGCCAGCTGGTGTCTTAACTGATGAATCTTTGCTCCTTCCCTGGGGATGGGCCAAGGAGGGCGTGGAAGGAAGTTGGACTCTGGCCTCAGAGGGCTTGGGTCCCTCTGGCCCAGCTGAGCCCCCTCCCTGAGTCTCCAGGGCCCGAGGCTCGCACCGCAGCCCAGGGTCTCCAGGGTCAGCGGATGAACAGACCCCAGGCTGGGAAGTCAGGAGGACCAGAGCCCAGTCCTTGCCCCTCCTTCGCTGACTGACCTTGAGAGGACACGTCCCCTCTCTGGCCAATCATGAGACCCATCATCAGGCCTAGGCCTCCTGCCCTTCTGCACAGCCCCAAGACAGCCTGGGAAACTGAGGCTGTAAGAGGTGAATGATTTGTCCAAGGCCACACAGCTGGCAGAGCCGGACGCGCCTGGCTCTTTCCACTCCACCTTAATGGCTTCCATTCATCACCTGTGAAACAGAAATCGACCACGTGGGGCTGGTGCGAGGGAGGTAGAGCAGGTAACATGGAGACGGGCTCGAGTGATCGATGGTCCTTCCAGTCCTCGACCTGGCTCCGTCCCCAAGCAGCTGACCGAGATGCTCCCCTTCTGTGAACTCCTTGCTCCGAAACCGGGAATGGATGTGAACAGCTTTGGATCGTGCAAAAGGGCCAGACGAAAGAGAGACTGGTTGTCATTGTTCTGTTACGGTTTTCATTCAGAGAGGGCAGTTAAGGGGAAGGATAGAGGCGGATGGACACAAGCTGAGGAGTTAAAGGGCTGAACCTTTGCCTCCTCCATCCTCATATATATAAATAGATATATACATATATGTATATATCTATGTATCTATATCTATCTATCTATCTATCTATACAGGGTGGGAGCAGAGAAAGTCCCAAGTACTCCAACACACATTGGCTGAGGTCCAAGCTGGTGGTGGGGATAGAGAGATGGGTCCCCTATCCAGGAGGAGTTCCAATTCCGGTGAATTCCTTCCCCTCACCTACTCCCCCACTCCCGCCCCCTACACCGCCACATCCAATCAATCTCCAAGTCCAATTTTACGTACTAAATATCACTGGCCTCCCCAGAGCTCTGACCTCAGCTCAGGCCTCCGCATTTCTGCCCGGAGCCTTCCCTCCAATCTCCTCTTTGGTCTTGGCTTCTCTCTCTGTGTGTTTCTTTCTCGTCTTGCCCCCAACCCCAATCTATCATCACCCTGGAGATCTTTCTCTGACTCCAGGGCTAAGTCTGATCCCGGCCACCCTCTGCTCGGAATACTTCCATGCCTGAAGTTAAATCCAAGCAAGAAATTTCACTTTCCATGCCTCCCAAGTCTACACCCTCCTATCTGGTGTTCAAGGCCTTTGAGGCTGTCGCTCCCGCCCACTTCTTCGGCCTCATCTCACTCTCAATCCCTCCAGTGGGTTTCTCTCCAGTCCCTGAAGGAGCCCCATTGGCAGCATCTGGCTTTTGCACACACAGTTTACACCACCCCCCATGCCCTTCCTCCCGGTATGCCCGAAAATCTCCTTATTCTTTAATGTGCAAATCACACCTCACCTTATTTCCTCCTAAATTAAACCCCCACAACTTCCATTCTGGCTCAAACCTTGATTTTCTCCCAGACCCCAGGTCCACAGCTTCCTCCCTGGCCTCCCAAACCTCCAGTCTCACTCTGTCCAGTCTGTCTTGGCTCAGATCTGCCCCTGCCCTCCCCTGGTCACCACTCTGCTATGGCTCCCTATTGCCCTCCAGACAACCTTTCTCACCCTGCGTCACTCCAGAATGCCTCCCTGGAGCAGCTCCCACCAACCACTACCCCTACCCAACCAGTTCCTTCCATAGCTGGTGTGGAACTTGCCCCACGTCACAGTGCTGGAGCTTTCCCTGAGTGGCACTGCTGTGAACCCCTGCCCTCCAGACAGCTGATTTCAGCTTCAGGCCTTAGAGCTCTGGGCCTTCAAGCTGGCTCTGGGGCTGGGCAGCTTCCATCCAAACCCAGCCTCTGGCACCTGCCAGCTGACTGGCTTGGGACAACTCCTTGGCCTCTCTGTGCCTTGGTTCCATTCTCTAAGGAAATGGGGCTGGCAGTACTACCCACGTCCTCGGGTGGCTGGGGTCTTGACCTGAGCCCAAGGCAGACGCTTAACAACTGAGCACCTGACACCCCTCTCCCTGTACTTCCGTGTGTGTGTTTGGAATACTTCACAAATTTATTTGAACAAATTCAGAGGAACCAGGTGAGCGGGGAGGGAGGAGGAAGAAGTCACAGGCAGAAGGAAGGGCGGGCAGGCAGAGGATACTCGTGGGTAGCAAATGCTTCTGGAGCTCCTCACGTGTCCCAGGCTCTGCGCTAAGGCCCCCAGGTTTGGTGGCAGGTACCTGTTTGGGGTGGCAGAAGGGAAGCATGGGGGAGGTGGGAGATGGGGGCGAGAGTGGGGAGAGAAAGATGGAGTTGGAGGAGCGAGACCAGTACAGACCACGGAGAAGGGAAGGGTGTGAAAGGACCTCCGTGGGAGCTTGTGGGCCAAGACTAGAAGCGGGGAGGCCAGGGAGGAGGCGGGGTTGAGGTTCCAGTGGGGAGGGCCTAGACCTGAACTAAGATGGAGGGAAGAGGGGTGAGGAGCAATAAAGACAGGCTTGGAGGCCCCGAGGATGTGACAAGGAGGGGAGCGAGGCCCACCGCTCCTCGACGGGGACCCAGGAGAAGGTGCAGTTTCGGTGGTTGCTGAGCTCCACGTGGGCCGGCTGGGAACGCCCTCCTGCGCCCACAGGTCTTCTCCCTCATCGTCTTCTCCTCCCTGCTGACCGACGGCTACCAGAACAAGACCGAGTCTTCGACGCTCCACTGCGTCCTGAACAGCAACAACGTGGCCTGCAGCTTCGCCGTGGGAGCCGGCCTCCTGGCCTTCCTCAGCTGCCTGACCTTCCTCGCCCTGGACGCCCACGAGAGCCGTGGCGGCAGCGCCCGCTTCAAGACGGCGTTCCAGCTGCTGGACTTCATCCTGGCTGGTGAGCGCCCCCCGCTCCACCCTGGGGCCCTGGGGACCCCTCCCTTCTCCACCCTGCCGGCCCACCGTCCTCCACGTGACCTGAGGCTTCCCTCCTCCCTTTCTGGAAGCTCTTGTGCACCTGCTGTTTCCCCCCAGGGAATTATTACTCATCCTTTTGACTCAGTGTAAGGGTCACCTCTTCTGACCCCCAGGCTAATTCTAGAAGCCTCCCTCCTGCCCTGCTTTTGCCTCGCATTCACCTCCCTTCTTCACAGAACATTCCTTGAAAAGCCCCCCGGGGACCGGAGGTGGGGCTCCAGCATGGAGCCAGGCAGACCTGAGTTTGAAATCTCCACTCCTGTGGCTCGAGCTGCTCTGAGCTTCAGTAGAAGCTGGGATGAAAACCCCCACGACGCAGGGCTTTTTCTGAGCATGAAATAAGAGAGAGGAGGCCTGGAGTAGCATTGCCCTTTTCTGGGCACTTCCCACATGTCAGGCAAAGAGCCAGGGGCTCCACGTGCCTCATCCCATGCACAATGAAGACCCACCTGAGCAGCAAAGTCCTGCTCCTACCCCCATGTTGCAGAGGGGGAAACTGAGGCTGGAAGAGATTACGTAATTGGGCACAGGGCTGCTGAATGGCAGTTCTGGCCTGCAAAGCACGGTCTCCCCTTATGAGTTCCTTTTCCTCAGGCCCTGGGGCTCCCTCTTCTTGGTCTGATCTCAACTGTCCCCACCTCCTCTTCCCCATCTGCAGGATCCCAGCATCTCAGGCTGGGAAGGCCCTCAAAGGTAAATGAATCCAGAAATTTCTGTGAAGATGGTAATGTCCCATATGTGCATTCCCCAGTAGGGGAGCCGCTGGCCACATGGGGCCTCTGAGCACCTCAGGTGTGGCCAGTGCAACAGAGGAGCTGCATTTTTAAATCCAATTTTAATTGATCGAAACACAGCACGTGGCCAACGGCTCTGGGCTCCAGGAGGGGACAGCCCAGCTTCTCCAGTGGGGTGCTTTCTGGAGGGCTGGGAGGGAGAGGCCATCCAGCCAGACCCCAGCCGAACCCTTCCTGAGCCAGATTCCCCCTGCCCCTCTTCTCTCCTGCGACCCCCCAGTCCTGTGGACAGGCATCTGGTTCGTGGGTTTCTGCTTCCTGGCTAACCAGTGGCAGCATTCTTCACCCAAAGGGTTCCTCCTGGGAAGAAGCAGCGCCAAGGCTGCCATCACCTTCGCTTTCTTCTCCATCCTCATCTGGGTGAGGATGCACCCCCTCGGAGGGCAGGGCTTGGGGGGCTAGAACTTTCTCACACTCAGCTCCCCTGGGGGTGGGGGAGGGCTCCTCCTGGGGCCTCTGCTCGTCTTTCCTGTGACTGGGCAACTTGTAAAGAAGTTGCAGCTCAGATGAGGCTCAGCATTGTGCATCGTGCTGGGTGCCCTCGTGCTGTGCAGTGAGCAGTGAGCACAACCATACCTTGCTCTCCCTCCTAAGCTGGTCCCCAACCCCGGTCCCTCTCCTCCCCTGGCTAACCCAAGCCAGCCTCCGGCATGCCCTTTCCTGCCCACAGATATTCCAGGCCTACCTGGCCCTCCAGGACCTCCGGAATGACACTGCAGTCCCTTACAAGCGCTCCCTGGATGAGGGTGGTGTGGTGCTGACCACCCTCTCCCCGCCCTCAGCTGCCAGCCCTGTTAACACGCCCACCGCTGGCCCCAACAACCTGAGTTATGCCAGTTCTGCCCTGTCCCCCTATCTAACCACCCCAAAGGCCCCCCGCCTCGCTATGATGACCGACAACTGAACATCCTCCTCCACATCAGTAAAGAGATACTCCTCCCTCCAGAAGGTTTCTGAAAACAGCCCTCGGTCCTTTTTGTGTCTGTTCCTCTCTGATCTTTTGAGTGGCCGGGGTGGGGAGAAATCCTATGAGGCCATTTCCGGGGTCTCTGCAGGGGGCCACATTTCCCATACTGCATCCCAGACTCTCCATCTTGGTACCCCCGGGATGATGGCACACCCCGGTGACAGGAAGGGGACATCCCTTTTGGTCCCTTCGATCCTCACTCTGACCAGAGGAAGGAGGTGCAAGGCGGTCCGATGCGTTGTCGGGCAAGTTCACATGCAGAGAGAGAAGTCTTCTGCCCGTGGAGAGAGCACTAGGGGGATCCAGAGCCAACACTGGAAGCAGCCCTTCCACTCACCCCAGTGACAAGGGACCCAACTCAAAACCAAGGAACAGGGGGCCATGAGTGCGTGAATGAGATCAGGGGAGATCCTTGTCTGTCAACATTTGCGAGACTGTCTTAGGGAAGAGGAAGGGATTTTATTCTAGAACCCAGAAGGTAACTGGGGACTCAGACACAAGCCGAACAGGGACCCCAGTGAGTGAAGCACTCATTAAGGGAGTAGTAGGGACAGGGGCCGTGTCGTGGAGAGGAAACCTTCACTCAGCATCCGCCATTCAGCTGCGCGGGCCTGGGGTGTCTAGCACGGCACTGTCCAATTAGAATATAATCAAGCCAGGGGGCCTGGGGCAGTTTCAGAATATTAAATGGTCAAGTAGCCACATTAGGAAAAGTAGGATGAAACAAGTGAAATTAGCTTTTGTAGATTTTATTTAGGCCAATATATCCAAAATTTTATCATTATTTTCAACATGTCATCAGTAGAAAAATCAAGGTCTCCTACATTCTTTCCTACAAAATTTCTGGAATTCACAGACAGCCCATTGATCTAGACCCGCCGCATTTCAGGCGCTAATGGTTGCAAGGAGCCAAAGGCTACTGTATCACACAGCAAAGCTCTAGAACCTTCTGGTCTCCCTCAAACAATCAGAAATCCATTTCTTTTTATGTGGAGTTCGCAGGCAATGACTAGCAAGAAAAACTATTAATGTTACACAGGCCAAACAAAACACCCACATGAGGGCCACTGGGACCCGCAGAGCGTTCATTTACCAACTGGACAAAGGGATACGAGCCGAGAGTGGGGGCGTCCCATGCGGGTTCTATGGTCCCTTTTATTTTATTTCGTGCTCACTCCTGAAGGTAGGAAAACAAGTAGGATGTGGTCCCTGTGGGCATCTTGGGAAAACCACAGCCGCGCAGCAGAGCGGGTCATGTTCCGAGGTTCGAAACAGGAGGTCTCTGAGCACTAGTCCTGTTCTGCTGCTAGCTCGATCAGCTGGGATATAGCCCTTCATCTCTCCTGGCTAAGCTGGCTTGGCTGAAAAACTAAAGACTCGACCACATTTCGATTGATGGTGCTGAGATGGCACAGAGAAAGGGGCCACCTCCACATCCCAAATCATGGCCCAAGCAGCCATCCTCCTGCGTTTTTTTCCTCTCAGCCTTCTGGGTAAAATTCCTGTCAACAGAGGATGCCTTAGCTTACAAGGAAACAAAAACAGTTGAAAAACCACAGAGGTGGCGAAATGCACGGGCTGCGGCATCAGGAAGCTCAGGGACAAACACCACTTCTGCCACTTGCCCCTACGCCTTGATTTCCTCCTCCACAAAGTACTCCCCTTTAGGGGGTGCTTTTGGGGGTCCGGCGGCCTCATCCATGCAACGCACCCTGCCTGGCACTTAGGGTCGGGAAACGCCAGCTTCCCGCCTGCTGAAGTATCCAAGCCGTCTGACAGAACCGAGCATGGTTCGGGAAGGTCTCAGCAGACATCTAGGGTGTCTGCCCGAACCAGGGGACAAAACTCCAAGAGCTTGACAAGGTCCAGGCAGGTAACACAAGTGAAGGAAGTAAGAGGCCAGATGTGAAGCCAATCTGGAGGGAGCCAAAATATTTGGCTTTTCTTCTAAGTCCACCACACAAAAACAAAAAACACCAGTGTCGGCCGGATAATAAATAAATGGGAGCAACCCCTTAGCCAAGTCCCGGAGTTTGAGATGGAAGGCTCTCGTCTTATCAGTTCGGCTCCAGCCATCTGCTGCCGCCCGGAAGTGAGGACTCGGCCTTGTCAGAGTGATGGAGTCTTTTCCAAGAGAAGCCAGCAATCCAGGTTTCAATGTGAAAATCTGATTTCTAAAGGCTGGCAACAGATTCCATTCATTCATTCATTCATTCATTCATTCAAAGAAAACAGAGTGGCTCAACAAAATGGCAGATGAGGGTAGGACAGGGGCTGCCCGCTGGTGACCTCTAAATCACGTGTTTTGGAAGGCTCTCGGCAGTCCTGGGATTTGGGAGAACTGCCAGGGAAGCTCTATGCCAGGATAAAGAGAATCTTCAAGATTTTCCTTCCCCTGCCCCCCGAAACCTCTTCCCCATCACAGCCATGAGGAGTGAGGGTGCAGCTCAGAGTCTTGGGGAGCCCAGCTTCTCACCTGCCTCCTCCCTAGGCTTCGGTCACCTGCAGGCTGTTGACGGGATGAAGGAGAAGCAGACGGGGGCGGAGGAACGGGAGGGACCCCAAAAACACCAGAGAGAGGGCAAGGAGTAGCGAAAGAGGCATCATTTTCCTCGGTTTATTTCAAGAGAACAAAGAATCAACCATCAATTCTGTACAAAAATGTGGCTGATGAGCCACAGTGACCCTCAGGCCAACCCCCTTTGCCATGTCCGGCCCCGCACCCCCACCTCCCCCAAATTGTCAAAAAATGAGGGCAAGACCAAAAAATCCAAACTCTGGAAAAAAATTATCTTGAAAAATCAGGGAGACTGTTCCTCCCCTCCTCCCTCTCCCCAGTCCTGAACTTTTGGGGGGGTTGGCGGGGAGTCTGTATAATTGGCCATGGTGGGAGGTCAGACAGGTGGGTATGTGCAAGGTTAGTGTTTGGCAACTGGCGGGCTGGGGGTAGGATCTGGAAGGAAGCCGAGGGGCTTGCGGGAGGGAAAAGATCTCCGACCCCGCCCCGCCCCACAGGACACTCAGAAACAGTTTATAAAAATGGGGGACCAGAGAGTAGAAGAGAAGGGAGTCATCAGAATCAAAAACTAAATAGTGGAAAGATTTTCTTTTTCTTCTTCTCTAAAAGGCAAAAAACTACAAACACCCCAGGTCCTGAGCTCCCCAAGACTTGGGTCCTCCACCGCCCCCCTGAAACCTGGCAGGAGGGGGACTGGGGAGTGCGGAGAGGTTGGTTCTTTAAAAAGTCACCCCTGGACGGGAAGGCTCTTTGTCTTTCGCTGCCTTCCTCTGCCTCTCGCGGGGCCGCCGAGGAGAGGGATGGCCGGGCCCAGGGCTACGCCGGCAAACTCAGCTTCTTCCCCTTCAGGACTGCAAGGAGACAGAGGGGGCAGGTATTAGCAAGAGACCCTGTGGAGGGGACAGCCTCCAACATGGGCTGGAGGGTCAGCCGTGGGACCCCGCATCATGAGCTGGGGAGGACAGGCCTTAACTGCCCAGGGCTGGGCTGAGCAGTGCAGGCAAGAGGCACCTAGGGGTCTCCAAAGGACAGGGTCCAAGGCCCAGGAGGGCTGGCCAGGTGCCATCACTCACCCCCCCACCCGCCTAGCCTTAATCCAGAGGGCCCGCAGGCTGTCTCCACGCTCTGCCCTTACTGTCCCCTCTCTCCTTCATACTGACCGGCTCTTCGTGTCTCAGTTCCCTGCTTCCATCGTCCCCCCCTCAGACCGCTCCCCTCGCCCCACCCCCTGGTTGTTCCCCGACCCATCCCTGGTTTCCTTCTCTCTTGCTGTCTGTAACCAGCTCTCTCTCCTTGGTCCTACACCATCTCCCCCAGCCCCGCCTAGAACACAGGGGAGGGGAGGGCAGCCTTTCTCCCTTCCACTGCTCACCCAGAGCCTAGCCCTGGCCGGGGACACAGCAAAGTGCTCAGTACGTTTGCTGGATGGCTGAAGGAATGAGTGTATGAACCGTGGTGGGCCTGAGTCCCGGAGGGTGAGGACAGAGACCAAGCAGCAGAGAGGAGGCTCTCCCTTCTCTGAGCGCGGCTGGGGTTGGGGAGATAGAATTCTGATTTTTTTCTCATGGGATCTGGAACCTGAGGCCGAGAGGAAGGCCTAGGATGGATTCTGAGTGCAGAAACGTCAGAGGCCTCTCCTGCCCTCTTTTTGTCCTATCTCCTCATCCTCCAAAGGCCCAGGGGCTGGGGAGAGGGACGCCCACTCACTGTGGGGTCACGGGAGGCCGCTAGTCTGCAGTAGACAGCAGGACCCCGGGCCCCGGATGCCTTGCTGTTCCTTCCCCAGGGACACAGGGGCTAGGAGAACTAGAAGTATGATGCTTTGGTGCTTTGGTAGGCGGGAGCTGGAGGTCCAAACTCCTAGGAAGGCAGTGAGCCGGGGGCCCCAGAAGCCAGGAGAGGAAGGCTGCAGGGCTAGGGAGACAGAGCCTGGGCCCCACGCAGGGCGGGAGCTGGGGATGGGAGCTGGGGATGGGACAGGATGCCTTGCGGCTGGCCCTCCACGCAGTCTACCTTTGGTGATGTAGAGGTAGAAGAAATCGCAGTAGAGGACAGTCTGGACTAGGCCCGCCACAATGGCGATGAGGTCGAAGAAGCCCTCGAAGTGGTAACGCCAGATCCAGTTGAAGAGATAGAGCGTGCGGTAGACGCCCAGCGCGAACAAGTAGTGGCTGGTGATGGTCTCGGCCTCCCCCGTCTTGCTCACCATGAACAGCTGGGGCAGGATGGCTACCGACTCCAGGTAGATGGAGAAGGTCCAGAGGATCTGTGCGGAGCCCAAGAAGCAGGGATGGACAGCGGGGTGAGGCAGTGGGGGACAGGGTGGGGGAGCTTGCGGTGGACGGCCTCGCAGTCACCGGCGCAGGGACGGTGGAGAAAGAACAGGGACAGCAGTGCTGACCCGGCACTCGCCGTGTGCCAGACACCACTCTGCCCGTGTCATCTGTTCCCCCACTATTTAATCCTCTCCACCACCCCAGCAGGGAGATCCCGTCACTGGCATCCCCATTCTATGGATGAAGAAACTGAGGCCCAGAGATCAGCCCAGGAGCACGAGGCTAGGAAGCAACACAGCTGTGATGAGAAGTGAGGGTGTGGAGGCAGTGCTCCTGAGTACTTTGCAGTCGTGCCCCTCTGAGAGGCAGACTGGGCTGGACTCTCTCTCTCTCTTTTTTTTTTAAGATCTTATTTATTTAGACACACAGAGAGAGAAATCACAAGTATGCAGAGAAGCAGGCAGAGAGAGATGGGGAAGCAGGCTCTCCGCTGAGCAAAAACCGGACGCGGGGCTCGGTCCCAGGACCCTGAGATCATGACATGAGCTGAAGGCAGAAGCTTAACCCACTGAGCCACCCAGGCACCCTGGGTTGGAATCTTGGCTCTGAGATTTCCCTTTTATGAGACCTTGGACAAGAGACCCAGATTCTCTGAGCCTCCGTTTCCTTATTTCTAAAATGGGGCTAATTTTCCCACCCTTGCTGGGATGACATTCAATGCAAAATCTTTAGAGAGATAAATCAGGTTCTCTCACTCCCTGACTTAAAGTCCAGTCACTGCTGCTTATCACAACCAGAATAAATTCCAAATTCCTAACAGTGGCCTTTAAGGCCCATTCCAGCCTTACTCCCTCCCTTGCTCTCCAAGAGGCAGCCTTCCAGCTGGTCCTCCAACACGCCACACTCCTTCTTGCCCCAGGGCCTTTGAACTTGCTGTTCCCTCAGCTCTTCCACAGACTGTCGTATTTGGCTTCTTCCACCCTCCTTATTGCCTCACTGATCTATCGCTTCTGAGAGACCTCCCTTCACCGTGTGCCGTGTGCCAGACACCACTCTGCCCGTGTCATCTGTTCCCCCACAATTTAATCCTCACCACCACCCCAGCAGGGAGATCCCATCACTGGCATCCCCATTCTATGGATGAAGAAACTGAGGCCCAGAGATCAGCCCAGGAGCACGTGGCTAGGAAGCAACACAGCTGGGATGAGAAGTGAGGGTGTGGAGGCAGTGCTCCTCCTCCTATCCCTAGGACTGTCACATCACCCCCCTTCTGTCCTCCTTCTTAGCTCTCACCAGAACAAGAGCGAGCTCCACGAGGCCCAGATCCCACATCTTGTTCACCCCATGGCCACAGAGCCAGGCACCTATTTGATGCCTGAATGAATGTGTGAGTGAACGGGAGCCAGCAACCCGTGTGCCTGTCTGTCACCGGCCACCATTTAGAAAACAGTGACAATCATCACTTGTGAGCAGGACAGGGATCGTAGGAGCGGGAAGGGAGACTACAGACATCTGTCAGCTCCTTCTCAGTCCTCAGCCACCTGAAAGTCCCACCTGGGTGACTTTTGGTCGGACACCCACCGAAATTTCCCCTCAGAGCACAAGGCCAGGTGGCGGGTGATGCTCTTCCCCTGTTATTTTGGTCTATGGGAGAAAAGGGGGGAACATCTCATGCTCACCCACCATTTACCATACCCAAGGTGCTGCTCTACCACCTTATGTCTTACTCCCAGGAGCTGAATCCTATTGTTATTCCCATTACACAAAGAAGACTGAGGCCCAAGGTCGCACAGCTACAATAGGGATAGAAACAGATTCCTGCCCAGGCACTCCAGCGCTTGCTCCCGTGATCACTCAGAATCCTCCAGCACCGCTCTCAGCAAGTCAAGCATATCAAGGATCTCAAAAAAATGTACCCATTAAATTGATGCACGCCCAACTGTTACCCCTGGGATCAATCTTAGGGAAGAGAATTATGACAGAAGAGGAGAGGGAAGATCATATTTTCATCATGTTAATTTCTCTATTCCTGATGTCTGAATTCTTTTTATTTTTTCCCTAAGATTTTATTTACTTATTTGACAGAGAGAGGGACAGTGAGAGAGGGAACGCAAGTAGGGGGAGTGGGAGAGGGAGAAGCAGACCTGACATGGGCCTCAATCCCAGGACCCTGGGATGATAACCTGAGTCGAAAGCAGATGCTTAAGCCACCCAGATGCCCTGTGATGTCTCAATTCTTAAAGAATAATTTTCTTCCATAATTTAAAAATCTTTTTTTTTTTTTTTTTTAGCATGCACCAGGTAACAGCATGGGTGGTGGACCAGGGTTCAAATCCTGTGAGCTCTCCCCTCTAAGCCTCTCCTTAGTGCTCTAAGAAATGGGGATGAGGATGTCTGCGTCCTGGATGGCCAAGGGATCAGAGGATGAGGTATCTAGAACAGCCAGTGCAGAGCAGGACACACCATGGGTGCCAATACTTTGCACGAGTGACCTCCCCGCTCTGAGTGAGGGAATTGCAAAAGCTGGAGTCAAGTGTCCTGAGTTCTAGCCTGGCCACCTTCATCTAGAGTAAGCCCCAGTTCTTTCCCCCAGCCTCTATTTCCTCATCTGCAGAATGGGTAAGTGGTCCAGAAAAGTGGTGAGGATGGTATGCTTGCAAAGACCAGGGCTTACAGCCAAGCCCAGGGTTCCCGCCACAGCACGGTACAGCCTCCTTCTGACATTCCTGGGACCTGTGAGCCAATGCTTCCCTTGGTCAAATTTGTCTGGCCTTCACGGTGCTTTTGAAAATATATTTTGGGGCGCCTGGGTGGCTCAGTGGGTTAAGCCTCTGCCTTCGTCTTGGGTCATAATCTCAGGGTCCTGGGATTGAGCCCCACATCAGGCTCCCTGCTCAGCAGGGAGCCTGCTTCCCCCTCTCTCTCTGCCTGCCTCTCTGCCTACTTGTGATATCTCTCTGTGACAAAAAAATAAATAAAATCTTAAAAAAAAAATGTTGAGGTGTGCCTGGCTGGCTCAGTCTGAAGAGCACAGTACTCTTGATCTCAGGGTCATGAGATCGAGCCTCATGTTGGATGTAGAGATTATTAAAAAAAAAAAACACAAAAAAAAATCCTTAAAAATAAAAAAAGAAATATAATTAGAATATGTGGGCAAATTTGTAAAGCTCAATCTTTTAGGAAAACTCCCTAATTGAGATCTATGTGGAAAACATCAGCACATCTGGCCACCCAAGGCCAGCTTCCTGCAAGGCCAGAAAGGGTCTAGGGGAAGGAGGGCTGCTCTATTTTCTGATTCCCACTGGGCCTCAAGAAGTGTGAGTTCACAGACTTAGCACAGGCCCTCTCAAAATTGTTCCCAGGAATTTGTACAGGTGCAAACCAAATGCTATGGGATGAAAACCGTGCCTTTTAGGAGAAGTATCAACAGGGTATTAAACTTCAGTCATTAAATTAACATTGACACAGTATTTACAACTCAGGACCAGACACTGTGCTTTACCAATATAAACCTCTCATTAGAACCATAGGAATGGACACCTGAGTGGCTCAGTCAGTTAAGCATCTGCCTTCAGCTCAGGTCATGATCTCAGTGTCATAGGATCGAATCCTGCACTGGGCTCCTTGCTCCACAGGGAGCCTGCTTCTCCCTCTCCCTCTACCTGCCTCTCCCCCTGCTTGTGCTCTCTCTCTGTCAAGTAAATAAATAAAATCTTAAAAACAAAAACAAAAAAACCCTATGAAATAGGAATTGATTATCCCCATTTTACAGACAAGGAGACTGAGGCCCAGCAAAATGACAGACTTGCCCAAAGTCCCACAGTCCTGCAGCTGCTGAGTAGCAGAAGCTGGCTTTGACCCACCCCTGCTCTCTGCTTCCACAGTCTAGGTGTTTAACCACAGGACCATGCTACATGATCAGTAAATCCTCACAATGACCCAATCGGGACTTTACAGATAGGGAAACCAAGACATGGAGGAGTCAAGTCACATGCCCAAGGTCACAGTGATAGAAAGTTGCAGATGTGGGATTCAAATCCAAGTAGCGTGGCTCCAGAAACCCCATTCCCAATTCTGGAGCTATTCACTAAGCCAATAATCTTGGACATGTCATTTACACTCCCTAAGCCTCAGTTGCCTCCTCTGTAAAATGGGGCTGCTGTACAAAGAAATGCTTAGAGCAGCACTAGAACGCCGTGAGCGCTGCTGTTACTGCATTAATACCATCGGACTCCCGAACCTGTGTGCTAAACTTGCATGTCCTAAAATAAGGAAGTCTGGGGGCACCTGGGGGGTTTGGTCAGTTAAGCGTCCGCCTTTGACTCAGGTCATGATCCCAGGGTCCTGGGATGGAGTCCCGCATCAGGCTCTCTGCTCAGTAGGGAGCCTGCTTCTCCCTCTGACCCTCCCCCTGCTTGTGCTCCCTCTCCCTCATTCAAATAAGTAAATAAAATCTTTTAAAAAATAAAATAAATAAGGAAGTCTGAGAAAACCCTGCACAAGGAAGCCTTCGAGAAGGTCCACTGTCAACAGCCGTTCTGACACCAGCCACTACAGGGCCCCTGCCAGGTAGCCTACCTCTAGAGGGGTGAAGTCATGGTTGACCAGGAACGCCAGGATGGCCGTGGGAACAACAAGGAACTCCACCCGGAATGTGTCGTGATTCCCATCATAAGTGGCTTTGAACTTGCTGTAAATCATCCAGACTGTGGTGAAGGAACAGGCAATGTAGACCACCTGCCAAGGGGGATGACCAGAAGCGAGCTTCAGCACAAAGCACAGGGCCTGAGGCTCCAAGCAATTTGAACCTAGGAGTCTGGAACTCCGGGCCCCCTCCTCCCTCAGACCCAGGAGTCCTCACCCCCCCAGCCCCTCCTCCCTCAGACTCAGTAGTCCTCACCTCCAGCCCCCTTCTCCCTCAGACCCAGGACTTTGGAACCTCAGCCCCTTCCCCCCTTGGACGTAGACGTCTGGGATCCATACTCCCTCCTCCCTAGGACCCTTGCTTGGCTCCCCCCTCAGCAGGGGAGGCCCACAGGAAGGGCAGAGCCTTTACCTTCATGCACGTGTTGTATAGTGAGATGTAGTTGGTGAAGAGGTCCAGGTATCGGGCAGTGAACACCACAGCAAACAGGACCTGGCTCTTCCCTGAAATCCCTGTGAGAGAGTGGGGGGCGGGTAGGCTGGGCGTGGGCTGCACAGCGAGGCCCAGCGCCTGGGACCATCCCAGAGTCGGCTCCAGAGTGCAGCTGTCCCTGGAGGCCTCCCCGCCCTCCCCGCCGGAGCAGGGCCCTTTCCCACGGCCCACAGCCAGGGGGCAGCCCGGCCCTGAAGCTACTCCAGCCCGAGGCTCTGTCCCAGGCTAGGCCTCACCGCCACTCCCGGCCCCCTCGGGGTCCTCCCACAGTCCGGACACAAGGTGGGGCCTCGGAAGGACCCCATTTGACCTCAGCCCCCTGGAACCGGTCGCCGCTCTCCCGCTCCCTTCCTGGCCGCCACGGTCCACGTCACCAACTCCCAGCCACCTCCCTGCCCGCCACGGCTCCGGTTCCCAGCCCCGAAATCCTGGGGCCAACAGAGAAGGGCCCGCGGGACCTGAATTGGGTGCCCGGAGCCACCCCCACCCAAGTGTATGCACCCCTATTCTGGGGAAGGGAACTGACCCTCCAGTGACCCCGGACCTGGAAGGGGGATACCCAGCAAGCAGTGGGTGGGGGGAATGGGTGGGGAGACCCGTCCCCTTAGTGCCTCCAAACCCTTCCCCGAGTCCTGGGATGTCCCCCGCACTCTCCCCCCTTCTCCCGCCCCGGTGGGCATCTCACCGGCACAGGAGCGGGACTTCCAGATTTTGAGCAGTAGCAAGATGATGGCTAAGAGGTGGGAGAGGTCTCCCAGGAATCGGAAGAGATTCATGCTTTGGGGGGGTCTGGCAGGGCTGGGCTGGTGGGAGGCAGGCTGGAGGGGGTCTGACCCCCGGGGCTGATGTTCTGACTGGGTGGCTGGGCTTGGGGGGGCGGGAGAGGGGCCCTCGGGTGGGCTCCGCTCCGGGGAGGGGGCTCTGGGAGGGGGAGCCGAGGCCGGAGCTGGTGGCGGAGCCGGAGCTGGGAAGAGGGAGGAGGGCGGGAGGGGGAGGAGTCGGGCGGGAGGCTCCGCCCCCGAGGGCGGAGTTCCGGGTCTCCGGCGCCCCCTATCCCTCATCTCCCAGCTTGCAGAATCGGCGCTAAAGGCACCCCCAAGGCTGCTTGGTAGGAATTTGTGGGGTCGATGGGATCTGAAACTCCCAAATCTGGCGCCTGCTCCTCCGGGCGATCTGTGCCTCTGCAAGGGCGGCAGCTCAGCCTCCCAGCCTCTGCCTTTGTCAAGGATTCGGGAGGCTGGTCTGTGAGCTTTAAAAATCCTGGACAGGGCCCCAGACACTGGCCTTTCAGGGGCCTCCAGGTCCAATCCACCCAAAAAACCAGAAAGCAGGCCCTAGCCCCTCCCTCAGACCCAGGAGTCTGGATTCTCAGCGCCTTCATCCCCTAGGACCCAAGAGTCTGGAACCTCAGCCCCTTTCTTCCCTCAGACCCAAGAGTGTGCACCACCACCACCACCACCATCCCCGCCCCCCCCCCCGCCCCCGCCGGCCCAGTTCCCTGAGATTTAGGGTCCCACCTCAACCGACTTGTGTCTCTAGCATCCTGGCCCAGGAACCTAGATGCACAATCCCTCCCTCCCCATGGGACCCACAGATTCAGATCCCCAGTTTCTTCATCACCCCTGTTCTCCCAGACCCTGGAGTCAGCCCCCCACAGCCCTGTCCCCTCACAGGCATGTACACACACTGTCCTGGGCTCTGCCCTCAGGGGCCCAGGGGCCCTGCACTCCACCCCACCCCAGCACTTTAGAGAACCGTGGGCCCAGCCTCTCTAGCATGAGGGCCACGACCTGGACAGCTGGCCCAAGGGCTGCTCTGGGGTCCAGGCTGTGTCTAGGAGGAAGCAGTCACTGCTTTCCTCTTGGATGTTTGAGTACCCATGGGTGACAGAGGCCAGGGTACCTCAGCAGCAGAAGTGGCATTGGTTTCCTCAGAGGCCTGGATGGATGGGCTGCCTGAGGGTGACATCCATCAATCTCGGACTCGTGGGCCCCTGAAGTCGGCTTGTGCTGGGGGGTCGGGTTGTCTGAGTGCCCAATGGGGACCCGGCCTGGAGGAAGGGATCTGAGGGAGGAGGCACTGGGGGACTTTAGGGTTGGAGGAAGGAGGGGGCTGGGGACTTGAATAGCCAAATCTGAGAGAGGAGGGGGGCTGGGAGCCCAGACTCCTAGCTTCATGATGGAGACCTAGTTTGCAAGCCTGGCTTCTGGGGCAATAGAAGCCAAAAGATGGGTCCTAGCATGGCGGAGACGGAAGTCTGGGAATGGCCTCCTGCTTCTCAAGCCTCAAACTGGGGAGGGGGCAGAGGGCAGTAGCCCCTAGGCCCTGGAGTCCAGGACCAAAGCCACTGTGTCAATGCTGGGTTCTGAGTCCCTGCCTCCCTCCCCTCCACCGCCCCCCCACCCCGCCCCACTCAACACACACTTCCTCCCTTTTTATTTGCGACCCCTCATTCTCTTGTCCCAGGAGGAAGGCAGAAGCTGGGAGTTGGGGTTGGGGGCAGCCCCCTCCCCCAGCCCCGGCAGAAGGAGGGGTCCCCAGGGAGGCCAAGAGGGGGGCTGTGGGTCTCCCGGCAGGGGCGGACGGGGACTGAATGTTAATCGCATCCCGAGTGAGTGTGTGTGTGCGAGAACAGAGCGAGTGTGCGAGTCCCTCCCGCTCCAGCTCCTCCGAGCAGCGGCTGCTGCCGCCACCCTCCGCCCGCAGCCGCCCTCGGCCACCAGTGCCCAGCTGGGGGGTGTCGACCTGGGTGGGTCCGCCTGGCCCCCAGGGGTCTCTCGTGCGTCTGCCATCTGCCCGGTGAGGATCTGTGTGTCAGGGTGTCTGGGGCTGGGCTGGTGAAGGGGGGGTGTGTCTGTAAGGGCTGCGGCGGCTGACGGAGGGAGGGAGGGAGGGAAAAAGGGAGGGAGGGGTCTGTCTGTCTGTACCGATTCTGAGCCTCCTGCCTAGGTGTCGTGGGGCCCCCAGTTTCCTCCCCCCAGCCCCCCAAACCCGAATGGATGGTGTGTACCTGGACTCTGTGCCTCCTGCCTGCGTCCGGCTGGGCGTCTGGCGTCCCCAGCTGCCTGTGTCCTCCTGTCTGTCCAAACAGCCCCGGACGGCAGTGGCAGCCTGGCCCCCATTGGACCCCCTGTGTGTGTGTGTGTGTGTGTGTCTGTGTGTGTGTGTCTGTGTGTGTGTGTGTATGTCTCCCTCCTCAAGCTCTGGGGGTGTTGAGGGGGAATCCCAGGGAAGTGAGGCCGTGCGTGTATGCGTGTGTGTATGTGTGTGTTTCTGCCTGGGTTTGAGTGTGGGGGTGCTGAGGGGGGTCTGGAGGTGGCCAAGAGAGGAAGGGACAAGCACCCTCCCACCCCTCACACAAACGCACACACACCAGCCGCGGGCTTCAGAGGTGACCCAGACAGACAGACAGACACAGACGCTGGAAGGGGGGGGCGCTGAGGGCACAAAGGGTGGGGGTGCGAATGAGCCAGGGAGAGGCGGGACCGGACACATGGACAGGGGGGAGGAGCCGGGGCTGAAGCGGCAGAGGGGGGCACCCCAGGTGGGCGGAGGGGGGATCCCCACGGGGTCGGGGCGGTGAGAGGACACCCCGACAGCCTCCGCAATGTCCGGGGCCCAACTTCCAGCGCAACATGTGTAGCCGCGTCCTCGCCTAGTTGGGGTGGCCGCAACCTTGGGGGACAGACAGGGCAGGACGGGACCGAAGACCAGGAGGGAGAGCCGGAGGAGCCGGGGACAGGCAGGAGGTCCCCACCGCCGCTGCTGCTGCTGCTGCCGCCACCACTGCCGCTGCCGCCGCCCCGGGGCCTGGCCCCCCCAGCGGTTCCCTGAGCCCTCCACCGAATCTTTGGGTCGCTGGACTCTGGGTTCCGGTCCTGCCCCCCCGCAATACCCCCCACAGAACAGGGTCATGAAAAGGTAAGACCGGGGTAGGGGATGCAGGGGTGGGTGGGAATGTGGACCCCCAGATCTAGGACAGGGAAAGTTGGCCAGGTCCTGGGGGGGGGTGGCACGGAGCAGGGGTCTCTGGCCCTCCCCAGCTCCCTGGTCTCCTGGAGGCTCTCCTCCGCCCCCTCTCTTTCTCCCTCTCTGAGCCCCTTTTTCCTGGGTCTCTACTCCTCAGACCTCCTAACCCCCCCATTTCTCGGACACTTTGCACCCTCTCCCTAGCACTGCATACCTGACACCCCATATCTGTCTCTGTCCCCTATCTCTCCATCCCATCTTCCCTCTGCATCCCCCTGCCCGCATCGGTCTCCCCCCTCGCTGGCCGGCCCTCTCCCTCTCTCCTCTCGCTCTCCCCTCCCTTCTCAGAGCTATGAGTCTGCTATTAATACCCCCGCCAAGGTCCTTGAGGGCATCCAGGCCCCAAGCACCCCTCACCCCAAGCTACCACCCTTTCCTCAAGGTTCTGGAATACCCTTCCAGCCTGGTCTGAGCACCAGGATTAGGGTGGGGAGAGAATGGTGTTGGAAGGTGGGGGGGGACGGAATGCCGTCTGCAGCACGCTGGGAGGGGGGGGCGGGCTGTTGATCAAAGTGGCCTCTTGCCTCTTCTGTGATGGATTGAGGGGGTAGTGATGGAGACAGGGACACCCCAGGAATCTCTGGCACCCTCCTCCTTCTTAGCTGGGGGACAGCCTGTGCTGTGTACAGGACCTGAGTGGGATGACAGGAAGCTGGAGCTGGCGGGGAATGGGGGGGGGCCTCCCAGGATGGTGGGACTGACAGAGTTTGAGGCAAAAACGGGGTTCTTAAGAGAGGAGAGGGCTATGGACCTGAACTTCTGGTTTCTGGGCATAGAGGAATCTGGGCACCCAGTTTAGGGGCTGGAGGGGGCCAAGAATTCTGGGTCCTGGGAAAAGACAGAGCAGAGCACCCAGACTCCCGGGTCCTGGGGGAGAAGGGTGCTGAGACTCATCTTGAGTCTTTATGGGAGAAGTTAAGAGAGAGCTTCTGTGTCTGAGGGAAGAGGGGGTTGGGGGCCCAGTCTCCTGAGTCTCCGACAGGCAGAGGATGAGGGGGTTCGGCTCTTGGGCCCCATGGGAATGGACCTGGGGACTGAGACAAGGTGGAGGTTGAGGACCTGGGCAATGTGATCCCTGAGGGCATAGGTTCTGGGAACTGGGCCTCCAGAATCCCCCAGTGGCTAGAGATGCCACTACTCAGACCCTAGAGGAGTGGGAGACTGCCCTCACCACGAGAGGACTCGGAACCAGCTTCCTAAGAAGGGTGGGGCTGGAGTTGCCTCCTGGGCCTCAGCGGGGAACAGGACCCTGGGGTCCCCAAGGACAGAGGCCAAGCAGGGGTGGGTCTGAGAGAGGCAGAGGAGGGTCTGAGGGATGAGAAGCAACGGGGAAGGGAGGAGAGAGTGAGTGTTAACCCCGCGGGGGCCAGGCCACAGCTGTGGGTTATTTTGGGGTGGGGGGGGGTCTATTCTGAGCACTGATTGAGCCAGCTGCTTGGGGAAGGGCAGAGGAGAGGAGGGGCCAGGGGAGCCAGGATTTGGGAGGGACGGGCACACTAGGAGTCCCCACCCCCATCCCTGGGGAGACCATGGCCCAGGATCCCTAGGAAGGCAGGTGTGGGGGGGGCAGGCAGTGAGCCCTGTAAGCAGGGGAAGGGGTGTGGGCCTTTCCCCCACCCTGTGGGGTAGAGGAGGCCTGCGCTACCATGGCAACCGGACAGGAGCCTGATTGACAGCCAAGAGAGAACTCTTCCCCCTCTGGACACTCACCCCCTCAGGAAGCCCCTAGTGCAGGCTCTAATCTCTCTCTG
Source organism: Mustela putorius furo (assembly GCF_011764305.1). Lineage (NCBI taxonomy): Eukaryota > Metazoa > Chordata > Mammalia > Carnivora > Mustelidae > Mustela > Mustela putorius. Next base: position 11,596,826 of record NW_025421310.1, on the reverse strand, counting down.
GGAACCAGGAGTCCAGGCCCCCAGTGCCCTCCTCCTTCAGACCCAGGAGCCAGGCATCTGGGCTCCCAGCCCGACCACCCCAGGCAGCTAGTATTCAACAGGGGACACAGGAAGAGATGCTGTATTTCCTCTAATTTACTAAATTGCTCTGGGCTGGGAGCCAGGGACCCCTGCCCCCCCCCCCAGTTCTCCACAGCTGTGCCCCCCAACCCTGCAACCTCGTCTGGGCCGTGACTCTCTTTCTAGCTCTCATTGAGACTTGGGGGGGATAGGGACAGCATAGGGGGACAAAAAGAGGTTGGGGGTTGTGGTTGAGGTGGGGGGTAAGGTCCTGGGGGTGTTTTCTCTCCTTGGGATGCCCCGCTCATTTCTTTTTCTCTCTTCTTTCTCTCCCCCCACACACCTGACCCCTTTTCCCTTTCTCATTTTTTTCCCCTCACTTTTCTTCCTTTTATTTTTGATCCCTCCTGCCATCCGCCTTCCCGGCCTTCCTTTCATGTCTGTGCTGGGCACCTCCCTGGTGGGGGTCTTGATCTTTGCCTTGGTTCGCTATTTCTGTCCTCCTGTGTTTTCTGTCTGCTCTGCCTGCCTCCTCCCTCAATCTGTTCTGCCTGTTTCTCCATCTCTTGTGTGTCCGTGTCTCTCGGTGGCCGTGGGGTCCATCTCCGTCTTTCTGGGCTTCTTTCCATCTTCCTGTCTCTGTCCAACTTTCTCGCCTCTCTTATCTCTCCCACCTTTCTTGTCTATCTCTGCATCTCTCCTTGCCTCCCTATCATTCCCTCCCTATTTCTGTCACTCTGTCTTATCTCTCTCTTCCTCCACTTCTCCCTGTCTCTGTCACTCTGACCCTCTCTCTCCTTATTCCTGTCCATGTCTCTCTCTGACCATCTCTCTCTGGCTGTGTTCATCTCTCTTCGCATCTCCCTCGGTCTCTCTCTGCTCCGATTCTGATCCCATTTCTGTGGGTCTGTTACCCATCTGTCCTGTCTCATTATCCTCCCCATTCCTGCCTTGTCTATCTTCTTTCCCTATCTCTGTATCTTCTTTGTCCCCATTACCCACCTCCACTTTCCCTGTCTCGTATCTCTGGCTCTCCCTTTGCCTGTGTGTGTGTGTGTGTGTGTTTCTCTCTGTCGCTCCCTGTCTCTATTATCCCCACCTTTCCCTCTCCTCCCTATCTCTGCGTCTCTCCCTCTCTCTCTTCTTCTCCGTGTCTCTGTCTTGTCTCCTCTCTCTGTCTCCCCGTCTCTGTGTCTTCCTCCCATCTGTGTCCTTTTCCGCTACCGGGGTCTCCCCGGCTCGGCGCGCCCGCTCTCCCGTGTCAGAGGCCGCCCGGAGGGGCCCGCAGGCGATGCGCGGCGCCGGTGGCCCCCGCGGCCCTCGGGGCCCCACTAAGATGCTGCTGCTGCTGGCGCTGGCGTGCGCCAGCCCGTTCCCGGAGGAGGCGCCGGGACCGGGCGGGGCCGGCGGGCCTGGCGGGGGCCCCGGCGGGGCGCGGCCGCTTAACGTGGCGCTCGTGTTCTCGGGGCCCGCGTACGCGACCGAGGCGGCGCGCCTGGGCCCGGCAGTGGCGGCAGCCGTGCGCAGCCCTGGCCTGGACGTGCGACCGGTGGCGCTGGTGCTCAACGGCTCGGACCCGCGCAGCCTCGTGCTGCAGCTCTGCGACCTGCTGTCGGGGCTGCGCGTGCACGGCGTCGTGTTCGAGGACGACTCGCGCGCGCCCGCCGTCGCGCCCATCCTCGACTTCCTGTCGGCGCAGACCTCGCTGCCCATCGTGGCCGTGCACGGCGGCGCCGCGCTCGTGCTCACGCCCAAGGTGCGCGCGACCTGCGGGGGGGCGGGGCCAGCAGCGTGTTGGGGAGGCGGGGCCGACACGGAGGGGCCGCATCTGCGACGGAGTGGGGTCCGAGGGTAGAGTCCGGTCTAGGGGAGGGGCGGGGCTGACTGGGGGGCGTGGCCTATAGGGTGAGTGAACCCCGCAGGGGCACTGACCCAGGAGCAGGGTGAGAGACAGGCCTGTCCTGGGCAGAATATACGGAGAACTGAGGGTCTCCGGGAGGACCGAGTCAGGGGAGGGAATGGAATCTGGGGAAGAGGCGGGGTTAGGGCAGCGAGGGGTGGGGACTGGGAACAAAACGGGTTTGCCAGAGGGGGCCCGCTCTGAGGGAGGAGTGGGATCTGGGGATGAGCAAGGAAGGGGTCAGCTGGAAAGGAACGGGGTTCAGGAAGGGGTGGGGTCTACTGAGGAGGCAGGAGACAGGAAGGCAGGGAGAGGGCCAGGAAAGGGTACGCGGAGGTCAGGGTACTGAAGGACTTGGTCAACTGATTCGGCCAGCTGAGCAAGCAAGGGCTCTCGAAGTCTAGGTGGGAGGACGGAGCCATCCTGTGAAAGGAGGAGCGGGAGGAGAGGGGTCGCAGATGAGCTGGGGAAGGGCAGAACCATGCAGCCAGGAAGGGGGGGAGACGGCAGTCGGGCAAGGGGAGAGCTAGCTGGTGAGGCGGCACAGAGGGAGGCCAGGAAGATGGCAGGGCCTACGCTCAGGACGAAAGGGGCGAGATCTAGAGTGGGAAACAGTCCCAGGAGTGGGGTTTGGGCAGAAGCACAACCCCAGTCGTAAGGTGTGGAAAGCGAGAATCCAGAAGCTGGGCCTGGGAGGCTGAAGGCCCACCAGAAAGGCAGGCCCAGCCAATTAGAAGGCCAACCCAGGAGCCTGCAGGAGAGAGGGGCAGAGGCCGAAGCGGGTTGTGGCCTGGAAAGAGGCCTGCCACCCGAGGGCACGAGGGGTGTGTGTGTGGGGGACCAGCTGGAGCAGACTTCTGGTAGGAAAGGACCAAGCCCAGTTGCAGGTACTGAGAAGTAGAAGGGATAGGCTAGGAGAAGGGGCGGGGCCTGTTTGGGGGTGGAGCCAGTGTAACCGAATTGGTGCTAGGATGAATGGGGCCATCTGAGTGGGTGGAGCCTAAGTCCCCACCAGTTCCCACGTGGAGGGCCAGTAGCTTCGTGACTAGGTCCCACTTACATCCTGGGACTTGCAGTTCTCTCCTGTCCAGGGCATTCTGGGAAGGGCCTCTGGCCAACTTTCTTCTTTAGACAGTTGCCCAGAGATTTGCAGGCAGATCACCTTCCACATGAACTGCTACTCCCTGATGCTGCCTTTATGGCCTACCCAGAGATGTGGTTCTCCTCCTCCACTGATGCTGAGAAGCGTGGAGCACTCTGTTCTGTCACCTGGGTACTGTGGCCCGCTCGGGTACGCGCGTTGTCTTTTGGGAAATGTAGTCCCTTCAGTATCTCGGGATGGGAGAAAGAGGGGTCCTCATAGGGCCATCGTGCTTCCATTGAATGCTGGAAATGTGGCATATCTCCGCTTGCCAAGGATGAGGTCCTCTCAGGATTCTCACTGCAGGCTGGGAGGCCTCATCCGCTCAGGACAACTGTCTCCTGTACGTAAAACCACAGGTACATGCCTAAGGAAAAAAGTTCACTATTTCTCACTGAGGGCTGACTCTGTGCAGGGGCTGTTTTAGCTCCACAGAAATATAGTTGTGAAAAGGTGGAGAAAAGATAGGATTCCTGGGCGCCTGGGTGGCTCAGTGGGTTAAGCCGCTGCCTTCGGCTCAGGTCATGATCTCAGGGTCCTGGGATCGAGTCCCGCATCGGGCTCTCTGCTCGGCAGGGAGCCTGCTTCCTCCTCTCCTCTCTCTGCCTGCCTCTCTGCCTCCTTGTGATCTCTCTCTGTCAAATAAATAAATAAATAATCTTTAAAAAAAAAAAAAAAGATAGGATTCCTGCTCTCTTTGGAGCTTGCATTCTAATGGGGAGACAGAAAGCAAATAAGAGATTGTGAAATCCGTCCTCGCAGAAGGGTAGGATGGCAGTCAGGGATGGCCTCCCTGAGGAGGTGGCAAATGATCTCGACCTGAGGAATGAGAAGTGGCAGGTCCAGCATGAAGGAGCTGAGGGAGAGTGTCCCCGCGAGAAGCAACAGCTAAGGGCCAAGCCCTTGAAGCTGGAAGGAACTTGATGTGTTTGAGGAAGAACAGAGAGGTGGGGGTGGTGGTAGATGAGGTCAGAGAGGCAGCAAGGGCCAGTCCATGCAGGGCCTGTGGGCCAAAGTGAGGGCTTTGGCTTTGACTCTAAGGTAGGAGTATTGGAAGGTTTTCAACGAAGAAGAGATGTGATCCAACTAATATTTTGGAAAAGATGACTCTGGCTGCTGATGGAGAATGGACTGGAAGATGCAAAAAATGTTAGCAGTGGTCACGAAGCTGTTGCAGTTCTCTAAGCAAGATAGCAGTCAACGAGGGTTGTGATGGAGCGGTAGCGAAGAATGGGGTTGTGGTTTTTTGCTTTTGTTTTTTTAAGATTTTACTTATTTGTCAGAGAAAGAGAGACCACACAAGCAGGGGGAGCAGCAGGCAGAGGGAGACGCAGGCTTCCAGATAAGCAAAGAGCCTGGTGTGGGGCCCCCATCCCAGGATCCTGGGATCATGACCCAAGCCAAAGGCAATCGCTTAATCAACTGAGCCACCTAGGCATCCTGTGAATGGGGTTGTTTTGAACTGAGAGCTGAGAAGACTGGAAGATGGCCTGGATTAGGTGTGAGGGAAATGTAGTCTCTCTCAGTAGATGCTGGGGACTGTAGTTCCCTCCTTGGATGCTCCGTGTGTTCTAGGGTAATGTTCACTGCTGTGACAGATAAACCCCCACGTCTCCACCCAATGGAAGGTTGTTTCTCACGCATCTAAAATCCAAACAGGTGTTCCTGATTAGAGGTGGCTCTCTGCCAAAGAATGACTGAGGGGCTCATTCTCCTCCCTCTCATGGCTTTGTAATCCACATAGGACTTCAGAGTTCTCTCCTGGAGCCTCTGCATGTGTTCTCAGGGAAGAGAGTAAGGTGCACGGGGGGAGAGCTTTTCTGGATGAGTCTAGAACTCAGTCCCATGGCTAAACCTAACCCAGGTCTAGCTCTGTGCACCAGCAAGGAAAAGGGGAGGGGTTTGGTGAAGAGCTATGCAGTTGCCTTATTGAGACCTGTGACATACCCGTGGCCACTGGGAGCTAGGATGCCCTCATCAGTTGCTGGGAGATGAGGTCCATTTGAGAACTGGGAACTGAAGGCCCGCTCCTGGTTGTTGGGAGCTGGGGTCCCCCCCCCCAGGAAGCTTGACATCCTCCTCCTCCTCCCCACAGGAGAAGGGCTCCACCTTCCTGCAGCTGGGCTCGTCCACAGAGCAGCAGCTCCAGGTCATCTTTGAGGTGCTGGAGGAGTACGACTGGACATCCTTTGTGGCGGTGACCACACGTGCCCCCGGCCACCGGGCCTTCCTGTCCTACATCGAGGTGCTGACTGATGGCAGCATGGTGGGCTGGGAGCACCGCGGGGCACTGACACTGGACCCGGGAGCAGGCGAGGCGGTGCTGGGTGCCCAACTCCGCAGCGTCAGCGCGCAGATCCGCCTCCTCTTCTGTGCCCGGGAGGAAGCCGAACCCGTGTTCCGGGCAGCGGAGGAGGCTGGCCTCACGGGGCCTGGCTACGTCTGGTTCATGGTGGGGCCCCAGCTGGCCGGAGGCGGAGGCTCAGGCGCCCCTGGAGAGCCCCCTCTTTTGCCAGGAGGAGCCCCACTGCCTGCCGGGCTGTTCGCCGTGCGCTCGGCTGGCTGGCGAGATGACCTGGCCCGGCGGGTGGCCGCTGGTGTGGCCGTAGTGGCCAGAGGTGCCCAGGCTCTGCTACGTGACTATGGGTTCCTGCCCGAGCTCGGCCATGACTGCCGTGCCCAGAACCGCACCCACCGAGGGGAGAGTCTGCATAGGTGAGTGGGGTTGGTGTGGGAGGGCTGTGGGAAGGTTCCAGAGCCTGACTACTCACTGGCTGAGCAGCCTCAAATGGGTCACATCCCCTCTCAGAGCCTCAGTTTACTTTTCTGTAAAACAGATACAGTTCGCTCTCCTGCTTGGGGTTAAATCAGGTAATTTGGAAAAAGCACCCAAGACACAGTGAGTGTATTGCCGTATTTTCTGATTATAAGATGAATTTTTTTTTCCAGTTTCATGTCTTTGAAATCAAGATATACTTTACAGTTGATGGCTTATAGCACCTTTTTCTTCCCTTGTGGTACAAAAAACTAGAGATGCACCCTATAGTTGATGACATCACGGGTATGATGATATTCCCTAGAGTATAAGCTGAATTCCAGCAACAAAATGACCAACAATCCATAGACCCAAAAGAGATAGAAGTTGTTCTTCCTCACTTAACAAACCGGAAATGAGGGGCCCCTGGCTGACTCAGTTGGTGGAGCGTGCAACTCTCCAACTCGGGGTTGTGAGTTCGTGTCCCATGGGGACACGGGGTATAGAGATCATTTTAAAAATATATATTTTATTTATTAGAGAGGGAGAAAGAGTACAAGGAGGGGGAGTGACAGAGGGAGAGGGAGAAGCAGACTCCCCGCTGAGCAGGACCCTGGGATCATGACCAGAACCCAAGGCAGAACGCTTAACCAACTGAGCCACCCAGGGCACCCCCTAAATCACTTAAAAATAAAATCTTCAAAAAAAAAAATTCCAGAAATGAGTGTTCCAGGTTATCAGGTGGCTCTGTTGCTCCATGTGATAGGTCAGGATCCGCCACCTTCTTGGTGCAGTCGAAGCAGGGTCAGCCGCACGTGTGAATTCTAGATAGCAAGCAATTTCCTTCCGGGCAAGCGAGACAGTGGGGATGTCCTGGGGCGACCGGGGCTGCCTTATTGGTTGTTTACAGGCTCGTCACATGCAAATTATTTAGAAGTCGATTCTGATTGCCTAGCTGTGATTGCGGTGGAGGCAGAGGAGGTGCAATTGTCCTAGGGTTTTACTTACATGGGGTCTGGACTAGAGGACCCGAGGTGTGGACTCTAGCTGGACAGGTGTGTGCCTGGCTTACACACTGTTGTTTTATTTTTTTTTTAATATTTTATTTATTTATTTGACAGAGATCACAAGTAGGCAGAGAAGCAGGCAAAGAGAGAGGCAGAAGCAGGCTCCCCGCTGAGCAGAGAGCCCGATGCGGGGCTCGATCCCAGGATCCTGGGATCATGACCTGAGCCGAAAGCAGAGGCTTTAACCCACTGAGCCACCCAGGCGCCCCAACACACTATTGTTTTAGAATAGAACAGGGTTTGGTACATCTTGGAAGGAGGTGGTGATGGGTGGAGAAGAAAGCCGGAGGGACGAGAATTGAGAATTGGTGACTTGGGGGACAGGATCCGGAGACAAGAGGGTGAGAAAAGCATCCCTCGTTCATAAATACTTACTGAGCACCCGCTAGGAACTAGGGATCATGCTGGGCTCTGGGAACACGAAGATGTATAAGACCATGGACTTCTCTTCAAAGAACACAGGGTCCTGTAGGGGTGGCAGACAGGGACGGGATAATGACAACACAGTGTGATGCTTGCTATCACAGAGGTGGCCCGGGCATTGTGGGAAAACCAGCGGGAATACTGTCTGCGCCAGGACATTTCGGGTTGCTGGAGGCAGATTCTCATTCAAGTTTCCTAAGGGAAAAGGGGGTTTATTGGGAAGATAAACATGCACAGAAACCCAGACGCCAGGAATTGAGGCCAAGCCTGGGGACCAGCTACCCTTTCATCTCTTTCTGATTGTCTCCCTCATACTCTCTCCACCTCCACCCCTCTCTGTCTGACCTGCCACTCCCAGAGGCTGTCCAGTTCTTCTCTTACCACTCACCGTTTACCCAGAATTTCTGCTCTCTCTGCTGATACTCATAATTTCAACCTATCCTGTCCACCACCCATTCCCCCCAGCACCCCAAATCTCACAGCCAATGTCTTCCCAAAAGACAGATTTCATCGGCCCCAATCAGCCTTCCAAACTAGGCTACTCTGTCACGGGTCAGCATATGGGGTCAGGGAGGTCCCCAAGAGGAGGAGACATCTAAGCAGACAGCTAAGAGACGAATGGCTCATTCATTCATTTATTGAATGAGTCCTTATCAGAGTCTGCTATGTGCCAAGCACTGCTTTGGGCACAAGGGTACATTGTGTTGAACAAAGTCCCTGTTCTGAGCCGACAATCTCACAGGGGAGACAAACAGTGAACAAACAGGATAAAGAAGAAATACCAGCAAGTGATGAAACAGGTAGAATGTGGTAAGAAATGCCCAGGGTGGGGTGCCTGGGTGGCTCAGTGGGTTAAAACCTCTGCCTTTGGTCCAGGTCGTGGTTCCAGGGTCCTGGGATGGAGCCCCGCATCAGGCTCTCTGCTCAGCAGGGAGCCTGCTTCCCCCTCTCTTTCTGCCTGCCTCTCTGCCTACTTGTGATTTCTGTCAAATAAATGAATAAAAATATAAAAAGAAAGAAAGAAAGAAAGAAATGCCCAGGGTGCAGGTCACCTGGGTGGTTCAGTGGGTTAAAGCCTCTGCCTTCAGCTAGGGTCATGATCCCAGGGTCCTGGGATCGAGCCCCACATTGGCTGTCTGCTTAGCAGGGAGCCTGCTTCCTCCTCAATCTCTCTCTGCCTACTTGTGATCTCTGTCTGTCAAATAAATAAATAAAATCTTTTAAAAAAAGAAGAAAAAATGCCCAGGGTGCTAGGTTAGGTGAGGCTGTCTGGAAAGGTCTTTCTAAGCAGATGAAATTTGGAGGTAAGAAAAAAGAAACAGGCAAAGAAAAAGAGCCAGCCGTTGGAAGATCTGAATGACGAGACTGGAGGGGGGACAGCAGGTGCAGGGGTGCTCACTCGGGCTGGAACTGCCCATTTGGGAGCCTGAAACAAAGCCACTGTGCCTGGAGCTTAGCAAGTAAGGCGGGGATAGGGTCTGGAGAAACAAGTGAGGTCCATGTAGACCCAAGCTCATACAGGGCATTTTGGCCACAGTAAGGGGGTTGGATATGATTCTAATTTGTGGTTAGAATGTGGTTAAAATTTCAGGCAGGAGGAACAGCATTGCACAAAGACCCAGCAGGGAGAAAAATTCAGGCATGTTGGTGGGACCGCAACAGCTCAGGGTGGATAAAGGGAAGAGAATTGGGGTTGAGGGTGATGAGGCTGGGGGTGGGGGCAGACAGGGCCAGGCCACAAGGGCCTCGAATGCCAGGTTGAGAGGCTGGACTCTGTTCAAGAGCACTGAGGAGCCATGGTGGGTTATGAGCAGGAAAGGAGAGATGTCAGTTTCACATACATAAAGACCCCTGGGATCGGGGTGGTAGAGTGTGGAATCGACTGGAGAAGAGAGAATGGAGGTTGGGGGCTGGGCAGGAGGCTGGGGCAAGGGTCCAGGGGGTCTGTGGTAATGGAGAGGCGGGATGACATGGAGAGATCTTGGGGGCAGGAAGGTGGCACTTGGGGACTGAGTGTGGAGGCGAGCGAGGAAGTGAGGATGGCAGTTGAAGGTCCCATGCAGTGACTGGGGCATAGGGACAAGCATTCACGGTACAAGTACCATGCATTGTGAAGATCATCTGCAAGTCCAGAGGCCTCCTGGGGCTTCTCCCAGAGGAAGGGACACTTGAGCTGAATCTTGGAAGGCATCAGAATTAATCAGGGTGAAAAGGGACAGAAAAGCATTTTTCAGGCAGACAGCATAGCCCCTACAATGCTCAAGGGATAGGAAACCACTCGATATGTTTGGGGGGTAACTTTGCATTCAGAAAGGGCTTGGGGTGGAAGGAGTTTGAGGGGAGGCAGGGATCAGAGATGGGCCGGCACAGCCAGATGGGGCCAGAACACACAGGGTCTCTAAGAGGACCTCAAACTCAGGCTGAGGGTCTGCAACCCTGTTCAGGGAGTGCTGGGTATCAGGCAGAGACTCCTGAACAAAGAAGGGGGATGTTTGGGTGTTCAGAGTCTTGGGGGATAAATTCCAGCTAAGGGCCAGGGCTGGTCCAGAGAAAGGGGATTTTTCTCTGCCTTCAGCCCCTTAGGTCCAGTCCGGGTACCCACATGTCGCCTCCCTTCCTCCTGGGCAGGTATTTCATGAATATTACCTGGGATAACCGGGATTATTCCTTCAATGAGGATGGCTTCTTGGTGAACCCCTCTCTGGTGGTCATCTCCCTCACCAGAGATAGGACTTGGGAGGTGGTGAGTCCTTGCCCCAACCCCAGGCACGGGAGAGGCCTGGAGTCCCAGGCACTGATGGGGGGGATGTGGGGACACAGACCCCTTGGTCCGGACGGAGAGGAGGACTCTGGCCTCTGAGGGAGGAAGGAGGCCGGACTTCTAGGTCCTGGCAGAAGTAAGTGGGAGCCCGGACCTGTGGGTTTGAAGGGGAAGAGGGAGATGGGGCCTAGACTCCCAGATCTAAGGCAGAAGGAGCTGGGGCCTGGGGTTCTGAGGAAGGAGGGCCCCGATGGCCAGGACATGCTGCAAAGTCGCCGCCCTGGAGCCTGAACCCCCTTCTCTTGGCCAAGGTGGGCAGTTGGGAGCAGCAGACTCTCCGCCTCAAGTACCCGCTGTGGTCCCGCTATGGCCGCTTCCTGCAGCCGGTGGATGACACACAACACCTCACCGTGGCCACGCTGGAGGAGAGGCCCTTTGTCATTGTGGAGCCCGCCGACCCCATCAGTGGCACTTGCATCCGGGACTCTGTGCCTTGCAGGAGCCAGCTCAACCGCACCCACAGGTGACAGCCCGGGCTCCAGGGCTTGCAGCCCCGCAGTCCTGGCCCCCGCCCCCTCCTCCCTTGGAATTCAGAACCCACAGAGCCCTCTCATCCTGGGCAAGTCACGAAACTCCTTTGAGTCTCAGTTTCCCCAGAAAGCGCTAACCATAGTTTTAGCTGCTGTGTGTCTCTCCCGCCATACCCTCATCTCCTGGGAGAGTCTGAAGTGGGGCGGGGGGAATCCCCAGCATCCCCAAGCCTGCTCACTCCCCGCAGCCCTCCTCCGGACGCTCCCCGCCCGGAAAAGCGGTGCTGCAAGGGCTTTTGCATCGACATTCTGAAGCGGCTGGCGCAGACCATTGGCTTCAGCTACGACCTCTACCTGGTCACCAACGGCAAGCACGGAAAGAAGATCGACGGCGTCTGGAACGGAATGATCGGCGAGGTGGGGCGCCTGATGGGAGTGGGGGTGGGAAGGAGGCGAGCTGGGGGGGGCCACGGTACCGGAGCTCTGTGGCTGGAGGGGCGTGGCCAGAGGGAGCAAAGCCGGGGCCTTGAGGAGCGGGGCCTCGGCTGGGGGCGGGGCAAGAAACTGTCGGCGGGTGGGGCGGGACTCGGAGGGTGGCCCTCTCAAACGAAGGGGGCGGGGCCGAGAGGACTGAGCCCAAATCCAGAGAGCGTGTTCTGGGAGCGGGACTGGGCTTGGGGCTACCTCTTCCCACCCCTGCTCTCCGCCTCTCACCTCCTCCTCTCCTGCCCCAGTCTGCGCCCCCTTAGGCCACCCCGCCACCCTCCTAGCCCTCTCTGTCACCCTGTCACTGGTCACCTGGGGCTCGTCTTGCCCACCATCCGCCTCTATGCTCTTGACCCAGCCAGGTTCCTTCACCCCCTCCTCGCCCTCACCCCAGGTCTTCTACCAGCGTGCGGACATGGCCATCGGCTCCCTCACCATCAACGAGGAGCGGTCCGAGATCGTGGATTTTTCTGTGCCCTTCGTGGAGACGGGCATCAGCGTCATGGTGGCCCGCAGCAACGGCACTGTGTCCCCCTCCGCCTTCCTCGGTGAGCCCGGGGCCCCGGGACGGCAACACTGGGACACCTGCGTGCTCAGTTCCCATCCTGGTATTGCCTGTCCCCGTACCGTGACTGATGAGGTGGTGTCGCTTCTGACCTTGGGTTTCCCAATCTGTAAAATGGGAGAAGCCATTTTACCACGATGCCAAGGGAACTGGAGCTTCAGGAACCTTCTCTCGCACATTCTCTTCAAGGCCCTGTACCTTGTATTCTTGTATTCATAATTTCGTGTTCTTTTCTTCTTCTTCTTCCCCTTCTTCTTCTTCTTCTTCTTCTTCTTCTTCTTCTTCTTCTTCTTCTTCTTCTTCTTCTTCTTCTTCTTCTCCTCCTCCTCCTTCTTCTTCTTCTTCTTCTTCTTCTTCTTCTTCTTCTTCTTCTTCTTCTTCTTCTTCTTCTTCTTTCTTAAAGACAACCCTCCACATTGTACAAGCCTCAGGCCCCCACAACCCTCAAGTCTTCCCCTGTATATGAGATGAGGAAAAGGGATTAGCATGAGAGTGGCACATGGTAAATGCTCCAGTCACTTCTCAGCGTTTACTGAGCATCTATCATGGGCCAGGCTCTGAGCTGCGCCCACACGCCCCTCTCCTCTAAGAGCTCTTGGCCTCGTGGGGAAGACAGAAAATAATCTCTTAAGGCGATACATGGACAAGATCACTTCAAGTGGTGATGACTATAATGAGAAATTAAGCCAGGGTGAGGAAGTGGAGAGGAATGGGGCTGGTGCTGCCACGAGAGGGCCGGAAGGCCCCTTTGGAGATGGGACCTGAGAAACCGCTCCAGGCAGAGGGGCAAAGAACCCAATGCGGGACTGTGTGTGGAATATTTGGGAAATAGCCGGAAGTCTGTGTGACCAGAGGGGGCAGTGAGTGATTGTGAGGGGGTAGGAGGCAAGGGCTGAGAGGGAATTGGGGGACATGGGGGGAAAGTTCAGGGCCTTGGTGGCTCTGGTAGGAAAGTTGAGTTTTATTCTTAGGGCAATGGCCAAGGTTTTAACTGTAGATGGTGGGGGAGGGGGTTTATGGTCACATCTAGGCTTTTAAAATATCCCACTGCAGGCAGCAGGGGCAGGAGGCCCATGAGAAGGCAGAGGTCTGCGCAGAGAGGAGGTGGATGTGGGATAGGAAGGTGATAGTGAGCGTGGGCGAGTAACCAGGCTTGGAGTGTGGGTAGGAAGCTGGCCCCTGATGGGTTGGTGGCTATGAGGTGGATGGGGCAGGGATCTCGCTGAACTTGGAGACAAGAGAAGGAAAAGTGCACATCAGGCCAAGGGCAGCTGTTCACGTCAGTTCCCTCTTGCTCTCTGAAGTCTGGGCAAAGCTCCTGGGAGTGACAACGCTGAGAGAAGGGACATCTCTTGCTTTACGTTTGGTTTCTGTCTGTTTCGCCAAGAGCATCTCTGTGGCCGTCCCTTGGCCAAGGTCTCTGCAGGGCACCCTGAGATGCACCACATGGGGCCCCTGCCTTCACCAGGGAAGTGACAAGGTCATTTTATGCCCCACCACGTTGCCCAGTAGAGGCAACAGGAGTGTCCCCAGATGCCTCAGTGACAGTCTGGGGTGGTGACCCTGCTGTGACGGGGGCAGTCCTGGCCACTTGCGTTTGGCCCAGGGAGGGCAGATCACCTGGTATGAATCTCAAGAAGTGGTGATTTGGGTTCATTGCCAGTGTGAGGAGGAGACACATGGGTGCAAGTGTGTCTGGTCGATGGGTCAGCGTGGCGGGGGTGGCAGGGACGGCGGAGACAAGGCAGAGAGGGTGAGGCTCATTCTGGAACCATGAGTTCTGGCCAGTTAAAGCACTGGGCTCTTGAGAGAGCAATCAGGCCAGAGAGGAGCTTGCTTTAAAGGGAGCTTGCAGAGAGGGGCTTGCTTGCCCCTGGAAGCAAGGCTGAGGGGCAGTGACTTTCATGGAGGCGCTGAGGTGCCACAGGAGGCTGTGAGCAGGGGAGAGGCCAGGTCACCTCTGGGTGCCGAAGGAGCACCCACGGCAGGAGCACCTATGGCTGCAGGGTGGGGTGGAGATGGGCCAGGAGAGAGGATGAGGCCTGAGCCTGTTGCCTGAAAGAATGGGGAGGAAAGGCCAAGGTAGGGGGCAAGGGTGGGGGGTATAGACTGTGGCTGCGGAGGGGTAAGGCGGGAGGGAGGGAGCGAGGCTGGCAAATGGGGGGTCGGACTGTGATGGGATGGAAGGATGGGGAGCCTGGGCATGGATGCTGGCCTCAGTGTGGGACATGGTGAGTGGCTGGGGAGGTGGGGGAGACTCAGGTCTGGGACTCAGGAAACATTTAGGATCTATCTACTGACCAAAACTACAGAAATGATTGAGTTGGCTTTCTTGAGAGAGACTGTCTCCCAGGCGTCTGGATGTCCCTGAGGTGGGGAGACTGGGAAGGGGACAGAGAAGGACAAGATCCTGTCTGCGATGCACCTTGTTCATATGTCTTTGGTCCCCCCCACCTCCAGTCCTTTGCTTGGCCAAGCCATGACCCCATACCTCCTTGCCCCCAGAGCCCTACAGCCCTGCCGTGTGGGTAATGATGTTCGTCATGTGCCTCACTGTGGTCGCCGTCACCGTTTTCATCTTCGAGTACCTCAGTCCCGTCGGCTACAACCGCAGCTTGGCCACGGGCAAGCGTGAGTCCCCTTCCTCCATCACCTCCAAGTGCCCGGACCACAGATAGAACTACATTTCCCAACAGCCCCTGGGGTAGAGCAGTGGCCTCTGGAGGCGCCAGAGGCCTTGGGAGCTGCTGGGAATCATAGTTCTTTCTGCTCCCTCATGGAGTAGAAGGGATTTCGGGTCCATGTCGCCCTCCTGGCCCCCTGCAGGGCCTGGTGGCTCAACCTTCACCATTGGGAAATCCATCTGGCTGCTCTGGGCCCTGGTGTTCAATAACTCGGTGCCCGTGGAGAACCCCCGGGGGACCACCAGCAAAATCATGGTGTTGGTGTGGGCCTTCTTCGCCGTCATCTTCCTCGCCAGCTACACAGCCAACCTTGCCGCCTTCATGATCCAGGAGGAGTATGTGGACACCGTGTCTGGGCTCAGTGATCGAAAGGTGTGTGTGTTTGGGGGAGAGAGGGAGTTGGCTAGGGTTGGAGGTCAGGCTGAAATTTGGCACATGGGAGGTCCGAATTGGATTCCTGGGGGTCTTTTCCCAGGAAGAGTTCCAAAATGGTAGAAAAGAATGTTCTAGAAGAGAATGGTTATGTTTCACAAAGGACTATTTAAATATTCGCAGGAGAAGAGAGTAACCCCAAATGTCCTGGGGGGGCAGTAGTGCCAAATGGAATATTCTAGATGAGTGCTTCTCTCGGAGTGTGATGAAGAGCTAATCTTTGAACTTTCTCTGGTAGAGATCAGTGCTTTTGTAAGATACAATAGAAACGAATTACGAGAAATGAAACATAAAATTGAAAACCAAGACATGCACAATTCAAACCCGAGTTTTTATGTAGTTTCAACAGACATAAAATTATTCTGTCAAATTGTTCTAAATGCCCAGTGCCTGGCTGACTCAGTCGGTAGAACACGCAACTCTTGATCTCAGGGTCATAAGTTCGAGTCCCACATTAGGTGTAGAGTTTACTTTAAAAAGAAACAAATTTAAAAATCTTCTTGAAAAAATTGCTCTAAGTGCTTATTCTCTTGATTTCTATACTTACCTCATTGCAGATCACGGTCTGTTCAGGTACTAGTGGTTTGCAGAGCACGGTTTGAGGTTGAAGTGGTTCACTGGATTATCATGACCTATTAGAAGGTTAAGAAATCAGTTCAGTGGATTGCAATAAGCATTTTTTATAGGATTTTATTAATTTATTTGTCAGAGAGAGAACACAAGCATGTCGAATGGCAGGCAGAGAAGCAGGTTCCCCGCTGAGCAGGGAGCCTGATACGGGGCTCGATCCAAGGGCCCTGGGATCATTACCTGAGCCGAAGGCAGACGCTTAACCAACTGAGCCACCTGGGCATCCCAACAAGCATTTTTTTTTTTTTTAATTACTGAGCAAAAATATGTCTGTACCTTTGTTTTAGTCATATACGCACTTGACACTGAGTCAGCACACACCATATGGCTATGTCTGTTGTTCAAAGAGTAAACTTTTGGGGCGCCTGGGTGGCTCAATCGGTTAGGCATCCAGCTTTTGATTTCAGCTCAGGTCATGATCTCAGAGTTGTAAGACTGACCCCTGCATTGGGCTCATGCTGAGCATGGAGTCTGTTTAGGATTCTCTCTTTCCCTCTGCCCCTACCCACCCCATCCCGGCGCTCACGCTTGCATGAGATCTCTCTCTTTCTCTTTAAAAAAAAAAAAAAAAAAGTGTGCTATTTCTGAATGGATTTGTTTTTTTTTTTTTTTTTTTAAAGATTTTTTATTTATTTATCAGAGAGAGAGAGGGGGAGAGAGCGAGCACAGGCAGACAGAATGGCAGGCAGAGGCAGAGGGAGAAGCAGGCTCCCTGCTGAGCAAGGAGCCCGATGTGGGACTCGATCCCAGGATGCTGGGATCATGACCTGAGCCGAAGGCAGCTGCTTAACCAACTGAGCCACCCAGGCGTCCCTATTTCTGAATGGATTTGTAAATAACAATTGCCTCCAGCTCCCCACCAGGCCAAACCCCACCCTTGGGACCTCCCATGATCCAGCAAGCTAAGGGTTAATGCCTGGCACATCAGAGGCCTCTGCGGCCCTTTTCAAACTCTGTAGCCAGTGCCTTTCCAAACTGGACTATGATCAGGCCATGCCAGTGTTAAATATTTCAGTATTCCTCCAGACTCTGTATGCATATATGTGTGCGTGCACGTGTGTGTGTGTGTGTGTACGTGTGGCTGGCTGCAGATGGATCTGCTGGGTGGGAGCAGAAGAGGGTCACGGTGAGCACGTTGGAGAAACACTTCTGGGCTGGGGTCCCTGCCAGTTGGCAGGTGTCCCCCAGAACAGAGCATCTGGGTCAAGGCTATTCTTGACCCAGATGGCCCCAGGGGGGCGCCCTAATAATTTCCCATTCTGCCCCAGTTCCAGCGGCCCCAGGAGCAGTACCCGCCCCTGAAGTTTGGGACGGTGCCCAACGGGTCCACGGAGAAGAACATTCGCAGCAACTACCCCGACATGCACAGCTATATGGTGCGCTACAATCAGCCCCGCGTAGAGGAAGCGCTCATTCAGCTCAAGGCAGGGTCAGCGCAGACTCGGGCTGGGGGGTGGGGGGCCGCCGGGGGCCCCAAGGATGCGGGCAGAGAGCCAGGGGCCGGGAGCCACTCATCAGCATCAGGTCAGCCAGGGGTGGTTCGGCCTGGAAGGCATGCCTAGGTCATTGAGGGTGGCAGTGAACGGCCCCCCCTTGCACAACCAGGGTCCTTGTGACACCTTCAGATGTCTGCAGAGACCCGGGACTTAGAGATTCCAGAACCGGATTGCCGGGGTTCAAATCCAGGCTCTATCTCTTCATGGCTGTGTGATCTTGGGCAAGTTACTCAACCGCTCTGAGCCTTCATTTCCTCCTCTGTAAAATGGGGATAAGAAAAGGACCCACCTCCTAAGGTTGTTGTAAGAATGATTATGGCTGTTATGATTGGGCTGTGTAATATATTATTTGGTAGCGGTAGTGCCAGCTCGCTGTGGACGCTTGCTGCTGAATTATTATTTTCATTATGATCATTAGATCTGAACCCACTGGAATGGATACTTGGATGAGGTTGTTTGGTTTTGTTTTCGAACTTCAGTTTCCTAAGTCATGAGGGTAAAATTAAGTTCAGACTCCAGAGTACCGACCAAGGTTACAACAAAGTTGATTACAGTGACTTTCTCCCTGCGCCTCTTTGATTTCATCATTCAACACGCTTCATTTATTTTCTTGGCCCCCTCGTCTATGCCAGGCAGGCTCCCTCCATTCAAGGGAGCTTAGGGTCTGGGGATGGGACATGAATAAGAAATGTACAAACGGAAGAATCAGGATGACCCAGAAAGTGATCATGAGCTAGGGTGTGACTAAACTGGGATATATTCACCAAGGTGTTCAGGGCGGGCCTCTCAGAGGAGGTGACTGGAGCAGAGCCCTGAGGGAGGTGAGGGCTAGCCTCATGGACTCACGGAGGCAGAGCCTTGCGGGCAGAGGAAACAGGGTGTGCCGATGGCACGAGGCAGGCGAGGGGTTACTGGAGGAACAGCAAGAAGGTCAACGTGGCTGAGGGGCCGGGAGGGGACGTTAGAGGGGAGATGAGAGTAGGGTACATGGGTGAGCCCTGAAGCTGAGATCAGGGTTGCATTTTCTTTGAAGGGCAGCAAGAAGCCATGAGGCAGGGAGATTTTAAGTAGGGAAGGGTGTGATCTGATTTCCATTCGCAAATGCCACCCCCGCCCCCCCCCCACGCCCCAGTGCAAGGTGGAGAGTGGATGGACAGACATCAGTGTGGTCCTTTGGATCACCTTCCCCATGTAGCTCACCCCTCAAGCAGCTCCTCCTTTTAGCACCTCTGTCTTGATTGGGATTGTTGAGCTGCAAGAAAAGAAACTCAGCCAACCGGGTGTAAGGAAGATGATTGGGTAAGCATCGCAATGCAGGGGCTAAGCGTCGCGATGCACAACTAGTAGCAGGAAAGAAATCGAGGCTTTGTGGGAATACCAGCTCTGTGCCAGGCACAGTTCCTGCACCAGATACCAATAGTCAATAAAAGAGGTAGGTCACCCGGATCCTTAGGACTGCTTAAACAGAGAGAGGTTTCTTTTCCTCTCTCAGTAAGAAGTCCGAGGCTGGCATGATAGCTCAAAGATACTATCAATGACCCAAACTCTTCCCATGTATTTGTTCTGCTAACCTTGGTGCCTAGACCTTCTAGCTCATTGTGCTTGCCTCATGGTCACAAGATGGCTGCTGCCCCGCCGTGGAGCCTATCTTGGTTGCAGGCAAGAAGGAGGAGAAAGAGGAAGAGAATGGATTTCCTCCTGGCAAGCCTTGCCTTTATACTGGGGCAAGTATGCCTTTCTGAGGAACTTGTGGCTGTTTCAGAGCGTGTGCCAGAGGGTCATTCCCAGTTTCAGAGGAAGCTGGGAAATTGGGTGTGTTGGCCTCCCAGGCTCTGTGGTAGACAGTGGCAGACGAAGAGGTTGCAAATGGAGATTGTGCCAGAGTCCCGGCCTTGTGGAATGTGTAACTGTGCCGCCAGACAGCCTCCCTCTTGCCTCTTTGCCTTCTCCAGGGCTCTACTTCCTCTCTCTGGACTTCTGGGGGGTCACAAGGTCTCTCGTCTCTGTCTCTCCCTGTGTCCTCTTTGTGTCCTCTTTCCCCGCAAGCCTCATTTCGGACACTGAGCCCCTTCTCATTAGTCACGTGTCCTTTCTTTCTGCCCCACTCCACCCCTGGCAGAGAACTGCTCTTTTCTCCTCTACCCTCCCCCTCGAAGCACCATGAACTGGAGGCATTTGGGGTAACAAGCTTTTCTTTTTCAACCAAGACTTTGGGCAGCCCGATGGCTAACGTTTGCAGAAGAGTACACACGGAGGCTCGCATACCTCATGTCCGACTATTGAAACTTTTATCGATCGTGCTAGCTGACCATTCATGAGGTTGGGTCCTGCTGCCTCGACAAATAGACCTTAACCAACAGAAAGGCTAAACAAGTTCAAGTTCGGGATTCTGCCTTCCAGGAGAGCACCTGACTCCTTGTCCTCCCACCTGAATCTGTCTGCTCGTCTCTCGCAGCTTCTCAAGGCCAAACGCATTCCTTGGCTCCTGGCCCTGGGTCCTTGAAACTCTTCTAGCATTGTCACAGCTTATATTCTGACTGACCCTCCGCCCTTCCTCTTGAAAGGACCTTGTGACGACATTGGGTCCACCCGCATAACCCAGGCTAATCTCCCCATCCCAAGAGCCTTCATTTATTCACATCTGCAGAGTCTCTTTTCCAGTGTAAGATTACAAGTTCCAAGTATCAGGGTGTGGATACCTGTTTTTTTAATATTTTCAAATTTACTTATCTGAGAGAGAGAGAAAGAGAGTGTGCGCAAGCATGAGTCGGGGGGAGAGGCAAAGGGAGAGGGAGAAGCAGACTCTCCACTGAGCAGGGAGCCTGACCTGGGGCTCAATCCCAGGATCCTGGGATCATGACCTGAGCGGAAGGCAGATGCTTAACCAGCTGAGCCACCCAGGCGCCCCAGGGTGTGGATATCTTTGGGAGACCATCATTCTACCTACTCCAAGTTCCCAGAGCATAAATACCCAACAGAGATATAGATTCTGGGTGGGTACAACTCCTTGGCCCCAGGATTCCTCTGGAAAAGTTGGGTGGAGTGGGGATGCTCAGAAGCACAGAGTCTAGAATAGCAGTCCCTTGAGGGAGGTCTGAGATGGGTACTAAGTTTGGAGAATCCCAGGCAGAGGAGCTAGGACACAGAACAGGAAAAACTGTTTTTTAAATTGTGCATCCCATCCATCCATCCATCCATCCTTTCATTTGTTCTCTAGAGCCCACCCATCCAGATCGTCCCATATAATGTTGGGGTGCTGGTGTCCCCCAAGCAGTATTCTGGGGGTGTTTAACAGCACTGATTTTTAAAAAATTATTTTTATTAACATATAATGTATTATATGCCTCAGGGGTACAGGTCTGTGAATCATCAGGCTTACACACTTCACAGCACTCACCATAGCACATACCCTCCCCAGTGTCCATCACCCAATTACCCTATTGCTACCCTCCCACACCCCTGGCAACCCTTAGTTTGTTTTGTGATATTAAGAAGAGTCTCTTATGATTTGTCTCCCTCCCGATCCCATCTTGTTTCATTTTTTCCTTCCCTACCCACCACAGCCCCCCCACCTCTCAAATTCCTCCTGAGAGATTATATAATAACTGTCTTTCTCTGATTGACTTATTTCACTCAGCATAATATTCTCTAGTTCCATCCACGTCATTGCAAATGGCAAGATTTCATTTCTTTTGATGGCTGCATAGTATTCCATTGTGTATATATACCGCATCTTTTTTATCCATTCATCTGTTGTTGGACATTTGGGGTCTTTCCATAGTTTGGCTACTGTGGACATTGCTGCTATAAACATTTGGGTGCACGTGGCCCTTTGGATCCCTACATTTGTATCTTTTTTTTTTTTATTATTTGACAGACAGAGATCACAAGTAGGCAGAGAGGCAGGCAGAGAGAAAGAGAGGAGGAAGCAGGCTCTCCGCGGAGCAGACAGCCTGATGTGGGGCTCGATCCCAGGACCCTGGGATCATGACCTGAGCCGAAGGCAGGGGCTTTAACCCACTGAGCTACCCAGGCGCCCCTACATTTGTATCTTTAGGGCAAATACCCAGTAGTGCGATTGCTGGGTTATAGGGTAGCTCTACTTTCAACTTTTTGAGGACCCTCCATACTGTTTTCCAGAGTGGCTGCCCCAGCTTGCCTTCCCACCAACAGGGTAAGAGGGTTCAGTTCCCCTTTCTCCGCATCCTTGCCAACATCTGTCATTTCCTGACTTGTTAATTTTAACCATTTTGACTGGTGTGAGGTGGTATCTCACTGTGGTTTTGATTTGTATTTCCCTGATGCCAAGTGATGTGGAGCACTTTTTCATGTGAGTGTTGGCCATCTGGATGTCTTCTTTGCAGAAGTGTCTGTTCATGTCCTCTGCCCATTTCTTGATTGGATTATTTGTTCTTTGGATGTTGAGTTTGGTAAGTTCTTTATAGATTTTGGACACTAGCCCTTTATCTGATATGTCATTTGCAAATATCTTCTCCCATTCTGTCGGTTGTCTTTTGGTTTTGTTGACTGTTTCCTTTGCTGTGCAAAAGCTTTTGATCTTGATGAAGTCCTACTAGTTCATTTTTGCCCTTGCTTCCCTTGCCTGTGGTGATGTTTCTAGGAAGAAGTTGCTGTGGCTGAGGTCAAAGAGTTTGCTGCCTGTGTTCTCCTCAAGGATTTTGATGGATTCCTGTCTTCCATTGATGTCTTTCATCCATTTTGAGTCTATTTTTGTGTGTGGTGTAAGGAAATGGTCCAGTTTCATTCTTCTGCATGTGGCTGTCCAATTTTCCCAACACCATTTGTTGAAGAGACTTTTTTCCATTCGACATTCTTTCCTGCTTTGTTGAAGATTAGTTGACCATAGAGTTGAGGGTCTATTTCTGGGCTCTCTATTCTGTTTCATTGATCTATGTGTCTGTTTTTGTGCCAGTACCATACTGTCTTGATGATTACAGCTTTGTAATAGAGCTTGAAGTCTGGAATTGTGATGCCGCCAACTTTGGCTTTCTTTTTCAACATTCCTCTGGCTATTCAGGATCTCTTCTGGTTCCATATAAATTTTAGGATTATTTGTCCCAATTTTTTGAAAAAAATTGATTGTATTTTGATAGGGATTGCATAAATGTGTAGATTGCTTTAGGTAGCATAGACACTATTTCTCAATATTTATTCTTCCAATCCATGAGTGTGGAACATTTTTCCATTTCTTTGTGTCTTCCTCAGTTTGTTTCATGAATACTTTGTAGTTTTCTGAGTACAGATTCTTTGCCTCTTTGGTTAGGTTTGTTCCTAGGTATCTTATGGTTTTGGGTGCAGTTGTAAATGGGATCAACTCCTTAATTTCCCTTTCTTCTGTCCTGCTGTTGGTGTATAGAAATGCAACTGATTTCTGTGGATTGATTTTATATCCTGACACTTTACTGAATTCCTATATGAGTTCTAGTCGTTTTGGAGTGGAGTCTTTTGGGTTTTCCACATAAAGTATCATATCATCTTCAAAGAGTGAGAGTTTGACTTCTTCTTTGCCGATTCGGATGCCTTTTATTTCTTTTTGTCCTCTGATTGCTGAGGCTAGGACTTCTAGTACTATGTTGAATAGCAGACAGCACTGATGGTTAAACCAGATGGTCCAGGGTTGGAATGGGAAGTACCCCTTACTTGCTGTGGGCCCTAGGCCAATCTGTTGAGCTTCTGAGCCTTAATTTTCGCCTTCATAATATGGCATCAACAATCCCAGCTGGTTATGAAGCAGCTCTGGGAAATAAAACATCAGGAACCAAGGTTCCTCCCTTGCTTCTCTGCCTCTTCCACTGGTTCCTGTCTTAGTCTATCTGCACGTTACCTTGGCCCCCAGCTTCCACGCAGCCTTTCAGCTCCAGGGTCCCCTGTGAGCCCTGGCACGCCTCAGTTCAATTTCACATCCTGGCTAGTGACATTGCAGTGGATCCAGCTGGGAGTCAGGTGTCTATTCTGGGGCCAATCAGGGGCAGTCAGGGCAGGGCCTGGTCACATGAGTTCTGGCTTGCCACACCCCTGCTCTGCTAGGGTTCTCAAAGATGAACTTTCCGGCACTTGTGAGCAAGCAGTCTTGGGATGCTCCTTCAGCTGCGAAGCCTGGTGGACCCCTTTGCACCCCTCCCCGGGCCTACCCCATCTGGAGGACACCCCCTTTCTCTGTGCCTGGCACCCTTCGCTTCACATTCCCAAGCCCTGGAACAAAATTTCCCTTCCCTCAAATGTCTTATAACCTCTCTTTAGTGGTTTTACTTGCATAGCATGACACTTCCTTGGTGTTAAAAATAATAAGGCAAAGGGGTGCCTGGGAGTGGCTCAGTCAGTTAAGCGCCTGCCTTGGGCTCAGATCATGATCTCAGCATCCTGAGATTGAGTCCCATCTGGGGGAAAAAAAAAATCTCTGCTTAGCGGGGAGTCTGTTTCTGCCTCTCACTCTCCCTCTGTGCTATCCCTCTCTCAAATAAATAAAATATTTTAAAAAAGTAATAATGAGGTAAAAAGAGAAGATCTCCCCACTTCCCCTCCTTATCCACTGTTCATGATTCCAGGAGTTTCCTCCAGCTTTTTTTTTTCCCTAGAGCAGAGCTGGGGAGCCATATATGTAATTTAAAATTTTCTATTGGCCATACTCAAAAGAAACAGGTGATACTAATTTTAGTGAAATACTGTTTACCCCGATATCTCCAGTATATGACTACAATATGTGATATAAAAATTAATGATTTATTTTTTTATTTCATTTTTAAAAAAAATTTTATTTATTCATTTGACAGAGATCACAAGTAAGCAGAAAGAAAGGGAAGCAGGCTCCCTGCTGAGCAGAGAGCCAGATGTGGGGCTCAATCCCAGGACCCTGAGACCATGACCAGAGCCCAAGCAGAGGCTTTAACCCACTGAGCCACCCAGGCGCCCCTATTTATTTATTTTTATAATTTGAAGTATGTCCTACTCACAGCACATCTCAGTTTGGACTTGCCACATTCCAAGGGCTCATGGGCCACACCTGACTAGTGACTGACATTGTGGGAAGTGTCAACCCAGAACTCTTGTCTTTTTACCTTTTCATTTTTTTAAGTTCATTTATTTATTTATTTGTAATCTTTACATACTACGTGGGACTCTAACCCACAACCCGGAGATCAAGAGTCCTGGGTTCTTCAGACTGAGCCAACCAGAGCCTCTTCTTAGCTTTCTTGTTCCTATTTCTTCCCTTCCTTCTTTTCCCTTCATTTCCTCCTTCACATCCTCTTCCTCCTCCTCCCCTCCCCCTCTTCCTCTTCTTGTACTTGGACTTCTTCCCCTTCCTGATCTTCTTTGCTTGCCCCAGCCCCAGAGGTCATATAGGGGCTCCCCGCCTCCCCACCCCGCCAAGGATTGCTCTAACATTGGCTCCAAACTCCCCTCCAGAGAAGCTGCAAATTTCCTGTGCTTCTCAGACTCGCTCCTGCTTCAAGCTGCTCTTTGCCAGATCTAATTCGCTTTCTGGAGCATCTCACTGGCCCCGAGTGGGTCTTCCCAGCCCCAGAGCTATTAACCAAAATCAAAGCCCACCCCTTCCCTTAATCCCCGTAAAAGCCTCCACTAGCCTCAGACCTGAGTGTCCAGTGCTAGGTTTGGGATTGAGCCTGGGAAGCCGCTGTCCTCTGGAATGCAGTGTGGCTGTAAAGTTTTTTTAGTGGCCACATTAAAAGACGTAATAAGAAGCGGGTGAAATTAATCTTAGTAATGCATGTTACTTAACCCAGTGTATCCAAAATATTATTGGATCCAAAATAATACAGCATAAAAATGGTTGGGACCTTTTACATAATCCACCCCCCCACACACCCCTCGTTTTCCCTTCCCTGCCCTGCCCTGCACGAAGCCGGTGGTGCATTTTACACCCAACACATCTCAGTTCAGACTCGCTGCGTTCAAGAGTGTGGAACAGCCACAAAGGCGTGTAGCTACGCTATTGGGCCGCCCCGTCTACATCATGTAAATGCAAATTTTCCTAATGAACAATAGGAACAGCCCCCTGGGACTTTTTCCGCTTCCGTGCTCACCCCCAGAGTATCCTCCCCAGGCAGCCAGCTGACTCATCTCTACTCCCTTGCCTCTTCTTCCGGTTGGGCCTCAGCCCCTCCCTCCAGGAAGGCCCCTGGGAATTCCAGATCTTCTCCCTTTGTTCCACAAAGCGGGGCAGCTTCCCCAAGCTCTGCCCATCCACCCCTACTCCCGGACAGGGACAAGCTCTTCCTTGGGAAGCCGAGGAACTGTCTTCTTGTAGTTCTAGAGCTACGTGTCACTTTCTCGGTCAATTTCCATACCTTCAGAGAGCAAAAATTCAGACACTTGGGGGGGACCCCATGTCCCCGATCCACTTAGTTCCTGAGTTTTCGAGAGCAGCCCCATCTCAAAGAATGAATCCAAATCTCTCCTGCCCCTGACTTGAGAGAAGGATGGATATGCGTTTTTGTGTGTGTGTGTTTTGTTTTTGTTTTTGTTTTTCATCCAAAGGTCAGCCACAACCCCTGCCCTTAATAGCTAAAAATGGACTTGAGGCTTCATCTGTGTCATTTTTTGTTGTTGGGAGAGAACCTGCAAATCTTAAGTGTGAAGCTCATTGACTGTCTACATAACACGTGGCTGTTTTATATGACCAGATTAGGGTATGGACCATTTCCGGTTCCCCTCTGTCCCACCAGTCCGGCTTGTTTTGCCCCCACGCTCTACCAGGCTCGTTCATTCCTATATCCCACTGAGTATACCACTCTCTGAATACACCACAATTCGTCCATTCTACTGCTGGTGCACATCTGGATTGTTTCCAGAGTTTGGCCATTATGAATGCTCTACTGTGAACATTCTTGTACAAGTCTTTGGGGGATGTGCGCCATTCATTTTTCTTGGGTAAATCCCCCTGGGCAGAATGGCAGGATCACAGGGAGAGAGAGGCTTGGCTTCAAAAGATCCTGCCAGACATCCTCCAAAGTGGTCGTGCCAACTTACACGCCTACAGTGCAAAGTTCCCCTTGTCCCATATCCCTGCCAAGGCTCAGATCGTTCCTCTCTCTTTTCAATTTACTAGAGTGTTTATTATATATCCAGTTCTGCTCTAACTCATTTAATTAGTTCATTATTAGTTTTCTGGGGCTATTGTAAATTTGTTGCCTCATGGTTCTGGAAGCTAGAAGTCCTCTGGGTTCCTTCTCAGGGCAAGGGAAGGAACTTCCCTTGGCTTGTGGATGGGTCTCTTCTCCATTGTCTTCCATTTATGTGTCTCTTTGTCCAAATTACCCCTTTTTGAAAGGATACCTGTCTTACTAGATTAGGGGCCACTCTAATTACTTTAACTTGATTTCCTCTGTAAAGACCCTTTCTCCAACTGAGGTAGGACCTCAATGTTACAACTGTTGGGAGACCATAAGACCTTAGAGGTGAATATTATCATTCCCATTTTACAAATGAGGAAATTGAGGCACAGCCAGATCCCACAGGTACCGAGCAGCAGAGCTTGGATCTGAACCCTGGTCATCAGATTCTGAGCCCAGCCCCTCAACCACTACACTACATTGCCTCAGGTGGGCCGTGAAAATTCCAGAATTATCCTCTTTGTACCCCTTCCCAGCAGCCTCTTGGATTCACAAAGGATACCTTGTGCTTCTCACTGTTACTTCTTGCTCTGATTTCTGCTTCTGCCGAATTCTTTTTCTCCCCAGTATTCCTTTTTACATTTTCCCCCCTAACTTTTAGTTCTATTTTTATCTGAGTTATACATCCACATAGTTTGGAAAGTCAAATACAAGATTTTTTTTTAAAAGAAAACCAACAGTCTTCCATCTGCCTACCCACCCCCCATTTTTCCCACCCCAGAGGAATCTGCTTTTACCTTATTTATTGTATCATCTTGCTGTTTGCTCCCCTGTCTCTAAATACCATGTTTGTGTGGCTACCTCTTGATTTTTCAATTTTAGGTATTTTCCATTCACTGCTTACTATGGAAGACACATACTCATACTCTTATTTAAATTACTCCAGCCTCCCACACTGTGATTCTGGCTAGATGAATATGCAGTGTTTACATGTTATGACTGTGTAAATGCTCCCACAGCTGCCACAAGTAGTAAACCGTGATTACTTTCCTCTCCCACACAATTCTTTGTTTTTCCTGGAGTTAATAATTGTCTTTTTTTTTTTTTTTTAAGTTGCTTAGTGGCTGAGTTTTCTTTGTTAATTCAAAATTCTCTGTTAACCAAACGAACCTCTTCTTCACATATTCATTCGCATCACGTACTCCACTAATTTCATCATAGGGAAGAAGTTTCTCTCGTGGCCTCTGGCCTGCCCCATCTGCCACATAGCTACCATCTAGATCCCTTCACCTGCCCCCTGGTTTGGTTCTTGTCATATTCTAATTCTCACTCTTCCTGGGTTTTTCTCCCTTGTTCTTCTGAGCCTCCTGACAAAAAGCACATGGGGGTGGGGTGGGTAAAATTTTAGAGACACTGTGTATCTGAAAACATCTTTGGTCTTGATAGGCCTCCTAGATAGGTATAAAATTCTGGGCTGGAGATCATTTTCTTTAGAATTCTGAAGGCATCATTCCATTGTCTTGTAATTTCCAATATTACTGTTAAAATCCCAAAGTCATTCTGATCCATAAGCCTGTGTGTCACCTGCTTTTCTTTTCCTTGTCCTCAGTAAGCTGACATTTCTCAGCAACATCTTCATTTATTTTCATTAATGGATCTTTCAATTGTATTCTCATGACATTCATTCATTGATTTTTTTTTCAATTATGATTTCCCCCTTCCCTCCATTTCTCTCTGGAACTCTTTTTTTAAAGATTTTATTTATTTATTTACAGAAAGAGATCACAAGTAGGCAGAGAGGCAGGCAGAGAGAGGAGGGGGAAACGCTCCCTGCTGAGCAGAGACACACACCCCCACCCCACCCCCCATGCAGGGCTCAATCCCAGGACCCTGGGATCATGACCTGAGCCAAAGACTCAACCCACTGAGCCACCCAGGTGCCCCTCTCTCTGGAACTCTTATCCTTTCTTTCTGGAACTCTTATTAATTCGATATTGGGCTTCCTGAATTCTTCCTTTTATCCTCTCTTATTTTTCC
The DNA here is from genome assembly GCF_011764305.1 of Mustela putorius furo. Lineage (NCBI taxonomy): Eukaryota > Metazoa > Chordata > Mammalia > Carnivora > Mustelidae > Mustela > Mustela putorius. Next base: position 11,568,767 of record NW_025421310.1, on the reverse strand, counting down.
ATCTCTTTATCTTTCTGTCCTACTTCCTGAGAGTTTTTCTTAACCTTACCTTCCACTCTTTTATTAAGCTTTTCATTTTTGCTAGTATATTTTCAATTTCTAAGAACTCTTTCTTTTTTTTAAGTTTATTTATTATTTTTAGTAATCTTTACACACAACACGGGACTCTAACTCACAACCCCGAGATCAAGAGTCACAAGTTCTTCCAACTGAACCAGCCAGGCACCTTGCTAAGAACTCACTTTATAATCTCTGAATTTTTTTTTAAAGATTTTATTTATTTATTTGACAGACAGAGACCATAAGTAGGCAGAGAGGCAGGGAGAGAGAGAGAGGAAGTAGGCTCCCGGCCGCGCAGAGAGCCTGATGCAGGGCTTGATCCCAGGACTCTGGGATCATGACCTGAGCCGAAGGCAGAGGCTTTAACCCACTGAGCCACCCAGGCACCCCAATAATCTCTGAATTTTTACAGTGTTTTATAAATTTTATAGTATTATTTGATAGTACTCTATGTTTTATGATATGCTGTTCAAAGTTGAATATCTTGTCTTGTTTCTCTGATGATATTGGTAGTTGTTGGGTTTTTGGCACTTTTTCCTCTCTGCATAATCTGTTTCCTCCAAGTCCCCTCTCCCTCCCATTTGTTGGTTTTGTTTCTGTCTTTTTTATTGAGACTTTACTGATGTGTAGGAATCCTTGGTAGTCTGTCCATATCTGGGAGTGGAAGTCCAAAACTCTAGAAATGGTGGGGATGTGATTACATGAGCAAAACTGTTCACTCAACGTCAAAGGAGGTGATCTGTCTGGACCATTTTTGTTGTGGAATTCCCAATGTCAGTATTTTCTTGTCTTTTATATATATATATATATGACTAAGATAAAAGACAAGTACACACACGTACATATGAAATATATATATACATATATATACATGTACACACACGTACATATGAAATATTTCATATGTACGTGTGTGTACATGTATCATTCATTATATGTAATGTTTTTAATATAGAGAGGACCAAGGAAAACAAATACTGAATCATGATCTCCTTGACAAAATAACCCTCAATAATATAAAAGTTAAAAGACATTCATTCAGGGGTGCCTGGCTGGCTCAGTTGGAAGAACATGACGCTTGATCTCAGGGTCGTGAGTTTGAGTCCCATGTTAGGTGTAGATTACTTAAATAAATAAACTCAAAAAAAAAAAAAAAAGACATTCATCTAGTAAGTATTAAGATCTTCTTGCACCAGGCACTGGGGGTAGAGTAGTGAACAAGTTGAAGTCCTTGCTCTCTTGGACCTTCCTTTCCAGTCTGGGAGACAGACACACATATGTTCCTAGAGTATCAGTCTCCAACAGCCTTCTCTGCAATGACAGAACTGTTCCAGATCCGGGCAGTCCAACGTGGTAGCCAGCAGTTCCTGATTGTTTGACATGTGGTTGGTGTGACGATGGAACTGAATTTTTAAATTTTGTTTGAATTTTTAAATTTTAATTAAAAATTCCAATTCACTTAGCTCTGTGTGGCTAGTGGTCACCACTATGGACAGCACTAGGAAATGCCATCCTTACAGAGGGGTAGGACGGAATTGGCAGTCACACATGGGTTTGGTGGCTCACATACCAGATGTGGTCTTCCCCTACTACAGGGGGCAAGCAAGGTCACAGGAAAAGAAAAGAAATATATCTCTTAAAAAGAAATACAGAAACATGGCTTCTCCTCCCAGCCAGTTTTGGAAGCCCATTTGGTGAGAGATGTTCAATTTCTCACTCATACAGGAAGGGCAAAAAAGGAAACTTCAAGTCCCCTTTCCATTTTTTTTTTTAATTTCTCTCCGATCACCTAAACTATGTGTGCCTACATATCTCTTCATGCATTCCTTATTGAAAGCACACACTATTCTCATCTTGCTTTTTTCCATGGAGAAAAAACCCTTGGCATCTTGTCCATATTAACTCTTGCCTCCCAGTTCCATGCCTGGCCCCCAGAATGCCCATCTTGAGCCAGCCTGAATTCATTCATCAGGCTGTACTTTATGAAACACCTGTCGTATGTCAGGTCCTGTGCTAGACCCTGTGGAAACAGCAGAAAACCCAACAGATAAGACCTGTTCCCTCATGGAATTTAAATTCCAGTGGGAGGAGATGGACAATAAACTTTTTTCTAAAATATTTTATTTATTTATTTGACAGACAGAGATCACAAGTAGGCAGAGAGGCAGGCAGAGAGCGGGGGGGCGGGGGGAGCAGGCTTCCTGCTGAGCAGAGAGTCCAATGCAATGCAGGGCTTGAGCCCAGGACCCTGGGATCATGACCCGAGCCCAAGGCAGAGGCTTTAACCCACTGAGCCACCCAGGTGCCCCTGGACAATAAACTTAATAATCAAGAACATATAATAGTTACAAGGGGGATACATGCTATGGACAAAAATACGGCCGGGGGAGTGAGTTTGGTAGAGCTGTGGAGGAGGCTTTGGGTTGCAGTATTAAATAAGGTGCTCAGGAAGGTGTCTTTTTTTTTTTTTTTAAAGATTTTATTTACTTATTCGACAGAGAGGGATCACAAGTAGGCAGAGAGAGAAAGGAGGAAGCAGGCTTCCTGCCAAGGAGAGAGCCCGATGCGGGACTCGATCCCGGACCCTGGGATCATGACCTAAGCTGAAGGCAGAGGCTTTAACCCTCTGAGCCACCCAGGTGCCCCAGGAAAGTGTCTTTTAAGCAAACTCTTGAAGGAAGTGAGGGACAGAGCCAGGCAGCTCTCTGAAGAAGAATGTTCCAGCAGAGGGAACAGCCAGTGCAAAGGCCCTAAGGCAGGAGGGTGCTAGAGCCATCCAGGAACTGCGCGTGAAGGCCAGGGTGGTTGGAGCAGGGGGAGCAAGGAAGGCATGGGTGAGAGATGAGGGCAGAGGGGTAGGAGGGATCCAGGGGTGCTTGGTGCTGTGAGGCCTTGCAATGCGAGGTAACTCCAGTTACTGAGCGATACTGGGAGCCAAGGGAAGGTAGTGAGCTGAGGAGGGACCGGAAGCTGACTCAAAGGTTAAGATCCCGAACCTGAGTCTAAACAAGGCTGTGGAATGTGGCTGAGTCTCAGGCGAGGTTTAGTGACAAGGGCAGGGAGTAGGGGATAGGGGGTAGGGCGTAAGGGAAGGGAGGCAGTTATTGTTTGCTGAGCAAAGCATCCCCTCTTCCTGAAAATCCCTCAAACCTCCCCGCCACTGGAAGCCTTGATTTCTGGCCCTCTCTGCCATGTCCCCGGGTCTCTCCCCACTAACGCCCCTCAAGGACCTCTGGACACCCTCCTTCCATTTCATCCTCGTCCTCAGTACCTCCATCCCTCCTCTTCCGATATTTACTTATTTATTTATTTCCAGATGTGAGCTGGGATCTCCCTGTTAGGAGCCATATAAAATTAATTCGAACACCATTCCCCAACCATGGGCTAGTAACTGGCCTCCCCAAGTTTCTGCTCCTTCTCCAGAGCCTCAAATTCTTTGCCCCACTCCCAATTTTTTGCTTCGGCCAGAGTCAGTTCATTGTGGGGAAATCTCTGAGTGTCTCCCCATTCAGGGTCCGTGGACTAATTCTGTCCTTTTCCTTCCTTTCTCTGCAACCAGTCATGCTGTGTAAGTACAACAAGGCATTTATGGGATCGTGTGTGCTAGTGTGGACAGGGCTTTACTGAGGATTTGGAGTCCCAGAGGCGTTTATGTCTGCAGATAGGCAAACGGCTCCAAAACTCCTTTGCCTTCCCCATGACCCAGCGTCCAGCCACATACCTTGATCTCTCTTGTTTTCCCTAGACCTGCGCTGTCTAGGACTATTTAAATTAATTCAAATTAAGTAAAATTTAAAGTTCTGTCCTTTGAGGGCGGCTGGGTGGCTCAGTCATCAAGCATCTGCCTTCAGCTCAGGTCATGATCTGGGGTCCTGGGATCGAGCCTGGGATTGGGCTCACTGCTCAGTGGGAAGCCTGCTTCTCCCTCTCCCACTCCCCCTGCTGGTGTTCCCTTTCTCGCTGTCTCTCTCTCTTTCTCTGTCAAACAAATAAATAAAATCTTAAAAAAAAAAAATCAAGTTCTGTCCCTTGGGCTTACTGGTCACCTTGCCATGGGGCTGGCGCCCCACCATGTTGGACAGCATGAAAGGGCCATGCCTGTCATTATGGAACATTCTCTTGGACAATGCTGGGCAGGACAGGTCCCTTCCTCCAAGAACTGGCCTGGTGTCTGCAGTTGAGACGACCAAAACTATACCCCACTGTACCATTTAAAAAAAAATTAATGTGGGGTTATGCTCTATGTGGGATTCTGGGACTCCTGTTTTTTTTTTTCCCTCATGGATACACCCTGGTCATCTTCCTGTCAGATTTTGTCTCCTAGAATAGTTACCCAGGGTTCCCCACCGTGGATTGATTTATTCACTCATTCACGTATCCCACAAGTGTTTACAAGTACCCTGTTTGTGCCAGGAACCGGGCTGGGTCCAGCCAGGAGTGTGTCCCAGCCGATCCCACTCGAAGGGAGCTCACGGTCTAATGGGAGAGGCTGACAGGAATCAGATAATCACAGAAGCATATGTGAAGGAAGTAACACGCACGGTGTATCCATCTGTGAGCGCTCCTTCCATCTCGCTGCTTGGCTTCGGCTTCCCATCAAGGTTGAGAAATGAGGGCCTAGTCGGAAAACCCAAGCAAAGTAAGACGCATGTCTGGGCCTGCATTTCCCATCTGAATGATGGAGATAACGAGTTTCCACCTCCCAGGAACGTTGAGAGGATTGAATGAGTTATTACGGTAGCTGGAACAGTATCTCGCACAAAATAAGTGATCGTTAGCGTTATTGCTCTGTGTACGAGTCCCCTTTCCGAGCCCCAGTCCTCCCCTGTAAAACAGAAGCATTTGCAGACTCTTCTGCGGCTTGGGGTGGGGGGCGTTCCATGAAGAACGATCAGTCACAGCTAACATGTCTCCAGCACTTGCTTGGCACCAAGCACCCTCTTACCTTTGCAAGGACCAGGAAGGGAAGTGTTACCATTAACCGCACTTTACAGATTGAACCGAGGCACCAAGAGAGACAGTGACTTGCTCAAGAGTTCACCACCCATCAGGATTTGGAGCAGCTGGAGGTTAGGGGTGAGGGAGGGTTCTGGGCTAGGCCATGAGAGTGTCTGGGTGGGACTGACCCTGCCTTTTATGCACCCCCCACCCCCACCCCCAGGAAGCTGGATGCCTTCATCTATGATGCAGCAGTGCTCAACTACATGGCCCGCAAGGACGAAGGCTGCAAGCTCGTCACCATCGGCTCAGGCAAGGTCTTTGCCACAACCGGCTATGGCATCGCCCTGCACAAGGGCTCCCGCTGGAAGCGGCCCATCGATCTGGCACTGCTGCAGTTCCTAGGGGACGGTGTGTGGCAGCGGGCTGGGATGCCTTGGGGGTGGGGCATGGGGGACCAGAGTCCTGGGTCCTGGGCGAAGGAGGGGATGAGGATCAGGGCACCAGGGTCTGAGGGAAGAGGGGGCTGGGTGCCTAGACTCCTATAAGAGGATCCTCAGATGGTGCCCATGGAAGGTGACCTATGACAGCACTTCCCCACCTCCCCGCCCCATGCCTTTTCTCCAGATGAGATCGAGATGCTGGAGCGGCTGTGGCTCTCCGGGATCTGCCACAATGACAAAATTGAGGTGATGAGCAGTAAGCTAGACATCGACAACATGGCGGGTGTCTTCTACATGCTCCTGGTGGCCATGGGCCTCTCGCTGCTGGTCTTCGCCTGGGAGCACCTGGTGTACTGGCGCCTGCGGCACTGCCTGGGGCCCACCCACCGCATGGACTTCCTGCTGGCCTTCTCTAGGGTAGGGGGGTCAGAGGAGGCAAAAGGGCGGAGCTGGCGGGAGGCAGGTGGGCATGCCTACAAGTGCAAGAGTCCTGGGGCCTGGTGCGGGAGAGGTGGGAGGAGCGGTGGGAAGGCAGGGGCGGTAGGGGGTGCTGGGCATCCCGCGCTGACCCTGCCTTTCTCGCCGCCCCCCGCAGGGGATGTACAGCTGCTGCAGCGCGGAGGCCGCCCCGCCGCCGGCCAAGCCCCCGCCGCCGCCGCAGCCGCTGCCCAGTCCCGCGTACCCGCCGGCGCGGCCCGCACCTGGCCCCGCACCTTTCGTGCCCCGCGAGCGTGCGGCGGTGGACCGCTGGCGTCGCACCAAAGGTGCAGGGCCTCCGGGGGCCCCGGGCCTGGCCGACGGCTTCCACCGCTACTACGGCCCCATAGAGCCGCAGGGCCTGGGCGTGGGCGAGGCGCGCGCGGCACCCCGGGGCTCGGCCGGGCGCCCGCTGTCCCCGCCGGCCGCGCAGCCCCCGCAGAAGCCGCCGCCGTCCTACTTCGCCATCGTGCGCGACAAGGAGCCGGCCGAGCCCCCAGCCGGCCCCTTCCCCGGCTTCCCGTCGCCGCCCGCGCCCCCGGCCGCCGCCGCCGCCGCCGTCGGGCCGCCGCTCTGCCGGCTGGCCTACGAGGACGAGAGCCCACCGGCGCCCGCGCGCTGGCCGCGCTCCGACCCCGAGAGCCAGCCCCTGCTGGGGCCGGGCGCTGGCGGCGCTGGGGGTGCGGGAGGCGCGGCCGGCGGAGCCCAGGCAGCGCCTCCCCCGTGCCGCGCTGCGCCGCCCCCCTGCCCCTACCTGGACCTCGAGCCGTCGCCGTCTGACTCGGAGGACTCGGAGAGCCTGGGCGGCGCGTCGCTGGGCGGCTTGGAGCCCTGGTGGTTCGCCGACTTCCCCTACCCGTACGCGGAGCGCCTCGGGCCGCCGCCCGGCCGCTACTGGTCGGTTGACAAGCTTGGGGGCTGGCGCGCGGGCAGCTGGGACTACCTGCCCCCACGCAGCGGCCCAGCCGCCTGGCACTGCCGCCACTGCGCCAGCCTGGAGCTGCTGCCGCCGCCGCGCCATCTCAGCTGCTCGCACGACGGCCTGGACGGCGGCTGGTGGGCGCCGCCGCCCCCGCCCTGGGCCGCGGGACCCCCGCCCCGGCGCCGAGCCCGCTGCGGCTGTCCGCGGCCGCACCCTCACCGCCCGCGGGCCTCGCACCGCGCACCCGCCGCCGCCGCTCCGCACCACCACCGGCACCGGCGCGCCGCGGGGGGCTGGGACCTCCCGCCGCCGGCTCCCACCTCGCGCTCGCTGGAGGACCTCAGCTCGTGCCCCCGCGCCGCCCCCGCGCGCAGGCTCACCGGGCCCTCCCGCCACGCGCGCCGGTGCCCGCACGCTGCGCACTGGGGGCCGCCGCTGACCGCCGTGCCCCACCGGAGACACCGGGGCGGGGACCTGGGTACCCGCAGGGGCTCGGCGCACTTCTCCAGCCTCGAGTCCGAGGTATGACGCGGCCCCGGGGGCTCTAGCGCCCCCTCGGTCAGCGCAGGCCACGGCCCGAGGGGGCACGCGCAATGAAAAGGACCCGCGTGGGTTGGGAAGGAAAAAAACGGACCTGGCCGGACCCCGCCTGGAGCAGCGTCCTGCGCCCCCTCGCTTTGGGGGCACCACAAGCCGGAAAGGATTTGGTCCCCCCAAATCTCACCCAGCCTGAAAGGTGGGGGTCTCGGAGCCCACTGGAGTTTGTTTTTTTTTAAACCCGACAAGGGCTTTTTAACGTCACCAGATGGGGCGGGAGGTGGGGGGTCACGCCACGCCCGCGTCCCACCCCCACGCCCGGGGCCGTGGCCCCCTCATCACTGTGCAGCTCCCCGGCCCCAGCCACGCCTCCGGGGAAGCCCGTTTTTAACCTTTCATCCATTGGGACTCAAAACTGTGAGATGCGTTCGCCAAACTGTGACCCCAGACCTTGGCCCCGCCACACAGAAACCCCTGACCCCAGACTGTGACTTCCGACCCCTAAAATGGTCATCCGACCCCAGACTGTGACCCCCGACCCCAAACTGTGACCCGAATCCCAGACTGTACCCCGACCAGACTGTGACCCTTGACGTCAAACCTTGACACACCCTCCTCCTCCCCGTAGCTTTTCCTTATTTTGACCTAGGACACTCCCAACGGAAGCCTCACCTCCCCTTGCCCTAGCGTTGATCCCAGCCAACGTGGGGCCAAAACTTCCCACCCTGTCGCACCTCACTCCCACCCCCCACGTGCCACCATCCACAGCCTCACCAAATCTAGCCCTTATTTGCGACCCTCCCATGATGACCCTGCAGACCCCCCCAAGCCTCCTCTTCCTAGATCTCCAGCCGGGTCTGGAGCTGGGTTGTGGAGGGGACGGTCTGGGAATCCACACCCACCACCAACCTCCCCTCCCACTCTCCTGTTACACATTGCAGTGTTTGGAATAAACCATGTTTTTATGCCTCCTCAGTCCCAAGTCTGAGCTCCGTGTTTGTCTCAGTTGCCCTCAAACTTCTCTGGAGGAAACAGAAACTAAGAAAAGTCCCACAGAGGAAGAGAGGGCAGAAGGAAAATTGTATTGAGAACAATGAACCTGGAGGGAGGTGGGAGACAAAGACCCAGAGGAAGCTGTGAGAAAAGATCCTAAGAAGAGAAGGAATGAGAAGGGGTGAGGGCGGACAGAGACCTAGAGAGAAGGAACAGCGAACTCAACAAAGATCCAGGATCAAAACATTTCAGGATTAAGTCTAGCGTCCCATTCCTATGGCTGCAAGCAACGCGGCTTGCTAGAGTCTTCACATCCTGTTCATGCAAGCGAGGGGAGAGTCTAGTATGTCCTAGCCAATCCATCTACCTTGAATGCCCTCAATCTCACCAATGAGAATCTATTTTAGCATTTCATTATGCCAATTAGCCAAACCTCCGGTGCTGATGAGCGATAAGGAGAGCCAAAGCATACGTAGTAGTGGTCTCCAGAGGGCTGACTTTCTGATTATCTCTGACCATAGCTGCAATGTGAACGCCTGGTTAGGCTACTGCCTGCCCCAAGAGGGTAGACTCAACAGACTAACTTACACATATTATCCCGTCTACGCTAAAGGATTTTGAAGTGAATTAAAGCCGTCATAACAAGGAGGGGTAAGGAAACAGGCTTTACGGTCCTCAGGGAGCAAAAAACCAGTCCACTTGCCAGTAAGAACTCTTATTTGCATACATGAATAATGTAACGGAAAGGAAGCAATGAGTCAAAGGTGAAAGATGGAGTCGAAGCTCGGAACTCCTCCAGTAGGACAAAACTGGCCTCGTACAGAACTACAACTCCCAGGAGGCCTTGCCGCTGCTCTGCCGAATAGCGCCGCAAAGTCACGCGGAGGGTGTAGCTTCTCCGTAACCGCAGGCCTCGGTCGCTAGGCTTGGGACGCCGTTACCTTAGCTCTCCTTCACCCGGTCCCCACCGCCCTCTCAAACTGGGTGAGCTGGGAGGTTTCCAAGGCAACCGTGCCGCAAGGCGGAACTCCCAAGGAGGGAAACGCAACCCGGAAGTGACGTCCTTACCTCGCGCCCGTGGTGAGAGGGTTCGAAGATGGCGGCGCGCAAGGGTAGGCGGCGCACATGTGAAACCGGGGAACCCATGGAGGCCGAGTCCAGCGACGCAGGGACCGAAGGCCCGACCCAGGTGTACCTGCCGGGTCGCGGACCGCCGCTGCGAGAAGGAGAGGAGCTGGTCATGGACGAGGAGGCCTATGTGCTGTACCACCGAGCGCAGACTGGTAGGACTGAGCACCAGGACTTCTGGTTCCTGAGTTAGGAGGGGACCGGAATCCCGAGTTCTGAGCGAGGCTGGTACTGAGTGTTTAACTTACGAGGCACTCAGAGAGAAGACTGGGTTGTAAGATGGGTGAAAACATCACACACGAGGAGGTTGAGATCTCTGTCCCATCCTAATTTTCCAACTCCTTCTATCCACAGGAGCCCCCTGCCTCAGCTTCGACATAGTCCGCGATCACCTGGGAGACAACCGAACAGAGCTCCCTCTTACACTTTACCTGTGTGCTGGGACCCAGGCGGAGAGCGCCCAGAGCAATAGGTGAGTGAGACCTGAGGTTTTATCCAGCCCCCAGATCCCCCTCCCTCCTAAGGATCCGGGCATCCACTCACCCCACACTTTAACCCCAGACTGATGGTGCTTCGGATGCATAATCTGCATGGGACAAAGCCCCCACCGTCAGAGGGCAGCGATGAGGAGGAGGAGGAGGAAGATGAGGAGGATGAAGAAGAACGGAAACCTCAGCTGGAGCTGGCTATGGTGCCCCACTATGGTGGCATCAACCGGGTCCGGGTATGTACAGTCCCTGGCGCCTTCTCTACGTTCTCCTAAACCCCCTCCACCCCTAACCCTCTTGCCCATGCCTCTGGCTTTTAGAATAGTACCTGGCACACAGTTTGCATATATTAGTTTGTGTCTCTCTTAGGTATCTTTGTCATTGTCACTGTGTGTTAGGAGCCGTAGGGCGCTGTTTTTTACTACGTTTCCTCTTCAGTAAAATGGTGAAAATTGCAAAACTTGCCTGATGAGCTGACGGGATGCTGAAATGGAATAACATATGGTTATTTGAAGTGTCTAGAGACAGCATTTGGTTGTAGTATAGAAATGTGTGTTTTATTGTTATTGTTCAGGAACTGGCCTGCGCTGTAGGGTCACTTTGGTGCTGCTGAGTTATAGCCCCTTCAGAGCAGCTGATGTGTGAATGAAACTAGATGGTGTTTGAACAGCACTCGCGGCAGTGCATGGTCCACAGCTCTTCCTGTGTGTTCCCATTCAAGGCTTACCGTGTTTCAGCCAACGTTCTGTGCCCGGGAGATTTAACAGAGAGCAAAAGGTCTCTAGTATTCTGAAACTTAAGTGCTAGCAGGGAAGGGAACAAGAAGAAGCTGAGTAAATGCATCCAGAGGTGCCAGGTATTGTGGGGGAAAGTAAGGAAGGAAAGGGAAGTAGGATGTTCCTGGAGTGGATTTGCTCTTTTAAATAGTGTCGTCAGGGAAGTATTTATGGTAGGGTGCCATGTGAACGGAGACCCACAGGAAGTAAGGGAATGAGCCAAAGGAAACACAGCAGAGGAAACACAAGAGTAAAGGCCCTGGGACAAACATTACATGTTTGGAAGTTCAAGGGAAGGCAGGGAGACCAGTGCATTCACTAAAGCACATGGACGAAGGGGAGAGTGACAGCATATGGGGGATGGGAGTGGGTGGGTTGTATAGGGCTTACAGGCTGATGGAAGGACTTGGTTACTTGGGGAGAAAGTTTGAGCCATTGGAGGGTTTAGAGCAGAGGACAAATGGGATCTGACTTACGGGTTTTTGTTGTTGTTTGTTTTTGAGAGAGGGAAAGAGGGAGTCTTAAGCAGGCTCCACGCACAGCATGAAACCCTACACAGGGCTTGATCCCGACACCCTGAAAGCATGATCTGAGCCGAAATCAAGAGTCAGACACTCAACCGACTGAGCCACCCAGGCGCCCCAGGATCTGACTTGTGTTTTAAAGAGATTTCCTCTGACCACTGTATGGAGAACAGATGCAGGGAGGCAAGGGAGGACAGTCCTATGGGGAAGCCATAATTCAAGGGAAAGGAAGACACGGTAGCAGGAGTGGTGACATTAGAGGTTCTGAGGGGTTGAAAGTGGTGCATTTTGAATGTAGCCAGTAGCATGGGGTGGGTGTGGGGAGGAAAAGACAAGTCAGTGAGTCTAATAGTTTGGGGCCTGAGGCGGGGAGCCCCAGGAAGGAGGAGGTTGCCAGTGGTGACTAGGAGCTTGGCTTCGGTCATGTTTGAACAGTTGGTATGGTAGGAGGGATTACTGGAAACCTTGAGGCCGCGTGGTATCTCCTAGTGAGCAGATGTTACAGGGCAGAGACACCCAAGGACAGAGGCCTGTGATCCACCAGTATTTAGAGGGTTACGGAGACCGGTGGTCTGAACCCTTTTCCAAGGGTTGGTGGAGTTACGGCCTCTCTTCCTGGGGCTCTAGGCATTTTCCGTCTCATATCACCGCCCCTACACAATGTGGGAAGTTGTCCCAGGTACCATGCTGGTCCTGCCGGCTAATTCCATCCCCGCAAAGGCTTCTGGGAGCCAGAGCCCCACCCCTGAAGTAGTGGGAGTTCTGAGGAACTGCAGTTCTGATTCTCAGGGGATGCTGGGAACTGTGGTCACCACCCTGAGCCTCCTGTCACTCTCCCCTCCCTCTCCCTTCTCTCTTCCCCTGCAGGTGTCGTGGCTGGGGGAGGAGCCGGTGGCTGGGATATGGTCAGAGAAGGGCCAGGTGGAGGTGTATGCGCTGCGGCGGCTCCTGCAGGTGGTGGATGACCCCCAGGCCTTGGCGACCTTCCTCCGGGACGAGCAGGCCCGTGTGAAGCCCATATTCGCCTTCTCTGGCCACATGGGCGAGGGCTTTGCACTTGACTGGTCCCCTCGTGTGTCTGGTAAGTCACTGGGGTGCCTACTCGGTCCCCGGAGGATGAGGGAGCAGGGTCCATAGGAAGGGTGGGGGCTGAGGGTGTGGGGAGAAGAGCCAGCCGGGGCCAGCTGGGCCCCGGCAGTTTCCTGAGTCCTGGTTCTAGGGCGCCTGCTGACCGGTGACTGTCAGAAGAACATCCACCTGTGGACGCCGATGGACGGCGGCTCCTGGCACGTGGACCAGCGGCCGTTTGTGGGCCACACACGCTCTGTGGAGGACCTGCAGTGGTCCCCAACTGAGGACACAGTGAGAGAGGCCTTAGGGGTCTTGGGGCCGGGACGGGGACTGTGGCTACGTCCCAGTGAGGGGGACACTAGGAAAAGAGGGTAGCCCACTACTCGTCCCTGGTCTCCAGGGTGGGGAGGCAGGTACCCCGGGTCACACAGACGCTGCCTCGCCCAGGTATTCGCCTCATGCTCAGCTGATGCCTCCATTCGCATCTGGGACATCCGGGCCGCCCCCAGCAAGGCCTGCATGCTTACTGCCGCTGCTGCCCACGACGGGGATGTCAACGTCATCAGCTGGAGCCGCCGGGAACCCTTCCTGCTCAGCGGTGGGGATGACGGTGCCCTCAAGGTCTGGGACCTGCGGCAGTTCAAGGTACTTTCCCAGCCAGACATTTCCCTCACTGGAAGGGGGCCTACTCCCAGCAGCTGCTAGGATTTGCAGGTTTCCCTTGGGTTCTTGTCTTCCAGAGCTGGGAAGGCCTGTTGGGGGTGGTCTGGCCCTGTTGGGGTACAGATGTGGAAGCAGGCTTAGCGGGAGGAATGCTGTGATTGGTGTAGGGTTGCTTGTTCCGCCAGCCGGAGAGGGGACAGGAGACAACAGGCCGAGCAGCAGCCATGGCCCCCAACTCCATGCCCCCGCTCGTGAGCCGGGCAGCTGGAGGCTTCAGGCGCCTCTGAGCTGTAGCCTTTTTGTTAACGAGCTCTGTACAGTCAGCTGAGACTCGGAACCTGCGTAGTTCATCATAGGAGAGGAAACAGGTGCAGGAAGGACAGGAGCAGAGGAGACATCACCATCGGGCCAAAAGTTGACTTCCCGGAGTCGGTGGCAGCTCTGGGCAGGAGGAATTGCAACTCTGGCGCCCCCCCTGGCCGACGCCCCCACTAAGTACAGCTCTGTACCCTTCCCGGGACCCCCACGACGTAATCTTTTCTCCCCTCTGGTGTGGTGAGTTCCACAGCATCAGCTCTAAGGAAGCTTCTAGAAACGGGTTCCAGCCCCCAAGGCAGGTGTCGGGGCAGTTTCCATGGCCAAGTTGATTGGCCACTGGTACTTGGGAACCACGTGGCCAATCCAGAGAGACTCCAGCACCCAGCAGCACCTTCGCTTTAGTAAAAGTGCTGTTTTTCTTTTCCTCGGCTGCCCCTGGAGCCTGGGAGCTGTGCTTCTGCCCTCTTTAAGGCCTTCATAGAATCTGCAGGTTTGAGAATCACCACCACCCCTCCTTTTTTAAGATTTATTTATTTAGAGAGAGAATGTGCACGCATGAGCGGGGGTCAGGGCAGAGGGAGAGAATGTTGCAGAGCCCCACGTGGGGCTTGATCAAGGACCCTGAGATCATGACCTGAGCTGCAAGCAAGAGTCGGCGCTCAACTGGATGAGCCACCTGGGGCCCTGAGAACTGCTCCCTTTTATAGGAAGGGAAACTGAGGCACACCCTTAGTTTCAGAGGACCAGTGGTGGGGATTTTGTGACCTGGAGCTGGACAGGGCTTTTTTGCAGGTGAAACCACGGTTCTCAGCAGCCCCCTAGGACATTAGGCCCCGTATCACCCTTGCACTTGGCCTCCTGTCCCTTTCAGAGAACCTGGGCTTGTGTGGGTCCCAGGGGTTGTGCCCTAGGGGAACCCGACAGCCTAGGAGTGGTGAGGGCTCGGCCTGGGCCACCCCAGGGAGTCAGGCTGAGGTGCTCAGAGCCCCGCACTCTCTTCTTCCCGTAGTCTGGCTCCCCGGTGGCCACCTTCAAGCAGCACGTGGCCCCCGTGACCTCAGTCGAGTGGCACCCCCAGGATAGTGGGGTTTTCGCGGCCTCAGGTGCGGACAATCAGATCACGCAGTGGGACCTGGCTGTGGAGCGTGACCCCGAGGTAGGCGAGGTGGAGAGCACTGACCCCGGGCTGGCAGGCCTCCCGCAGCAGCTGCTGTTCGTGCACCAGGGTGAGACGGACCTGAAGGAGTTGCACTGGCACCCGCAGTGTCCCGGGCTCCTCGTCAGCACGGCGCTGTCGGGCTTCACCGTCTTCCGCACCATCAGCGTATGATGCACCTGCTGCGGCGGCCCCAGGCCCTGCACTCGGCCGCCAAGGCCAGAACTGGGTCCGCGGGCAGGGGCAGGTCTGCCGACCCACCCTCCTCCAATCCAAGGACGTCAAGCGGGCCATTGGCTGCCGTGATGGATTCTGTGTGACGTCTTGTTCTTTGAAATGACTTCATTTCATCCCACCACCCCTCTTGCCAAAGATTCTGGTTTAACCCATGACTGTAGAACTGCATGGTTCCGTCCAGGGAGCCTTCTGACCACAGGGCCCCGTTTGGTGCCGGGGGCCCTCATGCGGGAAGACTTGGTTTGGCCCAGACTGCCCTCCCCTTCTCCCCACCACCTGTGCAAGGACCTGCTGGCCTGTTTCCCAGGTGGACCTGGTGGGGGCCACTGTCATCGTGCATATTTTGTGAGCTCTGGCCCCTGGCTCGACCCTTTGACCTCTCCGTCCCAGGACCCAATTGTCGCCACCAGTCTCCCCGCAGGGAACTCGAGCACTTCGCCATGGGTGGGCCAAAGTGGTGAGCTGGGCTCCTCTGGCAGAATCTGGTTTTGCCCTTTGTCTTCCTGCCACACAGGGTTTGGTCCAGACTTCCTAGTGGGGGCTGTCGGGGGACGGGGTCTTCCTCCCCTCTGTCCACCATGCAAGATGGGCTCCATGCGGGGAGGAATGCCAGGGGGCTCCTGAGGCAGTAAAGGACCGGAACAAGGCCTGACGTGTGTAGGACTCACTGGCGGGCTGCTTCCCTGTGCGGAGACGGGAGGAGGCAGTGGGAAGTGGGCCCCCAGATGTCCAGAGGCCTGTGTGTCTGGAGAGGCCCCTGGGAAGCCCCGCATCATGTGGTCCCTTGGCCCCATCGGGTGCTGTTGACATCCACCTGCCATAGATTTTATTCCATGTGGAACAGTCTGGGTCTCTGGAAGGGTGGCTCACCTGTGTCCCCCCAACTTTTGAAGGCTTCATTTTGGAACCAGGGAGTCCCCCCCCCCATTTCTCTGTCGTTCCACTGCTGTCCCCTTTCTCTTTGTTCCCTCATCTGTGTCCCCACATCCCCGTGTCTCCCTGCCCCCCCCCCCTGTGTCTGCCACCGCATCTCCTCCAGCCTGCTTGGGCTACGGCCCAGCCGCCCTGCCTGGCCGTCCTCCCGGGCTCCCCCTCTGCGGCTCTGAGCTGGCCCCACCCCCTGCCCCCTCCCTCGGCTGGGCCTCTGATCCGCCTGTGGACACAGAGGTCGGGCGCCCAGCACAAGGCCCCAGGACACATCACCGCCCCTTGGCACTCACAGAGGCCTCCCCACAGCCCTAGAGAAGGGCATGGGGGTGGGCTGCCCCACCAGGTATGTGTCTCCATACAGGGACCCTGGCCGGGGAGTGGGAGGGTCCTGGGCTGAAATCATCCCACCCCCCCACCCCCCAGTCCACGTTCCTCCTTGCGCCTTCCTTGCCTGGACCCCTCTGCCCTACATCCCTCTCCTCGCTATTCCCCCGGGGAGGTCCTGTCTCACCAATTCCAAACCCAGAACCACCTCTTCCCCTGGTTGGGTGACCAGCTCTGACCCCGTCTCCATCTGGCTTCTGCCCCCTCTTGCCTGTCATCACGAGCCTCTCCCGCCCATCTCTGTCCACAGCTCCAGCCCTCCGGCTTCCCGTTTCCTGACACATCATCTTCCCTTCCCAATTGCTCCTAGTCGGCCTGTCTCTCCTGCCCTCTCCCGCCATGTCTCTGTCCCCTCCAGCTGTGGCTCCGATCTCTCTCTCTAGGTCTCTGATACCTCCCCAGGTTTCTCTACACCCTACCACCACCCAGTCTCTGTCCCCCTCCCTCTGAGCTTCTGTCCCCCTCCCTCTACAACCCATACCCTTTAGAGGGTTTTTCCCTCTTTTAGGCTCCCTCTCAGCACCTTTCCTGTCCCCTCTGAGCCTCTGGTTCCTCACACCCCAGCCCCCCACTCTGGCAGTCTCTGCCCTCCAAGCTGCTGCTCAGACTCTGTTGGTGGGTGGGGGAAAAGTGGGGGGAGGGCAACACCCGGGGTCTCCCGAAGTGTGAAAGTACTCCTTTTTTGGGGGTGGGGGGAGTTGGGGCCTGGGGGCGGAGCTTCTTGGCCTCAGATTAGACAGTGACTTTGACACCAAGTTGACACACCTTAAGCCCCATGTCTCCTTTATATGGAAACATTAAGCTGCTCTGGCAGGTCAGGGGGAGGATGGGGGAGGACTTGAGGCTCTGGATCCTTTCCCCTCCTGTCCTGCCTTCACGGGGCAGTGTGGGGGGAGGAGAGGGCAGGCTTGAACCTCTGTCCCATCCACCCTGTGTGAGCTGGGCCATGTGGGATGCAGACTGGCCCCCTGGAGGTGAAGGCCCCCATCGACTTTGTGAAATGGCCACAGCCACTTCTGCCTCACAGGGCTGAGGGGGGAATTTATGAGGCAGAGTCCTGCATTGGAAAGGCTCAGGACCCAAACCGGCACCCCACCCTCGGCACTGCATGGGTCTGGCCAGGTCGTGGAGCCCGCTCCCGACCTGTGAAGTGGGGTGGTGATCTTGACCTCCTGGTGTCCTGGACAGTTGAGGTGAGGTGAGTGGTGGGGTCTGGCAGAGTCCAGTGGGCGGGCTGCAGGCATCCCTGAGCTCATGCAAGGTCAGGGACACGGTAGGTGCTCAGGGAGCAGGAGTGCTCCGATTAGGTTGTCCTGGGTTGTCGCTCAGGCTTTGGCAGCTGAGAAACCTGGATGGGAGCCTGAGAAAAAGAAGGGACCTCAGGGCCTCAGTTTGCTTTACTGTGAAAAACAAAGCCCACCCACCGCCACATCCAAGGTTGTGGTTAGAGACCGGTGAGCAGGTAGGGGAGGACCCAGCCTGGCACGCAACTCCCCTACCGTGTCAGTGGTTGCTGATGGGACCAACGTGTATCGGCGGCTTCTGGGCGGGAGAGGGCTGCAAACACGGAGCTCAGAGGTTGGATTCAAACCCGGCCCCTCCAGCATCAGCTTCACTTAACCCCTCTCGGGAAGAATGCTCTCCCATCTCCCAGGGTTGTTGAAGGTGAGAAAAGAGTCAAGGTGGGGTTACGTGGTTGATGCTCAGTACAGCTAGGCCCCGTCCACTCTGACCTCAGCTGCCACTTTGCATCCTCAGAGTCAACAGCCAGAGCCATCCAGGTGGTTATGGACAGCAGGTGCAGCTCTCCGTTGTTGGCGGGGGAGGGCAGTGCGGAACCCACTGGTGCCAGACTTGACATTGACTAACAGCTCTCTCAGTTTGAGCACTCCAGGCCCTGCCTAGGAGCTCATGGGGGTCCCAGAGTGTGACCCAGGGGCCACACATACATAGGCACTTGGAAAATAGTGGTGGGACTGCCCCAAATCTAACCTAGCCACCTCCACAGCTGCTAGGGTGCAGGGTGACGAAGTCCCTGGGTCCCGGCCCCACAGTTTCCCTTCCTTCTCTACCCTGTGAGCAGTGGTGATTCAAATTCCCAGAGGAGGGAGCCAGGGCTCAGGCAGGGATGTGACTTGCCACCAGTCCCACGGTCAGGAAGCATCAGAGCTCGGATTCAAAAGCGCAGATTCTTTCTAGAGACCAGACTCCAGGAAAGGAAGCCAGTGGTCCCGGGGCATACGGTGCGTCATCCACTGAGCCAGGACCGGGGCCTTTGATGAAGTCTGATTTTGCCCCATTTTATAGTTGAAAAAACTGCTTAGAAAGATTTGCCCAAGACCTGAGATGCAGGACAGAGCTTGGGTTGGCTCTTTTTTGGGTTTTTGTTTGGAATTTTTGTGACCGTTCATTGAAATACAAGTTCGAAAAGGGGGCTCCTGGCTCAGTGGAGTGTGCAGCTCTTGGTCTCAAGGTCATGAGTTTGAGCCCCGCAGTTGAGTGTAGAGATAATTTAAAATTTGAAGAAATACATATAATTCAGATAAAATACAACTGATACACTGAAGTGTACAATTCAGTGTTTTTTAGTATTTTCATGGAGTTGTACCACAATCAGTTTTCGAACATTTTCATCACCCCAGCATGTCCTCTGGCTATCACTCCCCCACCCCAGCCCCATGTCCCCAGCCCCAGGGGAGCTCAATGTACAGACTTGCCCATCTGGACATATAAATGAAAGTATACACTATGTGGTGGGAGGGTCTTAACAGACGTTACACTCAACGCAGAGCCTGACACAGGGCTTACTCTCATGACCCTGAGATCAGACCTGAGCCAAAACCAAGAATCAAATGCTTCACCCACTTGAGTTACCCAGGTTTCCCAACATGAGGTCTTCTGTATTCGGCTTCCTTAGCATGACGCTTTCAAGGTTCATCCATGTTGTGGTGTGTCAGCACATTTCCTAGCTGGGTAGTATATCACTGTGTGCATAGATCATGTTTCGCTATTCATTCATCAACTGATGGCTCCTCAGGTTGTGTCCATCTGCTGGCGATCTCAAATAACACTGTCAGGAAGATCTGTGAACAAGCGGTCTGTGCGGATGTTTGTTTTGTCCTGAGCGGACACCCAACTCCTCTTCCCAAGTTTCATTGTGCTTTTGATTTGCGTTCCCCTGATGGCTGACCACGTGGAGCATCCCTTTAGATGCTTTATGTGCTTATCTTATTGGCTACCTGTAAATCCTTCTTAGACAAATGTCTTTTCAGGTCCTTTGCCTATTTTTTTTCAGAGATTGATTGGTTGGTTGGTTTGAGAGAGAGAGACACAGAGAGCACAGGAGGGAGGGACGGAGGGAGAGGGAGTCTTAAGCAGACTCCGCACCGAGCATGGAGCCTAACACAGGGCTCAAACTCAGGACTTGAGATCACAACCTGAGCTGAGACCAACAGTTGGACGCTTGACTGACTGAGCCACCCAGGTGCCCCTCCTTTGCTTAGTTTTAAATTGTGGTGTCTTTTTACTATTGAGTTGTAAGGGGTGTTTAAATATATTTTCTAAGATTTTTAAAACTTTGAGAGAGAGTAAGCACCAGTGGGGGGCAGAGGGAGACAGAGAAGCAGACTCTGCACTGAGCAGGGAGCCGGAGGTGGGACTTGATCCCAGGACCCTGAGATCATGACCTGAGCTGAAGGCAGGTTCGTAACTGACTGAGCCATCCAGGTGCCCCTGTTTAGATATTTTAGATGAAAGCTTCTTACATATATAATTTGCAATTATTTTCTCCCATTGGTGGGTTGTCTTTTCACTTTCTTTTTTTTTTCAAGATTTTTTATTTATTTATTTGACAGAGAGAGAAATCAGAAGTAGGCAGAGTGCAGGCAGAGAGAAAGGGGGAAGCAGGCACCCTGCTGAGCAGAGAGCCCAATGTGGGGCTCGATCCTAGGATCCTGGGATCATGACCTGAGCTGAAGGCAGAGGCTTAACCCACTGAGCCACCCAGGTGTCCATCTTTTCACTTTCTTGATAGTGTCCTTTGAAGCACAAGAGCTTTTATTTTTCTTTTAAGGATTTTATTTTTAAACCATCTCTATACCCACTGTGGGGCTTGAACTGACAACCCCAGGCTGGAGGGACTGAGCCAGCCATGGACCCCTCAGAAGTTCTTAATTTGGGGGCA
Organism: Mustela putorius furo; assembly: GCF_011764305.1. Lineage (NCBI taxonomy): Eukaryota > Metazoa > Chordata > Mammalia > Carnivora > Mustelidae > Mustela > Mustela putorius. The sequence continues at coordinate 11,548,539 of NW_025421310.1, read as the reverse complement.
CCTGGGTAGCTCAGGGGGTTAAGCCTCTGCCTTTGGCTCAGGTCCTGGTCTCAGGGTCCTGGGATTGAGCCCTGCATCAAGCTCTCTGCTTGACGGGGAGCCTGCTTCCCCCCATCTCTCTGCCTGCCCCTCTACTTATGAGCTCTCTGTTAAATAAATAAAATCGTTTTTTTTTTAAAGTTCTTAATTTGGGGGACACCTGGATGGCTCAGTTGGTTGAGAGACTGCCTTCGGCTCAGGTCATGATCCAGGACTTCCAGGATCTCGTCCCGCCTCGGGCTCCCAGCTCCTTGGGGAGTCTGCTTCTCCCTCTGACCTTCTCCTCTCTCATACTTTCTTACTCATTCTCCCTCAAATAAATAAAATCTTTTTTAAAAAAATTCTTAATTTTGATCAAGTTCAAATTCATCCACCATTTTTCCTTTTGCTGCTTCTGCTTCCTGAACCCGTCTTTGAGCCATAGGTGATGGAGAGCCCCGGCCCCTCTCTCCAATGAGGATTCCATGTTGAGAAACAGTCACCACTCTGTGGACTCTGGATTGGTGACACTCAAATCCTTGTTTACTCAGCTCCAACCTTGGGCAAGTTAAACGTTTTGTACCTGTTTTCTCATCTATAAGATGGGTGTCAGACTCAACTATGTAAATTCATGTCAGGGGCTCCCAACAGTGTCTGGCGCAGTACGGATGTCTGCTCTCATTACTGTGGTGCTTGCTATCATATTGTCACAGCTATGACTTTGTTGCTGCGGTTCCCCTATTGTTGCAAGCATCCCCTATCATTGTCCTCGATGCTGAACTGTTCCGCCTTTCAGGGTGAGTAATGAGCCACCCATTTGCCAGATGAGGCCACCACGGCCCAGGGAGCACGCCTGGCCGAGGAGCCCACCCTTCCCGGCGCCCCCCTGACGTGGCTGCCCGCTTCTCGTTTCCACAGGTTCGGGGCGCCCGCCCCCCACTAGGACAAGTGGAGGGGGTGCCCCCGCCCAATGGGCCTGGCCAGGGCCCTGCGCCGCCTTAGCGGCGCCCGGGAGCCCAGAGAGGGCCGCGCCGGCGATGAGGAAGAAGAGGCCGGGCCGGGGCTGTGCAGCAACGGGTGGGCGCCGTCGCCGGCGGGGCGGCGCCGCGGGCGCTTCGTCAAGAAAGACGGGCACTGCAACGTGCGCTTCGTGAACCTGGGCGGCCAGGGCGCGCGCTACCTGAGCGACCTGTTCACCACGTGCGTGGACGTGCGCTGGCGCTGGATGTGCCTGCTCTTCTCCTGCTCCTTCCTCGCCTCCTGGCTGCTCTTCGGCCTGGCCTTCTGGCTCATAGCCTCGCTGCACGGCGACCTGGCCGCCCCGCCGCCGGCGGCGCCCTGCTTCTCGCAGGTGGCCAGCTTCCTGGCCGCCTTCCTCTTCGCGTTGGAGACGCAGACGTCCATCGGCTACGGCGTGCGCAGCGTCACCGAGGAGTGCCCGGCCGCCGTGGCCGCCGTGGTGCTGCAGTGCATCGCCGGCTGCGTGCTCGACGCCTTCGTCGTGGGCGCCGTCATGGCCAAGATGGCCAAGCCCAAGAAGCGCAACGAGACGCTCGTGTTCAGCGAGAACGCTGTCGTGGCGCTGCGCGACCGCCGCCTCTGCCTCATGTGGCGCGTCGGTAACCTCCGTCGCAGCCACCTGGTTGAGGCGCACGTGCGGGCCCAGCTGCTGCAGGTGGGAGCCGTAGGGGTGGAAGGGCCCGCCCTGGGGCAGGAAGAGGCCCGCCGCGGGGGGAGGGGGGTAGAATGGTGGGAGATGTAGGCCTGAGCGTGAGGTTGGAGGGGTGGTGTGCGGCTGGCCTGGCTGGCGCGTGGACTACAATTCCCAGCAGTCACGCGGGCAGGAAACCTCTCGTCTCCATTGTGGCCCAAGGCTCCTTCCTGGATCAGTTATAGGAGGTGAAACCCAAGAGAGAGTTCTGTGACCAGTGCTAACGGGAGACCTTGGCTTGAAACAGATCTTGAGACATAAAGAGCTTCGTGTGGCTTGAGGATGGGCCCCCAATGGGGTTGTGGGATATCGAGACCTGTGGAGGCCACACCTGGCCTGTAAAGGCTCTGAACTACAATTCCCAGAAGCCTCTGTGGGCAGGGTACCCGTTAGGAAGGGACGGTCTGAGCCAATGATGTCGTTTTGTGGGTGGCTGTAAACCACAGCTCGGGTTTACACACATAGCCCACAGAGCAGTACCTACAGGGGTCTATGACTTGAGGCTAGGCCCATGGGATTGTGGGAGATGTAAGCCCAAGGATGGGGTGCAGGTCACACCTGCAGAAAGAGCTGTGGAAGGCAGTTCTCAGTGGCCCAGCCGGCCTTACCAGCCTCCTGCTCAGGGGAGTACAGGGCTAGAAAACACCCTTGAATTGTACGGTATTGCTAAGACAGTCAAAACAACTGACCCCCATTGGCGCCTGGGGTAGCAGCTCCCTCTGGTACCCCGAAGAAGGCGCCTTAGTGTTTCTCTAGAATTGTGATGAAACCGCCCAAAGCCTGGGGCAGTAGTTGTCCTTGCCCAGGTAGAGACACTTAAGAACCCTGGGGTGAGGTTGGAGTTTGGTGAAAGGGAGGACAGGATGGTGGTGGGAGCTACAACTCCCAGCAGCATCTGGGGGCTCCTTCTGGATTCATGACTAAGATTCATGAATAGGAGAGATACTCTCTCTTCCGGGAGTCTGTGGGGCGCTGACACGGCTTGGGAGCTTGCCTGTGGAACCAGTGGGGGGTTGTAGGTGGAAAACTACCAATATCTGGCCTGGGGACTGCATTGTCCCCACCCCGCCATGCACACACACACACACACACACACACACACAGTGGGACAGAGAGTCTTGTAGTTGGGTTGCCCCCAGGCTAGCCCCTGGGTAGCGCTGTGGTAGAATATGGAGTGTGGGACCTAGGTTGTCATGCTTATTTATCCCTCTGTGGCTATATATTGAAAACCATTTTGCTATCCCTCTCCTCCTCCTCCAATTGCTGCTTGCACATGACTCTTCCCTTCTGCTCTCTCTTTAACTTGTCTCTGCCTTGCTGATTTCTGCTACTCTGTGCCAATCATTCTGCCTCTCTTGCATCTCTATCCCCAAACCCTCTGAGTCTCTGTCCCTCACTCTTTACCTCTGGTTCTGTCCCCCCACTTTCTCTGGGCCTCCATCATCCTCTCTCTGGGCCTCCATTCCCCTCTCTCTGGGTCTGTGTTCTCACCCCACCACCCCTGCCTCTTTCTGCTCCCCCATCCTTGGCATCTCCATTCCATTCTCTCATCATGTCTGTCTCCATTCATCTCTGTGCTCCCTGTGGGCTGTCTTTGGACCCTCCCCTCTTGCTGCAGCCCCGTGTGACCCCAGAGGGTGAGTACATACCACTGGATCACCAGGACGTGGACGTGGGCTTTGACGGCGGCACCGATCGAATCTTCCTCGTGTCTCCCATCACCATCGTGCACGAGATTGACTCTGCCAGTCCTCTCTATGAACTAGGACGTGCCGAGCTGGCCCGGGCTGACTTTGAGCTGGTGGTCATTCTCGAGGGCATGGTTGAGGCCACGGCCATGACCACACAGTGTCGCTCCTCCTACCTCCCTGGTGAGCTGCTCTGGGGCCATCGTTTTGAGCCAGTCCTCTTCCAGCGCGGCTCCCAGTATGAGGTTGACTATCGCCACTTCCACCGCACTTACGAGGTCCCAGGGACACCGGTCTGCAGCGCCAAGGAGTTGGATGAACAGGCCGAACGGGCCTCCCACAGCCCCAAGTCCAGTTTCCCCGGCTCTCTGGCTGCGTTTTGTTATGAGAATGAACTTGCGCTGAGCTGCTGCCAGGAGGAAGAGGAGGAAGAGGAGGCCAAGGAGGGGGATGGGGTGGAGGCAGAAGATGGGACTGCCAGCCCCCAAGTACTAACACCAACCCCCGCACTGACCCTACCCCCGTGATGCCAGCTGGTGTCCCCCTATTTGTACCCCCTTCCCAGAAATAGCAAGATGGAGAGTTCAGGCCCTCTCCTGGGATGGGAGCAGGTGTTTCCCAAGACCAACAAGCCTGCTGGGTAAATTATTAGCTGGTGAAGTTCTGCCATGCGCAGTGGACCCACCACAGACATACTGGATCTTAATCTCTCTGCAGTCCATGCTCCTTCCTGAGACCCCTTTATCAGCCTGATTCCTGAGTCTCTCCAGAGCTTCAGGATCCAGAATTCCAGACCACCCAAGAGGCAAGGACTTGTGGTTCTAGATTCTTCTACGTGGCTGGGTTGGGTTGTTGAGCAGGGTCAGGAATCAGTGGTATATACTGCCTCCAGGTACAGCAACGAGATTAAGAGTGTGTAGGTCTGGACTGACCTAAGATTCAAGGGACTGTTGCTTCTTGCCTCAGCTAACCAAGTAGCAAATCATTTTTTTTCCTAGACCACGTAAGGAGGGAAGGTTATGGAATTCCCCAAGAATTCAAGATGATCTTTAATAACCAATGACAAAGATTGTTGAAGGCAGGTCAAGAAAAGAACTTGTGGTTTCAGAAGGCCCAAGAGTTAAGATTCTGTGAATCTGGATTGGCCACAGAGGCAAGCACTGGTGGTTCTAGAACACGTTGATTAGAATGTTGAGCTACTGAGGAAGCTAAAGAGTCATGTTTCTAGAATGCACAAACAGTGTCTGTGGGTCTGGAAGCGCAACAGCGACAGCTTGGGAGTCTTGATATTAGATAACTCCAGGCCACTAGCCGTAGAACAACAAACCAAGGGGTTTGGGTCCATGGGTCCAGGGGATAATCAGTGCTTCTTTATGACCCACAGTGGTTTTTTAAAAAAGTGCCATTCTAGAATGTCCAAAGGAATCAGGATTCTGTGGCTCTAGATTGATCACAGAGTCAAGGAAGGAGAGGTGATGCTAGATGGCTGAGATTGGCTGGTTCCAGTTTGCCCAGTGGAGTTGAGAATCTCGATGATTCTTTGTGGTTCTGTAATGCCAAAAGGAATCAAGGCTCCAGGGATCCAGGGCTGTCCATTATTAAAACCTGGAAGGTCTAAGCAGCACCTAGAACTTGGCAGTTCTGGGAGGGGGACTCGGGACTTGATTGGCAGCATTTCTGGGCTGACCCAGAAAGGGAGGGCCCACACAAGACCCTGTGGATTACAGGGCTGGTCGTTGGGCAAGGGAAAGAGAGGCCCAAGGCTGATGGGTCAATGATGCTCTGGAATCCTACACCTAGCAATGTGTGTCTATTTCTTAAAGATGTTACACATATGTGTATTATATATATAATATAAATACAGATATCTATCTATATTTCCCTGTGGTTCGTACAAAAGGGTTAGAAACTGAGTATGAGCTAATTGAAATGGAGTCCCTTATGAGGATCCAGGAAGCTTTGCTCTAAATCCCGACTCTGCAACAACTTGCTGTGTGGTTTTGGGCTAATCATTCCCCTCTTTCTTGCCTCAGTCTCCCTATCTGTAAAAATGGAGCACTCAAACTTGAAGTTCTCCAAAGTCCCTTCCACCAGGATGATTCCTCACTTCATTGAAGGGGACAGCTGGAGGCAGGCGTGAGGGTCCTATACATTTCCCAGCTTTCCCTGGTGCTGGAAGGCATGGCCTTCCAGGGGTAACCAGGACAGGAGATGCTCTTGAAGGCCAGCTCTGAACTTGGATGTGTGAACAACACAGCAGGCAAGGGGTAGTGTGGGCTGTGGCTAAGGGCCCCAGTCCAGGTTAGGGGGCAGGGAAAGGAGAAGGTAGGTCTGAATGCCAGGAGAAAGTATGTGTTCAGGGGAGAATTGTGCCCCAGATTAAATCACTGGGGCCTCTGTTGGTGTGTCTGAGTGTCCTTCTGCGGATGGCTCATCACACCTGTCCTCCAGCCCACTCCTATTTAATTAAGTGCCCAGCAGGCTGGGAGCCAAATGCAGAAGGAGCCAGTGCCAGGGAGGAGGACACATTCCCACCCGTGTCCCAGAACTGCGGGTAGGCACTGTCATTGCCCATTAGCTTGCCCGAAGGCTGCAGCAGCCCAGGTCCCCGGATCTGGCTTCTCCACCTCCCTTTATCCTTCAAAATCCCCCCTTAATAACCGGATGGGATTAATTAGCTAGCCGTTCTCCCAGAGCAGGTGTCTGGGTAGGGACGGGGGTACTGGAAACACAGGCACGGAGAAGGATGTTAAATTGGGGGTGAAGGGACAGGAAAAGCATTCTGTTTGGAAGGAAAGAGAGTGGGGCAAAGCTGGCACAGCCTAGCTTTCCACTGGGGAGGACAAGGCCTGGGCCACTCATAAAGGTCAGGGAGAGATTAAGAGGCTCCGTGTCTAATCTGTCAGCTTAACCAGGTCCTGGCCCTGAATCTGTGCCCCACCTGCCTAGCCCAGGGACAGCAAATGAGGACAAGGCCCAGACACCACCTGAAACCCAGTTAGGGAACCCCCCAGGACAGGGATGCCCAGGTACGCTATCCTGGCCAGCTGCCTGCAACTGCTTTTTCTGCAAGGAATGGAAATCAGAGGCTGGGGTTGGGGAACGGGGAGGGGAGAGAAGGGCATCCTATATGGGGGGACTCCGAGGGGAGGGAAGAGTTTTAGAAGAGGGGGTACCTGAAGTGAGGGGAGTCACAGAGGAAGGAAAGGACTTTGAGAGTGAGGAAGGAACCAGAGAGGTGGAAGGACGTTGAGTAAAGGGAGTTGTTATGCGGGTGGGGGGGGGGGGATGCTAAATGGGGCGGGGGGGTAGTTTGAGGGAGAGCGGAGGACCCTGAGAGGCAGAAGGCGCCAGGGAGGCGGAGCCTTCGCTGTATTTGGCCTTCCCCTAATGTCCCATTCTCCTTGACAGACACCCAATAGCGTGAGAAGAATAAGTCTTTTGTTTCACCACTCCCTAACTCTCAAGAGGCTGAAGTGGATGGGAAAGTCCTGAGAAGGGTTAAGGAAAGGATCTGGAGATCAGAGGGGCCAGTACCGGGAGGACAGAGGCCAAAAGACCGGCCAAAGCCGCTCCCAGTTGCCTGGCAACCGCTGCGGTCAAAAGCCTGCTTGGCCAGCCGAGGAGGTGTCGCTCCCGGAAACAGCCGACAGTTGTGGCGCCGCCCCCTGGCAACGAGACTAACAAAGTACCGCTCCCCAGCAACCTATGACTAGAGGCGGGGCTGGACTGGACTAGCAGCCTCCCAGTGCCCTGGAGCAGGCGCAATCCTCTCTGCTCGCGCATAGTCCCACCTCCATGCAACTTCTTTCCGAGCCTTCTCATTGGCGGGCACACCAGCCAAATGCCTTCTATTGTTTCGGAGGCGGGGCCCGGCTCCCTCGTCGCACTCCGATTGGCCCCACAGACCGTCTACCTCCAGCCGGACAGGGCTACGTCTGCTCCTTGTGTGCCTATTGGCCCTGGAGGACGATACTTCGGGGTCGGGGGCGGAGCAGACGAGAGGGCCCTCCGTGGATTGGACAGTGTCAAAACGAGGGGCGGTCCCTATTGGCGGGGCGGTTGGGAGGCGAAGGGAGAGTCTTTTCAGCGCTGAGGACTGGCGCTGAGGAGGCGGCGGTGGCTCCCGGGGCGTTTGAGCGGGCTCATCCGAGCCCGCGGGCCAACGCGGATCCAGGCCCGACCGGCGGGACCGCCCCGGACTCCCCGCGGGCCTTCCTAGCCGCCATGGAGGACGGTGTCTATGGTAGGTCAGGGAGGGGCGGGGCCGGCTGGGAGGGGATGGAGCGTTTCGACCCGAACGTTCCGCCGCGAACATCCCTCCCGGCGCGCGGCGCGCGGAGCCCTTCGGCCCCGTCGTCGACTAGCTTTTGTGGGGCGCGAGACGGGCTTCCGGCGGGGCCCGAGAGCAGGGCGTTCCAGGCCATTGTTTGGGCCGAGCCTGTTTCCGGTGGCGGCGGGAGGGGGCGGGATGGAGCGACGGAGGCGAGGCCGGGGCGGAACCATTCCCGCTGGAAAGGCTGGGCGAGCCCAGTGCCTGCTGGGAGCCGCGAGGGGGGCTTCTGGGGCGCTTGGGTGGGGAGGAATCTTGGGGGCCGCAGCGATCCCGCTAAGGCGTGGGCGGGGGCCTTCGATGCCCCGCCCCCTGCCCCAACTCTTCCAAGCTGTCAGGCTTTGCCAGCCGTAGTTACTTTTCATGGACCCAGGAGTCCGGACACCCAAGCTCCCAGTTACCTCGCCAAGAATGGAGGCCGAAAACCAAGGCCCCAGCCCCCTTCCAAGTAATGGACCCAGCAGCTCGGGCTCCCAGCCCCCTTGTCCCTCAGACTTAAGAGTCCTGACCCCTAGCTCCCTCTCCTCCCCCAGAACTTAGAGTCTAGGTCCACAGCCCTTCCTGCTCTGGGCTGAGGAATCTAGACCCACGCCACCCCCCAGCCTCCTCTTCCAGCAGACAGTGGAGGCCCTCCCCTCCAACCTAGTCCTGCCCGCCCCAGCCCTGTCCTCCCCCAGATTGCAAGAATCCTGGCTCCCAGTCCCCAGAACTGACCTCCAACCCCTGACCCTACCCTCAGAGCCCCCAGACCTGACTCCGGAGGAGCGGATGGAGCTGGAGAACATCCGGCGGCGGAAGCAGGAGCTGCTGGTGGAGATCCAGCGTCTGCGGGAGGAGCTCAGTGAAGCCATGAGCGAGGTGGAGGGTCTGGAGGCCAATGAGGGCAGGTGAGGGCTGCGTGGGGAACTTGGGGGTTATGGGGCCAGGCCAGGGCTGCCCCGGCATTGAGCCTCCCTCCCCTGCTCTCTCCTGCAGTAAGACCTTGCAGCGGAACCGGAAGATGGCGATGGGCAGGAAGAAGTTCAACATGGATCCCAAGAAGGTGCTTGGACCACAGAGCTGGGATCTGTCAGGCAGACATCCAGGCAGGGGGCTCTGGCAACTTTAGATTCCAGAAGCATGCTTAAGGTGGACAGATGGGGTCCTAATCCCCGGATTCAGATACTGGCTGTCCATTTGGTCTCTGACCACTCACCAGGCGTTCCAGCCTCCTGACCTTTGCCCGTGTGGTCTGTGTCCTCTGCGGGGGAGGCTCTCTTCCTATTTCTGGACCCTCTTATGGGGCCACCTAGAGTCTCATGAGGAGCTTCAACACTGAGAGGGAACATGAACGGTGACATGCGCAAGGCAGGGTTGACTAGGGCCACTTCAGAGAGAAGCCAGGCTGTGGACCCTCCCGGGGGAGCCTCGGAAAGTGAGGGAGGGCTTCCTGGAGGGAGAGGACAGTCAGGTCCAGTTTGAAGGTCGAGTCTGTGTTCACCAGGTGGAGAGCGATGTTTGTTTATCCGGTCGTTCCTGCTCTCTGACGCTGTCTCAGGTTTGCCCCTGTGCTGAGCAGCTCTGGAGCCCCAGAGTGGGCTTGACCTTTCCTTGGCCTCAGCGAGCCCCTAGACATGGATACTGCACTCCAGAGTCGATATAGCTTTCATGGCACAGACCGAGCCCCAGAAGGCCCTATCCAGCCTGCGGCTTGGCACTCACAGGCCTCGACGGGCAGCTGTAGTTTATCAGACATTCAACAAACTCCCTGGGCTCCCGTTCCTTGCTGGACCCTGCTCCTGGTGCAGGACTCAGCAGGCAGAGGCAGAGGGCGCAGTTAAGTGCAAAGGCTCTGAGGCGGGAGGGGTGGTGCTTAAGTACCTGGGTGAAGCCTGAAGACAGAACCTGGCCAAGTACTGTTGAGAGCGGGGGTGTGGGTGTGGATGCTGAGGTCCCTGGGGAGGCTGCGGTCCGGGGAGCTTTCTGGCTGTCGGGGCTGAGACCCGGCCCCCATCCACCAGGGGATCCAGTTCTTGGTGGAGAATGAACTTCTGCAGAACACACCGGAGGAGATTGCCCGCTTCCTGTACAAGGGCGAGGGCCTGAACAAGACAGCCATCGGGGACTACCTGGGGGAGAGGTGAGACCCCGCCCAGTTCCCACAGTCCCTTGCGCCCTGCTCCTGCCCTTCCCGCCCACTTCTCCCAAGGAGAGGCCCGGGTGGATCAGCCCTCTGACTGGATTGTGACAGAGCGGACCTCTGAAGGGGTTGGTGGGAGCCTGGGATCATCTAGGGGAACCTGGGGCTGCCTGTGACCATCTGGGGGGCATGGGAATCTCCTGCGGACCCCTGGAAAGTTGAGGCCCATCCATTTAGGTCTGGGACAGCGGAGAACAGCTGTGAGCATTGGGGGGTGGTGAGAATCCTGTAGACAGCTTCTAAGCGTGGTAACCACATAGACAGCTAGGGATTATGGGGGTCCTCAGGGACACGGGGACCCATGGACGTCTGGGGCATGAGGATTGTCTATGGACATCAGGGGTGATCTGAACATCTGAGGTGCTTGGGACCAGCGGGATGTCTGGGTAGCGTAGGGATTGTGTGGACATCTGGAATGTGTGGAACCTTCTGGACATCTGGCTTGTATTAGGGCTCGCTGGTTGTCTGGGGATCATGGGGATTGTATGGCACCTGGAGATGTCTGGGGGACCCTCTGTGGACACCTGGGGTGCGTGGGGAGTGTTTCAGGAGCATCTAGTCTGTGTGGGGACTGTCTGGACATCGGGGGGAGGTGGGTAGCCCTCTGTAGATGTCCAGGGGCCATCCGGGGACAGCTGGTGTGGTGGGGACTGTTCTGTGGACAGCTGGGGTGCACGGGGACCATCTCTGGACATCTGCAGAAGGGCCATCAGAGAGATGATAGTGGGTGGAGCATGTGTTTGCTGTGCTCCTCTCGACCACGAAGGTTCGCTAGACCGGTGGTGATTGTGTAGCAGATGGTCCTCCCAAGAGCGTGTTCTGAGTGTTCCTGTCCTGGTGCCAGGCCTGTGATGGGGCCAGGCTCAAATTTCCACCCGCCCCAGGGGCAGACACTCCGCCCCAGTGTTTGCTTCCTGTCCGCTCCTGCTCCAGCCTCCCCAGACTCTTTCCTGTGCATGACTCTATGTCTTTCTGCCCTCCCAGGGAAGAACTGAACCTGGCAGTGCTCCATGCCTTTGTGGACCTGCACGAGTTTACTGACCTCAATCTGGTGCAGGCCCTCAGGTGAGAGAGGGATGGGGTTGGGAGGGCAGGAATGTACCTATCAGGGCTCGCTCTTTACAACTGATGAACCCACTCAGAGTAAAAACAGAAACAAAGATCAAGGGATTGATTGTCTCACATAACACAGAAGTCCGTGGTAGGGCCTCCTTCAGGCATAGCTATATCTAGGTGCTCAAGTGGTGTCAGAAGGTCCATTTTCTCTAGCTTTGGGTTGTCCTTGCCACTGTATTGGCATTGCTCTCTGTAGACTCACCTGTCACGTGGCAACAGAAGTCCCTGCAGACTTGTTTAGCAAACCTAGCAGAAAGAGGGGTTTTGGGATTTTTTGTTGTTGTTTTTTTTTCCTGTATAAATCCACCAAAAGTCCCTCGGCCAGTGCTCATGGGTCAGTGTGGAGCCATACCTGAGATAGCTGCTGAGGCCATAAGGCTGTTACTGGCTGCTTCCTGACATGGGGGCAGAGAGCAGCGAGGGCCTTCTGCCAGACATGGCACCTATACCTGGCTCCTCTCTAATGCAGGCAGTTTCTCTGGAGCTTCCGCCTCCCCGGAGAGGCCCAGAAGATTGACCGGATGATGGAAGCCTTTGCCCAGCGATACTGCCTGTGCAACCCTGGGGTCTTCCAGTCCACAGGTGGGGGCCCGGCCTCGGGGGCTTTGGGAAGGAGGGGCCAGGGCCCCGCCTGTCTGTGTCCTCACCACCTGACTGTCTGCTGCAGACACATGCTATGTGCTGTCCTTCGCCGTGATCATGCTGAACACCAGTCTTCACAATCCCAACGTCCGGGACAAGCCGGGCCTGGAGCGCTTCGTGGCCATGAACCGGGGCATCAACGAGGGTGGGGACCTGCCCGAGGAGCTGCTCAGGGTCAGGCCCCCTTTTCCCCTCCCCACAGCCCCCCCACCCAGTGCTGTCCCCCTCCCTGCCGCAGGCCCTCCCCGTGGGTCTCCCGGTGCCCAAGCCGGCCAGTGCAGTCGTGCCAATGTGCCCCATTTCTTTTCTCTCTCTCTTTTCTGGGCCTCCCTCAGTCTTCATCTCTCTCGTTTCTCTTTCCCGTTTCTCTCTGGCCCTCGGGGTCTAAGTGTGTCTGATTCTCCATCCGTCTGTCTATCTTGAGAACTCTGCTGGCCACTGCTACTCTGTCTCTCTTCTTCCTCTCCTGGGGCTCCTCCATCCTTCTGCCTCCTCCCCGGACCACTCCTCCCCTGGTCCCATTGGTCTCATCGCCTCCCTGGCTGTTGGGGCCCCCCCAACCATGACCAGGTCACCCCGGGAGGGTCCCTTGGGCCTGGAGATGCTGACTGCATCCTCGCCCCTCAGAACCTCTACGACAGCATCCGAAACGAGCCCTTCAAGATTCCTGAGGATGACGGGAATGACCTGACCCACACCTTCTTCAACCCGGATCGGGAGGGCTGGCTCCTTAAGCTGGGTACGTCCCCTCCTGACCCCGCTGGCAGCCTCTGCAGGGGAAAGTGAGGAGTCCCAGGTTCTCGTTGCCATGCGCACCTGCTGTGTGATCTTAGGCAAACGATTTGACCTCTCTGAACCTCCAGTTGCCACATCTGCAAAACGGGGCCAAAAACAAGATGAGGTCGGTGTGCCGGGCCCGAGCTCAGGCATAGAGGAGGGCCCCCTAAATATTTGTGGGTACAGGGTAGGCGTTAGGGAGCACTGAATAATTGCCAGGCTCTGTGCTTATGAACACAGAGTCCCCGCGGGGGTGGAATGGGGTGGGGGTGGAGCCGATTCCCCCAGAAACACAGGGATCCAGCAGATTCTAGATAAGTCAGCAGGGGTCAGGCAAGTGCCCCTTCTGTGGGGGTTATCTGAGGATTGGAGGGGTTCTCACCCTTGGGTTCACGGGACATTTCCCTGGGGAGCTTTTAAAACCCCGACGGCCAAGCCTTAGCCTCCTGGAGCTGGGATTTCTAGGGCGGGATGGGCTGTCAGTCATGCTGAAAGCTCCCCAGCCGCCTTCCAGGGCAGCCGAAGTTGAGAGCCACTGGCCTGGAGCCCTGCGTGGTAATGGTAGGCGCCGTGGGAGTGCTAGCCGCAGCTTCTGAGCCCCAAAGCAGCGGACAGCTGCTCCAGGGCCACGGCGCTGTCCCGGGGGCCAAGGCTTCCGGTGCCCAGGGAGAAGGCAGGGAAGCAGCAAGCAGGCCCCAGGAACTAGTTCTCTGCAGACCTTTCCGTCTGTAGGGATGCTTCCCATTTTCTGGAGTGGGGACATTGAGGCTCAGTCGCTGTCCAGCAGCAGCCACAGAGCTGGGGTGGCCTCGGCACCAGATCTCCGACCCTGAGTATAGCTTTCTGTTCTTTGTGGACAGCGTCAGGGTCAGGGACAGGGAGAGAGGCATCTCCTCCTCCAGAGGCTGAGGGGGACCAGTGGTGGTGGTGGTGGGTGGTGGTTGCGGCCATGTTCACAAGGATGCTTAATGGTGGCCGTTGTTGCTGTCACGGTCAAGGAGCCCAAAAGCAGGTCATCTTGAAGCAGGAAGGTGTGGGCACAAGTGGGTCTGTGGGTTGGAGTCCAGAGAGGGCAAGAGGTGGCCCAGCCACCTTGGGCCAAGCAGCTGGGAGTGCAGGCAGGGTTTGTCCCCTCCCTTTGTGATAACTTGAGTGGGGGGAAGACCTCTTTACTGTGGCATTGGGGGGCCTTCCTGGCTGAGGACCTACCCCGAGGGGACGGGCTGGAGCCAGGCACTGATCTTCGGCCTCCCTGGGAGGGAGAGGGTCATGTCGATGTAACTGGTTTTCTTCCCTCTCTTCCCCCCTCCCTCCCTCCCTCCCTCTCTCCCTCCATCTCTGCGTGTTCCTCTCTGCTGTTTCCATCTCTGTCTCTGTTTCTGTCCCACCCCCTGTGCTTTCTGGCCCTTGCCCACCCCCCCCGTTTCTGTGGCCTGCGGCTTGTGGGGGCACCCCATTCTTCTGCCTTCCCTTCTCGCCTGGTCCTGCCTGCTTTCTCGCTGTCTGCCCCAGGAGGTAGGTACGCTGCCCATCCTTGCTCCCTGACCTGACATCGGGGGAGGGGGCTCTCCCGGGCTGACTGACAGGGTTAGGAAGTGGGGTGGGCGAGATCCTGGGGCCCCCAAACCAGCCTGTCCCTGCTTGTCTGTCTTCCCACGCATTGCTTTGTTCTTAGCCCCGCCAGCCCCGCCTTCCCTGCGCTCACTCTGCCTCTCGGCGCCCTCCCTGCCCTCCCAGAGGCCCTGTCCCCCTGTTGAGCCCAGGCCCCCTCCCACCCCTTCCCTTTCAGGGGGCCGGGTGAAGACGTGGAAGCGCCGCTGGTTCATCCTCACAGACAACTGCCTCTACTATTTTGAGTACACCACGGTGAGGGCAGGGCCTGGTGGAGGGGCTGGGGGCAGGGACTCCCGGGTCTGAGGGAGGAGGGCATTGAGGGTCTAGACTCCCAGATCTGAGGGAGCTGGGAGCTGGGAGGAGGGTGTTGAGGGTCTGGACTTCTGGGTCTGAGGGAGGAGGGCTGTATCAGTGCACTAGGGCTACTGGGACAAAGTACCACGAGTTGGTGGCTCAAACCACAGACATTGCTGGGGTTCCAGAGGAGGGGCTGGGCGAGGGCTGGGGAGTCTGAGTCCTGTGCTACTTTTTCCTTCAGGACAAGGAACCCCGTGGAATTATCCCCCTGGAGAACCTGAGCATCCGAGAAGTAGATGACCCCCGAAAACCGGTAAGGCCCTCTCTGTACCCCAGCCTGCTGCGGTGGGGGCGGCCTCTGGTCCTGGGGCCACTCTTACCCACTGTTCTTCTGCTCTCGTGTCTCCCCAGAACTGCTTTGAGCTTTACATCCCCAACAACAAGGGGCAGCTCATCAAAGCCTGTAAAACTGAGGCGGACGGCCGGGTGGTTGAGGGGAACCACATGGTTTACCGGATCTCGGCCCCAACCCAGGAGGAGAAGGAGGAGTGGATCAAGTCCATCCAGTGAGCCGGGGCTCCAGGTCCTTGGGCAGTGGGCGGGGTCTGGCTGCTTGGCCCTCAGCCTGCGAACCTCCCTTCTGCAGGGCCGCCGTGAGCGTGGACCCCTTCTATGAGATGCTGGCAGCAAGGAAGAAGCGGATTTCCGTCAAGAAGAAGCAGGAGCAGCCCTGACCCCCTGCCCCCCAACCCCGTTATTTATTACGGAGCTGCCCCACCCGGGTGGCCGGACCCCTGGGCCCCGGGGCTGCGGATCCTGGTTCTCCAATCCTGGTTCTCTGTTTGGAAAATTCACCACCTCTAGCTCCTCTCTCGTTGTTTGTAATTAACACACCATTGGTAATCTTATTAATTATTTAACCACTTGTGGCCTGGGACCCCTCCTTTCTCGGGGTTGACAGGGCGGAGGGCCTCAGCCTTGTAGCCCGCGGGGCTGCCTGTGCACCAGCGGGGCCGGGAGCACTGGTCTCTATTGGGGGTTGTCCGGGCCTGTGAGGGATGGATGCTGGGGATGCTGCAGCCCAGTAGGGGCCTCCCATGTCCGCCCCTTTGCCCCCACCCCCACCCCCCAAGCCTGCAGGAATAAAGGCTGGAATAAAGGGGAGGTGTCACGGGGCAGCCGGTGGTGTGGTTAGAATTGCATAGTATCGAGCTAGTGGGCGGGCAGAGGTCCTGGGGCAAGGCCTAGCCTTCGTTCCAGACACGCCTTGACAAGCCAAACCCAGGCGGGGGCCCCTCAGCCGGCTGGTGCTCCCAGAGGGGCCGCAG
Source organism: Mustela putorius furo (assembly GCF_011764305.1). Classification (NCBI taxonomy): domain Eukaryota; kingdom Metazoa; phylum Chordata; class Mammalia; order Carnivora; family Mustelidae; genus Mustela; species Mustela putorius. Next base: position 11,532,836 of record NW_025421310.1, on the reverse strand, counting down.
CTCTGAGCTGATGGGATTGTGAGCAGGCCAGTGCTTTGCAAGCAAGAACTAGAGAGTGGGTCGAGCTGTGGGGGGGACCTGCTCCAGGAGCACGTTGGGCAGAGGAGCCCAGAAAAGAGCCCAAGAGCTGTCCCCTGGGGCTGGGCAAGAGGCAGCTGGTGTCAGAGGAGGGAGTGGTTGGTGGGGGTGGAGAACTGGGGGGCCAACGAGCGCGGTTCTCAACCAGCCACTGGGAACAGCTCTGGGAACCCGTGGTACTGCTCCTGTCCTGGGAATCAGCCTCGGAAATGGGAGGTCTTTTCCTTGAGAGCAAATACTTGAGGGATGGGATACCCCTGAACCCCAGGGCCAGGCCTGTTCCTCCTGGCCATTTAGCTTGGGATACACTTGGCATCCCCAAAGAACAAAGGCACAGAGATGGGGGGGTGGTGGCAAGACGGGAGACCCCCTCGTCACTCTCCCACACCCAAATCTGCTGTGGAGGCTTGAGTGCGAGAAACCCCGACATTGGGCAGGCCCTGGGACCAGACTGCATTAGGTTGAAACAGGCCTGCCGCTGCAGGTTGTGTGTGTTTTGGATTGGGGGGGGGGGCAGTTGCATTTCCTCCCTCCCCCAAGCTGTCTTCAAAGGGTGGAAGCACTAATTGAGTGCTCCTGGTGAAGTGGAAATCCTGGCTCTGCCTTGGCCACAGGCATTGACCTGCTCCACGCGCACTAGCAACACTGCTGTCCTCGAAGGTGGGCTCCTCTCCCTGCAGGAGCCTTGGACTACAATTCCCAGCAAGCTGTGCAGGGCTGGCTGTCCCCACCAGTGGGAGAGCCAGTCTGGAGGCCTTCTGGGAGTTGCAGTTTCCTAAGGCTCCAGTGAGGGGGGTGGGGTGGGGTGTTCCTTACTTAGCCCAGTTTCCTACACTTGTGTGCTGGTTGGGCAAAGAGACCCTTGGGCACTTTAACTCCCAGGCTCGGATGGGAAGTGGAGTTCCCAAATGAGAATATGGGATTCCCAACTCCAAACATTCCAGGGAAGTGGGAGTCATCAGCTCAAGGAGAAAGGAGGTCTCTGGATACACACAGGGTCCCACCACTACCTCATCCTATCCTGCCCGCCTCCGGGGAGTAAACCCATAGGTCCTGAATGTCCACTAGCAGGGAGAGTAGTCGGCTCGCAGAGGTACCCTGGAAGGGCATTGCAGGCACAGGGAACAGTATGAGCAGAGGCAGGAAAAGGTACGGTGTGTTGGAGTTAACGGACAGCAGGCTTGTATGGTATGATGGAGGGAAGTTAGTAAGAGAGGGGAGTCAAAGGAGATGCACAAGCCTGATCATTTGGAGCCCGATCCACCATGGGAGGGACTTTGGATGTATTTTTAGTTGATGGAAACCATCCAAGGGTGTGAAGAAGGCAAATGACGTATTTGGATTGAGCCTGTAGGAGGGGCCTCTGGCTGCTGCAAGAGAAGAATTTGGAAAGGAGTGGGGGCAGCTACAGGCAGGATAGGACGCAGTGCAGTTTTACCCTGGGGCTGAGGTCATGGAGAGAAGTGGACCGGGGAAAGGGCACCCACAGGATTTGCTGAGTGCCAGACCAACTCTGGAATTCTGGCTCGAGCAACGAGTGAAAATGCCATTGATCGAGATGGTTGGAGAGGGAATTGTGGGGCTGGGGAGTAGGGATTGGTGGCTCTGGTTTGGCCAACTTTAGCTGCAATTGCCTGTGGGACATTCAAACCAGACTCGTCACCTCAAAATCGTCCTTCAGTTTTGCCCCAAATCCATCTCCTTCCCAAAGACTGAGGATTCTAGCTGCCGGCTCCCACCTCTCCCAGGACCCCAAATCCCCAGCCCCTTTGTTACAGGTTGAATCATATCAGCCTGAGATCAGTATGTTGAAGTCCTAAACCCCGGTACCTCAGAACGTGGTCTTATTTAGAAATCAGATCATTGCGGATAAAATCTGGTAAGATGGATGAGGTCATTAATATAGGCACTAATCCAATATGGCTAGTGTCCTTATACAAAGAGAAAATTTGGACCCACAGACACACACGCATGGGGGGAGGGAGAAAACATGTGAAGGTGAAGGCAGAATTGGGGTGAGGCTTTTACACATTACGGAGCAAAGATGGCTGGCGACCACTAGAAGTGAGGCCAGTCCTGGAACAGTTTCTCCCTCACAGCCTCACAAGGAACAGATCCTGCAGACATCTTGATCTTGGATTCTAGCCTCCAGAACAGAGATGCTGTCAGTGAACTAGTAATATAGCCCTCCTCCCTCAGACCCAGGAGTCTTGCCCCAGCCCCTCCTCCCTCAGACCCAGTAGTCCTCACCTCCAGCCCCGGACTCCTTCAGACCCAAGAGTCCTGGCCCCAAGCCCCTCTTCCCTCAGACCCGGGAGTCCTGGCCCCCTGCTCTTCCTCCCTTAGACTCCAGAGTCCTGGCCCTCACCACCCTACCAGTCCTGGCTCCATCAGCACACACCCTGGTCAGGTGTGTCCACAGATCAGCTGAAGCACAGCCCGGTCTTCTCACAGTGCCTCTGAGAAAGACGCAAGAGTCTAATCCTCACTCTCCCTTTCTCCATCCCTGGGACTTAACAAGTGACCCTAATGCCTTCATCCCCTTAACTCCTAAGCCAGGAGTCTGCAGCACCCATGCTGGGTCCCCACTTCTGGTCCCTTCCCTCCCTTGCTCTCACCCAAAGTGAGTCCTGCAAACATGCAAATGAACTTGGGACCAAAGGGATGGGGCAATAGGTTGAAGGCAGGAGATCAGAAACAGAGGAGAGAGACAGGAGGCAGAATCAGTCAGGAGCCCCAGAGAAACAGAAAAAAGAAACGGGGACAAAGAGACAAGGCAGAAAGACACAGGCTTCAGGGAGGCACAGAGGAGACACATCCAGATGCAGAAACACAAAGAAATAGTAGAATTAGGAAGAGGGCCACAGAACTCAGGCCAGGTGGGATGAGAATGTCCTGGCAGGCGGACGCTCACAAGCAGACACAGGTAAACTGAGGTACAGGCACTGTGGGGCAGGGAGGTAGTGGCCTCAGTGGAGGCACAGGGCAGCTCTGTTCTGAGGTGTGGGGGATGTGGCCAGGAGCCACGTGGGTGCTGACCCGTCATTCCTGAGCACCCCGTCCGCAGCTCTGGCCCTCGCAGGGCCTCTGGCCACCTCCACAGCCGCCTTGGGCAAACAGGGCTCTTCCGACCGCCCTGGCCTCTCCCTGCCAACTCTTAGCGCAGGTCAGTGCCGCCAGCAACAGACGCAGCCGGGAGCCAGAGAAGCAGAGCCTCGGCCTCCCCCTGCACAGCGCTTCCACCTTCCCAAGCCTCCATGTTCTCATCTGTGAAGTGGGCGGCAGGCGGCTGATGGCGATGTCTTCGGGACCCTCCCCTCTTTGCCCCGAAACACACGCAGGCCCTGCATTCCTCCAAAAAAGTTGTTTTTGTCTTTTTTAAATAATGTGAAAATGCCACGCGAAGGTTTGAACTAGAGACCCCTCCAGGGGCCAGGCTGGGGCGGGGAGGGGAGACGCGAGATGGGGGTCCAGGTCCCCGAAGCCTGCAGCCCCTCTCTGGGGCCAGGAGTGGGTGAGGAGGGGGCCTCCGCTGTGCCGAGGGGCTCCAGGCCCGAAAGAGTTCAGTTCAGTTCCGAGAAAGGCGGCTCTTCAGGGAGGGGTGAGGGGCTTTCCTGCCTCATTTGGCACCGAGGGGGTCGGGGGGCTCAGGGGAGCCGTCTGGGGGGCTAGGGGGTGGGGGGCCAGGGCCTCCCGTTTGGCACATGGTGGGGGAGGGGGAGGGCCCAGCCTCAGGAGCCTCCCCAGAGGCGGTGTCTGTGGTGGTGGCAGTGGCTCCGTCGTCCACAGAGGATTCTACTCTCAACCCCTCTTCTGGGGGTGCAGGGGGGTGGGGTCGTCGGGGAGTCAGTTCTCCACGGGGCCTGAGGACAGAGGAAATGATTTACTGGGCAGACAGGCTCGCAGCTTCTGTCTCTCTTGGAGTGAAAGCCAAGCCCTCACCAGGACACACAGGGTCCCCCACATGACCTGCCCTATCCCGTTTCTGTCCTCACCCACCCCATCCCCCTCACCCCGTCCCCTCCATGGCCACACTGGCTTCCTTGCTGTTTCTCCTGGGCTCCAGGGCCTACCCCAGGGCCTTTGCATGGTAGGGTCCAGTAGACAAGGGGTAAGTGGGCAGAGCCCCACCAAGCATAGAAGTCCATACGGAAGGGGGGCCCAGCCTGCAACCCCCGCCAGGGTCTTGGGAGACAGAAAGGTCAGCAGCCTCCCTGCCCCGCCGTAGCAGAAGCATCGGCCGAGTGAAGGGATTTGGGCTTTTGCACAGTTGGACCCTCCCTTGCCTCTCCTAGTGATTAAAGGTGAAGTCATCCTGGCACGCTGGTCCCCGCTGCTCTCAGCCCTGACTCACCCCTTGGCCGTGTCTCATGCCCTGGACCCACCCCACTCTGTCCTCACGGGGGCCTCAGAGAAGACCTCTGAGAGGAAGTGACATTTGAGGTGAAATCTGACGATGGAGCCAAGTGAAGAGTGTGCCCTTGGCCCTGTCCTTCCTGCCCCGAATCCCAACTTACTCTCCTCTCCTTCCTGGACGCTGGTGCCAGCCTCCTGTCCAGCCTCCGGTTGGATCCCTCACATGGCCCCAGAGGGGTCTTCCTGCACCAGCGGCTACTGCTGCCCTTCCCCTAATCACAGCTGGCCCATGGCTCCCTAGTGCCTCCTGGACAAAGTCCCTCTTTTCAGCCCACCCTTAAGCCCTACAGGGTCCGCCCTCTCCCCCTACCCTCCATTCCCCCCACTCCCTAAGTAGCCCGCAGATGCATCCACTTGCCTTCTGTTCCCTGAACTGGCCAAGTTCTCTCTTGCCTCAGGCCCTTGGGCAAGCTGTTCCATCTGCTAGCGTGCTGTCGCCTCCTTCCCCTTCACCTAGTTCATGACGGCCAGCCCCTCGAGTACTTGATGCAGTGGCATGGCCAAACTGACGAAGCCCTTTTCCTTTGTCAGCTGCTTCTCCAGCAGCCCTGAGTTTACACTTATTTCCCATGACACTGTGGGGGTCAGTGTCTGTGGGTGGGGTAGGGTGTTGTGGGGCTCATGGACCTTGCTCAGCACGGAATCCCGCATGCCCAGCCCAGCACCCGCACTTAAGCAATGCTCAATGGGTATCTACTTCGTTAAGCGCAGTGAGAGCTACCAGAGACCACCGCGCATGCGCATGACCAGTCTGTGGGGCTGTGTGTGTGTAGGATGAAACTATGCAATCCCCTCAATAATTTTGGGTTAGATCCTGGGATCATCCCCATTCTACAGATGGGGACACTGAGGCACAAAGAGGGAAAGTGACTTGCTCTAGGTCACCGAGTCGAGGACAGGCAGGGCCAACAACTGGATTCGGGCACAATTTGGGGGAGCAGGAATGCTCCTACTTTCCACCTTCTCAGCCCTATTCTCGGGAGCATGTGCGTCTGCTCAGGCCAGCGCAATTTCTGCATCCAGGGGTATTCTCTAGAGCGGCAGCAGGGGGCAGCAGAGAGCCCAAGTCGCCGTAGGAGTCTCCCGGCTCAGAGGTGCAAGCACAAAATAGGGCCTCTGTAAGGGCCTTTTACTGTTAGTAGTAATGCCGTTGTTGTTATTGCTATGGACTTCCTGACCATGTTCTCTCTGCTCCAGTTCAGCTAACTAGCTCTGGGCACACTGGTTTTCTCTCCCTTTGTCGGCCTTTGATCAGCCTGTGCCCCCAAACAGACGTGGGATCAGGATCTGACAAGTGCCAGGCAAGAGACTGGGCAAAGATGAGCCAGACTCTGAGGGGATCCTTACAGAAGGGGAAACTGAGGCTCAGGGAAGGGGCGTGACTGCCCTGGTCTATCCGTTGGATAGACCTGGTCTGAGCTGGTTCCAAGAGTTGGGTGGGGGTTGACTGAGAGAAGAAGGGGGGGAGAGACTGAGGAGAAAGAGACAGGTAAATTCAGGGATGGGGACAGAGAAAGAGAGGCAGAAGTGGGGGCAGGCCCGAGGGTCTGAAGCACTGTACCTGCGGGCCGGGCGTCGGGGGCCCGGGCGGGGGGCCCCGGGGTCTCCAGCGCAGGCGAGACGGAGAAGCGGGAGAAGCACAGGGGGGGGCCTGGAGGGGGGAGGAGGGGGAAATCCTCCGCCCATTCGAAACTGCCTCCTAGTGGCGGGAAGGGGGTGTTGAGAAAGAAGAGGAGAGGACGCGGTCAGACCCTCCAGGCACTTCTGGAGCCGCTCACCTTCAGCTCCAGCTGTCCAACCCCGCCCCTCCACAGGCACCTGTCTCCAGCAATCTACACGGTGGACAGCGCCCCAACTCTGGCCCGCCTCCAGACCCCGCCCCAGCTCCGCCCATTCAAGACCAGCCCCACCTCCAGGACCCGCCCCGCCCCTTACCAAAGCCGCTGTCGTTGCTGGGAAACCCATCTCCGGGGGTGGCGGGGTGGGGAGGCGTCGGGGGCGCTGGGGGCGTTGACGGGTCCGTGTCCCCCTCGGGGGGGCCCTGGACGCTCAGCTCGTTGGTTGGCGTCTCCTGTGCAGGTGGATTAGGGGGCGAACCGTCACATGCCACCCAACAAGCAACAAAGCCCGCTAACACTTCTGGGGCTTCAGGTACCCCAATTTACAATCGCAGCCTCTGACGAGGTGGCTGGAGGCCCTGATCTGCCTTCGAAACCTCAGGTCAGCCTTAACCCCACCCCGGCCCGAGGCTCCTCCCCTGGAGTCCCGCCCACGGCTAAGCCCCTCCACCGCAGGAATTCTCTCCTTGCTCCTTAACGCGACGCTTTCGTGGGAGCCCCCTAACCCAATACCATCTCCATAAGTCCCGCCTTGTCTCCATGACCCCTAACTCCTTTCGATATCTCGGCCACAGGCGTTCAAGTTCGGGGCGCAGAACTACCTACTCTTCTGGTCCTCCAAACCCTTCTACCATCCTGCGCATCCCGACCTCCCCCGAGGCCCTGAGCCCCGTACTCGGAAGTGGCCCGGCTCCAGCCCGCCAGACCCTGCCTTTGCTTCAGTGGCCCAGGACCCTGTTCATGACTCTCATCTCGGGACCTCATCCCAGTGTGCCCCGCTCCAGGTTGACCGAGATCCATCCACACCCATCTCGGCCCCAATCCACAAGCATCATCCCGCCTTTCCTGTTTCTTTTCAGCACGATGCTCTCAGTCTTAGTTACTCTTAACACAATGCTCAACCCATCTCTCTAAGCCCCACCGCAGTTTCTTAGCTCTATCTACCTCTGAACCCGCTCCTGCACTTTCTATCTTAACACTACAAGCCGTTTCTCTTATGCCCTACCTGCAGCCTCGCCAGGGCCCGCCCCTCGTGGGTAAAATCCGTTTCATCCCGAGCCGGCCCCTTAGCCTCTACCACAAGAGCGCAGGTCGACAGAACCCGCCCCAAACTTCACTTGGCCCCGCCCCCGCCGTCTAGACCACGCCCCAATCTCCTCAGCACTTTCTCCCTAGCCTCTCCGGACTCCTCCCCGACCACCAGGTATCTCCTCACCGTCCTTCCAGACCCATTTTCACCCTCCAGCCCCCCCAACCGTCCAGCGTCCTCCCCACAGGACGCACCCTACCCCTCACTCCATGCCCCGGCCCATTCCCCAGACACCGCCCCCACACCCAAGGTCTCCAAGACCTGCCCTGATTCCCCAGCTCCGCCCTCGGCCAGCTGGCCCCTCCCCGCCCCGCCCCCGCCCCCGGCAGCGCACCTGGTCGAAGAGGTAGACGGTCACGTCCCCGTGGAAGGAGACCATCTTGCGCTTCCTCTCCAGCTCGCTGTCCTCGGGCTCGTCGGCCCCGCGCGGAGACTTGAGCAGCCCCCGCAACGGGCGGGCCGCGTCCGCGTCGGCGCTGCTCACCACGACGGGCACCGGGGCTGCCCGTGCCCTCCCGGGGCCCCGCGGCCCCGCCGCCGCGCCCGCTGCCACCGCCTCCTCTTCCTCCTCCTCGTCCTCGTCCTCGTCCTCCCCGTCCTCCTCCGCCGGCCCCGGCGACCCCGCCCCGCCGGCCTCCCCGCCAGCCGCCCCGGCGTCCGCGCCCTCCCACGGGGGTCGCCGCGGGCCCGGCCCCGGGAACGGCGTGAGCGTGAGCGGCGGCAGCGCCAGAGAGAGCCGTGAGAGCTTGGCTGCGAGGGGAGAGACCCGGTGAGCCTCTGCTCCCGGGGAAACTGAGGCATGCCCTCCTGCCCTGCTGTGTATCCTCGGGTAGTATCGGGCCCCAGTATGGGCCTCAGTTTCCCCTCTTGTGAAGCAAAGGGCTGCTCTGGGGCCTTTCTCCACGCAGAGTAGGAGAGATCTTCCCCCTACTCCAGGGGTTAACCCCTCTCCATGACTCCCCCAGAGTCCGCATCACAAAGCCCCCACTTCTCTCTGCGGCCCAAGGCCCTAGTGCCCTGGCCCCGCTGATTTCTTAGGGCTCTGTTCCTCACCTCACCCAGCGAGCCACTTGGGCCACCTCCCTATTGCTCCCACCTCTGAGCCTTTGCACAGGCTGTTCCTTCTGCCCAGAAGCTCCTTTTCTGGTTCAAGTCCTATTCAACCCCTAGCTCTGGTCTGGGCTTTCAAGCCTTCAGAGTTCTCCCCAAAGGTCAGGCAAGGCCACCAGCTCTGCACCCCCATAGCATCAAGCTGCTCCTTCCAAGCAGATGAGCTCAGTGTGTAGCTGAATTTCTGTGGTCATGTGATTCATGTTTGCCTTGCCACAGAACGGACTTGACTCGGGCTCGTTCTGGCTGCATCCCCAAGCACCCAGAAGTACTCAGGCAATATTTGTGGGATTAATGAATGAATGTTCTGTGCTATGTGATGTTGACCAAGGTACTTTCCCTCTCTGGTCCTCAACTGCCAGACAAAACTGGAGTGTCTAATCATCTCAAGGTTTCTTTCCCCCCACTTCTAAGACTCCCTGATCTCAGCCTGCTAAAAAGAAGGTAAGGACTCCAGGTCCCTGGAGGAGGAAACCTGGCTTCAAATCCCAAGCCTACTTGCTCACTTTTTTCCCCCTGGGCAAGGAAATCCACCTCTCTGAGTCTCTGTCCCCTCACCAGGAAATTAACAGGGGCCACTCATTCCTCCATTAGTGCACCAGTAAATGTGGGACAGGCCCTGTGGGGGCAAGGGTGGGGATGACAAGAGGGTCAAGGCAGAGCAGGGAAAAAGACTGGGTGTGGATGGGGTCGCTCTCCTCCCTTCGTTCATTCCATCCCAGCTTCACTGGCCTCTTGCTTTTCCCCAAGCATGCCAAGTTAGTGCCCATCTAGGTGCCCCCCACCCAAAACACCCTTCCCCCAATGACCACCCAGCTTACTTCCTTCACATCTGCTCAAAAGTCACCTCCTTGAGGCCTTCCTTGACCATCCATCTCAGGGCGATGGGTTTGGGGGCTGTGAGGGAGCTCTCAAGGAGCTCTCAGGAAGGACAAGGTGATAGCCTTTGGAAATCAGGAAGGCTTCCCAGGGAAGGGGAAATTTGAGTGGGGTCTTGAAGGATAAGTAGGAGGTCATGCACTTTTTTTTTTTTTTTTTTTAAGCAAGCTATTCCCAGCATCTTCCCACCCAGCAACACCCTCCCGGTGCCCCCCTCCTCCCACAATCCTCTGAAGCATCTTAGCTGCTCATCCCTTGATATTTTCCTGCTGTCTGGAGCCCTTCCTGACACAGCTGGTCACAAATTCCCCACAACAATCTCAAGGAAGGGATAGTGTTCTAATACCGTGGGCTCAAAGGAAGGAAAGTTCTGTGCCCAGCCCCCTTCTGGACCTTTCCCTCAGAGGATACCCTTTCCCTCAAGGGGGGCTGTGAGATTACCAATATAAACCAGTGGCCATTTAGAACTTTCATATCACTACGTAAGGAAATCAGGCCTCTGGGTGATTTGGGTAGAGCCACAGCCCCTATGCCCACCACTCAAGAGGGGCCATTCATCTTTCTCTTAAATCAATCCCCCTCTGCAACAAAAAACACTTTCTGTGTTCCTACCAAAACTCAGTTTCCAGAAAAGACATTTCTAGTTTTCAGGTCACCCATAGCATGGGGTAGGGGGGCGCTGGGTGTAGGGCAGGGCAGAGTCTGAAATTCCCTGGGCCCTGGCTTTGGGTAGCTTGGGCCTGGCACAAAGAGAAGGTAAGCATGAATTGGCTTCAACCATTAAAACACGCAGAACTTCGGTTAAAAAGGGAAAAGCAGCCATGTGGCAATGCCAGGTGGGCATTGCTGGCTGGAGGTGGAAAGCGGCCGCATCTCTTTCAACTCCCCACCCCCTCTCTCCTGGATGGCTTCCTTCATTTCCCAATACTGTCTGGCCCCCATGGGCATCTGAGTTTGAGACCCCCAAGTCTAATGGAATTGCAAAGGGTCTTCGGAAGTCCTAATATTTTGAAGCCACTCAGCCCTATTAGGAAGATGAGTTATCCTCATCATCTGTCTTTGGAGGGAAACTGAGGTACACAGAAGTAAGGTCATTTGTCCCGGGCCACAGAGCCCAGATCTGAGCCCAGGTGGGGAGGATCCAGGACCGGCTCTCATTATGGTCAGCCTGACCTGTCTGCTCCCTGGCAACCCGAGATCCTCAGCTCAGCCATGTCCCTCGGAAGGAGCCAGGCCTCGACCCCCCAACCTCGCTCCCCTGCTCCCAGCAGCCTCCTCCTCACCTTTGATCTGCTCGCTGTTCCCCTGAGGAGGTCCCAAGTCCAAGAACAGTCGTGGCATCTCGGGGCCCTTCCTCTCGGGTTTGGGGGGGTCCCCGTCTGTGCTGGGTGCTGTGTCTCCGCCGGCCCTGCTGTCTGGGGCCCCGGGCTCTGCCTCGGAGGAGGCCACCTCCGGCCTGGCCCTCTGCGGCGCTGGCTCCGGCCTCCTCGGCTGTGCTTCCGACGGCGGCAGCGGCGGCGGCAGCTGTGGCCTCGTGCTGTCTACCCATCCGGCCTTTGCGTCCACGCCGCTTCCGAGGCCGCCGCCGGGGGCCATCCCCGTGCCCACTGGGGCTCGGCCCCCACTCCCGAGGTCCAGCCTCCCAACCCCGGGGGCTCTCGGTGCCCCCCCAGTCTCGGGGGCTCTCCTCTCGGTCCCGGGTTCCAGCACCCCGCTCCTGGGGGCTGGGCCAGTGGGGCCAGGGGCTGTCTCCCCGCCGTTCCGGGACAAGGCCACTGCGCTGGGCTCGAGGGCTCTCTCCAGCGAGGTCTCTGGGGCTGGCACCCCACTCTCGGGCACCTTCTCCCAGAGCCCTGGGGCTCTCCGAGGCCCAGTCTCTGGCAACCTCTCCATGTTCCTGGGGAGTCTCAGGCCCCCATTCTCTGACACCTTCTCCTCGATCTTTGAGGGTGTCAGTCCCCCATTCGCCAGCACTTTCTCTTCTCTCTCGGGGGACCTCAGCTCCCCATTCTCCAATACTTTCTCCTCCCTCCTTGGGGGTGTCACCTCCCCATTCTCCAGCACTTTCTCCAGCACTTTCTCTTCTCTCTCTGGGGTCCCTGGGCCCCCATTCTCTGCCACCTTCTCCTCGATGCCCAGGGCTCTCTGGCCCCCGTTCTCCAACACTGTCACCCCGTTCATGGGGAGGCTCGGGTCCTCGTTCAGGCTTGGGGCTTTCTTCCCGCTGCCCAGGACTGTGGGGTCCCTGCTCGGGCCCTGGGCTTTCTCTCTGTTCCCGGGGCCTCTCCCCACCTTCCTGGGTCCCGTCTCTCGGGGGTTTGCCCCCTTCTCCCCCAGGAGGTTCCTTGTCACGTCCTCCCGCAGGGACATCAGCAGCTGCTCGGTGCTCACTTGAACTACGAAGGTCGGCTTCTCCCGGGTCCCCGGCAGTGGGTGGGGACCCGGGTCTGGGGGTGGCCGGGGCGCTCCTGGGTCGGGGGGCTCGGGGGGAGCCCGTGGTCGAGGGACCCCTTCCTCCTCGGCTCCCCCCCCGCCTGGGAAGGCTCCCTCGGGGGAAAAAGGGGTCTCGGTCTCGTAGCCGCTGTCCCCCGGCTTGGGGCCCGGAGACGACAAGCCTGAGCCGGGACTGGCCACGGCTGAGGGAGGGTCGGGGGACACGGCTGGGTCCGCGGGGACCCGGGGAGGTGGCGGCGGGGGGGGGGGAGCGGGAGGTGGCCCCCGCCCGGGGTACTGGGGCGCCGCCGCCCCCATAAGGGGGTCCAGAAACTCGGGGGGGGCCGAGGTGGGGGGGGCCAGGGGCAGGTCGGCTAGGGAGCCCCGCTCTGCCCGCAGGGACGAGTCGTCCTCTGGGGGATGGGGACAGCCAAGAGCGGGGTGGCCCCCCCAGCCAGCAACGGCTTCCCCCCGCTCCAGGGGCAGGCAGGAGCAGGCCCCCTCTCGGCTGCATAGGGGACAGGGTAGGGGGCCCCGGCGGCTGGGGCCAGCCCCAAGGCTGCTGCTGTCTTCCCCCGGGGAGCTGCCCTCCTCCTCCTCCTCCTCCTCTTCTGCCCACGGGGCGGTACCCCGCTCCCCCAGCACCTCGGCAGGGTCTCCCGCCAGGGTCTCCCCGGCACCTCGGCCCTCGGGGTCCCAGCCGCTCAGGAGGAAGCTGCCTGATGCCGAGGACTGGGCCGGGAAGGGCCGAGCTGCAGGGAAGAGCGGGGAGGCCCAGGTCTCGGACACCAGCTGGGGGACCTCGGAAGGGGCCTGGGAGGCCTGAGGGGCAGGCACTCCTGGGTCCAGAGGGTCCCAGTCATTGGGAAAGAGGGGCTCGGGCGGGGAGCCATGCTCCTCGAGGCGGATGTAGTACTCGCTGCTCACCGAGGGGCTGCGGGCGCTGATGACCGGCAGGACGCTGGGCGTGGACAGCGCCTCATAGAAAGGGTTGGAGGGGTTGGCATGGGGGGCCGGGGGCGCGGATGCTGGCTGCCAAGGAGGTGCCCCCCCACCGCGGCCAGCCCCCCGCCGCGCCTTCTCCCACAGGCACTCAAGGTTGAGGCCACGGCTGCTCTCAGTGACCGTGAGCACATCGTCAGGGTCGGCCCCGGGGAAGCCATCCAGGAGGGGGAATGGGGAGGAGAGGGTCCCCGGGCGGGGTGCACTGTGCTGCGGGGGCCAGGGCCAGGGGAAGGGACCGTCTCGGGGTGGGGGGGGTGGGGGCGGGGGTCGTGGGGGACGCTCAGAGAGCAGGTAGGTGAGCTGCAGCTGAAGATCAGAGGCCGAGGGGCGCTGGGCAGGTGGCCGCCAGCAGGACTGCAGGATATCATACCTGGGGGAGGGGGAGGCACAGGTGAGTAAGGTAGAGTTGAAGGTGTGTGGAGGGGGCAGGGAGAGACCCAGGGCATGTGTATGACAGATGGGGTGGTGGAGGGAGGGGTCCTGGGGGGGGACAGACAGTAAGGCAGATGTAAAGAAATGATAGCTAGGCGGCCTCCTTCTCTGGGCTGTGAGTTCTGGAATCAGAGACAAGCAAGCGGCAGGGGTCTTTCAGCAGTGGAGAAACTAGGGTTCAAGTACCAGTCTTGCCTCAGGATTGCCCCTTTCAAGGGGCAGATACCTCCAAGCAGAAAACAGGGGTGGGGCATAGCGAGTGCTGAGTGAGGCTGGGGGTGATGTGCCGAGAGGTGAGAGGCTCTGGGACATCCTGGGGTGAGCTGGGAGGGTCAGGGGTTGGGGGTAAGGCCCTGCCCTCACCAGTAGTCTGCATAAGGCAACTTGAGCCTCGGCCGGGCCAGCTTGACGTGCTGCTGGCGGACCACGAAGGCGAGGACCTCCTCGTCTGACAGGTGGCGGTAGGGCTGTGCCCCAAACTCAAAGAGTTCCCACAGGGTCACCCCCAGGGACCTGCGGGGAGCAGAGGGCATAGAGAGGTCAGAGCCTGGCCCTGCCCCGCCTGGGGGCCTCCCCTCCGGCCTCCGTTTCCACAGCCACAGGACCCGTGACCCTTCCCCCTTCCTCGCCGCCCTAGGCTGCACGCGGGCACCAGGGCAGGAGGACCCTCTCACCAGATGTTGCTCTCGCGGCTCTGGTCCACCACCATGAAGGTCCCATGCAGCTCCCCAAGGAGCTCAGGCGCCGCCCAGCGCAGCGGGATCCACAGGCGCTCGGGGGTCAGGTAGTAGTCCTCCTGGGGGGCGGGCCGGAGCCGGGTCAGGCGGGTCGGGGGCCTTCCCCCGCCCCCCGCCCTGACGGAGGGCAGCCCCCACCTTGTAGTTGCTGTGGGCTAGCCCATAGTCTCCGATGCGCACGGTGAGGTCAGAGGTCAGCAGGCAGTTGCGCAGGGCCAGGTCGCTGGGGGCGGGGCAAGGACGTGAAGCTAGACGGGGGACAGCCTGAGACCGACTGCCCGCCTCGCCTGCACAGCGCCCACCTTGTAGGCTCCGCCCCTTCTCCCTTCCTTGCTTTTCTCCTCCCCTGCCCCGCCTCTCCATGCATCTTCCTCTCCTGACTCCTCCCCTCCCCTCTGGCTCCTCCCCCTCTCCCCTAAGACTCCTCCTCTCCTGATTCCACTCCCCTCTCCTGATTCCTCCCGCTCCTCTTCCGACCCCTCCCCTCCAGGTTCCTCCCCTCCTGACTCGCTTTCTCCCGTAGTTGAGCCCCTTCCTTGCGGCTCTGCCTCCCACCCTCGCCTGCCTCCTTTAAGTAGTACCCCACACACACTCTTCCCCGCGGCCCCCCCGGCAGCCACCTGTGCACGTAGTTGTGGGAGTGGAGATGTGCCAGCCCGCGGGCGATCTCCAGGCCCATCCTCTGCAGTGTCCGCAGGTCTCGAGGGGGCAGCTCAGGGGACAGGCCCTCAGGGGGTCTCTGGGCCCGGAGGTAACGTTTCAGGTCCCCCTGGGAGGGAGGACAGGATGGGGTCAGTACGACCCCCCCCCTTCCAGGGATCCACTCATCCCACCTATCCGAGGTGAGGATGGGGGGGCGGCCTCTGCACGCAGGGGGCAGTCCCTCTGAGCCTGTTTCCCCTGAGGCTTAAAAGGGCACAACAAGAGAACCCACCTCGCATGCTAGTTGACTGCGCCAACCGAGCGAGCGCTCTTCCACAGTGAGCGCTCAGGAAACGTTAGCGCACGTCGCGCGTGTTTTTGCCAAAGATGCCCAGGCCCCCAGGCTTGCTGGCAGCCCTCAACCCATCCAGCCCGCCACCCCGCCCTCCCTCCGCAGACCCTCACCAGTTGACAGAATTCCATAATCAGCAGAAAGGGCAGTGTCTCCACACAGACGCCCAGGCACTGGAGGACGTTGGGGTGCTGCAGGCTCCTGGGGTCAGGGTGGGGAGGCGGCAGGGTCAGGGCACAGCCTCCACCGTCCCACCGCAGACCCCTGTCTCGCCC
Source organism: Mustela putorius furo (assembly GCF_011764305.1). NCBI lineage: Eukaryota > Metazoa > Chordata > Mammalia > Carnivora > Mustelidae > Mustela > Mustela putorius. The sequence goes on along the minus strand of NW_025421310.1, from coordinate 11,517,549 downwards.
CAGCCTCCCCGCAACACCAAAATGTTGCTCCACCTCCCGGCTCCCGGCCACACCCCCACACTCACGCTCCCTCAACACACAGCTTCCTACCCCGGGTCCCCATCTCAGGACCACCCCACTCCTCCCCAGTTCCCAGGCCAGACCCCCAGGTGCCTCCTTGCCCTCCTGCGTCTTCACCTCACCCCCCCACCCCCCCACCCCCGCACACACCCCCTCCCCCAAGCCTGGCTGGAGCTTCTTCATCTCCTGGCCTCTCTTCTCAGCCTCCTCCCTGCCTCCCGTCTGTCTCTGACATGCCATTCGCTGCACAAAGCCCTCCGTGGCTCCCGATCACCCGAGGACGGAGCAAGTCTTGATCCTGGGTGTGTCCTGCCCTTCCTCAGCATCACTTGTCCCCACCACGCCCCACGCATCTCCCCAAACACACAGGCACCCACTGAGACCGCAGGCCTTTGCGGTTCTGCTTCCACTCAGCAGTCCTCCTCCTCCCTCAGTCCTCGGCTTCAACATCATTTCCCCAAGAAACGTCACCGCCCTCAAGCCCCCTCTTTTAGCCTCACACTGTGGGTAAGAGTCAGGCTGGGGGGCAAGGGGAGGGTTGAATCCTGAGTCCACTTTTTTTTTTTTTTTAAGTCATCTCTACCCCAAACGTGGGACTTGAACTCATGACCCCGAGATCAAGAGTCGCATGCTCTGGGGCACCTGGGTGACTCAGTGGGTTAAGCGACCCACCCTTGATTTCAGCCCAGGTGGAGATCTCAGGGTGGTGGGATGGAGCCCTGCATCAGGGCTGAGCGTGGAGCCTGCTTGGTATACTCTGTCCCTCTCACTCTGCCCTTCTCTGCTTATATGCTCTCTCTCTCTCTAATAAATAAATCTTAAGGAAAAAAAAAATAGAGTCAGATGCTCCACCCACTGAGCCGGCCGGGCGCCCCCTGTGTCCACCTTTGGCAGGTGTGTAACCCCAGAGAAATAACTTCACCTCTTCCTGCCTCAGTTTTCCTCAGCTGTAAAATGGGCACAGCTGTAGTAACTCCCTCAGACAGTCGTGAAGAGGAATTTCATGAGACCAGGGAGAAGCTGCCACACAGTGGACGATCCTTGCTATTATTACGGCTTTTCCGTTCCCATGTTAACACACTGTTTGATTCTCATATCGCCCCACATTTTCCTGCCTTCCCACCTTTGCAGCTGCTCTTCCCTCTGCCTGGAACATGCTTCCCACCAGGCCTGCGCCACCGATCCCTCCCAGTCAACCCCGCCTCCCCCAGGATCCTCCAGAGCTTTCCTCCTGGCACTTGTCAGTCTCTGACATTTTCTTCTTAAAATTTCCTTCTTCATTTGTCCATTGCAGATTTCCTCCACTAGGGGGGGAGCCCTGCTAGGACAAGAATTTGGGGACTTTCTGTGTAGGTGGCTGTGTCCCCAGTGCCTAGACGGTGGGGGCGGGCGGGGTGGGGAGGTGCAATGAAAATGGGCCCAGTGAAGGCTTTTGTCCTGATTCCCAGCCTGGGGGTCTGGAGAAAGGTGAAAACATGCCCGGCTTTCAGGGTATAGTGAGAAATTTTCCCACTCGGGTCGGGCCAGGGGCAGGGGCCACTGGTGTGCGGTGGGGCTGGTGCCCAGCCTCACCGCCCGAGTTCCAACCTTCTCCACCTGGGAGGACTGTGCCTCGCACCCCTGCCTGGTCACGAGACCAAAGTGGTCATAAATTGCTCGGTGTGTCCTGGGGACTTGAGGGACAGCTGGAGCTCTGAAGGTGGGATTTAGGTTGGCAGATATGGAGGAAGGCTTGGACCCCTACTATTCTGAGCCCAGGCTGGCCACTTCTGCTATCGGATCCTCTTCTGTCACCCCGGTGGGCAGGATGGTGTTTCCCATTGAATCCAGAGGAAATAGAGGCTCAGAGAAGTAAAGCGATAGGCCCAAGGTCACACAGCTGGTAACAGTGGTTTTGTGGGGACTTGGTCCCAGGTTGCTGGCTCTCTGAGTAAGCGTCTACACAGGGTGGAAGGACGCCCCCCATTCCGAGCTGCCAGTGTCATCCTGCGCTCTCCACCAGAACCTTCTGCGAAGGTGGAAATGTTCTAGATCTGAGCTGTCGCACATGGGAGCCACTGGCCATATGTGGCTACTAAGCCCTTGCGATGTGCTGTGTGTAGCTAAGGAAATGAATTTTTCATTTGATTTCATTTTATTTAACATAAATTTAAATAGCCATATGTGGCTAGTGTTTGCCAGCACGGGTCTAGGGAGAGGCAGGCAAACAAGCCAGCCAATGAAATACGTGTTAGGAAGAAAATGAACGAATTGGTGTGATGGAACAGCCAAGGGCCCTCCTTACATGTGTGTGTGTGTGTGTGTGTGTGTGTGTGTGTGTGTAAGGGCAGGCCTTTCTGACCAGGACCTGAGGAGGGGAAAGGAGCCCACTATCTGAAGCTGGGGGTGAGTGAGCCAGGAGTGATATCCTAGTCAGAGGGAACAGTAAGGACAAAGGTCCTGAGGCAGGAAAGAGACTGTTATGGGAAAGGATCAGTGAAGAGGCCAGGATGGCTGGGCCAAGGGGCCCAGGGGCAGGAAGGGAGCAGGGGCAGACCTTGCAGGGTGTGTGGGTTGTACAGAGGCATGGGACTTTGTTCTGCAGGCAATAGGGAGCCATGGGAGGTTGAAGAGCATGAGGGTGGTAAAGTCCGGTGTCTGTATGGCTCAGGGTATGCCTCACTTTTACAACTGTTTGAAAAAGGTTCTCCGATGGGGCAATTACTACCTCACGAGACATTTATGCAGCAAATGTTCATCTAGTTCTTATCTAGAAGTCCTTAGAGTGGAGGGGAAACCAAGCAGGGAAGGGACAGGGTCCTGCCTTCCCAGACCTAAGAGTCCAGTAGGGGTGGGAGGTGAGGTGTGGAAGCTCCTCAGGGCCATTTTGGGTCCATGATGCTTTCCTCACCCACAAGCAGGGACCTGAAGCCGGGAACAACCCCTATGTACCCAGTGCTTAACACAAAATCTCACATCCTCTCAGCTGCCCTCTACATGAGGACGTTTGGGCTTCTCAGACTCACTACCTAGATGAAGATTCTGAGGTTCAGAGTGGAGAAGGGCAGCCCTCTAGCTCACCTTCCGTGCCCTCCCCTCACCCTCATCATCCTGCCCCTCCTTTAATATATCCCTGACTCTGCCCCAAGGAGGAAGCCGAGGCTCAGAGAAGCAAATGCTGTCCATCAAGTCTCACAGCCAGGAAGAAGTAGACCCAGGATTCAAACCTGGTTTGACCGCACGCGAGACTCCTCCCACTCCCTAACGGCACCTCCCTGAGAAGCAAACCCGGAGCTTGGGGCCTCCAGGGCCCACATCCGCCGCCAGAGTCCCCGGTACCTGTAGGGCTGTGCCTCCGAGATGAATTTGCGCTGCTCCAGGGGCCCAGCACTGGCTCGGAGCTCCTTCACCACAACCTGGGCTGGGGTGTAGTCAGAGAAAATCTCTCCCAGGATCACCTGGCCAAGGGAGACCAGGGAGTCAGTGCCTGCATGTGCCCCAGGCCCAGCCCCGGGACCATCTCCACCCCGCCGCATGGCTCCAGCTTCCCCCTTCTATCCGACTTCTCCCTTCAGATCCCACCGCCCTTGTCCCCCAACAACAGATGCAGAGTGAGACTCACGGGCCCAGAGTCCGATGGATGCAGGGACGGATGGAAGGATGGACAGACGGACGCGTGGAGAGCCAGGTGGTGAGGCAGAGTGGTCAATGGAGTGAGGAGGGAGGCGCTGACTGACAGGTGTGGGGGGATGGAGCAGGTGGGAGCAGGTGAGAGGTGGACAGAGACGAGGACGCTGGGTGGGCTGAGGGGCAGGGGACAGATGAGAAGTGGTGGGAGCAGGGCGTGGGGGGGGGTGGGGGAATGGACACAGAAGAGGAGCACAGCCCTGGATCATATGGACCCCCCTCCCTCCCACCCCCAGCCCCACTCACCTTCCCAAACCAGCCACTCCCAATCTCTTGTAAGTAGCTGAGGTGCTGGCGGCTAAGGCCCAGGGGGGTGGTCATGTCTGGGGAGTGGGGAGGGGGCAAAAAGGGGAGGCCCCTTAGCCTCTCTCCCCTCCCAAGTGCCACCATCACCACCCCCTTCCAATTCAGTGAGGACTGGGGTCAAAGCCGATACCAGTCTTTTTTCATTGGCTGCCCCAACATTCCCTGATGGATCTCAGCCTCCTTATTGGCTGCCCGCAAGTTCCCGGCATCCAATCCATCCCTCCCTTTAGCGTTTCAAGATCCTGTGACTTGACTTCAACCTGCCATTGGCTGCCTTTGAGACTGAGATCTACGCTGATCTCACCACCGATTGCCCCACAAGAATCCCCAAATCTGGCTTTGGATGAAGCAATAGCTTCTACCAAGATGCTCTCTGACTCCCTATAGGCCGCTTCCAAGATTCTGCGGCTCCCACCTCTGTCTTTCCCCTTGGCTGCGGGGGACCTCAGCTCCCTGGCCCCTGAGGGAAGACTCTCGGGACTTGCCCCCTGTCCCGTGGGACCATCCTAGTCAAGGTGTGGAAGTACCTGAGTGAGAAGGCTGCGGGGCAGGCATCGGCAGGGAGACCTCAGCCAGCGGGAGAATGTAGACATCAGGCAGCGACTGTGAGGAGGAGGTCTCCTCCGCGGGGGGAGTGTACTCCCCGGAGCAATCCTCCCCTTCAGGGTTCTCAAACTCCTGGGGCCGGGAGAGGTAAGGGGTGGGAGAACACAAGGCTGAGACACGCCATCACCCTTCTCGATTGTGTGTTTCCCCGTCTTTCTGATAACTGTCCCCCGATTGATCATGCCAGCACTCCGGATTGGCCAGAACTTCAGGCCAGAAGGTGCTCTCAGACTTACTGCCTCTCTCCCCCACCAGCCACCTGGGCTCGGGGGGCAAAGGCCTTGCGGGAGTCTTCCTCCCCACTAGAACCCCCGCATGCACCTCACCTTGAAGCCGACATCACCCCGTTTGCAACACAAACAGGTGAGGAGTAGAAAGATGAAGGCCAGCAGGCCGGAGCAGGAAATGAGGACCACGGCGTAGGGAGGAGCCAGAGGGGCCCGGCCCAGGGCGAATCCATCTGTGGGCACAGGGCTGGGTTGGGGTCCCGGCTTCAAGCCCTAAGCTCCCAGAATCCTTGCCCCTCCCATCCTGTCCAGGATTGACTACAGTTCCCATAATGCTCTGCAACCAGGGACTCCTTGACAGAGGAGCCGGATGGCCTCCAGCATTGTGGGAGTTGTAGTTTAAGGCCCTCTCAGGTGGTTGTGTTGGGGGTGGGGTCCCTCCTCTCGCCCCAATCTGGGACCCCCCCCCCATCACCCCACCGCAGGCCTGGATGAATTCCAGTGAGGACTGAGGGAAGGAGGTGTCATAGTGGAGCCTGGAGCTCTCAGATTTTAAAATACACTCCAACGGACAGTCTCCTTACCCCCTATTTGGGCAAGAGGATGAGCCCCCCAGCTGCAGGCGGGGAGAAGAGTCTTTGCCCCGCGCTGGAACCCCCTCGTTACGGGGGTTGAGGCCTGTCTCTTTTAGGGACTCGGGGAGCACACATGTCCTCTGTCCCCAGCCCAAGCCCCTGTGAAGGGAAACTCCGCAAGCTCTGGGTCTCCCCCAAAAGCTAGAGGCAGCCTCCTATGCTGTGTCCCCCTTAGAAATAGTATTCCTTCCCTCTGCCCCCAATTCTCCCAGAGGCCCCGTCCTTCCCGGCTCCCTGCACACACCTGCACACACATATGCGTGTGTGCTCACACACATGTTGCCCAAACGGACCCCCTCCCCACCCAGCCCCCAGCCTTCCTCCCACAGGCCCTGCTGACAGCCGCACCGTCCCCGCGGCTCTCCAGGCCCCGGCTTGGCTGCGGGGAGACGCGCACGCAGGTGATGGAGCCGGGGCGCCGCGGACAGACCCCCGGGCAGGCCCGGGGTGGGGGTGGGGGCTGCCGGACAGCCGGATGGCAGGACAGCTGGATGGCCGGACAGACTCACCGGGGTGGGCCGGAGACGCCAGGCAGCCGGAGGCGGAGACGGCCGCGAGGAGGATGAAGGCGCCGGGGCCAGGCATCTTGTCGAGGATGGAAGGGAGGTGGAGGTGGTGGCGGCTGGGGAGGAGGGGGGGGCGGGCCCTCAGCCCCCAGCCATGGGGACCCGCGCGACCCTGGCCTCCCCCCGGCCCAGGAGAGGGGCAGGAGACGCAGGACAGGGGGAGGGAGGGGCTGCTTACTGGCTCAGGTACCCCCCTCCCCCTCTTTGAAGGGACAGACAGATGAAGGGATGGAGAGGCGGACAGAGGAGAGGAGCTGGGGAGCCAGGGTTGCTGGGGTGGGGGGGAGAGGGTAGGATGGGGGGGAGAATGAGGGCCCCGCCCCCGAGGGCAGCCAGGATTGGGGGAGCAGAGAGCCTGTCAGAGGAAGGGTGGGAGGAGGGAGGATGGAGGGAGGATGGAGCGTCGTCATGGCAACTGGCTCCCCAGTAGCATTGGCTGCCAGGAGGGAGGGGAGGAGGAGAGACAGACAGGGACCAGCAGACCCTTGTGGGGGGCGCAGGGCCCACAGCGCCTGGCCCGGACACTGCTGTGACACACTACCAGCATGGACACGTGTGCTCCACGCCGAGACGCAGATGTCGGGGAGGCGCACACAGCCCACACACGCCTGACACACGTCGCAGAGACCCTCATAGACAAGCACATCGCATACAAAGGTGGACAGCCATCGGCAGACGGGGACACGTACACGTCACACACAAAGACACAGGGACGACGGGCTGCACTGGGTACGCACCGGCCAGCAGGCCCCCGGCACAGATGCACCCCATCACACAAGAACAGAAAAGCATCACAAAGACCCACACATGCCACAAAGTCAAGCCCCAAATCCACAGACACCTACACCACAGACAAAGATCCAGCAGACCCCATGGGGGACTTGCCAAGGCACACAGTCACAACATGTAGACCTTCCACAAATGGGCAACAAAGAACACCCATCAATACCAACCTCACATACATGGACACACAGACACATCACACACATACACACAGGCATCACTTTCACAGATACACACACAGATACACACACATGACATACACTCAACACAGATAGATACACATACCATGAATATATGAAGACACACAGCAGATCAAGAAGAGACATGTATCACAAACATGACAACACACACAACACACACATATTCACAGGTACCTAAAAGATACACAAACCCACGCTTGACTTCCCTGAACACACAGACCCATATCCCATACCCAGATACGCGTGGATAGCCACAACTCACACGTGCATAGAGACACAACACATTCAAAGAATTACACGTACATACAAAGCTACACAAATCATATACAAAAATACACACAGATACATTTCTAAACATAGTCATAGGGATTATACATAAACACACACACCTCAGATACGTAGACGCAAATATACACATATCACATACTTAAACACATGGACAGACACATTACAAATACACACACGTTACACACAAGGTCACAAAGACACATTGCCCATTATTTGCACACATCACATACCTAAATACACAGGGGAACACATACCGAGATGCGGACACACACTACACTTACAGAAACGCGCACATCACAAATACCCACATTTCCTAAGAGGTTACACGGCATGACATAGCCATCGACGCCTCCTTCATACAAGATACATAATCATAGTTTATTTTATTGATTTATTCTTCTGACCATTCACTCTACGTCGGGCAGCGTTCTCAGCGCTTTACACAACAGCGCTCTGAGACGGGTACTTTGATCAGCCCCATAGTACAGATGAGGAAACTGAGTCAGGGCGAAGTGCGGTCGCCTGCCCCAGGCGGGCAGGGGCGGATCTGGGGACTGGAACCCTGTGCGACAGGCACACAGACAAAACAGACAACGACGCACACGTCACGTGCCAGGCCGCGGCCGTCGGGGGGTTCACACCCCAGCCCACAGCACGCCGAGCTGCAGACACACCGGAAGCACGATCTCCCACCCTGCGCGCGGACGTCCCCGCCGGCCGTGAGCACCTGCGCTGCGTCCCTCCCGCGTGAGGCTGGGCGGGAGCTGCGCAGCTCAGACGCAGTCCCGCGGCGCTGTGCTGCGGCGACCCGGGCCCCCCTCCCCTGCGCGCCCGCCCCGCCTCCGCCCCCCAGCGGAGGAGAGGGTGTCCAAGACCCCCCACCCGCAGGGACGCAGCGGGAACGCGCGGCTCACGCAGCCAGCGACGCGCAGCCCGCCCCATAGGGTGTGGGGGGGGGGGTCCCGGGGAGGGAGAAGGGGCGCCTCTTGGGGTCTCACTTGGGGAAACTGAGGCAGGTTCATCGCGAGGAGGAGTGGGGGTTAGAGGGCGCCGGGACCATGCCTGGTAGGTGAACTGACTAGGATGCGGGTAGAGAGAACGAAATTGGTGGCCGGGGAGGGAGCCCTGAAGATGCAATTAACTGCCCGTGTGGCTGAAGGGCACAGAACCTGGCGAGCGCAGAGGCTTACGGGAAGTGTAGTCCCAGCCCTGAGACTTGTGGGGAACGTAGTTCTGGTTCAGCCAGAAGGGCGGCTCGGGTTCAGCGCCTGCGGGAGAGCAAGCAGTAGCAGGTGCCGTTGGCTGGCTGCCGGGGTTTTTGGAAAACAGTGTGGACAGAATTGTTGAGTCCTAGAGAACAGCACAGATGGGGTTGCAGTCCTAACCCTGTCCCTGGCTCACTCTTCATTTATTGACTCCGCAAACATTTATCCAGTGCCCGTTATGTACTGAGCCAGGCCCTATGCCAGAATTTGGACTTGCAGCAAGGAATGAGTCAAACCCCTTCCCGGCCCTTCAGAGGCGGGGTCGTCACAGGGGCTTACGGAAGGTCCTCCGCTGGCGTTTGTCAAACGGTGAGCTGTGAGCCATTACTGAGGTGTGACAGCAAGCTTGGGGCTTGTGACCAAAGTTTTGTTGGGAAATAAAATAGAATAAGCTGGAACATAGCAGAGTGCCTGACCGCGTGGAGGAAATATCCACGCAGGGAACGTGGATTTCTCACGGTCCCTTGTCTGAAGCCGTGGGGCCAGGTGTGTTCTGGATGTGGGAAATAAAGCCGTTGAATATATTCTGTATATTCTCAACAGCCCCGTGTGTCTGGGGTAGACACTGCTATCATTTTAATATTTCGGCACTGAAATCTGTGGACAACCCCGATAACGGGGTGAAATAAATTTAAGATTTTTAAATTTTAGGTCAAATTCTGCCTCCAAACTGATGATCAAACTTTCTGGCTTGGGAGCTTTATTGATTTCAAAACCATCGGTGGGTTAACGGTGCTCAAAATGTGGTTCAGGGTCCCCTGGGGGTCCCTGAGACCCTGTCAGGGAATCCGAGAGGTTAAAATTCTTTTTTTCCCCTTCTTTAAAAAAAAAAAAAAGTTTATTTATTTATTTATTTATTTATTTATTTATTTATAATCTCTGCATCCAACATGGGACTCAAACTCATGACTTTGCGATCGAGGGTCATGTGCTCTACCAATCAGAGCCAGCCAGGCACCCCCCAAATTTTTTTCATACTAACATTGACACATTACCTGCCTTTCACACTCATTCTCTCCTGAGTGTAAACTGGAGTTTCAGAAGCCACACGGGGTGCGCTATTGTGAGTAAACACAAGCAGGTACAAGGAACAAATTTTCTGTGAACCAGAGGTTACAGATTGAGCTGCAAAATGGTAAAAACAATGCCACTCTTCTCACTAGTTTCTATTAGTATTTTTTTTTAAAGATTTTATTTAGGGCGCCTGGGTGGCTCAGTCGGTTAAGCATCTGCCTTCGGCTCAGGTGATGATCCCAAGGTCCTGGGATCGAGTCCCACATCCATTGGGCTCCCTGCTCAGCAGGGAGTCTGCATCTCCCTCTGCCTGCTGCTCCCCCTGCTTATGTTCTCTCCTTGTCCCTGACAAATAAATAAAATCTTTTTTTTAATGAAGTATTTTTAAAAGATTTTATTTATTTATTTGACAGAAAGAGATCACAAGTAGGCAGAGAGGCAGGCAGAGAGAGAGGAGGAGGTAGGCTCTCCGAGGAGCAGAGAGCCCAATGCGGGGCTCAATCCCAGGACTCTGGGATCATGACCTGAGCTGAAGGCAGAGGCCTTAACCCACTGAGCCACCCAGGCACCCCAATAAAATCTTTTTTTAAAAAGATTTTATTTATGTAATTGAGAGAGCAGGGGAGGGAGAGAGAACACGGAAGGAGAGGGAGGGGGAGAAGCAGACTCCCCACTGAGCAGAGACACCTTCCCCCCATGTGGGGCTCAATCCCAGGACCCTGAGATCATGACCTGAGCTGAAGGTAGATGCCCTAATTTTTGTTATTATTTTTAAAAAATTTTAAAGTTTTATTTAAGTAATCTCTACCCCCAATGTGGACTCAAACTCACAACCCTGAGATCAAGAGTCTCATGCTCTCCTGAGTCAGCCAGGCATCCCCTCACTCATTTTTTTTGTTTGTTTGTTTGGAAAACATGTTTGTATTAACATAGGTTTATATGTTAACTGCAATGGGTTCATTATTGTTAATTATTTATTTATTTATTAGCAGTAGGAGGGTGGTTTTTTTTTTAAGATTTTATTTATTTATTCATGAGAGACAGAGAGAGAGAGGCAGAGGCAGGGGGAGAAGCAGGCTCCCAGAGAAACAGAGAGCCTGATGCAGGACTCGATCCCAGGACCCTAGGATCATGACCTGAGCTAAAGACAGACACTTGACCAACTGAGCCACTGAAGTGCCCCTATTATTGTTATTTTAAAATGTGATAATAAACATTGCAAACATTAATCAATTTTAATATCTAATGTGATAAATATCTATAGATATAACCTCCCTAAATAATAGCCTTTTGGGGTCCTTCATAATTTTAAGGGTGTGAAGGTTTGAGAGCTGCTGCTTTGTGTCTATATGTATGTCCCAGTCACAAGAAAATCATCCATCCACCCATTCATTCATTCACTGTGTCATAGTAAAAACTGAAATACTGTCAAGAGAAAGTGACATGAAACTGAGACCCCATGGGAGTCAGCCAGAGAAAAGGAGAGGGAAGAGTGTGTTTGGGCAGAGGGAACTGCACATGCAAAGAAGACAGTAGGAGGTGGTTGTTGAGAGGCTGAAGTGAGAATAGTTTAGTTTGCCCTCTTCGTGGACCAGGCACGATGCTCGCCCAGCTTCATGGAAAACCAACTCCGGTGAAGGTAGCCACTGGGCAAACAGTCACCCAGACATGCAACTTTAAACCCTGTCCAAAGCTTAGAGGGAGAGGATAGGAGTGTGACTTAGGCTGGAGAGGAGTTAGGGGAGGCTTTTCTAGGAAGATGACAGTAAAGCTCTGATCTGAGAAGGGAAGGAAAGAGTTGGGAAGAGAGAGGTGCCTGGGGTCTCAGCCGCTTAAGCCGCTTCAGCTCGGTCCTGCCGCTAGGTCATGATCTCTGGGGTCCTGGGATCGAGCCCCACACCCAGCTCCCTGCTCAGCCGGGAGTCTACTTCTCCCTCTCCCTCTGCCCCTCCCCACCGCTCATGCTCTCTCACTTTCAAATAAATAAATAAAATCTTTAAAAAAAAATGAGTTGGGAAGAGAACAGGGCAACGCATACTGGGACTGGGAATAGCACGGGGCGGGGGGGGGGGCGGTGCTGTGAGACTGGACAGTCCTTGCGGCATCGGGAAGTGAATAGGAGGCGGGCGCGGCTGGGTCTGAATGTGTAAAGTGGGGACACTAGTGACGTCAGAGAGGAGAGCAGGAGCCGCCCCCCCCCCCCCCCCCGGTCAGAGGGTGAGGACTTGGGGGTTTACTCTCAGCCAATGAGGAGTTGCAGAAGAGGCCTGAGCTGAGGACCGACAGGACCCGACCTCGGGGCTAACAGGCGCCCTCTGCCGGTCGTGTGAGGAAAGACAGGGTGGAAACCGGGAGCCCAGGGTTGGGGGCCACGTCCAAGTGCAGGCAGCTCCAGGACGCTGCTGGCAGCGCGAGTGGAGAGGACCAGGTGGCTTCAGGACAAACTCAGGCGTCAGCGAGGATGTGGAGAAATCGGAGCCCTCACCCACGCCGGGTGGAAACTGCGGTCGCTTTAGAAGACGGTCTCAAGGCTCCTCACCCGTTAAACACGGCATTCCTCTGGGGCCCTGCAATGCCGCTGCGAGGTGTCTACCCACGCGGAGTGAAAACACGCGGTCACAAAGCACCTGCGCATGGGAATTCCCAGAGGCACGATTTGGAGCAGCCCCAGTGCCCATCAGACAAAGCCCGGTAGATCCAGAAAATGGAACGTCATTCAGCCACCAAAGGGAGGCAATTCCTGATGGACGCTGCAGCTCCAATGGATACCGCCGACCAGTCGGTGCTGAGCGAAAGAAGTCAGCCACCAATGGCCACACCTTGTAGGATTCCATTTATAGGAAATGTCCAGAATAGGCAAATCGGAGAGTAAGTTAGTTGTTGCCTTGGGAAGGGAGGAGCTAAGGATTTCTCAGTGGGGATGGCGAACATGAGCTCAAATGGATGGTGGGATGGTTTCACAACCCCGTGAATGTACGAAGGACCACTGATTTGGACAACTTAAGGGGGCGGGCCAGTTGCGTGGTCTAAGCTGTCGAAAACTGTTTGGGCAGGTGGCTGGACCAACCTGGGTGCTGGTTTGGGCGCAGGGCCTGAGGGAGAAGAAGTGTCTAGATTGATCACCAGGGTGGCTTGGACAACTGGATAGACCACGTGGCCTTCTGCCAACATCATTTGTACAAAGCAATTTGCACAGTTCCTGGTTAGCAGAAAATGTTCCAGAAATGTCAATAATTCTTGCTGCAACTGTGGTGACCCTGTTGAAGCTTGAATCCAGCCTGTCCCTCCTCTGCTCAGAACCCTTCCATGGCTCCCACTCACTCAGAGTCAAAGCAAAGTCTTCACAGTGGCCCTCCAGGCCCTGAAGATTGTCCCAACTCCCTTCATTCTCTCTGAACCTCAGCACCTACTCTCTCTGGCCCCTCTCCTCACGTGCTCTGGCCAGATGAACTTCCAGATTCCTCCCCTATTCTAAGCTCAGTCCTACCACAGGGCCTTTGCACTGGCTGTTCCTTCTTCCTTGATACCCATTGCTCTCCTCCTTCACTTTCAATTTATGCTCAAATGTCACCTCCTCAGTGAAGCCCTCCCTGATCACCTTACTAATAACTGCACCCCACCCTCTTTCCTCTCCCTAACCATGTGACATGCTAGATCTTTATTTCTTTGCATTGGTTATTGTCATCTCTCCCACTAGACCCCCATGAGGGCAGGGGACCTGTCTCTCCGGTTCCCTGCTGTTTTCCCAGTGCCTGCGAGAGTTTCTGACACAATAAATACTTGCTGAATGAAGAAAAGAATTCAGGGCCATTTCCTGTTGACACATTTGCTGCTGGATTAAAGCCATGGCCCCTACCCAGCCACTCTCGAGAGAGTCACCCACTTGGCGCCAAGCCAGGGCCGCTGAAAGAGAAGCTTTAGGAAAGGGTGGTATTTGGGCTCAGCTGTAACCGGAGCGGGGCGAGGCTGAGGACGGAGGTGGGAAGTGGAGAAGGGAGGACATTCCAGCCCGGGAGGATGGAGTGCACAAAGGTCTGGAGGTGTGAGACAGGCTGGAACATTTAGGAGACTTCCCCCCGTCCCACCCACTGCCTCCCCCAGCTCAGTGGCTCACACCCAAAACCTCACAGTCATTGTCAAATCCTGCCTTTTTCTCACACCCCCACACCCGATCCGTCAGCTGGCTCTGCTTTCAGAATAGTCTCAGAGCCTGACCACCTCTCACCACCTCTGCTCCCACCATCACAGTTTGCTCGGACCATTGCAGTATCATCTCCAGGGGCCTCCCTCCCTTGGCCCCCCACACATGCACACACAGTGTCTTCTCGCCACGACATCCAGGAAAGCCTGCTAACACCTAAGTCAGCTCCCATTCCCCCTCTGCTCCCAACTGTCCTGCAGCTCCCATCCCACGCAGAGCAAAAGCCTTTGGCTCTTACCCATGACCCATGAGGCCCTAAATGGTCTGCCTCTCAATATTTCTCTGCCCTCCCGTCTGGTCCTCCCGCCCTTCCCCTCCCTCACCCACCTCCAGCTACACAGGCCTCATTCCTGTTCCTTGAATCACACAGTGTAAATAAGAAACTACCCCCAGGGCCTTTGCACTGGCTCTTTTTCTCTAGGGAATGCCCTTTCCCTAGATCTCCACCTGGCTGACCTCCTTGCTTCAGTCAGGGCTCTCTGCCCACATGTGATCTTTCCAGAGAGGGCTTCCCTGGTCACCAAAGCTGCAGCCCCCAATTCTTCGAAGGCCCCCACCTTCGCGGGGCCCTGAGCCCAGTTTTTCATTGTGTTTAGCTCTCCCTGGTATCACACTGCCCGTTTGTTTACGGAGCCCATCAGGACAGGATCGGTTTACCTTGTCCCCAGCTCTCTCCCTAGTGCCTGTGCACAGGAGATGCTCAGAAATTGTGTGTGGGGGGGGCGCCTGGGTGGCTTAATGGGTTAAGCCTCTGCCTTCAGCTCAGGTCCTAATCTCAGGGTCCTGGGATTGAGCTCCAGGCTGGGCTCTCTGCTCAGCAGGGAGCCTGCTTCTTCCTCTCTCTCTGCCTGCCCCTCTGCCTATTTGTGATCTCTCTCTCTGTCAAATAAATAAAATCTTATTTAAAAAAAGAAGAAATTGTGTGTCTAGTGATTGAAGGGGTGAGCCTGCAGTGACAGGGTAGAAGGACCTAAGCAGGGGGCAGGGGTGAGGTGCCCAGAAGGTCTGGTCTGCTGAGCCAAGTTGCCTAGCATCTCTGGGGCCAGGAGGGGCCCTTGCCCAGGATGACCAGGATCAGGGCGTAGAGCCGCTTCCTCGTTTTTAGAATCAGGGGGCCACAGGGGTGTGAGGGGCTCAGCAAGGGATATTCCATGAGCCACTGCGCTGCCTCAAACCTAATTTAGTCCCTTTCCTCATTCATTCATTCATTCAGTAACTACATGCCTCCATCCCAGCGGGCAGAGGCAGAGGGAGAAGCAGGCTCCCTGCTGAGCGGGGATTTCCCTGATGTGGGACTTGATCCCAGGGCCCTGGGATCATGACCTGAGCTGAAGGCAGATGCTCAACCGACTGAGCCACCCAGGGCCCCCCTTCACTTCATTTTCATTGAGGTGTAGTTTGCATAGGGTCACATTCACAATCGCAGGAGTGCAGCTAGATGGGTGTTAACAAATCCATACAGTTCTGTAAGCACGGCCCAAAGAAGATCTAGAACATCCCTGTTCTACAGAAAGTCTCCTTGAACCTCACGTGAGTGGGGACTGCCAGTTGGTATCTTTAGAGTCTGCACCCGTTTCCACAGAACAACGATTTGGAAGTGCGTCCCTGTTGTTGGCTTTGTTCCTTCCTTACTGCTGCGGTGTATGCCATTATAGAGACGGACCACGGTCTGTCCATCCGCCTTCTATTGGATCTTTTTCAGTTCAGGACAAGGGTGAACGAGCTATGTGCAGGTCTCAACGTGGATCTCTGTTGTAATGACACTTGGGTAAATACCTAGGAGTGGGATGGTGGGGTCAGAAAGTGGGGGTATGTTTAGCTTGATAAGAAAAGCAACAGCTTGAGTGTTTAATACCACACTGAACACTCACCAGGCCACAGATGTTGTCCTAACAGGTCTAAGAGACAGATATCGTTATCAGCCCATTTTACAGAAGAGAAAACAGAGGCTCTGAGAGCTCATGGTCCTGGCCCATGGCCATAAACACTTAGGAAGAGACAGGGCTGGGGCTTGACCTAGGGCATGAAGGCGGTGAGCCCAAGGGCTATGCCAGCAAGTCCAGATCTGCTGGCTGGATTTTTCTAGCAAGAGAGAGAGATATTTGTGTAGGTCTGACTATAGAATCTGAAGCAATACTTCCACTCTGTCCAGATCCTCTCTGTCTATAGTGTATTTGTCTTTGATCATCATTAAAGTAAAAGCCCCCCAAATTGGAAGCTTCCTCAATGCTCCTTGATAGGAAGTGGCTTCATAAAAGGGGGGCATCTGTTCTATGAAATATTATACAACTGTTTAAAAAGTGAGAAGGAAGGGGGCGCCTGGGTGGCTCATTGGGTTAAAGCCTCTGCTTTCGGCTCAGGTCATGATCCCAGGGTTCTGGGATTGAGCCCCGCATTGGGCTCTCTGCTCAGCTGGGAGCCTGCTTCCTCCTCTCTTTCTGCCTGCCTCTCTGCCTACTTGTGATCTCTGTCTGTCAAATAAATAAATAAAATCTTAAAAAAAAAATGAGAAGGAAGGTCCCCTGGGTGGCTCTGTCAGTTAGGCATCCAACTCTTAGTTTCAGGTCAGGTCATGATCTCATGGGTCATGGGATCAAGCCCTGCTTCATCGCATCCCATGCTCAGAGGGGAATCTGCTTGAAGATTCTTTCCCTCTGCCCCCTTCCCCTAATCTCACATGCACCCTCTCTCTCAAATAAATGAAGGAACTTTTAAAAAAATTAAAAATGGGAAGGAGTCTTGGACTGATAGAGAAAGAGTTTTAGGATGTATTGTCAACTGAAAAACCCAAGTTACAGAACACTGAGTGCAGTGCAATGCTATTTACAAAAGAAAAAAAGTAGAAAGCAACAGTAATCCAAAGCTACTTTTTGAGGCACATACATATACATGCTCAGACGAAAGGTATTCAAGGATACAAAACAAACTTGTAAAACAAATTTGGGGGTGGGCATGAAACGTGCAGTCTGGATCATTTGAATTTTTTTTTTTTTTAAAGATTTTATTTATTTATTTGACAGAGAGAAATCACAAGTAGATGGAGAGGCAGGCAGAGAGAGAGAGAGGGAAGCAGGCTCCCTGCTGAGCAGAGAGCCCGATGCGGGACTCGATCTCAGGACCCTGAGATCATGACCTGAGCCGAAGGCAGCGGCTTAACGCACTGAGCCACCCAGGCGCCCTGGATCATTTGAATTTTGTCTTCTGTTTTAGTGTAAGTAACCCACTTAGGTTTTCTCCAGCTTTATTGAGGTATAACTGATATACAAAAACTTCACATAATGTGTACAATTTGATGACTTTAAACATACGTATACACTCGTGTTACCATCACCACAGTCTAGGTAATAATACCATCACCTCCAAGAGTTTACTGTGTCCTCTTGTGTGTGTGGTTTGTCTTTGTTGATTTTTGCTTTTATTTATTTATTTTTAAGATTTTATTTATTTATTTGACAGACAGAGATCACAATTAGGCAGAGACAGAGGAGGAAGCAGGCTCCCAGCTGAGCAGAGAGCCCAATGCGGGGCTCAATCCCAGAACCCTGGGATCATGACCTGCCGAGCAGAGAGCCCAATGAGGGGCTCAATCCCAGGACCCTGGGATCATGACCTGAGCTGAAGGCAGAGGCCTTAACCCACTGAGCCACCCAGGCACCCCTTTGCTTTTATTTTTTGTTTTTCAGGTAAGGATACTTAAGAAAGAGCTACAATCTTTTCAAAGTCTTTTTAAAATTTTTTAAAAATTTTTAAATTAACTTAAAATGTTTTATTAGCCCCAGGGGTACAGGTCTGTGAATCACTAGGTTTACACACTTCACAGCACTCACCATAGCACATTCTTTTCAAAGTTTTAAGTACACAATACCATATTGTTAACTTTAGACACTATGTTGTGCAATAGATCTCTGGAACATTTTTTTTTTAAGATTTCATTTATTTATTTGACAGAGAGAGATCGCGAGTAGGCAGAGAGACAAGCAAAGAGAGAGGGGAAAGCAGACTCCCATGAGCAGGGATCCCCATGTGGAACTTGATCCCCAGACCCCAGGATCATGACCTGAGCCAAAGGCCAAAGGCATTTGACCTGAGCCACCCAGGTGTCCCCAGATGATGAAGTTTTAGGGACAAAAACATCCAGTGACCTTCAGGACAATAACTTGTGAGATTGTCTTTCTACTTGAAACATAATTATTTCAGTGTATTGATTTAAAACAATTGACATCTAACTTTACGGAATGGGCACCCCTCATCAATAATAAATAGTTGTGGGGCATCTGCGTGGCTCTGTCGGTTAAGTGAGTGGGATCAGATCATGATCCTGGGGTCCTGGGATCGAGTCCTGTGTCAGGCTCATTGCTTAGCAGGAAGCCTGCTTCTTCCTCAGCCTGCCTCTCTCTCTCTCTCTCTCTGACAAATAAAGATTTAAAAATCTTTAATAAAATAAAGTAAAATAAAATATGATTACCAGGTATGAGAAGTCATGGGCATGATTACCTTGGCAGGAGCACCACAGGGCACAAGAGGCAAGGTTTTCCTGCTTTGTTCCAATCAGGGTGCTGGATAACTGGTGTGTCCGCTTAGAATTAATTCATCCTGCTTTCCACTACTGAACTGTGTTCTTTTTTTATATGTGCATTGTAATCTAATTAAAATTTTAAAAGAAAAGTTATTGTTGCCAGGGAAGCAAATAATCAGATAAGACAACTAGTGTCTCAGGCTTTTTAGGAACAAAATTGCCTGGTGAGGGGAAGCCTGGGCTGTCCCACTTAAGCTGTGTGGCTTTGGGCGAGTTGCTTAACCTCTCTGAACCTCAAATTGTATCTGTGAAGTGAAGGTAATAACTACGTACCTGGCAAAATTGCCCAAGATAACGAGGGCAGGACATTTAGTAGAATCACTGTCACAGGGCAGATGGTCAATACACGGTACTACCACTGTTTTTGCCATAGATAGGATAAAGCATAAAGAAAAAGAAAATGCTGAGCTTGGGGCAGGGAAGGGAAAAAAGACTAGAAGATGCTGAACCTCAATACTGATAAAATGGGCAAAGAATGGGAACAGAGAAGTCACAGGCAGAACTACAATGGATTACACACTCGTGAGAACACATTTCTTTTTTAAGATTTTATTTATTTATTTGACAGACAGACACAACGAGAGAGGGAACATAAGCAGGGGGAGTGGGAGAGGAAGAAGCAGACTCCTCGCTGAGCAGGGAACCCAATACAGGGCTCGATCCCAGGACCCTGAGATCATGACCTGAGCTAAAAGCAGATGCTTAACTACTGAGCCTCCCAGGTACCCCTACATTGATTTTCATTATGAGCTCTCTTAACGGAATGTATCGCTCTCTGAGATAACCTTGTTCAATGATTTATTAGTTGGCTGCCCATCACCCTTCCTACATCCTCTAGAATATGAGTCTCTTTTGTTCCCCTGAGCCTAGACATGTAACAGGTGCTCAATAACTATTTTTTGATTTATTGAGTGGATATATAATATATTTATTTATTTATATAAATGAAAATGAGAGTGAACTGTTCACTTATGCATTAGCAAAGGGCTCATAAAATAATGACACTCAATGATAACAAAAATGCAGGGACACAAATCCTGCCAGACCGAGCTTATTATGAACACACAGAGATTATTTTAACCTTTCTAGAAACTGACTTGGCACTCTTTGCCAGTATTCCATTCCTGGGACTAGGTTCTAGGAAAATAACATAAGATCTGCACAAAAGTTTATGCATGATGATTTTCCCTATTGCATTATTTGTAAGTTTTTTTTTAAACCCACAGAATTGGATATAACAAATATTTATACTAATAGACTTTATAGGGGTGCCTGGGTGGCTCAGCAGGTTAAGCCTCTGCCTTAGGCTTGGGTCATGATCTCAGGGTCCTGGGATCAAGCCCCACATGGGGCTCTCTGCTCAGGCTCAGGGAACCTGCTTCCTCCTCTCTCTCTGCCTGCCTCTCTGCCTACGTGTGCTCTCTGTCAAATGAATAAATTTTTAAAAAACTTTATAGGTTCTGTAGCATTATGGAATATCATGCAATTGTTGTAAATGAAATGGGAAAATGTTTTTATGTTTTACGGTCTATTAGGTAAAAGTAAGCAGGATTCAGAAGTGCTGTGTAATGTGTTCTCAGCAAGAAACAGAAGGAAAATGATCCATAATTTTTAAATTACTGGACAACTCAATAGCAAATAATGGCAGAATCGCCAACGGTTTCTGTTTTTGTTTTTTGCTTATCTGTATCTCCAAACTCTTTACAAAAATATGGATGCAATTGCTTTGTTTGTTTATTTGTTTGTTTTGTTTTGTTTGTTTGTGAGTGCAAAGAAAGAGAATTCTCTTCAGAACGAGTGTTCACTTCCTCTGGGCAGTCATGGATTCTGTCTGGAGATGGGTGGAAACAAATCCAAAAATGCAGAACCAGTGCTGGACACAGACGTAATTACCCCAGTGAGATCCTGGAAATGAACCAAACGGCCAACAGCAGGGAACTGGGGAATAAATGAGAATCTATCCCTAGACTCTGAAGCAGGCATTAGAAATCATGTTTATGAAGAGCCTGAAACCACAGCAAATGCTTATTATGTTTAAAATAATGTGTAAAACCATAAGAGACTCTTAATCTCACAAAACGAACTGAGGGTTGCTGGGGGGTGGGGGATAGGGAGAGGGTGGTTGGGTGACAGACACTGGGGAGGGTATGTGCTATGGTGAGTGCTGTGAAGTGTGTAAACCTGGCAATTCACAGACCTGTACCCCTGCGCCAAATAATATATTATATGTTAATAAAAATAATTAATATAAAATAAAATAATGTGTAAAACAGTAAGATATAAAATGACATATGCAGTATTATCCTCTCCTAGGGAGGATTATATATATATGTATGTATATATATACTATGTATGTATATATTGTACATAGTATATATATACACACATATGCACCATAGAAGGGACATATATAGTGTGCGTTATATACGTATATAGATAAAATATAAATTTTATCTATATATAGGAAATTGGAGACAAAAAGAGGGTGCTAACAACACAGTTTTACAAAAATAAAACCTGGAAATAAATGGGTCTCAGTGTTACTTGTTATTTCTTTTTTTTTTTTTTAATTTTATTTATTTATTTGAAAGCGAGAGAGCAAAGCAGGGGGAGGGGTGGAGAGAGAAGCAGTCTCCCTGCTGAACAGAGAGCCCAATACGATCCCAGGACCCTGAGATCATGACCTGAGCTGAAGGCAGAAGCTTAACCCGCTGAGCCACGCAGGCAACCCTCCCACCCCACGCAGGTTTTTATCCCCATGTATTTCCCACATGTCTGAACCTTTATAAATACGTACTTCTGCAGATCTTTTCCCACCTAAACCTTGCACATCATACTGTATGAATTGTACTGTAACTTGCCTTTGTCAGTTAACATGCCTCCAAGGGCTGATTGTCCCTCCCACCTGCTTGTGGTTTGAAACACATGGTATACCATATTCATGAAGTCCTGGCTTATTTAATTATTGTCTTCCTGATACCATTTGGGTCGTTCCCAATTCTTTTTTTTTTTTTTTTTTTAAGATTTTATTTATTTATTTGACAGAGAGAGATCTCAGGTAGGCAGAAAGAGAGGAAGGGAAGCAGGCCCCCTGTCAAGCAGAAAGCCCGACGCGGGGCTCGATCCCAGGACCCTGGCATCATGACCCGAGCCGAAGGCAGAGGCTTTAACCCACTGAACCACCCGTTCCCAATTCTTTTGCCATGATAAAAAACATGGCCATGACTCTCTTCCTCTTTTCCTCCTTCATGATTGTCAGCTGTTCCATCCTGAGCCTGTGTTTTCATGAACATGAATATCAGGGGTGATTTCCAAGAATGCCACTTGCTCCCCAGTTCCTGGAAGTCAAGTTGGGACACCCCTAGTCTCATGGACTAAATGTCCATAACCCCCTCTGGGGACCCCCTCTCCAGGTGTTAAGGGCGACCTGGTCTTGTCTCAGTATTCCCAACCACAGGTTTGAAAAGGGGGATAAAGTTCCCCCCACATCCTGCCAGTGACTATTCTGTAAGAGACTCTGCACAGTCTTGGGAATCTGAAACAAGACTGGGGCTGTGTCTCTTTAGGTTCCAGGACCATAGCCCCTTGACCTTAGAGCAGAGAGAGGAGCCCTAGCTGAGGGGACAGGGCCCCTGATGCTAGAGGCTGGAAGCATCCCAATTAACCTTGGTCTGCTCCAATCCAGGCATTTTCCCATCGCTGGTTCCCTATTTCTCATTCAACCCTGAAATAGACCAACTGTGTTAGTTTTCCACGGTTGCTGCAACACATCATCACAGACTAAGTGATTTCAAGCAGCTTACATTTCTTCTCTTAGAGTTCTGGAGGCCGGAAGTCTGAAGTGAGTCTTCTGGTGTTAAATTGAGGTGGATGGGTTCCCACTGGAGCCTCCAGGGAAGAATCCATTGTTTCCTTGCCTCTTGTGCCTTCTAGGGTAACTCTGTGTCTGTCTGCACGACACCATCTCCTCCTTTTCTGAGTGTATATCAAATCTCCCCTGTGCTTCCCTCTTACAGGGACCATTGTGATCAAGTTGGACTCCCCTGGTTATTCCAGGATCATTTCTCCATCTCAAGATCCTTAATTTAATCACACCCGCAGAATCACGTTTGCTACGTGAGATCACGCATTTACAAGCATATTAATCACTTTAACATTTTTCTGCATCTTATGTTGACATTTAGGGGTTAGAGGTCCAGGGAAAACAGCCCCTCCCCCACCCAGGCTCTCTGACCCTTAAAGATAACAAGGTGCTTACTAGCACACCTTTCAGATGCAAACTGACCCATCCTGAACCCATAGTCCCCAGATACCCTCTTTAGTCAACCTTCACACTAACCCACTATTTCCCCTGCTTTAAGTCACCCAGGACCAGATACCAGGCGACTAGAGACTGCCCCTATATCCCAAAGCCCACCAGAATTATAGGAAGTAGCCAATCCTAAACCCTTCAACCCAGCCCTGCATAATTCCTGGTAAAGGCTTTGGCTTGGGATTCCTGCTGCACCTGCTTCTGTCTCCTGAACAAACCCCGTGCTTCCCCCCAGGTGTTTGCCTAGAACCTTATCCTGAAGTGTAACATGTGTGCATACCCCCTCCCCTGGCACTACCACCTCCCCCAAATTAACCACCATGAAAAATGGCCATGAACTGGAGGAGCCATTTAAACATGGAACCTGGGGTGCCTGGTTCAGTCAGTTAACCAGTCAGTTAACTTAACTGGTTCAGTCAGTTAAGCGGCCTTGTTTGGGCTTCGGGTGATGGGATTGAGCCCCTGTTAGGCTCACATGCTGGGAGTGGAGTCTACTTCAGAGTGGAGTCTACTTAAGAATCTGTCTCTCTCTACCCCCATCCCCCTCCCAAAAGAGTGGGAGGGGCTAGGGCAGAGAAATGAACTGTGGAGCGGAGGGCCCAAACTCTTGGGACAGGCCAAAATGGCTTGTCTTACAAGCAATTGTTGTGTAGTAAATAGGATGCGGGAATCTTGATCTTCAGAATGTTGGTTGCA
The DNA here is from genome assembly GCF_011764305.1 of Mustela putorius furo. NCBI lineage: Eukaryota > Metazoa > Chordata > Mammalia > Carnivora > Mustelidae > Mustela > Mustela putorius. The sequence goes on along the minus strand of NW_025421310.1, from coordinate 11,494,148 downwards.
GACTTTTGGAGACAGAATAGTTAAGGAGAGCATACTAGGAGTTTATTGATACAAAAAAGCGACTGAGCCTGTTAGGACCAATTGAATTTTTTTTTAAGTTTTTTTAAAAAGATTTTATTTATTTATTTGTCAGAGAGAGAGAGAGCGAGTGAGAGCGAGCACAGGCAGACAGAGTGGCAGGCAGAGTCAGAGGGAGAAGCAGGCTCCCTGCGGAGCAAGGAGCCCGATGCAGGACTCGATCCCAAGATGCTGGGATCATGACCTGAGCTGAAGGCAACTGCTTAACCAACTTAGCCACCCAGGCGTCCCTGAAATTTTTCTTTTTAAGATTTTGTTTATTTATTTGAGAGAGTGAGCGAGCACAAGCAGAGGGAGCAGCAGGCGGAGGGAGAAGCAGGCTCCCTGCTGAGCAGGGAGCCCAACACTCAGTCCCAGGACCCCGGGATCATGACCTGAGCTGATTTATCGACTGAGCCATCCAGGCGCCCCCTAAATGACAATTCTTTGATCCTAAAGAAACACTCTATTTGCCTCTCACCATAGCTCTTTATTTTCAGCTCCAACCTGACTTCCAATACCATGAGTTGGTTTTGCTCCTTCTAGAACATTCTATACATGGAATCACACAGTGTGCACTCTTTGACGCCAAGCTCGCTCCGCTCAGCATCATTTAGGAAATCCCACACTGTTGTCGTCACATGAGTGCTGAAGTGTTTTAAAGCAAACCCCAGACAGCAGGACGTCTCACCCCACAATATTTGGTGTGTGTCACTAAAACATAAGGACAGCTTCCCCCTACACACACACACACACACACACACACACAACCACAATACAGGAGAGTAATTCCTTAACAATGAGTCCTTCATATTCAGGTGTCCCCCTGGTCTCTTGAGCTGGTTTGTTTGAACTAGGATCCTTAGGGGCACCTGGCTGTCATAGTCTGTGGAGCGTGCAACTCTCGATCTCAGGGTTGTGAGTTCAAGCCTCATGTTGGGTATAGAGATTTCTGGAAGGAAGGAAGGAAGGAAGGAAGGAAGGAAGGAAGGGGAGGGGAGGGAAGGGAAGGAAGGAAGAAGAAGAGAAGAGGAAAGGAAAGAAATAAATGAACCAGGATCCTAGCTAAGGGTCCCGTGTTTTGTCGAGTTGTTAGATCTCTTCAGTTTCTTCTCCACTGGGCAGTCCTGCTGTGAGACTGAGCTATAAGAAACATATACTTGGTCTTCATCTCATTTCCTGCACAAGAACTTCTAAAGCCCAGGGATCAGTGAAAGCACCCACATCGTGGGAGGGTGGCATACCTCACAGCACAGAACTTCTTACACTCTGGATCTCCTCCTCCTCCCCCCATACTCCTCTTCATCTGGCCGTTCATCTGGATCCTTCATAAAATCCTTTGTGATGGACTGATAAAGATAAGAAAAGGGTTTCCCTGCATTCTGTGAGCTGCCATAGTGAATTCTCGAATTCTCAAACCTAAGGAGGCACTGGAGGGAAACTTCCGTGGATAGCTGGTAGGTCAAAAGTGTAGGTGGACAAACCCTAAACCCAGCAGGAGAAGAGAAATCATAAAGATCAGAGCAGAAATCAATGAAATAGAAACCAAAAAACAATAGAACAAATCAACGAAACTAGGAGCTGGTTCTTTGAAAGAATTAATAAGATTGATAAACCCCTGGCCCGACTTATCAAAAAGAAAAGAGAAAGGACCCAAATAAATAAAATCATGAATGAAAGAGGAGAGATCACAACTAACACCAAAGAAATTCAAACTATTATAAGAACATACTATGAGCAACTCTATGAGCAACTCTACGCCAATAAATTTGACAATCTGGAAGAAATGGATGCATTCCTAGAAACATATAAACTACCACAACTGAATCAGGAAGAAATAGAAAGCCTGAACAGACCCATAACCAGTAAGGAGATTGAAACAGTCATTAAAAATCTCCAAACAGGGGCGCCTGGGTGGCTCAGTGGGTTAAGCCTCTGCCTTCGGCTCAGGTCATGATCCCAGGGGCCTGGGATCGAGTCCCACATTGGGCTCTCTGCTCAGCAGGGAGCCTGCTTCTCCTCATCTCTCTCTCTCTCTGTCTCTCTGCCTATTTGTGATCTCTCTCTGTGTCAAATAAATAAATAAAATCTAAAAAAAAAAAAAATCTCCAAACAAACAAAAGCCCAGGGCCAGACAGCTTCCCGGGGGAATTCTACCAAACATTTAAAGAAGAACTAATTCCTATTCTCCTGAAGCTCTATTACAAAGCTGTCCTCATCAAGACAGCATAGTACTGGACAAAAACAGACACATAGATCAATGAAACAGAATAGAGAGCCCAGAAATAGACCCTCAACTCTATGGTCAACTAATCTTTGACAAAGCAGGAAAGAATGTCCAATGGAAAAATGACAGCCTCTTCAATAAATGGTGTTGGGAAAATTGGACAGCCACATGCAGAAAAATGAAATTGGACTATTTCCCTACACCACACATGAAAATAGACTTAAAATGGATGAGGTACCTCAATGTGAGAAAGGAATCCATCAAAATCCTTGAGGAGAACACAGGCAGCAACCTCTTCGACCTCAACCGCAGCAACATCTTCCTAGGAACATCGCCAAAGGCAAGGGAAGCAAGAGCAAAAATGAACTATTGGGATTTCATCAAGATCAAAAAGCTTTTGTACAGCAAAGGAAACAGTTAACAAAACCAAAAGACAACTGACAGAATGGGAGAAGATATTTGCAAACGACATATCAGATAAAGGGCTAGTGTCAAAAATCTATAAAGAACTTAGCAAACTCAACACCCAAAGAACAAATAATTCAATCAAGAAATGGGCAGAAGACATGAACAGACACTTCTGCAAAGAAGACATCCAGATGGCCCACAGACACATGAAAAAGTGCTCCACATCACTCGGCATCGGGGAAATACAAATCAAAACCACAATGAGATATCACCTCACACCAGTCAGATGGCTAAAATTAACAAGTCAGGAAATGGCAGATGCTGGGGAGGATGCAGAGAAAGGGGAACCCTCCTACACTGTGGGTGGGAATGCAAGCTGGTGCAACCACTCTGGAAAACAACATGGAGGTTCCTCAAAATGTTGAAAATAGAACTACCCTATGACCCAGCAATTGCACTACTGGGTATTTACCCTAAAGATACAAACATAGTGATCCGAAGGGGCATGTGCACCCGAATGTTTATAGCAGCAATGTCTACAATAGCCAAACTATGGAAAGAACCTAGATGTCCATCAACAGATGAATGGATAAAGAAGATGTGGTATATATACACAATGGAATACTATGCAGCCACCAAAATAAATGAAATCTTGTCATTTGTGATGACGTGGATGGAACTAGAGGGTATCATGCTTAGCGAAATAAGTCAATCGGAGAAAGACAACTATCATATGATCTCCCTGATACGAGGAAGTGGAGATGCAACATGGGGGGTTAAGGGGGTAGGAGAAGAATAAATGAAACAAGATGGGATTGGGAGGGAGACAAACCATAAATGACTCTTAATCTCACAAAACAAACTGAGGGTTGCTGGGGGGAGGGAGGTTGGGAGAAGGGGGGTGGGGTTATGGAAATTGGGGAGGGTATGTGCTTTGGTGAGTGCTGTGAAGTGTGTAAACCTGGCGATTCACAGACCTGTACCCCTGGGGATAAAAATATATTATATGTTTATAAAAATAAAAAATTTAAAAAAAAGTATAGGTGGACAAAACTGGGACCCGGGACTGGGATCTGAAGTGGTGGCCAGTCTTGAGGGACCGAGAGCCCTTCATCTGTGGGGTCTGTGGTGAGTGCGGGTAGTGAGGGTCATAATTGAATTGAAGTGTTGGACTCCCAGCTGGGGTCCAGAGAGATGGGGAATTTGTTGGTTCAGGGTGGGGGACGGGAAGGTGGGGATAGCCTACACTTCTGGTCTCAGCATGCTGTGAAGAGAGAAAACCCTCTCTCCCCCATTTTATTTTTTTATTCGTTTTTAAAGATTTTGGTTTTTTAAGTAACCTCTACACGCCATGTTGGGTTCGAACCCACAACCCCAAGACTGAGAGTCACGGGCTCTCCCACCTCAGCCAGCCAGCCAGGTGCCCCTCACCTGCACTTTAATATAAAATATTTCAAACATGCAGAACAATCCAAAGGATTAGACACTGAATACCCCACACTCGGCCCTTAGAGTCAGTGTAGACAGTTTCACTCTGCTTTACAGCCTTTCTGTTCACCCATTTTTTTAAATTGAAATACAACTGACAGGTAACATTGCGTAAGCTCAAGGTGTACCTGTGTGTCAATCTGCTACATTTTTCTGTTGCAATATGATTACCCCTAGAGCATTAGCTAACACCTCTATCACGTCACATTATTATCATTTCTTTTTTGTGGTAGGAACAATAGAGATTTAGTTTCTTAGCAACTTTGAAGTTTATGACACAGTGTTGCTGTCTATAATCACTGTGCTTGGTGCTGGATATCCAGGACTGACTTATCTATCCATCACAAGTTTGTGTCCATCTTATTTTTATAAGTCAAGTTTCTCGCGGTGTCACTTACTTACCTACAGTCATACAATTTCAATATGGTAGAACTCATCCCCTTAGAGTACCTGACTCTATTTTATTTTATTTTTAAGATTTTATTTATTTATTTGACAGAGAGAGAGAGAAAGACAGCGAAACAGAGAACACAAGCAGGGAGAGCAGGAGAGGGAAAAAGCAGGCTTCCCGCCAAGCAGGGAGCCCAATGTGGGGCTCAAACCCAGGACCCTGAGATCATGACCTGAGCTGAAGGCAGATGCTTAATGACTGAGCCACCCAGGCCCCCCTGGCTCAATTTTGAAAGTACAAAGCTCAATGAGTAGGTTTTCATTGACTTACGGCTTTACTGAGGTCATTAATATACAATAAACTGTACACGTTCGAAAGTACACAGTCTGGCAAGTTTTGACCTCTGTGTACCCCTACGAGGTCATGGCCACAGTCAAGACAGTAAACACATCTGTCACCCCAAAAGTTTCCTGGGTTCCTTTGTAATTCCTCCTTCCTACCCTTTCCAACCGAATTGCTGTCCCCAACCTCCCACCCACCTGCTTTCTGTCACTGTAGATCAGTCTGCGTTTTCTAGACTTTTATATAAATGGAATCATATGGAAGGTTCTATTTTTTGTCTGGCTGCTTTGGCTCAGCAGGATTATTTTGAGGTTTGTCCAACATTGTTGCGTGTGTCAGTTCATTCCTTCTCCCAGTGGAGCAGTAGTCCCCGGTCTGGATGGGCCGATCTCCTGACCCATTTGCTTGTTGATAGATGTTTATGTTCTTCCCGATTTTGGTTATAATGAAATAGCTGTGGACGTCCAGGTCCAAGTCTTGGGACTGGGATGGACACGTGCTTTCACTTCTCTTGGGTAAATTCCAGGACTGTGATGGAGGGTCACACCAGTCAATGTTTGCCTTGTGAAGAGACAACAAACTGTTTTCCAATGTAGCTGTGTCGTTTTATACCCCTCCGGCCATATAGAAGAACTCCCATTGGTTCCACATTCTTTTTTTTTTTTTTTAAGATTTTATTTATTTATTTGACAGAGCTCACAAGTAGGCAGAGAGGCAGGCAGAGAGAGAGAGAGAGAGAAGCAGACTCCCTGCTGAGCAGAGAGCCCCATGTGGGACTCAATCCCAGGACCCCGAGATCATGACCTGAGCCGAAAGCAGAGGCTTTAACCCACTGAGCCGCCCAGACGCCCCATGGCTCCACATTCTTGCCAGCACGTGGCCTTTCTATTTTTTTTTTTATTTTTTTTTTAAAGATTTTATTTTGGGAGGTGCCTGGGTGGCTCAGTCATTAAGCATCTGCTTTCAGCTCTGGTCATGTCATGATCCAGGGTCCTGGGATCAAGCTCTGCATCGGGCTCCCTGCTCGGCAGAAAGCCTGCTTCTCCCTCTCCCATTCCCCCTGCTTGAGTTCCCTTTCTTGCTGTGTCTCCCTCTGCCAAATAAATAAATAAACAAAATATTTTTTAAAAATCTTTATTTTTGAGTAATCTCCACACCTAACATGGGGTTCAAACCCATGACCCCCAGATCAAGAGTTGCAGTCTCTGCCAACTGGACCAGCCAGGCACCCCTAGTGGGTATATAATATTCTGACACCAATACCAATTCCGACGGATGGATTTTTTTTTCCCCCACACCAAGCAATTCTCCAACTCTAGCTGGGAGCCCTATAATTCAATTCGGACACTGTCTCCCTGGAGACACCATCAGAACCCACAGGTGAAGGGCTCTGTCCTCCAAGACCGCCCTTCCCCCAGTTTTGGATGCCAATGACCCCGGCTGTCACCTTCTATTAGCTGATGCAAAGTTCTAATGACTCTTAGGTTGGATGAATTTGCTGGAGCAGCTCACAGAACCCCGAGAAACATTTTACTTCCTAGATCCCGAGTTTATTATAAAAAGCTATAACTCAGGAGCAGCAAATGGAAGAGATGCATAGGGGCAGATGAAGCGACCATGCTCTCTCCAAGCTGAACTCTATTCCCGATCTTCATGGGTTCACCAACTTTCAGCTTTTTACAGAGGTTTCATTATATAGGTGTGATTGATTAACTCATTGGCCGCTGGTGATTAATTCCACCCTCAGCCTCTTTCTCCTCCCCAGAGGTGAGGGGGTAGGTTAGAGGTTCCTCTCATCTCCAGGCAACCATCCACATCCTTAGGTCTTTTCCAAAAGCCACTTCATTAACATATTCTCAGGTGTGGTTGAAACTCCTTCATGCTGCTGTTGCTTAGGAAATGCCAAGGGTTTTAGGAGCTTTGTGCCAGGAACAGGGACCAAATATATTTTTCTTTTTCTTTTTTAAGTTAAAAATTTTTTAGGAATCTCTGTACCCATTGTGGGGCTCGAACTCACAACTCTGAGATCAAGAGTCACATGCTCTTCTAACTGAGCCAGACGAGTGCCCCATATATATTTCTTATTATAAACCACAACATCACGGTATGCATCTAATCTTTTGACTGATTGATTTTACTTCTTAAAATATTTTATTTACTTTATTGGAGAGAGCGAGAAAGGACGCACAGAAGGAGACCAAAAGGGAGAGGGAACAGAGTCCCTGCTGAGCATGGAGACCCACGCCCCTGGCTTGATCCCAGGACCCTGAGATCCAGACCCGAGCCTTAGAGCAGTCGCTTAATAAACCGAGCCGCCCAGGCGCCCTTAATCTTTTGATTCATTTAAGAAGTGAGTTGCAGAAATCAGCGCATTTCACCCCACCCTTCCACAACTGTGTCATTCACTCGAGTTCAGCTTTGTTCACAGTTGTAGCTGTTTAAATGGGATGCAATGTACATGGTGTGAAATGCAAAAATCTTAATTCAGGGAGCTTTGAGAAATGGGTAACTTGGGCGGTCCTTCCCTTTTGCTGCTCCTGATCTGAGGAGCTGAGGAGCCTGGTCTGTTGTTCTAGATGGAATGCCCCACCTTCTGGGTTCATCTCTCTCTGAGGAGTCCCTTCGCTCAGACCACCCACCTGCCTCCGGGTTCCCTCAAAGCTGGAAGGTGTCTCCAGCAGGTCTCACCACTGACATCTGGGGCCAGATGACTCTGAAGTGGGGCCTCCTTGTGTGCTACAAGGTGTTGAACCTCATCTTGGCCTCTACCCACTATTCCCAGGAGCATCTCCTACTCCCCAGGCGGAGTCCTGGGCGGTGAGGTGAGTGGACACAATCCCTCTTCCAGGGACCGTCAACCAACCAGAGAGACAGGCTGTTACTCTTGGGCCCCTGGAGTTTCTGACTTCTTTGACCTAGGGACTGGCTTTTAAAAGCCTCCCAAAGAGATTTGGATGGGCAGCCAGGATGAGATCTGGTGACTCCCAGACTACTGTTAATTAAGCATTTATTGTGGGCCAGGCAATGTGCAAAACTTTTTTTCCGTGAGGGGCACCTGGCTCGTTCAGTCGGTGGAGCGAGTGACCCTCGATCTCAGGATGATGAGTTCGAGTCCCGCACTGGGGATAGAGATGACTTTAAAAGTAATGAAATAAGTTTAAGGATTTTATTCATTTATTTATTTATTTGACACACACACACACACACACAGAGAGAGAGAGAGAGAGAGAGAGAGCGCACAAGCAGAGGGAGCAGCAGGTGGAGGGAGAGGAAGAAGCAGACTCCCCACTGAGCTGGAAACTCCAACCTGGGGCTTGATCCCAGGATCCAGAGATCATGACCTAAGCAGAAGGCAGACGAGTCCTGTCTCGTGCTTTAATAAAACCACCTTTTTGCACCAAAGACTTCTCAAGAATTCTTTCTGGGGGAGCCTGGATGGCTCAGTTAGTTAAGCATTTGTCTTCAGCTCAGGTCATAATCCCAGAGTCCTGGGATCGATTCCTGCATCTGGCTCCCTGCTCAGCTGGAAACCTGCTTCTCCCTCTCCCTCTGCCTGTTGCTCCCCCTGCTTTGTGTTCTCCCCCCAGCCCATCAAATAAATAAATAAAATCTTTTAAAGAAAATAATTTTTTCTTGGCTGTTGGCTTTGAACCCTAATGTTCTTTCCTACATCACTTACTCAATAAATGCTACGTAAGTGTTTCACAAATACAACAGAACTGAATATGGATCTTGGTATGACTAAAGCATCCCTGGTTGTGTTTGTGTATTGTGCAATGCGGGTCAGTTTCCCTGAGCTGGGAGAGAGCCTGTGGAGTCAGAGGAAGAGTCCCAGGTCCCAGAGGGAAACTGGGATTGCCCCCAGCTCTTACCATCCTTCCATTCTGCCCCTTGACAGGCAGGGTCCCACCTCCAACTTTTGTTCCTGCAGACGGTCTGCCCTTCCCCCCCTCACCCCTTCCAGCATTTGCTCAGACGTCACCACCTCTGGTTAAAATTGCCATTCAGGGCACCTGACCTGCTCAGTCAGTGGAGTGTCCGATCTTCATCCCAGGGTCCTGAGCCCCACGTTGGGTGTGGAAGTTACATTTAAAACATAAAACAAAAAACTGCAATTCAACTCCAGACCCACTCCCGGTCTCCTAGTGCCCTGACCGCCCACTGAAAACAGTCCCTTGTCCATGTTCCAGCAACTTCACCTGACTTAAGTTTTTCCCTAGTGCTTGTTGCTCTGGGCTGTTGATGTGATTTTTAGCTGCTTGTTATCTTTCTTGTCTAGGACAGTAGTTTCCCATTGCTGCTGGAGCAAATTCCCGCAGACGTGGTCGTTTAACACAACACAAATTTATCAGAAGTCCAAAGTGGCTCTTATGGGGTTAAAAAGCCTACCGTGCCCTAGGCTGGGTCTCTTCTGGAAGCTGCAGAGGACACTCCATTTCTGGGCCTTTTCCAGCCTCTAGAGGCTGCCTCCTGCCCCGCTCGGCCACTGCCCCTTCCTGCCTCTCTCAAACCAGCTGCCGAACATCTGTCTAGACCGTCCAGGCTCCCTCTTTGACTTTTTAGGACCCTTGTGATGACACTGACCCCACTCTAGAAACCCAGGGGCATCTCCCCATCTCAAGACCCTTGACTTGATCGCCTCTCCAAAGCCCCTTTTGCCGTGCTAGGTCCCGGGTCTGTTCTGGGACCACCGGGGCCCAGGGTCATGACTGAGCTCCCGCCTCACACTCTCAGCCTCTGTCCGCCGCCGCATCCTCAGTGCCTGGCACAGCTCTTGGCCCACAATAGGCGCTCTTGTAGGAACTCTGTAGGAGTTGCCGAGTGAACGAATGGAACACCGGAGCAGGAAGGACAGGGGAGAAGTTTGGTAGAGCAGGTTTGGGGGGACCCGGGGCCAAAGAGGAAGTGCCATCCCCAGAAGGATGTGGAGGTGACGCCCCTGGCCCAAGGCGGGAGGATGATGGAAGGAGCAGGGATGAGCAGGACAGGTCGGTCTGGCCGGAGGATGAAGCATCACTCGGTCCATCCTGTTCTCCTGCCTGAGCCCGCCTCCCACCCACCTACTCACTGCCCTGCCCTCGGGCTGGGCCCAGGTCTTCCAGGAGCCACTGCAGGGAGGGGGGGGGGGGCTGTCACCGGGAGGCCTGACTGGCACAGCGGGTTTGGCGGGTCCCGGCATCTTGGCAGAGGAGAGCCCTGGGGACAGGCAAGGATGCTGCTGGGAGCACCTGGGAGGACCGGAAGACGCAGGTGCCTGTGGACCCAGGGATCCCATATCCAACACCCCCAGCCGGGAAGCCTCGCCGGGTTCTGCCTCAGGGCCAGGGACCAGGAAGCTAAGCTCCCTATGCCCGACCCCCTCCCAGAGCCAGGGTTCCAGGCTCCCAAGTCTTGGGCTCTCCCACGTTGTCATCACCCGGCTTGACCTCCGGGAATCCCCGCGCTCTGTACACCTGTGCCCCTCTTCTTTTGTGATCTGGTGAAGACCCGGCTTCTCAGGTCCGCCGCCAGTGTCCCTCCTCAGTCTTTGGCCCGAATAAGGGTCCCCAGCCGTGCAGTCCCCCCACCCAACCCGACCCCCCTCCAGGGGACCAGGCGTGGCCGCCTCCTCCTCCCAGCAGCCCCAGCCCCGCCCCAGGAACAGGGTGGGCGGGGCGCCCGGGTGAGTGTGCAGGTGGGGCCCGGCCCCGCAGTATCGGCCCTGGGGCGGGCTCCTCCACTGGGATGGAGTAATCGGGGTGGGGAGCCGAGAACGAGGTTTCTGCAACGCTGCACAGCCCGAGATGGACCCACTGATTAGAGGGGAAAGCTGGCGGGAGGGATAGGCTGCCTTTGAGGTGTCAGCCGCACTCCTCCCTTCCCGTCCAGCTTGACGTCTTCTTTGGCCCTCTCCAAGGGGTCCCCCAGAGCCTTGACGACAAGGGCATCCCTCGCCTGTGGCCTACCCCTAACCTAGGTCGCGGTGTCTTGGTGTCCCAGTTTCGTGTCTGTCTAGGTCATGGGAGTCCCGGCCTCCAGCCCCGCCTCCCTCATCCTACCGACCGAGGAATTCCTGGCCCCCAGCCCCCTCCTCCCTGAGACCCAGAAGCCAGAACCCCCAGCTTCTGTACTACTCCCCAATCTAATTCAGATGGATTCTTTATTCCCGACTCCAGGATTTGGGAGCCCTGCCCCCCAGCCTCCGCCCTCCTGGGAACCCAGCCTCTAAGCCGCCAGAGCTGGCCTGGTCCTGGCTCTCCCAGAATTCCCGGCAATTACTAGCTTTTAATGGAAAGGTCAGGCTCTGGAGGTGACAATGGCCCGGATTCTGTGGAAACATGACATCATGACCCAGTGACCTCCCTTTGCCCACATCTGAGCTCCCAGAACAAAATGACATAGCTTGGGGCTTCCCAGGGCCCCAGTGGGGGCCTGGAGAAATACCAAGGAATTGGTTTGGGGGGGCCCAGAACAGGGGAACACATGTGAGACCTTCCCTGACATCTGAAGGCAGAGGGGCTCCTCTCCTGGTCAGTCATGTACAGTGGTGACATCTTCATCTTCATGGGGGGCTTGCTGGCCAGCCTAGCCCACCTTTACCTAGCACTGATTCTTGCTACCCTTAACCCCCCCAGGGACAGGTCTAAGCTCCCACCCTAGGGCCCCAAAATGTCCCCTTTATCCCCAGAGTCTCCCTCCTTGGACAAAGAACATCCCTTCCAGGTGCCTCTCCAGCGTCCGGGTCTTTGTCCCCACCGGACCCTGCGCTTGGGAGCTTTAGGCTTCTCACCTGGAGAGGTTCCCCTCCTGGGGCATCCTTGGCACTGGAAAGCCATCCCTGACCTCCCACAGGGGCCCAGGACCTGCAGGCAGGATACCAACCAGACTGCATTTGCCCCAGGCCAACAGACCCAAGCCCACCAGTATGCAACCACCCATGTTATTTTCAACCTTCCAGCAGCCACATTAAAAAAAAGAGAGAGAGAGAGAGAGAGACATTGATAAGATTAATTTGAGGAATGCATTTTACTTAATCCAGTATGTCTAAAAGACCATCATTTCCACGTGTAATCAATATAAAAACTACTCGGGAGATATTTTACATGCTTGAACTCAATGGCATTGCTCAGTTCCAAGGGTTAAGTTGGAATGTAATCCTTTTTTTTTTTTTTTAAGATTTTATTTATTTGGGGCGCCTGGGTGGCTCAGTGGGTTGGGGCCTCTGCCTTCGGCTCAGGTCATGATCCCAGGGTCCTGGGATCGAGCCCCACATCGGGCTCTCTGCTCTGCGGAAAGCCTGCTTCCTCCTCTCTCTCTCTTTGCCTGCCTCTCTGCCTACTTGTGATCTGTCAAGTGAATAAATTAAAAGATCTTTAAAAAAAAAAAGATTTTATTTATTTATTTGACAGACAGGGATCACAAGTAGGCAGAGAGAGAGGAAGAGAAGCAGAGAGCCATGGGGCTCAATCCCAGGACCCCGGGATCATGACCTGAGCCAAAGGCAGAGGTTTTAACCCACTGAGCCACCCAGGTGCCAAGTCAGAATGTCATCTTACCAAAGCATTACTGTTGCATTTATGAGGAAAGTATTCGGTGCTGTTTCTGTTTTTAAAGTTACATGTAAATTAATTAAAATTAAATATAACTGGAAATGTTCACTTCCCGGGTCACGTGAGCCACGTTTCTAGAGCCCAGTGGCCACATGTGGATGATGGGTCCTGTGTTGAGAGGGCAGCTCTAAGCCGTGTTTACTCACTGTCTTGTTTATGGATGCAACACCAAGTCCTGCAGAGGAGGCCTCTCCAGAGAGTTGGAGGGATGAAGGATGGGTGGTTGAGGGATGGATGATGGATGGATGGAGGGATGATGGATAGAAGGTTGAAGGATGGATGGTGAATGGATGGAGGGAGGAATGATGGATGGATGGTTGGAGGATGGATAGATGGATGGATGTTTGGGGGGTGGGTAGATGAATGGATGGAGGGATGATGGATAATCAATCCCTGCTCCTCCCAGGGAGCACCAGCGGACACCAGCTTTTCCACTTTCTTCTCCACACCCCCCCAAACCTCCAAATCTCTTTACTGTCCCTCAAATACCTACCTCATGTCCCTGTTGATGGGGTCAGTGATTCCCATTATTGTCCCTCCCCTCCTGTCATTGGGTAAGAAGCCACCCTGTCTTCTGTTTCCCCTTGCCACCTCCTCAGTAGTCTAGGCCCATACAACCTGGTCTTGCCTCTCCCCATCCTTACCCGCATCTTCTGAAGAGATCCAACTAATTCTCTAGGCACCACCATCGGCCAGCTGCTCATTCCCCTCACCCTGTGATAATTCACTCACTCCATCCACAGCCTTTACTCAGGAACCCCTAAGTCCCAGCAACTTTTCCAGGCACTTCCCTTGGGCTACAAGAGGGGACAAACATATAATAAGCCTTGTCTTCATGGGACTGACAGTCTGATGAGGTGATAGACAGTCAGCAAGACCAAGAAGTAAAACATTTAGGATGTCAAAAAGGTAATGAGTGAAAAGGTTGGAGAACTTGGTAGGCAAGTTCAGGAAAGAGAAGAAGGGCCGGGTACAGTGAAGGGAGGCTCCAAAGCATGCAGCTTTCTGGGGAAGTGTACACCAGACAGAGGAATGGCAGTGCAAAGGCCCTGAGGTGCAAACATTTCTATGTCTCTGGGTTACTTTATCTAAATGGTCTCTTGTCCAGTCAGGTACAGCCACCAGGTCCTCCTTCTCCCTTCAACATTGTCCTCCTTCAACTCTCCCTGGGTCTTCCTAGATGTCCTTGTCCCCCAGGGCAATCCCCCTTCCCAAGTTTCTTTCCCAGTCTCCCTCGAAGGTTTGAGTGTTCTGGTCCCCCTAGACAGTCCCTCTCCTCTGGAAATTGAGGTTGGCACAGGTGGGTTTCTCCTCTGGTTCTGACAGTGCTGTGGGGGGACCTGGGATAGGGTTCAGGGGAGGTTCCCATGGGAGGGATAAGACAGGTTGTCACCTCCTCAGAGCCGGAAACAAAGTCATTAAGGCAGAAGAAAGGCAGGGCAGCCTAGCCCAGAGGGCCAGGAAAGGTGTCCCAGCTCAGTGCTCCTACTTCCCTGACATCAGAGAAGTCCATCATCCCCAGGCAGGGAGAGCGAGCCCTCTTGATTTCCCCCACTCCCTTCGAGGGAGCCCCCTGCCCAGATGGGCACATCAAGGCTAATTCTGAAAGTAGCCAAGGTAAGATTCCAACTCATCTGTTGGGAGTGGGGCTGGGGGCGGCTCCTCACACCGCAGCACCTCAGCCGTGGTGGGCCTTTGGGCAGATGAACCAAGGGGGTGCATTGTCCTGGAATGTTTGTCTTCTGCCTGCCATTGGAGTGAAAGTGGGCAACACTGTGCAACCTTGGGCAGCTCATCCCACCTCTCTGAGTTGCCTTTGTGCATCTGTTAGTGAGTCTCGTGTGCCCTATCCCTCCTGTGTGCAACAACACGGGGCAGGCAATAATTGGTCAGGAAATCTAATTTAATTTAATTTAATTTTACTTTATTAAAGATTGTATTTATTTATTTGACAGAGAGAGAGAAACAGTGACGGCAGCAACAAAGCAGGGGGACGGCAGAGGGAAAGCTGGCTTCCCACCAAGCAGTGAATCCAACGTGGGGCTGGATCCCAGGACACTGGGATTACGACCTGAGCCAAAGGCAAACACCTAATAACTGAGTCACCCAGGCGCCCCTTTTATTTTATTTTTTAAAATATTTTCTTTATTTGAGAGAGAGAGCGGCAGAAGGAGAGGGAGTGGGAGAAGTAGGCTCTCCACATTCTCCTTCACAAGGAACCTAATGCGGATTCAATCCCTTGGTCCTTTGGTCCTTCAATCAAGGACCCTTGGATTGTGAGCTGAGCCAAAGGCAGACACTTAACTGAGCCACCCAGGTGCCCCTTGGAAATCTAATTTTAAATGGCAACCATTTTGTATTTATTCAACCAACCAAATTTTCTCTGGCACATACTAGAGAAATGACAGAAAACATTCTGGGAAGACTCCACCGAACTGTTGATGGTGATTCTCTCCATGGGTAGAGGGAGGCTTACAGAGGTCCTTATTTTCTACCTGGTCGTGACTGTTCGGACATTTTCTTTCCTTTCTTCCATTTTTTTTTTTTTTAAACAAAGTACATATAGGCCTTCTGTTATATAAAAGTAAGTCATAAGAACATTGGACTTTGTGGCCAAGTTCAAAGCCTCTAAGGGGTAAAGACATAGGTGAGCTGGGGTCAGAGGGGCAGAGAACAGGGAGGCGAGGCCATGGATTCTCAGGTACTGGGGTGGATGGAGTACATGGGCAGGAGGCCAGACTCCGGGCAGGACCTGGAGGGCCTTGGGACTGGGGGGCAGGGAGGGAGAGCTCTGGGAAGGACTGGAGGCAGGGAGGCTGAGGTGAGGCTGGGGGGAGGGAGGGAGAGGAGGCCTGAGGGCACAGGCAGGGGGAGGGCATGGGCTGGAGAGTCCCAGCACAGGACAGTGGGGCTGGATACTCACAAGCCTCCAGGAGAGAGAGGAGGGGAGGGGCAAGGTCTGGGGGTGACCCGGGGACCCATGGGGCCATCCCCGAGATGGCAACCAGGCAGGAGGGACGATTCTGGGGAGCCCCTCGGGTCCCGCCCCAGCTGGAGATGGGGTATGTCTGAGTCGCCTGGGAGGGGCCCAGAGGAGATGGTGGGGGCCCTCATGAGGGGCATCCTTCTGGGTAGAGGGGTTCCAGAAGCTCATGGAGAAGAAAGCTGGAGGCGCCATTAGGACCCCTTAGGGGCCTACACACAGTCAGGTCTAGACGTGTCGACCGGGTGAGGGTTATTTACCCCCATTTTTCGGATAGAGAAACTGAGGCTCAAGGGGGCACTGAGCAAGAAGCGCTGGGGATTTGCTGGCCCCTGGATGTGGGGGAGCAGAGAGGAGGGAGGCTCCCAGGTGCCCAGGTCAGGGGTGAGGCCCCCCCAGAGGTGGGAGCCCAGGAGGGGAGCCCGTTGAGCTCTGGAGGGAGAAACTGCAGAGCCCAGAGGCCAGGAGAGCGGGAGACGAGAAGGCTGAGAGGCGGATGCTGGGGCCTTCCTCCAGCTGGCCTGGGCAGCCTGGTGAGCGCCCTCAGCCCCAGAGCCCCAGAGCCCCTGCAGGCTTGTCTTGTCCACATCACACAGCCATCAGAAGTCAAGTCTCTGTGCCCTGGCTCCTGGCCGAGGGAGGGGCAGGCAGGGGAGGGGCCCAAAGGCTACAGCCTGGGCTGGCTGGAGGGGCCCAGAGGGCCAGTGCGGACACCCGCCTGGCAGAGGGGAAGATACTGGGGCAGCGAGGTCACCTAAGCGGCTGGCTGTGTGATCCTGGGCAGCCCGCCTGCCCTCTCTGAGCCTCCACTCGCTCATCTGGAAACGGAGCCTCCGGGAAGGGGTATCACCAAGGCTGCTGAGGACAAGAGGGACCGCAGACCTCGGGGGTCAGACCCATCGGGTTCGGATCCGCTTCAGGCTGCGTGACCCCGGTCACGCAGACACTTTCACTCTCAGCCTCAGTTTCCCCATCCGGAAAGCGGGTGTGATAAAAGCGTCTGACTCATCCCCGGGAACAAAGGGGTCCCGCTCAGGAGGTGGGGAGCACCGTGCCCTAATGTCTCCCATGAGGGCTGCCCGGGGGGGGGGGGCATCCTCCTGTCCTTTAAGCCCCCGGGGGGCCACACAGAGCCTCTGGTTTGGGGACTCAGCTGCGTCCCCACCCCTGCCCTCCCCTGCTCTCCCATCCTCTCCCGAGCCGAGCACGTGGTTCTAACACTGTCCCAGCCCTTAGAGCAGTGCCCGACAGGCCCGAGGCACCCAAGAAATATTTTCTGAATGAATAAATGAATGGATGAATGAATGAACTCTCTGAGAACTTGCACACGGAGACCCCGGGTAGGTGTGCCTGGGGCCGGGAACACAGAAGGTTCCAGTATGGAACTGGAGTGGCCTCCTGGACTCTGCCCCTGGTGGCTGGGGAGATTCCTGGGATGTGTCCATCAGCTCTCCTCCCTCCCCACCCTCGGAGAAGGGTGGCTCCCTCCCAGCCTCTCCCCGCTGTTGGAGGCGTGGGTAGCAGCTGGGAGAACCGGCTGGGTGCTGCCCCTCCCCTTGGGCGGGGAGGTAGGCTCCAGCCGGGCACCTCTGGTGGCAGACGCCACTGCTGCACATACCTGGTCCCCGTGCCGCCTGCTCCCGCGCGTCCTCCCCTCCCTTCCCTCACCGGCCTGCCATGGATGGGCCCTCCGAACCCCGGATCCCGGCCCTGTGGGACACGCATGAAAACAACATCTCCGAACTCAGGTGAGGCCCGGCCCTGGGCACCAGTGGGGAGATCCCCGCCCCCAACCCATTACCCGAACAAGAGCCATGGGCCTTGGCAAGGGGGCCCGGGGACCAGCCCCTGCTGCTTCAATCCTGGCCGAGACCCAGCTGGCTCGTCCCTGCTGGAAGGGAATGAGGCACAGGGCAGTGCTGAGTTACTTGGGGTTCCTGAGCTGTCCCGGACCATTGCGGGGACCTCAGGGTCGCTGTCTTCCAAAAGCCTCTTCCTGACACAGGGCTGATGGGGGCTGAAGTCTGGCTCTCAGTAATTTCTCAGGAAACCTTAGTGCCTATCGTCCCCTTTTCCTCCTGGACACCCAGAGCACCTTCGGATGGGGTTGCTTTCCCTCATGGGGGCTCAGATTGGGACACCTGCTCAGCTCGGGGGAGGATGTGAGAGCAGGGGAGGGCAGGGGTGGGGACGCAGCTGAGTCCCCAAACCAGAGGCTCTGTGTGGCCCCCCGGGGGCTTAAAGGACAGGAGGATGCCCACCCCCCCCCGGGCAGCCCTCATGGGAGACATTAGGGCACGGTGCTCCCCACCTCCTGAGCGGGACCCCTTTGTTCCCGGGGATGAGTCAGACGCTTTTATCACACCCGCTTTCCGGATGGGGAAACTGAGGCTGAGAGTGAAAGTGTCTGCGTGACCGGGGTCACGCAGCCTGAAGCGGATCCGAACCCGATGGGTCTGACCCCCGAGGTCTGCGGTCCCTCTTGTCCTCAGCAGCCTTGGTGATACCCCTTCCCCGAGGCTCCGTTTCCAGATGAGCGAGTGGAGGCTCAGAGAGGGCAGGCGGGCTGCCCAGGATCACACAGCCAGCCGCTTAGGTGACCTCGCTGCCCCAGTATCTTCCCCTCTGCCAGGCGGGTGTCCGCACTGGCCCTCTGGGCCCCTCCAGCCAGCCCAGGCTGTAGCCTTTGGGCCCCTCCCCTGCCTGCCCCTCCCTCGGCCAGGAGCCAGGGCACAGAGACTTGACTTCTGATGGCTGTGTGATGTGGACAAGACAAGCCTGCAGGGGCTCTGGGGCTCTGGGGCTGAGGGCGCTCACCAGGCTGCCCAGGCCAGCTGGAGGAAGGCCCCCAGCATCCGCCTCTCAGCCTTCTCGTCTCCCGCTCTCCTGGCCTCTGGGCTCTGCAGTTTCTCCCTCCAGAGCTCAACGGGCTCCCCTCTCCTGGGCTCCCACCTCTGGGGGGGCCTCACCCCTGACCTGGGCACCTGGGAGCCTCCCTCCTCTCTGCTCCCCCACATCCAGGGGCCAGCAAATCCCCAGCGCTTCTTGCTCAGTGCCCCCTTGAGCCTCAGTTTCTCTATCCGAAAAATGGGGGTAAATAACCCTCACCCGGTCGACACGTCTAGACCTGACTGTGTGTAGGCCCCTAAGGGGTCCTAATGGCGCCTCCAGCTTTCTTCTCCATGAGCTTCTGGAACCCCTCTACCCAGAAGGATGCCCCTCATGAGGGCCCCCACCATCTCCTCTGGGCCCCTCCCAGGCGACTCAGACATACCCCATCTCCAGCTGGGGCGGGACCCGAGGGGCTCCCCAGAATCGTCCCTCCTGCCCGGTTGCCATCTCGGGGATGGCCCCGTGGGTCCCCGGGTCACCCCCAGACCTTGCCCCTCCCCTCCTCTCTCTCCTGGAGGCTTGTGAGTATCCAGCCCCACTGTCCTGTGCTGGGACTCTCCAGCCCATGCCCTCCCCCTGCCTGTGCCCTCAGGCCTCCTCTCCCTCCCTCCCCCCAGCCTCACCTCAGCCTCCCTGCCTCCAGTCCTTCCCAGAGCTCTCCCTCCCTGCCCCCCAGTCCCAAGGCCCTCCAGGTCCTGCCTGGAGTCTGGCCTCCTGCCCATGTACTCCATCCATCCCAGCCCCTGAGATTCCCTGGCCTCACCTCCCTGTTCTCTGCCTCAGTGCCTTTGCATATTCACTTCCTCTGTGGGGATTCCCAGAGAAGTCTTTTTTCTAATCTCCTGAATCCACCTCTGGCCATGCCCAGCTCAAGTTTTTTCTGTGACTCCCTAGCACCCATAGCGATGGCTTCTGAAACCTTTTAAGACACAGATCTCTTTAGAGGAATCTTCTTCTGGAGCAGAAATACATCACAGAGTTCAAGAGGGAGCTGCTCTGGTTTAAAACGGAGGACTAGGGCTGAGGTCCTGCCCCTCACCCTGCTTCTTCTGTGGGAGCTCCTCTCTGTTCCCACAGTCCCCACCTTCCTCAATGCCTGCGCCCCACCTGCTTGCCTCCACTTCCACCCGGGCCTCGATCTCACACCTTTGGGATTTGCATCTGAACATTCCTTCACCTGGGATGACCTCTCTCCCTGTGTGGCAAACTCCCTTCTTACACGGAGTCAGATGCAGCTAGGTTCCCTGACCCCACTTCCAGCTTCAGACTCACCCCACGCATCACACTGTGGCCTGTTCACAGACAGGGTCAGAGCTGGGCCCCCTTGGGGGCCCTAGCAAGTCTCTGAGAATGATGTCAAGGAATGAATGGAGGTTAGGCAAGCCGGCTGGATGAGTCAGGGCCAGAAGGCAGGTGAGCAGGGGCAGGGCAGGGAGGGAGAAGGGAGAGGAGAGGCAGACTGTGAATCTGAGGGGACCAGTGGGACAGTGGAAAATTCCCATGGGGACTATTAGTACCCATAGTCGCGTGAATGGCTCTTAATGACACCACCTGCAACCCGATTCTATTTTTTACAACCCCCCTCTCCCCTGGAAAACCAGAAAAGCTCATATACTGCTTGGAGAACACAGGCACACGCGACAGAACTCCACCACGGAAGAGGATTTCATGGGGGTCGCAGTTGTGGGGAGAAGGAACCCAGAGACACCAGTGGGACCCGGGGCTCGGAACGTTCTCGTTCACAGCCTTTGCCATCAATCACGCTTTATAAGTTCTGTGTTGTTCCCTGCTGCCGGGTAGGGGTCCAGTTTGGGTAGGGGTCCAGTGTACAAAACGGGGATCCCAAGGGCAAAAATCAAAATTTGAAAAGAAAAACCTTGACAGCAGGAGGCAGACAGGACCCTGACTGTTGTGCTCTGCATCCCCTCTGGTCCTTTCTTTCTTATGGGCTTCCCAGCCACTGTCTGGGATTAACAAGCACCAATGACTAGCTCTTGTCTTACTATGGAGGCCCAGAGAGGTTGAATGAGTTGCCCGAGGTCACCCAGCTTGCCAGGTGGGATGTCGCCAGGGTCTGAAGTGAGGCTGCCTGGCCTCTTGCGTGCCGGCTGGCATGGGCGGGCGGGAAAGGAGTCTGGGGATGAGCGAGGGGAGGAGGGGGAGGCAGCTGCTGGCAGGCCCGATGGGAGGCTTGGCGGGCAGTCCCTGCTCTGGCCCGTTTCCTGGGGTGTCGGCATGCTGGGCTGCTCCATGACCAGCCCATTCTGGAGAGAGTCGAGGCCGGAGGAAGCCAAGCTCGCATTTGGACCTGCTGTCGCCACCCCTCCCTCCCTCCCTCTGATCTTGGAGAGCCTGCCGCAAGGCCCTTCCTGATCTCCGCCCGGTTTATGGCTGAGGTCTCTGGCCCTGGTTTTGAAAGTCCTGGCCCCCTCCTTTCCTGGGGAGGGCTGAGCCACTCAAAGATTTTATTGGCTCAATCCCTGCCAGTCACAGAACTGTTTCTCCCAAGGAGAGGGGGCCGCTAATAAAAAGGTTCTAAGCAGTAAACCAATAATAGGACATTGGACCTCGCCGCCTGGGTGGAATTTGGACAGGCCGAGAAGGGTGTGGACTCTGGGCCGCCGCTAGTAAATAGGGTGCTCTGGGAGATGTTCGCAGCCACCCAGCTGCCCGATGATGATGTGGGCTTGGGAGCAAAGGGCGGGATGTGTCTCCGTGTGTGCACGTGCTCTTTCGGGGCTGGGAACGTGGGAACATCGAGGAGCCAGGTGGAAAGGACTGAGCAGCTCGGGTGGCTGGAGGGCAGTGTCTATGGGAAGGAGAGTGGCCTCCCGGCGGCCCCTCTGGAGGCACCGAATGCCAAGGCAAGGAGGGAGATGCTGGTGTTGCTGGGGAAGCCTGGATCAGAGGCCCCGAGAGAGAGAGGTAGGAACCAGGGCTTTGCCACTGTAGACACGAATGCCAGAGCCGTGAAGTTCGTGAGCAGACAGCCCTGAGTTAAGATCCTGCCCAGGTCGCTCGCTGGCGGGGACCCTGGGGCAGACAGGGGCATTGGAGCTCTGCGTCTGTGAAATGGGTACAGTGGGTGATGCCTGGGGGGATGGGCCAGATCCAGCGCTCTCTGCTGAGTCAGGGTTTGAGAGTATTTTTTTTCCTTCCTCCTTCTCCAAACCCCGTGACCCCCTCCTGAGCCAGGAACTCAGGTGCCAGGAAGGGTGGGGCCAGGGTGAAGAATGGTGATAATTAGAACCTTCCTGAGCATTCAGCGTGTGCCAGGCTCCTGGAGGGCTTTGAGTGGATTGAGATCCTTGGGTCCAGGGCCTTGCTCCGAACCTCCCAGAGAAAGGGCTCAGACAGGAGTCCTCAGACTTTGGGAAAGGACTGTCCCTCGGCAGGCATCACCCCCATGAGGGGACCAGTGCCTCTGTGGTCTGTCCACCTGCCAGACTCACGCAGTCCCATAGACGCACAGCGTGAGCCCTCTGAGGCAAACATTTTCTCGCGGCCACATAAAAAAAAGAAAGAAAGAAAGAAGGAAAAAAGAGAGAAAGAAAACAAATGGCAAGAGACACAGGCAAAAATCATTTTAATTCTATATTTTATTTAACCAATATATCTGAAATGCTACCATTTCAACACAGAACCAAGAGAAAAAAATTATCAATGAAATCTTTTACATGCTCGGTACACAAAGCCTTTGGGACCAAGTGGCCTTTTGCTCCAATGAAAGGGCAGCCTTCCATCAGGAGGACATCTGCCTCTGGGCTCATGGCGTTACAGCTCAAGAAAGTCCTTCCCCGGGCCCGAGTCAAAACCAACCTGCCTGAAAAGCTTTCTGATCATTGGAATCAAGTGTCAGGGTGACGGTGAAATCAGTAAATAGCAAATACTGTTGAATGGGCCCCCCTTTTGCTCTGGCCTTGTTTCAAGGGCTCAGTGACCCACACAATATCCAGGGGGGGGAGGCGTGCAGAATTGAGTGTTTCCATCATTCTGGAAAGTTCTGTTGGCCGGCATGGCTCCAGGCTGTGAGTGACCCAAGGGCCAGGAAAGGTACCTAGTAGGAGCTTAATAAATGCATGTTGGAAGGGAAAGAGAGAGAGAGAGAGAGGAAGCATTAGAGAGAAAGGAAAGAAAGAAAAATCACAAAGAGCCTCAGGCTAAAGGCACACACTGAGCTCTGAGGCGTGGTGGAGCATAGAGTATGCAGGGAACTGGGAGAACTTGTGGTGGGAACAGAACAACACTGGCCATGCTGGAGTGGGGCCTCAGAGAGGTGGGGGCCGTGTGAGCCAATGGAGGCACAGTGAGTCTACTGGCCCTTGAGGGACAAAGCCCGGGCTGCAGTACAAAGAACTCTGAGAATTTGAAGAGAGTGATTAATTTCTTTAGCTAGATTTTTCTCCATTACTATTATCTTTAGGAAAGTGATACATCAAAGTGATACATCTCAAAAAAATTTTTTTAAGTTATTTAAAAGTTTGAGTGGATTTGAAATGTGCTAGAGGTGGAGGGAGAGGAAGAAACTGGAGAGGGGATTTTACCCCATCAGGACGAAACCTCATAGTTACAGTAATGCAAATAATATGACCCCCATCCAATGCCTGAGTAATTCCAACTCCTGGTTATTTGTCCAAGGAAATGAGAATGCAGGGCCACCCAAAGACCAGGATGGGGGCAGCACCTTTAATAACTTGATCTGGAAACAGCCTAGAACAGGGAAATGGATAGGCACCCTGTGATTTATTTACATAGTGGAATTCAACTCAGTCACAGAAAGGAAAAAAAACCTCTAATATACACACAAACACCCATGAATGTCAAGGATGTTACACTGAGCCAAAGCAGCCAGACGCTGGAGCACGTTCTGTAAGACGAAAGTTCCAGAACGGCCAAGACCAGACAACTCCATTTCTGAGGAAAACTTGGGACAGAGGTCACCTCTCAGGCAGAGGAGGGGGCAGATTCGGGGGAGGCAGCAGGAAACTTTCCAGGGCGCTGGGCTTTTCTACATCTTGCCAGGAGTTGGGAATCGCAGGAGGATATGCCTCTGTCAAAATTCACTGAAGAGTAATATATTCCTTCAAAAGGAAAATAATTTTAAAAAGGAGGGAAGTGGGATATCTCGCAGCTATTTTTAAACAAAACGAGACAGCTGTCGATTGACCTAAAAAAATAAGCAAGGTGCAGGGTAAGGTGTAAGGTCTGAAACCAATATTTTTTAGAAGGAAGAGAGGAAGAGGGGGAGAGGGGAGGAGGAGGGAGGGGAGAGGAGAAGAGGGAGTAGGACGGGGAGAGCAGGAGGAGGAGGAGGGAAAGAGGGAGAAGAACAGGGAGGAGGAGGAAGAGGAGGAAGAGGGAGGAGGAGGAGGAGGGGGAGGGGTGAAGGGGGAGAAAGAGGAGGGGGAGGGGTGAAGGGGGAGAAGGGGGAGGGGGTAGGGGAAGAGAAGGGAGGGTGAGGAGGAGGGGGAGAAGGAGGTGGAGAAGAAGGAGAGGGGAAGGGGGAGCGAGGGAGGGAATCCCAGCCCTCGCTGTGAATGTTTGCGTTTGCTTCTACGAGCGGTTAAGTTACTCACCAAACTGGTGTTGTGCCCAACTTTTTGCATCCGAGAGACCACCAAGGAGCCAACACCGATGCCATCACACGGGGGTTTATTCGACAAGCTTCAGCTTGGGCCTCAGTATACCCGACACAGCGGAGTAGGGACTTGGACCCCGAGTCTAGTTAAGGCAGGGGTATTTATGTGCGGTTATCAGAGGCTTGAGGTGGGGGGGGGGGGCAGAGAGGGAAGATTCCAGACTTTCCTGCAATGAGCTGATTAGCTGGAGCCGGGCTGTTTACAGGGTTAGGTATAGCGGTTTTTCTTGGAACGAAAGCAGGGTGGGGTTCCCTGGAACTGAAGTAGAGTAGGGGAAAGTTCAGCCCTTGGTCACAGGGGCCTGACTTGGCTGCGGAAGCTACGAGGTCTGTACTCATGCTGACGTTAAACTTGAGCTGGGATGGCCTTCCGTTTTCTCGGCCTCCACACTGGTAGTGCTGGGATCCCCTGAGGCCGGCAGTGGCATTGCCGGGAGAGACCATTAATAAATGCAGATGATCAAAAGCTATAGAGATATGATCCAAGAATTTGTTACTTTCCTAATTAGATTTTCTAAAGAGAGAAAGAAAAAGACGCATGCGCCCTTGGAAGAAAGTCTGGCAGAATTCAACAGCCTCCCACTCACGGTGCTTAAGGCGGTCGCAATTCATTGAGTGAGGGCTCCCATTGCGGCCACAAGTGTTTGGGGTCATGTGGCCACGTGTTTGGTGGGCCAGGGCTCTTCCACCTCTGACTCCCACATTAACCCCACCGCCCAGACGTCTCTGGGCCCACCTGCCACGGGCAAGGGGCCAGCACATAGCTGTCCTGGCCGCTGTGCTCACAGTTCAGAATTCAAGACATAGGGAAGTCATGAAATGGAAAATTCTAGTCTCACGACGACCCCAGACCCATCCCTGGAGTCATCACTGTTAATGCCTGCCTGTCAGAAATGAACCTTCACGCGTTTATCTCTTCTTATTCATTTCTTTTGAAAACAGAATCAAGATACTACTTCATACCATTTAGCCTTTTGTAGTATCTGGGACGTTTTAACAAATAAATACCACTTCCTTACCCCTCCGGTCTTTTAGTGTGAAAATATCCAAACATATTTAAAAAAAAAAAAAAAAAACCTTGTAAGAATTATCCACAAACTTCCTTATACCTCCCAATTTTTATTGGTATTATATGTCTTTTTATTGTATTTTATTTTTATTATATATTTTATTTTTTATATGTCTTGTTTTATTTTATTTTATATTTTATTATATTTGTCTTATATATATGTCTTATCACGTATCTGAGCATCCTTATTTGTGAACTTATTTGTGATACGTTTCTAAAGTAAGCTGTAGACATCAGAACATTGCCTTGTAAGCAATCCCATATTTGCTTATGGGATTTTCTTTTAATAGAGAATATCTAGGGGCGCCTGGGTGGCTCAGTTGGTTAAGCGTCTGCCTTCAGTTCAGGTCATGATCCCAGGGTCCTGGGATCAAGTTCCTCATCAGGCTCCCTGTTCAGAGGAAGAGAGAGAAGCAGACTCCGTTGTGCTTGTGCTTGTGCTCTCTTGCTCTCTCTCTCTCTTTAAAAAAGAGAGAGAAAGAGGATGTATACCTACAGCGTAGTGCACAAATTTGAAGTTTGCTGGGTTTTAAGAAATATACACAGGACCCCTCTCAAGAAATAAACTCCTCATTTTGAATGGCTGGATTCCAATTTTTGTCAGGCCCTGATGGATTTATCCAGCCCTGTGTTGTTTCAAGTCTTGCTCAATGATCTTGCAATGAACATCCTGGTATATATTTAACTGGGCACCCCCTCAAGGCCACCGATCTATTCCATAAATTTCCAGGGGTCACGTCCTTTTGCCCCTCCAACAGATATGATGGGGTAGTGCCCAGAATGTCAGATACTGGTTCTTGGAGGTGGGACACGGTAGGATAATTTCTCCTCCCTCCTAGAGAGCCTGGGAGTGGGGCCGGCTGATCTTAAGAAGTCACTAGCCAAAGAAATTAGTTACTAAGTGTTAAAACGGCTGCAAGCACATTCGCAGGGGGTGTCTCCTGCTTTAGCGGAGGTGGTCTGCATGCCTAAAATGTTGCCAACTGATCTCTCAAAGAGGTTAGTCTAATTGCTCTCCTGCCAATAGCAGGCAAGTGAAAAGAGCCTGTTTCTCTGTACTCTGGCCAAGGCATGAGTCATTCCACTGGGATGGAGGTGCCCAGAGGAGATGCTGATGCTTGCCCAGATGGGCTCCAGGCGGAATTTCAGGAGGTGAGGGAAAGGTACTCCTGCTACGGAGAACAGCCCAGCCTGGGGAACTGCACCGTGTGTCAGGGGAATGGGATGTGCTGAACCTGGCTCAGGCTTGGGGAGGCTTGGCAGTGTTCCCCAGAGAAAGGCAGGTTGACCACAGGTGGCTGCCATGAGTCAGCAGGACAGCTGGCGGGGCTGCTAAGAGATCCTGCGGGCTGGATTGCATTCCACATTCCCGCTGGAAGCGTGGGGCCACTCCCAGGAAGGGGAGCAGCTCCAGCCCCACGCAGAACCCAGAATCCCAGGCCCGGATCCTGTCATCTCCTTTGCACACATGGTCTGCGTCTCTTGATCCGGGGGTTGTGAGTTTGAGCCCTGTGTTGAGTGTAGAGATGACTTAAAAATAAAATCTTTTAAAAACACAGGGCGTACACACACATTAGAACATTTTTCGGTTCATTTTTGTCCATTCAAACACCAACTACAATTGGGTTTTTTGGTCATTTCGCTTCACTTTGGTACCTCCCAGCACAGGGTGCAGAGTAGGTGCTCGGTAAATATTTGTGGGCTGAATGAATCAATTTGCCCCACCTCTGGCAAAAAGGCCTAAAGCTCCAGGGTTGGGAAGCTCTCCTTGGGCATCAGGCTGGAATGTCCCAGGAAAAGAGGTCCCTGATCCCCCTGTCACTGCTCATTCTTTTTTTTTTTTTTTTAAAGATTTATTTATTTATTTATTTGACAAAGAGATACACAGTGAGAGAGGGAATACAAGCCGGAGGAGTGGGAGAGGGAAAAGCAGGTTTCCTGCTGAGCCAGGAGCCTGATGCAGGACCCTGGGATCACAACCGGAGCCAAAGGCAGTTGTTTAACAACTGAGCCACCCAGGCACCCTCCACTGCTCATTCTTCAGATGAGACCAGAGAGGGCTTGTGAGTGGCTTCAGGTCACACAGCAAATCTAAGGCAGGCCTGCAAATGGGCAGGCATTGCTTCTTGGCACATCCCTGGTATATCCAGGAGGGACATTGACCAGCAGGTTGTTCTGTTATCATAGTGGCTAATGGACGCTGAGCATGTATATGAACAAAAGCTCTTTAAAGAAAGTCATACAGAGCAAAGTTGATTTGTGTGTCTGTGTAGGGGGGAGCGTATTGTCCTATGAATTTTAGCACAATTTTAGCTAAGATCTGAGTGGCAGCAGGGCTGCATTCCTTCCAGAGGCTCTTGGGAGAATCTGGTTCTTCTGCGCCTTTCCAGCTTCTAGAACCTCCTAGAAGCCACCTGCATTCCGTGGCTCGTGGGTCCTTGGTCCGTCTCCAAAGCCAGCGGTTCGCTCATATGTGCCCAACTCTGTGCTCTGACCACAGCTTCTGCGATCACAGCTCCTCCCCTCCCTCTCTGAAGGACCCTCGTGATTAAATTTCGGGCCACCTGAGAATCTCCCCATCTCGAAATCCTGACCAGAATCGCAGCCGCGAGACCCCCTTTCCCCGCAGTGTGACTTAGTCACGGGCTCTGGGGATTGGGGTGCACACGTCCGTGGGGACCACCGTCCTCCGGGCGGACCGTACAGACGTGCCTTACTGAATCTGGCTTCCTTCACCCTCCTCGCGCCTTCGAGAGGCATCCACGCTGCTGTGGGTCGCGGCGGTCATCTCCTCTCATTGCCAAGGGCCGTCCCCTGGTGTGGACAGGACGCTGTTGACGTGCTTACCCGCTGGACGGTGTCTGTGTTGTTGCCAGTTTGGAGGGATCATGAACAAGGTGACTGTAAACACATGAATACAAATGTTTGTGTGGACATCAGCATTCGTTGCTCGTGGGTGAACACCCAGGAGGGGGAGAGACTCTGGTTTCAGATCTGCTTATAATAAGATAGTGCAGGGGCGCCTGTGAGACACAGTGCGGGGAGCGCAGCCCTCTTGGTGTCGGCTCAGGTCGGGATCTCCAAGCAGCGAGATCTAGCCCCACGTGGGGCTCCGCACTCTGCACCAAGTCTGCTTGGGATTCTCGCCCTCTCCCTCCGCCCCATCCCCCCTCCCACCACCTCGCTCTCAAATACATAAATAAATCTTTACAAAGTAAGCCGGTTTGGTGAGACTACCGTATATAATATAATATGATAATAATATTCCCCAGGAGTTAAATACTCTGGTAGCCAAGGGGAGGGAGATGGGAGTCCCACTCTGAGAGGTCACGTGAGTTCCCCGGGGGCAAACCTCTATCTCCTTGACTACTGCTCACACCCCTGCCCAGACAGGAGCACATCTGGGGAGCACTGAGCGCAGGGACCCAGAGACCTGCGGGCAACGGCTCCCAGCTGGTTAGGGGTCAAATCGTGGAGCCATGGTGCTTGGGTTACTATCCCGGCTCTGCCTCTCTGTGCTTCCAGCTCACATTTGCAAGGTGGGGAGGGGATGTCAAGGGAGTGCAGGAAGCCAGGCCCATCACATAGCAGGGACGTGCTACGTGCCAGCCATCGCTGTCGGTATTAATATCACTTCCTCAACAAATATCGACTGGAGGGCTGCTCTTGGCAATGAAGACAGACCCATAAATAAATAAATAAATAAAATAATCCCTGGTCTCACGGAGCTTACGTGCAAGCAGAGAAGGACGGCAATCAACAATCAGGGAGACACATAAACCGTGAGAGCGCCTGGGAAGATGCCCAGCGCACTGGTGGTGTGTAGACAAAGCAGGGTGAGGGGCTGGGGTGGGGCTCGAGTGCAAAGAGGGTGTCAGGTGAAGCCTCACCGACAAGGGGCAGCGGGGTGCTGTCTGTCGGAGCAAAGGCAGGAGGCGAGGGTGCCAAGCATGGCGGAAGGCAGAGAGGGCAGTCAGTGCAAAGGCCCTGAGGCAGGCCTCGGCCTGAAGGTTCAGAGGACCAGCAAGGAGATCAGTAAGCGAGGGGTGGAGGTGAAAATTAAGGCGGAAGGGTCAATATAGCTCCTGTGGGGCCTCGTGTTCACGGTCAGGGTGTTGCTTTTTCTTTGAGTTAAGGCGGGTGGGTTCGGAGCAGAGGAGAGACAAGAGCCTACTTAGTTTCTAACAGTGGGGAGAACTGTCGCTGGGGTGCAGGGGTAGAAGTAGGAGACCAGTAAGGCGGCCACTGAAGTCCAGTCGGAGGGAAGAAGCCTTCCTACTCTCCTCATCCTGAGGCCCAGAGAGGGTAAGTCATGTATTCAAGGTCACGGAGCTAGTTGGTAGCAGAGCTTGAGTTCAAATCCAAGTCTACCCACCCTCAACCCATCTTCCTTCCCCACTGCGGACGGGGCTGCCTCTGGAGATGGTGACAAGGCCCTCATCGCCCGGGGATCCTAAGCAGGGATGGATTTGTTTATTGCACACCTACTCTGTGCCAGACCCTGGGGATAAAACACTGACCTTGACCCACACACTGCTCTAGTGGCAGAGGAAGGGGTAGAGGTACACTGACAGGTACTTATTGAGACCACCTAGGAAGACTGCTGTGCGACCTGAGGGAAATATATTAACTTCTCTGGGCCTCCATGTCTTCCAGCAGAAAGTAGTGCTCACCATACCCACCTCATGGGGCTCTGGGAGAAGTCCAATAATGAATGTTTTTGACATGGATTTTCTCTCTGGGCGAATCCCATGTTCTTCCTCCCCTTCTGGGGCCAAAGGCAAGTCAGAACAGGGTCTTTCAGGTCGGAGGAGGCCAGAAGAATGGGCAGGCCTAGGTCACGGAGGACCTTGAGCTGCGGACTGAGGGGACTGCGGCCACATGCGGGGATGGACAGGTGGAAGGGGCTGGAGGCCAAGGGACTGAAGGGCCTGGCTGGAGAGCGAGAGGGCGAGGAGGAGACCGGAGTTGGACGGGCGCAGTGTGGACAGAGAGAAAGAGAGGGCCAGGGCTGGGGTGGGAGGCCGGAGTGTCGATGTGTCAGGCCATTCTTAGTCTCACGTTCTAGGGTCTCTGGAGCAGGGCACACCAGAACCGGCAGCCTCGAGAAGGCTAATAGGCAGGAGCTCAGCCAGCGGCCCATTATGTTGGCCGGCGTGCTCTCTGCTGTTTCTTCTGCGGCCAGACTGATCCAGCTCCATTGTCACCTTCATTCCTTTGCTCCAGTCGAGCGATAACTCCGTGCCAGGCCCCAGACGTGGTGTGGGAACAAAACAGGCTTGTCACCCAGGGAGAGTCAAGTCCCCCTGGGGCCAGATTTGATTTACAAGCTGGGGAGCGAAGGCACACAGCACCTGTCTGAGGACACACAGTGGGATTCAGCCAAGCAGGAAGGGGTGGGGGGCGTTCCCAGCCTGGAACCCTCAAACACAGACAAGGGTGAGGGCGGGCCCAGCATTCCTGGCCAGGGGAGCTGCAGGCACAAAGGCCCGGAGGTGGAAATAGTGCTCAGCGCAGGGAGTAGTTTCGGGGTACCCAGGGAAGGCGGGACTGGGACAGAAACTGCCTGCAGGGCCGAGGTTCAAATCCCAGCTCTGCCTGGAACTTGTCATGTGTGGCCTTGGTCAGATCACTCTCCCTTCCTTCCATTGTCCCGTCTATAGTATCGGCACATGTGAGGAGGCGGCATTTGGGCCTCGATTGTTTATTTAATGAGCAATTGGCTGTTCTGGGCTCTGAGAGCACACTGATAAGGTCTGCACACTGCTGGCCTGCAAGGGGGCCCAGCTGTGGGCATCTTGAAGGGGCCGGGCAGGGGGTTCTGAAGTGCAGGGGGCTGCAAAGGGCTGAGACAGGGGAAAGGACATCACAAAAGCTCTTTGACTTTCTATCACTTTTTTTTTTTTTTAAGATTTAATTCATTTATTTGACAGAGAGAGAGGGAACAGAAGCAGGGGGAGTGGGAGAGAGAGAAGCAGGCTTCCCGCCAAGCAGGGAGCCGGACTTGGGGTTCGATCCCAGGACCCTGGGATCATGAGCTGAGCCGAAGACAGACATTTAACAACTGAGCCACCCAGGGGCCCCATCTCTCTCACTTTCTTCTTGGTCAGTGCCTTTGTTCACTCCCGCGTGCACTGGGTGGGTCAGATACAGGAGAGAACCAGGGACGTGACCCCCTGGGGTGGAGCGAGGACCCTCCCTGCTGGGGGGTGGTGCATGAGGGAGATACCCTCGTATTGATTGATTCATGCCATCCATGAATATTTCAGGGACTCCTGAAGGGCACAGCATCTTTTCCCTGTCAGCATCTCCCTTTTCCTCTCCTGCCAACCGGGGAGGACATCTCTCCGAGAGGCTGTCTGATCAAAGACCCAAACAGTGCTGCCCACCAGAGGGAGTTTCAGCTTTCCCAGTGTTTACCAGGAGCCAGGCGCCTCCGAGATTATCCCTTTTATTTTCATTTTTTAAAGATTTTATTTATTTGACAGAGAGTGGGTGCACACATAAGGAGGGGGAGCAGCAGGCAGAGCGGGAAGCAGGCTCCCCGCTGAGCAGGGAGCCTGATGCGGGAACTCAATCCCAGGACGCTGGGATCATCATGACCCAAGCTGAAGGCAGACGCTCTCAACTGACAGAGCCCCTCAGGTGCCCCTATATTATCCCTTTTAATCCTCAGGTAGGATAAGAACCCTGAGGTAGAGATGAGTGTTATCCTCATGGGACAGATAAGGAAACCGAGGCTCAGGGAGGCGAGATCCGCTGGCCAAGGCACGGAGAGCGCCAAGAGCCAGGCACTGGGCCGCCAATCCGTCTAATGGGAACTGACCGCCTCCAAGCGCCCACTCCCTGGGCTAATCTGCCTAGCAACCAGTGACATCACTAATTCCATGCCCACACCCCCCCACACCCGGGAAGCTGACAGTCATCCGGGAACAGTGAGGTCACTACAACTTTGCCTCTTGGTGGAGCATGCGACTCTTGATCTCCCGGCAGTGAGTTCAAGTACTTTTTACGTGCTCACGACAGCCTTATGAAGTACCGATTATTACTACCCCCATTTTATGGATAAAAAAACAGGTGGCACAGAGAGGTCCATTGATTTACCCGAAGCCACACAGCGGGTGGGACACAGAATTCAAACCCCCATATTCTGGCTTCAGAGTTTAGGCCCTCCATCAAGACACTGCTACTTCTCCCGTCTCCCTTTTGTCGTTGGAGAAAGAGTGTTGAAGTGTTGGGCCTCAGCTCGGCTAGGAAGTGCCAAAGCCATGTCCAGCCCCAAGGCTGTGCTCTTCCTCAGGCCTGTACCACTATAGTTACCCAGGGCCACACCCCCTTCAACCTGTGAGGTGACCAACCCTCCCTCCTCATCTCCACGAGAACAACCCCCAGTCAGGGATAAAGGGCTTTTTGCCAACAG
Organism: Mustela putorius furo; assembly: GCF_011764305.1. NCBI lineage: Eukaryota > Metazoa > Chordata > Mammalia > Carnivora > Mustelidae > Mustela > Mustela putorius. Next base: position 11,461,644 of record NW_025421310.1, on the reverse strand, counting down.
TCCGTAGCCCCTGACACCAGCTTCTCCTGCAGACCTTTCCAGGCCTACCTCGGGACAGGGACACTGTCCCTGGGAGGCCCCAGCCAGCTGAGCCTCCCCTGGGCTCCTAGAGCCCTCCAGCAACCCCAGGCAGAGTACACAGTTCTCAAGCTTCTCTTCTTCCCCTCCAAGCCTTACCCGGTGCCAGGCCTTGGAGAATCTCTCCATCCCTCAATCTCTAAAGCTGGTAAAGGCCTTCAGGAAGGATCCTGGGGGCCCCCTGAGCCAGTCATGGCCTTCAGGGGACCTCCATTAGCTCAACTGTCAATAAGCCAGCTGGGTTTTCAACCTCTTCAGGCCCCACAATCCACTTCCTTTTTACTAGAAATAGTTGTTTTAGTTGGAAGGTCTCCCCCCCCCCCCGCCCTTTAATTACTTATCCATTCATTCACTGAATATTTTGTTAAGGTAAAACTCACAAGAGTGCTGTACACGGGGCTTTGGTCAACAACTCAAGGAATTTTGCACAGTAGGCATGCTGTGTAACCAGCCCCCACATCACAGTCTCCCAAACCCCCAAGGATAACTGCTGTCCTGCCGTCTGGCACCTTCTGGCACCTTCTAGCACCTTCTAGCAACTTCTAGCACCTTCTAGCAACTTCTAGCACATTTCCTGTATTTGAACTTCCCGTAATTGTAATCATGGGGTCCGGACCCTCCTGCGGCCCGTCCTTCACTCAACACTGTGCTTCTGAGTTTCATTTTTGTGGTCCCCAACCCTCTTTATATATAACAGCATATTGGTAATAGCCTCTTTGCCATCCCGAAGTGAAATCCACAGACAACATAACCTACTTACACACATACTGGTTTGTTTTTTGTTTTTTTTTGTTTTTCCCAGTTCAGCGTTGTTCTCAGTGTACTCTAACGAGGCATGAATGGAAACGGCCCAGAGCGGCAGCTCAGGAAGGGCAGATCGGATTCTGCGGGGCTGGAAGTTTGGAAGGTGGCAAGGGGGCTCTCCTTAAGGGAAAGAACCAATGTGTGTGACTCTGGCCATAGGGAGAGGCGGGATGTTTATTTAGAGTAAGAAAGAGAATTAGAGCAACTTGCTTCATTTTGAAAGCTGACAAACCCTCCAAACATTCCAGAAAAATGACACAAACAAGCTTTTGGATTCATACACTTCAGACCTGCGCCTCCTCCTCCACCTCTTGCTTTCCGGGTCAGGTGCCCAAGGACAAGGGGTGCTGTGATGCGAATTCCTGCAGTCAGCGGCCTAGAGGGAATGCGGCCTTGCTAGGACAGGACAGGCATGACTGCAGATCCCAAAAATACCCTGGGGGGGCGAGCTCCCCTTCACCTTAGCGAGGGCCCCCAATACCCACCCCTCTCCCACACGCCAGGGGCAGGAGACCCCAGGGGAGGCTGTCACGGAAAGCTACAGCAGGTTGAATGGATTTTGCCCTTAGAACATCTCATTTTGCGGCTTTGTGGACCCATCATGGGGACTTTGGAAAGGCAGCTCAAGTGAGGGGCTTGAACTTTCGGACTGTTTCAGCTTCGGGGTGCCTGGTGGGCTTAGCCCGTAGAGCAAGAGACAACTCTCGATCTCAGGGTTGTAAGCTCGAGCCCCATGTTGGGTGTAGAGATTACTTTAAAATGTTAAAAGCCAAAAACAAAAACAGAAGTGTTTCAGCTTCATGGTGACCCCTGGGTTGGGTTTGAATGGTGGGCTCTGTGCTCCATAGCCTTGCAAGGAAGGAGCGGGCAGGGCGCATAGCTTCTGTGGCCTCGGTTTCCTTGTTGGTAAAATGGGGTGGTGAGTTAACCTCTTCCTCAAGGGTTGGGGCAAAAGGTGGGGGAGAGAAAAGCACTTAGCCCCGCTTTACAGTTGTGAAGGGCTCCGTGTCCCACCGGCTGTGTGGCTTTGGGAGTCACTCTACCTCTCAGTGCCTTGCTTTCTTCATTCATAAAAGGCAGCTAATAGCCCTCCTGACCTCAGAGTCTCGTTGTGGGGTTTGGGTAAACCATCCCCACCTTGCAGATGAAGAAATGAGGCTCCGGGAACATTTGCTGCCAGGGTTCCCGTGGGGATCCAAGCGCCCCTCACCTGTCTCTTGCTCTCCCTCCCTCCTGCCCTGAGAGTCCTCTGCCCACCACCCACCTCCAACCTCCAGAACTGACGCCTGTCCTCACCTCCTCCCTGCTCCCTGGTGCTCACGGTGTCTCCCCCACACTCCCACAGCCAGAAGTTGTCCGGCGAATATTTCCGGTACAAGGGCGTCCCCTTCCCCGTTGGCATCTACTCGCCGGAGAGCATCCGCATGGTAGAGAACGCAGACGTTAAGGATGACGACATCTTCATCATCACCTACCCCAAGTCAGGTACCTGCCAGGCGCGGGGGGCCGGGGTGGCAGGCGCGGGGGGCCGGGGTGGCGGCCACGGAGCCTGAGAAGGGCGCGCAGAGGGGCTGGGGGTCGGGTAGGGTGGGGTGGGGCTCTGGAACTGCTCCTTACAGGGTTGAACTTGGCCTTTGCCCTGATGAATCCCTCCACCCACCAGGTGTCCCTTCTTCCTCCTGCCAGGTGGGCTCTCGGTCCCCAGGGAAGCCTCCCCTGACCTCCCAGCTAAAGCAGGGTCTCCACCCTGTCCCTCTCCAGCCCCTTAACTAAATCTCCTTTCCTTCAGAGCGCCTGTCACCAGGAGGACCTATATTGTGCTTTTGTTTGTTGACTTATTCTCTGGTTTCCTCCCTGGAACAGGAGCTCTTTGAGGGCAGGTGGTTTAGTGGGTCTGGGCCACTGCTGTAGTCTTTGAGCCTAAAACAGTGCCCGGCACCTAATAAGGATTCGGTAAATATTGGCCGAAGAAAGGAGGCGGGAGGGAGGGAGGGGGAAGGGGATGCTCTTAATTTTCTCCATTCCGTCACTGAAAAGCTGCTTACTAATCATCTGCCCTGTGTGGCGACCCAGCTGTGGGTAGGGAAGACAGCTGTGAATTTGTTGGGAGAGACAGACTTTATTTCAATATGCAATCACCTCTATTACTATGTAATTAGGGTTGGAATGGGTGCCCTCAAGGAAAGGTGCAGGGAGCATTGAATGTAGGTAACAAGAGTTGCTCTGGGGGAGGGCGCCTGGGTGGCTCAGTGGGTTAAGCCTCTGCCTTTGGCTCAGGTCATGATCTCAGGGTCCTGGGATCGAGCCCCCATCGGGCTCTCTGCTCAGCAGGGAGCCCGTTTCCTCTTCTCTCTGCCTCTCTGCAGGCAGGGAGATTGTGATATCTCTGTCAAATAAATAAATAAAATCTTAAAGAGAGAGAGTGCCTGGATTGCTTGGTTGGTTAAGTGACTGCCTTCAGCTCAGGTCATGATCCTGGAGTCCCAGGATTGAGCCCCACATCAATCAGGCTCCCTGCTTGGTGGGAGTCTACTTCTCTCTCTGACCCTGCCCCTTCTCATGCTCACTCGATCTCTCTCTCTCTCTCTCAAATAAATAAAATAAAAAGAGATGGGGACGAGAGCAGCCTTCATGGGGGAGAAGACGTTCATGTCCAGATCTGGAAGCTGAAGAGGGGTTTGAGTGGGAAAGTGTGTCCTACACAGAGAGGAGCACATGCAAAGGCCCTGGGGTCAGAGGCAGCTTAATGAGACTGAAGGAACAAGGGAAGATCAGCAAGGCTGGGGAGAAGACTGGGGCACATGGGTTGATGAAGCATCCCTTTGGAACCAAGGAGAGGTTCTCCGGTGACTTTACTCAAAGTCCCTCGAGGAACTTTTAGTGAGAAAAGGGACAGACTTCAGCTTTTCCTTCTCTAGAACAATGGGAATTGACTCCTTTATTTCTTTTTCAAGACATTTTTGAGATGTCTTTTCAAAATATGACATTTCAAAATATGATATTCACCCTCTTCACCATGGAGTTCCATGAGGGGTATTTTTTGAGATATAATTCATACCTCCTACGATTTGTCCATTTTATTTATTTTCAAAGATTTTATTTGTTTGACAGAGAGAGAGATCACAAGTAGACAGAGAGACAGGTTGGCGGGGGAAGCCCGAAGTGGGGCTTGATCCCAGGACCCCAAGATCATGACCTGAGCTGAAGCAGAGGCTTAACCCACTGAGCCACCAAGGCGCCCCCAATTTGCCCATTTTAAAGTGTACTGTTCTCTGGTAGTAATGTATTCACAAAGCAGAGCAACCTTTATCACTATCCATTCTGGAACATTTTCACCATCCCAACAAGAAACCCTATACCCATTAGCCATCACCCCCAAAACCCCACATCCCCAACCCCAAGCTATGGCCACCATGAGTCAGCTTTCAGACTAGATGGATTTGCGCATTCTGGACATTATATATAAATGGAATCCTATCATGCAGGGTCTTTTATGTCTGGCTTCTTTCACTTAGCACAACGCTTTTGGGGTTCATCCATGCCATAGCACGTGTTAGTGTTTCTTCATTCCCTTTTATGGTGGAATGCCGTCCCATAGTATGCGTTCTATTTTCTGTTTATACATTCACTGGTTGGTAATTTATTGGGCTGTCTGCATGCTTTGTCTCGAGTAATGCTTCTAGAAACATGGGCATCCTGTCTGTGGACGCATGTTTTCATTTCCCTCAGAGTTCCCAGTTTTGAGAGACACATAGTCCTATAACCACCGTCACAACCAAGACACAGAACAGCCCCATCGCCCCCAAATCCCTTCACACTGTTGCGCAGCCAACTCCTCCCTCAGCCGCAGCCCCTGGCAACCACTGCCGTTTGTGGCCCCTAGAGTTTCGCCTTTTCCGGAATGTCACATAGATGGACTCCTACCATCTATGTGCAGCTTTGCACACAAGTGCATGGAAATATTTTTCTTGGGGAATACTCAGACGTGAGATTTCAGAGTCTACGGAAAGTAGGTTGGCTCGACTTTATAAGAAACTGCCAAGCTTTTTTTCCAAAGTGGCTTCATTTTGCGTTCTCACCAGCGACATTGGCGAGCTCGTCAACCAAGCGTCATTCCTTGCCAACACTTGATATTGTTGGGCTTTTCTGTCTGTTTGTTTGGTTTCTAAGCTATTGGAATAGGTGCATATTGCTATCACTGTTTTTTTTTTTTTTAAGATTTTATTTATTTGACAGACAGAGAGAGATCACAAGTAGGCAGAGAGGCAGGCAGAGAGAGAGGGGAAAGCAGGCTCCCTGCTGAGCAGAGAGCCCGATGGGGGGCTCTATCCCAGGACTCTGAGATCATGACCTGAGCCAAAGGCAGAGGCTTAACCCACTGAGCCACCCAGGCGCCCCAACTATCACTGTGGTTTTAATCTGCATATCCTTGGTGTTTAAGGATGTGGCTTACTGGCCAATCACATGTCTTTTTTTTTTTTTTTTTTAAGATTTTGACAGAGAGATCACAAGTAGGCAGAGAGGCAGGCAGAGTGGGAGGGGGAAATAGGCTGCCTGCTGAGCAGAGAGCCTGATGCGGGACTCTGTCCCAGGACCCTAGGATCATGACTTGAGCCGAAGGCAGAGGCTTAACCCACTGAGCCACCCAGGTGCCCCAATCACGTGTCTTCTTTGATAAAATGTCTGTTCAAGCCTTTCCCCCATTTTAAAAAAAGATTTTATTTATTTACTTGACAGAGAGAGACACAGTGAGACAGGGAACACAAGCAGAAGAAGTGGGAGTGGGAGAAGCAGGCTTCCCGCCCAGCAGGGGGCCCAATATGGGGCTCAATCCCAGGACCCTGAGACCATGACCTGAGCCGAAGGCAGACACTTAACGTCTGAGCCATCCAGGCGCCCCTGCTTTCCCCATTTTTTAAATCAAAACCGTTTGTTTTCTGATTATCAAGTTTCAAGAGAATTCTTTTTCTTTTTTAAGATTTTATTTATTTATTTGACAGAGATCATACGTAGGCAGAGAGGTAGAGAGAGAGAGGAGGAAGCAGGCTGCTTGCTGGGCAGAGAGCCGGATATAGGCAGATCCCAGGACCCTGACATCAGTACCTGAGCTGAAGGCAGAGGCTTAACCCACTGAGCCACCCAGGCACCCCCAGCTTCTTTTTTTAATTTGAAATGTATTGATTCTGTTCTTAAGAAGTAATGCATTCAAAAAAGAAGAAGAAGAAGAAGAAGTAGTAGTAGTAGTAGTAATGCAGTCATAGTTCAAAATTTCAAGAGGTACAAAGGGTTTGCCCCAAAAGATCTCTTTCCTTCTGCAATCACCAAGAGCCTCTGTGTATCCTTACAGAATTTGTACGTGCAAACAGAAAGGTGCCTAAATACATTGTCACTCCCCCTGCCCCCACGGTTCACACGCTATTGGTACCATTCTGTACTATGGTTTTGTTTATATTTTTGCTTTCTTTTTCCTTGTATTCGTTTAGGAGGGAGAGAGGCAGAGAGAGAGGGAAGGAATCTTAAGCCCCCAACATGGGGCTTTTTCTGATGTCCCCAAGATCATGACCTGAGCCAAAATCAAGAGTCAGGCGCTTAGCTGACTGAGCCACTCAGGCGCCCCTCTTTTTCCTCGTATCTTGACATCATCCCATCTGACATCTTAAGACTGTGGACCAAGAACTTCCTTGCTCATTTGTTTGTGTACGGTTCCATAGTATTGAGTAACGTTGGATGCACGGGAATTCTTGTTTAAACAGCTCCTGACTGATGAATATTGACTAAGTTTTCAGCCTTTTTGCCTTTATACACAATACACACTTTATAGCCAATGCTGCCTCCCACGCAAATAGCATTTGCACAACCTACGCATATATCTGTAGAAAAAGCTCCTAGATGCGGAATTCCCCGGAAAAGGGTCTGTGGATGTGTGATTCTGATGGCCATCGCCAAATTTCCCTTCCCTGAGCAGCCGGTTTCGACCAAAGCCGCTTTGAGCCGGATGGCGATGGTTTCACAACAATCTGAATCCATTTAACGCCACTGAGCTGGACACTTTAAAAAGGGTGAAATGCGTAAATTTTACGTTAGGCGTTATTTTACTGCACATCCGCAAAATAGAACATGTGAACTAGCGGGGGTGTTTTAAACCCATCAAGGGAATAAGGAGAACCCCAGGGGATACAGGAAGAGCCCAGGGAGGGCTCCGCCAGCCACTCCCCCTGGGCGGAAGCAGAGGGCCCAAGGAAGTCCGCTGGGGGCGCGGGGTCGGGTGGGCGGAAAGTGTCGCGGGGTGTTCAGGGCCCTGCAGGCCGCTCTCCATCACGGAGCCAGCTGGGAAGCGAGCCCCATCCTGCCGCAGGGTTCCTCCGGCGCCCTCTACTGGCAGAGGTTACCATTGCGCGGGTGCCGGAGACATGCTCAAGGGGTCCCGCTCCCATCTCCCGGGAAAGGGCACGGGAGAGTCGACTGGGGGCAAGAGGCAGGGCATCAAGAACCCGCGCTGGGTTAGTGCTAGAATCCAGGGCAATACCGGTGCGCCCGACGGGCTCAGCTGGTGAGCCGCTCGACTCTCCCCATCTCGGCGTCGTGGGTTCGAGCCCCACCTTCGTCGCAGAGACGACTTAAAAGCAGACAAAGGCGCCTGGCTGGCTCAGTCAGCTAAGCGTCCGCCTTGAGCTCAGGTCCGAGTCCCAGGGTGGTAGGATGGAGGCCGCCATCAGCTTCCAGCTCGGCAGGGTGCCCGTTTCTCCCTTTGCCTCTGTCTGTAGCTCCCCCTGCTTGTGCTCTTTCTGTCAAATAAAATCTTGAACAAAACAACAACAAAAACAGAGATCCAGGGTAATATAATACTAATAATAGGTGACTGTTAATATTATTTATTATTATTTCTCATCTTATTTGCCGATAGTCTCTCGGAATCCGGACAAGAGAAGCAGGTCATTGATGAGCTCCCTTTCTGCTATGTAACATTTGTGGGTCCCCCCAGAAATCAAGGGGTTACTCCCGAGAAGGGGTAGTGAAAGCAGCTGAGATTTTAATTTAAGCCCCGACGCCTGGATTGATTTAATTGCAGATTCCCCTATGTACTAGAGGAATGCTTCTGCCTCACATATAAGCCTCAGACTCCCAGCCACGGAACCTACTAGAAGCTTGTCATTCCTTTAAACTCCGCGCAGGGCAGAATGCGTGGAGGAAAGTGGGGGGGGACTCCATGCACCCTCGGCATTCTGGCTCTTTCCATCTCATGGCTGTGCCATCCCCGGGAGCCCCAGTTTCCAGGGGCGTCCCCACAACCAGCCGGCAGAGAGGGAAGGGGGAGGGGCCGTGTAGGAGGTGTTTATGGGCCAGGCCTGGAAAAGGCTGCTTGTCACTGCCACCTGCACTCACTTGGCCAGAACTCGGTCACATGGCCCCACACGCAGCTGCAGGGGAGGCGAGGGGAATGCGGTGCCGTCCTAGTCCTGGTGGGGAGATGAAATGGGGCTGGGTGGACAGCGAGCCAGTCTTTGCCCTGCGTGCCGCTTCCTGGCTTCGCCACCTTGGCCACCAGCGACTTTGTTTCTTTGAGCCTTGAGGTCCTGCTCTGAAAATCATAATAAGCAGCAGCCCCAGCTTCCCCGCTGGCTGGCCAGGAGGCATCTGAGAAATCCGATTCTGTTTCTTTCTGCCCCCCGCCCCCACCCCCCGCCACCCCATCTTCAATTAATTTGCCCGATATCTCCTGACAGGCACCAATTGGATGATTGAGATTCTCAGCTTAATCCTGAAGGATGGGGACCCATCCTGGATCCGCTCGGTGCCCATCTGGAAGCGGGCACCCTGGTGTGAGACCATCATGGGGGCCTTCAGCCTCTCGGACCAGCCCAGCCCCCGCCTCATGAGTTCCCACCTCCCCATCCAGCTCTTCACCAAAGCCTTCTTCAACTCCAAGGCCAAGGTGCGACAGCCGGGGGTGCGGGGTGCTGTTGGGGTGGGGTAGAACATAACTGACTGATGGATTCAGCACGTGTTTGTTGAACACCTCCTAGGTCCCTGGACCGGATCTAGAACCGTGGTCAATAAGCACACAGCCATGTAAGCCCGCATTCTAAGGAGTAACAGGCAGAGAATAGATAAGGAAGCTCTTTAAGATGCCAAGGTGATAAACTCACATCAGAATGGAGCAGGGTGTGGGGGCATCTGGGGGAAGAGCATTCCAGGCATAGGGGAGAGTAGGTGCAAAGGCCTGGGGGCCGGTGTGGCATGCCTGAGGCTCCAAGGAAGCCTGTGTGGCCAGAACCAACTGAATGAGGGGGAAAGGAGTAGGGATAAGGTCAGGGAGGTTACAGGGTCCCAACTGTGCAGGGCTGCCTGAGCTGTGGTGGCAACTTCGTTTGTCCTCTGAGGGACAAGAACCAGGGCAGGGTTCTGAGCTGCAGAATGGGAGCCCACTTGGGTTTTCACAGGCGCCCTCTGGAGGCAAGGTGGAGAACAGACCATGGGGGCGACTGCAGGGAGTCCAGGTCGGGGGCCTTGGTGACAGAGACCAGGGTGGTGGCCGAGGAGGTGAAGGAAGCGGGCTGGGTTTGGGGTGTATTTTGGAAGTGGAACCAGGAGTCGGATTTGCTGACAGATGGGGTGTGGGTGTCAGGCAGATGAGTCAAGGGTGACTCCGTGGTGTTTGGCTTAAGCAGCTGGGAGGATGAGGCTGTCGTCACCTGGGATGGAGGGCGGCGGGAGGGGAGACTCAGGGGAAGGTGGAAGCTCTGTCGTCGGCCCTGGGCGGCTGGGTGAGGGTTGCCAGTGGGCAAGGAGATAACTGAATCAGGATGTGATAGGACAGATCTAGGCTGGACACACGTATCTGTTATTTGCTGGTCCACACAGAGATGGATCGAGTAATTACACCCAGGAGACTGGTGGGATTACCAAGGAAGTGAGTGCCTGACTGTGGTCTCGGGGAAGGAGACAGTTGCCCGGGAAGGACATATCTGATGGGGCTGGAGGGAGCTTGGTTGTGGCATATGAAGCAGGTAAACAGAGTAAGGCCAGGTCATGGGGGCCTTAAATGCCAGGCTCAGGGGTTGGGACTCTTCCCTGGGGTGCTGGAGAGTCGAGGAGGGCAGGGTCAGCTCTGGGTATAGAAAGACCTTCTGGGGCCATGTAGAGGCTGGGAGGCTGGGAAAGAGGCTGAGGTCAGGGACCAGGCAAGAATGGATGAGCTAGGGCCTTGGCTATGGGAGTAGGAAGGAGGGTCAACACCTCTCACCCTGATCTCCCCCATCCTGAGCCCCATGGCTTCCTCCTCCAGTCTTGATTCCCTGAAGCCAAACTGTCACTCTGTCTGGTCCAGGAACGGTCCTTCTCTCCTCCTAGAATGTGGTTGCTGGGAACTCTCCCCATCCTCTGGGATGTGGCGAACTGATCTAATCTTAGCAGGACAATCCCCTGAGAAATCTACCCCAAGTCGTTCCAGCTGTAGGATAAGAAGAAGGAAGGCTTGGAGACATGCAGTCTTTGGGGCTGGGGTCCTGCCTGTGTCTGACAGCTTCTCATCTCTCCCCAACATCCACACCCAGGTGATCTACATGGGCCGGAACCCCCGGGACGTGGTGGTCTCCCTCTACCATTACTCCAAGATCGCTGGGCAATTGAAGGACCCTGGCACGCCGGACCAGTTCCTGCAGAACTTTCTCAAAGGCGAAGGTGAGGACTGGGGCAAAGTGAGGTGAGGGGGTGCCCCTCAGTCACCCGGACAGGAAGGGGGTGGAGAGGGGTATGAAGGAGAGGGAGGCAGAGATCCCAGGCGTTAGGGCGAAGGAGACAGGGGAACAGAGAGAAGGATATAGACAGACACATAGATACAGAGAGGAGAGAAACAAAGAGACAGAGATGCAGAAAAGGGACAGAAACAGAGAGATGGGGAGACAGGGGTTTTCAGGGGGCCAGATGTGGGGGGTTTGGGGGAGGCATCCAGCTCTGAGGCGCCATGTCTGGGGCCACGTGGGGCCAGCACACCCCCTGCCCCAGCCCCAAGCCCTGGTTGGTGTGGTCTTGCTGCCCAGCCCTGATCCACCCATCCCTCCGCCCGCAGTGCAGTTTGGCTCCTGGTTCGACCATATTAAGGGCTGGATTCGGATGCAGGGCAAAGAGAACTTCCTGTTTATCACCTACGAGGAGCTGCAGCAGGTGAGCCCCCCGCCCCACCCCAGCCCAGCACCCCCCACTCCTCCCCTCCTCGTGCCCACTTCCCTTCCCTTCCCTTTCGGCAAGGCCCACCCTTCCATGCGACGCACCAGGTACTGGGGGCACAATGGTGAACAGAACAGGGTCCTGAGCTCCTATGCCACAGAGAGGGCATGGATAAATAAGATAAATGGTAGCCAGAGAGCAGAGCGAAGGAGCAAAGGCAAGCCGAAAATGAGTAGGGGAAAAGGAATGTGTGGGGGCACAGTTTTTTGTTTTGTTTTGTTTTGTTTTGTTTTGTTTTGTTTTGTTTGGCTCAGTTTTAAATACGGTGGTCAGGGAGGCCTGTGCTGGGGACGGGGGCAGAGGGAAATGACACTTAAGCAAAGATCTGAAGGAGAAGAAGGAGCCCTGGAGCTATCTGGAGGGAAATTGTCTCAGGCAGAGGGAACCACACAGCAGTGCAAAGGCCCTGAGGTGAGAGAATGCTTGATGTGTTCCTAGGAGAGCAAAGAAGCCCATGTGGCCAGAGTGAGTTGGGATGGGGGGTGGGAAATGTGGGCAGAGGGGAGACAGGAGGCCCAGAGAGACCTTGGCTTGTCTCTGAATAGGTGGAAGCCAGTGGTCAGCCCTGAGAAGGGGAGGCCATGCAGAACTGGGGCATGTGGGAAGTGAGCTTCAGGGATGGCTGTGACCTGAAAGGCAGAGGGGACTGGTGGAAGGAAACAGCCTTTGGAGTTACATGGGAATCCTGTCTGGACTCCATCAAACACCCCTGGAGCAGGCACCTGGGAGAGGAGAATGCCTTCTGGCTGGAGCATTCAGGGAGAGCTTCCCAGAAGAAGGTGCCATGAAGAATGCCCACTGCTTTGCTGGGCTGCGAGGAGGATGCTGGGCTTCTACAGGAACAGTCCACAGTGAACACAGCCAACCATTCTAGATTCTTTTTTTTTTTTTTTTTTAAGATTGTATTTATTTGAGACAGAGCGAGCATGAGGTGGGGGCAGGGGCAGAGGGAGAAGCAGACTATCCACTGAGCAGGGAGCCCGATGCGGGGCTCGATCCCAGGACCCCGGGATCATGACCTGAGCCGAAGGCAGACACTTAATGATGGGGTCCCAGGTACCTCCAGGCGCCCCATTCTAGATTCTTGACAAAGATGTTCCCAGAGGGGCACCTGGGTGGCTCAGTTGGTTGGACGACTGCCTTCAGCTCAGGTCATGATCCTGGAGTCCTGGGATCGAGTCCCATATCGGGCTCCCAGCTCCATAGGGAGTCTGCTTCTCCCTCTGACCTCCTCGCTCATGTTCTCTCTCACTGTCTCTCTCTCAAATAAATAAATAAAATCTTAAAAAAAAAAAAAAAAAAAAGATGTTCCCAGAGGCTGGGTACCTGAGCAGCCCCCGTTACATGCCCCCTCACTAAGCTCCCGGGACAGGTTCCCTTCTTGCATGCGCATTTCAGGTGTGTGTTGTATTCTTTCTGTCAGTACTTTTTGGAGTGGGAAACACCTGCATTTTTTATGTCCAATAAAGCAGTTAAAATCCCCTAAAATGTTGGGGAGCCTGGGTGGCTCAGTTAGTCGGGCATCCAACTCTTGATCTCAGCTCAGGTCTTGATCTCAGGGTCATGAATTCGAGCCCTGCACTGGGCTCCATGCTGGGCATGGAGCTTACTTAAAAAACAAACAAACAAACAAACAAACTTAAATCCCTCAGATCCTAAGACATATCATCCTTAAAATGGGTGAGAAAGGGGGCGCCTGGGGGCCTCAGTCTGTTGGGCTTCTGCCTTCGGCTCAGGTCATGATGCAGCCCCTCCTTGGGCTCCCTGCCCTGTAGAGAGTCTGCTTCTCCTTCTCCTTCTGCCCCTCCCCCCTGCTCATATTCTCTCTCAAATAAATAAATAAATAAATACATGTTTTTTAAAAATTGGTGGGAAGAGGCGCCTGGGTGGCTCAGTGGGTTAGGCCACTGCCTTTGGCTCAGGTCATGATCTCAGGGTCCTGGGATTGAGACCCGTATCAGGCTCTCTCTGCTCAGCAGGGAGCCTGCTTCCCTTTCTCTCTCTCTGCCTGCCTGTCTACTTGTGATCGCTGTCAAATAAATAAATAAGATCTTTAAAAATTAAAAAAAAAAATGGTGGGAAGGGGTGCCTGGGTGGCTCAGGGGCCTAAATGTCTGCCTTCAGCTTGGGTCATGATTTCAGGGTGCTGGGATTGAGCCCTGCTGCATTAGGCTTTCTGCTCAGCAGGGAGCCTGCTTCTCCCTGTCCTTCCCACTTGTGCTCTCTGTCACTATCTCTGTGTCTCTCTCTCAAATAAGTAAATAAAATCTTTTTAAAAAATGGTGGGAAAATGCAGGCTCTCGGGGCTGCTGTGAGAACCACAGCGGTGGGCACTGGCATATTACTGCATAACAAGGTACTGCACGGTGTGAATATAGTTTGTAAAGTAAAAGAGCAAGGGTAGCGGCCAGTGTCCACTGAAGGTGACCGAGGCCACCGGTCAGATACCACGTGTGGTTTTATCACATTTAATCCTCGCCAAGTATGGACAGGTGAGTTATCTATTAGAGCAAACCACACAAAGTTGCCAATATTTGGCCACATTTTATATGGTTCCCCCCAATATTATTAATACCCCTGTTTTATAGAGGAGTAGCCTGGGGGTTTGGATACTAGAGAGAGTTGACAACTTACCTGAGTTTTTTTTTTTTCCCCACCCTGGTAAATCTCTTCACGTTGGAAGATCCAGAGAAGATTTCGGCATTACCAACCCCGCCCCCCACAACCACTTTTTTTCTCATCTAACTTTATTCTCCAAACCTAAAACTGGGCCATGCAGCCTGACAGAGCTTCTGGGCTGTGCCCCTGGGTGTGAGGAACTGCCAACATGTTAGAATTTCTGGGACACGCCAGTGGTTCAAGACAAGAAAGGGATGGAGGGTTATGAAACTAGGAATGACCTGGAAAATCAGAGCCATGGGGCTGGTGGAGCTGACCAGAAGGCTGGCTGCATTTCAGGGAAGGCAACAAGATAGAGGGGGGCAGGGAGGCAGCAGCTTTGGACCCTTAAATTTGAGCTTCTCCCTAGCTGTGTGACCTTGGACAAGTGTCTTCCCCTCTCTGAGCCTCCATTTACCAATTGGAGTAAGGACCGCTCTCTGCAGGGCTACTGGCACACTTGGCACAAATACACACGAGAGGCTTGGACCAGAGCTTGGTACCCAGGAGATGTTCAGTCCCCAGTGACTTGAGCTGTCAGGAGGGCGTGGATATTTGAGCTGGGTCTGGGTGGGGAGGTTTGCAGGGTGGAGGGGTGGTGGCACGGGGCATTCTTGGGAGTGCATTGCCGAGGCTGCAGGGAGCAAAGTGCAGGGAATGGTAAGGTCTGGAAAGAGAGGATGGGGGAGGACAGACCACTTCTGTCCTTGAAAGTCAGGCTTGGGGGGCTGGGACTCCTGTCCCAGGGCACTAGGGAGCCATAGGAGGGCTGGGAGCAGGGAAGAGGCTGGGGCAAGGAGTCCATAGGGAGAGGACCCCACCTGACCAGGGCTAGGGCTGAGGGCCCAGAGGAGGGGAGGGGCAGAGCTAGACTGCCAGGGGTGCGGGAGCAGGGGAGACAGAGGGATGGGAGGCTGGCCTGGGACTGGCTCAAGACCACTGTTCCAGGATGGGGACCTGGCAGGGAGTGCAAATATGGGGTACAGACAGGCTGACTCTCACTTCTAACTAAAGTGAAGGTGATTTGGCGTAAGGTGTCCGACTGACCTCTGCACCCTGCTGTGACCTCCATCCCACCCCCGCCCCTCCCTCCTGCCCACAGAACCCTCCAAAACCTTTTAACTGTGAAAACTCTCAGAAGCCAGAGCCCAGTCCCTCAGCTTGGAGATGGGGAAACTGAGGCAAAGCATCAGAGTCCCACAGACAGCTCTGGGTTGAGACTCAGATGCCCAGATTCAGAGTCTGATTGATGCCCTTCCTTGCCCTTCCTCCCACCTCCCTCCGCCCGGCCCCCCACCCCACCCCTCTCCCCTACCTGCAGGATCTCCACGGCTCCGTGCAGCGCATCTGCCAATTCCTGGGGCGGCCGCTGGGTGAGGAGGCGCTGGGCTCCGTGGTGGCACACTCAGCTTTCGGAGCGATGAAGGCCAACGCCATGTCCAACTTCACACTTCTGCCCCCCAGCCTGCTGGACCAGCGCCATGGTGCCTTCCTCCGGAAAGGTGCGGGGGCGAGGGGTTCTGGGGTGCCACTACCTGGCTGTGTGGCCTGGGCGAGTCACGTAACCTCTCTGGGCCTCAGTTTTCCCCGCTGAAACTTGGGGTTGCTCCAAACAGAATGACCTTCACAGCATCACTGTGGATGCAGGATTGACGCCACCCCGGCCCCAGGCTAAGCACTCACACTCTTTGAGGCTATCCAGAGTCTTTGTGAGTTCTGACTGGGAGCCTCTCACCTGGAGGCTAAATGGGGGCTCCCTAGATGACCCAGGATCCCCCCCCCCAACCTCCAGGTCTTTAACAATGACACCTGCAAACTTCCTTTTGCTATGCAAGGTCACATAGGCACGGGTTCCAAAGACTAGGACAGGTCAACATCTGGGGGGGTGATTATTCAGCTCCACAGTGAGCCCCCCTAGACCTCATGAGGGGCCTCGTGTAGTATGTGGGGTGTACACTTGCTAAGATTCAAAATACCACAATCCGAATGACATTGGCCCCTGGATTCCAGGTTAAAGCCCCATGACGAAGTGAGAAACGTGAGGGTCAGAGGGATCCCCGCACCTGTCTGGGCACATGGAAGGGGCAGAGTTCCCACCCCTTGCCTGCTCGGCTGTTGCGAGTGTTAAGGATTGAACCCCATGAACCCAGGGCAGCCCTTCAGCCGGTGCCCTGGCACCAAGTGTGGGAAAGCTTTCATTCCCACTGTCAGAGCCACAATGGAGGTAGCGTAGGGGTTGCAGGAGCCCTGGGGTGAGAAAGCCCTGTTCTAGACAGGGAGGTGAGGGATGGGTCATAGCCACACAGTCACACAGGTGACACTGGGGCAGGAATGCTGGGTGGGGAGGCAGATGATGTTCTGGGCGGAGAGCTTTAAGGGGTCAGGGAAAACAGGAAGGCAACAGGCCTACCGGAGGGACAAGTAGGATGGGAGGAGCTGAGGGAGGGAGGGCGCAAGAAGGGTGCCCAGGGGTCTGGCCAGGTGACTGGGGACTGAGGCGGCCACCGTAGGAGGTAACGGGGCAACGTGGAGATGAAGGGGGTGGGGAGGTGCTTCTGGCAAAGGCCCGGAGGTGGGGAAGGGGGTGCTGGCATGTCGGGGGCGGGGAAGGTTCCCACGTTCCTCACCTCGCCCTCCTTCCCTCCCCCACAACCTCCAGGGGTTTGCGGCGACTGGAAAAACCACTTCACGGTGGCGCAGAGCGAAGCCTTCGACCGTGTCTACCGCGAGCAGATGCGGGGACTGCCCACCTTCCCCTGGGACGTGCCCGACGACGCCAGCCCGGACCCCGATCCCAGCCCCAGCACCCCCGAAGCCTCCGAGCCCCCCAACCCGTGACTCTGAGAATAAACGCGGCGCTCCAGCCCCCGGCTCTCGCTGCGCTCTAGAGGGGACTTGCCGCGGTCGGCCGGCAGGGGGCGCGCGAGGGAGGCGGCGGCTGGGGGTGGGGACGCACCGTGCAGCTAGGGCCTCCGGGGAGGATGAGGTCTTCTCCCCGACCCCGCACGCCAGTGGGGTCGGTGACTCGGAAGCCCCTGCCGGAGGCAAAGGTGCTGCGGGGAGGCAAACGCTGGGCACCTGCCTCCCCCAAGGCCGGGGCGCTGCGGCGGGGACGCCTGGGGGGTGTGAGGGAGGAGGGGACCAGCACCGCATTCCTGGGTCTTCAGCTAGGCTGTGCAAATGCAACATTCTGTCATCACGCAGTTTTATTCTGAGCAGAGGGAAAGGGAGCCCCCAGCAACTCAGTCCTTAGCACCGGCAAAACAGCCCCAGGGCCCCTGGCCCTGGCCCATCCCCCGGCAGCTGTGTCCCCACCAATTTCCAGGCCGTCATTATTCAGCCCTGCTCCCTGGGTTGGATTCTGTCCTTTCCCCTGCCAAGCTGTTTACCCAGAGCTCCTGAGCACGGTTTGTGCCCGAAGCTCCCCTACTTTGTCCCAGGGGCTCCCCACCTTCACCCCACACAATTCAAAGCACGGGGTAGGGGGTGGGGGGAGGGGGTGTCACTCAGCCAGGCCCCTACCTCCATAGGGAAGTTCTGGCTGGGCCAAAGTGGGACATGCACTGTTCTAGGATCTTAGCTCCTCGAGACTTTCTGCCCATTTCCTAAACTGTGACACTGGCCTCTAGGGTGAGCACTGGGCTTGCCCAGGTTCTAGAACAAAGAGAAAAAAAAAAAAAATCCCTTCTGCTGCTTTCCGGACAGACACCCACGCCAGAAGCCTTGTCCCAGGCACCAACCGGAGGCAGGGGGCTTGGAGCTGCGGGTGGGGCTGACCCCATGTGGCTTTGGCTCTATCATGGTTGCCCCCTGAGTCCTGCCTGGGCAGCCCGAACTGGCTGCTGGCTGCCTTGGCGTTCCAGGAGTTTGGAGGCAGTATCCGCACCAAACCTCCTTCGGGTCGGCGACAGATAGCGGAGGCGTAGTGCAGGATGGAGGGGCAGGGTGCCACCCCAGGGCTGGGACTGGCTCAGAGGATGGGGCTCTGTCTCACCCCTGGGGGCCCCGCCAGTGCCCCGCTGCCTCATCAGGGCCTTGGCTGGGGTGTCCTTAGAGCCCCAGGACGTCTTGAACTGTGGAGGGAAAGAGAGGGAAGTGAGAGAAGGCTCCAGGGACTGAGTCCGTGTGTGTGTGTGTGTGTGTGTGTGTCTCTCTCTCTCTCTCTCTCTCTCTCGGCAGATGAGAAGGCGGGGAAGGGAAGTGAGCCAAGAGGCCAGGGGCTCCCAGACCCTCAGAGGGCCAGCTGCTGTGTTCCCCCTGCAGCTTCAGGGTGGGGAGGAACAGGAAGCTGCCAGCAGCTGCCCCCAGGAGAACAAATATTTGCCAAGGGAGGTGATGGTGGGGGAGGGCGCCTCAAGACCTGGTGGCAGCGAGGACCTTGCCCGGGCCCTGCCTATCCCCCTCCTCCCCTGGGCTGGAACAGAGGGAGGCAATTCCTGGGACATTTCTCCCTCACCCTTGGAAAAGGTCTTCACTATTTCCCACGTAGCAGATGGGGAAACTGAGCCCGAGAGGGGCACAGCTCCCAGAGCAACGGGACCACGGGTCTGTGGGTATCCAGGGCGAGGATGCCGCTTGTCCCTCATCACTCTGCTCTGACCCTCTCAACAGCCCACTGCACAGCCAAGGCCACCGAGGCTCTGCCCAGGGTCCCAGAGAATTAGGCAGGCTCGGTGGGAAGCCAGCTGAGAGGAGGGGCGCAGGGACCTGTCACCACATGCCGCCTCAGAGGGTCGTGGCAAAGATCCAATTCAGCCACCCCTGTGGCATGTGGCACGGTGCCCACGACAGATGATCATTTTGACCTTGGCCAAGTTACTTGACCCTTCTGAGTCTCAGCTTTCCCGTCTGTAACCAGGAGCATGAGAAGGGAATTACCTCACTGACCTGGGAAGAGGACCTCGTGAAAGAAATAACAAATAAATTCCACCATGGGGATGCATCGTAATGCTTAGTGTTCTCATTCGTCCTCCCCTCACTGACTCCTCCTTCCCACCAAACCGCGACTGGGGACAGTGGCTGCGCCCTTTGCCAGATGAGAACACAGAGGGTTCCGAGAAGGCAGATCTCTGCTCAGCTCCCCCCATTAGTGGGTCATGCCACGATTTGCACCTAGAGTGCCTCTCTCTTGGGGTCCCTGCCCGAAATCACCCAGCACTCCCCTACCCAGGGCGTAGTAGGGCCATAGGGAATGGTCGCCCGGATCAGGAACTCGGGTGGGTGTTGCCCTTCCCCCACCCCCAGCCCCGGCGTGGGGCCCGGCACATAGTAGACCCTCAGCTGCCCCATCCCCTTCCTCTTGTTTATCAGAGGCCCACCACCAGTTCTCACCTCGCTGTCCCCGTCGCTGGAGCTGGACAGCTGGGACAGGCGGCTCAGGTCCCACAGGGAACGGCTGGGCCGGGCTGGGGGGCCGCTGGGGGTCCGGGCGTGCTGGACACTCCTCAGGACATCGCTCAGCGCTGGCCCTGGGGCAGCTGGGGTCTCCTGCCTGTCCCCCTCAAACACCCGGCAGGCGGCCAAACGTTGGGCCAGCAGACCGTCGTGTGGCAGCGGTAACATGGGGGCCACAGAGCGGCGGTGGGCCACGCGGTGGGGGCTGTGAGCCAGCCGCAGCCCCCCCACGGTGCTGACAAAGGGGTGCTGGGTGGGCGCAGCCGGGAGCGGCGAGGAGGCCGCATACAGTGTCCGGAACTCTCGGCTGAAGGCATCAGCAATGTCGCCGGTCAGCAGGGTCACCAGGCCACGGTGCAGACGAGAGTCACTCCATGTGAAGCTGGGAGGCATGAAGTGAGGGGTCAGGATCTCCAGGTCACCCCCCGGGAGGCCCGGCCTGGACCCCATTACTGGTCCCCACCCAGTCCCGGGGCAGGCTGTGTGACCTTGGGCATGTGCTGCAACCTCTCTGGCTTCCACATCCCCCTCTGTAGAATGAGAACCCCCCAGGTACGAACCTAGAGGGCTGATGTGACAACAAGGGTTAAGATACCTTAATGATCATCTGGAAGCCAGCCTGAGCTTAAACGGGGACGCTGCCCCATCCCCAGCAAAGGAGACCATCAGTGCCTCAGTTTCCCTCTCTGAGAAGAGGTGGGATTAGTCTTCTGACTAAATGGCCGCAAGGCCCATCTTCAGACTCGGCTGCTTCTTACATAATGACAGCCACTATTAAACACTTGCCATAAGGCAGGCTCCGGAGGTGCGGGCTCCGTGCCTCAGTTTGCATCTGAGATACAGAGCGAAGATGTAGGAAGATTGGAAAGAAAGAACAAGGGGTTGAGCTGCCTGTCTGGCGCCTAGCCCATGCCCAGCTGGCTATGGTGGGCAGGTCCCCTACTGTCCCTGTGGTCACAGTGCTGGTATTTAAAGCACCTGGCTTTAAGGTCTGGGCACACAGCAGGTGCCTTTGGGAATTAAATGCACCTGGGCTCTAATCTTGCTTCCGGGGACCTTGGCCACATTCCCTTCATTTCCCAAGCTTTGGTTTGCGCATCAGAAAAATGGGCTCACCATAGGTCGTGTGCCCCAGTGGGCCCAGTGCCCGGAGAACGGATGTGTCAGTCACCGGGATGGCGAGGGTTGGTCCAAGCATCCTTACCTTGGCGGAGTGGCCGTGTCCTTGCTCCCTGGCAGGTCAGCAGGCCCATCTGCCTGCAGATTATGACACCCTTCCCCCCACCTGTGACCTCACCCCTGGAGGGGCCAGTGGGAGCCTGGAGGGGTCTGTGAGGTCACCCCATTCCGCTCCACAAAGAGTGCCGTCAGGTAGCAGCCGCTGGCTTGTCTCTGTCCCGGGGAATCTTCTGAGACCCAAGGACTCGTGAGCCGCAGTCACGACGGAGACCCTGAGAGGGACACAGAGCGCTGGGAAACGAGGACCCTCCGTGCGCTGACCCTGGGAGGCCCAGACCAGGGGCAAAAGTCTCGCAGGCCTCGGGAGCATCATCCAGCAGTTCCGGGAGGCCCAGGAAGCCCACGGCCTGGCTTGGGCACTGTCACCGCCGCCAGGGCACCATGGTCCTCGGCTGGCTGCTGCTTCTGGTAATGGCTCTGCCCCCGGGCACCACAGGCGCCAAGGACTGTGTGTTCTGTGAGCTGACTGACTCCAAGCAGTGTCCCGGCATCCACATGCGCTGTGGCGACGATGAGGAATGCTTCACAGGCATCGGGGTGGCCCCGGGCCTCGGCCCCATCATCAACAAAGGCTGCATAGTGTCCACGTCCTGCGGTCACGAGGAGCCGGTCACCTATATGGGCGTCACCTACACGCTCACCTCCACCTGCTGCTACGGCCACATGTGTAACAGGGCCCCCAATCCCGCAGGCGGCCGGACGGAAGGGGTCGCCGCCGGCCTGGCGCTGGGCGTGCTGCTGCTGCTCCCACATTTGCTTTGACCAACCCGAAGGGCAGGGCCTGGGACTGGTCTCCCGGCTCCGCTGCTCCCCGAGCCCCCCGCCTCCACCCCTTCCCCCCCATTAAATGGCCAGAGGCCCTGGACAACCTCGTGTGGCCCCGGCTTCATCCATTACCAGGGCTGTCCGCCCGGAGCCCGGGGCGAAGCATCCTCAGGCCACCGAACACGGCCCGAAGGGTTTGGCTGGACCCCTCTACTGTATTTCATGGGTTCTAAGACGTGTAGCTTTTCCCATGTCGATCGGGATGCTTCTTTTTGTCGGGGGCACCTTAGAGTCGATGAAATATGGTTCAAATGAACAACGACAATAAACAACCGCTAACGTTCACGGAGCGCTGCTTCTGTTACATGCCAGGGCACCTTGATCTCGCTTGAACCCCCGGACAAAGCCGGGAGGGAAGGCAGGTGCTTTCCGAGACGGCCCCAGTCGCCAGGGTAGCGGTTCCCCCGAGGGTGGTCCCCAGAGCGGCAGCACCGGGGTTGGGCAGGGATCTCGCGGGAAATGCCCATTCCCAGGGGGTAGGGCTGCAAAGGCGCCCCAGATCTGTGTTTTTAGGGGGGAGTCTGGGTGATCCCGACACAGGCAGGCCCAAGATTGAAAACCACCAGTGGAGAGCACTGGTCATCCGCTGGACACATCAGCACTCCCCGCAGGGGACAGCTGGCAATGTCTGGAGACACTTTTGGTGGTCTTAATAGGGGAGCAGGGTGCTCCCGACATCTACAGGGTGGAGGCTGGAAATTCATTGCAGACCCCCACGATGCCCAAGGACGTACCCCCAACACAGAATTATCTGGCCCCAAATGTGAGGGAACCCTGTTCTAGAGGGACTAACCGTATCATCCCGATCTATAGAAGGGGAAGGGAGGCACAGAGAGGTGAGGTCAGTTGCCCAAAATCACACAGCCAGGAGCTGGCAGAGCCCCAGTTTGAAGCCAGGCTACCCGACCTGAGGGTCCACGCACCCCGTTCCCTGCCACAAGACCACCCTATGGGGCAGTTGCTGTTATTAATTCACACTTTCCAGATGGGGAAATGGTACAGAGTAGGGGGAGGCACCGAGCCGGTCTGTCACAGAGCTAAGAAGGCAAGGAGCCAGGAGCTAGACCCTGAACACAGGGGAAGAGGGACACAAGCCAGGATGAGGGTCGGGTCCCTTGCTTACCAATTCTTATTTTTGTTACAGATGCTTAGAGAGATGGAGTTACCCCAAGGCAGAGCTAGAACTCCCATCCAGGTCGTCCTGGTTTTGAAACCCACACACAAACTATGGGCCCTGTTTTCCAGATGAGGAGACACAGTGTCGAAGAGATGACCCCCCCCCCCCGCTTCTCCCCAGCCCTGGCCCTGTCACTAAGCTGGCCAGCAGGAGGAGCCACAGCCAGACCCCCACCCCCTGCTACGCTGGGGCAGGTCTGTTTCGACCCCAAGTGGGTTCTGCCCCTTGGTATGCCCATCCTCTACCAGTGAGGGTGCTTAGACCCATTTCACAGACCAGGAAAGTGAGGCTGGTGGAAAGGGGCACCTACTACTCTGAGAGTTGGGGACAGGACACCACCAGGTGGTGGTTTTGGTTGGGGGGGCAGCCGCACCTGTAGGATCCGGAGATGACCCTGTGGCCGTCCAGCAGCACAAACTTCTCCCGCACATTGCCGCTCACCTGCCGTCGCCAGCGGCTCTGGAAACTGCAGCCCCACGCGACACGGATATCTAGGTTCTGGAGTAGAGGAAGTACACCCTCACTCAGGCCAACCCCGTACACCCCTACTCACTGCCTAGGGCTCAGGGCAGGGGGGGATCCCTCCAGGCTGGCTAGGACCTGGGTGGCCCATGGCTCTATAGAAAGGTCTGTCCCAGCTTTTCCAGAGTTACCAATATTGAGCTTCGGGGATCTCTTGGAGATACCCCTAACTCAGAGGGATCCCATGGGAAGACTCGCCTCTAATTCCCCCAGTGCCATGGGTGGGCATCGGAACTCTCAGCGGGCATCCATCTCGATGAGCAGGACGCCTTGGAAGGGTCTGCCTCCCCCCTTGGCTGGCCCTAGTGCCAGGAGAATGGGGACTCAGGTCTCTCCTGCCAGGCTCCTACCTCGGTGCCCCAGGGGTTCACCCCCAGCTGCTGGGCCAGTGTCAGGAAGGCAGGCAGCCGCTGGTGGTCCAGAAGCAGGTAGACAGGCACCCAGCGACGTGTGGCGGCGTCTACCAGGTCCAGAAGCAGGTCTGGGTCAGTGAAGATGTCCATGACCACAGCCACTAGCTGGGGAGTGGGGAGAGGGGCTGTGGATGGAGCCTGGAGCTCTGGGGATGTTCAGGGGGTGGGGGAGGACCCTGGGGACTGAGGCTTCCTGGGCATGGGAGTTTAAATGCCTGGCCTCGACAAGACGTTCAGGGGAGCTGTGGGAGAGACCCCCCACTGTGCATACAGCACCCACATGGGAATGAGGAAAAGACCGTCCTTCCCGAAAACCGAGGTCTCTACTTCTGGAAAATTCATCATAATCGTGTCTGCAGTGGCACACGGTGCCCCGTGTGCTGTAACACTGGATGGTGGCCCTGCTCCAGGTCTCAGTGGGCTGGGTCCTTGGGGGTGCCCTGAATGGGGAGGAGGGATAATCTGCTTGGCCACCCAGGGGATCTCTGGGGACCAGGGCAGGGGGCACTGAGGGCCTGGATCTTGCAGGCAGAAACATGTAGCAGAAATGACTCCTGACCCATGGGCCAGACAGCCTTGGTTCAAATCCCCACTTGGCCACTTACCGGTGAGAGACTTAACCTTCTGTGCCTCAGTTTCCCCATCTCTCCTCACTTGGGATAATAAGTCCCAACCTCCAGGACCCTCCTGGTGATTATAAATGTTAACCCACGTAAGGCACTTAGCGTGGGATCTGGCCGGCACAAGCTGTTAGATAAAGAAGAGGCTCTCCGGGGGGCTGTAGGGGAGACACCTAGGCCCTCTGTGGGAGGAAGGATGGACACCTATCCTAAGGGTGGGGCGGGGTGCAGTGGGGTAGGTGACTGAAACCAAGAGGTCATAATTAGGTCCAAGGGGCATGAATGCTCTGGGGGACCCAGGCCTTGGAGAGAGAGTAAGGAGGAGGTCTGGGGAATGTGGACACTTGGGTCCTGGGGGATGCAAGGCGTGGACTCATGAGTCCCAGGAGGGCAAGGGTGAGACGCCCAGGGCTCGAGGGGATGCGCCACTCCCAGGTCCGGGAGCTGGCATGTGAGGATGTCCGGGTCTGGGGAGTGGACACCAGGCCCTCTGAGACCCCCACCTTGCAGGCAGCCTGGATTTCCCGGCGCACCAGCTCCTTGAGGGGGGGGTGGCCCTCTTCGGGGGGCTGAGTGTACAGCTGAGCCCGGGTGATTCCCTTCCAGGCCAGATCCTCTGGCCAGCCCAGGCGCAGTGTGGGCACCAGCTCCTCTGAATGTCCTGGCCAGTAAGTCAGGCTGCCGGAGTCCCGATCGGTGGCAGGGGCTCCCTCTGCTGCCCTGCCGGGCGGCTGCTTGGATGCAGTCCAGTCCTCAGCTGCCGCCACCAGGCTCTGGAGCTCTTCCCCGCTCAGGAAGGGCCGTAGCCCCTCACGCTGCATGCAGGCCTCGAATGCCTCCACGCCCTTGCTCAGCAGAGCCTCCAGCGCCAGCCGCTGGCCCTCAGAATACAGGAAGCCGGGGCTGGCCTCCGTCAAGGGCAGTCCCCCGGCCCCTGACTCCTCTCCTTCCAGCGCCGCCAACTGGGAGGCTGCCATTGGGCTGCTCGTGAGGGACGACCGTGAGGCTGGCGTTATGTGGCTGGCTGAGGCTTCCAGGGTCGCTCCGTGAAGTCCCCTGTGTCCCCGGCTCCCCGTCCTGACAATCACACTGCCCAGGCCATGCGCTGCTCAGATCAGACCAGCTAGTCGCCTGCCTCCAGCCGCCACAGTGACAGGCTGGCCATCTGGACTTCCTACTAGCTGTCTTGGGGTCTAGCGGTCCCAACGGACCCGTTTGCTGGATCAGTCTCCGTCAGGCTGAAGGGCCAACTGGCCTGACCAGAGGTCCGGCTGACTAGACAACCATCTCCAGGCAACAGCCACAGGCTGCCCGCCTGTCTCTAGCACCCAACCATCCCTGACTGAAGGTGAAATGGGCTGCCTCTCTGCCCTTGACCGATAGATACCACATGTAACTGACCCTGTCCAGCTGGTCTTTTTGATTATTTGGCAAACATTGACTGCTTTCCACTAGTAGTGCTGGTACCTAGCCGCCTGGTGGAGCACCCTGCAGTGTCCAGAGGAATGTCTTTCCTGACGACAGGTGGCTGGCTCACTGGTTCTCACTGACTGACCATCCCAGGCACCTCCCCTTTGGACCTGCTCTCTCGGTTTGGGAGGAACGGGCTCTAGCCCTAAGTCTGGGCCCCCTTCACCAGAGGGGAAAGGAGGTCTTAGTCTCTGTCGCTTGGGGACTCTGCCCCTGAGGCATCACCCCTACTTGGGCTGCTCCGGTGGAGGATACACTCAATGGGGGCTTGCAGCACCAGGGGACCTGCCCATGACCTCAGCGGTCCTTCTAGCTGGAGGGCCTGACTTGCCACTGTTCCTTGGACTGGCCACCCCCCCCTCAGTCTCCCAGCCAGAATTGTCTTGGGTTGTCCCCTGATCTATGCTGATCCCTGGCCGAGCTGAGCTGTCTGGGTTTCTGCCTGAATCCCACAATCTCCTGCTGACCATCCACCTGTTCCTGGCCAAGGACCACCCTTGGAGGTTCCTGACCCAACCTCTGGCCTGTGGACCCGATCCCCTCAAACCGGCAGCCCCTCCTTCCAATCGCACACCCAGGCGGCTTCCTTCCTCCACACCACAGTGAAAAGGCCTACAAAGAGAAGAGGAATAAAAGCAGGACTCCCTCTCACCCCATCCAGCTCCAACATGTTCAGTCCCCCATCCCCTTTCCCTTGTCTTGCCTTTTCAGAGGTCGGAATGCGGGGGTCTGGAAACCTCTTGCTCTTATTTCTGTTGTTCTTCCTGCGTCTGGCCTCATTCATCAGGTTTTAGCCTGGGATCCGGGGAACCCAGCCCCTTGTGTAAACAGAGGAGGGCCCACACAGCAGGTCCCTGGGAAAGGCCTCCTGTGCGGGTACCGGAAGGCCCTAATGCAAGGAACACACTCGTCAGGTTACTGGCCCAGGGCCCAGTGGCCCGCCAGACTCAAGGGGGAAAAAGGGGAGCAACTCACCTGTTCCCATGTACCCCTCCCCCACCAGTCCCAACCCCTCTGTACTTCCCGGCCTATGCCCCACCCACCATCCCTTGCCCATAGCAGCAGGTGTGACTAATCCGGGCAAAGTAACATGTTCGGAAACACCTGTCACCTAGCTTATTAAGGGGGCGGGACTTTGGCCATAGGGAGGCCAGAGTGTCCAAAAGTGCAAGATCGACAAGCAGGCATCATAGCCACTAGAGGGCGTCTGCAGGGAGAGCAGGACTCTGCCCAGCAGATGGAAGGGCTTCTCCTTGGCTGGTTGGTCTCCATGGAGATGGGCACCCACTCGGTCCACCTCGAAGGCTCCAATTCACTCCAATCCCCTCCCGTCCCCCCCCCCCAGAAACACACAGAGGACCATCAGAATTCAAAATCTTTAATAACAACGCAGGATCTGGGGTTAATTTTTGTAGCCTCGGCTGGCCCTCCGGCCTCTGGCGCGCTCAAACTTCCGGCCCTTGGATCTCACGTAGGGTCTGTGGGGAGGGAAAAGAGGGTTAGAGTGTGGCCCCGCTGGGGTGGAATGCTGAGGAAGCCCTGAGCAGGGCGTGGCTCGCTCTCACAGAGCAGCACAGGGACATCAGAAGGGGCGGGGAAGGGACACTGAGTAGGTTGCTGGAAAAGCTGAGCAGGGCAAGAGGGAGGTGGGAGATGCAGCCTGGCAGCGATCTCAGCAACGGGGAGTAAACAGCTTGAGGACAAAGCGGGGAAATCGAGGTGGGGGAGTTCCAGGGAAGGCTGCGGCTGGACTAGAGTGCGAAACAGAAGGGACCGGAAGCATGGCAAGGCCCAGACAGCAGGACTGGGTGTACTCACTTGGTGTGGCTATGTGGGGTTCCGGGAGCCTTGCCAAAATGCCTGTACACCTCTCGGCCCTTGCGTGGCCCTAGGGAGGGAAAGATGGGATCAGCCAGGGACCCAATTCCAGTAAGTCGCCATGGGAGCCACTGAACATCACTCACCAGACAGCAAGACGGTGCCACAGCCCTTGGGGGAGTCCAGGGCCAACTGGTCAAAGGTGAGGATCTTGCCTCCAGCTTTGAGGATGCGGCTCCGGGCACGGCTGCTCACACGCAGCGCGCATACCTGGGGGACACATGGGACGGGCACGGTCAGAACCCCCACCCCGTAGAGCCACCCAGGGACTGCAGGGCCTTCCTCTCCTTGGCTCTGGCCCAGCAGAGGCATTTAGATGCTTGCAGAGCCCAGTAAGACTGCCACTAGGGAAAGCTTCCCTGAGTGCCAATAGCAGTTCTTAACAGTTTATGTCCAAAACCTCCCTTAAGACCACAACCTGAACTTATTACGGATAAGGAAACGGAGGAATTAAAAAAGACCCAGGACTCTGTCCACAGGCCACTGAGTGGCCAAGAAATCTAGATGTGAAGCCAGGCTGTAAGGCTCAAGAACCAGCAAGCACCGCCATTAGGGAGGGACCCAGAAGGCTCTTGCCTGGGGACACCCACCATGCCTAATGCCAAGGACAATCCCCCTTCCATCCTAAAAGCCACCCAGACCAGGAGGTGTGACACCTACCTCACCCAGAGAAGAGAGGGGACTGGGAAGGCATCACAAGCCTCATGGCACTGGTGACAGAGATCATCAGGAGAGCGAGGACACGAGCCAGGTCGGGGCGCCAGCCCACCCACCATGACCCTGTGCCCGCTCCATACATACTCACCTTCAGTTTGGGCACCTCCTGGACCCGCACGTCATCGGTTATGGTCCCTACAACCACAGCGGTTTTGTTTTCCCGGCCGGGCAGCTTCATCTTCCGGATCTTTGGTGGGGAGGACAAACGCACACTAAGGAAGCTCCTTCTGGCGTTTAAATCCAACCCCACTGGTCACGCATCCCCAGGACAGACTGTTGGGCCCTGAAGGGGATAAAGCCACCCACGCCTCGCCTCTCAGCCAGCAGAGGCCTGACCTCAAGTCCAGCCAGGGAAAAACCCTGGAGACACAATGCAAGCACAGAGCCTTCAACAGAGCTCTCCTTCGGGAGCACTTAGGACATGTAAGACTTGACCCACAAGACAAAGCCACCGCAGCCAACCCTCACGTCACAATGAGAGGAGTCCAAGCCACTCAAAAGACCCACCGCTGTTCAGCTACAACCCCAAGGGTGTGCCCACCACGGGGTGAAGTCAACCAGCTGATGGCCAGGCCCCCAGGCCCCCAAACCCCCCACCCCAGCTCTAAGACACAATTCGGTTGTTCCCCAAATCAGCCCCTCACCATCCGGGAGAGGGACAGAGGTGGCCGGTTGGTGCGACTCATGAACAACCTCTTCAACACGACTTGGTTAAAGGTAGAGTTGGTTCGTCTGGCCAGAAATCTGTACAACTGGAGGAGAGAGAAAAGAAGGATGGAAACCCAGGGTGGCTCACATACCCCCCAACCTTCAGCTGAAAGACAAAACAGCATGGCTTGGCCTGACGAGGTTTTTATGGCTTTCCTCCACCCCACTGAGCCCAAGGGAGCCCCCAAATCCCCTCCCCAGAGGCTGAAAACGCTGAACCCCAGAAGCCTTGGGCAGAACCATGGATGTGCGCCTGCCCCACAGGGCCCCGGAATGGCCTGGGGCCCAGAATGCCGGTTCTGGAAGCTGCAGTTTTGGACAGCCCGGCCTAAGGCTCTCAGGCCTCAGCCTCACCTTGACCAACAGCCTCAGGTAGATGTCCTGGCTCTTGGGCTCCTTGCGCCGAACCTTTCGGTCCTTGTTGTGCCGGATGTCGACTCCCTGCAGAGTTGAGGAGAGACTATGGACCCAAACCTGACCTAGCAGATCACTCACCCCCACAAAACGACTGCATTACCCATCCCCGAGGACGTGCTAGGGCCCCGGTCTCTGAAGAGACAACAAACAAGAATGCTACAAAGCCTTCAGCACAAGGCACACAGCACCCTGAAAAGCCTTAACAGAGCAGACGCGTCGACTCAGAAATTTTCACTTTTTAGAAGGGGTGTTTTCCGATTATATAGGCCAAGGACAGGCCCTCCCTAAAAATACAGCAAAGAGCCTTTATTTGCAACTTACTCCATGTAGAACTACGACCAGAACCTTCGCGCACAACCTGCCTGACTCCAGCAGCCTTATGAAGCCGTTTCCCACTTGAGCTGAGAAAACCGAAGGAAGCCACGGTTTCCCCCAGACCCCGGCTGCTGTCCTGAGGGTCTCTAACAGGCCGTGCCAGGAACTGTAAAGAACTACAGAATGATTCCTAGCTCCCTTTTCTCCAACACCTCATGCACGCAGTAACCTCTGATGCGTGCTTCCTACGACTTCCCAAACGCACATCGGTGACGCGGGACAGACCAAGTTACTGGGGTCACAGCCAAGAAAAGCAAGATCACAGACTTGGCAGGGACCACGGCTGCAAAACCGGGGCACTGGACGGTGGCGAGCTCCCCCCTCCCCGGCCCCCCGCCCAGAACCCAACGTTCCAGGCCAGGAGAGCGACAGGTCCGGGTGGAGAAGACAAAAAAGACAAGAGGGCAAGCATGGATGTGGGTCCTACGCCAGGGTCCGAATGTCGGCTCTGCCACTTCCTGGCATTGCGACCCCGGTCACATCACTTAACCTCCTTGCGCCTCCATTTGGTCATCTACTCAATTGGAGCTTTAATAATAAGTGAGGACGGAAGGGACTGGAGGCCGGTAAGTCTGACCCATCCCTGGTCTTCGAGCTCCCAAAATAACTCCCCCCCCCACACCGCGGGAGTCTTCCCCTTCGAACAGCCCTGACATCTCTGCACCCCTCCTGGACTCCCCCAGCCCAAGACCGCGACGGATGGCGGCGGATAGTCGAGCCGGGAGCATCTCAAAGCACACTCACCATGATGGCGCCTCCTGCTTAGCCAGGTCCGGAAAGAGAGAACACTGTCAGGGTGGGCGGGGAAAGCCTTCAGCAAGAGGCGCCTACGTGACGTCACAGACGCGACGCGGCGCTCTACTCGAGTCGGGCCTCTCTATGGCGAATCACAGAGCGACCGAATGGGCGATTCCGGAATAAGTGGAAGGACAACCCACCGGGAACAAGCGCTACGTCAAGGGCGGCGGGGCAGGGGAGGTTGGGGGAGGGGCCTCTCTGGCCCTACCCAACCCCTGCTCTCGATAGTCTTCCGGAAGAAAGGGTTCTGGGAGCTAGAGAGATGTCGCGCGGCGCTGGGAGGTCGCGTTTCACGGTGACGCTCTGGCCCGATGCGGACGGCCTCTCTGTGGCTCCTGGAGGACCCGGCCAGCCGCGTATTGGAGGTGAGGAGGCGGAGCTGGCGGGGCCTGTCAGGACCTCGGGAAACCTCTGACCCCACGCTTCAGGCATTTCCTTATCAGGCTCACCTCTCTTATCTCCTGCTGCGCTTCCGAGGCTCAGCCGCTGCTCGGGAAGTCCTACCTGAGATCTAACCCGAAATCTTCTTGCTGCATCCCAGTCTCGAGTATCTCCTATTTCCAAGTTTTATATTCGTCTTTTACCCCTGCCCCTTCTCTGACCCCTCCCCAGCCTCTACCACTTTGGGGCTGCTTTTCCCGGCCGGAGAGATTCGAGTGGTCCAACAGACTCTGTGTGAGGGTTTTGCACGGTATTGGAATGCGAAGGAGGCGCACTGAAGCCCCAGGCTTGGGGTGTGGGGTGGAGAGGGATTGGGTGAAATCCTGAAAGAAGGAGATAAAGATTCAGAGGGGAGGAGGATTGGAGGCCCTGAGGGGGATTGGACAGAGACTCAGAGTGAGGGAAATGGAGACTTGGGGGTTGACAGGGAGACCTAGAAAGTAAGGGAAGATGGAGATTTGGGGAGAAGCACTAACATAGACGGTGAGATGGGGTCTTGTCTGCTGTAACCAAATTCAAATTCTGGCCATGCTAAGTACTAACAATAGTGTGACCTTGGGCAAGTCACTTAACCTCTCTGTGCCTTACTTCTCTTATCCGCAAAAAGGGGATAATAGACTTGGCACATAGGGTATTTTCCAGCTTTACATAAGTTAGTATAAATGCTTAGGACAATGCTTTGCATGTAAGTGCTCAATACAAATTAGCCTCCACTCCTTATTGTTAGCCCTTCTTGGGTAGGACCAGATGGACTGGCTGGAGCAGTAGCGAGGCTGACCTGTCCCCTCTTTTTTTCTTTCCTCAGGGAAGCCCTGCCCCTTTGGCCTCCCAGCACATCCAGCCCAGCCCACAGTCTGCCCCTGATGCTCCTACTTATTCACCTGTCCTCCACAGAACCAAAGGCCAGGCCTGGACCGTGAGGCCTCACTCCTTGCCAATACCACCCTCCCATGGCCTGCCGCCCAGGACCAGGGTCTTCCTGATGTGGTAACACAGCAAGGGCCAGCAGATGAATGGAAACCTTGAAGCAGAGGAGCAGCGGGACCAGGTAAGGGGTCCCTCTGAAAGTTAAGATCACCACACCATGGGACACAATTTCCTCCTCATCTCTGTTCCTTTGCCTTAGTGACTTGGTCCCTGTCTTTGAGTCCCAGCCTCTTTGTCGGTCTGATGGTGTGCCTGCTTTTCTTTCTCCCAAACTAAGATGTGCGTTTCCCTGTCTCTCCTTCTTCCTGGGTTTCTGTCCCCATCCCACCCACCCCCGCCTTTCTGGGTATTTCTTTGGCATATATTATCAGGTACTGTTGCTACTCTGGGTTAAACAAGGTGTGTTGTTTGACAATAAAAGAAAGTCCTCCATTCATCACTTTCTAGCAAACTCTGTCCCTGTCTCTTTCTGCATGTGTCTTTCTACAATTCTGATTCTTGGTTTCCTGATACTATTCTCGCCTTGCTTTCTTTCCGCTTTCACTCTGTCTTTCCCTCTCTATGTCTTTCTGTCAACATTCTTGCTTTCTGTCTCCTAGGCTCCCTTCCTCTCAGGCTCTGGTCCTCCAGCATCGTCTTCCTCCCTCACTCCTAACCTAGAAGTCTCTCTCAGATATTCTTCCTCCCCATCTCTCTCCTTGTGTCTCTGTCTTGCCATGTTACTGGGTCATTCGCTGGGCAGAAGTCCATGTCATGCTGCCTCCACTCTGGTTTGAGTCCAAGGTAAAGAACTGGTGAATAATGAGCCTGTCCTCCCGGATTTTCATTCCAGGAGTATCAGTCTCCATCTCTCTGTCCATCATTTTCTGGGTTTTCTTGTGTCCTTAACTTTGCATAGTCTCAATTCTATTGTCTTTGTCTCTTTGTATAGATCTCTGACTTCCTGTAACTATCTAAAAAACAGGCAGCACTCTCTAAGTCTCTTAGTGCCTCTAAATCTGCTTTTCTGGGTCTCTTTTACTAACTCCATCTGCATAGCTCTGGGTCTTGGTTACCTGTGTTAGGGTCAGTCCGTAACTGCAGCTGAAGCTCTCCTCCCTCCTGCCTCTTTTCTTTCAAAAAACTCAATGGATGGGGCAAGGCTACCACTTGCCCTCTACAAAAATGGCGTCAGCGGCCCTGACTGTAGGATCGTGACGCCGCTTCTGCTGCGTGTGTGCCCTCACTTTCTATGGCAGCCGATCTCGCGAAGCGCGATACCCCGCCCAGTTCTCAAGCCGTCCCTCGGCTGGTCGCCTGCGCCAAGCTCGCGAGCTGGCCGGCCCCGCCCCTCGCGCGCCCTCACTGGCGCGGCTCAGGCCGGCCGCGCGCCCATTGGCTGAGCGGATGCACACCCTCCCCCCACCCCTGGGTCTGATGGGGGCGGTTGGTGCTGACTTGAGGGGCCGCCTGGAGGAGGACTCGGTGTGTGAGGAGGGTGTGGGGGTAGGGTCAGGGACCCGAGTCTGGGGGACCGCGGGACCAAGAGGAACCGAGACGCAGGCCGGGACTGGGGTACCAGGGGTGTGGGATGGAGATGGAGAACCAAAACCGGGACTGAGAGATCCAGGAATGGAAACCTAGGTCTGGGACTGGGTTCTGGAAATGGGCTGGGGATGCAGAACCCAGACCGGAGGAACCGGAAACAGAGACTCAGGATAATGGATTGGGGGTGGGGGGACCTTTGGATGGAGACCCAGGCCCAGGTCTGGGGGACCAGGGTGGGTAGAGAGAATGGAGACCAGGCCAGAGACTTGAGGACCTAGGGACAGGCTCAGGCCCAGTACTGGAGGAAATCTAGGACTCTATCTAAGCCTGATTTGAGCTCAGGGATGGGGGCGCTGTTCAGTGCAAATTTAGGGGCGGGGCTGAGGGAGCTGCCCGGGGCAGGGGGCAGAGGTGACTCCTGAGGGTGAGTCTACAGATCGGGTGCGTCTGGTGCAGTACTGGGCCGGGGAAGGTGAGGGACAGGACTGGCAGCTGGCTGGGTGGGCGGGGTGGTGGGGAACAAAGGTGAGCAGGAAGGAGGCAGAAGCTGGGCAGAGGGCAGGGGGAAGGCCTCCGGGGAGGGGACCTCAGGCCCAGCTCCCACCCTTTCCCTGGAGAGCAGGCGGCCAGACACCCAGGTCAGTGCTTGGGATCCAGCTCTTGGCCCCTGTCCCTTGCAGGTGCCTGCGTGTGACTCCTGTAACTCTATTTCCTCCATGTCACATCCCTTTCTTGATCTCTCCTGCTGTCTACACCCCTCCATCCTGCCCCTCCTATCTGCTCTTTCTGTCCTTTGTCTTTCTGACCCTCAGAGGACCTCCTGGAGTCCCTGAACTGTGACTCTCCTAAGTTTATCTCTCCTCATCCTGGGTTTCATCTCATCAAAGCTGGTTGTTCTCTTGGA
Organism: Mustela putorius furo; assembly: GCF_011764305.1. Classification (NCBI taxonomy): domain Eukaryota; kingdom Metazoa; phylum Chordata; class Mammalia; order Carnivora; family Mustelidae; genus Mustela; species Mustela putorius. The sequence continues at coordinate 11,427,525 of NW_025421310.1, read as the reverse complement.
GTTCCTCTGGCCCTTAGACTTCATCCCTCTGTCTGTGTCCGAATGTCTGTTTTGTGTAACTTTTTCCATCTGGAGATAACTGTATGTGTGTGTGTTGTGTACTCTGTCTCTGCATATCTCCACTATCCAGCTCTCTCTCCTCTGCCTTCTATTTCTCCAAAGCCTTTATTATCCAACACACTCTTTGACTGCTTTCTCTTTTCTGTCTTCCGGTGAGAATATGAACCCACAGAGGCAGGGATTTTTGTCTGCTTTGTTCCCTGCTGTGTTTGCTGGGCCTAGCACTGTGATTGGCACATAGAGGGTAGTGAGTAATTATTTGGGGGATAAATGAATGTACATTTGCATGCCTGGCTGTCCACCCTCCAGGATGCCAGCCTTCCTGTATAATGGGCTTCTGCCCTGTGTCCTCAGGGTCTCCCCGCACTTGTCTGAGCCTGTCTGTCTCTGATGCTCCCATCTTGCCTGTCCCCGCCCCTTGTTGTCTCCTGTCCACAGGCCCTCCCCCAGCTTCTCTCTACCTGCCACAGGGGTCTTGGACTCTGACTCCTGCCCTCCTCCCTCCCCACAGAGGCCAGACCAGGAGCTGACCTGGAGCTGGGGCCACAGGCCTAGAAGCGCCCTGGACAGGGCCGAGGCCATGGCCCCTCCACCGCCACTGCCATTGGCCGCAAGCACCCCGCTCCTGCATGGCGAGTTTGGCTCCTACCCGGCCCGGGGCTCCCGCCTGGCCCTCACTCTCACCCCACAGGCCCTGCACATACAGCGGCTGCGCCCGAAGCCCGAAGCCCGGCCCCGGGGTGGCCTGGTCCCCCTGGCCGAGGTGTCAGGCTGCTGCACCCTGCGGAGCCGCAGCCCCACAGACCAGGCGGCCTACTTCTGCGTCTACACCTACCCGCAGGGCCGGCACGGGGGCCGCCTCGGGGGCCAGCGGAGAGCCGCCCGCACCTTTCGGGCCGACGGGGCAGTCACCTACGAGGAGAACCGCGCTGAGGCCCAGCGCTGGGCCATTGCGCTCATGTGTCTGCTCCGTGGACTGCCACTGCCAGGGGACAGGGGTGAGGCACTATGCAGCCGCTCTCCCCTAGGGCCACCCTGGCATCTGTGTGGATTTCCCTGTGTGGACACCTCTGTCTCTTCTCTCCTGTGTGTCTGTCTGTGGCTTGTCTCTCTCAGTCCATATTGAAAGAGTGGTAGATGCACAGGGATGGGCTACAGAAGGAAGAGAAACCACAGGCAGAGAAGAATGATTGGTGTGGGCTGTTCTCCTAGATTTTTCACTCTGTCCCCTCCCCCGCTTCCATGGGCCCTGACCACACAGATGAGTCAGAGGCTCCCCGTCTGGTGAGAGCAGCCGACTGAGACACGATTAGTCACCACCCAGGGTGACAGGCCCCCACAGAAGTCCCCTAGGACGTCCCAGGAGCCCCGAGGCGGCATCTAATCCGGCCTGTGGTGCCGGGACAGGTAGTCAGAGAAGGCTCTTGCCGGAGGCCCCACCCAGGTTCCTCAGTTGGCCCAGGAAGGTAAAGGTTCAAGGGTCCACATCTGGGGAGGCTTCCTTGGTCTTCCAGGATCCCGCTGGCTGGGTGGAGGCCCCACTGGTGAGAGTGAGGGAGCCTTGCACAGGGGGTAACCTGATCCTGGGTTCCAGGTGTTTGAGGATAAAGAAAGTTGAACCCACAGCTTTCCTCCCTCCTGCCACCTGTGGGTTCAAAGGGCACTGGGATTAGCCTCCCAAGTCCTGCCTTTGTCTGGGCCCCTGGGAGAGGGGGGCGGGGCTGCACACTCGGAAGCCCAGTAGAAAAACAGTTCCCAGCAGGCAGTTCCCAGCAGGCGGCTGTGCCAGCCCTCCACTGGGGGCTGTTTGCATTTCCGCCTTCTGAGGTGAGGGGCCTGGGTCTGTGGCTTCTGTAGACTCCTTCGCCTCTCTTTGCAGAAATCACCCCTGAGCTGCTGCCTAAGCCACCCCGATTGCTCCTATTGGTCAATCCCTTTGGGGGGCGGGGTCTGGCCTGGCAGTGGTGTAAGAACCACGTGCTGCCCATGATTTCTGAAGCCGGGCTGTCCTTCAACCTCATCCGGACAGGTAAGGGCCATGGCAGGCTGGAAGTAGGGGCTCTGAGGGGGCTAGGGTCGTGGTGGGGGGGCGGAGTGGAACAGCCTGACTCACCTCCTGGTTCCCCACATCAGAACGGCAGAACCACGCCCGGGAGCTGGTGCAGGGACTGAGCCTGAGTGAGTGGGATGGCATCGTCACAGTCTCGGGAGACGGGCTGCTGTTCGAGGTAGGGCAGGGGTACCCTGCCTTAGCACTGGGGGACTCTGGAGCCTGGCCCTGGGACCAGGACCCAAGTGGCCGCTGTCCCACCCTGTAGGTGCTGAACGGACTCCTAGACCGCCCTGACTGGGAAGAAGCTGTGAAGACACCCGTGGGCATCCTCCCCTGTGGCTCGGGCAACGCCCTGGCTGGAGCTGTGAACCAGCATGGGGGGTAGGTGGGGTCCTGCCTCCGCCAGCCCAGCACTGCAAGGGGAGGGGTGAGCCCTCCTGCAACCTGGCACGTCTGTCCCTACATCTCCCCCAGGTGCTCTGTGGTCAGTCAGGTTGATCAGTCCTGGCTGGGATGCTCCCCATACTGCGCCCCTGCCCCAGACATGTCTGCCTGTCTGTTCCTGGCTGTGTCCCTTGTGCCCAGAACGGTGGCGGACACACACAGGGGCACTGAGCGAATGCTTAACAGATGAGAGAGCAGACAGGGATCCCAGCTCAGAAGAGTCCATCCAGAGGCAGCCACATGGTCCCCCTGCTGTTTGCGTGCCCACTTTCCGCGTCTTTCTCCTGCCACCCTGTGCTCTGGGTCTCTCATGCCACCCCCTTTACTCTTTTCCCCGCCGGTGTTCGCCCGTCTCTGGCTGTGAAGGTTTGAACCTGCCCTGGGTGTCGACCTGCTGCTCAACTGCTCACTGTTGCTGTGCCGGGGCGGCAGCCGCCCATTGGACCTGCTCTCTGTGACGCTGGCCTCAGGCTCCCGCTGTTTCTCCTTCCTGGCCGTTGCCTGGGGCTTCGTGTCCGACGTGGACATCCAGAGCGAGCGCTTCAGGGCCCTGGGAAGCGCACGCTTCACACTGGGCACGGTGCTGGGCCTTGCCACCCTGCACACCTACCGCGGACGCCTCTCCTACCTCCCCGCTGCTGTAGAGCCTGCCTCTCCCGCCCCTGCCCGAGGCCTACCCCGTGCCAAGTCAGAGTTGACCCTGGCCCCTGCCCCGGCCCCAGCGCCGGCACCGGCCCCGCCTGTGGCGCACTCACCCCTGCATCGCTCGGTGTCTGACCTGCCTCTGCCCCTGCCCCAGCCTGCACTGACCTCGCCAGGCTCACCTGAGCCCCTGCCCATCCTGTCCCTCAATGGCGGGGGCCCAGAGTTGGCTGGGGACTGGGGTGGGGCTGGAGATGCCCCACTGTCCCCAGACCCGCTGCTGCCCTCACCACCTAGCTCCCCTAAGGCTTTACTGTCACCCATCACCGAGGGGGTCCCAGAAACCACAGCCTCCTCTGGGCTCGCACCTCCCTCCCCTGATGTCCCGGGAGCTGCCCCGGGAGCTGCCCCAGGAGCCACCTCTGCCAGGGGCCCACCTGACCACCTGCTCCCTCCTCTGGGCACCCCACTGCCCCCGGGCTGGGTGACGCTGGAGGGCGACTTTGTGCTCATGTTGGCCATCTCACCCAGCCACCTGGGGGCTGACCTGGTGGCAGCCCCCCATGCGCGCTTTGACGATGGCCTGGTGCACCTGTGCTGGGTGCGTGCTGGCATCTCGCGCGCGGCGCTACTGCGCCTTTTTCTGGCCATGGAGCGGGGCAGCCACTTCAGCCTGGGCTGTCCGCAGCTGGGCTATGCTGCGGCCCGTGCCTTCCGCCTCGAGCCTCTCACGCCTCGCGGCGTGCTCACTGTGGACGGAGAGCAGGTGGAGTATGGGCCGCTGCAGGCGCAGGTGCACCCAGGCCTCGGTACGCTGCTCACCGGGCCTCCCGGCCACCGCCGCAGTCGGGAGTCCTGAACCTAATGAAGCTTGCAACCCGCCAGGGGCGGGGCCGACATTCCGAGGAGGTGGAGCCTGGTCTAGGGGCATGGCCTAGCTGCTAGAGGTAGGGTGCAGGCCCCATACGCAGGAATCCCTGCCCCGTCTCAGGATTGCGCGCCCCCGGGGGACTAGAGGTAATGTTGGACGGAGTGTGGCTCTAACTCCAGGGGGTCGGTGTCATCCCGGTCACCGACTAACGGGCAGGCCCCGAGGGTAGTGCCTGACCAATGAGGGCAGGGCGCGGTCCAGAGCCTCGCTTCCGGCTCGTGGGAGGCCAGGTCCGCTGAGGGCGGAGACTGTCTTATGCGTTGTCCAATGACGGGACCTGGCACGTATGGGCTGGGGAGGCCCGGGTCTCGCCCTATCCACTCCGGTGCCTCCACTTAACTGGCCAATCCGCCCAAGAGGGGCAGGTTCCCCGGGGCGGAGCTCGGATTTGCACTAATGTACCTCCCAGCGCCCCCCTCCCCCGCCGGTGGGGGCGGGGAAACTCCTTTCTCCAGTCTTCAGTCCTTGTGTGTCCCCTGACCCTCATCCTCAAAGCAATTGAAAAGGTCTATGCAATAAAGGCAGTCGCTTCATTCCTCTCAGACCGTCGCCCCTTCTGCATCCGGCAGCCCGTGGGGGGATCCAATTCTAGGCGCTTCCAGTAGCTCCTGCCTTCTATGGACCGAAGCCCAGACCTGCCCACAGACTGCGGCCAGTGTGACCCAATGGCCTTGAACTGGGGCCAGGAAGCTGCCTCCTCCCCCACAACAGCTGGCTCTGGGGTTCTCAAGATTTATTCAGGATGTGTTACCGGAGGTGGTGGGAGGATGGGGTCCCCGAAGTGGCAGGGGCACACACAGAGGACCCTCCCCGCCCCCGCGAGGGAGGGGGGGGGAGGCTCGCTTTTTCTTAAAAATATAAATGTATTTATCTGCATCATCACGTCCCTGGGCACCCAGCTGGCCGGCGGGTGGGCCACAGGGCGGGGAGAGAAGAGGACGTCAGGGCGCAAGTCTGAGCGAGGCCGCCGGGCAGGGGTGGGGGACAGCCTCACAGGGCTCCGTGCTGGGCCTGGTAGCGGGACAGCACGGCGCGGTAGTGGGACAGCTCCTGGCGCACAGCCACCACTTCCTGCCGCAGCAGGGCGTTCTCCTTCTCCAGGAAGGCCGCCCGTACTGATATCTGGTTCTCTTTGAGCCGCCGGGCGTCTCGGGACCTCTTGGCTGCCTCGTTATTCTTGTACCGCCGGCTCCAATACTTCTCATCCTGAGGGTGGGGTTTGAGAAGGCACTAAGGGCCAGGGGGAGCAGCTTTCCTTGTGCCTTCAAGGACCAGAAGACAGCTAAGAGACCCTCTGGGATGCTTCACGCCAGCAAGTGGGATGCAAAGGATAGCAGGGCTCTCCGAGGATGAGTACCCAAGGGTCTGGTTGCTAAGGGCAGCAGGCCCCTAGCAACAACTAAGGTGTGAGCTAGTTCTCCCCACTCCAAGCCACTGGGCTCCATGTTTCCACTGTGCGAAGCAGACCCCACCACTCGGCTTGACAAAGGCCCTACAGTTAGCCCCTGGTTGCTAAGGATGCTTGTTCCTTGGCAACGGGGCCTTCAGGGTCTGAGGGCTTCTTCCAGTAAAAAGCACTGCTTTATGTACCACCTTCTCAGATCCTGGTTGCTAAGGAAAGCCTAGGCTCCCTAGCAATGGGGTTTTGTGTCCCATAAATCCCAGAGCTGGAGCCTTTTGACCTCATTGTCAAGGCAACCCCATCCTTCCCCAGCAATCTGAGTGGTTCCAGTAACTGTGGCTGTCTCGGACCCTCTGGCCTTGGATAGAGGCCAGAGAGCTGCCTTCTTCCCCATGGGTCCCAACTGCTAGAAGAGCTGTCCCTCAGCAAAGAAGCCTCCCCACACCATTACACTTAGAGTTCTCCAGTCCTAGAATCTGGCTGCGGAGGAGGACCACTCCTTAGGAACGAGGACCACACAGAGGTCCACAAGATGCTCTCCTCCCACCCCCCATGTCATTAAAGCCTAGTTCCCACTTACTAGGGCAAATCCAGTCCAGGCCCTGTGACAGGTCTAGACCACTGGTCTAGACTGCGTTTACAGGTCAGTCCTCAGTGTTTCAGGTAGTTATGGTGAAGTCCAGTGAGAGGAGCCCAGGAACCCCTTACTGGCAAAGCAGCAAGAAAAAAAAAAAAAAAAAATTCACTGCCCAGATCAGAATGTGTCTCTGGCTGCTAATGGGAACTCAAGGCCTCTCATCAATGAGTAGCCAAGGCCCAGAAAACAAGGCCCAGGGCTGGCAAAGTCTGCATCCCAGGCAGATGGAAGCACCCTGCAGAATGCCCCAAAGCAGAGGTCAAAGGACCAGACCCAGCCCAGGTAGTGGCTCAGAAGAAACAGACTGATGCTACTGCTAAGAGATGCTGTCCTTAGCAACAGGGCCTGGTCAAAGCTCCAAGCCTGTAGGAGTGGTTCCAGCAGGGCTAGCTGAGTCTGCGTCCCACAATGATACCATCTTCGTAAATCTCAAGCTGAAACTTTGGTCTCCTTTGTGCCCCATGGCTGTGGACGACTGATGCTTGGCTGCAGGTTAAGAGAACCTGAGAGCTAACCGCAGTGAAAAGCCCAGGCCTGTCTGTGAGGAAAGGGCCATCCCTGGCTGTGGGACCTGTAGGGGCCATGCCTGCAGCCTACATCCGGCAGGGCTCACCTTCTGCTCCTCTGGCACCTGGATCTTCCGAGCCTTCTTCATGATGGGCTGGGGTTTCAGCTCCTCCTCTGAGAAGCGATGTCTCCGAGGGTCAAAGGTCTCATGGCCGGGAATGCTTGACAGGGCTAAATCAGCTGGGTCAGGTTCAAATGTCATCAGCACCTCCACCGTGTCTGGGTCCACCGGGCTGGGTGTGTCCCGGGAGGTCAGGCCTTGGGGAAACAGAATGTGCTTCCTGAGTGTGTATTTACTTGGGGGGGGAGGTTCAAAGTACCCCCTGCTCAGGTATATCTTTGACCACAAGGAAGGCCCTAATGAGATCCACCACAAGGCCCTCCAGAGATTAACCTCTCTAATGTAAAACAGGAAGGTTCCCGAAGCTACAAAGGTGCTTAGACATCATGGAACCAATTCCACTTTCACAAACAGGGAAACAGGCCCAATGACAACTGACACGCCCTAAGTAACACACGAGCCTGTTCTATTGCTTCTGAAACCCCAGGCCTTCAAATTTGCAGCGTTAGCTCCTTTCCCATTATCTAGCCTGAATCCTGCCTACTGAATCCCTGACCAAAGCCTAGACCCCAAGGCTGTTCAGAAGAAAGAAATCCAGTGCACTGAAAAGACTTCAGGTGCGCCGCTTAACAGCTAACTGGCCCAAACGGGTAAGGAAGAAAAGCAGAAATGAATGAGGTTTGGGGAAGGCTGGTTCAAGGGAGGGGGTACGGCCGGACTGTGCCTTTAAGAGCGAGCATGCCGGGGTCAGCTGAGGATACAGGCTCAGGGCCAGTCACGTGTGGGCGCCAGCTTTCCCGTCCCGCCCCCCCCCGGCCCCCCCGCCACGGGCGCCCTCTAGTTCCCCAGGCCCCGCCCCCCCCTCTGTGTGACCGCGCCTGCGCGAAGTGAGGAGCAGGGAGGAGGGAGGAGAGGACTCACGTGGCGCGGGAATGTGCGGCAGGGAAAGAGGGGGCCCCGGTTCTGCCTAGAGGTCCGGCCAGGGGCAGGTGTGTCCAGGAATTCCCAACCTGCAGTCTGCCCGTGGAGACCCCAAGTGCCCGAGGAAACACACTTTTCCTTTTGCCCCCTGGGGTCTCTCAGCTCAAACCTCTCAAGCTCCAAAGATCCAGGCCCTCCTGGTGTCTGGGGAACATGGGCACAAACGGAACCCTGGACCTTCTCCCTCGCCACTGGGATCACATGATTCTGGGATTCCCAAGCCCCTCCTCTCCCAGGAACATAGGAAGCTCTCGGTCCTCGCTGCAACAGAAGACCCAGAATGAAGATCTTTTTTCCCCTCTAGACGACTCCGGGACCCCGGGCCCTAGCTCCTCTCCACGGGAGGATCCAGCAGCTAGGGGTGCCAGTCTTTTATGTCCTGGTAAAATAGAAGTCTGTACCCAGACCTTGCTTTCTCTCCTATAGAGGGCCTAGGAGTAGCAGTCCTTCCCCAACTCCACTGACTCCGCGCCCAGATTCCAGAGTGCACTTCACTCCCCAGCAAATAATTCCGGTGTTCTGGGATCCCAATCCCGGCTCCTCGAGTATCCGGACCTTCTCTCACCACGTCCCAAAGAAAAGTCCTCACTACCGCCCCACAGGAAAGGCTTCCTAGAATTTGAGATCCCAAGTCCTTCATCTCCAATGGATCCAGGAGACCCAGTCTCTGATGCATTACGGGACAAAGAATCCGGCCTCCTCTCCCAACATCTCGCTACTGCGTGGACCCAGAATTTGGGCGCACAACCCCAGCCCCAAGGTCCCCGGCCAAGTGCGGCACAGCCCTGCCCCTGAAGCCCAAGCCCCGCCCCTCCAGGGTCCTGCCCCGCCCCCGCCGTCGCACCTGCGCGGTGGCCGCCCGCGGCCCCGAGGGCAGCCCGGGTGGGGGCGTGCCCCGGGGAGGAACGAGGGGAAGCTGAGCCGCAGGAACCCGGCCCCGGGGAGGGTGCGGGCGTGCGCACGGGGGAGGGCGTCGGTGAAGGGCCGCCGGGGGGCGGCGGGCTGGGCGGGAGCCCGTGCTCCAGCAAGAAGGCGTCCAGGTCCACGTACTCCACGTCGCCGAACGGCAGCGTCCGCTCCCACAGCAGCGGCGCCAACAAACCCGGGCCAGGTGCGGCCCCCGGGCGCCCCCGCGGGGACCCGCCGCCCAGCACTGCCCCAGCTGGGGCATCCGCCGGGCTCGCCGTCTCCAGGCCGGGCCCGGGGACCGTGGCTGCAGGCGGAGCCGCCTTGCGCTCCTTTTCCTTCAGGAGACCTGCAGGCCAGGGAATGAGCGGGCGAGAAGAAAGAGATGGACAAGAGACCCCAGGACAGAAATACACGAAGAAAGGGGAGATAGAGACCCACAGGGCGGAGATCCAAAGAGGGAACAGGCGGGGAAGAGGAACAGACAGGAGAGAAGGCAAGGACCCAAAGAGAAGAGACCCAGAGAGAGAAGGCACAGACGTGGGCGGCACAGACAGAGGGGGACAGAAACCGAGAGAGGGACAGAGACTCAGAAAGAGGGGAGGATAGGGACCCAGAGAGGGGTAGGACACAGACCAGGGAAGGGATAGATACACAGAAGGGGGACGGAAGTTCAGACAGAGGTAGATGGAGGGTTGGGCAGGTGAGAGGGGAAAAAAATGACAGTTCTGTAATTTCTCTGTAGCCTACCCCTGCTCACTGTGGCCTCTTCTCCCCACCCCCACACTATGTAAGGGGCAGGAAGGGGCTCTATTCCTGGGGCACATTCCTCATCCCTAGACTCCATGTGACCCCAGGAGGCCCCGCCCAAGCCCGTGTCACTACCGTGTGAGCATCAGACACACCCCCTCCCTCCTCCCTGGACCCCAGGGGTCCAGACGTTCAGGACCAAAGAATGCGGGGGGGGGGGGGGCTTAGGCCCAGACTCTCAGGTCCTCGGAGAGGAGGACTCTGGGGGACTCCTGGGTCCTCCTCTTGGACGGGCTTGAGCGCAGGTACTTTTGGATCCTGGGTGCTGAGAGATCTAGGGGCCTAAACACCTTAGTAACTGGGCAGATGACGGTTGGAAGATGGACTCTCGACACGTAAGAGGAGCCCCCCGTCCCAGCACTTGAATCCCTGAGGGAGTAGGGTGTCCGGGTTAGGATAGAGGGGGGCTAGAACTCACAGCTGGCTGGGTCTTTGGGTTTGCTGGTCCCCTGCAGAAGGCTCCGCAGCCCAAGCAGCGCTCCCCCGCCAGGGGGGGCCCCGGCTGGGCCGCCCAGCAGCAGGGGGGCCGGGGTCCTGTCGCTCACGGGCCGCGCCATCACCGGGCACCTGCCCGCAGGCTCAGGGGCTCATGGAGAGGCGAAGAGCCGGCCTGCCAGTTAGAGGCACACTCCAGTGGTTCGGGCGAGTGCCTGCCCAGGGGCGGGCGAGCGTAGCTTGCGAGCCTCCAGTATCCAGAACACTGCAAATCCTAGGAGTGACGGGGATTTGCAGTCCTCGGTGCAGAAACGTGCAACTCAAGAGGGTCCCTGGAGACCATGCAGTCTGAGTGAGGGGTTGATCAAATCAGGCAGCGGGTTCTTTGCAGTCCAGAGTTCAAGGGGACACAAGGCGCTCCTTCTACACGGTGGGCGAGCCTTGCTCTTGCAAAATCTGCAGCTCTCTCAGCGGAAGGCGCTCTGCAATCTGCACCAAGAGGTGTGCGCGGAGGGGCGGGGGAGGGGGCAAGAGGAGGCGGCCTCCTTGAGGCGTGGCCAACGCAAACTTCTTTCGCGGAAAAAAAAAAAAAAAAGCCAAACCAAAACACTCGACGCCACAGCGCGCACCCCTCCTATTAGCCCCCGCTAGCTGCTTGGGCCGAGGACCCCAGCCGCGTGCCGCCCTCCGGCTGAAAGAGCGGGCCAATCGCGTCTTGACCCCTCGAGACGCACGGCCAATGGGACCCCCGGATCCGCCGAGGCCCGGGAGGGCGCGTGAAGGGTTCCGTGCGAGAAGTTGCAGTGCCTTTAGGTGGGAGGCGGGACCCTGACCTACATTTGCCCAATGGGAGACGGCACTGGGGGCGGGACCGTGACCCATTTCGGGCCAATGAGGCAGGCGGGAGGGGGAAGCACATGGCTCTGCGCGTGCTGCCCGATGGGGAGGGTGAGTTGGGGGGGTAGTGAAAGAGCCGCGGCTTAAAGGAGCCGCCAGTCTAAATGACGGTTTTGGGAAACCGGAAGCAAAAAAAAAAAAAAAACAAAACCGAGCAGTGCGGTTTAGGAAGACGGAGATTGGTTTCTAGAAGGCTGCTGTTTTTCACGACCCAAATGTTTCCCCGCCGCGCCCAGAATCAGACCACTAAGAAACAGGAAGTATTCTGTCCCTTTAATAGCTTTGTTTTGGGGGTGACTCCCCTCCCCGTGTGGGGAGGCTTGGAAAGGACAGGCACAATCCTCGATGGGGAGTCTCAGCGACCATGGGGGGCACCATCCACTGTAAGACAGACGACAGCGGTGGGGGAGCATTAGTTTACGGCACGAGAGGTTGGATCCTGCAAGAGGGTTTGCAGGAGTCGGGGGCTGGGCCGCGGAGGGCTCTACCACGGAGGCTGCGAAAGGGGAAGCCGGGATGTACCAGGTCGAGAAACTGGGGGAAACGGTCAGATTCTGGACCGGCACTGGGTTTAACCAGCAGGAGGCAGCAGGAGGGTGGACTAGGAGGGTTGACGTCCAGCTTCAGCATCAGACTGAACTACACGAAGGTATTCATGGGGTGGGGGTAGGAGGGTCTGGGCCATACCACGTTGAGAAGCTAGCTGAGTGGCTGTAAGATCACAGGGTCGAAGCTCGGGGAGACAGTAGGAAGGGGAGGAGGCTGTACCATGTTGATTTTCAGGAAGGGGTGTGTGTCAGATTACGGAACAGCCTGAGATTTGTACCACACCGAAACAGGGAAGGGATCCGGGCTGTACCATTTTGGAAAGCCGTCGTAATAAAAAACCACGGCCCAGTGGGAAGCCAGGGAGCTCGGGTTATATATCAAGTTGCAAGTTTCAAGCAGTGGAGAGGAAAGACAAATCACGGACCAGCAATGGTCTCTGGCGTGGAAGTGGACTGTACCATGTTGACACATAGAAGGGAGAAAAGAGCGAGTGCGAGCTCAGGAGGCTGGACCGTACAGAAACGTCAAAGGGGTGGGTAGGACTATATCATGTTGAGAAAAGAAGGGGAGACACATAGGCGGGTTAGACCAAGACGTGCGGGGAGGGGTGCAGACCGGACCATACCATGCAGGCGGTAGTTGGGGCCTCGGCAGCGCCTCTCGGGGTGCCGGGGGTCCCTGTTGCCCCTCAAGGCCCTGTGGGCCAAGGGCTGCAGGGGCCGGCCGTTACCGCTGAGGCTCTGGAAGATCTGGGACGGAGGATTCTGGCTCAGGAGTCTCAGGGAGTGCATCTGCGGCGGAAGCGGGTGGGAAACTGTGAGTGAACGGTGAGCGGTCTTGGTGAAGGGCCACAGAGGAAAGCCCCGCCCCTGGGGCAGATGGGCGGGGTCTCACTCGGCCCAGGAGAAAAGTAAGGCGGAAGGAGGGTAGAAGAGGCCAAGAGCGATGCCCAGGCCACGGAACGGGTTAGCCAGGCTGGAGGGGGCAGACAGAAGTCACCTGGAGGGAGGTGATATTGAGGGCCCGGTCAATGAGGATCCAGGTGACAGTCTCTGAGCAGGGCGGGGTGCTGAGGGAGCCCTGATAAGTGATGAAGCCGAAGGATTCGGGGAACAGGAGCTCCAGGCTCAGGTCTTGAAGAAAGTAGGCATCATCTGCAGCAATACCGGGCTAGAGTGAGGAGCAGGACCCCTCTTGAACTCCCCTCCTGTGCACACACAGCTCCCCATCCCCTCCCCCCAATGCACCAAGGACTTACTCTTGTAGGAGATGCGGGTGATGGTGTCCCGGTTAAGGAGGCGGCTGAGGAAGGGGTTCGAGCTGCCAGCCACCTGTGTGGGGGTACAAGGTGAGGAGGTAGGAATCCAAAAGTCCCAAGTCTAAGCTCCCAATCCTCCCTCCCCCAGGACCCAGGAATCTGGGCCACCCAGACTCCCTCTTCCCCAGACCAGATTCCAGAATTCCCCTTCATCCTTTGGGATCTCGCCTGGGCTCACATTGATGAAGAGGCTGAGAATGGCCAGGCCATTGGGGCCCCGGGAGGCGGCGCTGAGGTTCCCGTAGAGTTCTTGGTTGAAATGGATGAGCTGCACCTGGGAGGGGAGCACAGAGTGGGGTTCCCCCAGTAGAAGGGGAGGAGAGAATGGGTGCAGCTCTGGGCCCTCAGGGTCCCAAGGCAGGTTAAAGATTAGTGCTTGGGTGGGGGGCAGTGGTTCTGGAAAGGAGGGTGGGGTGAGGCATTAAGAGAAAGGTGAGGTGGGAGGAATTGGGTCAGCTCTGGGTGAAGGTCAAGGGTCAGAGGTCAGTGGCCACCACCTCAGCAGAGAAGCCCTGGTGGTTGATCTGGTGTTCAGAGCCAGCTCCATCACGTGCTCCAAAGAGCAGTCGCAGTTCACTGAGTCGGTGGCTGTAGAGGAGGGGACCCCCAGACACATTGACCACGGGCCGTGGCGCAGGCAGGAAGGAGACATGGCGGCCAGTGTTGTACAACGTTCCCCGAAGCTGTAGGAGAGGAGGAAGCTGTCACAGGGACAAAGAGGGAAGGTCTTTTCCCTCCTGTGTTCCACTCCTACATTTCCTGCTTCCACCAAGCATTTAATCATTCAGCACAGCTGGAACATCAGTTACTTCCCAGGGTCTGTTCTAGCCCCATGATAGGTGCTCAATATCGGTGCATTTATTCAACTCACAGATATTTATTGAGCTGCTACTATGTGCCATGGATGCCAGGAAGAGAGCAAGGAACAAGTAGGCAAAAACCCTGGGCTCATGGAACTTGTGTCCTCATGGAGCCGAGGCAGACAATAAATAACAAATTACGTAAGTAACTGCTTAATTAATTACATCTTAAGCTTAAGCGGGGAAGAACTGAGAGCTCTGAGAAGGTAACATGGGAAACCCAGCCTAGACTGGGGTGGGGGGTGGGGAGATGAGGAAAGGCCTTCATGAGAAAGTGACATTTGAATGGAGACCCAAAAGATAAGTAGGAATTTGTTGCAAAGGAGAGAAGGGTATTCCTGGAAGAGGAAACAGCAAGTGCAAAGGCCCTGAGGTAGCCTCTTTCAGTGCTAGTGCAGGGGCTTGTGGGACTAGTGCCTGGTGAACGGAGAGGTGATAGGAGCCAGATGGTACAGGGCCTTGTGGACAATGATGGAATATTTTGTATTTTTATTTAAATAATTAAAAATAAATACATCTATATGTATATGTGTATATATAAATATATATTTTATATATATATATAAAATTTATATATATCTAAAATCTCACACCTGGCACAGTGCCTGGAACATGGTATTTGCTGTTTAAATCTGTTAGTATTACTTCTCCCGTTAGGAATATTTTGAGAGGAGAGTGGAATGCTCTGCTTTGTGTTTTTAAACATCCCTCTAGCTGTGGGATGGAGAATGGAGGGCAGAAGGCAGAGAACCAGGCTAGCTAGCACCCTGTGGCACTAGTCCAGGGGCAAGTTGATGGTGGGGGAGTTGGAGGAGACACACAGTGACAGGATCCAAATGATATTGAGCAGGGAGATGAAAAAGGACCCAGAATGGACAGGGGAATGAAGGCAAGAATGGGTTGGGAATAGCCCCGGGCTTCTGGCAGGGGCAGGTGAGTGAAGAGGGGTGCCAACTCTTACAAGAAATGGAATTGCAAAGTGTGCAAGAGCCTAGATGCTAGGACCACACTACCTGGGTCTGAATCCCAGTGCTGACCCTCTAGCTGTGTGACCTCAGACAAGTAACTCAATCTCTCTGTGCCTCAGTTTCTGCATCCTTAAAATGAGGAGAACAATAGCCTCTATCTCATGGGGTGGTTGGGAGGATTAGCAGGCTGATCAGGCTTTTTAAAACCATGCTTGGCCCAGGGAACAGTCTGTGTTAACATTGCTTTTACAGACACGGAAAACCTAGGGAGCCATGTTTGGATAAAGAAGAACAGGTGATTCATATTAGAGTGTAAGGAGCCTCCTTTCTACCCACTGTCTATGGCTCCTTAACCCAGGGGGGGCCTTCCACCTCCGCACCCCACCCCCACTCGTGCCCACCCCCAGGGGATTTGGTGAACCCTCCCACCAGGCCCCTTACCTTCTCTCCCCCAGTGCTGAGTCTCAGTGGGGGCAGAAAGGGGTCATAAAGGACCCTCTTCAGCTCCACATCCACAGGGCTCTGCCGCTTCCCCACAGCACACAGACTCCAGGCTGCATTCACTAAGCCCCAGAAGGGAGGCCCTGGAGGCAGGGGTGGGGCAGGGAGGAAAGGGAGTCAAAGATAGGACTGGATCCCAAAGCTGGGATCTGCTGAGAAGGCTGTGTTTTGGACTCCTGGATCCCAGGACAGGAAGGGTAGGGGATGGGGACTCCTGGGTCTGAGGGAGGAAGGGGCTGGGAATCCAGAATCTTGGGTCCTAGAAGAATCTTGGAGGAGTTTCCAAAGATCATCTAGCCGCCTCCTTAACCAAATCTACCTTCAATTAAGTCATTGGGGGAAGGAACTACAACTCCCAGCAGGCCTGAGTGCTGCCAGCCTACCATCCACGGCATGTCTGCCCCAGAGCCCATGGGAGTTGTAGTTCTTTCACTCTCCCTTGTCCCACAGCTGGATAATGAATGTACCGGGGGAGAGGAGTTGCAGGGGCTGGTCAAGGCAGGGGATGCGACCAATGAGCCTCTGGTTCCCAGCACAAGCCAGACCTACCTGCCTCTTTCCCTGCAACCCCCCCCCACTCTCTTTTGCACCCCCACACTCCTTCCTTCCACTCACTCCCACTCACTACTTGAAATGCGCATATATAATGTCCCGTGGTGAGCTGCTGGGGTTCAGAGGCTGGGGCCGACTCTAGAGGGAGGAAGGGAGGGAGAGGGAAGGAAGGGGCTGGGACTCCGGGGTCCTGCGAGGAGGACAGGGCTCCTGGGTCTGAGGAAGGAGGCACCCTGCAGCCCCGAGTCCTGGGTCCCCGCCCTGGCTCCACCTGGCACGAAGTTTCCCTGGAGATTATCCTTGTAGCTCCACCAGTCCTCGGGGTCAGGTGCAGGTCCAATGTGAGCTGGGGAAAGAGCAGCCTGAACCCCTCCCCTTGGTACCCCACCCCCACCTCTCCCTCAGGGGCTCCCGCCCCAACCCCCGGCCTTACCTGCCGCCCCCAGTGCGGCCCAGAGTACCAGCGCCCTAGGAACGCTCAGACGAGCAGCAACCCCCATCCCTGGGAGGCCTCTGAGCAACCCCCTCCCAGCGTCCTGGCCCCTCTCTCAGCTCCTCCTTCCCTGCTCTGTGGGACCCTGTCCCTCCAGGACTTCCAGCCTGCCTCTCCTCCCTACAGGGAGTCCAGTTCCCCAAACACCGAGGCAGCAGGGAACTGAGACCCCCCAAATACACTCCTCCCTGCTCTCCCAGCTCTCTGTGCCTCTCCTTCCTTTTCTCTTTTCCCCAACCCTCCAGCCTCCCTCTACCTCCCGACCTTCCTACCCCTTTCTCTGCCTCCTGCTTCTCCCCGGGGTTACCTCCTGGTTTCTAATCCACACCCCCTCTTTGCTCTCTTTTCTTCAGCTCCCCGGAGCCACCTAACCCCATGTCTCCATCCTGCTTCTCTCTCCTCCTCCCGGTCTCCCTCCTCTCCTGCTTCTTTCTCGCCCAGTCTCCCCACCTCCTCCTCTTCTGCCTCTCCTGTTTCGCCGTCTCTCTCTTCCCTCATCCTCGCTCCCTCCTCCCCCTCCCTCTCTGATCTCTCTCTGGGTGTTATTTAATTTTTTTGCCGTTGTTGTTGGCGGGGGGGGGGGGGGGGGGGGGGGGGGGGGGGGGGGGGCGAGTGATCTCACAGCAGCAAACAGTCCTGGGACTGGTGTGGGGAGAGACCAAGGGGCAGGATGGAGGGGTCATTGGGGGCTAATATCCAGCTTCCAGCTGTGCCGGGGGAGGGGGACGGAGGGGTGGGGGGGGTGGCCTGGACACCTGGGGCCCGGAGCTGGCAGTTCCCAGCCTCCGCAGAAGGGAGAAGGGGGGGCGCTTAAGGTGGAGCTGAGGGAGTCCTCCGAGGTCTCCGTGCTCCAGGCCGCTGGTGCCGGAGGATCCGGGGTACCCCGGCTGGTGCGGACCCGGGTTGGAGCCTTAGTGGCGCCTGCAGCCCCCGCCCAGTGCTCCAGTCGGCCTCGGCTGGGGGCCGCCTTAACGGGGCTGAGGGATCCCCTGGGAGACCGGGGTGCGGTGCGGGCAGCTGACCAGGAGGGGGAGGCAGAGACTTGGAGAGGGACCGAGCGCCGGGAGGAGGAGCCGGGAAGGCCGAGCGGAGGCAGCCGAGGGGAGGCAGCCGAGGTGAGGTCGAAGGACTGCAGAGGCTTAGGAGGGGAAGGGGAGCCCGAGGTAGATGCGGGGAGACATGGCGGAGGGAGACCTGCGTGCTGGAAATAGGGGAACGGGGAGGCGGGGGAGT
Source organism: Mustela putorius furo (assembly GCF_011764305.1). Lineage (NCBI taxonomy): Eukaryota > Metazoa > Chordata > Mammalia > Carnivora > Mustelidae > Mustela > Mustela putorius. The sequence goes on along the minus strand of NW_025421310.1, from coordinate 11,410,225 downwards.
GGGGGGGGGGGAGAGAGACAGAGACACACAGTCAGAGACAGAGTGTGAGAGAGAGAACGGGAGATACTGGTGGAGGCAGAGAGAGACGTACAGAGACACACATTGAGAGACAGAGTGAGAGAGAAGGAGAGAAGGGGAGATACTGGTGGAGGCAGAGAGAGACGTACAGAGACACACACTTGGCCATAGGAACAGAAACGCCCATCCCACCGGTCAGAGAAGGGAGAAGAAGCTGCCAGGCCAAGGGGGTGGGGGTGGGGAGAAACAGAAACTGAGAAGAGATTCAAAGACAGAGAGACAACAGCCAAACTCAAAGAGAGAGACACAGAAACATAGAGAAAGAGACACACACATACACAAACACACACACACACCCCTCTGAGTAGAGAGCCTCATGCAGAGAAAGAGCTCACCAGAGAGGAAGAGATGGCAGAGACCCAGAGAGAGGGAGAGAGACCCAGAAACAGACCAAGGGACATCAAAGGACAGCGTGGAGTCAGAAAGACAGGCATTCAGATAAAGAATTTGGAACAGACAGTCAAGGCACAGACAGCCAAAGAGAGTCAGAAATGGAGAGAAAAGAAAACGCAGGAAAGAAAGGTATGTATTGCTTATCCATGGCCGCATAAGGAATCACCCCCAAACTTGGTGGCTTCAACCAACAAGCATTTACTGTCCCACCGAGTCTGAGGGTTTGGAGTTTGGGAATGGCTTAACCGGGGCGGGGCGGGGGTCCACAAGGTCCAGTTAGGACCTTGACCAGGGTGCAGCCCCCTGGAGGTTCGACTGGGGCTGAACAGCACTTCCAAGTTCCTCATCACTGTGCCTCTCTTGAGGGCTATAGGGGTGCTGGTTTCCAGATCGACTGATGAGAGAGAGAGAGGAGAGAGCACAAGCAGGGGGAGCAGCAGAGGGAAAAGGAGAAACAGGCTCCCTGCTGAGCAGGGAGCCCTGATGCTGGGATGCTGGGATGCTGCGGGTGATGTGGTGATCGCAGGACCCCAGGATCATGACCTGAACAGAAGGCAGACACTTAACAACTGAGCCACCCAGGAGCTGTGTTGGCCCATTTTACAGATGGGGAAGCCAAGCATCAGAGGGTGCAGGTGACTTGCCCAGAGTTATACAAATAGGAAGCGGTGGAGCAGGGGAGGAAAATAGAGCAAAGGGGGACGAAGAAAACACGATGGAGGCATTGTGCCGAGAAGCGAGGAATCTGTCAGGAAGCTTGGCAGGGAGTTGGGGGTTGGAGAACCCAGGTCTGTTGGAGAAATAAATCAGGAAGAAATGGCAGCCATCCTGACCAGTTTCCTTGATGCTGGGCCGTGCCATGCTCTCTGTTGGCTTTGTTTTAACCCTCAAAGCAGCCCCAGGGAGTGGAGGGGTTAGGATTAGCCCCATTATACAGATAGAACACTGAGGCTGGTCTGAGAGGGAAGGGGCTCTCCCAAGATGGCATGGGTTGAATGGTACCCCCAAACCCACACACCAAAAAGTGCACCCAGAGTGGAACCTAATTTGCCAAAAAGGTCTTTGCTAATGTAACTAAGTCAGTGACCGTGCGACCGGATCATCCTGCATTATCTGGCTAGACTCAAAATCCAAGGGCAACTGTCCTTATGAGAGAAAGGCGGAGGGAGATTCGATACTACAATGTGCAGACAGAGGCAGAGGCTGGCGTGATTCTGCTGCAAGCCCGGGATCACATGGAATCCCCAGAAGCTGCGCGATGCAGGGACAGATCCTCTCCTGGAGGCTTTGGAGGGACTGTGGCCCTGCTGACACCTTGATTTGGGACCTGCTGCTTTCAGGGCTGTGAGAGAATAAATTGCTGTTGTTTTAAGCCATGCAGTTTGTGGTCATTGTTTACTGCAGCTGACCCCAGGGGTGTGGAGCAATAATGAGAAAGTCATGGAACTTTTCAGAGGCAGAGACAATGAAGGAACCAGAGATACATGGAGGGAGAGACAGACAAGGCTGATAGTGCAGAAGAGCAGCTTCTACCTACAAGTTTGGCTCTCCAAGTTGGCTTGTTGACTCTCCTCCTCCAGGAAGCCCTCCCTGACTGCCCCTCCTCCAACCGGAGTCAGTGCCTGCTGTGCACATTCCTAACACCCTGGGCTACCTCCATTAGAGCACCAATCCCATTAGGGGAGGAACTGTGTCCTCCCTCAAGGGCCCAGACCTGACCCATCTCTGGGTGTCCAACACTGGCCCCCAGAGGGCACACTGGGATCCTCAGGAGAGGAATCAAACACAATTGAATGAGACAATGCTCCTGATGTCTCTCCCCAGAGACTCTGGGCTCCTCCTGTCTGCTGAGAGACAACTGGATTTCCTGCAAGGCCCAGCGAGGGCCTCACCTCCCCTGGGAAGTCTTCTCTGATCTAAGAGGCAAGGTCCCCTGCTGCCTCCATGATTATCCACTGCACCAGATGTGACTGGACATAAGTCTGTCCCCTAGCACACCCTCCCAGATGGGGAGCCCCTGCAGGGCAAGTCCTGGGTCTGACTCAGATCTCCATTCCAGCATTTTCCAGGGAGACCTCAGGAGACAATGTTTTTTTGCGTTTACTTTCTTTTGTTTGTTTGTTTCTTTTTTTCTTTTCTTTTTTTTTAAAAGATTTATTTATTTATTTATTTGACAGACAGAGATCACAAGTAAGCAGAGAGGCAGGCAGAGAGAGAGGAGGAAGCAGGCTCCCCACTGAGCAGAGAGCCCAATCCCAGGACCCCAGGACCATGTCCTGAGCTAAAGGCAGGGGCTTTAACCCACTGAGCCACCCAGGCGCCCCAGGAGTATATGTTGAGTAAACAAAAAAGTGAGTGAATGAAGCCAAAATAGAAGGGGGCATTCAGAAATGGGTGGGGAAAAAATTTTGCACGGCGGTTAAGAGGAAGGCTTTCTGGGTGTAGGTGACATTTTCCTGACTCTTTTTCTGTCCCTGTAACCGGGGCCCCAGCTCAAAACTCATCCTTTCCTCGCCCCCCGGCCTTCCCCTCCCAGACTCTCCCTCCCCCTTCAGTGTACCCCTCAGAGATCCCAGAGTTCATCCTCCCTCTGCTCTAGCCACAGCGGTTCCATTGATGCCCAGCTCCCCTGGATGGAGTGCCGGCCCCTCGGCCTTTCTCTTGGGGACCAAATAAATCTTTTATCTGTCCTTCAAGACCTACCTTGAATGTCACTCTCTCTGAGGCGTTTCCTGATCTCCTGGCTCTCAGTGAACTTTTTTAAAAGTGTTTTATTTATTTAGGTAATCTCCGCACCCCATGTGGGACTCGAACTCATAACCCCAAGATCAAGGGTTGCATGCTCTTCGAACTTAGCCAGCCAGGCACCCCCATATCACTGATTTTTTTCTCACAGAGGACTGACCCTCCCCCTCCAGGGCTCAAAGACCTCCCATGGCTCCCTGGTGCCCTCCCCACCCCCAGGAGAAACACGCAGGCCCTCAGCCTGGCCTTAGAGGCCACCCAAGCCTTGGCTAGCATCAATCCCCAGCCTCATCTCTCTTCTCTATACCACACCAGGTCCTTGAGCTTCCAGACCTTTGGACAAGCTGTTTTCTCTAACTGGGGTTGCCTTTTCCCTCTCCTCCACCGGGCAAATTCTTACTCAGGAGTCTGCTTTTCCAGAAAGCCATCAGCAGTGGTGAGGTGGGCAGGAGCCTCGTTGGAGCTCTCGAAGCCACCTGTCCCTGAGTCCCCATTATAGCGCACAGACAGACTGGGCTCCATGCCCGGAGGCAGAGGGAAAGGCCAGGCCGGAGGTGGGTCCCAGATGTGGATTTCATGCCTATTTGTCTCGGTTGCTGGGAACAAAGTTTGGGTCATGGGGAACATATGGGGCTTGCCCTGTGCCTCACTTTCATCTCCTACCTCCCTGGCCCCTGGGTGGGAGGCAGGAGGGCCAAACCTCTCCAGGCCTGGGTGGTTCCCACAGCCCCTGTTCACCTTCTCACCTTGAGAACAGGGAGAGAGCTGCCCCCAACTTCCACTCCCTAGGGGAACCCAGCAAATTCTGCACATCGGTATTCTCGCCTTCTGGGCTCTGCTCTCCTGGGGGTGGGGTGGGGTGTGTGTGTGTAGCCACCAGACACTTAAATAATAACAAATTCAAAAGGCTCTTCCTCTGTGCCAGGCAGTTCTAAGCCCGTTAAACCACATAGTAACTCTTTTAATCCTCATAATATGCCCCGTGAGGCACCTGGCTGGCCCAACAGTGGAAAGGCTACTCTTGGTCTCGGGGTTGTGGGTTCGAGTCCCACACTGGGTGTAAAGATTGCTTAAAAATAAAATCTTAAAATAATAATAATAATAATAAGTCCCATGAGTTACTTCTTATCCTCCTCCTCATCATCCCAGTATTAGAGATGAGAGACCTGAGGGACACACAGAGATTTAAACCCAGGCATCCTGGCTTTGGAGTTTATGCCCTTCATGAAATGGTCTCTAAAGCAGTGCCATCCAAGAGAACTGTCCGCAATGATGGAAAATGCGGGAGCTCAATCCCAGGACCTGAGATCATGATCTGAGCTGAAGGAAGAGGCTTTAACCCACTGAGCCACCCAGGTGCCCCGAGAAGGATTTTTTTTTTTTTTTTTAATTTGCTGAATCTACTTAGACTGGTGTTTAATTTTAATGCATCACTACGTTTACCCAACCCAAAATGTCACGCCTCTATCATCTTTCCAAGTAAGAGAGCTTTGAAATGCTCTTTAAGATTCTCAGGTCCCTGGGTGGCTCGGTGAGTTAAAGCCTCTGCTTTTAGCTCCGGTCATGATCTCAGAGTCATGGTCCCAGGGTCCTTGTCCCTGGGTCCTGGGATCGGTCTGCATCAGGCTTTCTCCCCCTCTCTCTCTGCCTGCCTCCCTGCCTCCTTGTGATCTCTGTCTGTCAAATTTTAAAAAAGTAAAAAAAGATTCTCAAATTAGGGAGCACCTGGGTGGTTCCATCCGTTGTTTTTGCTTTCTGCTCAGGTCATGATCTCAGGATCCTGGGATCGAGCCCCACCTTGGACTCCCTGCTCAGCAGGGACTCTACTCCTCCCCCAACCCTCCTCCCTCTCATGCACTCTTGCTCTTTCTTTCAAATAAATAAATAAAATCTTAATTTAAAAAAAAAGGTTCTCAAGTTAAGGTGCACCTGGGTGTCTCAGACGTTAAGCATCTGCCTTGGGCTCAGGTCCTGATCTCAGGGTCCAGGGATGGAGTGAGCCTCGCATCTAAGCTCCCTGCTCAGGGGGAAGCCTGTTTCTCCTTCTCCCATTCTCCCTCTCTCACTGTCTCTCTCTCTCTCTCTGTGTCAAATAAATAAAATCCTAAAAAAAAAAAAATAATAAAATAAAAGCAGAGAACCTTTCCCAGCAGGAAGAGAAAAAGATGTAAGGACAGAAAAAGAGGCAGCAGAAATCTACAGTGTGAAAGGGACTCGACCTGCCTTTGAAGCTGGAAGAAGGGTCCCAGAGCCAAGGAATGGGGGTGGCCTGTATAAGCTGGGAATGAAAAGGAAACATTATCCCCTAGAGGATGCAGAAGGAATGCAGTCTGTCGACACCTCCATTTTAGCTTAGTAAAACCCATGTCAGGCTTTTGACATATAGAACTGTGAGATAATAGGGGCGCCTGGGTGGCTCAGTTGGTTAAGTGTCTAACTCTTGATTTGGGCTCAGGTCATGATCCGAGGCTTGTGGGACAGAGTCTGCTCATCCCTCCCTCTGCTCCTCCCCCGCACACTCTCTCTCTCATAAATAAATAAACTCTTGGGGCACCTGGGTGGCTCAGTGGGTTAAAGCCTCTGCCTTCAGCTCGGATCATGATCCCAGGGTCCTGGGATTGAGCCCTGCATCGGACTCTCTGTGCAGCAGGGAGTCTGCTTCCCCCTATCTCTCTCTGCCTGCCTCTCGGCCTACTTGTGATCTGTCTGTCAAATAAATAAATAAAATCTTAAAAAAAAAAAAAACTCTTTAAAAAACCCTGCAAGATAATACATTTGTATTGTTTCAGCTGCTGAGTTTATGGTAACTTGTTATGGCAGCAGTAGAAAACTAATACACTCATTTTTCTCTCTTTCCAGACACATAAGAGAATTCTGCTTCTCCAGCTTCATGCTATTAGGTGAAACCATATGAGTATCCTTTTATTTATTTATTTATTTATTTATTTATTTATTTATTTGACAAAGAGAGATCACAAGTAGGCAGAGAGGCAGGCAGAGAGAGAGGAGGAAGCAGGCTCCCTGCTGAGCAGAGCACCCAATGTGATCCCAGGACCCTGAGATCATGACCTGAGCCAAAGGCAGAGGCTTAACCCACTGAGCCACCCAGGTACCCCCCATGTGAGTATTCTTGACCAATGACTAGGAAGGGAAGTGCTGGAGTCGTTCCAGAGCCAACACCTTTATTTCTTGTGTGGGGACCATGCGGGTTCTCTCTCTGCCTGCTGCTGATCAAGATGCCATGGTTTGCGTTTGGTGCAGTGATAAGATGGTAGATGTCTCTCTGCCTGAGTCCTTGAATGACTCTGCGGAGAACCATCCCTTGGTGACTTGCATGGGACACATACACGGCCAAGAAATCAATTTTTACTGTATCATTCTAGCAGAGCTGGCAGAACCTGATCAATGAAGTGCAGGCACTAGCTTGCTGTTATGCAAGGAAGTGCATCCCAGGAGGAGAGAACAGCAAGTGCAAAGTCCTGGGGCAAGTACGCTTGACTTTTAAAGGAACAGGAAGGAGGTCAGTGTGGCTAAAGAGCTGTGAATGAGGGGACTTGTGAGGTCAATTATATGGTGGGAGTAGGTCATGCAGGGCCCTGTAGGGCAGGGCAAGGACTTTGGATTTTTTTTTTGGTGTGGTTTTTGTTGTTTTAATTTTTTATTTATTTTTATTTTTTATTAACATATAATATATTTCAATCCCCAGGGGTACAGGTCTGTGAATTGCCAGGTTTACACACTTCACAGCACTCACCATAGCAAGATTTTGGATTTTATTCTGAAAGAGATGGGAATCTACTCAAGAGTTGGATTTTGGGGGCACCTGAGTGGCTCAGTGGGTTGAGCCTCTGTCTTCGGCTCAGGTCATGATCTCGGGGTCCTGGGATGGAGCCCCGCATTGGGGTCTCTGCTCAGCAGAGCTTGCTTCCTCCTCTCTCTCTGCCTGCCTCTCTGCCTACTTGTGATCTCTGTCTGTCAAATACATAAATAAAATCTTTAAAAAAAAAAAAGAGTTGGATTTTGGCATAATAGGATCATGATCTGACTTGGGTTTTTTTGTTTGTTTGTTTTTTGTTTTTTTTAAAGATTTTATTTATTTATTTGACAGACAGAGATCACAAGTAGGCAGAGAGGCAGGCAGAGAGAGAGAGAGAGAGAGAGGGAAGCAGGCTTCCTGTGGAGCAGAGATCCCGATGCGGGGCTCAATCCCAGGACCCTGAGATCATGACCCGAGCCGAAGGCAGCAGCCCAAACCACTGAGCCACCCAGGCGCCCCTGACTTGGGTTTTAAAGCCATCTTCCTGGGGCACCTGGGTGGCTCAGTGGGTTAAAGCCTCTGCCTTTGGCTCAGGTCATGATCCCAGTGTCCTGGGATGGAGCCCTGCATCAGGCTCTCTGCTCAGCGGGGAGCCTGCTTCCTCCTTTCTCTCTGCCTGCCTCTTTACCTACTTGTGATCTGTCTGTCAAGTAAATAAATAAAATCTTTAAAAAAAAAAAAAAAGCCATCTTCCTGATTCTGTACAAAGAAAACTCTAAGGGGATAGAGGGAAAACCAGTATGGGTCACTGTAATAATCCAAGAGAACACTGGTGATGGCTTGGACAGAGTGGTATGAGGGGACATGTAAAAATGGCTGAGTTATGAACATACGTAGGCAGTGGATTATACAGGACTTGCTGATGAGACAAGACATGTGGGGGGCGGGGAGGTATAGGGCAAATGCCCCACGAAACTGGCATCAAGAAAGAATGGAGGGGCGCCTGAGTGGTTCAGTGGGTCAAGCCTCTGCCTTCAGCTCTGGTCATGATCTCAGGGTCCTGGGATCAAGCCCTGCTTCGGGCTCCCCGCTCAGCGGGGAGCCTGCTTCCCCCTCTCTCTCTGGCTGCCTCTCTGCCTACTTGTGATCGCTGTCTGTCAAATAAATAAATAAAATCTTGAAAAAAAAAAAAAAAGAAACAATGGGAAAAGACAAGATTAGGAGTATAGTTTTCCTGGAACAGAGAATGCTTCTTAGAAAATCCCTTAAAGAGGAGCGCCTGGGTGGCTCAGTTGGTTGAGCATCCCACTTTTGGTTTCAGCTCAGGTCATGATCCCAGGGTCAGAAGATCAAGCCCCACCTCCGGCTCCACACTCAGTGGGAGCCTGCTTGGAATTCTCTCCCTCTCCTTCCCCCTCTGTCTCTCCTCCGATACTCTCTCTGTCAATAAATAAAATCTTTATTAGAAAAAGAAAAAGAAAATCTCTTAGAGACTCCTAACTCCTGCTTCAGAGATGCCCCCACCATGAACCTGGCTGAAGCCAAAGACACGTTTCCCAGATATGAGATATTACTGGTGGCTTGAGGATTAAACAGTCACCTCCTGGAGTCTATTTCCTGCCTTTTTCAGTCCCATGAGGAGCACAGCAGAACCTTAAGGGGAGGATCTTTCCTTCTACCTAGTACCCTATGACATCATAACCCATCCTGACTCTCCATTGGCTGAGAGGTCCACTTTCCTCTCAGGGAATGAAATGGTTGTTCTCTAGGCTCAAAAGAACCCTAAGTCATATTTCTTCCTTTGAGGATCCCTCAGAGTACTCCCTCAGTGACTCTCCTGCAAAGAACACTCAAATTTGAAATGGTGTTTTCCATTGTGGCTGCAGTGGGCAGAGGTCAGGATGGCAAGGAAGGTCCTAGGCCATGACAACCTTCACTGCCATAGTATTTACTGCTTCTAGGGTTTTGTTGTTGTTGTTATTGTTGTTGTTGTTGTTGTTTTAGCTCCACCCCTCCGGCCTGGAGGTACCCAGCTGTGGGGTGGGAGTAGAATTCCGATCAGCACCAAGTAATGCCATGCCATTTTGTGGCTCCCAATGGGCTCTTTTCTCAGGAAAGGGTTTAGGCTGTACCTCAAGACCAGATGAACCTCAGTAAGAACCCTCTTTGGCTATTCACCCCAATTCCCTTTATTCCTTTCTTGGAGACTGCCCTAGGACCCATCAGGAACACAAAAGTGCTGAAGTGTGGAAATTTCTGGAAGTCTGGAACCGCTGTCCTTTCTTTCAGCGCATTTCCCGCCTTTTCTATCCACCCTCCCCCTCCAACTGGCTTCAGGCCCATCATCAAGCAACACAGATCTATCTGACCAGCACGCAGAGACGGTGTACCAACCCCTTGCTTGGATCAGGCATTGCGTCGGGGAGCACAGCCGTCCTTCAGCTGCTTAGTTTCCTTCATTTGCCCCCCTTCCCACCGTCCCAACACATATCAGGTGCTGTAGCCAAAATTGCCCCCAAGATTTAAGACTTTATTTAGGGGAGTGGCCGCACAGGTCACAGGCCAAACGTCCTGGCCAGATACCCCAAAAGTCTTGCTGGCGTTTTGCCGTCTTTGGTGGTGGGGGGCAGGGGAGCGGGTCCTGGCCCCGCCCCCACCCCCACGCACTTTAGCGGGCGCGTGCCAGTGACGTCAGGGGCTCCACAGCTTCTGATTGTCTCGCCAAGGGACGCGCCATCGAAGTGGAAGGCTTGGCTCACCGTCGCTTCCAAGTTCCTCAGTGGGCTGTGGAGGCACCCAGCTCTGGCTCTGAGGTTCGGGGTTCGGGGCCTGGGCTTGGGGTGGGGGGCCGCAGGCCGCGGCAGCCCCCGGCGCGCTCCTCCAGCTGCAGCCGCCGCAGTGGCCGAGCCCAGAGTGGCCTCCAGGGCAGCGCGAGGCCGTGGCGGTCGAGGACCAGGCGCGCGGGGTCAGGGCCGCCGGCTGCGCTGCCCAGCAGCAGGTAGTCGGTGTTGGGTCGTAGCCGCAAGCAGCCGCAGACCAGATCGGCGCGGGGCACCCAGGCGTCCTGGCTGCCGCGGGACACGGGCCGCGCCCGCTGCTTGTACACGGCCAGCACGCGCACGGCCAGCCGCTGCCACGCCGGGCCCGCGGCCTCCGACGCCAGCACCTGCGCGCGGAGAACTGCGGGGAGGGTTGCCATAAGGCCCAGGCTGGAGAGGAGTGCTCTGGGGTCGCAAGGGGCCTGACCCGGTGGGGAGAGGGGACAGGACCCCGGGGGTGGGTTCCCAGGAAGCCCCAAGGGAGGAGAGAGACCTTGAACATTGGAGGGTGAGAGCTCTGGGGGTATGGCCCTGTGTCCTGAATGGTGGACCCTGCTGGACGAGACATGGTCAAGGCAAGGAGGGCAGGGCTCTATGGAGTGTGAGATGGGGTGCCAGAATTGTGATAGGAGAGTGGGGCGATGGAGGGCTCCTCCTGTGGAGGGGAGGCCAAACGGAGGAGCCTGGGAACATGGGACATGCCATGTGGGATGCTTTGGTTGGGGTTCATCCTGGGAGCAGCAGATGCCCGAATGATCTGAGGTGTGGGGAGGGATGACTGGGGGGCCCACAGTGGGTGTGGGTGGAACAAGGCAGAAGAGGCAGGTCGGGGGTCTCAAATGTGGCAGAGTCAAAAGACGTCAGAAGCAGAGCCCTTGGAAAAAGGCTTGGGAGAGGCTCTGGGATGAATTTGGGGGCCAGAAGGAGTTCAGAACCTAGAACCTGAGGGTTGAGGTCAGACTGGTGGTGATTCAGAAACGTGATCTCAGAAGGGCTAAGGTGAGATGTGCTGTGGGCAGGACTCTGGCTCACAAGCTAAGTCTGTGGGGCGGAAGATCCCTGTGGGAGGCAGAACAAGAAGTTTCTATTGTCCAAGTCCTAGAACACCACTGGCCAGATGATGATTCTCAGGGAGGAGAGGCCTGGGGTCTAACACCATTGAGGGAAGTCACAGGTTGGTCTGGATTCAAGGGCTGGGCTGAACTCCTGAGTATCTAAGAGATCTGAGATACCCCAGGTCATAGGCCCTGAGGTCATGGGTTAGGGAACTTTGGGGGTGAGCTTCTGTGGGAGTGGGCCTACGGTTCAGAATCTGGGACCCTGACGGGTGATGCAAAGTATCTAAGATAGGCAGGACCCTCCATTCAATGGGCACCCCCTTCTCCTTTCATCCCCAGAAGGTCCCCTTTCTCCCTCAAAGATGTCCAGCTGAAGGGGGCCAAGAACATGGGGAAGGAGGAGACCTAAAAAAATAAGGAACACCCCCACTCTGCTGCCCCTGCCCCCCTTTGTCTTCTGCCCCATTAGGTCCGAGATCAGGAAGAGTCCTTTAGAGACCTCCTTCCCGTTTAAGATGAGAAAGCTGAAAGTGGAGAAGGAGGCATTCAACAGAACACCTGAGTAGCCGCCGGCCATTTTTCTCCCCGGCACTCACCGTAGTCTTGCTGACAGTACCTCCGGAGGCTCATGTGTACCCTGGTGTCCGAGACATTGCAGTAGTTTTGACACTGGGGGTCTGGGGAGGGTCAGGCCATCTGCAGTGGGCTCCCGGGGCCTGGACTGCAGCGCCCCATCCTGCCCATTCCCACGCTCCATCTTGATGGACAACTGGGGTGCCCCACCCCTTGGGATTGGGCTCAGTGAGCCACCCTTGTATCCCCATCTGGGGGCCCAAGCAGCCCATCCCTGATCGCCCTTGATCTCCGGGTTCTCCACACCAACCGGTCTTACCAGAGCTGTAAGCACTAGGGGTAGTAGCCAGGGAGGTGGTTGCCTCTGGAATTCCTGTGAGAAACCAAAGGAGAAATTTACCCTTAATGCCCCCTCCCATGCGTCCCCACCCCAACAGGTATCCAGGCATCCAGATCCCATGTCTATTCCCTTAAAACCCAGGAGTGCGCGCTCCCTTTGCCCTCCTCCTCCTAGGACCTGGAGTTGGTCCCTAGTCCCTTCTTCCTTCAGATCCCCCACCCCCTCCTCCCTCAGATCCAGGAGTCCAGGCTCCTAGCCTCCTCCTTCCCAAGACTAAGGAGACTGGAATTTGAGTCCCCATCTCCCCCAAGGGTCCAGAGTCTGACCTCCAGCCTCTAGCTTCCATCTACCAAGGACCTGGCCATCAGCATCCTTGCCCATTATAGAACCAGGATGTCCCCTTCCTGTCCCACTTAGGACTTGCAACCCTGCCCCTCGTGACTCACGCTGGCAGGGCATCCGGGGAGAGCGGCTCTGCTGGTAGCCGGGACCACAGCGGTTGCATGTGAGGCCGGTGACCCCTAACTTGCAGGGGCACTGCCCACTGGTCTGGTTGCAGATGCCTCCCGTGGCCCCGATCGGGTGACACTGGCAGGCTGCATGAGGAGAGGAACTTGGGACCCAGGCTGTCAGGGCCCCAGACGCTCCTACCTAGTCCCCCAGCCCCAGGAGTCTGGCACCACCACCTCCTTTCCCTCTAGGCCGGGCTCCAGGCCGCACTCACCCCTGCAGACCTTGCGGCTGGTGATAGGCTGGCTGGGGTCCCTCCAGAACCCCGGCCGGCAGTAGTGGCAGTGCCGCCCCGCCGTGTGGTGGCGGCACCTCTCACAAACGCCCCCACTCCGGCCACCGGACAGCCGGAAGAGCTCCGAGTTGAACCTGCAGCGTCGGGCATGCTGGTTGCAGGAGCAGGCTAAAGACAGGTCGTGACATGTGCCTCAGGCTCCCGCCTTCTGTCGCCTTCTGTCCCGGTCCCCAGCTTCCCGCCCCCACCCCCACCCTCAGGAGAGGAAATAACGCATCCCTGCAATGAGGAGGTTGTCTGGGTCCCAGACCCGCCTCATTCTCATCTTTAAGGGGGGCACACTGGACTGGAGTGGGTGAGCCTGAGGGCCCAAAGTCTGTGTGAGACTGGGAGCTTAGGGAGGAGCAGCCACTCTGCTCCCGGGGGCTCGGGCTGTGGGGTCAGCCCCGCTGCATGTCTGCTCCCCACCGTGCTCCTTGCGCAAGTGACTTCTTTCTACAGCTCGGCCTCCTTCGCTGTTACAGCGTCCCTTCTGCAAGGTTTAAAGGAAACCAAAAGGATATAAAAGGCTTGCCCCAGGGCCTGTGACACAGAGCATGCGCATCTGTTCTCAGCATGTTTCATTCTCAGAGCAGCTCTGTGAGGCCCGTGCTGTCATCAACCCCAACTTACTGATACAAAAGCAGAGGCACAGAGAGGCAAAGTCATCTGCCCAAAGTAACATGGCTGGGGGCGGTCAGAGGCAGGCTCAGAACCCAGAGCTCTTGGCAACCGTGCTCCAGTGTGGCCCACCATGGCATGAGGATTGTGTGTGTGTGTGTGTGTGTGTGTGTGTGTGTGTATGTGTGTGTGTGTGTTCCTGGGGAGCGCTGATCAGTGAGGCCTTGGCTCTCAAACCTTCCTACTTCTTAGAGTTACCAGGAAATGTTAAGAAGAAACCACACATCTTCCAGGGCACACCCCAGACCTTCAGCTGCGCCCAGGGATCTGTATTTCTAGCCAGCGTTTCTGAGTGAGGGGCCACAGGAGGGGGTTCATGGACCGCTCTTGGGAGAGGTGTAAGGAGTTTTTAACCCCTGTGGGGTTTGGGAGGCCTGGACTGGCAGGTGCCCATAACATAGGGGGACAGCTGCAGGAAAGAAATGACTCGCCTCCCTAAACCTTGGTTTCCTCATGCAGTGGGGATTTTAGCTCCTCTCTCCCTGGGTTGCTGTGGGCCGCAGTACTCTTCGGGTTATCAGTGGGAAGAATCAGGCTTTGGGTTCTTTCTGACCTGAGGGTGAAGACTTCAACTCAATTCCATCCGGAAGATTCACATGGCTGGAAGGGGTTTAGAGCACTGGGCCCCATAAAGCTGGCAGCTCGGCCACAGGACTTAGTCCCACCCTGTCCGCCCAGACTCTGCTTCGTCACCACACTGTTGGCTTCTTACCCAGGTGCAGCAGCTGGGGCCATGCTCAGCCTGGGGCAACATGGTGATCCTCAGAGGGACGGCCTCCCCAGCTCCCAGGCCCTTTCGGGGCCCAGGATGAACCAAATCCTACCCCCAGGCAATGTAAGTCTCCCCTCCTTCCCCCTCCCCAAACCCCCACCCCGCAGGGGTCTCAGATCTGGCTGGTGGGAGTGGGCCAAGGGTGGTGGGAGCAGAGGGTCCAGCAAGACCCCGATGGGAAGGAGGACAGAGTGGGGAGCCAAGGACGATGGGGCGCGCTGGAAGTTACTCTACGCAACATGGCGGGAAGAAAGAGAGCAGGGATGGGCAAAGAATCGGAGGGTGGAGAGAGGAGGGGGGTGTGTCTGTCTGTCTGTCTGTCTGTCGAGTAGATGTACTTCCCAAGGCCTCATAACTTATTCAGACCCTCTAGCCAGGCCCGCAGGCTGGCAGTGCAAGAAGGAGGGCGGTTTCTGAGGAGGGGTTGCTGGAGCAATGGGGAAGGGCCAGGCTCCAGAAGCTCGGGGTCTGGAAACACTGTGGAGGGGAGAGGGAGTGGAGCGTGGAGCAGGCCTCAGGAGCTCTGATCTACCTGCGTGGTGTAGGGGGTTGCTCGCTATGGAGGAAGTTCTGTCTCCCTGAGTCTAGACCCAGCACTGCCCCTTGCTGGCACAGAGCCTGAGGGCAAGAGATGCCTCCCCTCTGGGGGTCCCCCTTCTTCATCTGGGGATCGGTAACATTGGCAGGTACGCAGCAAGCTCTTCTTCGGTACCAGGTGCCATACCCAGCTTTATTCTAAGGACTTTATACATATCGACCCATTGGATTTGCACTACAGCCTATGAAAGAAATGCTGTCACCGTCCCTACGTTACAGTCGAGAAGGAAGTGTAGGCCCAGAGAGGTCAAGTCACTTGCCTGTGGTCGCACAGCCTGGAAGCAGAGGAGCTGGGATTTGAGCCCAGGCTGGCTGGCTCGCTGCCAAGCCCATGGGCCTGTCTGTCGCTCCAGAGAACCTAGCAAGGTTGCCCCTGACAGGAGCTTGGCAGGGACAAGCCAAGACCCCCGAGCTCTGAGCTCGGGTTTGGACCTGCCACTTCCTAGCTGTGTGTCCTTGTGCGAGGGACTTCTCCCCACCTAAACTCAGTCTCCTGGTCTGTAAAATGGACGTGATGAGAAACCCCGCCTGGTACACAGCAGGTGGTGCCTCAGTATGGACTTAACTGCTGTGGTGGGTCTGAGGAATCAGGAAAGGTCCAACCGTGCTGTACCTGCACTTGCTCAGGAAATGCTTTTCATAGCAGCAGCAGCTTCGCAATGGCAAGTGGGCAAGAGGCTGGAGCCTCTTATGGGGCAGCTGGAAGTCGGGGCGGCAAGGACCAGGACAGGCAGGGGGAGCGAAGGTGGGAGGCTGTAGGGCAGGGGAGGAGGGGGCGGGCTCAGGATCAGCAGGGGTGAAGCGAAGAGCCAGGAGCTTTCTGGAGGGAGACAAAACACTGCCCTGCTGGTAGGGACCAGGGACCAGCCCCTGCAGGGTGGGGGCAGGGTGGGAGTGGGTGAGGGCAGGAAGAGGGGGCCCCAGGACTCACGCAGGCAAGGGTGGGGGTGCCAGGGCGTGGCAGGCCGCCAGGGCCAGTCTCGATGGGACGGGCGGCAGCTCTCGCACCCGGGGCCGGCGGTGTGGTGGCGGCAGCGACAGCGGGGGGGCCGGGCACGGGCGGCGCAGCGGGCTGCGTGGCCATGGCATTGGCAGCGCCCCCGAACTCCAGCCGCCACCAGCCCCGCCCGGCCCCCGAACTCCACGCGGAGGTGACTGACCAGGACGCTGGATTTAGGGCCTGGCAAGGCTCGGAAGGTCACCTTCTCGGGGCCTCCCAAGGCCCCGGGCCAGGCGGGTCTGCGCCACAGCGATCTCCAGGGACCTCCTGCAGCCCAGGCAGCAGACAAGACCAGGGCCGGGGATCCTGGGGTGCAGAAGCGCAGGCTGACAGACGTCAGGAGGAAGGGGCCACCCAGGGCCAGGGTTAGACTGCCATTGCAGGTGGCCCGGGGGCTGAGGTCCGGCCCCAGGGAGAGAGCACAGGCCTGGGGACAGGAGGTCGCTATGCCAGTCAGCCGGGTCACTGGTGGGAGGCAGAAGCGCGGACGGCCACCAGGATGGTAACATGGGTCTGCGGTGGCTGCCTGGCCCAGGAGGAGCAAGAGTGCAAAGGTCATGGACATGGTCCTAGCAGAGCACGTACCTGGAGAGGAGAAGAGGGACCAGGCTGAGGGCCTCAGGCTGCCCTCATGGGTCAGTCTCCACCCCGCTCCCCCGCCCCAGGCTCTCTGAGGAACCCCCTGCATTCCACCCCCTGCCCTGCCTGAGCCCCCTCCCCGGCTGCTGCTAAGCGAGGAAAATAGTTCCATCTGGGGAGAATTACTGTTTACATAACCCAAAGGGAAAAGAACGCAAGCAAAATTGAGAATTTTGCCTGAACTAATCCGTAGCTTAACACCCCAGAGCTATCGTCAGTGTCGAGGGGTGGGGGCCCTGGGGACACGGCAGGGGTGGGGACAGATGGGGAAACCTAGAGAGACCACAAGCGGGGGAGGGGGACTTGGATACTGATGAAGCTTAGAAACGAAGAAATAGAGAAAGAGACAGAGGCACAGACAGCAAAGACAGAGAGGAAGGGAATCCAAGTCTAAGGGAAGGGCCAGGTGCAGAGAAGGAAGCGTGAGGATAGAGGACCGGATATAAGGGGAGGCCGGAAGGTCCAGATGGGTTGCGGCTGGACTCCCAGATCCACAGAGAATGGGGGGTACAGAGTCTCAGAGAGGCCGGGGCCAGGACAGACAGGCAGACCTGGGGGCTCGGAGACACACCCAAGGAGCTGGAGGAGAATGGAGGGCCTCCCTAGCTTGGCCGGTAGGGAGGTGGGGAAGCGGGGGAGGGGCTCGGCGGGGCATCAAAAGCTGGAGGCCAGGCCCCTGGCCCACGAGGATCAGAGCAGAGGCCCTTTCCCATGTGGGGCCCTAACCTTGTTCTCCACACCCAGGGCACGGAGGGGGATTATCGCCAAACAACCCCAGCCGCCTCCTCCTCACTGCCACCCACCCCTAGCCTCCACCCGGCCTTAACCCTTTCCCACCCAGTTGCAAAGCCCAGAGAACTGTGTGCTAAGGAACCAGAGAGGGTCACGCAGGGGACTCGAAGACTGGATCACTCAGGAGCTGAAGAAGGGGGGGTTAGGAAAGCAGATGTCTGAGTCCTCCTTAGAATTCAGAGTAGGAGGACCCTATCCTTGGATTTCAGAGGACTTTCTGATAATCTCAGCCCTCCCCATTCCCGCCTATCATCCTCATCCTAGGCCTCAGGGTCAGGAGAGTGGAGCCCCCACATTCTCTACCCACCCTAAGGTCCCCAGATTAGAAGGTCTAACAGAGTGGAGGTGGCAGGTGCTGGCGGGGGTGGGGGCAGAAAGAGAGGCAAGGCCAGGTGGCAGAGTGTCTGAGGGGTGCCTGAAGTCCAGACCCTGGGATGGCAGGGGCTAGGGAGGGCTTAGTGTGGAAAGCACCCCCTCCCTAGTTTTCCCCTTCTGGGACCAGCAGACCCTAATGACGAACTGCCTTAGGTTTGGGGACTTTGGAGCATTTCTGGGCCCCAGTGTCCGTGCCCCTGGCTTGCTCCCGGGAGTCTCTGAGGCATCTGGGGTTGCGGCTGGGGTCACAAACGCCCTGGGCCTGATTTCACAGCCCCCAGTATCCCCACCGTGGTTGCCAGAGACTGCCACCCCCCCACCCCTGGGCCCCGGATAATGGGCCTCACCCTCCGCCGCCCCTCCCGATGAGCCTGGCGCCATTTTGCACCCATGCGGCCCTGGCATTCGCCCTGTCCCTTAGCGCCAGCCTCGTTAAGGATCGAGCCCCCATCTCCTACCT
Source organism: Mustela putorius furo (assembly GCF_011764305.1). Classification (NCBI taxonomy): domain Eukaryota; kingdom Metazoa; phylum Chordata; class Mammalia; order Carnivora; family Mustelidae; genus Mustela; species Mustela putorius. The sequence goes on along the minus strand of NW_025421310.1, from coordinate 11,392,362 downwards.
CTCCTTTCTTGCCTGGGTGGTTCACGGGGTACCGTTTTTGGCCCTTAGCACCTCAGCCAGCCAGGCCACAAGTCCCCCCGGCATCCCCGGGGGATCCGGAAGCCAGCCCTTGCCCATCTGGGGACCCAGATGTCCAGCCCCCAGGCGCCTACCCCTCTGGGAGCCAAAGCCCACTCCCATCCCCCCTTTAAGGAGCACAGTCTAGCTGTGCTCCCACCAGACCCATCATTAGGCCCCCATGCCTAGGCAGTGAAGGGTCCATCTGGGGCCCAGGCTCCTTTTCCCTGGCTTTTTTGCACGCACCCTGCCCTTTGTACCTGACATTGGCCAAACCTGCACCCAAGAAGAGAGTGTCCCCTGTAGTTAGCTTCTCACGTGGTGTTCTTCCCTCCTGCAGGAGCTTGGCGGTTGCGGCGTGGGCTCTCAGGAGTGAGTGCCGAGTGGCTGTTGTCAGGCCCCAGGCTAGTGGGGGTTCTGGGCGGGAGCTCTGAGCAGAGCCCGCAGAATCCAACACCACCACCACTCCCCCCCACCCCCGCCCCAGTCCCTTTGCCAACCGCAGCCACACTCTCCCCACAGGGACCCCATCCAGCCACACCACCCAGGACTGTGTGGGACGTGAGGGATGTCACCCCAGGGGGGCCTGAAACCAGGCAGCCCAGAGCACGCTGGCCCAGGAGGCTCAAGACAGGTAGGATGGGACAGTGGCTCCATGGGCTTCCCGGGTCCGGGTCGGGGTCCCCACCGCCGTCACACTCAGACTCTGTCCCACCTACTCCCCACCGCTCCCAGCTACTGGAGGCTGGGCTCAGCTCGCCACATGGTGGGTGGTTCAGTCCATCCCTCCCATCGGGAGGGGTAGGGGCTGATCTGCCAGGCGGTGGGACCCCCAGCCAGCCCCTCCTCCCCTCTGGATCCTCTGTCTGCTGTGGGTAAACTGAGCTTTAAGGTGAGTCGCTTTCCTTTTGGCAAGATCTGGGCGGCCATAGGAAAACCCAAAGAACTGGGCCACTTTCTAAGACATTGGGGAAGGAAGTGAGGAGGTGAGACTCCTCTGGTGTTGGAGGAAGAGAGCAGGGACCTTGAGGGGGACAGGGACAGAGCTCAAAGACGGCCTCCCCATGGCCTTAACACTTCAGTCATGAGATTTTCGTGCAAATGTGTCAACCATTACAGACCCACTGGTTTTGACTAGAAAAATAAAGCTTTCCACTCCTTCCCTCTGAGAGAAGCCCTCGGGAGCTTAGACCCAGATATGTGCTGCCGTGGCTTTGTGTATGTTTACTGGTATGTTTACTGGTTTATTGTGGTGCAGTGTGGACCCAACCCTGAGAGGAATTTGGGACCCCCCCTCCTTCTGTCAGGAGCCTGTTCTGGGGTCCGGCGCAGCCAGGACGGTCTGTGACTCTGGTTCCTGGGGACCCCCTTGCACCACCGTGGAGGGACAAGCCTGGGCAGGCGCTGGGACAGAGGCATCAGTTTTGAAATTAGGCTGTGGGGAGCAGTTGGCTGCAAGAGGGGGCATACGGGTGCCTGGGGACAGGCGGAGACAGGCACTGTGAGCCCAAGGAGCAAGGGAAGAGCAAGGCTCCCTCCCTCCTATGTACCCGCACCCCAGCAATCCCGTCCTTGTCAGGTTTACAATCTAGAGGAGAGATCGCTATGGAAAAGCAGTAAGTAATTCTGTTCTAGAGAATGGCCGAAGGTGACAGGCACTTCGGAGCAAAAGCGGGCAGGAAAGTGCGGGCAGGGCAGGGTTCTGGAGGGGACTTTTGGGCTGAGGCCTGAAAGTGGGGAGGGGAAGGCACCCAGGCATCCTCAAGATAGGAGCGACCCTATCTTGGCCAGAGAAAAGTCCAGAAGGTTTGGGTCTCCCTTTATTTTCCTCCCCTCCTGGGGACAAGAAGTTTCTTAAGCTAATGTGACCTGGAGGGAGGCTTCTTCCTCACTCTTGTTTTTTTCTGCAGCCTGAGCTGCTTGAGGCAATTACCCCCAAAGGTACCTTGGGAGATGCTGTGGGGGGAAGGGCAGAAGCAGCTGGCAGGGGCAGGAGCTGAGCAGAAAGAATTCTCCAAATTGGGAAAGAAACTTTTTTTGCGGGGGGGGGGGGGGGGCGCTCCTCCAGGATTGGGCACCTTCCCCCTCACAGCACCCCAGAGAGAAGGAAGCAGGATCTCCCTGGGGCACAGTTCCGTGGTGGCTCAGCCAGGTGGGACCCACAGCTCTGGGCTTTCAGAGGTCTTTCATCCCTACCTCAGTGGCCCAGAAATAAGAGGTTCCAGGAGGCAGGGCAGGTCATGCTCTGCGTATAACTGGACAGAGAGCGTGCATCTGAGAGCTCTCCCTCCGGAAGACTTGAAAAATCGAGGACAGCAACGGAGAGCACAGATTTCTGAGGTTCAGATCCATTGCTCCCTCTTTCCTAGCTGTGTGACTTCCGGCAGGTTTCTTAACCTCTCTGTGCCTCAGCGTTCTCATCTGTCAAATAACTCTAACAATGCGCCTTCCCCAGGGGAGACCATGAGGTCTAGATGAGTGAAGACAGGCCCGCAGACTCATACCTGAAACTTTTGGACCAGACAGGGTTCAGAAACTCGCCATCGGCCCCATGGCGGGGTGCGGGGTCTGGGCAGCATCCCATAATTGAACGTTAACAGTTTGTGCAGCAGAACACACGGGCATCACATTAAGTCTAGTCCACAAGGAGCCGCAGGTCGCTTCAGGCCCCATTTTGTCCCCACAGGAGTTCAGTTCAGATGGGGGTTGGCCACCAGTCTTCAGGAAGGTGGCGGGTAAGGAATCACTGCCTGGGGTCCGGGTCCGCAGCCCAGATGTACTGGTTTTCTGGGACTTTTCTGACAAGAAGCCAGGAGAGGGCACTCTTGAGACTCAAGGACAGAAGGTGACAGCCTAACGAACTAGCAGCCGGATTTGCAGAGCCTAGCTGGGAGTGAAAACATGGGATTCCTTATTTGGATGTACTGATAATTTCTACCTAGTGAGAGCAGAGTATTAAACCAAGTGCAGGCCCCCATTTTTTTTTTTTAAAGTAAACTCTACCCTCAGCATGTGGCTCAAACTTGCAACCCCGAGATCAGAAGCCGCCTGTTCAGTTGACAGCCAGCCGGGTGAAGCGTAGGTCCTCGTGAGTGCAGGCCTTGGACAGCTGCCCAGTTGCGTACCAGGGAGGCCCTGGGCAGTGGGTACATTGGTCCTGAGTCGCTGCTTCTTCTCCAGTGGCCCAGGCTCCAGTCCCTGCTCAGCTCACCTGCTCTGGCTTTGGGACCTGGACAGCCTTGAAAGCTGGCCCCCAGCGGGACCTGAGCTGAGCAGACAGCGTGATGAGGATTGGGACAGAGCAGTCACCAGCCCAGAGAGAAGAGGGGCTCGTTTTTTGGCAACAAAAGCAGCGGGCAGGGCATTTATGGTACCCTGCCAGGGAAGGGCAGGTGATGTCCTACTTTAGCCCTCCTGTGGAAGAGCCAGCCGACCTCGCCGGGGACCCACATTAAACAAGGGACATTTGAGGAGGGCCCATAAGTGTTCAGATTTCCCAAAGGGTCAGATTACTAAAGTCAGGAGCCCTGGAATATTGGAGCAGGAAGAGGAGAGCTGAGGCAAGGCCCACAGAAACCTGCCATTTAATGAGGCTGGCCGGAGGGAGTAGTGGGGCTCCTGGAGAGGGGTGGGGCAGAAGGCAGAGCAGGAAGAGTGGGGGTCCTGCCACCCAGTGCTTCCTTCTGCCCGGGCCCACAAGACCCCCAAGCTGCAGCCATGGGGAAACCACAGGTAAAGGGAGGAGCAGAAAGCGGGTCAGGACATACTGGACGCCCCTGGACTTGCTTGGAGGAGTTGAGCACAGGAAGGTATGATTTGGGGGTGAACAGGACTCGGGTGGCCCTAGCTGTCGCTCCTGACCACTTCCTGTTTCCCCTTTGCTCCCTTCCCCTACCCCAGCCATCCTGGGATTCCGGGCCACCTGCCCTTCTGTCTCCACGATCTACTTCCTCTTCATCCTCTTGGTGGTGTCCACCATCTTCCACTGCCACCGCCGCCTGGCCCTGGTGCCCGCCCCCTGGGCCTCAGGCCACGTGGTCCTGCTCCCTGGACCCCTGCCCCCAGGGGGCATGTTCACCATCACGGCCAAAGGCCGCCTGGGGAACCAGATGGGCGAGTACGCCACCCTGTACGCCCTGGCCAAGATGAACGGGCGGCCGGCCTTCATCCCGGCCGAGATGCACAGCACGCTGGCCCCCATCTTCCGGATCAGCCTCCCGGTCCTGCACGGCAGCACGGCCGGCCGCATCCCCTGGCAGAACTACCACCTGAACGACTGGATGGAGGAGCGCTACCGCCACATCCCCGGGGAGTACGTGCGCCTCACCGGCTACCCCTGCTCCTGGACCTTCTACCACCACCTGCGAGACGAGATCCTGCAGGAGTTCACCTTGCACGACCACGTGCGGGAGGACGCCCAGAAGTTTCTAAGGGGCCTGCAAGCCAAGGGGGCCCGGCGGGTGACCTTCGTGGGCGTCCACGTGCGCCGAGGGGACTACGTGCGCATCATGCCGCAGGTGTGGAAGGGTGTGGTCGCCGACCGGGACTACCTGCGCCAGGCCCTGGCCTGGTTCCGGGCCCGCCACCGCTCCCCGGTCTTCGTGGTCACCAGCGATGACATGGCCTGGTGTCGGCAAAACATTGACGCCTCCCGGGGGGATGTGGTGTTCGCAGGCAATGGCCTTCAGGGCTCCCCCGCCAGGGACTTCGCGCTGCTCACTCAGTGTAACCACAGCGTTATCACCGTGGGCACGTTCGGGATCTGGGCTGCCTACCTAGTGGGCGGGGACACCGTCTACCTGGCCAATTTTACCCTGCCCGGCTCCCCCTTTCGCTGGTTCTTCAAGCCCCAAGCAGCCTTCCTGCCAGAGTGGGTGGGCATCGCCGCTGACCTGGGTGGGGCCAAAGAGAACTCCAGGCCCTGAGGCCTCCCAGCTGGGCGACCTGGAACTAGTAACTTAACCTCTCTGGGCCTTGCCGAGCGGACCTAATCCAGAACTTCCCTCCGAGGCTCTTGCCACAAGTTCATTTAGTGTCGTGGGAAGGCCCCGGAAGTGCCCGCCACACACAGGAGTGTGGGTTGGTGCACCCCGAACTTTCCAGAGGGTTTAACGTGGAAACCTATTTTTCGCCCTCTCCTTGTCCCTGGCTTTGGGAGTTAAGTCCAATGCCCCTGCCTCCTGGGAGGGTTCAGTGAAGCCTTTCCTCCCCTCCAGTCAAGGAGAGCCAGCCAAGTGTCAGGTTTGGGGTTTCATAGGGGCCTTAATGTAGAAGGGAGGAACCCACAATTTGAGAGGATGAATCTCGGGGAGGTGCCCTTGGTGGGGAGGTGAGGTCCCTGGAAATGGGGGTGCACGTGGGACTCAGGAAGGACTCCACACCACTCTGCCCAAGGCAGCAAAGACTCCCAGAGTGTAAGGTCCTAGGAGTGGCTGGTGGAACCCAGGGGTCCCAAAAGACAAAAGTCCGGTCATGTCAGCAGCCAGCTGCAGGCAGATGGCCTCACCCCTTGGCACTGCCTAGGCCCCCAGGGCACAGAGTCCCTCTAAGAAACCCCTGTGTGGATGAGAGTTGGACCAGGGGATCACGATTCGGGCTTTCCTGTGTTCAGTGCATTTGGCTTTATGGATATACCGGTATCTTTCTTGTAATACTCCTTTTTGGATATTTAAAAAAAAAAAACTTCTTTGTTTTTAAAGATTTTATTTATTTGTCAGAATGAGAGAGCACAAGGAGGGAGAGTGGCACGGGAGGCGGTTGGGGAGAAGCAGGCTCCCCGCTGAGCAGGGACCCCCCCCCCCCAACGCAGGACTCAATCCCAGAACCCTGGGACTATGACCTGAGCCGAAGGCAGACCTTATACCGGCTGAGCCAGCTAAGCGCACGCCCCTCCAAAATCTTAGCATACAGTCATTTACGCTCATGGAAAATTGTCACTGAGCATAAGCAAGCACTCTCGTTTCGAGAACATTTCTGACCCATCCCTTTCCAGTCTTACACGCTTTCCAAGTGTCTTCCTTATGCCCATTTCCTGGCATGCTTCTGAGGTCCAGCACCTTTGTTTCCACGTATCAGTAATGTTCTTTCTCCCCAAAGTCATTTTTTTTTTTAAGTTTTTACCTATTTACTTGACAGAGAGAGATCACAAGTAGGCAGAGAGGCAGGCAGAGAGAGAGAGGAGGAAGCAGGCTCCCTGCCGAGCAGAAAGCCCGATGTGGGACTCGATCCCAGGACCCTGAGATCATGACCCGAGCCGAAGGCACCGGCTTAACCCACTGAGCCACCCAGGCACCCCTCCCCAAAGTCATTTTGACCCCCGTTTACTTCCTGAAGTCCTGATGGAGTCAGCATGGTCTGGGGCTGAGGGTAGGGGGGATCCTGGAGAAAGCACCAGAAGGGTCTGGAAGGAAAGGGAGGGGAGCTGGGAGGAAGGTTCTGTTTAGCTGGATGGTCCGGTCCCCGTGACATGGGGCAGCGTAAGCCTTCTGACAGTGGCTGGATGCCTCCCGAGCGAGAAATCCAAGAGACACATGGTCACGTCTGTCATATCCTATACATCACCCAGAACAGCCCTGGTTCGCCGTGGGAGGGAACACACCAGGGCATGCACACAGGGAAGTGCACAGGGTCAGGGCGGGGGGAGGGGCCCAGGGGCCACAAAAACAAGGTACCACCGATGGAGGGCTTAAACCACAGACATTGATTGCCTGATGCCTCTGGGGGCTGGAAATCAGAATCATAGTTGGGAGTGTTGGTCCCTTCTGAGGGGGTAAGGGAGACTCTGTTCCCATGCCCTCTCCTGGCTTGCGATGACCATTGTTTCCCCTGAGAGGGGGAATGCCCCAATTTCCTCCTCTTTATAGGACACCAGTCATTCAGGATTCTGGTCCCCACTTAACGCCCTCATTTTAATGTCATTGTCTCCCTAAAGATCCTGTCTCCAAATAAGGTCACATCCTGGGGGGCTGGGGGTTAGGACCTCCACATCGGCATTTTTGTGGGGGGCACAAGCCTAGAATCAGACTGGCTTTACTTCCCTTCTACTTCTCCTCCCTCCTCTCAAGGCCGAGTCCCTCTTCCACTGGGTGTGGAGGCCAAGAAAAATTAAGGCCATCCCACCTCAGGTTTAGCCTTAGCCTAAGTACAGCCATCTTAGCTTCGGCAGCCATCTCAGGCCCCTGTGACCAAGGGCTGAGCTTTCCCCTACTTCACTTTAGTTCCAGAAACCCTCACCCTGCTTTAGTAACAGGAATCCCCACCCTGCTTTAGTAATAGGAACCCATAAATACCCCTGCCTTGACTAAGCTCGGGGTCCAAGTCCCTACTCCGCTGCGTCGGGTATACTTGGGCCCAAGCTTAAGCTTGTTAAATAAACCCTCGTGTGATTGCATCAGTGTTGGCTCCTTGGTGGTTTCTTGGACGTGAAAACTCGGGCATAACATTTGGAGGTTCCACCGAGATCTGAGAGACCCCAGAACTCCGACCCGAAGGGTCCTACACCAGCTGGTGAGTGCACTTGTTTGTTTGTTTTTATATCTATTTGCATACTTTGGGAGCTCCACTCTGCATTTTTTTTTACCTGTAGGAATTCCAATCTGAGTATCTGGAGTTGATATTGGCTCAAGAGGACATTTGGCGGGCCGTCAACTGGGGTGTCTTGGGAGACGTCTCTTTGCCCCCATCTGGAGGCTCGGCTGCTGTTGCGGACGGCCCGTGTCTGGAGGCTCAGCTGCTGGTGCGGTCAGGCCCGAAGGACGAGGTCCTCATCTGTGAAGAGAGCCGGCTGCTGTTACGGCCGGATTCTCCCTTAACATCCTTCCAGTTTTGTCTTCGCAGCCGCGCTGGATCGTTTGTCTTTGTGAGTGCGTTCTTGTTAATTGTCGTAAGTGTATTTGTCTTGTTGTGGGCTGAGGACGTGATGGGACAGACACCCGTCTGTCTCTGATGATTGACCACTTCTCAGACATTAGGGAAAGAGCTCATAACCTGAGCACCGACATATGAAAGGGAAAGTTTCGGACTTTCTGCATATCTGAATGGCCATCCTTTAATGTTGGGTGACCCCAGGAGGGCTGCTGGGTCTGTGGTTGTCTTTGTCCTGTCATTTTGTTGTCTGTTGCGCTGTTGTTGTGGTTGGAGAAATGAGACAAGCAGAGAGTGAGGGGACTCTGACTCGTCTCCCCATTCCTCCTAATAGAGGTGGGCTTCTCCCTCACTCATTTCGTGTGTTTAGGGCTATAACTGCAGCCAACTGGGGTTAGTCTAAGAGACAGAGACTTTAAGGAATATTCCCAAGCAGCGGCTGAAACTACCTTTGTTTGGGGGAAGTTCCTTGCGGTCTCTGGCAGGACCGAGACTGCCTAGCCCCTCCCCCTTGCTGGCGGGAAAGCAGGGCCTCTAAAGTGGAGTGGGCCCAGGTGGAACGTGGAATCTATGAGCAAAGAGATAATTAAACTGATGGTTAATTGTCTGTCTCAAAGTTTTAATGGGTAATTGTTAAAGTAGCTTTCAAGGTCATTGGTAACCTGAAAGGTTAAAGTTTTGCTTGTGATGAGGGAGCAGGAGGCTGGCTGAGAACAGAGCAGGGGCTGGCACCTTGCACCCCCTCTCCACCCACTCCCCTTGGTAATATGTGTGACATTTCACAGGCACCCCTGACTGCCCTAAAAGAAGAGCAAATGGTTATCTTGCAGAGATCACAGTCCTGCAAGGCAGGAGTCTCTCTTGGTTTACAAATGTCCTTGAGATTTACAACAAAGAAGTTGCCTTATCAATAGCCCAATTTCCAAAGATACATAACTCAGTTCCTCAAGCCCTAATGTCACCCTCCCCTCCATAAAAAAACCAAAGGAGACGGAGGTAGAAGGAAAAGTAAATAAAGTTAAATTTCTTTTAAGACCTAAATCTCACTAACAAGGACGTTTGATAGCAGGAATGTAACATTCCACCAGGAGACTCCCAATTGTCTTTATGTTAGTGCCTCATCAGAGGGAAAGTGGCCTTGGCTTGATAGTAACCAGGCCTTCCATATCCTGACAGTCTTCTTTATCCCAATAGCCCTTCTGAACACCCCTTTGTCCTCACCTACCCAACTCCTGTGTATATAACCAGCCACTCCTCACAACCCGGGGCAGCAGCTCTTCCTGCCCACGGGTCCTGTCCCCGTGCTTTAATAAACCACCATTTTGCACCAAAGATGTCTTAAGAATTCTTTCTTTAGTCGTCAGTTCCGAACCTCACCCCACCGAACCTGACTTAGGTTCTGGAACTTCATCACTTGGATGACAACTGGAATTAAATTTCTTAGACATCTAGGTATTTTCCAGATAGGATAAAGTGCTAAAGCATTGAGTACTGAATGTAGGTTTGTGTTTTTGACTTCTTACAGCAAAGAAAATAAGACTATTTAAGTCTGGGGGCGCCTGGGTGGCTCAGTGGGTTAAAGCCTCTGCCTTTGGCTCAGGTCATGATCCCGGGGTCCTGGGATCGAGCCCCACATCAGGCTCTCTGCTCCGCAGGGAGTCTGCTTCCTCCTCTCTCCGCCAGCCTCTCTGCTGACTTGTGGTCTCAGTCTGTCAAATAAATAAACAAAATCTTAAAAAAAAAAAAAAGAATATTTAAGTCTGCTGGTAAACATGTTTTGTGCTTAACTGATTCATAAATTGGCATCTAAAGAATTCTGTTGTAACCGTTCACAATTGGTTAATAACTGACTAGAGGTTAAGTTGTTTCTAAAAGTATAAAATTCCACTAACTGTAAGACTGATGGAAAGAAATAAAGGAAGCAACTATGTATGTAGGAAAGTAGGAGATATGTAAGAAAGATTTAAGGAATGGGAATATATTTTGTTGAAGGGAAGGGAAGGTAATTTTGTCCTAAATGAGATGGTTGTTTGGAAGGAAATGGCTTGGGACAAAACCTGGATGCAAAAGAAAGTTGTAGAAGGTTTGCAAAGGGAAATCTTTGGAATGGAATTTAAGATGGTCAGGACGGAGTAAGATTGAAATGAATGGGTTTTAAAGGTCCATTGGTATAAGACTGAAATTCTCTCTATTTAAAAGGACAAAGTTTTCTTAGATTAATTGATCTGCTGTTAAGAAAATGTAAATGGTTTTCTCTTTGCCCACCCAAAATTGTAAATGAGATCTCTTTGACTCATAAGGTTTTTCCTTGATATGCTAAGTTACTCAGGGAGTACTGCTAAACCAATGATAAACCTTGGATTACATTTGGGTAAATTCTGTAACTACTCTAGAGATTCTATGCATTTCCTAAAGTTTTAATGATTTGATAGATCATCACTTGATATTGTAATTATAGAAGTGTTATGTGTCACAGAAATAACCCATTTCCTTGCCAGCTAAATTGTAAACTCTGGTCTCATCAGCTCTAACCATATCCATTCAGAGTTTTTGTCATTTATAATTGTTTTAATTCTCTTGTAAAATAAGTTTTATCTTAAAGGAGAGTCATAAAAAGGACTTTCAGGACAGCACAGGTATTCAATATCTTTAAGATCAGAACTGAAATGGGTAAGAATTTCCAAAACTAACTAAAGCTGCATTCAAACTAAACTAGAATTAGTAACATGGGACTAAATAAACTAAAAGTTATAGTGTTGTGTCTCTCTCTATTTTTTTTTTAAGATTTTGTTTATTTATTTGACAGAGAGAGATCACAAGCAGGCAGAGAGGCAGGCAGAGAGAGAGGAGGAAGCAGGCTCCACGCTGAGCAGAGAGCCCAACTTGGGGCTTGATCCCAGGACCCTGGGATCATGACTTGAGCTGAAGGCAGAGGCTTTAACCCACTGAGCCACCCAGGTGCCCCTAGTGTCGTGTCTCTTAATGTTTGTCTTATTTTAAACATTGCTGGTTCTCTAATGTTTGCTCTTCCGGACTAGGGAAATTTTTTTCTTAAGATGTCTGTGACTTAGAGAAATGTGAAAATATACATTTGTAAACAAATCAAAGCATCATTCAACTTTTCTATCTGAACCCCCTGAAATCAAAAGGTCTCAGCCAAGTGTTCTTCCGTGGCAATCAGTCATTTGCATAATTTCAATAAGAATCTGTTCTCCTTGTAACAGGACACCATTGGAAACACTGGTTATTCTACTAAGGCTTTGACTGGAATGTCATATTTGAAAAGACTCAGGTATGACCAGACAGCTTAAAGGAACTAAGGTTGACTTTATAAAACCTGGAGCCATAAAACCCTTTGGAACTGTTGGCCTGATACCTTGCTTACAGAGTTCCCAGCAGCCTCACCAGGTGAGTAAAGGATGTCATTCTCTGGCAGGTGGGAGACTCAGGATACTTTGGGAACCTGAGGAAGAAGAGGAATTCGCCCAAATCGACAGGTATTACAGGCATGTCTGAACTACATGGCTTGGCTTCTGGCCTGGAGAAGCTACTAAAAGTTCAACCTAGAGATTCCTTTTGAGAAGTTCCTGCAAAACATGGGGCGCCTGGGTGGCTCAGTGGGTTAAGCCGCTGCCTTCAGTTCAGGTCATGATCTCAGGGTCCTGGGATTGAGCCCCACATCGGGCTTTCTGCTCAGCCGGTAGCCTGCTTCCCTTCCTCTCTTTCTGCCCGCCTCTCTGCCTACTTGTGATCTCTCACTGTCAAATAAATAAATAAAATATTTTAATTAAAAAAAAAAAAGAAGTTCCTGCAAAACAGATTCTAGAAGATCTATAAGATCACTCACTGTTCTTGCTGAGCTTCTGTAAGTATTTAGGCCAAGTTTGTTAAAACTGGACTTGTTCTTCAAATGAATTAGTCCTGATTTGGCTATCTCTGGAAATGAGGGTTATTTTTTTTTAATATTTTATTTATTTATTTGACAGAGAGAGAGAGAGAGAGAGAGATCACAAGTAGGCAGAGAGGCAGGCAGAGAGAGAGGAGGAAGGCTCCCCACCGAGCAGAGAGCCCGATGCGGGGCTCAATCCCAGGACCCCAAGATCATGACCCGAGCCGATGGCAGAGGCTCAACCCACTGAGCCACCCAGGCATCCTGAAATGAGGGTTATTTTAGAGAAAAATTATGTTTTAATAACACACCTGTATGGGTGTTAAATTCTAAAGTTGATTATTTTTAAATGTTTGTTTGCCTAAGCTAGACAACTTGAGGTAAACTTCAGAGAAGTTAGACGATCTTGCTTTTGCCAGTCAGTCAGCCCCAGATATAAGGAGCATTTCGGGAATTACAGACAGCCTTGCTGAGTGCCCCAGCACTGGCCATCCCAGATGTTACCAAGCCCTTCCACTTGTATGTGGATAAAGAAGCAGGCGTGGCCAAAGGAGTTGTGACTCAGTCTCTGGGGCCTTGACAAAGACCAGAAGCCTATTTTAGCAGGAAACTCGGTCCAGTAGCGGCTGGGTTTCCCCTTGCCTCCGCGTAATTGCTGCCACGGCCTTCCTGGTCAAGGATGCAAGCAAATTGACTTTGGGTCAACATCTCATCTTGACCACCACCCACGCTATGGAGGGCCTTCTCCGACTCCACCGGACCGGTGGGTGACAAACGCTGGAGTGACGGGGTATCAGGCCCTCCTCCTCAATGATGACTGATCGGTCTGTACTCCAGTCACTGCGGCATTACAGTCTGTCTAGCCCACGCAGGGATCCTAACTGCCCACACTTGAGACGGAGACGGAGCTGGAACCACATCCTTACCAACCTGGGGACTTGGTTTGGATGCGTTGCCGCCAAGTGGAAAACTTGGAGCCTCGCTGGAAGGGACCCTACAGCGTGATCCTGACCACTCCCACTGCTCTCAAGGTCGACGGGATGACTCCCTGGGTCCTCTACACCCGTGTCCGGCCAGCTGACCCGCGCGCCGTTCTCAAGGACTTCGTCCCAGAATGGAAAAGTCAGCCCAACAAGGACAATCCCCTAAAGCGAAGATGGCACCGTTTTCACCCCACTAATGTTGCTTACTTTTGTCAAAGACAGAGTCAGTACAGTTTAGCTCATGGTGCTCAGACAGCAATACCAACCACCGGACCTTGTTGCTGAGACCAGCCTGGACCCATGATTGGGTCCTTCCTTAGGTTCCTCTGAGAGGGGGAAATGTGGAGGCCCAGAAAAATTGAGGCCATCCCACCTCAGGCTTAGCCTTAGCCTAAGTACAGCCATCTTAGCTTCGGCAGCCATCTCCGGCCCCTAGGACCAAGGGCTGAGCTTTCCCCTACTTCACTTTAGTTCCAGAAGCCCTCACCCTGCTTTAGTAACAGGAATCCCCACCCTGCTTTAGTAATAGGAACCCATAAATACTCCTGCCTTGACTAAGCTCGGGGTCCAAGTCCCTACTCCGTTGTGTTGGGTATACTCGGACCCAAGCTTAAGCTTGTTAAATAAACCCTCGTGTGATGGCATCAGTGTTGGCTCCTTGGTGGTCTCTGGGATGCCAAAACACGGGCATAACAAGGGTAATTTACCTGAGTCAGGATCTTTTCCCAAATTGTCCCTTTCAGAGAGACTCAAGCCGGAAGGGTAGAGGAACCTGAGCCATGACCTCTGGCCCTCTGCCAATTGCAACAGTATCAAAGCACAGAAGGAAAGGGCAACTGTATCTCACGTTTCAACAAAATACTCCCGTGCCAGATCTCTCCCCAGGCCCTGCCTCCCTGACCCCGCCCCCCTCCTCCCCATCTCTCCAACTTCCTCCACCCTGCTCTGGCCTCTGGGAGCCTGGCAGGAGAAGACTCGGAGGATCCATCCTCCCAGACGCTCTCCTGCATTACCTTCCGGGGAGGTGCCCACCAGGAACCTGCCCTTCAGGTGCACAGAGCAGGTGCCACTGGCTTCCGGGAGCGGGGGGGGGTAGAGCAATAAGACCATAGTTCATTCTGTTTAATCTCAAGGCAAAAAGGAACCCAACTCTGTTCCTGGTGTTTAAAGGGCCTTGTTTGGAAGAGGAAGTGAATGACTCCTTTATTTCATGAAGGCCAAAGCAGAAATTGGCCTGCTGTCAATCATAAACTGAGCTAACCATAGACCACGCTAAATCAGTCACAAATATTTACTGAGCTCTGCCCTGAGCTCAAAGACCTCCTCCTTGTCCTCGCCACAGGGGACAGAAGGAAGCCCGGGACAGGAATGCCTTCGCCCTGTATTCCAGACCATAATGGAGCACACCATGTGTGTCTGTTACTGGTGGAGTTGTGTCCCCCAGAAAGACGGGTGGAAATCCTAATGCCCCGGGACTGCGGCATGTGTCCTTGTTTGGACATTAGAGTCTTGGCAGGTGAATTGTTATGATGAGGTCACGGTGGGGTAGGGTGGGCCTCGCCTCCCACGTGGCAGGTGACATGGATCCTCCAGGGGCATGCGCCCTGGGATGACGGGTGGAGACCGGCTTCCAGCGGAGACCAGGCTGGGAGGGATCATTTCTTTAGTACTGCTTGAAGGCTCGCAGTTTGCATCATTGTTACAGCAGACTCGGAGCACTGATACAGTTTCATGTCCGTTGAATGGCTTGGCCAAGTGCTGAGCTCCTGCCAAGCCTCTCACTTAGCACACCAGCAGATTAGAGACACAGGCTGCTGTGTTCCTGGTCAGATAGGGAACCCAGTGGCCAGCAAAGGGGAAAACACTAGGTGTGAATCTGGGAAGCCGTGGAAGCTATCGGGGCACACCCCACAGGTGACCCAGCAGCCCCATCCACCCCGCTTGTGGTTAATAAGTCTCCCCAAACTCTCAGAGGCCAGAGAGATCTTTCCAGAAGAAACTCAGTCTCATCAACCAAATGCCTCTCCCCGAATTGAGCCAACCGAGCTGGGGATCTAGGCACCTTGGGTCATGACCAGGCATTAAGCCCAACTAGAAACAGACTCCCCGGCCATATGCCCTGTGGCCGCCTTGGACTGGAAGGCAAAGAGCCAGGGAGGTGGTGTTTACTGAGTAAGGTTTGTTTCTCAGCTCAGGGGATGTCTCTTAAGGGATGTCCCTAAGCCCAACACAGAACACGCGTTGCACAGTGGCTCAGAGAAGACCCAAAGCTCCGTGACTAAGTGCGCACGTTGGCCCCAGGCTGAGGCTGGCAGGCTCCCCCTTTGCTCCTGCTGTGTGACTCTGGGGAAATGACTTCCCCTCTCTGAGGATTAAAACAGGACCGACCCAGCTGATGAACCACACACTGTCCGAAACATCCAGAAAAGGCAGAGCCACAGGGATGGAAGAAAGCAGACTGGTGGGCGCCTAGCTAGTGAGCACTTATGGGTTCCAGCTTGCTTTTTTAGGGTGGGGGAAGATGATGATGTTCCTCAATGTGGAGATGAGTGCCCACCTCTGTAGCTACTCTGGTTTATAAGACACAGATCAGCAGGCCACCATCCACCTCCCAATTGAATACTTCAAGCGATTCATACACTTGACATTTTATAGTAAGTGACACTTGACATTTTATAGTAAGTGAATTCTATCTCCACCAACTATTATAAAAAATAAACCATGCCCAACACATGGACACACTGTCAGCAGCATTAGCTATTATCACACGCAAAGCAAAGGGCGCTGTTATGCATGGGCACTGGGGAGGGGCCCCATGGATTTATTTCCACTTTTGCTTGAGGGTATGCTGCTGGAGGTTGAAAGGAAAAAAAAGGGGGGGGCGGTTTTGAGACCATCAGGGAAATCATTTGATTGGGTTTTATATGTTGTTCAGAGACTATTTAATTTTTTTTAATTTTTAAAAAAGATTTTATTTATTTATTTGACAGAGATCACAAGCAGGCAGAGAGGCAGGCACAGAGAGAGAGGAGGAAGCAGGCTCCCTGATGAGCAGAGAGCCTGATGCGGGGCTCGATCCCAGGACCCTGGGATCATGACCTGAGCCGAAGGCAGAGGCTTTGACCCACTGAGCCACCCAGGCGTCCCTATTTTTATTTATTTATTATTTTTTTAAGATTTTATTTATTTATTTGACAGACAGAGATTACAAGTAGGCAGAGAGGCAGGCAGAGAGAGAGGAGGAAGCAGGCTTGCCACTGAGCAGAGAGCCCGATGTGGGGCTTGATCTGAGGATCCTGGGATCATGACCTGAGCCGAAGGCAGAGGCTTTAACCCACTGAGCCACCCAGGCGCCCCTCCCTATTGTTTTTTTAATTAAAAAAAATTTTTTTTAATTTTTAACGTTTTTTAAAAAGATTTTAATTATTTATTTGAGATTCCAAGAGAGAAAGAGAGAGAAAGTACAAGTGGAGGGGCAAGGATCAGAGAGAGGAGGAAGCAGGACCCCCACTGAGCAGGGACACCCCCCCCACCATGTAGGACTCGATTCCAGGACCCTGAGATCATGACCTAAGCCAAAGGCAGACGCTTCACAGACTGAGCCACCCACACGTCCCGAGATGATTTAATTTTAGGGCTAGTGACAACGTGGGGTTTGCTATACATTTTTAAATATTCTTCTTTTTTTAAAGATTTTATTTATTTATTTATTTGACACACACACACACAGAGAACACAAGCAAGGGGAACAGCAGGCAGGGGCAGAGGGAGAACCAGACCCCCCCATTGATCAGCGAGCCCAATGCGGGACTCGATTCTTCTGAGAACTTGCGACATGGCCTGAACGGAAGCCATGCAGGCGCCCCCATTTTTCAGTATTCTTATTGGTCAGAGGAACACACTGAAATGTGTCCAGATTGAGTGAGAAGGCAAAGGACAGAGCAAGCCGGACTGGCAACAAGTTGAAAATCGAGCGATGGGTGTATGGGGCTTTGTTGTACCAGTCTGTCTACTTCTGAGCAAGCTGCTGAATTCAAATTCCATAGTACATTTTAAGGAAATTCACCAACGCCCTTTTTTGTGCCCAGGGACAAGCTTAGGGGTGGCCCGGCCCTGGTTTCCACCCCAGAGGGCTCCCAGTCTGATGGCAGAAGCCATAGGTAACCTTCATGGTTATGTCCATTCCTCCCCCCCTCCCTTCTTTCCTTCCTTCCCTCCTTCTTTCCAGAGCACTGCCCTCTGCCAGGAAACATTCTAGACAGTGGAGACCCAGTAATGAGCAAAAAAATGGACATGCTTCTGGCTCTCAGGGACCCGTCACCTTAATGGGAAGTGTTTCAGATAGCTAATGCTATGTAACAAGCCATCCCCAAATATCATGGCTCTAAGTGCAGAATTGATGATTTCTCCCAATTATGGGGATTGACTTGGTGGTTCCTGTCTCTGTGCGGGGTGGGAGGTCTCTAATGCATGGGGCTCAGCATGGGGCTTGGCTGGGATGGTCAGGCATACTCCCTGTGGGTTCTCTACCGCAGACAGGCTGCACTTCCTCTAGGCACACTGGCTGGACTCCGAGAGGACATGGACCAGTGTTCATGGAGATGGAGCGAGGCTTGAGTGGGACCTTGTACTGGGTTTCATTTTTGACTCTTGGCAGATACAGCAATTTTTCTTTTCTTTTCTTTCTTTCTTTCTTTCTTTCTTTTTTTTTTTTTTTTTTTGCAAATTGAAGATTTGTGGCAACCCTGTGTCAAGCAAATTTCTAGGCATCATTTTTCCAACAGCATTTGCTCACTTGCTGTCTCAGTGTCTCATTTTGGTAACTCTAGAGATATTTCAAACTTTCTCATTACTACTATATTTCTGTTGGTGATCTGCGATCAGTGATTACAACTCACTAAGAGCTCAGATGGTGGCCAGCCTTTTCTGGCCTTAAAGTATTTTCTTTTAAAGATTTTATTTATTTAACAGAGAGAGAGAGAGAGAGATCACAAGCAGGCAGAGGGGCAGGCAGAGAGAGGGGTTGAAGCAGGCTCCCCACTGAGCAGAGAGCCAGATGCAGGGCTCGATCCCAGGACCCTGAGATCATGACCTGTGCCGAAGGCAGAGGCCTAACCCACTGAGCCACCCAGGCGCCCCCATAAAGCATTTTTTAATTAAGGTGAGTAACTTTTTGTATATATTAAGATTTTATTTATTTATTTGAGAGAGAGAGAGAGCATGTGAAAGAGAATGAGAAGGGGAGAGGGATGGCGGAGAGGGAGAAGTAGAATCCCCACTGAGGCTTGATCCCAGAATCCCAGGATCATGACCTGAGCCAAAGGCAGCCGCTTGACCAGCTGAGCCCCCCAGGCACCCACGATATTTACTTTACAGTGGTTGTCCAGAACCTGACCCCCAGTATGTTGGAGGTGTGCCCACGCTCCAATCAGAAACACCGAAGATGAATGGGCAGGAGGAAGACGGGGTGGGGGTGTGTGATCTTTACACTGTGGAAATTGGCAAACACTACTTAGCAGGGATTCCCACCACCCCCACGCCCGCCAGCCCAGAGCTGGTTGCTAAGCATTTACCAGCTGCTGGTCCTGCTGACGGGGTACAAGGCTATCCTCTTGGGGAGTACTGTCCTGGGGGCATTCTGGGCATCTAGGAGGAATTTATAGTTGTCACAGTGGTTGTCTGATGTTACTGCAGCACTTAGTGACTGAGGATCAACACTGC
Source organism: Mustela putorius furo (assembly GCF_011764305.1). Lineage (NCBI taxonomy): Eukaryota > Metazoa > Chordata > Mammalia > Carnivora > Mustelidae > Mustela > Mustela putorius. The sequence goes on along the minus strand of NW_025421310.1, from coordinate 11,373,849 downwards.
TAAAGATGACATAGAACAGACATGTCCTGCACCCTGGTGGACTTTCGGATATCTGGTCAGACATCCATATAGGTTAAAAAAAAATCCATTTATACATTTCTGAGCCCAAGATCTGCTCTGCATATATTATAAGGCTCCCCTTGCTTCTTCATCTTTTTCTTTTTCTCCAAAGTCAGGGAAACCAGGTCACGTGGTCCTGTAGACAGTCCCACACTCTGGATTTGGCTCCTGATGCCCTCATGGTGTCCATTCACGGGGCAACTCTATCCTCCTGTTTTCTGGAAGCTGGCGCTCACCCCGGAGACTTGATCAGATTCCGATTCTTATTTTGCAGCGAAGGGGTGGACTGTGAGATTTACAGCGGGTGCAGCAAGCCTCCTGTCGCCTCACTGAGGGACCAGGAGGGGCTGCTCCACCCTGTTTCAATGTTAGGATTGTTGGGGGGGGGCGCTCTGGAGGTGCCTGCCTCATTCCCTCCCCGGAAAAGTTCCTCCTTGATCTTGGCATTTGATTTTGGCAGCGGTAGACCAGCATAGCCTGGCCGGCTGATGTACGATAACGGGATTCTGAGTTCCTGAGAATCCTCTCTGAAAGCAGGGAAAGTGAGAAGAGTTGGTATTTGCCAGGTGTTTTCCAAAATTCTGGCCTGCCTGGTTTGGAATTCTGGCTTCTCTGACTTCCTAGCTGTGCTACTTTGAGCAAGTTACTTCCCCTGTCTGTGCCTCGGTATCCCCCTCAGTACTGGAGGGTTCCTGAGAGGGTCGCCGTCACAGAATTGTGAAGACGGAATGAGGCTGACAGACCACGAAACGCTCCCGTTATTGCCGAAATAAATAAAAGCAGGACCCTGACAGGGCTGAGTCTGGAAGAGGCTGACCTGTGGGGACTCAGTCCTCCTCCTCCGGAGAGTCTTCCTGGCCTGCTTCCCAGCGGTCACGTGGGGAGGGAGGAGGCGGGGCTCCGGGCACACCTGGCTCCCCAAGTCCAGCTCACCCCGCCTCCCTACTGCTCGGGGAGGCCAGGTAGATCCTGGGCGGGGTTTTCCGGCCACTAGTGCTGGGAGGGTCAGATTTCCGAGTGAGGACTTGACCTCACGGGTGGAAGCACCCTGATCTGCTCGCAGAGCAGCCACATCGCCGGCCACCCCAATTCCTGCTGCCAGAATCAGGTGAGAGATGGTGGGGGTGGGGGGGCTCTCTCCGACCCCCAGCAAGCGGGCGAGAACACGCGCGCACACACATACGCACGCGCGCTCACGGGGCGGGAGGCTGGGACGTACTCGAACTCAGGAATCCCTCCTCTGGGATGCGCCCTCCTCTGAGTCTCCAAAAAGAGAGGGTCCATCCTTTACAGCCCAGGCGCCCCCCCCCTCTGCTTCCAGCCCCCCAGCCGTCTCCCCTCTGGACTACCCTCACCTTCCCTCCTAGCAGATCTGTTACCTGAAACCCCACCCTCCTCCATCACCCCCCATTCTCCCCTCCCCCGCCTCAGGCTGCCAGCTCCCTCCCTCCATCAACCGTTTCCTGGAACCTACCTGAGAATCACTGTGCAGACTTGTAGTACTTGAGTTTCCTGGTCGCTTCTCGGGGTCTGCTCCCCGTCCTCCGGGAGGGACGCGGGACCCAACCACAGGACCCAGGGGTCCTTAGAGTCCCCAACTCTCCCCCCGCCCACCCGCCGACCGTGGCCCCAGGGATCCCTGGCTCCGGAGTCACACCTTCCGTTCCAGTCCTGGGAATCACGGTGGGGGCTTGAAAGTGGTGGCCTTACTTCTGGGTCCCAAGTCCTTCCCCAGAGAAGTGCTTACAGTGTGAATTCCGGGCTGTGGGAATGACAGGACAAACCAGCAGTGCCCAGAGCGGTAGGGGAGGGGACTGAACTAGGTGATCTGGGCTTACCTGGGGGAGAGGCTGCGAAGGGGTAGGGAGGGGGCTTTCCGTGCGGAGGAGACCAGACACGCAAATCACAGGGTGTGACCACTGGGCCTCGGGACGTGGGAGACGGAGTTATTTCTTGGTGGCAATGCCTGCCTGGGTGGGGTTGGGAAGCCCGGGGAGGGCGGTGAGCTGAGGAGGGGGGGGCCAGGCCAGCTCGCGGGATGGAGCCGGATGGGGGCGGGGAGGCGCCTGGGGCTAGGCTCCAGATGGGGGGAGGACGGAGAGGACTAGGTTCATCCTGGAACTTGAGACCGAGAGTTTTAAAAAAATTACGGATAGATATTGGTGGCCCCATTTTTCCGAGGGACCTGGAGGCTGGGCTCCTTCTTCAAAGTTGGGGCCCCGAGGTTCTCCACTCGGCCTGGGGCAATCGCCCAAGGGACGGCAGCCAGGGGACCCGGATGAAGGAAGGGATCTTGACCCTTCCTCTTTTTTTTCTTTTTGGTTTTTGTTTGTTTGTTTGTTTGTTTGTTTAAAGATTTTACCTATTTATTTGAGATGGAGCAAGAGGGGGCGAGCACGAGCTAGAGCCGAGGGACCGAGGGAGGGGGAAGCAGCCTCCCCACTGAGCAGGGAGTCAGACGCGGGGTTCGATTCCAGGACCCCGGGATCTTGACCTGAGCGGAACCGACTGAGCCCTGCCGGTGCCCTATGACCCTTCCTCTTGCCCCTCCCTCCCTGGCTGGCCGCAACTTGCGTGAGGCTGCAGGTAGCCAGGACCGATAACGAGGTGCACTTCCTGACTTCCAGGAAGGGGGTGTGGTGGGGAAAGCAGGCTCCTCCCACTTGCCCCAAGCAGCCGGGTTTTCCATCAAGCCTCTCCCCGGGGCTGGCTGGTTGGCTGTTGGCAGTCCCCCAAACCTCCCCACGGGTGTCAGGCGGGCCAGCCGCTCTCCCAGACTCCCTGTGCCCAGCTCTGCGCCCCAGCTCTGGCCTTTCCCCAGGATTGCCCCCCAGGCCCCTCTCTGACTAGTCCCCGAGCCTCACTTTGCCTTTGCTTTCAAATGGGCCTGTTTGCACCACCTACAGGACTGGGCCACGCCCTTAAGCATCCAGTTCGGATTTCCGAACCCACGTTGAGCTCACACAGCCCTGGAGAGCAATAAGCCCCAAGTTTTAGATGACAACACTGAGAAGTAAAGGCCCTCGGTCAAGGTCATATAGCCAACCAGAGGCTGATGACGGCAATACCCTGAGCTTCTCTCCAGATCTGCCCCCACTCCCAGACACTGGCCTGACTTAACCCTGTAAGCCTCCCTCCCTCCTCTCCCCGCAGCCTGGCTCAAGGACAGGGGGGCCAAGGTCTGCAGGTGTTTCCCTTAGGCCCTCAACAGTGGACCCTCCCTCTTCCCGAGGGAGGAAGCAGGAAACCACCAAGGAAGCTGAGAGAGACTCTGTTCTAGAACATTCTGTCTTCCTTCCGCGCGCCCCCCCACCCCAACAGAACTAGCCTTCTTGTCTTTCTGTCTGCTGTCAACGTATTTCCAGGGGATATTCAGGGCGAGCTCAGAAATTACGAGGTTTGATTGTGAAGGTCATCCTTCCAGTATTCATTTTTTTACCTACTTGATGCTGGGAAATGGATTCAGAAGAAAAAAAAAGAGAGAGAACTCAACACATGGAGATGTTGGCAGACACCTGGGCAAGGAGGAAAAGCAACAGATGGATCATGACTGGGTCCTGACAGGTGGACACAGACCCATATTCCTTCTGCCTCCATTTCCTGCGCACCTACTGTGTGTTGAGCCCCATGTCCGGGGGCTGCCGGGGACACAGAGGGAATAAGACTGACGCTGTCCCTTCCTTCGCGGAGCTGTGTGTGTGATCAGGAGACTGGGACTGAATGATCCTAACAGGGACTCACTTGGAGATGCAGAATTGGGACAGAACAGGGGACAGAGCTGGACTGAGTGCGGGCAGGTCCATCCCGCCTGTTTTATTTCTCTGTCCCTCTCTTTCCGTCTCTCACCCTGTCTCACGGTTTTTCCGTTCTGTCTCTCTCCCGGTCTCCCTCTTTCTCTCTGTGTCTCCATCTCTCTTTGTCTTTCTCTCCTCCTGCTCTCTCTGGCTCTGTCCTTGTCTTCCTCTCAGTCTAGTTCCTCTTCTTTCTCTTTCCCTGTCTCTTTTTCCATCTCTTTCCTCTCTCCTTCCCTCCATCCTTCCGCCCTCCCACAAGCATTTCCCTTGGTGCCTTTTGTCCCACGTCCTGTACTTGGTAAATTCGGAACGAGACAGAGGAGCCAGGTCGACTCCTTGCCCTTCGAAGGCTCACAATCTAGTTGGCAAAAGGAAGAGAGAAACACCCAGAACAAGTGGGAAGAAGGCACAAGGCCACTCCGCAGGGAGCACTCCCTCCTCCTACCTGGACTGGCCCCTCTTTCCCCAGCTTCCTCCTGCCTCCCAGCCTCCAGACAGTTCCTTCTACCCAGAGTCATGAGGAGTCGTGTTGGGACCCGGACAGGAATGTAAGTGCAGGTGGCCTCGAGGAAACAGGAACCAGGAAGCCATCAGGGGTGCAGTCATACTGTCCATTTTTCCCTCACGACCCTCTTTTTATTCTCAGGTCGAATCCCCTGTGTTCATGGATTTCTCTGGCCCTTAGTATGGCATCTTACTTAGTATGGGTGCGCGTGAGTCCTAATAGGCTGATTGGCCACCAGCCCCACCGCCAGCCAGCCACCCCCTCTCTGCTCCCGACTTCAGATTCCCAAGGGGGAGAATCTGCTTGACACAGATGGTCTCTTGAGCCGTCCCCCAGGCCCACACATCATGAGCTGGCAATAAAGAGGCCCACAGATCACACGATATACCATGGGCTGTGTTCTAGTTTTGCTTTTATTTATTTGGTTTTTTAAGATTTTATTTACTTATTTGAGAGAGAAAGGGAATGAGAGCAAGCAAGCATGAGAGGGAGAAGGTCAGAGGGAGAAGCAGACCCCTTGCTGAGCAGGGACCCCCCCCCCACACCAATGCGGAACTCGATCCTGGGGCTCCAGGATCATGACCTGAGCAGAAGGCAGTTGCTCAGCCAACTGAGTGCCCTGTTTTAGTTTTTTTTATAAGATACTGGTCATGTTGAATTAGCGTCAACCTTAAGATGACCTCGTTTTAACTTGGTCACTTCTCTGAAGACCCCTGTCCCCAGATGAAGTCATATCCTGCAGTATCACGAGTTAGTCTTCGACTGGGTGCCTGGGTGGCTTAATTGTTAAGCGTCTGCCCTCAGCTCAGGTCATGGTCCCAGCATCCTGGGATCAAGCCCCACATCAGGCTCCAGCCCCACATCAGGCTCCCTGCTTGGCCCAAGGAAGTCTGCTTCTTCTCCCACTCCCCCTGCTTGTGTTCCCTTCCTCTCTCTGTGTCTCTCTCTGTCAAATAAATAAATGAAATATTTTTAATGCTTTTTTAAATCTTTAAAGATTAAATGAATGAATAAATAAAATATATCATATATAATAATAAATAATATATAATAATAAAATATAATAATATATATCATCTTAATTATATATAATAATATATAATAATAATATAATATAATACATTATATATTATTATTATTTATTATATTATAAAATAAATAATTTAAAGATAAATACATGAAATCTTTTTAAAAGATTTTTTTAAATCTTTAAAGATTTAAAAAATCTTTAAAAAGGATTTCATTTATTTATTTACTTGATAGAGAGAGAGAGAGATCACAAGTAGGCAAGAGGCAGGCAGAGAGAGAGGGAGAAGCAGGCTCCCCGCTGAGCAAAGAGCCTGATGCGGGGCTTGATCCCAGGACCCTGAGATCATGACTGGAGCCGAAGGCAGAGGCTTAACCCACTGAGCCACCCAGGCATCCCAATAATAAAGTCTTTAAAAAAAAAAGGAGTTATCATTCAATATACCTACTGCAGAAAGACACAATCCAACACACAGTGCACAAGGTCTATGGGTTGGGGGAGCAACAATATAGTTCCTTGATCCAGTCTATGCTTTGGTTGCTGTCATACATATGCTTTATCTCAGACCCTCATCTCCATAATAATAAAAAATCGGACATTCCTCAGGGTAAGGAGAACCGCACATACTCACCCACTACTCAGAGGGACAGTCCCCAAAGTCAGCTTAGTCCACCATGTCTATACCTGGTCGTGCGGGGCTACCCTGGCTGGTTCCAGAACTCACCAACCTCGGAGTGAAATTCATTCCTCTTGTAGGTTTCCATCTCATCCATCCTCCACGTGTGACTCCTCCAAATTCTGTGACCTAAATGCTAGATTTGACCATGACCATGACCAGTGTGAAAATGGTGCCTGGCCCAGAGCCCCCACAAAACAGCACTGTTTGCTTTGTAAGTGAGGATCTCAAAAGGTATTGGTTTTGTCCTCAGGCCAGGTGGTTTGAATCCTCAGAAAGGTGGAGTTACTTGTCCAGAATCCCACAGCTAATGAGGGTGGGAGCCTGCAGTCAGTAGCCTGTGACCAGAGCGTGTGCCGGTAGCCGCAGAGTTATGGGTCCTCGTGGTCCCTGAACGAAGTGCATTCTGTGTTGGGTTTAGGGAGCAGAAGCTTCACTTCCGGTGGCCATGAGGAAGGGGCCTGATCTGGAACTTTGACCGGGAAGACAGAATCCTCAGCATCAGCTCGGTTGTGAAGTGAACTTTATTCAGCAAATCCAGCCTCCCTGGCTCTTTACATTCAAGACGAATGGGGCAAGAGGAGGTTGTACCATCCAGGAGTTCACTTGGGGTTAAACTCAACATCCAATGATGACCCATGGGGCCCAGACCCCACCTGAGTTGGTTTAACTCAAACCCAGGCATCTAGTGGAGAAACTGGAGTTTCTTCTGGAAAGATAATGCAGAGCGCCTGGGTGGCTTGGTGAAGTATCTGCCTTGAGCTCAGGTCATGATCTTGGGATCCTGGGATGGAGCCCCATGTCAGGTTCCCTGCCAGTGGGGAGCCTGCTTCTCCCTCTCCTCCCTGCTCATGCTCTCTATCACTCTCTCTCTCTCTCTCTCTCAAATAAATAAAAACTTAGAGAAAGAAAGGTAATACATGTGATCTTAGTGGGTCAGATGATGGTAGCAATGAGTTAGAAACAGGGATATTGCTATATGAGGTCCCATGCCAACTTTCATTGGCTATAATCATTAAGGACCACACCTGCACAGGTTCTGGAGGCTTCCCAGGTTGAACCAGGTCACGCCCTGCTTGATTTAGCCCCACTATTCTCTTCTTAATGGCCACTTGAGTCAATACTTAGACCAGGAACCCAAGCCCTGGACCACGTTAACCAGAGACCTTTCATCTTGAATCTACCTTTGCGCACAGCCTCCAGGATATGCTTTGATTAAATCCTGCTCAGGAGGAAGAGTTTTAAAAAGAATGATTGGGAAGCTCTCGTGCACAGGGAAGGAAGAGGGAAGCCTTTGAAAGAGCTAGGAAAGCAGAAACGTCTCATTTTTCTGACTCTTCCCCATCTCCCCATTCCCATTTTTCCAGTTCCACAGTTGTTCAGTGGCCAATCCTGGACTTCTGACTGTGGCAACATGGTACAAGTGTTGTTCCAGCCTGGACTGTGGAATGACAAAGCCCATTGGTCATTCCTGGATGCAGTCTTTAATGAAGTGTTAACTGTAGTCAGCCTAAGTCATCTTGCTTGTTCCACTTGTCCTGACTGGCTTCTGCCATGTAATAGGGAGTCAGCACCAACTCATTCCCTGCTTTCTTCCACTTTCAACTGTTTGGATTATGCTCAACAACCGTATCTTCAAACCCCTCTCCTTTGGGGGCTTTTACTTTGTTTCAGGGAGTCCCAGTGTAGGAGCTTCATGAACAGCTTTGCTCTACAGATCACTGGTCCAACTTGTATGGCCTGGGATGGAGAATTCTCAATGTCCCCTACCTCCTTTGATACTACGGTAAATCCCATGTGCTCTCGGAAGGTCCATCCAGTGCAACCACCCCACTCCTGGAACTGATTTCTGTTACAACCAGAGTTGAAAAGAACAGGCTGTATAAGTATATGAGGGCGATTTTCTCTGGGTTTTCTTGGCCAGTTCTCTTTATGTCTCTGCACATCCCTTCAGGTGTCTCCCCGTTACTGGCTACCTCTGCTTCAGCCTGCATCTGTCCTGTCCCAGCCACTCTAGCCCCGCCTCTCTCAACATCACCTGCTGTGGTCTCCTACAATGGTATTTGGTCTTTGTCCCTAGTTCCAGCACATGGCTCCTGAAACCCTTGGCATTTCCTGAGTGATAGGCTGATAGGAGTGTCTTCTGCTTTGATGAGGTGACTCTTCTCAGGGCCCTAGGTAGCTTCAGGGTCTGGTCACCAGAAAGACCAAGCTTGAAGAGATTCGAACTTCCGAACTTCCGTCTCCAGCCCCCAACCTCCGGGGAGGGGAGAAGGACTGAAGATTAAGTTAATCACCAGTGACTGATGATTTAATCAAGTGTGTCTACATAATGAAACCTCCATAAAATCCCTAAATGGGTTTTGGAGAGCCTTTGAGTTGGCAAACACAGCCATGAGCCAGGAAGGTGGTCCAGGGAGATAGAAGCTCCCTCTGGATCTTACCTAGGTACTACCTCTGGTTATTCATCTGTCTCCTTTATCATAAACTGGCAAACATAAGTAAAGTGCCTTTCTGAGTTCTGCCAGCCATTCTAGGAGACTATCAAACCTAAGGAGGGGGTCAGTCAAAAGAAGCATGAATGACTCAGGACTTATAGGGGGTGTATGAAGTGGGACTGAACTCTTTAACCTCTCAGATCTGATACTAAGTCAGGTAGACAATGTCAAAATCTAATTGAATTGTTGAATTCAGCTGGGTGTCGGACACCCGGGGGAGAAGAAAACCAACTCTCACCTGCCAGTTGCCTTCTGACCTTTCAGTAAAAATATTCGAGAGAGAATTGACCAACTCATCTTTTAGAGCCGGCCTACAACCTGTCGTGACCAGTAAATGGCAAAGCCACCGTGGAACCCGGTGTTTATCTTGTGCTTGGGTTGGCTGTGGCCAGGAGGGTAGGCAAGCTACATGGTTGAATTCAGGATGGGTTGGGCCATTTCCCTTCAAAGGAAATATAGGTAGGCAGGGCATGCAAAGATGGACCTCTCTAGGAACTGGATCCCCAGTAAATAGTAGGTTTATACACATGTACTCCCTATCTGTAGACACCCATGTATGTATATTCAGGCTATAAACACCCACATTCAAACATACAAGGTATATATACATAATGTGTGTTCATGTGTGTGTATATATGTCCACACTATGTTATATAGCATACACACCCATGTATGTACACGAGATAGATACTTTTCTACAAAACAACGTACACATATCCGTTAAATGTAGGCAAATGTACACACACCCACATAGGTATACAGTGTGTAGATACCCGTATGCACGCGCACACACACTCTTGCAATGCACGGGCCGTATGTGAATACACACGGTGTAGTCAGATCCTGTAAACAGGAGCATATGAACTGCATGTAAACACACTCCCATCACACCCTCTGGAGACCCACCTCCGTACACGCACCTGAGTGTTCACGCTCCTGGAGACACACACACACAGCAAAGCCATCTGCACACACACACACACACACACACAGTATCTGCACACACAGCTGCCCTTGCTCATTCATGAACCCCACTAGGGCCTCCAAATACCCCAACCCCACCTCCCCACCCCACCCCACCCCCACCCCCCCAGCTAACATTCCCTGCTCTCCCTTCCCTGACAGCCATGCTCAGCAATCAGACGCCTTTCTTCTTCCCCATGGTCCACTTCGTCCTCTTTGTCTTCACGGCTTCCACCATATTTCACATTCAGCAACGGCTAGCGAAGATTCGCCCCACATGGGACATTGACACGCTGGTTTTGGCGACGGAAAGTCCCACCAGCCAGCTGCCCCGGGGCATGTGGACGATCAACGCCATTGGCCGCCTGGGGAACCAGATGGGCGAGTACGCCACCCTGTACGCCCTGGCCAAGATGAACGGGCGGCCGGCCTTCATCCCGGCCGAGATGCACAGCACGCTGGCCCCCATCTTCCGGATCAGCCTCCCGGTCCTGCACGGCAGCACGGCCGGCCGCATCCCCTGGCAGAACTACCACCTGAACGACTGGATGGAGGAGCGCTACCGCCACATCCCCGGGGAGTACGTGCGCCTCACCGGCTACCCCTGCTCCTGGACCTTCTACCACCACCTGCGAGACGAGATCCTGCAGGAGTTCACCTTGCACGACCACGTGCGGGAGGACGCCCAGAAGTTTCTAAGGGGCCTGCAGGTGAATGGGAGACAGCCAAGCACCTTCGTGGGAGTCCACGTGCGCCGGGGGGACTACGTGCGCGTCATGCCGCAGGTGTGGAAGGGCGTGGTCGCCGACCGGCGGTACCTGGAGCAGGCCCTGGCCTGGTTCCGGGCCCGCTACGACTCCCCCGTCTTTGTGGTCTCTAGCAATGGCATGACCTGGTGTCGGGAGAACATCGACGCCTCCCTGGGGGACGTGGTGTTCGCGGGCAATGGCATCGAGAACTCCCCTGCCAAGGACTTTGCGCTGCTCACGCAGTGTAACCACACCATCATGACCATTGGGACATTTGGAATCTGGGCTGCCTACCTCGCAGGTGGCGAGACCATCTACCTAGCCAATTACACCCTGCCGGACTCCCCCTTCCTCAAACTCTTTAAGCCAGAGGCAGCTTTCCTGCCTGAGTGGATTGGGATCCAGGCAGACCTCTCCCCACTACTCAAGCACTGATATTAGGCGGCCCTTGGCCCCTCCTCCTTTGCTGGCTCCAAGAGCAGATCCCCAAGGCACAGGGAACATATTGTTACATGTACCAGGACACTTCCTTCCTGCAAGTCACTGACTTGCTGAATTAACCTATTTATGTGTCCTCTACAAGAGGACACAAAGTTGGGGCATCTCTGGGGTTAGTTAAGTCAGCAGCACAGCAGTGTCATCGGTGACCCCTGTTCCATCTCTCGTGTTCAACTGCTGTCAACTCCTCTCAGACTGGCTCCCTCATGGTCCCAAAAGGGCTGCCACATAACCGGGTGTCACATACAGACAGCCTCGTCATGAGGCAGCAAAAAGAACTTCATTCTTGGGACCCTTTTGAAGAATGAGAGAAAGATTTCAAAGCCCTCCAGCAATTTCCACCCTGCCCTCCCAGCCCCCGCATAGCTCATTGACCGGAAGTGTGTTAAGTGCCCACCTGACCCATTAGAGGGCAAAGTGAAGAAGACCCTGGGATTGGTTTAGCTTCAGATCAATAAATCTTTGCTCTCTCCAGCTGGGGAGTTGATCGCCTCCTCTGGAAGACATGGAGGCTTGCAGAAAGAGAACAGGTGCTCCTAACGAGAAAGAAGATGCAACACAAAACGGAGAATCCCTGAATTGTGTGCATTGTTTGCTGCACAAAGGCATTTGGCCAAGGGGGTTGATGGAGCTCTGGGAGAGTCAACAGCCTACTCTCCAAGCCACGTGTCCCTGGTACCGTGTCCACCTGGAGGACTCACTGTTTTCTAGTGCATCTGCCCAGACTTGAGACCTTTTCCCCAGTTTTCCCAAGAGTGCTGCCCTACTGGCCAGTAGCTGGTGTGCTTCTAAGACCTCCCGCCCCAATTCGGCAATCCTGGCTTCCTAGGGCTTAGGATGATTCCTGGTGAGAACCCAGAGCCCAGCAGGGCTCAGTGAACTTGAAGAGTCTGTTCTTTTTAAGTGTCTGTGGTGGTGCATCTAACAGCATCCCTGCTAGCAAAGGTTGGATTAACAAAACATAGTGGCTTGAAGTTACAGCAATTTAGGATTTCCTACAATCTTGTGGGTCAGCTGGGGGCTCTCTTCTCCATGCGGTGTTGGTGGAGGCCTCATGCCGCTGTTGTTTTTGTGGAGTACAGTTCCCCTCAGTCGTCAACATCATGAAAGCGGCCTCCATGCTATGAGGAAGCCCAGCCCCACTCTGGGGCCACGGGTGGGTGCTCCAATTAGCAGTCTTCGCTGAGGTCAACTTCCGAGTTCAGGGTGGGCATCCGATGTGCTGCCACATGTCGTTCAAGTCAGTCTAGCAACCAGCTGAGGTTCCTGACAATGTGTGGCAGAGAGCAGCCCTATCTCGATTCTTGATTCACAGTCTGTGAGCACAACAATACAATTATTCAATGCTGTGAAGTTCTGGAGTCATTTGTGATATAGCCAGAGATAAACTAAATGGAAGATTCTCTTTATCTGCGGACACTTTTGTGACTTGGGCATGATCTAGGCAAAACTTGAATGTCCCCACCTGACTTGAGATCCCACACGCTAAGGCCCTGTCGCAGGGGGAATCTGGTTATACATGAGAGCACAACCAGGCCAGTGTGGCTGGAACACATGGAGACAGGTGGGAGAGAAGTTAGCAGGGTCGACCATGAAAGGCCTAGTGGACCATGGCAAGGACTTTGAGTTTTATTCTAAGACCAAGAGGAAGCCATCAGAGGGTGCTTATCAGGGGAGTAACACAATCTGATTTGCTGTGTGGAGGAAGGGCTGTAGGGGTGAGAGAGGGGTGAAGACCAGGGAGAAGGCTACTGTAACGATCCTAGCAAAAAGTGGTGGTGGGCCAAGGAGGTCTTTCAAGGGCTCAGCAGATACTGCTAGTGTCTCTCTGCCAGTCTGACAATCTTGAAAGATCTTGATGCCTCAATCAGAATGCTGTTTGAGTCAAGCATTCACCATGGGCCAATGACCTGTGCGGAAAGGTCACGGAGTTGGTCTGAAAGGAAGGTAATTAAAAAATATTAGGACTGGGGGGGGGGGGGCGGGGCCTGGGTGGCTCAGTGGGTTAAGCTTCTGCCTTCTTCTGTTCAGGTCATGATCTCAGAGTCCTGGGATCAAAGCCCACATCGGGTTCTCTGCTTGGCAGGGACTCTGCTTCCCCTTCTTCCTCAGTGCTCACACTCTCTCTCTCTCTCAAATAAATAATCAATTAATTTTAAAAAACTAAATAAAAATGTAAGAAAGAACATAAGGATTGGGAAGATGCTCCGCAATTGAGCATATGGAGAAACATGTTTGCCACTTGTGTTTCAGTGACTGAAGCACGTCAAGCGGTCACACCCAATGTCAAGAACGACCCATGCTTATACCGCAGAATATTTGCACTCTGACGGCCACCTCATATCTTGCAGGCCCCAAAGTCTCTCCACCTGGTTCTCTTGGAGCCCTTTCCTTTTGGCTTAGTACCCACAGAATGGTGCCACAGTACCCATTGTGCTGATAAGTCTCTGCCTCAGTAACTCTATTTAACTCATTCAAATTTCTCGTCCGAATTTAGATTTTCTATTTATTTTTTTATTTTATTTCTTTAAGTAGACTCCATGCCCAACCTGAACTCATGAACTCATGACCCTGAGAACAAGGGTCAATGGTGTACCCACTGAGCCAGTCAGGTGACCCCCCCCCATGTGATTTTATACAGCTGGAATGGGGTGATGGTTGCTGGACCAGGGTTTGCTATTTTAAAAATAAATAAATCCTTAATTATTTTGTCTATACATTTGGCATTCTCTCTTTTAATGTACATTTTAAATGTATTGGGGGACGCATTGCATGGTCCTCAGTTAAAACAACAACATGATTGGCAGTCATTTCCAAAGATGGTCATGACCCCATCTCCCCATAGCTCTAACCACCCAGATCTTCCCCCGCCCATCCCCATCTCAGTACATGGCACTATCCATTCACTTCGACTAAAAACTTAACTCACTCTAGATTCTTGCTCTCACATTCCATCCACCGGCAAGTTCTGCCGACTTTCCCTTCAAAATATACCCTGAATTGGACCTTTCCTTCCTCTACCATCACCACTCTATCCAGGTCACCACCACCTTTGCCTGGACACCTACAAAAGTCTCTTTCAAAACATACTAAGGGGTGCCTGGCTGGCTCAGTTGGCAGAGCGTGCAACTCTTGATCTTGAAGTCATGAGTTCAAGCCTACTTAAAAAAAAAAAAAAAGTGAGTGTGTGTGTGTGTGTATGTGTGTGTGATTCTGTATCACAATGCCAAGAAAGCTAGGATGTCAAGACTATATTGAAGACATGCCTTGAAGAATGGGTTTGATTTTCACTACCAGCAAGCAATGATGGTGGACCAGTGAGGTCATGGTGGAAGTGCAGCGAAGAGACCCATGAGATGACCAGATTTCAAAATTCACCATAAAGCTAAAGTTACCTTGACAAAATTGTACTGGCATAAAAGATAGACAGATCGGGGCTCCTGGGTGGCTCTGTGGGTTAAAGCCTCTGCCTTCAGCCCAGGTCATGATCCCAGGGTCCTGGGATTCAGCCCCACATTGGGCTCTCTGCTCAGCAGAGAGCCTGCTTCCTTCTCTCTTTCTGCCTGCCTCTTTGCCTACTTGTGATCTCTGTCAAATAAATAAATAAAGGGGCTGCCTGGGTGGCTCAGTGGGTTAAGCCTCTGCCTTCAGCTCAGGTCATGATCTCAGGGTCCTGGGATCGAGTTCTGCATTGGGCTCTCTGCTAGGCAGGGAGCCTGCTTCCTCCTCCCTCTCTCTCTCCCTCTCTGCCTACTTGTGATCTCTCTCTGTCAAATAAATAAAAAATCCTTTAAATAAATAAATAAAATCTTAAAAAGGGGGGGGGGCACCTGGGTGGCTTAGTGGGTTAAGCCTCTGCCTTCTGCCCAGGTCATGATCTCAGGGTCCTGGGATTGAGCCCTGCATCGGGTTTTCTGCTTAGCAGGGAGCCTGCTTCCCCTCTCTCCCTGCCTGCCTCTCTGCCTAAATCTTTTAAAAAAATAGACAGATGGAGTCCATCAGAGTCCAGAAATAGACCACACACATCCATGGTCCTTGATTTATGACAAAGGCATCAATGCAGTTTAGGCGAAAGATGAAAGACCTCGTCAATAAATGGAAGCGATCTAACATCCACACAGAAAAGGTGAACTTGACCCCTTCCTCCCACGATTCACAAACACTAATTCAAGATGGATCATAGACCAAAATGTGAAAGGTAAAAAAAAGCATAAAGCTTTTATTTTATTTACCTATTTGACAGACAGAAAGAGATCACAAGCAGGCAGAGGAGTGGGGGGGGGGGAGCAGGCTCCCTGCTGAGCAGAAAACCTGATGCGGGGCTTGATCCCAGGACCCTGAGATCATGACCTGAGCAGAAGGCAGAGGCTTAACCCACTGAGCCACCCAGGTGCCCCAGCATAAAGCTTTTAGAATAAAACATGGGAGGAAAATCTTCATGACCCTGAGGTGGGCAAAGGTTTCTTTCTTTTTAATGATTCCCCCCTTAGGGGGATTTCCTTTTTTTTTTTTTTTTTTTAAGATTTTTGTTTACTGGGACGCCTGGGTGGCTCAGTTGGTTAAGCAGCTGCCTTCGGCTCAGATCATGATCCCAGCGTCCTGGGATCAAGTCCCACATCGGGCTCCTTGCTCTGCAGGGAGCCTGCTTCTCCCTCTGACTCTGCCTTCCACTCTGTCTGCCTGTGCTCGCTCTCGCTCTCTCTCTCTCTGACAAATAAATAAATAAAAAATCTTTAAGAAAAAAAAAAAAGATTTTTGTTTACTTATTTGACAGAGAGAGGGAACACAAGCAGAGGGAGTTGGAGAGGGAGACACAGGCTTCCCGGTGAGCAGGGAGCCTGACACAGGGCCCTAGGACCATGACCTGAGCCAAAGGCAGATGCTTAATGACTTAAAAAATTTTTTAAGAGACCTCTAGTAGCTCAGTGGATTAACTGTCTGCCTTTGGCCTAGGTCATGATCCCAGGATCCCCACACTGGACTCCCTGCTCAATGGGGAGCCTACTTCTCCCTCTCCCTCTACCTACCACTCTCCTTGATTGTTCTGTCAAATAAACAATTTTTTTTTTTTAATAAAGTAGTCTCTATACCCAGTGTAGGGCTCGAACTCATGACCACCAAATCAAGACTCGCACGCTCTTCTAGCTGAGCCAGCCAGGCACCTAGTTTCTTAACTAATACACAACCTCCCAAAAAACAGTAACTATGGTACTTAAGATCATGATCATGAGATCATGACCTGAGCAGAATAATATGGACATCTTCCTAGACAGCCCACACCGATTCCTGGCTCTTAACTGCAGGCTCTCAAGACACCTGATTCATAATCTAGTCCAGAATTTTATCTGGGGTCCCGGGAACATAGCAATATCATCTGTCTCCTATATCTTGCACCCTCTAGGACATCATACCATCCCCATTCTCCAGATTTTTTTAAATTTATTTTTAATTTATTTTCAGCATAACAGTATTCATTGTTTTTGTACCACACCCAGTGCTCCATGCAATCCATGCCCTCTCTAATACCCACCACCTGGTTCCCCCAACCTCCCACCCCCCCACCATTATTTTTTTTTTAATCAATTGCAGAGTAAAGCTAATCTGGTCCATATGCTTCAGATAATCTTAAATATACATTATTATATACTATAAGCCAGCAGGGCCCTGAGCTGGGAGAAGGCAGTCATATTTCCTAAAAACCTGAAGCTAGAGGCACCTGGGTGGCTCAGTGGGTTAAGCCTCTGACTTGGGCTCGGTCATGATTTCAGGGTCCTGGGATCGAGCCTCGCATCGGGCTCTCTGCTCAGTGGAGAGCCTGCTTTCCCCTCTCTCTCTGCCTGCCTCTCTGCCTACTTGTGATCTCTCTGCCAAATGAATAAATAAAAGCTTTATAAGGGGGAAAAAAAACAAAAAAAGAACCCGAGGCTGGTTTGTCTGCTTAGAGCGGCCCCTGTTAGGAACTGAATTTTGCCTCCCAGAAGGGATTATGTTGAAGGAAGGCCTGAGCCCCAGGACCTGTCAATGCAACTTATTCGGAAATAGGGTTTTTGAAAATGTAGTCAAGATCATTAGGGGGGGCCCTAATCCAATAGGACTGTGTCCTTTTTAATTTTTTTTTAAAGATTTTATTTATTAGAGCAAAGCAAGAGAAAGCACAAGCAGGGGGAGTAGCAGAGGGAGAGGGAGAAGCAGACTCCCCACTGAGTGGGGAGCCTGATGTGTCTAGACACCCAGGCATGTCTAACATCACATATCTGAGATTCATTCATGTTCTTGCAAGTTTCAGTCATTCACCGCCTTTTCACGGGCTGTTGATCTGTTCCTCCATTTGATGGATGCTCGGGTTATTGCCAGTTCGGGGCTATACTCTCATGAACATTGGCCCATACATCTTTGTGTAGGCATGTTATCCTATCTCTTGGGAAAATACATAGGAGTGAGGTCTTCTATGAGGGCACAGAGGAGAATGGACTTTTCTGGTGTCCCCCACCAGGCAGGGGCTGGGCTCAAATTCTGAACGCAGGGTTGGCTCCAAATTTGGTTTCCGGATCCCAAGCGGAGGAGAGAGGCCTGTCCCCCCAGGAAGTGCAGGCTCCAGACTCCCATTTGCCTATTTTCCCCCCAGTTCAGCCACCTGTTCCGTCCCTACCCTGGCTCTGGGGTCCTCACCACTAGGCTGCCTGGGGTCTGGAAGTCCCCTATCACCCACCCCAAGGGATAAACAAGACTTGAGGTTCAGAAGAGGTAACAGCCCAACAGACTGGGGATGAAAAAGGGGACGACATCAAGCCTCGTGCATGGCCCCCATGAGGGCAGCCATGTGCTAGAGGAATGGAAGTCAATCCACCCCAGGGGGGCGGTGACAAGGGCGGACGCCTCATGAAGGTGTCCCACGCCAGGTGCGGTTCTAAGCGCTCTGCACACATGAACTCATTCAATCCCCAGCCGACCGCGTGGAGAAGGTACTATTGCTCTTGTCCCCATTATCAAGATGAGACAACTAAGGCCCAGGGAGGTTCAATGGGTCACCCTAGGCCGTGGAGAGTGATGGAGAGATGCGTCCACCCAGCTCGATCTTGACCGGGGAGAGGAGACTCTCGGTTGCCATGGCACCAGCCCTTGTGTCATCCATCCCTGGGGGTGTTTCCCCCGGGGGGAAATTCACATTCTGTAATGGGACTGCACTCGATGATGGTGGATGGGGGATTATCTTGGGGTGTCTGGTGGAGTTGGATGCTAGGGGGGCGACACCCTGGAGGTGTAGAGGGAAAATAATGGAATGGAAATCAACGATGGGGAGCAGCAACAGAGGGGGGTGCATGGTAACATAGACCAAGGAGGGAGGGAGAGACAGGGGTGGAGGGAGAAATGGGGAGGGGCAGGGGAGGAGGAGAAAGAGAAAAATGAGTATATTCTCCAGTCTCCTCAATGTGTCCTTCCGGAGATTATGTCTGTAAGACAAATGGATTGGGGCTCCTGGGTGGCTCAGTGGGTTAAGCGGCTGCTTTTGGCTGGGGTGGTGATCCTGCAGTTCTGGGATCGAACCCCGCGTTGGCCTCCCTGCTCAGTGGGGAGCCTGCTTCTCCCTCTCCTTCCATGCTCTCTCTCTCTCTCTCAAGTAAATAAATACAATCTTAAAAAAGAAAAGAAAGGAAATTGATAATTTTGGTCATTTTTCAAATATATTCTTGGTCTTTTTCATGTGTCGACTGAGCTCATGGGATGGCAATGCGGTGCTCCCCATCTTCCTGTGTCCCCCTTTGGTCCAGCCCTGGGGTGCAGTGCAGTCCTCTCCCCGGGGCACCAGAAGGAGCAACCGGAATGTGTGGAGAAGGGTTGGGTGACAGGTGGTGGGGAGTATAGGGCCCACGTCCTCTCCAGTGCTGGCTTCAAACATGTACCCAGTACCCAAGCCGGTGCACATCTTTCAAATCTCCTACCGGAAAATTCCTTAGCCTCCACCCTTTGCCCCGACTCCCTCTGGAGCTGCCCTCCTCCCCTGGACACAGGAGACAGGGGGACAGAGAGTCACAAGCTCAGACTCGGGCCAAGATGGAGACAGACAGAAGCCCCACCACACCCCTTCCTGATCTTTCCTGCGCTGATGGCATCCCTTTACCAACAATTTTCAGCCTGATAGGAAGGTGCCCGCAAGCCCCAGCTGCCTCCTGCCTCCAGCCCCAAATTCTGAGGCAGCCACAGCAGCCACACCACCTCCCTTTTGTTCCAGCAGCCCTGGCCTCACAAGGTTCCCCAGGCCGTTCCTCTGATCACCCTCCCGGTTCCCCACGGCTTCTGGTACTTTCTAGGAGTCATGGCCCCACTGCCGTGAAAATACCTGTCACCCAGCGCTGGAATTTTCTCTGTGCAAATGTTCGAGGTTCACCAGAGCAGAGACTTGAGGCTCTGTTTTTCCAACTCTGAGGGCACAGTTCCCCTCAGATCTAGATCCCTCTTCCTGACTCTGGGCACCCAGCCCCCCATCCTCTGTGTGCTCTCTTGCATTCATTATGGCTTTTTATTTCCCATATTTCTGGTGTTTTGACATCTGGAGGGATGGCCCTTCCCAGGGCTAGCCTATTCCAAGGATAATAAAGGACTCTCCCAGGAGCGTGATTTGCATATGCAAACCAACCAATCCAGAGCCCAGACCCCCCCCCAACCTCTTCCTTTATGAGCTCCTTTACTCTGGACCATGATTACTCTGCTTCATCACCCCAGGACCACGTTTCAGACAACTAGGGATGGTCCCTACACCCCAGAGCCAGCTGAAATCATGCACACCAGACAATCTTAAGCCAGCTTACCCTCTCTCCTCTGTTCCTTTGCTGGGAAACCACAACAAAGGCTCTTGCTCTGGGCTCCCCTCTCCCCCTCTTGCCTCCTGACCAATAGTGGGACCTCCCCATGTGGCCACGCATGGCTTCCACACCCCCTTCTTTGGGGATCTGTGAAAATAACAAACTATATATATATATATATATATATATATATATATATATATTTTTTTTAAGTAGGCTCCACGTCCAGCATGGAGCCCAATGCAGAGCTTGAATTCACGACCCTGAGATGGAGACCTGAGCTGAGATCTAGAGTCTGCCACCAAACCGACTGAGTTACCCAGGTGCCCCAACCAAGGATCTTTTCCATGGAGGTCATTCCCATCCATTGGCTTCCCCACACCTGAATAATAATAAAACCTACACTTTACAAGATTTTGCTGCTAAGGGCTTCCTCTGTGACCTTCCTCCCAGGAATGCCCTGGGGTTCAAGGTGCCCAGCAGTCTACGCCCCACCCTCTCCTCATGACTCACGGCCTCAAACTGACCAGAGGGGTGTAGTGGAGTCTCCAAATATGGTCCCCAATGACCATGCCTCCAAGATGCATACATCTGTGTAGCCCTCCCCCTCGCATATCCCGCCAGCCCAACTTGCATCAGCCAATGGAGTGTAGTGAACGTGACACTGGACCAGTCCCAAGCTCGGTCTTTGTGACACTGGCAGCTTCTGCTCCCCCCTTGAGTAATGCTTGCTTTGGAGGACCCTGAGGTACTGTGTAGGGAACCCAGCTACCCTGTCGGAGAGACCACAGCCCAGCTGGCTCCAGCCTACTAGCCATTCCTGCCAAGGCGCAAGACACGTCTGAGCTACCTTGAATGGTCCAGCCCTCTTGGACCCTACGCGACTGCAGCCCTAGTTATATGATGCTGGAGAATCACCTTGCTGAACTGGTCAACCCATGAAATTGTGAGTGAGCCTTCTCTCTTGCACCCAAAAAATACAGACCACCTTCCCGACTCCCATCTAGTTGGCAGCACTAGGGGAGGGGAGAAGTCGGGAACAAAAACATCCGGGAGGTCTCCGAAGGAAGCAGCAGGCAGCTTGTTTGCTCTGGCCAGCAGCAAATGACACATCCCGGCCCCCAACCACACAACCATGGAGGGGATCACATGGAGGTCAGGCAGGGGAAAGTCCGGTGGTTAGCATGTCAGCAGCGGTTGGGGGGCGCCCAATGAGGATGAGAGGTGTCTCTGATTCTGTGTCTGTGGTGGGAGGGGCTCTGCCGGTTGTCCGACCCCCTCCTTTGAGAGTCTGTCTCAGTGACCTTCCCATCCCCTGGAAACCACAGCACCCATCACCATGAATCCGCCAGCAGGTCCCACAGCCGGGTTCCACTGGAGTCAGATAAGTCAGCAGAGAAGATGCTGGGGGCTGGGGAGCCACAGCCTAGCAGGGGACCCCCACTTAGAGCCTCCAGCCAGTCCAAGGAGTCTGTGGGGCCCCTGGGAGAGGGGGACGGGGAGTTTGTGGGGGACGGGAGCGAGGAAGAGAAGACAGATGAGAGGCCTTCGGAATCCGGGGAGAAGGACAGCACGTCGAAGGAGCCGGGGAAGTCCAAGGGGATGGGGGGCAGCGGGTCTGCAGGAGAAGGGATGGAGTGTGAGTTTAGGAAGGTAGAGATACGGACCCCACTTGTTTCCAGAAATCCAAGTCCCCAGCCCACTCCTCCCTAGAACCCAGGACTCCAGACCCTAACTTCTTCCTCCCGTGGACTAGGTCTCCAGAACCTCAGCCTCCTCCTCCCCCAAATCTAGGAGTTCGACTCTTACCCTCAGGCTCCACCTGATCCTCCAGGATGTCATCAATGCCCCGGTTCGGAAGCAACTGCGGATGGGCAGAAGCGGCGTGAGCCCGGGATCCCGCCCCATCCTGACCGAGACCTGGCCCGCTCCCGCTCACCTGAGCCCTGCGGATGGCTTCCTGCAGCTCCTCCTCCAGCGTCAGGGCCGCTGTGGGCAGTGCCGCGGGAGGAGTCGGTGCTGGAGCCGCAGCCGCAGCCGCAGCCGCAGCCGCAGCCCGAAGCGGAGCCGGAGCCGGAGCCGGAGCCGAGGCCGGAGTCGAGGCAGGAGCCGGAGCGGCAGTCGGACCCGCAGCGGTAGCAGGAGTTTCCGGGGCACGTGCAGGAGGCTGAGCGTGAGAGTTGGCGCTTGGCTTGAGCTAGAACCGCAAAGAGGCGTTCCCATATACCACGCCCACCGGGAGCAACCCCACCCATTCGCAGCTGTGGCTCCACCCCCTGGACTCCTCCGGGCCCTGCGCTCGCTGGTCGACCGCCTCCCTCCGGTTTCGCCCCGTAATCTTTCATTGGGTTCTCTTCCCTTATGATCCGCCCATTTAGGGGTCTTAGCCACGCCCCGCGCACCTCATTGGCTATCCTTCTATCGACTTCCCGCCCCGTCCCGCTTTGTCTTCTCCTCACTGGTCAATACGCGCGTAGCCCCGCCCTCACCGAGCCCTGCCTCCGGACGGCTCCCAGAGCCTTGGGCCTGAGGCGCGGCCAGGGAGCACACGCTGGACCGTCCTCGCGCCGCGGCTTCGGCCGCTGGCGGGGCAGGGCGCCGCTGCGCATGCGCTCCAGGAGCATCGACTTAGTCCCCGACACAGGGAGGCCCCGAAGGCGCAGCTGCTGCCGGAGCTCTGAGACCTGGGGGGGGGGGGGGGGGCGGGAAGAGGCCTTGCTGGGAGGGTTCCGGGGCGCAGGCGGGAGCTGGGGCTGGACATTTGGAAACCAGGGAGAGGGCCAGCCTGGGAAGTTACTCCCCACACTCACCGTCAGCTCCTCCAGCTTAAGGGTCTGAAGTTCCAACTTGTGTGGAGGGGGCAAGGGGCTGGGGACTCCAGGTGGGGAGGGAGTGAGGGCAGTGGGCTTCATCCTGGCGGTAGTCCTAAGGAGGGAATCAGAGGTTAAAGGGGGTGGAGAGAGACGGGGCATTCCAGGGTCCTCAAAGGCAGGGGCTTGTGAGGAGGAAAGAGAGGCTAATTCCTGGGGCTCCTGGGTGGCTCAGTGGATTAAGCTCTGCCTTCGGCTCAGGTCATGGTCTCGGGGTCCTGGGATCGGGGTCCTGGGATCGGGGTCCTGGGATCGAGCCCCACATCTGCCTCAGCATCCCTGCTTTCCCCCTCTCTCTCTGCCTGACTCTCTGCCTACTTGTGATCTCTCTCTGTCAAATAAATAAATAAAATCTTTAAAACAAAAAAGAGAGAGAGAGAGAGGCTAATTCCTGTGCGTGGGCAATCTCTTGGGTTTGAAGCCAGGACTCCCTGGGAACTGAAGGAAGAGGGACTGGGAACTGACTCTCGAATCGTGGGGGAGAAAGGGTTTGGGGGCTGGACTCCCCTGCTCTTGGACTCTGGGTTTGAGGGAGGAGGATGGGGAGCCTGAATTTTCCCCCAGAGAACAAAACCAGGGATCATACCTGGGAGGTGGCTGCTGTGACTTTGTCCCTTCCCATAGAGGTGGTCCTAGGGGACCCAGGGCCAACCCTTTGGCCTGGGGGTTTACCCTGGACCCCTGTCTCCGCCCTGGGGGCATGTACTGGTGGTAGGTCAAGTTCCCCTTTGGCTTGGGCTCTCTCCAATGTTGGGAGATCTTGGGGGACTCCTGAAAAAGTGGGTGTGATGTCATATGCTTCAGCTCTGGCCCCACTGTCCTGCCTCAGCGAGTCATGCAAAGCATGGCGTTGGCTTGGCATCACCAGAAAGGAGCCAAAAGGGCAACGGCAAGGATGACCAATGCTAGCTAGACTCTCCGGGGTACTTCTCCTCACTCACTGGAGACTCACCTTCAGGGACCTCCAAGGGCTGTATTCTGATTCAAGAAGCAGGTCCCCAGGGTTGAAGAGGAAAGGGGTGGGGCCCTTGGGGGAGACTGGGGCTGGAGCTCCGGGAGCCAGAGTGGGGTCTGTGGCTGAGACCCAGGGATCTGGATCCAAGACCGGGGAGGCAGTGAAGGACCTGGAAAGGCCTGTAGACAGGAAGCCGGGCAGGGAGGGAGAACACTGTGTGGAAAGGAGGGCACTGGAGGCCTCAGCCACCCCCCATCCTCCCCTCACCCTGCCAACCCCCCCCCCCCAGTGTGGGAGGGAAACCCAGCATTAGGAGGTGGGTGCCCAGACTCCTGGATCTCAGGGCAGAGGTTCCAGAATTTTATATTCTCCAGAAAGGCAGGAATCATGTCCTCAGTCACTAAGGGGTGCGGTGGCTGAGGATCAACAGATTTTGGGGTTTTTTCTGGAGCAGCTGTGGGGCCAGCACTCCTGGTTCTTGAGGAGAGAGAGAAGCCGAAAGCCACATCCTGAGATTCGAGTGCGTGCCCAGTGTGGAGTCTGGGATGCCTGTCCTCTCCAAAGAAACGGGATCTGGACTCACGCATATCGTCGGAGTGGGAAAAGTCATAGAGAAGGAAGCAGAGCTATGAGGGGGGTGGGGGAGCCAGGAACCTGTACTCTGGGGTCCTCAGGAAGGAACAGGATCAGACTTAGAGGTATCCCTGGTATAGGGGCTGGGGCTCAGGAATCAGTGCCTGACATCTGGCAGCTGCACTCCGGGGCGCCCCCCCCCCACACCCGGTGGTGGGCCTCCATCCATCCATCCCCTCCCTTTCAGGGCCCACACTTACTTGGGTCCTGATACCGTCTGTGGATCCGAAGCTGGAGGACTATGGAGGGAGGAGGGGGGCAGGAGGAGAAAGGCGGGAAGGGAGTGTCCAGGAGCCTGGGCTGGCAGGCCGTGTGAACTGCAGTTGGCAGGACCTACATGCCAGCCCCCTTACACACCCCATGCAGGCGGGTGGGCCGGCAGCTTGTTCCCTCTCCCGGGCCTCCCGCCTGCTCCCTGCTCCCTGCCAGAGCTGTTCTGGAACCAAGAGCCAGCCCTGCCCCCAGCTCCACCTGCCCCCTTCGTGAGCACGTGCCCACCCCCACCCAAGGCATGATCGCCATCTTGGCAGCCTGACCTGTGGGCACCTCACCTCTTCTCGTCCATGCGCTCCCGTTTGCACAAGCCTGCTTCCTTCTGTGTAGCCCTGGGGCCTCCCCATACTCACTCCCTCTGCACATGCATCTCCCTGGGCTCTGGTCTGGTACCTGAGCCACTTTGGGGCACTTGCACCCTTTGATATACTTCCTCCTTGGCTCACTCTGCCTTGGCACCCACCCAGCCTTACTGACACCTCTTTGCACATTCAGGATTTGGCTTCAGGTTCTGGAGCAGGGGTCTCTCTGGGCACATTGCACGCGCACTCTCTGGCACACTCCTTGTACTTTGGGGACTGGTGTCTTTGTACCCACCCAGCATATTCATTTGCATGCTCGTATGCCCTTGGCGTACTGAGGAACTGACATCCAATGCCACACTCCCTTGTACACTTCCGGTCATCATTGGGACCTAAAATACAACCTTTGCATGCTCAAGGTTTGCTACAGTGCACTGTCCCCTCAGCAACACTCCCACACTGCCACACTGCCCACTCCCCACTCTTGTGCACTCCTCCTCTTTGCATGCATTTCAATTTAAGCCCCTGCTCCTTTACAATACCTGATCTGCAAACCCACCCCTAGCCACCCACTCCTCACTGTTTACAGGAACATGGCGTTGGCCATTTGCACCCTCCTTGAGCCCCCAAAACTCAGCCCCTTTGCTTGGGCCTCTTTTATACACAAATGACCTTTTGCCCAGAAAACACCCGCCTTGTTGGTCCCACGGCCCCCCTCCCACCTCTCCTACCACACACATTACCCAGGAGTATTTCAGTCCCAGGACCCAGAAGACCCCTTCCCTGTATGCATAGAGAGAAGGCTCTCACCAGATCTGAACTTGGAACGAATGATTTGGGAGCGCTGAGAGGAAGTCGCGAGAGTCATTGCCAAATCTGTGATGGGGACCTGGACTGAGGGGAGGACAGGGTCCCCATGGGAGGAGGGTCAGAGTGGAGGTCAGGAGGCTGCCCCTTCATGTGAAGGCAGCAGGGAAAGGGCCTTGGGGGCTTAGGGATAGGAGAGGCCTTGAGTCAGAACTTGGGGGAGCAGGGCCTGGGAGCCCGGAATCCTGGTTGAGGGCCCCAATTCCTGGAGCCTGGGGGAGGAAATACTGGGATCTATGAAGGGAGACCCTTCACCCACGGGGTGAAGGGACAGCTCAATATTCTGAAGGTACTAGAATCCAACACCCTTGATCAAGAGGGGAAAGGGACCTGGTACGTTTCTGCGGAATGGGAAGGGGCTTTGCCACCTGCGTGGGTGGGTGTCAGCCACCATGGTCTGTGAGGAAGGGACTGGGACCAGAGAGGTGACAGAAGAGTTAAGGTGGGATCCCCCCACCCCCATCCCAGGGGCTTCTCACCAGGTGAGCTCCACGCAGCAGTGCTCTGGAGCGTGTTGAGTCCCCTGGTCTAGGCTGCAGGCCGCAGGGTCCGCCCCACCAGCCTAGGACCGCCTAGGACACCCCTTTCTAGGGCGTGCCAGGAGCCTGTGGAATGGGGCGGG
The DNA here is from genome assembly GCF_011764305.1 of Mustela putorius furo. Taxonomy (NCBI): domain Eukaryota; kingdom Metazoa; phylum Chordata; class Mammalia; order Carnivora; family Mustelidae; genus Mustela; species Mustela putorius. The sequence continues at coordinate 11,347,756 of NW_025421310.1, read as the reverse complement.
GCGGGGTAGGGGAGACTGGAGACCCGCCTGGGACCCTGAGAAGGGGCGGGAGCACGGGCTGGGAGGGACTGGGGCGGGGCGAACGTCAGGGTTCCCAGGGTCGCTCCTTCTCGGCGTCCTGGGGCTGCGGGGTCGGGCGGGGCAGTGGCGGGCGGACTGACAGAAGCAGGTGCCTGTAGAGGGGCGCCGGTTGAGCAGCGGGAGCAGGTGGTCGCGACCCAAGCCTGCGGGCAGGTGCCACCTGTCGCTTATTTTTTCCCTGACGCAGCAGCAGGAGTCGGATTTAGGGGAGTGGAAAATTCAAACTGGAGCCCCGAACTCCTGGATCCGAGGGATAAGGGGGCTGGGGACCTGGACTCCCGGGTTTGAGGGAGGAGTTGGGTGGGGGCCCGGACTTCCGGATGTGAGGAAGGAGGGATGCCAGCACAAGGACGAGAGGTGTTGGGATTCGGCATTGTGCCCGACAGGCAGAAATGTCCAGATGGGGGCTGGGGACCCGGACTCCTGGGTCTGAGGGAGAAGAGGTCTGGACTATAGTCTTTGGGGTCGGAGGGAGAGAAGTCTGGTTCCCTCCGGCAGGACTGAGGGCCTGGTATCTGGCAGACCAAGCTTAGAGCTCTGTCCTGAAATGCGTGGGAGGCCCCAGGGCTCCGGGTTTGGATTTCACACAGCAGGGCAAGCTGAGGCCGAGGCTATAAATACCTCCTCGGACTCGGCAAGAACCCAACACTCTAGTCGAGGACCCTGGTGCTCTAATCCGCAGAAAATCATCACCACCAGCGTTCCCGTGTCTTACAAGGAGGCGCTGCCAATACCACAGATACCTTTATTGCTCCTTGCGCTCACATCCCAAGCCCATCTTCCTATTGTCCCAACCTCTACTACCCGAAAACTCAAACTCCCGGCATCCCACGCGGGGAAAGAACTACAACTCCCAGAGAGCTCTGAGCTCAGGCGGGCTCCGGGGATTAGCTGCTGAAGAATTATTCAAGGTTCGCGCGCTCGTTTGTTATTGGCTTTCAAGGAGGCGGGGCCACGGGAGGTCCGTGGCGGTGATTGGCCGGCAGTTCCTGCTGCTCAAGATCCCAGAGGAGGCGGCGGAGCCTGCGCAGTTCACGGTGTAGGGCGTCGTCCGTCACAGGACCCGTGAGGCGCAGGCGCGAGCTGCCCAAGGGCAGGATGAGGGGAGGATGGGAAGAGAAGCTTTCGAAGATGTCCCCTAAGAGACCAAAGAAGACGGAGTCAAACTCTGAAAATGGGCGTGAGGCAGCAGTGTTGGGGAGAGGCTGTGTCACTCCCGAAGGAAGGAAAAAGTTCGAAACCCCAGCAATTCCTAGAGCTGGATCCACGCAATCAGGACTCTCGGGAGTCCTCAGGGGTCATGGGAGTTGTAGTTTCAGACAGAGAAAGGCCACCGTTGCTCGGGAAACGGACGAGGTATTGGGTTCTTAGCTGCATAAGGAAGGAAGGTCTGGGAACTTAGTTTTACGTAATGGAGGGGACTGGAACCTGAACTCCTGGGTGAGGAGGGAAGGTTGTCGGGGGAAGAGACTGGGGCCCTGAAGCCTGGGGAAAAAGGGATCTAGGGGGTGAACTTATATACCCTGGGGGAGGAGGGTGTTGGGGTCCATCACTTAAGTCTTGATGGAGGAGAGGGCTAAGGGTCCAGAATCCTGGGTCAGAAGGAGGAAGTGGCTGGCGCTATGGATTCCTGGGTCCTGAGACCAAGAGGAAAACAAAACAAAACAAAAAACGCTGACAGCTCCAGTGCCTCTGTCCCTGTCTCTCCTCACCTGTGTCCACAGCATCTCGCTCTGCAGGGGGAGGATCCCAGGCAGGTGGTGGCCCACGGCCAGGCCCCAGCTGGTAGTGGCTGAGCAGATGGTGGAGCTGAGCAGGGGTCAGTGTGGGGTGGTCAGTTCGTAGGCTGCTCCATGAAGCCTGGTGGGAAGATCAAGTGAGAAATCTATGGTCATTACTGGGCAGCTGAGAAATCCTAAAATGGAAGGCCCCCCATAAAGGGCATGGATGTGGTGGCTAGATTGTGGTGTCTGTGTGATATCTTCCAGACACTGTGAGGCCAGGCTGTCAGCCAAAGTGACGGTGGGAAAGAGCGCTTTCAGTGGGAAAGGGCACTTTAAATAAAATGTGATTTGGGGCGCCTGGGTGGCTCAGGTCTGTCGTCTGTTCAAGTCAAGATCCCAGGGTCCTGGGATCAAGCCCTGCATTGGGCTCCTGGCTCAGAGGGGAACCTGCTTCTCCCTCTCCCTCTGCCTGCAGCTCCCTCTGCTGTGCGCTTTTGCTTCCTCTCTCTTTCTCTGTCAAATAAATAAATAAAATCTTTTTTTAAAAAAGTGATTTGCTTCTGCATAGATGAGGATGTAGGCGTTGGTGGGGAGGGTGGAGAACAACAAAACTGGCCATTAGTTTGTATTACTGAAGCTGATGACATGTACTGAAGCCTTCATTACTGTACTGTGGCTGCTTTTTGTATCTGAAAATTTCTACACCCAACTGAGATGACATCTGAATCATCACTAGGGTAAAACCCAAACGCTGGGAACCCAGACTGCCTGGGTCCAAAAATCCCAGCTTGACTACTCATTACCTTCTGGCAAGTCACTGTGCCTCACTTTCTACATCTGTCAATTGGGTGTGGGCAGGAATAGCGACTACCTAACGGGGTGGTTCCAAGGATTCAATAAGGCAAGATTGCAAAGTGCTTTGGACACTGCCTGGTGCTTATCGAATGCTCTGTAAAAGTTTGGTAGATATAAATAAATGAAATCAAGTCACTTATTTTACCTGATTCTCAGTTTCCTTGTCCGAAATGAATTATCAGTTAATAACCTATTTCATGAGGCCTAGTCAACATTCGGTGAGAAGCGCTAGACAGTGTCAGTTGTGTCGTTTATGTTCCATGCATGATTTAACTATCACATTCCTTGGTCTCAGAGCAGACTTTCTGAATCAGCAAGTCTGAGTGTGGGGGGCCTTGGAAACGAGCATTAGTAAGTACCATGGGATTCAGATGCAGTTGGGGACACTTGTGGCTGATTTCCTTCTACTGTCGATGCATCACCCACAGTGTCAGAGCTGGGACCAGGGATAACACAAAGTCCAAGGGGAGATCCAAGGGTGAGCTGAAAACAGATCATGGCTGAGTGGGGTGGAGGAATCAAGAGGTCAGGGATCAGCAGTCACCTTGAGAAGGGAGGTGCGGGGCACGCAAAGGAGGTTCACAGCTATCGAGAGTTTCCGGAAGAATTCAGTGGCAATGTCACCCAGCCCGGCCCCCTGCAGCCAGTCCAAGACAAGGTCCAAGTTCGTTCGGATTTGGACCGCTCGGGACCATTGATAGAAAGGTCGACCTTGACCTGTGGGGAAGAGTATGAAAGGCAATGGGTGTGTGGACCTGGCCCTCCCACATCCCAGATCCTTCCTATCCTTCAGTTTGGGATCTGGAGCTTGCTCTCCAGAGTCCCTAAACATAAGGCTGGATCCTGGGGCGTGGTGTCTGATTTGATGGGTCTCAGAGGTTCCCGTGCTTTCCTCGCCACCCCTTCCCCAGTCTGACCCTCACCTCGTTCCATCAGCGAGTTGAGAAGGGATGCATTGGAGAAGAAGAACAAATAACCGAAAGTCTGAGACACAAGGTCCGGGTGCAGCTCACACTGGCTGGTCAGTTCCAGGGCCGCCTGGAACACGCCCAGGGTAGGTCTCAAGCCTGGAGGCATGGCCCCCAGGTCTGCGCCAGGCCCTGGCAGCTCTGCCCCAGCTGTGAAAGGGTTACTATCCAGGAGAGCCGGCAGGGTTGAATACAGAGTCTAAGAACACACAGAGATGAAAACAAGTGATTGGACTGCACTTCCTGGAAGTTTCAGGATGACAGAGCTTCTGGGAATTCTAGTCCATTCTACCTGCAACATGCTAAAGGTTCTTTGTGAGAAAATCCCTACTTTCCAGATGGGCATCTAGCATTCATCAGGTGAAGGACACCTCAAGTCTTAAGAAAGCCTCCCGGAGTTACTTGGGAATTTTAAGACCACCTCTCCTACCTCATAGGACTTGTTATTCTCAACAGAGACAGCCCAGAGTTCCCGAAGGAAAGAAAAAGAATGAAGAGTCAGGAAGTGGGGGTTGCATGGCAGTGAGCCAGTGGAAAGTGAGATCAGGCTAAGGACAGGAAATGAGGTCAGAGGCAAAGAAGAAATAAAGCTACACTTGGCAGGGATGGACAAGAGGCGAAGCGTTGGAGGAACGGGCTTCACCAATCAAGGCTGCTAAAGGAACAGAAGGACTCTCCCCAAAGATCTCCTTTGCTGTTACAGAAAGGAACTCAGGCCCACCAGAAGCCTGAAACCCTAGAATTCCAAGACACCATCTTAAGGTCAAGGGTGGTGGGGGACTGGGGCAAAGTCTTGCAGGACTAGCACTCCAGGGAGAACCTCTGTGGCTCGGAAAAGTGAGTGAATTCAAAGCTGTAGGAAGTAAGTCAGCAAACACTGGAAGTGAGGCCAGATTCGAGAGGACCTTTCATTTAAATGACAGTGTCTGGCACTGTTTGAGTCCTATCATCTATCCATCGATTGATCATCTATTAAATTTACCAGTGGACTTAGAAAACAGGTGCTTAAAAAAGTGAAAATGGTGATAAAACCATAGGTAATAAAGTTAGCCTGTCAAGAGGGGATCGTTATAGAGACAGGAAGAGAACCGGAAAGACAGGAAGTGATGTAGGCTCAAACAGGAAGTGGTACCAGAACAGCAAAGTGCTTCGGTGAATGGGAAATGATGTCAGAGCAGCAGGGACTCTTATAAGGTCAAACAGGAAGTGACATAGGAGCGATCCGACATAATTCCAACCGGAAATGAGATTATGTCAGACAGGAAGCAGGGGAGGAGACCAACCTTGGTGAGGTAGTAGACAGACTGCTGGAAGGTACACATGATGACCTCGTCCAGGAGGGCCATGGCCTCATCACATAATTCCAAGTCATTGCAGAGCTGTGGGTCTGAGGACAGACCTGGGGGTGAGAGAGAGAACCGGAGGCTGACAGGCAGGAGCCCAAGTCCCCAAGCAGCAGGAATGACAGGGGACTTGCACAGGCTTGGGCTTGGGTCAGAGCTCACCCTCCTGGTCAGCCTCCTTCTCCATCTCCAGCACCTTCTCCTGCACAAAGCTCAGCAGCTCCGTGGTGTTGGCCATCCATAGCATGAGCGGCCGCAGCTCTACGGACACAGCCTCGGGAGTCAAGGGCACCTCGGGGACTCCCTCCGGGTGGCTGGGGAAGGAGAAAAGGACCTGTGATCTTTGCCCAATCCTCACTTTGTCCAAACCCCGAAATTAGACCCCAAGGTCTAATTGGGGACCGAGACCAATCCTCATTTCAGGGCTGGAAAAGTTGAGTGGTGAGGAAGAGCAAAAACCTGCACTAAGCCAGGAATGGAGTGAAAGAGCCCCCGCTGCAAACCCCCACCCCTGCATCCCTTTAATTCCTTCTCCCCAGAACTTCTCTTACTTCTCAGGCTGACGGTCTCCAATTTCCTTAATCTTTTCCTGTAGAACAGAAAGATCAGAGTCAAGGTTCGGGGGGGGGGGGGGGGGGGGGGGGTTGGGGAGAGGCCTACGAGTTAATACCCTGGTGTTTCTAGAAGCACCTTTTTGACAGAGACTCTCCCCACTCAAATGGACTCTAACCCTCAAGCATCAGAATGGTCTCTCCTCTTCTTACCTTTTAAAACACAAACCCTTATGATTGTGAGTGGTCTATCGCCCTCAGGTCCGCTCAAATAGTATCTTCTTACCCCGCCCCCCCCCCCAACCAAGACGCTTCCTTAAGCTTCTAATGAGCCCTAGCTCAGTGGGCTGGAACCCATTGGATGGAACCTTAGAACTCAGTGGGAATGGAAACCCCATTCTGGATGATTTCTCCCAGGCACTTCCATCTGTAAATCGGACAAATTTGTTCTTCCTCCCCTCCAAGAATGGTCTGGACCGCGACTACTCAAAGCCCCGCCCAAGGGGCTGCCGGCCTCAACTCCCACAATGGTCTCTCCCGACTTCTCATCCAGCCGGATCTCGCCCGATCTCCCAGAATGATTTCTCCCGTTATCCCACAGGTGCAAAGGTGGTATTTCACTGCCTTCTCTTCTAGCACCGTGGATGAATCCACAGCTCCCAGCATCCCCGTAAGCCCCCTTGCGTAATAGCCCCAACCCCCCTTCCCGGAGCATCCTGGAAGGAGTGGTTTCAACCCGCCCACACAGCTGGAAGGTGGAGAGGAGGCGTGGCTGGGGAAAGAACCTGGGGCGCCGACGGTGGCGGGAGGCACTCACCCAGACAGCCTCCTTGATTAGACGGGCCAGGCGGCCCAGCAGGCGTGGGAGGTGGCCCAGCTCCAGTTCCCGGGCTGAATGCTGCACGCACAGCGCCAGCAGCGTGGCGGGCCCGAGCGGTGGCAGGTCCCCAGCGCCCGCAGCCGCAGCGCGCACAATCTCGCCCAGGAGCGCCTCTTCCTCGCGCGGCCGGAAGCGCAGCACCGGCTCGCGGCCGTCTAAGTAGGCCGCCAGCGCCTCGCCCCGCTCCTGCAGGCCCCGGCCGCATAGGCGGCAAGAGAAGGCCCAGCCGGGACCCGGCGGGGCGGCCCCAGGGCGGGCGGGCAGCCAGGACGGCCGCGCCGGCCCCGAGCCTCCAGTGCGGGGGTCCTTGTACATGAAGAGGAAGTGCTCGCCCAGCCCCAGCAGATCGCCAGGGTGCAGCTCCGCCTCCCGCAGCAGGAGGCACCCGTTGTGCGTGACTGGGGCACCCCGGGATGGGCGCACCATGGCCGGGGGCTCAGGTCCCGCTCGCACAGTGCAGTGCCGCGGCAGGATGTCAGGGGCATTGAGAAAGGTGTCCACATATGGGGCCGGGGACCCCCCGCGGGCCGAGGAGTTCCCGCCCCGGCCAAAGACATGCTGCTCCCGCGTCATCACATATACCACGAAGTCCTGGAGGGGAAAGGAAGATACAGGAGGGACAGCTCCAGGCGAAATGGACACTTGCAAGGAGGACCTTTTGTCACACTCAACTCGCCCATCAACCACCTTCCTTAGAATGAACACTTCCAAGGAGATCTGTTGGGGTGTCAAGGACTCACCAATTACCTCCACCCAAGCATGCATGAGTGGACCTCTCAAAGGCACTTCCTGTGACAGACTGCCCCCTAACACTCATCTTGAAGATCAGCTGCTTATAAGGAAACTCCTTTCTTTATAGGGGCTCTAGAATTCCCCTCCCTCAAATTGTTGATGGTTTCCAGGAAGCCTTTGTCCAGTAGACTCTCCCATCTTCTCACCTCCTCTGAATGGACCCTAACAAGGCAATCCGTTCCCACAGTACACTTGTCCCACAACATCCAGCTCAAAGAACAGGTGCTTCCAAGAATACCACACCCCGCTACTAAAATGGACTGTCCTATTACAAAGAATGGAACTTTCCAAGGAAATCTTTCTTTTAGGAACCCCATGATGGAGACTACCAAAGACGTTTCTCCTTCCAATAACAGCTTCTCTGAATATTTCCAAAACAAGGGATAGATATCTCTAAAGAGATTCCCCCTTCGAACAAAGGTTTCTTCCATTTTCTCCACCCCACAAGTATGCACTCTGGGGAGACACCCCTTTCTACAATGAACTCTCATTTTTCCCCAACCCATGCTGGACTCACTTCCAAAGAGACATAGTACTACAATGGACTTGTCTACTACCCTCATTCCCATGATAGAGAATTCCAAAGATGGCCACTCATGACTACATGAGTGCAGATAAATTCCCCTCTGAGAGATTCACCTCTTACTCCTGATCCCAAGGAAGAAAGACTTCCAATGAAGCCTCTTTCTTAAAAAGGAATTTCTTGTGAACCTCACTCAAAAGAATGAATGCTTCCAATGTTTTCCCCTCTTCCAATAAGAGACTCTCCTGTACTCCCAGAATAGATCCTTCCGATTTGAGTATCTTCCCAAAATAGACCTTCCTATTCTCCAACCTTGCCTGGAGAAATAGGCTGTTGTAATATATGCAAACTCCTCCCTATAATGAACTTGCCCCATCCTCTTGCCCTAACAAGGAAGAATGAATTCTTCTAAGCGAGCCCTTCTCTAAATAGTCTTCCTCATTCACTCAATTATAAAGCCAGGCCACCTAACCCGATTGATCACTCTCTATGACAGGAAAAATGGGACTAATCACTAAGTTCCACTAGTGGCCTTTCCCACTGATTTCCAGAAGCACCTGTTGAATGTGACTTGTACCACTTGACTGTTACCCAAAGTTGAACAACATCATGAAAATGACTCTCCCAATCATCACCTGCACAAAAGTGAGTATTTCCAATAATACATTATGTTTCTATTAATGAAATAATTTCCCAGTAACCCACTAGTAATTTTCTAACTCCTAATCCTTTCTCCCCCTCTGCTTCCTAACACTCAAGCAAGTTCTATTGTCACCCAAATATAAAAAATAGAAGTATGAGTATCACCTACCCCCATCAACAATAGTCAGATCGTTCTAGTGTAAACCAGCACATTTAAAGAATGGATTAGTCCACTCCTTTCCAACAAATGCAGGCTTATCCAGAACAAGATTCCATTCATCCATCAAATTATCTTCTTCCCAAACAAAACAGACACTTCCATTACTCCTCATCAAGAAACAGAACCTTACAAGGAGATCACTTTTTTACAATAGACTCTCACAGCCCCTCCCCACCAAAGACAGTGCTTTCCCTCAGTTTGGCATGAAACGAGCCATCGGCTACTTGTTCTTCCATCCAGATCTTTTCAGCCATCAACCCCCACCACCACCACCTTCCCCCGGCCCTCCATGCCCCATCTCTGACAATATCATCTCCTACACTGGAACCTTACTGGGGCATACCCGAGACTACCAAATCCCAAGGAATTCTGGGAGTTGTAATTTTGTCTCCCTGCCACGGAAGGGTAGAGCATAGGTCTCTCCCAGTGGGATAGACTGCGCTTACCTGGGCGTCTTGGTAGCCCTGGAGCAGCAGGAAGTAGGGACGGTTGCTGGGGGCCTGGATGAGGCACTGGGTTAACTGATCGAAGTCGCCAGGGTCTGCGGGTCCGATCTGGGCGTCCGCTGCCCCCGGGGCCATGCTCAGTGCCTGCTGCCGGCGCTCCTGCTGCCGCCGCCGCCGCCCCTGCAGGCTGAGCTCCGACACGCTGCGCCGCAGGGACAGGTTTTCCGAGCGCTCTTTGCCCCCGGTCCCAGCCGGGGGCCCTGACCCCGACCCCGGGCCGGGACTGGCTAGCGCCGCCCCGCCAGACGCCGCCCGGGAGCGGTTCTTTTGTGGCCTCCACGAGGGGGCGCCCGTGCCTGCCGAGAGATGGAGGGATGAGGCTGAGACTGGAAAGAGGCGGATTGTGAAGAGACGAAGAATTTACAGAGAAATGAGGCGGGTTCCCACATTTAGGTTTTTGCATACGCAGTTCCCTGTGCCTGAAACACACTTTCTGCCTGACTCCTACCCACCTTGCAGTTTTCAGCTCAGAAATTCATTCTTTCAACTGTTTTTTGAGGGGGAGGGGGCACCTACTACGTGCGGGGCACTGCTGCACCACACCGGGCCCAAGGAGTGAACTGATTGTTCTCACCAGGCTGTAAAACAGCAGGGTGGGACCCTCACCTGTCATTTGCTCACTGCATTCCCCCACGGCCCTAAATAATGTGTGGCCAACAGTAGGCCCTCAACGAATGCTTTTGGGAGTTGGGGGGAGAGAGCGATGGTTATAATCGCCATTCTTTATTAAGCAACTACTATGTGCCAAGTCTTGTACTAAAGCCCTGTTATACATGATCTCATCTCACCTTCGCCTAGGGTTTCGCTCAGTTTAACTGGCAAAGGATAGATTGGAATTCAAGCCAGAGTTCAAAGCTCATGCGTATAACTACTACAACACTTTGTCTCTCAAAGGGAGACTCAGAAACAGAAAAGCTGTAGAAGGCTCCCTGAGCGGCCCGTGGCCCTGAGCCAGGCCCCATCCCTGCCAGACCCGGCTCCGTGCGCCCTGTTCCACCAAAGGCATCACCTCCTGTTCCAGGCCCGGCCTTCTCCGTGACCCGGCCGGCATGCAAGCATGACCTTCCTCGGCCTCTACAAACACTCTCTCTCTTCATTTCCCTTGAGCCACCCTCAAGTCTCCCATTCACACTCTGCAGTCCACAGAGCCTAGGGCACCTGCTCCAAGGCCAGCTCCCCTGAGGCTCCGCCCTACTCTAGGCCCAGATCAAGTAGTCCATTTCTTCACTTCCCAAGTCCCTTCCCCTTACGCTTAATCTACACGGGCCTGGTCCCTCATGAACCCCTTCAACCTATTGCTCTGAGAGGCTTCCTGCCAGAGGCCAGGCTGCCACTCAACACCTCTGTTCTGCAGGCCCCGCCCACCAGCTCTGCCAAAACCTCTGGCCTGGCCCCAGCCCCACTCCCCACTAGACCTGGTGCTATAGGTCACACTCCCGGTCCTCTTCTCTCCCGCGGGTCCCGCCTCCAGCCTACGACTCGTAGCTCCAGTCCAGCCCTGATCCCGCCCGGCCCCGGCCCCGGCCCCGCCCCCAGCCCCGCCCCCACCTCCCGCAGGCCCCGCCCTAGCCCGCAAAGCCCCGCCCCCAGAATCCGGCTGGCGGGCTCACCATCACTGTCCGCCGCCCCGAAGGCCTCCTGCTCCAGGCGGCGCGCCTCCTCGCGGCCCCGCAGCTCGAAACGCCGCGCCCAGCCGGGCCGCGCTCGCCACAGCTCCTGCACCAGCAGCGGACGCTCCGAGTCGCCCAAGACGCGCAGGTGCTCCGCCCGCCAGTCGCCGCTGCCCATGCCGCCCGCCGCCGGCCGGCCCAGCGCGTCGCACAGCGCGAAGGCGTCCACGCAGCTGCTCTCGCCCGGGCTGCCGGCGGGGCTGCCCGCCAGCCCATAGCGCTCCAGCGCCTCAGCCACCAGCTCGCGTGCCGTGGAGCGCGCGGTGGCCAGTACGCTCTTGTAGTTGGCTCCCGACGCCAGCCCGGCGCCGAAGATCTTGAGGACCCCCGGGGGCGCCGTGGCGCGCGTGGCCAGCGGGGGCTCGGGGGCCACGCCGGCTGACAGCTCCGGCAGCTTCTTTTCGCTGGCCCAGCGCTGGGCGCCCCCTGGAGTCCCGGGGCCTCCCGCGCCGCCGGACCCCGTGGCCCCGGTCCCCGAGCCCCGAAAGAGCTGGGAGATGCGCTTGGCGCGACTCCCCGAGGCTCCTCCGGCCGCCTTGACCGCGCCCACTCGCCGCAACTCCACGTGCGGCGGCGGCGGGGGCAGCGGCTCGCTGCTGCGGCTTCCCGTGTCCGAAGAAGACGACCTGGGAATCCGCCGGGGAGTGGAGGCGGGAGAAAGACCCAGAAAGACAGGCAGAGAAGGGAGTAGATGGTAGAGAAGGAGGGAGGTGGGCAAAGATCCAGACAGAGGGGACAGAGACCCAGGGAGGAAGGGATGGCGGCGGTGGGGCGGGGGGAATGGACAGAGACCCATTGAGAGGGAACAGGGAAGCAGAGAAAGGGCAACAGAAACCCAGAGAAAAAGAGGGACGGAGCCCCAGAGAACGAAGAAGATGGGAGACAAGGTACCCACAGAAGGGTGAGAGATTAGGGGTGGGGGCGGGGGGGGGTGAAGCAACAGAGATGAGGTTGGGCAGAGGCCAGAAGCAAAGAGAGAGATAAATACATAAATAAAAGGCAAGTCCCCCAGAAGGAAATTCCAAGAAGCAGGGAGGGGAGGAAGGAAGGTGAACCAAACCCCTGTGTCCCCATCCCGGAGTCCATCCAGCCTAACCCCATCTACAGCCCCAGGACTCCCCACCCTGGGCCTGAGAGCGCTGAGGCCCACGGTCTCCTCCTGCCTGCCAGCTCACTCGCCGTTCAGGACAAGAACTGGAAGCCAATCCTTGGGGCCCCTGGCATTACCCGGCACAGAGACTGGGTTATAAACGGGGACAAATGGGAAGCAGATGGGACAGGGGAAGGAGTCTGGGGCGGGGGGGACTCACTTAACAGAGGCAGCACTGGGCCAGCGACGTCCCAGCTTGGCCAGCTGCTTCCTGGGGGAATTGATCCACAGGCCCACGGGGAGATGGAGCTTCCCGAAGCGGGGGCTTCCGCCCTCCTTCCGCTCACCAGATAGCATGGCCCTAAGGAAGAGTGGGTAAGACCCCAAATTCTGAGGCCCTGAGTGGCTGGGTAGGGACAGAGGGGGACTGAGACTCCTCAGTCATAGAGGGGGGCTGGGGCTCAGACATTCTGAGTAGAGGAGAAAGATGGGAGCCTAGACTCCTGGGTGCTGAGATGCCAGGTGGAGGAGAACTGACTCCTGGGTCTGGATTCCTGGGACCCTGGCACTTACCCTGCGTCAGGTCCCAGCAGCACCCTGGGGCCCTGGCTCCGTTGGCCCTGTTGGTTCCTGACCCTGCTGCTCCTGTTCAGCCTTTGCCTCTGCCCCAGCTCCCAGCACTGGGTGGGGGACAGGAAAAGGCAAGAGGAAACCCGGCAGGAAGAGCGGGGAGGGGGCGTCCTGTGAGGGGACTGGGCCTGAGGGAGGAGATCTGGGTAGGGCTGGCCTTTCCCTGCTCCTTGATTCTGGAATTACGTCTCAGCCGGTTGGGCCCTTCCACGACTCCAGGAGCTGGCGTCCCGGCCCCTCCTCTTAGACAGGAGACCATCCCCAGACCCCGACCTCTGGGGAAACCAAAAGTTAGGATCAGACCAGAGGAATGAGTCAGATATCGAGACAATCAGACAAATCTTTATTTGTGCCTTGATGATGTGACTTTTTCCTTTGAAACCTGTGGTGGCGTGGCAGACTCCTTCATGGTGCCCAAACAGTCCTTGATGCAACTGATCACCCTCTCAGGCCGAAAGCAAAGTATCCTGGGGGTGGGGGTTGCAAACAGCAGAACCAGATTAGGTCCTGAGTGAGGGACACCCCTCCCAGCCTCCCTATATTTGACCTAATTCTAGCAGTGATCCAAGCTTAGCCCACCTAGATAAGGCCCACCCTGTTTTCTAAGACCCATCCCCAACGGAAATACAGCTCCCAGTATTTCCCCCTAGCTCCCAGACCCCCTCCGGCGTTAGGAAGTTGGAAATCCCGCCCCTTGCTCCAAGCCCTGCCTTCTTCAGTGGGCGGCTCACGCGGTCGCAAAGCCGATTATCAGCACCACAAAGCCCCAGATCAGCAGTCCGATCAGACGGCCTCTCAGCATGTTCTCGGACTTCGGACACTGTGTCGATGTAGGCTGGCCGGCTGGGGGCCTCTGGAGGCTAATCGAATCCCCCGGACCTGCGGCCTCCCCAGCCTGGCCTGACGGTAGCTCTTCACGGATCCTTTCGGGCAACACTGACAGAGGAGAGGGAAGACGTCCTGGGAGGGCACGAAGGTCCCGCCCGAGCAAACGCAAGCCTGCTCAACTCCAGCCAGCCCCAGGACCCACGCCTAGCAGGAAGGAATCCAGCCCCTAAGTGACTGAACACTGTGGTGGGAGGGCCACACCCAGGGCACGAAGCCACACCCTCGTGACCTGAAACCACACCCCTGCAGAAAGGGAATGTAGCCCAGACCACGCCCCTGAAGCTGATTGCTTTCCCCGCCGGGACCTTGAGTCCCATACTGCTGTTAACAATGCAGCACTAACCTGTGACTCGAAAGCGGAGGACCGTGGCTGGGATGGACTGGACAGTGCCCAAACTGCAGCGGTAGACGCCTGCGTCATCCGCGGTCACCGCGGTCTTGGTCAGGATGGGATCTTTCCCCTCGGACAGCAAGGTCTCAGAATTTTGCCCCCAAACCTAGACCCAAGCTCAAGGGGTCACAGAGGCCTGGGGAATTCAGGGTTTGGGGTTGTACAAGGGTGAGATCATCATGGGGCCTCAGCGGGGGAGATGGGAGTCCTGGGACATGGGGTCCTCAGGGATCAGTAGAAACCAAACCTGGCAGGTAGGTCATGGGTCATAGGGATTGTGGGTGCAAGCCTGTGGTGGATACAGGGATCAAGGGGCTCACACTAGCCTGATGGACTTGGGGATCAAGGATTACAGGATTTAGAGGGCCCCACCCTGTAAAAGCTGTAATCGGTCAGGCCTTGAGAGAGTCGATGCCAGCTGAGCTCACAGTTCAGGATCATATCTTCCTTCTCGTGGACGAGTACTAGGCGCTCTGAGGGTAGGGGGTTACGGTGCGATGCTTCTTCCAAGTTCGGTGCCCTTCAACTCCCTCCCGCTTGGTCTCCGCCCAGCCTTCTCGCGTCTGCCGGCTCCAGGCTCCGCCCTCTCTAGATTCAGGCTCTCCTCTGGCTCCGCCCCTCTTGCACCGCCCCCCTCCTGCCGGCCCCAGCTCTCTCACCCCCGCAATTAGGGTGCTTTCGACAGGCGTGAACCCGCCTCTGGCAGGAATTGCACCAGACCAGACTCTGCAACATCACACCTGAAGGGGCGGGATCAACGCTGTATTCGCCCTGAGAGAGGAGGCTAAAAGGAGAGGGCAGGGCCAAGGGCTGGGGCGGGGTCAGGTGCCCAATCCCGGGGAGGTCAGCCCAAGGGGCGGGGGTAAAAGGCAGCCCCGCTGGAAGAGGGATAGAACCAGGCTCGGTAAAGAGTGCAAATACAATATGACGGGCTTTCCAGTAAGCCCGCAGTAGGAAAGGACTGTGGAACCTCTCAGACGTGAAGAAGGGAGAAACATCGAGACCCAAAGGGGGAGGAGAACGGCTGGGTATTACCGGAGCGACCGTGAGGGATAAGGACCAGTTCCCAAATTCGAACTCACCACATTGGTTGGGACAAAAAACTGCCTCAGAAGAAAGAAAGAAAGAAAGAAAGAAAAAAGAAAAGATTATCAGATTGCTAAATTAAAGGATATGAGAGGAGGCAATGGGTTGGGGTTTGAACTCTTGTGTTTGAGGGAGGAAGGACCCAGGTGCCTGGATCCCAGGGTCCGAGGGAGGACGGAGTTGGGAGAGCGGAGGGGCGGGACTTAGAGAAGCGGGAGGCTGGGGGGGGGGGTGATGGGGACAGGGACTCTGGGACTGTTGAAAAAGGGGCTGTGGTCCCTGAGGGACTCGCGTCTTCCCTCACCCTCTTTTTGGAACTGAGCTGCAAAGCGGGCAAAGGTATCCTTCTGCAGGCTCAACATCCAAAACATCTCCTTCACGAAAAGCTCACCTGGGAAGGAGCAGGGTGACACAGGCCCTCACTCAAAGCCATGCGGCTAGGAGATGACAGAGCCGGAATTTGAACCTGGGCAGTTTGGCTCACAGAGCCACTACCAGACCAGTTGTCACCAACTACCATTTCTCCGAAAGATTCTGGAGCCCCTCCCCTGGCCCCTCTGTGTATTTACCTTCTACATTACTGTCTGTGATACGTTTCAAATCCTTCAGAAAACTCCAGGATGCGTTTTCCAGTGTGGGCTCATCTGGAGGGGTGGGAAGCAGGGATGCGGGGAGGGGGAGATAGAAGTCCAGATTACAAGCCCTACTGCCTCATTGGCTCACCTAGTGTCAGAAACTACAATACCCATGAGGCTACTGGGCAAGGAAAAGACTGGTAAAGGGCTTGTCTGCCCATTGCCTTCTGGGAGTTGTAGTTTTTTTAATGTGGTTTTTTTATTTTGTTTTATTTTTAAGCACAAAAGTGGAGGCTAAAGTGGGGGAAACAGTATTTGCCGATCCTGGGTAAGGCCCAGAATCTGCATTCCAGCCTTCTCCATTCCCGAGCCCAGTAGGCTCTGCCTCCAGCCCTGCCTTCCCTTCCCACTAAACCCCTCCCCCCCCGCCCCGCCCCCGCCCGGCACCCCGCTATCCTAGCCACAGACCCCTCCTTTCCCAGGACTCAGGATTTCTACGCTCTTCCCTGCCCTCACCAAGAACCCCCATATAGGAATCCTCGTGAATTGGCAGGTTCTTGAAATCCAGCACGGCGTCTTTCACCCTTTTCATAAAGCTTTCGTGGCTCTTGGCCGGCAAGTGGTCAGGCAGGTAGTCCTTCTCCAAGGAGTCTAGCGCCTCCACGACCTTTGTGGAACACATGAGACAGGCCCGGGCAGGAAGCAGGCAGCTGGCCAGCGCCGCCACCAGGAAGGGAAGTTGCGGACCCATTGAGACCGGAGCGCTCAGGCCGCGCCGAACCCCGGGAAGGGTCCTTTTACCCCACACTTTCACGCTAAGTGGAAAGATGCCCTTCTCCGAGACTAAGACCCTTAATTTGCAGGGCGCACACTTCTCGGTTAGGAAACCGAGGAGTCCGGAGACCCGATGAGCCCTAAACAGCCGCTGCCCGACCTTGAACTTGAATGCTGTGTTCTCAAATACAAGGACCCGCTGAAGAGCCGAATCCAGGCTGACGGCTTTTAGGCAGGATGAGCAGGCCACGTCGTTCCACTCTGCTATTTTCCCACGACTAAAATTAAGGATTTTGTTTGGGGGCGAGGGTGAGGTCGGTCCCGGGATTTGGAGAGCTTTTTGACTGGAGTCACGGTCACGGTTCGCCCGGGTCTACGAGGAATTTCCACAGCTTCCCCTTTCTAGCTTCTCACATGGGGCCCCAACTCCCCAAAAGATACTCCCAGGGAGTTTTCTCGGCCCCGCCCACAAGCCCAACGCGGAGTCTGAGAGGACCGCAACAAAGGGAGACTCCGCCTATCGTTCCATGATATCACAGAGGCGGCCGCCTTTTCAAACTAGAATTTTCCCAGCGCCTACCCGAAAGGAAAGTATCTTGTCCCCTCCAGCTTCTAAAACCAAGGAAAGGACTTCTGGCTTTCAGCTTCCTCCCCTCCCTGAGCCCCCGGACCCAGGCTTCCGGCTAGGTGCACTTGGCCTTTTGCAAACCTGGCGTGGAGCCACGAAGATGAAGAAAGGGGCCCTTTCTAGCCCTAGGACTACGACTCCCAGGAGGCCCTGGGGTCTCTCCCGGCCAGTCCGATGGCTCTATGGGAAATGTAGTTCCGGAGTTACACACTTCACTGGCTTCCTCCTACACTTTCTCTCCCTACCTCGTGGGGCTTGATGCCCAGGTCCCAGAGGAGAGAGGCCTAGGGCTAATACTGAGGAACTGGGGTTCTTTGGGTCCTGGAAGGTGTCTCCTTTTCTGCATCATTGGAAACAGGCCACCAGAAAAACAGGCACCATGACTCACACAATTCTGAGAACAAGAGATGGCCAGATTTGAGCAGGACAATACCCCTAGATGTGAATGAATCCCTAGCAGTTCTGAAACTTTCCACACACACACACACACACACACACACACACACAGGACTCCAAAACACTGCAGGGACAGGCATTAGCGATGTGGCCTTTTAATTCATACCTCCCTCTCCCCCACCTGTGGCAGCCGAATCAGGAATGATCCCTCAAAATTCCCTTAGGAAGACTGAAAAAGGGGTCTGCATTCTTCTGAGTGGACAGATGTGATCAGAGTTGTCTGTAATAAAGCTGGCAGGCCACCTTCACCCTCTTCCAAAAGCCTCAAGGCGTTCCTGGAATCTGAGTCCAGAATCCCATCCTCCGTGGCCAGACCCTGCATTCCCTTCTGCCTGGGTCTGAGGACAGCCTGGGTCTGAGAACTGCCGAGGGTCTGCACACCCTCCATTCGTTTCAAACCTGAAGTCAGATTTAGTGGTTCTGTGATATCAGGGGCAGACCAGGGTTGGCAAGGGGCACAATGCCTGCCAGGCGCTTTCTGCAAGGCAGAAGGAAACATTCAAGCTGGCCGAATTCCAGAAAATGGATTCCATCATCCCTCCCCACCCCTCAGCCCTTCACCCCCCCACCCCCACCTCCCCCAGACCAGTGTGGGGGGGCGGTGAAGGGGTGAGGGGAAGGAAGGCAGAGGAGGAAACTTCCGTAATTGGGAGGGGCCAACTCAACTCAGACCTGCCTTGTGGGGCACTTGTCTTTGGCAGGTTTTGAACTTAAAGAAAAAAGAAAAGTGTTCCCACATTTCTGAAAAACTTCACTCCAGAACTGGCTACACTTCTGAATCTGTCCCCCTCCCACCACCTCCCACATTTTCGTCCATCTGCTCAAAAAAGAGTCTTGGTCTTTCTTTTCAGGGGCTGAGAGGTCAGACAGACTTCGGGTCAGCTCTCAGCTAGCTACACATAATCTGTCTTCTACCCATATTCCCGGCAGTGGTTGAGGTGTTAAGATTTGGATTGTACCTTCCTGAGATTCTCCTGGAATTCCAGAACCTCACCCCTCTGGAAGATCCCTGCAGGATTCTCCACAGGTACTCGAGCTGGGGCCTCTAGAATGACTCCAGAAACACCGGACAGGAGTTGGTGGGTGCTTGCTCTAGGACACCCACAAGTTCCCTCAGTCCTGGGGACTGGACTTCTCTTCTCGAGAAGACCAGGGGCAACATTCGAAGGGGGAGTTGCCTGGACTTGGGTGTAGCCCACCAGAAAGTACTCTGGATATGGGCTGGGATGAACAGGTAGGCGCTGCCTTCTAGAACTGATATGAGCCTCTCTGGGCATTGCCAACCCACAGGAAAAGATCTTCTGCTGGTTCTAAAATGTCCAGACAGCTACAGAGAGCCCTCCTTTCTCTCAAAGTCTAGCCAGCTAGAACTGCTCTAGAAATGGGGGGAGGGCACCGGCTGTGGGGCTCCCATAGGTTTCCCCAGAAGCTGCCAGGTAAATGCCGCCCCGAGACTGATCAGCGATTCCAGAAAGTCTCCCTGCTGCTCACAGCCCCGCCAGCGACTGGAGTGCAGACAAGTCGGCATTAATGCCCACCCACTCGGGCAGGAAGGCAGCCTCTGGCTTAAAGATCTTCAGGAAGTTGGAGTCAGGCAGGGTGAAGTTGGCCAGGTAGACCGTGTCTCCACCAGCCAGGTAGGCGGCCCAGAAACCGAAGGTCCCTATGGTCATGATGGTGTGGTTACACTGCATGAGCAGCGCAAAGTCCTTCCCCGGAGAGCCCTCCTGCCCATCGCCAGCAAAGATCACATCCCCATGGGAGGCGTCGATGTTCTCCCGACACCAGGCCATGCCATTGCTGACAACCACAAAGACAGGGGCTTCGTGCCGGGCCCGGAACCAGTCCATAGCCTGCTGGAGGTAGGCGCGATCGCCCACCACCCCCTTCCAGCGCTGGGGCATGACTTGCAGGTAGTCCCCACGACGCACGTGGACCCCCACGAAGGTGCGAGGGCGGTCCCCCGCACGGCCCAAGCGGAGCTGGCTCAGGAGACCCTGGGCCTCCTGCCGTAGGTGGTCGTGCAAGGTGAACTCCCTGCGGATCTGGGCGCGGAGATGGTGGAAGAAGGTCCAGGAGCAGGGGAAGCCCGTAAGCTTCAGGAAGGCGTCCTCCAAGTGTGCGTAGTCCTCCGACATCCAGTCGTGCAGCTGTAGCTCCCGCCACGGCATGCGGCCATCCACCTCAGCGGCGAGCACGGGCAGGCTGATGCGGAACACGGGGGCGAGCGCGGCGTGCATGGCGGGCAGGATGAACGCCTGGCGACCGTTGAGCTGGGCCAGGGCCAGCAGCGTGGCGTACTGCCCCATCTGGTTACCAAAGCGGCCATCTGGGTAGATGGTCCAGATTCCTGAGAGCGAGGCAGGGGGCTTGAGACAGGGAAAGGAGGCGTTGGGCTCCATCGGCGTGCCTGACAGGCAGAAGACGGCCACAGGGGGTGTCAGCAGGCGGCGCGCCGGACACAGGGCAGTCAGGTCCAGGCCACTGTGAAAGAGGTCTTGGTGGATGTGGAGGAAGAAGACGGCTGAAAGAACACAGACTAGCAGGAAGGTCAGACAGAGCTGCCGCCGGCTGGGGGCCCACATGGCTGAACGGGAGGAGAGATGAGTTAGCAGTGACTCAAGGGGCCCAAGGACATATGTCAAGGAGCAGAGGCCAGTCGGAAGGAGGACTAAGGATTCAGACTCCTGGGTCCTGGGGAAGGGGAGATGGGGTCCTGGATCTTAGGGTGGAGAAGCGAGGTCTTGGAATTTCAGGGGATGGGGATGGGAAATGGTGTTTTCCAAGAGAGCATCGGTCTGGGACCCAGGAGTCACCTCCGCACCTTGGGATCTGGCTCCCCTGGGGCCCCGGAGGCCCACTGAAGTTGGGCAATGTTCCACCAACTCCTTTCTCTGGTGTACCCGGGGCTGGGGAGAAGGGAAGGAGGTGGGCAGCCTCCACTATGGAGGTGACGGGAAGACACAGGCCAAGCAGAACAGGATTAGTCTGGAGGCCCAGACCGGAGTAAGGGATCTTGGTTCCTGGAGAAGCAGGAGTTGCAGGCGGGGTGGAGACTCCCCAGATCCTAAGGGGCGAGAGGTTGGGGGTGCGCCTCCCGGGAAGGGAAGGCCCAGGTTCCTAGGTGCCAGGCATCTGCTAGGCCCACTCACCTGAGCTTCTGGCGGATGGCAGATCCGCAGTCAGCTTGGCGAGACTGCAGCGAGCCGTCCGCAAGTGCAGTCCACATCCGGCCGCCCCCGGAATCCCGAACTCCAGATCCCAAGGCTCGGCAGCCCTCCCCTCCATGCCGCTTCCCCCGACTGGCTCCAAGGGCTCGGGGAGGAGAGGAAGGAGATGGGCGCGGTTCCGAGGCTCGCAGCCTCCGCCCCTCCAGGGCCAGGCAGGTAGGTCGGAGGCGGAGCCCCGCCCCCGTCCTGGAGCCCCAGGCTGGGGTGGGAGCCTCCGCCCCCTGTCCTCCCCAGACCCCGCGACCTGCGCCTAGCCCCATCCCCTCCGGCCTCGGCCAGCCACAGGGCTTTCCAGGATCCGCCTACCTAGCCTCCAGCAGCGGCATCCTTCCGTGGACGTGGACTTATAGCGCCCGACGCGATGCTGGACCCAGGTGTTCGGGTCCATGGACTTCTCCCCCTTCTCTGGCATCCCGGGCTCACAGCCTGCCCCGGGTACCTGGAGGCTCGGAGCCCGGTCACTCCCCGGACACCAGGCCCGGGCTGGGAGTAAGATCCTCCGCCCTCTGTCTGCCTCGTCCTCCCTGTGGGGGTGAGGAACCCGTTCGCCGGGCTGCTCCTGGAGCGGATGGAAAACCTCCTCCAGCTGTCAGGGTCCCAGACGCGGGAGCCTCCTGTCTGTGGGTGTCCCCACGCACACCAGGCACAGCTGATCGCCCCTGTCCACACCGCACACCTCCAGATGCCAGAGCCGAGGCCCCCAGCCTCTCCTCCGTGGGGAGTGGATGGTCTGGTGCCGACAGCTCCTTTCTAGACGGGGCCCCTCCTGGTGATAGCCTCTCCTTGAGCCCGGAAGGAGCTGGCAGGCAGGAGTGGAAGCCTGTTTATCCTCCCACAGTGCCAGGTTGGGATTCAAAGGTTTTGCTTTGCAGCACACCTGAAACTGTTCCCATGGTCAAGGTGGCCCTACCCAGCCCCACCCTGGGCGGCTGCAGCAGGGAAGCGTGAACATTCAATAGGGATTTGACTTCACTGTCCAGAGACTTGGCCATAAATGTCTCCAGACCCAGGAGTGGGGCCCCCAGGCCTCTCCTTCCTCAGACCCTGGACTTCCAACCCCAGTCCCCTCCCCTCTTTAGTTGGAGAAGTTCAGGCCCCCAGTGCCCTCCCCGCTCAGACCCAGGTGGCCAGTCTCTGTACCTTTGGTTTCCAGGAAACTGCCCACCCCCTCATTCCCTTTGGGCTCCTGCCTCTCAGTTCCCCCTCCAGAGCCTGGCTGGGCCGCCAACGCTGAGTCAGAGACTCTCACCCTCCCCCTGCCCCAAGCTATTTTGAGAGCACCCTTCTGGGCCTGGGGATAGCTTCTCTGGTGAAAGAAACACCACGATTGCATCAGGGAGGAGAGAGAGAGAAACTAGGACCTTTGGTGCAGGAGGAGCATCTGGGCTGGGGTTGGTGACTTTGAGGTCAGGATGCCTCTGTCCCTGCAGGGGACGCTTTGGTCATGTGGCATTCGCGGCCTTCCTGATGATCGAGGAACACGTGTGACCCCCAGAAACCTAGAAATTCAGATGGCGTGCAGAAATTCCAGTTATGGGACACAGTCTGAGTCTGTCAGTCAGGGAAGCAGATTTCCAGCCCCCTGCCCCCCAGCCGTCCCCTCCCTGAGATTCCAGGGGTCCCGGTCCCCCAGCCCCTGTCACCCAGGTCCCAGTTCTTCTGAACCCTCTCCCCCTAATTCCTCAGACTGGGAAGTCCAGGTCCCCACCTGAAAGGACCCCCCCGGATTGCATCATCCGTTCAGCCCGATCTGGCCACCGTGGAATCCTGGTTCCTGCCAAGTGGGTCAAATATCATGGGTCAGGTGTGGGGAAGGTGATGGGGCGGGTCTGTCTGGATATAAATTTTGGAGCGCCTGCATCCCTTCTAGGAGACCTGGGTGTTCGGTTCAGCTGGGAATCCATGTGCGAGAGGACCCAGGCGATCAGGCTAAGCAGTGATCTGTGACTCTGCTCTCCCAGACGGCCAGGATCTGGAACAAAATCTCTACCATTCCGCTCGCTTACCAGACCCCAGACCCCAGATCTCGCCTGAGGACGTGAGCCATTGATGGGCTGGGAAGAGGCCAGGTCCGAGCA
Organism: Mustela putorius furo; assembly: GCF_011764305.1. Lineage (NCBI taxonomy): Eukaryota > Metazoa > Chordata > Mammalia > Carnivora > Mustelidae > Mustela > Mustela putorius. The sequence goes on along the minus strand of NW_025421310.1, from coordinate 11,325,175 downwards.
CCTGGGGCTGTGGGTCCCTGTGCTGGCGGTCCTTTTGCTGGGAGCCTGCCAGGCATACCCTATTCCTGACTCCAGCCCCCTCCTCCAATTTGGAGGCCAAGTTCGACAGCGGTACCTCTACACAGACGACGCTCAGGAGACGGAGGCCCACCTAGAGATCAGGGCTGATGGCACGGTGGTGGGGGCTGCCCGCCGGAGCCCCGAAAGTGAGTATATAGACCAGGGGTGGTCTGCGGGAGGAGGGACTGGAGGCCTGGACTCCCAGGTCCAAGAGAGAGGGGCCTGGGAAGAGGCCCTCTGAGTCCCTGACCACTTTCTCCCCCTCAGGTCTCTTGGAGCTGAAAGCCCTGAAGCCAGGGGTCATTCAGATCTTGGGAGTGAAAACATCCAGGTTCCTGTGCCAGGGCCCGAATGGGACACTGTACGGATCGGTGAGTTTCCGGGGTGCCCCTCCTTGTGCTCCACCCTCCCTCCTGTCATCTTCACCCATCTGGGGCACCACGTCTGGCACCTGTGGCCTGGGCCAGGCTTGGTCCTGTGCTCTCCACATGCCTGTACCACGCCAGCCCCCCTACCTGTGGGAGCTGACCTTGTCCATGTTTACAAGGAGAGGAAACTGAGGCTTACACAGGGACACGCCAGCTGCGAGTCACGAGGCCTGTGAATGACAGAGTGGCCTGAGAGGCTGAGTCTTGTGACTTAGAACCCCTGGTGGCCGCATGGTCCTCTTACATGTCCTGTTCCTGCTGGGCACAGGGTCCCTCCGAGGACCCATGGCCTGTAAAGTGACTGTGACCCCTGGGAGGAAGCCAGATGCTGCTGTCTGGACTCAGAGAGCCTTGACTGCTCCCTGGGCTGGAATAATCCTCTCTGGGAAGTGGGGTTGGGAGGTGGACTGCCCAGAGGGAAAGGAGGAGCCTGCTTCTGTTGTTTGTGTCTGGGGACTTGGACTCTGGATCTGAGGGAGGAGGGGCTCCCCCAGCTCTCTAGGAGTGTCTAGACTCCTGTATCCTGTTGGAGGGGAGCACTCTGTGGTCAGAAAGAAGAGAGAGCTGGGGGCCCCCAGACGCCCAGGTCCGAGGGAAGAGGGCGCCGGCCTGGATGCCTGGGTCCTGCAGCAGGACGATGTGAAGGGATCCCATGTCTCTGATCTCTCTTCTTGTTCCCGCAGTTCCACTTCGACCCCGTAGCCTGCAGCTTCCGGGAAGTGCTTCTGGAAGATGGATACAACATCTACCACTCTGAGACCCTGGGCCTCCCACTGCGCCTGCCCCCCCACAACTCCCCACACAGGGACCTGGCGCCCCGGGGGCCTGCCCGCTTCCTGCCCCTGCCAGGCCTGCTTCCGGCCACCCCGGAGTCCCGGGGGATCCCAGCCCCCGAGCCTCCCAACGTGGGCTCCTCAGACCCCCTGAGCATGGTGGGGCCTTTGCAGGGTCAAAGTCCCAGCTACACTTCCTGAAGCCGCCGGCTGTTTATTACGGGGTCTCCTCTTTATTTATTGGGTTATTTATCTTATTTATTTATTTTTTATTTTTATTACTTGGGATAATAAAGAATCTGAGAGGAGGACCCGAGTGAGCCTGTGTGAGTGTTTGAGGGAGGTTATGGGATCTGCTTCCCCGTCTCCCATCCACCCCAAGCACCCCTGCCCCCATTGTCAGGAAGCTGTGGGAAGGTCCCAGTTGCCCTCTGGGCCTCAGTTTTCTGCTCTGCTTTGGTGTCCCCAGGGACTCTGGACTATCCCTGCCCTTTGACAGGAGAAGGCTTGTTAACCTCCCATCCCCTCCCCAACCCACCCCCAACCTCGTGCTTGTGGTGTGCAACTATTTTTCTGAGGTACCTCAATAACAGGGAGCATTTAAACAATGACACTGCAGACCTAAGGCCTCATGGGAGACGTAGTTTTCTGGATCCACTTAGCACAAGGAATGGGATGACATCTGGGTCCTCAGGGCCCAGGCAAATGCTCTTGGATCCTAGGGCCATAATTGGTGTGAGATGGGACTCTTGAGTCCTGAGGGATCGGAGAGCTGGATATCTGGACACCTGGGTCCCAGGAGAACAGGGGAAGAGGAACGTGGAACGCCGGTCTGAGGGCAGACTCTGGAGACTGGGAGTCCTGGTCCTCAGGAGAACACTTGAGGATCTAAATGCTTCCACGCAGGTGCTTAGGGACTCCAGAACTTAACGACTGTCACAGACCCCAGTCCCAGGGAGTTGCCTGTTCTCCCTCCCTCCCCACCATCCAGATTTCCACATTGCTCCTAGGGTTATTTCTTAGTTAGGAAGGACAGGAGGACTGACCCCTCCCCGGGGCTCATGGTCAGTGCCCTTTAGGTCCTGGGTGTCTGACCGACTACCGCAGGCCCTTGGGACTTGTGGTTTTGGACCCCTCATTTTAATTCCCCTGTTCCAATGAGAGGAACACCTCCGTGGAAGAGTGGGGGGATATCAGTGCAGGTCCCTGAAGCTCATGAGACGGAGTCAGTGCCTGGAGGAGATGAAAGTCTGTATTTGTGGAAGGGAGGTTTTCTGCTCTGATGGCAGAGGCTGGCTCAGGTGGGGGAGAGTATTTTCACCGGAAGCAGGAGCCGAGATGCCACAAAACTCACCGGCAGCTTTCACAAGGTGGGGTGCAAAGTGTGCTCAGTGGGGAGTTGCAAAGTGCACAAAAGGACAGCAGGGTCTTGCCCTTGAAACTGGCAGCAACCTGGGGAGCCAGCCTGGGAAGGGATCCCAGGAAGTGAACTTATTGGTTCAACTCTAGGGCCTGGGGTGCCCTTTGTCAGCTCTTGGCAGGTGCCCTATGCTTGAGATGCTGCAGAAAGGCCAACAGCATCAGCACCGCCTGGGAACTTGCTAGAAATGCACGTTCCCGACCCCAGACCTCTTGGATCAAAAAATTCTGGGGACTAGGCAAACTCCTAGACACACAAATCAGTTTAGTGGTTGCCACCAACTGGTAGGAGGGTGGAAAGGGGAGCGTATGATTTTCCTCAGGGGCCGCCATACGAAGTACCACAAACTGAGTGATTTAAAACACAGAGATGTGCTCCTTCACAGTTCTAGGGGCATAGAAGTCTGAAATCAAGGTGTTGGCAGGGACAGCCTCTCTCCCAAGTCTCTTGGGAAGAAGATTTCTTTGCTTCTTTCCAGCTTCTGGTGGTCCGCTGGCAATCCTTGGCATCCCTTGGCTTAGAAACATGTCACCCCAATCTCCGTCTCCATATGGTCTTTTCCCCAAGTGTCTGTGTGTGTCTGCGTCTAAATCACCCTCTTGGGGTGGCTCAGTGGTTTAAGTCTCTGCCTTCGGCTCAGGTCATGGTCCCAGGGTCCTGGATTGAGCCCCGAGTCGGGCTCTCTGCTCAGCGGGGATCCTGCTTCCCCCTCTCTCTTTGCCTGCCTCTCTGCTTACTTGGTCTCTCTCTCTCTCTCTGTCAAATAAATAAATAAATAAAATCTTAAAAAAAAAATAATGGCTCAGTAGGAAGAGCATGGGATGCTTAATGTTTGTAGTTTTGAGCCCCATGTTGGGCATAGAGATTACTTAAAAATAAAATCTTTTTTTTTTTTTAAGATTTTATTTATTTGACAGACAGAGATTACAAGTAGTGGAGAGGCAGGCAGAGAGAGAGAGGAAGAAGCAGGCTCCCTGCTGAGCAGAGAGCCCAACTTGGGGCTCGATCCCAGGACCCTGGGACCATGACCTGAGCCGAAAGCAGAGGCTTAACCCACTGAGCCACCCAGGCACCCCTAAAATGTTTTTTTTTTAAGATTTTATGTATTTATTTGGCAGAGAGAGGTCACAAGTAGGCAGAGAGGCAGGCAGAGAGAGAGGAGGAAGCAGGCTCCCTGCTGAGCAGAGAGCCTGATGCAGGGCTCAATCCCAGGACCCTGGGATCATGACCTGAGCCAAAGGCAGAGGCTTAACCCACTGAGCCATCCAGGTGCCCCAAAATAAAATCTTTTAAAAAAGGAAAAGATACATATATATAACCTCTCAGTACATCAAGCTCTCCAAAATTGTGTAGACAGGTCAGTTTCCTCTCCCACTAGTATCTGAAGCTTTTCTCTCCTTTACTCCCAGAGTTCCAGTTTTCACAAGACTAGAGCTACTAGACTAGACCTATTTTTTCTAAAAAAAAAAAAGGATAATTATGTAACCCAATAGAAGTGTCCATTATTGCTATAATGACAATCATATTACAGTATATAAATGTATCAAATAAACAGGCTATGTGCCTTGAATTTATACAATGTTTTATGTCAACTATAGTTCAATAATACTATTTTTTTCGTTTTTAAAAGATTATTTTTTTGGTTTACATATAGTGTATTTTTGCCCCAGGGGTACAGGTCTATGAATCATCAGGCTTACACACTTAATAATACTTTTTTTTTTTAGATTTTATTTATTTATTTGACAGAGAGAGATCACAAGTAGGCAGAGAGGCAGGCAGAGAGAGAGAGAGGAGGAAGCAGGCTCCCTGCTGAGCAGAGAGCCCGATGCGGGACTCGATCCCAGGACCCTGAGATCATGACCTGAGCAGAAGGCAGCGGCTTAACCCACTGAGCCACCCAGGTGCCCCAATAATACTATTTTTTAAAGCATGGAGTTTTGTCCTTCCAAATGAGACATTCTGGGGGCGCCTGCATGGCTCAGTCAGTTAAGCTGCAGACTCTTTTTTTTTTTTAAGATTTATTTATTTATTTGAGAGAGCGCACAAGAGAGAAAGAGAGAGCACAAGTGGGGCTGGGGGTGTGGAGATGAGGGAGAAGCAGACTCCCCGCTGAGCAGGGAGCCTGATGCGGGGCTCAATCCCAGGACCCTGGGATCATGACCTGAGCCAAAGGCAGACGCTTCACTGACTGAGCCCCCCCAGGCACCCAAAACGTTAGACTCTTAATTTCACCTCAGGTCTTGGATCTCAGGGTTGTAAGTTCAAGCCCCATGGAAGATTAAGAAACCAGCCTGAATCAGGCCACCCAGCCTGAATCTGATCATGAAGAGACATCAAACATTCTCCAGTCAGGAGACCTTCTGCCCAAGAACTGGCCTTGACTCCTCAAAAAGGTCAAGGTGGAGAAAGAGGAAGAGGGAGGAAAGTCATACTAATGGATCCTTTGAGCAATCAGGTGATATCCCGGTTGTACGACGCTTTATGAAATTTGAGTGAGTTCTGTGCATTAGATCATAGTAATTGATCCACGTGAAGTTTTCTGACTTGAATCATTGCATTGGGGTTCTTTTTTTTTTTTTTTTTTAAGATTCTATTTATTTGACAGAGATCACAAGTAGGCAGAGAGGCAGGCAGAGAGAGTGAGAGGGAAGCAGGCTCCCTGCCGAGCAGAGAGCCCGATGCAGGACTTGATCCCAGGACCCTGAGATCATGACCTGAGCTGAAGATAGTGGCTTAATCCACTGAGCCACCCAGGTGCCCCTGCATTGTGGTTCTTAAAAAGAATGTCCTTGTTCTTAGCAAATACACACACACTGCTATATTTAGGGACAAAGGAGCGTGGTACCTCTGGTGTTTTCTCATATGCCTCTGGAAATGTAAATATATAATAATACAGAGAGAGAACACTGGGATGATAAGACAAAAGGGGGGTGGGGACAGCGAGCCCTGGAGCCTGGTAAAGCATCTGTGAAATTCTTTGCACTAGTCTGGGAACTTTTCTGTACGTTCAAAATTATATCAGGTAAAAGCTACCCCTGTGGGGGCGGGGGGCGGGGGACTCCAAGCTGTGACCTCATTGTCACCTCACCTCTTTCCAAGCATCCTTCTAAATGTATGGAGAGCCTGTGAGAAGACAGAAATTTCCAGATCTCCTCCCTCACAAAAGAAGACGATGATGAAGAAGAAGAAGGAGAAGGAGAGGGAGGGAAGGAAGAAGAAAAGGACAGAAGGTGACAGGAAAGGTAAAAGAAAGGGAGGGAAGAGGCCAACACCGGAAACAGTGAAATCAGAGTGGAATGCCGGCTGAGCAGGAAGGAGCTTTCTGGAACGTTCAGGCACTGACAGGGATGTCTATGAAGAGAAAGCTCCACGGCCAGAATTTCAGTGAAAGCCTGATGTTTAGGGGCGCCTGGGTGGCTCAGTGGGTTAAGACCTCTGCCTTCAGCTCAGGTCATGATCCCAGGGTCCTGGGATCGAGCCCCGCATCAGGCTCCCTGCTTGGTGCGGAACCTGCTTCTCCCTCTGTCCACCCCCCTTGCTCATGCTCTTTCTTTCTCAAATAATAAATAATCTTGAAATAAAACAAAATCCCACTGACCTACCTCCAATGAGACATTACTTAGCCTTAAAAAGGAAGGACTTTGGGACACAGGCTGCATGGCAGAGGAAGCCTGAAGCCATTTATGCCAAAGGCCACAATCTGGGGGAAAGAGGATGGTGTGGAGTTGCCCATTGGATGGGCAGAGTCTCCATTTGGGAAGATGAAAAAGTTTGGAGGAGGAGTCCTGCCTGGGTGTCTCAGCGGTTGGGTGCCTCCCTTCAGGTCAGGTCCTGGTCCTGGGGTCCTGGAATCGAGTCCCATGTCGGGTTCTCCGCTCAGCAGGGAGTCGGCCTCTCCCTCTTCCTCTGCCCCTCCACGTGTTCATTCTCTCTCTCACCCTCTCTCTCTCTCGCTCTCAAATAATTAAAGTTTAAAAGAAAGAAAGAGGGACGCCTGGGTGGCTCAGTTGGTTAAGCAGCTGCCTTCGGCTCAGGTCATGATCCCAGCGTCCTGGCATCGAGTCCCACATCAGGCTCCCTGCTCAGCGGGGAGCCTGCTTCTCCCTCTGACTCTGCCTTCCACTCTGTCTGCCTGTGCTCGCTCTCGCTCTCTCTCTCTGACAAATAAATAAATAAAATCTTAAAAAAAAAATAAAAAATAAATAAAAGAAAGAAAGAAAAAGTTATAGGGGAACAGATGGCGGTCATAGTGGACCTCAGCGTGAATGCTCTTAACGCCACCGATCTGTGCACGTATGAACAGTTAAAATGGCAAGTGTCTTGCTATGTGTCTCTCACCACAGTAAAAATGAAGTCTCAGGGTGCCCGACTGGCTCAGTCGGAAGAGCACGTGACTCTCGATCTCAGGGTCACGAGTTCCAGCTCCACACTGGGTGTAAAGATTCCTCAAACAAATAAGTAAATGGACAAAATTAAAAAATAAAAAATAATCACCCCCCCCCGAAATGATCACCCAGTGGCTCTAGGAGGACCTCCAGGAGCTTTTCCTATTTGTGCTTGGGCTCTGGATGGCAGAGAAATTATTCTCTACTGATTTTTTAAATTTAATTAATTAGTTAGTTTTAATTAATTAATTAATTAATTTTAAAAATCAGTAAAGAATCATTTCCCCGCCATCCAGAGCCCAAGCATTAATTAATTTAGTAATTTGAGAGATAGAGCGAGAGATAGCAAGAGGGTACAAGCAAGGGAGCGGCAGAGGCAGAGGGAGAAGCAACACAAACCCCAAACCCCACTGAGCAGAAAGCCGGATGCGGGACTCGATCCCAGGACTCTGAGATCCTGACCTGAGCCGAAGGCAGAGGCTTACCCCACTGAGCCACCCAGGCGTCCCCTCCACTGAACGCTGAGTGACCACCCAACCAGTCTCATGTGGAATGGGCTGGAAATCAAGCTGGGTGGTTGAGGCACTGACAAGCTGAGAAATTAAAGGTGTAGCGGTTGGGCTGGTGATGTCCCTAGGTCTCCCGCCAAAGCAAAGAGAAAGCTTCTCTAGAGAGACATCACCCAGCTCAGATTGAACAGAGGAAGGCTTGAGTGAGCTCATCCTACAAAGTCATGAAACACAGGAGGGAACTAGGCACATAGCTGGTAAGCCAGCAAGGACATTGTCCCACCCCATTCCACCCCTTCTCACCCTGCAATAAAATTTTATTTTACTTTTTTAAGATTTTATTTTTAGGGGCGCCTGGGTGGTTCAAGCGTATGTATGTTACACAACATAACAATCACTCACTTAACCATTTTTTTTAAAAACATTTTATTTATCTGACAGAATACAAGTAGGCAGAGAGGCAGGCAGAGAGAGAGGAAGAGAAGCAGGCTCCCTACTGAGCAGAGAGCCTGATGCGGGGCTCGATCCCAGGGTCCTGGGATCATGACCCGAGCCGAAGGCAGAGGCTTTAACCCACTGAGCCACCCAGGCACCCTCACTTAACCATTTTTAAGTCTACAGTTTAGCAGTCTTTTTTTTTTTTTTAGTTTTTTAAAAATTTATTTGACACGGGGCGCCTGGGTGGCTCAGTGGGTTAAGCCGCTGCCTTTGGCTCAGGTCATGGTCTCAGAGTCCTGGGATCGAGCCCCACATCGGGCTCTCTGCTCAGCAGGGAGCCTGCTTCCTCCTCTCTCTCTGCCTGCCTCTCTGCCTAACTTGTGATCTCTCTCTGTCAAATAAATAAATAAATCTTTAAAAAAAAATTTATTTGACACAAAGAGAGATCACAAGTAGGCAGAGAGGCAGGCAGAAGAGAGAGGAGGAAGCAGGCTTAGTAGGTCCCTTAGTAGAGACCCCCTCCACCCCCAATGTGGGGCTCGATCCCAGGACCCTGAGATCATGACCTAAGCCAAAGGCAGAGACTCATACCCAATGAGCCACCCAGGCGCCCCTACAGTTTAGCAGTCTTGAATGACTAATGTCATGGGGCAAACAGTTCCCAGAACTTTTTTCATCTTGTAAAATTCAACCTCTGTACCCATTGAACAACTCCCCACTCCCTCCTTCCCCTAGCTCCCCCCCCCCACCATCTGCTTCCTGTTTCCATGAATTTTACTACTTCAGATAAGTCAGTGGAATCATAGAATATTTCTATGTGTGTGAATGTCTTACTTCACCCAGCACAATGTTTCCAAAGTTCATCCAAAGTGGTGTACAATGTATCAACATACCCTTCAAGGTTACCTAGTATCCACTGTACGGACAGACCACATTTTTGTTTCCTGTGTACCCATCCATGGGCATCGGGGCTGCTTTCACCTTTTGGCCATTGGGGAAAAGGCTGCGATGAACACATATGTACAAATAGCTCTTCAAAAACCATGGTTTCCTTCTTTGGGGGATACACTCAGCATTGTATTGCTGGATCATATAGTAACCCCATTTTTAAAATCATTTGAGGAGCTGTCATGGTTAGTTGTATAGGTCAACTTGACCTGACGGAAGGGATACCGAGAGACGACAAAACATGATGTCTGGGTGTGTCCATGAGGGTGTTTCTGGAAGAGATTAGCATTGGAATCAGCAGACCCATCAATGTGAGTGACATCATAGAAAGCTGTAGAGATACACACTAATCCCTAATCACATATGTGATTTGCAAATATTTTCTTTTTTCTCGTGGGTTGACTCTGTTGACTGTCTCCTTTGATGCACAAAGGTTGTCCATTTGGATACAGCCCCGTTCTTCTATTATTACTCTTGCTGCCTGTATTTTTGTTGTAATATCCAGGAAATCATTGCCAAACCCAATGTTATGACACCCCACCCCTACCCCCAGCCCCGCCATGTTGTCTTCTATGAGCTTTATAGTTTGGGTCTTTACGTTTAGGTCGCAGATTTAATGAGAGTTAATTTTTGCATCTGGCATTAGGTAAGGATCCAACTTCATTCTTTGTTGTGTTGACATGCAGTTTCCCCAGCATCATTTGCTGAGAAGACTGTGGTGAGCTCTTTTAATGTCACAAAAGTTTTTATGGATGGACACAAATATTCACAACTATTTGTTTCTCTGGTAATGATTAACGAATTTTTAAGCAATTCACTTTCCTCTAAACATTAGCTGACGACATCTACAGCTAAAAATAGCAAGCTGTGCATTTCAAAACTTTAGATTTTTCCAAACTTTTGAACATTGCAAACGTAAATCAATGAACTTCATCTCAGATTCCCTTAAATGAGTGAAGTGCTTTGAAGAGAAGACAAACAGTAATACAAGCTTGATCGTATTTTTTGCAAATCAAATATACAAGATTTTTCTAAATGCCTTAAATATCTCAAGGACAGACAGACAGGAGTATAGTGCATTCAAAAGCATATCAATTTCTTTCTTTTAAATATTTTATTTATTTATTTGACACAGAGAGAGACAGCAAGAGAAGGAACAGAAGCCAAGGGACTGGGAGAGGGAGAAGCAAGCTTCCCGGTTGAGCAGGGCACCTGATGTTGGACTCGATCCCAGGATCCTGGGACCATGACCTGAGCCAAAGGCAGATTCTTAACAACTGAGCCACCCAGGTGCCCCAGCAAATCAATTTCTTTTTTTTTTTTTTTTTTTATTTGACAGAGAGAGATCACAAGTAGGCAGAGAGGCAGGCAGAGAGAGAGAGAGAGGAGGAAGCAGGCTCCCTGCTGAGCAGAGAGCCCGATGCGGGACTCGATCCCAGGACTCTTGAGATCATGACCTGAGCCGAAGGCAGCGGCTTAACCCACTGAGCCACCCAGGCACCCATTTTTTTTTTTTTTCAATTTCTTTACATTCAACTGGTTACAAGGGCGCCAGTGTCCTGGATATAAATCTGTTTCTTCAGTACCTCTATTCTGATCAGGATTTTGACTTCACGGTCTTGATACTTCTAACTTGTGATTTTTCCTACCTTATAGGTAGGCTTCACTCACCCAGGAGCTGAAGTTAATAGTCTGAGGGTTGAAGATTCAGTCCTAGGACACGAGCTGGCTACCTTCCAAGGTAATTCCCACCACGCTCGAATTCCATCCCAGTTAGACTTTGTCACCATCACACGGATGAAGAAATTGATTTTGGGGGGCGCCCAGGTGACTCTTGGGTTCGGTCTGGGTCATGATCTCAGGGTCTCAGGTCACGACCTTAAGGTCATGAGATGGAGCGATGGAGCGCAGAGTCAAGCTTCACGCTCAGCGGGCAGTCTGCTTGAGGCTCTCTCCCTCTCCACCCACCTCCCCGGCCCAGGTTCTCTCTCTCTCAATTAAGTAAATTTTTTTGTGTGTATGTGATTTAATAGGGGCACCTGCATGGCTCAGTTGGTTGAGTGTCTGCCTTCTGCTCGGGTCATGATCTTGGGGTCCTGTGATAGAGTCCTGCATCAGGCTCCCTGCATCAGTGGGGAGTCTGCTTCTCCCTCTCCCTCCCGCTCCCCCTGCTTGTGTTCTCTCTCTCTTTCTCTGTCAAATGAATGAATAAAATCTTAAAATAAAGTATTATTTTGTTATATTGTCAGAAAATCCCTGAAAGATAAAAGCAACATTATATCCCTATTTCGCAGATTAGGAGACTGAGGCACATATGGTTCATAGTTGGCTGCTATAATTAAATGATGGGGGCACCTGGCTGGCTCAGTTGGTTGAGCATGTGACTCTTCATCTCAAGGTTGTGAGTTTGAACCCCACCTTGGGTCCATGTGGAGTTGGCTGAAAAATAAAATCTTAAAAAAAAAAAAAGATGTAACTCAATACAGCTTTATCAGCAAACAAAAGATTTGAAGCTCCAGATGAAAAGGATATAGCATATAGCGTAAGGGGAGTCTGCTGACACCAATTCTTCTAGAGGTGTCTCCAAATCCCCACATGGTGGTGGGGGGGGGTGGATTCCCCTGCCCCCCAACACCAAGCAGTTCCTACCGGTGTCCATGAACTCAACTCCATTCCGACACTCTCTACACAGAGGCAGCCTCAGACGCCACAGGTTCAGACGGCCCCCCCACCCCACCCTCCAGACATCAGGCTGTCTAAACCTCGGTCTGTGCATCTGACCCACCCGCCATAGATTGGTGGTTCCAACGACCGTCTCTGTGATGCTTTTAACTGGCTAGGCTGGCTCAGGGAAACACTTACTTGTGTTTAGCCGCTTATGAAAGGATATGATAAAGGAAGTGAATCAACAGCCAGATGCAGAGATACACAGGGTGAGGTCTGGGAAAAAACAGGGAAGCCTCTGTGCCCGCTGCAAGTCCTCCCCGCTCTCCCTGACCTCCATGGGCTCACCAGCCCAGAACTCTCCAGACCCCAAGCCTTTCGGGTTCTTATGGAGACTTGACTGCAGAGTCACGATGGACTAAGTCATTGGGCCATTGGCTGACTCAGCCTCGCCAGCGGTTGGGGAAGTGGAGGTGGGAATGAGAACTCCACCCCCTTGTTCACAAGGCCAGTCCTCCTGGTAACCAGCTGAGTCTTTGGCTGGGGTCCAAAAGTCACCTTCGTGAATAACGAGACAGCCCTGGGGTGCTCAGTCTGGCTGAACATCCGACTCTTGATTTCGGCTCAGGTCTTGATCTCAGGGTGCTGGGATCTGGCCCTGACATCAGCCTCCAAGCTGGGCATGATCAGCCTCCAAGCTGGGCATGGAGCCTGCTTAGGCTTCTCTCTCTGCCTAGAATGGACACGATTCCCCCTCCATTCGTGAAGGGTCTCTCTCTCTCAAAACAGAAACAAAAAACAAAAAACAAGACAGCCCTTTCACCTGCAGGGCTCTGAAGCATTTGCAGGAACTGCATGAAGACGAAATACAGCTGAGAAATATGTATTTTGGTCATCTGAATGACAAAATACATATTTCTCATAAATCATTGTATTTCAGGGAGATTGATACAGAAGAATAATCAGTATCAAATTGTACCCTATTGAAGTCAACGGACTTTAAAGATTTTTTTTTGAAGATTTTATTTATTTATTTGACAGACAGATCACAAGTAGGCAGAGAGGCAGGCAGAGAGAGAGGGGGAAGCAGGCTTCCTGCTGAGCAGAGAGCCCGATGTGGCGCTTGATCCCAGGACCCTGGGATCTTGACCTGAGCCGAAGGCAGAGGCTTTAACCCACTGAGCAACCAAGGGGCCCAAGTTTTTTAAGAAGAGAAACTAAGGGATGCTTGGGTGTCTCAGTCAGTTAAGCATCCGCTTTTGGCTCAGGTCATGACCCTAGGGTCCTGAGTTCCATATCTGGCTCCCCGCTCGGCAGGAAGCCTGCTTCACCCTCTGCCGGCTGCTCCCCCTGCTTATACATTTGCTCTCTTGCTGTCTCTCTCTCTCTGACAAATAAATAAATAAAATCTTTTGAAAAATAAATATCAGGGGCACCTGGGTGGCTCAGTGGGTTAAAGCCTCTGCCTTCAGCTCAGGTCATGATCTCAGGGTCCTGGGATTGAGCCCCACACAAGGCTCTCTGTTCAGCAGCGAGCCTGCTTCCCCCCGTCCCCCTCTGGTGCCTCTCTGCCTACTTGTGATTTCTATCTGTCAAATAAAAAAACAAAATCTTAAAAAAAAAAAGATAAAAACTTTTGCACAGCAAAGGAAATATCAACAAAACCAAAAGATAACTGACAGAATGGGAGAAGATATTTGCAAATGACATATCAGATAAAGGACTAGTGTCCAAAATCTAAAAGAACTTATCAAACTCAACACCCAAAGAACAAATAATCCAATCAAGAAATGGGTAGAAGACATGAACAGACATTTCTGCAGTGACATCCAGATGGCCAATAGACACATGAAAAAGGGCTCAACATCACTCAGCATCAGGGAGATACAAATCAAAACCACAATGAGATTCCACCTCACATCAGTCAGAATGGCTAAAATTAAATAAGGAAATGAAAGATGCTGGTGAGGATGCAGAGAAAGGGGAACCCTCCTACACTGTTGGTGAGAATGTCACCTGGTGCAGCCACTCTGGAAAACAGTATGGAGGTTCCTCAAAAGGTTGAAAATAGAGCTACCCTACGACCCAGCAATCACACTACTGAGTAATTACCCTAAAGATACAAATGTAGTGATCTGAAGGGGCACGTGCCCCCCAGTGTTTATAGCAGCAAGGTCCACAATAGCCAAACTATGGAAAGAACCTAGATGTCCCATCAACAGATGAATGGATCAAGAAGATGTGGTATAGATATATACAATGGAATATTATGCAGCCATCAGAAAATGAAATCTTGCCATTTGCAATGACATGGATGGAACTAGAGGGTATTACACTAAGTGAAACAAGTCAATCAGAGAAAGGTAATTATCATGTAATCTTGCTGATATGAGGAATTTGAGAAACAAGGCAGACATTCATAGGGGAAGGGAGGAAAAAATGAAATGGGATGAAACGAGAGAGGGAGACAAAACATAAGAGACTCTTAATCTCAGAGAACAAACTAAAGGTTGCTGGAGTGGAGGTTGCTGGTGGGAGGGATGGGGTGGTTGGCTGATGGGCCTTGGGGAGGGGATGTGCTATGGTGAGCGCTGTGAATTGTGTAAGCCTGATGAATCACAGACCTGTACCCCTGAAACAAATAATACATTATATGTTAATTTAAAAAATAAAGAACTATACTACTTAAAAAAAAAGACTATAGACATGCTCATATATAAATATAGACATAAAGCTATGATATATATATTTCCATAGTATATGATGTGATATATATATATGTAGATACTACTTAAAATGAAATCTTATTTATTTATTTATTTTTAAAAAATTTTATTTATTTATTTGACAGACAGAGATCACAAGTAGGCAGAGAGGAGGAAGCAGGCTTCCCACCAAGCAGAGAACCCGATGTAGGGCTCTATCCCAGGACCCTGGGATCATGACCCAAGGGGAAGGAAGAGGCTTTAACCTACTGAGCCACCCAGGCGCCCCCTTAAAATGAAATCTTAATAATAATTTTTCTTAACTTTGAATCAATCACAAGCGTATAGAAATTCTGGAAATACGTACAAACAAGAGTTATTTTCCAGAACTTTCTGAGTGTAAGGTACTAACTAAAAAAGCACATAATCGGTCACCCCTCATGACCCCCATGCAGCTCTTTCTGCCCTCAGGTCCTGTTTCCGTGCTTTAATAAAAACATCTCCTTTTTGCACCAAAAACGTCCCAAGAATTCTTTTCCTTTCTTTTTACCTTAATTTACTAGCTTTTTTTTCCCCCTTTCAATTTTTTTTTAAAGATTTTATTTATTTATTTGACAGAGAGAAATCACAAGTAGATGGAGAGGCAGGCAGAGAGAGAGAGAGAGCGAAGCAGGCTCTCCGCTGAGCAGGGAACCCAATGCGGGACTCCATCCCAGGACTCTGAGATCATGACCTGAGCTGAAGGCAGCGGCTTAACCCACTGAGCCACCCAGGCGCCCTCCCCCTTTCAATTTTTATTTAAGTAATCTCCACACGCAACAGTGGGGCTGGAACTCACAACCCCAAAATCAAGTGTCCCATGCTCCACCTACTGAGCCGGTCAGGTGCCCCTGGAGAATTCTTTCTTGACTGTTCCCTCCTTGCCCTGCAAGACATCATCTGTTTTCCTTAATAGACTTCTTCATTCAGGGTGTGTGACTGGCTCAGTCCAGGGAGCGGGCGACTCTCGATCTCAGGGTTGTAGGTTTGAGCCCCACACTGGGTGCAGACATCAGTTAAAAAAAAAAAAAAAGCAAAATCTTAGGGGCACCTGGGCGGCTCAGTGGGTTAAACCTCTGCCTTCGGCTCAGGTCATGCAGAGTCCTGGGATCGAGCCCTGCATCGGGCTCTCTGCTCCATGGGGAGCCTGCTTTCCCTTCTCTCTGCCTCCCTGTGATCTCTGTCTCTCTGTCAAATAAATCTAAAATAAATAAATAAATAAAATCTTTAAAAAAGAAATAGACTTCTTTGATCAATTCCCTTGTCTGTTACACCTCCCCTCCTCTGCCCCCACCCAAACCCTAACCACCTACCTTGGGCTTCTGCTTCCATACCAGCTGGCCACCCCAGCTCCCTGCAAAAACCCCTTGGGCGCTCCCCACTATGCTGAGCCCTCTCCAACCCACTAAGGTCAAGACACCCCATTCTGGGCCATTGTTCCTGCATAAACTGACCTTGTCTGCTCCACCCAAGGGCCTTAGAACTACTTGTTCAAAAAAAGAAACAAAAGAAGAAAGAAGACTGTTTGATTCCATTCCCCCGTGTTTAAATGCATCAGTTTTCTTTCTTTCTTTCTTTCTTTTTTAAGATTTTATTTATTTATATGACAGACCGAGATCACACGTAGGCAGAGAGGCAGGCAGAGAGAGGAGGAAGCAGGCTCCCTGCTGAGCAGAGAACAGATGCGGGACTCTCTCCCAGGACCCTGGGATCATGACCTGAGCCAAAGGCAGAGGCTTTAACCCACTGAGCCACCCAGGTGCCCCTAAATGCATCAGTTTTCTTTTATGGCTTCATAATTCAGGATTATGAGTCACAGTGTAAAGGCTTTCTTCATACTCAAGTTAGAAAGGAACTTCCCAACGTTTGCTTCCCTTTCTTTCATGGTTGCGTGTTTAACATTGAAATCTTTGAGTCATTTGGAGTCTATTCAGTGAACTGTTTTTTCCATTCCTTCCTTCTATCGGGTTGATAGGGTTTTCTTTGTTCCTTTAAAAATATATATATTTTATTTACTTATTTGAGAGAGAGACACCAGAGGTCGCCAGAGAGAGCATGAGGAGAGAGAGAAGCAGTAGTGGGGAGCCTGCCACGGGGCTCGAGCCCATGACCCTGAGACCATGACCTGAGCCAAAATCAAGCGTCCAATGCTTAACTGCCTGAGCCACCCAGGAGCCCCGGTCCCTGTAGTAGGTAAAACAATGTTACCCACTGAGGCAGATAAATCCTGAAATATCCACAGATGAAGCAACCGAGTTTTATTTCTCATTCTGGTAAAGTGAGTACACAAAGTGGCCAGGGATTGTCCTGGGGACCGAACCCACACTCCAAGATCACGAGTCTCGGGCTGCACCGACTAAGCCAGCCAGGCGTCCTTCAGGGCTGTGAATTAATACAACCAGTGCAGAATGGCCAGTCTGATCAATATGTTTCATCAGCTTTTTTCATAAAAGCTCCAAACTGGAGCTTACCCTGTGATCCTGGGATTTATAGTAAGAAATATATACGTTGGTCTTCATTCCTTCCGAAGCATTTAGAGTTTCCTAAGTGCTTTAGGGTGATCAAGGTCTCTTGCTATTCCTTTTTTATTTTTTAAGGATCTTATTTATTTATTTGCCAGAGAGAGAGAGAGCACAAGCACGGGGAGCAGCAGCAGAGAGAGAGAAGCAGGGTCCCCGCTGAGCAAGGAGCCCGATGCAGGACTCGATCCCAATACCCTGGAATCATAACCTGAACTAAATGCAGACACTTAAGCACCAAGCCTCCTGGTGTTCCTAACAAACCCTTTTCAACCACCTTTGAGTTTAAACACTGACTTTGGAGAGCATCTAAGTGTGGGGACTGGTTGTCTAACCAATCCTGTGGCTAGGGGCTTAAAAGTTTCAGTCCCACTCCCCCACCCACACCCCCAGACCACAGGGAAGGGGAGAGCAATTGGAGGTTGAGTTCATCACCAATGGTCAGTGATTTAATCAGTCGTGTCTGTGTACTGAAGTGGCCTTAAAAGCCAACAGGGTGGGATTCAGGGAGCTCCCAGGTGGATGAGCTGCTGGAAATTTGGGGACAGTGGCACTGCTGGAGAGAACGTGGCAGCTGCGTGCCCTTTCCCCAGGCCTCATCTGGCCTATCCTGGGTTATATCCTTTTATAATAAACCGGTCATCTAGTAAGGGACGTTTCTCTGGGTTCTGTGAACCACTCTAGCAAATCAGTCCAACCCAAGGAAGGGATTGTGGGAAGCCCTGATCAGTAGCTCGGGGGTCAGAAACTGTCATTGGAGCTGGGGTCTGAAGTAGGGGCACTACCAGCAGGCTTGCAGGACCCAATTCTTACCCTGTAGGATAGTGTTAAGGGAAAGAAGTCCTGTTTTTTGTTTTGTCTTGCTAGATTTTATTTTTTATTTATTTTTTTAAAAAGATTTTATTTATTTATTTGACAGACAGAGATTACAAGTAGGCAGAGAGGCAGAGAGGGAGGGGGAAGCAGGCTTCCTGCTGAGCAGAGAGCCCGAGGTGGGGCTTGATCCCAGGACCCCGAGCTCATGACCTGAGCTGAAGGCAGAGGCTTAACCCACTGAGCCACGCATGTGCCTCGGGAATCGTTGTTAATTTCAGGAATCGTTGTTAATTTCATTATGTGTGGCCAAGTGATTTATAGTAGAGAAAAAACGGCTTCATTGTTGGAAGACACAAAGTGAAGGGGGGAGGGGTGAAGATGTCTGAACCGAACTGGAAGAACTCCAAGGAATCTGGGTGGTTCAGTCGGTTAAGGGCCCTTACACTTGATTTCTGCTGGGGTCCTGCTTTCAGGGTCATGGAATCCATCCCCCAGTAAGGCTCCCTCAGCAGGGAGGAAGCTCTCCTCCCTCTGCTCCTCCCCGCTCCCTTCACCTTGTGCTCCTGCGCGCTCTTTCTCGCTATAAAATAAATAAATGAATACTTGAATAAATAGATACAATCTTCTAAAAAATAAAAAATTTGGGTTGCCTGGGTGGCTCAGTCGGTTAAACGTCTGCCTTGGGCTCCAGCGGAGAACCCAGAGTCGTGGGATCGAGTCCCACTTCCGGCTCCCTGCTCATCGGGGAGCCTGCCTCCCCCTCTGCCTGCTGCCTCCTCCCCACTGGTCGTGCTCTGTCTCCCCCTTTCAAATAAATGCATAAAATCTTTTAAAAAAGGAAGTGGATTGGTTGTGGCAAGGGCCCCTTCCTTTAGGGGACAGCAGGGGGCCTCAGGAGGGCTGATGAGGGGATTTGCAAATAGTGTAAGATGCCATTCCTGAAAGGGGCTGAACCCTTACCTAGATTGGGTATCAGTCTCTGGTGACGTGGGGCTGGCCTTTGCACTAGTTACTCCCTGTTGGACCTCATGTCTCTTTTCAAACAGTTTCGTGTTTGGTTTTTAACAATCTAGGGACAGCTCTCTCCAGCTACCAGCCCTAGCGTGACCAGGTAGCCATAGGGGCAGTGTGCGACATCAAGGCGGCCGGACCCCAGGCTCCTTCCGGCAGTGACACCTGGGCCGAGACTTGTGGCCACTGGGACGCTGCCAGCCTCTTTTTCGGCTTTGAGGGTGGGCCCCATTCTGGTCACTGAGGTGTGGGAGGTACGTCTTGGGAATCTCGGTGTTGAATTGCCCCCAGATAGGCAAGGGCATTGCCAAGAAACCGACCAACGTCCCTGGATGGTTGAGCTGCTGATTTAACAGAGCCAGGACCTATGTTCTTGCCTCCTTCTCTTTACCGTTATTCTGCATGACTTTTCATGCCATGAAAGATCAGAAAAGATGCAAAAGGGGTGCGTGGGTGGATGGGGCCTCAGTGTGTGAAGCACTGGACTCCTGATCTCCACTGTGATGAAGTCCCAGAACCTAAGTCAGGTTCGGTGGGGTGAGGAGGTTCGGAGCCGACGACTAAAGAAAGAATTCTTAAGACGTCATTGGTGCAAAATGGTGGTTTATTTTATTTTTTTTTTTAAAGATTTTATTTATTTATTTGACAGAGAGAAATCACATGTAGATGGAGAGGCAGGCAGAGAGAGAGAGAGGGAAGCAGGCTCTCCGCTGAGCAGAGAGCCCGATGCGGGACTCGATCCCAGGACCCTGAGATCATGACCTGAGCCGAAGGCAGCGGCTTAACCCACTGAGCCACCCAGGCGCCCCAAAATGGTGGTTTATTAAAGCACGGGGACAGGACCCGTGGGCAGGAAGAGCTGCTGCCCCGGGTTGTGAGGGTTGGCATGTTATATACCCCACGGTTGGGGGGAGGTGGTGAAGGAACAGGAGATTTCGACAGAGTTCTCACATGCTAGGGAGGGCCTACAAGGTGCCGGGGGGGGGCGGGGGGGGGAGACCTTGCCCTTATGGCCCTTATGGCTTGATCAATGTCGTCCTTAAGTCAGGCATTAACATCAAGATAATTGGGAGATTCTTGGTGGGGCATTATGATCCGGCTATCATTTACATTCCCTTCTACCTCAGTCTCCAGTTTATGGTGGGAGGGGGACATTAGGGCTTCAGTTATTTGCCTCTGGAAATTTGTGCTATTGATAAGGTAACCTCCCTGTTTAGGTCGCTAGGACATCTTGTAGGGCAAGGGAGATTCCTGTTCTGCAGGATTGCGATCCCTGCAAGTTAACTATTTATCGTTTTATGGCGATCAGGGGTGCCTGAGGAATGCTACACATATGGAGGGGAGCGGGTGAAGAGGGGGTGCAAGGCGCCAGCTTTTGCTTTGTCCTCAGCCAGCCTCCTGCTCCCTCATCAACTAGGGTCCCGATCTCAGAGTTGCAGGATTGGGCCCCGTATCGGGCGCCAGCCTCAAAGAGGAGTCTGCTCAGAAATTCTCTCTCTCCCTCTCCGTTCCCCCACCGCTTTCACGTGCTCTCTCTCCAAAATAAATAAATCTTTTTAAAAAAGAAGGGAAGAAAGAGAAGACGTAGGACGTTCCCCACCTAGGAAGAGTGTAAGCAGCCAGGTGGAGAACGGAAATGTGGGATCTCAGATTGGATCTAGATCACCGGTTGGTTGTAGCCGGATATAACCCAGGAACGGGCAGACGATAAGACGCCGAGGACCAGGCCTAGGGAAGGGCAAAGAGCTTCCAAGGCCTCCCCAGGTACCTGTCCCCCCAAAATAAGTCCTGTAATTAAGAAGCTGCAACAGGAGCAGATCTGTTGCTTATTTTAACATTTAACCAAATCTCGCATGAGCTTGCTAAGTGCCAAGCATCGCTCATGGACTTTTTGGTCCTGAGACCTCTTGACCTTCCTCAAAAGCCATGAGGACCACTCCCCCACCCCCACCTCAACCAAGGGGCCTTAATGTGGGTCACATCTACCCATATTTACAGAATTAGAAATCGCAACGATTAGCCAAATAGGTATTCATTAATTCATTTTAAAAATAACAATCCTTAACTAATGTTTACTTCGCAGGGACTCAGTCTCTATTGGAGGGCTTCTGGTTTTGTTAACCTCATAATAATGGCTATTTACACTGTCCTTTCCCTTCAGATGCAAATCTATGATAAAAATCTGGCTTACGAGGGCTCCTGGGTGGCTCAGTGGGTTGGGGCCTCGGCCTTCGGCTCAGGTCATGATCCCAGGGTCCTGGGATCAAGCCCCGCATCAGGCTCTCTGCTCCGTGGGGAGCCTCCTTCCCCTGCTCTCTCTGGCTGACTCTCTGCCTGCTCATGATCTCTGTCAAATAAATAAATAAAATATTTTAAAAAAATAAAAATAAAATCTGGCCTACCCTTTTGGGGCCCAGTTACTGCCCAGGAATTCAACTGGCTACCAGAGTCAGGGATTCTCCTTGGGTATAATTAGCTCTGGCCATTGGGACAAGTAGCAAAGAAGCAAAGAATCTTTGACTGCAGGTCACAAAGCAAAACAAAACAAAAACCCTACAAAATACAAAAAAACCCAAAAGCAAATCACAATCTGACAGAAGTGGCTTAAACCAGTTTTTTTTGTTTGTTTGTTTTGTTTTGTTGGGGTTTTTTTTGACACAGAGAGATCACAAGTAGGCAAAGAGGCAGGCAGAGAAAGAGGAAGGGAAGCAGGCTCCCTGCTGAGCAGAGAGCCCTCCACGGGGCTCCATCCCAGCATCATGGGATCATGACCTGAACCGAAGGCAGAGGCTTCAACCCACTGAGCAGCCCAGACGCCCTTAAACCCGTTTTTGTTTAATTTTTACTTTTTAAAAAAGATTTTATTTATTTATTTGACAGACAGAGATCACAAGTAGGCAGAGAGGCAGGCAGAGAGAGAGGAGGAAGCAGGCTCCCCACAGAGCAGAGAGCCCGATGCGGGGCTCGATCCCAGGACCCTGGGATCATGACCTGAGCCAAAGGCAGAGGCTTTAACCCACTGAGCCACCCAGGCGCCCCTTGACTTTTTTTTTTTCTAGAAATCAGGTGGGTTTTTTTTTTTTTTAAAGGTTTATTTATTTATTTGTCAGAGAGAGTGGGTGAGAGCAAGCACAGAGGGAGCGGCAGGCAGAAGTCAGGGAGCCTGGGATCTTGACCTGAGCCGAAGGCAGACCCTTAACCAACTGAGCCACCCAGGCATCCCTAGAAATCAGGCTTAATGGCTGGAGAACCTGACATCTGTGTGTTTGGCAGTCAGTGTGTGGACAGTGTCACTCTTGGGTGTGAAATGGCTGCGGCCACTCCAAGCATCACAATTCCAGATTATCGCAGCCAAAGGGAGGGAAGAAAAGAAAACGTTGTCTTCTTTCAGAATTTCTTTTATGGAGGGAAGAAAGCTTTCCCAGAGGCAACCACACAAATATCCCCATAGTGTGCATGACCTTCTCTTGAGCAATCACTGACAAAAGGAGATAAGAGGGGATGACAATGGTGATCCACTAATTGGAATTTTGTCCCAGAGCTGATAACTAACTGCTGGACAGACTGTGTCTGTCCTAGTCCCACGTGGGTCACAAAGGGAGTCAGGTTATCTACCAAGCAGATAACGGAGGCACGTGTGTCTCTACACCTGCAATCGAATGGATATGCCTGCGAATGTGGGATGCAAAGGCAAAAGAGACATTCAATTTCCTTATCACTTACAGCCCATTGACAAGTCCTTGAAACAGGAAGCATGACATTCCTCTAGAAACTCAGCTGCCTCCATGTTAATACGTTGCTAAGTGCAAAAGGCCGAATTACCTTAACATTATCCATCCAGAACCCCCAGGGTCCTGTCAATCCATTTTAACATAAAAATTTCTTTGGGGAATGCCTGGGTGGCTCAATTGGTTAAGCCGCTGCCTTCAGCTCAGGTCATGATCCTGGGATCCTGGGATCCTGGGATCGAGTCCCGCATCGGGCTTCTTGCTCGGCAGGGAGCCTGCTTCCTCCTCTCTCTCTGCCTGCCTTTCTGCCTGCTTGTGTGTACTCTCTCTCTCTGACAGAATCAAACAAAATCTTTAAAAAAAAAATTTTTTTCTTTGGAAACTTCTCTTATCTCTACCTGCCCCTCCCCCAAGATGTATGTTGACTGTCATCCCCCAAGCATAGGACCCACTGATATACATCCAAAGGGTCTCATGACAGAGGTTTTATTAGACAGTAATAAATGATCTTCTCCTAACAATAGTTAGCCCCCTCAGGTTCTTGGAAACCTTGCTTCCAAAATTTCTTAGAGACTTACATCATCCCTAACCCCCTCCCAATTTGGAAGTATATAACAGGCCACTCCTCATGACCCCAGTACAGCTTTCTGCCCACAGATCCTATCCCCATGCTGAAGTAAAATCAGCTTTTGCACCAAAGATATCTCTAGAATTCTTCCTTGGTTGTCGGCTCTGAACCCCAACATTTTCCTACATTAGCCCAGTCCTAAGGTCTGGCTCTTTCTATAGCTACACATGACCATTATTAAAGTATGTGTGTGGGGGCGTGTGGGTGGCTCAGTGCCTTTGGCTCAGGTCATGATCCCAGGGTCCTGGGATGGAGCCCCACATGGGGAAATCTCTGCTCAGCAGGGAGCCTGCTTCCTCCTCCTCTCTCTCTCTGCCTGCCTTTCTGCCTACTTGTGATCTCTGTCAAATAAATAAAATCTTTAAAAAAGAAAAAAACAAAGTGTATGTGTGAAAGAGCCAAGGTTGGGACACAAGGCATGCTACAGGGAGGGAACGGGGACTAGGTTTTACAACCTAGATGTTCACTCTCAGCCAAGGGTAAAGCATCCTGCCCCACTGCTCACCCACCAGGGCCTACTATCTGCAGTATTGGCCGTGGGTGCTGGGACAACCTGGGAAAAGAGTGAGCAGAGGCAGCTTTGGGTGGACAAATACCCTTTGGGGGCCTGACTGACTGCAGAGAGCCGGCTAGGTAGGGCAAGGGTCCGGGCAGGAGAAGACAAGAACTGGGTTGAAGCGGGGCTGAGAGGACACAGAGGAGGAGACAGGGCAGAGCTGGGCACAGGAGGACTGGGGTTTTTTGTTTGCTTTTGTTTTTAGATTTTATTTATTTGAAAGACAGAGATACAGCGAGTGGGAACACAAGCAGGGGGAGTGGGAGATGGCGAAGCAGGCTTCCTGCCAAGCAGGGAGCTGGCTCGGGGTCGATCCCAGGACCCCAGGATCATGACCTGAGCCAAAGGCAGAGAAGCTTAACGACTGAGCCACCCAGGTGCCCCAGAGGACAGGACTTGAGTGTGATGGACTTTGGGGAGAAAGGGGTACAGCCCGGAGGGATCTGGCCTAGTGACTGGATGTCCAGTGGGGCTTTCCCAAAGATGGGAAAGTAGAGGAGGCAAGAGGCTCGACTCAGGGTGTGAGGAGGTGCGAAAATCTCCCACATCAGACAACCCGCCAGGTCACTGGGTCTTTGAAAAAAAAGAAGGCCCAGGACAAGGATTGCCTGTGAAAACCCTAGAGCATCTGAGTTGCATCATTGGAGAAAACAGTTAATGGCTTGTTCTTTGGCATTTATTTCAAAATTGCAGCAAAAGGGAAAAAAATCAACAGCAGCACCGGGAGATCCGGTCTGAGAACGGAGAGATGCGAGTTGGGTCGGGTCAAAGTGTATCCTTGACCCCACAACACGGAGCAGCGGGGAGCCCAAATCCCCCAAGATCTGAGAGGCGGGGCTGGGGCCTAGACGCCTGGGTCTGACCCTTATGGCTTTGGGAGTGTCAAGACCATGTGGGGGCGCCAGAGACCCAGGCGTCCCGGCAGCCTCCGGCCTTTTATTTCATATTGCACTTCAGGTGAGTCATTGGTAGGGAGGGGAGGACCCGTGGAGGACTAGATGCCGCGGAGGTGGGGGTGGATCCGGGAAGAGGTAGGGCTAAGTCTCTAGCGTCACACTGGCAGCATCCAGTCGTGGGCTCCTGCTCCGTACTGAGGGACAACAGAAGCGAGGTGTCAGAGGAAAGTCACACTGCAATTTCCAGAAAGCCCGGCGGCGTCCCAGGCTAAATGGTTGCGGATGTGCGCCCCGGGACCTCATGGGAAATGTAGTCCACTTCCCGCAAGCGGTAGGGAAGGGGAACCGTGGCCGAGTGGGCGCAGAGGCTTAAGGGAGATGGAGTTCTGCAAAGAGTTACTGGAAGGCCTGAAAGGCTTTCGGTGGAAAAGGAGTCGTTTTCGGCTGAGATGTCCCGGAGAGTGAGGAGAGGTGTTGTTCTAAGTCCCGATGCGCAGGACATTAGAGAACCTCACAGGAAAGGCAGTTCTAGGTCGAATGGCAGGAAAGGAGTCCACAGGTTCTCATGAAAGATACCTCGGCCGAGATGTATGGAAACACCTCCGGAGGCTTATGAGAGGTAATACTCCTGGGCCACAGAGGGGCACGAGGGTCCAGGGACTTGCGGAAGGAAATTTCTCAGGCCAAAGGGAAAGCCCAGGGCTCTACGGGCTCCCCGCGGAGCTTCCGGCCCGAACTCCCACGGGTCCCTGGGAAGGGGTCCCCACCGCAAGGACACCCATGAGCCACAGGGGCGGAGGGAAGGGGATTTCTCGAGTCACCATTTAGAGGTTCCCAGGAAAGGTAGAGTGACTCGGTCTGGGGCCCAGAGGCCCACGGCAGGGGCCTATTGGCTCTTAGGACTGCGGGGCAGGAGGGCTCCCAGTCCAAAGGCTCCTGGGACGGCAACTTCCCGGGGAGCAAACCCATCCAGCCCACGTCCTAGCCGGTGCATCTCACCTGGATCGCCTTCAGCTCCTTCAGGAAGCGGAGGATAAGCTCAGGCCCGTTTTCCATGGTGGGAATGTGCAAATGCTGGAGAAGACCATGCCGTGAGGACCGGGAACCCCCTCTTCTTCCCTCCCGTTTCCGAAGGCAGCCCCACCTCACCTTGCCTTGGTACAAGATTTGGTTCACAGGGCAGACCTGGCAAGCGGTGCCAGAGCCAAAGACTTCCCGGACCCGCCTCTCCTCCAGCGCCCGAGACAACTCCTTCATGGTGATCTTCCGCTCTGCCACCCGGAACTCACCCTGCCGGGCGATTCCCGTGAGCCCAGGACCAGCCCCCACCGCAGAGCCCTGCCTTGTCCTCCCAGGGCACGGGGACAAAGACACCCGAGGAGACAGACACCCAGAGAGAAGCAGGAGTAGAGACGTGCTGATGGGATGTCACAGCCCCCTCTGGAGCCTCCTGAAGTTCTGCGCCCGCCCCCCGCCCCGCCCCCGGCAGTAGCCCATCATTCCAGCCAAGGACACGGCGCCCTCACCCAGGTCCTAGCCAGGTCCAGCAGACTCTGTCTGACGACTCCGGGCAAGATGACACCGTCCAGTGGGGGGGTCACCAGTTCCAGCACTGGGGCAAGTTCAAGGGCTGGAGGGTTACCTCATGCCCTCGGGCATACCCGCCCATCTTCTTAGAGACCACCCAAACCCACCCCCCACCCCACCCCCATCCCCCACAGCCGGCTAGGAGTTATGATAGACCCACTTCCGGGGGGGGGGGAGGGGGATGTCACGGAAGGGCTCACCCCCATCCTCGTGGGTCCAGTAGATGAAGATGTTCATGGTGCCCACCTCGGTGAGCTGGTGGTCAGGCCCATAGAGCCAGAGCACCTGTTCACAGCCCCTCTTTTTCGCCTCCTGCTGCACCAACACGGTGGGCCCGTAATTCCTGGCAGAGAGCAGCGTGATTGACCAGGAACGGCTCCTCCCTCAGACTCACTTGAGGGCTCACTCCCCATCACAGTGAGCAGTGCCCCAGCCATTTCCATCACAGCGCCCGGGGCTCTGGGTACTGGGGCGCCCTCTAGCCTGGGAGCCCCTGGAAGGCAGGGCCCACACCTGATTCATCTGTGTCCCCAGCTTTGCTGGGCACAGGGTCTGGCCCTGGGAGCCTCACAAGGGAGGTGTGTGGAAAGGACCCGTATGAATCTCCCAGCTGGGGCCACACTTGGTATCCCCTACACACCGTCACTCCACCTCCTGCCTGGATCACCTGGGGGGGTACCCTCCCTGCCCTGCTGAGCCAAGGTTCCTGGCTTTCCACAGGAAGCCCCCACAGAGCATGGTGGTCACTGGAGGACCAGGGAACTAGGAGAGCTGCGTGTTGGGGTTGGGAGGGCGGGGTGCTGGCCGAGCCTCCATGCTCAGGGGAGACACCGATGAGCTAAGAATAAACTTCATTTCTGAAGGCTTCCCGGGTGACCAATCAGGGTTTCTCCACTGACTTTTATGCTCCCCCGGCCAAATTCTGAGCCAATGTGTCCATAGCACTTAGTACAGCCTCCCCTGGCACCCCCACCACAGTGCCAACAGCATCCCATTCCCAAGGGCAAGCAGAGCTGTCCCCAGCCACGTGAAACAAGACAGGAAGGGCAACTGACATCCAAAGACACAGATCCAGGGGCGCCTGGGTGGCTCAGTGGGTTAAAGCCTCTGCCTTAGGCTCAGGTCATGATCCCAGGGTCCTGAGATTGAGCAGGGAGCCTGCTTCCCTTCCTCTCTCTGCCTATCTGTGATCTCTGGCTGTCAAATAAATAAAATCTTAAAAAAAAAAAAAAAAAAAAGACACAGATCCACACCTGAAGCACGACAGCCAGTGTCTCGGATGTCTAGCATCCCGGACAAGTAGGGGGATATGGAGGGTTGGGGGAGGGACTGCTGCAGGGACTACTTACCCCCCCAGCTTGTAGTCACCCACCCCACCTGTCCAGGCCCGGATGAAGGTTGGGTCGGCCAGGAGGGAGACAGGATCCACGGCGTCTCCGGGGAAGTATGCGCCCACGGGGCAGAGTATGACAAACAGGAGCGCTTGCGAGGAGCGGGTGACGCCGAGGGAGGGCTGCGGTGGGCGGAAGGTGGCATCAGGGACCCAGGAGTCCAGGCCCCCAAACCCAACCCCCTCTCGCCCCCCAAGTCAGGGAGTCCAGCCCACCTCGTTTCCAATGAGCACAGGCCGGATGTAGAGGCTGGTATCCTTGCCCTCAGGGACCCAGTCCTTGTCCACTTCCACCAGCCGGCGGATACACTCGAGCAACTCGACCTTATCAAAACCCTGGATAGGATTCCCACGAGTCAGCCCCCTCCCCCACCCTTACCCCCCCACCTCCCCCAACCTGCTTCCCTGGAGCCAGCCAGGGCCCCTCACCGGCAGGCAGAGGCGCAGGGCCGAGCGCAGCATCCGGTCCATGTTGAGCCAGGGGCGGAAGAGGCGCACGCGCTTGTCGCTGCCTTTGAACGCCTTCATGCCCTCGAAGAGCTGCGGGGACGGGCGGGTGGGGGACGGAGCTCAAACCCCACCTCAGGGAACCCCTGAGCCACATGGAGAGATCCCGAAACAGCGTCTGATACGCAAAGACTGAGACACAGATGCAGAGACAGACTGGAAGAGAGATCACCCGCTGAGCTCAGAGAGAAAGAGGAGAAGGCAGAGACAGAGAGGGACAGAGAGAGACCAGAAGACAGGAGACACACTCCCAGAGATGCAGAGGGATCACCCTGCTTAAATCCCTTCCGTGTTACTGGTCCGATTTCTCCGGAACAGCGAGCGATGGCATGCAAGTTCTGTTTTTTGTTTTTGTTTTTTTCCTTTTAAATACTTTTATTTATTTATTTATTTAAAAAATTTTATTTATTTATTTGACAGACAGAAATCACAAGTAGTCAGAGAGGCAGGCAGGGGGGGGGGGAGCAGGCTTCCCGCTGAGCAGAAAGCCTGTGCCAGGGTCTTGATCCCAGGACTCTGACTCCGAAGGCAGAGGCTTTAACCCACTGAGCCACCCAGGTACCCCTGCAAATTCTGTTTTTAAAGAATCTGGGGCATCTGGGTGACTCAGCCAGTTAGGCGTCTGCCTTCAACTCAGGTCATGATCCCAGGGTCCTGGGAAAAAGCCCTACCTCTGGCTCCTTGCTCAATGGGGAGCCTGCTTCTCTCTCTGCCTACGGCTCCCCCTGCTTGTGCTCTCTTTCTTGCTGACAAATAAATAAAAATCTTTAAAATAAAAAAAAATTAAAGATTCCTTGCATTCTTGAGAAGCACTGAAGTTGCTATGGGTGAAATACAGAAAAGTCCAGGGTTTGCTTCAAAATCTTAGAGAAAGGTGGGGCACGAAGATGGGAGTCCAGATGGGGACCTGCAGGTGCTCGCTGATGAAGCAGGGTGGTGGTGGGGGGCTTATATATCATTCTATTTTTATGTTTGAAATTTCCCATAATAAAAACTTTAAAAAAAATTTTTAAAGTCCTCTCTACAGCCTTTGTGGGGTTCCAACTGATGACTCCCGAGATCAAGAGTCACATTTTCCACTGCCTGAGGCAGCCAGGTGCCCCAAAACATTTGTAAAGGTAAAAACAACAACAACAACAATTAAAAAATCCCACGAAGTTGATCTGCACCCCCAGCCTGTTGTTGACCTTGGCTTTGGAGGCCTCACAGGATCTGGTCCCTCTTATCTCAGCCTCCTGAGCTGACACTGCAAACCGGTTACAAGGGCTGAAACATGTTCATCCAAATTCTTGTCAGCACGGAAGCTGCCTCAGGAAGACTCTGCTTCTAGCCATAGCTTTGAGTCGTCACCTGAATGCCTCCTAGATATCTTCCCTCAAAGGCCCCTCAGCCAGTTCGGGAAAGCCGATCTCCAGAGGAGTCCCCACAGGGGGACAGCCCCATGGCCTAGCTGGTCACCTTGCCCACACCTCTGGGCGCCATGCTTGGCCCTCCATTCCCTGATCTTGTCCAGCCTGCCAGACCCTTCCTTCTGTCCCTCCCCCGGCTGTGGCTCCAGCTCTCCCCTCCAACCCATCCTCCCATCAGCCTAAGGGGGGGTCACTACAGCCAGAGCTGACCTGCTCCATGCCTCATCAGAGCCCTCCATGGCTCCCAGCGCCCTAAAGGGGGCTGCCCTCCTGACAAGGTGCCAGCCCTCTGCCCCTCTGAGGTCCCTGATGACATCCTCAGCCTCCCCTATCGCATTCAACCCCCCAATTCCCTGAAACACCGGGCTCTCCTTTGTACTGTGTCTTTGTACTGGTGGCTCCCTGTCCCACTGACACCCTATGCTTTCTTTGCTGAAAGAGACCCTACCACCTTTCAAGTTAGAGGTGGGATTGGTGCCTGCTCTGGCTCCCACAATGCCTCAGCGGCCTCCCTCAGGGCACAACTGCCTGGGGCTATAACCCGAACATGGGGTTTTCGAGGAGAAGAACTGGGTCTGCTCTTCTTGGGGACCCCGGCATCCCACTGCAAGGGGCCTGGAACACAAGAGACCTCAGGGAACATATCTTGAGCAAGAAGAAACACACGAAGTGCGCACGCCCAGGAAAAAATAGACTCAGCGAGAGACACAGCAAGGAGGAAGAGATGCAGAGAGACGGGGAGGGAGGCTGGGGCCATGCCTGCATCGAGTAGTGGAGGCCAGAGCAGGCGGGGTGCAGCATGAGTTTCTGGAAGGGCTGGATACGGGGCTGGCCCCAGCCCTTCTCCTCCTTCCATTCTACCACCAGCATGTGGTCAGTGAATATCTTCCCAAACACCAGGGGCTTGCTGGGGTCAGGCTTCTGGTGAGGCTCCTGCGTCATTTCCAGCTGCAGGTCTGCAGCCTGAGAAAAGACGGGGACCCAAGCATCCTGAAATCCGGTCGCAACTTCAAATTGAAAAACTACAACTCCCATGAACCTCTGGGGCTAAGAGCCAAAGACAAAAAAGACCTGTAGCCCCAGAGGTTTCTGGGACATACCCTATCTCATCTCTCCCACAGCCTTACAGCGGACTAGTAGGACCCCATTGCCAAACACCTTCACCTTTGGACCCTGGACCCTTTTGGAGATGCCCAAATCCAGCTGCCCACCCCTTCCTCAAACCTAAGAGTCCTGAACCCCCACCCCCTCCCCCACTCAGGCCCAGCAGTCCTGGCCCTAGTCCCATCTTGAGATCCAAAAGTACATTCCCCTCCATTCACCTTGAAGTTAGATGAGGCATATCTTCTGGGGCCACACAGAAGCCAAGAGGCAGGGAGGAGTTTTCGGGCCCAAATCTGGGGATGGGGACAAAAGTAAGAAAAGCAGTGAGGCCAGGAAAGGTAGAGAAAGCAGGGGACCCTGGTGCACCTGCACTTTGCCACCATACACTTGGGAGGCCCATCTGCCCTGATCTGTCCAAGGCCCAGTGCATTCTAGATGGACCACGTGTTCCTGGACAAGTCCACTCCCCTTTCTCTTTGTGGGAGAAAGTCTGAAGGAGGCCAAGCCCCCTCCCTGTCCTCACAAGGACAATCCCCAGCAAGGGCTGAATCAGCTCCCATTGCCTCCCAGCCAGGGCAAAGTCAAACACAGGCACCTCCCACCCCTGGGAACTTTGGCCCCAGCCCTGAGATCAGCTCAGACAGAAGACAGCGAGGCACAGTGCACAGGTAAGTGAAGGCCTACCCCGGGGACCCAAATCCTGATAAGAATTAGAAAAGTGAGGAATGTAGAGGCCATATTTCCCCTGAACCCAGAAGCTGGGCCCCTGTCCCCCTCTTCCCTCAGACCTAGGAGTCCAGACCTCTGACCTCATCCTCCCTCAGACCCAGGAACCCAGGCCCCAGCCCTTCTTTCCTAAGACTCAGGAGATCAGTCCCCGGTCCCACCTTTCTCAGACCCAGGAGTCCAGGCCCCCAGCCCCCTCGTCCCTCAGACCCTGCTGTCCAGACCTCTGGCCTCCTCCTCCCTCAGACCCAGGAGTCCAGGCCTCTGACCTCGTCCTCAGACCCAGGAACCCAGGCCCCCAGCCCCCTCGTCCCTCAGACTCAGGAGATCAGTCCCCGGTCCCACCTTTCTCAGACCCAGGAGTCCAGGCCCCCAGCCCCCTCGTCCCTCAGACCCTGCTGTCCAGACCTCTGGCCTCCTCCTCCCTCAGACCCAGGAGTCCAGGCCCCCAGCCCCTTCTGTCTCAGATCCAGGAGTCCAAGTCCTTATTCTTTCAGGATATTAGACCAACTGGGCTCAGATTACCTAAGCTCCCAGCCCCATACCTTGGACACCAGTAACTCCCAATTCCCTTCAGATCCCAGGGCTGAGAGGCAGCCCCATGGACCTGGGGTGTGATCCTAGTCATTAACAAAGACCCTGCTCAGAAACATCTGTGGCCTGCCTGAGACAAACAAGGGAGAGCCAGTCTGTCTGTCCATGAGAGTGGCCTCTCCCCAGTATTCTTTGACCTCACAACACCTCTTTCCCAGCCCGGCAGGAAAGCAGCTGGGTCCTGAGGCTGGTGCAGACAGAACAGCCGAGCCATTTCCTGCCCTGTGAGCTGGGCGAGCAGACACCAGTCAGCGAGAACCAACATGAATGGCAGCGGTCACCGGTCAGTAGGTGAGTCATGGGCCGATGCGGTCTGTGGAGCGTGAAGTCTGAGGTGTGGTTCCCCATAGTGCAGGGCCCAAGGGCTTCTGGGCGGATGAGAGTGTGGGTCCGCGGCATGGCCTCTAGGTGGCGCCGTGTAGCACACACAACTCTGGCAGTGAGACCCAGAGCACAGAGAAAGGATAGACACCCAGGGCAGACAGCCAGTATCTGGGCAGGAGAGCAACGCTCAGGAAAAGCCAGAATGGGGGAAAAGAAAAAGGGGCGGGGGGAGAGAAAAGCAAGAATGAGAAAACAAATAGACATAGAAATAGAAAACACAACCGAGGCGGGTGCGTAGCTGGCTCAGTTGGAAGAGCAGGTGAGTCTTGATCTCAGGGTCCTGAGTTCGAGCCCCGGGTTGGGTGGAGGGATTACTTAAAAATAAAATTAAAAAAAAAAAAAAAAAAAAAGGAAACAAAACTGAGAACAGAAATCAAGAACACAAGATGCCAAAGCAGATATGATCATAAAGAGAAACTGATACAAGAGACAGATTAGGAGACAAACTCAGGTTAAGTCAAGTCTGGAGAAATCTAGACAAATGCCAAGGGTGAGATACAGAGAGGCTGAGGGAGGAGAAAGTAAATAGACAAAGACCAGCCTTCAGGCGAGAGCACAAAGTGAAAGGAGACCCAGAGAAAGGAGGAAAGACAAAGAGACAGAGCGATGCCAACACCTGGAAAGAAACTAACTCAGGGATGCTTAGAGACAGAGTATATCCAAGAGATAGAGAAGGGAGAGGCAGAAAAACACACCCACGGGGCAGAGAGAAAGAGCCAGGCAGTGCCCATGTTGACAATCAGCAATGGCCACCACGCACTTGGGAGGTCCCCCTGGCCATCAAGACCCTCTTGCCCTGGAAGAAGCTGACTTTATCCTTCCAGGACATTTCTGTAGGGGTGTGGGGGGGGGGAGTCTCACCTCAGCTCAGGGAAGGGGCTCTACCATCTGACACCCCATGCCATGGGATTGGGTCCAGGGGATGGTAAACCGGCTACTGGGACAAAGAGTGTGAAAAGATTGGGCGGAATTAAAAAAAAAAAAATGGGCTGAATTAAAAAACAGGGAAGGGGAGAGGGAAGGGGACAGGCACAAAGTAGGGCTCTGCAACGTGATGGAACCTCCTGGGGTCTCATTACAGCCTAGGACTGTCCCCAGCACAATCCAGGGGTGTCCTCTCAACAGGGATGTGACCATCAGAGCCCAGCACTGTCTTTGCATAGCTCAGCACTGCCCTTCATGCTTCAGGACTGTGCCCCCATCACAGCCCAGGAAGGGTCCCCCTGGTAATGCAGTGCTATCCTTTGTCTCAGCCGGGGAATGTCCCTATTACAGCTCCAAACAGTCCCAGTCAAAGCCCCAAACTGTCCTCATCATGGCCCAGGACCGATCCCATCACAAGTAGATCTGTCCCATGATAACCCAGGACTCTCCCATCGCAGACCAAGACTGCCTCACAGCAGCTGAAGACTCCACCAAACTGCCAGGGACTCTCCCACCGCCGCCCCGGAGTGGCACCATCAGAGCCCAGATGGTCCCAGGGATAGCCCAGCGTCAGTCACCCCAAAACTCAGAACAGTAACAATGGGCCCTGCTCTCGTTCAAGCTAGGGCAGGAGTCCCGGGGCGGGGCAGGAGCGGAACAGGACGCGAACACCCCTTTTCCTAGTGGGATGGTGCCGCCGGGCACGGCTGTACAGATCCCTTCTGCGAGCTGTTAGCGTTTCCTTCCTCGCGGAGAAACTGTGCTGTAAAACCCCACTCTCCGAAACTCTGCGGGTCGACCTCTTCGGGGTCAGAAGGGACCGGGAGGACCCATCTCTGGGACAGCGG
Organism: Mustela putorius furo; assembly: GCF_011764305.1. Taxonomy (NCBI): domain Eukaryota; kingdom Metazoa; phylum Chordata; class Mammalia; order Carnivora; family Mustelidae; genus Mustela; species Mustela putorius. The sequence continues at coordinate 11,291,176 of NW_025421310.1, read as the reverse complement.
GAAGCTGGAACGCTGATGCGCAGCTCTGGAGGAGAGCTTGCAGGGACAGTCCGCATACATCTTAACTTCTTGTTCAAGAGAACCGGGCCGTGGGTCCAACTCCCAGTCCGGACCTGAGATCCGCGCCTTCATCCCACCCCAGAAGTTCGGGGCGTCTTACCCCGGCGCCCCCACAGGCTGGCGGTTACCCCCTCCTTAACCCCCACCGGCCCCAGCCTGTCCCATTACTGAACCCTCTTCCGTGTTTCCCTCGCACCTCCCGCTGGTGGCCCCGTCCCACCAACTACCTCCCTCCACCTCCCTCGCCCTTAAAGCCTCGTGCTCCTCTCCAAAAGACCCCCTCCTTCTCGGCGCTCCGCAGCGGAACCCGAGCGCCGGGGGCGCGAAGCCGGACGGGGCCGGGAGCTAGTGGTCCACCCGGAAGTGGGCCTCCCCCGCCTCCCCACCTCCTCTCCCGTTTTCCCGGTCCCGGGCCGCGAACCCACCTGTCCCAGTGCGGCTGCGGCCATGGTCGGTGCGGCGGGTAACTGTGCCCGCCCGGGGCGCGGCCCGGGAGAAAGACGTTCCGGCCCCGCCCCGCTCACGCCCCCTCCCGCTGGAGGGCTGCTTGCCCTACGCGGCAGGCGGGTCAGGCCGCCCCAATTATAGGGCGCGGATGGGGTGCTGGGTCCTGCCAGAGGGCGCATGCGCTGGAATCAGCGGGGCTAGGGGAGTAGGTGGACATGCACCCTCCTCTCAAGCTCCCACCCAGATTCTGTCCCCGCCACACGATCGCTGTGCAAGACAGTGCATGAAGTTTTTTTTGTTTGTTTTAAATGCATTTTAATAGGTACTGTCACGGAACCCTAACGAGGATAAGCAGCCTGAGGTAAGAGCTAAAAGACCAAGAACTGGAAAGTCTGCGTGTCTCCATCCCTTGGTGATAAGGCAGAGAGTGCTTTGCTGTAAGTGTTGTGGCGGGCGCATATAGCATGCGAATGAAAAGGAAAGGGACCCTGGAAGAAGGCCTCTGAAAAGGGTGGCACATAGGGATGGATGAAGGGGTCGCAGTCAGCCCCCCAGTTGGAATATAGTTTTTCCTTCCAAGGAGAAAATGTATGCGTATTCTTTATAACTTTTTAAGAGATCCAACACACATGGGGCAGCTGGGTGCCTCAGTCCGTTAGGCGTCAGACTCTTAGTTTCCACTCATGTCATGATCTCAAGGTCCTGAGATCGAGTCCCACACAGCGCAGAGTCAGCTTGTGATTCTCTGCTTTTCCCTCTCCTCCCCCCTCTGCCTCTCTTCCACGCTCACATATTCATTCTCTCTAGAATGAATAAATACCTGAAATAAATAGGGATGCCTGGGTGGCTCAATCGGTTAAGGCTCCCGCTTTTGATTTCAGCTCAGGTCATGCTATCGGGATCAAAAGATAGAAGCCAGGCCGTCGCTGGCTCTTTGCTCAGCGCAGAATCCGCTTGTCTCTCTCCCTCTCCCTCCCCACCATAAGTAAATAAATATCATTTTTAGAAAAGATACAACACACATGGTTCCAGTCCCATCAGTGAGACCAGAAAAATTTTAACCCACCAACGCATGAGTGAGCCTCTAAGGACAGCCCCTAGAGCCCCTAGGGTAGGATTAGCTGGTTATGCCTCCTTGTGAGTGTCTCCCCAGTGACAGAACCCCCAGGGGCAGAGTTGCTAATTACAGCTCATCAGGATCCTTCTAATCCCTAGCAATTCAAACCTGCATCAGTGCCCCCTATACCGAACTCCTCGGTCACTGTGGCCCCAAAACCTCCTGAGGTCAGGATTCCCCCAACTCCTGCATCCGGATTACAAGAACCAAAATCTTGTTCCTGTTGGGTCCTCAAACTCCGATTCCTGGGCCACTGTGCCTGCATAATTCTACTCTGGGATATTCTGCCCCGAATTCTGTCCCCGGGTCACTGTCACCCAGCCCTAACACCCCACAGGCCTCGGCAAATTGCCAGCCTTCCCGCACAAAGTCTCACCAAGTTTGGTTTCCTATGCCCCAGTCTCCCTCTCGCACAACCTGGCCTGGAGCCCGAGGGGGCGTGGTAGCCACGACCGCACCCACCCCCGCCGCAGCCAATCAGCGGTTGCCGCACACCCTCTGAAGCGGCCAATCCGCAGCAGTCATACGGCCCCACCCCCCACCCCCCCACTGGGGAGATTCAACCCAAACTGGGCCCCGCGCCCCTGAGGGAATCCAGGGTACGTTCCTTCCCTAACTGGGGAGTCCACGCCCCATGTTTCCTCCTCCCACAAACCCAGGAGTCCAGGATCCCAGCCCCTCCTCCCTCTGACCAAAGGACTCTCAACCCTTGCTGCTGCTTCCCACAGAACTTCTGGAACCCGCCACCCTCCTATTCCACAGCCAGCGAGCTCAAAACTCCATTCCCTTAAGGACCTAGAATAACGAGGAGGCCCTTTTGTTTCACCTCCACTATTATCTCCTAATAGGGTTTAATTTTTTCTTCCCTGCGGGCCTTTGTATTAGCTAGGGTAAAGCCGACCGGCAATACCTCCCCAGGAGCCTGCTGCAAGGCCTGCCGGGAGTTGTAGTCCCTCAGGTCGAGGCTACGCGTGGGAACACCTGGGACTGGGAGCGCAGACGCCGTCCTTGAGTGGCAGAACTCGAGGATGGAAATAATTGTCGTGATACCCTCCTTCTCCTGGCTGCAAACTGGTTTTATGGGAATTCGCGGGGTGGTTTGGCACATTGGTAAGTGGAGTTAATGTCTAGAGTTGGGGTCTGTAGATGGTAGAAGCTGAAATCTGGGATACTGAGTTTGGGGTGGGAGTCCTAATCAGGAAGGCCCGCGTGGAAATTTAGGAAATCAGGAAGGGATGGTGGGGGGCTCCACGGGGGTGCCCGGAATGGCCTTGCGCCCATACCCCAGCTCTGCACCCCCAGTCACAAACAGCTCAATCCCGGTGCAGAAATTGGCTTCCGAGGCCAGGAACACGGCAGCGGCCGCCACGTCGGCTGGCTGGCCCATGCGGCCCAGGGGCTGGGGAGAGACCGGAGGCAAAGGAGAACACGTGAAGCACCTGGTCTGGCTGCCTTGCCCTAAGCCACTCCCAAAGCACCTGGACGGGGCACCCACCCCTACCTGGGCCAGGGTGCCCTCTAGGATTGTGGCGGCAGGGTCAGGCGTGAAGGCTGCCAGCTCCTCCCACAGTGGGGTCCAGATGTTTCCTGGAGAAATGCTGAGGAAGGGAGAAGAGGGGGTCAGGGATGGGTGCCACCAGCGTGGCCTCTGGGGCTCACTTCCAGCCCCCCCCAGCTAGAGCTGCTCACCAGTTGACCCGGACGCCATATTGACTCTCATCCAGGGCCAAGGCTTTGGTCATGGCTGTTACTGCCCCCTGCAGAAGATGATTTGGAAGCAAAGTTCAGTTCAGGGAAGAGAAGGTTCCTCCTGTTCTCTCCTCCAGCAGCGGGTGTCAAGTTGGGGCATGAGAACAGAGTAGTCATGCCTCGGGGCTGAGGTAACTGGAGGGCCCAGCAGGGAGTGAAGGAAGGGGCAGGGTACCTTTGTGGCCACATAAGGAACCGCCTGGACCTGGCCAATGGCCCCCACCAGACTGGAGATGTTGATAACGTTCCCCCGGCTCTTCCGCAGGTGGGGTAGGGCAAGCTGGGGAGACAGAAGGCAACGTCAGCCACGCGGCCCCTTGGTTCCACCAGCCACACCAAAACACATCCTGATGCTTGCTTGGGTCAATGGCCATTGCCCTGGCACGCTCACTAGCGGATCGCAGTGCCTAGTGGGGACAGCATTCTAGAACTCCAGAGAGGGCCTTCACCGGTTTGCCCCAGGGTCTCCGGGTCTGGTTAAGGAGTCCCTCCATGTCTGGAAGGCATTTTTCTCCATGTCTCCTCTCCTACCTCCCTCCCTCCCCTTTGTGTCCCTCACCCTCTCCCCGACCTCCCTCCCCACCCCAGCCCGGCCTGCCCCCCTTTCTCTAGGTCTCTGTCTCCCCCCTCTAGGTCTTTGTATGTTACTCTAACTCGTGTCCAGATCAAGACAGGAAAATGCAAGATGGCTGTATATTTTGCAAAAATGGGAGGAAGCTCTTTTATCCATAAGGGGAAGATAGTCTCTCTGAACTTTAGGGAGAACTCTGTGGTCAGAACGTAATGTGGGAGACCTTCAGGAAATGCACCCATTTTTACCAGCTTCTCCCCTGCAACTCTCTGGCTCTCCAGAGGTCCCTAAACTAATTCTTCCTCCCTCTCCTCCCTTCCTCTGTCTCTCAGCTCTTTCACTACTCATGACCTTGAATAAATTCAAATCCTATCCTTCCCCTCACTTTCTTTTGACAGCTGAGCTGGCCGGTCAAGACCTGTTCCTGCCACTAAATATTAATGAATGCAAGCAGGCTCCCCTGGGGGTTTCCAGAGTGGGAATTGAAATTCCCTCCCTCTCTGGGTCACCCCACCAGCAATTTTAAACTTTCTCTGCTCCCTTCAAAAACAGCCTTCACCTTTTCTGAGGACCATGTCTTCAAACATACCCTGCGTGTCCCAACCTCAGGGCCTTTGCATTTGTGGTTTCCTCCGTCTGGAGTACTTTTGCTCTGATACACATGGGACTCATTCCTAGAGTGACCAGTCACTCATCTGCCCAGCACCGAAGGGTTCCTGGGGACATGGGATATTCAGTTCACTTTCATGGCTCACCTGGGACAATCCTGGGTAAACCGAGATCCTCAACAATTCCAAATCTCATTCAGATGTCACATTCTCAATGAGGCCAACCCTGACCATCCTATTTATTAATTTAAAGATTTATTTATTTGAGAGAGAGAGAGAGAGCGCACAGAGGGAGAAGCAGACTCCCTGCTGAGCGGAGAGTTGGATGCGGGGCTCCATCCCTGCAACCTGAGATCCTGACCTGAGCTGAAGGCAGACGCGTTTAACTGACTGAGCCACCCAGGTGCCCCTGAATTTATCTATTATGTGCCTGGCCCTGTTGTCAGCTCTTCACACAGATTAGTTCATTTAATCCTCAGGACAATCCTAGAAGGGATGTCCATAGCTCCTTTTTCCAGGTGAGGAGACTGAACAGGTGACCGAGGCTCTGAGGGTCATGTGACAACTGTCAGAGCCAGTATTTCCACCCACAGTGAGCAGAGACCAAAACCCACAACCACAAAAAGAATTTCTGACAATCTAAGTCTTACGAACTTTAAGATAGGGGCGCCTGGGTGGCTCAGTGGGTTAAAAGCATCTGCTTTCAGCTCAGGTCATGATCCCAGGGTCCTGGGATCGAGTCCCACATCGGGCTCTCTGCTCAGCAGGAAGCCTGCTTCCTTCTCTCTCTCTCTCTCTGCCTGCTTGTGATCTGTGTCTGTCAAATAAATAAATAAAATCTTAAAAAAAAAAAAGAACTTTAAGATAATATGAGCACGAGTGCCATCATTATGTAGGCACTAGGGGGGTTGACTCCTCCAACCTCTCCCCGGGGACTGACTCCCTCCCATCGCCCCCCCATTCCTTTCTTTCCTCCCCCTTATTGACCTTGGAACCGTCCTCCCTCAGCCTGGGCCTTGCGCCTCCCCTCCTCCAGGTACTGCCCCTGCCTTTTCTTTCCTTTTTTTCTTTTTTTTAAAGATTTTATTTATTTTTTGACAGAGAGAGACACACATTGAGAAAGGGAACAGAAGCAGGGGGAGTGGGAGAGGGAGAAGCAGGGAGCCTGATGCAGGGCTCGATCCCAGGATGCTGGGGTCATGACCTGAGTCGAAGGCAGATGCTTAATGACTGAGCCACCCAGACACCCCTGCCTTTTCTTTCCTAAACCTTCTTCTTGCCCAGCCTTATAACTCCCTCCCCATCCCCACCCTGCAACCGTGAGGTCCCTAAGGACCGCACAGGTTGCATGATATGGGTCATTCGCCACCCTTCTCCTAGCACTGGGCACACAGCTAGCACTGAATAAATATTTGTCCCACACTCCCTGCGGTCCTTTTCTCAACCCTCCCACACACGTTCTTTGGCTCATAGCCCAAACCCCACCTCCAAGGTCACCTAGCACCTCCTCAGAGTAGCCACATCAAGGATGCACTGGAATCTTACTGGCCTGCCCTTCCCTTCTCGCCCTCCCTCCCTTCGGACGCCTGACTGTCCCAGGGAGCCTGCAGCCTTGCTCTGGCCTGACTCCATTTCTCCTAAATGTTGGGGTTCCTGGGTCTGCTTCTCCCTGAGATCTGCCAGGGGAGCCCCTGCTTTGCTGGTTTCCCATCAGTGTATGCTAAGTCTCCCTTAGAACCACCTTCTGGAGCTCCCCTGCCACCTTTGGGTCCCTCCATCTCTGAAGTCTCCAGGACAAAACTCACTCCGTTGTCTCCTCCTAGAATCTGCCTTTCTTCCTGATTTCCAGCCTCAGACCTGGGGTCTACTCACATCCAGCTTATCAAGCCAGAGAGGTGAGAGCCTTCTGGAGCCTCCCTCTCCCTAAGTTCTCAAATGATCCCTCATCAAGCCCTGGCCATTGTGCCTTCTAAGGATCTAAGGACCTCCAGAATCTCTACAATTGTCTCCCCCTCATTCATTCAACAAACATTAACGGAACACCTCGTATGTGCCTGGTACTGTGGTACATCAACAGGGATACCACAGGAAACAAGACCAAAACTTCTGTCCTCACAGAGCCCAAGATCTGGGGAGGAAGCAGCAATAAACAAATAAAAGAGTATAATGGAATGTGCTAGAGTGTGGTCAGGGAAAGTAGAGCAAGATGAGGGGAATGGGAGTGTTGGGCTGGGTGCAGCTGCAAACCCAGATATGAACTGTGGGGAGGTCTTGAAGAAGCCTGGACCTGGGCCAGGCAGAAGGAAAAGCATGTGCAAAGCCTTGAGGCAGGACAGAGCTGGTGCGCTGGCACAAGGTCACAGTGGTGGGAGGAGAGATCAGAGGAGGAACCAGGGCCAGACGATATGAGGCTGTGAAGGCCACCTCTTTTTACTTGCACAAATGCCAGTCTCCTAATACTGGTTTTCCCACTGCCACACTCTGTCTTCTGATTTGTTCTGCAGACAAGAGCCAGAGTGATTTTTTTTTTTTTAAAGTAATCTCTACCCCTGACATGGGGCTCGAACTCATGACCCTGGGATCAAGAATCGGGTGCCCTACTGACTGAGACAGCCAGGCGCGCCCCTTGAGTGATCTCTTAATATTAATGATCTGTTAGCATTTTTTTTATTAAAGCTTTTTTTTTAAGATTTTATTTATTTGACACAGAGAGAGAGAGATTACAAGGAGGCAGAGAGGCAGGCAGAGAGAGAGGCGGAAGCAGGCTCCCTGCCCAGCAGAGAGCCCGATGCAGGGCTCGATCCCAGGACCCCGAGATCATGACCTGAGCCGAAGGCAGAGGATTAACCCACTGAGCCACCCAGGCGCCCCTCTGTTAGCATTTTTTATTTTTTTTTTATTTTATTTATTTATTTATTTATTTATTTATTTATAAAGATTTTATTTATTTATTTGACAGAGAGAAATCACAAGTAGATGGAGAGGCAGGCAGAGAGAGAGAGGGAAGCAGGCTCTCCGCTGAGCAGAGAGCCCGATGCGGGACTCGATCCCAGGACTCTGAGATCATGACCTGAGCCGAAGGCAGCGGCTTAACCCACTGAGCCACCCAGGCGCCCGTGTTAGCATTTTTTAAAAGATTTTATTTATTTATTTATTTTGAAAGAAAGAGAGCAAAAGAGAGAGGGTATGCATGCATGTGTGGTGGAACTCCACACCTAGTGCGGAGCCCAGCAGGGGCTTCGACCTCATGACTGTGAGATCATGACCGGAGCCAAACCAAGAGTCAGAAGCTCAACCAACTGAGCAACCCAGGCGCCCCACAATCTGTTAGTATTGATGGTATCACATCGCTTCCTTGCTCAAATACCTTCCACGGCTCCCTATTGCACTTGAGAGGAAGACCAGACACTTCAGCATGGCCCTCGGGTCCCCATATGATCTGCTCCCCCAACGTCTTCCTCACCCCTTGGCTTGCAGGACTCAGCCTCTCCACAGTGCCCAGCCTTCTGTGGCCTCTGTGGCTCTCGAAGGCCAGGCCTTCGCATCAGCTGTTCCCTCTGCTAGGAACACTTGGACCTCAGTTGTAGCCACATCAAGGACCCCTTTGGACTATGGTACGTCTGGATCTCCTCCCCTCTTCTCCCAGCCTGGAGAGTCAACCCCCACCACCTTACCCCACTCTCTAGTCAATGCTATTCATTTTTCACTTACACTGGGAAGGCCACCCTGAAATTACTTAAAAATAAAATTTGGGCGCCTGGGTACTCAGTCAGTTGCGCATCTGCCTTGGGCTCAGGTCATGATCCCGGGGTCCTGGGATGGTGTGCTGCATCGGGCTCCCTCTCCCCCTGCTCCCTCTCTCTCCTAAATAAATAAATAAAATCTTTTTTAAAAAAAAGAATTCTAATAATCTGAATAAGAACTCTGGATTACCCAAGACCACGGTGTCAATGTTAATCTTACTGTGACTGCATGAGAGAATGTTCTTGTTTTTAGGAAATATTCCCCAGATTTGGGGGGGGTGAATGGACATCAGACACCTTAGGAGACATGAATGGACGCCTGCAATTTACCGTCAAACCAAGAGGCAGAAAAATAAAGCAAACAGAGTACAATATGAGCAACGAGGAGTCTGGGTATACAGGCGTTCTCTGTACTATTCTGACAAGATTATATGAGTCTTAAACTATGTCAATAACTATAAGTAAACATTTAAATTATTGGTAGTATTTGTGAAGTTCCTACTGATGAAATTATAGGATGTCTCGGTAGGAGGTGGCAGAAGGCAATGGATAAAACAATTTAATAAAACGCTTCTAATTGCTAAGCTAGAGGCGTGGATGGGAGATGAGCCTCTTTTATTCTTTTTTTTTTTTTTTTTTTTAGAGATTTTATTTATTTAACAGACAGAAATCAGAGGTAGGCAGAGAGGCAGGCAGAGAGAGAGGAGGAAGCAGGCTCCCTGCGGAGCAGAGAGCCCGATGTGGGGCTCGATCCCAGGACCCTGGGATCACGACCTGAGCCGAAGGCAGAGGCTTTAACCCACTGAGCCACCCAGGCGCCCCAAGCCTCTCTTATTCTTAAAACACATCTGGGTGATTACAATCCCCAGGACATTTGCACAGTCTTTTTTTTGGTAAATGAAACACTCTTTGGCCTAGTTCTCCACTTCCCTTCCTCCCACTCAGGATTCAGCTTAAAGCTCACCTTTTCCCTTCTACTTCTGCCAAGTTTCATCTGCCCCATGTATATTTCTGTGAGCTTGACCTGAGTGGGGTAGATTACTGGAAACAGAATGGGGCAAAGTTCACGAGAAGCCATAAGAATGTGCAGATAGTAAACTGTGCCAGGCATGTTCTAAGGGCTTTATGGGTATTTTATCCTCACACAATTCTCAGGAACAACCCAGTGAATGAGATGCCATGATAAGCTTCATTTCTCACAGGAGAAAACCGAGGTGTATCAAATAAATAAACAAAATCTTAAAAAATTTTTTTTTGAATTCCCATGTCTTTTTTATTTTTTTAATTTTTTAAAAAAGATTTTATTTATTTATTTGACAGAGAGAGATCACAAGGACACAGAGAGAGAGGGGGAAGCAGGCTCCCCGCTGAGCAGAGAGCCTGATACAGGGCTTAATCCAGGACCCTGAGATCATGATCTAAGCCGAAGGCAGAGGCTTAACCCACTGAGCCACCCAGGTGCCCCTCGTATGTCTTTTTTAAATAAAGATTTTATTTATTTGACAGAAAGAGACATAGCGAGAGAAGGAACACAAACAGGGGGGTGGGAGAGGGAGAAGCAGCCTTCTAGCCAACCAGGGAACCCAATATGGGGTTCGATCCCAGCCTGGGATCATGACCTGAGCTGAAGGCAGAGGCTTAATGACTGACAACCCAGGCGCCCTAACAAATAAAATCTTTTAAGAAAAATAAAAAATAAATACTGGGCACTGAAAGATTATATAATAATTACGTATATAATATTTAATTAGATATATACCCTCTTTGTGGGCTGTGGTATATGTCTTACCATATACAGGTGAACACAAGTGAGGGCTAGGAGTGAGCGTTCATGGGTTGAACAAGGGCACCCAAATGCCCAGAAACATTTCACCTGGAACTCTGGTGTGACCTCAAAAACAGTGCCTGAGGGCCGCCTGGGTGGCTCAGAGGATTAAAGCCTCTGCCTTTGGCTCAGGTCATGATCTCTGGGTCCTGGGATCGAGCCCCGCATCGGGCTCTCTGCTGGGCGGGGAGCCTGCTTCCCCCTCTCTCTCTGCCTGCCTCTCTGCCTACTTGTGATCTGTCAAATAAATAAATAAAATCTGAAAACAAAACAGTGCCTGAGCTTCCTCACACTGGTGACCACATTCCACCCAGGCCCGCCCACTCCTGGGGCTCCTCCCTTCTCTGTCTACAATGTCTTTTCCGATCTACCCTAGCTTCAGGCTGGTGAACCCCCAACTGATGACTCCAGGCATCTCCCGTCACCCCAGACCCAAGAATCGCAAGGGGACGTGGGCTAAGCACCCCACCCCCACCCAAAGGGTATCCCGGTGGCAATGGATGGCAACTCAGTTGCTGGCAGTAGGGGCGGGAGACCAATAAACCAAAACCTCCACTCTGTTCTTTCTCGAGTCCACTCCCCCACGTCTAGTCTACAGGGAAATCCCAACGATTCTACCTTCAAAATGGATCGGGAACCAGAACGCTTCCCTACCAATCCACAGCCACTGGCCTGGTTGGATTCAAATCACCTCCTGCCTGGACCACTCGGGGGCCACTGCCTCCGCCCTCACCCCCACCTGTTCCGAAGACAGCCTTCAGCCGAGGTAGGGCTCTGATTCCCACTAATGGCCACTCACTCCGTGGGCTTTAGGTTCAAGTGCCAAAGTACTGTGTGGTGGATAAAGCCAGATAGGCTCTAGGCCCTTTCGTCATCGTTATGCTCTCACCTTCTCCCCTCTCTCCCTTGCCCTGCTTCAGTCGTGCTGGCCTCTCGCTGTTCCTCCTCCGCTTGGAGCAATCCCACCCCAGGGCCTTTGCACAGGCTGTTCTCTGCTGGATCACTCAGGCTCACCCATATCCTTGACTCAAGGATACCTACACCTAACTCAGTCAGTTAAGTGGCTGCCTTTGGCTCAGGTCATGACCCCAGAGTCCTGGGAATGAGCCCCACATTGGACCCCCCTGCTCAGCGAGGAGCCTGGTTCTCCCTCTCCCTCTGCCTGCTGCTCTGCCTACTTGTGCTCTCTCAAATAAATAAATAAATAAATAAAACCCTTTTAAAAAAATGATAAAAATAAAAATAAAATACTCCAGCAAAAAAGAAAGAAAAAGAACAGTAAAGGAAAGCAAAGTAAGGAAAACAGTAAGAGGTCCATGGGAAGAATGACAGAATGTTGCTAACGGTTGCTGGGTGATAGGTGTGTGGAATTCAGTCCACAATCTCTCTGCTTTGGGGTATGCTTGCAAAATGTCAAAATAAGGGGCACCTGGGTGACTCAGTGGGTTAAGTGTCTACCTTTGGCTCAGGTCATGATCTCAGGGTCCTGGGATCAAAGCCCCTCATCGGGCTCTCTGCTCAACGGGGAGCCTGCTTCCTCCTCTCTCACTTTCTGCCTGCCTCTCTGCCTACTTGTGGTCTCTGTCTGTCAAATAAATAAATAAAATCTTTAAAAAAAATGTCAAAATAAAAAGTTTCGTAGGGGCGCCTTGATGGCTGAGTTGGTTCAGTGTTCCACTCAGTCTCATCTCAGGCAGGTCAGGGTTGTGAGTTCAAGCCTCACACTGGGCTCCACACGGAGCAAGGAGCCCACTTTAAAAAAAAAAAAAAAAGAAAGAAAGAAAGAAAGAAAAGGGGGCGCCTGGGTGGCTCAGTGGGTTAAGCGTCTGCCTTCGGCTCTGGTCGTGATCTTGGGGTCCTGGGATTGAGTCCCACCTCGGGCTCCCTGTTCAGTGGGAAGCCTGCTCCCCCCTCCCCCTCTGCCTGTCTCTCTGCCTACTTGTGATCACTCTCTCTCTCTGTCAAATAAATAAATAAAATCTTAAAAAAAAAAAGTTTTCTAAAAGAGTCTTTACACTTACCCATCACCCTTCTGGCCAGCATTTATCACTCCCTGACATTATATTCTATTTACTTGCTCACTGCCTGTCCCCCACTACCAGTCTGTTGGCTGCTCAGGAACAAGGATGTTTGTCCTCTGCTGGGTGCACACGGCGGGTACTTAGCAAATAATTGTTGAATGAATTAAAATGTGCTCTGATGAAAATAAGCAAGCTGTTACAGAGAACAGATATGCACGTGCATGCACACTGGTGCTAGAGAAGCAAGTATGCTTGGGAAGGAGAGGCCCTTAACCAGGAGACCTTTATGGGATTCAGAGGGCAAGATGGGGGAGGTAAAAAAGCTCTTCGTTCTTCAGAGCTCTTCACAGGGTGGCAAAGCTGTTAATACCTATCACGGATCCCCTGCCCCAACACTTCGCCCCTGTTCCTAATATCCCCCAACACTACCAGCATAGCACTCTGGAATGTTCTGGAAGGTTCCTAAGGGGACTGGGCCAAGTAGCCACACAATTAAGCTTTGGCTGGATGTAGGGATTTGCCCCCACCTACTTGCTGCAAAGAACAGAGTGCTTTTGGAGTCAGGTCAAACCAAGGCAGAGGAAAACTTCTGCTCCGAGAAAAAATGCATCTGAGAATCTCACCATCAGGAGGCCCCCTGGCCTGGCAGCCAGGGCTGCGATCCTCACCTTGGTCAAGGTGTATGTCCCCAGCAGGTTCAGCTCCAGCAGCTGCCTGAAGCCCTGGGCAGAGGTCTCCTCGGGCCACTGCGGAGGTGGGTCTGAGGGTGGGGGACAGAGAGGTGGAGAGAATGAGGGAGTGACACAGAGAACAGGGAATAAATAGAGATATGGCAAGGAAGGGGCACCAGCGGAGGACAGGGGACAGACAAGAGGGTCAGGGATCCTGAAAAGGAAGGGAGGTTGCATAACAGTGAATTAAAAAGCCGCCTCCAGCCAGAGGGCCTGGGTTCCGATATGAGCCCCTGCCACTTCCTGGCTGTGTGACTCTGGGCAAGTCACTTTGCCTCTCTGTGCCTCAGCCTCTCTATCTACAGAAGGAGGATGACACTTTGCTCTCAGGCTTAGAAGTTTCCCAAATCTGGGGTCACCTGAGTGACCCAGTGGGTACAGCACTTGATCCTAGGTCTTGATCTCAGAGTTGTGAGTTCAAGCCCTATGTTGGGCATGGAGTCTACTTTAAAAAAAAAAAAAAGGAAATTTCCCAAGTCAGCACACCTGGCTGTATGGGTCAGTGGAACAAGTGGCTCTTGACCTCGGGGTTATAAGTTCAAGCCCCCACGTTGGATGTAGAGATTACTTAAAAATAAAATCTTATACTCTATGTTGGCTAACTGAATTTAAATTAAAAAGATAAAAAATAAAGTCTTAAAAGGATTTTCTTTTCATGAGTCCATATGTGTGCCTGACACTTAGTCCCATAACGTATTTGTAAAATAAATAGGAGGAATTGTGGGGAGGGGTTAGGGTTAGAGAGACAGAAAAATCAATGTTCAGAAGAAAAGGATCTGGGAAGATAGAAGACAAGGGGAGGAAGAAAACAAGACGGCAGCCAGAAAGTTGAGGGAATCTTGGATTGTTCTTTCCCAGGGACCCAGAGCTTGTGTCCTGGCTTGCTCAGGGAGCTGTTCAAACATCTTCAGAGAATCCGCCCTGGATCCTCTGTTGAAAACAGCCCCTGCCATTTTCTAGACCCTAATCTTTTTATTTATTTATTTATTTATTTATTTGGTTTTTGGAAGTAAGCTCTATGCCCAACGTGGGGCTCAAAATCACAACCCCGAGTTCAAGAGTCGCAGCCTCCCCTGACTGAGCCAGCCAGGCAGGCTGACTTTGTTTTTATTCATAGCCTTTATCACCACCGGACATACTCGTATATACAGCCAATCCTGTTATTCAAGGCATTACGCTCTATAAAATTCCAATGACAATGAATGAGTGATCATTCATCCACTGCTCCCAAGGGAAATAGGACCTATTATGTAATAAGATGTAAATATTATGGACCAAACGTGTCCCCCGCACCCCCCAAATTCATATACTGAAATCCTAACCTTCGATGTGATGGCACTTGGAGGGGAGGTCTACAGGGGGATTTTCAAGTCCCAAGGATGGACCCCCTTAGAAAACAAACCCAAGAGATCCCCTTGTCCTTTCCACCCTGTGAGGATACAGCAAGAAGCAGGCCCTCCCCAGACACGAATCTGCTGACCTCTCCTCTTCCCAGCCTCCAAAGCTGTGAGAGATCGACCTTTGTTGTTTAAGCCCTCCCGATCTGTGGCACTTCTGTTCTAGAACCCCTAAGACACTATATATTTGTCTGTATGTAGACACCGTATATACATAAACTTAATAGATATTTGCAAATCAGATTAGAGCCTTAAATCCTCAAAACAACTCCTACCAGGACACTCTATTTATTTATTTTGCAAACAAGGAAACAAGGATCAGAAGTGTTAAGCCATTAGCTGGAGGCTACCAGAGTTGGGATGCTAAATCACCCAGACGACCCCAGGGCAGGTCCATCCTCTCAGACTAGCAGGCAGGGGTAGGCCTGGTCTGGGAACAGGTGCTTCGGGCAACTAGGCCTTTTCTCACCACTCCCCATGCAAATCTGCAAATCCCTGGGAAGCAGTGAGGACTGAGGCTAGTGTTACAAAAAAAAAAAATTTGTGTGTGTGAGTTGGTGATTTCATGAATACGGAAACCACAAATGGGGAAACATAACTGTATCCTTTCTTGCCTATTTCCTTCCTCGAGTGTGTGAATCCCAAGAAAGCAAGAATGTTTTTGTCTGTTTCATTCACTGCCTACTCCGCCATCCCCAGGAAAGTACTTGGGACATAGTAAGCGCTCAGTAAATATCTCTTGAATGTACACAGAGAGAAAGGATGGACTAGTATTCGCCATCTTTTTCACCTTTACAGCAATTTAAAGTGGAAAATGCAGCCCAGAGAGGTTGAGCCACTTGCTTAAAGTTGCCCAGCCAATAAGCAGGGGGAGGGTAATAGAAGAGGGTGTCTCTTTGATCACCGCTTTGCTGTATGACCTCAGTATGAACAGTTCACCTCTCTGAGCCCTGGTATACCAGCAGGAGAGATTCTTAGGAAGGGTAGTCATTAACCTGATGGCATTCTCCCTTCCAAGTCACCACACTAAGACCCATAAACTTTCATGCATAAGGATAACTTCATAGTCATCAGCAACGAGAAGGGCCATCCATGTCACTGCATGGATAAGCTAATTGAGACCACAAGATTTCTGGAAGCTGTTTGCCCAAGATGGTTCTGGTAATTACGAGGCTGAGTAGTTCACCTCATTCAATGCTCACAACAACTCTGCAATGATGATGATCGTTACCACCATTCCCATTCTAGAAATATAGGAACTGAAGCATGGAGAGGAGAGGGCACGGGTCTGGAGGCACCCGGCAGGGACGGAACAGAGCCAGGACGTAAGCCCAGGAGCTGGGGAATCCCAAAGCTATACTGTCCCATCCAAAGGGAGAGAGAAGGGGATGGGGAAGATGAAGGGGAAACTGAGATGGGGGGAGGAAGAGATGGGAAGCCGGGTTGACAGCAGCGGAGAATGGCCTGTGGGCCTCACAACTCACGGTAGCCAGCGTTGTTGACCACACAATCCAAGCGGCCAAAACGGCGGACGGTCTCAGAAATGAGGGTCTGGGGACAAAGATGTCTTGTAAGTGAGCAGTGCCGGGCACCCAGCCTGGACTCCCAAAAGCAAGGTGGGGAGCGGGAAGCTGGATCACAGCTGAGAGGGGACTCCCCCAAATCACCAAGCATGGCAGGAGAAGAGGAGACAGGAAGCCAGGGCTGCCAGAGACCAGAGGGCGGGTTATATTCACACAGCAGAGAGCTCAGCGGGGTGGGGGACAGAGGGCACATATCAGAGAGACATTGACTGAAGGGAAGGGTTAGACACCCAGAGGCAGGAGAGGAAAACTCTTCCGGAAGGAGGTCCACTGTGAGGAGTTTTTTTGTCGAAGACTCTGTGACAGGCATGACAAAAACCCTGAAGTAGGGAGAGATAAAGAAGAACTTTCCCAGGAGACCCAGAACCTGGCCAGCAGGGAAAGCTTGGAAATGAGGCTGAGCCTAAACCTTTGGGATGAGACAGGGATGAAAATAGCTCACCCTCACATCTTCCTCCCGAGTCACATCACAGAGGAGAAAGACAGTTCCAGCAAGCTCCTGCTCCAGGGCCCGGCCCCCTGACTCTGCAGGGAGGAAAGGGCTGGAGGCCTGGATGCCTGGGTCTGAGGGAGGAGGGGGCTGGGGGCCAGGACTCTTGGGTCTGAGGGAAGAGGGGCTAGGGGTTTGGACTCCTGGGTCTGAGGAAGGAGGGGGTTGGGGGTGAGGACTGAGGGACACTCACCATCTTTGTCACAGAATACTACTTGGGCTCCGCTCTGCACTGAGAATGGAAGAAAAGATTAGCACCCCCTGCACAGACTCTGGCAAAGGCCTCTGCTGCCCTCTTGTGGCCACCTGGAATGGGGGCCCATCTTCCCGAACGTTCCCCTCGTGACCCCAAAGTCTCATGATGATCCTCTAGAGCAAAGGGCAGAAAACTTGACACATATTCTCCCTGGCCACTCCAGGTGCCTGCTGGGGTTCCTGAGTCCCCCATCCTTGGTTCCAGAATAAACCCCAAACCCGCAAGCGCCATTCCCCAACCACCCACCTTGTAGGTATAATAACTGAGACCCAGAGAAAGGGAATAACCATTTCTGGAGACCCGCCAAAAGCTCAGGCCCCAGGGTTATACTGCCTACCCCTTCATTAGCATCTCAAAATGGGTTTTAATAAGAACGTTGGCTCCAGCACTGAAGATCCCACGCCCACTAGTTCCCAGGGTCCCTCGTCTGCTAGGCTTCACTATTCCTGAGCAGCCAGACCCCTACTCACCGAAGGCTCTCACGATCCCGGCTCCGATGCCGCGCCCGCCCCCTGTCACAACCACCACCTTCCCGGCATAACGCGTTCCCGTTGCCATTCTGCTTCTGTCTGTCTTTCCTGTCGCTCTTCTGTGCTTCTTCCCACCTCCAAAGTCGGGTGAGGCCGTGGAGCAGAACCATTAAATAGGGGCTGGTCCACGAAGCCCGGCCCTTGGTGGGGGCGTTGCCAGGAAGGCCCCAAGCCTGGCAGCTTGGCCCCGGCCCCCTCCGCCCTCAGACCCAGGAGTCCGGCTCCGCCCCCATCCCCTCCTTCCTCAAAGTCAGGATTTACGGCGTCCAGCCCCCTCCTCCCTCAGACCCAGGAATCCAGGCCCCAGCTCTCCAGGTCAGACCTACAGGTTCCAGACCCTCAGGACGCAGGAGTCCACAACTCTAGCTCTGCCCCGAAAAGACCCCGCGTCACAACCCCAAACAGACAGAGAGAAAGCTATTGACTAAAAGTTCAAAGTTTTAATCCGAATTTGGACAAGCGTTGGGAAAACCAAACTTTGGCCATAGAAACGTCTCCCTCTCCTGGCTACAGAGGGGACCGAGCCACGCCTCCAGGCGCCCTGAGTGGCTCCAGATCGCTGGGCGGTACCTCCGGGCCATGCCCTCACACTCCGATTGGCTGCGGCGCGCCGGCGGGTCAGAAGCTGGACTGCAGCAGCGTGACTCGCAGAGGCCACGCCGCCTCCTCTTGGGTCAGGGCGGGAGGGGCGGTCCCGGATTCCCAAGTGGGCTCCCAGGAGGCGGGGCCTGCGCCGCGCCCACTACCTCCGCGGGACAACCCCGCGGAGCCGGAATTAGCCACTGGAGATCTGGGGGGCGAGGTCACCTGGGGGCTGGGGTCTGACGGAGGCGGTGGCGCAGGGGGAAGAGGGTCTCCTCGGGAGTCCAAGTTTCCACCTGGACGGCACGAGTGGGTAGTGAGAATGGCAAACTTTGGGACACAGGAGTCTGGACCCCCAGGGCCTTTCCTCTCAGACCCGGGAGTCGAGCCCCCAGTCCCTTCCTCTCTCAGACCACAAGTCTGGCCCCACTCCCACCCCCAGACTCAGGATCCCAAACCCCTGTCCCCTCCTGCCTGGGATCTGGAACTCCCAAACCCTCTAGGGCGCTCTCCCCATCCGGACATAGGATCCCAGCAGCTCTCAGAACCCTCCTGACCGGAACCAAGGATTCCAAGGCTCTGGCTCCCTCTTCCCCCAAACCCAGGAATCCAAGGTCCCCAGCCCCTCCTCACCTGTCATCATTCTGTGCCACTGCGACGCCTCAGTAGCCAGAGCTTGAGAGAGGCTGAGGACTCTCTCCCGGTGCCCTTCGGCTGTCGGCAAATAAGGGGTGGTATTCCTGGGACTAGGAAAAAAAAAGAGATTTGGGGGACATCTACAGGGAGCCAGTTCCACTGTGCACGCTTGTCTTTCTGGGAATTGTAGTCCCTAGCCCGTGTTCCTAAAAGACTTTAAACAGGCTGTGGCCCTCAAAACACCTGTGTGCCTCATGGGATGTGAGTCTAGCCCTCCCTAAATTTCACCCCCTTTCCTGACACAGGAGCAGGAGTTTGATACCGACCCAGAGAAACTGCAATTCTCATGCTTTCTGATGCCCCAGGAAGTCAAGCATCTCTAAAAGGTTTTGCAGTCTGTACTTTAGTACTCCAAAGGCAGCAATAATAATGCTTTTCTTTGGCCACTTGATTTCCTCCTTCTTGCCTCACTCTCAGTTCTTTACCTGCTCCAGGATCCAGAGCTTCTGAGCCATTTGGGGGCTCCTGAGTGTCCCTGGACTGGCTGCAAAGGAATTGGGGCATTAAAATTCCTCCTCACCAGGAAGTTCCCATGTTCTCATTTTGAGGGCGAAATGAGGGGGGCTCTGAGAGGGAGTGAAATTGCCTCAGAGACAATATTTAACTTTACATGCATTCCTGGAAAACAGCAAGCATTAAGAAAATCTGCCCCACCCCCACCCCCCAATACAGATCCCTTTGGCTTCCGGGAAATGGCCTACCACAGAACCTCTCTTCCTTTGTATGACCTCCACAGGACTGACAGATGACCACCCCCTAATTTACCTACAACAAGGCCAGGAAAGGGCCCTCCAAATTCACAATTTTGGGCTCATAAAGAATTAGCTGAACTGCTTATCCCCTTCAAACTAACTAGACACAGAGATAAACATTCGGTGTTCAACCGAGATGTCTCCTGATTACAAAAATAATCCCAGCTGTAAAATCACCCCACCTATGACTTGTCTAATTACTCCCTAGAAAAGTCTCAGATGAAACCATGGGCCGCGACATTCATCTTCAGATCTGGAATGCTCTCCCCATTGCGACAGGATGAATATAATCATTCCCTTACTTGCTCATTGTTTTCCCCTTTGATAACACATAGTAATGAAAAAAAAAAAAAAAAGTGGGACCCACAGTCCTGAACTGTGACCCCCGTCCTGAAGGAAAAACATTGGTGATGTGAAGAGGTCTCTGCTTCCCCCACCTGCACCCCCCTAGGGGAGCCATCAGCAGCACAGGAACTTATTGGGGTGAACCTCGAATCCCAGCTCTGGGAAAAGAGGGAGGGAAATGCCCATTTCACAGACGGGAAAACTCAGGCTTGCACTAGGCACGGAGGACCCACTACCACCCCACCACCCCACGTTGCACCCTCTGTTCCCTTCACCCTTGGTACTGTGTCAGGCTGGCGTCTGGCAGGCGACAGCGTCGTTCCCAGAGTGAGAAGCCGGGGGGAGGCTGGGCGAGGGAGAGGCCGTCCAAACTCCTGGTTTCGGCGTATTCTCTCCATCTGCTCCTGAGCGCTCATCCGAGGCCGGGCGAGGGAACGCTGGGGAGATGAGAAACACTTTGAGGCCCCAACTTTAGGGCTCCTCTTTCTCTCTTCCCTGAACTACTCAGCCTCCAGTCCTGCCCTTTCCAGTAAGTTCCATCCCTAGACTCAGAGGGATCTTTAGGCTGCCAGAGCTGAGGCTGTCCTCCCAGGTCTCCAAGCACTCTCGGGACAAAGGTCTCTGAGGCCCTCCCTGCCTCTCTGGCCTCATTTTCAGCAGCTGCCCTGCTTGTTAGGCCACAGCCTAACAAACACCCACAGGTCCTGGACATTCTCAGCTTTCTAGCCCTGGTAGTCAGGAGCCAGGCTGTCAACTCTCAGTTCCTGGTGATGAAAAACAACTCTGAGTCAGCTTAGACTCAACAGAAGGAGGAATGACAGACATTCACTAAATTGTTACGAGGATCCTTTTGGATTGGCCTTCAAAAGGGCTTTTCGGAGCTCTCTCTCTCTCACTCCCGAAACCAGATGGATGACACACACAGGGACAGCGCCATAACGCCATGTGGTAAGTCCAGGGGCGTGGCTACAAGCCAAGGACCTTCGAGAAGCTAGGACAGAGGCCTGAAACAGATGCTTCCCCAGCACCTTTCAGAGCAAGCCTGGCCTCACTGACACCTGAACCATGGCCCTCTAGACTTAAGAACTTCAAATGCGGGAGGACAGAGACAAATCAAAGAAGAAGGAGGAGGAAAAAAATACTCAAAGGAAACCAGAACTCTGGAGAGAATCCCAAGAGTGTTGCTGAGAGATTAGGCATGTGATGTGCAAATCTGGGAAGTCAGCTCATCGGAAATGCCACCAGCCTGAACTAAAGGGGAAAAGGCTGGGGACGAAATGCAGGAAGGCTGTCATTCAGGCAAGAACCAGGCGGACAGATCTCTTGGGCCGCAGACGTGTCATCCTTCAGGAAAGGGGGGCCATGTGGACACAGACACATACAGTGAGAATGCCAGGGGCCACCTGGAGTTCTCTTGCCACTAGCCAAGATGCCTGGGAACAGACCCCTTCCCACATGCCTTCCCCAAGGGCATGCTTTTGGACTTCAACAAACAAAACCAGAGAACTCTTAGCTGCAGCCTCTACCTAGAGGATTCTAGGGAGCCGCCTTGGATCAGCTGCCTAGCGGAGGGCCAAACGCTGCTGTTTACTCTGCTTTGCCCTGATCAGGGCCATTGTGAGTCACAGGTCCACCTGCTGTAAAAATGATGGCCCCAAACCGGCCATCACCAAATTCCAAGGTTCACACACGGACTTGTTTTAGACGTAGCCCACATAGGCAGAAAACTGTAGCCATTCACACCCTGCCTGCTTTGAGGACTCCAGGAAACAGTGTCCCATGTCTGCGAGCCACAGATAAGATAAACTCGCAGCTATTAAAAAACCCCAAGTGGCTGCTGCCCTCAGGAGCTCTCTGACACAGAGACCCACCGTTGAAGCTTCTGGGCTGCAGCCTCCAGGCAGTGACCTCTGCCCCAGCGTGGACCAAACACAGCCCGCGGGTGTTCCTTCTTCCACCTCCCCAGTCATATCACTGTCCTTGCTTAGCTCCAAAATCCTTGGAACTCACAACAGACACCATCCCAGAGCTGTAAACAGCCACAGTCCCCAGAACCACGTGACTGGTTCAGCCTTATTCAAAGCAGCCCTGACTGTCCCCCACCTGGACACACCCCTTTGAGAATCACACAGTGCCTCTCCTCCTTATTATCTGCAATAATAAAGGAAGCTCCAGACATGCTTTAAAAACGTTCGATCAAGAGGTGCCTGGGCAGGGACCCCTGGGTGGCTCAGTTGGTTAAGCGGCTGCCTTTGGCTCAGGTAATGATTCCAGCGTCCTGGGAGTCCCACATCAGGCTCCTTGCTCTGCAGGGAGCCTGCTTCTCCCTCTGCCACTCTGTCTGACTGTGCGTTCTCACTCTCGCTTTCTCTCTCACAAATAAATAAATAAAATCTTAAAAAAAAAAAAAAAAAAAGAGGTGCCTGGGGGGCTTGGTCATTGAGTGTCTGCCTTCCACTCAGGTCATGATCCCAGGGTCCTGGGATTGAGCCCTGCGTCAGGCTCCCTGCTCAGCGGAGAGTCTGCTTCTCCCTCTCTCTCTGCCCCTCCACTCCCCACTCGTGTTCTCTATTGCTAGCTCTGTTCTCTCTCCCAAATAAATAATCTTAAAAAAAAAACCTAAAAATAAAATATAATAAAATGACACTGCAAGTGAAACGTATGGGACCTCCTGTCCCAAAGTCCTCAAGCAAAGATCTGGGGTCTGGTGAGAAGATGATCCCCAGCCTTGTTATTTCCACCCACAGTGGTCAGGTGTATATAAGAAGCCCATGCTGGACCTAGCAGTGACTTAGTGACCCGCCAGGTGGGCATTCATTACTTTGACAGTCAGAGATTCAAGAGGATGACCCCTTGATGATGTTGAGGACATTGGGGGCACAGGGGAGAAACTTCCCATGGAAGAAAAGGTGAAATGAGTGATCATTTGTTGGGGAGCAAAAATTCCTGTGCCCATCAAGAGTCCTTCCAGCCAGACCAAGCATCGAATTGACAAAGGATAGTATTAAGTGAAGAAATTCCAGTTTAATAGCATGTGCAAGGGGAATCCACACAGATTTGGAAATTCTAAAGGTGGATGTGCAAAATGAGGTTATGTGTGTCGTTCTGAACCAAGAAGGGGGTGGAGTGTCTGGGACTTCAGCGGGGAAGGAAAGCACTTCACAGGGTGATTAAAAGGGGAGATGTTGGGGCGCCTGGGTGGCTCATGGGGTTAAGCCTTTGCCTTCGGTTCAGGTTATGATCTCAGGGTCCTGGGATCAAACCCTGCATCGGGTTCTCTGCTCAGCAGGGAACCTGCTTCCCCTCTCCTCTCTGCTTGCCTCTCTGCTTACTTGTGATCTCTCTCTCTGTCAAATAAATAAATAAAATATTTTTTAAAAAAAAGAGGAGATGTTTAGGAATTAGATGGTTTGCCCTGGGGGCACCTGGATGGCTCAGTCGTTGGCATCTGCCTTCGGTTCAGGACATGATCCCAGGGTCCTGGAATCGAGTCCTGCATCAGGCTCCCTGCAGGGTAGGCCTGCTTTCCCTCTCCCACTCCCCCTGCTTGTGTTCCCTCTTTCCCTGTGTCTCTCTCTGTCAAATAAATAACTGAAATCTAAAAAAAAAAAAAAAGAAAAGAAAGAAAAAGTGCATATTCATAATGGGTTTTTATTCCACTCTGACCCAATCGATTATTTAGTTGTTCAGTGCTCTATTTTTAAAAACCACAAATTTAAATTGAGACGTTATTTATAAACTGAATCCCATTTAAGTACGAATCATCATATGTATAGCTAGAGGAATGTAATGTGTCTGATTAAGGGCTCTGTGCCAGACACCGCTAGACGTCTTATATAATACACAGTATGTGAATCCTATTACCAGCCTAGAATTGGCAAATCCTTTGCCTAATCATATTTTTTTTTATTTATTTGAGAGAGAGCGAGCGCATGCACAGCATGCACAAGCAGGGGGAGCGGGAGAAGGAGAAGCAGGCTCCCCTATGAGCAGGGAGCCTGACTTGGGGCTCGAGCCCAGGACCATGGGATCATGACCTGAGTCAAAGGCAGATGCTTAATGGACTGAGTCACCCAGGTGTCCCCAGAATCTGCAAATTTTTGCATTTTGAATTAAATATGGTTCCCAGGGTTTTGGATACATTTTGAAGAGCGGTGTAACTAGAATCTACCTCCCTCTCAACATACCCAGTTCTTCTAACCTAGTGGGAATTACCGTTATTTTCCATCTGGACTGTCCTCAACGGGTCTCCTGCCTCACTCAGTGGTCACCCCACAGCTTGTTCCCCGCATGGCCGGCAGAGGTCGCCAGCGTTAAGAACCCTCCTTGGGACTCCCCTTGAACCACAGTCCCAACACCGTCCAACCCCAATACCTATCTCTCCTCTTCTCTCCACCACTCTCCCCCTCGTTCCCATACTCGGTTCTAGCCACTCTGACTTTCTAGCGGCTCCGGCAACACGGCAAGCCCACTCCCCCACCCCTCCAACTCACAACCACCCTCCACCCCCCCACTTCCCCCCAGAACTTCTTCAAAGGCTGTTCCTTTGCCTGCAACGCTTTTCCACCCAAGTCTCACTCCCTCACCTCCTTCAGGGGGCTGCACAAACGTCACTGGTCCAGACCAAGCCATTTACAATTGCACCCCTTCCTCTGCCATCCCAAACCTCCTCACCATGTTCATGTTGTTTTTACTTCTTTAGCACTCATGACGTTAAAATAGTATAGAGAAAGTTGATTATTATGTGCCTCTTCCCGCTAGAATGACGGATTCATGAGGGAAGGATTTTTTTTTTTTCTCTACTTTGTTCATATTTGTGTCCTCAGCGCCTGGACAGCTCTATGCAAGAGAATTTTCTGGAGGGTGGCAATGTTCTGTATCTGCTGTGTCCAGAAGGATAGCCACTGGTCACGGGGTGGGGAGGGGCACTAAGCACCTGAAATGCAGTTAGTGCGAGTGATTTTTAAATTTTATTTCATTTTAATTTAAATAGTCCCATGTGGCTATTGGCTACCTTCTTGGACAACCATGACAAGATATAAATAAAGATATATAGATATTTTAAAGATTGATTGATTGATTGATTTGAGAGAGAGAGATAGAGCATGAGCAGGAGGGTCAGAGGGACAGGAAGAGGGAATCTCAAGCTGACTCCGAGCTGAGCCCAGAACCTGACTCGGGGCTCGATCCCAGGACCCTGAGATCACGACCTAAGGCGAAACCAAGAATGGGATGCTCAGCAACTTAGCCACCCCGGCACCCCCAGCCATGAGGACATTTAATAAATATTTGTCAAATGAATGAATGAAGTCCTTACCACATGTAAGCACTATTTTCTTCTTCTTCTTTTTTTAAGATTTTATTTATTTGAGAGAGACATGGGGAAAGAAAGCAGGAGCAGGAGAGGGAGAAGGGGAGAGAGAGGGTCAGAAGCAGGGCTCAATTCCAGGAACCTGGGATCAGGACCTGAGCCCAAGGTAGCTGCTTAATTGACTGAGCCACCCAGGTGTCCCTAAGCACTATTTTCAACCTTAGCTTGAAGTCCAGTTTGAATCCTCAGATCAGTTCTAGGCAGAGGTGGGTGGGGGTAGGGGGGTGAGGGGGTTACTGCCAAGAGCTCCATTTTGCAGATGGGCACACACGGGCAGAGAGGTTTCATAACCGACCCCAAGTCACGCAGTTTAGAAGTGGTAAAGACAAAATTCAATCCCAGCACTCAACAAATCTCACTCTCCCTACCCTGGGGTGTGATCTCTGAGCTCCTTTCTCGCAGCTGTTCCCCCTGAGTGGGTGGCAGTCAGGTTTAACCCTTTAAGGGTTAAAGATGGGCATGAGGATGTGGAGATGGACCCCCCTACCTTGGTTCCTGCCTGTGGGGAAGCCGGACGGCGACTCTCGGGGCTGGAAGCCCGGGAGATCCTCGGTGATCCAAGACCTGAGAGGGCAGAATGGGACTTGGTGAGGCCAGGGAATGCCCAGTAAGTCCCATCCAGCCCCAGAAGCTCACCTGAGCAAGGGCTGGAGAGGTCTCTGTCGCCCCCAGGGGGCCGCCCCCAGTCAGCCTCAGGCAACCGGGTTGAGCTCAGTTCCAATGACTCAGACAGGCTCTGGAGGGGTCAGGAGAGGAATACTTATCATCATCATTCTTACTAGTTGTCAGGCACTCAGCAATGGAGACACAGCATCAATAGGAATCTGACTGAAAACTGGTCTGTTTTCAAATCTCAGCTCTGGCATTTTGAGCTGTGTGACCCTGGGCCAGTCACTTTACCTCTCTGGGCCAGCCATATTTCATCTTTGCTATGGGGATTGAGTCCATACACGTAAGGCACTTAGAACAGCACCTGACACGTGGCGAGGCATTGTAAGCACGGGTTTTGTAATGATTGTGCAGTAGGAGCTGTGATAAGTCCTTTACCTGCATTATTTCATTAAATCTCCTCCATAAACCTACAAAGTGGCCATTATCATCCCTACTTAGTAGACGGGGAAGCCAAGGCTCCAAGAACAAAGTCAACGAGTGATATCACAAAGATGGCAGAGCTGGGATCTGAACCCGGGTCTCTCGGATGCATGATCTGAGGGTCAAGGAACACAGCCACTCTAAGCCAGCTCAGACAACAGCGGTTCTTGCCTGCTGAGGGCCTACTCCATGTCTGACACTTTCTAATCATCATCTCTCCTTTTTACAGAACCCTACAAGTTGGGGGTTATGATCAGCAGTGTCTCGTAAATGCTGAGTAAATGTCTCTCCGGGAGAGAACAGCCCCGATACGTAGCGATCGCCAATCTCTGTGGTGCAAATATCGCCACCATGGTCAATTTCAAGCAACCAACAGGAAATCACTGAACACGGTGTTGAGAGGAGATGCGCCCAAGTGGCTCTTAGGAGGTGTTGGGAGCTGGCTGGAGCACACCGCTGGACTACGATCACAATCTAACAAGCAAAGAAACAAAGGCTTCTGGAGCTTACAACACTTGCCTGTGGTTGGTTAGCTGAGAGAAAGAAAGGAAGAGAGAAGAAGGTGGCGTGGGTGAGGAGTTGGGCCAGGGCAGATGAGACAGGAAGCTGGGGGTGGAGAGAGAGGCTTGTGAGTCTTACCTCCCTCTCTGATGACTCCTCTGCTTGAAGCGCAGGGGATGGGGAGTCAGGTTCTGTGTTAGGGGGTGGCTTCTGGGGGCCCCCCAGACCTGCCAGCGTGTCTTCCACCATCCATAGCTGTTGCTGAGCTGATGCTCTGTCCTTGGGGGGAAGGAAAGGAATCTGTTACTCAAAGGTGGGAGAATGCCAGGAGTGTTAGAACTGGGTCTGAAATCAGTGAGGCTTTATTTATTTATTTATTAAAGGGGTTTTTTTTGTTTTTTTTTTTTAAGATTTTTATTTATTTATTTATTTGACAGACAGAGATCACAAGTAGGCAGAGAGGCAGGAAGAGAGAGAGGAAGGGAAGCAGGCTCCCTGCTGAACAGAGAGCCCGATGCGGGGCTCGATCCCAGGACCCTGGGATCATGACCAGAGCCAAAGGCAGAGGCCTTAACCCACTGAGCCACCCAGACACCCCAGATGTTATTTCTTTATTAAAGAGAGTAAGAGAGCAAGTGCACAAGTGGCGGGGGGCGGCAAGCAGGGGAAGAAGGAGAACCAGGTTCCCCGCAGAGCAGGGAGCCCAACACAGGGCTCCATCCCAGGACCCAGAGATCATGACCCCAGTCAAAGGCTGATGCTTAACGGACTAAGTCACCCAGGTGTCCCTGTGAGGCTCTGTTTATGGAGTCATAAATGGATTATGTATGCAGGGGAAGAGATCAAGACCTCTCAGGATGTGAGATCAAGAGTCAAGATACTTAATCAGATAAGCCACCCAGGCACCCCTAGAAGTCAATATTTAATGGGCACCTGGGTGGTACCGTTGGTTAAGCCTCTGACTCTTGGTTTTAGTTCAGATCCTGATCTCAGCGTCATGAGGTTGAGCCCCGAATCCGACTCTGGGTTCAGCCCAGAGTCTGCTTCAGATTCCCTTTCCTTCTCCATCTGCCCCTCCCCCCCTCTAAAATAAATCTTGAAAAAAAGAAGTCAACATTTTAAACTAAAGATAGATGATTTAGAAACTCAATTATTCATCTTAGATTGAAGAAGTGGTGGGGAGGGGCGCCTGGAGCACGTGACTCTTGGTCTCTGGGTTGTAGGTTCCAGTCCCACCATGGGTTTTGAGATGACTTAAAAATAAAATCTTGGGGTGCCTGGGTGGCTCAGCAGGTTAAAGCCTCTGCCTTCAGCTCAAGTCATGATCCCAGGGTCCTGGGATCAAGCCTCGCATCGAGATCTCTGCTTGGTGCGGAGCCTCCTTCCCTCTCTCTCTGCCTGCCTCTCTGCCTGCTTGTGATTTCTGTCTGTCAAATAAATAAATAAAATCGTTTTTAAAAATAAAATAAAATCTTAAAAAAAAAAAAAAGTGGGCCTGAGGCTAAGCAAGGGGACTTATACTTCAGAAGTGGAGCTTGAACCAAGGGATTGGATTTAGAACTAGAAATTCCAGAGGATAAATATAACAACAGGGGTGCCTGGGTGGCTCAGTGGGTTAGGCCGCTGCCTTCGGCTCAGGTCATGATCTCAGGGTCCTGGGATCGAGTCCCGCATCGGGCTCTCTGCTCAGCAGGGAGCCTGCTTCCCTCTTTCTCTCTCTCTGCCTGCCTCTCTATCTACTTGTGATTTCTCTCTGTCAAATAAATAAATAAAATCTTTGAAAAAAAAAAAAATAAAATAAATATAACAACAAAAGTCAGGACGCAGGATGGGGACAGGGCTGAGGGGTGGAGCTGCGAACTGGAGGACCGAGCTCCAAAATTAGAGGAGAGAATTTAGAACCAGAGGGGAAAGTGGTTCCGAACCTGAGGCAGGTGTTAAAATAAAGGGCAGGATTTGAGGAAACAATAAGGGGTTTAGAATGAAAGGAAAGGGGGGGGGGGGTGTGAGGAGCTTCAAAAGAAGTGGGAGGAGCTTTAATGCCCTGAAGGGTTTCCAGGGCAAGATGGCAGAGAGGGTGGAGTTTGTGGGGGACATACCTGGGGGGAACCAAGGTGCAGCAGGTACTCCAGGGTCTCTCTCAAGGTGCCCAGCTCCTGTTCCAAGCTGCTGTATGTGTCCCAAACGCGCTCCCGCTCCTCGGGTCCCAAAAAAGAGGGAGACACAGGATTAGTACGTCCACCCACCAGATCTTTCCCGACTCCCATTTTTTTTTTCCAGTTGACAAGGAGGAAGAGAAACAGGGTCCCTGGGGCGTCTATGGACTACAACTCCCAAGAGCCTCTTCACTCAGACTATTAGACTCCCAGAGTCTCTATGGAACGTGTCATTCCAATGATCCGCTAGTATTGACAACTAACAGATTTCCCTGAATTCTCTGCTTACTTCTGGACTACACTAGGGTGGTAAACTCTACAGATCCAGTAAGTTCTTGTAAGAGTCAAGATAATAAGCCCCAAGTGCCCCTGGGAAGCCTCACCATCATCGCGATCATCATCACCGCCGCTAACAGTGATGAGGCACTTAACCACATGCCAGCCACTATTCTCAACTCTCGTTTAATTCACGCGGGGTAAGTATTATTAATATCTCCATTTTACAAGTAATAATTATAACTAACATTTCTTACCCTATTAGGTATTCATATATTTATATGTAAATTTATATTTATATATTACATATATATTTATAAGATAAATACA
This sequence comes from Mustela putorius furo, assembly GCF_011764305.1. Classification (NCBI taxonomy): domain Eukaryota; kingdom Metazoa; phylum Chordata; class Mammalia; order Carnivora; family Mustelidae; genus Mustela; species Mustela putorius. Next base: position 11,261,947 of record NW_025421310.1, on the reverse strand, counting down.
TAAAATATGTGTGTTAAATATGCATTTATTATGTTGTGTATAAATATATGTATTTACGAAATTCTTGCAAGGAGTCCATGAAGTAAATACTATATTTATCACTTCAGGTTTATGTAAGAGGCATCTAAGGCCCAGAGAGGTTAAGTAACTTCCCTAAGGTGACACAGCTACCATGAGTAGGAAGTAGGGGCTGAGATTCAAAGCAAGGAAGCGCACGTCAAATTCACCTTCTCAAACCACTAAATTAGGTCTGCTGTTTCTTGGCTGCTTGCCTCTCACCCTCTAAGACTGTCAAGATGACTGATTTAAAACTTAGGGAGGGGAGGGGAGGGGTGGGGAAGGGGGGGGGAGAAAGAAGGGGAGGGGGAGGGGAGGAGGGGAAAAGGGAGGGCTCGTGGGCAGTTGGGTCAGTGAAGCGCTCCAATCTTGAAATCAGCTCAGGTCACAATCTCAGGGCTGTGAGATGGAGCCTGGGGTCCAGTTCCATGACTGACGTGGAGCCTGCTTAAGATTCTATCTCTCCCTCTCCCTCTGCCCCTCACCCCCCTAAAAAGAAAATTGGAGGGGATTTATCCAGAAAACCTTGCAGTGGAATTCTCAAGAACGACCTTCCCATGAGCCTCTGCAGGAGTGCACACCCCTTCCCAGATGCTCACCTGAGTCAGGTGACAGAGAGTAGCCCTTACACTGACCAGCCGGTCCTGCAGGAGGCGCTGGCGCCCCCACGCCCTCCCTGGAGCCGCAGCCTCTCTGGCTGTTTGGCCCAGTTGCTGCCTGGTCAACTCCAAGGCTGCTTCCAGCTGCTCCTGCGCGGAGAGGGAAGGTGGTTAGACTTCTGAGTTCACATTTGGCCCCAGCAAGAGAGAAAAGGTGTCCTCCCAAATCCCTGGGCATGCTGGAGAGCAGGAGGGGAAAGGCAGGTGGAGAAGCCAAATGTCCCTCCCCATCTCAGAGCCTCACACCTTCTCCTCCTGCCTCTGGTCTATCTCCTCCCGCAGCATCCTCAAGAGCCGGTCCTGCCCACACAATTTGGTCAACAGAGTCTGGAGAAAGGAGAACAGGAGCAGCTTATGGACCAGATCTGGCTCTTCCCCATCCTCCCTGCCACACCCCACCCCATCTAAAGCATTCTCCCCCCAGCTCTGAGTACTTGGAAGGGTTTACACCACAGAGAACTTACATCTGTCTCCAAGCTTTGGTGAAAAGTTGAATCCAGCGGGGGACCCGGCTGGGGAAAAGGAGAAAAGCCAGGTGTCACATAGACAGACAGTCTTTATTGTAGCTCAATGCTCAGTCAAGCCCTGTTTCTCAAGCCCTGCTTCTATTCGCATATCCCCCCACCCTTCTTCTTACTAGCTTTTTTTTTCTTTCTTTCTTTCTTTCTGGGCTCAACCTGGGGCTTCAACTCACAACCCTAAGATAGAGACCTAAGCTGAGATCAAGAGTTGGACGTTTAACTGACTGAGCCCCCCAGGCATCCCCTTATTAGCTTTGTTCCAAGCTTTAGCAAACCTCGGTAGACCACCTGCCAAATTCCTGGCCTTAGGAAGATCCAATGACTCTGTTACCAAAAAGCTTCAGTGATGTTATAATTGGTGGAGAACATTTAGACATTTCTTTTACAACTGAAAATAAAATAAGGATGCTCGCTACTACTGTTACAGTTTAACACTGTTTTAGAGATCTTGACCTATGCTATAAGAAAAGAAAAAGGAAACAAATAAAAGTGTTAGGATGGGAATGATATGCTTATCGACCCAGAGAAACCAACGAAATCAAAGAGTGATTAGAGTAAGAGAATTCGGGGTGCCTGGCTGGCTCAGTCAGTGAAGCATGTGCCTCTTATTTTGGGGGTCTTGAGTTCGGGCCCCATGCTGGGTGTAGAGATTACTTAAAAAAAAAATTTTTTTTTAAAAGAATAAGAGAATTCGGCAAGAGTGCCAGGTGAAAACGAGTTTCCAAACATCAATAGTCTATCTCTACACCATCCGAAGCTAGAAGATATAATCTGAAAAAAAAAAAGAAGATGCCATTCAAATAGCTATAAAAACTATCAGGAATTTAGGAGTTACCTTAACTAAGAGTATACAAGAGCTCTATGGAAAACAAAATTTAAAACTGAAATAAATACCTAGAAGATGATATCAGTGAATGGAAAGATATTCTATATGTATGCTACCCAGTTTGTGGCAGTCCTAGGAAACTAATGGAAGCATCGGTCAAGGGACCTTAAAATATCCAATCTTCTCTAGGCACACTAGTCCAGGAGATGACATCCTTCATAGCCAAGAAAACAAGGAAGGGGGTTCTGGCAGATTCGAGGCACCAAGGACACCTACCAATAAAACCATGGAAGCCCGTGTCCCGGGAGTTCTCGGGGGTAGTTGGAGATATGTGGAGGAGCCAGAGGGGGCCTGGGAGGAATAACGAAATAGAGATGTTTCAAAATTCACATGTTTTAGTAACTGATATTACAGTGGGTGCATCCAGAATTGGTGTGACTTAGGAGAGTCTCTGAGGTTCAGAACGGGCCCCCTGCAACTTCCTCAACTACCTGTTCTCCAGCTTTGTGCCACTGCGGGGACACATGGGATGATAATAAATGGAGAAACCTGGCAAAACTGCCCCAAGGGTCCATAAATGTTGCAATCTACTTTCAGTCCCACATTTGTGATTAACTGTGGATATTCTGGGCCTACAATTCCATCTTGGAAAGATAAACTGGAGACACAAGACAGGTGCAATCCCCACTACCTCTCCTGGCATTGTCCAGGACAGTGTTCTGGACTACAATCCCCATAATACATAAGGTGTAATGGCCAGAGGCTGGCTTGAAAACACTGCCCTGAGAACTGATGGGAGATGAAGTCCCCTTTCCCTCGTATCTGAAGCCAGCTGTGATTATGTTGAACCACAATTTCCATGATGCCAAGGGGGCCATGGCCGCCGACCAACCTGGAAAGACAGACCATGCCCATCTGCTCACCTGTGTTCTGGCCTCCTGACTCCAGTGCTGGGGACTCCTGGGGGGTCTTCCTCCCCCAGACTCAGAGGAGGGTCCTCGCCGGGGAGTTGGGGGCCTGGAGAGTGTCTGGCGCTGAGGGCCCCAATCCAGGGGAGGCCGGACATCAATGCGACTCAGAGGGGTATGGGGTCTAGCAAGAGGTGCTGTGTCACCAGAGGATGGAGGGGGTCTGCGCACAGGAGCAGAACGGGGCCGGGGAAGGCTCAGAGGGGAGGGAGGGCGAGAGAGGGGTGTGAATAGGCTGTTGGGCAGAGAGAATCAATCGGGAAACTGGGTGAACTAGAGCCTCCTCAGCCCACTACCCACCCAGTCAGCTTCATGTACATATCCCCTTTCAGTGTCTCACTGTCCCTCTAGAGTAGAATCCCTCTCTATTAGCCTGATCCTGAATAATTTCCACCTTTGAGGCATCTCCTCCTCAGACTACCCCCTATGGGTTCTGACCCACAAGAACTCCAGCAACTCACATCCACTGAAGGAAGAGAGCACTAAGCCACGCCCTGAATCAGCCACAGTCCCTGGTCTTCTCTTAGACCACGCCCCCAATATAGCTCTTCCTCTGAAGCTGTGGCCTGTGGAGCCTTCTTGTCCCCAGACTCCCTCAACTCACTCTGGGCTCCTGGTCCTCCGGATCCGAGGTCCAGATTGGAGGTCGGCTGTGGGGCTGGGAGTGAGCAGCCCAGGTCGTCCACGAAGTCTGGAGAGCCGAGCCACCTCTGGTGACTCTAAGCTGTGTCTCTCTTCCCCTCTGCTCACCTCTGGGGGACCACCAGGGCCACCAGGGCCCTCTCCAGGCTGGGGACGTGGGGGTGACCTGGGTCGACCACTAACGAGTGTGCACAGAAAAAGACATCACTCCTTTGTACCTCGTAACAGCCCATATTCCCATTTCACAGATGAGCACAGGGGAACCCACACAGTTTAAAGGGTAAATGGTGCATTATAAATCATTGTTCCCTCTTTGCAGATGGGAAAACTGAGGCCTCAAGTGTGGAAATGACTAGTGCAGGGATACAAGGTCCTCTGGGGTCACTGAGGCCAAATTCCCAGACTATGAGTCTCCAGACTGAAACTTTGGAAAGGAGGACGGAGTTTGAAAAAAGCCTTTCTTTTTATATTTGATCGTTACTTAAGTAGCAGCCTTGGGGGTGGAGACTTTTTAAAAATATATTTTATTTATTTATTTGACAGACAGATCACAAGTAGGCAGAGAGGCAAGCAGAGAGAGAGGAAGAAGCAGGCTCCCTGCAGAGCAGAGAGCCCTATCCAAGACCCCGGGACCATGACCCAAGCCTAAAGCAGAGGCTTTAACCCACTGAGCCTCCCAGGCGCCCGACATTTTTTTTGTTTAAGATTTTATTTATTTGGGGTGCCTGGGTGGCTCAGTGGGTTAAAGTTTCTGCCTTCAGCTCAAGTCATGATCCCAGAGTCCTGGGATCGAGCGCTGCATCGGGCTTTCTGCTCAACCGGGAGCCTGCTTCCCTTCCTCTCTCTCTCTGCTTGCTTCTCTGCCTACCTGTGATCTCTGTCTGTCAAATAAATAAATAAAATCCTTTAAAAAAAGATTTAAAAAAAGGTTTTATTTATTTATTTGACAGAAGGCGAGAGATCATAAGTAGGCAGAGAAGCAGAGGGGGAGGGGCGGGAAGGGTCTCCTCAGCAGGGAGCCCAATGCGGAGCCTGGGATCAGAACCTGAGCAGCGGGAAGGCAGAGGCTTAAGCCACTGAGCAACCCGAGTGAGGGGCGGGGTGGGGAGAGTGGTGGGGAGTGGTCGGAGGGGGGAGACACGGATGACACCCCCGACGGGGACTTCTGAGGGAGCCAATCAGAGAGTATGGAATATTGATGAAGGGAAGGGCTGGACAAAAAAATGGTGGGCGGAGCTTAGAAGAGAAAGACTTTTTGCAGAAGTTCCCTGGAGTTGGGACGTGAAGGGCGGGAGCTCCTTAGCTAGAAGATGCGTGTTTGGACGTTGAAGAGGCAGGACCTAAAGGGGAGGGGCTGGGGCTAATCAGATGGATTAGAAGTGCAGGTCAGGGGCGTGGCCAGAAACTATACTCACAAGTCGTCCCCCTCTGCTCTTGAGGCCCGGCCCAGCGCCCTCAGCCAGCCCCGCAGGTCCTCCAGAGTGTCCGCGGCCAGAACATAGGTCCTCATGCCTGGGTGCTCAGCCTGCGAGGGGAGAGAGAACTGGGGATCTGGACGCCCGGGCCCTCTAAAAAGGAGGATGCCATGGACCCTGGTCAAGGCTTTTTTATCTCCAATAATGGATGTTCCCATGGCTGCCCCCAAGGCCCACTGCCTTAGTGCCCACGGGGGATGGACGGACTCACGGTGAAGGTGAATCGCCGCCCTCGGGGAGCTCCTGGCCCATCAGGCCTGATGCTGTAGCTAGGGAGCAGGACGCTGCCCAGGACGCTCTCCTCGCGGCTGTCTGCAAGAGATGGGCTGGGATCAGGCAACACACAAGAGGCTAAAGGAAAAAGGGGGGGGGGCGTCCACCCTGTGCCAGCCGGGGCACTGACCCTTGTAATAGAAGAGGCAGTGGCCGGAGAGGACGAACCAGCGGCGTTTCCAGAGCCGGAGCCCAGAGCTGTCCTGGGGAAACAGCGGGAGGCGAGGTCTGAGTAGAGGGGTAGTGGGGAGCGGAAACGTGGAAGTGAAGACAGTGACACCCAGGGACAGATAAACCCAGAAAGAGGAGAGAAACAGACACGTGTTTGCTGCAACAGAGTGAGCCGAGAGCTGTACAGGGTGTACAGGGGTTGGTTGAGCTCACAAGGATTCTGGACACAGTCAGACCTGAGTTGGGCTCCTAGCTCCGCCCCCTCAAACTATGCCATTAGACTAGTCATTTCCTGGCTAGGAACTTGTGTTTTCTCATCTGTCAATTGGGGATTGAGAAGTTACCAGAAGGCTGGAACAGGCAACTGTACAGCCCGTGTGCCAGAACTTTACATACTCAGACTTTTGATGGGATTCTTCTGGAGTCTGAGACACAGAGGCCAGGAAGGTGGTACTGGGACCCATAATCTGAATCCTGCATCTCCCATCTCCTCTGCCAAAACCACTCCATCTCCAACCTTGTGCCCCTCTTCTCGCCAATCCATTCCCACTGTAGTCAGTAGGATCTTTTTCAATTATGTCAGATGGTGGGAGTCCCCTGCTCAAAACAGAGCCTTCCATCATACTCAGAATAAATCTCGAATTCCTTCTCCTCTTTTACTGGCTTGCAGGGAGCCTCAAATATGGGTCTGCACAAAAACCACCAGGGGAGCTTGCTAAAATACAGTTTCCTGGGTCCTACCCTCAGAGTTCCTGAGTCCATAGATCTAGGGTGGGTGGGAGCTGACAGTCGGCATTTCCAGCAAGTTCCTAGCAGGGACACGTTGGGAACCACTGCCCTGCCATCCCTCCTGTCTCGACCTTTGGCTGGCTCTAAACACCAAGCTTTAGGCTAAGCCTTTTGTTCTCAGATTCCCTCCATCCCCCCAGCTCTTAGCATGGTGGGTTCCTTCTTGTCTGTTCGTTCTCATCTCAAATGTCATCTCGGAGACACCTTCCCTGACCAAGAGTCAAAGGGCAGCCTCATCCCTCTGCCACTTGTGTGCGTATCCTCCTGTGTTATTTCTTCAGAGCAATTCCAACAATTCCTAGAATCGAAATAGGCTACTGTCGTACCTGTCCCTGCCCCAACCCCTCTTGAACGTACGATAGATACTAGTTAGTCTTATCTGCTCTTGGCACATTACGGATATTCAGGAAGTGCTTGTGGAATGAACGGGTGCATGGAGCGAGGACAGAAAAAGGAGAGAAGTCACATCAGAAAAAATGAAAGGCATTTGGAGACTGGGAAGGAGAGAAGCAGCGGACAGCCAGGGGCCCAGCCTCTAGCATCACTCGGTGTCCCTTCCCTTCTCATGCTCACTCCACCTGCTTATGAAGCCAGCCTCGGATGTGCACTGGGAGGTTGGGATCTCTTCGGAGAGCATTGCCTCTTTTCCCAAAGGCATGCACCTTGCTTACTGCCCGGGGAGGCTTCTGAGGAGAGAAGGAGGACAGAAATGAACGGGGCCTCACATGGGCTTGGGGAGGCGGTGCTGGGGGTTGGGGGGAAGGCAACCTGAGGCCCTTGCTCGGCTGCCCTTAGACACCAAGCCAAGGAAGAAACTGAGTTTTGAGATCAGAACTGGATATTCGTGGTACAGAGCTGTTAGTCTGAATGCGTGGCTGGAGGTGTTTGGGGGAAAGGAAGAAGCTACTGGCTGAAGGCGGAAGGACGGGATTCAAGGGTCTACTGGTCTACTGCCAAGGAGAGGATGCTGTTGGCCACCAGAGCCAGAAGTGTAGTACAGTCTTTGGGATCGGAATTGGAAATACTGGGGCGCCTGGGTGGCTCAGTGGGTTAAGCCTCTGCCTTCGGCTCAGGTCATGATCTCAGGGTTCTGGAATTGAGCCCCGTATCAGGCTCTCTGCTTGGCAGGGAGCCTGCTTCCTCCTCTCTCTCTACCTGCCTTTCTGCTTACTTGTGATCTCTGTCTGTCAAATAAATAAATACATAAAATCTTAAAAAAAAAAAAAAAAGAATTGGAACTATTGGGAGGTGCCCTCTTAACCAGGGAGGACTTCCATGCCACGTTCTGGGTGCTGGATGGGTCAGCTGAGGAGGATGTCTCCATGCCAGGGAGTGACATCCCTAGCAACCATCAAGGCAGAGAGATGACTCCCAACCCCTCCCCCCACAACAGATGGAGCCCTTGTCCCATCTATGCAGGCATCTCAGGTGTCCACAGCCAGAGTCCCACAGGACTTCCTACGGGATGGCGCTGACCAAGGTTGGGATCAAATCTCTAGATTCTGAACTGGGGAAACTGGAAATGAGTAGAAGGTGGCAGAGGACAAGGAAACGAGTGAACTTTGGGTGACAATTTGTGACGCCGGTTTCTCGGACCTCTTGGAGACATCGTCAGAGAAAAGGTCTTTCCTTATCGGATTTCACAACTGGGTAGGTTGGTTAGAGGTAGGACAGGGAGTGAGTTCTCAGTCCCAGTCAAGGGTAGCCACAGCCTGAGTTCCCAGAGGGAGCCTCGTGGCTGGGGAGTAGTCCTGTCTTAGCAACTGGAGTGCAGCGGGACTGTTACTTTGCTTGAATTGGGAAAATCCAAAGGTTGGGGACAGCTGGGAGTGCCTCTGAATTCCTAGCTCGGGCTGATGGGCAGTTGGGACCTTACTGGGTGTGGGCAAGCCCATCTCTAAGGATCCTTACCCTTAGCAACGGGAAGCCCTTGGGTTGGCATGGAACCCCAACCCCCAGGGCTGCGAAACAGGAGGATGGGGCGGCCCAGAGCTCCACCCTTCTCCCCGGCCCCTCCAAGAAGCTCGAACCTTGGTGCTCAGGCTGCCCAGCGAGGAGATGGTGGAAGCGCTGCTGGCCAGGCTGAGGCTGCTCCGAGGTCTGCCCTCCTCCATCAAGGGCTTGGGGAGAGAAAGAAAGGGGCTGTGTGCCTGTCTCTGCAGCTGACCCGGCTGCGGACAGAGACAGGGTCAGGGGCTTGCAGGTCGGAGGAGGCTGAGGAGAAAGAGCCCGTTGTCTGGGGACTGGGGGGCTGGGGGAGGCCCAGGCCGGGGACTGCATACCGAGCGCGGTGCCAAGAGAGGTGGGCGGCGCTGGCAGCTGCGGGAAGGGGCAGCTGTCTGCCGCCCAAGACAGAGAATAGGGGCTCCTTTATTCTTGCCCCCTGCACTCTAGCCAGGAATTTGACCCTCTCTGTGCTCAGGGAGCCCCCATTCTCTGCCTCTTCCCAGCGGCCCCCAGCTACCTGTCTCCCGCCGCCCACACGCATCACGCCAGCTATCCCTGCCAAACTCGGGGTTGCCAGGAATGTGCACCCAGGCAGTCCCTCCCAGGCCAGCCCGGGAACTTACCAGCTCTGGGGTCCCAAGGACGGGGCAAGAAGGCCGTGTGAGTGCTGGGGCCCCCAGCTGCGGTATCCCTCCTTTTCTGGCTGGCGGGGGGCGGGGGATAGGGGGTGGGGGGTGGGGCTACCTCTCAGACCTGTCTCCCTTCTCACCTGCTCACTCACACCTTTTTTGCTTTTTGTTTCTCCTCTCTTCTGGTCACTCTTCCTTCTTTCAGAGCGTCTCTGCCTCCAGCCTCACCTTGCCTCTCCGTCTCTAATCGGTCTCCTCCAGTCTCTCTCTCACTCATTCTCTCCCCCGCCCCCTCCACCCAGGACTTTCCCTTCAGTCTTTCTGTTTCTGTCCCAGATCTTTTCCCCCTCGGACTTTCAGAGTCTCTCTTCTTCAGGTTTCCATCTCGTTCTCTCCCCCTCTCTCTCCCTCACCCTCAAGCTCTTCCTCTTTCTCTCTCTCTCTGTCCCACCGACGTTGTTTCCTCCTCTCCCTCAGATTCCCTTTCTGTCTTCCTCCCCTCTCCGTTTCTCTTTCCTCCCTGCTGGTCGGCCAGCCAGCCGCCCACGCTGCGGTCTCCCCTTCCAATCCCGGCTGACCCCGCCCCTCCTGGCCTCCCCCCCAACTTCCAAGCCTGACCCCTAGTTCAGCTGCCCCCACCGCCCAGGGGTGGGGCGGGGGGGCCCCCTGCCTCCTGGGTCCCTGCTGGACTGGGATTCCTCTGTGAAGAGGAGGAGCTGGGCCCCGACAACTCTGGGGTCCGGGTCACTGGCACCCTGAGGGAGGTAGCTGGGATCCTGGAACTAAAGGGGGCTCAGACTTCTGGGTCCCTGACAAGCTGTGAACCTGGAGTCAGGACTCCTGAGTGGTTAGTGGAGCTGGGCAGCGAGAAATGTGTTTTTGAGCCAATGGGTCCAGGTTTTCCAAGGAAAAGGGAGTGACCCTGGATTCCTGGATTATGACTAGGGCAGAGTCAGGAGGCCATGGTCAAACATCTACCTGGGATCCAGGTGATAATTGTGTTCTGGACTGAGGATGTCCCCGTTTGGAGGGAGACACGGTCCCTGGGCATATCTCGAGGAGCAAAATCATGGTAAAGGGGATGGGCCAGGGAATTGGGAGTGTGTCCCTGGGCCTGGTAAGGTTCAGTGGATTCTGCCCAGGCAGGATTTCAATTTGTGTATGAGCTTGCTTTTTTTTTTTTCTTTTTTAAAAGATATTTACTTATTTATTCATTTGACAGAGAGCGAGCGAGGGAGCGACCGCACAAGCAGGGGAACAACAGAGGGAGAGGGAGACTCAGGCTCTCCGCTAAGCAGGGAGCCTGACACCAGGACCCCGGGATCATGACGTGGGCCAAAGCAGACGCTCAGCCAACTAAGCCTCCCAGGCAACCCTGTGTATGAGCTTTTGTCTGCGTCTCAAGTGGGTGAAACTTGTGCTTGAGACCAGGAAGGGGAGTCTGAGTTTTTGGTTTCCAGTGCACTCACCCAATATTTGTTGAGCACCTACTATGTGCTGGGCACTGAGGGAAAAAAATTAGTGAGCAAAGCCAAGTGCCTGCCTTCAGGGTGCTACATTCTTGTTCTCCTTTGCAATTCATCTAGACTCTGCTGTGGCCACTTCTTCGGGCACATGGCATTCCCAAGCCTCAGTTTCTCATCCGTGAAAACGGAATGTGAAAAAACAATGCTCTGCCCCACCAGGAAGGAAGCGGACCGGTAGTGACGGTGGGAGACTCTAGCCTGTGGCCTGCTTTTTAAATCCGGGCGGGAAGCCGGTTTCCCACCCGGAAAGGAGCTTGGAGAGCGCCCAAGCGGCTGAGGCCGTGCCCGTGTTTGATTGACAAGCTCGCTTATTTCGGGGCGTGGCCGCGTTCGGAAACGCCGCGGTATCGTCACACAAAACCCCCCGGAATCTCCGCGAGAATTCCGACCTCACTTTCCTTCCCCCCCCCCACCCCACCCCACGCCCCGACGCCTTCGTTTCGAAACCCCGCCTCTCCTCGTGACGTCATCACGTGCGGCCGCGTTGGCCTATAAAAGCCGTGCGGGCCGCGTCTGTTCCCAACCTCGCTGTGGATCACACCCACCTACGACAGGAGCCCCGTATCCTTTCGTTGCGACAGTGCTTGCCCCCGCAGGTGATAACCTGAGACCCCGAGCCCGGCACCGGAGGGCGAGATGAACCCTCTGGCCTCCCGAGTCGTCCAGATCTGCGATCGCTGGTGGCAACCCGAGCCGGCCCTCCTGCCCCCAGGGTGAGGCGCAGCCCTGAGTCGGTGAGTGAGGGGTCCGAACGCCTGGTACCGCCCCCCCACCGGCAATTGGGGGCTGGGGATCAGACTCCTGGTCAGTGAGGAGGGAGTTTACATTTCTGGGTACCAAGACAGAGGGTTTGAGGCCGGGACTCCGGGGTCCTGAGGAACAAGGGCCTGGGAGCCCAGACTCCTGTGTCTGGGGTGAGATGGGACAAGGACGCACTCCATGGAGAAGGAAGGAGAAGAAATTGGGAGCCTGGAGGCCTGAGCCTGGCGAGAGGAGGGTTCTGGAAGCCAGACTCATGAGTCCCCGGGTACTCATGAGTACCCTGCGGAGGTCTTAACTTTTGAGTCTCAGAGGGAGGAGAGTGATGAGGGCCTGATCTGTTGATCCTCAGGAGGATGAGAGAGCCAGGGACTAGGACCTTGTCCCCAAGGGGACCAAGTAGAGGACCTGTATTCTCAGTTCTGGGGTGTGGGATTTCTGGGTCTGAGAGAAGAGGCTGGGGGGCTGGCTCAGACTCCTGGGTATGGAGAGAAGAGAGGTGGGAACCACTGGGCCTCTGCTGGAGATGGGAGTGGCAGGGATCAGCAAGGAATGTGGGACAGGAATCTCTTGTTGCTATTTGTTACTATTTCCGTTGCTATGACTCACAGTCATCCCTTGATGCTCTCCCCTACGTGACTTCTAAACTCTATTTCCTTTTGTTTATTTCCAGCCCAGACAGATGGCCCCAGGCCAAGTGCCCCATCATTGTGCCTCCTGGAGGGAAACCTACCCCTTTTTCCTCCTGTCCCCACTGATGGGCCTTCTCAGCAGGGCCTGGAGCCACCTGAGGGGCCCAGGACCTCCAGAACCCTGGCTGTTGGAAGCAGTAACCGAAGCTGATCAGGGAGAAGCTGGCCTGGGGGGAGAAACCAAGACATTTCCGGCCACCTGCCATGCCCCCTGGGTCAGGCACTTTCAAGGGGAGACTGGAGACAGTGGAGCAGCTGAGGAGGATGGAGAAGCATTCTGGGAGGCCTGCCATGATTTAAAAGCCAACCGCTCTCCTCTTAAAGCCTGGGAACTTTCAGATGTTGATGACGAAGAATATGCTGGGGACCAAGCAGCCAGTTTCCCTAAAGAGCAAGGAGGTGAATTTAGAAATGGCCAGCCTGCTCCCCTGTCCCCCAGCCTTCTAAGAACCCTGCAAGAACCTCGTGGAGAGGAGCCATCTGTGGAAGGAGTTGCTGCTGAAGATGAAATGGTCACGTTCTTCTCTTTTCCTCCATCACTCTGGGAGTGTGGTGCAGGGGAGGAGGAGGAGGGGGAGGAAGCTGTACACAAAGAAGCTGCCAGAACACCTACTGCCCCTTTATCTCCGGGATCCAAGCCCAAAGCTCAGGTGTACTGTGCTGGAGAAGAAGGGGTTCAAGCCACAGAGGAAGAAAGAACAGAGAACAGAGAAGTCAGAAAGAGCTGTGTTTCCCCCTCATCTTCAGGCTTTCACACCGGGGCCTGGGAGTGGTGTTCAGGAGAGGACACAGAGGAAGAAGATGAGAACAGTGATACAGAACCAGCTGAGGAGGAGGGAGAAGCTGAGGGTCCCTCTTCCATCCCACCCACAAGTGCCCTCGTGAGGGCCTGGGTGTATCGACCAGGAGAGGACACAGAGGAAGAAGATGAAGACAGTGATACAGGACCAGCTGAGGAGGAGGCGGAAGCTGAGGGTCCCTCTTCCATCCCATCCACAAGTGCCCTCGTGAGGGCCTGGGTTTATCAACCAGGAGAGGACACAGAGGAAGAAGATGAAGACAGTGATACAGGACCAGCTGAGGAGGAGGGAGAAGCTGAGGGTCCCTCTTCCATCCCACCCACAAGTGCCCTCGTGAGGGCCTGGGTGTATCGACCAGGAGAGGACACAGAGGAAGAAGATGAAGACAGTGATACAGGACCAGCTGAGGAGGAGGGAGAAGCTGAGGGTCCCTCTTCCATCCCATCCACAAGTGCCCTCGTGAGGGCCTGGGTGTATCGACCAGGAGAGGACACAGAGGAAGAAGATGAGGACAGTGATACGGGACCAGCTGAGGAGGAGGGAGAAGCTGAGGGTCCCTCTTCCATCCCATCCACAAGTGCCCTCGTGAGGGCCTGGGTTTATCAACCAGGAGAGGACACAGAGGAAGAAGATGAAGACAGTGATACAGGACCAGCTGAGGAGGAGGGAGAAGCTGAGGGTCCCTCTTCCATCCCACCCACAAGTGCCCTCGTGAGGGCCTGGGTGTATCGACCAGGAGAGGACACAGAGGAAGAAGATGAAGACAGTGATACAGGACCAGCTGAGGAGGAGGGAGAAGCTGAGGGTCCCTCTTCCATCCCATCCACAAGTGCCCTCGTGAGGGCCTGGGTGTATCGACCAGGAGAGGACACAGAGGAAGAAGATGAGGACAGTGATACGGGACCAGCTGAGGAGGAGGGAGAAGCTGAGGGTCCCTCTTCCATCCCACCCACAAGTGCCCTCGTGAGGGCCTGGGTTTATCGACCAGGAGAGGACACAGAGGAAGAAGATGAAGACAGTGATACAGGACCAACCAAGGAGGAGGGAGAAGTTGAGGCCACAGATACCTTCTCAAGGGCCTGCGTATATAGACCAGGAGAGGACACAGAGCAGGAAGAGGATTCAGAAGCAGCTCACTCTGAGCCAAGTCCCTCCTTTCAAGCTCAGAGCACCCTCCACAGGGGCTGGACATACCGGCCTAGGAAGGAGGACACGGGGGCAGGGGCAGTTGCTGAGGAGCGGGGAGAAGCTGAGCCCTGCCCCTTCCGAGTGGCCATCTATTTACCTGGAGAGAAGCTACCACCTCCGTGGGCTCATCCTCAGCTGCCCCTCCGACTGCGGAGGCGACTCAAGCCCACAGAAACCCCCACCCGGCATCCAGACCCTGAGACGTCCCTACAGTCTCGAAAGGTGGGTACTGATGGCTCAGTTTATCGAGTCTTAGGGAGGAGCTGGAACTCCTGGGCTTGGGGAGGGGGGTGCAGGAAGGCTGGATGCCTCAACGTCTGGGTCCCCCGCGTGTTGCAGAGGGTTGCGTGTGAACTCTGTTGGGAGGGCTGCATTCACTGTAATGCAATCCTTTGCAAGAGGCTGGGGCCCCATGGGAAGGGGGAGCAGCTATGGCTCAGGTTAGCTCCTGGAAACAGCCTCCGCCTACAGTGAGTCACGTGGAGAATCCCGTGGGCTCCTGATGAGCGAGTGACTCAGACAACAAGCATTTTTGCGTCACTCATTTTTGTTTGGGTTCTCTCTCTCTTCCCCTCCCACACCCCCACCCCCCCTGCGGACACACGTCTGTGCTGCTCTGTCTCCAGGTTCGCTTCTCTGAGAAGGTCTCTGTCCATCTCCTGGCTGTCTGGGCAGGACCAGCCCAGGCCGCCCGCCGGGGACCCTGGGAGCAGCTCGCCCGGGATCGCAGTCGCTTCGCCCGGAGGATTGCCCAGGCCCAGGAGCAGCTGGGCCCCTGTCTCACCCCTGCCGCCCGGGCCAGGGCCTGGGCCCGCTGCGGGAATCCTACTTCCCTTCTGGCCGCCACACCTGCTGCCCCCCAGATCTCACCACTGTCCTCCATCCAGGCCACACCCTTGAGCCAAGTTGGGGCATCTCCCCCCACTCCTGTGTCCCCTTCTCCTTGCCTGGACCTCAGTGGGAGGCGTGGCTAAGATCATGGAGTTCTATGTTTCTATTAGTTATTTATTTTTGTGTGTCATTTTATAATAAAAAATAAAACTTGCTGATTTGTAACAAGCAATGTCACCGTCACTGTGTGTACTAACCTGACAATAATCCACTACCCTGGGGA
Organism: Mustela putorius furo; assembly: GCF_011764305.1. Lineage (NCBI taxonomy): Eukaryota > Metazoa > Chordata > Mammalia > Carnivora > Mustelidae > Mustela > Mustela putorius. Next base: position 11,246,911 of record NW_025421310.1, on the reverse strand, counting down.
TAAAGGCTTGTACCTCAATAGAGGACAAACTCTTATTTCCCATCATCCCTCAAATTTGCCTCTTCTTGTCTTAAGCTTCTTTTGAGCTAAGGGCTGGTGGGTCTTTTTTCTTTTCTTTTACTTATTTATTTATTTGGGAGAGAGAGAGAGCGAATGAGAAGGGAGATCAGAGGGAGAAGCAGACTCCATATGGAGCTGGGAGCCTGATGTGGGACTTGATCCCAGGATTCTGGGATCGTGACCTGAGCTGAAGGCAGTCACTTAACCAACCAAGCCACCCAGGTGCCCCAGGTCTTTTTCTCCTTTGGTATCGGCCTAAATTTTATTAAACTTGCAACAGTTATCTCCCCAAGGGGGCTGGGGGCTGGAATCCCTGATCTGTAGAAAATAGTTCAATTCCAGTTTTCTGTGCCTCTCTTGAATATACTCGTCCTCCCGCTGGCCTTTAACTGCTGGCTGCTTGAGGATTTCAGTGGTCCAATTTCACCTTCTTAAAGCCCTGTTCCATACTCTTCTTACCTATACGACTTGACTAACAATAGCACATGCCTTATAGGATTGTAAGACCCCCAAAGGAGTTCATATTTATTTATTTGCGTTTTTAATAGGTTTTATTTTTAAGTAACCCCCACACCCAGCGTGAGGCTTGAACTCACAACGCTGAAATCAAGATTCCCACCGTCCACCAACTGAGCCATCCAGGCATCCCAAGTTCATATTCAAAACAATGTTCACCAAATAATAAATGTTAGTTAAGTGTAGCTAATATTGTAATCATTCTCTCTCACCCATGCATGTCTTCAATGACCCATCCAAGTTCATGTCTCCAACTCAGAAGTCTTTCTGACGCTCAAATACCTTGCCCCTCTTCAGTGGTTCCCCAGGCTCTGGCCACACTAGTCTCCTTTCATTTTCCCAAACCGATCGAGCCCCCTTTTCACCTTATGACCTTTGTATGAGCTGTGCCTACTCCCTGATGTTCTCGCCCCTGACCCCTCTGGCCCTAGTTCCTCGTGATTTTTCAGACGTGGTGTGAAAATCACTTTTTTATAGATACCTTGATGTGACCCAGCTGAATTGTGCCTCCACGTGCTTTTCTCCTTTGTGGCAAAGGAGCATTTTGATTTGTGTTGTTGTCTAAGGCCCATCTCCCATGACTGTGACTCCGGTGAAAGTAGGTGTCGCTGAAAAGCCCACTCCCCAGAGCACAGGACTGGGCACGCAGGCAGAGTAGGATGTGTTGGTTATGAGTAAGGTGGTGCAAAAGGAGGCTCGCGGGGGCCCTTCCTCCAAATGAGCAGCCACAGAAGCTGGTGAGGGCATGACATTTCATTGCATTACTCACATGCCAGCTTGCCATCGAAACTGGACAAGCAGATGGCAAAGGCTTGGAGCGGGCAAAGTGGGAAGCGGAAATCCATGGTGAACGTGTCTGGGGCCACGCGGCCGAACTGGAGCACCAGGTAGTCGGCTGAGGAGGAAGTCAGAAACTAAGGAAACCTAGCCCCCACTCCTCAACTTCCTTCCGCGGGTCTCTGAACTTCGAGATTACCACTTCTCAGAGGCTCGTCGACGCTCCCACTAAGCCCAGAAAACCTGAGGGCCGTTTAAACTACAGTTCCCAAGAGGCTTTGCAATAACGCGGGCTCGGCCCTGCCTAGAAAAAAGCTCAAGGGCTGATGGGGGAAGTAGTTCTCGTCCGCTCATCCCTCGCCCTTCCAGCCCTGGCCCAGGTAAACCGGTTCCTAGGAGCTCACGGTCATCCGGATGCACGATCTGGAAGTTCTTGACCGAGGCCCGAGTGACTCGGCCGTGAAAATTGAGTACGTAGGCGCCGCTCTCGTTGCTCCACGACGGGGCTTTGTTTTGCAGCAGGACAAGCCCCTGACGGGCCCCGCGTTGGAGGCGACTCAATAGCGACTCCTGTTCCTAGAAGATAAAGCAGGGGGCGTGGTTAAGCTTCCACCACTGAACTTTTTTTCTTGGGATGCAGATTTTGCGTTCCTAATCTCTCTTCCTTGAGAAACACGGAAATCTGACAGACTCCCTCTGGCTTCACATAGGACCACCTGCAAGCCATGGGCCCCCTTCTCCCTTAGGGCCTAGGGCAGATCTCCCAGGCCTTCCTCCCCGACTGACCCAGAAATTCCCAACCTTAACCAACTCACGTTTTGAGGTTGGATACGGATTCTCTGGTTCTGGGCATTGATTTCTGGAATGATCACAGTCATTTTCCGGGGCCCTCGGAATCCCAAGACGTTGGTTTCCTGAAGGTATTGTGCTCCGGTTGGCCTGGCTCTTTCTCCCTCCCCACCGTCCTGCTTCATTCTCTCTTGTCTCCCACACACTTACATAACACACAGCCCCCAGCTCCTCTCTGATCCGAGCAGTCTCCGGGATGAAATTCTTCCTTTCAGGATTCACCCCATTGTCAAAGATGGTGAACTTGGTGCCCAAGACATTAGATCTGCCCCAGGAGGAGAGTGAGTGGTCAGGGTAAAAATAATTACTGTTTTGCTGTACATTAAGTGCTTTCCCACATCGTGTCATCAACTCTTCCCATTAACCCTCTAGTTGGCACTTGGGTTCCGTGTTCCGTGCATCTACAGTCCCGCCCCTTCTGTTTCTTTGATGAGCCATGATTTTTAGTCTCCTGCCTTTTAGGCGCCTTCTTCCCCCTAAAATACAAGAATACGCACACCACAGCCCTGGCCTATGGGAATTAGGAGTCCCACCCTCTTGCCACCCAATAAGTCAAACGTCTTAAACGTCAACCTCTGCTCCAAATCCCTTAGTTTTCTTATTTCCACCCATGCTGGGGCTACCGCCTAAGATATACACAGCCCATCAATCCTTAAGACGAAAGGTCCTAAAACAGGTGGAACTTGTGCCTGGTGGCCCGATTGTCCGCTCTCCCCCAACCCTCCCGGCACCCCCAAGCCCTCCTGCCACCTGTTTCTCACACATATCAGGGCTCTGCCCACCTGACTTTGCCCACAAAGTTGTCCCCATCCCGAGACAGGTCTGTGGGGTCCAGGGAAATGAGGTAATTCGAGGTTTTGCTCCTTTTTCTCTTGCGCCCAGCCAGGAGGAAGTGCTGTGGGTAGGAAGCATGGCCCATCAGAATCAGTTTCTAGTATCTGGCTAGGGTTAGGGGTCCAAGATAAAAACAAAACAAAACGAAACAAAAAAAACACCGTGTCCCCAAGGCAGAGGAGAGGGTAATAGAGCAAAAGGTATCTCGAGCCTTGCTCTGGAAGATGTGGTTCTCACTGAAGGAAGTCATCAGCTGGGTCCTGAAGGGGAGCTTCACATCTTAATATCCCCCTCATTCCTTCGGCCTCTGGGTCCTGGATCAGGGCTGAGCCCCGGCAGCGTTGAGCCTAACTGTGGCAGGCTGGGTGGCTTTGGAGACTAGGAAGGAGCCTCCAGCGGGACTTTGGTAGGCATCTCATCAGGCAAAAGCAGGTCTAGCACTACTGAGTAGGGGGAAACCCTCTCTTTGGAAGACTGCCTGGAGGAGAGGCCGCCCAGCCCCTGCGGAGGGGGAAATTGGCAGTTGAGAGGGGCGTGGTTTGGTTCTAGACTAGGCAATCCGCGAGGGGAGGGGCTTGGTTCCTAGGGGGTGGGACTTATCCCAGGATTGGGGAGGGGCCTGATAGATTAGAAGGTTCAGCGAGAGACTGAATTTGGACAAACACAGTGGGGCCAACACTTCAAGAGGGTGTGTAAGGGGTAAGGTTTTAGACCCTCAGACGGCGTGGCCTGACTTTAAGAAAGGTGGGCCCATCTCGAGTGGACGAGGCTGTTACCGGCTTGGTTAGGGCCTATGCTACCGCGAAAGCAGCCTAGTTCGGAGAACGTTAGGGTTTGGCGTTGGAGTTCAAAAGTCCTTGCTCAGTGTCATCACTGAGCAAGACCTGGATTCGTGGAAGTCTTGACCTCGCTCAGTAAGGGGCGGGACTTGCCCCCTGGGAGGTGGGGTTTGCTGGAGAGGAGGCCAGACCGCACCTTCTGGCCTTCGGCGGCATCCAGGTAGAGATAGTAGAAAGGGAACATGCCCTTGTCTACGCCGCGCTTGTCGCGGCTGATGCGACACTGCATCGTGCGGCCGCGCAGCGCCGGCCGCAGCACATAAGCTTCCATGTCCTCTCCCAGACGAGGGCCAGGCGCGCGGAGAGGCGCGCGGGGCGAGCTGCCCACATCACTGCTTCCCGCGCCGACCTCGCCTTCCGGGGTCTCGGACACCTCTTCGGCTGCCGGTGGGGACGTCCTCACTCTGGACTCCGACTCCTCTTTCTTCTCTTCCAGGTCTTCGCCCTAGTCCAGGCGCCAAATTAAAACTGAGGCATGGCTGAGACCCGCCTCCACCGCAGCCTTACCAACTGCTGATTGGCCATACCGGCGCAGGGTTACGCCCCCTCCCAACCATGTTTTCTGACTATTGGTTAAACGTCTTAGCTACGTGTTGATTGGCCAGCACCTTCAAGGGGCCCACCCAATCAAGCCTTCATCATCTGTTCATTGGTCACCACTAATAGCGACCCTCTGGAGCAACGCCCGCCCCATCTACCCATTGGGAGAATCTCTTCGACAGCACTGTCGGTTCCGCTAAAACCAGTGTTGTTTCGGTCCAGATAACATCTAACATGGCCCGGATCTCAGCAGCTGAAACTGTCTTACTCACTCAGCGTGAGTGCCAACTGGCCCTTCCCTATCACTGATTCACCCCCTCCAAAGCTCGCTGCCTTTCGGTGGGCTGGATTTTGAGGTATGCCTACATCAATATAAATCCTCCAGATTGACTTCATAAACGGTGCACACCCAGAAACACTGGTAGCCCAATCATAACAGGTTCCACCCATCAGCAAAAAGGGCCTCTGATTGGGCTGCAGACCCACCCTCTCTCGAGTCCGAGGCTAGCTAGCCCTCCACTTAAATCCTGATTGGCTGTGCCACCTCCTACCTTGTTGGAGGCCAAGTCTCCGCGTCCCAGGTCATCATCCATGCCCGGGTTTGGTTGTGGACTGGGGGCCTCGTATTCATTTCCAACATCCCGGGGTTCACTCTCTTCCTCCGCACTGGCCCCTAAGGGGTGGAAAGGGCCAGAAAAAAAGACTGGTTCAGGGCACCTGGGTCCCAGGAGTTTAGGACCAGGTCACCAGTGCTGCTGGAAAAGGCCAGATATCCTGGGTTCCTGGCCTCTCCATATTATTCATGCCAGATCCTCCAGCTCCCCCATGTGCACGGTGTCTACACTGGCTGAGTAGTCTCTCCCCTGAGTCTAAGGACAGGGGTGGGGTTAGAGTCCTCCCTTTACCTTGTCCCAAAGAGGGCATCCAAGAGATGGGCAACTAAAATGGGAGGGAGGAACGGGGTTTGGGGTGATAATCAAGGACCCTGTTATTGAATCGCTGGTCATGTCATGAGAATAGAAGGAATTGTCATACAAGAAATAACAGTAACGAAGTACTGATGATGCTACAACATAGAGAGACATTAAAAACATGCTAATCAAAAGCAGCCAATCATGAAAGATCATATTCTATGTTATTCTATTTCAAAGAAATGTCCAAACTGAGAGGGGGATGGGGTAACTGGGTGTGGGCATTAAAGAGGACACATGATGTGATGAGTACTGGGTGTTATACACAACTGATGAATTATTGAACTCTACATCTGAAACTAATAATGTACCATATATTGGCCAATTGATCTTAAATTTTGAAGAAAAAAAAATGAAGTGTCCAGAATAGGCGAATCTAAAGAGACAGTACATTAGTGGTTGCCTAGGGCTGGGAGAAGTGAAGTGTGGAGAGGAGGGTGTTGTGGGGGGGGGGTGGGGTGGCGTCACTGCTAAAAGGTACAGGATTTCCTTTGGGATAATGATAATGTTCTAAAGCTGATTGTGGTGATGGTTGCTCGTCTTTGTAAATATACTAGAAACCATGGAATTGTAAGCTTGAAATGAGTAAATTGTATGGTATGAGAAATATATTTCAATAAAACTGTTACAAGAGGGGTGCCTGGATGGCTCAGTCATTAAGCGGCTGCCTTCAACTCAGGTCATTGTCACTGGGTCTTGGGATCAAGCCCAGCATTGGGCTCCCTGCTCAGCGGGAAGCCTGCTTTTCCCTCTCCCTCTCCCCCTGCTTGTGTTCCCTCCCTCACTGTGTGCCTCTCTCTCTGTGTATCAAATAAATAAAATCTTTAAAAAACAAAACTGTTTGGTTAAGCAGCTGCCTTCGGCTCGGGTCATGATCCCAGCGTCCTGGGATCAAGTCCCATATCGGGCTCCTTGCTCAGCAGGGAGCCTGCTTCTCCCTCTGCCTCTGCCTGCCATTCTGTCTGCCTGTGCTCGCTCTCTCCCCCCTCTCTGATAAATAAATAAAATCTTTTAAAATAAATAAATAAATAAATAAAATAAAAAACAAAACTGTTACAAGAAAGGGGGCCATATGGACCAGGGGACCGGATTCCACCCAGTGTCCCCGAAATTACCAGGTCGTTGGTGGGCTGGCCAACCCCTGCGTCGAGTCCCTGGAGGCTCTTTATAAGGAGGTGGAGAAGCGGGGACATCCTCCACGGAAACTTCCTCCAACTCTGGGTCGGAACTGTCTGGCAGCCAGGAGAAGGAAAGGGACTAGAGATCAGGATTTCAGGAGGTTGGGGAGGTGGGAAAGGGGCCTGGAGATTGAGATTCCTGAGTGTTGGAGAAGGAGTAGTTTCAGGATCTGGATTCCTTGGTGTGAGGGATGACAGGGCCCCTGGGGGCCTGGCCTCCTGGTTTCTTTGGAGAACAAGGATTGAGATTCCAGACTCCTGGATTCTGGTGGGAGTGTAGTTCTAGGGTACAGGCAGCCCAAGGACTCGAGATTACCTCCTTCTGTCGGCGATGCCAGTGGGCCATGCTCACCGCTGCCATCTCCACCGCAGCTCACGATGCCCAGGGCACTGTGGACACCAGAGCGCAGGTGTGCCTCTGGCACGTTTTCCTGGAGGAAAGGGTTCCCAAGGCCTAGGAGAAGGTGCAGCGAGACCCATTAACACGATGTACAAATTCCAGTCCTCTGCGAAGATCCGCGCTCTCAGTGACTTCCTGCGTGACCACCCAAACCCCGGAGACCCATGCAGAACGCAAAATCCATCCTAAGGCTCAAGCAAGCACATCCCTGCGGCTAACTCCGTGCCCGCACAATCGCACACGCAGCTCTCGGTCTCTCTGGGACCGGTCTTGAAGATCCAGGCCTGGGCCCCCACCCGCCCCCGGGGCTTTGTTAATTCCAGCCTTCACTCTCCGGAATTGAATCTCTGCCTTTCTGCCTTTTCCAGGGCGGCCGCCTCCCCCACCCCCGCCTGGACACCGTCCCCGGCCGGACACCGCCGCAGCTCTCGCGCCCCACCCTCTAGTTGCACCGGGCTCCGCCCCCGCGGTCTCCTTGCTCCGCCCCTGAGTTCTCCCGGGTCCTGCTCCCCGGTGCCCAAGGGCCCGGTACTGGTCTCATCAGGACTCCGCTTGGACCCTCCCCTTTCGGCCCCTGGGGGCCTGGTCCCAAACTCCCGCAGACCCCTCCCTCTGGGACTAGGCTCCTGCCCGACACTACAACTTTTCCTCACTGCTGTCACCCGCGAGGCGCTCCTCCCGTCGCCATGGTCGCCGGGGCCACAGGGAAGCGTCGGGATTGGCCTGAACCATGAGGGGCTCTTGGCGCTTCCGCCGCTGCTTCTTCTCAAAGAGCCGTCTCTGCGGAGTGGAAAACGGGGGTGTGGGGGCCAGGAACCGAACGGGAAGACGGGGCGAAGGAGGGCCTGGGGTAAGGGGAGGCATGCCTGGAGGGGAGTCCTGGAGTCCAGGCTCTCAGTCCCTCATCTCCTATTTCCTTGGATCCAGGAGTCCTGGCACCCGTCAGGTCCCCCAGGTCCTAGAAGTCCTGCCCTCCAAAACCCTTGTTCCTTAGAAACGTTGCATTCTCATCACCAAGATCTGTTTCTTTAGGATCCCCAATTCCTATTTTCTCATTTCCCAGTTGCAGACTTGATGCTTGGAGAGAGCCAAGGAGGGCCAGGAGTCCCAGAACAAAGTCCTGGGGTGGTGCCCCTGGAAGCTTTGGAAGACTGATGGGTGGGGGTGAGGGATGGGGGGGATTGGGGGGTGTCAGTACTCCTTGGCATAGTACCTGGTGTTCCAGCTTCTGCAGTCTCATGGCGATGAGCTCATCCCCCAGCACCCTGAGAGAAGAGCAGGGTCATGGTGACAACAAGCAGGGCACCCCAGCTGCCCCAAAGCCACCCCCCCTTCCCTTTCTTCTTGCCCAACTTTGGGTTCTGAGCACTGGTGAGGTCACAGAAGGAGCAGAACCTCAGTCTGCCCCACCAGTTCTGAAACTCTTTTTTTTCAGCACTGGCCTATCTAGAATGCAGGATTCAGGAGTCCATGCCCCCAGCCCCTTACTGTGAGGCTGACAATGCTGAACTTGCAAACATGGCCATAAAGCCATGAAGTGAGTGTAGGCATAATCAAACCTTAAGCCCCTCCTGCACCCCCGTTTCCATCCTTGCCCATCCTGTTGCCCCACTCACTCTTTCTTCCATGTGTCATTCTCCTGAGACATTCTGGAGAAGCAAGAATGAAGAATCAGGACACAGACCCAAGATCCCAGTGGACTCCACCCTCCAACACCTGATCTTAAGCTTTAAAATTTTCTCCTGGACCCGAGCAGCCGGAATTCTAGCACCTCCTCCATCAGGGATCCAGCCGCCTTTTTCCAGCTTTCATGACTTTGATGGGCGCAGGAATCCAGTTCTCTCTCCCTCCAAATAGCTAACTCTCCTTTAAGTAGGCATGGAAACTTAGGACTCTTGGCCCCAAACACTCGACTCCTGTTGACCCCAGGTGGCCAGCACCCACCTGCCTGGGATCAGGCAGCTCCTCTCCTCGTGCCTGTGGAGGCTTTTCACATTCCCACTTTGGTACCTTGCCTCTCTGACCAATTTCTAAACAATACCTAACCCTCTCTTTAGCTGGGGACCTAATCTCTGGGTCTCTGGGAATTAAGCAGGCAAAGAAAGAGGGCTCAGAGGGAGGGGGGGGGAATTCCCACTGGGACCTGCCCTTATCCCCTCCCTCCTGGCCCCCCACACTCCACTTCCAACAAAGCAATGACCCTTGACCTCCACTGCAGCTAGGCAATCCTGCTCCAGGGTTCTGAAATGGAAGGGCGTGGAAGGTGTACCTTAAAGGGACCCAAGAGAGCCGGCATCTCTGGGTCGCTCTACTACACACGTGTGTGTGTGCATACAACATGTGCATGTGTATATACGCACACACGTATGTCTATACGCATATATACATGTATACGTATATGTATATCCATGTGTGTATATGGAGTATACATATATGTGTCTTATATTAGATGTACATGGCTTTTATTAGATATATATCTCTATCTATCTATCTCATATATTATATGTTAGAAATTTATAAGATGACCTGTGCCAATTGCTACCGATCTGTAACTTGCAGCCACTTCTTGTGGAAAAATAGATGCGGAAAACTACAACAGCCAGGAGGCGGAGGCAGGCGCCTCCTGGCCAGCGGAAGTGGCCTCATTTTCCCCTGCCTGCAGGGAATTGTAGTTCTCTTCGAAAGCCTCCGCTCTCCGCAGGAAATGCGGCATCAAGAGTTAGAGCTTCCGAGAAGGGAACCGAGGCTTTCGAGAACAGACGAGCGATTTCGGCAAGGGGCGGATCGCTAGACAGGGACCTGGGACCTGGAGCCAACGCGGACCAATCAGACCTCTGAGGGCGGGTCCTCTGCTGGAAAGTGGGCGGGGCCTCGGGGGGAAATCACCCGAACGCGCCGGAGGTCTCAGCCCGGGAAAACGCCCTCTGCGCGGAAGGAAAGGTTAGGGTTTGGGAGGGGTCCTAGATTGGGTCGTGGGGTGGAGCGGGAGAAGGGGACCAGAGGGCTGGAAAACTGGGTCCCGGGGGGGATGGACTGGGCACCAGTACTTCTAGATCCTGGCGAAGAGGGAGGCTGAGGGGCCTGGACCTTTGGTTCTGTGGAAAAGGGGTTGAGATCTCGGATTCCTCAGTCTGAACGAAGAGACTGGGTGCTGGGAGCTAGGACTTCTGGGTCTCAGGAAGGAAGAGCTGGAGGTGCGGAATCCTGTGTCCCGGGAAACGAGACGCTTTGAGTCTTGGCTCTTAGAAGGGGGACGGGGGCGGCGCTGGAGGCCCGGACTGCTGGGTCCATGGGAGTCCTGTCTGACTTGGGACAGACATTATCCACCTTTCTGCCCCCCACAGGCCACGCCGCCATGCCTTCCTCTGGGCCCAGCGCAGCCCTCCTTCTCCTCTTGCCACCGCTGCTGCTGCTGCGCACTGTCCTGGCCTTGCCCCTGGAGCGGGGGACGCCCAAGCAGGAGAGCCCTGCGACCGAGAGCCCAGTGAGTGGCCCTGCCCTGCTTTCCCGCCAGGTGTTTGCAAGTGGTACTACAGTCCCGCGGATCCGCGTCGCTCCTGGGTGGATACTTCCCCCACCGCCGCGGCTTTAAGTTTAACTGCCATTCTTTGCCGTCCTGGGGCTTTGACGTGGTGAAAAACTCGGGGCTAGTATACGTGTGTATGTGCATATTTCTAAGTCCCTGGCTCTGAGGCGTGGGGGAAATGAGGTCAGATTTAAGTGACAAATCTGCATTACCCCCCTATGTTTTAAGTGCCATCCCCAAGAAGGAATCTGAAAAAAGAACTACATTTCCCAGTAACACCTAGGGCAGGTGGAGTTCCTTAACTGGGGTGTGCTGGCTTCCTGGAGCTCGTGGGAGTTGTTAAAGCTGTGAAGGTAGTCCCAACATGTGTTTATCAGATGCTGTGAAACCTTTGGTCTTAGGGAATTTGAGACTCCCAAGGCTCAGGCGCTGATTTCTGGCCTGACTGCTCCTACAGCCTTCATCAGTAAGGGTCACGTCACTGTCTCTGGAGGGGATGGTTCTATGCTCCTGTGTGGCGGTCCCACCTTGTGAGCTAGGCCTGTGCTTGGTGACATCTTTGCAGGCACAGAAGGCACTTCTAAGTCCCCTTTCCCTTCATTCATCCCACACATTTCTTGAGAGTGGACACCAGGGTGATGGTCAGAGAGGAAGGATTGTGAACTGAAGTGCAAAATGCAAGGAAGGACATTCCAGGCAGGGGGAACAGCCTGGGCCAAGACACTGTGGTGTGGAGAGCAGAGTGAGTAGAGAGACATGGAGGTGGCCAGTGGGACTGGAGCAGAATGGGGAGGGGGCAGGTCACGTGGGGCCTCAATGGGGAGCGCCAAGCCTTACTTCACAGGTGAGGCTGAAGCACAAGAGGGTTTAAGTAACTTGCCCAAGAACTGAGGTTTCTAGGTGTAGCAAATAAAAACACAAGATGCCCAGTTAAAATTGAATTTCAGACAAGCATGCATAATGTTGCATATAAGTAAACTCTTGCAGTATATTTATAAATTATTTGTTGTTTTTTTTTTTTTTTTTTTTTTTTTTTTTTTTTTTTTTTTTTAAAGATTTTATTTATTTATTTGACAGACAGAGATCACAAGTAGGCAGAGAGGCAGGCAGAGAAAGAGGAGGAAGCAGGCTCCCTGCTGAGCAGAGATCCCGATGCGGGGCTCGATCCCAGGACCCTGGGATCATGACCTGAGCTGAAGGCAGAGGCTTTAACCCACTGAGCCACCCAGGCGCCCCAAATTATTTGTTGTTTATCAGAAATTTAAAGTGAACTAGGCATTCTAGCTGTCCTAACAAGGTCACCTAGCTAGTAATTGGAAGATTTGGGATTCCAGCCCGTTGGCTAAACAAAAATGTCCACACCTTGGGGCACCTGGCTGGCTTAGTCTGTATGGCATATGACTCTTGATCTCGGGGTTCTGAATTCGAGTCCCACACTGTGGTATAGAGATTACTAAAAATAGAATAGAACAGAATAGAATAGAACAAAACAGATAAATTAACTTTAAAATAATGATGTCAACACCTTAATTCCCAGAACCTGTGACTATCTTACCTTACAGGGCAAAAGAGGGTTTGCAGGTGTGATCGAGACAAGGCTCTTGATGGAAGGAAAAGTTAGCCTGTGTTATCCAAGTGGGCCCAACGTAAACACAAGTGTTCTCTATAAGAGAGAAGCAAGAAGGTCAAAGTCAGAGGTGATAGGATAACGTAAGCAGAGGTCACAGTGATGCAGAGTCATGTGGCAAGGAACACGGGCAACCTCTAGCAGCTGGAAAAGGCAAGGAAACAGATTCTCCCTTAGGGTTTCCAGAATGAACTCAGCCCTGTCCTGTTCTGAGCTTCTGACCTTCAGAACGCTAAGGGAATACATTCGGGTTGCTGTCAGCCAGTGGGAAGTCGGTATACCCACAGGGGCCTGGCTGAGCCATCAGGTTATCCGGCTCCTACCGCGTGCTCGCTACTTACAAAATGATGGCAGTAATAGATTGAGGATCGTGCCAGGCCCTTCATCTTGTGTACTTTTCACCATGGCGCTGAGAAGCAGGGAATTTATTGCCTATTTTATTTTTTATGATTTTATTTATTTGTCACAGGAAGAGAGAGACTGAGAGAGAGAGAGAGCGCTAGCAGGGGAAACTGCAGACAGAGGGGGAAGCAGGCTTCCCGCTGAACAAGGAGCCTGATGCAGGATTCGATCCTAGAACCCCAGGATCATGACTCCAGCTGAAGGCAGATGCTTAATGGGCCGAGCCACCCAGGCATGCCACCCACCTACACACGCCAGTCTGGGTCTAGGAGCGTAGGGATTTTTGTCTGTCTTGGTCACTTGCCGAGTCCCTAGCAGAGCACCTAGTGCGCGGTAGGAGCGCGGGGATTGCCTGATGAACGATGGATGAGAGTATGTTTCACGGCTCGCCAGCAAATACTGGTGTGTCCACCCTGAGCACCCGCTCCATGTGTGGCGTCGGGCTGGGTGTCTGTCTCCCCGTGTGATGTCTACTTTGTCTCCACCAATGGCCTGGGAGGAGACAAGTACCTCGGCCCAGGGGATCAGCCTGGTCTTACGGAGCAGCTGGGGATCAGAACCAGGGCCACCTGGCTCTAGAAGCTTTGTCCCATGGGGCAGGCCTGCCTCTTGCTCCCAGCACGGGGCCTCGGGGTCCTTCAGCCAGCCCCCAGGGATGTTGGCCCTGGCTCCTAAGCACAGGGAGAACGGGGGGGGGGGGCGCTGTGTTCATCCCTGTCCCCTCAGGACACTGGCCTGTACTACCACCGGTACCTCCAGGAAGTCATCAACGTGCTGGAGACAGACGGGCATTTCCGTGAGAAGCTGCAGGCTGCGAATGCCGAGGACATCAAGGTGCGGCTGGGCACAGGCCAGGTGGGAGGGAACGAGGGGCGCGTGCTCGTTCCTGTTGCTCTGCACTCCATGCCGTGTGACCGCCCCGTGCTGTGCCTCAGTTTCCCCTTCTGTAAAGAGGGCGCACTAGCCGAGTCTGCGTTACAGGGTTCAGCTTAGGATCACTAGAGGTGAGATGCGTCAAGGATGGAGATGCACAGGGTGGCGGTCCTCGCACCTACCATGCACGTGCAGGTCCCCCGAGGGCCAGGCTGGTGTGTCCTGCTCAGGAAGAATTCAAGACACAGGAGATGTGGTTGCAGCTCGCCTCCCCTCTAGCTCACGTTGGGCCTCCAGAGGGGCCGAGATTGTCGTCATTTTATGAAGGGGGCCATGGAGGCCCTCATGGCAGTGTTTGTCATCCATATAGGCTCTGTGTCCCCACAGGGCTGGCTGATGGCGGCTTCCCCCTCCACAAGGAGATGGGGCTGACTGGCCCCCTTTCCTCCTTCCTGCCCTGCCGCACACAGACTCCCCCACCCCGTTCAGGTGCGTGTGGGCATGCCCCACCTAGAGGGGCCTCCTTGAGTCCTTGGTCCCAGAGAGGACCCAGGTGGCCCTGCTCCCCCAAAGCCTCCTGGCATTTCTGGGGCTCCCATGTCACCCCCATCTACCTGGCCACCAGTGACGGACCAGCAGAGCCAGAGACCCTAAAGCTCAGTCCCTCCCATTGCCCACCTGGGATAACCTGAGGTGCAGCCATCCCCAACACGCTGCCAGGGTTCAAGATCATATCAGTGGGAAATGATCTTGGAAACAGAAGGGCCAGTGAGGCAGGCAGAGTGTGGAGAGCGACGGGTGCCCAGTACAATGAACAATCCCAGCTCCTCCTCATGTGCTCCGGGCTGAGCAGCCTCACCCTCTGGACCCTGTTGTCTTTCTCAGATACTGGGGGTTCTGATGCAACACTTTGCGGGACGTGAGAGGTGTAGGATGGTGAAGATCCCCACCTCAGGGCCTGCTCTGGCACATCGTGAGGCCACAGTGGATGTCAGTCATCATCCTTGGTGGTGGCAGTAATATCTGCTTGAGTAGGAAAAGAATATGGGGAGACACGACTCTGACCTGATACCCAGTGGCTTTTGCTGGGCTCTCAGTTTGCCCATCTGTAAAATGGGGCTGTGGGCAAGATTAGAGGACAGACCCAGGGAGTCCAGCACAGGGCTTGGCCCAGAGTAGATGCTTGACTGGTTGGGTGAATGGGGCTGTCTTCATGGTCACTGTGTCCTGTTGCCTCTCAAGGGCCATGGGCCCTGTGGGCCGGGGAGCCCCATTGTGAGTCTCAAGTGACCAAAACAGTCTGAGCAATGACAGATAGCAGAGGGCCTTGGGCGGGCCTCAGGAGGGCACAGTCCAGCATGACAAGTGAGAGAGAACTTTTGGAGCAAGGGTGCCCCTTGCCCAAGTGAAGTCTGAAGTCTGAGTGGGGATATCTGTGGTGTAGAAGTTGTTGTGGTGTGTGTGTGTGTGTGTGTGTGTGTGTGTGTGTATGGGGGGTTGAAGGCATGGCATTTCAGACAGCGGGAACTTTGTGTATAAGCAAAGCATTCTGGTACTTTCCGTGTCTCCCCGTGGTTCATGATCACTGCCATAAAGACAGGGGCGATGGGGCTAGAGAGGTGGATGTGTGCAGGGTCTCGGGTACCGGCCGCAGGGATTCTGTCCTGGGGGCCCTGGGGAGCCATGGGGGCTGTGAGCAGGAGAGGGTTGGGGTCAGCTCTGAGCAACAAACAGAATCTGAAGTGAGAGGAGAGGCAGCCCAGGGAAGGCACCCCAGGGAGGGGGGCGGGGAGTTGCCCAGAGGATCTTTCAAGGGAGGTGTTGTGTGCTTTGAGTGTCTAAGGGCAGTGAGGATCTGCTTAGGCCTAGAAAGGGGGTGGCGGGAGAATCCTAGGCAGAGGGACCAACCAGCATGTGCAAAGCCCAGGAGGGGGAAAGAGCCTTGAGTGTGGAGGCTGATGCCCAGTTCGTGCTGCTGGAACCAAATGTGATTTGACGGATGGTGGGCCTCGGGGCTCCTGGGGTGGGCAGGGCCTCAGACGCCAGGCTGCAGGGCTGGACCTGGTCTCGGAGGCTTGGGGAGCGGGTGGGCCAAGGGTCTGTAAGCTTTCCAGGCTTCACAAAGCTGGTAGAAGTCTCCCGGGAGGGCAGAGAAAGGACGAGGCTGCCCCGTGCGCCCCCTTCAGGGCCCCCAGCCTGACCAGTGTCCCCTCCACCTGGGCAGAGTGGAAAGCTGAGCCGGGAGCTGGACTTTGTCAGCCACCATGTCCGCACCAAGCTGGATGAGCTCAAGAGGCAGGAGGTGTCTCGGCTACGGATGCTGCTCAAGGCCAAGATGGATGCGGAGCAGGAGCCCAGTAAGCAGGGGTGGGTGGGGTGGGATGGCCTCCCTCCTAGGGACTCACCACCACCCCCACCCCACCCCTGTCCACCACCTAAGATGTGCATAGAAAATTGACCGAGTTTTCTTTCTAGAACCATCTACCGCTAACATGACTGGTGGATTGTTTTTTGCTTCTCCGTTTCATTTTTTAAATTTTTATTTTTAAAAACCATTTTCATTTAATGGGGCACCTGGGTGGCTCAGTTGGTTAAGTGGCTGCCTTCGGCTCAGGTCATGATCCCAGGGTCCTGGAATCAAGTCCCACATCAGGCTCCCTGCTCAGCAGGGAGTCTGCTTTTCCCTCTCCCTCTGCCTGCTGCTCTGCATACTTGTGCTCTCTCTCTGTCAAATAAATAAATAAAATCTTTAAAAATAAATAATAAATAAATGAAAACCATTTTCATTTAAAATATTGATGTAGGGATGCCTGCGTGGCTCAGTTGGTTAAGCGTCTGGATTTGCCTGTTCTTGGACACTCCAGATAAATGGAGCCCTACCGTCTGTGACCTTTTGTGTCTGGACCTTTCACTTCTAAAGTTTTCAAGGTTCATCCAAAATGTAACGTGTGTCAGCAACTTCCTTTTTGGGGGCCAAGTACTATTCCAATGTAAAGATAGACCCCATTGGGTTTATCGACTCATTGGTTGATGGATATATGGGTTGTCTGCACCCTTTGGCTATGGACCTATGGACCGTAGTGGTATATATTTTTTAATTTCTAAAAAAAATTTTAAAGATTTTATTTATTAGAGGCAGAGAGAGAACGAGCCGTGGGGAGGGAGAGCGGGGGAGAGAAGCAGACTCCCCACTGAGCAGGGAGCTCGATGTGGGACTCGATCCCATGACCCGGAGATCATGACCTGAGCTGAAGGCAGGTGCTGAACTCACCAAGCCACACAGCCCCGCCCCCGCCCCTCCCATGTTGTTATACTTACTGTGGCTCTGTGGTAGTCTGGTATGGGGCGTGACCACATGTAAGGACATGCCCCCTTTCTTGAGATGGACCCTCTTATCTCTGGACATCCTGTGAGGCTCCCATGTTATGGAAGGGGGTGCTGAGCCTTGGTGGATGGTGTTGATGGTCAGTAGGAGAACTGGGCTTTGTTTTCATTTCTTTCTTTCTTTTTTTTTTTTTTAAGATTATATTTATTTGACAGAGATCACAAGTAGGCAGAGAGGCAGGCAGAGAGATAGAGGAGGAAGCAGGCTCCCCGCCGAGCAGAGAGCCCGATGCGGGACTCGATCCCAGGACCCTGAGATCGTGACCTGAGCCGAAGGCAGAGGCTTAACCCACTGAGCCACCCTTGCGCCCCCCCCCCCTTTTTTTTTTTTAAATGATCGAAAGAGAGAAAGCATTAGCAGGGGGAGGGGCAGAGGGAAGGAAAAGGAGACTCTGCTCTGAGCACAGAGCCCAATGCGCGGCTTGATCCCAGGACCCCGAGACCACGACCCAAGCCAAAGTCAGACACGCCTGTTTTCACGACTTACCTGATTCCACGGGTCCACTGACGAACACGTGTCTCCGGTTGTACTGTGTGCCGGGCACCAGGCAGGTGCTGGAGCTCCACGGTGACCAGATGGCCTGCATAGGCACCCACGGCTGTCTGCTGATTTAATTATTACAGTTCCAGAGTTGACCACTTCACCATCCATTGCTGTTGCCTGGGTCCCGCTTGGATCACTGCAGTCGCCTCCTCCCTGGGCTCCCTGGTGCCTCCCCTGCTTTGGGTCCTAGTCCCCGCCCCTGCACTCCTTCAGCAGCCAGGGGGATCCTGTAGCCATTTCCTGTGGCCACTGCAGCAAATCACCACAAATTCAGGGGTTAAAGAACACACACCAATTCCCTTACAGTTGGGAGATCAGAATCGGAAGTCAGTTTCACCCAGCAAAAATCAGTGCATCAGCACAGCCGCACTCCTTCTGGAGGCCCTAGGGGCAGCCTGTTGCCTCGTCTTTTCTGGCTGCTGGAGTGGCATTCCTTGGCAGGTGGCTTCTTCCTCCGTCCTCAAAGCTAGTATGTAGCCTTTGTGTTCAGTGCTCACGTGGCCTTCCCCCTCTGCCTCCCTCTTTTTTTTTTTTTTTTAGGTTTATTTGTTGGAGAGAGCGCGCACGCGCATTCTTGGGAGCATGAGCAGTGGGGAGAGGCAGAAGACAGGAATAAGACTGCTGAGTGTGGAACCCAATACCAGGCTTGATCTCATGACTCTGAGATCATGACCTGAGCCGAAATTTCAAGAGTCGGAGGCTTAACCCGCTGAGCCACCCAGGCACCCCTGCATCCCTCTTAGAGGGACCCTTATGGTTGCATTGGATCTCCTGGGTAACCCGAGATCACCTCCCCATCTCCAGATTCTTAATTTAATCACCTGAAAGTCACACTTTGCCACCTGAGATCCCCTAGTCATGGGTTCCAGGGTTTAGGGCATGGGCGTCTTAGGGGTGGTGACGCAGTCCATCACAGCATCCAGTCCACATCCTGTCCCTCCTCTTCTTAGGACTCACCCCGGCTTCCCAGAGGTCAGCAGGCCCAAGTCCACGGTCCTCACGGCTGCACTGCCTACCCGACCCCTCCCTTTACAGGTGCCCTCTCCTGTCAGCGTTTTTAATAACGCTTCCGGGCAGCGTGTGTCTGTCACCTCTGGACCTTGACCCTGGCACTTCCCTCTGCCTGGGATGTTCTCAGGCTCTTTGCACTGCTGGCCAAGCTTCTGTCTCAGCTCCTACCCTGATGGGGCTGCTCAAGGGAGGTTCTGTTGGTTGCTATCCCTGGGATTGCTAGGGTCACGTGTGTTGGTCCTCTGTCTCCTGCTGGGTGCTGGGGGCAAGGGGAGCCCACGCTGCTGCTGTCTGGTTCCCATGGCGGCCCCAGGGCCAGGTACCACGTCTGGCCCAGGGGTAGGGGCTCAGCCCCCATTAGTGGCATGAATAATGCATCATGAAATTTGATCTGTGTCTGTGTCCTGTGAGCCTGTCCCTCCTCTGGGCTCACCCTGGGCAGAGCTGGCCCCATGGTAACACAAGACCTCAGGTTCCCGGCCTTCCCGTGTGTGTACAGTTCTCTCCCTTCCCAGAACGGGAGCCACTGGAGAGCCGGCCTGGGTCTGATTTACATGTCCCGCTGCCCCTCACAGGCTGGCTTTAGCACCCCGGAAGTCCCAGGTCAGGTTGTGGCAGGATCAGTTTCTTCTGCTGGGAATCAGTTCTGGGTCTCTCTTTGGCTTGGATACGGCCAGCTTCTGCCTCGTGTCTTCCCTGCAGTGTCCAAATTTTTTTCCCTTTTAGAAGGAAACAAGTCCTCTTGGATTTGGGTCTACCCCGAGACCTTGTTTTAACTTGGTCACCTCTGGGAAGACCCTCTCTGCCAATAAGGTTACATTTGGAGGGTCTGGGGGTAAGGACCCCAACAAATGGGTTTTGGGGCACATAATTCAGCCCATAACAGGACTTGCGCTCTGGAGTCCGGCAATGGGTTCTAATATTCTCTCTGCCACTTCCTAGATGATGGTGACCTAGACAAGTCCCTGACCCTCTCTGGGCCTCAGTTTTCACATCTGTAAAATGGGATCATCGTAGAACCTTTGTCTTAAGATTTTTGTGAGAAATAAATGCTCTAGAGATGCCTGGATGGCTCAGTCGGTTAAGCTTCTGCCTTCAGGTCAGGTCATGATCCCAGGATCCTGGGACTAAGCCCTGCATTGGGCTCCCTGCTCAGCAAAGGAGTTTGCTGTTCCCTCTGCCTGCCATTCCTCCTGCTTGTGTGTTTCTCTCTCTCTTTCTTTCTGATAAGTAAATACAATTTTTAAAAAATACATTAAATAGGAGTGCCTTGGTGGCTCAGAGGGTTAAGCCTCTACCTTCAGCTCAGCTCATGGTCCCAGGGTCCTGGGATTGAGCCCCTCATCAGGCTTTCCACTCAGCAGGGAGCCTGCTTCTTCCTCTCTCTCTGCCTGATGTTTGTGATCTCTCTCTCTGTTAAATAAATAAAGTATTTTAAAAATGCATTAAATATATTTAATGTATTTAAAGCAGAGCCTAACATATAGTGAGTACTCAATACATGTTGATTATTATTATGGTTATTGTTTTGAGCATCAGAGTCAGCTGTGGTGTCACCTCCTCCAGGAAGCCCTCCCTGATTGCCCCAGCTTCATTCAGGACATCCTCTGTGCTTTCCCAGTACCTGCTGTGACCTCCTTCAGAGCAGATCTAGCCCAGGGATTTTGAAAGAAGGAACTTCTGTGCACTTTTTTTTTTTTTAAAGTAACGTCTCCCTCATCCAGATGTACAGGTGGATCACCTGAGCCTCCTGAAGCAGTTTGAACATCTGGACCCTCAGAATCAGCACACCTTCGAGGCCCGCGACCTGGAGCTGCTGATCCAGACGGTAGTGTGTGTGTGTGGGGGGGTGCTCTGGGCAGTGGACTGAAGGAGGCTTCATGGACAGGGAGAAGGGAATGGAGCCTGGGACATGTGCTCCATCACCCTGGTGTTCTCCGAGGTCAGTGGCTGCAAAGGCCAGGCAGTCCCCGGAAGCCTCCCCAGATTCTCTCTGGGAGAGCAAGGTGTAGGCAGAATGGGCTGGGCTCCATGCAGACCATTTCAGATCCTTCCTCGGCTTTGTCCTTCCCCATATGACTTGGGTGGGGGCGGGGGTGGCAGAATCATGCAGAATCGCGCCCCCCAGAGATGTCCCACCCTTCACATCCCAATCAGTGGAACCTCTGGCTGCGTAGACCTCTCTTGGTGAAAGAGATTTTGCAGAGGGGATTAAGCGGAGGGTCCTGAGCGGGTGAGATTACCCTGGGTTATCGGGTGGGCCCTCCGTGTCCTCACAGAGGGAGGTGTGACTACCTTTGGAGGTAGCAGTGTGAAGCAGAAAGTGCTCAGTTGCTGGCTTTGCAGACAGGGGAAGGAGCTGCCAGTGTGGAAGGCAGTTCTAGAAAGGAGAAGTCTGTAGAAGGAGCATGGCTCGGCCTCCACTGTAATATGAGCTCTGTAAAACTATTTTCATATCTCTGGCCTCCATAATACAAGATGATCAATGTGTGTTGTTTTCTTTCTCTCTCTTTCCTTTTTTTCTTTAAGTAGGCTCCACACCCAATGTGGGGCTTGAACTCACAACCTTGAGATCGAGTCATGTGCCTGACAGACTGAGCCACCTAGGTGCCCCTGAATGTTGTCGCCCTCGGCCCGCAAGGATGGCAAGAAGCCCCAGTTCAGACGCATCTTCTCTCTCTTTATTTCCGCAAGTCTACACACTTATATACGCTTACATGACCAATCAGCGAGCAGGGTACAGGAGGGAGCGAATCAGGCTGTGCACCTAAACGAACAACTTCGCTAGCAACCAATGCTGTTTACCTCCTCTTTGGGCGTTCTGCTTAGTCTCACGAGGCAATCCTAACCTGGCAACTAGCCAGGCGCCATCTTTTAATGGCGGAGGCCGCCCTGGCCAGGGGCCTGCCTCCGACAAATGTGTGTTGTTTTACACCATTTACATTTACACCAAGTGTACAATTATAGCAGCCATAGGAGCTAATAGAGCCCTTATCTGAGAAGCAGGATCTCCAGCCCAGCCTCATGGGGACAGCCAAGGGCGGCGGGGCTGGGGAGTGCAAGGCTGTGCCCAGACTTGACCCTGCCTCTTCCCTGCTTGCATTCCTTCCCTGGGTCCCCAGTGCCTCCAGGACAAACCTGGAGTGCCCCGTTTCTGGCCTCCTGGAGCTTCATCTAGTGGCCCTGAAGATAATAGCCGTCAGTTGAGTATTCCTGGCATTGGGCTCAGTCCCTGAGAAATGTTTTTGCCAGTCACTTCCAGAATATTCCAGAAACTCTGCTTTTCTCCAGCCCCACCGTCCTTCTCCTAGCTTCAGCTCGCAACATCTCTCATAGCTGCTTCTTCAGTGGGCTCCCTGCTTCTGCCTTCCGAGCTCACCAGGACTTCTCAACTTAGCACTCTTGACGTTTGGAGCTGGATAATTCTTTGTTGTGGGGGAGGTTTGTGCATTATAGGACGTTTAGCTGCATCCCTGCTCTCTACCCACTCAATGCCTGTAGACCTATCCTCGTTGTGAGAACCTGTTCCCCACACAGCAGCTGTGTTCGTTTCTTATACCGCCCTATAACAAATTACCACAAACCTAATAGCTTAAGACACCTTGAAATTATCGCATTGTGTAACAACTTACCACAGACTCAGTGACTTAACACAACAAATGTGAGGCGCCTGGCAGGTTCAGTCATTAGAACGCTTGACTCTTGATCTTGCAGTGGTGAGTTCGAGGCCCATGTTGGGTGTGGAAGTTACTTAAAAAATAAAATTCTTTTTTGAATTAAAAAAATAAAAAATAGAATTGTATTCTCTCCCAGTTCTGGAGGCCAGAAGTCCAAAATCAGTATCCCTGAGTCCAAACCAAGACTTTGGCAGAGCTGTACTCTCTTTAGAAGCCATAGGGAAGGGGCGCCTGGGTGGCTCAGTCGTAAAGTATCTGCCTGCAGCTCACGTCATGATCCCAGAGTCCTGGGATCGAGCCCCACATTGGGCTCCGTGCTCAGCAGGAAGCCTGCTTTTCCCTTTCCCACTCTCCCTACATCTGTTCCCTCTCTCGCTTTATCTCTCTCTCTCAAATAAATAAATCTTTTTTTTTTTTAAAGATTTTATTTATTTATTTATTTGATAGAGAGAAATCACAAGTAGATGGAGAGGCAGACAGAGAGAGAGAGGGGAAGCAGGCTCTCTGCTCAGCAACTGCATTGGCTCAGGTCATGATCCCGGGGTCCTGGAATCAAGGCCCGCATCGGCCTCCACCTGCTCTTCGGGTAGCCTGCTTCCCCCTCTCCCTCTGTCTGCCACTCCCCCTGCTTGAGCTCTCTGTCTCTCTTTGTCAAATAAAAAAATAAAATCTTAAAAAAAAAAAAAAAGTGGGAGGCGCCTGGGTGGCTCAGTGGGTTAAGCCTCTGCCTTCGGCTCAGGTCATGATCCCGCGGTCCTGGGATCAAGCCCCACGTCCAGCACTCTGCTCAGCGGGGATCCTGCTTCCCCGCCTCTCTCTCTGCCTGCTTGTCATCTCTGTCAAATAAATAAAAGCTTTAAAAAAAAAAAAAAAAGAGAGAGCTCAGGACATGGAGCCCAGGACTGGGTGGAGATTGGGGTGGCCCTTGACCAGGTTCAGGGCTGAGGGCCTGGAATTTGGAGGTTGAAATTAGGGCCTAGGTGTGACCATCTGCCTCTCTCCAGGCCACCCGGGACCTCGCCCAGTACGACGCAGCCCATCATGAAGAGTTCAAACGCTATGAGATGCTGAAGGAACACGAGAGACGCCGTTATCTGGAGTCCCTGGGAGAGGAGCAGCGAAAGGAGGCAGAGAGAAAGCTGGAAGAACAACAACGCCGGCACCGAGAGCACCCCAAAGTCAATGTACCTGTAAGAACCCTCATTTGTGGCTACCCCACACCAAGTCCAACTCTCCAGGCACCGCAAGATGAGAAAGTAGCCAAAGAACTACAATTCCCAGCAGATCCTGAGGCCAGAAGGCCCTTTAAATATGCTCAGCCACCTCCAGGAGCTGCTGGGAGTTGTAGTTTTTCTTGCTTGAGGGGCATGACATTCGAGGGCTGGGAGGGACTCAGACTTCTTGCTCATGAGCCCCTGGCTCTCCCCTCCACAGGGCAGCCAAGCCCAGTTGAAGGAGGTATGGGAGGAGCTGGATGGATTGGACCCCAACAGGTTTAACCCCAAGACCTTCTTCATACTGCATGGTAAGGTGGGGAAGAGCCCCAAGACCCAGGCTGAACCCTGAGGCTCTGACCTTTCTGGGGCCTGAATTCTAAGAAGTGTCCCCATTGCAGTGAGGCTTAGGCAGGCCAAAGAGATCTGAGCCTGACCCTCCTGTTGGTCTAGAAGGGTCCACCCTTCTGCATTGCTAGAACCTTCTAGTGAAGATCTAGTTCTCTTTTCAGGGATACACTAGACTCCTCGGTTCTCAGGCTGATACCCACTAACTGAGCCATCAGACTTGGCTAGGCTGGGCGTGCCTCCCACAGTAGCCTAGGAGCCCTGCTGCCAAATAAACAGGCCTCCAGGGACTGGAAGGCTATCTTTTCCATGGTGGTTCAGACACACGTATCCCTTCATTCTCCTCCTCTGAAGGAACCTAACCCAGGTTTGCCAGGACCCCCTCAGATGTGCTTGTCCCAGAAGCTGCCAGCAGTCCGCGGAGCTTAGCTGGGCCTGGCTCATTGATTCAGCAGACATTTCCCCAGTTCCCTCTGAGACCAAGCTTCGTGGAGAGTCTGTGGATCCCCCTGTGAAGGGAACCGAGCTCCCCCCCTCACACAGCCAGTGATCAGGCAAACTGATAACGCTGTATTTCGGTGAATCTAAAAAATCCAGGTAGTATAAGATGTTCTAGAATTTTTTTTTTTAAAGATTTTTTTTTAATTTATTTATTTGACAGAGAGAGATCACAAGTAGGCAGAGAGGCAGGCAGAGAGAGAGAGGAGGAAGCAGGCTCCCTGCTGAGCAGAGAGCCCGATGTGGGACTCGATCCCAGGACCCTGAGATCATGACCTGAGCCGAAGGCAGCGGCCTAACCCACTGAGCCACCCAGGCGCCCAGATGTTCTAGAATTTTTACACAAGCCGCCCATGAAACTCACACACCACCAATGCCAAGATGTCTCTTGATCTTGGGGGTGGGGGGTGGGGGGGTGACAGTCAAGGAAGGGGATTTGATAATAGTGCCCCGAGGAGTGCTAAGAGATGAGTAACGTGGAAGAGATGACAGGAGGGTTATGGGCGGAAAGTGTATTGTATCCACCAGCCCCCATGTGGCTGTTAAGCTCTTGAAACACACCAAGGAACTGAATTCTCTAGTTTTGAGACATGATTTTTTTTTTTTTTTTTAATTTGTAACTGTGGTAAAATACACCTAACCATGAAATGTCCCATCTTTGGCCCTTTTGAAGTGGATAGTTCAGGTAGGCTAAGGACACCCACATGTTGTTCAGCCAAAGTCCAGAATTATTCTTCATCCTTTCCAAAGGAAAACTCTTTGGTCAATCAACAACTTCCCCACTACTCCTCCCCACCCAGCCCCTGGCCACCTCCCTTCTGGGTGCTGTCTCTGTGAATTCTAGCTATTTCACACAAGTGGACTCATACAGAATTTGTCTTGTTTGGGACTGCTTCTGTCTGCCTTAAGGGCTGACAGAATCCAGCTGTGTGGAGGATAGGCTATATGGTGGGAGGGCCAAAAGCCTGGAGAAGACGGGACATGCTGGTGGCTTTGCCATGGGAAGGAGGGAAGAGGGACACCTGGGTGGCTCAGTTGGTTGGGAAGGAGGGACGAGCCGTTGGATTGTGGGTTTACCTCGAAGGGCAAGCTGGTAGGACTCGCAGCTTGGATGCAGCTGGATGAGGATTATGAGCTAACAAAAAGGGTCAGGGGTGACTCTGAGGTACTTGGTGGGAGCAGCCATATTTGGGAACTAAGTCCGTTCGTGTTAAACTGCAGATGTCT
Organism: Mustela putorius furo; assembly: GCF_011764305.1. Taxonomy (NCBI): domain Eukaryota; kingdom Metazoa; phylum Chordata; class Mammalia; order Carnivora; family Mustelidae; genus Mustela; species Mustela putorius. Next base: position 11,221,616 of record NW_025421310.1, on the reverse strand, counting down.
GTCAGACACTTATGTGGCCAGGAGAGTTGACAGTTGGATATTCAGGTGTAGAGGCACTGGTAGATGAGGGACTGGAGGGACCCATCTGAAGAGGGGCGGGCCAGTCACAGTCTTTCTGTAATGATCCAAATGTTCCGTGCCATCCAATATGGCAGCCACCAGCTACATGTGGCTGTTGAATGCTTGACTGGTAACAAGTGGGGTGAGACACTGGGATTTTTTTTTTTTTTTTAGATTTTTATTTTATTATTTCTTTGAGAGACAGAGCAGGAGCAGGGTGAAGGGCAGAGGGAGAAGCAGACTTCCTGCAGAGCAGGGGTCCTGACGTGGAACTCCATCCCTCCCAGGATCATGACCTGAGCTGAACAGTTGAACAGTTGCTTAACCCACTGAGCCATCCAGACTCCCCCTGGGATTTTTTATCTTAATCGATTTAAATTTAAATGGCCAGTGTGGCTGGCGGCTACATGATGGATTCCAGGATTAGATGGCCTGAGCCCTGGGGCCCACCGATAGGTAGCATTCCGGAGGAGGATGGAGCCAAAGGAACCAACGAAGGAGAACGAGGGGTATTTGGGAGGAGAAAATGATGTTCTGGAAGCCAAGGGCAGAAAGTCAAGTAAAATGCTGGTGAAAAATTAACCATTGGCGGGATCCCCCGGGTGGCTTGGTCAGTGGAGCATGTAACTCTGGATCTCGGGGTTTTAAGTTTGAGGCCCACACTCACTGTAGAGGATGCTTAAAAATAAAATGTTTTTAAAAAAATTAAACATTGGATTTACGAGGTCAGGGTTTCCAGCCTCCTCTGAAGGACCAGTGTGGGCGCTGATCTGAGTGAGCGAGGGGTGGGGGCGGGGGGACAGCGAGCGTGGCCCATGCGGCTGAGAAACCTGGAGCCTCGGAGCCATACAAGCTGGGTGACAGGTGGAGAGATTCCTGTGGCCGGGGTCTCTGGGACAGAGGCCTCTGACACCCCTGGCTCCTGGGCAAAGGGCTTGATCCTGTGCCTAGATCATCAGGGGTTAGGGATCAAGTAGTCCTGCGTTATGACCATCCCAAGAGTGGTCTTGGCAAAGCCCGCCTTCGTTTATTCCCTTCTGGAGACCCTGGTTGGTAGGGATCTGGCTGTCCTAGCAACTGGCCAATGGGGTACTGAAGCCTGAAAGGTATCATTGTATTGTTGGAGACCCAAGGATACCTGTCCTCTCATAACAGAGCCCACATCAGCCCCCAATTCTTTCTCTAGCAGAAAGAATTGATCCACCCTGTACTCAGTACCCCCAAGATACCCTATTGTCTCCCCCTCAGATATCAACAGTGATGGGGTCCTGGATGAACAGGAGCTGGAGGCCCTCTTCACCAAGGAGGTGAGCGAGCATTTTGGGAACCACGGGTGCAGAGGATGCCCGCATTGGACATGTGTCCCCTTGGGTCCCCCTGGATGGGAACTCAAGAGAAACTACAACTCCCAGCAGCCCCTGGGACAGAAGGAGGCTACCAGGAGTGTCAGGGGGCCCCTGAGGACTTCTGGGAGTTGAAGTTGCGTGGTCTCTGTGTGTAAAGAAACGGAGTAGCCTAGGTGAGAGGTCGCCCTGGACCCCTCAATGTGTCCTTCCCCTCCCTTGACACTGCTGCAGCTGGAGAAGGTGTATGACCCGAAGAACGAAGAAGATGACATGCGGGAGATGGAGGAGGAGCGGCTTCGCATGAGGGAGCACGTGATGAAGAACGTGAGATGAGGAACGGGACATGGGGAGGATGGGGGCTGGGGTGGAGTGAGGCCCAGCTCTGTTGCTTACCCTGGCTCCCCAGGTGGACACCAACCAGGACCGCCTTGTGACCCTGGAGGAGTTCCTCGCATCCACCCAGAGGAAGGAGTTTGGGGACACCGGGGAGGGCTGGGAGGTGAGACCATGGAGGATTCTCTGAGTCCTGAATGCCTCTCTCCCCCCAGCCCGAAGCCTTCTTTCAGAGTCTCTGGACATTTCTTTTACCCTCTGGGTCTCTGTCCCCCTACCCTGGCTCTCTGCCTCCCTCTGTCTCTGGGTTCAGTCTCCATCCCCCTCTGGGTCTCTCTTCTCCCCTTTCTCTGGGTCTTTATCACCCTCAGCTTCCACGCAGAGCTCTTCTGCCCTCACACGTGACCCAGGCCGCCTCTGTTAGCGGCGCCCTCCCCAGCACAGGTGGGCTAAGGCTCACGGCACCCTGCTGAGACCCCTGCCCTCACCTCGCAGACAGTGGAGATGCACCCTGCCTACACGGAGGACGAACTAAGGCGTTTTGAGGAGGAGTTGGCCGCCCGGGAGGCAGAGCTGAATGCCAAGGCGCAGCGCCTCAGCCAGGAGACAGAGGCCCTGGGGCGCTCTCAGGGCCGCCTGGAGGCCCAGAAGAGAGAGTTGCAGCAGGTGACTGGCCAGGGAGGCTGGCCCCATCCTCTAAGTCCCTGATGGCCTCTGTCCTTGTATATTCAGAAGCTGGGAAGGCCTGTGGCCACCATGTTCATCACTACTAGACTCTCAGGTGGTGACCGCCATCTTTAGTAAGGGCGGGTGTCCCCATCCCTGACCGCTCTGTGGCTGCCATGGTGGATAAGGGCAGTGGGGCTCTAAGCAAGAAAGTGGGAGGGAGGAAGACCAAAGACAGAGTGGGAGGCTAGACTCAGCAAGGGTTCAGTGAAGGCTTCCCGGTCCCGAGGTATGAACCAAGCCATGACAGGGGAGGGAAAACTGGATCTTCTTACTGTTAAGCCCAACTCTCAGAGAGAGAGAAAAATGCCAAGGCCCATAGGGAAGGGATGGGTTCAGGACCACTTAGCAGGTTGCCATGGAGACTCGGTATCATCCCCTCTTGCCCACGCAATCTGCCCCACTCGCTGCAGGCTGTCCTGCAAATGGAACAAAGAAAACAGCAGCAGCAAGGCCAGAACAGCCCAGCCCCTGGCCCCGAGGGACAGCTCCAGTTCCACCCGGACACAGGTGCTCTGGGCACCCCGGGGGCGGGGAGGGTGCTGGCGGCCACTCCAGGTCCGAGGGAGGAAGAAGCTGGGATGCCTACTGCTACCATTGCCTCCCTGCATTTCCAGATGATGCACCTGTCCCAGCTCCAGTGGGTGACCAGAAGGATGGCGACCCTTTAGAAAAGAAGGTTCCCGATCAGCCTCCACAGCTGCCCCAGTCGGACACCCAACACCTGTGATCCTCCTGGGACCCCCCCCCCCATACACACACACACACACACACATACACACACACACACGCTCTGGGTTCCTACCGAGGCAGCTGGTGGGAGGGGGCTGTGGAGTCGACATCAACCTCCCTGGGGGGCCAGTGACTTGTGTGGCCGCCTGGGGGAGGGGAGGGCCAGGTGGCTCTTCACACATTGCTCCCTGAGCCCTACATCTGCCCCTCAGCTTCCACAGCCTCCCAGTCTGTGCTCCCTTCTTTCCGAGACCCCCAAGTCTAGTTGGACCCTCACTGCATCCCTAACTTAGGGAAGTCCTCTCCCTCCTGAGAAGGGTTGGCTTTGTGCCTGCCTTCTCGAGATGGTTTGGCCTCAGCTGCCCAGGTCATGGCTACCCTGGCATCCTGCCTTTGTCCCCACTGCTGCTGGAATGCCTGCTGTCTGGCTTCTGTCGGCTGATGAGGTATTTTGGGGGGGGGGTCTCGAGAGAACCATTGATGCTCAAGGACAGTGTCTTCCCCATGGCTGGCTGCGAGGGACAGCAGAGTCATGAGCATAGCTGACAAGTGCTGACCCCAGGAACCCAGACTTTCCCTGACCCCTGGCTTCCAGCTGCCTGGCTCCTTGCCCTTTTCCCACACAGCCCCAGAGGGGTCCTGGAGCCAACCCAGCCCCAGGATCAGGTTCCAGCTCCTCAGCCCATGGAGGAGGCCCTGCCCCACTTTCTGGCCTTTTTTCACATGGTTCCAAGTTCTGCTCTGTACTCCAGTTCCATCCAAATACACTTTCTGGAACACTTTCCATTCCTCTGTGTCTTTGGATATACCGTTCCCTCTGAAACCTCATCCCCAATTCCCCTGCTAAAGTCCTCATTCTGTAATAGCTGAGGGGCTTCATCCTGGCAACTTTCTGTCTTCTGAGAAGTCCACCGTGTGTGTGTGTGTGTGTGTGTGTGTGTGTGCGCGCGCACACACACACACACACACACACCCCATTCAGCAGGATCCCAGCCACAAGGATAGAAAGGTTTAGTATAGAAAAAGTATTATCTCCCAACACAAGACATCCTAGGGTAGGCTGATTCCAGGAAACCACTTCCTCCCATAACCTAGTTCTGCTGTGGCCCCAGAGTGGCTGCAGCTGCTCCAGATATCACATCTGCACCAACAGCTGATGAAGGAAATTGGCAGAGGTGACAAATCAGAGCCTCTTAGTACCCCTGCATGCCAGCGCGTGTTTGCCAGCACACCACTGGGCATAGCGTAGGTCCGGTTTGGTACCACAAAGAGGACGAAGTTTAAAGGAGGCTCAAATGATAAAAGCTATCTGAGGAGACACAAGGCCCCTGGGCACCAAGGGCAGGCAAATCTGCTGGGAGGTGTCCTGTGTGGCTCTGGCAGAGCCCAAGCCAGTGGCCTGGAGCCAGCTGGTGGGCCTCCTCGAGGAGGCAGCAGTGCAGGGAGGCACATACTTTCCACCCTCACCTGCCCCACCAGGCAGCTGGGACGGATAGCGACCCTGGGCCAGGTATTGGCAGCCTGTGGCCCAGGGACCTTTCTCTACTTTCAGAGGCCCTCTGGGGCTGCAGGCAAGTGCCTCCAGCAGCATGGAGTAAGGCCTCAAGGGAAGGTCATGGTCAAGTATGATCGTAAGGAGCTACGACCGGGAGGCATGGACCCAGAGCAGCTCCCCCCACAGAAAGAGGAAATTTGGGGGCTGGAGACTGATGTGGAGAGATGGGTCAAAGAGCTGCTGGGTGACAGTTACAAACCCGCTGAGGCCTTTGTCTCTGGCCTGCTGGTAAGATCCTGGACTTGCAGAACCCTGAACATACCCCAGAAGTAAGGGTTTTCACTGCCATTGTGGGGACCTTTTTTTTTTTTTTTTTTTACTGTTACTGAACTGATGGGACTTTTAAAAAATTATCTGAGAGGCTCATTAACAACGCAAATTCCCAGACCCTGAAATATCCAAGGAAGGGTCTGGGGAGTTATACGACCTGCTGTGCACCCCGGCTTAAACCCCAACAATGACCACAAACAGCAGCCACAGCCACTCGGCTTCTGGAAGACTGGGAGCTGAGCCTCACTGAGCCAATCTGGAAAATGGGCATTAAATGGTAGAGTTCTTTGAAGTATCCAATAATAATACACATGAACAGTATGGCTCCTGAGTTGAAATTTGAGATCAGCAAGCAGTAATTTGTTATTATATGGACACATTTACGCAATTAGTGTCCCTGGGCATCTGTTGGTGACTTCCATATTGAAGGAGGTCCCCCATTCCAGCTGCCCAGGACCCTTTTGTGTCAGGCTTCCTTACTCTCTCTCCATCAGTAGACTCTAAGTTCCAAAGGAGCCAGGAGAGGGAGGTTCACATCTGTCAAGTTCGTGGCCCCATACAGTAGCATCTATGGCTGGTATACATGGTCAAGAACCAGGTCATCTCTGCCCCCAAAGACCCCTCCGCCCCACCACTGCCTCCCTGTCTGGCCTTTTGTTCTAGTCTTTTTTGTTGTTGTTGTCAGAGAGAGTGAGCACAGGCAGACAGAGTGGCAGGCAAAGGCAGAGGGAGAAGCAGGATTCCCGCTGAGCAAGGAGCCCGATGTGGGACTTGATCCCAGGATGCCGGGATCATGATCTGAGCCGAAGGCAGCCGCTTAACCAACTGAGCCACCCAGGCGTCCCCTTTTGTCTTAAATCAACAGGATTATTTTGACTATGTATATTCGGAAAATGATTTCTTGGTTGCTACTATTGGTGGTGGTCATTTCTTACAGCAGCAGCGAGACACTAATACACAGCAGCGAACATTTCTGTAGCACTTGGAACGTGGCAGGTGCCCTGCCGAGCACATTATATGATCTCGGTAACTGCCCATTTCATCTTCACATAAACACTGTGAGGCAATCACTGTTATAAACCCCATTCTACAGATGAAGCGAATAAGAGAAGCTAAGTCACTCGCCAAAAAGCCCACAGCTAGTAAATGTCCGGGCTGGGACTGGAACCCTGGTCCACCAGACCCAGTTCATGCGAAGTTCTTTTTGGCACTGAATCTGTGCTGAAAATTTTCTGGTGAATGAGTTAATGGGGGGCGCCTGGGTGGCTCAATCAGTAGAGCGTGGGACGCTTGATCTTAGGGCCACGAGTCCAAGCTCCAAGTAGAGTGTAGCGCTTTATCTGAAACAAACAAGCTAATGAGTGCACACTTTGCTTGCTGCCTGGCATGCTCGCTGTCCACTCATCCATTCTGTGGTTGTGACCTTTAATTTCCTAAGGGTTTTTCTAACACTTGGATATGACTCTATTGATCAAAACGCTGCTGTCTTCACCTTCACACTCCATCACCCACACAGGAGCTCCTCAGCCCTGCCCAAGTGGTCCAGTTGATCCTTCTAGGTTTATCTTTCACATTCTCCCCCACTCCCAACCTGGGTTCCAGACTGACTTCTTTTCTTTTTTTAAGTAAGCTCTGTGCCCGAACTTGGAGCTTGAACTCAAGACCCTGGCAGTTCAAGTGGAAAATCTGTTTCCTTGCTTTTCCAGCTTCTGCTGGCACCTGCATCTGCATTCCTGGCCTAATGACCCCTTCCTCCAGCTTCAAAGCCAGCAGCAGAGAATTTTCAAATCCCCTGCCCTGTTTTGAGGTCCCTCTGCTTGGGTTGAGTATCCTGCCTTCCTCTCCTTAGGTCTTCTGTAATTGCAACGAGTCCACCACAGAATCCGGGAAAAACTCCCCATCTCAGGAGCCTTCACAGTGATACCTGCAAAGTCCGTTTTATTAGGTCAGGTCGCATGGTCATAGATTCTGGTCTTTGGGAGGGGGTGATTACTGTGCCTGCCACAGGTTGTCTCTCTTTCGCCCACTAGAGGGAGGCAGAGAGCAAAGCGAGGTTGTACCTGCACATCACCCAGCACACGACCAAGTCAAAAGTAAAAATGTTTGCTCAGTGAATATGTGAGTCATGACGGTTAGATCTTTGTTGTCTCCTGCTGAAGACCCTTCCACGTCTTCTCCAAACCGTTGCTGACCCCTCCCCAGCCCCATCTTCCACCCCACTGACCCAACCATGATGGCCTGTTCTGGGTTCTTAGAACATAACAAAGCACTGCAAGCTGCCATGAGAGCAGAGAAAATATCTGTCTCATTTCTGATGTGTCCTCGGGACCTAGAACAAATTAGATGCTCAGTAAATATCTGTGTTCTGCCTGGGAGGACAATCTGTGGAATGACCCCAGAGGCGGATTCTGGATTTCCTGGCTAGAAGCTGGCTGGCACAGGGTCTTCCCCTTTTGCCATGATTTCAGCGTCCTCCAAGGTCTGCCTACAGTGTTTCCTGCAAGTTCTGGAAAGTGCTGGTGCCCAAGCTTAGACTGGCTTTGCCATGCTTCCAGCACCATTGTCTTGCTTGTCTCCACAAAGAGAGTAAGAGCTAGGAAGCAGGTGTGTTTCTCAGGTTACAGACCCCCCCTCACCCCCCGTGTGGCCACTTGAGCCCAGCCAGGTAGCCCTTGCCAGCAGACATCAAGAGAATATATATTCACTGATGTTCTACCTCTAAATTCTACATTGTCTTATGCCCTTTGTTAATCCCTTGGCTCTCACTCCAGGTCCCAGAGAGGCTATCATCTGCTTACCAGCCAGCGGTCTACCCCTAGTTCCTTATCAGACCTTTGGCACACAGGATTCTTGTCCCAGGGCAGTGATCTTCCTAACTTGATTATGAATTAAACACAGCCGTCACAGTTCAGTGTTTGTACTGTACCCCACTGAAAGTTTATGTTTTTGAGATTTGGTGTATACATAGTGTGGAGTTAGTTCACCCATTTTTCTTGCTGTGTGGTACCCTGTTGTTAGAATTCGCCACCATTTGCTCATGGGCTCTTCTACTGATGGCTCTTCCCAATTTTGAGCTATCACGGCCAATGTTGCAATAATACATACACCCTCGCAGGCACACATCGGACAGTTTCTCAAGGGTATGTGTCTTCTGCCCACAGTGGAAATTGCTGGATCACGAGGCACCCTCCTTTTCTCCTTTACTGGATATTGCAAAATGATTCCTCTGGGTACAGGGACTCGCTGCCAACAATTTGAAGTCGTAACATTTCATCCTGAAACTGTTTAAGAACTTACAAAAATAGTACAGAGAGCTCCCTCTTGTACCCGACAGGTAGCATCCCCCCACCCTGCAACCCACCCTGTGATGATATCTTAGGTAAATATAGTGCATTGTCAAAGCCAGGAACTGACATTGCTACATTATTTAATCAGCTGGTTTGTTTGTTTGTTTTCTTTTTTAAGATTTTATTTATTTGAGAGAGAGCACAAGCTAGGGGGCAGGTAGGGGCAGAGGGAGGGGGAGAAGTAGACTCCCTCGCTGAGCAGGGAGCCTGATGCCCGACCCTCACATCATGACCTGAGCCATAAGCAGTCACTTAACCGACTGAGCCACACAGGAGCCCCTGAAACTCAGACCTTAACTGAATGTCTACAAGGAAAGAGAAGTGCACAGATTTGCCATGAGTGAAGTTGGCCAGCCATTTGCCAATTGACTTAGAGAATAATCACTTGATATATTTTACATTGTAGACTCTGGAGCTCAGTTAATCCTCTTCAACAAGTAGATGCCATTGTGACTTCAGTTTTGGAACAGGAAGGTGAAACTCTGATAGGGAAACCCTTTGCGCAAAGCAGTACAGCCAGGCAGTGGCAAGGATGGGCTGGGACCAGTCAACCTGGCACCTGGGCTCTTAAGAAGCGAACAGACTGGTTTCTAAGACTTAACGTTCTTTGGAAACAGCCAGTTTGCACGTCTTCACATCCTGGCTGCGAGGCTTCCAAAAAACGACCATGGCTTTCTGGGATTGTTTCTCCTTCTGTAAACAGCGAGCGATAGAATCCAGTTCGCAGATCTGTGGTGAGAAATTGGAAGGGAGGAAAGTAAAGCACGGAGCTGGGGGCCTGGCCACGACAGGCGTTCTAGAAATATTAGTAATGTTTATATTTGCTATTACATCTTGCCCCCCCCCCCACCTAGGCAATTCCTAAGGGTGCCCGGCTTTTGGGGCGAAAGAGTTAGGGGAAGGAGGAAGGGCGCCAGCTCCGAAGGTGACAAGGGAGGAAGCCTCCCCACCCACTCCCGGAGGGCCTGGCTAGCGTGTGGGTAGAGCGTGCAACTCTAGTTGTCGGTGGGGACTTCAACCCCAATGTTGCCCGTAGAGATGCAAAAGGAAAAAAAATTTCACGTGGTTAGAAGTCCCCATAGGCGACTCAAGGAGAATTTCTGGTCCCACCCCCTCATAAAGCAGAGCCAATGGTGAGCTGCTAGATTTAAATAACCTTCTCCTTTGCGTCCGGACTGCAGGGGTGTGCAGGCCTAGTGGCCAATGAGAAGTGGCGTAGGTGCAAGAGGCGGAGAAATAACCACGCCCCCGGATGGGCGGGGCACCAGGTTTTTAATTTCTAGGCGCAGGTGGCAAGACCTTGCGACCCCAGGTTTTGACGATGGCGGTGCGCTGGGGCATCGTGTCAGTCGGTTTTATCTCCAGCGACTTCACGACTGTGCTGCGAACGCTGCCTCGCTCCGAGCACCAGGTCCACCCTCTCTCTGGAATCCTCTGGAAGAGCAGGCCTGGGGACCGGGACTCCAGGGTCTGAGGGAGGAGGGAGCCAGGGTACCCTACTCCTTTCTCCCTACTTCTGTCCCGTGAACTCGACTTTCGTCAAGTTCGGGAAGGGTTTGTTCTGAACTACTGCGAAGAATACAAATTTAGGTATTAGGGGATTTAATTTAATCGCTTGCGCCAGATCTCTCTTTTCCAGGACCCGTGTCCAGCCCCCGTCACGTCCTCCCCCGGGATCCCTTCTCTTCGCATCCTGGGGGATGTAATTTTCTTATCCCGGGCCCTTCTCCATCAACCTCCCTCCCATCCACCTGTCGCAGCCTCCCAAGTCTGACCCTAGCGTCCTTCCAGGTGGTGGCGGTAGCAGCCCGAGACCTGAGCCGGGCGAAGGAGTTTGCAAGGAAACACGACATCCCCAAGGCCTATGGGTCCTATGAGGAGCTGGCCAAAGACCCGAATGTGGGTGAGTGACACATGCAGCCGAAGCCACCAGGGCGCTGGCTCTAGGCTGCCCCGTAGGATAAACACGGCTCCGCGGGATGGCCCAAACCCTGTGTGCTTCTGAAGGGTCTGGGGCTGGGGGGACAGAACTGTAGGAACGGGTTGGGTCTGCGATTAACAGTCTAGCAAGAAATTGTGTTTGTTAACAAGGTGTCCATGGTTTGGAAGGGGCCTGAATTTGTGAGCCTCTTAAGACTTTTTTTTTCCTTTGGGGCGCCTGGGTGGCTCAGTGGGTTATCAGCCTCTGCCTTCGGCTCAGGTCGTGATCCCGGGGTCCTGGGATCGAGCCCTGCATCGGACTGTCTGCTCCGCGGAGAGCCTGCTTCCTCCTCTCTCTCTCTCTGCCTGCCTCTCTGCCTACTTGTGATCTCTGTCTGTCAAGTAAATAAATAAAATCTTAAAAAAGAAAAAAAAAGACTTTTTTTTTCTTTTTAGGATTTTTATTTATTTATTTTATTCATTCACTCATTCTTTCATTCATTTGAGAGAGAAAGAGTGTAGCAGAGCTCAGGCAGGGTGAGCTGCAGAGGGAAAGGGAGAAGCAGGCTCCCCACTGAGCGGGAACCCCATACTGGCTGGATCCCAGAACCCAGGGATCATGACCTGAGCAAAAGGCAGACGCTTAACCAATTGGGCCACCCAGGCACCCCAGGCACCCCTGTTCAGGCTTTTTTTTTTTTTTTAAGATTTTATTTATTTATTTATTTATTAAAAGATTTTATTTATTCGTTTGACAGACAGAGATCACAATCAGGCAGAGAGGCAGGCACTGGGCTGGGCGGGGTGGAGAAGCAGGATCCTAGCCGAGCAGAGAGCCCGATGCGGGGCTCAATCCCAGGACCCTGGGATCATGATCAGAGTGGAAGGCAGAGGCTTTAACCCACTGAGCCACCCAGGCACCCCTGTTCCGGCTTTAAGTAAGCTGTGTGGCCTGGGCTCCTATATTCTGGAGCGGCCTGGATAGTGGGGGGCAGGATGGTAGAGCTGGACAGCAACCAGACTGGAGTTAGGCTGCTGGAACTGGCATTTTGCTCTTCTGCTTGCCCTTCTCAGTTTCCTCATTTGTAAAACAGGCGAAATAAGAGTATCTGCCTCTTGGTGATATCGTGACAAATGACTTCATGATCATTTTGGAAGGCTGGAAATAATCTGAAGAAAATGAGTTATAGGAGAGAATGGTTAGCTCCTTCCTAATGGGACACGAGGCTTGACCCCTAGGATGGGACTGACCGTCCTTGGTTGGTGAGACCCCAGTTCCTAGCTTGCTGGGGGCGGGGCCTCGACATTAGGGGCAGGTCCAGGACGTCTGGGGTGGCTGGGGCTACTAATGACTCTCCCTCCTTCCTTCCAATCCAGAGGTGGCCTACATCGGCACCCAGCAGGTCCAGCACAAGGCCGCAGTGTTGCTATGTCTGGCAGCGGGCAAGGCCGTTCTGTGCGAGAAGCCCATGGGCACAAACTCTGCGGAAGTTCGCGAAATGGTTGCTGAAGCCCGATCCCGAGGCCTCTTTCTCATGGAGGTGAGGGTGAAGGGGACATTCCAACCTCCAACAGAGTGCTTCTTGCCATTATTAAACATGGCTGCCAGTGGACTTTTTTGGAGGAGCGCAACAGAAGGGTTTGTCAAGAACAAAGACCGCGGCAAAGGGAACTGTTGTTGGTGTGTTTTCCAGAATGTAGTTGAGCTGGGCCATGAACTCTGCTAGCAACATCTTTCAGGAGGGAGAACCCTTGCTTAGCAAACATCAGCCCCCTGAGCAGTATTTTGTCAGCTTTTTAGAGAAAAAGTGGCATAAAAAAGCAACAGGCTGAGTTTGGGGGAATTTCCAAGAATATTGATCAGAAGGAGCAGGGCACCTCCACCTTATCAACTCTCAAGGTCAACCTGTCTTTGCTTTTGCCCTTATCAGACATGGCTACCTCTATGGGACCTTTGACAGTTTGCAGAGTGCCAGTAATTAAAATGGTTGCCCAATGGCACTAGATAGCACCAGCAGTTAAGACGGCTACCAAATGACCTTTAGGAGCTATTTTCACATTAAGGAATATCCTGGTTCTTAAATGCTGCCTTGCCATAGGTTCTGCCAATAGTAGCAACAGCTATCTCTTACTTCCCCATGTCCTAGCTAGCTGTCTTGTGCCCACTACTGCTCCCAGTCTTCAAAAGTTCTCTATGTACAAGAAGGATATAGTCCAGATTTACTCTGGTTCCTTGGTGCTTCTGGTTCTCACTGTGCCTCGGCAGTGCCAAAGTGCTGAATTTATTGCTTCCTTGTTTTTATTGGCTCCAGTTGTGTTCCAGATCCAACCCTAGGAACTCTGAATTCATAATGGGTTAAGACACAGACTCAGTTTTCAATGAGCTCAAGGTCGGCCAGGGTCCCAGAAATGGGCTATCGCGATGCCCAGTTGCACAGACTTTTGTAGATACAGTACCAGGCAGTTGACAGAACCCAGAGGCATCAGCCCAGCGTGGGGGATAGTCAAGGAAGTTACCCGTGGGTAGGGACTGACCCAAGCCGTAAAGGAGAAGTACAGTGCCCAGGTAAGCAGGCCAGAGAGGAAAAGCAGAGTTAAGACTTCCAGAAAATAAGAGTGGGCAGATTTCATGTCTTTAGTTGAACTTGACCTTGGACAGGCTTTAGAGTCAGAGGAGACTCTAGATTCCATCTCACCGGTTCCTAGCTCTGTGATCTTGGGTGGGGCAAGTAATTTGAGACAGGGCCAACTTGGAGTGGGAAAGCTGCCTCCGGGACCACGTGGAGGATGGTCTGGAGTGGGGAGACCCTGTGTATTCGGTTGCCAGGGCTGTGATCACAAAGTACCACCACAGAATGGGGGACTTCAACAACAGAGACTTATTTTCTCCTACTTCTGGAAGCTAGAAGTCCATGATCAAGGTGCTGGTTTCTCCTAAGGCCTCCCTCCTTGGCTTGGAGAGTGCACTCTTCTCCCTGTGTCTCAGGTGGTCCTTCCTCAGTGTCAGTGTCCTCATCTCTTCCTGTTGGATGAGGGCCTGCCACAATGACTTCATTTTAACCTAATTACCTCTTTAAAGACCCCATCTCCACACTGGGAGGTCCTGGCGTTGGGCGGAGGGGAGCCGGTTAGGACCTCACCCTGAATTTGGTGGCGACACAATTGAGCCCATAACTATTGGGAGACTGGGGGAATGGTCCAGCTAGAAAGGACAAGGCCCGAGTTGGGGCCCTGGAAATGGAGAGGAGAGGAGAGGGGCAGAGAGACTCAGGGACAGGACACAACCTGGGGACTGATGAAGGCTGTGGAAGGGAGACGGAGGGCTCTTGAGAGGACAGTGGGGAGCAGCAGGGAGTCCCTCATGCTGGGGTTCCACAAGAGAGAGGAACTGGTTGGTTAACTCATGGGTCCTGACGTCTTTCCTTCCTTTTCCATTGTCCTGCTTTCTCCCGTCTGTGGTGTGCAGGGCATCTGGACACGCTTCTTTCCTGCTATAGAAGCTCTGAGGTCGGCTGTGTCTCAGGGAGCTCTGGGAAGTCTCCGGGTGGCTCGGGCAGAATTTGGGAAGGACCTTACCGGCATACCCCGGATCATAGACAAAGCCCAGGCTGGCGGTGCCCTGTTGGACTTTGGTATCTACTGTGTCCAGTTCATCTCCATGGTCTTTGGTGGGCAGAAGCCTGAGAAGATTTCAGCCATGGGCAGGCTCTATGAAACAGGTACGGTCTATCCTGGACTGTATGAGCACAATAAGGGTGATCCTCCCTCACTGGGAGCACTGAACTGGGGATGAGCCTCCTAGACCCTAAGAATCAGGTTAGACAGCTGTAGGAACTTCCTACCCAAAGTCAAAGAGGATCAGAGTGGAGAGTGTGGGCATGCTCTGTCCTGGGATTTGCTGTGTGGTTTTAGCCAAGGCACTTAACGTCTCTGAAGCCTAGTTACTGGTAAAATGTCAATAATAAGGTGGTCAGAAGGGAACTGGGCTGGCTCAGTCAGTAGAGCATGTGGGCTCTTGATCTTGGGGTTGAAAGTTTGAGCCCCACGTTGGGAGTAAAGAGAGACAAAGAAAGAAAGGGGAACTGAGATTGTCATAAAGTTAATGAAGTCAATCTCTCTTTTTTTTTTTCGTTTGGCTAGTGTGGCCTCATTCACATGGTGGGCTCAGTTTCATGTCCAGTAAAAAGCAGGCCCCAGTATGCAAGCTTTTTTCTTTTAAGATTTTATTCATTCATTTGACAAAGGGAGAGATCACAAGCAAGCAGAGCAGGAGGGAGAGGGAGAAGCAGGTTTTCCGCTGAGCAGGGAGCCCAGCGAGGGACCTGATATCAGGACCCTGGGGTCGTGACCTGAGCCGAAGGCAGATGCCTAACCGACTGAGCCACCCAGGTGCACCCCCCTTTTTTTTTCAGCATACATTGATTTTGGTAACAGCTTTACTGAGATATAATTCACATACTGTACAGTTTATTTATTCAAAGTGTACAATCCTATGGCCTGGGATTATTCTCCCATTTCCCAAACCCCTGAGCCCTCCCCAGCCACACTCATCTCTTCTCTGGCTCTGGGGATTTGCCAGATATGAGACACTTCACGCAAGTGGCATTCAACAATACGCAGCCTTTCAGGTCTGCTTCTTTCACTTAGCATATGTGTTTTTTTGTGATTGTTGTTGTTTTTAAAAATTTTTTAATATTTATTTATTTTGGGGGGAGGGAGAGAGCATGTATTATGGGAGGAGGAGCAGAGGGAAATTCTGGAAGAGGGAGAGAAGCCGATTCCCTGCTGAGTAGGGAGTCTGACTTTGGGTTCGATTTCAGGATCCTGGGATCACAACCTGAGCCGAGGCCAAGAGTCCAACACATAACCGGCTGAGCCAGGTGCCCAGCACGTGTGTTTTTAGTGCCTCATTCTTTTTTCACTGTTGTGTTAGAGGCGAGGTCTCCTTTCTTTTCTTTTTTTAAGATTTTATTTATTTATTTGTCAGAGAGAGACCGAGAGCACAAGCAGGCAGAGTGGCAAGGAGAGGCAGAGAGAGAAGCAGGCTCCCCGCCGAGCAAGGAGTCTGATATGGGACTCAATCCCAGGATCCTGGGATCGTGACCCAAGCTGAAGGGAGTGGCCCAACCCACTGAACCACTCAGGTACCCCCCCTTTCTTAAAGATTTTATTTATTTGACAGAGAGACACAGTGAGAGAGAGAACATAAGCAGGGGGAGTGGGAGAGGAAGAAGCAGGCTTACAGGGAGCCCGATGCGGGGCTCAATCCCAGGACCCCGGGATCATGACCTGAGTCAAAAGACAGACACCCAGTGATTGAGCCACCTAGGTGCCCCAGTGTTCCATAGGCGGGATTTGAGGACCAGGCCTTCTCCTGTCCTGTGCCTTCCCCAGGTGTAGACGACACGGTCACCGTGCTCCTCCAGTACCCAGGAGAGCTCCAGGCCAGCTTTACTTGCAGCATCTGTGCTCCGCTCTCCAATACGGCCTCAGTGAGCGGCACCAAGGGCATGGCACAGGTGAGATGCGACTGACCAAGATGGGAACTGGGGCCCCTCCCAATAGGAGTGCGCCAGTTGTGGTTGCCGGACCCAACTGGGGGCTGAATCAGCCTCTTTCCCAGCATTGCTAAGGAAGGCATCCTCGACCACCAGGCCATGGGATGGGTTTGGACCTCTAGGCTCCTTCCTGAAGGTGAATTTCCTGGCCTGTCAAAAATCCTTGAGCCTGAGGAGAAACTAGTTCTTATCAACCATGCTTAGAGGGCCGATGTGGCCTGTGGAATTGCTTCCAGGATTGGGTCCAGGCATTACCAAAGATTGGCCTCATTGGGCTTCCTGGGGCTCTGTTGCTAAAAAGAAATTCTGTTCTTTTTTTTTCTTTTTTTTTTTTTTTAAAGATTTTATTTATTTATCAGAGGGGGGGCGGAGAGCGAGCACAGGCAGACAGAATGGCAGGCAGAGGCAGAGGGAGAAGCAGGCTCCCTGCGGAGCAAGGAGCCCGATGTGGGACTCGATCCCAGGACGCTGGGATCATGACCTGAGCCGAAGGCAGCCGCTCAACCAACTGAGCCACCCAGGCGTCCCAAAAGAAATTCTGTTCTTAGCAGAAGAATTTGGACCTTGCCTGGGCACATTTCTGTCTCCAGTTTGGCCTAGACTTGGTAATGGGAATATTGTTGGCTTCCCGGGGCTCTGGGGCCAAAAAATCAGGTCTCCTAGTAAATAAGAAGATGCTGGATTGTCTAAGTCTCCTCCTTGCAAAGGAGAGTCCCACACATGTGGATATAAGCTGTCTTCGAGGCCTAAGCATCCTGTTAGAGAGGGGTTTGTCCCTGGGAAGATGAACAGACAGTTTTCTATTGTGACAGTTCTGTGGCTGAGAAGCAAATCTCCAGCATTGGGGAAGAGGGGGACAAGCTGAGGGAGGCCCCCTGAATATCCTTAGGCTGGAGCCCACAGTAGCCACCTCTTCTCTCCCCACCAGGTCCTCGAGCCCTTCTGGTGCCCAACAGAGCTGGTGGTGAAGGGAGAGCATAAGGAGTTCCCGCTGCCCCCAACCCCAGGCAAGGAGTTCAATTTTCCAAATGGAGCGGGCATGGTTTATGAGGCCAAGCATGTCCGGGAGTGCTTGCGAAAGGGTAAGGATGTGAAGGATGGGTGAGAGGGTGGCAGGTGGAGGGGCAAAGCTGGTAGGAAAAGCGGGCTGCTCCCCAACCCTCAGCTTCTCTAAGTAGCTGTCTAGAACTACAATTCCCAGGATCCCCTTGGGGCATCGGTCAGCCAGCACCATGTATGACTTTGCCTCACAGGATTCAGGGAATGGTAGTTCTTTTGATCTTAAAGGCGTGACTCAGAAGGGGTCCCTAACTGTACTCTCCCCCAGGTCTGAAGGAAAGTCCTGTGATGCCCCTGGTGGAAAGTGAACTCCTGGCTGACATCCTTGAAGAAGTGAGGAAGGCCATTGGAGTCACCTTCCCCTAAGACAAACACTGACGTGTGCCCTGAATAAAAAAGACGTGGCTCCCACAGAGATTGTGGCAATGGTGGTTTGGTGGGAGCTGGAGCAAAGGGGTTGCCAGAGGGGTCACTAGAGAATAAATTGGTAGAAGGATGTGGGGAAGGGGAGGAAGACAGGGTCAGGGCCACACTTCTTAAAAAAATTTTATTTCTGGGGCGCCTGCGTGGCTCAGTGGGTTAAGCCGCTGCCTTCGGCTCAGGTCATGATCTCAGGATCCTGGGATCGAGTCCCACATCGGGCTCTCTGCTCAGCAGGGAGCCTGCTTCCCTCTCTCTCTCTCTGCCTGCCTCTCCATCTACTTGTGATTTCTCTCTGTCAAATAAATAAATAAAATCTTTAAAAAAAAATTTTATTTCTTTATTTGAGGGGGAGAGAGTGCAACAGGCAGGGGGAGAAGCAGACTCCCTGCTGAGCAGAGAGCCTGATGTGGGACCCAATCCCAGGACCCTGGGATCATTACCTGAGCTGAAGGCGGAAACTTAACTGACTGAGCCACCCAGGCATCCAGAGACCACATTTTTCACAAGCTCTTAGAGCAGACCCCTGTGGGCAGAGCTTGGTTTGCCTACCATACCCTGTGTGACCTGGGCAAGGACTCGCCTGTGGGTAGGAGGCGTGTCCCTAAGTGCACTCACCTGCAGCCTCTCCCTGTCCCTGTGTCCTCCTCAGTAAAGACAAGACACAGTACTGACCACCCTCTGGTGAGGGTTAAATGAGATGGTATATGAACAGCCCCTGGGGGCAGGGTAGATTCTCAACAAATGTTAACTGATGGCCCTTTGCTTTGAGATCAGGCTTTTCCAAACCAGTGTCTCGAAACTCCAGGCCTCCATTATGGTACAAAAAGTCATTTTAACAGGAGAGAAAGGATTTACCTTCCATTTCTTCCTTTTTATTTTTTTTAAGAACATGAGAGAGAACACAAGCAGGGAGGAAGCAGGAGAGGGAGAGGCAGGCTCCCTGCTCAGCATGGGGGTTGATAGCCCAGGAACCCAGGATCATGACCTGAGCCAAAGACAGACGCTTAACTGACTGAGCCACCCAGGTGCCCCTTGCCTTCAGTTTCAGTGGCCTTATTGGCAAAGCCTGGGTCATAGGCCCCTCTGTGCAGCAGGTTTAGGATGTCCGTCCCACTAACATTACAAGCAGTTGGGCGGGGGCTATGTGTGGGTGGCTGATCAGCCAATTAGGGTTAACTCTGTGCTCTAAGCAAGGTCTAACTTTCCTATTTTTCTGTAATAGTTTGTGTCAGTTCGGTGATGTTGCAGTAACACCCCCCAGATCTCAACTTAGTAAACAGGTGTATGTCTCACTGGTGTTATGTATTAGCTGAGGGTTCTGGTCTGTATACGTCTGGTATCTAGGCTAACAGGACCGCTAGCATTTGGAATCCCGCCAGTCACTGTGGCCAAGGAAAGAAAGTTCTGGAGGCTTTGGTACCAAAATTTAAATGCCCTAACACATAAACAACATACATAACCTCTTGTAATTCATTGGCAAAAGCTAGTCACACGACCTTGATGAGCCAGAGAGAGCCCAGGAAGTCCAACTCTACCAGGCTCTAAAAGATGGAGGTGGATACCTTGGGTTTACACTAGCAATTCCAACTTGGAGCAAATAAGAGAGACCAGACATCAATCAAATGAGTTTTCTATTATTTTCTATTCCAAGTCCCCTTATACATTGTTCAGCTATCACTACACTGGTTTCAGCCCTCTGCTTGCTTGGTTTCCATCTTTTGTGTGGCAAACATGGCTAACATCACTGTAATCCCTCACTTAAATGATGGGAAACTATTCGCTGGACATATGGCTGCTGAGCTAAAGACTACATTTCCCAGGATCCCTTGCAACTAGGTCTTGCCACATGGGTAGGTGCTGGCCAATGAGATGTATACAGCATCTGAGTTCCAGCCTTTTTTTTTTTTTTTTTTAAGATTTTATTTATTTATTTGACAGAGAGAAATCACAAGTAGATGGAGAGGCAGGCAGAGAGAGAGGAAGGGAAGCAGGGAGCCCAATGCGGGACTCGATCCCAGGACCCTGAGATCATGACCTGAGCCAAAGGCAGCGGCTTAACCCACTGAGCCACCCAGGCGCCCAGTTCCAGCCTTTTTTAAGCAAAGAGGATGGTCTCCCTTTCAACCTCTCCCTGATACTGGAGTAGAGATGTGTTGTTGGGCATTGGTGTGTCAGTCGTACACCATAAGACAGAAGCCACGTTTGCAGATGGTGGAGCCACAAGCTAGAAAGCTAGAAGAAAGACACACAATGGAAGTGGTCAGGTCCTGAGGCTGCAGCGGGAGCTGGCAAGCCAGAGACCCAGGGGAACTGATGTTTAGTTCCAGTATCAAGTCCAAAGGCTGGAGTACCAGGTGCACGTCTCCTCAGGAGGCCTGCAGCTTGAGATGCAAGAAGAACTGATGTTTCAGCGTGAGACCGAAGGCAGGAGGAAGGCTGGTGTCCCAGTTCAGAGGCAGTCAGGCAGAAAGAATTCTTTCTTACTCTGAGGAGGGTCTGCCTTTTGGTTCTAGTCAGGCCTTCTCCTGATTGGATGGTCTCACCCACAGGAAGGAACTTTTAGTTTGCTTTACTAAGTCACCAATGTAAATGTTATGTCACCCAAAATACCCTCACAGAAACACCCCAAAAATATAAGGCCATATTTCTGGATATTCTGTGGCCCAGCCAAGCAGATAGAAAGTTAAACACACACTCCCTGACCTTGGAACTTCCCTCCCTATGTTCATATCACATGGGATGGCATCTTCTTGGACTTCCCATGAGAGGTCAATAAGCTTCATTGATGTTTAAGTCACTGTCACATTAGCTTTTCCTAAAGCTGAATTAGTGGGCTGCCTTGCATTTTCCTGAGATCTCTCCTGTCCCACTCACTTCCCCTCTCACTGGAGTTCCTCTTGTTCCTCTTCCCTTGAAACTGAATGTGCTCATGACTCAGCCATAGTCACTGCAACATGGCAGAAAGTCAACCCCCACGACTTGTGCAGTTGTCAGGAAAGGCCATGCAATGTCTTCCTTGCAAGCTGAAATACTCTTGAAACCTTCAGCCATAATGCCCGAAGCCCAGCCATCCTGAAGCCACCAAGCCACGACAAAGCCCGAACTAACCCACACAGAAACCATGCGGAAAGCCTGGAGACTCCGTGAGGAAGGAGATTCTCAGCCAGTGGGTTCCAGCTGCCACAGACTCTACTGTTCCCGCCCCACTGCTGTCTGACTAAAAACACTGAGTGGCCCCAAGCTGGAACTGCCCAGCTAAGCCTTTCCTGATTCCATCACCCACGGGCCTATGAAAAATAATAAGATGATTCCTGTGGTCTGAAGCTGCGAATCTCTGGGATGATTTGTTATGCAGCAGTAGCTGACTGGAACACCTGATACCACAGCTTTTAGAACATGAGAGATGGATTCATTTTCAGTACGTTGAAGCAAAACAGAACCCCCAGATCCTACCTAGTAGTCCCCACCCTGCAAAATTTCCTAGGTCAGCCACCAGGGCCCACTGCTCCTGAATAACTTTGCACCCACAACATAAAGGGCTCCTCATCTCCCGGTGCTGGTTTCTATGGTGGATTTCAGTGACCTCTACTTCCTGGTCTTCATGTCCTTGTGTCTCCCCCTCCTGTGGGTGTGCTGGATCTAGTAGTGATTTGCTAAAGGCCAGGGGGGTTGGGATGTCCCTTCTGAGACTAAGTGATAGTAGCGGACGTCAGCCCTCCTTACACTCCTGTTTGCTCACTGTGATGCCGTGTTGTGAAGAGGTCCCACGACAAGGAAATAAGGATAGCCTGTGGCCAGCAGCCAGCAAGGAATGGAGGCCTCAACCCAACCTATCTCCAGGAACTGAGTCTTCCCAATAACCATGCAAGCATGGTTGGAAATGGGGGTGCCTGGGTGGCTTAATTGGTTGGGCATCTGCCTTTGGCTCGGATCATGATCCTGAGACTCTGGAATTGAGCCCCACATTAGGCTCCCTGCTCAGAGAGGAGTCTGCTTCTGCTTCTCCCTCTCCCACTCCCCTTGCTCATATTCTCTCTCTCTCTTAAATAAGTCCATACAATCTTTAAAAAAAAAAAAAATGGTTGGAAATGGATCCTTCCCCAGCTGAAACTTTGGATGAGACCAGAACCCTAGCTGACCCCTTTTTGATAGCCTTGGGAGAGAATGTGAAGCAGGGACCCCAGGGAAGCCACACCCAGATTCCACCTATCATTTACATCTTGTAATATAAGTCTATAACTTTAAAATATCTGTACATTATATTTTTCTTTGTTAGAAAAGTCTTAAAATACCAGTTTCTCTCCTCTTTGGATGTACTGTAAGTAGCAGATCCTATTAGCTTCATTGTCCTTTTTTTTTGTTTTATTAATTTACTTGAGAAAGAACAGGGGTGGGAGAGGCAGAAGGAGAGGGAGAAACAGACACCCCGCTGAGCAGGGTGCCCCCACCCAGGGCTCAATCCCAGGACCCCAGAATAATGACCCAAGCCAAAGGCAGATATTTAAACCACTGAACCACCCAGGCGCCCCACCTTCATTGTCTTGTAATAACGTGTAAGAGAGGGGCACCTGGGTGGCTCAGTCAGTTAAGCAACTAACTCTTAGTTTCAACTCAGGTCATGATATCAGGGTTCTGGGATGGAGCCCTGTGTTGGATTCCCTGCTCAGTGGGGCATCTGCTGGAAGATTCTCCCTCTCCCTCCCTCTGCCTATGCTATTTCTCTCTCCCCCCTCTCTGAAATAAATAAATAAATAAATATTTTTTAAAAAACATGTAAGAGATTTTTCATTACCAGGGAGCCATGGGAGGGCTGCGAGCAGGGGAAGGCCATGGTCAGCTCTGGGTATATAGTAAGACCCTTCTAAGTCTGTGTGGGGGGATGCACTAGAGGGGAGGGACTGGAGGCTGGGAGGACATGGAAGAGGCTGGGACCTATGAGTGGGGCTGAGTAAGAAAGCTCTTGTCCGAATGACACAGCTGTCAAGCTGAACACCTGAGAGCATCCAGGAGAACTCCTGTGCAACTCTAGAAAGTTCAGCTCCTTCTCTGGGCCTCAGTGTCCTCATCTGTAAATAGGCCTTTGTTGTCCGGGATGACTTAGTCAGCTATCGCTGTGAAATGAATCACTCCCAAACATTCAGGCTTAAAACAGCAATAAATATTATCTCACACCGTTCCTGGAGGTTGGAAATCCACACGTGCCTTAGCTGGGTGCTTCAGGTTCAGGGCCTCAATCAGGACACTGGTAAGGGGAGAGAAGGGAACAGAAGAACACTGGCTGAGTGCAAAGCACAAGCCAACACCCTGTAACCCCGCCACCCCTCCCACCCTCCACTCCCCCCCACCCCCTACTTCTCCACCCCTTACAATCCCACCTCACCCTCACCTCTACCCCCTCCCACAGCCCCTCCCCGCCCCGCCCTAGGACAAGTGTGACACTCTTCCAGGAATCTCCCAACTATCTGAATGTTAACACCTTGTTAGAGGGGCAAAACAACCTGAACTTGACAATGGCAAGGGCTCAGGTATCTTGTAGATCCTCTTTAGCATATGAAAGTTCTTTTGAAAACTCCTTTTTTCCTACTTCCCCCTCCCAACTTGTAGGTTTATAACGGGCCACCCCTCGTGACTCTAGTGGAGTACTTTCTCCCCAGGGGTGTTCTCCGCTTGCTGGTGACCTTTTTGCACCAAAGAGGTCTCAAGAACTCTTTTTGGGCCATTGGCTTCCAGCCCTAACCCTAAGGTATTTCTAACAACATCCAGCAACCATGAAGGGACTTCGAGCTTCATTCAGTGCAAACTTGGTGAGTACTTTCTCTCCTCTTCCTTCAATCTCATTTCAGGGGTCTTTCAGGGAGTACGGTCTTACTGGAACATTTCCCTGCCAGTTGCTCAGGTCGCTGTCCTCTAGCCTGTGGCTTCTGTACGGGGAGGAGAGTGTCTGCCTTTTGGCTGGAAGTTAGTCCCCTGGCCGGGATGGTAATAAGACCCAGCAACTTGATGCCCTCTCTTCATTCCTGTCCTTAATACAAAGCCGTCTGTCCTGGGCATGGGACAGCCACCTGAGTCATCAGGACAGCTGCCAGTGTTAAGACTCCCACGTGAGGTCTCCTCCCAACTGATCTAATGCGATCCCTTCCATGTCCCCGGTCCAGCGGCTTCTGGCGGAGCGATGGTCACCGGAATCCTGCCCAAACCAGTATCCGATGGAATTAAAACCCAACCAGGGACCATTTCCTAGGGAAGTTGGCCGAAAGGACAGCGTATGTTGCACTGTCGCTTAGACCATGGTGGATGTCCGTCTTTACTGTTCTCCGTCAATGTTCTCAACTAACTACTTCAAACTACTAAATTGGGTCATTTCCCCTTGTCAAACGTTTCTAGTGTTTTCCATGGGTTAGAATGGCAGGGCAGTGCGCAGCGTCCAGGGACACCCGATCAGCAGCGCACGGGTGTTTATGTCCCTTCACCAGGCACCCATCAGCAGCCTGGGTTACCGGCGTCCCTCCTATGGGCCTTTTAGGGCGGAATGCCTTCATGGGAAAGCCAGATTGCGATTAATAGTGATGTCTTGTTTGAGGGACGCCTCAGGTCGCTTTTGACACACGGGAGCTTCTGACATAACCCTGCGTGGGACACTATCTAGGAGGGGCGTGGGGGGGAATGTGGTAAGGGACATTCTTTATTTTTCTGGAAGCATGGTCTCTGTAGGCTTCCCAAGAACTTTCCCTTGGGGAGTCTTTGACGCACTGGAAACAATTCGGATTGCAAAACTAAGGAAAGGGCAGGGCTCCCGTAACACCGCATGGTCTCAGTGGGATCTGTCAGAGAGATCTCTTTTGTAGGAAATAGGGCAGAACGGGTCGGCTAGTAAACTCCCTCCTGACATATCGGGTGGCAATTATCCAACCTCTTCCGAATAAACCCAGGCTGCTGGAGGGAGAGTGGGAGGGGGAGAAGCAGGCTCCCTGCTGAGCAAGGAGCCTGATGTGGGGCTCAATGTGGGGGGCTTGATCCCAGGACCCCGGAATCATGACCCGAGCTGAAGGAAGATGCTTAACTGAGCCACCCGGGCGTCCCCGGGTTGCTGGAGGGAAACGCAGGCCCTCTCTAGCAAAGGGGACCCTGACTCTCCTCCTCTCTGTTCCTCCTAACAGATGTGGGGGCTTCTCCCTCACTCATTCCCTGGTTAATGGTGATAACAGGAGCCAGGTATGTTTAGTCTCCCTCAGGACGGGGACTTCAAGGAATATTCCCAGGCAGCTTCTGAAACTCCCTTCGTTTTGGGAAATTCCCTGTGTTCTCTGGCCGGACATGGACTGCCTGTTCCCCACTTGTTGGCAGCGAAACATGGCATCTGCTTCTCTGTTGGAGCTAAGGAGCTCTAGGACGGGGAACGCTTCTCTCTCTGCCTTCTGCCAGCACTTTGCCTCTTTTCCCCCTGTTTCTGTACCACCTTGGGTGTGGCCTGTAAACCTGGGTTCACGACCATCCTCGATGCTTCCAGAACTGTTGGCTCCTCCTCTTACCCTCACTGTCCAGGAGTGAGAAGAGCACTTCCTGGACTTAACACGGCCTAGTCCAGATTTCCCCACCCACGTCTCAGCTAAAAACTGACAACAGGGAGGATAATTCAATATTTAAACTAAGTTAAGTTGGTTGTTTTAATTAAGATAGCCATGTCTCGGGGCACCTGGGTGGCTCAGTGGGTTAAGCCTCTGCCTTCGGCTCAGGTCATGATCCCAGGGTCCTGGGATGGAGCCCCGCATCAGGCTCTCTGCTCAGCGGGGAGCATGCCCCCCACCCCCCTGCCTGCCTCTCTGCCCGCTTGTGATCTCTGTCAAATAAATACATAAAATCTTAAAAAAAAAAAAAAAAAAAGATAGACAATGTCTCAGGTTACCACCAGTAAACGTGAAACTCTTATACTCTGTCAATGTTAACTGAAGGTCAGAGTGTTATCTCTGTTGCCAGTTGTTAGTAAAACGATGACTTGAAATGATGAATTGTCTGTCTCATCATAGTTTTCGTGATTAATTGCTACAATATATTTCAAAGGCTTTGGTATCCTGAAACTTGAAAGTTTTGCTTGGATGATAAATGGGATGAAACTCTTTGGACATCTGGGTCTTTTCCAAATCAGATAAAGTGCTAAATCATTGATACCTGGACATAGGTTTTGTGCTTTTGACTTCTTACGGCAAAGAAACTGAGGATGTTTAAATCTGTTGGTAAACATGTTTTGTGCTTAATTTTGCCATCCAAAGAACACTGTTTTAACAGGTCACAACTGGTTACTACTTGGTCATCATTGGGGACTACCGTGTTTGTAAGAGTGCAAAATTCTGCTAGGTGTGATTAAGACTTATGGAAATAAGGGAAAAAACTCTAGAAAAGTAGAAGATATGTAAGAAAGATTTAAGGAATGGGAATGCATTTTTGTTGATGGTAAAAGAAGGTACTTTTGTCCTAAACGAGATTGGTTGTTTGGAAATAAATGACGTTGGACAAAATTTGATTGCAAAGGAAAGTTGTAGGACATTTAGGAAAGGAAAACTCCAGAATAGAATTTTAGGTGTGGTCAGGACAGACAAAGATTGAAATGAATGGATTTTAAAAGAACACTGGTATAACACTGAAAAGTCTGCTTTCTCTCGGTTCAAACAGTTTTTTCTCCAATTGTTGGTCCGCTCTTGATTAAGAAAATGTAAATAGTTGTTTCCTTTTTGCCAGCCCAGAAAAACACAGTTTCTGTGTTTTTCCTTTATCAGATCTTTAACATCCTGAATCCCATTTAGGCATGTGCTTTTAAAGTTTCTGAGGGTTTTGTTTAAAGATTTTATTTATTTCAGGCAGAGAGAAAGAAAGAGAGGGCAAGGGAGAGGGGTAGAGAAACAGGCTCTCCACTGGGCAGGGGCCAATCCCAGGACTCTGGGATCACGACCCTCGCCAAGGCAGACGCTCAACCGACTGAACCTCCCAGGTGTCCCACAAAGTTCTAAGGTTTCAGCAAACTTCCCCAAGATTTAAATCATGAACAGTCTTGTTGACTGATGAGGCTTATTTGTGTGATATGTTACCTTCTCGTTCTGGTTATTGAGTGTTAAGTGTCAGAATAACTTGAGTTTCCTTGTCAGTCATATCATAGTGAACTCTGATATCAGAATCATTAACACTGTCCGTTTGGGGGACTTTTTGGTTTTGTTTCGTCATTTGTAATTGTTCTTACTATCTTGCAAAATGAGTTCATCTTCAAGGAGGTTCATATAGAAGACTTACAGGACAATACAGGCATTCCGTATCTTTAAGATCAGAACTGAAATGAGTAAGAATTTCCAGAACTAACCAAAAGCTGCATTCGAAATGAACAAAATTCAGTGACATTAGACTAAATGAACTAAAAAGATTACAATTCTTGTGGCTCTTGTCTGAAACATTGCTGGTTTTCTAATGTTCACTCTTCCAGATTAAGAATTCTTTTTCTTAAGATAACTGTGACTCATAAAAACGTGTTAAAGTATTCATTTGTAAACAGATCTCTACCTGTACCCTCTAAGATTCAAAAGGTCTCAGTAAGTATTCTTTCCTCCATGGCAGTCATATTCATTTCTTAAGTTCCGTAAGAATCTGTTCTCCTTGTAAGAGGACACTATTGGAAACAATTGGTTATTTTACCAAGACTTTGGCTGGAATGTCATATTTGAGAAGGACGTCCATAGACTCCGAAAGGACCAGACAGCTTAAGGTGGAGCCGTAAAGCCCCTTGGAAACATTGGCCTGGTACTTTGCTTACATAGTTCCCAGCAGCCCGAATGTCCCTTCCTGGCAGGTACAGGACCCTCAAGACACCTTAGGGACCTCGTGAAGAGGAATTCATCCAAATCTACAGATAACTGCCAACATGCCTGGTGGTAAGCTCTTGGCTTGGCTTCTAGGCCTGGAGAGGCTACTAAAAGTTCAACCTAGAGATTCCTTTTAAAAAATTCTGACAGGGGCGCCTGGGTGGCTCAGTGGTTAAGCCTCTGTCTTTGGCTCAGGTCATGATCCCAGCGTCCTGGGATCGAGCCCCACATCGGGCTCTCTGTTTGGTGGGGAGCCTGCTTCCCTCTCTCTGTCTGCCTACCTCTCTGCCTACTTGTAATATCTCTCTGTCAAATAAATAAATAAAATTTAAAAAAAAATTTCCAGCAAGGGGCGCCTGGGTGGCTCAGTGGATTAAGCCGCTGCCTTCGGCTCAGGTCATGATCTCAGTGTCCTGGGATCGAGCCCCGCATCGGGCTCTTTGCTCAGCGGGAGCCTGCTTCTCTCTCTCTCTCTCTGCCTGACTCTCCGCCGACTTGTGATCTCTCTCTCTGTCAAATAAATAAATAAAAATCTTAAAAAAAAAAAAAATTTCCAGCAAATCAGATGCTAAAAGAGCTATATGATCACTCACTGTTCTTGCTGAGTGTATGTAAATAATTAGGCCAAGTTTGCTAAAATTGGACTCGTTTTGTAAACAAATCAGTCCTAATTCGGCTATCTCTGGAAATGAAGGTTATTTTAGAGAAAGGAATTATGTTTATCTTTTTTTTTTTTTAAGATTTATTTATTTATTTATTTGACAGAGAGAGATCACAAGTAGACAGAGAGGCAGGCAGAGAGAGAGAGAGAGAGAGAGAGAAGCAGGCTCCCTGCTGAGCAGAGAGCCCGATGCGGGACTCGATCCCAAGACCCCGAGACCATGACCTGAGCCGAAGGCAGCGGCTTAACCCACTGAGCCACCCAGGTGCCCAGGAATTATGTTTAAATAACCCACTTTGTGGATGTTAAATTCTAGACCTTGACTGTCTTCAAATGTTTGTCATTTGCCTAAGCTAGACATCTTGAGGGAAACTTCAGAGAAAAGCACAATAGCTCGTTTATAATCTTCCTGCTTTTTATTCTGTGGGGATAATAACAGCCCCTCATGGGCACACGATTACTTAAACAACTGGAGAATGGAATAGATTCCCCACCAATTGTACAACTCAGCTATCACTTTGGCCAGTTCCCCATGGCTGGGATGACAATAATCCTTTCCTAAAAGCCAGAGCATGCCCCACTCCGGGGTTAACTGTGGACTTACTGGAGATAACGGATGACCTCACTTTCTTTATGATCGGATTGCATAATGTGCTTGGGAATGCCCTTATTTCTTAGTTAAGTCTTCCCCCACTTGCCAGTGATTCCTTGTAATTAGGATATTAACACTTGACCCCAAAGAGGTCTTCTTAATTGTTTCATCCCTCACAGTCATAGTTATCCCAGAAGCCACCTCTCTTGCAAGAGTTGCAAGCAAAGGCGTTAGCAAAGTACATACAAAAGAGCCTCAAAGCTCACTATTGGACAGTCCCTGACTGTAATGACTTCACATCAGGCCCAGAGTGTCTTTGAAACCAAAGGCCACCAACGGATGATGGAGGCAGATTTATGCATTTTTTTTTAAGGTTTTACTTATTTGATACAGAGAGAGAGATCACAAGCAGGCAGATGGGGGGGGGGGGAGCAGGCTCCATGCCAAGCAGAGAGCCCGATGCGGGGCTCCTGAGATCATGACCTGAGCCAAAGGCAGAGGCTTTAACCCACTGATCCACCCAGGCGCCCCCAGACTTATGCTTTATATAGATCCCTCTGAAATAATCCTTGACCCGTCAGACTTTAAACCCAGCTACCCATGCTTGGACCTGACCATCGTCCAGCTACCCATGCTTGGACCTGACCATCGTCCTTCTGTAGAGCATAACTGTTAAGAGGTTGTTCATCTTGCTGATGCTAGTCAGCCAGATTTTAAAGATGCCCACATTGAAAAGACAGATGACCCTTGGTTTACTGATGTCAGTAGTTTATGGAAAAGAGACTAAGAAAAGCTGCGTATGTGTGCTGCCCACTTTATGGTTTTAGGGTATGTGTGGTGCTTTGCAATTGCCAAAGCCTTAAAAATTAATATTGATACTGACTCTAGATGTGCTTTCCTAGTCCTACATGTCTGTGGAGCAGTTTGGAAGAAAGGGGGGTTATTATCAAGCTGTAACTCCCCAGTCAAATAGGGGCTGGAAATATTACTCTTCTTAAGGC
The DNA here is from genome assembly GCF_011764305.1 of Mustela putorius furo. Taxonomy (NCBI): domain Eukaryota; kingdom Metazoa; phylum Chordata; class Mammalia; order Carnivora; family Mustelidae; genus Mustela; species Mustela putorius. Next base: position 11,192,191 of record NW_025421310.1, on the reverse strand, counting down.
TGGTACACACCTGCCTAAGGAGATAGCTGTAATTCACTGCAAAGGACATCAAAGGATATGACCTTGGGGCGCCTGGGTGGCTCAGTAGGTTAAGCCTCTGCCTTTGGTTCAGGTCATGATCTCAGGGTCCTATGATCGAGTCCCGCATTGGGCTCTCTGCTTGGCAGGGAGCCCGATTCCTCCTCTCTCTCTCTCTCTCTGCCTGCCTCTCTGCCTACTTGTGATCTCTGTCAAATAAATAAAATGTTTAAAAAAAAAAAAGGATATGACCTTAGGAACCAGTAGAAAGGAATACAGGGTTTTACACCAGGCCATTGATATGGATAAAAGGCCTTAGAGGTGACAGAAACTTTGCAAAGAAAAACTGTCCCTATATTTGGACTCCCTTCATCCGTACAAAGTAACAGTAGACTGCCTTTTATTATACATTCAAAAGATGGCTCTCCAAAACTCAACAGTCCTAGATGTCTTGGCTGTAGTTACAGAAACCCAGAACTACAGGACTGTCTTCTAACAGGACCCAGTGGCTCTGTAGCCCTAACTTGTGTCCATAGCTTTCCCCAAGCTAGACAGGCCACTGTACTCTGGGTTTTGCCTGGATGCACAGACGCATTATTAAAACCATCACCAACCCAGCCAGCCTTGCAAATATAAAACAATGGTGGACACGGTTTGTATTACGTTAGTATAGTCTCCGAGCGGCCATCTTTGTTCCCTCTTTGAGACCTGAAGATGTTGCTTGGTTCATGGAAGTTCTTAAGTACATAGGAAAGGCCCTGAACGATCCCCACGATAGCATCTGTTTGCTACACGCTGAGATGACACAAATGCGTAAAGCTAGTTCTGCAAAATAGAATGGCATTAGATGTTTCAACTGTTACACAAGGTGAAACTTGGGCTAGCATAAAATGGGGGCGCCTGGGTGGCTCTCATTGGGTTATAGCCTCCGCCTTCGGCTCAGGTTGTGATGCCAGAGTCCTGGGATCAAGGTGCTTCCTCCTCTCTCTCTGCCTGCCTTTCTGCCTACTTGTGATCTCTGCCTGTCAAATAAATAAAATCTTTAAAAAAAAAATGCTGTGTATTCAGTCCAGATAACCACAAAATACTTCTGGGTTTCTCCCTGATGTAAATACTAAAATTGGCACTTTAAATAATCCCTCTCTTTCCTTTAATGATTGATTAAATACCTGGACTGGGAAGGATTTTTGTCAACTACCAAAGAACTCTTATTTGAGCATCTTTTTTTTATTTTTTAAAGATTTTTATTTATTTATTTGACAGAGATTACAAGTAGGCAGAGAGGCAGGCAGGGGTGTGGGGGTAAGCAGTCCTCCTGCTGAGCAGAGAGCCTGATGTGGGGCTAATCCCAGGACCCTGGGACCATGACCTGAGGCAGAGGCTTTAATCCACTAAGCCACCCAGGTGCCCCTTAGTTGAGCATCTTTTTCTTTTTGTTTCGCTAACCACGTTTTGCGATTTTCTCCCATGTCTTTCCACTGGGTATTGACTGCTTTGCTGCCATAACTTCATGTCAACGGATGAGCCTTTCCACTCGGGAAGATTCCTTGAGCAGTTTCCCCTGGACTCAGCTGCCTCTGCCTTTTGCAGCTCCTCTGTACATTCCCCAGCTAACCAGTATTGATGCATAGGGAGGGACTTCTCTAGGCCCCTATTCAGCAGGAAGAAATTACAGAAGATGAGACCTTCCACCTTCAACAAACTTAAAGGTTGAAGGATCAAAATTTTCAGGGGGGAGATAATGAGGGAACAGAAGGCTGGCTGAAGACAAAGCAGAAGTTCACACCACGTGATCTCATCCTGCTCCTGGGTGGGCCCCGGGTGACACTCTTCAGGAATCTCCCAACTATCTATCTTCTTCCTTTTTAAATTTTTATTTATTTATTTATTTAAAAATATTTTTATTTATTTATTTGGCAGAGATCACAAGCAGCAGAGAGAGAGGCAGAGAGAGAGAAGAAAGCAGGCTCCCTGCTGAGCAGAGAGCCCGATGCAGGGCTCCATTCCAAGACCCTGGGATCATGACCTGAGCCGAAGGCAGAGGTTTTAACCCACTGAGCCACCCAGGTGCCCCATCTTCTTCTTCTTCTTTTTAAAAATTAACATATAATGTGTTATTGCCCCGGGGTACAGGTCTGCAAATCATCAGGCTTACACATTTCACAGCACTCACCATATCCCATACCCTCCCGAGTGTCCATAACCCTACCACCCTCTCCCTACCTCCCTCCCCCCAGCAACCCTCAGTTTGTTTTGTGAGATTGAGTCTCTTACAGTTTGTCTTTCTCCTGATCCCATCTTATTTTTTCCTTCCTTACCCCCCCACAGCCACCTGCCTGCCTCTCAAATTCCTCCTACCAGAGAGATTATATGATAATTGTCTTTCTGTGATTGACTAATTTTGCTCAGCACAATACCCTCTAGTTCCATCTGCATTGTTGCAAAGGGCAAGATTTCATTTCTTCTGATGGCTGCATAGTATTCCATTGTATATATATACCACACCTTCTTTATCCATTCATCTGTGGATGGACATGTAGGTTCTTTCCATAATTTGGCTCTTGTGGGCATTGCTGCTATGAACATTCAGGTGCATGTGTCCCTTTGGATCACTATATTTTTATCTTTAGGGTAAATACTGAGTAGTGTGATTGCTGGGTCGGAGGGTAGCTCTATTTTCAGCTTTTTGAGGAAACTCCATGCTGTTTTCCAGAGTGGCTGCACCAGCTTGCATTCCCACCAACACTGTAGGAGGGTTCCCCTTTGTCCGCGTCCTCCCCAACATCTGTCGTTTGCTGACTGGTTAATTTTAACCATTCTGACTGCTGTGAGGTGGTATCTCAGTGTGAGTTTGATTTGTATTTCCAGGATGCCAAGAGATGTAGGAATCTCCCAACTATCTTAACGTTAATGCCTTGCTAGAGGGGAAACACAACCTCGACTTGACAGTGGCAAGGCCTCCAGTATCTTGTAGGTCCTCTTTAGCATATGAAAGTTCTTTTGAAACCTTCATTTTTCCTTACCCCCCCCCCCAACTTGTAGGAGCCCCTATCAGGCTCCCTGCTCGCCAGGAAGCCTGATTCTCAAACTAACACTCCCCCTGCTTGTGTTCCCTCTCTGTCAGGTAAAATCTTTAAAAAATAATAATAATAAATTGAGTGATCTGAGAGAGAGCACGACAGAAGTTGCAGTAACTTTTATGACCTAACTTTGGAAGTCACACTCTGTTATTTCCACAGTATCATACTGATCACGTTGCTCAGCCCTATTCAGTGTGGGAGGGGACCGAATCGGACGTGAATGCCTGGGGAGTAAAATCATCAGGAGCTTTCTTGGAGGTGGGTTTCAAGGTTCCAGTGTCTGGAAAGCATCTTCATTGTTACTTCAGAACTAAGAAGTTTTCTCCCCACTACTCAATGGCTGTACTGTTCAGTGGTCTGTAGCTACTTTAAAAGCCCTCTCTAGTTAAGGAAAAGGGAAGGCTAATTTACTGGGCTGGAATAATAGGCACAGATAACATTAGCTTCAAATAGGAAACACTGTTTCCTCCAAGTATATGCTGTCTTTCAGGAGACTTTGTTCCCTAAAATCATAAAGTATTGAAATTTTTATCAGTAAAAATGAAACATCCCACTTTTCCCTGTAGTCATTTGAAAACAAAGTAGCAGCCTAGATTTCCAGTCTAGGTGCAGAGCTTCACATAAAGGGTTTCTGGACCCAGTACTCCACATCTGGATTGACCTTGTAGTTTCCAGGGGATAGACGACTTTGGTTCCATTTCACAGTCTGTGCCTGATGTTGACCCTGCCTTGAGCCCATCATTTAGTTGTCACCTAAGTTCTACCCTTCTGGCAGGTCCTATAGTAACTCTACCATTTCCTTTGTCAAGATGCTCCATGGTTTCTCTCTGTGTGATCTCTATCATCACAGTGGGTCAGTAAACTTGACTTTGTCAGGCTGTGTTCTGGTGGTGGTGGTAGGCTGATGTATTAGGATTCTTACGATCTTACTGCTACGGCTCCCACCCACCTTAGGACCTAGATACCTTCCCTTATATGCTCCAACGTTCATTATCTGACCCCAGTCTATTTTCTAATCTTTTTATTCTTTGTCAAAGGAGATACAGTTTCCATGTGGTAAAGTGCACATTTCGTATGTGCAGCTCCATGAATTTTTCAGCATGTTTACCCAAGTAATCATCACCTAGATCAAGATAAAGCTCATTTCAGGTCCCCCCAGGTGCCTGACTTGGGTCCTTCCCCTTTCATACCTTTCCAGTCCCTCTGCATAGATTAGTTTTGCCACTTTTTGAACCTCACATTTCTTTTGTTTTCACAAAAACAACTCAAAATCATCTGAAACGTCCTGCTTCAGAGGATGATAACTTTGGCCTTCCGTGTTCCTTCTGTTCTGGCGAGAGCTCAGATCCCACCTGAAACTTCCAAAAATACTGCACAGAGGAATGAATGAAAGTTCACAGCTGCCTAGGAACAGGCAGCCGGTAGAAGAGCGCCACCGGCAGTTCCTACAGGGAAGTGCGGATTTCACGGTCACGTGATCGGGGCCAGAGGTCCCCCAGCAGGTGAGGTGTGTTCACGTGATCGGACGGGCCTGCGGGGCGACAGCGCGTGGCCGCCATTTTGCGGGGCGATCACGTGAGGAGGCACGCTCAGCGGGGCGGTCACGTGACCAGGGGCGTGCTGCGGCCGCCCGGGCGGACCCGGCGAGAGGCGGCGGCGGGAGCGGCGGTGATGGACGGGTCCGGGGAGCAACCCAGAGGCGGGGGTGAGGCAGGAGGCAGACGGGCGGGAGGAGGGCAAGCCCCCTCGCTGGCTGGCCCCACGATCCCTCCTGCCGGTCTGGGGCCGTGCGATCTCCAAGCACTCCGGGGCAGAAACTCCCGGATCGGGCGCTGCCAGCTTCCAACCCCCTCCCTTCCCGGGGGTTCCCGGCTCTCTGGCCTCTGTGCCCCGATTCCTTCCTGCCTGGTGCTCTCGGACTCCCGAGAAGCTGGAGACCCCAAAATCCAAGCCCCTGGGGCAGGCCCGGGCTTGTCGCCGGCACCACTTCCTGGTGGGAGGGGCGGGTTTCTCCTCTGCCCCTTCAGGCCAGGGGTCTGGATGCATGAAGCGTTCCCTCAGCCGCCTCCACCGGAAGAACGTAGGATACAGGCCTAGGCTCCCTGCCTTTTTCTCCATCAGGGACTCAGTTGTCCGGGCCCCTAAGTACTGTATCTACTAGGAACCCAGAAGTGCAGGACCTCCTCCTAGTGTTGTCCTCCCTCAGAGATCATGAGCTACCCTAGTCCCTGGATCCCCTAGAATCCAACAGTCCAGGCACCTCTTCCCTCCTTTCTCCTCTAGGGCCCACCAGCTCTGAGCAGATCATGAAGACAGGGGCCCTTTTGCTTCAGGGGTGAGTTTGAGGTGTGATTATTGCTGAGCGGATTTGAGGAGTGATGCCCCATTCTGATTTTGCACCCCCCAAACTCCATTCCCACTCTAGTTTCATCCAAGATCGAGCAGGGCGAATGGGGGGAGAGACACCCGAGCTGGCCCTTGAGCAGGCGCCACAGGATGCATCCACCAAGAAGCTGAGCGAGTGTCTCAAGCGCATCGGAGATGAACTGGACAGTAACATGGAGTTACAGAGGTGTGGCCCCGGGGGCCCCAGGAGTCCAGCCACTGGTCCTCTTCTCCCTCAGAACCCTGGAGTCCTGGCTCTCAGGCCCCCCTTCTCCTAGGAGTCTGGAGTTCAGACCAGCAGCCTCCTATTCTCTCAGACCCAGGGGTCCAGGTCCCCTCCCCACACCTTCTAGCACCCTGGACACTCAGCCATTCCCTCCTTCAGAATATTGAAACCCTCCCTCAGTCATTTTCCCCACAGTCCTAAGTGTCTGTCTCATTCCTTTCCCCCATGTTGGCCCCTTCTTTTTCACATTAGCTTGGCTTGAGCCTCAGTGTCTTTGTCTTTGGTACAAGGTGGATGTCAGGGTCTCTACACTATGCCTGATCTTTTCTCCCCAGCTCTGGCTTTCCTTCTTCCCTGCAGGATGATCGCAGCTGTGGACACAGACTCCCCCCGCGAGGTCTTTTTCCGAGTGGCAGCTGAAATGTTTTCTGATGGCAACTTCAACTGGGGTCGGGTCGTTGCCCTCTTCTACTTTGCCAGCAAACTGGTGCTCAAGGTGGGCGGCTGCAGGGCATGAGCCCCGGGAAGCTCCACTCAGACCTGGGAGGACCTGGGGGTTCTGAGGGCAACAAGCCCTGGGAAGCCCGTTTACCAGAGGGAATGGAGAGAGCTGAGGGCTGGTTGTTTGCACCTTCATTTATTCATGGAGCAAACATTTCTTGGGCCTACTATGTGCCTGACCTGTACTCGGCACCCGAGATGCAGTGCCAAACAGAACAGGCTAGGTCCCTGCTCTCTTGGAGCTCACATTGTCCAATGGGGCCAAAAGAAGTAAGCGAGGATGATGTAATGCAAAGTGGTTGGAACATTCTAAGAGCGAGTGACATTAAAGCCAAAGTTGTGGTGATCTAAGAAGATCAGGGGCGGGGGAGGCATCCTGGGGCCACAGCAAGTGCAAAGGTCGTGTGAGGCAGGCCAAGGGGCTGATGCATTGAGGGAAGACTTGAAGGGGTCTTGTGAGGGCCCCCATAGTCGATGTTAAATATGTTAACTTTGCTGTAAGCAAAAGGGGAGTGACTGGCTGGTTTTGAAACAGGAGAGTGAGGTGACCTGATTTGTAAATTTCAAGGATTGTTCTAGCAAGCAAAATGGTAATTGTACAATCTCAGCTGCAGGCATATGGCTGTTCACTGTGAAATCCTTTTAACTTCAAGATATATTGGGAGTGGAAGCCCAACAATTTTGGGGGGCTGTTTTGGGTAGAAGAGAGTATGAGGTAAAAACTGGAAAGCTGTGAGGGGGGTACCTGTAGTAATTCTGGTTGATGACTGACTGACCTGGCATCCACTGGTAGCAGTGGAGGTGGGGAGTAGATTTCTTAATGTGTTTGCCAGATTCAGCTGGTAGGGCTTGAATGTTGGAGGTGAGGGAGAGAGCGTTCAAAATGTTGATGGAGCTAAGGTATTGGGGACAATAGGGAGGAAGCAGCCAGATACATAAAGGGTGGGAAGGGGAAAGTTCAGGGAGATGGAAAGTCATTGGCAGGTATGTCTGGTCCTACCTAGTTTGAAGGTCAGGAAAGCTCTCTCTAGAGAAGTGACATTAGACCTAACATGAGAGCTTTGAGGGAGGAGTAAAAATTTGCTTGGTTGAAGCCTATTTAGATAGAAGAATCAGCATGTGCAAAGGTCCTGAGGCAGGGAAGAGTTGGTGGGAACGAAGATCCGGGAGAAGGTAAATGACACACAGAAAAGAAGTGGAAAATTGGAATGCAGTCAGGTCAGAGCCTTCATACAGGGCCGTGTGGGCTGAGAGAGGCCTTTTGGTCTTTACTGCCTGGGAAGCCACGGAAGGTATGTGAACAGGCAACTGATAACAAGATCCAGTTGACAATTCAGGAGGCTCATTCTGAGTAGGAGTGGAAGTAGACTGCAGCAGGGTACGAGGGGAGGCAGAGGTGAGAAAGGAGGCTTGGGGCCATTGTCCCCAGACAGTGGGGACAAGGCTCAGTCCCTAAGGCCCACCCTACTTCCTGTAGGCCCTGTGTACCAAGGTGCCCGAGCTGATCAGGACCATCATGGGCTGGACACTGGACTTCCTTCGAGAGCGACTGCTGGGCTGGATCCAGGACCAGGGTGGTTGGGTGAGGCCCCCTAACCCCCTCCCCCACTCCTCAGGTCTTCCCAAGCCCACTAGTGTTGCTCTCTCTGACTCTGGGTCATCAAACGGGGTCTGTAATGCCTTTCCTCACAGGTCTGAACAACTCCTCTAATTTGTCTGGTATCCACTGACCTGTTGGTGATCCCTGACCTCCCTATGACCTCTGACCTCTCAGTGACCTCTGACCCCACCAGTACCTTCTGTCCTTCCTGGTGCCTCCGCTTCCTATGGCTTCCCTCTAGTTTTTTGATGATCCTTTGACCCCATTATCCATTCATCTTAGGGTTTTGCCCCCACTCATGCCCTATGACCACCTCCCTCCCTGATTCCTATGTGCTGGCTGCTGAAGTGACTGATGTCCCTGTCCACAGGACGGCCTCCTCTCCTACTTTGGGACACCCACGTGGCAGACAGTGACCATCTTTGTGGCTGGAGTGCTCACTGCATCACTCACCATCTGGAAAAAGATGGGCTGAGGCCACCAGCTGCCTTGGACTGTGTCTTTTCTGCATAAATTATGGCATTTTTCCGGGAGGGGTGGGATTGGGGGTCATGGGCATTTTTCTTACTTTTGTAATTATTGGGGTGGGGGGCACGGGGAGGAGTGGTCTTGGGGGGGGCAATAAACCTCTTTCAGACCACACTTCGGAGTCTGAATCACTGAGCCCACTTGCTGGCTGTCTAAGGAGACCTGTGTGCTGACAAACCTTCTTTGAAGGAGCCTGGTGCCCTCTGGGTTAGTGATGAGTTAGTCTCAGCTCTGCCTCCAGCAGCTTGGGGTCCTGAGGGAATTGAAGATCACTTGTGTGGAAGCCTGAGGTGTTGTGCTGGAGGCAGCAGTGGGCAAGGCCAAGCCAGGCAGTGGAGCCTGAGGCTTTAGGAAAAGAGAAGAGGCCCTGGAGAACTAGGGCATGGAAGCTTCTGCCATATGGATGGGAGGAAGTTGCACTTAACTGAGGTGGAGAATTGGGGCGGGGGTGGGGGGGGTCGGTGGAGAGACCTTGGGAGGAGGACTTACTGGACCAGGAGAGGGCTCTAGAGCCCTGTGGAGAAGCTAACTGGTTGGAATGCTGGAATCAGGTTCTGAGAGAGAGGACAAGGCCTGCACCTGTGCTGTGTGCTCCAAGGGGACAGGCTGGCCCAGTACCTGGGTGGGGCCCTCCAGGAGAGCTGGCCCTCATGAAGACACCGGAAAGCTGCCTTGCAGATTAGACACGGAAAAAGATACCAGAGATAAAGATCACTTGGTCATAGGGTCTGTTGTACCTTCTGCGTGGGTCTCTTCTCCAATCTCTCGGTCTTCCCTCTGTCTCTCTGGGCCTCTTGTTTTCCCCCCTCCAATGATCTACCCCTCACCCCACCCTCAAGATCTCAGTCCTTCAGATCATCTTTGTCTCCCCACTTCCTCTCCCTCCACCAGTGAGCACTTCTGAAGCCAGCTCACGGCAGGTGGGGGCCTGCTGGAGGCTAAAGGTCTTTAGGCTGAGGTATGAAATTTGGTGAATGAGTAACTCAGGCCCCATTGTGACTGTGTGCCTGGGGCAACTGCCCCTCCCCCAGAGACTGCCCAGAGACACCAGGTCAGGGGAGAGCTGTAGGATGAGACAGCTATGAGGGGAGACTGAGTCAACTGCCCATAAAGAGGGGACACTATGACCACAGGCAGGAGCCCAGGAAAAACATCAAGGCAGCTAAAAAGACTGTAAGATTCGGAGACCAAGCACACTCGCCTCTTGGGAGAGTGGGCCAGACCTGGTTCCCAGCCAGGCCTAGTTCTCAGGGTCCCAGCCGCTTTGCAGTCTGCCGCAGACATGAGGTCAGTCAGTGGCCCCACCCCGCCTCTGCCCGAGACCCTTCCCGCTGAGTTCAGCATGACTCAGCACTGCTGCTTCCCTGGCCACTGGCCCAGGCACCCCTTGACGACCCCAGATAACAGCCTGGTCCAGCATCCTCTAGGTCAGGAAACACCCCCTCTGCCTGGGCTGTTTGGGGTCCCCCCCACCACCTGCAAAGCAGGCCTCAGGGGCTTCAGCTCCCCTGCCCAACCTGCTGGCTACCCCTTAGGGCACTGAAAACAGGGTCAAGTTCCTGTCTGTCCCCTTTCCCCCCTCTAGGACATGGGGAGTTTCTTGAGGGCAGGGTCCTGGTTTGAGCCAGCTTTGCTTCCAAGACACCAGCCTGCAACTGATAGACTTAAAAAAATGTACACTGGTTAGAGACCCATCCCATCCACAGGTCCCTAGACCTTGTTTCCCCAGGACCCAGGGCTTCTCTTTGAGACCTTTGAGAAGCATGTGTTAAGGCAAGACAGAGACTGCTTCAGAGCCAAAGAGAATTCCAAGTCTCGCTGCCCTCAGAATAGTGTCCAGGAAAAGTAGCAAAGTAGCCTCAGAGAGACCGTAAAGCTTGAGTGTCATTTCACCCTACATGTGGCAGCTTCCAGAAAAACAACATGCCCCTGAAATAGCCCCAGGGTATTCCAAATGCCCCAATCTTTCAAAGGCTCCAAAGACCTACCACTTAGAAAAGCCGCTAGAAGGCTTCCAGAAATATCCCTGTCCCCTATGGGGGGGGGGCACAGGAGGACCCCCATGGCTCTAGAACTGTTCCTTTTAATCTTGAAGATCACTTCATGAGTCTAAAGACACACACCACCACCACCCCTCTCCCAGGGGAAGATTCCAGAAAATAAGGACTTCATCGTGAACTTGAGTGCTACAGAAATTCCCAATCTTTGAGTGAACCCCAGGGCTCCAGGTCCCCCCTTTCAATCCATCTATCAGATCCCAAAGATTGCAGAAATACCTCACCGCACTGCCTTCCAAACTTCTTAATGATCCAGGGACCCCTTATCTTCCAGAGCAAACCCCAGTCATCTGGAGGTCTCCGCACCTCTGAGAAACTTACAGGGCGCCAGAAAGGTCCATGCACTAAGAGACAACCCAGAATCCAACCTACTTTCCTGAGACACCCCCAAAACCCCAAAGTCATAATTTTCCAGGGCTCCCAGTGTCCCCACTAACCTTTCACCTACCAGGGAGATCCCCACAATTCCCTGAGGTCCCAGAATCAGCCCCAGGACCCTTGAACCCCGCAACCCACCCCCACCTCCGCTTCCCCATTTCACAACAGCCTCGCGCTACTGGCGCGTGACTTCCCCACTTCTGGGCGGGGGGGCCTGGGATTGCTATCAGCTCAGATTGGTCAATAGGGGTCCTAAGCTCCGCCTCCCAGCACCGCGGATTGGCCGATCGCTTTCCCTGAACGCCCCACCTCCCAGGGCCCGCGCGCTATAAAAGAAGCCGCCTTGGCCACAGCCTCTCGCAGTGCGCCCGGCGGTCCTGCGGATCTGTCTCTTGCTTCAACAGTGTTTGGACGGAACAGACCCAGGGACGCCCCTGCAACCAGCCAACGACCACCCTCCAACCTCTTTTCCAGTCGCAACTTTGGGAGCCATCTTCTTGGCCGCCCGCTGCCTCCGGGACCAGCCCACAGCCAATTTCGGGCTTACCTCCTGATCTTCAATCAACCATGAGCTCCCAGATTCGTCAGAATTATTCCACCGAGGTGGAGGCCGCCGTCAACCGTCTGGTCAACATGCATCTGCGGGCCTCCTACACCTACCTCTCTCTGGTGAGGGTCCCTAGGACGCCCCCAGTCCAAGTTTCCCCCAAGTGCGCACGCGCTGGCTGCCTTTGTCCGGTAGGGTAGTCGGAGGGCGGAGTCCGGGCTTCTGGCCGGCCTTTCTTCCCGCTAACCACTTTTCGCGCCTCCCTTCCCGCAGGGCTTCTATTTCGACCGTGACGATGTGGCTCTGGAAGGTGTGGGGCACTTCTTCCGCGAGTTGGCTGAGGAGAAGCGCGAGGGTGCCGAGCGTCTCTTGAAGATGCAAAACCAGCGCGGCGGCCGCGCCCTCTTCCAGGACGTCCAGGTAAATAGTGTGTGGGCAGCGGACTACATGTCCCAGTAGCCCTTGCGCGCGCCGAGCGCCTTGATTGTAGCGCTGTAGGCCCCGCGCGGGCATCTGGACGATTGTGTTCACTCTTGTGCGGCGCAAAATGGAGGCTCGCGCCCTTCCCCGAAGACACTGCAACGGGGTCTCCTGAGACGGGTGGTTGTAGGAGCCTGGAGGTGATAGATGCAAGCTCTTAGACGTTTTAGCGGACGATGTAGCTAGTCCTGAGCGCTCTGCCCTCTCTACAGAAGCCGTCCCAAGATGAGTGGGGGAAAACCCTGGACGCCATGGAAGCTGCCCTGGTTCTGGAGAAGAGCCTGAACCAGGCTCTTCTGGATCTGCACGCCCTGGGTTCTGCCCGCACAGACCCCCATGTAAGTATCCCCTTCAGCCGCATTTAATTGGGCACATTTCCCTTTGAGCCAGGTTTCCCCATCTGTCACACTGTCGATGGGTAAGTGGCAATGTGGTCTCTCCTGTCGCTCAGCTCTGTGACTTCCTGGAGAACCACTTCCTGGACGAGGAGGTGAAGCTCATCAAGAAGATGGGCGACCACCTGACGAACCTCCGCAGGCTGGCCGGCCCCCAGGCTGGGCTGGGCGAGTATCTCTTCGAGAGGCTCACCCTCAAGCACGACTAGGAGCTCCGGAGACCAGCAGCATCCTTTGAGGGGGCCTCGCTGACATCCGTGCCTCACCCTCTCCCTGCAGCCAGAGGCAGCTTTGTAACCACCCTGGAGCCCTCTCCCAAGCCCTGGACCAAATGGAAACAATAAAGCTTTTTGCAGCAGTTGGCACTTTGGGTTGTGTTGCTGTTGCGTTTGTGTGTATGGTGTGGGAACTGAGGCGGGGGATTCACTTCCACAAGGCTTACAGCTGGACTGCCCTGGCGGGGAGACAGGTATTGGCCCCGCAGACGATCTCTGGGGTTCTCTAAACCTTTAGTCTTAATTTAGGAGTGGGGTGGGGTGGAGTAGCAGATTCCCTGCTGGGCCAGGCTGTTCAGCTGCCCCCTTGCAAGGCAGAGACGAAACTCCCAAGGAGAGTCCAGTAGGACCTAGCTTGGTGGCTGGAAGCAGGCACTGTTAGAAATAACAAACTGTAACCAGAAATGGGCTCTGATGAGTAACTTTGTAAAGCAAGAGCGCGTGATAAGAGACGCTGAGCTAGGGGTTTGGGACGCAGCACAGAAACAGGATGTGAAACTTGGGAACTAGGTTCTCCAAATGGGAACTGAAGGGTTAGCAGGCAGCTGCTGGGCCCAGACTATGAAACTGAACTCTGACCCCCTGCACCCTCTCTGGTTTTGGTCAAAGAATCTAGGAGGAAGTGGTTCCTGGACACCCAGGAACTTTGGTGGCCACTCAGGGTTCTGGAGGGGAGGTGTGTCCATCACCAACAGTTAACGGGGATGGTCACACATGCAAATCCAGTTTTCTATTCCCCTGAAACATTACTGGTTCAGGGGGACGCACTCTAGACTAGAACTGAAAAGAAGAGGCCCCTGGGTGGCTCAGTTAAGCATCTACCTTCAGCTCAGCTCATGGTCCCAGGCTCCTGAGCTCGAGCCTTGCATCAGGCTGACTGCTTCTCCCTCTCCCCACTCCCCCTGCTTGTGTTCCCTCTCTTGCTGTGTCTCGGTCAAAATCTTTAAAAAAAAAAAAAAAAAAGGTTCCCTGGAAAATAGCTATTCAGGACACACAGTAGGGCTAAAGTCCAGAGGCCAGTGTCCTCGAAACACGTTCTAAGCTAGTGTTGTCCAATAGAACTTTTTGCAATGATGAAAATATTCCCGGGGCTCAGCCAGTTAAGCTTTTGCCCACTGCTCAGGCCATGATCCCAGGGTCCTGGGGTCCAGTCCCCGCTGCTGGCTTCCCGCTCAACAGGGAGTCGGCTTCACCCTCTGCCCCTCCCCCTCATGCGCTCTCTCAAATAACATTTTAAGAAAATAAATATTCTGTATTTGCACTGTTAGTTGTGTACCTATAAGCTTCATGTGGCTACAAGTGGCTATTGGTCGTTTGCTTATATCTAGAGCTACTGAGGAATCTGGTTCATTTAAATTTAAATAGCCTCACCCAGCTGTGGCTTAAGGTTTTGTTTTGTTTTCAGGTGACAAAGCCCCTTTCTGCCAAAGAGGCCGAGCCCACTCTTTTGCCTGCTTGCAAGTCCCAACTAAACAGGGGTGCGCCTTCCCTTGAAACAAAACTAGAATCGAGAACAGCAATCCAAGTCGCTCGGAGACATCAGGCTATCAGGGACTCCAGGGTAGGCAGAGGAGAGGGGGAAGAATACAGGAGGTAAAGAAGTAGAGAAGCCAAGGGGAGTGAGGGGCCAGGAGCAAGGCCCAGCAAGCCCTCACAGTGGACCAATCCTGAGATTCTTAAATATAGATGTATTTTTCATCTCTGGACACACATCAATCACACCCCTTTCTCCCTTCCCCCTCCCAACAGCAAACCAAGTGGATCAGACACAGCACAGCACACACAGAAGGGCCCCTCCCTTTCACCAAAGCTGGGGGCAGGGCAGTTTAAGGATGGAAGAGCCTCGAGGTAAATATGAAAAGTTCTAGAACCTAGTGGGTTCAGTTCTAGACCAGGGGAAAGGGACCAGGAAGCGGCACAGTGGTAAGGTTCTGGATTCAGTAGCCAAGACCTAGAACCCAGTGGTTTCGTGGTGGGCCTAGGGCTTGGGGCTTGTGGCAGGGGAAGACAGTCAGGTCCAAGACATTCAGGTCCTCTGCAGGGGGAGTCCCTGGAGGGAACAGGAATCTCGACATAGGGAGGAGAGATCAGACTCAGGGAACCAAAGGACGTTCTGGTTCAGAAATGGCCAGAAAAGCATCTAGACCAAGACTGCATATTCTCCAACAGGAATGAGAAGCCAAGTGGTTCTGCACCACCACCACCACCACCCCCCATTGGCCAAAGGAGGGAGAAAGAGAACACCAGGGGTGGAAGGGCCCTCCAGGCAGAGCCAAACACCCCAGGAAGGGCCAGATCAGAGTAAACAGGGGAGAGCCCTGGTCTGGAGCCTGAGTCCTGGAGTTGAAATGGAGGACGTTCTGCGTTCAGTTAAGTCCCTGAAAGTGCCCCAGCTTTGGACTTGATTGTCCCATTAGCAGGGAAACCACAAGGTTTCCAGAGCCTGCTGGCCCTCAGGCCAGGTCTGAGCATGGCATAGCCTGTGGGCTATAAAAAGGGCTCTAGGAGCCCCCGCCTGGAAGGCAACAGACCAGGTTTCCTAGAACCTCCTGCACCACTGCAGGGAAATGGCAGGTTCCTGGCCCCTGGCCACCAGGCCAGGTCCGAAGGATTCCAGGGCACAAAGTATGCATTCTGGAACCCAGGAAAGGCACGGCGTTGTGGATTCTGGAGTGTTGGGGATTCCAAGAGCGGAGCTAGAGGGGCTGGAGTGTATGGCGGAGGGGGCAGGGCTGTGGACCCCCAAGAGGATTAGGGATCTGGAGTGGGGTCTAGGAACAGCGCCATTCTGGCCTCGTCCACCCTCTAGACAAGGGCTGCAGGATGGACCGAGAATGTGGGGCACGGGACTTAGTTGCGCTCCTCGCCCAGGGAGCTGGCAGGGCTGAGGGGCTCGCTGGGAGTGCTGAGCGAGCTGGAGGGCGCTGTGTCCACCGAGCTGCGCTTGCTCCCGCTGGTGGAAGAGGCGCAGGAGGCGCGGCGCGGCCAATCAGGGGCGCGGATGTTGCGCCGGTCCTTGGCTGCCTCCTCGTCCTCGTCGTAGCGCTCCCCGTCTACATCCGGCAGCCCGTCCCGGGGCTCGTCCTCGTCCTCACTCTGGTGCGGGCTCGAGTGTCGCGACAGTGAGGGTGATGGTGGCACCGAGGCCGGCCGTGGGTAGCGGTAGCCCTGAGCCTGCGTTCCGGGGTGTGTGGGCACAAACCCGAGAGTGAGCAGAGGCCCCTACGGTCGTCCCCTCACCCCCGGCCCCCGCCTGGCCCTTCCCACTCCAGACGCGCCCCTACCCCAGCCCTCTAGCTCCAAGCCCATCAGAGATCAGAGTCCACTCACCGCATCAGCCTCGTGGGGCTCATAGGTGAAATGCTCTGGAAAGGCCTTGGCCAGCGCCATGTGGCGTGCAGACATATAGTACTTGGGGAAAAGAACGGGACCGGGTGTCAGGGGACGGGAGTCAGACCCCGCCCCCCGGCAGAGGTAGAAGGGGGCGGACCCCAACCACGCTCCTTATGCTGATGAGCACACCCCGGCGCCTTCCAGACGGCCCCTGCGCCAATCATCCATCTTTCTGGCTCCACTCCCTAAATAGATAGTTACCTCTTTCGCCACACTGCGGTCTACCTGCAAAAGCTGGTTAATTTCTTAAAGGGACCGCGGCTGTTTACAAGTGGAAAGCTGCTGTCTTCCGCACCAGCCTTGGAGGCTGAGGAATCAGACCCCGGGCCAGAAACGGCCGATTCACCAGCAGAGGACATGGGAGGGAGTCCTACCCGGCCTAGGTATTTCCAGTCCAGAAGGTCTGAGAGGCGCTCCGTGCGGTTTCGCTGGATGATGCGCTGCCGCCGGCTCTGCTGGCAGAAGCTGTAGAGGAAGGAGGTGAGCTGCGAGCAGGAATCATCCAGACTGCGGAACCGCCGGTCCAGAATGTAGATGCCTGTGGAGGCCAGGACAGGGGCTCAGAAATCAGACTAAGGAAACTTTCATTTTTCCAGGGACTCTCCGGCGCCAGGACGCCGCCGCCTCCTCCCCCGGGGACCCAGGAGCCCACCCCTTCCTGGGCACCGACCGTAAGCTGAGGGGTCTGCAATGTGTTCTTCCATGAAGCAGCCGAAGCCGGAGAGGTTGGTGGAGATACTGGGGATGCCCATAACCGTGCACTCAGCTGCAGGAAGGCGTGAGAAGGGCGGGCCACTTAGCTTTTGCCTTTGCAGCTTCTTACATCGCAATAAAGCCCCAACAGCGCCCTCTACTGACACCTTGAGCAAATCACTGAGCCTACAAAACCAGGCTGTCCATTAGACTCTCATAGTGTCTCAAAGGGGAAGCTAGGAGGCTAGGAAAAGGAAATTCACTTCTCCCAAGGCTTCAGGATGACGAAGAGTCTAGAGTCAGGCAATAGGATGCTGAACTATTAAGTACGGACTCTGTGCCAATGTCTACCATTTTACTTAATCCACACAACCTGGAAGATAGTTTCTCTTCCCAGAGTGTGCTGGTTAATCATACCTTTGGTCTGTTTTTTTTTTTTTTTTCCTTAAGATTTTATTTATTTATTTGACAGACAGAGATCATAAGCAGGCAGAGAGGCGGACAGAGAGAGAGGAAGGGAAGCAGGCTCCCTGCCGAGCAGAGTCCAAGGCCAGGCTAGATCCCAGGACCCTGGGATTATGACCTGAGCCAAAGGCAGAGCTTTAACCCACTGAGCCACCCAAGTGCCCCTGGTCTGTTTTTTATTTTTTTTTGTTTAAAATTTATATATTTACTTAGGGGGCTGCAGTGGTGAGGGATAGTGGAAGAGGGAGAAAGAGTCCCACACAGACTGTGCACTAGGTGCAAAGCCTGGTGCCAGGCTTGATCTCACGACCCTGCGATCAGGGCTGGAGATGAAACCAAGTCGGTCACGTAACCGACTCAGCCATCCAGGTGCCCCAGCTTCAGTCTATTTTGATAGAAGGTAAGAGAAGGGCTCTCACTACTGCCTCGTTTGATACCCTAAATAAGCCTGAGAAATGCTTCAAGCAGTTTGTTATAATTCAAATATAAGTGTTCCTAAAAACCCACATAACCTGCAAACACAGGCTCCAGAGGTAACAGGGCTTATGGGGAAAAACAGGGTTGGGGCCAAGCACACAAAACCTCAGCATCACTGAAACCACGACAGAAATAAAGCTAGTAAAATCATCATCCTAATTCTCATGCAAGCATGGTTTGAGAGATTTGTTAAATTACTCATAAATTAAGAAATACTACAGCAAATGTGATTATTTCCTTAGCTTGAAAAACATAAAGGTAGCTTGATTGAAAAGTTACGAGGCAGGGTTGAGTTTGGGGCTACACCAGAATGTCCAGAAGTGAGGGAGAACTGCAAATAAGGTCTAAGTTCAAGACCGTGTCTCTAGGGGTTCCTGGGTGGCTCAGGGTGTTAAAGCTTCTGCTTTCAGCTCAGGTCATGATCCCAGGGTCCTGGGATTGAGCCCCGCATCGGGCTCTCTGCTTGGTGGGGAGCCTGCTTCCCCCACCCCCCCGCGTGCCTCTCTGCCTACTTGTGATCTCTGTCTGTCAAATAAATAAATAAATAATCTTAAAAAAAACAAAAAAAACAAAAAAAAACACCATGTCTCTAAACGGAGCCAACCCCTACCTCAAAGTGGAAGGTGAAGCTGACCGGCCCTGGAGTCAGGGCCTCTTCCTCTCTCAGGAAGAGCCCTGACCACATTCCATGGGTGAACTATGCATTCAGCTGTTGCTTTCTGGGGGGCCAAACATCAGCCAATGTGAGGAAATCATGTGTGACCTCTAATTACATATCACATGAGCTACCGTGTCCCCAAAACACATTCTGTAGCTTAAGAGACTGTTACCATTGTCCCTGTTTTGCACAGAATGGGGCAAGTACCTCCATCATTCATGCCTGATCGGACCAGAAGCCCACCACCATGCCGCACTCACCCGGCGTGTAGCCCCAAGGCTCATAGTAGGAGGGGAAGACCCCAAGATGGCAGCCACGGACAAATTCCTCATAATCGACGGGGAGCAGGGGGCTCGTGGAGGAGAGGAACTCTGGGTGGAAAATCACCTACCAGCGAGAAAAGAAGAGCTCAGCTCAAGCGCCTTATTTGGCTGCTTCCTGGGATGCTGGAGTGGCCCGGAGAGTGAAAAACTTGTCTAAAGTCACACAAGTCAGTGGGATGACAAAGCTCTGAATCTAAGTGTGTCTGCTTAAAGAGCTAAGGTCCTTTCTAAATACAGCAATCCTTGGACAAACTAGGGGAAAGGGGGAATGGGAGGCCCAGGCTCCCCTCCCCCCACCCCACCCCACCATGCTTAACCCACCCTGACCGTTGCCCTTACCTTGACCCTGTCGGCACTACTATTGAAGAGCCCGATTCGTCGGATGGTAGTCAGGATAGGGTCCGAGGAGTCGTCCAGCATGTTGTGGGTGCACACGGGGGGGAAAGACTGCCGCTGCAGGGGCCACAAGTGGGATGGGGGTCAGAGAAGGGACGGGGGCTCCCGAGTTCCCTACGAGCCATGCTGACCCTGGGGAGACCACAGTTCCCGCCAGGCTGTGAGAACCACAAGGCCAAGGAATGAGGAGTCGTAGATTTCCTATCTGGCCCTATCTGCAAAGGTCTGCTTTTCCCTTTAATCACCATGGGCTGGAAATAAACTAAAACTACCAGCTGCCTTTGGGGCGAAGTCAGCGTTCACACACCTCACGGACTGTGGGAGTTGTAGTTACTCTGTCCTGCACTGTCATCAAAGAAACCCAAAGGCAGTAAAACTCCCAAGACTTTGCCAATATGGTAGCAAGCTCCAGGGGCTGCTGAAAGTTGCAGGGGTTTTTTGTTTTGGTTTTGTTTGTTTTGAGAGAGAGAAAGAGGGAGAGAGTGTGTGTCTCAAGCAGGCTCCATGCCCACCACAGAGCCGGACGCAGGGCTCGATCTCACAACCCTGAGATCGTGACCTGAGCTGGAATCAAGACACCCGCAACTGACTGAGGCATCCAGGCACCTTTTGTTGTAGTTTTGTTGTGAAAATCTGGCTCACTTTCTCTCCAAGTTCTCTTTACTCTCTATCCTGTACTTCCCTCCATCCCCACTCCCAACCGAGGCCCAGAAAAACCACAATTCCAGAGTCACTGGGAGAGGCCAGAGCGAGGAACTTCCATGGGGTGCTGGGACAGATAGTTATGGGTCTCTCTTCCATCTCATGAAAAGTTCTACTCACCTTCAGTTGTCGTCCAGGGGCTGCAAGAAACTACGACTCCCAGCAGCCCCATGGCATATACATCCTCAGGGAGGCCAACTGCCTTAGGACTATTGGAAACTGTAGTCTGGCCAAAAGCACATGACACCGTATTTTGGCTTACCTAGGTTTTCATTCCCCAGAAAATGGTTCACCAACCCTGAGCGCAGGTACCAAAGATTCTTGACTCCAGAGAAGAAAAGAACTCTACCTCCCCAAAGCCTCTGGGGCTAGGGAAGACTCCATGAAGAAGGGGCTGCTGGGAGTTGTAGTTCTCATTCCTGGTACCTTCTACTACTGTTTCACATTTGCCTAATTGCATTAAGCTCAGGAATCTAAAGAAGAAAGAACTCCCAGGCACTTCTGGGGACAAAGACACAGCCAGTGGGATGAGAAAAGCAGGGGGTGCTGAGAGCTTTCAGTGTTCTCCCAGTAATGACAAGCATTTTAGCGGACTATCGGGCTCTAATGGGTATGCCACTGGAGTCCCCAAGACCCGGGGACGGCAGGAACTTGTAGTTCTCCTTCTGTGGCTGGGTTGGCTTATCCTTTGACCCCAGGGACTCAAAGAAAGTAAAACTCAAAAAAAGAAAGCAAAACAAAATACAAAACCAAAAAAAAAAAACAAACAAACAAAAAACAAAACAACCCCCCCCCAAAAAAAAGGAGAGAGAGAGAAAGAAAGAAAGAAAGGAAAGAAGGATGGAAAGAAGGAAGAGGGGCATCTGGGTGGCTCAGTGGGTTAAACCTCTGCCTTCGGCTCAGGTCATGATCTCAGGGTCCTGGGATCGAGCCCCACATCAGGCTCGCTGTTCGGCAGGGAGCCTGCTTCCCCCTCTCTCTCTGCCCGCCTCTCTGCCTACTTGTGATCTCTCTCTCTGTCAAGTAAATAAATTAAATTAAATAAATAAAATAAATAAAAAGAAAGAAAACTTCAAATCCCAGAACTGTAGCAGAGTAAGCCCCGGGAAAACAGGCTGCCCTCAGTAAACTGAAGCCCTACCAGTTAGCTCCCACCTTCAATGGACTTGAGAATGGATTCCCCCAACAGGGCTGCCAGCTCTGGGTTGAGGGGTCCCAACCATACCTGCGTGGCAAAGATGGCTCTCTTCATCATGGTGAAGTCCTCCTTGTCCAGCATCTTGTTCATGTCTGGGAGGCTCCCCCTGCAAGGTGAGCAGCGCATGCATCTGGGAATCAGGGCTAAGGAGGGCAGTTGAGAGCCCAGAGGATGCAGGGCTGGGGGTGGGGCACTCACACCAGCAAGGATTCGTAAAGCTTCCTTCCAAACTTCTCTTTCACGGTGTTGGCCGTATCCCTGGAAGGAGCAAAGCCACAGCGTCACATGCACACACATCAGCTGCTGTATGTTGTTAGGTCCCTGGGGCAGCTGGAAAACCGAGGTCTGAGCAGAGAGGCCCTGGGGATTCTGAGCTGGAGGATGGGGGGCTGGGAATCGGGCCCTGGATGGCTTGAATCCCTTGTGCCTTGCATCAGCTGTGTGGCCAGGGACAGGTGGCCTTCCCTCTCTGACTTTAGTGACTCAGATGGTGATAAAAATAGAACCAACCTCATAGGTTTGCAGTGAAAACTTGATGAACTCATGACAAAAAGTGCACAGTGCCTGGCACATGGTGAGCCTTCCAGAAATGTCAGCTATTTTTAGGACTTGCACTAGTCCAGGCAGTGGTAATGCTAAGCCCCATTTTTATAAAGTGGGAAAATTATGTTCTGAGAGAGGAAACCTGAGGTACACAAGGGAAGCTAGCAATTAGTGACACCTTACAGCCTCATCGACATTCCTCGGCTCCTAATCCTCTCATAGCTCAGGCCTCATTTCCTACCCTATCTCCCTATAGCACACTGCTCCAGCGCCACTGGTCTCCTTGTGGTTTCTCAAATACACCACAGGGCCTTTGCATCTGCTGTTCCTCTGCCTGAAATGCTATTCCCCAAACACATGCAGGACTCCCTCCCTCATTTCCTATTGGTCTCTACCCAATGGCACTTTGTCAGTGTGGCCTGTCCTGACAACTCCGTGTGCTGTCTCATATTCCAGTCCTGCTTTATTTTCTTGCCAGAGTACTTTTTTTTTACTCCCACTTTTCTTTTTGAAAGATTTTAAGTTATCTCTATACCTCAAATGGGGTTTGAACTCACAACCCCAAGATCGAGTCACATGTTCTAGTGACTGAGCCAGCCAGGTACCCCAGAGCACTTTCTATAGAACTTTCTAGAATGTGAGCTTGGTGGCGAGGACAGTCATTTGTATCTTTCATATTCTTCTCTTTCTCCTCCAAGCTGTGTCCCCAGGGCCTGGAACAGTGCCTGGTACGTGGTAGGTGTGCAACGAATATCTGATGGCCGATGAATGGGTTTTGCACTTCAGGAAACTGAGGCTGGGAGAGGCAGAATTATTTGCCTAAAGTCACAAGGCCAGCAAAGGGCAGTGGCACAAGGGGGACCTTGCCAGAGCCCTGGTTGTGTGGTCACACTCGTCCTCCCTCAAACTCCTTACTGGCCCTGAACTGGGGGCCTCTCAAGCAAGTGGCTTTCCTAAGAACTGGTGAGGTGAGCTGCTCGTGCTCCAAAGAACAAAACTGAGCTTCCTGAAGCACAAAATTGGGAGTAGGAACAGCAAGGCTCCTGGGCCCAGGGCTGCTGACCAGAGCTGCTTGCGCACAGCCTGGCCCTTGAGGGTTTCCACGTTGAAATTGTTGGTCCGAGCCGGCATGATGAAGAAGGCGACCACTGTCTGCTCGCTGCCATTCACCTGGGCAGAGTAAAAAACATGGGGGTAGGGGAAGGGGATCAGGATCACCTGGGAGAAGGCTGAGGCCACCTATCCTTTACCTACCCCATCAAGACCACTCTGGCCCCACCATGCCCCTTCCTGTCCAGGAA
This sequence comes from Mustela putorius furo, assembly GCF_011764305.1. Lineage (NCBI taxonomy): Eukaryota > Metazoa > Chordata > Mammalia > Carnivora > Mustelidae > Mustela > Mustela putorius. The sequence goes on along the minus strand of NW_025421310.1, from coordinate 11,169,572 downwards.
ACTGAAGTTACCATCCCCAAGGGGACTCCAGTCTGCCCTCTGGGTCTTGACACTTCCCCTCCATACATGGGTTTCTCCCATCCCCCCACCCAGTTATGTCCTGATTTCCTCGTCCTCTTTCCGTGTCCTCACACACAGCCCAGGCCTTACTCTGAGCAGATAGTTGAGTCGGGCCAAGGCCTCTAGGAAGATGTCGGCCCCCTTATTAGAGAATTCATAGCGGCCAGCAATAAAGAAATACAAGGTCTTGTCCAAGTTGAAGTCCAGGTGCCTAAAAAAGCCACAAGGCAGGGTGAAGCCAAAGGTGGGGACCCTCTAGCCCTGACCTTAAAACTACAAACCCCAGCAGCTACAGCGGCAAAGAGCCTCTTAGTCAGAACAGAGGCATCATGCGGATTCCTGAGAATTGTGGTTCTCCTCTGCTTGGATGGGGGTCAATCCCTCAATACTTAGCCACTGTTCTGGAGCTCAGGAGCTCAAGAGGCTGATCCGCCAGCTGTACACTCAGGACATGGGCTCCCAACCCTCTCCTCTCTCAAGACCTGGGTATCTGGTCCACATACCCATAAAAATGGCCCCGCACAAACTCCTGGATCCGAGCCTTGCTCTGAGCATGGAGGTTCTGGAACTCATGCATGGCGGAGAACTTCTTCACATTCAGCCCATTGGGCGTCACAATATCTGGGGTGAGGGGAGAAGGTCCACGTTTTAGATCTTCATTTATTCATTCTGATCAGCTGGCTGAATGAATAAACAAAGGAAAGACTCCTTTTCCTGAACAATGTCTCTGCTTTAGTAGCTCCTCTGGGAGCTCCCTTGGTGACCCAGCTGCCCTGCCACTCGGGATGGCTTCTTGCCCAAAGATACTTGCATAGGTTCACAAGCACAACTACAAATCCCAGCAATCCCCTGCAAATGGCTAAGCCCCCACAGAGAAATGATCCACCTTGGGGTCTCTGGGAGTTGTAGTAATTTTGTTGCCCCTAGTCCACCCTGCTCTGAGAATGATTTAAACATCCCCATTCCTGCTTCTCCAGAACATATCTTCAACCTTCAAGCCTTTCTTAAGGTCCCAACCATTTCCTATCCTCGTAGAAATTAAAGCATGTCAATGAAAAATTATAACCTCTACCTGCTCTTGGTGCAAAATTTCAGAAGGCTCAGGAGTTGACTAGCCTAGTGCCTTCTGGGAATTGTAGTTCTTACAATACACCCATTGAGAATGGGTACCATAACTCAGGAAGATTAACTGGTCCCAACACTGCTATTCTCAAAATCCAAACCCAGTGAAACCCCCTTCCCTGTCAGAAGACCAATATCTACATTAGCCAATAAAACAACTTTACCATTTTGAAATTCATGTCAAAGAAACAACACCTCCCATTAATCTCTAGGGCGTTGGGTGAGGCAGCTTCATATTCAGGTCACCAATTTAGTGTTCTCTGGGAGGTGTAGTTCTTTGCTCTCTACAGTTAAGAAAAATTGGTCCAGGCCTTAACACAGACCACCTCATTCATGTCTAGGGACCCCAGCCTATACCCTACCTGGTTTCCTCTTGAGTAGGTGCTGAGCCTCGATGGCGGTAATCTGGGACACAGTAGTAAAGACGTGGGCACAGTGGGCTGCTGCCCGCTCCATGCAGTAGCGGTGATAGATCTGCCTCTCACCTGCTTCCTTGTCCACATTGAACTAGATGGGAAGGGAAGGCAGTCATGGCACAAGAACTGGGGAGAAGACTGAAGGTCTAGACTCTGGGGTAGTTGAGGCCAGAAGGTGAACTCCTCCTGGGTCTGAGGGGGGTTGGAGCTGAGGACTTGGACTCCAGAGAGGAGTTCCCCTGGACTCCTTGATCCCCCTGGGCCGTCCTGAAACACTGGGAGCCCCCTTGTGCCACAGTCCCAGCTCACGTTCTCCAGGTTGTTGTAGAAGTCCACAGCACCCGCACACAGGTATCGTCCCAGGAGCGTGGCGTGGGTGGTGAAGATTGTCGCCACAGGCAGCCGCCGGGCCCGGCACAGGCAGAGTCCGATGCCCGCCAGCCACTCGTGGAAGTGTGCAACCACATGTGGCTTCTCCTCGTTCTGGGCCAGGAACTATGGGGCAACAGGAACGGGGCCACTGTGTCTCCATATGTGTCATGTAGGCAATTGACAATCCCCCAAGGTAGACGAGGAAGCAGGGGAGAGCTATCACCACTCCTGCACAGGATGGATGGTCACCCACTGCCATCCCCCTAGAATAAGGAACTATAAATCCTTGAGACAGACCAGCTGACCCCATCCCCAAAGGCTGATGGGAGTTTGGGGTGGGGGGTGGCCAACCTTCTAAGTCCCCGCAGGGCTGAATTGGAAAGCAGCCCCAAGTCCTGGATGCAATTCCTGGACTCTTTATCTCAGTCAAGAGTAGAACTGTACCCAGTATGGGCTAAAGGACTACAACTCCCAGAATCCCAGAATGCCCTAGGAGTAACCAGTTCCTAGACTTTTTACCCTGGGGCATGAGAAGTGAAGTTTCTGGAGCCTTTTAAAACCTAAAACGGGTGGCGCCTGGGTGGCTCATGGGTTAAAGCCTCTGCCTTCGGCTCAGGTCATGGTCCCGGGGTCCTGGGATCAAGCCCCGAGTTGGGTTCTCTGCTCAGCGGGGAGCCTACTTCCTCCTCTCTCTGACTGCCTCTCTGCCTACTTGTGATGTCTGTGTGTCAAATAAATAAATAAAAATCTTAAAAAAAAAAAAAAAAACCTAAAACGGGGTCAGAACCAGCATTCCTGGTTCTCATATAGGCTGGAGATCCCCCAAAACATCCAGGGTCCCATCTGAGAGCTAAGTGCAGCCACTATCAGACTAGAACTACAACTCCCAGAATTCCCTGGTACAAACCCTCCAGAGGGACCCAACCGGGACCCCCTAAAGCTAACAGCTCAAAAAAATCCCCCCCCCAGCCACCCCCCCCCCCCCCCCCCCCCCCCCCCCCGGTCAAGGACTGATGACCATTGTAGTCTGGGGCCAGAGTCAGAAGGAGTGACTTGGGGACAGGAAATGGGACCTACCTCACCCAGGAACCAGGTGGTGAGGAAGCCAAAAAGGACAGCATCGTTGGCCTCCCGGTCGTACCAGGGCACCCCAATGTTGCAGGTGTCCCAGAGCTCCCCCTTCCAGCGCTCCAGGGCCCAGGCTGAGGCCCCCACATCCAGGAGCACCACCAGGGGGCTCCCCTCGATCAGCCAGCGACCAAAGTACACCTGGGGGTGGGGTGGGGGGTGGGGTAGGGGTCAAGGGAAGGCTCAGGGCTGCGGCCAGAGGTCACTGGGCTCAGCACCTGCGGCTCTCCCATCCGCAGCTCCTCCACCCTGTCTCTGTATCTGCTGCTGATTTCTAACCCGTTGCCTCATTTCTCTATGTGCTTAGTTACTCCCACCATGATTTTCCATCTGTTACACTTACCCTGTTCCTTGCTTAGTTTCTATAACCACTACCCTGCTCCTATCCACTGCCATCTTTCTCTACCTACAACCGTGCATTTTACACCTCCTTCCTCTGTGCCTCCACTGCCTTGTTTTTCCACTTTTATTATGTCTCCAACCTGCTGCCTTGTTTCCATGTTCCCTGCCACTTCTCTCTTGACTCCCCTCACATTGCTCTCTCCCGTGATCTTTTCCTTCGGCTGCAAATTCCTTCCACTGGATGCTTCTTTTCCTGTCCTCCCCGCCATCTTTCTTCCACCCGCTGCCTGGCGTCTGAGCCTGTCACCCTAAGCTTGTCACCTGCTGCCTCCTTACTCTGCCCTGAGGCCTGTTTCATACTCTGCCAGCCGCCCTTTCTAACATCAGGTGCCCTCTTTCCTGCCCCAGGGGCTGCATTTTTCTACCCACTGCCTTGTTTCCAAACTATGCCATCAGTTTTGTTCTGCCCCTGCCAGGCTGCTCAGGTCGGCGGCTGCTTTTCCTCCCGAGATGACGGCCTAGGTTCTGGGCCTGCTGCCATGGCCCTGTGCAGGCCAGCAAGCAGTCAGATACCTCCCCAACCTGGCTTTTCCCAGACTGGGGAGCCGGACTCTGATGCCCTGCCCCTCCCCCTGCCAGCTGTTGCCTGCCCTTTCACTGGGATGGGGGGGGCTATTCTTAGGCCCCCAGCACGTGGGGAGCAGCTGCCATGGGGGATGGCTAGGCTGTTCTAGGGTTCCTTAGGGACACGGCCCGGCCTGACTGGACTCCAGACCCCACCCCAAGCCAGAGGCTGCGAATGAATGCAGGCACCACTGTACTTCTTCCCTCCCACACTCCAACCTGTCATGAGATTGAGACCGGCTATGTCTTGGGCATCTCTGCAGACGGCGGCCCTCTCCCTGTGCTCATTCTTCAGTCCTCATCCGGGATGCTGGGACGAGATCTCCCCTCCTAGCTTTAATTCCTGGCTTTGCCCCTCTGTATTGGCTGCCCCGCCTCTACCCCCCTGGGTCTGCTCACCTAGCTCTCTTTTCTCTTTGCTAGTATTCCATCTTCTTCTCCCTGAAATGTCCACGGGCTGTTTTTCTTCTTCTCTCTCCTTATTGCTCTAGCCCCTGGCGCTATCACCACCTTTTGGGACGCTCAGTCTCTCTCCCTTGGTCCACCTCTCCACCTCATAGCAAGCTCAACTGTTTATAGTAATAAAGACGATGACAACGATCGCCTTGATCACAGTATCTCATAACACAAAAGCCAGGAACTGGCCGGAAGACTTTATTAACTACTGTATCCTCCCCAAAACCGTACAAGGTAGGTGCTATTAGCATGTTTATTAGCAAAGGTCACGGAGGCAGAGGGTAGAGAACGTGACTTTGAACTTCAGGCTCCCCTACTCTGGCCCTCCTGCCTCACCCCACGCCCACCTGCCCTGGGTTCTGCCTGGCCAGCTGTCTTTCTACCTGGCTCTTTTTCTCTCTGTGGGTCTGATGATCTTGGCCTCTAGGAACTGTCTCTCTCAGTCTATCTTGTACCTGCTGTCTGTCTGTCCATTCACCAATGTCTTATAGCTTGGAGCTCACCGACCCATTTCACAGCATCCTGCATCTGTCTGAGTGTCTGTTAACCTTCCCTCCTTTATGTCTGCCTGAGAAAGTACTGGGTCATCCTTGTTTCTGTCCATGCCTCTCTCTCCCCCCATCAGGGGCGATCCTCCCTCCCCAGCCATCCCTTCACCATCCACGGCGACTGCTCTAACTCTGGGTGCCCACCTCCCTACCCTTAGCCAGGCCATGTCCTACCTTGCAGCCCTTGCTGTTCATGGAGTCCAGTGTCCTCTTCAGGGCCAGGGTTGGGGGGTCAAGCAGCTCCACCTGGGTCCTCACGCCCTGCTCCGTGTAAGGTCCCACCAGGTAGTAGTTGTCACCCCACTCGTCCCCCGTCACCTTCGCCTTCGTCTGCAGCACCGTGTAGATGCCACCCACTGTGGGCCCAAGTGTGTGAAGACCCAGCCGAGGTCCACAAGTCTGGGACCTGGGGTGGGGGGCATGGGACGTGCTGGGGCCCTGGACTTCCTTAGAGGCTTAGAGGGAGGAAGGGACTAGAAGCCCATATTTCTGAGTCAGAGAGAATGCGATAGGAGTTCGAGGGCAGTACTCCTGGGCTGAAGGGAGAACAGGGCTCAGGCTATACTTCTGAGTCAGACAGGAAAGGGCTAGGGACCCGGGCTCTTGGGTCCTGAGGTAATTAGGTGCTGGGGTCCCAAGGATGACAGGAGCTGACAAGGATTAGCAAGACCCAGGTTCCCAAGTTCCCAGCTTACAGGAACTGGATTTAAATTCTCAAGTCAGGCTCTAGGTCACAGCAGGGGAGACTCTCTCTTCATGACCCTCTTCAGATTCCCACAGTTGCCTAAAAGAAGGCTGAATTGTCATTCCGTGCCCCCCAGGGGCTCTGCTGACCTGTCCCCCAGTCTTCTCTCCCCAACTGAGGGCACACATGCAGGGCCCTGCGCGTCCCATGACCACTCCAGACCCAAGAGTCTGGGCTCTTGGGCTCCTTAACTGCGGGAGCCTGGGCCCTGGTGATACATGGCTCCCAGTTTGAGGGCTGCCTGCCATGGTGTAAGACCAGGTCCCATTCTCTCCCAAGACGGGACAAAGCCAAACCCTAGCTCCCTCCAGCCCAGCTGGTTTTCCAAACTCAGAACTTCAGGCCCCGCAGAAATGTAGGCCCCCAGCCACTCCCATCCTTGGGCCCAGCCCCTGACCAACTAAGGACTTCCCAGCCTTCCCTCATTCCAGTACGCATGTGTCTGAGGCCCCAGGCTCCTCTACTCACACCCTACACCTCACACCCTCCCCTCCCTTCAGAGCCTAGGCATTCAGACCCCAACTCTCTCCCACCCTAAAACCTAAGAATTAGAGTCTGTAGCCCCTCTCATCTTTACTCTCAAGTGCCACCAGGCCTCCTGCATCCTATCTGCCAGTTGGCTCTCTCTCAAATCCAGAGTTATACCCCCAGACTCCTCTCCCCTGGGACGCGGGTCTGAAACCCAGCCACTTCCCCGGTTTGCACTAGGAAGCGCCAACCAGCACCCCGCCCCCCCCCCCACCGCGCCCATCTCCTTCCCTGTTCAGGACCCAGATCTCTGGTCCCTCAGAAATTTCCCTCCAGGATCTAGGAATCTTTCATTTTAGCCCCCTCTTCCCTAGGACCCTTTCGTTTTAACAGTGAGGCGGCACATCCGTACCCCGCCAGGGTCCAGAAGACATATCCCGGCCTCTCCCCAAGGGCACAGGAGTCATAGGCTCCAGAACCCAAGAGTCATGCCATGTAGTCTTGTTCCCCTATTACTCAAGAGTTTCAGCCCCCATCCCCGACTGCCCTCCTCGTCCGCGACCCACCGCCTGGCGTGCTCACCCTTGTTGGCCACCTCCCAGGCCACCTCGAAGAGCACTGTGTTCTCCAGGTCGAATTCATCTTCCCAATCTTCCAGTCCTGGCAGGGAGGACATGGACAAAGTGCGACTTAGAGGCATGGCTGACGCGTGAAGGGGGCTCCAGGGGCCACAGGTGGGGGCTCCAGAGGTGTCTGGGGAATGCAAAGGGCAGGGCGCGGGGCCAGGTAGCTGCTGCCCAACGGGAAGATTGCAACGCCCTCGGCTTCCTATTGCACGACCGCACCCCCGCCCGGGAGCTCACTGCCCTAGGCAGGAGGCGGCCGCAGCGTCACTGAGGCTGATGGGGCCCCTGCAGTGAAATCTTGCGGCCGCGAGGAGGCGGGGCCCGCCCCCGGGCCAGAGCCATTGGCCCGTGTCTAGGGGAGGGGGCTTCCGCGTCTCCTCATTGGTGAACAAGGCAGGGTTTGCTCTGCCCCGCCACCTTAGCGGCCAATGAGAGCCTTGGGGGGCGTGGCTGCCCGCCGCGCTTGCCGACTGGCCCTCAACTCTGTCAATCCTAATCTTGAGGCCCCAGAGTTAGCAGGGAGGAAAGAGGGTGGAAGAGGGAGCAAAAGGAGCGTGGGGGACGTGTGGTGGCCCAAAGAAGTCTTAAGAATTTTGCAGTCAGCCTCAGCAAAGAGGCCTGGGTAAAGGGAGGGGCCAGGAGGCGTTGGGAACCGACCCAGGAGTTCCGGGAAACCCTTTACCATCTCAGTCTGCAGAGGAGCGGGGCCTAAAAAGTGACGCCACACCCCCACAAGGAGAGTTTGCATATTTATGAGGAAACGTCGAGATCTTTGGAGGACCTAGCCATCTAGAAGGACCAGAACGCCTCGTTTCTAGCGCGTTTCCGTTTCCGCTAGGATATTGGCGGTTGGTGAGCATCATGGCAACCGTGGTAAGTGCCGGCGTGGGGATTGCTGAGGAGCGAACCCTCACTCCTGAGTCTGAGCGGGAACGGTGCTGGGGACCCGGGCCCCTGGGTCTGAGGGAGAAGGCCTAAGGTCCAGGGTTCCCAGTTATGAGGGAGGAGAAGGTCTGGGGGCCAGGACTCCCGGGTCTGGAAGAGGAGAGGGCATGGGAGTCAGCACACCCTTGTGTGAGGAAGAAGGTGGCTGGAGGTCTGGACTCCTGGGTCTGAGGGAGGAGGGGGCTGGGGGCCTGGGCTCCTGCATCTGAGGGAGGAGGAGTCTGGGGCCTGCACCCCTGGGTCTGAGGGAGGTGGAGGAGCTGTGGGCAGGACTTCTGAGTCTGAGGGAGAAGGCTGCTGGGGCCTGGGCTCCTGTGTCTGAGGGAGGAGGAGGCTGGGGCCAGGACTCCCAGGTCTGGGGAAGGAGAGGGCCTGGGAGCCAGCACTCTCTTGTCTGAGGAAGAAGGTGACTGCGGGTCTGGACTCCTGGGTCTGAGGGAGGAGGAGGAGCTGTGGGCAGGACTTCTGAGTCTGAGGGAGAAGGCTGCTGGGGCCTGGGCTCCTGTGTCTGAGGTAGGAGGAGTCTGGGGGCCAGGACTCCTGGTCTGAGGAGGAGTAAGGGGGTGGTATCCTGGAATCCTGGATTCAAGTGTTATTCAAGGTCTCAGTGGTCCGATCTGACCCTATCATGTTATGGGAACTCCCAACTTCTAGTCCTCTGGGTGCAATCAGCAGATAGTTCTGCAAACTTTGCCCTAAAGTTTGATGAGGGTTGTAGTATCTTGGGCTTCAAGCCATTCGGGAGCCTTGGGTTGTTGATGGTATGAATGGCACCTGAGTACAGGAGGAGGCTCAGGTGGGGACTTGTCCTGTGTGCTTAAGAGTGAGGAGTTGCGGGGCGCCTGGGTGGCTCAGTGGGTTAGGCCTCTGTCTTCGCCTCAGGTCATGATCCCAGAGTCCTGGGATCGAGCCCCACATCGGGCTCTCTGCTCAGCAGGGAGCCTGCTTCCTCCTCTCTCTGACTGCTTCTCAGCCTACTTGTGATCTCTCCCTCTCTGTCAAATAAATAAATAAAATCTTAAAAAAAAAAAAAAAGTGAGGAGTTGCTTAACCTTGAGCCACAAGAGTGTTGAGGACCTGGGGGGTATCCGTGGGGAAGGGGACACAGCTGGGGGTGCAGAGGCTGGGGATCTTGTCATGGAATTGTTTGGGCCATTTTCATATTTTGGCACCTCATACTTGGGGCTGATGCTCAGTAGGTTATCACTTGAATTTTTTTTTTTAAATTTTTATTAATTTGACAGAGAGAGGGAGAGATGGAACACAAGCAGGGGGAGTGGGAGAGGGAGAAGCAGGCTTCCTGCAAAGCAGGGAGCCCGATGCGGGCTCGACCCCAGGACCCCAAGATCATGACCCGAGCCAAAGGCAGAGGCCTAACAACTGAGCCACCCAGGCGCCCCTCACTTGAATTTTTTAAAAAGATTTTATTTATTCATTTGCGAGAGAGCCAAAAAGGACACAGTCAGGGGGCGAGGGAAAAGGAGAAGCAGACTCCCGGCTGAGCTGGAATCCTGAGGCAGGGCTTGATCCCAGGACCTGGAGATCATGACCTGAGCCGAAGGCAGGTGCTTAACTATCTGAGTCACCCAGGTGCCCCTCCAGGGGCTCTTGAATTGTCCTGGGGGGCACTTACTCATCTCTCTCCCCTATAGAGAAGGAATGGTGACTGGGGGCTCTTTGCAGAGAGCTGGAGACACCAGAGGACCCAATACCTGCTTGTCAAGTCAGCTCAGACTTTAGTACATCATTCATCCAAACCCTAAGGGTTGAACCCCAAGTGAACAAGCAAGATGTGGGCTGTGCCCTTCATGGGACTCCCATCCGCTGGAGCCGAGAACATTGATTGGACAGTCTCCCCCCTAAATGTGAGATTACACAGGGAGATTGGGCTCCCAAGGGAGACCTCACATTCTGCCCAGACATCCGGAGACCCTGGAACAAGTTAGGCTGGGGCAGCGGTCGGGGAGGGCCTCCTTTCGTTCACTTCATCTAATTCAGTGGGGGAGCTGGGGAGAGCAGGCTGGACCCTGGGACTTGTGCGTGCAAAGGCCTGGTGACAGATTTGGGCAGCAAGGTACAAAGGGACTGGGCGATCGACCTAGCTTGCTACTCCATTTGGTGTCTGTCCTTCTGGTTGTGGGAGTGGAGAAAACTTCTTCCTTCACCATAACATTCCAGGACACCACGTACTGTGCCAGGTCCTGGGGACAGAGCTGTGAATGAGACAGACACGGTCCTTATTGTTCTGGGACTTGGTGTACTGGGGTCAACCAACCAGCATTTGTTGGTGACAGACGAGAAGGGTGGGAGTGACAGATGTTGGGGCTGTTGGCCTGCCCTACGTAGGGAAGAGGAATGAAAAGGACTGCCTCCTGGAAGCGGGCGGGAGGGACGGAGGAGGTAGTGAAAACTGGGATCATCTGACTCTTCAGACGTGTCTTCCTCTGCTCCCAGACGGCCACAACCAAGGTCCCAGAGATCCGAGATGTGACGAGGATTGAGCGTATCGGTGAGTGAGCATAGCCACCCCTGCATGCCCCCTGAGACAGAGCCAGACTGCCCAGGGACCCTGAGAGGGAAGTGGGCTGAGTGCCAGAGTGGACTCAGATGGCACAGGGGGACCGTGCTGGGAACCACTTCCGTTGCAAGAGGCTGATTGCTCTCGGCCTCAGTGTCCTTCTCCTCAGAATGGAGCAGAGGGGGACGCCTGGGTGGCTCAGTTGGTTAAGCAGCTGCCTTCGGCTCAGGTCATGATCCCAGCGTCCTGGGATCGAGTCCCACATCGGGCTCCTTGCTCAGCGGGGAGCCTGCTTCTCCCTCTGCCTCTGCCTGCCATTCTGTCTGCCTGTGCTCGCTCTCTCCCACTCTCTCTCTGATAAATAAATAAAATCTTTAAAAAAAAAAAAAAAAAAAGAATGGAGCAGAGGTAGTTCCCCTCTTCAACGGATAGAAGATTCCATAAGGTCAGGCACATAGAGCCCTTAACGTGCAGGGGCCAACATGGTTTCAGCTCTTAGAGGGCCAGGTGCTGTTGGAGCAGAAGACCCGGTACCTTCTCCACAGGGTGCTTACAATCTGGGGCTGGGGTCAGCAAATCTTTTCTTAAAGAGCCAGATATAACTCTCTTCTCTTTGGCAAATATTTCAGTTCTCCTGCTGCAGTGCAAAAGCAGCCACAGGCCCTATGTAAGGGAACGGTCGTGGTGCTGTGCCAATAAAATTTTATTTACAAAAACAAGAAGCCTGGCCCACAGGCTCTAGTTTGTGCAGCCTTGGTCCAGTGTGAAACATTTAAATCCCACATCTATGTCTCTCACTGGGCTGTGTGGTCTTGGCCAAGGGGCCTAACCTCTCTGGGCTCCTTCCTTAACTTCATGGTGGTGAGGGCCTGAGGAGGTTGTTGAACCCCAGAAGCACTCTGGGGTGGTAATAGCTGCAACTCTGTTTCTCAGGGTTATATGGAATGAGATAAGAATCTGTAGGGCCACTTAGGCTATAAATGTAAAGTAATTGTGATCGTCAGCTGTTCCAGTTAGAGTCTGATCTGATGGTGCGGTAAGCCAGGTCTTGGTCATTCTGGCCCACTGTGCTGTAGCTTAAGGGCAGTTCTAGTTTATTAAGCCTTTACCCCGACCAGCCCTCCTCCCCGTGAGGTAGAGACTCAGACCTCCCTATCTGACCAAGGAGGAAACTAGGGCTCAGAGACAAAGCCCCTTTTCTCAGGCCACACATTATCCAGAGCTGACTGGTGACTGTGTCTTTTGGTTCTTTCCCCTCATGCAGGTGCACACTCGCACATCCGGGGGCTGGGGCTGGACGATGCCTTGGAGCCACGGCAGGTAGAGCTGAGGGCGGTGAGGTGGGGAGGCTGATCCCTGGAGGTCCCAGGCACAGGGGGTCTCCCTATTAGGGTCTCCCAGACCTCTGGCCACCTATCTATAAAATGTAGCCACGTGTAGAGTTTTATTAATTTTTAAAAATTGGGGTGGAAAAGGTTTTTTCAGCTTTTTTCCCTAAGTCCTAGCCAACAGCATGCCCTTTTGTCTCCCTGGCCTGGAGGTAGTGGAAATGGGGTGGCAGCCCAGTGGGTAGTCACCTGGTGTGCTCTTGCCTTCCACCCCATAGGCTTCCCAGGGCATGGTGGGGCAACTGGCAGCCCGGCGGGCAGCTGGCGTTGTGCTGGAGATGATCCGGGAAGGGAAGATCGCCGGGCGGGCAGTGCTCATCGCTGGCCAGCCAGGCACTGGGAAGACAGCCATTGCCATGGGTAAGAATGCTCTTGGGGCAGGAGCTCTTCGGCTCTCTGCCAGATAACCCTTACTGTATAAATCCGGCTTGGCTTCAGCCACATTTAACAGGCCGCCCAAAATGGCAGGAACATAAACACTCTGGCTCATTCTCTCACGTAGAAGAATCTGCCTTCCCACCTCAACATCCTCTGTACTTGCTTCCATGTCAGGGTCACCTCCTGTTCCAAGAGGGTTGCCTAAGCTCCAGCCTTCCCATCCATACTTCCACATAGGAGGAAGAAGAAAGAGATCTTGCAGTGATTATGTACCTCCCTCCCTTTAAAGGTAGCTCCCTTTAAGCAGCTGTCTTGCGACTCCCACACGGTTTTACTTAACATCTCTTTGACCAGAACTTAAGCATATCATCACATTTACTGCGACATCATGAGACATGAGCACATCTCTTGTTTTAATGTGGACCATTGCTTCCTTAGTAAAGTGGGGGTCCTGGGCCAGACACTGGGGACACTTAAATGAGGAAGGGCAAAGCCTTGACTTTAGGGAGTTTCTGGTCTTGGGGACACAGTTCCTTCCAGGCTGATGGATGCTGTAACAGACAGAGGCAAATCCTGACCCTAATGAGGGAGCAGGGAAGGATGCGGTGGCAGTTACCAGGAGAGCCTTCCCAGAGAAGTCAGGCCCTGAGCCAAGACTTGCAGAGTATCTGAACAGTAAAGAACAGGGTAGCCAGGCACAGAGTGTGGCATATCTCTGAAAAGTGGACCAGGAAGAGTCCCCACCTCCCACTGGTGAGAAGGGTTCAGGAAGTCATTTTGGGACTCAGCGTGGTGCTTGGAGTGACTGCAAGATCAGCCCCACTGGCCACCAGCCAACCCCAGGCCAGAGAGAAGATCTGTTCCCTGGCTTGTCCCTGGTCATGTGACGGGTTCATGGTTGGACACCAGTGCCCACCTGTCGCCCCCAGGTCGCTTCTCTGCAGGGTGCCTCCCCTACTAGTGGTCCCTGTTCTACAGAGAGGCAAACAGGCTCGAAGCAGACAAGACTTCTCAGGATCACGTGGTGCTAAGCGGTCGGGCCAGGATTCAACCTAGGCAGTCTGGCTCCAGAGCCATTACCCTTAACTGTTTCAGCCCTCTTTTGGCCTCTACTCCTGTGCATTGCCCGTGAGCCCAGAGGCTAAACAGCTCCTAGAGGTTGAGAGATGGGCTTAGCAAGAAGATCAGGTCATGAAGTTGGCCCTCTAGTTAGCATCGGGTTCAAACCATGCCTCCGTGTGCAGCCTGCCGTCCCTGGCTTTCTCCATGTCTCCCTGTCTGCCCCCGGCGCTGAGCCCGTCTCAACTATGCTCCTTCCTGAGCAGGGAGAGAGCTGGTTTGACACAGTGTAGGTGGTGCCTGCTGTTAGGCTGCTCCCCCCTACCCAGACCACCTCTTCCTTAGGCATGGCACAGGCCCTGGGCCCTGACACCCCGTTCACAGCCATTGCGGGCAGCGAGATCTTCTCCCTGGAAATGAGCAAGACAGAGGCGCTGACGCAGGCCTTCCGGCGGTCTATTGGTGTTCGCATCAAGTAAGCACAGGACCCAGGGCTGGGGATGGAGCCAGCTCACAGAGCCTCGGAATGACCCTGTCCTGTTCGACTTGTTCTGTGCCCAAGGACTCGTGGGAGTTAGCCATTCCCAAGGGCCCAGGCATTGGGCTCTCTGCTCATACCTATTCTCTGCCTAGGGAAGAGACCGAGATCATTGAAGGGGAGGTGGTGGAGATCCAGATTGACCGGCCAGCGACAGGGATGGTGAGTCTGCTATCAGCCTAGGCCACCTCCAGGGCTGGAGGGTGGAGCGACGGAATCTGTGGAATGTTTGATCTGCAGGTTGGAGCCCTCTCCGGGTGCCTACGGTTGGGGGTCAGTTTATCCCCTGGTGAGCAGCACCGTGAGCAGTTAATACCAAATAGTGTCATGACAGAGAAAGTCTGGAAGTTTCTCATAGTTAATTTTTTTTTTTAAAGTTTTATTTATTTAAGTAATCTCTACCCCCCAACATGGGACTCGAACTCAAGAGTTGCATGCTCTTTTGACTGAACCAGCTGGGGGGCCTTCTCATAGTTAATCTTTGTGTGTGTGTGTGTGTGTGCGCGCAAAATGGTGGTTTTCTCAAAGGACGGGGACAGGACCTGTGGGCAGGAGCTGCTGCACTCTCTCATGACTGATTCTTTCTTTCTTTCTTTCTTTCTTTCTTTGACAGGCAGAGATTACAAGTAGGCTGAGAGGCAGGCAGAGAGAGAGAAAAGGAAGAAGCAGGCTCCCTGCTGAGCAGAGAGCTTGATGCGGGGCTCAATCCCAGGACCCTGGGATCATGACCTGAGCTGAAGGCAGAGGCTTTAACCCACTGAGCCATCCAGGCGCCCCTCTCATGACTGATTCTTAATGGTCAGGCTTAAGAACATTTTCTTTGAGATTTTATGCAGCTTAGCACTTAAAAGCATTTCCTATCCAGGTTGTTGTGATTCCCTCCCTTTTTTTTTTTTTTTTTTTTTTTTTTTTTTTTTATATATAAAGTTGAGAATGATAACGTTCTTGTTGTAAAATGAAACACTTAAGGAAGCACATAAAGTAATCATGTGGTTAGTAAGTTATTATAAAGCAAATCCCCTTAGGACCACCAGCAAGATAAAAAACTAGAACTTCAGGGTGCCTGGGTGGCTCAGTGGTTTAAGCCTCTGCCTTTGCCTTGGGTCATGATCTCGGGGTCTTGGGATCAAGCCCTGCATCAGGCTCTCTGCTCAGTGGGGAGCCTGCTTCCCCCTCTCTACCTGCCTCTCTGTCTACTTGTGATCTCTCTCTCTATCAAATAAATAAATAACATCTTTAAAGAAAAAAAACCTAGAACTTTGCTGGCTCCCGACCCCTGGGAGCCATGGATCCACTTCTGGTCTCTGTGGATTTGCCAGTTTGGGGCCATTCTTACACACAGGGTCCTGTGGCAGGTGACTTGCCATGGCTGGCTTCTCTTCCTCTGTCTGTAATTCTCTCGTACATGTTCAGTTGTAGTTGCTGGTAACATGCCAAATGATGGAAAGTTTAGGGGCGCCTGGGTGGCTCAGTGGGTTAAAGCCTCTGCCTTCGGCTCAGGTCATGATCCCAGGGTCCTGGGATTGAGCCCCGCATCGGGCTCTCTGCTCAGCGGGGAGCCTGCTTCCTCCTCTCTCTCTACCTGCCTCTCTGCCTACTTGTGATCTCTGTCAAATAAATAAATAAAATCTTTTAAAAAAAGAAAAATGATGGAAAGTTTAGACATGCTGCAGGCCTCTTGACCTCGCACCGAGTCACCTTCCGTTCCTGTGTCTTGTCCCGTGGACACTGTACTCTTCTTTCATTTGCTCGTCGTTCTCAGTGGAAATAGGTTTCAGAAGCACAATTCCATTGACTTGCAATTTCTTTTTTTTTTTCTTTTTTTAAAGATTTTGTTTATTTGACAGAGAGAGAGAAAGCAAGAGAGGGAACATAAGCAAGGGTAGTGGGAGAGGGAGAAGCAGGCTCCCTGCTGAGCAGGGAGCCCAATGTAGGACTGGATCCCAGGACCCTGGAATCATGACCTGAGCTGAAGGCAGATACCTAATGACTGAGACACCCAGGCACCCTGCAATTTCTTTTTTTAAAAAGATTTTATTCCTTTATTTGAGAGAGAGAATGAGCAAGGGGAGCGACGGAGGGAGAGGGAGAAGCAGACACTCTGTAGAGAAGGGAGCCCGACACCGGGCTTGATCCCAGGACCCTAGGATCATGACCTGAGTGGGAGGTAGATACCCAACTAACTGAGCCCCTCAGGTGCCCCTCAACTTGCATTTTTAACCCCTGTCTCTAACTCCTTAGTTAGTCTTATCCATTGGCAATTACCTTTTAAATTTTAAAGATTTTATTTATTTATTTGACAGAGATCACAAGGCAGAGAGGCAGGCAGAGAGAGGGGGAAGCAGGCTCTCCGCTGAGCAGAGAACCCATGGTGGGGCTCCATCCCAGGACCCTGAGATCATGACCTGAGCTGAAGGCAGAGGCTCAACCCACTGAGCCATCCAGGTGCCCCTACCTTTTGAATTTTTAAAATGTGGTAGGAGAATATTTAAACATAGAGAAAGCCATCCCCAAGATAGTTCTTCTGATTAGTTATTAATTTTTTTAATCTTTTATTTTTTTTAAAGATTTTATTTATTGCTTATTTGACAGAGGGAGACACAGTGAGAGAAAAAGCACAAGCAGGGGGAGTGGGAGAAAGAGAAGCAGGCTTCCTGCCGAACAGGGAGGCTGATGTAAGGCTCAATCCCAGAATCTGGGATCATCACCTGAGCCAAAGGCAAACAATTAACCAGCTGAGCCACCCATGCACCCCTTGTTTTTATTTATTTTTTAAATTTTAAAGTAAACTCTACCCTCAATGTGGGGCTGGAACTCAACAGCCCTCAGATCAGGAGTCTCATGCTCCCCCGACTGAGTCAGTCAGGTGTCCACCCCCAACAAAATGTTTTTATTTTATTTTTATTTATCTTTTGATTAGTAAGGATTTACGCCCAACCTGGAGCCCAGTGTGGTACTTGAACTCACAACCCTGAAATCAAGACCTGAGCTGAGATCAAAAGTCAGACACGTAACTGACTGAGCCACCCAGGTGCCCCACAAGTTAGTTCTTTAAGTTAGATTTTTGTCACAGAAGACATTCATGGATGCACCCTCCCTTTAAAAATGTAAAACTGGAGGCGCCTGGCTGACTCAGGCAGTAGAGTGTGTGACTTGCTTTCTAAGGTCATGAGTTCGAGCTTCATGGTGGGTATAGAGATGCTTAAATAAATATTTTGGGGCTCCTGGGTGGCTCAGTGTGTTAAGCCTCTGCCTTCGGCTCAAGTCGTGATCTCAGGGTCCTGGGATCGAGCCCCACATTGAGTCCCACATCGGGCTCTCTGCTCAGCAGGGAGCCTGCTTCCCCCTCTCTCTCTGCCTGCCTCTCTGCCTACTTGTGATCTTTGTCTGTCAAATAAATAAATAAAATCTTAAAAAAAAAATGTAAAGCCAAAACCATCTTTCTCTCCCTTCCAAATCTTGGCTCTTTCTTTCCGCCACCTGTCCCTACAGAAAGGACCGCTCCCTAGAAACAAGACCGACAGCTATGCACTGATTGTGCTTACCTTATGGGAGGGAGAGTGGCATTTTTGTTTTCTTAGCTGTGTTTAGCTTAGCTCTGGGTCATCTGGGTTTGTGAACGGTAAAAAAGTTACCTGGATAGAAAATGAAGAATGTGGGATTGTGATCCCCGCCCCTCCCATGTCATGGACTGCTAGTCCGTGTTGCTGTTCTTAAAAACTTAACCTTTGGGGCACCTGGGTGGCTCAGTGGGTTAAAGCTCTGCCTTCAGCTCTGGTTCATGATCCCAGGGTCCTGGGATTGAGCCCCACATCGGGCTTTCTGCTCCACGGCGAGCCTGCTTCCCTTCCTCTCTCTGCCTGCCTCTCTGCCTACTTGCGATCTCTGTTAAATAAATAATAAATTCAAACAAACAAACAAACAAAACTTAACCTTTTAGGCAAGTTGTTTGCTTGCTGTGGTTTTAGTAATCGGTTAGTTAAGAAGTTGACAAACAATAAGCCGTATATGTTGAAGGTTGACATATGTGTGTACCCATGAGGCCGTCACCATGGTCGTGACAGTGAATATGTCCATGAGCCCCTAAGGCATCCCTGTGTCATGCCCATTTCAAAGCCATGTTGGGGAGATAGCAGGCCCGCTCTGAACTGCTTGCCTGGCATGTCACCCCTCTCAGGGCTCTAAGGTAGGCAAGCTGACCCTCAAGACCACAGAGATGGAGACCATCTACGACCTGGGCACCAAGATGATTGAGTCCCTGACCAAAGACAAGGTCCAGGCCGGGTGAGTGGCAGGGGGCCACACTGGGTGGCCAGGGTGGGGGATCTTGGGCCCTTTTTTGTCCTCACTCCCGCCCTCCTTCCCCCACTCTCCCACAGGGATGTGATCACCATTGACAAGGCCACGGGAAAGATCTCCAAGCTGGGCCGCTCCTTCACACGCGCTCGTGACTATGACGCTATGGGCTCCCAGGTGGGCCAGGGCTCTGGTGGTCCCCTTGCTCCAGACACCAGGATGTTTGTGTCTCCACCAACACCTGCATGGCCCAGAGGGTCTGGGTCCTCCAGTCACCCCAGCCCTGTGGCCCTGGCACTCTTGGTTTTTCTCTGTAACCTCTAGGGCAGCCAAGACCTTTTATCTTGGCTCTTGCTGGTGGTTTCCAAGGTCCTCTGGGAATTCCCCATCCTTCAGTGCTCTTGAATCCCCTAGTGGTGACTACTCTTGGACCTGGGTTTTCCAGATTCTCAGCTCCATTCCGAGGAGTCCGGAGTCCGAACTCCCCCTGCACAGGCCCCTCTGAGCCTCCTTTCATGCTCTTCTCTGCCGATGTCTCTCCCTCCCCTTCCCCGGACCCTATAGACCAAGTTCGTGCAGTGTCCAGACGGGGAGCTCCAGAAACGCAAGGAGGTAGTCCACACCGTGTCCCTGCATGAAATTGACGTCATCAACTCCCGCACCCAGGGCTTCCTGGCTCTCTTCTCAGGTGGGGCGCCTTAGACTGGCCCTGCTCTGTGCAGCCCCCCTTCCCCACCCTCCAGCGTATCCCCCTGGTTTGTCCATCCCACCCTGTTGCCGTCTGTCCCTCTCTTGGGTGGTCCAATGGGAGCTTGCGTGTCCTGCCCTCTCTTCTTCGCAGGTTCTCTGTCTCCGGTCCTCCTCCTCTCTGGGACGTTTAGAACTCCCACCCCTTCTGTCCCTTTGCCACTCCAGTTTTGGTCTGTCTTCCCTCTGTCCCTGGTGTCCCATCCTTCTCTGTCTTCATCCACCCTCCGGCTCTGGGTCCCTGTCTCCTCTCTGACCCTCCGCGCACTACCCCTGCCTCCCTAGGTGACACAGGGGAGATCAAGTCAGAAGTCCGAGAACAGATCAATGCCAAGGTAGCTGAGTGGCGTGAGGAGGGCAAGGCAGAGATCATCCCCGGGGTGAGTATTGGGGCCCGGCCAGGGCAGACAGCTTGCGGTGGTGGGAAATGGGAGGAGAGAGGCTTGGGTGGTGGATTTGACATACCCCCCAATGGCTCCCAGGTGCTGTTTATCGACGAGGTCCACATGCTGGACATTGAAAGCTTCTCCTTTCTTAATCGGGCCCTGGAGAGTGACATGGCGCCAGTCCTCATCATGGCCACCAACCGCGGCATCACCCGGTGAGCCAGCTGCTGGCCCCCTCAAAGGCCTCTGGGAGAAGGGGATGCTCCAGGCAGTGGGTATAGGCCCAGGGTAAGCAGATCACGTTTGCTGAGATTGGAACGAGACCCCACAAGTACCAGGTCCCAGATGGAAAGATGTGCTTCCCTCAGACAAGGGAGGCAGGTACTCTGCTCTGCTTCACAAGGAAGCTGAGGGACCACGTTCTTTCTGTCTTTGTTCCTGTAGCCCTTGAGGCTGCAGTTCTCAAACTGTGCCGAGGCATCCCAGGGTGCTACAGAACACACACACAGAGGGCTGTGGGATGGTTTATGTCTCTGACGGGTGCATAGAGGTGTGTGTTGGAAACTGCGTAAATCACTATGCTTAGCTCACTTTGCCCTAACCACCTTACAGAACAGAGCTGGATATTACTTTTGGCCTGGGAAACCTTCCTGAGCCATGAATACCCCAGGTTCTAGAAAAGCTTGAGAACCTCTGCCCTAGGGTGTTGCCTGCACCGCTCACTCTGTCGTCCCAGCTGGCCGCCTTCTCTGCCTCATCTGTATTGGCGGACAGGGAGGTGGAAGCCGGGGGTAAATGGCCCCCAGGAAGCTGGGGCCCCGTCATTGCTGCCGGGGACAAATGGGCAGATTGTCCCTGGCTTGTGTCCCTGGTGAACTGCTTGGACCCTAAAGCTGGGGAGGAAGGGAGTGCCTGGGTGGCTCAGTGGGTTAAGCCTCTGCCTTCAGCTCAGGTCATGATTTCGGGGTCCTGGGATTGAGCCCCGTGTCGGGCTTTCTGCTCGGCAGGGAGGCTGCTTCCCCCTCTCTCTCTGCCTGCCTCTCTGTGTCTGTCTATTAGATAGATAAGATCTTTAAACAAACAAACAAAAAAAAGCTCGGGAGGTGGATATTGTTTCAGCCCCACATTACAGGTGAGGACAGCAAGGCCCCGTGACGGATCCTGAGGTCACGGGGAGAAGGGGTCAGGGCCAGAGCCAATCTCTGAACAGGGATGGGAGGAGACTGGCCAAGAGCAGGGCGCCAACCCAAGTCCCTCATTATCTGCACATTGTGTATTTGGGTGTCCGCATCCTCTCACTAACATTGATTTGTCCCCACCCCCAACACCAGTACCTGTGACACTCCAGTGCCCTGGGGCAGATGTGCGTAGAGAGGCCACACATTTGAGTCGCCCTCTAGGGATGCTCCAAACCAAGCTCCAGCAGGGTGCCACCCTGCCCGCCTTCTGGTTTCAGCTCACCCGCCCCAAAAGCATGTCCTTTTCCTGATTGGCTCAGCGCCACATTTGCTGCATTTTATGCTTTTTATTGGGGATTTCACGTCTAAAGGGGCCTGTCACTTCCCAGTGTCCCCAACCACAAGGCTGGAGTGGATGCATCTCGTAGAGAGAGTGTGTGTGTGTTAGGTGAGCTCCATTCGGGCCTGATGGAAAGTGTAAGCCGTTAGCCGTGAGTTCAAGGGCAGTGGGGCGATGACATATGTTACAAAAGATGTCTTTAAACAGAAGCACACAGAACCAGGTTATATGTCAGTCGGTTGACAGCAATATTGTGACCAGAGGTTCACAAGAACCTAACCATGTGCGTCCCCAAGAAGCAGCGGTGTGACACTTGCCACTGAGCATTTGCCCCATTTTACAGAATGTAGCTCCCGTGAGAAATGGGAACCCACAGTGTCTCCTGGGCCCTATGCTGGGCCTGGTGCAGCAGGGAGTAGGACTGGCCATCTCTTCCCTGTGGAGCTCTACCTCACGCAGAGGAGTGGGACCTTGACTCAGTAATCCCGGATAAAGATACCTAGCTAAAATCAGCCCATCCCTGAGGAGGAGGGGACGCAGCTGGGGGCCAGCTGCACCGTCGGTGGCGACAGCAGCCAGGAGCTGAAGGTTAAGTGGTATTTGCCCAGTGAGTGGGCTGTAGTGGCGTTGGGGAAGTGGGGGGGGGGGTATTCCAAGGAGAGGAAACGGAGAGCCGGGTCCTAGGAGCGTAGCCCTGACAGCTCTCCCTTCCCCTCCTCCCCAGGATCCGGGGTACCAGCTACCAGAGCCCCCACGGCATCCCCATCGACCTACTGGACCGACTGCTCATCGTCTCCACCTCTCCCTACAGTGAGAAGGACACGAAGCAGATCCTCCGCATCCGGTATGGGCCAGGCCACCTGCTGTCCCGGGTTGGGGCCAGGCTGTAAGCTTGAACAGCATGGCAGCACCCATCATGCTTGGCAAGTGGGGGCAGGGAGGTTTGAGGGGGAAGGTCCCTGGGCCTGCAGGAGGTAGGGCAGGGCTGGGCTGGGCATCCAAGCAGTGGCCTCCGATCTGAGGGTAGGGAAGGAGCGGAAGGGCAGGGCTTGATTGGGGGGTCGAGGTGGGGATCCCAGGCTGCAGGCCCAGCCATGCCTCTGAGGCTCTTCTTGCTACACGTTCTGTGGTTCTGAGGAGATCAACTCTGCACATCCCCCAGGATGTCCCACAGCGCCCGTGGGGGATGGGCTGGCCAGGGGGCGGGCGTTTGCTGCAGTTGGAACCCGGGCCCTGGCTCACCACCCCCACCACCACCTGCCCACAGGTGTGAGGAGGAAGACGTAGAAATGAGTGAGGACGCCTACACAGTGCTGACGCGCATCGGGCTAGAGACCTCGCTGCGCTACGCCATCCAGCTCATCACGGCGGCCAGTCTCGTGTGCCGGAAGCGCAAGGTCAGGCCAACAGTAAGCCCCCAGGGACAGGCCCGAGGGCGTGGGAGGCCCCGCTTGCCTCTCCAAGGGCCTGGTGTGCGTTTTTGGATTTAGTTCTGAACCAGGGTTTTTCAAAGGCCAGAAACATGGGTCTGTGGAGTTCATACCTGTATCTCCCGGCCTGACACAGAGCAGGTGCTCGCGGATGTCTGGGAGCTCCAAGTTAACACCATCAAGTCCATCTTCCAGATGAAGCCACCCAGGAAGGGAGGGTTTGGGCCCACAGCCGGGCAGGATTTGAACCCAGACCCCAGAGTTTTCACCCTGACCTGCCAGGGGCCCCACTGAGGTGTGGCCGTCCCCCGGCAGGGCACGGAAGTGCAAGTAGATGACATCAAACGAGTCTACTCGCTCTTTCTGGACGAGTCGCGTTCCACACAGTACATGAAGGAATACCAGGACGCCTTTCTCTTCAACGAGCTTAGTGAGTGTCCCCTGCTGTGCCTGTCCCCGGGGTCACCCGCCAGAGGGCAGGCGGGTATCTGATCTGGAGACCTCAGTCCCCACTCCCAGCCCACACTGACCACCTGGCCTTCCTTCTCCCCACAGAAGGCGAAACCATGGACACCTCCTGAGCTGATCTCACCCTCGCCCTTTCCGCCCCAGCCCACCCTGTTTTCTACTAGAGTTCTGACACTGTTACTTTGTATAAAATGGATCTGAAACTGGACCTATTCCCCCCTCTCTTCTTTTTTTTTTTTTTTTTTTAAGAGAGAGAGCTAATGGGGCAGGGGGTGGCAGTGGGGCAGAAGGTGAGTGAAAGAGAGATTTAAGATTTTGAGTTTTTTTTATTTATTTGACTGAGACATAGTGAGAGAGGGAACACAAGCAGGGGGAGTGGGAGAGGGAAAAGAAGGCCTCCCACCAAGCAGGGAGCACAATGCAGGGCTGGATCCCGGGACCCTGGGATTATGACCTGGGTTGAAGGCAGACGCTTAACCCACTGAGCCACCCAGGCGCCCCCGAGAGAGAGACTCTTAAGCAGACTCCAGGATACCCAGTGTGGAGTCCATTGTGGGGCTCCTTCCCATGACCTTGAGATCATGACCTGAGCTGAAATCAAGAATCAGATGCTCAACCAACAGCCACCCAGCTGCCCTGAAACTGAACCCATTCTGAGTGTGTGTGTGTGTGTGTGTGTGTGTGTGTGTGTGTTTACACACGTACATGCACCCTGAGTCTGACAAAAGACAACCTGAGTGCAGTTTGAGAAGCCTTTATTAGGAGGGGAGGAAAGAAGCATCTGCTGGCTTCAGGAGTTGGGGTAGGGGGGGATCCTTAGAGGAACAGGAGGCCTGGGAGTGAGGGGCGGTCACAGGCCAAGGGCTGGGCTCTGGGACCCCCACAGTCGGAGCTGCTGAGGCGGCAGGGCCCGCAGTGACAGCTGAGGGCCACGGGGAAGGAGACCGTGGGGTCCACTCCAGGCGGGCATCCGGGGAGCTGGATGGAGGCAAAGCGCAGCTCGTGGTAGGTGCACACTGGCTGGGGCATAGGTGGCAGGATGGCTGGCAGCACTCGAACCTGTAGGCCGGGGTAGGGGGTGGGGGCATGGTTCACCTGTGGTCAGACTCTCCCCTGAGCTCCCCTGCTGCCCCCCACAGGTCTCAGACTCAGGTGTCCAGCAGACCCCCTGTGCTGTCACTCCCACGTGCCCAGCTTGCCCTCCCAATTCCCCAGCCCCTGCCCAGGGAGCAAGCCACCCTTCCATCCCCAATCCAGCAGGGCTGGCCCCGGGCACTCCCCCCACCCCTTGCTGCTCACCATGCTGGGGCAGTAGCCGGCACAGATGCTGGTGGTGAAGGTGACGCAGACCGGGCAGGCCTCGTTCTCAGCAGCCAGGGTGGCATTGATGGGCCGGCAGAGAGGCCGTAGTGGCCCCCTGGATGCCCACACCCCACCCACATTCAGCAGCAGCCACAGCAGCAGCCCCTGGGACAAGGCCAGTGTCTCAGGGCCTGCTGGACCCCTCTACCCTGAGCCCTTACCTTCCCATCCCCTACCTGGCATCTTCTATTTGGGACCCAACCCTCCCACTGTGATCCCCTGTTCCATACTTGGGAACCCCAGATACTCCCCAACTTTTCATATTCCCCCCCTTCAGGCCGTGGTGCACCTGCTTCCCTCCTGGTGGGAAGCCTGTTGGCCATCCACACCCTTCTAGAAGGAAGCCTCCTTCATCGGGTCACAGAACTCTCCCTCTTTGTGCCAGCTATGGCCAGTTGGACCTGCAAGGTGCCCAGGGGCCCTGCAGTCTTACCTGGAGCGTCTCCATTCTCAGTGCCTTCCCTGTGAGGTTTACCTGGTCTTATACTTGGAGGCTGTGGAGGCGGCAAGGCCACTGGGGGTGGCGGCATGATGGGGTAACCTGGACACTAATCTTTCCGGGGGCGAGAAGCAGAAAAGGTCAGGGAGGTGTGCAGGAGTGGTTCCTTGGAGTGCCCCTCCCCCCCCCCTCCCTGAGTGGCGCCCACACCAAGAAGAAGCGGGACACGCCCACAGGGAAGCTGACTTCAGGGCCTCAATCCTCCAGGGCTGGCAAAGTCCTGTAGGGGTCCTAGGTAATAGGCCAGAGGGAGCCCTTGGCCTTGCCGCCGGTGGTGTAGCCTGGCCTGTGCCCATTATGGTGGGCACCAAGGAAGGCTGAAGGTCAGCCCCTTGCAAGGGCCCTCAACTGCCTGAGACGTCAGCCCCCCTCCACCTGCCATAGACTGAAAGCCATTCCTGTACCACCGTCTAAACCCTAAGAGGGGCGTGGCTTCAGTATTGGATTCTGTGGCCACCCGCAGGCAGATGCGCCTTCCTTCCGCAAGGGATTCAGCGGGAGCCCCGTTTCCCCCCAAACCCAGGCTCCCAGAGCCGACACCAGCAATGGGCATGGTTTAGGCTATTTAACTCTGTCGTTGACTAAGAAGCTCCGCCCCCTCTGTCGCAGAGGGAGTGTCCCGCCCGCGAGCCTACAGCCCCAAAGTTCATTTTTCTCGCTCAGCTCCCACCTCCCTGCCCAGTCCCCCCAGCCCCCGTCAGCAGTGTGGTCAAGTGTGGGGAGTCGCCCCGCCCACAGCTCAGTGGGCGGGTCCTGGTCTCACTCCCACGTAATGGGCGGGGTTCCCGATCTTAGCTCCGCGCCCGGGGAGGGGGGGCGTGTCCAGGGGGGGGCTGGCGCTGCGGGCTCAGACCCCCGCAGGCTTCATGCTGCCGTAGGTGGAGTTCTCAGTGCGGTAGGCTTGCGGCAGGCTGTAGATCCCCGACATTGGCTTCCAGTGGGGCCCGCCCCAGGGCAGCTCCAGCGAGCAGAAACGGTCGAGCCCGAGGAGGGGGTGCAGCGGGGGTCTGTAGGACTCCTGAGCCAGAGACAACGCCCCGCGGTGTGGCACTGCAGTCATCACCGGGTGGACGTGGGGCACGCGGATCCCTGGCGGCCGAGAGGGGCGCGGACAGGGTGGCCTCTGTGGGTCATGTTCCCAGGCCTGAGGCGTCTTGTCAAAGCTCCAGGAGGTCAGCGAGTCCTTGCGGGGATATCTAGATAACTCCTTCCTGTTGGTGAGAGATGCAGGAGAGGGAAGGCACAGTTGGTTCCTAGGGACAAGGCTGAGATTCAGACCTCGCGTTCTGCGGAACCTGTGGACCTGAACTCCTGTGCTTCGAGGCAAGGACACATTTGTAGGATTCGGGGACCCCTCAGGAAGGATAGGGGCTGGGGAACCCCAGCCTGGATTCCTGGGTCCTGGAGGTCCTTAAGGGCCTGGGATCTGGAGTTTTCGAATCCAAGGGAAGGAGTATCTGGGAACCAAAACAGGCCCCGCCCTGGACCCTCAGGGTCCCACCCCTGGTCCCGAACCCCTTCTTGGGCAAGTGGCAGGTTTCGTATTCCTGAGAGTTGACACTAAGGAAACCAGGGCGCTAAAAAAGATAGGGGCTGGGGTCTGAACTTCGGTTTCTTGAGCGTGCGGGAGCTGAAGGCTGAGGCACCTGAGTCGGACAAGGGGGAGCCGACACCCGGGTTCGGCGTCCCGCCGGCCCACGCTGGGGGGCGGCGCCGAGCGAGGACCCAGGCTCACTTAGGGTAGGTCCGGAAGTCCTTGGCCGAGGTGGTCAGATAGAGCTGACGGCGGTCCAAGACGCCCTGGTCAGACACTGTGAAAGGCCGGCCGGCCAGCTCGGGGTTCTTTGTCCAAGGGATTAAAGCCTGAGGAGGATCCAGGGAGGAGGGATGAGCAAGAAAGGTTTCATGCCGCATTCAAGGCCCTGGGTCGCTAGACTCAGGTTTCCGCTTCGACCCAACAGACCCTCACACCCGCCCCGAGAATCCAAATCCTTCCTGACCAATCGCAAGCTAGCGCACTTTAGCTTCGCTCCCCATATCAAAACCCTTATTAGGGTTACTCCAAAATCCAAACACTTGCGGGTCATCGAACACAAAGCCCAGGCCCCAACCACATAAAAACCTTCCCAGCTCCGCCCCCAGACTCCTGGCTTCCACCTCCCGTCCCTGGAATTCAGCCGCACCTCGGGCCACCTTTCCTCCGAGCGGGTCGACTCCGGGAAAGCCTACCCCCGCCTCCCGACCTTGGCTCGGAAAGTTCAAGACCCGCCCCCCGCCTCCGCGCCGGGACCCTGCGCCTCCAAACTCCCTCCTACACAAGCCCCCGCCCACTCGGGATTTACTTGCGGTGGCCTCAGCCTCAGAGCTGGGATTTCGGTCTCCAGGCCCCTCCTCCTCCTGACCCTACCTCAAAAGGTCCAAGCTACACCCCCATACTCTGTAACCCGATTCCGTTCCAGACCTTTTGCCCACGACCCCAGACTCAAAATTCTCCACCCCAGGGTCTGCTAGCCTGGTCCCCAGCCGCAGAACCCCTCCGACCCCGCCCCAGGCGCTACAAGCTCTTTCCGCGGTGGCAACGGGTGTTCTCCTTTACCTGGGAAGGGCCTCCGCGAAGGTGCTCCGCAAGCTCCAGGGGCTGGGGCCCGACGTAGAAGGTGGGGCGCTGCTGATCCGGGTCGGGCCAACCCGTGTACTGCGCCCGCATCTCACTGCACTGGTGCTTCGTGATCAGCGGGAGGCGCCAGCCACGGTGTCTGAGCTGCGGGAAGGCGACACGGAGATCCAACGTGAGGGTGCGCGGTACTCCAGTGCCATCCCCAGCCCTGTCCCCTGAGACCTCTGCATCCCAGAACGTTACCTTTTCGTCTAAATCCTTGATCCCCACAGTTCTCGTGGGGTCCGAAGGCTCTGGGGCCCTGGGCTGTGCGTACGGCCCGCCGTGCTGCTTAGGCACGTAAGCCGAGCCAGAGGTTGTCTCCCATCTGCTGATGACCTCATCAAAATCCCAGATGTGCAAATCCTGCTTGGCGGCCGGTGGCAGGGGCTCCGCGACCGTGTACTGGGAAGAAGGACGTCAGCTAAAAGAGTTAAAGTCCGGCCCGCGAGCCCTGACCTCTCCCAGTCGGTCCCCAACCCTTTCCTCCCCCCAGTCCCAGGCCTCCAGGTTCCCTGGACCCTCTTTTTTCAGATCCAGGACTCGGGGACACTCCTGCTTCAGTCAGAGAGGAGCCCGCGCCCCAAACCCCCTTTTCCCTCGGCAGGTGTCTGGACCCCCAGGCCTCTCCTTCAGACACAGGAACCTGGGTCTCCTGGCCAGGAACCCAGGGTCCTCTCACCTGCACAGTGGGCGGGGGAAAGGAAACAGGCGGGATAACGTGGTGGGCGACACCACTGCTGGTGAGATGCCAGTTGGGCCAGGATCCAGGCACCTCGGTCCCAGAGATTGGGGACCATGGGGGACCGTAGCGCAGAGCTAGGGTCCGACCAGCCATGGTCCCACCCCTGCGGGGGAGCCACGCCGGGGCAGGCTTGTTGTTCCTGTTGCCCCAGGTAACAGAACCCGCCCACCCTGAGCTCAGCCAATGGAAGGCCTGCAGGTGTGTAAATGGTTGGACAGAGTGAGAAAGAGACCCAGGGTCAGAGCGACTGGGACTTTGAGGGAAGGGCACAGAAACTCAGAGAAATGGGGGAGGGGAGTCCCAGAGAGAGAGTGAAGGGTTGAAAGGGGGAGGAGGGAGGAAGGGGGAATAGCTCAAATTGTAGGGAATTTTAGAGAGACAGAGAACCCCGCCTGAGGGAGACGGAGACCCGGAGGGGGAGGAGGAGGACGGAGACCACCCACTGCCATCAGGGAATCCATGAGAAGCAGTCCCCTTTCCTACGGGGTCCCAACTCTCTCAGCCCCCTCCTCCCTCTGCCAGGCCTGCCTACCTCAGGGGTAACGATTTCCAGACTTCCCCAGGTCTCTCCCTCCCTCCCTGTGTGTGCTGGAGGCGTCAGCCCAGGGCTTGGCCTTCATCTGCCCTGCCTGCCTTTGATTTTGTTGAAAACTTCCACCTGGTTATGGGGGTGGGTGACGAGGGAGAGACCCACAGACACAGACACAGGGAAATACTTAGCAAGAAGAGAGGGGAGGGGATGTGGAAAGAACTTTGATGAGAAAGAAACACAGGCAAGAATGGATGAGAAACAGAGACAGAGAGCTACTGACCCAGACACAAGAGACAGAGAGGGAGGTGACAAAACGGAGAGTGGGAACCACAGACCTAGAAACACAGAGATGTAGAAATAGAGGCAGCCAGAACCGCTCACCCTTACCCTTCCCAGGGGCCCAGTCTGTGTTGGCGGAGGAATGGGGGGTGTGTGTCTATGGTCTCAGTCCTTAGCCTAAAACTGGTTCTAAAAGATATTTTGTGTGTGTGTGTGTGTGTGTGTGTTGGAAACAGGCTTAAGGTATGGACTGGTGATACATGAAGGGGGTATCCTGAAGGTGTGGGGTCTACTCCTGACTTCCCTTGTCACTTCCTCACTTTAAAGACCTTTTGGTCAAGGGCTCTGGCTTCTCAGCTCCCATTAGCTCATCCCACTAACCCATTCTTCAGATGGGGAAAACTGAGGCTATCTTCTGCAACCTGATCCCAGGTCCCACTGAACCCCTCGTTCAGGCCCCTGGGGCTACTTCTTCTTTTGGATTTTATTGAACCACTTGAAGCCTACCACTGTCCACATGACCCCTGATCCTAGCCAGGAGTCAGGTCAATTGGTCCGAATTTTATACCATACTCAAGCTGGATGATTCTAAGGTCTATTTCTTTCCAAAGATGGGGTAAAAGTTGGGACAGAAACTCCCCAACAGGGTTAAACTCTCCAGCATCCTGACCTCTTATCATTCAACCTTGCTTGTGCTCCTACTGTGATGGCTAGCTTACTACCTTAAGACAGAACATTCTAAGCCAACACTCTCCCCATGTGACCAAGTAAGATTTCTCATTCAAACCCCAGCTCCCAGCTGGTTGCTTATGTGTCCGCTTTTATACTCCCCCACCACTTCTTGATGTATCACTTCCTTGTCACTCTCTCCAGGGTGAGCAAGATGTCCTCCGAGATCAAGCAGTTAGCAATTTAGAAGCTGAAGTTCCTCCGATGGTTAAATCCACCAGAGTTGATCTGACAAATTGTGTATTATCACTGATAAACAGTAGACACTCAGAAAGTATTGGATATCATCATCATCATCATCATCACCCTCAAGTTCATCCAGAAGAACTCCTATTCATTCTTCAAAACCCCATTTGGTTTCACTGTCTTGTATGGCTTGAGCTCTCCAACTCGGAAAGCTGTGATTTTGTGACCATTTCACAAGTTCCCAAACTGAGGCCCAGAGCAGTCAGGCCGCCCCTGCGGTCCCTCAGCATCCAGCTATCTTCTTCCTCTGCCTGCCCAATTCCTGAGCAGGGGCCTCAGGCCCGACCAGTTCGGCTGAGGAGCGTGCAGACGCAGGCAGTGTCAATTCGAATCCATCGCCAGCCTACACGGCCCTGGGCATCAGCGGTCAATGCCCGCACGTAGGACTGCTTGGCCTTACACTCAGACACCCAGTGCCTCCGGTCCACACCCCGGCAGCCTCCCCCACCCCCACCAGGGCCACTTTCCTCAGCAGTGCTGTCAGCCTTGCAGCGGGTCTCAAAGAAGTACTGGCGGAGAGGGCTGCCTCCAGCCGCAGGAACCTCGCCCAGCACCTCCACCTCACGCCCACGCAGGTCCACAGCTGTCCGGCGGTCCGTCACCCAGCCGCTGACCGCATCACACACAGCCAGCTCTCCCCGGCGACTTGCTGGTGCTGTCTCGCTCACCCCTCGCCGACTGCGGTTGGCAGGGCTGCCTGCTGGCTCCCCAAAGGCCCCGGCCTCCAGCAGGAATAGCAGAGGCGGTCCAGCGGGGGTGCCCCTGGACAGAACTACTCGGGGGGACAGGAGGTCCCATTCAGGGGCTAGAAATGGGGGCAGTGGTAAGGGCGGAGGATGGGACTCCATTGGGACACTGGGGAGGAGGAAAAGGAGGAGGATGGGGAGGGAGCAGGAGGGGCTGGGGAGCATCTCGCTGAGCACCTGAGGATAGAGAGGGAAGCTGGGGTTAGAGATGAGGATAAAAACCTAGTGGGGGAGGGGGGTAGAGGTTGGGAACTCCAGGGGTACCTGAATGCCAGAACTATGGGAAGCCCTTGCTCTAGAACCTTGGGAGGACCTTATATTCTAGGACTTACATAACACCCAACTTCTGAATTAATCATAATTATTCTACTACTATTGCCAATAATAGCCAACAAATCAGAAAATGGAGAAATACAGGCTCAGAGAGGTGAGTGACTGATACCAGATCACACAGCCAGCAAACGCCAGAAGTAGGAGCCCCGTCAGAGCAACTCTGCCCTGAATCCTACCCTTACCTACAGCCTTGCGGGACCCTAAGTCCTGCAGCCTAGAGGAAGTTTGAGGTTTCAAATTCTAAGAAAAACCATGTTCTGGGATCCTAGTAAGACCCAAGTTCAGCTCAACACTGCCACTGAGAAGGTAAGACATTTCCTCTCCCGTGTGGGGCCTCAGTTTCCCTATCCAAGAAATGAACCGGGGGAACACCAGAGTGGCTCAGTTGGTTAAGCATCTGCCTTTGGCTCAGGTCATGATCCCAAGGTCCTGGGATCAACTCGGGCTCCTTGCTCAGTGGGAGCCTGCTTCTTCCTCTGCCTGCCGCTCTCCCTGCTTGTGCGAGCTCTCTATGACAAGTAAATAAAATCTTAAAAAAAAAAGAGGGACGCCTGAGTGGCTCAGTTGGTTAAGCAGCTGCCTTCGGCTCAGGTCATGGTCCCGGTGTCCTGGGATCGAGTCCCACATCGGGCTCCTTGCTCGGCGGGGAGCCTGCTTCTCCCTCTGCCTCTGCCTGCCATTCTGTCCGCCTGTGCTTGCTCTCTCTCCCTCTCTCTCTGACAAATAAATAAATAAAATCTTAAAAAAAAAAAAAAAAAGAAAAAGAAAAAAGAGGAAGGAAGGAAGGAACCAGCGGCTGGGAGATAGTGGTGAGGGCGTGGACCCTACAGTTTCTCTGCAATATTCTGGAAGTCTGTGGTTCTGGAAAAGTGGTGTGGAGAGAAGTAGGAAGCAGCAGGTGGTTACCAGACCTGTCAGCACCTCGTCCACCTCCAGGCTCCAGTGCTGGGGGCCCCCAGGCTCTGGGGGGCCCCTGTGGGGGACACAGGTGGTCCCCCCTTTCCTGACATCTCAGGAGAGGGAAGGGGCAGCCACCTAGGGGAAGAAGGGAACAGGCAGGTTGTGTGAGCAAGTGGGGGAGGAGGCCTGAGCACTCCCCTTCCCAGCGTTCCTCTTAAAGTGCAGGGTACCCAAGAGTCAAGGCCGCGCCCCCTTCCCAGAGGCCCCTTCCCTGACCAGGTGATGGCTCCTGGCTGGGATGGGAAGCAGATGGGGGAGGTGAGGAGAGAGGCGGGAGTTAGGAGGGTGGGGGCGGAGGGGGGAGGATAGAGGAGGCTGGAAAAGATTACATCCTCCACGGCCCATTCATCTCCCAGACAGGGTGGGGGTGGCGCTGGTCTGGACACCCGGGTCCCTGAGGGCCCACACTCAAGAAGCCCTGGGTTCCTGAGGCTGCTTCCTGGAATGTTCTATCCTCACAGGACAGGCCGGGGCCCGTCCAAGACGTCTACCGCACATACCTGGAGTGGCTGCCTGCCTTGGCTCCGAGATGGGGAAATGGAAAGAAGGGTGTGAAGAGACCCAACGATGCCGATCCAACCAGGACAGCTACCTCCTCACTCAGACCAGAAGTCCCTGTTCCCGGCCGCCACCTCACTCAGACCCGAAAGTCCTGGTTCCCCGCCTCCTCCTCCTTCAGGAGTCTAGATCTCCAGCTCCCTCTCTCACGTGCTGGCGTCCAGGAGCCCAGCACCCTCCTCCCTGAAAGCCCGAGCAGTCCAGACCCCCAGCGCCCTCCTCCCTCAGACCTGGGAGCTCTGGAGTTCAGGGCTCTCTTCCCCAGGTATCCAGAATTACGAACTCCCAAAGCCCTCCTCCCAAAGAAGATCTGAGCTGGGGGAATGGTCTCCTGAGACCCCTCTGGGGGTAACCGGCGGCATGTCTGGAGGACTTCGCTCCTGCCTCAGTTTCCTCCGCCAAGCCCCGCCCCCTCTGGCCCCGCCCCCGTCCCTCCCTACCCGGGGGCAGGGCGACCCAGCCGCCGGAATCCCGGGGGAGGAGGCGCGGAGGCTCTTACCTGGGGCGCCCGCTTCGGCTTCTCCGCTGCCCCTAGCGCAGCGCGGCTCCTCCTCCCGCTCGTCGGCTGCAAGGACGCCAGCTCGCCCGCCGGCTCCTCGCCGCACACTCTCCGGCTGGCCCGGACGGGGGCGGGGGCGGGGGCGGGGCGGTGCCCGACGGCGGAGGAGGGGCCGGGGGATCCCGCCTTCCAGACGCGTGCCGGCACCTCGGAAGGCCGGCCTGGCTCGCTCAGCAACTGGCCCGTCTCAGCTCCGGGAGGCCAGGCGCCAGCCCCCTGCTCCCTCAGACCCAGGAGTTCTGACCCCCAGCCCCTCCTCCCTCAGACCCAGGAGTTCTCATCCCCAGCCCCTCCTCCCTCAGAATCAGGAGTCTGGGCACCCCCAGTCCCTTCCTCCTTCAGACCCAGGAGTCGGGATCCGACCCCAGCCCCTCCTTCTTCAGACTCAGGAGTTCTCACCCCAAGCCCCTCCTCCCTCAGACCCAGGAGTTTGCTTCCCGCCCCAGCCCTCTCCTCCCTCAGACCCTGGAGTCCTTACCAGGCCCTCCTCCCTCAGACCCAGGAGTCAGGACCCCCAACCCCCTCCTCCCTCAGACCTAGGAGTCCTGACAGCAGCTCCCTCTTTTCCTTAGAGCCGGGAGTCTGGGCCTGAGATTTCTTTGCGTTCTGTTGCCAATTAAGTGTCAATCTCTGGGCAGATTCCCACCCTCTGCTCTCATCCCCACTTTCCCAGGAGCTCTAGGCCAGACATTAACCAGCTGGACTTGGGCAGCGATAAGGCCCCAGGCCCTGGGAGACAGTGGATATGGTGTTGGGGGTGTTCTCCCACAGAGTCCCCTCTGCTGGAATTTCCTGGGTGGGGACTGGGGAGAGGGTCTGTCCTGAACTCAGATAAGAGAAATTCAAGGTATTATAGGACTCAGAGATAGACAAGGATTTGATGTGGGAACACAACGACCTGCTTGGAGGAAAAAAAAAATGAGTGACAAAGGGAGATGGGAAAGGCACAGAAATGGAGAGAAAGGGGGGGGGGGACAAAAACCTAGAGAGAGGAAAGACACTTGACATTCGAGAGAAGGGGACACAATCCCAGAAGGGGGACAGAGACCCAGTGAGAAGAGAGAGATCCTCAGACAGACTGAGGTCAGATGGAATTAGAGTCCCAGGCCCTCCACCCCTCCCCCAGAGCTATTTTAGGAGGAAAGCTGATATCCATCTTGGGAGGGGCAGGGGGTCATCCCATACCCCTCCATCAGCCTAAATATAGCATGGCAAGGTGGCAGGAAGGGTGTCCCCGGATTAGGGTGTTCCCCTCTCCTTTTCCCAGTCCCCGCCAAGGCAAAGGCAACGTAGGAGGCTGTGGAAGGTAGCTGTGGGTTGTTTACTGAGGGTGGAGGAGGGGCACTTCCCAGTCTGAGTGTCCCCTGGGGTTACTTCCCTGACCTCTCCACACTTCCCCCCAACCCCATCCCTAAGCACCCAACAGGTCCCACTCCCTACCAGAGACACTCTATGTGACTTCTGGTCTCTGATGGGGTCACACAGGTAAGTTTTCAAAGAAAAGTAGACCAGTCTCTGTCCCCCTCTCCCTCTCTGGGCCTCTAGCCCCGCTCCCTCTCTCTGGATCTCTGACCTCTCCTCTCTGGTTGGCTTCCCAGCTTCTGCAGATCTCTGGAGGGGGTCTCTGACTCCCCCCTCCTAGGTCACTGCCCTCCTGCTCTCCCTTTGCCCCTTCAGTGTCATCTCTCCAGGTCTTGGTTCCTCTCTGCATGTGTCTCCTCCTCTTCGGGTCTCTGCTGGGACCCAGACTCTGCCTTGTGTCTGTCACCGTGAGGGGGTCTATCTCCATTTCTGTCTCCAGATGTGACTTTCCATTTCAGAGGGAAGGGACCACCTACAGATTCTATGGCTTTCAACCTTGATCAAACTCTTCCCACCATCTGTCCCTTCTACTGTCACTCTGTATAAAAAAGGGAGTTGGATTAAATCACGGGTTTCCAGACTGAATTCCGTAGCTGCATTCTGAGTCACCAAGAAGGACTCCGTGGACGTGTGTGTCCCTCAGACCAGTCCCCTCGGAGGAACCACACCGCATCAAAGTAAGATTTCACTGGACCCAAAAAGGGAGGGGCCAATGGCTGAAAATAAAAACACCACCACTCTGTAAACCACTGGTTTTAATAAATTAATAAAAGTAAAGGACTTCAGATGATGTTTTGGCACGTAGGAAGCCCTCTATGTGTTCGTGATTGAGGCATTCTCCTCTCCTCTCCTCCTCCAAATGCCCTTTTGGTACTGAAAGCCGCCTGAAAACGTTTGGCTTCCTGCCTTGGATCCCACCCTCCCCTCTGAGCCTCAGTTTCTTGGTTCTAGAGAAACTCGGCCGGAGGACACCTGCAGGCTGATGGGACAGGGGGAGTCGGACAGCCTGCCATAAACCCCAGCTCCTGGGAAGTGCCATGGGACCCCAGGAAGCTACTCCCCTGCCCTAAGACTCTAGTTTCTCCCCTGGAAAATAGAGCTCCCAAGTTTACCTGACATTCTTCCTGAGCTGTGGGAGGATAGGGTGGGGTTCCCTGATTTGGGATCCCTTTGTGATTCCGTAGAAGAAAGACTCTGCATATCTCTTGGGTTCAGAGGCACGGATTTTTTTCTCTCTATTCCTTTTTTGGTTCTCTTTCTCCGGGGGTGCCCTGGTTTGGCTCCAGCTCTGGTGCCTGTCCCTCTCCAGGTGTCTGACACACACACCCCCATTTCCATGTCCCACTCTTGGTCTCTATCTCTCTTTCTCCTTGGAGTTTCTGACCCCCCTCCTCTGGGTCTCCATCTCCCCATCTCTTTGGGTCTTTGTCCTTGTTTCCTTCTCCCTAAATCTCTCTTCCTCCCTCTTTGGGTCTTTGCTCCCTCTCTTCTGGGTTTCTATCTCTCTCTTTCTCTGAGTCTTTATCACTTCCAGGTCTCTGTCCCCTCATTTGGGTTTTTGTCCCCTTCTCTCCCATCATGCCTGTACAAAGTACAGATTCTTCCCCTTTCCCCTTCCCTTGCAGCTCTGAGCTCCATGGTTAGAAGAAAAACTGTAGGGGAGGACAAGTAGAGAGGGTATGAATGGCAAAATGAAGCGGGTGTAGAGTAAATGGAAGGACTGTCTACATCTTCCTAGCTCACCCGGAGGCCCTCTGCACAAACAACTAAATCTGGGGGTTCAGCACTCAGCCCCACCCCTTACAGTAAATGACACTGGGCAAGTCGGTTGTTTGTCTTGCAGAGTCCCTAATGCCACACTTTCTCCCTGATACATGATTCTTCCCCAGTGTTGTTATTCTTGGGTCCTGATGCTACCATTAAATGCAAAACAAACCAACATGGCCCAGTGGAGCCCATACGCACAGTCCAATTCAACCTAACATTCCTACAGGACTCACAATGACACAACCTGGGGTAATTCACCTCAGCATACCCCTACGAGACTCATATGGTTATATAGTTTGATATGATTCATCTCAGTGTAGCCCCTCAAAACTTCCAGCTACATTACTCTACACAATTCAACCCAACAGAACCCTGAAAGACTCAGACCATCATACACATCCTGGCTTACCCTAACATGACCTAGAAAGCTCACATTCAATCACTTGACTCTTTGTATTTCTACGTGACTCACAAGTTCACAGAACCTAAAAAAACATAGCCCTAGAAGAATCACAAAGCCACAGAATTTTCAACATGTCTCAACTCAGCTCCACAACACCATGCATGAACACGCACTCAGTCCCAACAATGCCGTGGGTGACCACCTAACTTGATCCAAAATGGCCCTAGGGGACTCATAAAACTACAGAATCCTGCACAATGCAATTGGACAAGACTCATCCAACTCAACAACACAGCCCAGCCCAACAAGGACCTAAAAAACAAAACTATGTGACCAAATCTGTCTCAACATTTACCATGAAAGACTCCGTAAGTCTTGCACAACCCAGTGTAGTACAAACCAAAGGAGCCTCCCCATCAACTCATTATAACTCATGGCCATTCACCGTC
Organism: Mustela putorius furo; assembly: GCF_011764305.1. Classification (NCBI taxonomy): domain Eukaryota; kingdom Metazoa; phylum Chordata; class Mammalia; order Carnivora; family Mustelidae; genus Mustela; species Mustela putorius. Next base: position 11,132,809 of record NW_025421310.1, on the reverse strand, counting down.
AATTAAGGAAGTACCCACGGGAGCTACCAAACCACAGCTCAAGACCCAACAAGACTCAGTGTTCCCCAACTCATTACCACTTAACCTAGTTCTTCCTAAACCCAACCCCCTCCCCCTAACCTTCCCTTCTACCCCTCCCTCCCTCCCTCCAAGGAAACGTGAGGTCCTGCAGACCTCAACTGTCCCTCACACTTCAGTGACCAAGTGTTTCCCAGGGGGGGCCCAGAGTGGAGGTGGTAGCTCAGGCATCTCCCCATCCATCAACCCCCCATTGACCTTGCCGTCCAGTGGGCCACACGGCTGCGTGTCCACATGGCTGTACATCCCAGCCTCTTCACCCTCTGTCTCCCGGTGGTAAAAGTAGCTGAAGTTGGAGACAATGACCGGCACAGGAAGGGAAATGGTCAACACTCCAGCGATGGCGCACAGGGAGCCCACTATTTTGCCACCCACAGTGACGGGTGCCATGTCTCCATAGCCAACTGTGGTCATGGTGACCACCGCCCACCAAAAGGACTCAGGGATGCTGGTGAAATGGGAGTCTTCCCGGTCGACCTCAGCGAAGTAGACTGCGCTGGAGAAGAGGACCACACCGATGAAGAGGAAGAAGATGAGGAGACCCAGCTCACGCATGGAGGCCCGTAGCGTCTGGCCCAAGATCTGCAGGCCCTTTGAGTGCCGGGACAACTTGAAGATTCGGAAGACACGTACTAGACGGATGACTCGTAGGATGGCCAGGGACATGGCCGGCTGGCCTACACCCCGCTGCCTGGCTAGCTCGGTGCCTAGCGCCACAAAGTAGGGTAGGATGGCCACAAAATCGATGAGGTTCATCACGTTCTTGAAAAAGGCCGCCTTGCTCGGGCAGGCCACCAGGCGCACCAGTAGCTCGAAGGAGAACCAACAGATACACAACGTCTCCACCACAAAGAACGGGTCATCGAAGGGCATGCGAGACAGGGGTCCGGGCACTGGGCTGGAGCCATTCAGCCGAGCGGGGAACTGCAGGGAGGAAGGGGTTCAGAGAGGACCACACCAGGGCTGGGACACACATGAACAGCCACATTTGTGATTCAAATGTGCAACTACTTCCATACAAATTGGTCAGCAGTCATTGCCCCCAGGCCTCCAGTGACCCAGCTGTCCTAGATCCCTTTCCAGAGCTCTAGGGATCATGCCTGTGCGGCTGACCTTATATGGTCCCTGATCCTTCACTGGGGGGGGGGGGGGCTCCTTAAAGTGAGGTCTCCTGAGTGAGGCTCCATCCAAAGTCCCACTCCCAGCTTTGATTTTCCAGATGGGGAGGGTCACCACCCAGGTCATGCTTCCTTGTGCTCTGCCCTCCCTAACCAGCCCCTAGAAGCCCAGACTACAATGGCTAAACACCTTGTTTGCTCACCAAGCCCTGTGGCCCTGGCTCTCAGGGCCCTCTCAGCCCCACTTTGTGACTGATTCCTCCCACCTGGGTCTTCTGTCTCCAGCTCCCTCAAGCTCCACTCTCACCACCTCTAGCCCGTCTTTCTATTGGTTACTGCCAGCCGCACAGACCCCTGATTTTTAGGTCTCTCAGCCCTCAGCTTCATTTCTTAAAGTAGGGGTCTTCCTGCCCTCCCGCCCTTGTCTCAACCCTGCCCTGTGATTGGCAGATTCGCCTGCTTAGATCCTCGGGCCCCGCCCCCATGAGGCTATCCCTTCCCCGCCCCCAGCCCGCCTTTAAAAGATTGATTCCCCCGGTCAGGCCCTGTCCCTAGGTTGCACACCTCTCGAGCCCCTAGCCCCACCCATCGCGGGCAGGTATCGTGACAAGCCCCTCGGTGCCCGCCCACCCACAGTCGGGCCCCTCCTTCCCGGGAGGCCCCGCCTCCCCGTACCCCCACCCCGGCTCGGCTCCTCCCAAGCCCCGCCTTTCTCCACCCAGGCCCCGCCCCCCTCACCGGGCCGGCAGCCGCTACCGCAGCGAGCCCCGGGTTGTAGCGGTCGTCGCGGAAGTCTGGCAGCGTCTCGAGGCAGAAGACGACGATGGAGACGAGGATGACTAGCACGGAGACGACGGCGAGAACGCGCGCGGCCTGCGAACTCTCGGGGAACTCGAAAAGCAGCCAGAGCTGGCGTGCGAAGGCGCGGCGGGGCAGGGGGCGCTCTGGCTGCATGGGGCAGCCCTCGTCCTCACGCAGGCGCGCCAGCGCCGCGGTGCCTAGCCCGTAAAAGGCCACCTCCTCCAGGAAGACGTCGAGCGGCACGTGCGCGGGCCGCCGCAGCCGCCCGCCCGACTGGTAATAGTAGAGCACGGCGTCGAAGCTGGGCCGGTGCCGGTCAAAGAAGTACTCGCGGCGCGCGCCGTCGTAGAAGCGGCCGCGGCGCGCCGGGTCCCCTAGCAGCGTGTCCGGGAAGCGGCCCAGGGTGCGTGCCCGCGTCTCGAAACGCATCCCGGCCACGTTGAGCACCACCCGCTCGCAGCAGCCGCACGGCGGCGGGCAACGCGGCTCCATGGCGCGCGCAGCCCCGGCGACCCGCGGACGGACGTGTGGCCCCGACGCCCGACCCGGCCCGGCCCGGCCCCGCCTCGGCCGCCGCCGCCGCCGCCCCAGTCTGGTGTCCGGTGTCCACGCGTAAAAATAGCCCGGCCGTCCGGCCAGGGCGCGGGGGAGGGGGCGCCTGACCCCGGCGGGGCAGAGGGCGGCTGCGCGCCCTCTGCCGGGGTGCCCTCCCCTTCCCCCCAGCCGCAGTTCCCCGCGCCCATCAGGCTCTCCAGTCCCCTTTCCCTTGGCCCCGCGTCTCTCCGGGTTTCCCATGTGTCTCTCGTGTCTTTTTTACGAATATCTGAGCCCCTCTGTTGGAGTCACAAACTTCCACGTCTTTCTAGTCATCTGTATGTCTCTGCGGCTGCCTATGTCTTCATTTTAAGTCTCTGTCAAGGGCTGTTTCTCTGGGTATCTCTATCGGTCAGTTATCTCTGAGTTTTGCCATTCTAGAGGACTCTCTATTGGGGGTGTATGTGTCTGTCAGTTGTCTGTGCCTTGGTCCCTGGATCTCCGCCTTTGACTCTTTCTTAGGGGCTCGTCTCAGTTTATCTGTCTCCCTTGGTCTCTATCTCTCCCCTCTGCTGGGATCTCTTTTCATTATCTCTTAGCACTCTGTATCTCTGTCCCTGGGTTTCCCTGAGGCTCCCCTTGGGTCTCTTTTCCTGTATTCCTTTAGTATTGCGAGTTTCTGTCTCAAGCGCCTCAGGCGCTTGAAGACTCAGGGTCTCTCAAGTCGTATCTCACCGTAACTGTAGGTCGGCTCTGCCACTGCCCTGGTGGTTGTCCCGTCCTGGAGACCCCACAGCAGCTGCAAGCCATGAACATGTGTGCCCCACACCCCGTTCCCTCGCCAAGGTCTTGTCCACCTGTATTCTCGGTAAGAATTCGGAGACCCAGCGAAGCGTGAGCTAGAGCCCTGGGTAGCGGAGAAGGAGGCCGGGCCTGCCAGGAACAGGTGGGGGTGGGGTGGGCTGGGTAGATGACGCAGGGTCACTCGAAGGGACCAAAGGACAGACAGACGATGGCCTTCTAGTCACCGGTGTCCTATGACACCGCGCAAAAATAGCCCCATCTGATAGGCTTGGGGGGAAGTGGTGGGGATTAACGGTTACCGGGACTCATAGGAATGGGGGGGGGGGTGTCCCGAGCGCCCTCTGCTGGGCAAGTGCAGAGAAACACCAAGGTTATGACTCCCTGTGAATGCTGGCACTCTTTCTCCTCCATCTGCAATTTCTGGGAAGCTGTGTCACCATCCCTCTGGATTTCTGAGTCCCTTTCTCTGGGTCTCGCTCCTCCCTTTGTCAGTGTCTATGTTTCTGTCATTCTCAGAGACCACAGAGAGACCCCTCTCCTTGTGGGTCTCTGAACTCTGTGTGAACTGGTCCCTCCTTCTTGCTGCCTTGTCTTACACCCTCCTATCTGCAATGGCTACTCCTCCTTGCCACTTCCAGACCATCCATTCTTCCTCCCTTCGCAACTCTGACTTTTTTTTATTTAATTATGTAAGCTCTACGACGCCCAAAGTTGCATGCTCTACGGAGCCAGCCAGGCGCCCCCTCCCTCAGCTCTTTTGAACCTCAAGCTACCCACACACACTTCCCCCTCCTTCCCTACTGAACTTACCCCTTTCCCTCTGGCCACTCCAGCTCTTTCATGGAAGATTTTAGATCCAGGTTCTCTATCCTTCATTCTAAAGCTACTGTCCTAATCCCTAGTAATTTCTTTTTTCTTTTTTTTTTTTTTTTTAAGATTTTATTTATTCACCTGACAGATCACAAGCAGGCAGAGAGGCAGGCAGAGAGAGAGGAAGGGAAGCAAGCTCCCTGCTGAGCCCGATGTGGGGCTCGATCCCAGGACCCTGGGATCATGACCTGAGCTGAAGGCAGAGGCTTTAACCCACTGAGCCACCCAGGCACCCCAATCCCTAGTAATTTCAATATCCCCACAAATTATCCTACAAAAACCTAACTTGTAACTAGATTGTCTTTTCCAAAACCACACCCCTTTCCTGTTTTACAAGATAAATCCTGAATCTTGCCACTCCCTAGCTCATGGAGACCATGTCTCCAGGTTTTGGTGACTCCCCCAACCAACTGACCACCTTGGGGGTAACACCACGTGCAACTCTCAGCCTCACTCTTTTCCTTGGGACACTGGCACAGTGGGGCTCCCTGCTCAGCTGCGACCCTGCTTCTCCCTCTCCCAGTGGTAGACCACTGGGTACCAAAACAGAATGAGAATACATTTGCTTGGTTTCAAGCCACTAAATTTGTAGTAATTTTTAAAAAAGATTTTATCTATTCATTTGACAGACAGAGATCACAAGTGGGCAGAGAGGCAGGTGGGAGGTGGGAGGGAAGCAGGCTCCTCGCTGAGCAGGGAGCCTGATGTGGGACTCGATCCCAGGACCCTGGGATCATGACCCGAGCAGAAGGCAGAGGCTTTAACCCACTGAGCCACCCAGGCTCCCCTAAATTTGTGGTAATTTGTTACAGCAACAACAGGAAACAGTTTCTCCCATTCCTCTGTATCATTCCTTTCATTCCCATGTTGTAACATCTTCATTTGTTACTTTTCTTAAAAAAGTTTTTGGGGCGCCCCTGTGTTGGGGCGAGGAGGGGCAGAGGGAAGGGAGAAGCAGACTCCACACTGAGCAGGGAGACCAATGCGGGGCTCGATCCTAAGACCCCAGGATCATGACCTGAGCCAAAGGTACACGCTTAACTGTCTGAACCTGCCCCCCCCAGGCGCCCCACAACCTTAGCATTTTTGAAGAATTCTGGTCATTTATGTTGTAGACTGCACCTCTGTTTATCTGGTGTTTTATCTTGACTAGGGATTATAGAGGTGTTTTTTTGTTTTTTGTTTTGGAGTGGAGGATACCACAGAGGTGAAATTCCCTTCTCATCCTGTCATATGGGAGGCATGTGATACGTCTCACTGCAGGCAATGGAAACTTGGATCACTTGGTTAGGGTAGTGCCTGCTGGGTTTCTCCACTGTAGAGTTATTGTCTGCCTATAATTTTTTTTTTAAAGATTTTATTTATTTGACAGCGAGAGATCACAAGTAGGCAGAGAGGCAGGCAGAGAGAGAGGAAGGGAAGCAGGCTCCCTGCTGAGCAGAGAGCCCGATGTGGGGCTCAATCCCAGGACCCTGAGATCATGACCTGAGCCGAAGGCAGCGGCTTAACCCACTGAGCCACCCAGGCGCCCCTGTCTGCCTATAATTAATCAACATTTGGGGGAGCCAACTTTCTTGTTCTGTCACATTTATTGAGCTTGAGTTGACACACAATAAAATTTACCCTTCATGGGGTACACATCTGAGTTCCGGCCAACATCTACAAGGCCACATCACTGTGAGTGCAAATCAAAACATAGGAAAGTTCTAGCACTCCTTGAAAGTTGCCTCCCGCCCTTCGTAGTCAACTGCTTCCCTTCTAACAGCTCCTGGAAACCATGGCTCTGTTTTCTACTCCCACCCCCGTCCCTGCAGTTTTGCTTTTCCTAAAATGTCAAATAAATGAAATCACCCAGTCCGGAGTCTGTCACTTGGCATAATGCATCAAAGGTTCATTCTTATTGTGTCCGTGGGTACTATTCTAAGCCATGGACCGATGGTCATTTGTTGTTCTGTTCATTTGAGTTCTATTTCATTTTTTGGTAATTATGAACAAAGCTGTAATAAAAATCCATGTACATGGTTTTGTATGAACATGTTTTTCAGGTTTCCTAAATAATTAGTTAAGAATGGGCTTGCTGGGTTGTGTGATAAGTGGATGGGTGGAAGGGTGTCCTTTTTTTTTCCCATCAGGAGACAATTGTGTCAGAAGACTCTTTACTTTAATATCTTTTTTTTTTTTAAAGATTTTATTTATTTGGGGGTGCCTGGGTGGCTCAGGGTTAAGTCTCTGCCTTCAGCTCAGGTCATGATCTCAGGGTCCTGGGATGAGCCTGGGATCTGGCTCTCTGCTCAGCAGGGATCCTGCTCCCCACCCCCCTCGCCTGCCTCTGCCTGCTTGTGATCTCTTTTTAAAAAAGATTTTACTTATTTATTTGACAGAGAGAGATTACATGTAGGCAGAGAGGCAAGCAGAGAGAGAGAGGAGGAAGCAGGCTCCCTGCTGAGCAGAGAGCCCGATGTGGGACTCGATCCCAGGACCCTGGGATCATGACCTGAGTTGAAGGCAGCAGCTTAACCCATTGAGCCACCCAGGCGCCCCTTTAAAAAAGATTTTATTTATTTGACACAGAGAGAGCACAAGCAGAGGGAGTGGCTGGTAGAGAAGCAGGCTCCCCGCTGAGCAGGGAGCCCAATGCAGGACTGGATCCCAGGACCCGAGGATCATGACCTGAGCTGAAGGCAGACACTTAACTGAGTCACCCAAGCATCCCTAGCAAAGCCATAATTTTGAATGTATCCGAATTTCCAGTTCAGATACTCAGCAAGGTCACAAGCTGATTTGCATAATGTGGCTTTCTAGACAATCATCTCAAAAATATTTGTTGAAACAGAGCCACTGTTCTTTTTTTTTTTTTTAGATTTTATTTCTTTATTTGAAATAAAGATTTCACAGTAGACAGAGAGAGTTCACAGTAGACAGAGAGGCAGGCAGAGAGAGAGAGAGAGGGAAGCAGGCTCCCCGCTGAGCAGAGAGCCAGATGCGGGGCTCGATCCCAGGATCCTGAGATCATGACCCGAGCCGAAGGCAGCGGCTCAACCCACTGAGCCACCCAGGCGCCCCTAGAGCCACTGTTATTTATGGAGCCATAATTTTGACCAAACAACAAGTAAGCAATTGTTTTCACAGGAGAACATTTTTTAAAAAATTTTATTTATTCATATGAGAGAGAGAGACAGCACAAGCAGGGGGAGAGGCAGAGAGAGAGAGAGAGAGAAGCAGACTCCGCAGTGAGCTGGGATCCTGACTTGGGGCTCAATCCCAGGACCTGGAGATCGTGACCTGAGCCGAAGGCAGACACTTAACCGACTGAGCCACCCAGGTGCCCAAGTGTCTTTCTTTTCTTTCTTTCTTTTTTTTTTTTAATTTTATTTATTTATTTGGCACAGAGAGAGAGAGAGATCACAAGCAGGCAGACAGAGAGGGAAGCAGGCCCCCCGCTGAGCAGAGAGCATGATGCAGGGCTCGATCCCAGAACTCTGGGACCATGACCTGAGCCAAAGGCAGATGCTTAACGCACTGAGCCACCCAAGCGCCCCGTGTCTTTCTTTTTAACAACATTTTCTAATTCCAGTTATTGGCAAAGAGTTCTGGCATCAGTTAATGGCAGCAACACTGTGGCGAGCATCTGCATTGTGCCGAGAAGGTAGATCAGGACTTAATCCTTTATTTAATAATAAGCGAATGTTAAAATGTTCAAACGTGGCATTTTGAACTAATTTCAGACTTACAGAAAAGTTGCAAATATTGCACAGAGTCCTCATATATCCTTCACAAAAATCTGCAAAAGTCTTTTTCCATAACCATAGTACCATTATTTGTTAGGAAATTAACACTGATACAATACTATTAACCAATCATCCCACAAACTTTACTTGAACTTCACAGATTTTCCACGACTGTTCTTTTTCTGCTTCGTTGTCTAATCCAGGATTCCATGTTGCATTTATTCGTCTCCTTAATTTATTCTAGGAGTTTTTTGGTTTGGTTTCTTTTGTTTTCTTAAGTAAGCTGTATACCTAAGGTGGGGCTTGAACTCACCATCTGAAAATCAAGTCTCATGCTCTAGCAACTGAGTCAGCCCAGTGTCCCATCTGGGAGTTGTTTTTTTTTTTTTTTTAAGATTTTATTATTGGGGCCCCTGGGTGGCTCAGTGGGTTATAGCCTCTGTTTTCAGCTCAGGTCATGATCCCAGGGTCCTGGTATTGAGCCCCACATTGGGCCTTCTGCTCAGCAGGGAGCCTGCTTCCCTTCCTCTCTCTCTGCTTGCCTCTCTGCCTACTTGTGAACTCTGTCAAATAAATAAATAAGTAAATCTTAAATAAAAAAATTTTATTATTTATTTGAGAGAGAGAGAGAGAAAGGAGGGGAGGGGTAGGGGGGAGGGAGAGGAAGAGAGAAAGAATCAAGCAGACTGTGCTGAGCAGGGAGCCTGATGTGGGGCTCAATTCCACAACCCAAGTTGATGACCTGAGCCCAAACCAGGAGTCAGATACTCAACTGACTGAGCCACCCAGGTGGCCCTAGGAGTTATTTTTACTGGGTGAGCTCCACCTTCACAATATATCCCTAACCCCAACACTTCTTTCCACCCCACTGCTACCATCTCAGTCCAAAACACCATCCCTTCCCTGGAAAATGCAGTCTCCTAACCATCTCCCTGTTTTTCTTCAGTCCCTTCCCTACATTCTTTCTGTCCATAGCCCATGAAGCAATCACTTAAAAATCTTTTATTTTATTTTTTTTTTAAGATTTTATTTATTTATTTGACAGAGAGAGATCACAGGTAGGTAGAGAGGCTGGCAGAGAGAGAGAGGGAGGGGAGCAGGCTCCCTGCTGAGCAGAGAGCCCGATGCGGGACTCGATCCCAGGACCCCGAGATCATGACCTGAGCTGAAGGCAGCGGCCTAACCCACTGAGCCACCCAGGTGCCCTAAAAATCTTTTAAAAATGTTTGTCCTCCTGATCAAAACCCTTTAATTATTTCCTCTTTCATTTTTTTAAAAGATTTTATCTATTTATTTATTTGACACACAGAGATCACAAGTAGGCAGAGAGGCAGGCAGAGAGAGAGGAGGAAGCAGGCTTCCCACTGAGCAGAGAGCCCGATGCGGTGCTTGATCCCAGGACCCGGAGATCATGCATGACCTGAGCTGAAGGCAGAGGCTTTAACCCACTGAGCCACCCAGGCACCTCTCCTCTTTCATTTCAAATAAAATCTGCCTCTCTCTCATGTAGTACTCAGCTGCAGGCAAGGATTACCAATGGCTAGTGAGACAGGCTGGGGAACAGAGTGTTTGCATGGTGGCAAAGTTTTACCACCCAGATTACCAAGGGAACGATGTACTCTTAGAAGGAGAGATCTGGTAGTTAGGTCCTTGACCAAGTGGCCAAACTCAGCATCGGAACAGTGCGACCATCTTATGTTTTGGACCTTCAAGTGTGATGCAAAATAAAGTTCACAGTATTACTAGGGAAATGTTCTTGCCAAAAATGCTTAACTTCAACCTATTCAAAACTTCAGATTCAATTTCCATTTTACAAGCGAAACAGGGTTAGTGGAACAAACTAAACACCATGAGGAGACAATGAGACAAATCCAGAATGTAGGACATTCTACTGAAAACTGGTCCAGACTCTGGGAAAGCCCAAGAACAACAACAAAAAAGGTGTCTGTGTGTGCGTGTGTGTATCCAATATTAAAAGAGAGCAATGCAGATATTCTTGGGTCATTTGGTAAAATCTGAATATGGGCTGGAAAATTTCCTAGGGGTTAAAATAATTTTGTGGTTATGCAGAAGATCCTTATTCTTAGGAGGCACCCACTGACACATTCAGAGGTAATGTGCCACAGTAATTACTTGCGCATGGTACGGGAAAAAAAAAAACATAAAAATAAAGCAGGTTTAGCTTCATTTTCCTTAAACTTTTTGTTTTGAAATAATTTCAGAATCACAGATAAGATCCAAAAAATATGGCAGAGTTCCACATACGTACATAAATAAAACAAATGTCAAGATATTTTTAAAGTATGTGCTTTCATGTTACATGTTTCTTGAACTATGAAGTTAGTTAAATTTTGTAATAACTGCCATAGTTTTATTTTTTAAAATTTATTTAACAGACAGAGATCACAAGTAGGCAGAGAGGCAGGTAGAGAGAGAGTGGGAAGCAGGCTCCCTGCTGAGCAGAGAGCCCGATGTGGGGCTCGATCCCAGGACCCTGAGATCATGACCTGAGCCAAAGGCAGAGGATTAACCCTCTGAGCCACCCAGGCGCCCCTGCCGTGGTTTTATTAAACAAGCCATTGCATCTATCTGAAAAACTTATACAACACTTAACTCCTTACAGGTCTACAGGGTCCCACGTAACACGGCTGCCAGCTCTCAGATCTCACGGCCAACAACTTGGGATTCCTGCCAACTGTCCCAAATCAGGGCCTTTGCACTTGTTGCTCACTCGTCTAGATGTCCCTTCCATCCGAATCGGATTTCACCTCTCCAGACGAACCTTCCATTATCTCCTTTCTAAAACAGTCCCACTCTCACTGCCCAAGGCCCTCTCCGAAATTTATTCCTTTTAAATGCCTTATCGTCTCCCCCAGTAAAATGTAAGCTCCAAGAGGAAAAAGACCGCCTTAGTCACGTACTACATCTGCACAGCCCAAACAGTGCCCAGCATACACTAGCCGGCGGAAGACCAGTTACTGATTTAGCAGGTTGGACTTCAACGTAATGACACCATTCACTTAGGGACTCTTTGCCAGGCGGCGGAGGGGTATTTTACCGTACAAGGCAACAGAGACATGCGTACAAGATCCGGGAAGTGTGTTAGGAGAAAGGGGCGGAGCATCGAGGAGTCTCGCGCTTAGAGGCGGTTGGAGCCGTGAGCACAAGATGGACAGGGCTCCTGCTGGGTGCGCTACCCGCGTGCGCACTGCGGTCCGCAGCCCGCCGGGGCAAAGGAGTTTAAGGCGCCCCGGGGGGGCGGGATAGTGACCCGGCGCGTGCGCAGTACCCGCGCCAGGGCCAGGTTCCTGTGTGTGGGTTGTGCTTAATCGAGCGGCGCGTGCGCAGCGCGGACGGCGGAGGGATTTGCTACTTGTTCCACCCCTTGCCACTGTCGCCAGCCGAGGCCGCGCGGGCTCGTGAGCAGCGGCCTGGTGCGCGCGCTGGGCGGGCGACGGAGGCAGACGGACGCGGACGCCGCCGGAGTCGAAGCCAGAGCAGGAGTCCCTGCTGCTGAGGGGCCGCCGCAGCCGCCGCGAGCCCCCGGACCGTCGCCAGGCCGAGGAGGGCGCCGCGCGGCGGGTGAGTGTGACTGAGTGGCCTCATCGGGTGCGGAGCCGCTACCCACAACTCCCTGCGGTGGGCCCCGGTCTTTTCCCCGCGGCCGGGCCTCTTTCCCGCGCCACCGCACCTTTCTGCACCCCTTACCCAGAGTCCTCTGGGCACCTGGGCCCTCTTTCCGCAGCTCTCCCGCGGCCCCTTACCCACAGGCCCTTGCGGCGTGTTGCCTTTTTCTCCCTCGCCGCCTCGGCAGCCTGGACCCTTACCCACAATTCCTTTCGTCTGTGGGGGGCCTGGATCTATTACCCACAAGCCCCTAGCTCGAGGGGCTTGTTGCCTCTGAGCCCCTTCCTTGACCTGGGACTTACTGCGATTCCCGCCCCCATAACCTGTTCTCCAGGGTGGGGAGGGGGCCCTCCCTTGTAAGGATCCTTGATCCTCCCCCCTCCCCCGCCCCGGCACGCTCACAGGGAACCTCTCAGCCTCAAGGCCCTTGCTCGGGACTCTTAACACTTAACTCCTCAGAAACTCTTTTTCAGTCTTTGTTTCCATGAGCGGCTTTACCCCGCCTTCACACAGCGCTCCCCCCCCCCCCACCTGGTTTCTTTTTCAGACTGAGCCTTAGGATCACTCCCGTGTTCTTACAAAACCTTTTTTATATTGAGACCTTGCTCCTGGATCTCTCTTTTCTTGGGAGTCAGGGGACGGTAGGGGCCTCATCAGTACCCGGTCACCCTAACTTAAGCCTGTCCTGCTTCTGCTCTCAGACTTGGCAAGATGACCCAGTTCCTGCCACCCAACCTTCTGGCCCTCTTTGCTCCCCGTGACCCTATCCCATACCTGCCACCCTTGGAGAAACTGCCACATGAAAAACACCACAACCAACCTTACTGTGGCATTGCGCCCTACATTCGAGAGTTTGAGGTGAGTTCACTGAGCAGACTTGGAATGGTTTGGGTTCAGGGGGCTGCAGAGCTGGATTTGGGAGTCTGGTTTCTGGCCATTTTCTAGCCGTGCGATTTAGGCAGGGGACTCACTTTTTCCAATCCTGTCTTAAATAGTGTTGATACTGTATTCCTTGTAGGATTTGTTTTGTTTTGTTTCTGTTTTTTTTGTTTTTGTTTTTGTTTTTGAAAATTCAGGAACTAGCAGTTGAGGATTCAGGCTTTGGAGTCAGGCCATCTTCGGCTCACACGATTTATCAGTTGTGTGACCTTGGGCGAGTGGTATGTTCTCTTAGTTGATGTATTCATTTTTAGGAATGGGTAGTAGTATTTTTCTCACAATATTGGCAGGGAGTTAACTGCAAAACTTGGTACAGGGCTTGACTTCAAGTAGTCAGCAATCATCGATGTTACCATGGTCACCAGTTTTATTATTAATAGAATGATGTTCATATGGGCTTGAGATTTTCAGCTCTAACTGCAGGGTAAACACAAATACGTGGCTTGGGCTTCTGGGCCTCCCTCCCGTCTTTTAATTTGTAAACTGCGGGTGACAACATCAGAGGTGGGTCAGAGCACACCTGAGAAGGGCTGGCACACAGCCAGAAGTCAGAGGAGGCCAGTTCTGGTATCAAGTAAGAACGGGCCACTGAAGGTAGAGGAGAGATAACAGGAGACTGGTTCTTCAGTAGGATTTGCCGCCCTTGGTGAACCGGTCCTGGGAAAATGTTATTAGCTAATTAAACTAATTTAGTGGCTGCAGGCCTGTGGCACCCTAGATGGCGTAGGTTATGTGGCAGAGTTTAATGAGCGGTTGGTGAGCCCTTCGAGAACTACCCTGACCATCAGAAGGTGTCTGGGTATTGCTTCTGGACTCCACTGTCAGCTCCTTTTGCTTCGACCCTGGTCCTGCTCGCCTTCTGTGATAAAGGACAAATCTTTTGCAGGGTGATGTTTATGTTTACAATGGAATGATTTTGATTTTCCTGTACCTTTAAAGAAAGACTACAGAATAAAAGATAGAAAAAATTTTTTTTTAAGATTTATTTATTTATTTGACAGAGATCACAAGTAGGCAGAGCGGCAGGGAGGTGGGGGGAAGCAGTCTCCCCGCTGAACAGAAAGCCCGATACAGGGCTCGATCCCAGGACCTTGGGATCATGACCCGAGCCAAAGGCAGAGGCTTTAACCCACTGAGCCAGCCAGGTGCCCCAAAAGATCAAATTTTTATTAAGCTCGGTGGGTGTAAAGCAGCTCTATCTGGTTACTGTAGAAGTTTCTGAATTCTTCCATTTTCTGTACTTCTCTTGTCACAGACCAGCAGAGGTTTGTGGATAGCATTTGTCCACAGACCCGTGTTTTTGATCTTTGAAACCACCTCACTTCCACTGGCCTGGGAAATGTCCCATGTTTCTTGTATGGAGGGGGCAGTGAGTGGCTGAGGTATCTATTGTTTTCTGGATCAGTGTCCCTTGCAACCTCTGTCCCTCCCACCCTGTCACCTCTCTTCTTGTTCCCAGGACCCTCGAGATGCTCCTCCCCCGACTCGAGCAGAAACTCGGGAGGAACGCATGGAGAGAAAGGTAGGTCATTTTTGCCTGTTGTCCCCACATCTTTTTTTCCTACTTTCTCCAGGATGTTCCCTGACATCAGGGCACTTCTGTCTGTATTCATTTGTACCCCTTTCTCCTGACAGAGACGAGAAAAGATTGAGCGGCGACAGCAGGAAGTGGAGACAGAGCTAAAAATGTGTAAGTGTCTCTTTCTCTCCCATCTCTTCTTCAAATGCTCTTGCATTTGTCTCCCACTGATCCACCACAGGACTCTAATATGGGAAGGTGGGATGGTTCACTTTTTTAGTTCACAAAGTTGGCCAAACACTGGTTTAGGATGGGGTCTGGGTTGGCAGGAAGGAAGCCTTGAGACCTTGGGCTGGGCTCCCTCAACTGGGGAGCGCACATGGAGGGGCTGCCACGGTGTCATGGGCTGAAGCAGTGAGGCAGTTACAGCCCCACTTCTGGTCCTTGACCATGGGAGTTTTCCATCCCTTGCAGGTATAGGAGGAATTGGGACACAGAACCAGATACACTGTAGCCATTAACCAGACTTTACAAGAAGGGCACTTCAGCATCAGATGGTTCTGAGAAGGGCCTTACAGTCAGAAGACTTGGGCTTTCCTTCTACACCTGTGAGGCTCGTGAAGCATGTCTCTTTGGACCTTATTTCCTGGAGAGGCATGTTTCCTCAGGGCAATTATACAGATGCCTAACCTTTTTTTTTTTTTTTTTTTTTTTTTTGGTAAGATTTTGTTTATTTGGGGCACCTGGGTAGCTCAGTGGGTTAAGCCTCAGCCTTTGGTTCAGGTCATGATCTCGGGGTCCTAGGATCAAGCCTTGCATTGGGTTCTCTGCTCAGCAGGGAGCCTGCTTCCTCCTCTCTCTCTGCCTGACTCTCTCTGATCTCTCTCTCTCTCTCTCTCTCTCTCTGTGTCCAAAAAAAGGTTTATTTAGAGAGAGTATAAGCAGGAGGAGCAGCAGGCAGAGGAGGAAACAGGTTCCCTGCTGAGCAAGGAGCCCATTGTGGGACTCGATCCCAGGACTCTGGGATCATGACCTGAGCTGAAGGCAGACACTTAGCCAACTGAGCCACCCAGGCACCCTAACTTTTTTTTTTTTTTTTTTTTTTAAGATTTTATTTATTTGTTAGAGAGCACACAAGCAGGCAGAGTGGCAGGGAGAGGCAGAGAGAGAAGAAGGTTCCTTGCTGAGCAGGGATTCCCAGGAGGTTGATCCCAGGATGCTGGGATCATGACCTGAGCTGAAGGCAATGGCTTAACCCACTGAGCCACCTAGGTGTCCATTCTCTACCCTTTTCTAACAGTTTCCTTTTGCTCTTGGCATAAAGACCAAAGTCTCTTTCCTGTCCACTGTTTAAGACTCGTTGGGTACCATGCTCCCCTCGGGCTCTAGCCACAGCTGCCTCTTCTTTGCCTCATTCTTGCCGGAAGGGCTTGGGCTTTTGCCCAGACTCTTCCCCCAGTCTGTGATGACACCTTGGTTTATTTGTAGCAGCCCTTGGTATCCCCGTTCAGCTGTGACTTCCTTGCTCAGGTGGAGTGTGTGCTGAAAGCCCCAAGACCCACTGCAGGTTGGTCACTTCGGTCTGCGTGGGGGATTTGAAGGGGATCTTTCTTCACTGGAGTTGCCCGACTGCCCCGAGAGAGCAGGGTTCGGATGGGGTTTGCTCACTTACATGGCCCCAGCCTGGCACAGGACCTGGCACACGGAACTGTTGGCCCCAGTTAGTCTGGGAGTCTTTTCGCTCAATTGTTAAGGCACAGGCCTTGCAGTCTAACCCACTGCGCTTTAACCCTCTTTCTGTCCCTTGCAGCCAAGTGACCTTGGGTAAATCACTTGTCCCCCTAGAAGTTATTTTCCCCCCTTTAGGAATGGGGTCTTGTGTTAAATGACCCCACCACCACAGAGGTGCAGTCAGCCAAATTCAGAATGTGTGAAATTATAGACAACAAACTTGTAACACAGTTTCTTTAACCAGTTAAATGACAAGGGAGGTTGGCAGGAAGCCAGACCTTATGGATTAAGGAATCAAAAGCTCTGTCAGCCACGTGGTGTGGGTGGAACTTGTTTGGATCTGGATTTAAATGAGCTAACTCTAAAAATCCAGTATTGAAACAATTGGCATTTGAGTACTGGGTCTTCAGTTAAGGAAGTAACGGGTTAAGGTGCCGCAATAGTGTGGTGGTTCTGGTTTCTTAAAAGTCTCTGTTAGGGATGCCTGGGTGGCTCAGTTGGTTGGATGACTGCCTTCGGCTCAGGTCATGATCCCGGAGTCCCAGGATCGAATCCCACATCAGGCTCCCAGCTCCATGGGGAGTTTGCTTCTCCCTCTGACCTTCTCCTCGCTCATGCTCTCTCTCACTGTCTCTCTCTCTCAAATAAATAAATAAAATCTTAAAAAAAAAAAAAAGTCTCTGTTAGAGGCAGAAATGGTATATCTGGGGTTTGATTTAAAATACTTCAGTGAGGGGTGTCTGGGTGGCTCAGTGGGTTAAGCGTCTGCCTTTGGCTCAGGTCATGATCCCAGGGTCCTGGGATCAAGCCCCGCATCAAGCTTCCTGCTCGACAGGAAACCTGCTTCTCCCTCTCCCGCTTCTCCTACTTGTGTTCCTTCTCTCCCTGTGTCTCTGTCAAATAATAAAAACCCCCTTTTTTTTTTTTTTTTTTTTTTTTTTTTTAAAGATTTTATTTATTTATTTGTCAGAGAGACAGCAAGCGAGAGTGAGCATAGGCAGACAGAGTGGAAGGCAGAGTCAGAGGGAGAAGCAGGCTCCCTGCGGAGCAAGGAGCCCGATGTGGGACTCGATCCCAGGACGCTGGGATCATGACCTGAGCTGAAGGCAGCTGCTTAACCAACTGAGCCACCCAGGCGACCCAAAAACCCCCTTTTTAAAAAAATAAATACCTCAGTGGGATTGGGGTGCACTTGAAACGGATAGCCAAGGTTGATAATTGAAGCTGATTTCTATGGTTCATTGTATTGTTTTCTGCAGTCCTACATGTTTGGACTTTTGCATAATTGAAAAGAAAAAAGCATGCATCAAGTACATTCCGGTTTTTATGCGTCTCTCCGAGAGCCTCTGTTCCCACTGCTGAAGCATGCTGTCTCTCATCGCAGTAAACAGCTGCCCTTCAAGGGGACCTTGTCCTTTCTAAAGCAGTTGGTCTGCATTCTATGATTGATTTCTCATAGCTTCAAGGCATGGCAGAGGTTATTACTCATATTTTTAAGACAAGGAAAATCAAGAATTGTTGAGGCCTAGTATGCTTACTGAGAGTTCTTTTTTTTTAAGATTTTATTTATTTATTTGACAGAGATCACAAGTAGGCAGAGAGAGAGGGGGAAGCAGGCTCCCCGCTGAGCAGAGAGCCCAATTCAGGGCTCAATCCCAGGACCCTGAGATCATGACCTGAGCTGAAGGCAGAGGCTTAACCCACTGAGCCACCCAGGCGCCCCCTTACTGTAGTTCTGAAATACTCCCCCACCCCCAACCCAAAAGTCTCATGAGGTTTCTCCAGCACACAGTACAGTTCTTTGAGCCCCTGCTCAGGGTTCTACCTCGATCAGCCCTTTAGCCAAGGATTTCCCAAAGGCAGAATTTCTCTGCCAGCATGATGGAGCGCTCACTGGTGACCTGCCAACCAGCTCTAGTTCTCTGCTGCCGTCATTGTGCTGACATGTTCTTTTTTCAGGTACAGGGGTGCTCTTGGCTGGCTGCACTAGCTTTTGCCTTTAGTCACATTCATGGGCCCTTCGCGGAAGCAGGAACCACAGAGCCTGCCACAGTGTACCTGTGGTGCTGCTGGGCACCTCCACGCTGCCCGCCGTGAATTCCACTCCCCCAGGCAGCAGTCAGTCGTCCGTCCGTCCCTCTGCTGCATTCCTTCTGCACCTGTTCGACCACCTACTGCCTGGTGTTGGCAGATGCATTTCTTGTTGCTGCCCTGAGACTTCTGGGTCTTCGATCAGGTGCCCTCATCCCACTGAGGTCTTTCCTGATTTTCCACTTAAAGCTCTCCTGCCTGGGTCTGTCACTGTCTGATAGAACTAAATGGTTGCCTTACCTTGTTGATGGTCAGCCTCCCTGCATTTGTGTCTGATCTCACAGTTCTCTTTTGGTCCGGTTTGCTGTGAAATCCTGGACACTTAACGACAGCTCCAGGCACTCACTAGTCCTTAATGGGTACCTGTTAAATGAGTGGATGAGAGCGTCCTGGTGCAGACCTAGAGACCAGGGCACAGAAAATGACAGCGCGGAGGGGTGACATAGGGTGAGCAGCTTAAGGGGGCAGGCGCAAAGATGGGGTTGTCTTCAAAGTCTGCCATCAGTTTCCAGGTAGTTATTCCTTTAAATGTGGGCTCATTCTGTTGGTTTTTAGTAAATTCTCTGAAGTCACCTTGCACTTTGCAGTATAGCCATCTCACAGGAAACAGATCTGGAACTTTATTTCGCTGGCTTTTTGCAACACCTGGACTATCTTCCTGAGAAGCCGGTGCCTGGACATTCAGCGTGGAGCCTGGTAGTTAGAACCCCCGGCCTGTGAGGTCAGGCTGAGGTGTAAAGCCGGGCTTGGCCTCTTCATTGCTCTGATGCTTCTTCCTCTTCCATGCTTCAGGGGTTGGCTTTGTTTCCATTTGCCAGATGACGAATCCTCGTGTCGGGGCCTGATTATATGTGCAATGAATTATTAATGTTTCTTTTCTCCTGTTCCCCTACAACACGGCAGGTTGTTCCTGAGGGTGGCACTGTGTCATGGAGGAACCGCCTCCGCTGGGCACTGGGCAGGGTGCCTCTGGGGCCCTGGCGGGAGTCGAGGGCTGTTGTGTGGGGTTGGGTCACCATAGTCTGAAAAGGATTTCTTCCCGGGCCTGAGCCTTCAGAATCCCTTCCGGAATGGGTTCTGTAGTAGATTTTGGCTCCTGTCTGCAGAGATGGTTATTCCTCCGTGGCCTTGTGGTCAGAGAATCTGATCAGCATCTTGTGCCCTGGCTTTCTCCCTGAGGCACAGAGGGAAGAAAGCAAGGCTCTGCCTCTCTGGGGCCCTCTCCCGGCCTTTGAGCTAAGGTTTTCCCACGGGCTGTAGTTGCGAGCTGTGCCAGCGGGTGGCAGTGGGGCCCTGCAGGTGATGGAGGAAAGCTCCCCCCCACACACACACACCAGTGGCTATCTGGCTGCCTCCACAGAGGTGCCCCGTCTTCCCCTGGAAGGGACTGGAGCCTTTGCATGTATAGGTCTGAATGGCACTTAGGGTGGTCCTGCCCAGTCAGCTTGAGGTCAGCCTCCCCCTTCCCCTGTCAGCTTAAACTGACTACTCACAGAAGGGCCACCGTGCTCTAAGGCAGCTGGAGAGAGGAGCATGCCCAAGGTCTCCAGGTCACCAGCGGTTTTCCTCTATCTAATGGGCCTCTGCCCATCTGTGTGTCTCTGTCTTGCTGGGTGAGGCTGTGGACACTCAGTCCTTACACATTGTGTTCTTCTTGCGCAGGGGACCCTCACAATGATCCCAATGCTCAGGGTGATGCCTTCAAGACTCTCTTTGTGGCTAGAGTGGTGAGTCTGCAGCTCCCCGTCCCTGGAGCGCCAGAGGAGCCTAGATCCCTGGGCTGCTAAGAGCTTGAGTGTGGGACAAAGGACAATAGACTAAGTCCTGGAATGCTCTGAGGGCTTTGGGATGGTTCACTTCTCTGTCTTAACGTTGTGTCTGTCTCCCGATAGAACTATGACACGACAGAATCGAAGCTCCGGAGAGAGTTTGAGGTGTACGGACCCATCAAAAGAGTGAGTGAACTGGGGCTTTGGCTACTCGAATTGGGGCGCGATGAGGGGAGGGAGAAGGCCGGCTCCTGGCCCCAAGGATGTGTCCTGTTATTTTGGGGCTTCAGAGACCACGGCCTGCGTTCACATTCTGAGTGCACTAACACGCAGCTGGCTTTGGGTAGCAGAAAGGGCGGCTTTCTGGGCGCCTGGGTGGCTCAGTGGGTTAAGCCGCTGCCTTCGGCTCAGGTCATGATCTCAGGGTCCTGGGATCGAGTCCCGCATCGGGCTCTCTGCTCAGCAGGGAGCCTGTTTCCTCCTCTCTCTCTCTCTCTGCCTGCCTCTCTACCTACTTGTGATCTCTCTGTCAAATAAATAAATAAAATCTTTAAAAAAAAAAAAAAAAAAAAAAAAAAAAAAAAAAAGGCGGCTTTCTGTTGATTTAGGGTATGAGTAGGCAAACTACAAACTTACTGTTTGTAAATATAGGCTTGTCGGTGACCAGCCGAGCCCATTTATTCACTGTTGTCTGTGGCTGCTGTTTCTGAAGGCAGAGTCCGGTAGTTAGACCCTGAGGCCCTCAGCTGAAGTACTTGCTGTCTGGCCTTTCAGAGAAAAAGTGTAAATGTGTGTGCTGACTCCTGTTTCAGAAGAAGGCTTTATGTTTAACCAATGTGTCTTAAATTCACTGAAAAGTCCCATGAGCGCTCTGGGCCTTAGCGAGGGCTGGGGATTATTGCGCACGTACTGCCAAGCCCGGCGCTGTGAGAGCCACAGTCATTCTGGGCTCCTGAGGACAGGGAGAGGGTCTGAGGCCTCTGTCGCTGGCAGCACCCAGCCCAGGGCCTTTGGCACAGGCTGATGATTGAAGGGGTGAGATTTCCTAGTCTGAGAACTGATTTCTACCTGCGGCTCCGCCCAGATACACATGGTCTACAGTAAGCGGTCAGGAAAGCCCCGAGGCTACGCCTTCATCGAGTACGAACATGAGCGAGACATGCACTGTGAGTACCTCCCGGCCTGAGCCCTGCGCTCTGACCCTCTCTCTCCTCTGCTGCCCAGCCCCTTCCCGTCGTCTGTCCCCACCCCCCACCCTGCCAAACCTGACATTAGCGATGTCTCTCCTCCTCCTCCCTCTGTTTCTGATATATCTTTTTTTTTTTTATATACGTGTTTTTTAAAAAACAAAAACCAAAATCCCCCACAACGTGTGTGTGTGTGTGAACCTGGGGAGGTAAGTGTCACACGTTGAACCTCAGGGGCAAGGAGGGAACTGGGTGGGGGCTGGGGCCAGCTGGAGGTGGGGGAGGGGTCGGATGTTTGGGGAGCCTCTCCCCATTCCCCCCACCAGCATTGGGGGCCGGCCAGGATGGAATGAGGACTGGCCTTTGAACCTGCCCTCTCTTTCCCTCAGCAGCGCTGGGGCTGGGCCACCCGACCCTCCGCCTCCCCACCCCTGGCCCCCCACCCTGTTCCTCAGCGGGCAGTGGGTTGGTAGGCGTGCTTAGCGCCTGCCCCCACCTCTCCAAAGCCCCCTTTGAGGCTGCGGCGGCGTCCACACGGGCAGGGACGGGTGGTGGGGGGCGGGCAGGGCTGCGGCGTGTCCAGGGGCCGCCGTATTAATTGACTGTTCTTATTGTCACTGCAGCCACCACGCAGCTGGCTTGCAGCTGATGCTTACGCTCCCCTTACAACACCTCAGTGTATGGTTGGTATAAGGGTTTGTATCATGGGTAAGATCACTCAGCACCGCACACCAGCCCAGCTTAGCCAGGCAGCTCAGGAGCAGTGAGGCATCCCTCCTCCCATTCCCAGTTGCCCCCTCAGCCTCCCCGCACCCAGAACCCTTTCCTTGTTTGGGTGCCCTTTGTCCCTCCTGCCGACCCTTCCCCCAGTCCGTATATGCTCTCTGATAGTCTTGCTGATCCCAGGAAGGGAAGGATGAGCCCTGATGGGAAAGGCAGCTAGCCTCTCCGGTTGGGCTCCACTCAACCTGACTTAAACTGGCTTCATGGCGTCAGCGGCAGGGTTACAGGAATACTGCAGACCGGGCGCACTAGGGCGAGGGCTCCGTGGGGAACCCTTCAACCCTTTGCTCCTGGCCCCCGTGCTTTTGTGGGGCTGTCACTGTGGTGGCCCTGGAGAATCTTTTTGGTTGCTAGACTCAGGGTGCTGTGCCCCTTTTCTGTCTGCCTTATCATGGTTGAGGCTTGCCAAAGGGCTGTGGTGGCCAGCGGCTCTGCAGAGTGCATGGAATTGGGGGTTGGGGTGTGGGAGGGACCGAGTGACAGGCTGCAAGCAGCTGAAGGTGTTGCAGATTTTACTTAAGACCCTTCCACTGTCTAGAGACCTAAGAGAGGGAGAGAAAGAGAAGCCTAGAAGTACACATGTCACATGGTTTCTTTGTTGGTACTCTTGGGTTGGGCCTTTTCTGGGTTTGGGGATACTGAACCAGAGCAGGGTTCCTTTGCTTGACTGTGTTCCCAGTCCTTAAATCCCTTCTCCCCCACTACCCTCCTCTGGGTTTGGGGGCCAAATGGCCCCTCTTCCTCAAATCACGGGCAGCACTCCATCTCCTGGACCCCCCCAGGCTGTCTACTTGTGTGCCAGCCTTTTGAGTGGCAGGTGGTGGGAGGGAGTGTGGAATTCGAGGTGGAAAAGTCCTGCTATGTGCTGCGAGGGGGTGGGGCGTGTGCTTAGTTTAGTGTGGACTTTACTGGGAAAGGTAAGGGCGGACAGGTTCACTAAGGTCTCCCCAGCCTTCTTTTTAAAAATTCAACAAGCTAGTCCCCGGGCTTTACCAGCTCCTAGACTTGACGTTAACCCTTGTCTCCCCCGTCTTTCAAGGCTTCCATGAGGTTTCTTTGGGGTCCACCACTTCCTCTACCTGTCTCCAGGTGGTGCAGGAGATGTGGTTCCTCTCCCTCTTTGTGGCTCCCTAGAACCCCCCACTTCCCTTCCCTGTAGCTTTAGCTGACCCCATGGTGGTGGGTGTGGGGTCTGTGCGCGTGCTCAGGTAAGCTTGGGGGCTCCAGGTAAGCGGTCCCGTGTCCCCCCCCCCCGGGAAGCCCGCCTCCTCGCCAGGCCCCCAGGAGTTGCCGAGCCCCCCCCATCCCGCTCGGTTTGGACACCCGCAAGGCCGGCATCGGTAAATGGCACCTTTTTCTCTTCCTCTGGTTGTTATTTGGGTGGGAGAGGGCTGGGGCGGGGCAGGGTATTGTGGTTGGTTGAGGACAACTCCCTAGGCCAGGGCTGGGGGTGGGAAAGAGACCTTTTTGGCCTTCCCGACGCCCCGTGTGAGACAGGCCCGGGATCAGGCCTGCCCATCACTGTGCCCTGCCCAAGAGCAGGAACATGCCTCTCCCTGAATCTCCCCCTCTACTCCTCACCCATCCCGAGAGGCTCCGGCTGGGGTTGGCCTCCCAGCATGTGTTGAGCTGGGGGTGTGGAGGGAGAGATGGGATGGGGACTGGGATTGGGTGGCTGTCAGTCGGCTCAGGTAAGGCAGGAATTGTCGGTAGCACCGCACGCCTCCCATGCCTCCCTCCACTTTCCCTCTCCCCCAGCTGCTGTAGGGGGCCCCTCCAGGCCCCCTGGGAGCACCATAACCCACCCTTCTGCTCCCTGCCATCTCCTAAAGATTTCTCCCACCCTTTTCTGGTTCATTTTCTGTTCTGATGTCTGTTCCCCCCCCACGCTCACCTCCGCCCCCCACCCCTAAAAACACAAAAAAACAAAAAGGAAAACCGGTGTGAACTGGGGTGCAGAGCGGCCCAGCTGGGCCTCCTGCCCCAGCATGATGGTTTAGGGTGCATGCCTGGGGTTGTGGAGGAGCCCTCCCCCACAGCAGAGTCCAGCCTTAAGTTAACCTCCAGTTTCTTTGCAGCAACTTTGGCCGCCTGGGCAGGAGGGGGCTGCTCTGTCAAATGGGAGTAGGAGGGGCCTGGGTGCCCAGGGGTATGGTGGTTGGGATGGTCTTGCTCCCCCCCAGTAGCAATTGGGGGGTGATTAACAGGTGCCAAGATGGAGCAGGCCCCTCCTGGTTTGGGAGAGGGTTGGTCTGGCTGTCAGTTGCCTAGCTGGTGGGCGTGTGTGTGTGTGTGTGCGCAAGCGCAAAGAGTGCATTGATGGGGACGTGCGGGTGGGGATGCCACAGAGCTGGGCCCTGTCCTGACTAGAGGACCCTCTGGGGACTCCTCCCCCTCCCCCCTCCCCACGTCTGTTGCAGCCGCTTACAAGCACGCAGACGGCAAGAAGATTGATGGCAGGAGAGTCCTTGTGGATGTGGAGAGGGGCCGAACTGTGAAGGGCTGGCGGCCCCGGCGGCTAGGTGAGCACTTCCTGCCGGGACTGCGCCCTGGTGGGCCTCACCCCCTTCTGCATCCCTCTGCTGCTTCCTATCTTCCCTTCCTTTTTCGCCTTGCCTGGCTGTTCATCATACCCTTCCCTCCCTCCGGCTTCTCTTGTCACCATCATCCTTCCTGATGGCTGTCTTCTCATTCTGGGTCATTGATGAGTTGGAGCACTGGCTTGGAGAGGCGAGTCTGAGACCAGATGTCAGTTTGTGCACTTACTAATTGGTGCATTTGCCCTTCTTCCTGCCTCATTTCCCTTGATCCTGGAAAGTCGGGGTAACTGCAAAGTTCACTGAGTTCAGCACAGGATGCCTAGTTTGGCAGTTGGCCCACAGTAGGGCTCCTGAAGGTCTCACTGTCACCCATATAGTCTTAGCTCTCGCTCCTTTGTTTATTCATCGGTTACCAGCTGTGTACTGTGCTTTCAGTCCGGAACAAGACGTGGACAGCCTCTGTCTGTCTCTGATTGTTACTCAGCCTGTCGGTCACGGTCAGTTTGGTTGCAAGTATTAAAAGCACATTTGAGGTTTTTAAAGCACAAAGGAGCCTTGTTGGGAAAGAATCCTGGGAGTCCCTTGGAGCCCAGACATGTGTGATGGTCCTCCCGTACACCTGGCGGCTGGGTCTTAGAGCTGCCCAGAGCTGCCCCTGGCGTCCCTGCAGCCCGCGTCCACCTTGTCTGCTCTCCCCGCAGACTGGTCTCATCTGTGCTTCCCTGCACAGGCCCTGTGCCTGCTCTGCCGTTTCCGCTTTACCCCTAGTCCTGGGTGCGTCTCTGTGCTCTGAGGTGCTTGGATCTCAGGGGCTCAGCGTGGGGCCTAGACCTGGGGCTGCCGGTCCTGCCATCCTTTCAGGCCTGTGAAGGACCTGCTCCTGCGAGGGTGAGTGACGGCTCTCCGAGAGAGGTGGTCCTACCCTGGCTGACACCTCAGGCGGGTGCGGGACTGCTGCTCTTCTCCCACCTCCCCGTCACTCTTCTCATCCTGGCCTGGCCAGGGTAACCCAGACCACACATGCACCTGCTGAGCCTCAGACAGGAGAGGGCTTCTTACCTTCCCTCATTTCTCTAGGGTGGCGTGAGTTTTTCAGAGTGTTCTGTTTGCACTTGTAGGATTCTGGAATCTCAGAGTCTTCTAGTTCAGCTGGCATTCAGACTTGGTGATAGCAGTACATCCTGACCCAATATATATCTGGAAAAATAGCATCCAGAACAAAAGTTCTGTGAGCAATAATCATCTTTTTTACAGGGAATATGTACTAGTATTTTATGTTCTGTTGTTTTATTATGTTTTCTTAATATATTGGTTGCAAGCCATCCGATAGATGATGGGATCCACAGCTGGATCGTGACCTGAAAAGGGGAGACAGTAGCCTGTGCTACGCCTTGCCTGTGATATTCCAGATGCTTGGCAGTGGTCTCTCCCGCCTAGAATGTTTGCTCTTCAAGCAGTCTTTCTCCTTTTTCACTGGCATTGCTAGAAGCCATTTCCTTATATGAAACTCGGGCCTGCCTCACTGAATCTTTCTTCCAGTCCGAGTGGTGCAGAGAGGGGCACGAGAGGGGAAGTTCTGGAGTCGGCTGGGAGCCCAAGCCCGGTTCTGCACCTTCGTTGCCAAGGCCCTGTGCAAGTGACTTTGTTTTCCTGTCTGCATAAGGTGTCTCCTGCTCCTTGGAGTCGTTGGGTCAGTCACCTGACTTTAGCACTAGACTTTAATCTTTTGGCTGCTCTACCACGTGCTGGTTACGGTGAGCAGAGCCAGTCAGTCCCAACCTTGATGGTGCTGAGAGTCTGCCAGGAAGGGCAGGCGCCCCTTAACTGGCACAGGTGTGTAAATGTGAGCTTCGCTTCCGGAAGTTTCAGGAGGCTCATATGCTCTGTGAGTGTATGATGGCGGGCAGCTGAGTCCGGTAGGTCAGGGCAGGCCTGAGGAAGTGCCGCTCCGGCTAAGACAGGAAGGGTGAGTAAGTTAGCTCCCCAGGGAGGGTGAGATTCTAGGGAGAGATGAGTGTTCGCAGACAGGGGCAGAAAGGCAGAGGCTGCGAGGAGATTGAGACCACCCAGAACGTAAAGAACCGGGGGCCCCTGGTTGAAAGGTGGGCAGTGCGAAGCCATTGGAGGCTTTGAGGCAGGTCAGTTCAGAGGGTCACTGACTTGGAGCGCTTGGATGGCTCAGTTGGTTGAGTGTCTGCTTCAACTCAGGGCGTGATCTCTGGGTCCTGGGGTAGAGCCCCTTCCCTGCTCAGCGGGGAGTCTTATTTCTCCCTTTCTGCCCCACCCCCACTCATGCTCTCTATCAAATAATTAAATCTTTTAAAGAAAAAAGTTACCGGCTTAGGGCGGTGTGAGGCGGCCGCTGTGTGGGAAGGGTGTGCGAGGCTCTGCTGTATCTGGAGGCTGGGGCATGCGCTTTGGAGTCTGAGTGCAGGTGTTTCCCAGCTAGCACCTTGTGAAAGTCCTCACGTGTCTGTAAAGCGTGGCTTTTGTAGTGTGGCTGCAGTCCGTCCTTTCGCTCTTCAGTGCCCATTTCCCTTCCCTCCGCGCCCTGCCCAGACTGACCCTCTCTCGCCTGCTCCCACCCTAGGAGGTGGCCTTGGTGGGACCAGAAGAGGCGGGGCCGACGTGAACATCCGGCATTCCGGCCGGGACGATACTTCCCGCTATGATGAGAGGTAAGATTGGGCAGCCGGTTTCCTGGGATGGGGGTGGTCACGTGGGGGAGCCCTGCCACAAACCTCTGCCCACCTCATCCAGGCCCGGCCCCTCCCCGCTGCCCCACAGGGACCGAGACCGGGACCGCGAGCGGGAGCGCAGGGAACGAAGCCGCGAGCGAGACAAGGAGCGAGAACGGCGACGCTCCCGCTCTCGGGACCGGCGGCGGCGCTCACGGAGTCGCGACAAGGAGGAGCGGAGGCGCTCCAGGGAGCGTAGCAAAGACAAGGACCGGGAACGGAAGCGGCGAAGTAGCCGGAGCCGGGAGCGGGCACGACGGGAGCGAGAGCGCAAGGAGGAGCTGCGTGGTGGTGGAGGTGGTGGTGACATGGCAGAGCCCTCTGA
Organism: Mustela putorius furo; assembly: GCF_011764305.1. Lineage (NCBI taxonomy): Eukaryota > Metazoa > Chordata > Mammalia > Carnivora > Mustelidae > Mustela > Mustela putorius. The sequence continues at coordinate 11,105,627 of NW_025421310.1, read as the reverse complement.
GGCCGGCGATGCGCCTCCTGACGATGGGCCTCCTGGGGAGCTGGGTCCTGATGGCCCTGATGGTCCAGAGGAGAAGGGCCGAGATCGTGACCGGGAACGACGTCGGAGCCACCGGAGCGAGCGGGAGCGGCGACGGGACCGTGACCGAGACCGGGATCGCGAGCACAAGCGGGGGGAGCGGGGTGGTGAACGGGGCAGGGATGAGGCCCGAGGTGGGGGTGGTGGCGGCCAGGACAACGGGCTGGAGGGTCTGGGCAATGAAAGCCGAGACATGTACATGGAATCTGAGGGAGGTGATGGGTATCTTGCTCCGGAGAACGGGTATTTGATGGAGGCCGCACCAGAGTGATGAGGGCCTCCCCCTGTTTTGTTTTGGACCTGTTCCTACCCACCCCCTGCTGTCATCCTCTCCCCTGACCTTGGCCACCACCTAAGTTTGCCAGCCAAGGGTAGGAGTCTCCTTATTTGTTCACGCCCCTCAGATTTAAAAATAAAATTAATTTCCTGTTGATAATGAGCACCTTGGTTTCTTCACTGCTCTTCCTGTCTTTCCCCCACCAAGGTCGTCACCTGACTGTTAATAGCCCCACTTGGGTTTGTATCAGGCCCTGGGCTTTATGATGACCTAAGGCTGGACCTATCCACACCACACCAGACCTGCTTAAAATGGGATAAGGAGGTGTTCTCTAAGGGTTCCCTCCATTAGGATTTTTGGTCCCTTTGTGATTTCCTTCCTCCTCTTTTTTTAATGTCTGCCATACATTCCCTTTGGGGCCATCCCTGCCCTCGTCTTGGTGGCCAGGTGGGGCTCCAGATACTATTGCTCAGTGGGAGCCGCAGGTTCACATGAAAGGGAAGCTGTCGTCGGAGTTGGGAAAGCAGGGAAAGGCTGAGGAGATGAACCAGGAGCACAAGCTGCAGAGGGACAAGATTGGGTGCCACAGAGCAGTTGCACAAGGTGGGGAGTACAAAGGGCCTGTGGTTAACGATAGCAAGTTCATGAGTATTTTTACTTTTGGCTGCCAGTGTCAGTGGAGGATTAACAAGAGTCCAGGAGAGCTTCCATCAGCAGTTGAGATTGCGGCCATTTCCAGAGGGTGAGGACACGTCAGGCTGGTGACCCCTTGAGAATGAAGCCAGTGAGTCTCACAGAACCCCAGAGGGGCTCGAGACCACCGCTGCAAGTATGAGTGTAGCAGACTCCAGAATCGATGCCTAGAACGGCTGTCCTCCATTTCAGCCCTTGGGATGCCTAGGAGCTGGACATTTCCTGCGTAGGCAAATACAGGACCTATTTTTGTGTCTGAGGATTTTCTGTTGATAGGTAAACTTGGCCTGATAACCCAGAGGCAGCCTGTCCGCTAGATCTGACACAAGGATTATGCTTTTTAACTGCCTCGTTCTACCTAAGCATGCAAAAATGACAGCCAATGGAAAAAATCCTGCAGCAGGAGACCACAAGCTAAATGAAAAAACTGGTTCTGGAAGGAAGAATTTAGGGACTAAAAGAGAACTCCGTGCCTCTAGTTAGTATATGCTCATAGATATCTCAGATACTGTACCTGCGCTTCTGGAATTGGCCGTGAAGAGCAGGGTTTGGGGCTAGCGTGGCACGGGCAAGTTACACGAAGCCCGGACAAAATCCGCGGAAGGTACTGGGGAGCTTGACTGGAGGGTGATGCCTAAGAAAGGAAAGCACACAGATGAACCTGTTAGCCTTCCCCTGTTCCCTGAGGGCATTTGCCACTTGAGCCTTGGGGAATAGACTCAAAGTGGCAGTCCGCTGAGTTGAATTCACACAGGTTAGACCGCACAGGTTGGACTTAAGGGCAGAATTTCCGGATGGGCCGCTGAGCCCCCACAGTTCCATGGGCAGCCTTCCCTCAAGACATTTGCCAGCTGCTGAACTGCTTGCTGTCTGTGTAAGACCTGCCAACAAAGGGCTCATCAGAAAGCAGTAGCTGGATGCTAGCGAGCTGAGCAGAGGTGGTAGCAGCCACTTGCACACTTGCACTTGCGGTGGCCATGCGGGACATCTCTGTGGAGATCTGAAACTGGACCCATTGGGATTACAGGTGATCTCCTTGCTGGGAGAGGACTTAGCCCTTTGGGGGAAGATCTAATTCAAGAGCCTGTGATTTCTAGTACACAATGCTCAGCATTTACTCAAAAACCATTAGGTATTCTAGAAAGAAGACGTGAGTTGCTGAAAACCAAGGGAGAAGTAGCCAACAGACCCACACATTCTGCTGCTGGGAGTTACCAGAGAGTGAAATAACCACAGGTTCACGAAACAAGGAAAGGATGGAGAGCTTTGAAGAGATCTGCCATCTTTAAAAGAAAAAAAAAATTTTTTTCAAACTTTAGAACTGAAAATAACAAATTAAGAATTTAGGTGCATTTTGCTGTTGTAGTTCATATACTACATAACCCAAAATGTTTTTGTTAACAACACATTAGAAGTTCTAACGGGGAAAAGAGACAAACTTTCTTGAAAGTAAGAGGAACTTCACAATCTCTTAAGGAAGTTAATGATACATGTCACCAAAACAAAGGTTTACAGGAGAGGAAACAGGATCCATTTCAGAGCAGTGAGGGGAAAAAACCCCAGGATGGCAATTTCTAGAGAGCGGTTAGTCCAGGCTGGAGTCAGGGCTCTGACTCAGGTTCCCAAGGACTTTCAGAGTAAAGAAGGTTCAGTTGCTGAATGGATGGCATTTATCATTTCACGAGGTACACAAACCAAGCCATCGTACGTACCCCTTAACCTGCTGCAGTGATGCATGTCAATTCCTCTGTAAACCTGGCTAAAAAGGACTGAATAAAATATGCTGTGATGGAAAGTTTGAAAAGTTGGGAATGTCGTGGAAGAAAAGCAGACTGAAGTTGCAGGAATAAAGCTGTTCAGGAAAGGAAATGTCATCACAGAACACTCCTAGGCCCTCTCGTAAACAGTCAGTACTTACCATGTGAGCACTTTATTGATTGCCCTAAAAACTGGTAGCATAAACCTACCATGGGAAGAGAGCGGAAAGGTTGTAAGAGCAGAAAATCAATACGTAATATATTACTAACACCTAGAACTGAGAAACAGGTTACTTAGATATACAAGCAAAACATCTCTAAGTTGTTGCCTCTTGCAGCGGGGAGACTTAGGACATGCTTTTCGATATTAGCCCTTCTGTTTGATTTTGTTTTCATTAAACTTGTTAAAACGAGAGAAAGATACTATGGAGAGGGATAGACATACCTGCTCTAGTCCTCTCACTTGGCAAAAGCCCTTTTCAGGATTCCATTTCCCCATCCAGCTAATCCTGCTGATAGGCAACAGTCAGCCTTCTCCACAATCTTCTCCACCTTTCCTACATTTCTCTGGCCTCTCTAGCGTATGTGATACCACTGCCCACTTCTTTTTTGAAAGCACTCTCTTAACAGTTCCTCCCACCTGGATTTGCTCCCACTTTCCTGCTATTCTTTGTCTTTTTCCTAACTTTGAAATGGTAGAAGTTTCAGGAACTCAGCCCTAGGTCCTCTTTGTTGTATATTACCTTGCCGCCAGCTAATGAACACAGCCGATCACTAAGACAGGGCCAGACATTTCCAAATCTGTCCAGTTGTCGTCCTTCCTGTCTCCTGACCTCCTCCAAGCCATCACAGGATTGCTGGGGGAGCCTTACTCGCTGGTCCCCCTGCTTCCTCTGTTGCTGCCATCCAATCCAGTCCCCACACTCTGGCTCTGGCTACACGGATCTTAAAATACGCATTTGAATATCACTTTTAACTCTTAGGAGTTACCATGACGTCCAAGGTCGTCATGTGTATGCTAAAACCAAGGTCGTGTATAACCTGGATCCCGCCTACCTTCTCACCCTCACAAGCCACTCTAGTTTTTACTTCGCGGGTTCTTTCTGCTGGAAAATGATTCGCGCCCCACCTCCCGATGATCTTCCCTCCAAGGACTAGGTCAGTGGCCCTAGAACACCTCCTCACTCCTGATTTCTCATCATAGCCGTAGTTGGTAGTCTACCTCCCCTCCTCATAGACTAAATTCCTTAAGGGGAGTGGGCTTGTCTGCCCTGCTCAACATCGTGTCCAGATGTTTTAAAAACGTTTGTTCGATGAACGTGGTAAAAAGAGAAAGCGGAGAGACAGGTGTGGCGGGCAGGGCAGTGAAACGGAAGGAGGTGCAAGAGGAGGGGTCGCAAAGCGGACGGTTGGCGACCGTGGGCTGGGCCGCCAGACAGGCGTGGCAGCAGGTGGGGCAGCCCCGGCGCCGGGATCCGAGCGCAAGTCGGGCCGCGCCCCCGCAGGGGGCGCCCGCCGTCCGGGGCGTGGCCTCGAGCAGCCCCGCCCTCCTCGCCGGAGACCGGGCAGGCGGGCAGCTCGCGGCGGCGGCGGCGCAGACATGGCTGCGCTGGTGGAGCCGCTGGGGCTGGAGCGGGGTAAGCGCGCCAGGGGGCCCTGCCCACCGGCCGCGGCCCGCGTCCGGGACCCAGGTCCCCGCCCCTCCACCGCGAAGCCCCGGCGGGTGGGCGGGCAGATCGAGCGGGGGTGGGCGGGGCGGGGCGCCGCGGTTTGTGGGTGTGGGAGGGTCCGTGGGCTTAGCGGGCCCAGGAGCGGCGCCCACCGCACAGCCCTTCCTGTGTGCGTTTGGGGATCCGGGGGCGCAGGACTGCGGCCGCAGTCTCCTTTGCCCCCGGCGACTCTGCGGGTGTCCTACTGGGACTCGGCTGTCTTTCCTGGGATCTGTCAGTGCTCGCCCTTACTCGGTTTCTGGCCGCATCGCTCCGTGCTTATCCGAGTCTCTGACTCTGTCTCTGCGCCCCGCCCCCGCCCCGCAGACGTGTCCCGGGCGGTGGAGCTCCTCGAGCGGCTCCAGCGCAGCGGGGAGCTGCCCCCGCAGAAACTGCAGGCCCTCCAGCGAGTCCTTCAGAGCCGCTTCTGCTCTGCTATCCGGGAGGTGAGAACAGCGCGGCGCCGGACACAAGCGGGCGGCCGCGGTCCCAGTCGTTGCCCAGAGCCCAGGCACTACGCCTCCCAGCAGCGGCTGGGCCGGCTCGCCTTAGGGAGCCCGCGCTTCAGCTCCGGGGTTCTTCGGGAGTTGTAGTTTCCTTGGGCTCCGGGTTGCGGGGGGCGGGGCCGATCCTTGGGTGGGAGGATCTGCGGGTCTGGACTCTGCTGAAAGGAGAAGGGGAGTCCCCCTGGTGGTTCTCTGACGCTACGGCGTCTTCACCAGGTGTATGAGCAGCTCTACGACACGTTGGACATCACGGGCAGTGCTGAGATCCGGGCCCACGCCACAGCCAAGGTAGGTGACCCCTACGCCATCGCTCATGGTACCCACCGAACCGCCTGGTTTAGCTTAGTAACTTCCTAAAGTCAGTCATGCCTGTTTCTTCCTACATGATTTTTGCCAAAGCTGTGTACCAGTTTTTGTTACTATTATTTACTGACATTATAATCCCTTAAGTTGTACTTAAATGTCATTTAAAGGCATCTTTAGCAACTTCAAATGGAAACTATTGCCGCATACCTGACATGAAGATACCTTTTTTTTTTTTTAAATTTTTTAAAGATTTTATTTATTTGACAGAGATCACAAGTAGGCAGAGAGGCAGGTAGAAAGAGAGGAAGGGAAGCAGGCTTCCCGCTGAGCAGAGAGCCCGATGCGGGGCTCGATCCCAGGACCCTCAGACCATGACCTGAGCCAAAGGCAGAGGCTTTAACCCACTGAGCCACCCAGGTGCCCCTGAAGATATCTTTTAACACCTACATAATGAAATAGCACGAAACACTGAAATCTTATCAAACTCTAGTTGTATGCTGTTTCTTGCTGCTTCCTGGAGGCTCTCAGCTTCTTCCAGCCCTTGTTTTTCTCTATTAAAAATTGAGATTGGGGGCGCCTGGGTGGCTCAGTGCCTTCGGCCCAGGTCATGATCCCAGCGTCCTGGGATCGAGCCCCACATCGGGCTCTTTGCTCGGCAGGGAGCCTGCTTCCTCGTCCGCTCTCTCTCTCTCTGCCTGCCTCTCTGCCTGTGATCTCTGTCTGTCAAATAAATTTTAAAAAAATTTTTTAAAAATTGAGATTGGCAAGAGTTGACTACTGAAGGTACACTAACACCAAATGGAGACATTCTCTTCGACATGCCTGAAGCATCCAGACTGCATTAAGAGAGACTCATTACAGTGCAAGCTTGTTTGAACTGTGGCAGGTGTCCCCTGTGTGGGGAAAGCGATCTGATCCAAATTGCTCTCCCTGGCCCAGATCCTCCCCCCTCACCCGCCTGCCCCCCCGCCCCCCAGCCATGGAACGGCCCTCATCTCCCAATGCTTTCTCTTCCCCCAGGCCACAGTGGCTGCCTTCACAGCCAGCGAGGGCCACGCACATCCCAGGGTAGTGGAGCTGCCCAAAACAGATGAGGGCCTGGGCTTCAACATCATGGGGGGCAAGGAGCAGAACTCCCCCATCTACATTTCCCGTGTCATCCCTGGAGGTGTGGCTGACCGCCATGGAGGCCTCAAGCGTGGGGACCAGCTGCTGTCAGTGAATGGTGTGGTGAGTGGGGACTGAGGCTGGGCTCACAGTCTGTTCCAGGTAGCACAGTCCCTACTTTTCACATTCATTCAACATGCAACGATAGAGTACTGCGTGCTGGGCGCCACTACAGAGCCTGAGATAAGTTTGCCTCAGCTCCTATGTTCAAGGACTCCCTTCTTGGTGAGGGAGATTGCCTGGAATTGTCCTAATCTGGGGAGATCATAATGAGGAAGCACAAACCATTGCAGAAGCCCAAATGTGGCTCTCACCAGACCAGTGTAGATGAGGGAAGTTTTTGCAGGGAAAGGAACATTTGAGTTGGGTTTTGAAGGATGAGGAGGAGTTCTCCAGGCACATAAGATAGAGAAGTGTATTAGCAGCTAAGGGTATTGTAGGTAGGCGCTGGGACTCTGCACTCCTCTGAGCTGAACAGAAAGGGCTTAGGTCTAGTGGAGGAGTGGAGCACATGGTTAATTAAAATCACTGCAGTTGGAAGTAGACGGCAGCACAGCTGGATCGGTAGTGGGGGTTGGCTACGCAGGGCCCGAGGGCCAGCCTGAGAAGGTGGGACTTTGTCTCAAGGGTTCTGGGGAGCCTTGGGAAGGCTGTGAAGAGGAGATGGATAGGCTCAGCTTGGAGGTGTAGAAGGATCCCTTTGGGACTCTACAGGGGACAGACTGAAGGTAGAGACTAGAGGCCAGAAAGTTCTAGGAAGAAGGCTAGGTAAAAGACCAGGGAAAGGAGGAGGCCTGAGCTGGGGCCAGGGTGGTGGGGGCAAAGAAGAGGGAATCAGCAAGAGGGAGAGGGCTGGGATTAGCAGGCTTTGGGGACGGAGGGGGATAAAGATGGACCTGGAGTTCTGGCTTAGTGAGGGAGGGAAGATAGGGCTTGTCCCCGACATGAACTTGCAAGGTTTTGAGGTTGGACACTGAGCCAAAAATAATTACTCTCCCCTGAGGCCACGAGGCCTTGACCTCTTGGGCTGGCACCAGGCCCACCAACAGTAGGTCCCATTTCCAGGGTTGGGGCTGGGGGAGGGTGGTAGGTCCCAGGCCCAGGTGTCTGTGCACTGCCCTGCAGAGCGTTGAGGGTGAGCAGCACGAGAAGGCAGTGGAGCTGCTGAAGGCAGCCCAGGGCTCGGTGAAGCTGGTGGTGCGTTACACGCCTCGCGTGCTGGAGGAGATGGAGGCCCGCTTCGAGAAGATGCGCTCTGCCCGCCGGCGCCAGCAGCATCAGAGCTACTCGTGAGCCCTTTGCCACCCCACCCCTGGGGCTTCTTTTGCCTCCTTTATCCCCAGAGTCCCAAGCCAGGCCAGTGATTTCGGGGACCTTCATGGCTACCCCCAGCCCTGGCTCCTCTCCCTGGGGTTCTGACCCTTGACCCCGACCCAGGCTCTCACAAGCCATTCTCGCTACATCCCATGGGGACTCCCAGCTCACTGTCATCTTGAGATCTGCAGCCTACTCTCTGGAATTCCTCAGTCCACTTCCCTGGGCCCTTGGCTCTGGAACCCCAGGCCTGGTTCTCTCCCAAGCCTCCCCAGGTCCCCTCCCCTGAGCTTGGCTCCCATCTCTTCACCCTCTTTGCAGGTCCTTGGAGTCTCGAGGCTGAAACCACAGTATTTGGACCCTAACCCCGCCCCCTTCCCTGTACAGTATTTATTGTCACCGGCTCCTTATTTAAAGATCTTTGATCCTCACTGAGTGTCTGTGCGTCTGTCCTGCATCCTGGGGTTAGAGTGTCTTGGGAAGTGGGGGAGGGAGAGAAGCTGAAGTCTAGAGCAGGCCCGGAAGAAACGCTTTTCAGAGTCTGAGAGCAGAGGTAGAGACTTTCCCCCAAGGTCTGAAGCGGGAGGCTGGCCCGCTTCCTAGGCATAAGTCCAAGGCGGAGGCTAGGACCCTGTTTGGGTCCAAGTGCGGGGTCACAACCGAAGACAACGCCCCCTAGCCTTGAAGAGAGACAGGGCGAAGGCCAAGCGCCTTCTGTAGTTGGTCTGACAGAGGAGTCCTGAGAAGCTGCAGAGCCTGTGGGCGGCCTCTGTGTGGGCGGGGCGGAGCAAACCATTAGCTTTGTTCGACAGGGGAGCCCTGCAGGCCGTACTTATGAAAGTACGTGCGGGGTGGGGGGTGCCGTGTGCAGTTCCCGAGGTGGGCGCAGGGGGTGCAGAAAAAGGTGCACCCGCCGACCCGGCATTCACCCCACTTTCCAGCCTGAGCGCGTGGCTCCGGGAGCCGCCCCCGCCTTAAAATCCAACCTTTACTCCCACCTCACCGCCGGTCCTGCCCTCGCGTCCCGTGTGGCGCTAGGGCCGGCGCACGCCACCTCCGGGATCTGGGGTCGCAACTCGCATTCCACGCCGCGCGCCACTAGCTCCAGGTGACATCATCCCCTGCCGGGCTCCGCCTCCCGCCCCAGCCACCTCACGCCGCGCACTTATTGGCCGGCGCTCCTTGAGCTCCGCCTTCCGCTCTCCACCCGCGCGACCCCTCCCAGTCCGCGCGAAGGCGGGGTTTAGCCACCGGCCGGCTCCGACGACGTCTCCCATTGGCCATTCAGAGCCGTCTGTCAGTCTCCTGTTAAAGGGGCCACGACCGCACGGGAGCTGTTGTGGGGGGGGGAGGGAGGAGGAATTTTTTTTGGGGGGAGGTGGGATTTGGGGGGCGCTGGTGGGCACCCCTGGATCTGGCGGCTGCGGCCTCGCGGGGGGGAGGCTGAACGGTGATAGGGGCAGGGGTCTATTTTAGGGTAGAGGGCTGTGAGACCGTGAGGGGGAGGGGGGGTCCCCAGCGCCCAAGCCGGAGCCAGAGACGCGAAGCCCGCGCGAGCGGCGGAGACAGGGCTCCGGAGCCACAGATCCGGGCCCCGGCCGCCGCCAGGGGCCCCGCCCGGTCCCCCCACCCCACCCCACGTCCCTCCTGCAGCCCAGCTCCGCCCGCAACCGCCGCGGACCAGGTAGGTAAGAGCCCGGCCCAGCCCGCTTGGCAGTACCCACCCCGGGGACCCCTCGCCGAGCCTCCCTTTCCTTCCCGAGATCCTGGACTGCCTTCTTTATCCCCGGGGGCTCTGGAGCCCAGATTTCACAGCTCAACCCCAGAGACTCAGGCGTGCCCCTCCCGGCTCTCAGAGTCCCCAACCGAACCCTAGAATCCCAGGCGTACTGCCGCCTGGCGCCTCGTCCAGGGCCCAGGAGCTTGGATTTCCCAGTTAAGCCCCGGCAGCCCTCTCTGAACCTACATCCTCCTCCTCGGCCCATTCCCGGGAGCTCCAGACACCTGCTGTGGCTGTGCCAGACCCCCAGCCAGGGCCAGCTGCCCCCCGTCGGGTGTGCATAGTCCCCTATTCGTGCACCCGGTCTGCCCATCTCCAGCCTCCGGCTTGAACAGCCAGCATCCTCCCTCGGTCCAGGCCGGCTCGGCAGCCGCCCTGGACTCAAGCCCGCTCTGGAGCTGTCCATGGTCAGCGCACTCGGCAGCCTCACCTCCCCCACCTCCTGCTGCTCCTGCTGCCGGGGAGGGGGCGCCTGCGGCGCCGGGGGGGGGGGGGGGGGGAATACCCCCCGCCGCGCCTTTGACCCGGAGATACCCGGGGCCCTCTCCAACCCGGGCGCCCGAGCCTCAGGGTTCCGCTGGCGAGCCTCCCGGCCCGTCCTCAGTATCCCAGGTTTCTGGGACCCCAGCTGCTTCTTAGGAGTCGGGGCTTCTGAATGTTCCTTCCTGGTCCACCTTAGGGACCTTGGCATCCAGGGATCTAGCTCCCACCTGTCTCTGGAAGCCCTGCTTGTGCTCATTCCGTCTAGCTGAAGGCCCTAGCTGGTAACCCCCACCTGCTCAGGACCTGGGAATCCGGTTCCCCAGGTCTTGCCCCCTTTAGAGACCCAGTTCAGCAGCCTCTGTGCCCCTCAGGCAAATATATCCAGCTTCCCCACATCCCAGTATCTGCCTGGTTAGGGATTCAGGCACCATGACACTCTCCCTTTCAGGAGCTTGGAATGCAATTCTTAATGCAATTCTCTGGCTTCTGCCCACCTTCCCCTTTGGACACCTAGATGCTTTGTCCCTGGTCCTGCATCCCCTCAGGGACCAAGGAGTTCAGAAGCCAGCTTCTGTATTGCCCACCAAAGCCATCTGCCACAACCTTCCTTCCCAACAAGGACTCAGGCTCCAAGCTTTCACTGTTCTTTATCTCCACAACGATTCAGAATTCCAGGCCCGTTAGCTCTTACTCTTAGGGAACCAGGTCCCCCGTCAACTTGACAATTTGAGTGTCCTTAACAAATCCCTGCCTCATCCCCATATCCTCTCAGGCACTGTGCTCCCTGGGCTTTCTCTTCTCTATTCCCAGATATTCTCTCTTCTTGAGATGTTTCCAGCACCCTATCATGATGTTTGTGTCATGTTGTCCCATCCTCTGTGTATATCTTCTCAGGCTGATGAACCAAACATACACGCTTTCCTCTAGATGTGTTCTGTGACCTAGGTTCATTAGATGACCCAGAACCTACCTACTGTCTTCTGTATTTACAGTTAAACTGTGCCCTTGCAATGTTCTAGGTTCTTTCTTAATCTTAGAATGCTCTCAGTCAGTATCTTCTGTTTTCGCCCACAGTATGTTCTCAATTCTAGGTTAGATGCTAAATTCTAGGCATGCATTTCCCCAGGGGAATTCAAATGTCTTGATAATGTCCCCAAACCAAATTCTGATCTCACCTTCTCTTCACATGTGTTCTGAACTTTTAGAAACCAGCACTTGCTTATTCTCTACTAAAATTCTATTTTAGGTGTGTTCTAGGTTCCAGCCACATCCTTGGCATTGTTCTAGATTCCGTTCTCCTCCCAGGGGCAGTCTCCATTCTAGAATATGTGTGTTCCAATTATATGCTCTAGCCTTTCTCCACATTGTGCTATCAGGTTTAAAATGCACTTTCCTATTTTAGATTCCATCCACGTCTACCGTCTTAAATCTAAAGGATTCTCACTGAAATGTACATCTTTCCTTTTCAGGTACTCGGTACTAGGCTTATCCATTCCGACCTTTTCTGTCCGTCTTTTCCCCAACATGACCTTCGTTTAGAACTTATCTCCTGGAGGACTGTGGGCTTCTTCCTCCATCTGCCACTTTAGCATTCTAAGCATGCTCTAGGCTTATCTCCTCTTTTGGAGTCTTCAGCTAGAAATGTCCTCATTTCCAGAACATCTCTCCCCCTTTCCTTTGCCAGCTCAGTCCTTATGCCAGTAAATTCTCAATTCCCAGCATGCTTCTGAATCTTCCCCCAAACACTTGTAAGTTCCGGGCAAACTCCTTGCGACTTTCTAGGGTTTTTCCCCCCACGCCCAGAGCATATTCTAGAGTCTATCTTCCACCTTCTATCTGTCATCTAGACACATGATAACACCGAGAGTGTGACCCCTGCTATATTCTTTGTTACACCTGCCTCCCTGATGGGTTCTGAGTTCTAGATGTCTCCTGACTACGTTTGTCATGCATCTCATTAGGTGTGTTCTTAGGTATCATTATGCTCCCCTCTGTGTTTGAGGTTCTTCGGTGACCCAGACCACTCTTTAATTTATTGGATTGCTTTTGACTGGTTCGGGTTCCAGACCTGGGTTCTAGACAATGCCCCTCTAGCACTCTGTACTGTCTTCATGACAATGGCCTTCTAGATCCTACACCCAGCCTTGCTAAGTTCTATTCCTTCTCAGTGAATTGGAAGTTCTAGAGTGGCTTCTCGGAAACATCCTGTGTTGCACCTCCCGAGTAGGTTCTGGGTTTAGATACCATTTGGTTTGACTTGTCTCCTTATAAATATTGTCTTAAATCTGGCCTCTAAGTGCCGACATGCCGGTGTCTAGATTCCCGGGGCACCTCTTCAAAGATCCAAGGGTACAGGCATCTAGCTGCCTTCACTCCCAGTTTCCAGGGTCCTCCATCCCCTCCTCTTCTCACTGAAGTCCAAGACCCCAGTTCCAGGTTTTGGACATAGTCTGCATGCTGGGTGGGGCTGGGAACTATCCACTGTCAGAACCGGTTATGCCGCTGCCTGGAGGGAGAGAAGGAAAGGAGGGAATGGAGTGAAAGTCCCTCCTGCTTTCGACCAGGCCAGCTGGACCCGTCTGACCTGATGTGTGTGGAGGGAGCGGTTCAGGAGACCTCCCTTCATCTCCGCCCACGGCTAATACAGGCAGATTCCTGGGGCCTGGGGGCCTGGACTCCTGGGTTCTGGGCGGGGTGGGGGGGGGGAGTGGTCTGCAGGCCAGCTGGAATTTCTGGGTCTGAGGATGGAGGTGGAAAGCTCGGATTCTTGTGTCCCTGTCTGATCCCCAGGATTGGGGAAGAGGCGGCTGGAGGCTCAGACTCCAGGGTCTAGGGGAGAGAAGGGAGCTGGGGACCCAGCCTCCTGTGACTTGAGGTAGGAGGGAGATGGATCTTGGACTCCTGGGTTGTGGGAGATGGCTAGCAAGTGGAGTGTTTTTAAGATTCTTTCTAGGAGAAAGAATTTTTTTTTTTTTTTTTTTTAAGATATCTGGAGCTGGGGTCCAGATGTCTGGGAAATTGGCGGCAGGAGTTGGGCTGGATAAGTGACGGCCATCCCTGTGACCCTGTACTAGTACCACTGTCCTAATTCTGTGGTCCCGGTTCTTTGACTTCCTGAAGGCATGATTCTCAGCTGTGCTTGTCTTCTCACTCATGCAGTGGGCTCCTGGGTATTTCCAGTAGGGTTAGAACAGGTGGACTGATTTTTCCCATTGACTGAGGCAATGGGTCACCTGGTTTTGGCTTCTCCGACAAGAGTGGTCTTAGATTTGCTGCTAGTGCCTGATGGAGTATGACCTCAGTTTCCCCAGATTCTCTCACCCACGTAGCTGGGCCTGATTTCCTGAGAGCAATGGGTTTCAGTTTATCCTGTGCCATGGTCAGAACGGATGGACCCCAGTTTCTTCTGTACAATGCCCGGGTTGCCCCACCTCAGTTTCCACTATGGAGTATCCCAGTGGCCGTGCCTCAGTTTTCTCTGTCAGTGCCTCGACAAGGCCGGTCTCTGTTCCCTGCTCCCTCCCCACTCCCGCAGGCCAGCACCGCCGCCATGATGTGCGAGGTGATGCCCACCATCAGCGAGGATGGCCGGCGGGGCTCGGCGCTGGGCCCGGACGAGGCGGGCGGCGAGCTGGAGCGCCTTATGGTCACGATGCTTACGGAGCGCGAGCGCCTGCTGGAGACGCTCCGCGAGGCGCAGGACGGGCTGGCTACCGCGCAGTTGCGGCTGCGCGAGCTGGGCCACGAGAAGGACTCGCTGCAGCGCCAGCTCAGCATCGCTCTGCCCCAGGTCTGGGCGGGACCGGGGCGGGGCCTGCGGGAGGCGGGATCTCGACCACCGAAGGCGCGGAGGGGGCGGTCCGGAAGGGGCGGGACTTGGTGCGTGGAAGGGAGGAGTACACGGTGGGGGGGTGGCCTTGCCGGTGATGGGCGTGGCCTGAGCCGCTGGAAGGGGCGGGATTTAGCAGGGAGGGGCGGGGCCTTCAAACTTCCAGGCCCGTGTAAGGAGGGACATGGGGAAAGGATTGATTTAATTGTCCCGATCCTACTCACATCTGGACAGGAGTTTGCGGCTCTGACGAAAGAACTGAACTTATGTCGGGAGCAGCTGCTGGAGCGGGAGGAAGAGATTGCAGAGCTGAAGGCGGAGCGCAACAACACGAGGGTGAGGGGTGTGGGGGCGGGGCCTAAATGGGGTGGGCGGGGCCACAAAGGTGTTGCTGCCTAACCCGTCTTTTTTTTAACCCATCTTGCCTTCCCGTCTTCTCCCTACTCCGACTTCCTGGCTGGTCTCCTCTGGTCCCTCCTTCCCTCACATCTCCTCCCTTACCTCCATAATTGTTCTTTTCCTGCACCATTCCTTCCTGGACCATGCCCCTACCTCTCATATACCTCTTTTATCCTGACTGCTCTCCTTACCTCTTTGCTTGGCTCCCTTCTTCCTCCGTGTGTCCGCCCCACCTATCTGGACTACTCTTGTCCTCGACCCTGCCTCTCTTCCCTTGCCTCTTTTTCTTGGCCCGGTGACCTAACCCTGTAGCTTCTCCTTGAACATCTGGAATGCCTGGTGTCCAGGCACGAGAGGTCACTGCGCATGACCGTGGTAAAGCGCCAGGCCCAGTCCCCGGGTGGGGTCTCTTCCGAGGTGGAGGTGCTCAAGGCTCTAAAATCCCTCTTCGAGCACCACAAGGCCCTGGATGAGAAGGTATGAGAATCGGAAGAGCCTGGATGCAGAACTTAAGCCCATGGTCAGCTGGGGTTGTCCTGGATAGGCGAGATTCCGGCTGTGATTGATTGGGGATGTCCTAAGTGGGAAGAATTTTAACTGAGATCGATTGGGACGGGCGACTCAGACTGGGACCCGACTGGTTGAAAAATGAATTTCAGTGGGGGCTACGGGTGGGTAGGGCTGCCTTGGCAACTGGTTGGAGCTGCACAACAATTATAGGTAGAGGA
The DNA here is from genome assembly GCF_011764305.1 of Mustela putorius furo. Lineage (NCBI taxonomy): Eukaryota > Metazoa > Chordata > Mammalia > Carnivora > Mustelidae > Mustela > Mustela putorius. The sequence continues at coordinate 11,090,601 of NW_025421310.1, read as the reverse complement.
ATGCTAATGTTGCCCTATCAGGCCGTCCCAGGGGTGTTGGGCCTCACAGTCCAATGTCTTAGATTGTGTCTGATCCCCACTTTACTCTGTCCTGCCCTCATCCCCAGGTCCGGGAGCGACTGCGGATGGCGCTGGAGCGGGTGGCGGTGCTAGAGGAGGAGTTGGAGCTGAGCAATCAGGAGGTGGGGGCGTGGCTAAGGAGGAGGGACTAAGGGGACTACCAATGGGGTGGAGCTGATTGAGTGGGTTGGGGCTAAGGGAAAGAACCGATGACTGTGGAGGAAATAGTTGGATGGGGAAAATTAGGGATATAGGGGACAGCGCCACAAGGAGGCTAGGCGGAAGAGTAACAGTGGACTTATTCAGGCTGAGCAGCTAAGGAGATATATAATGAAGGCACAGGGTTTAAAGACTGTGGGATGGGGTGGCTCCAGCAGGACCAGTGCCAGTGGGAAGTAGAGCTGCTGGCTCTAGGACTCTCTTCGTCCTGATCTCTGTTTCCTGTTTCCAGACCCTGAGCCTTCGAGAGCAGCTGTCTAGGCGCCGGTCCGGGCTGGAGGAGCCCGGCAAGGATGGGGATGGGCAGGTGAGAGGCGGTAGGCCTTCGCTCCCCTGGCTCTTCAAGGATCCCCATCCCTGTGACTTCCACTCAGCCCCCTGACTTTGTGATCATCTTTTTAATGTTTGGTGTGATCCTCACTGGCTCTATGACACCTGAAGTCCTAAGACCCTTACTGGTCTTTGACCTCTGATTCAAGTCACCTAGCTAACTTCTGCGACCTCTAGACTGACCTTTGATTAACCCCCCCAAACCCCCCCATCCCCTGCATCAACTTTATCCTCGTATTCTCTCTATATCTCTGTGTTCCCCACTCTGTGTTCTGTCCTTCTTCTCTCACTGTTCCCACTCCAGCCCCTGGCCAATGGCCTTGGTCCTGGCGGGGATTCGAACCGGCGGACTGCGGAGCTGGAGGAGGCCCTGGAGCGGCAGCGTGCGGAGGTGTGCCAGCTGCGAGAGCGCCTGGCGGTGTTGTGCCGCCAGATGAGCCAGCTGGAGGAGGAGCTGGGCACCGCCCACCGCGAGCTGGGTAAGGCCGAGGAAGCTAACGCCAAGCTCCAGCGCGACCTCAAGGAGGTGAGGCCGGAGCCCCTGGTGGGCTGCCCTCTGTCCCTCCCTCCCCCTAACCCTCCCTGTCCCCCTTTGCCCAGAGTCACAGAGCTCATAAATGGTGGAACCTGGAATCGGTCCACAAGCTGTGTGGACTCTCCTCTTCTCTGTGCCTCAGTTTGCTCACCGGTAGAATGGGATTTATGTCCCTTTCCAGGGTGTTGGCGAATGACACCTACATGGTAGGCATTCAGTAACTGGTCCGAGATAGGTTATCATTGGGAAATTCTTTTGCGGTTTTTTTTTTTTTTTGTCTTGTTTTGTTTTGTTTTTAAGATTTTATTTATTGGGCACCTGGGTGGCTCAGCAGTGAAGCGTCTGCCTTCGGCTCAGGTCATGATCTCAGGTCCTGGGATTCAGTCCCATATCGGGCTCCCTGCTCAGTGGAGAGCCTGCTTCTCCCCCTCTCCCTCTGCCCCTTCCCCTGCTCGTGCTCTCTCGCTCTATCTCAAATAAATACATACAATATTTATTTATTTATTTATTTATTTTTAAAGATCTTATTTATTTATTTGACAGTGTGAGAGAGAGCACAAGTAGGCAGAGTGGCAGGCAGAGGGAGAAGGAGAAGCAGACTCCCTGCTGAGCAGAGGGCCCCACATAGGGCTCCGTCCCAGGACCCTGAGATCATGACTCAAGCCAAAGGCAGACGCCCAACTGACTGAGCCACCCTGGGCGCCTCCATACAATCTTTTTAAAAAAAATAATATTTTATTTATTTATTTGAGAAAGAGAGCATGAACAGGGAGGGGTCTGTGGGAAGGGCCATCCCACAACCCCTGGGATCATGACCTGAACCCAAAGCAGACACTTAACCGACTGAGCCACCCAGGCACCCTACTCTTGTGCTCCCAAGTTGAACTCCTCTGTCTGCGTTTCATCCCATGGTGGCTTAGGCCCCTTGATCCTAACTCCTGTGTCCCTGGGACTGCTGGGAAATGTAGGATATGGATGTTGGAAGTCTGTGGATGAGAAAGAAGAGCGAGCACTTTGTTTTTCATCGTTCATTGGACTTTCACCTCAGATTTTAAGCCTGGATGGTCCTGTTGGGGCTCCCAGACAGAAGTCCATCTTCCATGAGACCCTGGAGTCCTGACTTAGGTTTTTCTGAGCCTGTGCTAACATGGGCCTCTTGGGAGATATTTGCTCCCACGTGGAAGGGACTTTTGTTTTTCATGAGACCCTAGGACACTTTCTCTGTAATTCTAAAGCTGGGCTGTGCTAGAATTTGCTGAAAAATCTGTCCTGGATTTGTTTATTTATTTATTGATATGTTTATTTCTTTCTTATTAGCTTCAGAGGTAGTATTTAGTGATTCATCAGTTGAATATAACTAGAATTTTTTTTAAAGGTAGTTTATTATTATTATTATTATTTTTAAAGATTTTATTTGTTTTATTTGACAGAGATCACTAGTAGGCAGCAAGGCAGGCAGAGAGGAGGAAGCAGGCTCCCCGAGGAGCAGAGAGCTCCATGTGGGGCCTGATCCCAGGCCTCTGGGATCATGACCTGAGCTGAAGGCAGAGGCTTTAACCCACTGAGCCGCCCAGTTTATTATTATTTTGAAGTAAACTCTACCGCTAAGGTGGGGCTTGAACTCAGCACCGCAAGATCGAGAGTCACAGGGCTCTATTGACTGAGCCAGCCAGGCGCCCCTAAGGCCTGGAGTTTTGAGGGGAGGGGACCAAGGAAAGGGGAGATTTCCGATCCCATGGGCTTCAGGTCATCCATATGGGGAGGGTCTAAGACAGTACATCTTAGACGCTCATGGGAGGTGTGGTACCACTGTTTGAACTCTTGGGTGGTCGGGGTCCTTAAGGTTGGCTATTCCAGTTCTTGGGAGGTGTGCTTCCGCCATTCTGATGCCCAGATAGTGGGAGACTTCATTTCCCAGGATACCGTGGGGTGTCTGGTCTGGGGTTCTAAGCCTACACTACCCCCTCCCCGGGGCTTGCTGGGAGCTGTCGTCCACGTGACCTTCTGCGGCCTCTGCAGGCGCTTGCGCAGCGGGAGGATATGGAGGAGCGGATCACCACCCTGGAGAAGCGCTACCTGAGTGCCCAGCGAGAGGCCACGTCTCTGCACGATGCCAATGACAAGCTGGAGAATGAGTTGGCCAGCAAGGAGTCGCTGTACCGTCAGGTAGGGGCACGGCCAGGGAGGGGACATGGGGACGAGGCCGTGGCCTGTGTGACCTGCTTCCTGTCCTTCCCCCTTCACCCCCCACCCCCATGTCTGCCCTCCCTCAGAGTGAGGAGAAGAGCCGTCAGCTGGCAGAGTGGTTGGACGACGCCAAGCAGAAGCTGCAGCAGACACTGCAGAAGGCGGAGACCTTGCCGGAGATAGAGGCCCAGCTGGCCCAGCGGGTGGCGGCGCTCAACAAAGTGAGGAGAGGTGTGGGGCAGGAGGGTGGGGGTGTGGGGTAGAGGGATGAGGCCGGGCCTTTGGTTTGGAGGGGTAGGAGACTTGCCTCGTGGATTCTGGGGAAACAGGCAGGGCCAGGGGTCCAGAAAAAGGAGGGAACTTGGAACGGAGGCAGGACCTGAAGGTTTGTGAGGGGTTGGGGGTTCTCTAGTCCTGACTGACAGGATGGCCTGGAACACAAAAGGGACAGAACAGACCCCCGAGGAAGGGACAGGGTGAGAATCCTACTGTGGGTCTGGAGTCTCTCAGGGGAGGAGCCTGGGGCTTGGGGGGTGGAGCCTGGCCCCCAGCCTTGGAAGAGGCGGGGCCTGAGCCTGACTGGGTCCTAGTGGGGCAAAGTCAGAGGCCCTGGCTTCCTGTCCATTAGGCTGAGGAACGTCACGGGAATTTTGAGGAGCGGCTTCGGCAGCTGGAGGCCCAGCTGGAGGAGAAGAACCAGGAGCTGCAGCGGGTGAGGGGGTGGACGACTGCAGAGGGGCTGGGGCTTTGAAGCTGGGGCTGGAGCTTAGATAAGGGGGTGGAGTTGGGGGCGGGGCTCCGCGCCGGGTGGGCTAGAGCGTCTCTGTCTTGCTGTCCTTTGGGCAGGCGCGGCAACGGGAGAAGATGAACGATGACCACAATAAGCGGCTGTCAGAGACGGTAGACAAATTGCTGAGCGAGTCCAACGAACGGTTACAGCTGCACCTCAAGGAGCGCATGGGGGCTCTCGAGGAGAAGGTGTGCCCAGGACTTCAGTAACCTGCAATCCTAGACCGCCTCCTGCCACCATCCCGGGGTCCTAGACCTTTCCCCAAACCCTTAGCTGAAATGTCAAATCTGGGCATCTGGAATTTGAATTCAACAGACTTCTCGGGTCTGTACCTGGTCTAAACACCCCAACAGCTGGGTGCACCCACCCCCTGAGTTCTTGGCTTTTCCCCAAGCCTCTGACCCTTTGGACCCTCACACTTTGAAGATTATTTATTTATTTTAGAGAGCGGGAGCAGGGGGCGGGGGCAGCGGGGGAGGAAGAGGGAGAGAATGGAGGGGAGGTTGATTTCAAGACCCTGAGATCATGACCACAGCCGAAACCAAGAGTCGGATGCTCAAGGGACTGAGCCACCCAGGCGTCCATGGACCCTCAGACTTTGAATCTTTATTACACAGGATGCAGGATTCTGGGGCTCCCAGGCATTCCCCTCCCCAGATGCATCTTTGGCCCCATAAGCCCCATGCCCTCCAGCTCACCACTTATATCCACCTCATTCCCCTGGAATCGCCTTTGACCAGTCTCTGGACTCTTAGAGCCCCTTCCAGGCTCCAGCCCCTTACTGCCCCTTACTGTCCTCCACAGAATTCACTGAGCGAGGAGATAGCAAACATGAAGAAGCTTCAGGATGAACTCCTGCTCAACAAGGTAAGGAGGGGTCTGGAGGAGAGCATATGGGGGCCTAGGACTGCGGACGTGGAGCAGACATTGCTGGCGGGGTTGGGGGGGTGTTGGCATCAGCCAGGCTGGGAGGGGCAATTCTTCAGGGATGGGGTGGATTCTGACCTGATACCTTCAACTTCCTCCCACCAGGAGCAGCTCTTGGCAGAGATGGAGCGGATGCAGATGGAGATCGACCAGCTTCGGGGGAGGCCACCGTCCTCCTACTCCAGGTGACACTAGTCATTCTGCCTCACTCCCGCCCATAGGAGCCCCCTTGGCCAAGCTCATCCTTTCTGATCTCCATGTCTTTCCCACCTCCACTCCCTCTCCTCCCATGGCTTTCACTGACTCCTGTTATATTTGACACCTGACTTCATGGCCTCTGCCCTCTGACTTCAGATCCCTCTCCCAGTCCTCTGACCCCAGAGCTTTTCCCATGATGCCTGACCTCTCTGCCCCTTTCCTGACCCCTTGGTCTCTCTTCATGCCCATAGGTCTCTCCCCGGAAGTGCCCTGGAGCTCCGTTACTCCCAGGCACCCACACTACCTTCTGGTGCCCACCTGGACCCCTATGGGGCTGGCAGTGGCCGGGCAGGCAAGAGGAGCCGCTGGTCAGGGGTCAAGGATGAGCCCTCCAAGGTCAGCAGCCACTTTTGGGGCCCAGACTGAATAGGGGGTGGGTGGGCAACAGTAGAAAAGAGAGTCTAATAAGCAGGGCTCTGGAAGGGGGCTGGGCTGAGAAGCAGGGTCTCTTGGACCCACGTTGTATTTTTTCTCCTGGAACTCCATCCTCTCCACTTGCCTGATGTCTCCACGTGGATATCCTGCTACCTGGTGAGAACCTTAGTGGAATGATGAGGTGGGGAGAGGGGCGGTGAGTGGGGGATGAGCACGGTGTAAAATCCTAGAATGGGGATGCAGGATGAACAAAGGAAGTGGCCTGAGTCAAGGGAAAAGGGAAATGGTGGAATCAGGAGACGAGGTAGAGTCCTGGTTGGGGCAGTTGGTCAAGGAAAGGGACTTGTTAAGAGACAAAGCTGGGCTGGGAAAAGTGTGTGGGCTGGATCATAAGGTGAGGCCAGTCCTTGTCAAGGGACATGGGCAAGGTCATGGAAGGTGGACAAGGTCAGTAGAGGTGAGGGAAGCCCCAACAGCTGACATCCTTCTGTCCCCACACAGAGACAGGAGTGGGAGCGGTCTGCCCCTGCAGGGTCCATGCCACCTCCATTCCCTGGGGAGCTGGATGGCTCAGATGAGGAGGAGGCTGAGGGGATGTTTGGGGCTGAGCTGCTCTCCCCCAGCGGACAGGCCGACGTGCAGACACTCGCCATTATGCTTCAGGAGCAGCTGGAAGCCATCAACAAGGAGATTAAGTGAGCGCTGGCCCAGTCCTCCTCCACCCTGCCCGAGCTGACCCTGTAGCTCCTCTGAAAGCCTGAGTGCATTTCCTCTCTTACTATCCTCAAGGAACTCCCCCACTCCAACACTCCCTCTAGTAATTAGGAATCCCTCAGGATATACCCAGCAGCCTCCTCTGTGCTTCCTGTCTATATGTCCTCTCTCCAGTATTCATAATTTCCCAGCACAGCAAAGACTGCATTACCAAAATACCCAGGTTTGCAAGCCAGTACACCAAGAATCCTTCAGCACACCCTCGATGTCATGGCTTCACACAACTAGTAGCCAGGGTCTCCCACTGCCTCAGGAATCTCAACACAACACAAGGTCCCCAGTCTCAAACACCAAGAGTCTCACCCTAATACTTCAAGAACCTCAATTCAAGATACCAAGAATTTTTACTTAATAGAACAGGAATCCTTGATTTATCACGAATCCCCAGGTAGACATAAAGTCTACCCTGGTTTCCCAGAAATTGCCCTACTTGGCAATCCTCTAACAATGCACTGTCCGTGGGCCCCTGCAAATACACCAGCGTGACCACCACTTTCCATCTAAAGTCATTGTGAGTTGAGGCATTGACTCAGATGACTCCATGAACTTCTCAGATCCTAGGTTGACCTCAGAGTCCCTGATCTCCCCCAATCTTATTATGATATTGCTCTTTTTTTCCTCCTTGGAATTGGACCTCTTTACCTTAGTGATTTTTTTTTCGTTGTTTGTTTTGTTTTTTGTTGTGTTTTTTTTTTAAGATTTTATTTATTTGACAGAGAGAGAGATCATAAGTAGGCAGAGAAGCAGGCAGAGAGAGAGAAAGGGAAACAGGCTCCCTGCTGAGCAGAGAGCCCGATGCAGGTCTCAGTCCCAGGAGCCTGAGATGATGACCTGAGCCGAAGGCAGAGGTTTAACCCACTGAGCCACCCAGGCACCCCCCCCCCCCTTAATGATTTTTTGATTTTATAGAACCATGTGGTTATCATCATGGAAGCCTTGATTCAGACCCTGATATTCCTGTTGTCCCTTATACCTCCATGACCTTCTGAGCCTCTCATGACCCCTTGACTGCCCTTGAACCTATGAGGCCATGATGAATGCACCAAGACCCTCTGACCTCATTATGCTTTCCTGAGAAATCTTTTACCCCCTACCTCCAAGCCTTCCTGGCCTTTTGAAATCCCCAGTTGCTTGCCTCTGTCCCCATTGCTTGCTTCTGTTCTCTCACCCAGTCTGCCCCCTTTTCCTCCTCAGGCTTATCCAAGAGGAGAAGGAGACAACGGAACAAAGGGCAGAGGAGCTAGAGAGCCGGGTGTCTGGCTCTGGCCTTGACTCCCTGGGCCGCTACCGCAGTAGTTGCTCACTGCCCCCCTCCCTCACTACCTCTACCCTTGCCAGCCCCTCCCCTCCCAGCTCTGGCCACTCAACACCCCGTCTGGCACCACCTAGCCCTGCCCGTGAGGGCACCGACAAAGCCGTGAGTGTTCTGGAGTCTCATTTTGGTGGGGTGGTGGGGGGGTGGTGAGATTGGAGACAAGGCTCCCCAACCAACAGCAGCAAAACCCCCTCACACCAGTGATTTCTCAAAAGCAGCCTTCACTTTCTTTACAAGATCCAACTTAGAGAATGTAGTGGGGAGGCTGAGCCATGGGGTTTCTGAACCCTAAGTAGTACTTTAGTCAGATCTGGCCTGCTTTTACCTGTTTTATGCAGTACATGTCTTCATTTTTTTTTTTTTTTAAGGTTTCTGTGACTAAACATACATTTGAGAGCTAATACTAGATCCTCAGAATGGATCTTTGAGGAGGAATAGGACATATTAGTCCCATTTCATTGCCTTGCACCCAGTTTTCTGACTTCCAGAATGTGTAACTCATTAGCTTTCCTTGAGCCTGAGCAGATCCCACTCCTGACACCAGAAGCTGGGATACCTCAAAACCGGCCGGTCAAGCTCCAGGCCGACTCATTGCCTTTATGTTTCTGCAGCTCACCCCACCTGGTCTAGGCTGCTTTAAGAAATGGTACCCCAAACTAGGGGCATCCCGGACACCCCCTCGTAGACATCCCAATGAAGGGATCCCTCTTCATCCCTAATGAAGAGCCCCAGCATGACTCCTCTAATTTATTTCAGCCTCTCGGCCTTTCTGTCCACAGAATCATGTCCCCAAGGAGGAAGCTGGGGCTCCACGAGGGGAGGGGCCAGCCATCCCAGGAGACACCCCACCTCCCACTCCCCGTTCTGCCCGCCTTGAGAGAATGACACAGGCCTTGGCACTGCAGGCGGGATCCCTGGAAGATGGTGGGCCCTCTCGGGGAAGGTCAGCAGGGACAGTGGATGGGATGAGGGAGGGGCTTGCTTGGGAGGGTGTGTTGGGGGAAGGGGCAAGGACTTTGCAGGGGAGGAGACATCTCAGGGGGTGTGCCCTCACTCTGTCCTGTTCACCCAGTGAGGGCACCCCAGATTCCCTGCACAAAGCCCCCAAGAAGAAGAGCATCAAGTCATCCATAGGCCGTCTCTTTGGCAAGAAGGAGAAGGGGCGAATGGGACCACCAGGCCGGGACAGCTCTTCTCTGGGTGAGGACCCTGATGTGAACCCTGTCTCCTTTCCTCTCTCCCTTCTTTATTTCTTCTCTTCCTTCCTTCTTCCTTTTCACAAATTCACTTGACATTCATCTGAGAGTCTTCATTCATTTGGTAGTTCAAAGGATGTGAAAGGGTCAGGACTCTGCAGAGGTAAAGGAAGAGGGACAAGGACAGGGCCCTTTGAGGCCTGTCTGGGTTACTGGAGGTGGGGAGCTAAATGAATGTTATTATTGCATTTACCTATTTTTTTAAATAGAGAAAGAGAGAGGACCACCTAAAGGCAGGGCAGATGGTGTGCTGGAACCTGCTTGTACTGGCTTGTGAAAGCCAAGAGTTTAATTTTCAGGGGTTTTATGGGCTTGCCTGACCTTACATCGGTAGCCTGAAATCGGTGGGATTCTTTACATCATGGGAATCGGTGAACACCACAAATCGGGGAATATGCCCTCCCTCCCTCCCTCCCGTGCAGAGAGTGGTGAAACTGTTACCAGCATCCCTCTGCCCCCTTACCGAGGCCAGCCCAGTGAACCCAGCCCTATGCTGGGCACGTCTCCAGTTCCCACCCGGGAGGTGGAATCACTTCTTATTTGGCATTATCACTCCCCTGGGGCCTCTGCTTCGCTGGCCTCCTTCTCAGCACCCCTGATCTCAGAGAGTCTCTTTCCTATTTGAGACTCTCCAAACTCCGGTCTCTCCCTGCTTTCAGCAGGAACACCCTCAGATGAGACACTGGCCACAGACCCTCTGGGGTTAGCCAAGCTGACGGGCCCAGGAGACAAGGACCGACGGAACAAGAGGAAGTGAGTGTGTGTGTAGGGTGGGTTGGGGGTTAGGGGAGGCCACTTACAGAGAGTCACTTTTTTTTTTCTTTGCCCCGTAAACCTTCTACGTCTTCTACCTTTCATAAAAAGTGCTTTGCGGGCTCAGTTTGGCAGCTGCTGTACTAACAGTGGAACGATCCAGAGATTAGCATGGCCTCTGGACCAGGATGCCAGGCAAATTCATGAAGCGTCCCATTGAGAACTAGAACTGTGCTTTGAAAGGGGTTTGTGGGGAAGGGCCCCATCCGGGAAAGCTGGTGGGGGGAGGTGTCTCTGTCCCTGAGAGCTCCTACCCTACTAGGCCTCTGTCCCCAGGCACGAACTTCTGGAAGAGGCCTGCCGCCAGGGCCTGCCATTTGCTGCTTGGGATGGGCCCACCGTGGTCTCCTGGCTGGAGGTACTGGGACCCGAAATGCCCCGACTCTTGATCCCCAACTCCTGTGACAGCCCTGCCACTCAGAATCACCACGGGCCACCCAGCATCCTCCTCCTGGCCCAGGGAGGGTGGGTGCAGGGGGATGAGGCCCTGAAAGACTTCAGCCTTCCTGTTGATCTGAACGCCTTCCTCCTCCTTGTCCCCCTCCCCCTGCGCCTTTGTCCGTGCCCCACTCGGTCCTGCTGTCCTGTTGGCTTTCTCTGTTTGTGTCTCCCCACATCTCTCTCTCACTGTCTGGGATTATCTGGGCCTCTCTCCCCATCTGTGTTACTGTCCTTCCCCGCATTTCTTCCCACGTCTCTGGGTCTTTCCACGTGTCTCTCCCAATGTCTTTGCTCCCTTCCCTCCCCATCCCTCTTTCCCTTCTTTCCCCAACCCCATCCGGTGACGGTGATTGTGACTCTGGCGACTCTGACGTTACCCTCCGGCTCCCCTGCCTCATCCCCCCCTTTCCCCGTGTCCCCTCTGACTCCCTCTCTTCTTGTTTGCCTTGCCCCATCTCCATCGCTGCTCACTGACCACTTTCCCGCCTCTCCCATCTCCCTCTCTCCTTTGCTTTCTGTATCTCTCCTGTCTCTCTGGTGTCTCCCCCAATGTTGTCTCTGTCTCTCCCTGTGTGTCTCTTCCTTCCCTCTCCCCGCCTCCCGTCCTCCTTCTGTCCAGCTGTGGGTAGGCATGCCTGCATGGTATGTGGCTGCCTGCCGGGCCAACGTCAAGAGCGGGGCCATCATGGCCAACCTGTCAGACACGGAGATCCAGCGGGAGATCGGCATCAGCAACCCGCTGCACCGGCTCAAGCTGCGCCTGGCCATCCAGGAGATGGTCTCCCTCACCTCGCCCTCAGCGCCCGCCTCCTCCCGCACGGTGAGCGTCCGCGGGCCAATCCCACCCCTTGCCGCCTTGGGGCCCCGCCTCTTGCCCTCAGACCAGCCAATCCTGGGCTCGCGCACTTCGGCCCTGTCTCTCAGACTCTCACCCCCTTGTGTCTCAGCCCGATTGGATTATTTTTGCGGGGGCGGGGGAGCCCCTTCTCAGGTCTCCCAGCCTCCCCTCTACCTCCGTCTGTCTTACATAGACAGGACCCCATCCCCATCCGGGGGAGAAATCCGAATTCATATGGTTCCTTACAAACTCGTTGATGAGCGCCCCCCACCCCCACCTTCTCATCCTCGAGGTCTCAGCTCAAATGTCACCGCCTTCAGGAAGCCTCCCAAACTCAACGATTAAACTAGTCACTTGCCCCATCACCCCAGTACATTAACACCTAATTTCACTCCCTAGTGTTTATGGCCTTCTAATAGTTTATCCTTTTGTTCCGTCCCCAAACATCTGCATGCCATGCCCAATCCGGCAATTGTTAACTACTTGTCCGAGTTGCTGTTTGCGCGTGCGCCCTTGCGTGCGTGTGTGTATCTGAGACCCTCCAGTGTAATTTGTGGACACCATTACTGGTTAGTCCGCAAAAATTACGTCATCGGGTCATCTTCGAGCAGTAAGAATGTTCTCCCCCGCAGGCACTGCGCCTTTATACCTAAGAACCATTATTGTCAGTTTCAACTCTTAAGTCCATTTTCAAATTTCCCCGCCTGTGTCCCAGACCCTACAACTGTGCCTGGCTCCCATTAGGAGCTACAGAGGAGTCTGAATCCATGTGTGACATCTGAACTTATGGGGCTGTTGGGGGCAGGTGCTCAGTAAATGCGAATACACAGCCCCTTTACCACACTCCAAACTTTTGTCCCACCCCACTGCTGTATCTGCCCCCTTGTTCTGAAAGTCACTTTACACACACCTGCAAGAGATCGGAGAGGTGATGAGCCCAGGGCCACACAGCCATATACCTGGGCAGGCCCTCAATTCAAACTTGAACTTGCCAGACCTCAAAGCCCAAGTACTTTTGCCTGGTACACAGCAGGTGTTCAATAAATGACCTTTCGGTTTCTCTTTCACTGCCTGGCCCACAGCAGTGATGGGCCTTTCTGAGGCAGAAAGCAGAATGTATGTAAGTGGACCTGGTCTGGGCCTCTAAGAACATCTCTCCCCCACCCAGAAGCCTTCTCTCAATCCCCATAACACCCCTGGCCCCTCAGTCCACAGGAAACGTGTGGATGACACACGAGGAGATGGAGTCCCTGACGGCCACGACCAAGCCTGTGAGTGACCCCTGCCGGTGGCCTTGGGGGTGGCATTGACTCTCCTGGGGAGGAGTGCAGGGGGGGCGAATCTCCGTCTGTTCGTCCGTCTGTTTGTTCCTCCCGCCCTCCGCCGGCCCCTTAACCCATCCCTTCTCTCCCCTCTTCCTACTAACGGGTCAGGAGACCAAGGAGATCAGCTGGGAGCAGGTAGGGGGCGCGGGGTAGGACGTGGACGCATGAACAGGCTGTGCACGCTGCATGCGCGCCCCTCTTTCCCGAAGCCCCGCCCCCTCTCTGGAGCGTTCCATCATCACCGCGGGGGGGCTGCTGCGTGGAGCCGGGCTCTGGACTGTCTCACTGTGGCTTGGTGGGGGTCGGTGGAGAAGCCTGGACTAGTCCATCATTAGCGTGGGGCTCGGGCCATTCCATTATCGTGGGTTGCGGGGGCTCTAGGGGCTGATCCAGTGCTGTAACTAGGGGGAGACCTTTTCTTTCTGATCAAGGGGGACTGGGGCTGTTCCAGTGTCCTGAGGCAAAGGGGGGAAGCATCTTGGGGAGGGGCCGCAGGTCAGGCTGAGAAGTTGTCCGGGAAGGAAGAGCTACACTTTGTTCTCAAGAAGGGAGAGGCGTGAACTCCCCTGAGGTAGCCAGCTAGGTTGGACCTGGGTCTTCCTTTACAGTGGGGTGGGGGAAGCGTGGGGGTTGTGGGGGAAGGTGTTGATTGCTTCCTTGCGCGGAGTGAAGGACTTTGGGCTGATCCAGAATACTGTCCTGGGGCAGCTATGGCATGAGACTGGTATTTTTGAACAGTGCGAGAGTGATGGATGGATCCATTATCGTGTCTTGTGGGGACAGCTACATTGAAAGAATCGTTTGTTCCTACTGGGGGAGAGCGAGGTTGGGCTGATGCATTGTTCGGAGCTGGGACTAGTGCTTCTCCCCCTTGACCGCACCAGTAGCCTGAGGCTCTGGTGGGAGAGCAGCTTCTGCTTCCCAGCAGGGGGAGGGTCTGAGATGCTGCAGTGCCGGCAGGTGCACAGGTGATGGTGATCCTGTGGGTCCCGGGCCCACACTCCCAGGAGACAAGGGTCTGCTCTGTTATTAGGAAGGTGTAGGAGACCACTGGATGGGTCCATCGTCCTGAGCAGAGGTTGACCGATGTCCTAAGGTGGGGTGGAGAAAGAACGACCTTGGGTCAGGGGGTTGGAGCGCACTCTCCTACGGACATGGGAAGGGGTCAGAGGGCCTGACCCCTCCCCCCACCTGCCCATGGCCCCAGATCCTGGCATATGGTGACATGAACCACGAGTGGGTGGGGAACGACTGGCTGCCCAGCCTGGGGCTGCCCCAGTACCGCAGCTACTTCATGGAGTCGCTGGTGGACGCCCGCATGTTAGATCATCTTAACAAGAAGGAGCTCCGGGGCCAGCTCAAGATGGTGGACAGCTTCCACAGGTGGGGGCTGCCTGGCCAAGGGGGACAGTCCTGAGGGGAGGCCTTGCTCCTAGAGAGTCGTTGGCCGGTGGGACTGGTGACGGGAACTATCTGTGGCCCTTTCACCCGGATTCTCAGGAAATCCCGAGTTCTGTGTCCCTTCCGCCAATAAGGCGGCCTGCTAGGAAAAGTTCATGTCCTCAGACAGCTTGGCTCGTTGACCCCACATCCTGTCCAGGTTATCCAGTAGGAACTTCCTGTTGGAAATACCCCAAGTCCTGGGAGGGTCAGCGATCCCAAAAACTGACCCAGTAGAACAACTCCCCAACCTTTCCCAGAAGACCACAGCCAGTGGGGAGGGAAGCAGCAGCAGCCGCTGGAGTTGTGAAGGCTCCTCTGTGACCCCGCTTTCCCTACTGCCCAGGGTGAGTCTGCATTATGGGATCATGTGCCTGAAACGGCTCAATTATGACCGGAAGGACTTGGAGCGGAGGCGGGAAGAGAGTCAGACCCAGATCCGGGGTGAGTAGAAGCATAGGAGTCTCCTCCCCCCCTCCCCACACCCGGTGGAGGAGTTTGGAGCAGGTGGGGAGGGGGTGTGATTAAGGGGGGGCGGGGCCAGAGTAGGGGGCGGGGTCCGGAAAACGGAAATGGAGGAGACCTGGGGCTTAAATTGGACCAGCCGGCCACTGAGAGTCGCTTCTGTCCCAGACGTGATGGTGTGGTCCAACGAGCGGGTCATGGGTTGGGTGTCCGGGCTGGGACTGAAGGAATTCGCCACAAACCTCACGGAGAGTGGGGTGCATGGGGCGCTGCTCGCCCTGGACGAGACCTTCGACTACTCCGACCTGGCCTTGCTCCTGCAGATCCCCACACAGAATGCGCAGGTGAGCGGCCGCTCGGCCCGGGGTACACGGGGCACCCCCCACCTCGCAGACTGCACGCTGCTACCCTTCTTCTATCTTTCGTCCCCAGGCCCGGCAGCTCCTGGAGAAGGAGTTCAGCAACCTCATCTCCTTGGGCACCGACAGGAGGCTGGACGAGGTGGGCGCAGCTGCAGTCCCGAGGCTCAGACCCCGTGGAGGCTCCGCTGCTAGTCATACCTGCGGGGCTTGAGCTGAAGGATGGGGCTAGACCGCACCGGCCGGAGGCGGCTGGAGGCGGAGCCAGGGCAGCGGCTGGGCTAAGGGAGAGGTGCAACCCGAGGGGGGCGGAGTCAAAAGAAGGGGCTGAACTCGTGCGGGTTGCTCATCGCCGCTTGGCCTTTATACCTAGGACAGCGCCAAGTCCTTCAGCCGCTCCCCGTCCTGGAGGAAGATGTTTCGAGAGAAGGACCTCCGAGGTGTAACCCCCGACTCAGCTGAGATGTTGCCCCCCAACTTTCGTTCGGCCGCAGCGGGGGCCCTGGGATCTCCGGGGCTCCCTCTCCGAAAGCTGCAGCCCGAAGGTGGGCGGCTCCCCAGGGCGATGGCCCATCCTCCCTTCCCCCTGCTCGGGGTGGGAAAAGGATCAACGTTCCAGAAGCCTCCCTCCAGGTTCTGTGAAATGGCCTAGTCCTTTTCGCCCCGACACATGACGAATGGATTGCTCAGTCTGCCAATTCCCTCCTTCGGGTGTGGAGTGGATTAACCCCCACCCCTCTCCGAAGTGGGAAATGAATCCGCCCACAGTCACCTCGGGCACCTTAGATGAATCCGCAGCTGCGGGAAAGGGAGGGAAACCGGCGTGGAGCTGGGTGTTCGTCGTCATCGCGGGAAGGGAAGTGTGTGTGTGTGTGTGTGTGTGTGTGTGTGTGTGTAACACGCGTGCGCACCAGACCAAACCACTGCTCGCTCCCCCTCTAGGCCAGACTTCTGGGAGCTCCCGGGCAGACGGCGTTTCGGTCCGGACCTACTCCTGCTAGTGTAGGCCTCCAGGTGAGGACTGTCCTGGGCGATCTTGGGGTGTCGGGGCGGCACTATGGATCTTCACGGCTCCACGTACTGCCCCCGGCGTCAATGCAGGTGACCTCACTCGGATGGAAGAATCTTCCAGAGGCTGGGCTGTTCCCCCTCCTGCCCAGAGTATGGTCTCGCCGGGGAGAGCGGGCGGGGGAGCTCGTGCCGCGGACTGGACCATCTGTACAGACGAGCGGGGAGTGCGAGTCCCCGCCTCACAAAAGGACTGGGCCTGGACCAAACCACACGAACTGGACTGAGAGGGGGAACGAAGAGGGCAGGAAGAAATCCCGCCCCAAACTTCCGCCTCCCTTTTCTCTACTTTGTAATTTATTGATCAGTTTCCGATGGGAGATGGATGCCCTTTCCCCGCGGGAAGGGAGCGGGGCTTCCCTCCCAGGCCGCATGCTAGGAGAGGCTGCCCGCTCCCCTTTCTCCTCCCCAGTCGCGGGGCCCAAGTCTTCCTTCTTCATCCGAAAGGAGGGGAGGGGGGACTCGCTGCTACAAGCCTCGCGCCATGTGCCACTCATCCCCGCCCCGCCGCGTCAGGTCGCCGGTGCCTGGGGTCAGCTGCGGATGGAGTCCCTTCTTCCTCCCCAGTGTCTCGTGTCCCCGGGGCCTCTCCGCCCCCCGTGCTGTGGCCGTGTCCGTGCCCCGGGGGTAGGGGGTGCAGAACTGCGCTCCCGGTTCCCCTCCGGCTCCGGGGTTTGCATGGGAGAATCCTCTTTCCACGATGCCACTGGGCGACGTGGCGTGGGGGGAGGGAGGACGGTGGGGGAGCCCTCGCCCGAGACTCTTGGTCGGCCTCCCTGCCCCAGGCGTCACTCAGTGATCACGGGTAAAGAGAACTGTTTCAAAAAGCTCCCGTGTTGCCTGATTTATTTGTCAGGACCTTAGGAAAACCGACCTCCTCAGGAAACCGGGAGGCCGGACCGCCCCTCCCTCCCACCCATGAGTTTAAGTCCCAAGTCCCCACCCGCACCTTCACTGGTGCCCCGAGAATCCGGACCCCACGCCTGACGACGAGGTTTCGGGGAGCATGTTTATTCATACTGCAATTCAATAAATACGGCTCATGGGAAGGGGTCGGAGGACCAGGCCGGTGCGTCTGCGCCCCGGCCGGATGGTCAGGGTTCCGGAGTTTCCAGCATGTCCGCCAGGGCTCTGGAGAGGAGGACTCGAGGTTAGCCCAAGTGCCCAAAGCTCGCCCCAGGCGTTTCGATGGGGATGTTAACCTGCCCATTTTTACCGACAGGGCAATGGAGTCCCAGGGTCGTCCAATCACTCAGCGGGACTGCGCCTCTCTAAACAGGGCCCTCAGACTGCCCCCCTCCACACACTTACTGGTACAGGGAGGAGGAGAAATAGTCGACGTAGCTTCCTGTGGGAGAAATGATAAGAGGCTTGAGCGGTACACCACAGGCGAAATTAGAGGAACCTGGAATCCAGACTAGCTCTGCCCCCCCACCCCCTGCTCCCCCTTGTCCTAATTCCTTCCCTAAATTGAATTCCTTCTGTTGGGACGCCTTTCAATCCTGTGCCTCTCTCCTTGCTCCTGGTGTTCCCATTCTCCTGAAGCCCCTTTTTTTCCAGTTCTACCTGCTTTAGCAGGCCCATCCCTCAACCTGCCTGCCACCTCTAGCCTAAGTAAGGCCTCAGTATCTAACCCCACCCCTCCCTCGGCCCAGGCCCCGCCTCTCCGCGCGCGCCCCGCCCCACCCGCGGACTCCCAGCCTTGGCCACGCCTCAGCGCTTAGCCACGCCCTGCAGCCTCCCCGGCCCGCCTGTTGGACTGGGCTCTGCTTCCACGGAGTTTGCCTGGCTTACCCGGCGTGCAGACCGTTTCGCAGACCAGCGGGCAGAGGTAGCAGAACTGGCAGTGCTGGGGGCGGGGATGGGGAGAGACACAAGTGTAAGACATGGTCTGGGTGGAGCCGGGTTGGGGGCGGGTGCCGGACAGGGGCCCTAGTCGGAGGTTAAAGTTAGAGGTGGGATCGAGTCAAGGTAGCACCAGGGATGGGGATAGAGGGTTGGGTCAGTCTCAAGGCAGCGGCGAGGATTTGGGACTGTGGGTGTCCAGGGGGCCCCCGGCCGTCCTGGGGCCTGGTGGAACCTGGGTCCTGGGAAAGTGTCACCTGGCACTGGTCGCAGTGCTCCCCCATGTTCTCCTCGTCGCAGTGACAGTTCTCACATTCAGTGCATCTCTGAGGACGGGAGGATTCAGGTCTGGGGATACCATTTAAGAGCCACCCGCCAGCCCTTCACCCTGCCCCCTGGACATTTCCCCAGCTCTCCATGCTCATTACCTCCCACACTGAGCTCAGCAGCTTCCCCCCTGTTCCCCTCTTGCGAGGTCCCCCTGTCGCTGTGGGCTGGACCTGTGGGTGTTTTCTTCATGCCTTCTCCCTGTTCTCCCCACAGCCTGCCAGGCCCCAGTCCCATTCCACCCACCCTCGACTCCGCCACAGACCCTCTCCTCCATCCCTGAGTTGGCAGGTACAGCTCAGGCCCCACTTCCTCCCAGACCCTTGCCCCGGCCTCCTCAGCTTCCCAGCCTCCAGTCTGCCTGCTGCATGGCCCCAGAAGCATCCTTCTTCACCTGGCACTGCCCCCAGGCACCTTAGAGCCCCGGGACAAATTCCAGGGACAGCCTGGAAGATGGACCTGGGCTGGGCACTCACATTGCAGAAGGAGCAGTAGCCGCACAGGGACCCAGGCTGGTAGTTGCTGTACTCCTGTGCCCCCTGCAGATCTGTGGGGACAGGAGAGCAGCAGTGAAGCACGCTGACTCCGCTCCTCCCTGCCCTCACCTGGCCAGACCACTTACCTGCCTCCTCGCCACTCTGCTCCTCACTGGAGCCACGCCCGGCCACCTCCCTCCTGGCCATAGGGTTAGGGATGAGGGTGAAGGGGAGCTCCTCTTCCTCCAGCCCATCTTCCTCCTCTTCCCCCTCCCGGTGGTCTTGGCTCAGTGGGGTCTGAACCTCAGCCCTCCCTTCCCTCTTCTCTTCCTCCTTCTCTTCCTCCTCCTCCTCCTGGCTCAGGCTGAGGCCATGACCTTCCTCCTCATCTTCTTCATCCTGCTGATCTAGGCTGCCATGGTGGGTGCCTTCTTCTCCCCGTTCTGAGCTTTCATCGTCTTCCTCGTGGGAGCTCTGGTTTTCCTCCTTCTCTCCCTCCTCAGAATCTCTCTCCCTCAAATGGCTTCTATCCTTGACCCCCATGTATTCCAGGGGCTGGTGGCTAATCTCATCTTCCGCAGACCCTCTGTGGCCAGGCCCTTCATCTTGGTGGCCTTGTTGCTTGTGGCTGGGAGCCTGTTGATCAAGCTTGTCAGAGATGTCCTCATCTTCATCCTTGGGGACTCCGTGGGCAGGGGCTACTGACTTATATTCATCTGGAAAGTCGTCCTCCTCCGTGCTCTCGGGGCCCGGGTGTTGGGAGCTTGCAACGTGGTGGCTGAACATGACTGTGACCTCCTCTTCCTCTTCCTCCTCGTCTCCAAGGTGAGTATGTCTGGGAATCTGGTGCCAGTGTTCGGTAGACTCATCCTCATCCCCATCTTCGTCTCCATGGCCTTGGTGTCTGTGGCTGGGGATATGGTGATGGTGTTCATCTGAGATGTCTTCGTCTTCTTCCCTCCCATGGCCTCGGTGCCTGTGGGCCTGGTGTCCATTCTCAGTGGACATGTCCTCTTCCTCATCTTCTCTGTGGCCTTGGTGTTCGTGACTGGGGCTATGATCATTGTGTTCATCTGAGAGGTCTTCATCCTCTTCCTTCCCGTGGCCTCGGTGCCTGTGTCCGTACTCGGTGGAGATGACCTCATCATCATCATCACCTTCTTCTCCATGGCGTCGGTGCCCGTGGCTGGGGACATGATGGGGATGTTCATCTGAGAGGTCTTCATCCTCTTCCCTCTCGTGGCCTTGGTGCCTGTGGGCCTGGCGTCCGTACTCGGTGGAGACATCATCATCATCCTCATGGCCTCGGTGTCCGTGGCTGGGGATGTGATGGGGATGTTCATCAGAAGCATCTTCATCCTCTTCCCTTCCGTGGCCTCCATGCCCATGGGCCTGGTGTCCATACTCAGTGGAGACCACCCCTTCCTCTTCATCTTCATCATCCTCTTCTCCGTGGCCTCTATGAACGTGCTTGATGGTATGATGGTGATCCTTGCTGGACTCAATTTCATCCTCATCCTCGTCTTGGTGGCTGTGGCTTCTGTGGCTGAGGAAGTGGGGCCCGGGCTCATCTAAATCATCCACATCTTCGCTCCTGTGGCCTTTGTGCCCATCAGCCTGCTGAGCATGTTCGGAGAAGACCTCCTCATCCGGGATGTTCTCTTCTCTGACCTCGTGGACTTGGTACCTGTGGTCTCCGTGACTATACTCCCTGGAGACGTCCTCATTCTCATCTTTGTGGCCTCTGTGGCTGTGCATGGAGTGGCCAAAGTCACCAGACATGTCCTCTGAGGGCCCCACGACTCCCGCATTGTTGTTCCAGTTGCTGGGGCCCGGCCCAGCCCCTCTCAGCTGCTGGGTCATGGCGGGGGGGAGGAGCAGGCTGGCCACGGCCACCCAGAGGAGAGAAGTGTGCAGCCATGGCCCCCGGTGGCCCATGGGGACAGACAGGCAGCAGAGCTTCTCCTAGGGCTGGCTGCAGCTGCCTCTGTGGTTCTGTGGACGAATGTTGCGTTCCTTGCCCCTTCTTGGGTCCTTCTGGTTCTTTCTGCCTGTGTCTTTCCTTTGCTATGTCCCCTGTTGCCTCTGCCTGTCTGCCTTCCTTCTGGCCCTCACGGCTGGACCCCCCTCCGAGGCTGTCTCAGGAGCCCCCTCACCCCCCTCTCAGGCCCTCCCTCCCCACCTCCCAGCCAATAGGGTCTCTCTCCTCCCCTCTCTGTGGCTAAATTTACTTTCTGCCCTGAGTTATTCTGGGTCAGTCCCCGCCTGCCCCTCCCCTCCTGGTCTTCCTCCTCCCAGAGCTGGGGAAGGGGCAGGTGAAGGGGTCTTAGCCTGGCCAGGACTGGGGACCAAGGGCTTGACTTGGCTGCCAACAAGGTCATGTTTGGTAGCAGCAAAGATAATGGGTAGACTTTTAGTGGGCCAAGTTGGGGGGAGCCTAAGACAACTGTGGGGGCTGGAGGGACCCATCCGAGAAGAGAGACCTCTGCCACAGAAGGATTGGGGATTGGATTCTGGGGAGTTTCTGGCCAGAGGGGGAGCCTTTGCCGAGTGTGGATGACAGTATGGAGGCCCTGGACAGGGGTGGAAGGACCTCTCTCCAGCACACACACCTGTGACCTGCTGTCCCTGGAGCCAAGGGCAGGAGACCAGGCCAGGCCAGCTCTATAAATACAGCAAGGGGGGGTGGGGGGCTCAGGTTACCCAGCTAGGCCGCAGCTGTCCCTGTCAGAGCTGGCAGGAGACATGTGGCCCTGCCTGTCTGTGGGTCACTATCTCCCACTCCTCACCCTGTCACTATTGCCCTGGCTCTCTGGGTCCCCAGCCCTCTTTATGGGACTCCCTCTCTCATTTCTGCCACCCACTGTTCCCCAGCCACAGGATTCTACTATCTTCCTGTCACTCAGAGTGTCTGCTCTCCACCGAACTCTTTGTTTTTCTCTCTCTGAGACAGTGTACCCCCCCCATCTCTGTTCACCTCCTTTCTGATTCTCTGCCCCCTACCTAAGTTTTTGTGCCACCCCCCCCACCACCATGGATTAATGTACCCCCTTCCCTACCTTTGGCATTCCATCTTGGGTCTCTGTTTCCCTCCTCCCCGCCCCAATCTCCGTTTCTCTCTCTCCTGCCTCTGACATCCCTTTTCTGGGTCCTGTCCTCTTCTCTCTGGTTCCTTTTCCCTCTCTCAGTCTCTTGTCCCTTCTCTGGCTCTCTGGCCCCCTCTTTCTGGCTCTCTGGCCCCCTCTGGGTCTTCGACTGGCCAGTGCGACTGCCCCTTTGCCCCGCCTCTCGTTTTCGCGTCCGCAGGACTCCCCGCCCCACCCCCCAGACCTGGCCCCGCCCCGGCTGGGAAGTGGCGGATCCGGTTTGTCCTGGGCGGGTCTGGAATCGGGGTTGGTGGAGGGAATGTGGGGAGCCGGGTAGGTTGCGGCGGCTGCAGCAGCATGGTGGGTCCAGAGAAGGAGCAGGTACGGCGGCCGGACTCCCGGGCTTGGCCTCCGGGTTCCCAGCGAGGAGGGTGCTGAAGACCCAGATTCTTGGTTTAGACGAAGGAAGGGGTTGGGGTGCGGGATCCCGGAGGTTGGGGGGCTCTGGACTCCTGGGTCCTTGGGGACAGAGAGGAGTGGGGGGCCAAGGGAGTCCTGAGGCTGGGAGAGGAAGGCGCTGGGGTCCCGGACTCCTGGGTCCGGGGAACGGTGCGGGATGGGGGACTCGTATCCATAGGATTGAGCTGGAGCCCTCCCACCCCTTGTTCCTGTCCCCAGAGCTGGATCCCCAAGATCTTCAAGAAGAAGACGTGCACGACATTCATCGTTGACCCCACAGATGCGGGGTGAGGAGTTCGCCCCTGGGATCGACCCCAGAGCGTCCCCGGCCTGCTGACCCCGCCCTCCTGTCACTGCGGTCACTTCCAAGGGCGTGCCCTGGTGGCGCTCTCCCCAGTGGGACGGTTTAGGGAGGGTTTGGGTCCGTGCAGACTCTTCCAACTTCCCTTTGGGCAGGGTCAGTGTTAAAGCCCCAGGCTTGGTTCTGTTTCTTTCCTTCCCTGTGTCTCTTCTCTGCGTCTTCTTAAGTCACTTTCTTTTTCTTTAGGCTGTTTGTTTCATTCATTCATTCGTTTGTTCTTCATTCATTCATTCATCCAATAAGCCTGCAGTCAGTGCTCCCAAGGGACCGTAATTATCAGGAGCACAGGCCCTGGCAGGGTTCAGAGGTCACCCGGGACTGGTGCTGTATGGCTTTGGGTAAATCCTTTCATCTCCCTGGGCCTCATCTGTCACCTGCACATAAAGCCAGGCCTTACGTCTTGAGTGGGCATTTGTTGTGAGGATTTAAACAAGTACCTGCTTGTGAATTTCTGGAACGGGGCCCAGCCTGTCGTTGGTGCTGGAAAATGCCCACGATGACCCCTGGAAGGTAGCAGTTACTTTGGGGGGAGGCCCTGTGCTTGGGCTTGGTGGCTGGGGACACTTGCATGAGGCCCGTGCAGCATTTGCCTATCTCGGGGAGCCCCTAGCTTTCAGGGACGGTCTCTCCAGTGGATTCTGGCTTTGAAGTTGTTTTCAAGACCATCGTTGGGGGCATGGGAGATGTCACCATTCCTTACTTAGTGAGTCTTGGGAACATAGTAGTTCAGTAAGGCTTGCAATGATGCCCAAATAAACAGACGGATGTTACTGGGGGCGAGTGCTCCAGACCTTTTTACTGGTGGGGAGTGTGGCCAAGGCAGTGTAGGGACCTCTGGTCTGGTGGGATGAGGACTAAGGCAGAGAGATGGGAGCTTGGAATGACGAGCAGCTGGGCCCTCTCCGGTCTGGCTGTGGCTGAGGAGGGCACACAGGGTGTCACAGGTGGCTTCTGGAGGAGGAGGGGCTGGTGAGGCGTCTGAAGGATGAGCTGGCAGCAGGGAGAGGAGAGCGTGCATTTAAAGGCGTGAGAAGAACATGTGCAAAGTTCAAGGTGCGGGAGGTCTCCATGGAGGAGGGCAGGCCAGATGTCACTGGGCCTCAAGAACCTGGACCTTGGCCTGGGGTGCTGGGGAGCAGTGGGAGGGGCGGGATCAGCTCTGAGTGTGGAAAGAGCCTCTGGGGATTGTGTGAGGATGAAGAGGAGTTCGAGAAGCCACAAGAGAGGCTGGGTTGGGAAGAGGCCTGAGCCAGGGCTGAGCCAGGGCGGCAGGACTCCTGGCTGGCTCAGTTGTGGGGACACAGGATGGGGATGGGGACAGGAGCTTGGGGACTGCTGGATTTGAGGAGTAAGAGGAGGGGAGGATGGGAGAGGATGGGTCCTCTACATCTGGTCTGCGACCCGGGAGACAGTGGGGTTGTTCCCAGGATGGGGAATCCAGGAGGATGAGTGGGTCTGGGGAGTATTTCCAAGCTCAGCGTGGATCTTCACGTGTCAGGGGCCTTGGAGGGGACTAGAGGACACCGCAGACCTGGGTCTGTGACTTCTGTCTAGCATTCAAGAAGTCTTAGCTGAAGATGGTAACTGAAACTGTAGAAGGTGAAATGTTGGAGCGGGGGGATATGTGCAAAGTTGGGGAAGGTGTGCTAGCAACTCTATAGCCTTTTTTTTGCACAGAAGAGAACTTTAATTTTTTTTTTTTTTTTAAAGATTTTATTTATTTACTTGAGAGAGAGAGAGCACAAGCAGGGGGAGCAGCAGAGGCAGAGGGAGAAGCAGGCTCCCTACTGAGCAGGGCACAGGGCTCAATCCTAGGACTTCGAGATCATGCCCTGAGCCAGAGGCAGATGCTTAGCTGACTGAGTCACCCGGGCGCTCCCCCACCTGATGCTTCTTTCCCCTAAATTACTTTCTTGGCCCCTGGGGCATCAACTTTGAGATCCATGCAGGGAAGCCATGTCTGGGCTTCTGGGAACACCTCCACTCGAGGGAGGCACCGAGAAAGAGAAAAGCTACAGATGTGGCAGGGACAAGGCAGCCAGGGGAGCAGGCGAGCCCTGCCAAGGGACAGAAAAGGTTTCTTAGAATCAGTCTTTGAGCTGTGACCAGTGCCATTTTATGGTCACACGAGACCTGAATAGAGGCCGTTGTGTTTGGGGATATGCTGGTCCTTGCTGATGTTGTCAGAAACAGTGTCATCTTCAGTGGCCACATAGAGAAAGAGGGGTAGGAGGTGAGAAGTGCAGAGTGGGGATTCTGCCAGTTCTGTCCACCAGAACTTTCTGCAATGGGGGAAATGTTCTATATCCACGTCCAGTATGGCAGCCACTGGCCCCATGTGGCTCCCAAGCACTTGAAATGTGGCCAGAGTGACCTAGCAACTGTATTCTTAATTGTATTTAACTTTAATTTATTTAAATGTAATGAGCCACATGTGACTAAAGTCAACTAGACTAGACAGCTTAAGTTCTGGAACATTCCATGCAGAAGTTTTATCTACAAGGACTAGTGGGAAGTAGATGGAAGGTAATGAATGGGTCTAGGGATGGGACCGAGATAAGTGAAAGGACCAAGAGGGTCACCTGAGGCATGCTGGGTCCCTGGAGATGGACTCAGAAATGAGAAAGGATGTGTCCTTCACTGTACACACTGCTCCAAGAGCCGGGCTGAGTGTGCTCCGTCCATCCCAGGTGTGGATTGATAGCCGTTGTTTCAGCATCTTTACAGCTTTTAACAGATCCGTGTACCCCCAGTGGTATTCTGTGAAATTGGTCCTTAAGTCAAAGCTCACTCTGCTTTTGTAGACTGGGGTCTCCTCTGCTATCTGCAGTCCCGTCTGGAATCAGGACCAAAGAGATGTAGATACATTTTCAAGTGAATTCTTCATTCCCCAAACCTATGTTGCTTGCTCTTGAAAACTCTGAGGCCCATCCCTTGTCCATTTATTTAAGGGACGCAAGGGCTACTTGTGCATTTAAGGGAAACATTAGTTTCGTTTCTGATAACCATAAATGAAAAAGCTTCCATTTGCTGCAAAGAGAAAGAAAGAAGCCACAGAAGACCGTCACAATGAGAAGCAAATGAAGGTATTTTCCTTCTAACTGGACGGTGTTGGCAGCCCAATTTTCGGAGACTTCTCTCTGTTTAAAAAAAAAAAAAAAAAAGGAAGCAGGGCTGCAGGGCTCCTGGCTGGCTCAGTTGGTGGGAGCAGGCAGCTCTGGATCTATATAGGCCGTGGGTTCAAGCCCCACGTTGGGTGTAGAGAGTACTTAAATAAGTAAACTTAAAAAACAAAAACAACTCAGAACAGACAAAAGAGTAGCGAAGGGTTAGGCCTTGCAGACATTCTAGCGCCCCGGAAGCCTCCCCCCTTGACAGTGATGCGGCACCAATAAGGCAAGGTTGTGTGAAGCTCCGCCCCCCTTGGGGCCAGTGGTTTCTCCACGCAGCCCTCTGTTTAGTTCGCACCGTGTGATTTCACTGCCTTACTGTTGTCTGGATCTGAGGAGGAAATGGGGGCTCAGGGAGGTGAACCCTAATGTCCCACAGCTGCCCCCGCCTCTGAGTGCTCTCTGAAACCTCTGGCTTTTCCTTCTCGAGGGTTCTCTCTTGTTTGGACTGGGGGCAGCAGGCTGGCCCCTGATGGTTGGTGGTGCTGGGGCAGTGCAGCACGGTGAGGGGGGCCGGGGTTCCTCCCCGCTCGGCTTCCTTGAGCCCCTGTGGCTCCCTTCTGCTGGCCTGTTTGGCTCGGGCTGTACTTTGTCCCCAGCGCCAGGCAGCGCCAGAGTCCGCACGGACTATGCGTCTACCTGTGGGGAGGGGGGCGCTTCTACAGGATCCTTAGAGTCAGGGGTATGGAGGTGGCCATGGGCGTGGCCCCCTGGGGCGTGGTTCAGAATAGAGAACCCCTGGGGTTCATGCTCCCCTTCCCCCTCCTCCCCAGAGGAGACTTGTGCCAGTGCGGGCGTCCCCGGAGCGCCCACCCGTCCGTGGCTGTGGAGGATGCCTTCGGGGCAGCCGTGGTGACCGTGTGGGACAGTGACTTGCACACCACAGAGAAGCCGACCGATGCCTACGGGGACCTGGATTTCTTGGGCGCCGGCCGCAAGGCCAGCAATGTGAGGCCTGCATGTCTGGGCAGGGCCGGGGTCGGCGAGCCGGGCTGCATACCCCCCACACCCCCGTCAGAGTCTGGGGTTGCCGCTGCTGAATGCTCTCCCTGTTTGCCCATCCCTGTCTTCCCCTCTCCCGGAATCTCTCTCCCTCCACCCCTGTCTTTTCTAAGTCTGTTGCCTTCTCTCTGGGTCTCTGTCCTTTCCTCCTGGGTTACTGTTCCCCTCATCCTTCTCTGTCTGGATCTCTGTTCTCTGTGTCTCTGTCCCCTTCTCTGTCGGTGTCCCTTTCCCCATGTCCTCCCCTTCTGTGTGTCCGCAGTTCCTCCGGCTCTCCGACCGCACGGATCCAGCTACCGTGTATAATCTGGTCACCCGCACATGGGGCTTCCCGGCCCCAAACCTGGTGGTGTCAGTGTTGGGGGGGTCAGGGGGCCCCATCCTCCAGACCTGGCTGCAGGACCTGCTGCGTCGCGGGCTGGTGCGGGCTGCCCAGAGCACAGGTGACTGAGGCTGGGGGCTGGCTGTGCCCCCTGAGTCTGGGGCCCCTGCCCCCTACTTCTCTGGGGTGGATGCGGTCTCCCCCAGCTGTGAGGCTATTTTGGTCTTCCTCTCTCTTCCCTCTTTCTGTCCCTGCACACCCGTGTCTCTGGACCTCACTGTCACTCTCTGGGTCTCTGGGCAGGGGCCTGGATTGTCACCGGGGGTCTGCACAGGGGCATCGGCCGGCACGTTGGTGTGGCTGTGCGGGACCACCAGACGGCCAGCACTGGGGGTACCAAGGTGGTGGCCATGGGCGTGGCCCCCTGGGGCGTGGTTCGGAATAGAGATGCCCTCACTAACCCCAAGGTGGGACCCGGAGTCTTGGAAAAGGAGGGGGTGGGAATCCTGAGTCTGTGGGAGGAAGTGGCTGGGGACCTGGATCCCTGGGTCCAAGGGAGGAGGGGTTGGGGGCCCGGACCCCTGGGTCTGAGGGAGGAGGGGCTAAGGGCCTAGATCCCTGGGTCCGAGGGAGGAGGGTCTGGGGCCTCTGACCAGAGTCTGAGGGAGGAGGGGCTCCTGTTTGTCCTGGTCCTGATGGAAAAAACTCTTTGGTCTGGCCAATTGTCACCCAGGGCTCATTCCCTGCGAGGTACCCGTGGCGTGGCGACCGCGAGGATGGGGTCCAATTTCCGCTCGACTACAACTACTCAGCCTTCTTCCTGGTGGACGACGGCACCCATGGCCGCCTGGGCGGCGAGAACCGCTTTCGCCTCCGATTCGAGTCCTTCGTCGCGCAGCAGAAGACTGGCGTGGGTGGTGAGTGGCTTCCTCCACAGGGGACCACGGTGTGAGGCTCAGGGTCCCCATGGTCCAGTCTGGTTGAGGTTTGGGGATTGAGGGGCTGAAGAGTTACCTTCAGTCTAGTACCTTCTCCCACTATTTGCTCTGTTTTTAAAAAAATATTTGACTCGAAATCTAAACGACATGAAAGCAGATGGCTTGGTAAAGTTTTAAGAAACTGAACCCATGTGTGAAACCAGCACCCAGATCAAGAAACCTATCACCGGCCCCAAGAAGCCTTTTCCTTCTGGCCGCGAGGGTCCCCCCGCCCTCCGGTAGTGCAGGGAGGGGTTCTGGCCGCTTCTCCATGCCTGTGGACAGAATCCTACAGCACCTGCACATTCTCGAGTCTGGCTTGTTGTAGTCTGTGTTATTTCTGTGAGATTCGTTGCACAAGTTGGGGTCAGTAAATAACTCACGGGTCAAAAAAAAACAAAAAAGCAAGAAAATATTTTGAACTGGATGGTAAGAAATGTATGACCTACAGAGCCTGTTAGGGATGCAGCCAAAGTGGTGTCTAGAGGGAAATTTGTAGATTTAAATGCATATATCAAAAAGGGAGGGTGCCTAGGTGGCTCAGTGGGTTAAGCCTCTGCTTCAGTTCAGGTCATGATCTCAGGGTCCTGGGATCAAGTTCCCCATCGGGCTCTCTGCTCAGCGGGGAGCCTGCTTCACCCCTCAACCCCACCTCCCTCTCTTCCTACTTATGATCTCTCTCTCTGTCAAATAAATAAATGGGAAAATAAATAAATAATATCTTTAAAAAAAAGAAGAAAGTCTGAAAGTCAATGTTTTAACCCTCCAATTAAAAACAAAACAAAACAGGGGCACCTGGGTGGTTCAGTGGGTTAAGCCTCTGTCATCGGCTCAGGCCATGACCCCAAGGTCCTGGGATCGAGCCCCGCATTGGGCTCCCTGCTCAGCAGAGAGCCTGCTTCTCCCTCTCCCTCTGCCTGCCACTCTGCCTACTTGTGCTCTCCATCTCTCTGTCAAATAAATAAATAAAATACTAAAAAAAAAAAAAAAAAAGACCAGAGGGGCATGGGGTACCTGGCTGGTTCAGTCAGTGGAGCCTGTGAGTCTTGAACCTGGGGTTGTGAGTTCAAGCCCCACATGGGGTATAGAGATTACTTAAAAAAGGAAAAAAAAAATCTTAAAAAGGAAAGAAAGAGGAGCATTTGTGTGGTTGTTAGTTAAGCGACTGCCTTCAGCTCAGACCGTGATCTCGGGGTCCTGGGATGGAGTCCCACCTAGGACTCTGTGCTGAGCAGGGAGCCTGTTTCTCCCTCCCCCCTGCCCCTCACCCTGCTTGTGCTCTCTCTCTCTCACATGCTATCCTTCTCTCTCAAATAAATAAATTAAAAAAGAAAGAAAGAAAAAAGGGAAAACACCTCCACACATGTTTTTCCCCCCTCTTTTCCCCAAGCTGCATTGAATTTTATGTCACTTTTTGATATTTTAACGTGGTGTTTGTTTTCCCCTTTATTTAAGCCTGGTCCTTAAGTAAGGTTTGTCAGTTTCCTCATAAAAATCTCATACCTAGGGCGCCTGGGTGGCTCAGTGGGTTAAGGCCTCTGCCTTCAGCTTGGGTCATGATCTCAGGGTCCTGGGATTGAGCCCTGCATTGGGCTCTCTGCTCAGCGTGGAGCCTGCTTCCTCCTCTCTCTCTGCCTGCTGCTCTGCCTACTTGTGATCTCTGTCTGTCAGATAAATAAACAAAAATCTTAAAAAAAAAATCTCATACCTTTATGGATGAATTCATTTCCAGGTAATTTATCTTTTTTTTTTTTTGGTAATTTATCATTTTTATGAAAACATGAATAAGGGACATTACTAGTTTGGAGGAAAGTTTTTGATTTTTGTGTATTTTTTTGGTATCAATCGTCTTACCAAATTATCTTACTAATATTTATTTATTTATCCCCCTGTATTTATTTATTTATATTATTTATATTATTTTTTACATTTTTTATTTCTTTTCAGTGTAACAGTATTCATTGTTTTTGCACCATACCCAGAATATTTATTTATTTTGAGTGCAGTTTCTCCAATTTTCTGAGAATCTAAGTCAGGTTTTCTTCCAATAGATAACTTTGTCTCTTCCAGCTTTCCGATTTTACTTCCTTGCGTCATTCCATTAGCTCAAAACTCCTGGATGAGTGTGAAAAGAAGTAATATTTGTTATTTTACTGGGAATAGAATTAGTAGTAAACTGTCTTACATGATTTTGTTGTTAGGCTTTAGAAATGTATTATATTTAGATAGTTTATTCTTTCTTTCTTTTTTTTTTTTTAAAGATTTTATTTATTTATTTGACAGAGAGAAATCACAAGTAGATGGAGAGGCAGGCAGAGAGAGAGAGGGAAGCAGGCTCCCTGCTGAGCAGAGAGCCCGATGTGGGACTCGATCCCAGAACCCTGGGATCACGACCTGAGCCGAAGGCAGAGGCTTTAACCCACTGAGCCACCCAGGCGCCCCTTATTCTTTCTTTCATTTAAAGATTTTATTTAGTTGTTTTTGAGAGAGAGAGAGCGAGTGAGAGAGAGCAGGAGGGGAGAGGGGTGAGGGGCAGAGGGAGAAGCAGGCTCCCTGCCGAGCAGGGCATCTGATGCGGGGCTCAAAGTGAGGGCTTGATGTGGGACTCAATCCCAGGACCCTGGGATCTTGGCCTGAGCCGAAGGCAGATGTTT
Organism: Mustela putorius furo; assembly: GCF_011764305.1. NCBI lineage: Eukaryota > Metazoa > Chordata > Mammalia > Carnivora > Mustelidae > Mustela > Mustela putorius. The sequence continues at coordinate 11,060,147 of NW_025421310.1, read as the reverse complement.
AACTGACTTAGCCACCCAGGCACCCTCTTTCTTTTATTTTATTTTTAAGTAATCTCTACACCCAATATGGGGTCCAAACTCACAGTCCCCCTCTAGAGTCATGTGCTCTACCAACTGAGCCAGCCAGGTGCCCCTAGAGCTTCCTTTTTCTTATTTCCTTCATTTCTGTTTAAACTTCCATCCTTTCTTGGCTCCTGGGCTGTTAACTAATTACAGGAGTGACTTATGCCATAAATACCTGCCTCATTTGGGAACCTAGAAGTGCAGGCCCCAGCCCCTCCCTTCCCTGGGAAGTCAAGTATTGCTGTTCAAAATCTGGTCCTGCCTAACCTGCTTAAAGATATGACGATTCCCATGGGGTGCCTGGGTGGCTCAGTGGGTTAAACCTCTGCCTTTGACTCAGGTCATGATCCCAGGGTCCTGGGATCGAGCCCCACATCAGGCTCTCTGCTCAGCGGGGAGCCTGCTTCCCTTCCTCTCTCTCTTTCTCTGCCTGCCTCTCTACTTACTTGTGATCTCTGTCATCAAATAAACAAATAACATCTTTAAAAAAATATATGATGATTCCTGTGGGCCCCAGGACACAGGATTAGGCAGGAGTCAAATTTGTCCCAGGGACTCATGGGAAATGTGGTTCTTTCCCATCCCTGGCAAGGACTCATGGGAGGTGACGAAGCCCCCTGCTCTCTTCTCCTCAGGGACTGGAATTGACATCCCTGTCCTCCTCCTCTTGATCGATGGTGATGAGAAGATGTTAAAGGTATAAAGTCTAGGTGGAGAGGCAGCTGGAGGCCCTGACTCCTGGCTTCTGAGTCTCCGGGGAGGACAGGGCTGGGGATCTGGACTCTGGGTGCGATGAACACCTTCCTTCCCTGATCAGACTGCCCTTTTTGTCCTGTAGCGGATAGAGAATGCTACCCAGGCTCAGCTCCCCTGCCTCCTGGTGGCTGGGTCTGGGGGAGCTGCAGACTGCCTGGCAGAGATCCTGGAGGACACTGTGGCTCCAGGGAGAGGGGAGAGCAGGCGAGGTGAAGCCCGGGATCGGATTAAGCGTTTCTTCCCCAAAGGGGACCCTGAGGTCCTGCAGGCCCAGGTATGAAATTGGGGGCCCAGCTCTGAATCCTGAGATGGGAGGGAGCTAGGGACCCAGATCCCTGGGTCTTGAGGGATGAGGATACTGAGGACTTGGGAGCCTGGATCCCAGGGAAAAGGAGAATGGAGGCCCAGACTCCGTGATTTGAGGGTGGAGAGGCCTAGGGGCCCAGATTCCCAGCTTTTGGGAGTAGAGGGTGCCGGGGATCTAGATTACTAGGTCCTGGAGGGAATGGTCTCCTGTGACTCTGTGGAGAGGGACAGGTGGCATTGGGCAGGGGGGTGTGGAACGTGGTGTTCTGCAGGTGGAGAGGATCATGACCCGGAAGGAGCTGCTGACAGTCTATTCATCTGAGGACGGCCCTGAGGAATTTGAGACCATCGTCTTGAAGGCCCTTGTCAAGGGTAAGTCTCGAACCCGCAAATTCTCCTCCCCTCTCAGCTCAACTTCGGACACCTTTCCTGGTCTGGGGACTTTATCTTCTCTAATCTAAAGTTGGACTCCTTTTTATCTCTTTCCTTTTTCTTATTTCCCTTGGGAGCATTTCTTGGGGATTTGCATGGTGCTATTTGGACAGCTTTCCCATGATACTTTCATTATATCCCAAATTGTTTTCTTCCTGTTGGATTCATGTATGCACCCCTCCATCTGTCTGTACAGTGCTCTTTCCATCTACCCATTGTTCCACTCATCCTTCATTCTTCTCTCCGGCCAATCATCCTTCCACCTGTCTGTCCACATATCCATTGACAGTTCCAACCACTCACTCTTCCATCCTCCCATTTTTGACCCATCCATCCATCCATCCTTCCATCCACCCATCCACCCATCCATCCATCCATCCATCCATCCACCCATCCATCCATCCATCCATCCATCCACCCATCCACCCATCCATCCATCCATCCATCCACCCATCCATCCATCCATCCATCCATCCACCCATCCACCCATCCATCCATCCATCCTTCCATCCACCCATCCACCCATCCATCCATCCATCCATCCATCCATCCACCCATCCACCCATCCATCCATCCATCCATCCACCCATCCATCCATCCATCCATCCATCCACCCATCCATCCTTCCATCCATCCATCCACCATCCATCCATCCATCCATCCATCCATCCACCCATCCATCCTTCCATCCATCCATCCATCCATCCACCCATCCATCCATCCATCCACCCATCCACCCATCCATCCATCCATCCATCCATCCACCCATCCATCCATCCATCCATCCACCCATCCATCCTTCCATCCATCCATCCATCCATCCATCCATCCATCCATCCATCCATCCTTTCATCTATCTACCCACACTGCCCTTTCTTCCTTTCCTACGTGGCTCCCATATGCTAGGCACTAAGGGGTAGAGGAGTCAGAGATGAACCAAAGTACTGTCTCCCATGGAGGAACTGATATTTTACTACAGGAATGGCTGATGAAAACCAAAGTAGGCAGCAGAATGGCCACCTGGTAGAGGTTGGGGATGGGGATCATTTATTCATTTAACAAACATCACCCTAGGCTCCAGAGACTAAAGCAGGCCCATTTCTTGCTCTGAAGGACCACAGATCCTACCAGAGTTTTTTGGAAACAACCTTAAGTAAAATGGAAGACCAAAGCATGGTGAGGAAAACTGTTGTCAGTAAAGAGACAAGGACGAGGAGCTATTTAAATGGGTTCTGAAGAGCTAAGAATCCAGACTTAGTGAGATGGGAAGGTAGGGTAAATAAATGGTAAGGAGGATTCCAAAACTCTGTGGGGCTGAGGTGGGGGGGAGGGGTGTTTTACATGGAGTTTTACATGGAAAACATCCACTTAGGTAAAAACTCCACATCCCATAAAGGGCGACTGGCAGTCAGTGAGCAAACTTGATTCACTTCACAGCAGCCAACTCACCAGGCTCTTGGGAGAACAGAGGGAGGCCCTGGGAGAGGCATGGATAGTGTTATCAGTCCATTGCCTGCAGAAGTAGAAGTAATCCCATTCCACTGGGGATATTGGAGCCGGCTGGGCAGGCTCAGTGATAGCGGAGTTGACTGGGTGGGGTTTCGGCAGGTGAGGAAGGAAGTGGGGAAGGGGTGCATGCTCCCTGTGGCATAAGCCCAGGCATGGTGCCGAGCAGTTGGCAGACCTTTGGCCCATAATCCTCCATTCCTGCTTGCAGGGGTGTGTAGGGCAGAGAGGGTTTGGGGAGGGGCTAGAGGGATGGGACTTGGGGATTGGTGAGCTAGGGGATGTGAAGGAAAGGAGTGAGGGGCAGAGATGGCATGGGTTGCTGGGTGGGGGGCTGCCTCATTGACTGGGTGGACAAAGGGGCCAACCCTAAGATGCAGAACCCAGGGAGGGTCGGGGCTGAGCTCCATGTGGGGCATGGTGAGCATGAAGGGTTGGGGGGAGGTCTAGGTGATAAACGGAGAGATGTGTTAAGACAGAATAGAAATGAGATATATATATTTTTTTCTTGTCTTGAAACTGTGAGGAAAGTCAGGGAGATCTACAGAATCTTAGAAAATCCCACCGTGAATTCACTTCTCTGGGTTTTGAAAAGAAATATAGGGGCACCTGGATGGCTCAGTCAGTTAAATGTCTGACTCTTCTCAGCTTAGGTCTCAATCTCAGGGTTGTGAGTTCAAGCCCTGCACTGGGCTCCACACCCAGCATGGAGCCTACTTATAAAATATGTATATAAAGTTATGTTGTCCTAGGCATGTGACTGCCTCTCTCTTGACCTGTCTCCTCAACCCCTTTGAGTTTCCGGTGGCCCAGTGGCAGATTCCTCTCTGAAATTCCATCCCACAGTTATCACCATTAACAGTGCTGCCAAGTGGGGGACCATGATTATTCCCATTTTATAGATGAGGGAGCAGAGGCTCCCAAGGTCCAGTGGCTTTCTGAAGATGCTCACTGGTGTTGTTGGAGCTGGGATTGGAACCCAGGTCTGCCTGCCTCAGAGCCCATTGTGCATCTGCACTCCACTAGATTGCGTAGTCCCGCCATTCCAGTTTTTGGAACAACCAAAATGGCGCTCCTTTGTTTCGGAAATTGATGTGGAGCAAGTGGACACAGAAAGCAAAACTAACTCCATGGCACAGGTGCTCTGGGCGCCAGCAGTGCCTAGACTTTGCTCGACTTCTCTTTGGAACCTTTGCTGGATGCTTCCGATTTTTCTGGTCCCTTGTTGGCCGTACATGTTTGGATGTGTTAATTGTTGCGTCAAAGTTTTAAAGGCCTTTGGTTTTCCTCGTTCTTCTTAATGACCTCCAGGGCCTTCCAGAGCACGGCTGAGGCTCTGATTTTTTCCCACCTCCTTTTCTGCTGCTCATTTCTCTGTCTTCTCACAAATACCCATATGTTTCTAGGAAATCAGAGTGACTCACGTTTGCTGTCCCTTCCTGCGCTTGCCTGCATGCAGACCTTAGCTCAGGCTTCTCCTGTTTCCTTGAAGTTTCTTTTCTCATCTTAGATGTGCACCTCCAAATCATGCCCATCTTTCAAAAGCCCTACCTGCATGCTGTCCTCTAGGAGGCGCCCTTGGATCACGCCACACCCCTGTGAGTGCCATCTCCCCTCATCATATTCTGTGCCCACCTGCGAGGGCACCAATCCCTTGGAAGGTAGTTATGTAGTTCCTGGACACACTTCTCTGGAAAGACCTCCTTCAAGGCAGGGCCTGTATCCAGTGTCTTTCTCCATCCCTCCCATTGCCTGGTCCATAATCTACATCAGTAAGTGTGAAATGGATACATGATTCCCTTTCCTTCTTCTTGAGGACTCTAGAGTGCTGGTCTGCTTTGTGCCGAGCTTAACGATCTTATGCTGGCAACAGCGTGACTATTTAAAGACCCCAGACGCTACCCAAAAACATCCCCTTCATTTGGGGTTTAATGTCACGTAATTTCCCACTGAAGCAAAGCAGACATTCATCTGAAGTTCCCGCCTCCCACCCCCGACTTCTCGCCCCCTCTCCCTCTCACTCTTTCAGCTTGTGGGAGCTCAGAGGCTTCAGCTTACCTGGACGAGTTGCGTTTGGCTGTGGCTTGGAATCGTGTGGACATTGCGCAAAGTGAACTCTTCCGGGGGGACATTGAATGGCGGGTGAGGGGGCAGGCCTGGGGGGCTGTGGGTCTTGACAAGGGGGATGCACTCTCCTCCCTGTCTGACTTCTTCCGCATCTGGCTCTGTCTTCCATTATTGTCCAGCCTTCTCTTAATTGTCCATCTGTTCCCATCTTTCCTCCCATCCATTCATCCATCCATACATCCATCCATCCATCCATCCACCCACACACCTGTCACTCATAGCTCTGTACCCCATCTCTTGTCCTTAATGTCTGACCTCACCTGGCATTCTGACTGTGTGCTCAACTCTTTCCCAATCCATCCCGCTCCTGCCAGTCCATCCACTTGGAAGCCTCCCTCATGGATGCCCTCCTGAATGACCGGCCCGAGTTCGTGCGTCTGCTCATCTCCCATGGCCTCAGTGTGGGCCACTTCCTGACCCCGGCACGCCTGACCCAGCTGTACAGCGCAGCGCCCCCCAACTCGCTCATCCGCAGCCTTTTGGACCAGGCGTCCCACGGCACAGGCACCAAAAGCCCAGTCTTTAAATCCTCTGTGGAGCCCCGACCCCCTGACGTGGGGCAGGTGCTGCGAATGTTGCTGGGGGAGACGTGTGCACCGAGGTACAGCGCAGGGGGCGCCGGGGATCCCCACCAGGGACAAGGCTGCAGGGAGAGCGTAAGGACGAGGCCCGCGAGCCTGGGGGTGGGGAGTGGGGGGGAGGCACTGAAGGATCTGGGGGTTTGCCCCTGGATGAGGGTGGAGCTGGTGGTTGGGCAGAGTCAGGGGCTGGTCCTCACCACGCCTCCCTTGCCTGCAGGTAGGTCTGCTGTCGGACAGGGCCCCCTCTGAGCTCATGCTGGATGCCATCCTCGGGCAGGCCCCCTGGAGTGACCTGCTCCTCTGGGCGCTGCTACTGAACAGAGCTCAGATGGCCATGTACTTCTGGGAGATGGTGAGTGCTGCTTTGGTCTCGCATTCTCCTTTCTTCTGTATTCCTGTCCTTTATCCCTGCTGGACCCCAGGGCCTGAGCAGTAAGAGTCCCCGACCTCTAGCATCACCCTGGCCCCCATCCCAGCCTCCCCTCCCTGCCGATCTGTGACTCCACCTGCTACTTCTCCTTTTCACCCACCAATATCGTGCAGTTCTCCTAACCTGTGTTTTCCGCTAGCAATGCAAATTGCGTTTCCCCTTGTTCATACCTGAGAATCAGTCACGTTCTCTCGGAATGGTTCCTTGTATGGGGAAGTTTGACGGTATCCCGGAGCTGATGGGGAGTCATTTAAACGTAGTTACACTTGCACACTAGAGGCAAGGACATCAGCTAAGAAGGTAGATCTGGAAGCTTCCAGGAAGCCAAGGTGGGGGCCTAGACTAAAAACGTGTGGGATGGAGGCATTGGGACACATTTGGGAAATTTGAGAGGAAAAAAGGTCATAAGATTTGATTGGAATTTAAGAGAGAACCTATTTTTATGCTGTAGAACTATCTTGATGGGGGGGACCTGGGGGGTTCAGTCAGTTAAGCGTCTGCCTCCAGCTTAGGTCATGATCCCAGAGTCCTGGGATCAAGCCCCGCATCGGGCTCCCTGCTCAGTGGGGAGCCTGCTTTTCCCTCTGCCCCTCCCCCTGCTTGAGCTCTCTCTCTCTCTCCCCTGGCCTCTCAAATAAATAAAATTAAAAAAAAAAAGAAAAAGAAATATCTTGACAGGACTTCTTCAGCTTTGGGTTGTTTTTAAACCCTCAAGTCATGGGTTAAATATAGATTATCTTTCACTGAGGTAAAATTCATATAACATAAAATTCACCATTTGAACCACTTAAAATTGTACGATTCAGTAGTAGCCTTTAGCACACTCAGTTGTGCCATGTCTGTCTAGTTCCAGAACATTTTCGTCATCCCAACAGGAAACCTTATATCCAATTAGCACTCAGTCCCCATTGCCTCCTCCCCCAGCCCCTGGCAATGGCTAAGCTGCTCCCTATCCCTATGGACTTTGGAGTTGCCTCTTCGGGATGTTTATAGATCGGAACCTTCTCGTAGGTGGCCCTTTGCTCTTGATTTCTAATGCTTAGCATAGTGTTTCCACGGGTGTTCCAAGTTGCAGGGCATATCTGCGCCTCATTCCGTTTTGTTACTGAAAATATTCCATTTGTCAACGTGTGATGTTTTGTTTCTCCATTCACCTCTTGATGGTCGCATGGCTTGTTTGGGCTTTCCGGCTATTGTGAATAACAGTGCAAGGAACATCGGTGTGCAGGTATCTGCTTGAGTCCTTGCTCTCAGCTGTTTTGAGGACACATCGAGGAATGGGGGTGCCGGATCAGATAGTAATTTTAGGTTTAAGCTGTAATGGAAACACCATACTGTCTTCCACTGTATGTGTATGTACATACAGTGTACATACTGTATGTAACAGGCCGCGCCTTTTACATTCCCACCAGCGAGGCACAGGGGTTCCAATTTCTCCACATCTCTACCAACCCTTGGTATTTTCGGTTTGTTTTTTGTAATTGCTGTCCTCATATGACCTGTTTCCTTAATGATTGGTGACATGGAGCAACTTTTCATGTGCTTATGGACCATCTGCATATCTTTTGAGGAATGTTTGTTCAGTCCTTTGGTCGCCCTCCCCTTTTTTTGAGAGAGAGAAAGTGAGTGGGGAGGGAGAGAAGGGGAGTCTTTTTTAAGATTTTTTAAAAATTTATTTGACAGAGAGAGATCACAAGTAGGCAGAGAAGCGGGCAGAGAGAGAGGGGGAAGCAGGCTCCCTGCTGAACAGAGAGCCCAACGTGGGGCTTGATCCCAGGACTTTGAGGCCATGACCTGAGCCAAAGGCAGAGGCTTTAACCCACTGAGCCACCCAGGTACCCCAGAGAGAGGGAATCTTAAGCAGGCTCCACACCCGGCATAAAGCCCAATGAGGGGCTCAAGCTCATGACCCTGAGATCATGACTAGAGCCGAAATCAAGAGTCAGATGTTTAACTGACTGAGCCACTCCTGCCCCCTGCTTTGCCCATTTTTTAAATTGGTTTGTCTTATTTTCTGTGGTTGCATTGTATGAGTTCTTTTTTTTTTTTTTTTAAGATTTTATTTATTTATTTGACAGACAGAGATCACAAGTAGGCAGAGAGGCAGGCAGAGAGAGAGGAGGAAGCAGGCTCCCTTCTGAGCAGAGAGCCCGATGTGGGACTTGATCCCAGGACCCTGAGATCATGACCTGAGCCGAAGGCAGCGGCTTAACCCACTGAGCCACCCAGGCGCCCCGCGTTGTATGAGTTCTTTAAATGCTCTGGATATTAATCCCTTATCAGGTATATGATGCAGATCTCTTTTCCTTTGCTGTGAGTTGTCTTTTAACTCAGTTCATAGTGTCTTTTGATTCACAAAAGTTTTAAATTTTGATCAAGTCCAATTTGTCTGTGGTTTTGTTTTTGCTTTTGGTGTCATGTCTAAGTAACCATTGCCAAATCCAAGGTCATGAAGTTTTATTCCCATGTTATCTTCTGAGGGCTTTATAGTTTTAAAATTATATATATTATCATTATTTAATCCTACTTGCTAATTTTTTTTTTTTTTCAGCACAACAGTCTACTTGTTAATCTTACTGAGATTTCTTATGTGTGATGAGTCACTTCTCTTTGGCTGGTTTCAAGATTCTCTCTTTGGTTTTGGCTTTTGACAATTTTTTAAAAAAAAGATTTTGTTTTTTTGACAGAGAGAAACACAGCCAGAGAGGGAGCACAAGCAGAAGGAACAGGAGAAGGAGAAGCAGGCTTCTCGCTGAGCAGGAAGCCTGATGCGGGGCTTGAACCCAAGACCTTGGGGTCATGACCTGAGCCAAAGGCAGATGCTTAACAGCTGAGCCACCCAGGCACCCCCAGCTTTTGACAATTTGATGATAATGTCTATCTATCTATCTTTCTTTCTTTCTCTCTTTCTTTTAAAGATTTTATTTATTTATGTATTTGACAGAGAGACACACAGTGAGAGAGGGAACACAAGCAGGGGGAGTGGAAGAGGGAGAAGCAGGCTTTCCGCCAAGCAGGGAGCCCGATGTGGGACCCAAGCAGGGTCCTGGGATCATGACCCAAGCTGAAGGCAGATGCTTAACAACTGAGCCACCCAGGTGCCCTGATGATAATGTTTTTCCAGTGTGAATCTCTTTGAAAATTTATCCTGCTTTGTTTTCTTTGCTGTTGGATGTGTAGATTCATGTCTTTCATCAAAATTTGGGGAGTTTTAGTCCCCCAAACTCAAAATATCTTTATATTTTGAAATATTTTTAAAATCTCAAAATATTCTTTTCTAGCCCTTTCTCCCTGTCTTCTTCTTTGGGACTCCCATTATGCATATATTGGTATGGTTTATGGTGCCCCACACGTTTCTTCAGATCTGTGTATTTTTCTTTATTCTTGGTTTTTGTTTTTTTGCACCCAAACCAGATAATCTCAACTGATCTGTCTTCAACTTCATATGTTCTTTCTTATGCCTCCTCAGAGCTGCTATTGAGGCCTGTTAATGATTTTTTCATTTCAGTTATTGTACTTTTTATCTCCAGAATTTCTACTTGATTCCTTTTTGATAATTTCTTTCTCTCTGTTCCTATTCTTTGTTTAGTAAGACATCCTTCTTCTGGACTTCTTTCATTTTTGTCCATGATTTCCTTCAGCTCTTTGAGCATTTGTGAAGCAATTGATTTAAAATCTTTATGCAGTTAAGTCCAAAGTCTGAGCTTGACAGAGACAGTTTCTATTGATTTTTTCTTTTCTTTTCCTTCTTTCTTTTATCTATTATTATTGTTATTATTATTATTAATTTATTCCTGGGAATATGCCATAATTTCTTGTTTCTTTGCAAGCCTCATAGTTTTTTGTTGAAAACTGGACATTTTGAATATTATAATGTTGTACCTCTAGAAACCAGCTTACCCTTTCCTCTGGGATTTGTTGTAGCTTGCTATGAGCTATTTATTGGTGGTGGTGTTTGCTTAGTGACTTTTCTGCACTATTTGTGTAAAGGCTTTGCTTTCGTGTATGCTTTGTCATGTGTGGCCACTGAAGTCCCTGTTCTGTTAGCTAGGTAGCCAGCTAGTGACTCATCAGAGAATTCCTTAAGTGCCCAGGCTGGGTTTGGGAAGCAAAACACTGCTGGGTTGCAGACGGGCTCCAAGTCGGAACTGTATTTCAATACTCAGGCAGGCTGTTTACAGTTCTGTCTTAGTCTTCACTTCCTGCTTTTGCTGGGGTGAAAGTTCAGCAAGAGGTAAAAGCTCAGGGTTTTCTTTGGACTTTTCTGAGCCTGCACCCAGTCTTGGTCATGCAGGTGGCCTTTCCCTGATCCACATAGGAGCTCTTCAAGCCCCTTATTCCTCAGAGTAGCTCCTTCCTCAGCCACTTCCCTCCCCACTATCCAGTTTTTGCTGAACCCTGACTGTTATTCTTGGCTTCAGTCAGCTGAGGCTAATGCATTTGTCTCGAAATGCTTTCAAACACTACCTGGGGAGCCATTTCTGCTTGGGGAAAAGCCCCCAAAACAGTGAAATGAAGACAAATCCTTGAGCTGACCCTCCAGGGACAGCTAAGTCCACACGGGCAACCACAGTGATTTGAGAGTCAGATATGATTCGCCCCTTCTGGTAGCAACAGCTTGCACTGAGAGTGTGGGCTGTTGCCCTCCAGGCTGCCCTGGAGCTGTGGACTTGACAGCAGTAGTTCACATGTCACAGGGCTCTTTTGCTGAAACTTGTGTTTTCTCTCTTCACTGAGCTTTCTTCTACTTGTTGTAAGTTTTATGTTCTGTTCTGGAGCGCTGAGAAAGTTGCAGCTTTTGGCAGTTTATCTGTTGCTTTTGTGGAGAGACACAGTCTTGAAGTTCTCTATTCTGCCATTTTAGGTGACATCACCAGCCACTTCCTGACCTGTCTCTAACCTCTGATGTCATTCTAACTCTGACTCAGCCCTTGGTCCCTGAACAACCTGCTGTGGACATTTTTCACCCGATGACCACCAGCTCCTTCCAGATTCATATACAAACACTACCTCATCCTTGGCCACTGATGACCCTGGTTAATTTCTGACTTCTGGTTCTTTCCTTTTCCTGTGACCATAGGTTTGCCCCCTCCCCTTCCCCTTCTGTGAACCCTCTCTCTGCCTCTCCAGGGCTCTAACGCAGTGGCCTCAGCTCTTGGGGCCTGTTTGCTGCTCCGAGTGCTGGCACGCCTGGAGTCTGAGGCTGAGGAGGCAGCACGGAGGAAAGACCTGGCGGCCAAGTTTGAGGGTCTGGGCGTTGGTGAGTAAGGCATGGGTGTGGGGCGGGCGGGGGACAGGGAGCTGCCATGCAGGGGGTTGTGCATCTCCCCACTCCTCTTCTCCCAACCCTGCTCCTTCCTCCTCAATCCACTCATCTTTCCTCTCACACCATGTCCTCACTCCCTTTCTTCCCTCCCACGTAAATCTCCCGGCGCCAGACCTTTTCGGTGAGTGCTACCGCAGCAGCGAGAAACGGGCCGCTCGCCTGCTCCTCCGCCGCTGCCCACTCTGGGGGGATGCCACTTGCCTCCAGCTGGCCATGCAGGCTGATGCCCGTGCCTTCTTTGCCCAGGATGGGGTACAGGTAAGCACCTGAGGTGCCAACACCCCACACAGTTCCCACCTGGAAACTTCGGGAAGTATGGAGGAGAAGCCCCTGCCATCATGGGCAGTGAATGGTCTGGACTAGCCTCCGCTCTTCCTGGAGACCACCTGTCCTCCAGAAACTCTCCCAGAAGGGCTGCGCTTCCCAGAAGAAGCCTCACCCCCTGCCACAGGAAAGCCATCCTTCCCACAGCAAAGCCCACCCTCCTAAAAAGTTCTATTCCTGAACAGAAATTCCTGGTGACCACCGGAAGTCCCATCTGTCACACAGGAAGTCCTCTCACTCCCATAGGAAATCCCATTTCTCCCAAAGGAAGCCCTAGTCATCTATAGGAAGTCCCTCCCACTTCCTTAAGGGGTCCTCCCTTCCAGATCTTGACAATTAAAATGACCTCACTGAACAATTACCTAGTGTTTTAGGCATAGACAAACTTTGGCTTAGGAAGCCCACCTTTCCCATAGGAAGTCTTCTCCTTCAGGAAGCCCTGCTTGCCTCCACATCTCTCCCATCATGTCCATCCTGACATTTAAAACTCTTCTCCGTATCCTTAATGTAAATCTGATAAGGGCGTGACACTGGCTGGCTCAGTGAGTTACAGCATGCCACTGGATCTCAGGGTTCAGGTCCCACACTGGGTGTAAAGCTTAGTTAAAAAAAAAAAAAGAAAAGAAAAGAAAAAAATCTGGTGGGCTCAGAGTCCTACCCTCAATATAGGAAGTCCACTTACCCCAACAGGAAGCCCCATCCTCACTTGTCAGAATGATTTGGCTGGCATTTCACCTACTTACCCAGAGCTCTTTGCTTCGAATAGTGGTTAAACTCGTGGATTCCAGCCTGGGCCTCTTGCTTAACCTCCCCGTACGCCATCTGTGAAAAGAGAAAATATCATTACTGGTTCTGGGAGTGTGGTGAGGGGGATGTGGGCTAACCTATGTGAAGGGCTTAGCCCGGTATCTAGCATGTTGTGTTAATGGTGGCTGTTTAACTCTACCAGCTAAAACCTTGGGCGAGTCATCCTCACCTTTGACCTCCTGCCCCCCATCCCCAGTAGTTCTAGTTGCCTGAGCACTTGTGCTGATGCTGCAGCTGTGGCCCAGTTCTGGCGTCTTTAGAAAGGGGCTGTGGGGTAGATTCAGGCTCCTAATCCTCCTCACACCCCACAGTCTCTGCTGACACAGAAGTGGTGGGGGGAGATGGACAGCACCACTCCCATCTGGGCCCTGGTTCTCGCCTTCTTTTGCCCCCCACTCATCTACACCAACCTCATCACCTTCAGGTCAGTCCCCTGGGATTAGAATGGCAGGAGGGGGGCGCTCGGTTTCTCCTTCCTGCTCACTTCTGGCTGCCTTCCTACTTGGACTGTCCAGTGCTTCTCCTCCCTGTTTGCTCTCTTTCCCTCCCCCAGGCTGGGGGCGTGTCTGGGAGGTGAGCTCCTGGGGGGGCTCTTTGCAATGCCTCTGGGGAACAGTTTCTCTGCCCTCTGGCCATGGCTCTGGGAGAAGGTCTCTTTGGGCTGACTCTGGAAAGTGCCTCACTGTCTCCCTGCCAGGCCTCTGGGTGAAGAGGTTTGGGTGTCTTTCTGGAGAATTCCTCTTCCACTCACTCCTGCCCCCATTCCTCACTCTGTGCTTTTCTCCATGCCAGGAAGTCAGAGGAGGAGTCCATACAGAAGGACCTGGCATTCGACATGGATCGGGGCCTCAACGGGGAAGGCCCTGTTGGGTGAGTGAGGTGGGATGAAGTGGGTGAGGTGGGGCACCCTGGGCAGCTTCAGGAGCACCAGGTGCTGGCAACAAAGCCAGAGGGGAGAAGTGGAGCTTCGGGGGGTGATGGCTTCATGAAACCACTGAAGAAACCAAGGAAGTTTCCCAAATGCCAAGCTCGAGGCTTGGGTCCAGGTTTGGTTCTGCCATGAAGGAGATCCTCATTGTAAACTTGTTTACTTCATGTTACACGTTCTACCATCTCGATGTAGCAAGTGGAATCAGGTGGATTTGCTTCATTTAGAGATCATCCATCTTTTTTTTTTTTTTTTTTTCTGGACTCCAAGGGTCTTTGCTCTTAAATCTCTATGCTGGGGTACCCAGGCCTAAGCAGGTATCTATCAAAAGTCTGATAAGGCTGCAGAGTGGAGGTGCTGAGGGACTTGGCTATGAGCTGAACAGACCTGGGTTCAAATCTTAACTTTGACCTTAGAAGTGACCCCAAGCCTCAGGATTCTTCTCTGTAAAATGGATCTGTGTGGAAAGCTGTGTCTCTGTCAGATAGGTTGGGCAGGGTGCAAAGGAGAACAGCTAGGGGCACCTGCGCGGTGCAGTCAGTTGAGCGTCTGACTCTGGGTTTCGGCTCAGGTGATCGCAGCGTTGTGAGATCCTGCCCTGCATCGGGCCCCACGCCCCACGTGGAGTCTGCTTGTGATTCTCTTTCTCCCTCTCTCTGCCCCTCCCACTTGTGCTCTCTCTCTCTCTCTCTCTAAAATAGGTAAATAAATCTGAAAAAGAAAAAGCATCCTACACTCTCAGTGACTGTCAACCACGAAGGCTTACTCCTCCTGCCCCATTTTTGGGTTGTCTGTGTCTTGGCTCCGTTCTGGTTTCCACTTTGGGATGAGGGAGCCCCTCCAAGCTGGGATGTGGCTGGTCTCATAGCAGAGGGAAAAGAGAAATGGCAAACCAGGTACTTACTCTTATAGCCTCATGTGGAAGGGACACACGTCACTTGTGCCCACATCTCATGGGCAAAAGTGAGGCATATGGTAATCCCTTGGCTCCTGGGCCTCTCACCGAGAGGGAACCAGAATATTCCATGTGGAGTAGCTCAGTGTGCCCAGCGCCTGGGGGAGCAGCCGAGAGAGAATGCGGAGAATGCATCATGGCGTCTGGCATGTAGTAAGTAGTCAGTTAATGGAGTTTCTTATTGATCCATGTCTCAGTTATCTTGCTGAGTGGTGGGTATAAGCATCAGGGTCTGAATCTCTGGTAGTGGAGAAAGGGGGGAGAGGCCCACATTTATGTTCCTCCTTGTCCCTTCCTTCTCTACTTTAGTGATGTAGTAAGAAAAGGAAAGGACCCTGGCCCCCAATATTCCAGAAGAAAAATGTTTCAGGTAACTATTCAAATCATGGTCAGAAGCCAGAAGTCTGTAAGACCCACTACATGCCTCGAGGAGCAGTCAAATTGAGATACATAAATGCAAACATGTTTTTCTGAGACAACGCACAATGAATACAATATGTTTGTCAGGATAGAAGAGAAAACTGAGAAAGGAGTTGGGACCACTGAAAAAGGCTGGCTAGAAGTCCCTAGTGTCAGGACCAATCATGATGTCCTTGCCCAGGGAGTTCCCAACTTTTACATGATGATGATGATGATGACAGTGACGGTGACGACAGCCGATGCTACAGAACACTTACAGAGGGTAGCCAGTGTGCTAAATCCTTTTGAAAAACAGCTTATTTAATTTTCTCAACAACCCTATGCAGTACAGTCTATTATCATCCCCATTTCACATTTGAAATCACCAAGGCACTAAGTCATTTGCCTCAGCTCATGTGACTGGTAGGTGGTAGAGTTGGGATTTGAACCCAGATCTTGTTCCTGAAGCAATGCTCTTAGCTGCTGGGGAGCGCCACCTCCATGGTGAGCTTTGTAAAAGGACAGATTCCTGGATCCTTCCCCAGAGAGGCTCAAGATGGGCCCCGGAGTCTGGGAGGCCTGGTTGTGCCTGATTCAAGATGGCAGATGGCAGGAAGTTTTCTGACCACACGTTCTTGTTTCCAGGGCCCTGCAGAGGGTGAAACGTAAAATACCAGGTCTGTTTCCCCTCAGTGTTAGGGAACTTTCTGTCCTCTCTGCATCGTACTTTCTTTAGCTTTTATAATACTCTCCTCTTGTTTTCCTGAGAACAGCTTTACTGAGATAAAATCCACATATTATTCAGTTCACCCATTTAAGGTGTTACAATTCAGTGGTTTTTAGTATATGCACAGAACTGTGCAGTTGTCACCACAATCCATCTTAAAACATTTTTGTCACCATCACAAGAACCTCTGTACCCCTTCATGGTCACTCCGTATTCCTCCCCTCCCCTCGCCCTCAGTGGCCAATAACTTCCGTTATGGAGAGTTTCGTCTCAATGAATTTCCCTGTTCCTGACGTGGTGTATGAAGGGAGCCACACACCGTGTGGTCCTCTTTGATGGGTCTCATTAACCTAGCATCTTGCTTTCGGGATTGCTCCAAGTTGTGGCTCGCATTGGTACGCCCTTCCTTTTCAGCGTTAAATAATATTCCGCTGAATGGATAGACCACATTTCATGGACCCGTTTGGGCTGATGCACCTTTGATCAGTTGAGGCACATTTGGGTTGTTTCCACGTTGGGGTTGTTATCTTTCTGCTTGGTTTATGAGAAGATGCCTCCCCAAGCCAGTTTACTTTTCCCGTTAGCTGGTTGAGTTTGTTATCATGTGTATTATTTATTTTGGCGTTGAGGTTTGAATGAAGAGTCAGGATGAAATTGGGACAGAGGATCAGAGCTCGGACAAGAAGGGTCAGAGAGGGGAGCGGACTAAGAAGGTCAGAATCCAGAAGCCAAATATGGCTGCTCGCTCTGAGGTTATATACAGGGAGCCTGGGCCGGACGATCTGACATCAGAATCTGTGGGGCGGACGTTAATACTCAGGCAGGGGCTTTCAAACCCGAGGAGCCAAGCTCATGAAAGTGAGGGGGTTGGAGGTCGGGTGGATGGTCCAAGATCAGATGTAGAGTCAGAGGTTGTGAAGATGCAAGAAGAGGGATTCGGAGTCAGAAGCCAGACCGGGGTCAGAGGTCATTCCAAGGCCCCAGAGGTTGGAGGGTGGAGAAGGTCAGAGGTGGAAGGTCAGCAGTCTTGCCTGAAGGAGATCTTAGAGGGCAAAGGTTAGATATAGGGGGTCAAACGTCAAGGAGATGGTTGACCTGGGATTTGGTTTCAGGTACAGGCAGGGTTAGAGGTCAGATGTGAAAGATGAGAGGTCTTGGTGACAGTGAAGAGGGGCTCAGAGGTCAGACTGAGCCTCCTCCCTTCCCCCTCCCCCCAGGCTGGCAGAGCCCCGGGAGAAGAAGGCCGTGCGGGTGCTGGGACAGTCGAGGCGCAGCGGCTGCTGCGGGGGGTGCCCCCCTCGCCTGCGACGCTGGCCGCAGTTCTGGGGGGCGCCGGTGACCGCCTTCATGGGCAACGTGGTCAGCTACCTCCTCTTCCTGCTGCTCTTCGCCTGGGTGCTGCTCGTCGACTTCCAGCCTGGCGCGCCCGGCGCCCTGGAGCTGCTGCTCTACTTCTGGGCCTTCACCCTGCTCTGCGAGGAGTTCCGCCAGGGCCTGGGCGGCGGCTGGGGCAGCCTGGCCACCCGGGGGCCCGGGCCCGGCCCCCAGCAGGCCCCGCTGCGCCGCCGGCTGAGCCTCTACCTCGCCGACACCTGGAACCAGTGCGACCTGGTGGCCCTCACCTGCTTTCTCCTGGGCGTGGGCTGTCGGTGAGTGTCCCCGCCCCCTGCCGCCCCCGCCCCCTGCTGGGCTGGAGCCCACCCTGCTTTTCCATCCCGAAACACAAACCAAAGTCCCTTCTTCATCAACAGCATCGCCTCTGGGGGGTCAACGAGCAGTTCGCTCACACCTGGGTACCGGGCTTTCGGGCCGCGGCTGCTGTTTTTCTAGATCTGCAGGTTGGCGGACTTTTCTCTGGTCCCCCGACCTGGCCCCGCGGTGGCACCCGCAAAGCACAGTCTTCCTCCAGACTCCCGGCCAGGCGGGGGCGCCACACTCACCTTCCCCGCTCTGCCCCGCCTCTGTCCCCGTCTCCCGCCCGGCCCTCCGCCCAGCCTCCAGGATGCCTCTGGCCTCTGGTCTGTCCGCACGAGGCTCCTTCTTCTCTGAGCTGCCCGGCCTGCCTCCCAGGGCTGCCCCGCATCCCCGCACCCAGTCCTGAGGGCGCTGCCCAGTGGCGGCCTGCCCAGCTCTGCAGGCCGGCGCCCCACTCCTTTCTCTGCATCCAAGCTCCAGCTCTTCGGAGTGGATTGCAGTAATAATCCGGGTTATCCTGGTAATCATAACACTGTGACCAGTGGGATGAGCTCTTAACCAAGGGAGGGGTTCCCAGTTTCCGCAAACTTCCTGGACCAGTTTTATCCCAGGGCAGTGAAACTCATTTCAGTCCTTTTCAGTTTGTTTTTAAAATTATTTCAACTTTGTTATTATTTGGGGTACATCGAACAACAAATATTTGGCTCTTCATTGGTGTTGTCTGTATTGAATTTTGCCAAAATCTAGGTTCTGTGTTTGCGAATTTTACATTCTGGCTTTAATGTCATTCGGGTTGTCTTCCTGGGTCAAATTTTATAGATTCACATTTTTTTATTTTTTAATTTTTATTTATTTATTTATTTTAAAAATTTTATTTATTTATTTGACAGAGAGAGAGATCACAAGTAGGCAGAGAGGCAGGCAGAGAGAGAGGAGGAAGCAGGCTCCCTGCTGAGTAGCGAGCCCCATACAGGGCTCTATCCCAGGACCCTGGGATCATGACCTGAGCTGAAGGCAGAGGCTTTAACCCACTGAGCCACCCAGGAGCCCCTAGATTCACATTTTTTTTAAGATTTAAAAAATCTTTTCAATCATCTCTACCCCCAAAGTGGGGCTAGACCTCACAACTCTGAGATCTGGAGTTCCCAGGCTCTGCCCAGGAGGCCACCAGGCGCTCCTACAGATTCAGGTGTCACCGGGGAAGCTTGAATGTTTTCACCTTTTAGTTCATAAAAATCTGACTGTTTCTGCTTACTTCTTAGCTAATTTATAAAAAACAAATTGTCAGGAATTCACCTCAGATATTTCCTGTTGCCAAGACGGGGCTGTGTCATGTTAGTTCATTTCATCCATGGCTTCCAGATTATACTGTGTGGTGCCAGAGAGAGGGCAAAGGGCACGTCAATTTTGGGTCTTGGCATTCATGTCTTCGGGTCTTGCGCATGCTGTTCCCCCTTCTTGAAACACTTTTCCCCCTTCTCCTTGGCCAAGCCAATACCTACACTTCCTTGAGGCCTCCGCTTTGCTGCCTCCATCTCTGGAAGTCCTCCCTTATCCTCTCCCGACTCTCAGTCCTTCCCAAATGATGCTCTCAGTACAGCTTGTGCAGTCTCTTTCATCGAGAAAGATTCTAAAATCCTCAAGACACATCTGTCTGGGGGCACCTGAGGGCTCAGTCCATTAAGCCTCTGCCTTCGAGTCAGGTCATGATCTCGGGGTCCTGGGATGGAGCCCCGCATCGGGCCCTCTGCTCGGCAGGGGGCCTGCTGCTTGTGCTCTCTCTTTGACAAATAAATCAATCTTAAGAAAAAAAAGATACTTAGCTCATCTCCCAGCAACAGAAAATATCTTTGAAATATAGCCTATTACCAAAGAAATGCAGAAGTATGTCCTCAGTGAACACGATTAAAGAAATGAGGAACATACAACGGAAACCACATCTCTCTAAGACTCCCCACTTTCTCCTTTGGTGCTGAGTTTGGTGCATTTTCTGCTTGTCATTTTTCTGTGTTTTTACATGGACAGATACACATACTTTTGTAAATGAAGGACATTATATTTCATGTATTTTTCTGCAACTCTTTTTCCTTTTTTTTTTTTTTAAAGATTTTATTTATTTATTTGACAGACGGAGATCACAAATAGGCAGAGAAGCAGGCAGAGAGAGGAGGAAGTAGGCTCCCTGCTGAGCAGAGAGCCCGATGCAGGGCTCGATCCCAGGACCCTGGGATCATGACCTGAGCCTAAGGCAGAGGCTTTAATCCACTGAGCCACCCTGGTGCCCCTCTTTTTCATTTTTAATATGTGCTGACATGCTTTCCATATCGGTATTTGCAAAGATACCTTAGTCTTTGAAAATCTGGCATCAAATTCCAGAAGAAGGGGTTTCAACCATTGTTGGCTAAAGATCAGACAAGACAGACTTCTCCTTGCCAGAATGGAATGAATGAATTCTTTTCATAAGGCAGTGAGACAAAAATTCTAAACTTCAAGAGGTAGAAATCAAGCCAAAAGTCTGGCCACAAAGTCTCATTTTCTACTCAAGGTAACATGACATTATAATCAGATACTAGCTGAGGAAATTTCTTTTCCTTTTATTTATTAACAATTATTATTATTATTTATTATTATTTTTTAAAGTCCTAGCAGTTAGGACACTGTTCCTGTGAAGAGAGAAGACAAAGAGCTTTGTGGACACAACCTAGTGACTATTTCCAAGGACGGAAGGGACCTGACACCCCGTTTTATAATCTGGATCATTAACAGCAGTGACTCCCTCCCTACCTGTCTCCCCTGACAGAGGCTTGCTTCCTCTGTGCTGTTAGAGATGCTACAAAGTAACTCAGCATGAATAATTTATTCCAAGAGCAAGATAAGAAAGTTTTGCAGGACACTATGCTTCCGTTTCTCTTATATATTTTTTAAAGATTTTATTTATTTATTTGACAGAGATCACAAGTAGGCAGAGAGGTAGGCAGAGAGAGAGAGAGGAGTAAACAGGCTCCCCGCTGAGCAAAGAGCCCAATGCAGAGCTCAAGCCCAGGACCCTGGGATCATGACCTGAGCCAAAGGCAGAGGCTTTAACCCACTGAGCCACGCAGGTGCCCCTGTTTCTCTTATATTTTGATTAAAGTATCTTTTGAGGGGTGCCTGGGTGGCTCAGTGGGTTAAGCCTCTGCCTTCGGCTCAGGTCACGATCTCGGGGTCCTGGGATCGAGCCCCACATTGGGCTCTCTGTTTGGCAGGGAGCCTGCTTCCCCCTCTCTCTCTGCCTGCCTCTCTGCCTACCTGTGATCTCTCTCTGTCTAATAAATAAATAAAATCTTTAAAAAGAAAAAGTATCTTTTGAGATGAAAGAGCCATGTGCTATCATGCTTTAGGAATACCAGTGATATTTTATTTTTAAGATTTTTATTTATTTATTTGACAGAGAGAGACAGAGTGAGAGAGGCAACACAAGCAGGGGGAGTAGGAGAGGAGGGAGCAGGCTTCCTGCCAAGCAGGGAGCCTGATGTGGGGCTCGATCCCAGAACCCTGGGATCACAACCTGAGCCAAAGGCAGAGGCTTAACCCACTGAGCCACCCAGATGCCCCAAGGGTACATATATTCTTGACATGGATAGGTTTCCTTGTAGAATAGCTTCGCCCACATACACGCCCATCATCAGGGTAAGAGGGTGCCCCTTGAGGACGCACCTGACAGATAATACCAGGTATTTTCAATCTTTAAAATTTTATAGCTCTCAATTAACCTTTAGATCTTTTTCTGTCTTTTTTCCATTCTGACAGGTAAAAATGACTTCTTGTTTTAAAACTTATGTGTCCCTGACTACTAGTTAGCTCGGACATCTGTTATAGCAAATGGCCACTTGTACCTCTGTCAATGTCTTTTCATAGGCTTGCCGCCATTTTAGAAAAGACATGTTCATTTGTGTTTGTTGATCTCTTGTGTATGTGTATGGATGGGTCGGTGCTCTCTCCTAACCCTTGGTGTTGTTTTTGTTTTTTTTTTTCTTTTTAAGATTTTATTTATATATATATATATATATTTTTTTTAAAGATTTTATTTATTTATTTGACGGACAGAGATTACAAGTAGGCAGAGAGGCAGGCAGAGAGGAGGAAGCAGACTCCCTGCTGAGCAGAGAGCCCGATGCGGAGCTCGATCCCAGGACCCTGGGATCATGACCTGAGCCGAAGGCAGAGGCCTTAACCACTGAGCCACCCAGGCGCCCCTTAAGATTTTATTTTTAAGTAATGTCTACATTTAACATGGGGCTCGAACTCACAACCCTGAGATCAAGAGTCGCACACTCTGCCCCCTGAGCCAGTCAGGCGCCCTAACCTCTTGGTGGTTTTATTTATTTTTAAAAAGATTTTACTTATTTGACAGACAGAGATCACAAGTAGGCAGAGAGGTAGGTGGGGTAGGGGGGAAGAAGGCTCCCTGCCAAGCAGAGAGCCCAATGCGGGGCTTGATCCCAGGACTCTGGGGATCATGACCTGAGCCGAAGGCGGAGGCTTAACCCACTGAGCCACCCAGGCGCCCCCCTTTTGGTGGCTTTGTTTTAAATACCTTCTCATTGCCTGCAGCTCATCTTTTGTATATTATCTTAAACATTTAAACTTTTGTATATTATCTTAAACATTCTTTTATTCTTTTCATTTGCATCCTGAAATAACCAGAGACTTCTAAAAAATGTGGCAAAAACAGTACAAAGAATTCCTCTATACTGTTCACCCAGATCCTCAGATGTCAACATCTTCCCTTATCAAAACCAAGAGATCTTAAATTTTACCAGTTGTCCCACCAATGTCCTTTTTTTACCCCAGGAGCCAACCCAGTTCCTCGATCCTTCTTCAGCTTTTATGATCTTAACACTTTTGAACAGGCCAGCTCCGTTATTTTGTAGGACTTGCCTCTGTTTGAGTCTGTCTCAGGTTCCCCTGTGATCAAATTTAGGTTGTGCGTTTTTGGCAGATAGTTTTGCCTTTCTCTGTTTATTGTATTTATGTTATCTCTTGACGGACGGAAATTTTATCTTTCAGAGTAGTCAAACTTATCAGGTCTTTCCCTATGTTGTGGTTTTACATATTACTTGCGTAGAAGGTTTTGTTGTCTTGTGACATCTCATCCAGTCAAGCTCATGAAGAAATTCTGTATTTTCAGATTTTCATGTTTTGCCTTTTACTCTAGGTTTTTTTTTTTTTTTTTAAAGTACCTTTATTTTTTATTTATTTTTGAGAGAGAGATTTGGGGGAGGGAGGGGAAGAGAGAGAAGCTTAAGCAGGTGCCACACTCAGCACAGAGCCAAAGGCTGGTATCTTCTCAGGACTCTGAGATCATGGCCTAACTCCTACCGAGGCGCCCCGTGCCTTTCACTCTAGGTTTTTAATCCACTCAGGGTTCAAGTACATGATGATGCAAATAGGGATACAGTTTTATTTTCCCCATAGGGGTCGCTGGTGCTGTTGGCCATCCGACCTCCCTCTGTGAACCGTGTTGTGTTCTCGTTATCTACTCTCCCCGTGGGGTCATCTGTCTTCTGCTTACTTGCTGGAACTCTATTTTGCCCCTTTATAGGTTGGACAAATATTCCAGCAGGTTTTCCGACTTGATTGTCACAGGGGCCTCCCCAATCTTTGCCGAGACCCTGATTTATGTACTCATTCCTAAGCGGGTGCCAGTGAAATCTGGGTAAACCCGGGTTGAATCAGCAGGTCTGGCTGCGGCCCCTCCGGGGTCACCCTAAGCCTGGTGTTGGGAAGACCTGGGTTTTCCTTTGTACCCCGTGACCCCTAAGTGAGCCCTGCCGCATCTCCCCGCACCGCAGGCTGACCCCCGGCCTGTATGACCTGGGCCGCACCGTCCTCTGCCTCGACTTCATGGTCTTCACGCTGCGGCTGCTGCACATCTTCACGGTCAACAAACAACTCGGGCCTAAGATCGTGATCGTGAACAAGATGGTGAGGGGGGCAGGGTCGGGTGGGCGGATCCAGAGGAGGAAAGGGGCGGGGCATGGAGGTGTGGGCATGGGTGGGGCTAGGGGCAGGGTCATTCCAGGGGGCGGGCCCAGACTTGGTCTCTTTCCACCTCGCAGATGAAGGACGTGTTCTTCTTCCTCTTCTTCCTGGGTGTGTGGCTGGTTGCCTACGGCGTGGCCACGGAGGGGCTCCTCAGGCCCCAGGATCGTGACCTCCCGAATGTCCTGCGCCGCGTCTTCTACCGGCCCTATCTGCAGATCTTTGGGCAGATCCCCCAGGAGGACATGGACGGTATGGAGGGATGAGAGGATCTGATGCCGTCCCTTCGAGTTCCCCCTCCCAGGGCTCCCCGTCCCTGGGGTTCGTACCCCCCTCTAAGTCTCAGCCCCCCTCTCTCTCTAGGTCTCTGAGTAGCCCCTACCCCCTACATCTCTATGGGACTCTGCCCTCCTTTCTCTTCATATCTCTGTTCCCTGTCTCTGGGTCTCTGACGCCTCCTCTGTCTCTCTCTGGGATTCTGTCTCCCTCTCTCTGGGTCTCTTTCCCTCACACCCCTCTGAATTTCTGTTTTTCTCTGGTCTCTGTCTCCCTGGCCCATCTCTGAGTGTCTCCCTTCACAGTGGCCCTCATGGAGCATGTCAACTGCTCGTCGGAGCAGGGCTTCTGGGCTCGCCCGCCAGGGGCTCAGGCAGGCTCCTGCGTCTCACTCTATGCCAACTGGCTGGTGGTTCTCCTCCTCATCATCTTCCTGCTGGTGGCCAACATCCTGCTGCTCAATTTGCTCATCGCCATGTTCAGGTGAGGCCCAGCTACTCTCTGACCTGACCTCACCCAGCGTGACCCTTGACCCCAGTGTGACTTTCTGTCCCAGCTTGACCCAGACCCAGGTCTAATCAGTTCCATCTTTAGTCCCAGAGTTCAGACACTGCCCGGACCTGGACTGTGAACTCTGATCCTCTCTCTGAGCCCAGGCAGAACATGAAAAAAAAAATGTTTTTTTGTGGCAAAACACATATAATTTGCCAATTTGAAGTGTACCAATTCAGTACCATTAATTAAATTCATAATGTTTTACAACCACTACCACTATGTACTTCCAAAAAATGTTATCGCTCCAGACACACAGTGTGTACCCAATGAGCCAGCAGCAACTTCCTGCTCCCCACTGACCCGCCTGGCCCCCTGGAGCCCGCTTTTTGTCTTTAGGAATTTGCTTATTCTAGAGGTTTCATATACGTGGATTCATACCATGTATATGAATACGTACCCCCCTCTAAGTCTCAGCCCCCCTTGTTGTATGTTGATTCATACAACATTTATCGTTTTCTGTCTGGCTTATTTCACTTAGCATAAAGTTTTCAGTGTTTATCCAAGTTGCAGCATGGACCAGTACTCTTTTCATGGCTGAATAATATTCCATTGTACGAGTCTATCCCGTTCCCTCATCTGTTCATCTGTTCATGGAAACTCGCTTGTTTCCATCCCTTCGCTCTTTCAAATGATGCTGCACTGAACGTTAGTGTTCATGTACCTGTTCGATTCTGTTTTTATTTCTTTTGGATATATTCCTAAAGTAGGATGCTGGGCATGCTGTGGCAATTCTCTTTAGCTTTTTGAAACTGAACGGTTTTCGACAGCAGCAGCACCATTTTCTGTTCTCATTAGTGATGTAGGAGAGTTCGGATTTCCCCACAGCCTTGCCATGAGTTGTTATTTTCCTTTTCAAAACAATGCTGCAGTCCTAGCTAGTGGGCGAACTGGTGTTTGATTTTTTTAAGATTTTTTTTTAAAGATTTAATTTTATTTATTTGACAGAGACCACAAGTAGGCAGAGAGGCAGGCAGAGAGAGAAGGAAGCAGGCTCCCTGCTGAGCAGAGAGCCCGATGTGGGGCTTGATCCCAGGACCCTGGGATTATGACCTGAGCCGAAGGCAGAGGCTTAACCCACTGAGCCACCCAGGTTCTCCTATCCCATTCTGTTGGTTGTCTTTTCCTGTTCTTTTTTAAAATATATTTTATTTATTTGACAGAGAGAAATCACAACTAGGCAGAGAGGCAGGCAGAGAGAGAGGAGGAAGCAGGCTCCTCACTGAGCAGAGAGCCCAATGCGGGGCTTGATCCCAGAACACTGGGATCATGACCCGAGTCAAAGGCAGAGGCTTTAACCCATTGAACCACCCAGGCGCCCCTTTCCTGTTCTTGATAATCCCCTTTGATGCACAAAAATTTAAAAGTTTTTTATTTGGGGGCGCCTGGGTGGCTCAGTGGGTTAAGCCACTGCCTTCGGCTCAGGTCATGATCTCAGGGTCCTGGGATCGAGTCCCACATCGGGCTCTCTGCTCAGCAGGGGCCTGCTTCCCTTCCTCTCTCTCTGCCTGCTTCTCTGCCTACTTGTGATCTCTCTATGTCAAATAAATAAATAAAATTCTAAAAAAAAAAAAAAAATCTTTAAAAAAAAAAGTTTTTTATTTGTACTATTGGTGTTGTATCTAAGGACCCATCTCCCAATCCAAGGTAATATTCACTTCTATGTTTTATGGTTTTAGCTCTTATATTCAGTTTCTTGGTCTGTTTGACTTAATTTTGGTATATGGATGTGATGTGGGGTCCAACTTCGTTCTTTTTGCACGCCGAAATCCCATTGTTCCAGGTCTCTGTGTCTAAGAGACTGTTTTATTTTTCCATATCGAATGGACTTGTCACCCAGGGACACCTGGGTGACTCAGTTGGCTAAATGTCTGCCTTTGGCTCAGGTCATGATCCCAGGGTCCTGGGATCAAGTCCTGCATTGAGCTCCTTGCTCAGAGGGAGCCTGTTTCTCCCTCTGCCTTCTGCTCTTCCTGCTTGTGCGCACTCTCTCTCTCTCTCTGACAAATAAATAAAATCTTTAAAAAAATTAGTTGGCCATTAGCCATTGTATTAGTTTCCTGAGGTTTCCCTAACAAAGTAACAAAAAGTGGATGGTGTTAAGTAACAGAAACTTTTCCGTTGCAGTTCTGGATGCTGTAAGTCCAAAACCAAAGTATGTGTAGGATTGGTTCCTTCTAAGGGCTGTGAAGGAGACTCTGTTCCCTGCTGGCAGACTGCTGGCAGTCCTTGGCTGGCAGACGTGGCAGTGTTCACTGCAGGTGTAGAGATACACAACTGATTTTTGGTTGGTGATCTGATGCCCTGCAACTTTGCTGAATTTGCTCTAGTAGCTTTCTTGGGATTCTCTGAGATTTTTGATATATAGGATCGTGTCATTTGTGAGTAGAAATAGTTCTATGTCTTCCTTTCCAATTTGGATGCCTTTTATTTCCTGTTCCTATTTAATTGCTTTGGCTAGAACTTTCAGTACAACAACAAAGAGCTGTGGTAAGAGTGGGCATCCTTGTCTTGTTCCTTATTTTAGCTGAAAGCTTTTAGTCTTTCTTCATTGAGTATGATGTTAGCCATAGGTTTTTCATAAGTACCCTCTACCCATGTTGAGGAATTTTCCTTTTAATCCTATCTGATTTTTTTTAAACCATAAAGGATGTTGGGTTTTGTCGAATGCCTTTTTGTATCTCGGCCACTTGAGAGGATCATGTAGTTGTTTTTTTTTTTTCTTTTTGTTCTATTAAGGTGGTGTATTATATTGATTTTTGCATGTTGAGGCACCTTGCATTACTGGGATAAATCCCACTTGGTCATGGTATATGATCCTTTTACTATGCAGCCGAAGTAGGTCTGTTGGTATTTTGT
Organism: Mustela putorius furo; assembly: GCF_011764305.1. NCBI lineage: Eukaryota > Metazoa > Chordata > Mammalia > Carnivora > Mustelidae > Mustela > Mustela putorius. Next base: position 11,033,074 of record NW_025421310.1, on the reverse strand, counting down.
TGGGGATATTTGCGTGTGTATCCATAAAAACTATTGGTCTGTAGTTTTGTTTCCTTGTGTTATCATTATCTGGGTGGGTAATGCTGTTGGCCTCACAGAATGAGTCACAAACTGTTCTCTCCTCTTTTTTTGGAGTTTTTTGGGAGAATTTGAGAAGGATTGGTGTTATTTACTTATTTAATGTTTTGTAGAACTCATCAACAACAACATCTAGGCCTGGGATTTTGTTGTTGTTGGGACATTTTTGATGAGTGATGTAATCTCTTGTTATAGGTCTTTTGAGATTTTCTGTTTCTTCTTGAGTTGGGTAATTTGTATGTTTCTAGGAATCTGTCCATTTATTTCATTTAGGTTATCTAATTTGTTGGTGTACAGTTGGGATAGTGTTCTCTTATAATCCTTTTTATTTCTGTAAGGTTCATAGTGATGTCTCCATTTTCATTTCTGATTTTAGCTATTTGTGTTCAGCTGACTTTTGAGCCTGTCTATAACCTCTACCCTAATTCCTGACACTGTCTCCCCTTGACGCCAGACATCTCTTTGCCCTCCTAATCCAGCTCCTACTAAGTGCATCCTGTAATACCTCTGACCTTAATGATTCTGACATTGGCCTGCTGCCTTGGTCTCAAAACATATTGTCTAATATCTAACCTTCATCTGCCCTCTTTGACCTCTGGTGACCCTTGACCTCTCCTCCCCACAGCGACACCTTCGGCAAAGTACAGGGAAACAGCGACCTCTATTGGAAGGCTCAGCGCTACAGCCTCATCCGGGAATTTCACTCTCGGCCGGCGCTGGCCCCGCCCCTTATCATCATCTCTCACGTGCGCCTCCTCATTCGGCACCTACGCAGGCGTCGGTCCCGCTTGCCGCCCTCCCCGGTCATCGAACATTTTCGTGAGAGCGGGGTTTGATGCGAAAGGGAAAAGCACAGGGGTCAGGCCCTGGAGAGAAGGAAGAGCACGGACAGGCTGCGGGAAGATGTCGGGGAGCACTGAGTGGTTAGAGATTAGGTGTTGGGGGGGCAGGTGTTAAGTATTAGGGTGGGGCCTGGACCTGCACAGGGCGTGGTCTGCGTGGGCTCACGCGCGGGGGGCCTTGGCGGGGCTGGGCCAAGGAGGGGGCAGGCCCTCTGACTCTGCCCTTACCCCCCTGCCAGGGGTTTACCTCTCCAAGGAAGCAGAGCGGAGGCTGCTGACGTGGGAGTCGGTGCAGAAGGAGAATTTCCTGCTGGCTCGCGCGCGGGATAAGCGGGAGAGCGACTCCGAGCGTCTGAAACGCACATCGCAAAAGTGAGGGCGGGGCTTCCTGGGGGGGAGGGGGGAAGAGGAGAGAGGAGCCAGGTCCAGGTGGAGCCAGAGTGGGGCGAAGCCATAGTGTTGGGGAGGAAGGCAGGTCTGCGGGCCTGGGGCTTCCGAGGTGGGCGGGGCTAGCGGGCGGCGGGAATGGGCCTGATGCCCTTGGTGGTTGTGGTTGCAGGGTGGACACAGCCTTGAAGCAGTTGAGGCGGATCCGGGAGTATGAGCAGCGTCTGAAAGGGTTGGAGCAGGAGGTGAGGACTCCCGGGCCAGGCCGGGGTGTGTGTGTGTGTGTGTATGTGTGTGGCCAGGGTAGGGGGGGTGGTCTCTTACCCTCTGTCCCTCCCGCTCCCCAGGTGCAGCACTGTGGCCGCGTCCTGGGCTGGGTGGCTGACGCCCTGAGCCGCTCTGCATTGTTGCCTCCAGGGGGGCCGCCGCCACCTGCCCCGTCTGGGCCTAAAGGTGAGTATTGTGGGGTCCGTCTGTGCCTATTGCTGGCCTCTGTGGTCACCACCCCACGTTCTGGGGCTTTTGCTCCTCTATCTCTGAGTGATTTTCTCCCGCGCGCTGCCTTTCCCTTGTCCTGGGGTGCACTCTGTTTCCTTTGGGCTTTTCGTGCTTCCTTCTTTTTGCCGGCCGCCCATGTTTTGCCGTCTTCTCCATCCCACCACCTGTTCTCTCTTCCCTCCAGACTGAGCCCTGCTGGCAGACTTCAAGGAGTCGTCCCCACAGGGAGTGTTTGCTCCTAAAGTCCTAGCTGGTCCTTGACCCTTGCACCTCGCGGTCTTGTCTTGCACGTGGGCCCCACGCTGGCGGAGGACCACGCGAGCTGCTGTCAGGACCCCCTCAGGGAGTGTTGATCCACGTGAGCCACCCAGGCCCAGCTCCTCCCAGAACCGGTCGGACTCCGGGAGGCTCAGCCTCGAGCCCAGGCACTGCTCTTCTGAAGGCGCTGCCACAGCCCGCTGGGCGGGAGAAGGCTGTGGGGTCCTGGGGTTCAGGGATCAGAGATCCTACCTGCAGCCCCCCACACTGGGGAAATAAAGCCATTTGAGAGGAGTGAGTCCAGTGCTTGATTCCTGAGGAAATGGCAGGTATCTAGATCCTTTTGCCACGGGGCTGCGTTTGAGGTCTTTGGTCAGTCTTTTGCCGTATTTTAGATAATCTCCAGGTCTGTTCTGCGCTCCCAGGTCCACTCTGCCTGTCTGACTCGGCCCAGCCCCTCTTGTGTACGCTGTTTTGGTGGTTCTCACTTCAGTGGGACAGAAATCCCAGCCGTCTGCACCCCCCGTTCCTACTTCCAGTGGAGAAAGAACTCAGTGATAATAAGCAAATTATTTCCTGGAGTGGGGGTGGGTGGGAGCTGTGTACATCTGCTTTGGCAAGAGGGGAACAGATGATGCAGATTTGAGTAGATAACTGCAGAAATGTCTTTAAAGAGTCTAATTAGTGGAAATTGCAGGCCACGCGCACATGGAATTGAGGCAAATGTGCATCATTATCCATGCAGTTTAACTAAACCCATAACAAAGTAAACCGGTAATGACAAGACTGAACTGACAGCAGTTATTAGTTAAATAGCAAGACAACCACCAACAACCACCACATCCAGAAATCACAACCAAAACATCCTTCCTCCAAATTGGAGGAATTCCAATTATCTGCCACTTCGGGTGCAGAGGAGGTCTGAAATACCGCCAAGCGTTGTGTGGCATCCAGATTTCTCTGGAAGATGCCGCATTAATTCTCTAACCCAAGTTATAGTAATAATAATGTAAGTGACAATGGTGGCAATATTAATACTGTTTGACATTTAAAAAATTTGATTGCTTACTGCTAGTATACAGAAATACCACTGATCTCTTACTGATGTGTTCTGACTTTGCTAGACTCTTATTAGTTCTAGTACAATTTTTGCAGAGTGGGGTCTTCTCTGGATACAGTCATGCTGTCCATAAGTAAAGGCAATTTTATTTCATTGTTTCCAATTTGTATTTTTTTAAAATCATGGTAAAATATACAGGATATAAAATTCACCATTTTAATCTGTTAGAAGCATGGGAGTCCGTAGCATTTGGTACTTTCACAAAGTTGATCCGTGATGACCACCAGGTTCCACATGGGAACCTTGTACCCACTAAGCACTCATTGCTGCTGCTTCTCTCCCCTCAACACTGGCCTGGACCACCATTCTGTTCTCTAGCTCTCTGGATTTGCCTTTTCTGGGTATTTCATATAGATCGAATCATCACGCGTGGTCCCTTGTGTTTGACTTCTTTCACGTAACAGAATGTTTTTAAGATTTATCCATGTTGTATGAGAACTTCCCTCTTGCCTAGGACTGAACACTACCCTTAGTATGGATACATCACTTTTATTTTATCCATTTATCTGTTAATGGATGTTTGGGTGGCTTCTACTTTCTGGCAATTGCGAATAATGCTGCTGTAAACGTTCACGTACAAGTTTTTGTTTGAACACTTGTTTTCAGTTCTTTTGCGTCTAGACCTAGAGTGGAAATTGAGGAGCTGCCAAGCTGGTTTTCACAGCGAGTGCAACATTTCATGTTCCCACCAGTGACGCAGGAGTTTCCAGTTTCCTCAAATCCTCCACAAAACTTGTTACTTTGCATTCTCTTTGGTTATCAGTATCCTGGTGGGTGTGAAGTGGTGTGTCATTTTGGGCTTGATTTACATTTCCCTAATGACTGAAGACACTGAGCTGCTTTTCCTGTGCTTCGTCCGCCATTTGTACATCTCTGGAAGGAATGATGTGTCAGTAATGGCCTCTGTCTAATCAGCTAGGAATGGGTGGCCTTGAGGGAAGATGAAGATGAAGGCCCTGCTACCCAAGTCACCATCTGAGGACTGCCTGGGCTCAAACAGACGTTTCATAGTTTAGGAAAAACACATGGTTGGTCCCGAAGCTTCTAACTATAAAGAAGGTCCAGCATGGACCAGCCTTCATGGCCCTTACATGCGTCGCAGGTGGAAAATTTTGCTGAAGCTGATGCTTCACGACTCAAGGATGTTAGACTTCTAGGTCCATGTTCCCCAGAAGGAAAGCGCACAGCTGACCACTGATGTAGCACACAGTGGGGGAAGGAAGTCCAAGTGACCCTGTTTGGTGGGGCCTTTGGGCTAATGCGATGTGCTGTTTTGGCTTCTTCTATTAAGTGTATAATTGATATTTCGTGTGTCCATACTGTGAATGTCCTCCAAGTGTCAGGGGATTCTCCCATCCAGAGACTGGAGCATGCGTGGTTCTCTCTAGAACCGCGTAAAGAAACAACAGGTTCCCAAAAGGAGAAAGAAGAATCCCTTTTTCTGACTTCAGGGCCGCCGCAGGACCCAGGGAGGCCAGTTCCCAGTACCACAGCGCCACCTGCCGACACAACCGCCGCGAACGCCGCTTTTGCGGAAAGGCAGCTGTTGATTTCCTCTTCAGCTCTCAGATAGAGGAGGCTCCACACGTGGAGGTCTCTAAAATCTCTAGCCTTACATCTTCATTTTAGGGTCCGTCAACCTGAACTTGACAACCAGTAAGGTCTGAAATGGTTAAATGTAAATGGAAGATTCGAGAGCAGAGCTACCCTGGTCCTTGTGTTAATCCGTTTTGGAATTGAAAGAGGCAGGAGCCAACCAGAAGGAACTGTCCCCGCCACCGGCTCCAGGGGGCCTCCATTTACAAAGGTTCCCCTAAACGATTGCCTAGTTCGCTGTTGGGGCAAAGTTAAAGGCTGCTCGTATCCACTGGGCTGCGGCCGCCACCCAGCCCCAACGCCAGCCCTGGAAGACAGACTGACGTTTAGGGACTTTATATTTTCCCTACTCTCCACATGCATCTGGTATTATCGACTGTCAGGTCCACAAAAATCCACTCAGAATACATTTCTGACTATTTCTGACAACCTTTCTCATGTCCCAGTCCACACACCTTGGGCAGGAGTTTTGGTCAGCGAGTCTGGGTGTTTCCAGAGCAGCTTCATCTTGTCATTAGACTGAGGCCGAAGGGAGCAGGGAATTGCAAAGACTTATTTTGAAAATTAAGCATTCAGGCCCCTGGCAATTCTTGGGTCACCCTTCTTTCTGCTGGACTGCCTGGGTGGCAGCCTTGCCCGATGTCGGCCGACTAGGGAGTCCAAACTGAATTCTGCCTTAGCCACCGGCATTTTCTTGTTGGCCTGACGTGGCCCCAGACCAGGTGTTGGCAAACCATAGCCTGTAAGATCCTCTGGCCTTTGAGCTAAGAATGACTTCTACATCTTTAAAGAGTTATAAAAAACAAATAACAAAGAATATACAATAGAGACCCTGTGTCCTGCAAAGCCAAGAATACCATCTGGCCCCTTACAGGAAAGTCTGCTGACTCCGGTGTAAGCTGCAGCTACTTGCCGGCTACCGAGCAGCTTACCTAAGCCAACGGAACGGCCATCCCGGCCAAGGTTAACAACAAAAGCCCTCACGCATGCCTTGAGACCTCATTGCAGGGGGTCCAGAGGCTTCCACTCCACATCCGCCAAGATGACCAACCTCCCCCCACACAGAGGTCGCTTCAAATGTCCTCGTTTTCCTCTCCAGGCTTGTGGAAGCACCTCAGATTGGGGAATGGAGGTCACATGCCAGCACCGTAGCCACAGGGGCCAAGAAGTGGTTAACCTGGTACAGAAACGAGAAAGAAAAGGACCCCAGACTAGCGACCAGAAGGCCTCAACTCTATTTCCACCTTAGTTGTGGACTGGTTATCTCAGGGCCTTTCTCTCTCTCCTTGAGCCTCCTGCGGTATCCACTCGTAGGCCCGGCAAAGGGCCTGTCTGTGCCTTCTCGAAGTGTTAAGCAAGGCAAGGGGGCGGCTTGCAGCCCCTGGGACAGTGTTGCGCATGCCAGGACTCCCCACCCCTCCAACCTCACACAAAAACAATGACCTTAGAGCTAGAGCCCTGCATGGTTTAAGATGCATCATCTCCACTGGTCTGCAGCTCACCCGGCCAGGCTCTTCCCATACCTGGTTCATGGCGGCCCGTCCTGCCTCTGAGAGGGGAAGTGACGCAGAGGTGAGGGAGGGGAGAACAGGCCCTCTCCCTGCAGCTGGTTTCCGGAGCCGCGTCATCCCAGACGCAGCGTCCCTGGAGAGTAAAGTGGAGGCAGGACGCCAGGAGGTGTGAGTCTCAGACACGCGAAGGGCCGGCGAGCTTCTGCCTGTGACCTTTTCGGGGCTCTCCAGATTGGGTTGTAGAAGCCATTACACTGGGGATGCAGGAAGAAACATTTAGAATTTCTACTTATAGCTAATTTTTTAACAGAAATAAGCAAAATGAATTAAGCTTTATCAAGATGATGTAGAACGACAGTCGTTCACGAGTAGATTTTCTACACATGTTGGGAATATTTTCTCAAAAAATTGTCACCGATAAAGGAGTGTGATAAGCAATGTTTAGAGACCTCTGAGGCAAATAAAAGGCGTGAATGGGCAGGCAGAAATTTGGGAGGTGATTTGGAGCCAGAGTGGGTGGTGATGGGAGCTTGCATTGATTCTCAAGGTCATGGTCTTTGGGCATGGGGAGTTACCCAGGAAGATACAAAGAGATGTGGCTTCTAGAAGGTGCCTCCACCTCCTGAGCTGCCTTAACTCCATTTGGTGTTTGAAGAGGCAGGGTAGTGTTACTTATTCCCGCAGACAACCCTAAGAAGCTCTGAGTTCTCTAAGACTCCTTGGTCCTGAGCCCACAGAAACGACGTGACCTACCTCCCAATGCCCAAGTGGGTGAGCGACTCTACCCCAAGTCAGAATGAAGCATGATAGCTACCCACCTGATGCAGCTCCAGGCATGTTCCCCTCTTGGCAGGAGAAGTGAGATGATAATGATGGGACACATTCAGTAGTATGGTCCCCGAACCACGTTAGATTTAAGGGTTAACACACTTTCTGGATTGAGTAATACAGATTGCTGCAAAGTTCCCCAAAGGCTTGTCTCAACTCCAGAACAAGGAAGAACACAGAAACTCCATAAACTGTGTCCCAAAGGGAGAAGGAGATTGGAGTCACCAGACCGGATTCTCAGTTCACTAGAGGTTGCTGATTTGGAGGGTATATGGGCAGGAGGAGGCTGACAGAAAGAACACGGTGCCACAGCCTGTGCATGGGGTCTCAGCGGATCAATTTATTGACTTAGCATTATTATCCCAGCCCACTCTGAGAGGGTAGCTCTGGAGAAATCAGCCCCCCCACCCTGAGATCCAGTTTGGCGGTGGAGTTTGGGGTTTGGAGGGAACACTGTCTATCTCCATGATAACTGGAAAGGCTGGGTCCTGGCCAGTGCCATGAAGCCCATCCCCATTGTGCCAACACGGTACTCCCCACTCACAGGGAGAAAGGAGGAACTAGGTCCAGCTCTGCGAACGGCTGAGTTGACTTCTTGGTCTGAATTCTTTGACCTCAGAGCAGAATGTTCCACTTAGCAGAACTGGTATTATTCCAGGAGAGGAAAGAGCTCCTGAGTTGTCCATTTCTTCCCAAGGCCAAATGAGCGGTTGATGGGCACGATTCCCATGTACCCCTCCCCCTCCTTTCCGGCAGAACCCATTATTTCTGTAGTAAAATGGGCGCTCATGCCGTCACCTGTTGGACAGATTCGCTGCCTTGGAAAGAGGGGTGGCGTCACCAGTTACGGAACAGAGTTCTCCTGCTGGTTTTCGTCTTTGGTCTTCACGTGCTGGTCACTGTTGTCTATGGGTGTTAAGGCCGGGCTCACCTGCCTTGAGACCGGAAGGCTGAAACTCCTCGTGGAGAATGTGGACAGCGAGTTCATGACAGGCAGGCTGAACCAGGAAGAGCTCTGGCTGCTCAAGGGCAAGCTGAACCGCCGCCATGAGTTCAGGTTCAGCCCCCTAGTCAAGGACAGGCTGCGCCTCTTGGAGGAGCTGTCTTTGTTTCCCTCCTGGGACTTCATGCTGTGCTTAGGCCAGGGCTTGGGGGGCACCAAAGGCATCTTTTTGGACTGTAGCTTTTCAAAGGGGTCAGAAGCAATGTGGTCCTGGAGGTACCACCAGTGTTGAAGCGGGTAGATGGGGATTGGCAGGAAGGCGAGGACGCTGAGGAAGGTGACCCAGCTCAGGGTGCCCTGCAGGTAGGGCTGTTTCACCTCCTGGCTCTGCAGGCAGAGAGAAGGGAGTGAGGTGGAGGAGGGGGGGGGCTGTTAGGGGATTTCAATCCGTGTGACGCTGGAGATCAGGTTCCCTAGGGGCTGGGAAGCTGGCTAAAGGGTCCTTAGGGACGGAAGGAGCCCAGACCTAGGACTCTATGGAATGGGAGATCAGAGGAGGGGTGCCCAGAATGGGGGCAGGAGGCCAGGGAGGGGGATCTCACCATACTGCTGTTCCAGGCAATGTAGTAGGGGGGTTCTGTCTGGTAGAGCTGCATGAGGCTGATGGTGGTCAGGGCCAGCAGCCCAGGCAGGGTCACATAGCACCACAGGACAGTGAGGAAGGACCACAGCAGTCGGCCCAGATCACCAAATATTTCTTCCCTGACCCTGGGGTGGGGGCCATGGGCACAGATGTCTAGAAGGATCCCTTCTTTGGCCACCAGGGCCTAGAGCTCTGGGTCTGACAGACCTCTGGTTCTCTCACCAGTTCTCAACTCGTAGGGGCTACTGGGTCCTGCTGGGCCCTCCCTGAGGCTGGGCCCTGGATCTGGTCTCCTCATGGGAGCCCCCTGACCCAAGTGCCGGGCTCCGGCCCTCTGCCTTCAGACTATCCCATGTGGCCCATGGTAGGGGAAATTGAGCCTCCTGCTTTCTGACTACTCTTTATGTCAGCACCCACGTGGTTGCCCTCAGATCACTCCCTCCTGCCCCCCATGCTATTAGCTAGACCCCCCTTGCTATGGGACAGACAGAGCAGACCATGCCCCCCCCGCCCCTCCTCAGAGACCTGGGATGGGCCCCTGGCTGGGTAGACCCCAGGACTTGGACATCACCTCCTAGCTCCATAGATCCAGGCCAGGGCCATATTCTGGAAGGCCACAATGATGATGAGGGTGAGCGGGACCAGGCAATCATCAAACAAGGACATTACGTAGCTGCCAGCGTGACTGGTGAAGATCAGGCTGCCCAGAAAACCTCCCAAGCAGACAAACACTGTGGCAAAGGCAGGTTTGGCCACACTGAGGTCTATGTGCAGGGGTGGGCCAGGGGTCAAAATGAGCCCGGGAGATTGGGATGGCCTGGGGAGAAGGGTGAGAATCCATATACCTGATAGCAGCTTGGGATACCTCCTGAAGATGGAGATGGAGTTCTGGAGGGGATAAGTAATGCTTTCCAAGATCCTTATCAAGGTGTTTAGCCCTGTGATGACCAGGATCAAGAAGAAGAGGATGGCCCAGAAAGAGGCACCAGGGAACAAGGAGACGGCTTGGGAGAAGGCTGCGAATGCCAGGCCAGGGCCCTCCATGAACTGTGGGGGAGAAGGGCGCTCAGGCAGTGGTGGGTTTGGATGGGGGGAATGGTGCAGTGATCGAATAGCAATGTCTGTGTCGGGCAGAGGAAAGACACCTAGATGGGTGGGCTGACGGCAGAATGCTGAGTGTTTGCTGGGCTGTGTGAGCTTTACCTCCCAGGGCCTCAGTCTCCTCCTCTAACAGACTGGGATCCTAGGGTTGATGTGAGAATTAAAGTCAAGTGACCACTTAGCAAAGACCCTGGTACATACGCAGTGGTGGTGGAGACATGACTCTGTTGCCTGCCTTGGGCGATGCATGCAGTGGCCCCCAGAGGGCACTGGGGAAGGACACGTCGGGAAGCACCCTCCTGCCCCTGCAAACACACCTTTCCCTTCTGCGTCTTGATGCTGCAGGAAGGGGAGAAGCGGATGATCTGGTTCTGGAGGTGCTGAGGGAGGTGGCTGATCCACTCCAGGTAGTCCAGGGGGGGCAGGAGCAGGATGTCCTCCGGGGGCTTGGCATCCTGAGGCAGGACGCCCCTTTTTATCAGTTTCATCAGCTTTGAGACGCTCCTGAAAAGTAGCAGAGGCCAGGAAAGATGGTGACCAGGCTGCCCCCAACTGCTCTGCGCAAACCAGGGCAGCTGGGGACTGGAGAGGAAAGCAAGCGGTCCAAGGTGAGCGCAGCTGGTTAACAAGGGTCTGGAAACTCACCACGTGGACGTGGGGTGAACTTCCCTGGTTGTCCCCCTAAGGGACAGAAGCCCCTTCTGTAGTAGCTAAGATTCCTCAGTGTTACGGGTTGAAAACTGTTCCCCTGCCCTGGCTACATTCTTATGTTCAAGTCCTAACACTGTCCCACCCCCACCGCCGCTACCTGAAAATGTGAAATTACTTGGAAATAGGTTGTTACAGAAGTTATTAAAGATGAGATCATCCTGGGTGGCCCCAGATCCAATATGACTGGTGCACTTATAAAAAGGGGGAAAGTGGGGCACAAACGCACAGGGAGAAGCCACGTGTGGATGAAGGCAGACACCTACAAGCTAAGGAACACCAGATTGCCTGCAAAGCACAAGAAGAGGCACAGGACAGATTCTCCACCATTGTCCTCAGAAAGAACCAACTCTGCCAATACATTGACCTCAGACTTCTGCCTCAGAGCTGCGAGAGGACAGATTTTGGTTTTGGCCACGCAGTCTGTACGACTTTGTGATGACAGCCCTAGGAAGGAATACACTCAGAATCTCTCTTTTTGGACCTCAGGTTTGGAATGCTGCGATAATCAAACCCCCTCACAATCATTCTCCTCAACTAGCAGAGAAAAATCTGTTTAAAATTTTCCCTCCAAGTCTGAATTTCACTCTTTCTTTCATGCCTTCAGCTACTCTCATGTGTTTGACTAAAAACATTAAATATGGATATTTCTTTGTAAAAAAAGAAATATATGGGTTTTTATTTTAAACAACATGTGGCCTTCTTCCGATGGGTGGGAGTGTAGATTTCTTTCTTTCCCTTTTTTTTTTTAAAGATTTTATTTATTTATTTGACAGACAGAGATCACAAGTAGGCAGAGAGGCAGGCAGAGAGAGGAAGGGAAGCAGGCTCCCTGCTGGACAGAGAGCCCAATGCGGGGCTCAATCCCAGGACCCCGGGATCATGACCCAAGCTGAAGGCAGAGGCTTTAACCCACTGAGTCACCCAGGCACCCCAATATATGGGTTTTAAAAAATATTTTATTTACTTATTTGACAGAGAGAGAAAACACAAGGAGGGGGTGCAGCCGACAGAGAAGCAGGTTCCCTGTTGAGCAGGGAGCCTGATGCAGGGACTCTATCCCAGGACCCCGGGCTCATGACCTGAGCAGAAGGCAGATGCTCACCTGCCTGAGCCCCCAAAAATGTATGTTTTGTGTGTCATCACTTGAGTGTCACTGTGTTTTGGTTTTCTGTTTCTTACTTTTCTTCCCTCAGTTTTTCTGGCAACATCTCTATATTGCTGAGTATATGTCTGGTTTGTTGTTTCTGACTGCTGCCCTCTGCTGCATTTGCAACCTGCATTTTATATTCTATTCCCCAAATAATGACACCACTCCCTGAGATGACAAACTGCCACAATAACCATCCATTAGGGCTTGTGTAAGGACTTCTCTAGGATACACACTTGGGAATGGGGATCACGGGGCCATAAATACTGTGCTTGCTTAATTTAAGGAAATGCTAACAGATCCTCAGCTGTCCTCTGTTCTCCTGATTAGAAAACACTAATAAAGCATACCTCCACCCTTCCTTACCTAAAGAGAGAGTAACCTATAGCCTTGCTCCTCTAAGTAGAAGCTCCGTGGAGGGGCAGCACACCTGGGAACTTGTTAGAAATGCAGAATCTTGGGGCGCCTGGGTGGTTCAGTCATTAAGTGGCTGTCTTTGGCTCAGGTCATGATCCCACGTTCCTGGAATCGAGCCCCACACTGGGCGCCCTGCTCAGCAGGAAGCCTGCTTCTCCCTTTCCCATTCCCTCTGCCTGTGTTCCCTCTCTCTGTGTCTCTCTCTGTCAAATCAATTTTAAAAATCTTCAAAAGGTCATGATCCCAGGGCCCTGGGATCGAGCCCCACGTCGGGCTCTCTGCTCTGCAGGGAGCCTGCTTCCTCCTCTTTCTCTCCCTGCCTGCCTCTCTGCCTACTTGTGATTTCTCTCTCTCTGTCAAATAAACAAAATCTTAAAAAAAAAAAACTTCAAAAAAAAAAAAAAAAGAAAAGAAATGCAGAATCTTGGGTTCATCCCAGACTTACTGACTGATCTGATACTAATTCATAATACTCATTGCAGTTTGACAAGCTCTATATAATGAAGGGCGAGGGGCTCATGTGGTAGTTCTTCTAGGGCTGCACTAACACAATAGCCACTAAGCACATATGGCCATGTCAACTAAAGCTAATAAAGATGATAAAAATGAGAGGGCACCTTGGTGGCTCACCAGTTAAGCATCTGCCGTCAGCTCAGGTCATGATCCCAGGGCCCTGGGATTGACCACTGCATCAGGCTCCCTGCATGGCAGGGAGTCTGCTTCTTCCTCTCCCCCTCTCCCCAGTGTGTGGTCTCTCTCAAATGGATAGATAAAAATTTTAAAAATGATATAAATTGAAAAATTCAGGTCTTTGGTCACATTTGCATTTTTTGGCCACGTTCACCACATTTCGAGAGCTCTGGCTACTTGTGGCTGGTGTGTATGACACTGGATAGTGCAGGTATAGGAAGTTTCTGGCACCACAAAGAGTTCTACTGGACAGTGCTGCCTGAGGAGGTAACGGTTCTCATTGAAATCAACCAGAAGCTTTTTAAAAAACCAACTCAGTTCTTATTGAGCTATATCAGAGACAATAAAAAACACAAATATTAAATATTCACTTCAGTGAGTATTGAGAAGTCACCCAATTGAGATATAGAGTATTTCCATCACTCCACAGAATTACTTTGGGCCCCTTTCCAGGGCATTTGCTCCATTCCAGAGACCACTACGGATTTCCATCACTGCACATTCATTTTGCCTACTCCTAGATTTCATATAGATTTATACAGTGTGTACTCTTTTCTGTCTTGCTTGTTACATTCAGTATAACGTCTGACATTCATCCATTCATCCATGTCGGTGTGTGCATCAACAGTTCATTCATTTTTATTTGTAGATAGTACTCCATTTGTTGAATGAATGTACTAAGGATTGTTATCTGCTCATCTCCCGACAGACATTTGGGTTGCCTGGAGCTGTGGCCATTACAAATAAAGCTGAAGATTTCCTGCCCTAATTCTCTCTCCTCTCCTCACCTCCTGCAACTCCAATTATACATCTATTAGTCCTCTAGGTCACTGGGGTTCTTCTTCAGTTTTTCTCATTCTTCTTGTCCTTTCTGTCCTTTACTTTGTAGAACTTCTATTAACCCGGTCCTCAAATTAACTCATCCTTTATTCTGTTGGTTCCAATCTAAACTAAATACATCCAGCGAAAACTTGTCTTCATCTACTTTTGACTTCTAGAATTTCCATGTGGTCCTTTTCTAGATTTTCTGTATCTTCCCTAAAATATCTCCATGGCTTTCATTGTATTCATCTTTTCTCTTAAATTCCTTAACATATTTATAACGGCTGTTTTAATGTTCTTGTCCGCTGATTCTAATGTCTGGATGGTCTTTGGGTCTTCTTTTTTCTCTTGGCTATGGATTGTATTTTCCTGGGTTTGGGAATGTCTTGAGGGTTTTAATTCCATGTTGGACACTGCATAGAGAACAACATGTTATTTGTTTTATTTTGTGAAGTCTCAATACATTTAAGCCTTTTATTCCAGGAGGCAGCTAGATGAGGGCTATTTATTTAGAGTTTTCTAAGTACTGAGGCGAGCTGGGGTGGGGGGGGCAGTTTTAATTAGTTGAGTTTTTTCTCTGCCTTCAAATGGGATCAAGGAGGTCTCCCTTTGCCCTCGAGCCATCCCTCCAACTTTCTGCATGACCTCCTCCTCCTGGCGAGGACTAATTTCTTTGATGTTGTCATTATTTGGATTAGAGTGGGCTGGATTGTTAGCTGTAGATGTTTTTGGTTTATCTATGCATTCAGCTCCCGTGGGCCCACAGATATGAGCCCCATGAGACCATGGATAGTTCATCTGCTTGCTAGCCCTGTCTCTGTTGCAGCTTCTGCCGCTTCTCCAAAACAATTCCTAGGTATCGAGAGGAAAACTATTGGGTCAAGCAATTTATTTGTTGGGGGCTTGTTGTGATTCCAAGAACTACTGACAGTGCATACTGTGATAAAAATGCTTGCCTGATTTCTTATCCATGCAAAGTCTCTCCATCCGTGACAGGCCTGTGCCTCCAGCCACGTGCCCCCAGGTCAGGCGTTTACCCCCAGGTATAATGACATTCATGGCTCTTTGCTCACTTATGATGAACTTATCACTCTCCAGTATTTAGTTCATTAAAGCTCCTTTGTGTCCACTGCTCTTCAGTAATATTACAAGGAAAGTATTAGCGTGTTTTTTTTTTCTCATTTTTAACATTGCTGTATCAAGGAAGCATGGACTTTTGCAGCCTTCAACATCCTAACTGGAAGAGAAACTCCACCTTGAGATTAAAAAAAAAAAAAAATCCCCGTGCCTGAATGTACCCCAGATCAAGTAAATCAGAATCTCTGGAGGTGAGACTCAGGTATATAAGTGTTTTCTAAGGCTCCCCAAATGAGTCCAACATGCAGCTCAGGCCAGTAACCACTGATTGTGGCTCAGAATTCTGTAACAAGCTCCTTTGTGAGTTAAATAATTGATTTTGAAATCTTCTTTACACCATTTGCAATTTATGGAAGCCTTCAGACAGTCTTGCTCTGGGACTGTTTTCTTACCTATAAAGTGCTGGCTATTGGAATATTATAATTTGCCAGTTTTCTCTGAGAATATGTTATTATTACAACTATCATGATTGTTGTTGTTATCATTATTATTGGATAGGTCTGAGTCTGAAGGCCCATGAAGCTGGGGGATCGCTAAGGGAAGGAGACCCCCTATTGGACCTACAAGGTTGTAATTACTCACTTTTCAACACAGGTGGGGCCACTGGTGGTGGCCCAGAACCCCAGCACAATAAAGATGATGGATGTGACTAGCAATGAGGTCCCCAGATTGACCAGGGCCATCAAGGAGGCCACCTGGATATAGTTGTCTTCTCCAGCCTTGTAGGAGGAGAAGTTGATGGTGGTGCCCATGCCGAGGCCCAAGGAATAGAGCACGTGGCCTCCGGCCTGACGCCACAGGTCCAGCGAGGCCCAGGCTGAGAGCTGTGGATGGGGATGAGAGAGAGAGAGACGTTTGGGGTTGAGCTTCGGAGTGAACCCATTGGTGAACTGGAAGAGGGATGAGCTAGGGTAAAGAGCAGGGGGATGAGGAACAGGCTGGGGGCAGAAAGGAAGATGTCGGAGAAGGAGAGTCATTGAAGGACTGGGGAGTTGGGGGAGGGACAGGGTTTGGAGACCCCAGCCTTACCTCTGTGGTCACCATATGTCTGAGGCTGGCAATGGCACCCTCCAAGAAGAGACTTTGGATGAGGAAGCAGAGGAGGATGATGCAGGGAAGGAACACCGTGAAAACCAGGATCTAGCCAGGTGGGTCAGGACAGAAACCGGAAGTCAGGAGAAGCGGTGATGGGGGCGGTTCAGAGGCAAGCATTAACAGGGAACCCAGGTCAGCAGGAGGAGAGATGGGCATGAGCTGGCTTAAGGTGGTATGGTGGGACAGGAGGGAGCTGTAGGAGGATTATTCTAGGGAGACAACAGTGTTGTTGGGGGGGATCATCCGCCAATGAGCTTCTCCAAAGTGAGGGATGAGACCCCAAGTAAAAATGGTTTTGAGTGGTGGGGCGGCTGGATGTCATTCATTCATTGGCGAGGGTTTACGGTCTGTGCCTGAGTTAGGGCTGCATGAAACAGCGTCGTAGGTGATGGGGGAGGAACCCCAGCTGAGCAGAGATTTTTCACGCACTGAAATGAATTTTCCACGTAAGGAGAATATGATGCAGGTGCCAGGGGCACGGGCTGGAAGTATGGATTGGAAGAAAATAAATGGGAAATTCTGGACAGGAGCCGGTGGCAATCAGCTTTTTCAGGGATTAACAGGCGCTGTCAACGCGCAGGCAGGTGCAGGATGCAAGGCTCACGGGGAGAGGCCCCGGTCTGCTCTGGAAGGTGCCCACTGCTATGCCTTGGGGGTGTGGGTTGGTGAGAAGCGAGCTGGGTCAGTACAAAGTCCCATTCCGGCCACGGGCCAGAGGGAAGTAGTTCTTTGTGAGACGACTGGTGGCTGCCACAGCCTGGGGAGAGTACGGCACCTTCCTCAGGACCTGGGTGGTGAAGCCCATCATCTAGGAGTGGGGGAGGGTCATGGGGATTAGAGAAGAGGGGTCAACAGGAAGGAGTTGGACAGCATCGGGGCAGGAAGCCGGATACTTGGATTTGCGAATGTGAAGCGGTAGAGTCCGTGGTCAAGGTGGCTCACCAGCATTGAAGTCTTTAGCCCTGTGATCATGATTAAGAAGAGGATGCACCAGGCTGCAAAGATGCCCAGGGTGAGCTGCAGGACGAGGGCCTCGACCCCTTCCTCAATATGGCCTGAGGCACTCAGGGTGCTGTGGTACCAGAAGTACTGGTGGGACACGGTCCGGAGGCAAGAGAGGTCTGGGGAGCACGCAGGCGCTTAGGCACCATCTCACTCGGTGTCTTGACCCTGCTCTTCGCTGCCTCCCTTTGGGCTCTCATTCCCCGTCTCTTGCTCCCTGGTGCCCTTGCCTCCCATGGCCCTGCCGGCCTTTTCTCTCCCTCTCCTCACCAGTGACATTGATGGTCTTCACCAGTGGGCACTGGTTCCAGGGCAGGGAGTTATCGAAGGAGTTGCCCAGGTAGGAAATGCTCCATGTGATGATGACACTGTGATACAAGCTTATCAAGATGCACACCTAGGGGTGGACACGGTGGGCCTGAGGGATAGGATGGACAGAGACGGGGGAGCTGGACACCATAAGGGCTGAGTGGGGATGCCGGTTGGCTGGGCCCCTCATTCACCAATATGCTAGCGTATCCTATGCCGCCCAGCCAGGGGACGAGCTGCTTCCAGACCCGGATGTTGTCCACACGCAGCCAATGCCCCATGATCATTTCCATGTACAAGAGGGGAATCCCGAACAAGCAGAGCATGAAGAAGTACATCAGGATAAAGTTGCCTGAAGGAGGGAGCCAGGAGCTGTGATCAGGCAGCCAGGAGTCCCGGCCCCCCTCCTCTTCATCCCCTAGAACTCTCTCCCCCACCACCCAGGACCCAGGAGTCTGGGCTCCAAGCCTTAACACTCCTTCCCGAAACTCAAGATCCAGGCCCCTGGCCTCACCTCCTCCATTCCGATGACACAGGTAGGGGAAGCGCCATATACTGCCCAGCCCAATGGAGAAGGCCATCTGCATCAAGACGTTCTTGGTTCGTTTTGTCTGAGCAAAGTAGTTTTGGGTCTTGGTGGCCAGAATCTCCCTGGCTGTGAGCTTCCAGGACGGTAATGAGGAATTTCTGGGTTGTGTGTAAGTCTTTTCTTCTGAGAGTTCAATGGACGCCATGATTTTCTTCTTACAGGCCAGCCAACTCCTGAGGGAATCTTGGGGTCACCAAGAAGAACAGACTTTAAGGTCTTTGTCTCAGAGACCAGCCTGTAAAAGTTCAGGACAGCAGGGTTTTAGAGCAAACAAAGGGCCAGAATTTAATTCTTGGTCCTTCTCACTGGCTGAACAAATAACTTCATCTCTGAGACTCAGGTTAGTTTTGTTTTTTTTTCCTCATCTAACAAATAGATGAATTTCAAAATGTTTAATAACTGTTACAGTGTGAGCACCAGTCAGAAGGGCATTCCAGCACTCAGGTTCCTCTCCTTTCTCTTTCTGGTCTATTTGGCCCAGCTAATGCACACAGGGCTCTGGGCCAGCAGTTCTCAAACCCATCATAACCACAAAACCTCAAAACACAGACTCCTGCCTTTCCATCTGTCAGCCTCACTCTTCCAGACTGATTCAGTAGATCTAAGGTGGGGTCTAGAGGATTGGTAGAATTTGAAAGCTTCCTTGGGGTTCCATTTCAGGACAGGCAGCATAAAGGCTCTGTGGAACCATGCCTCTGTGACCATGGCCAAGAAAGAAACATTTAAGGTCTTTGGAAATTGTCCTAAGGGCATGTAGCCAATGAAGAAACATTTATTCAAGAAAATCTGGTAAAACTCATTAAGAACAGTGAAGCATCGGATGGCATTGGACCCGCAGCCTGCTCCCCACCCCCTCCTGACCCAGTGCTATGGAAAAGCTATAGGGCTCCCCCTCTCCCCAGGTCACACTCAGAGGCTACAGCATTTTCCCAGAAAGGGCAGACCACCAGCATTTCGCATTTCTTTTTGGCGACGTGTTGCAGACACTAAATTTCAGGCAAGTGTGGTATAAGTAAAAGTCAGGAGCGCCCTTCTACTCTGCCCTCATTTCTGGCATGACATAACTGGGAATATGGGGGCCTTGGTCTCCCCTGACCCCCGCTCATTGGTGAGGTGGAGGTTATATGGTAAGAGGGGCAAGTCATAAGACCAGAGATTAACGCTCCACATGGCATCCTGCTCCAAAAGCACTCAGAAAGAAGCAGGCCACTGTTCCAATCCAGCTTGGAAGACCTTGTCCATGGGAGAGAGACAGGCCTTCGGAACACATGAGCCCAGAAATGTTTCCCAGAAGAACTAACTTCATTTGAAGCAGAATCTGAGGAAGTTGGAGCCTAAGGGCTAAGGGCACGCTCAAAATCAGCAGAGGTTTTGGTGGTAGCAATTGAGAGGAGGCTGGTAACTTCATGAAGACATAAGATAAATGGTTACATATGAGACAGAACTAAGAAAAGAGACAGGTAAGAAGATCCATTCTGGGGTCAGAACAAACCTCAAACATTGAGTTCAAATACTACTCCTAGAAAGTAGACCGAATTTAATTGCATCAGATTGTGGAACAATTTGTGCATCAGACCATTGTCAAAAACAATAGAGCCATTGGCTGGAAATTCATGGGTCCTAAAAATGAAGACGCAATAAAGATAGAGTTTTGTCATCAGAAGCCCTGTGGCACAGGAAATACTACAGTGGATTCCTCTGTAAGAGGGGACATTATCCTAGATGGAAGGTTAGACGTGCAGAAAGGAATCGACAGTAATGAAAACGTAAGTCTGTGGATAAAATGGAGAACACAAACAGTAACATCTTACTTGGTTTTAATTAAGTAAAGAATAAGAATTACATGACATCAAAGATTCAGAGGGCGGCAAATAGAAGAGAATTGCAAGTACTTTGTGTTTTCCAGGAAGAGGATAAAAATACTGCAAGTAGGGATACAAGCCCCGGCTGACCCCACAATCCAGACATAGGGCTCTGAGGGGCTTCTGACCAGAGTCACAGGGCCCTTAGCTATTGTTGAAGGAACTTGTAAAATTGTCTCAGGAAATACCATCAAGTTATCTCTTGAAAAGTCTATGGGATGCTGTTCTGCCCGAGATAACAAATCTCACGGGTGGTGTTTGCAAGAAAATACAATAATTTGCAGCTTAGCAGTAACCACAGGATGTAAAACTTCTGTCTTTGTACTCTAGAGATGACGTCACTAATGCAGTCTGCCCAGAGTGGTTTCCAGTTCCGGGGCCCTAAAGCAGAGCAACCGCGGCACAACAGCTACACTGAAACCAGACAGGAACATGCCAGAAGGGACAGGATAGTCAAGGAAGGGAATAGAGGGGCGTCTGGGTGGCTCAGTCGGTTAAACATCTGCCTTCGGCTCAGGTAATGATCCCTGGGGTCCTGGGATTGAGCCCCACATCGGGCTCCCTGCTCAGAAGAAAGCCTGCTTCTCCCTCTCCCTCCTGCTCTGCCTACTTGTGCTCTCTCTCAATCTCTCTGTCAAATAAATAGATAAAATCTTTTTAAGAAAGATTTTATCTATTTATTTGACAGGCAGAGATCACAAGCAGGCAGAGAGGCAGTCAGAGAGAGAGAGAGGAGGAAGCAGGCTCTCCGCAGAGCAGTGAGCCTGATGTGGGGCTTGATCCCAGGACCCTGCAATCATGACCTGAGCCAAAGGCAGAGGCTTTAACCCACTGAGCCACCCAGGTGCTCCAATAGATAAAATCCTAAAAAAAAAAAAAAAAAGGAAAGGGAATAGAGTTAACTCAATCTTTAATTAATCATCATGATCCAAGAACCCGAATTTTCATCTTTTAAAAACCCTTGCTTGCAATGACATCAGATAAAGGCCTAGTACCTGAAATCTATAAAGAACTTATCAAACTCAACACCCAAAGAATAATCCAATCAAGAAATGGGCAGAAGTGGGACGCCTGGGTGGCTCAGTTGGTTAAGAAGCTGCCTTTGGCTTGGGTCATGATCCCAGGGTCTTGGGATCAAGTCCCACATCAGGCTCCTTGCTCCGCAGGGAGCCTGCTTCTCCCTCTGCCTCTGCCTGCCTCTTTGTCTGCCTGTGCTCGCTCACTCGCTCTCTCTCCCTCTGTCTCTGACAAATAAATCAATAAAATCTTAAAAAAAAAAAGAGTTAAAAAAAGAAATGGGCAGAAGACATGAACAGATATTTCTGCAAAGATGACAGCCAAATGGCTAACAGACACATGAAAAGTACTCAACATCACTCCACATTAGGGAAATACAAATCAAAACCACAGGGAGATACCACCTCACACCAGTCAGAATGGATAAAATTAACAAGTCAGGAATCTACAGATGCTGGCAAGGATGCGGAGAAAGGGGAACCCTCCTACACTGTTGGTGGGAATGCAAGCTGGTGTCGCCACTCTGGAAAGCAGCATGGAGGTTCCTCAGAAAGTTGAAAATAGAACTACCCTACGACCCAGCCACTGCATTACTGAGTATTTACCCTACAGATACAAATGTATTGATCTAAAGGGGCACATGGACCCCAATGTTCATAGCAGCAATGTCCACAAGAGCCAAACTATGGAAAGAACCTAGATATTCATCAACAGATGAATGGATAAAGAAGATGTGGTATATATACACAATGGAATAGTATGTAGCCATCAACCCCCCCCTCCCAAATCTTGCCATTTGCAACAAAATGGATGGAACTAGAGGCCATTATGCTAAGTAAAATAAGCCAATCAGAGAAAGATAATTATCATATGATCTCACTGATATGAGGCATTTGAGAAAAAAGAAAGGATCATAGGAGAAGGGAGGGAAAATGGAAACACCAAAACCAGAGAAGGAGACAAACCATAAGAGACTCTTAATTTTAAGAACAAATTGAGGATTCCTGGAGGGGAGGGGTTTGGAGGGATGGGGTGGCTGGATGATGGACATTGGGGAAGGTATGTGCTATGGTGAATGTTGTGAATTGTGTAAGATGAATTACAGACCTGTATCCCTGAAACAAGCAATACATTATATGTTAATTAAAAAAAAAAAACCTGCTTGCAAGCTATTGGGGAGTTTGGGACTTTTCACCATTAGCTCCTGGTTCTCCTGGGTGGCACCACACCAGGAAATTCTTGGTGCCAGTTTTTATTGGCTTGTTTAGCATCAGGAGGACAAACTCTCATTTGGTTCGCTTACAGTACCAATAAACATTATCTGATAAAATGTATGCATAATTATTATCTAGGGGAACCCTTAAAAGAATAACAAAAATGTTGGGGCACCTGGGTGGCTCAGTGGGCTAAGCCTCTGCCTTCGGCTTGGGCCATGATCTCAGCGTCCTGGGATCGAGTCCCGCATTGGGCTCTCTGCTCAGCGGGGAGTCTGCTTCCCCCCTCTCTTTCTGCCTGCCTCTCTGCCTACTTGTGATCTCTGTCAAATAAATAAATAAAATCTTAAAACAAAATAAAACAAAGTTCCTATGTTTGGATATTAAAAACCACATTTAAAAATAACCAATGGTTAAAGAATTTATCATAATGGACATCAGAAAATATTTTGATGATAATGAAAATACTACATACCAAAACATGGAGGGGGTACCTCGCTGGCTCGGTGGATGGAGTGAGCAACTCTTGATCTGGGGCCTACACTGGGTGTAGAGATTGCTAAAAATAAATAAGTAAACAAACTTTAAAAAATGGGATGCAACTAAAGCCATATATTAGAAATTTTGAAAATATTAAAATTAGCAGAGACTCCATTCCTGGAAATTAGAAAATAATAGCAAAATAAACCCCAAAATGAAGAAGGCAGGAAATAATTAAAGTTAACAGGAGAAATTAACAAGACGGAGGACAACATACAATAGAGAAGATCAACAAAATCAAAGGTTGGTTCTTTATTTTTTTAAGATTCAATTTATTTGAGAAAGAGTATGTAAGCAGGGGGGAGCAGAGGGAGAGGAAGAGAATCTCAAGCAGACTCTGTGCTGAGCACAAAGCTCCATGTGGGGCTTGATCCCACAACCCTGAGATCATGACCTGAACTGAGTCAGAGGCTCTACTGACTGAGCCACCTACGGACCCCAAAGGTCGGTTCTTTGTGTCTTTAAGACAAATAAATTTGATAAAAATCTCTAATAGGACTTGCCAAGAAATAAAGATAGAAAGCACAAACAACCATTGTTGGAATAAAAAAGCATCATCATCATAAATACTGTAGGTATTGAAAACATAATCAAACACTCCAGTAAAGAATTCTATGCCTGTAAGTTTTGGGAAAAATAATACTTATGCATGGAACCAGAAGAGACCACAAATCGCTAAGGAAATGCTGAAAAACAAAAACAAAACTGGGGGCATCATGTTACCTGATTTCAAGCTTTACTACAAAGCTGTGATCACCAAGACAGCATGGTACTGGCATAAAAACAGACACATAGACCAGTAGAACAGAGTAGAGAACTCAGATATGGACCCTCAACTCTATGGTCAAATAATCTTCAACAAAACAGGAAAAAATATACAGTGGAAAAAAGACAGTCTCTTCAATAAATGGTGCTGGGAAAACTGGGCAGCTATGTGTAGAAGACTGAAACTCAACCATTCTCTTACACCATACACAAAGATAAACTCAAAATGCATAAAAGACCTCAACGTGAGACAGGAATCCATCAGAATCCTAGAGGAGAACATAGGCAGTAACCTCTTCGATATCAGCCACAGCCAACTTCTTTCAAGATATGTCTCCAAAGGCAAAGGAAACAAAAGCAAAAATAAACTTTTGGGACTTCATCAAAATCAAAAGCAAGAAGAAACAGAAATTCTGAATTGTTCTATAGATTTTATTTTAAAAAATTTTATTTTTAAAAATATTTAGTTATTTAAGAAATCTCTCTGCCCAACATGGGGCTTGAACTCACTACCCTGAGATCAAGAGTCACATGGCCCTATGACTAAACCAGCCAGCTGCCCCTGTTCTATAAATTTTTAATAAACTATTTCTGTAATTAGTTACTTTCCTCCAAAGAAAATTTCAGGAGCGAATGATTTCACTCATGAATTGTACTAAACATTTAAGAAATAAATACTACTAATCTTGCATAAAACCTTCCAGGATAGAAAAATTGGCGAGACCAGCATAACCTTAATACCAAAATCTAGCCAAGGGAATAATAAAAAAGAAAATCACATATCAGCGTCAATCACGAACACTGATAAAAATGTCTCAAATACTGGCAAGTCAAATCCACCAATGTATAAAGACAATTTCACAACACAACTGTGTTGAGTTTATTCCAGTAATATGGGCGGGGGGGGGGTTAGAAGTAAAAAATTAATCAATGATAACATAATATAGGATAAAAATAATACAATCATTCATTTGTGGAAATATTTTACAAAACCTAGTAATAACCATTTATTTAAAAAGAAAAAAACAACTTGAGGAAACTAGGACTAGAAAGGAACATCTTTAATTTCATAGAGGTTATTTACCAAAAAAGCTTACAGCATCCACTGTACTTAAGGATAAAATGTTAAAGGCTTTCCCTTGGAGTTTGGGAATAAGACAAGGATGCCCACTCTGGTCCCTTCTAGTCACACTGGATTTAAAGTTTAGGCTGATTGGGTGCCTGGGGAGCTTAGTTGTTAAGCCTGCCTACAGTTCAGGTCATGATCCCAGCATCCTGGGATCAAGCCTCCCGTCGGACTCCCAGCTAAGCGGGAAGCCTGCTTCTCCCTCTCCCACTCCCCCTGCTTATGTTCCCTCTCTCTCTCTGTCAAATAAATAAAATCTTAAAAAAAATAAAGTATGGGGCACCTGGGTGGTTCAGTGGGTTAAGCCTCTGCCTTTGGCTCAGGTCATGATCTCAGGGTCCTGGGATCGAGCCCTGCATTGGGCTTCTGCTCAGCGGGGAGCCTGCTTCCCCCCTCTCTCTGCCTATTTGTGATCTCTCTGTCAAATAAATAAATAAAATCTTAAAAAAAAATAAAGTTTAGGTTGATTGATAGCATTCATGGTTCCAAGTCTTCCGTTTCCCCTATACCCATCCCCTTTGCAATGTGATTCTGCAGTTCCTCTCACTAATGAGACCATCATCTACTTTCCTACCCTTGAATCAGGGTTGCTATTCAGAGCCTAGCCTGCAAAAGACCTTTCTTGCTGCTGCCCACTCTCTTACACTTTTGCTAACCCTATGAGGATATATCTACGCTAATTTGCTGGAAAACGAGACACGTAAATCCGAGCTGAGCTGAATCACTCCAGTGGTCCCAGCACAAGCTCGCCTAGACCAGTCAACAGCCAGCCAACTCCCTCACATACTAGTTGAGCCCAGCTTAATGGCGCTTTGAGGTATAATAATGACTCATGAGGTATAAAAATAAATTCCTGTTGTTTTAAGTCACTGGATTTTGAGGTGGCTTGTAATGCAGCATTTTGGTGGCACCAGATAATTGGTACAAGGTCCTAGCAAGTACAATAAGATTTTTTCAAGTGTAAAGTTTGGAAAATAAGAATTAAAAATGTCATTATTTACAGATACAGTTGTGTATGTAAAAAATAAAACAGAACCTCTAAATACATTTTTAGGACTAATAAGTGAGTTTAGCAAGGTGGCTGGTACCAGAGTTAATGGAATAGAATTAATAGCATTTCTACATACTAGCAAGAAATAAATAGATAATGAAAAAAATTTAAGGTAACATTTATAATAACATTAAGATATTTCAAGTGCTCAGGAATAAATCTAACAGAAAGATGAGGCTTCTATACCAAAACCTATAAAGGATTATTACAGAGAAGAAAAAGTGTTTTAAGAGAAGTAACAGTTTTAAATAAATGGAGAGATATTTCATGTCAACTGAGAGTATTATGAAAATGACAGTGTTAAATAACTAGGATGGGCAACTGTATTTTCATATGAAAACAATGAAATTTGATCATTATCTCACATTGTACAAAAATTAATTCATGAGATTTAAAAAAGAAAGGCATATTCATAAAGCTTCTAAAGAGGTTAATAGGAGCGAGTATCTTCATGATCTGCAGGTTAGGAAAGATATCAGAAACAGGACTTAGAAAACACTAACCATAAATGAAGCAACAGGTAAACATTAGAATTCAGGACATCTGTACATCAAGAAGCAGCATTAAAAATGTCAAAAGCCACAGAGCAGAAAAAATTTGCCACACATATAGCTAATAGACGGTTTGTATTGTTTCAAATCCAGAATCTATAAAAAGCTCCTACAAATTAGTAAGAAAAGTATAAATAACCCAGTAGAAAAATGCTCAGAAAATGTAAAGTGCAAAAAAGTGGTTCTTTCAGCAAAGTGGTTCTCCAAATGGCCAGTGAATATCTGAAAGGGTTCGAGCTATTTAAACAGAAGAGAAATGGTGATTAAAACTACACTGAGGGGTCACTCCTCCATACCAGTCAGGCTGGCTAGAACGAAAAGACCAAGAACAGCAAATATTGACAAGCATGAGGAGCCATGGGGAATAGTACCCACTGCTGGTAGGGATGGAAACTGACAAAGTTATTTTTTTGAGAGATGGGCTGGTGATTTTCTATTAAGATTAAAAGTATATCTATCCCAACAACAGCAATTTCAGTCCCAGGCATAATTGCAACAAAACTGTGTTTGCATGTGCAGCAAAGTACACATACGGGAATTTCCTTAACAGCACTGTCTGCAACAACCCTAAAAGGAAACCATCAGGAAGTCCAAATACACACACACACCACACACGCAGTGATATAATCAGTATGAAAGAATACTACACAGCGGGGCGCCTGGGTGGCTCAGTGGGTTGAGCCTCTGCCTTCAGCTTGGGTTGTGATCTCAGGGTCCTGGGATGGAGCCCCTCATTGGGCTGTCTGCTCAGCGGGGAGCCTGCTTCCCCCCCTCTCTCTGCCTGCCTCTCTGCCTGCTTGTGATCTCTGTCTGTCAAATAAATAAATAAAATTTTTTTAAAAAATAAATAAAAAATAAAAAAGAATACTACACAGCAAAGGAGAAAAAAGCGAGCTACAGCTACACTTAACAACATGGATGAGTCCCCAAAACTTAATATTCAGCCAAAGAAGATATATCCTAAAGAATACGTGTCATAGGATTCTGTTTATATCAAAATCCCCCTCCCCCACCAAAAAAGGCAAAACTAAAGCGTTTAGGATCACACACATTTGTGGTAAAACCACAAATAAAAACAAAGAAGGGACAACCTTAAGTGTTAAGAGTGGGGATTCCCACCTGAGGGGCAGGAGGGGTTGGAAGAGCTGATGTTCTTTTTCTGATTAGGATAGTTGGGATGTTTGCTTTATAGGTCACTGAGTAGAGCATTTCAGTTTTATATACTTTTGTGAATATGTATAATATTTTATAATAAAAAAGAAAGGTATTTAGGTGTGCAAGAACATAATAAAGTCTCTAAAACCTACTTGTAGATGAAAAGTCACAGAATGTCAAACATATGATACCATTTGTATCATGTAAAAAAAATCCATATAAAGAAAATGACACATTCTAAGTATTCATACATATGAACGTAAATGCATAGAGAACTCTTTCTGGGTTTTCTTTCTCACGCAACACCCCCCTTCTGCCCCTTCCCATCCTCCCTCACCCAGATAACTTTTACTCATCACTGGTGTCTCCTCTCAGATCTCACTTCCTCCAGGAAGACAACCTTGATCACCTTTGCCACTTTCCTGCTGTGTTGCCCACTATGTAGTTGGAACTCCCCAGAGGTGTCTTGAGGTTTTAATACATCTTATACATAAAAACACCCTTTTGCATGTCTAGTCCAATCCCCCCAGTAGCCCCTTCTGGGGATGTCCTGATTAAAATGATTCCACGAACCCCAGGCTTTTTCTCTCACTAGAACAGCCTTTCTTTGTCAGGTACCCAGTTTCCAATTATGGGTTTGGAAATGTGTGGCCCCTCTCACAGCCCACTGCCCAGACTCCAGCCAGGAGGGCAGTCAGTTACCCTGCCCTGCAAATGTCTTCCTGTGTGGGCAGTCCTGGCACCAGCATCAGCTTCTGTACCAAAGCAGCACATGCTCCAGCTCAGTTCAGCCTGGTGACTTGAGAAGACGGCTCAGGGTCGACGCTATTCGTAAGCAGGCCATTTGGCCTCTCCTTAAGTTTTGAGGTTTTAGTTGCAAATTCAGGTGCAAAATTTATGCAATCTTAAAAGACACCATGATCTAAAGTGTTTGCTGTCTTTAGTCTTTCTTTCTTTTTGCTGGGATTCCCTTTAGGTTTTGGAAGGAGGCACAGCCAATTCTATAAATTGGGTATTATCATAGTATATGTATATATGGGTATTTTACACACACGTATTTCTTATAAACTGGATATTACTAATATATATTATGTACTGGATAATGTTAGCTATATATATATTAATAGATTCTCAATGAACATATGTTTAGGTATTAGTTACAAATTGCAGATTAGGCATTACTTACAAATTGGAGATTATATGTAATCTCCAATATTATCTGCAATAGATTACATATAATCTCCAATATGTCAAGAGTGTTTACTTATGTGATATTCTTTAAAAATATGATCTTTAATGGGTACTTAATATTCCAGCATCACTGTATAAGCCCAACCAAGTCTATCATTGGCTCAGATCTTCCTGAGGGAACTCAGCCCTGTCTAGCTTCACACCCACGGCCCTTCCTCAAGGGTGGCTCCTTCCCGCTCATCCCAATCCCACTCTACAGCTGACCACTCTGCAGCTGTGGTCATCCCCTTGTCACCCTATCAAGGCTTTGTGCCTGCAACTCACTCTATTGCCAATGCTCCTTCTGCCTCCACCCCCCAGAAGTGTCAGCCCAGGGACAGCACTTGCCTGGGATTAATTGTCACCAGTCCAGCCACGCCTGGATATGCACACCCAGTCTTTCTCGCCTTCTGGGCCCCCTGCACTCTCTACTCTCCGCTGGGCTCTCAGAGCATCAAAGGAGAAACAACCTGTTTGAAGACCAGCCCAGAAACTCTTTGATCCAGATGGGAGAGTCCCAGGAGTCCACGTCCAGAGCCAGTCAGTGAAGGAAGCACCTACAGCATCCCAACCCCACAAACCAGCCCAGGTGACCTGCTGGAGAAAGTTGGTGTCTCCAAGGTGGGCCCATCAGCGACCTAAGTAAGGAGAGAGAAAGGGGGAGGAGAGGGGAGCTGGGATGGGAAGTGAGGAAGGGGCAAGGTGTGCCAGCGGACTTTGGTTATACCAGCTGGTGTTTATTACCCTGCCCCTCTGCGTCAGGAGTCCAACTGGCCCCTTCCAGAGTCAGGGCATCCTGGATTCCTAAATTCCTGGGGAGAAAGGGAGATGGGAGGGGAGGCTCAGTGGTCTAAGTCCAAAGGTGGGGGTGGGTGGCTGGGGGTAACAGATGCCTGGCTCCCCCGAGAGATCAGGAGCTGGGGGCAGGGACCACTGCACCCCCCACTTTACCCGCCACTGATGCGCGAGTCTGGAGAAGACCGGTCGCTTCTGCGGGCGTGGTGGGGGTGGGGGGAGAGTGGCCTGGGCACGCGAGGGTCCGAAGGTCTGTGGGAACCACCGCTATTGGAGCCAGAGGCGATTTTAATATTTCGCTGCAGCCGGAAGGTGATTTCGGCAATTCACCCTGGAGATGCTCACACCGGGGCCCAGCCCGTAGGCGTGCGCACGTTGATCCATTCGTCTGGGCTCCGGATCCACAGCCCACAGACTACTGCCGATGTCTTGGCCCCATCTTCTGTAGGATGCCGTCTGCTCCGAGGTTCCCAAGGCCAGAAATCTGACCATCTGCGTACTTAAGTGTGAAGCAAGCACCATTCAGTTTTCCCCACCCCACCCCCATCCCTTACTGCTTGGAGCGTCTTCTCTCCGAGTTTATTCTTCTGGGAAGATCTTCTCTTCCGGGAAGATGCTGGGCTACCTGCCGGATTCGGTGGGCCGAGGGAGGTCACTGGTTGCCATGCAGATTTAGTCTGGCTGGTAGACTTCATGGTTAACACATTTTGTGGACTGAGAGAAGGGGAGAACCTAGCTGGTTAGGAACACAGGGGGGCTGTTTCAGAGTTCATGCTCTTAGTCACTGTGCTATTCAACATAGAGATTCAACACAATGTAAAGCTCCAGTATCTAAAAGGGTGGTTCTGGAGCAGAGTTGCAAGTAAATTAATGGCAAAGAATACAAAGTCTAGAGGACCTGGCTACTGATGGAAATCAGGATGTGACAAAGTGGGATTTAAAATTGATGGACAAAACAGGAATTATTCAGTGACTGGGTTGAAACAGTTGGCATCTGGGATAGATTATGCTCCTTACATCATAATACATTTCAGATGGGTCAAGGATCACGATGTAAAAAGTGAAAACATAATTCAGCAGGAATAAAGATAGGTGAACATTTCTATAATCTTGGCACAGGGAAGGGCTTTCAAAGAATAGCATAAAAACAAGAATCCATAAAGGAAAAGTTTGATTAAGTTCAACTATATAAAAACAAAACTTCTGTAGGGCAAAATTATAAGAAAATAAAATAGGTTAAAAGGCATCAAAGTCATAAAAAGTCATTTATAACAAAGAGCTTAATTTCCCTAATATGCCAAGAACTTTTAAAATTCCACAAAAGGGTCAACAACCCAATAGACAAATGGGCATACAAAATGAAGAGACAGTTCAGAAATAAAACACACACTATATTATGATCCAGAAACCCACCTCTGGGCATATATCAAAGGGAATGAAATCATTCTCTCAAAGAGATATGTCACTGAGATATGTCAAAGAGATATGATACTGCTGCATTATTTGCAATAGCCAAGGTATGGAGACAACTTAAGGGTGCACCTATGGATGAATGAATAAAGAAAATATTATATGTAGACTAATGGAATGTTACTCAGCCAAGAGAAAGAAGGAAATCCTGCCATTTGTGAAAATACAAATGGACCCTGAGGGCACTATCTAAGTGAAATAATTCAGAGAAAGATAAATACTGTTGATCTCATATGTGGAATCTAAACAGATTTATCTCATAGAAATACAGTAGAATGGTGGTTACCAGGTGCTAGGGAGTAGAGGAAATCATGATATATTGGCAAAACGGTACAAACTTCCAGTATATAACATGGCCACCTCAACACACCATATTACATACTTGAAAGCTGCTAGAATAGATCTAACATGTCCTCACCACATTAAAAAAAAAAGGTAATTATGTGAGGGAATGAAAAGTGTAAACTAACTCTATTATGGTAATCATTTTGCAATAGATCTGTATATCTAATCATCACATTACACACTTTAAACTGACATGTTATATGCCAATTATACCTCAGTAAAGCTGAAGAAATACAGTACTGGCATATGAACAACAGTGGGCCCCAAAGCAAAGAGAATAGATGGACAAGAGGCAAAAAACAAACCAATACTAGAAATTAACATCCTCCTAAAGAAAAATCCATTTTTACAAATTTAAAGGCTTCACTGAGTTCCAGGCAGTTTTGATGAGAAAAAAAAAAATATCTGGGCATATCCTGGTGAAATCTGTAAACTCCAGAAATTAAGAGAAAAATCTTATAGACTTCCAGACAGAAAAAACAAATTACAAAGGAAAAAGGATCAGATTGGCATTGGCCTTCTCAGCTTTATCAGTAGAAGGCTGAAGAGTATGAGACAGCATCTACAGAGATAATAAAAGAAACTGCAACCCAAGGAAACTTTACCTAGCCAAGATATCATGAACTCTCAGGGTGGGAGGATCTGTTTTTTAACAGGCTCTCTTGATGATTCTTAGGCATACTAAATTTTGAGAACCATTGGCTTAAATCACAGAAGAAGATGGAGAGCTCCTTATTTTACTTTATGAAGTAAAGCATCACATTTTAAAAAAGATTTTATTCATTTATTTGACAGAGAGATCACAAGTAGGCAGAGAGAGAGAGAGAGAGAAAGAGAAACAGGCTCCTCATTGAACAGAGAGAGCCCGATGCGGTGCTTGATCCCAAGACTCTGAGATCATGACCTGAGCCCAAGACAGAGGCTTAACCCACTGGGCCACCCAGGTGCCCCTAAAGCATCACTTTAATACCAAAATTTAGAAGAAGACAGTAGGGGAAAAACCATCTGCATCAACAAGGTGAACAAACTAAACAAACACTAGCAAACGGAACCCAGCAAGTTATGGAAAGGAGGATACATCATGACTAAGAAGGACTGGCTCCACAGCACCGGTTCAGTAGGAAAAAAGAAAAAATCAACAAGATGAAAATGCACTTGGCAAAATCCAGCAGCTCTATGAATACACTAAAAAATACTGAACTGTAAGCTGCAAAGAAGTGGCATTGTGCAAAAAGAAAATAGGCGAACTGTATGGCATATGGATTGTATCTCGATAAAGCTATTGTAAAAGAAAATTTTAGGTCTCTGTACAAAAGGAAGCTTGGCAGGCAAACATAGATAGCCGAGGGAATTAATGACTGGGTTTTGGGTACTCTGTGAAAAGAGGGCAGACAAGGGAGATGGGGGCATCTGATTCACTCTACTGCTGAGAGGTGAAGCCGGTAGGAGGAGCAGTGGGCAGGGCAAGAAAGGAGGGAAACCCAGTGGGTATCAGCAAGTAGAAGCACACCCTCCAAGTGAGCAGAAATTTTGAACTCCTCCATAACTGACAACTGACCTCCTCTTACCAGCAAGAGCGAGTGAGGAAATCCAGATAAAATGGCCCCTTGTACCACAGTTCTTTTCTGATGAGCCACCCCAAACTTCCAAATTCACCCACTGTCCCACAACTGTCTCAAGGGAAACCCACTTGGAATTTTTAGGCAATCAGAAACCCCAGATCTCCAGGCAGGAGCTACCACTTCTTTATGTTTATTCAAAAATTTTGAGGCTGAAAGTTGTTCATTCAATTCTCTTACTGACTTTTTGGAATCTCTGCTGCATTTGTAAAAACCAGATTTGGGGGAGTTTATAGTTTTCCAGGAATGCATCCATTTCATCTAGGTTGCTTAGCTTATTGGCATATAACTGTTGATAATAACTTCTGATGATTCTTTCACCCCCAAACTACTAGAACTCATACAACAATTCAGCAACGTGGCAGGATACAAAGTCACTGTACAGAAATCAGTGGCTTTATTATACACTAACACTGAAAATACAGAAAGGGAAATTAGAGAATTGATTCCATTTACTATGGCACCAATTGATTCCATTTACTATAGCACCAAGAACCATAAGATACCTGGGAATAAACCTAACCAAAGAGGTAAAGGATCTGTACTTGAGGAACTACAGAACACTCATGAAAGAAATTGAAGAAGACACAAAAAGATGGAAGACCATTCCATGCTCTTGGATCGGAAGAATAAACATTGTTAAAATGTCTATACTGTCTAGAGCAATCTATACTTTTAATGCCATTTTGATCAAAATTCCACTGGTATTTTTCAAAGAGCTGGAGCAAATAATCCAAAAATTTGTATGGAATCAGAAGAGACCCCAAATCGCTAAGGAAATGTTGAAAAACAAAAATAAAACTGGGGGGCATCACGTTACCTGATTTCAAGCTTTACTACAAAGCTGTGATCACCAAGACAGCATGGTACTTGCATAAAAACAGACACATAGACCAGTGGAACAGAGTAGAGAGCCCAGATATGGACCCTCATCTCTATGGTCAAATAATCTTTGAAAAAACAGGAAAAAATATACAGTGGAAAAAAGACAGTCTCTTCAATAAATGGTGCTGGGAAAACTGGACAGCTATATGTAGAAGAATGAAACTCGACCATTCTCTTACACCGTACACAAAGATAAACTCAAAATGGATAAAAGACCTCAACATGAGACAGGAATCCATCAGAACCCTAGAGAAGAATATAGGCAGTAACCTCTTCTATATCAGCCACAGCAACTTCTTTCAAGATATGTCTCCAAAGGCAAAAGAAACAAAAGCGAAAATGAACTTTTGGGACTTCATCAAGATCAAAAGCTTCTGCACAGCAAAGGAAACAGTCAACAAAACAAAGAGGCAACCCATGGAATGGGAGAAGATATTTGCAAATGACAGTACAGACAAAAGGTTGATATCCAGGATCTATAAAGAACTCCTGAAACTCAACACACACAAAACAGACAATCATATAAAAAAATGGGCAGAAGATATGAACAGACACTTCTCCAATGAAGACATACAAATGGCTATCAGATACATGAAAAAATGTTCGTCATCACTAGCCATCAGGGAGAGTCAAATTAAAACCACATTGAGATACCACCTTACACCAGTTAGAATGGCCAAAATTAACAAGACAGGAAACAACATGTATTGGAGAGGATGTGGAGAAAGGGGAACCCTCTTACACTGTTGGTGGGAACACAAGTTGGTGCAGCCACTTTGGAGAACAGTGTGGAGATTCCTCAAGAAATTAAAAATAGAGCTTCCCTATGACCGTGCAATTGCACTACTGGGTATTTACCCCAACGATACAGATGTAGTGAAAAGAAGGGCCGTATGTACCCCAATGTTTATAGCAGCAATGGTCACGGTCGCCAAACTGTGGAAAGAACCAAGATGCCCTCCAACAGACAAATGGATAAGGAAGATGTGGTCCATATACACTATGGAGTATTATGCCTCCATCAGAAACGATGAATGCCCAACTTTTGTAGCAACATGGACAGGACTGGAAGAGATTATGCTGAGTGAAATAAGTCAAGCAGAGAGAGTCAATTATCATATGGTTTCACTTATTTGTGGAGCATAACGAATAGCATGGAGGATAAGGGAGTTGAGGGAAATTGGAAGGGGAGGTGAACCATGAGAGACTATGGACTCGGAAAAACAATCTGAGGGTTTTGAAGGGGTGTGGGGTGGGAGGTTGGGGGAACCAGGTGGTGTGTATTAGAGAGGGCACAGATTGCATGGAGCACTGGGTGTGGTGCAAAAATAATGAATACTGTTATGCTGAAAAATAAATTAATTAATTTAAAAAAACCCCAAAACACAGATTTTTGTTTTTTGAGACTCAGCTTTTGAGTTTGTCCATCCTGTTTTCTTTTGGGGGGCGGGGGTTGTCAGTGCTGAAACCTGGGAATAAAAATTCTATTTTCTGTATCAGTATTTCTGTATCAGTAACTTCTGCTGCTTATTTTCTTCCTTTTACTTTAGATTTATTGGTCTTTTTCCACCTTCTTAAATTGGATGTTTTAGCTAATCAATTTTCAGCCTTCTTTTATAATAATTTGAAATTAATTTACCAATTTAGTGCATCCGCTTCTCCCACCAAGACTCAAACAATGCAGATTTCTCCTAAATGGAAAATAGGTTTGGATGTAGGACAGGCCAAACACACACACACATGCTTACCAAATTAGCTCCCTCCCATCATTTTGATATACAGTTCTTATTGCTTACTTTTATGTAGTTTCTAATTTCTATCATGATGTAGTCCCTTACCCATAAATTTGTTTTTAAAGAGACTTTGCGTGGCTCAGTTGGTTGAACAACTGCGTTTGTCTCAGGTCATGATCCCAGGGTCCTGGGATTGAGTCCTGCATCGGGCTCCCTGTTCCATGGGGAGTCTGTTTCTCCCTCTGACCTTCTCCCCTCTCATGCTCTGTTTCTCCCTCAAAAAAATAAAATCTTTAAATAAAATAAAATAAGGAGACTTTGCTGTTTTAAGATTTTATTTATTCATTTGAGAAAGAGAGAGATAGTATGGGGGGAGGGGTAGAAGGAGAGGCAGAAGCAGACTCCCCATAGAGCAGGGAGCCCTGAGATCATGATCCCAGCTAGGGGCAGATGTTTAATTGACTGAGCCATCCAGGCGCCCTGACCCATGAATTTTTTTAATGTGGTTTTTAAAATGTCTAATTATATGACTTCCTTCTATTGTATTTTCATTATTCATATCTGACTTGGTTACATTGTGGTCATAGTATACGGTCTGTATAATGACTTGCAGTTTGTCAAGGCTTGTACTATGGGTTACTATGTGATCAATTTTATATTCTGTGTGCTTCAGAAGATACGTATTCTCTAATTATTGAATATAGTGTTCAACATATATGTCCATTATGTCAAACTTGTTAACTGTGTTCATATGTACATAATTGGGGCACTTGGGTGGCTCAGTCATTAAGCCTCTGCATTTGGCTCAGGTCATGATCCCAACATCTGGGGATAGAACCCCCGCATTGGGCTCCCTGCTCAGCAGGAAGCCTGCTTCTCCCTCTCACATGCCCCTTGCCTGTGTTCCCTCTCTTGCTGCCTCTCTCCATGTCAAATAAATAAATAAATTTTTAAAACCTACATACTTACTGTTTTTCTGCTAAAATTGTGTCAGTTTTCAACAAAAATGTTGAATTTGTCAATTTCTCCTTACAATTCCATCAGTTTTATACATTTGAACCTGTATTATTAGGTCCACGCAATTTATAACCTTTGTATCCTTCTCATAAATGTAACCTTGCAACCTCTTTATCTCAAAAAATATTTTATTGCCATAATGATTTTGTCTTTTGGTTAGTATTTGGCAGGTATGGATTCCTCCTTCCTTTTACTCTAAATCTTCCTGTGTCCTAATGTTACAGATGTGTCTCACATCAATTGAAGAGAGCTGGATTTAAAACGGTTCAGTCTTCAATGTTTGCCTTTTAACTAGTGTATTTAGTCCATTTGTAAATAATTGTAATACCTATTATTAGTATATGTGGATTTATAATACTTTATCTTCTTCTTGTCCAACTTTTTTTACACTAATATTTTATATTTTGTTTCACCTTCTCTTGATTTTTCCTTGATTTTTTTTTTCCACTCTGCTGATCTGTGAATGTAGCAGA
The DNA here is from genome assembly GCF_011764305.1 of Mustela putorius furo. Lineage (NCBI taxonomy): Eukaryota > Metazoa > Chordata > Mammalia > Carnivora > Mustelidae > Mustela > Mustela putorius. The sequence goes on along the minus strand of NW_025421310.1, from coordinate 10,996,502 downwards.
AACCACTAGTGCTTTCTAATAACTGTTCTCTGTTCTTCCAGCCTTTTTACTCTGGCCAGTGGGATGTGGACAGAAGTCATGTACTCCACTTTCAGATCTGGCTTATAACTCATTCTCTTTCCCTGTCCACCAGATCGCTGGCAAAAACTCCAAAATCTAGAGAAGGGAAGAGCACCAAGGTGAAAGAAGTCTGGATCTTTAATGACTGAATGTAGGGCACTCCCACCCTTGTTCTAGCCTACACTGTAGAATATTCTGATGCCTGGTTGTATAAAGTCACTGAGATTTTTGTACTGAAACTGTTAGAGAAGCTATTATTATTTACCATAACTAATACATAAATTACAGATTGTTTCTGGAAAGTGTTCAGCTTTTTTCTCTTTGCAAATTGCCTCTCCCTTATTCTTCCAATGATCTCTTTCTGGAGTTCCTATTACACATATGCTGGACTTTCTCCTACTACTCTTCATGTCTCATAAACATTTAAACATTTTTAATTCAACTATAGTTAATATATGGTGTTATATTAGTTTCAGGTGTATAATATAATGATTCAAAAATTCTACACAATCCTCATCAAGGTAAGTGTAATACTGGGGCTCCTTGGTGGTACAGTTAGTTAGGCATCTGACTCTGGGTTTCAGCTCAGGTCACGATCTCAGGGTTGTGAGATCAGGCCCGGAGTTGCGCTCCATGCTCAGTATAGAGTCTGCTTGAGATTCTCTATCTCTGCCTCTTCTCCACTCATGTTCCTTCTCTCCCAAATAAATAAGTAAAATCTTAAAAAAAAAAAAAAAAGATAAGTACAGTCTTTTTTTTTTTTTTAAGATTTTATTTATTTATTTGACAGAGAGAAATCACAAGTAGACGGAGAGGCAGGCAGAGAGAGAGGGAACAGGCTCCCTGCTGAGCAGAGAGCCCGATGCGGGACTTGATCCCAGGATCCTGAGATCATGACCTGAGCCGAAGGCAGCGGCTTAACCCACTGAGCCACCCAGGCGCCCCAGATAAGTACAGTCTTGATCCCCTTCATTTCACCCATCACCCCACTGATCTCCCTTTGGCAACCACCAGTTTCCTATCTGTATTTAAGTCTATTTTTTTGTCTGTCTGTTCATTTGTTTCTTAAATTTCACATATGGTTAATCTCATATTTTTAATACTGTAGTTTGTGCTATATTTTGGGTAATTTTTTAGATTTTCTCTTCCTGGTTCTGTAATTGGTTGTTTAACCCATCCATTAACAAAAATAATCTGTTATTTTTTTTCATTTCTAAGAGTTCTTTTTGGTTCCTTGACGAATACCCTAATCATTTCTGAGAGGGAACACAGGGGGATTGGGAGAGGAAGAAGCAGGCTTCCAGCTACGCAGGGAGTCCAACACGGGACTCCATCCCAGGACCCCAGGATCATGACCCAAACCAAAGGCAGACGCTTAACAACTGAGCCACCCAAGCACCCCTGTCTTTCATATATATTAAACATATTTTAGCTTATATTATGCATCTGATAATTCCAGCACGTTAGGTCCTTGAGCCGTGATTCTTGCTATTTGTTGTTTCTGCGAATCCTCCCTTGGGGTACCTTTTGCCTTACACATTTTATAATTTCTTTTTCTGAGCTCATGTTCATGGAGTTCTATGAGGTTTGGCAGGGAGGTTCTGTTTCCCCTAGAGATTATTTATATTTACTAATGACCGGTGCTGGGGGGCAAACTGCTATCCACCAAGCACCTTCTATATTAATCTCAACTTGGGGTTTTCAGACTATGCATGTTGTGTGAATCTGAACCAAAATCCCACAAGAGAGTGGGTTTGGGTACAAATTCTCAAAAAAAAAAAAAAAAGAAAAAGAAAAGAAAAGACATTAGTTGCTTGCTATTAGAGAAAGAACCAAGACATACATTTTATTGCCATCTAACCCTTTCATGGAGAGTATAACCCTTCAGGGCAATTATCCCAAAGCAATCACTAGCTTTAACACTAGCTGAATTCAAGCTTAATTAAGTTTAATTTTTGGCCTCTTAAAGATTTCCCTTAATTTCTTCAAAGTTCATCTACGCATTTACAGAGGATTGTTGAAATATATTTTATGGTATGTTTTAGGTGTCTTTTACTACCGTGTGTCTTGTTCGTCTCATTTTGTTGTCACCTTGCCCTAAATGAAGTATTCCATGGGTCTTCAAACCCTGCAGCTAACCTCTATTCTTTGTCATTCCCTGCCAAATATCCTTCCATCAGGCTCCTAGTAAAAATATATAATGTGTAAAGTTTTAAGTCCCTTGGTAGACTTGGTACAAGTAATCAACTATTCCAAGAATTTAAGAGATACATGAAAAAGTCACCAGTTATTAACTGCTTTGCCATAATTAGCGAATCTACTGCATTCTGAGAAAACTGTCTCTATCTGGTTAGGAAGGAACAGGCAGAGAAGGTCTGGGATTCCAGCATTTGAATTGAACAATTAATGGAAACTAAGAATGGGAGTTACACATTTTTTTATGACAAAGCAAAGTTCCACTGATGTAGTTACCAGCACCATTTTTACCTTTGTTTCATAGGGATAAGACCTGACACAGACCAGTTCCAAGAGGAAGGCCGCCTAGGAGAAGTAGGGTCAGCAGTCACCATCAACCAAATACTGGAAGTCAAAGAACACCATCATTATGTGTCTGCTGAAGGCAACTATAGGAGATGGAGAGAATGACTGCTGTGTTAACCTCCACCTGGCCAGAAAAAACTTTCCTAATCCAGGAAAACAAAATGTCTTGGGTCCACTTACATTAGCAAGTGCACTTTTACCTTTTCTAATGTCAAGTTGCCAGCCAGGGAGTTCCACTTTGAAAAAGAAGTGTTTCGCCAAATAAACCAAGTCCTTATTTCCTAGATGAATTACTCACACGGCAGAGAGGTTTTTCTGTTATTTATTCAACATATTAACCTTCTTTTGGTTTTTCCTCACCTGAAGCCATGGATGGGACTTCAGTGAGTTCCCTTTAGCTTCCGGTGTGAAGATAACTGTTGTCTTACTGTGAATCATGGAGACTGTGAAATCCACACCAATGAGTGTGTACAAGAAGTAGGCAGGAACAGGCAAGATGGTAATGGCGATGAGGATGATGAGCAAGACTTTAGCCCATGATGGATAAACTCGGATCACCTCATTGGACTGTGGAGAAAGGGAAGGTTTAGAATACCCAGGTTCTCTGAAATGGAAGGCTGTAGAGGTTCGGGGTAGGTCATGAACCAAGGCCAGAGACTAGATAACTGAATCTCTAAGGGAACCAGGGAATAAGGCGACAGAGTCCTAGAGGCCAGAGGAGATTGGAACGTCCTCACCCACTCCCTACGGGGTTCTGGGGTCTTAGAGGGAGGCTCACAATGCTCGAATCCCAGGCCAAGTAGGTGAGGTTCTTCAGAAGCAGATGAATCAGGGTGCTTACAAACAGGACTAGCAGCACAAACGGAGACAGAAAACCCCACAGCCAACGATAGATGGGGGATATGGGGCGGCCCAACATGGTAATCAAGTCTGCAAGGAACCTGAGAGGAAGGGCCACAAGACTTTGGGGGGCCTTTTCAGGCTTTATCCAGCCTTGGGGAGGGGTCAATACAAACCCAGCCCGGGAGACAAAGTTTCGCATTTCTTAAACCTTTCTGTTCACCTCCACAACCAGTTTTCTTGCCTCTTAATACATCACCTTTCGGTCTGATTTCTGTCCTAGTCCCAAGATTTTTTAAAAAACAAAACCCCTAAACACTTCTCTCTTCCATCACCTTTAGAATCAAAGTCAATACATCTGGTTTCTAAATGTAGTTTCTTCAAGTTCACATATCTAGCTTTCTTTGGTACACCTTCTTAGCCCCAACATGGATGCACATCGGGTTTCTTTTGCCTAGAATGTCCTCCTCCTTTCTTTCCCTTGACAAACTCCCCTTCCTGTCTAGATTCTGTTCAAGCACCCCCTCCTTGCCTTCTTTAGATAACCATTTGTGTTCCCAGAGTGCCCTTGGCTGCCTCTATCATAGGCTTACTATCCTGCCCCCAAATCTACCTAATGTCTTCTTCTTTCAACTCTGAGAGCGGAAAACTCAATGTAATTTATCCCAGTATCCTCAGTGCTCACAAGGCCTGCCTGGTGTGCCTGCTTGGGCACACCTGGGTAATATGTGAGAGTGAGTGTAGAATCAGCAAACTGATGCCAAGAGCCACTATCGCCTAGAAACACCGCCACATTTGGATTACATGCTGTTTCTCAAATGTTAGTGTGCATACCATTTACTTGGGGGTCTTATTAAAATGCAGATACAAATTTAAAGGTTTGGGGTATAGCCTGAAGGTCTGCTTTTAAACTCCCAGGTGATGCCAATGCTACTGTTCCAGAGCACACTTAGAGAAGCAAGGGATTACCTGCCCACACTACCCTGGTTAAAATTAAGGTTCAGGAGCCACTAGGACTTGATATGGACTGTCCACCACTTTTTCATTCTCCACCTGTTTTCTCCAGGAATTAGCCCATGCTTTCTCCTTCCCACCCCTGGGGGCTCTCCAAAAGCCTGGGTCAGAGGCCTGACAGTGAGAGCAGGAGGGCAGTACTCCCTAGAGGCTGTCGCTGTGTGGATGCGTGACTGCAGATCCGGGGCTTGGGGCATCACCTCCTGGCCCCATAGATCCAGGCCATGGCTATGTTCTCCAAGATGATAATGAAGAAGAGGGGCAGAGATACCCAGTAATCATCCAGCAGGTTCACATAGTAGCTGCCCGAAGGCCTCATGAAAATGAGGCTGCCCAGGAACATAGGCACACAGACGCCCACTGAGGGAAAACATCAGATTTGGATCAAGTTCAGAATTCAAACTAGGTTGTGTAAGAGTCCCAGTAGGGTTAAGCTCAACAATGGTGTTAGGTAGGAGTGGGACCATAGATTAGAGTACCTGTGAGCAGTTTTCTGTATTTCCCGAGGGAAGAGAAAGTGTCCTGGAGGGGGGTAATGATGCCCTGCGTGATTCCGGTCATGGTGCTCAGCCCTAGGCTCACCAGCAACACGAAGGTGGTGATGGCCCAGAAGGTGGACCCGGAAAACACACAGATGAGATCAGTAAATGCCACAATGGCCACACCGGGACCCTCCATAACCTGTGAGTGAAGGGAGGAAGAGCAAGGGCTCTGAGCTCATTCTGTAGAATCCTAACTGCTTTCCTGCCCCCTCCCCTAGGAAACCATCTGTAGCTCTGTTAATAGACATTGTTGAATTCATCTGGCCTTGAGGCATGAGGACTTCATCCGGCAACAGCTGCTGGTCTGGCAACTCTTTGGGATGGTATGAACAGGCTTATGTGAACTCCAGTGCTTGGTGCTACAGAGGCTACAACTGCCTTACTGCAATAGCGTATGGTAAACCTCTGTCTTGGTTGTCCGGGATGCTGCCAAGAATTGTCTTTCTGGATTCTAGAGACATCTCTGCAGAGCTGAAGTTTCTGGTGCACTGGGGAGGGGCTTTGAGGGGAACATGAGGACCCCATCCCCAGTCCTTACCTACCTCCTTCAATTCTTGAGCTATGCTGCAAGTGGACACATAGGGTAGGACCATGTCTTTGAGTCGTTGAGGGAGGCTCTTGAGCCACCTGGAGTAGATGGAGCTTGGATGAAGATACATACTCTCTGGAGGGCTGGCCTCGACAGGCAGCACCCTGGAAGCTATCAGACCCAGCACTGTCTCGGCATTCCTGGGGACAGAGGTAGAATCACATAAAACCATTATGGCCCTTTAAGATAACTTCTCTTCTCTTCTACATGAGAAGGAAAACCGCTAGTCTAGAGTTTCTGAACTGCACTGCAACCTAGGTCTCCAGGGTCCTAGTGCTACCTGTTGGACACCTACTTTCATAAGGCGTCTGCCGAGGCCAGAGTTTTTCTGACTCACGCGGGGCCCTGGAGCTGGTCTTTCATACAGCTTTCATACATCATGGAGGGCTTTAGGACGTGTACCTCCTACTAGACAATCTCAGGACAATGTTAAATCTTCTCCACTTTCCTGACCAACTGGCCTCTCTAGTCTCCTAAAGTATAACTCTTCACTTTCTCTACTTCGGCCACACTCAACTATTCGAGCTGCTGCAACCAGCCATGCTCTCCAGCATGCCCAGATCTTTGGCACACGACATTATCTCTGCCTAGAACCACCCACACTCTGCTCCTGCTCAGTCTCCCCCAATTCTACCACTATACTGTTCTCCATATGCAAATTCCTACAAACGCTCATCAACTCCCTGAACTCTATTTATTGCCATGGAAAGCTATTCAAGATCTATTTCCATAAGGGCAAGTCAACAAGCTGCAGGAAAGTAGTATGGTTTCATCCAGTTTTTTCAATAACGTGTTTCTCTATGTAGGTCTAGGAATGGGAAACACTTGAAAGACCACTAGCTGTGGTTATCTGTCAGGAGACACACTGAACTGGGAAGTGCCTCCAGGAGGAAGTCTTCTCTGACTGCCTCAGGATGTTAACAGCTTGCTCTAGTGCATTTCTCATCACCCCTACTAACAGTTCTCATCTCCTTGTCATTATCTATTTAGTATCTCCTTCAAAAGACTGATTTTCCCGAGGGCAGGGATAATGGTCTGCTTCACCACTGGTTGTGTTCCCAGAACCCAATACAAACACAGGGTTGTCAGACAGATGTTTTATAATTGTCTGATGAGTATTTTTAGAATGAATCTCACAGGAGAAGAAAATCAGGAATGGGTTAAGGGGACTCTGGTGGGGCAGTAGCTCCTTTATTATTTTTTCTTATCTAATGATTCCACTGAAGCCATTCTCCCAATTTTCCATGGCAGACCCCAGTTAAGAATGGGGTGAACACAACTTTGAAAACCTCCAAGTTTGAGGGCTTCCCTAGTTTAGAAAGGCAGATCTGAAAGAGATAGAGTTGGAGTGATTCAGGTGTTTCAAAGCTTCAGGAGGCTCCTGTCTGAGGGTCCCATATTGACTGAGCCAATAGCCCTGAAGGATGGGGGCTTAGACTGGAATTTCTTGAGCTATTTCTCAGACTTTGGTCTTTTTGATGATCTCCACATGAAAGATTGGTCTCACCTCATGTAACATCTTTCGGTGTTCTCTGTGGCCACGTGGCCCATTATGGCAAATACAAACACGGTGGCAGTTAGCGAGGCAGTCAAGTTGAGAAGAGCCACAACAAAGGCATCCATGACACAGTTGTTGGCCCGAGGGATGTATGAGCTGATTGCAGTGAAGCTGCCAAAGCCAGGGCCCATGGATAAAAAGAGCTGGTTCCCTGTCCGGCGCCACACTTCCACAGAGTACAGGGCTGGCAACTGGGGAGAAGTACTGTGTAAACTGGGATATAAAGGGAAGTAAACCATGGGGTAAACCATGATGCGATGGAGGATGAGAAGGCACTGAAGGAGGGAGCCCGGAGGGCCTCTATCAGAAAAACAACAATTCTGTCCCTGACACCCCCATGTGGATAAGAGGATCAAAGGGCAGGGAACACCTCACCTTGGCAGCCAACAAATTCTTGAGACCAAAATGTGCACCTTCCAGCATGAGACTCCGGATTAGGAGACAGAAAAGGATGAAGTAGGGAAGGAGTACTGAGACATACAGCATCTGAGTAGGAAGTATGATTCAGAAATAGAGGTCAGCAAAGGCAGAAGCTGGGACAGTGGGATCCAAGACTACTGAGAGTCAAAGGTCATACTAGAAGGAGTTAGAAGTTGGGAGACCTACAGGCATCAAGTTAGGAGAATATAAGGGGGGGTCTCAGAAAGAAAGGAGTCTATCGGATTTTAAGTTAGAGGATGGCTCACCTTTCCAGTGGACTTTAGTCCTTTGATCATGGAGACGCAGATAATAAACCAGGTAACAAAGAGAGAGACACTGAGGTGCATAATGGGTAGCCCACCCACTTCAATTTCATCTGTGGCCTTCAATACATTCCGGTACCAAAAGTATGTGGTAGACGTTGTCCGCTCACATTCAGGATCTGAGGTGAACTCGCCATGGAGGAAACTGCAAGACCACAAGCCTCCCTCTTCCAGTCCCCCTCCACCCGCTCCTTCAATCTCCATCATCTTCCTGCTCATGCCTAGTCTCTCAGTGATCCTCTTCCTTCTTCATTGCTCTAACCTTTTACAGCCCTCCCACTTGCCCTTCTCTTCCCTCTCTTCTCACCAAAAGAACTGGAGTTCTTCAGTAAGGGGCACGTTGACCAAGGCAGTGGAGACTGGAAAGACTGAACCAAATAGAAGAGATTCCAAGCCATGAGCACACTGTAGTACGAGCCCACGATGCAGCACACCTAGGGACCATGAAGAGTTCTGGAGACAGGAGAAGAAAGGAAGGCCAGCAGAAGGGAGGGGATTTGACCAGAGGACTGTGGGACTGAAGAGACTTGACCCACAGAAGTGAAGTCATGGGACCCCTCCCAGGACAAGGAACTGTTGGGGTTGGAGCGGGGCATTAAGGGTAGGCCTGGACAGCCCAAGATTCCTTACCATGAAGCTGCTGTACCCCACACCACCCATCCAGGGGCTGATGACCTTCCATACACCAATGCTGCCCTGACGCATCCTCTGACTGGCTGCCATCTCCAGGAATAGAAGAGGAACCCCGATCAAGTACAGCATGAGGATGTAGATGATGAGGAAACTGCCTGTGCAGGGGGTCAGGAGGGCCTCTGAGAACCACCCAGCTCCTCAGTACCTGGACTTCCTTGGGGACTGGGAAAACACGCCCCCCCCCCAGTGACCTCCCTCAGAGCCACCAGCATCAGGGCTCAACTGTTTCCACATCCCTCATAGTCTCAAGTGTCCCTTAAGTCCCCAGTTCCTGGAAGACCAGAGGCCCAGTTTCCACTCCCTCCCTTAATCTTGGCCTTCAGCCCCACCATCCTCACGAGCCTAAGTGTTCCGATATCCTGCTCACACCCACCTAACACGCTAGGTGTTCAGGTACCTGGCTCCAGCATTGGTGGTACAGTGGTGAGCACAGCTGCCATCCAGGTACCTGGTTTCTGCCCTAGTCAGGTTCCCAAATCCCCCCACCCCTACATATTTCAGAGACCCCAGAGTAGCTAGGATAGTCGTCTGGCTCCCCACCCCCTTCTGGGTCCATGATTCCTAGTCCCCAGGCTCACCACCTCCATTGTGAAAACACAGATAAGGAAAGCGCCAGATGGTGCTCAGTCCCACAGAAAAGCCCACGTGGGCCAGCAGGTACTCAATTTTATTGGCCCAAGATGGTCGATTGGTGGGGGGTTCCTCCTTTGGCTCATCCTTGTTTATGGTCTCCAGTATTTCATCATTATCTTCATCAGACCAAATGTATGATGACACCGTGTCACACTTCTGTTCCTCTGCCATCAGTTCCTCAATAGCCAAATCAGGCTTTAAGAGCTGGGAAGCTGAGGTAGTAGCAATCAGGGATTTGGAATCCAAAGGTCTAGAAATCTGGGATTTCTCATCTTGGGCCTCCGTGTTTTCACTAACAGATGTCATCCTGGGTGGACTCTAGTTCCTGCTTCTGCAGGGATGGGGCTTCCTTCTTTGTTGACCTTAAGGACATCAAGAACTACAGACTTCAGACACATGAGCTAAGGAAAGACAAGACTCATCCCATAAGAACCACTGAGGCCTCCCAAACCCTTTCATCCTTATGTGAGAAGAACATGAAGTCTCTACCTCTGAAAACATACCAAGGACATGCATGACTCTGGAAGGTAATAATTTTAAAATAATACTATCTACAATAATACCAAAAGACATAAAAGGTCTAGGAATAATTTTAACAAAAGATGAGCAAGGTCTTTAGACACACACACAAGTGCACACACTAAAATATTACTGAGAGAAAATAAAATGAAGAGATAGAACATGTTTGCGAAATGGAAGTATAACAATGTCAGTTATCCCCAATTTGATCTATAAATTCAATGCAATTCTTATTGAAATCACATCAGGGTTTGGGGGAAATTGACAAGCTGACTCTAAAATGTACATGAAAAGCAAAAGCCCTAGAATAGTTAATACAATATTGACAAAAGAGAACCCAATGTAAAGACTAATTATAAAACTATAATAATTAAGAGAGTATGGTATTGGCACAGGGATCTATGGCACAAATAGGTCCATAAATCAATATCCTATACTGTTTAATACAGTAGCTACTAGGCACATATGGTTATTTAAATTAATTAAAATTAGTAACTTTAACAAGTTAGTTCCTCAGTCATACTAGCCATATATCAAGTGCTCAGTAGCTGTATGGCTACCTGTATGTCTATCAAGTGCTCAGTAGCTGTATGGCTACCACATTGGAAGGACAGATATCAGGCATTTCCATTACCACAGAAAGTTCTGTGGATACCTCTGGGAGAGAGTTCAGAAACACACAAATATGAACGCCTGATTTATAATAAAGATGGCATTGCAAAGCTGTAGAGAAAGGGCATTCTTTTCAATGAACACTGGTCATTAGAGCACTTGGAAATCTACACAGAGATAAACGAATTCTGCCCTCCCCAACTTCACATATTAAACAAAAATATATTCAGAGATTGAAGTTCTAAATGTGAAAGGTAAAACAGTAACACTTCCAGATAAAAAACTTGGAAGAATATCAAAAAGGACATAAGGGGCACCTGGGTAGTTCAGTGGATTAAGCTGCTGCCTTCGGCTCGGGTCATGATCTCAGGGTCCTGGATCAAGCCCCATGTTGGGCTCTCTGCTCAGCAGGGAGCCTGCTTCCTCCTCTCTCTCTGCCTGCCTACTTGTGTTCTCTCTCTGTCGAATAAATAAATAAAATCTTAAAAAAAAAAAAAAACTACTGTGCTAACAAATGAAAACCAAAAATAATTTTAAAAGGACATAAAAAGCACCCATCATAAAGGAAAAGTTTGACACCGTGGATTAAATTAAAAGGAGAAAATTCTTCAATGAAAACTTTGCATTAAGTAAGTAAACAGGGGCGCCTGGGTGGCTCAGTTGGTTAAGCATCTGACTTCACTTCAGGTCAAGATCTCAGGGTCCTGGGATTGAGCCCTGTGTCAGGCTCCCTGCTCTGCAGGGGGCCTGCTTCTCCCTCTCCTCCTGACTCGTGCTCTCTCTCGAAATCTCTGTCTCTCAAATAAATAAATAAATAAAATCTTTAAAAAAAAAAAATAAGGGAGTAAACAGACAATCCCTGGAGCAGAGGAAGATATTTACAACGTATGTGGTAGACAGAACAATGCCCTTCTCCAAGATATCCACATCCTAATCCCTAGAACCTGTGAATATGTTACCTTGTGTGAAGAACACTTTTTAAATGTGGTTAAGTGACAGATCTTGAAATGAGATGATCCTGGATTATCTATGATGGATGCAATGTAATTATAGAGTCCTTTTATGGGAAAAGGGGGTAGGAGAGTCAGAATCCAAGGAGAAAATGAGATGGCAGGAGCAGAAGTTAAGTGATGCGCCTTGAATGTGGAAGAAGGGGCCATGACTCAAGGAATGCTAGCTGGAAAAGGCTAGGAAATGGATTTTCTCCTGGGTCCTATTTAAGGAATACAAGCATGCTAATACCTTGCTTTTAGCCCAGTGAAACAGATTTCAGATTTTTGACCTCCAGAACAATACAATAATACACTTATGTTGTTTTATTTTTTTAAAAGATTTATTTATTTATTTGACAGAGAGAGAGACAGCGAGAGAGGGAACACAAGCAGGGGGAGTGGGATAGGGAGAAGCAGGCTTCCCGCTGAGCAGGGAGCCTGACTCGGGGCTGGATCCCAGACCCCTGGGATCATGACCTGAGCGGAAGGCAGGTGTTTAATGACTGAGCCACCCAGGCATCCCACATTTATGTTATTTTAAGCCACTAAGTTTGTAGTTATTATGAGAGCAAAAGTAGGAAACTAACAAAATATATGACCAAAAAAGGGTTGTTTCCTAAACAATATCTGTAACAAAGAAATACGTACAAATAAATAAGAAAAAGTAGACAAGTTATAAAGTGGAGGGAAGGGGCACCTGGGTGGCTCAGTGGGTTAAAGCCTCTGTCTTCAGCTCAGGTCATGATCCCAGGGTCCTGGGATGGAGCCCCACGACCCACCTGCTCTTCGCTCAGCAGGAGCCTGCTTCCCCGCCCCTCTCTGCCTGCCTCTCTGCCTACTTGTGATCTCTGTCTATCAAATAAATGAATTTTTTAAATTAAATTAAATTAAAAAAATTTTTTTAAGTGGAAGAGAAAGCTTGGACAAGCTTACTCATATACTAAAGATATACAAATTGATAACGATTGGAAATGGTGGTCATTATTTTATAAATCTTCCAACTTTCCTGTATGCTGATTTTTTCATAATAAAATGTTGGGAGGAAACCACAATGAGACCACTATATACCCCTAGATGAGTTAATATTTAAAAGTCTGATTAAACCAAATGATGGCACATTTGGAAACTTCTGGAATTCACACACACAGTTGGTAGAAGCATAGATTGGTATTACTTCAGAAAACTAGTTGAACAAAACTATATACCTTAAATACTTTCTTGTTTTATAATTCACTCCAAAGTGATCATCTAAGAGAAGTATATATCTAAGTACAACAAAACCCATGTCCAAGAATGCTGACAGTTGTGCTATTCCTAACGGTCCAAATCTGGAAACGACACAGATCTCCTTCAACAGCAGAACAGACCGGAGACAGTACGTTCATATAATGGGTATACAACAATGGAAAGAGTGAAATGCCGATATGCACAACAACGTGGATTAATCTCAGAAATATTACTTTGAATGAAAGAAGCTATATGAAGTTCAAGAACAGGCAAGACAGACTCATGGTATCAGAGGCCAGGATAGTGTACTTACACTGTGATAATTTATCTACTTATAATTATGATTTGAACATACTTCGAATGTGATACTCTAATGACAGCTTATCTTAGGGGTGCCTGGCTGGCTCAGTTGGTAGAGCATCCAACTCTTTTTTTTTAAGATTATTTATTTATTTATTTATTTGACAGAGAGAGATCACAAATAGGCAGAGAGGCAGGCATAGAGAGAGAGAGAGAGAGAGAGAGGAGGAAGCAGGCTCTCCGCTGAGCAGAGAGCCCCATGCGGGACTCCATCCCAGGACCCCGAGATCATGACCCGAGCCGAAGGCAGCGGCTTAACCCACTGAGCCACCCAGGCGCCCGAGCATTCAACTCTTGATCTCTGGGTTGTAAGCTTAGTTAAAAGAAAGTTTATCTTAAAAATGAACATTGGGGGCACTTGGGTGGCTCAGTCCGTTAAGCGTCTGCCTTTGGCTCAGGTCATGATCCCAGGGTCCTGGGATGGAGCCCAGCGTTGGCTCCCTGCTCCGCAGGAAGCCTGCTTCTCCCTCCCCCTCTGCAGCTCCCCCTGCTTGTGGGCTCACACTGTCAAATAAATAAAATCTTAAAAAAAAAAAAAAAGAAACACTGGAAAACAAACCAACAAAAACCCCTGGATTTCTATATAGTAATAATAAACAGAAAGTAGATTTTAAAAAAGAAAGATAGCACTCACACAGCAACAAAAACTCTATGGTATCAAGAAATAAACCGAAACATTAAACCGAGACCTCAAATATGCAAAAAGATTCCATGTTCATGAATATACTCAATACTGTAAAAGGATAGAATTTCTCCCCAAAATTGATTTGTAGATTCATTTGATGAATTTATAGATTGATATGATGAACTGATTATAGATTAATGCAATTCCAATCAAAATCTCAACATAATTTTTCATGAAAGTTAACAAGATTTTACAATTTATATAGAAGAATAATGTGCTGAAAATAATGAAGAGATTGCCACTAAGTTCTTTGTCACTGGCCAAGATGGAATAACATAGTGATACGCAACTAGTCTCTTCACCAATAACAGCTAAAACAGAATATAAGAAACAACAACCTGAGAGCTTTGAAAAGCAAACTGGAGAAAAAAAAAAAAGGCAGATTGGGGAATTAAGTTACAGCCTTAATAATGACTTACAAGGTGGGGGGTGAGTTTCGTATCTCTTTCCCCTCTTTTTTCCTGATCCAAGAATAAGCCAAACCACATAACTGTGCAACAAGCACCAACAGCAGAAACTCCAGGAGAAGTCTCCTATTTCCAAAGGACCAGGAAAAGTGAGCTTCTATGCACCAGAGAGTGGGGGGCGGGGGAAAATACCAATTTTCCCTTCTCACCTCAGAGGCTCACCCTGAACTACACAAGCAGAACAGATGTGAAGAAGTGCAACAAGGTTGTGACAACTGAACAATATAAACCACTGCCCGAGTCATAGACTGACTCCAGGGCGGCACATGCTAATACAAAAAGCACAGCAAAGGATTTGAAGATTGAACTAACATTGTTACCAGCACCCACATAAGATATGGCAAAACCTGCTCTCTGAACCTACCCAGGCTGATTGCCTCCTAAAACAAATAAAGCAAACAAAACTCAACATCTCCACAGGATTTTTTTTTTTTTTTTTACATTTTATTTATTTATTTGACAGACAGAGATCACAAGCAGGCAGAGAGGCAGGCAGAGAGAGCGGAAGGGAAGCAGGTTCCCTGCTGAGCAGAGAGCCCAACTCAAGGCTCCATCCCAGGACCCCAGGATCATGACCTGAGCCAAAGGCAGAGGCTTTAACCCACTGAGACACCCAAGATGCCCCATCTCCACAGGATTTTTAAAAAATTGTTTTTTCTCCACAGGATATTAACATGATCCTGAGTTCACAACATAATATTAAAAATTCCCAGGATAAAATCCTGAATTACTCATCACTTACACACACAGAACAATCTGACCATTTCTCAAGGGAAAAGACAATTAACAGATGTCAACTCTAAGATGACCCAGACGGTGAAATTTATTATTTTTAAAGACTTTATTATTTTTAGAACTGCATATATTTTTCCAGCTTCATTGAGGTATTATGTACAAGAATGTATATATTTAAGGCATAACATGTAATGTTTTGATATATGTATACAGTGAGATATGTCACCCCATGAAGTTAATTAATTTATCCCTTACCTCACAGCTATTATTTGTGTGTGTGTGTGTGTTAAGAACATTTAAGATCTACTCTCCTAGAAATTTTCAATTAGACAATACATTATTATTAACTACAGTCATCATGCTACACATCAGGTCTCCAGAACTCATTCAGCTTATAATGGAAAGTTAGTACCCTCTGACCAACAGACATCTCTGCATTTTCTCCCTCCCCCCATCCCCTGGTAACCATTCTTCTACCCTCTTTCTAGGAGTTTGACTTTTTAAAAATTTCACATATAATTGAGATTAGCAGTATTTATTTGTCTTTCTGTACCTGGCTTATTTTACTTAGTATAATGTCCTTGAGGTTCACCCATGTTGTTGGAAATGGCAGGATTTCCTTCTTTTCTAAGGCTAAATAATATTCCATTGTATGTATATATACATCACATTTTCTTTATCCAATCATCTGTTGATGGGACACTTAGGTTGTTTTCAAATCTTGGCTATGGTGAATAATGCTACAATGAACATGGAAGTGCCGGTATCTCCTCAAGATACTGATGTCATTTCCTTTGGCCGTGGACTCAGAAGTGAAATTTCTGGATTATACTAGTTCTATTTTTAATTATTTGAGGAACCACCATCCTGTTTTCCATAATGGTTGTACTGATTTATATTCCATTTACATTACGGTGTGTAAGTGTTCCCTGTTCTGAATACCCTTGCCAATGCTTGTTATCTTTTGACTCTTTGATAATAGCCATCTTAAGAGTATGAGACTCATGTGGTTTTGATTTTGCATTTCGTTGATGGTTAGTGATGTCCAGCACTTTTTCATACACCTATTGGCCATTTGTATGTTTTCTTTCGAAAAAGGTCTATTTAGGTGCTTTGCTCATTTTTTTTCTTTTGCCACAGAGTAGTATGAGTTCTTTATGTATTTTGGCTGTTAATACCTTACAGCTTGTAAATATTTTCTCATTCTATAGGATGCCTTTTTATTTTGTTGACTCACTTTCCATGCAAAAACTGTTTTTGTTTTTTTTTTTTTAAGATTCGTTTATTTGACAGAGAGAGAGACAGCAAGAGAGGGAACACAAGCAGGGGGGTGGGAGAGGTAGAAGCAGGCTTCCCGCCAAGCAGGGAGCCCGAAAGGGGTTGGGGGGGGGGGACTCCATCTCAGGACCCTGGGATCATGACCCGAGCGGAAGGCAGATGTTTAATGACTGAGCCACGCAGGCACCCCTGTGCAGAAGTATTTTAATTTGATGCAGCCCCTCCTGTTTAATTTTTCCTTTGGTGCCTGTGCTCTTTTGGTGTAGTGAGGACCTATTTAGAAATTGTCCCTGCTCCCCTTCCCCTAGGGGATTTACAGGTAACAAAGTCCAGATACAAAGGTGGGTCAGGCCAGGTGGAGACATCCAATCAGTGAGGGGGCATGCATACTGTCTCCCTGGTTACCAAGGAGTATGGGCCCCGCCCTTTGGGAGCCCTTTTGGCGCCAATCCCATCAAGGTGTAATAGGCTGGTTCAAATGTCTACTAGGGTAAATTGTAACTCAACTGGTCACCTAGCATCACTGTGGAGCTTCCTGTGTGTGTTACAATCTCACTGGCCACCTGTGCGTGGCCAGGCCAGACCGCATGACCTTTGCCCTTAAAAGCTAACCTGTGAAACCGAGAAGGGTCGCCCTCTCTTGTAAGATGTGCGGCTGGAACGTTCCGTTAGATTCCTGATGCTTGGCGCGAAATAAAGCTTTGCTTGACCTTCGCTTTGTATCAGTCTCGCTCCTTTAATCACGGACCCATTATTGGGGCATAACAGTGTCATAACCCAAAAAACCATTGTCGAGACTAATGTCAAACTTTTCCCATGTGTTTTTCTAGGAGTTTTAGAATTTCAGGTCTTACATTTAAGACTTTAACCAATTTTGAGTTGATTTTTGTGTATGGCATGAGACACAGTTCCAATTTCTTTCTTTCGCCTTTGAAAATCCAGTTTTCCCAACATATTTATTGAAGAGAATATCCTTTTCCCCATTGTGTATTCTTGGCACCTTAGTTGACTGAACATGTGTGGGTTTACTTCTTGGCTCTCTATTCTGTTCCGTTGATCCCTGTGTCTGTTTTTATGTTTTTATTACTGTAGCTTTGTAGTATGATTTAAAATCAGGAAGTAAGATGCCTCTGACTTTGTTCTTCTTGCTCGGTATTGCTGTAGGTACTTGGGATCTTTTGTGACTCCATATGAATTTTAGGATTTTTTTGTTTCTCTGAAAAATTGTCATTGGAAATATAATACCTATAAAAATAGGCACTGCATTGAACCTGTAGACTGTGTAGGGTTATACTGACATGTTGACACATACTATTTGTTATTAATTCTCCAGTCCATGAACACAGTATTAATTATTTGTGTCTTCTTCAATTTCTTTCACCAACATTTCATACATTTCAGTGTACAGATCTTTTACCTCTTCGGTTGAATTTATTCCTAAGTATTTTATTCTATTTGATGTAAATGGAATTGTCTTCTTAATTTCTTTTTCAGATGGTTGTTAGTGTATGGAAATGCAACTGATTTTTGCATGTTGATTTTGTATCCTGCAGCTTTACTGAATATGTTTATTAGTTCGAACAGTTTTTTTGAGGAGTCATCTGCAGACAGAGACAATTTTACTTCTCCTTTTCCAAATTGGATACCTTCTTTCTCTTGCTTAATTTTTCTGGCTCAGACTTCCAGTACTATATTGAATAACAGTAGTGAGAGGTAGCATCCTTATCTTGTTCCTGATTTCAGAGGAAAACATTTAAATTTTTCACCCCTTAGTATGATGTTAGCTGTGGGCATGTCCCATATGGCCTTTGCTGAGGTACATCCTTTATACCTAATTTGTTGAGAGATTTTATCATAAAATAATGTTGAATTCTGTTAAATACTTTTTCTGCATCTATCAAGATGATCATACGGCTTTATCCTTTATTCTGTTAATGTGGTATATAATGTTTATTGATATGAATAAGTTGAATCATGCTTGCATCCCTGGGATAAATATTACTTGATCATGGTATATGATCCCTTTAATGGGCTGTTGAATTCAATTTGCTAGGATTTTGTTGAGGATATTTGCATCTACGTTCATCAGAAAATTTGGCCTATAATTATCCTTTCTTATAGTCTCCTTGGCTGGCTTTGGTATCAGGTAATGCAGGCCTCATAAAATGAGTCCCCAGTCAAGTCCATAGACAGCAGGTCTGTTAACAGGCCTAGATGGCTGTAGCTCCTGCCAATCCCTGGTTGCACTTGCACCATGTCTCTGGACAAGTCCCCAAGTGGGAAGACAGACTGTGGCAGAGTGGGCTGGAGCTGGATCACAGGACTGCTTCAAGTTCTGCCATCAAGAATTAGGTCAGCCTAATTCTGGGCTGGCCTCTTCAGCTCAGAGGGGCAGTTTCTCACCAGTTTCTCTGGGTGGTCAGAACTGCTCCCAACCATGGCAGAGAGGGGTTGGCACTCAATCCCAGGGCCATTTCAAGGAACATAGCTGGGACTGACTTTAGGGTCTACATCAGGACTGAGGTTGGCAAGCCTGCTATGAGGAACACAGACGGGCAGTGCTGGATCCCTGCATAGGCAGGACAGAGATCAGGGCTGAAGCCAGGTCACAGAGCTGCTTCAGGATCCAAAGTCAGAATCAACATTGGCTGGACTGTTACCAGGATGATGTCTCCCACAGGGCCCCTGTGGAGGCAGGTCTGACCCTAGACTGGCAGTCAGAGTGGGGCTGGAGCTGGATCACAGGGATGCTTCAAGGATCTGCAACTGGACCCATGGTTAGCAGGCCTGACACTGGGACACGGATGACCGTGGCTCCTCCTGGAGCCTTGATGGATGGAACTGGATGCAGGACTGTAGCCAGGTGGGCGTGCAGCCAAGTCCATAAGGAGATGGAGTGATTTTCATTCTGCACCCAGATACATATTTGGTTGGCCTGCCACCAGGGCCAGTGCCTTCTCAAAGCAGTTTTCCTTAGTCCTGGAATTTCCTGGGATTTCACAACCTCCTACCAGAATCCCACAACTCCCACAAAGGCACTTTTGTCTGTGGATGGCTCCCAGATTGTTTTATGTGTAGGGGAAAGTGAGCTGGGGACCTCTTATTCCACCATTTTGCTTATTAGAGGGAAAAAAAACCCTAGACAAAGATATTAAATCTTTATATTTAAGATATTAAATTACCTCACTCTCTGTGAGGTAAAGGTGAAAACTCTTGAAATTAATGGAACATAGAAGTTTTCAGCAGAGAAACAAACAAACAAAATAACCAAACGGAAATTTTACAGCCAAGAAGTAAAAATGGAAATTTAAAAATTCATTAGATGGAACATGAAGACAGATCATTAGAAATGATCAAATCTTTTCTTAAAAAAAGATTTTAAGTAATCTCTATACCCAGTATGGGGCTCAAACTCACAACCCCAAGATCAATAGTCCCATGCTCTTCAGACTGAGCCAGCCAGGTGCACCTGAAATGGTCCAATCTGAAGAACTGAGAGAAAAAAACTGCAAACAAAATGAGCAGAGTCTGGGGACCTATAGGACAATATCAAAAGTCCAAGAATGAGGGAGAAAGAGATGGGTAAAGAAAAAAATATTTGAAGAAATAATGATGCAAAACTCCCCAAATTTGGCAAAATATATAAATTCACAGAATATATGTGATATATATATATATTATATATGAATATATAAATTCAAGAAGTTCATCAAATCCTAAATAGGAAAAAAAACTCAAAGAAAGCCATGTTCAGGCATATCATAACTGTACTGCTAAAAGGACAAAGGGAAGAATCTGTAAGGTAAACAAAGAAAGACAACAGATTACATAAAAGGCTAGATCAGAATAGTTGTGGATTTCTCATTAGAAAAGATGGCAGCCAGAAATAAGGGGAACAGTAGCTTTCAAGTGAGAACAGGAAAAACGGTATCATCACATAATTCTATATCCATAAGAGATATATATCCTTCAGGAATGAAATGAGATAAAAACATTCTCAGATAAAGGAAAACTAAGAAAATCCCCCACTAGCAGACCTGCTCTAAGAGAAAGGCTAAGGAAAGTTCTCTGGGTGTTAGTGAAATGGCATCCGAGGAAAGCTAGGAACATCAGAAATGAGAGGATAAATTCCGCAACAAGTAAAATGGACTTTTCCCCCTCCTTTTATAGACTTTCTTTAAAATGTTTGCAGTTGTGGGGTGCCTGGCTGGCTCAGCTGGTAGAGTGTGTGACTCTTGATCTCACGATTGTGAGTCTGAGCCCTATGTTGGGTACACAAATTACTTTTGTAATTTTAAGGGTGCCTGGGTGGCTCAGTCAGTTAAGCATTCGACTCTTGATTTTGGCTCCAGTCATGATTGCAGGGTCATGAGACAGAACACCATGTTGGGCTCCATTCTCTTTCTCCCTCTGTCCCTTACCACCTCCCATTTGCATGCTCATTCTCTCCCTCTCTCAAAATAAATAAATAAATACATAAATAAATAAAATATTTAAAAAAATAAAATGTCTACAGTTGAAAACAAAAAAACACTTATGATTGGGGAGGCTTTCAATGTATATAAACATCATATAAGTGACAACTATAATTTAAAGGGGAAGGGTTTCTTAAGGTTATAAGGCTTCTATATTTACTTGAAGTAATAAAATATTAGCTCAAGTAGTCTGTGTGAAATTAGATATGCTTAATATCATTGGTTCTAAGATGCCTGGGTGGCTCAGTCGGTTAAGTGTCTGCCTTTGGTCATGTCATGATCCTGGGGTCATGGGATCGAGTCTCACATCCTCCCTCTGTCTCTACCTCTCTCTCTCTCTCTCTCTCTCTCTCTCATGAATAAATTTTTAAAAAATCAGTTCTAGGGACGCCTGGGTGGCTCAGTTGGTTAAGCAGCTGCCTTCGGCTCAGGTCATGATCCCAGCATCCTGGGATCGAGTCCCACATCAGGCTCCTTGCTCAGCAGGGAGCCTGCTTCTCCCTCTGCCTCTGCCTGCCATTCTGTCTGCCTGTGCTCGCTCTCTCCCCCTCTCTCTCTCTCTGATAAATAAAATCTTAAAAAAAAAATCAGTTCTAGAACAACCATTAAAAACCTTAATTCAAAGATATATAACTAAAAAATTATAATACATTAAAAATGGAATCCTGGGGTGCCTGGGTGGCTCGGTCATTAAGCGTCTGCCTTCAGCTCAGGTCAGGATCCCAGAGTCCTAGGATCGACCCCCAAGTCGATCCCTCTCCCACTCCCCTTTGCTTGTGTTTCCTCTTTCACTGTGTCTCTCTCTGTGAAATAAATAAAATCTTTTAAAAAAATGGAATACTGGGGCACCTGGGTGGCTTCTTTCAGTAAAGCTGTTTTAAAAATGAAGGATAGGGGTGTCTGGGTAGCTCAGTGGGTTAAGCCACTGCCTTTGGCTCAGTTCATGATATCAGAGTCCTGGGATCAAGCCCTGCATTGGGCTCTCTGCTCAGCGGGAAGCCTGCTTCCCCCCCCTCTCTCTCTGCCTGCCTCTCTGCCTACTTGTGATCTGTCAAATAAATAAATAAAATCTTTTTTAAAAAATGAAGGATGGAAAATATGTCCTATGCAAATATCAAAACAAATCTAGAGTGGCTGGGTTGATAACACACAAAGCAGATTTTAGAAAGTAAAAAAAATTCCCAGGTTTAAGGAAAGATATTACATAATGTTAAAAGAGTTGGTCCACAAAGAAGACAAAACACCCCTGAATATATATACACTTTGAAACAGAGATCCAAATACATGAAGCAAAAAGTGATAGAAATGATAGGAGAAACAGAGAACCCACAATTACAATTTGAAACTTCAACACTCCTCCTGCATAATTCACAGACCAAGCAGACAGAAAATCAATGAGAACATAAAAGACCTAAATAACATTATCAACAACATAATCTAATTTATATCTCTAGAATACTTCAACAACAGCAGAATATACTTTATTTTCAAATGCCTGCAGCATCCACTAAGAAAGATCATATCCTGGCTCATAAAACAAGTCCTAACAATTATAAAAAATAAAATCAGGGCACCTGGGTGGCTCAGTGGGTTAAGCCTCTGCCTTCGGCTCAGGTCATGATCCTAGGGTCCTGGGATTGAGTCCCACATTGGGCTCTCTGCTCAGCAGGGAGCCTGCTTCCTCCTCTCTCTCTCTCTCTCTCTCTCTCTGTCTGCCTCTCTGCCTATTTGTGATTTCTCTCTGTCAAATAAATAAAAATAAAAAATCTTTAAAAAATAAAAAATAAATAAAATAAAATCATACACAGTATGTTATCTGACCATAATAGAATTAAACTAGAAGTAAAAAACAAAGATACCTGGGGCACCTGGGTGGCTCAGTCCGTTAGGCATCTGCCTTTGGCTCAGGTCGTGTTCCTGAGGTTCGGGGATCAAGCCCTGGGTTGGGTTGCCTGTTGGGAGCCCACTTCTCTTTCTCCCACCACCTCGTGCTCTTTCTTACTATCTCCCGCTCTCTCAAATAAATAAATTCATAAGAACAAAAACCAAAAAAAACAAAGATACCTTAAAACCCCTACATGTTTGAAAGTAAAACAACACACTTAAAAATAATCTATGGGTCAAAGAAGAATTGTTAAGGGAAACTGGAAAATATTTGCACTAGACATAAATGAAAATACAACATGTCAAATTTTCTGTATTGCAATTAAAGCAATGTTTAAAAGGAAATTTATTATCACCAATGCTCACATTGGAAAAGTGAAACAAAAGAAGAAATCCCAACGTTCTCAGATAAACAAAATCTAAGGGAGTCTATTACCACTAGACCTGCCTACAAGAAATGCTGAAGAATATTCTGCAGGGTGAAATGAAAGGACACTAGAAGTTAATTTGAGCCATATGAAGAAATAAAGATCTCAAAAGGTAAATTATGGGTGATTATAAAAACTGTATTATGTAACAATAGTTTTTAACTCCATATTTTATTTTCTACATGAAAGAGGATTTCTTTTTTAAAAAGATCTACTTATTTATTTGAGCGAGAGTGAGCAGGGGAAGGGGCAGAGGGAAAGGGAGAGAGAGAATCTCAAGCCTGACACGGGGTTTAATTTCACAACCCTGAGATCATAACCTGAGCTGAAATCCAGAGTCAGACGTTCAACTGACTGAGCCACCCAGGTGCCCCAAAAGAGATAATTTCAAGAAACCAATACATTTTTAAAAATTATTAGTTTAAAAATTGGCTTTATTGTAACCTATGTTTGTAACTCCACATTTGGTTTTCTATAGAAGTTAAGATACTAGTGCATTGAAATGAATTATTAGTTTGTGTTTGGGAACACACATGTAATTTTGTGACATCACCAACCAGAAAGAGTGGTGAGAGAGCTATAAAGGAGTAGAATTTTTATATGTTATTGAAAAGTTGGTAGGGATTCAAATTAGAGTGCTCTAATGTTAGGATGTTTTATGTAATCACCATGGTAACCACAAAGAAAATAGCTCTCAAATATACAGAAAATGAAATGAGAAAGGAATTTTAACATTGGACTACAAAAAAACCCAAAAACCCAAAAACCAAACACCAAAGAAGACAGTAATAAGGGAATAAGCATGGAGGGACTATAAGGCATATAGAAAGCAAATAACAAAATGACACCAGTAAATCTCTCCTTATCATTAATTACTTTAAATGTAAATAGATAAACTTATCTAATCAAAAGACAGGTTATTTTCAGAATGTATAAAAACACACGATCCAATTATATACTGTCTACAAGAGACTCACTTTAGATCCAAAGACACAAATAGATTGAAAAGATAGAAAAAGATATACCATAAAAATAGAGAGCAAGGGTGGCTAAACTAGTATCAGAAAAAACAGACTTTAAACTGAAATAGTTTACAAAAGACAAAGAAAGACATTATGTATTAATAAAAGGTTCAAAGCAGCAAGAATATATAACAATTCTAAGTATTTTCATACCTAATAACAGATTAAAATACATAAAGCAAAAATAAATAGAACTAAAAGAAGAAAGAGTTCTACAGTAACAGATGGGGACTTACATACCCGACTCTCAGTAACAGATAGGACTACCTACCATCTGGAAGCAGAGATCCTAAACAAGACAATAAACCAACTAGATCTAATACATAAACAAACAGAATACAGTTTAATGACAACAAGCACATATAGTCTTCTGAAGTGCATATAGAAGATTTTCCAGTGTAGATCAAATGTTAGGTCACAAATTAAGTTTCAACAGATTTTAAGAGGTAGATATCATTTGAAATGTCTTCCCTGACCACAAGAGATGAAGTTAGAAATCAGTAACAAGGGGTTCCTGGATGGCTCAGTTGGTTAAGCTGCTATGTTTGGTTCAGGTCTTAATCCCAGGGTCCTGGGATCAAGACCCACATGGGGCTCCCTGCTCAGTGGGTAGTCTGTTCCCCGCCCCTGACTTGTTCTCTCTTGATTGCTCTCTCAAATAAAGTCTTTTAAAAATTGACAAAAAAAATAGAAATCAATAACAAAAGTAAAACTGGAAAATACAAAAAATTGTGGAAATTAAACAACATACTCTTAATGAATGGAACAAAGAAGAAACTATGAAAAAAATTCCATTTACAGTAGCATCAAAAAGAATAAAATACTTAGGAATAAACAAAAAGAAGTAAAAGATTTGCGTATTGAAAACTATAAAATATCGCTGAAACAAAGAAGACATAAATAAAGGGAAACATACCTCGTATTCATGAATGGAAAGACAAAGTTGTTAAAATGTTAATACAATCCAAAGCAATCTACAGATTTAATTCAATCCCAATCAAAATCCGAGTGACTTTTAAAAAATATAAATAGAACATTTGTGTGGAATCTTAAGGGGTCTTGAATAGCCAAAAACAATCTTAAAAAGGGAGAACAAAGATGG
Organism: Mustela putorius furo; assembly: GCF_011764305.1. Taxonomy (NCBI): domain Eukaryota; kingdom Metazoa; phylum Chordata; class Mammalia; order Carnivora; family Mustelidae; genus Mustela; species Mustela putorius. The sequence continues at coordinate 10,971,503 of NW_025421310.1, read as the reverse complement.
AGGATTCATACCTGAGCTGACTTCAAAACAGTACACTAATGGAAACAATGTGGGACTGGCATTAAGACAGACATACAACAGGGGGCTCCTGGGTGGCTCAGTGGGTTAAAGCCTCTGCCTTCAGCTCAGGTCCTGATCTCAGGGTCCTGGGATCAAGCCCCACATCAGGCTCTCCACTCAGCAGGGAGCCTGCTTCCCCCCTACTCCTGCCCCCAACTCTGCCTGCCTCTCTGCCTACTTGTGATCTCTCTGTCAAATAAATAAATAAAATCTTAAAAAAAAAAAAAAAGACAGACATACAATAGAATGGAGAGCTCAGAAAGAAACCTTTGCATACGTTGTCAAATGATTTTTTACAATGCTGCCAAGACCATTTGATAGGGAAAGAATAATCTTTTCAACAAATGGTGCTGGGAAAATCCACATGCAAAAGAATGAAGTTGGACCCTTCCTTACCTGACAACATATATAAAAATTAACTCAAAATGGATCAAAGACCTAAAACTATTAGAAAACACAGAACAAAATCTTCGTGACACTGAATTTGGCAATGATTTCTTGGATACGACACCAAAGGCACAGGCAACAAAAAATATGTAGACTAATTAGGTATCATGAAAAATTTTCAGGGTACCTGAGTGGCTCAGTTGTTGACCATCTGCCTTCCACTCAGGTTCTGATCCTACCATCCTGGTCCTAAGATCAAGCACTGCATTGTTGGGGGAACCTGCTTCTCCCTCCCCAGCTCTCCCTGTTTATTTTCCTTCTCTTGCTTTCTCGGTCAAACAAATAAATATAATCTCAAAAAAAAAAAAGAAAAAGGAAAAAATTTTTCAAATTTGTATATCAAACGATAATGTCAGCAGAGTAAAAATGCAACCCACAGAATGAAAGAAAATATTTGTGAAATCATGTTATCTGACGAGGGATTCGTATCCAGAATACATAGAGAACTCGACATCTGATTCAAAAATGGGCAAAGAACTACCATGAGATACTATCTTACACATTTTCATACAGCTACTGGAAAAAAAGAAAAGAACAAGTGTTGGTGGAGATGTGGAGAAATTGGAACCCCTGTGCACTGTTGGTGACAATATAAAAAATGGTATAGCTGCTGTGTAGAAAACAGTAAGGCAGTTCCTCAGAAAATTAAAAATATAATTATCATATAATTCTGGTTATATACTCAAGGTAATTGAAAGCAAGGTCTCAAAGATATTCTTATACACCCATGTTCCTAGCAGCATTATTCACAACGGCTAGAACGTGTAAGCAATCCAAGTGCCTACTGAGGGATAAATGAATAAGCAAAAGATGGTATAGCCATATAATGAGGTATTATTTGGCCCTACAAATTTAGGAAATTCTGACATGTGCTACAACACAGATGAACCTTAAGGATATTATACTAAGTGAAACAATGCCAGTCACAAAAAGACAAAGACTGTATGATTCTACCTATATAAGGTACTCAGAATAATCAAAATGGAGGTAAGGAGTATTAAAATGGTAATTGCTAGGTCCTGTGGGGGTGGGTGATAGCAATTTATTGTTTAATGTATATAAAGTTCCGGTTTTACAAGAGGAAAGAGTTGTGGAGGCAGATGGTGGTGATGGTGTGCAACACTATAAATATATTTAATACCACTAAGTTGTACACTTAAAACTAGTTAAAATGGTTTAAGTTTTACATTATGTGTATTTTACCAAAATAGAAAAATTTGAAAAAAATGGAATGCAAAATGGTATAGCTACAGAGAGTCATAGTTTCTTCTAAAAGTTAAAAATACACTTTTTTTTTTAAAGGATTTTATTTATTTGTCAGAGAGAGAGAGGTAGGCAGAGGGATAATCAGGGTTCTTAGGAGCCCAATGCAAGGCTCGATCCCAGGACCTTGGGATCATGACCGGAGCTGAAGGCAGACGCTTAACCAACTGCACTACATTTCTGCATAACCCAGAAATACCATTAGTAGCTATTTTCCCAAGCAGTTTCATTTACAAAAACCAGTATGCCAATATTTATAGCTACTGTACTCATGATTGCCCAAACTGGAAAAACCCACATATCCTTCAACTACTGAATAATAAACTGTGGTACATTCATAGAATGCAATAAGTAGTAAAAAGGAATGAAATATTGATAGTCAACATCCATGAATTTCTTATCTATTACACAAAATGAAAGAAGACAGACTCAGAAGGCTACATAAAGTATGATTCCATTTAAACGACACAGGGGAAAAGGCAGAAGTATAGTGATGGAGAACCCATCACTGGTTGCGGCAGGCTAAAGGTGGAGATAGGGTTTGATTATAAAGGGGCAGCACAAGGAAATCTGGGAGTGATGGAGCTAGCTGTTTTGTATCTCAACTGTGGTGGTAGTTACATGACTCTATATGTATATGTCAAAAGCCATAGAACTATACACTATACATTTTACTATATGTAAATTTAAATTAAAAAATAATTAAGGGGTGCCTGGGTGGCTCAGTGGGTTAAAGCCTTTGCCTTCAGTTCAGTCATGCTCCCGGGGTCCTGGGATTGAGCCCCGCATCGGGCTCTCTGCTCAGCGGGGAGCCTGCTTCCCTTCCTCTCTGCCTGCCTCTCTGTCTACTTGTGATCTCTGTCAAATAAATAAAAATCTTTAAAAAAATAATGAAAACCTTGTGTTTCAATTATACTTCAATTTTAAAAAGATTTTAAAGGATGCCTGGGTGGCACAGTCAGTTAAGCATCTGCCTTCACCTTTTTCCCTGCTTGTTCTCGCTCTCTGACAAACAAATTAATAAAACCTTCAAAAAAAAAAAAGATTTTTAAATGAAGGTATTTTTAAAGATTTATAATCTTTGTAAAATATCAAGATTTATAACAAAGCTGCAGTAACTAAAACAGATATAAATCTCTACATAGATAGATGTCAGATATCTAAATATTTATACATATCAGCTCTTTAATATTGGGATAATTCCCTTATTTATATTCTATATATTGTCTGAGAAGATATTCTATATATTATCTGAAATTTTCATTTTTTTAAAGATTCCTTATTTATTTCAGAGAGAGAGAGCACAAGCGAGAGAGAGAGAGAGAGAGAGAGAGAGAACATGAGCAGGGGGAGTGGCAGCAGAGGGAGAAGCAGACTCCCCACTGAGCAAGGAGCCCAATGTGGAATTCGATCCCAGGACCCCGGGATGATGACCCAAAACAAAGGCAAACATCTAACTGACTGAGCCACCCAGATTTTTGCTTTGTAATACTTAAGACTTTAATCCATCTTACATTGATTTTTTTATAAGGTGTGAAGGGTGACTCTAAATTTATTTTTTAATATGGATATCCAATTGTATCAGCACCATTTATTTTATTTTATTTTTTAGATTTTATTTATTTATCAGAGAGAGAGAGCACACACGCACAAGCAGGCAGAGGCAGAGAGAGAGGCAGGCTCCCTGCCGAGCAAGGAGCTGGATGTGGGACTCCATCCCAGGATCCTGGAATCATGACCTGAGCCGGAGGCAGGGGCTTAAACAGCTGAGCCACCCAGGCATCCCATCAGCACAATTTATTTATTTATTTATTTTTTTTTCATCAGCACAATTTATTAAACAGAATTTTCTTTCCCTATTTATTTGTAGTGTCACCTCTGCCATTTATTAAAGCTCCATATATCTTTGGGTCTGTTTCTGGGTTCTTTGTTCTATTTCACTGGTCATTTTGTGTATCCTTGCATATTTACCTCGCTGTCTTAGTTACTGTAACTTTATGCAGACAGGAGAGAGAGAGAGAATCTCCAAAACAGGTAAAGCAAAACAATATAGGGATACATACATAGGTTCTAAAACAGTAAATCAGCAAGGAAATAATTACCCTATAAGTCAGAACATTGATTTCCTCTAGAGAGGAGCAAAACAGTGGTGTTGGGGTACTGGCACATGGGACCTTAGGGGATATAGATTCTTGACCAGGGTCATGGTGACAAGCATGTCTGCATTCCATATGAGTCAAGTAGGCACCATCGAAAACAATTCAGCTTAAACTCCTTAGCAGGTACACTGCTTTTTTTTCTTTTTTTAAAAAGATTTTATTTATTTGACAGACAGAAATCACAAGTAGGCAGAGAGGCAGGCAGAGAGAGAGGAGGAAGCAGGCTCCCCGCTGAGCAGAGAGCCTGATGGGATGCGGGGCTCGAAGCGCGCGGGGGCGGGGGGGGGGGGGTGTCGATCCCAGGACCCTGGGATCATGACCTGAGCCAAAGGCAGAGGCTTTAACCCACTGAGCCACCCAGGCACCCCAGTAGGTACACTACTTACAGAGGCTGACTTCTGGAGGAGGATATGAGAGGTAGAAGAGGTTACATTAGAGTCAAATCTCCTGTGTCAGCAAAGCATGCTGTCCAGGGAGAAGTCACACATACGCCTCCACAAGAAAGTCACAGTTCAGATTCCTCCTACACTCTGGGGAATCCAAGGCGAGGCTGCGTGCCCCCAGAGAAGCAGAGACCACCACCAAGGGACAAATGTAGTTCTATCTCCAGCAAAGTTGGAGATGACTGTCCTTTATTTTCTTCCATAAAGACTTAGGCTTGAAGAAAGGAGGGGTCTTAAGTTTGAAAACACTGGAGCACTTGTGGTGAAAAACAGGTTTAGAAAAGGGGGAGGAGGGGCGCCTGGGTGGCTCAGTGGGTTAAGCCTCTGCCTTCAGCTCAGGTCATGATCTCAGGGTCCTGGAATCCAGTCCCCCATCTGGCTCTCTGCTCAGCAGGGAGCCTGCTTCCCTTCCTCTCTCTCTGCCTACTTGTGATCTCTGTCAAGTAAATAAATAAAATCTTTAAAAATAAAAAAAAGAAAAGGGGGAGGTGATGAGTCAAAGGGGAAGGAAGAATAAAAGAAGAGATCACCTCTTTTCCAGTTCAGGTCCCTTGAGACAGTAGCTTGTCCAGGAATGGGAGTGAAGCAGCTTTGAATCAGATGAGATTGGAATTTCAAAGTAGATGTTAGACTGGATTTTTAATGAATGGAAATGATTGGAAGTTAAGGCATCTAGAACTCGGCAAGATCAAGTCAATAATACGAGGGCAGGCACAGAGCTTGGGGAAAAACAAGGCTGTTCATATCTGTGCTCTACCACATCAGACTATTTGAAAGGTTATGTGTGTGTGTTAACATGTATTTCTTTTTATTTATTTATTTAAGAGAGAGAGCATGAGTGGGAGGGGCAGAGGGAGAAGCAAAGAGAATCTCAAGCCAACTTTGCACTGTGGGCCTTGATTTCACGACCCTAAGATCATCACCTGAGCCCAAACTAAGAGCAGGAAGCTTAACCCACTGCACCACCCAGGTGCCCTGGGCGTTTTTTTCTAATTAAGGGAGAAATAACATATGAAGTGGAGAATTCTCACACCCAGACCTAAAATAAAATTGTTTTACCTATTTAAAAATTCAACTTCTTGACAAAATAAAAATAAATAAAATATCAGCTTCTTGGATTAATCTATCCATTGAACAAATATTTGATTGTCCACTTGGGCCTGGAAGCACAAATGACATTGTTCTGGGTATATGGACACAGTAGCAAACAAATAAAATTCCTGCCTTCTTAGAGCCTACTTTCTAGTACAGCTTAGATTCAGTAACTTAAAATATCTTATATAGTGGGGAATATTTGAGTTTCTAACATCTGTGTATGAAATTTGGGTAAATGCATAGATTTAGGGGAAAATTATAGAATCTTTGCATCCTATCATCTATACTAGCTCTCTAATCTTAGAATCATTCCCCTATGCTTAATGATTTAATTCCCCAAGAAATTTGTGGGATTATTTCCCCATCTCCATTTGACAGATACGAAAGCTAAGACTAAAGAGAGAAAGTGACTTGCTGAGGGTCACAGAATTACCTAAGGGTTTGATATAATAAAAACAGATTCTTTGTCTCCAATGCTATGTTCTTCCCACTGGGCCAGAAAGCCCCTTAAGACAGAGGCTATAACGATACTTCTACCACTGAGTGGGTCTGGGATTAGTCTTGCTGCCACGGACACCTAAATCAGTGAGAAGACATGTGGGCACTTCCATATCAGATGTCTACAAACTCTACTGCACAAATTCCTAAGACCGAGATTTTGCTTCAGTTTGCCTGCCTAGACTTCAGGTTCACCTGTCCTATGCCCTAGGTGGAAACACAGATGATTTGTAGGCTTGGGGACGGGAAAACTAATGGGAGACAGTGTTGAGCTCATTCTGGGAAACAATGAGGCTGAGGGCTTCTGGACACCAACTTCTAGCTGAGAAAAGAACACCAAGAGCATCAGACCACATGACAGAAAAATATGTAAATGAAAGATCTGAGAAGCTAAGTAAAAATCCCCATAATCCTGAATTTGAATTGAAAAAATGAACATGAGTTTTATAATATATTTTATCTTAGAGAACTAATTCCCAGCTGTTATCAATTAAAAAGGCCTAGGAACAATGACAGTAGCAATGAACACTCCTAGCGCAAAACTGTGATCTCTAAATATCATTTCCCATCAAAATGAACTAGATATCCTTGGAAAAATAGCTGATTTCAGAACTAGGGTATGAAATGTACAAATTAATTCTGATAAATAAGCAGAAAGAATCAAAGTTTACTTTGCTTTTCTCATACAAACCATACATTTGTTACTCAGGTAACAAATGTTTGGTCATTGGAAGTTTCTCTTTCTAGAAGTATTAAGCTAATAAAAAGAAGAAGAAGGAATGCTAGAGTTAGAATACCATCACTTTATAATCTCTAATGAGTATGTATATCTAGTGAACAACCATTCATGGCTGCTCAAATCACAAAAAGAGAGAATATCTTTTGCCTCCTGCTAGAAGTACATAATACCATTCGTGAAGTATTCTTGCCAAAATATCGACCCTAAAACTAACCAACTTCTTGACCTAACTACCAATATATAAGAAATCCATGAAGCACATTGGGGAAGATATGTGCTATGAAGTGTGTAAACCTGGGAATTCACAGACCTGTACCCCTGGGGCTAATAATACATTATATGTTAATTAAAAAAATAAAAAAGAAAATTAAAAAAAAAGAAAATCCATGAAACAGGGAGCATCTTAAAGGTCACCACTGGGAGGCTATCAGCAAATTCCAGATGGTTACAAACTTCAGGACAAATAACTCAGTTTCATCAGTAAATGCACTGCAGGGGAAGAAGAGAGAGGGAGATCTATAGATTAAAAGGTCCCCCAATGGATAGAGCAACAAACTGCCACATACAAATTTTATTTGGATGATGATTTAAGCAATATAAAAGAATTATGAGACAGTGTCTCATATAGTTGACATATGACAGAGCTGGCATATGATCAAGCAATTCCACTCCTAAGTATATGCCAAGAAAAATAAAAACATATGTTCACCCAAAAAACTTTTACATGAATGCTCATAACGGCATTACTCATAATAGCCCCAAAGCAGAAACAACCCTAAATGTCCATCAGCTGGGAACTGGATAAATAAAATGTAGAACTCTACAGTGGAACAGTCAGCAATAAAAAGAAATAAAATACTGATATATGCTACACATGGATGAAGTCTGAAAATATGTCATGTTTTGAAAGAAGCCAATCGCAGAGGACTGCATGTGTTGCATGATCACGTTTACATGAAATGTCCAGAATAAGCAAATCTCTTAGACCAAAAGTAGATCAGTGGTTGTCTAAGGCTGAGGTTGGAGGCTGGAGTAGTTGGGGTGACAGCAAAAGGGAGAGGGGTTTCTTTTGAGGGTAATGGAAATGTACCGAAGTTGACTGTGGGGATGGATGCACGACACTGTGATTTACGAGCCACTGAACTGCACACTTTAAATGGGTGAATTGGATAGTATGTGACTTGTATCTCAACAAAGCTGTTAAGGGGTGCCTGGCTGGCTCAGCCAGTAGAGCATGTGATTCTTGATCTTGGGGTCACGGGTTGAGTCCCACCCTGGGTGTAGAGATTACTTAAAAAAAAATAAATACATCAAAGTTTAAAGAAAGCCACAAAGCTGTTAAGATAAAGCTACCAGAAAAAAAAAAAATGAGACAACCAGGAAAATCTGACTACTGACTGGGTATTTATTTGATGGTGTTAAAGAACTACTGTTACTTATTTTAAAAATAGTGATAATAGTTTTGTCAGGTTTTTTTTAAAGGGTTCTTATTTTTTAGAGGTAAGTATGGACATATCTACAGATGAAAGGACAAATTTGGGGTTTGCTTCAAAATAATGGGGAGGTCTGCAGTGGGAGGAGGGAAAATGAAACCAGACTGGTCATGAATTGGTTACAAGACGGTGATGAATACAAAGGTATTCATTGTTATTCTTTCGTATGTGTTTGAACATTTCCGAAATAAAAGGGCTAGAAGCCACAAGACGAGAATCTTTATCAAGCTACCCCTGACTCACTGTGGGAACCCTTCTTTCTTCCCAGTCTCCTGATGAAAATTAAGGATGGCAAGAGCCATATCTCATACCATTCTTGTGAGGAAAGTGACGATATGTTTAAGGTAGTAAGGTACCCTACCAAGGGACGGGGCTCCATTTTGTCCAAGGCCAGAGCTTCCCAAGAGCAATGCGAAAGAAAATCTGCTCATCACACACAAAGGGGCTACCAAACCGGACTTCGGACTTCGGACAGTAAGGACCCCCACAGCTATGGAGAGAAGAACCTACAATAGGAATCGGTTTTTCTATCTACAATCAGTAGCCCCCACAGCAACGTTGAGACAGTGGCAATTCAAATAGCCTTGCAGTTAGACGCCAAAGGACATTCAACAAGTGTCCAGATAAGATAAAAATTTAGAGTGGGAGAGACAAACCAACAGCTTCATTCCACGCCCAGCCCATCCGTTTACCCAGTAAACCCCTCCTTCTTAATCCCTCTCCCACACGTTCCATTCCCAAAGCTGAAACTGGACGGGGAGGCAGAAGGAGGATGAACACCCGTGTCCCCTGAAGGAAGGGGGTTTAAAACTCAGACCATCAGGTAGTGAGAAGGTGACTGCCTCCTCTTGGGTTTTCTCCTTACCAGACTCAATAGCACCCGGCTTCCGGCGGACAGATCGTTTGGATGGGGGTGGGGGGGCGAATGAGAGTGAGAGGCGGGGCTACAAGGCACAGGAACCAATAGGCGATGAGCCAGAGGTTCACGTCCAGTCAAGCCCTCCAATCCCCAGAGCTTGCCCAGCGAGAAACTTAAGCGGTCCAGAGACTTGCGACCTTCACCTCTTCCTACTTACCCCGCCCATCCTCAGGGTCCCACCCGCCAATGGTTGGGTTTTGTCACAGAAAGTTACCGAGAAGCAGCCACCCAATGGTAGCTAAGCGATCCAAGATATGGAGGACATTTGGAAACACAATCCTTGGATCTTCTGGAATCCAAACCACCTTCCGCCACAGCTCCCAACCCCAGTCGCTAACTGACGGGCCCCATCTCCTTTTGGGAAATAATTCAGCTCAGTTGTGAAGTGGTTCCTCCCACAAGTCCTGAGATCCCTACTCAGCCATCACCCACTAGGCAAATTCATTCGATTTAGCCCTGCAGTAAAACTGCCATGTAGGGGTGCCTGGGTGGCTCTGGCTTAAAGCCTCTGCCTTCGACTCAGGTCATTGAGCTCTCTGCTCAGCAGGGAGCCTGCTTCCACCACCCCTGCCCCTGCCCCGCCCCTGCCTGCCTCTCTGCTTACTTGTGATCTCTGTCAAATAAATAAAATCTTAAAAAAAAAAAAAAAAAAAAAAAACTTGCCATGTCTTCTACCACACAGACATGGGACACTGGCGGGCTCAGCAACTTAGATTGGTAGTTGCCTAAACTGGTGTGTGTCAATTCACAGTCTTGGAACCTCTTTTTAATTTTTAGACTCAATATAGGATTACCATGTCCCATTAGCAAATGCATTTATAGTCTTTCCATCCTTGCTGAAGCCACCATTTCCCATGTTTGTCTAGGCTAAAGGCCAATCCCTGGATAAAGCAAGGTTAGTAATAGAGATTCTGAATTTGCCATGGCAAGAAGGCAGGAACTCTGGGCTGGACATCTGGCTCTCAAAAGAAAGAACTCCTGGGGAAAAGACATTTATAGAAAAAAAGTCTGCTGACACCAAGTACTTGGAGTCCCAATGTACTGATTTATTGACCAACAGTATTACTCCTCCAGCTCCCTTCTAGGAGCTGAACAGAAAAGACAAGAAGCAGATTTGTTAGGCATTACTGACAATGTGTGTGTGTGTGTGTGTATTTACACACACTCTCTCTCACTCTCTCTCTCTCTCTCTGAGGAAAGGGATGGGGAAAACACAGTAACAGTGGTAACCAGGGAGGATGGGTTCTGGGAGGGGGCTGCAAATCCAGGCCCCATGAGTCAACCAAATAATGCCTTTCTCTTGGGAGTAAAAGCAGTTCTGCATCTGGGGACATTAACAGTTGCACATTGGTATTAAGAGTTGCCCATTATGCTGTTTCAAGGAATGTGTGATGTCAAATGAATGAAATTGGGCAATCACCAACAGGTTAACCAGCAACTTGATTATCAGCTTACAGGACTTCTTCCTTTTGGACCTCTGTAGTAAGTGCTGGCTGGATTAAGGGTAAGCACTTAGAGGATATCACAGGCTTGCCCTGGCTTGTGGAGCTGAAGGAAATCCTTTAGGTGAGGCAGTTTACAAAGTATGTGGGGATGGGGAGGATGACCATGAGACAAAGGGCAATAATCGTAAGCAGCCCCCATGATGGGTATTGTTGAAGAACCTCTTTTGACTGTGGAAAGATGGGAAAGGGGCTCAGAATGTCAAAGTTCCCAGAAAAGGAAGGACTGTAGAAGGGAAGGGTGGGAGGCGAAGGAGGGCAAGGAGGGCGGAGGACTAAGGAGTCTTTAGGGAGCCAGGGAATGAGATGATAGGGTCTTTAGGCCACGGGTAGATTGAAAATCTAACCCCACTCCCTAGGAAGGTCGGGTGTCAGGGGAGGGAGGCTCACACTGTTTGAGTCCCAGGCCACGTAGGTGATAGTCCTCTGAGACAGATGAATCACAGTAATCACAAACAGGGCTAGCAGCACAAATGGAGACAAAAAGCACCACAGCCCACGAATGATGAGAGAAGCAGGGGGTCCCCACATGATTGCCAAGTCTTCAAGGAACCTGGAAGAAAGGGCCACAAGACTGTGGGAGGCCTAGTCAGGCCTCACCCAGACTTGGAGGTTGAGGCCAGCCAGACCTTAGCATCTTTCAAATATTCTACTTCACCTCCAAACCTCTGCTTCAGCTCAAGCCTCACCCTCTCTTATCTTCTCCCTAGTCAGTCCTGCATCCCAACTGAAGAAAATATTTTCAAACATCCCTTTACTGCTCAAAACCTTTCATGGGGGAATGCCTGGGTGGCTCAGTTGGTTAAGCAGCTGCCTTCGGCTCAGGTCATGATCCCAGCGTCCTGGGATCGAGTCCCACATCGGGCTCCTTGCTCGGCAGGGAGCCTGCTTCTCCCTCTGCCTCTGCCTGCCATTCTGTCTGCCTGTGCTTGCTCTCTCCCCTTCTCTCTCTCTGATAAATAAATAAAATCTTTAAAAAACAAAAACAAAAAAACCTTTCATGGGTACCCAATGCCCTCAGGATAAAGGTCTAGTCCTTTCATTCATTCCAAGAGTATGAAAGTGTTCATGATGTGCGAGGGACTCTTCTACATGCTGGGTATCCATGCTGAACAATGCAAACTAAAAAAAAAGGCAACACTTGACCCTCTGGGAACTTTCCTTAGTTTCTTCCAGCCCATGGATACAGCCTCCTCTACTGCAGGTTCTCAATCATAATAAATATCCAAGTGGGTTCTCTGGCCTAGAATGCCATTCTCTTTGTCTACCTATTCATCTTTCTGGATGATGCTCAACCATTTTTTCCTTTATGATGCCTTCCCAGTCTCTCCAGGTCCCCCTAGAGTGTCCCTGGCTACCTTGACTATAGACTTACCACCTGGACTGGGATTATCTGCTTATATATGTCTTCCTCTTTGGTGTCTGTGTTTTTTGAAAGAAGGAACTCACTCTAATTTATTTGTATCCCAGTAATGACAAGGCCTTCCCAACACAGAGAAAGCCTCAAGAAATTTTTTTGAATGTGTGAACAACTCTCATCTGAAAATGCTGCCACCTAAGCCTTCTGCTTCTGAATAATGCCACTTGGATGTCTACACACCAGCCTGTTAAAAGCCAGGCTCAGGAGTCCTTTGTGTTTTATTTGGATTTTCCCACTCTTCCTTGCACAGTTATGTCTATCAGTCCCTGATTATCTTGTTCCCTCTTCTCTGGTGGCTTTTCCTTGCAGCATTAGAAGACATCTCTTAACTTAACACCTCTACCACCCTAGCCCAAGGCATTGTTAGCTCTCACTTGGAATATTACAATAACACCTAACTGCTCTCCTTGCTTCACTCTTGAATCCTCAAGTCTATTTTCTGCACAGCAGTCTTATGTATATTTAAAAGTAAATAAATAAATCTGATGATGCCGCTCCCCTACTCAAAACTTTCAGTGCCTCTACCCCTGAAGTAATGTATAAAAGCTAACTCCTGCAAAGGCTTAGAAGGTCCTACATGATCTCCTGTTCTCTCTGGCTTCATCTACCAACAACCTACTCCAACCTGATCTCCTTCCTCAGAAATTCCAGGCATAATGCTTCCTCTTGCCTCGGTACTAAAGTGTTTCCTCTGCTTCTTGGAACACTTCCTCAAAATCTGTCATGGCTCCTTCCTTCATTTCACTCAGGAGTCTGCTCAAATGTCACCTTATCAGAAGGCCTTCCTTGCCATCCTATCTAAATTAACACCCATGCATATTCTTGATCATCTTACTTTACCCTTAGATTTTCTCCTGTCAATTATCAGCACCTGATCTTTTTATATGTTCATCTGATTATTGCTTATTACTACCACTAGAATATAAATTCCTTAAGGACAGGGATGCTTGTTTTATTCAATAACCTTAGTAAGTAAAACAGTGCCTGGCACGTAATAAGCACTCAATAAGTATGTTAAGTATTGAATGAATGAACAAACAGGTTTTTCAGAAGGCCCTGAAGTTAAGAGTACCTATGTCACTCTAGCTGGGTGATAAGAGAGGCAACAAGAAAGGGGTCAACCTTCCCTATAGACCCAAGCTATCACCTCCTGGCCAGATAGGCCCAGCTCACAGCTACATTTTCAAGTATGATGATGATGGTTATGGGGAAGACCGTCCAGTATTCATTCAGCAGACTCATGTAGTAGATGCCTGAAGGTTGAGTGAAGAAGAGGCCACACAGGAACATGAACACAAAGACAATCACTGGAGGAAACACTGGATCTGGATCAAGGTCAGAGGTCTGGTTGGAAGACAAGGGCTAAGCAGAGGTTATACACCTGGACTGGGTAAAAGTCTCAGAGAACTCAGGGCCATTGGTGGGAGTTGGGCACTGGTCAGAGTACCTGTAAGCAGCTTTGTATATTTCCTGAAAGAAGAAAAGGTATCCTGGAGTGGGGTAAGGATGGCCTGCATGAGCCCTATCATGCTGCTCAGCCTCAGTGTCAGCAAAAGCAGGAGGAGGAGGATGGACCAGAAGACAGACCAAGGAATGAATGACATGGCTTCAAGGAAGGCCACGAATGGCAATGACTGGGCCCGCCTTAACCTGTTAAGGAGAGAGAGGGCAGGAGTTAAAGTGTCCTTGAACTTAACACAAACATACAGACAAGGGTACTATCTATCTTCCCCAGGAAACTCTCTAAAAGCTGCGGGTCACTGAGAAGATCAGATCTCCAGGCTGACCCTCTGATGAGGAAAACCGAGCCACCTAATAGCATCCACAGAAGGCATTCTGCAGGCTATAGTTCTTTGCATTACCAGGGCTGTAGGTTATCCTGCTGCTTCTGAGATTTTTTTTTTTTCTAGTGCTAACAAAAGCTGAAATTTCTGTTTCGCTGAAGGCTCTGAGTAACTCTAAGCTCTCCTCACCTATTTTTACTGACCTTCGAAAACTGCTTCTCTAAGTTGCATTCAGTCACATAGCTGAGGACCATGCTCTTGATGGGCAGGGGAAGGCTGCTGAGCCAGGAGCTGAAAATGGAGGTTGGGTTATCAACCAGGTTGGGAGGGGGATGGGCCACAACAGGCAGTTTCCCCAGGGTTACCAGCTTTGCAAGTGCTTCGGCATTCCTGGGGATGAGGAGTCGAATCACATAGAACATTTGGCTCCTTAAGAAATGGTCTCCTTTTTCCTTATCTTCTAGAAAAGAAAGTATACCACTAACCTAGCACTACTGATCTAGGTAAGGTAGAGCCTGGGATAAAGCCTAGAAGGTACCCACCTCCATGATCATGAATTTGTGTGAGCCTAGAGAATTTATGACCCTGGAAAAAGGGTTTTCTATTGTCTCTGCGGGGACTCTGGGGTACGTGCTGCAGTGGTGGGGTCTCTGATTTACCACCTACCTCTTCCCTTTCTCTCTTCTTAGACTAGTGGGTAAAAGGCAATCTTCTAGGATTTGCATTACAAATGTCAGTGAGCACCATTTACTTAGATTACCACCTACATAATGCTCCCATGGAGTTGTGCTATGTGAGAGAAACTGCTTCTTTTTTTTTTTAAATTTTTTATTTTTTATTTTTTATAAACATATAATACATTTTTATCCCCAGGGGTACAGGTCTGTGAATCGCCAGTTCACACACTTCACAGCACTCACCAAAGCACATACCCTCCCCAATGTCCATAATCCCACTCCCCTCCCCACAGCAACCCTCAGTTTGTTTTGTGAGATTAAGAGTCACTTATGGTTTGTCTCCCTCCCATCCCATCTTGGAGAAACTGCTTCTTAAAAACCTTTAGATCCGAGCCCTGCTGACCTCTTTAACTTTACCTTCTTCCCATGACCCTCTGCACATTTCATGCTTTAATCAGATTCAACCACTTACAGTTTCAGGGTTGGCCATACTCTCTCATGCCCAAGACCTACCCTACCCCCGCTACCACTCTGCACTTGACTAATTCCTAAAAATCCTTAAAAATTCAAGTCAGCCTTTCTCTCTCCTGGCCATTTTGGCAGTGGCTCTTGGTTGGAGCCATCCACACCTAAGGTGGGAAGATGGTGGCCCCAAAGAAGATAAAAAAGTCGTGGGAGTCGACCAACTCTAGGCTCCAGCTTGTTATGAAAAGTGGAAAGTATGTGCTGGGGTACAAGCAGACTCTGAAAATGATCAGACATGGCAAAGCAAAACTGGTCATCCTCACCAACAATTGCCCAGCCTTGAGGAAATCTGAAATAGAATATTATGCCATGTCAGCCAAAACTGGTGTCCATCACTAGAGTGGCAATAATACTGAACCAGGCACAGCACATGGGAATTACAAAGAATATACACACTATTACTGGTCCAGGTGATTCTGATAACATTAGAAGCATACCACACAGACCAGTGAAGAGTAAATCATGCAGAATTTTTCTTTAATAAAACTGGCCACAGGGGCGCCTGGGTGTCTCAGTAGGTTAAAGCCTCTGCCTTCTGCTCAGGTCACCATCTCAGGGTCATGGGATCAAGCCCTGGCGGGAAGCCTGCTTCCTCCTCTCTCTCCACCTGCCTCTCTGCCTCCATGTGATCTCTCTCTGTCAAATAAATAAATAAAATCTTGGGAAAAAACAAAATTAGCCACAGCTTGTTTAATAAAAAACAAAAATAAAACAACTTGGCTTGTTGCTCTATTCCAAATACTTAGTGATAAGAGCAAAATGCAAGGTGCAGGGAAATAATAATTATTCGATCACATCTTAGAAAATAAAATATGCCCTCTTGGTAATAGGCAATTTAAATATTTGGATCAACTCTCTCACTGTAGGTAACTTAAAAGTCTGAAAGATATTTTAAATCTTCTTAAAAGAATTAAAATATTGAAAAAGTGAGGGATTACTAGACAAAAATTCAAGTACAGACAAAAACAATGGGGAAAGGGGACATCCAAAACAACTTTTTCCTGAAGTAAAAGTCAAATATAGCAAACTATACCTGTAGTTTCCTATTTTGTGATCTTTAAGAAATAAAAAGACCATGGAGGTCAGATATAAAGCACCAGAGTCTGCACAAGTAAGAATCAGGGTAAAAGGTTTTCCCTTAAACTTCACACCTCAAAGGGCTACACCTTCAGTATAAAAATGAACTAGATGGGCGCCTCGGTGGCTCAGTTGTTGGGCGTCTGCCTTCAGCTTGGGTCATGATCCCAGGGTTCTGGGATCAAGTCCCGCACTGACCCCCCTGTTTGGCAGGAGGGGGCTGCTTCCCTCTCCCACTCCCCCTGCTTGTGTTCCCTCTCTCACTGTATCTGTCAAATAAATAAATAAAATCTTTAAAAAAAAAAAAAGAACTAGAAATTCACACCCAAGCCTTCCACAAAACAGGGAATGCAAAGAAGTTTGCTTCAGAAATAAGCAAAATGGGGCACCTGGGTGGCTCAGTGGGTTAAGCCTCTGCCTTCGGCTCAGGTCATGATCTCAGGGTCCTGGGATCAAGCCCCACATCAGGCTTTCTGCTCAGCGGGGAGCCTGGCTTCCCCCTCTCTCTCTGCCTGCCTCTCTGCCTACTTGTGATCTCTCTCTGTCAAATAAATAAATAAAATCTTAAAAAAAAAAAAAGAAGAAAAATGAGCAAAATGAAGGGAAATATTTAAAGTTCCTGGCATGTCATAAGCACAAGCCAGCCCTACCTTGGATTTGCAGCCCAAATATTTGACTCTGGTCAACTCAAGAACTCAGGCTGAGAACCGAGATTCAAGTAATCTCTTTCTAATGTCCCCTGCATCAGGTAGAAACAAAAGTCCTATTTGGATGAATGCACCTTCATTCTAGGCCTTAAGAATTCCCACAAATAGGGGTACCTGTATGGCTCAGTTGATTAGATGTCGGCTCTTGATTTTTGCTTAGGCCATGATCTCAGGGCCCTGGGATCAAACCTCTTGTCAGGGTCTGCATGGAGCATGGGGGTCTGCTAGGGATTCTCTCTTCCTCTGCCTCTACCCCACCCCTTCCATTCACAGTCTTTCTCTCTCTCAAATAAATAGACCTTTTTGTAAAAAAGGAAGAGAGCACAAGCAGAGGGAGTAGCAGAGGGAGAGGGAGAAGCGGGCTCCCCACTGAGCAAGGAGCCTGATGCAGGGCTCAGTCCCAGGACCCTGGGATCATGACCTGCCTGAAAGGAGACATGTTAATATAACTGACTAAACCACCCAGGTGCCCCTAAATAGATCTTAAAAAAAAAAAAAAAAAAGAGGGGCACCTGGGTGGCTCAGTGGGTTAAAGCCGCTGCCTTCAGCTCAGGTCATGATCGCAGAGTCCTGGGATGTTGCCCCGCATCAGGCTCTCTGCTCAGCAGGGAGCGTGCTTCCTCCCTCTCTCTCTGCCTACCTCTCTGCCTACTTGTGATCTCTGTCTGTCAAAAAAAAAAAATAAAACAAAAAAATCTTTAAAAAACAAAAACATACTGGAGATTCCAATCAATGCCATAAAGCAAGTAAAATAACCTCTAAAAGATAAGCAGGAGGAATAAAAGTCTTCATTCAAATCTACATGATTATATATGTAGAAAACTTAAAGCTACAAAAAGATGAGTTTATCAAGATTAATATACACAAATCAGTTGTACCTCAATATACTAAACAATGAAGAATGAGAATTAAAGTTTAAGGATATTATTTACAATCAAATATAAAACATGAAATCATTAGGGATAAAATTTACAAAATATGTGCAAGACATCTTATATACTGAAACTTACAAAGTATTACTATGTGAAATTAAGGAACATCCAAATAACAGAGATACACCATGTTCCTGAATCAGAAGACACTGTATTGCTAATTATTCATTCTTCTCAAAATGATCTGTTGATCCAATCAATAATTCAATCCCAATTAACAACATAGTAGGATTTTATCTTTGTAAAAAAAAAATGACAAGCTAATTCTTGTCATTTAAATTAATTAAAATGTAAATTAAAATTTACATGCAGAGTGAAGATACACAATAGCCAAAACAATTTTGGAAAATAATAACACAATTGGTGAATTTACAAAACTTGATTTTAAGATTTAGTATAATAGGGGTGCCTGGGTGGCTCAGTGGGTAAAGCCTCTGCCTTTGGCTCAGGTCATGATCCCAGGGTCCTGGGATCAGAGCCCATACTGGGCTCTCTACTCAGCAGGGAGCCTCCTTCCTCCTCTCTCTGCCTGCCTCTCTGCCTACATGTGATCTGTCTGTCAAATAAATAAATAAAATCTTTTAATAAATAGGATTTACTATAATATATTAGTAATCACAACAGGATGCTCTTGGTAAATTGACTAGGATAGTCTGGAATCCGACTTAAACATCTATGGTCAATCAACTTTCAACAAAGATAACAAGGCAATTTGATGAGGAAAAGATTGTCTTTTCAACAAATGGTGCTGGAACAAATGGGTATCTAAAAGGTAAAAATAATTAACCCTGACTTTTACTCCACACCTTGCACAAAAATTTACTTGAAATAGAGGATATGTGAACAACAACAAAAAAGCTAAAACTGTAAAGCTCCTAGGAGAACATGAAAAAAGACAAATACCACATGCTTCTACTTATTAATAAGTAATCTAAAATAGTCAAACCAATAGAAACAGAAAGTGGAAAGATGTTTATCAGAGGTTGAGGAGAGAGGGGAAAGGGAGTATGTCGTTTAAATGGTGTAGTTTCAGTTTTGTGAAATGAAAACATTCTGGAGATCGATTTCACAACAGTGTAAATCTATTTCACAGTACTGAACTGCATACTTAAAGATGGTTTAGTAACTTTCATGTTACGTGTTTTTTCTAATCAAAAAATGCTACTAAAAATGGGCAAAAGACGTGAACAGACCTTTCTTCAAAGAAGACATCCAGATGGCCAACAGACATATGAGAAGATGCTCACCATCACTAATCATCAGGGAAATGCAAATCAAAACTACAGTGAGATAGCACCTCACCTCTGTCAGAATGGCTAAAATTAACAACACAGGAAACAGATGTCCTCGAGGATGCAGAAAAAAAGGAACCTTCATGCATTTTGGGTGGGAATGCAAACTGGTGCAGCCACTGTGGAAACCAGTATGGAGGCTCCTCAATAAGTTAAAAATAGAGCTACCCCATGATCCAGTAATTGCACTACCAGTATTTACCAAAAAAATACAAAAATACAAATTCAAATGGAATACATGCCCCTATGTTTACTGCAGCATTATTTACAAAAGCCAAATTAATGGAAGCCGCTCAAGCATCTTTCAAGAGATGGACAGAGATGTGATCCGTACACACATGTACAGATACACACACACACACACACACAGAGGAATATTATTCAGCCATAAAAAAGAGTGAAATCCTGCCATTTGCAACAACATGGATGGAACTAGACAGTATAATACTAAATGAGATTAAGTCAGTCAGAGACACACAAATACCATATGATTTCACTCATATGTGGAATTTAAGAAACAAAACAAACAACAAACAGGAGAACAAAAGAGAGACAAACCAAGAAACAGATTCTTTTTTTTTTTTTTAAGATTTTATTTATTTATTTGACACAGAGACAGAGATCACAAGTAGGCAGAGAGGCAGGCAGAGAGAGGAGGAAGCAGGCTCCCTGCTGAGCAGAGAGCCCAATGCAGGGCTCGATCCCATCCCTGAGACCATGAACTGAGATATGAGTGAACCTTAACCCACTGAGCCGCCAGCACCCCCAAGAAACAGATTCTTATCTATAGAGAACAAACTAAGGGCTACAAGAGGGGAGGTGGGTGGAGGATAGGTGAAATAGGTGATGGAGATTAAGGAGTACACTTACCATGATGACAAAAAAAAAGAAATGCTGCCATAGTCACTACACAAAACAAAAAAACACCAAACACAATGAAAAAGGCTGTGTGGTGAAAGAAGCAAAAAACAAAAGCTCCCATCATATTGTTTGATTCCATTTATAATAAATGTCCAGAATAGGCAAATCCATAGAGACAGAAAGTAGATTACTGGTTTCCAGGGGCTCAGAGGAGAATAATGGACATGACAGCTAATGGGGTTTCTTTTAAAGGTTATGAAAATAGGCAGTAGATTTGAAAAGAGAGGCCAGAAGAAATGTAAAATGCCAACAACACTTTAAAAGACAGCCAAGATCGGGGCACCTGGGTGGTTCAGTGGGTTAAGCCTCTGCCTTCGGCTCAGGTCATGATCTCAGGGTCCTGAGATCAAGCCCCACATCAGGCTTTCTGCTCAGTGGGGAGCCTGTTTCTCCCTCTCTCTCTGCCTGCCTCTCTGCCTACTTGTGATCTCTCTCTCTGTCAAATAAATAAATAAATAAAATCTTTAAAAAAAAAAAAAAAAGACGGCCAACATAATTAGTCATTAGGGAAATGCCGTTAAAATCCCAATGACCCAGCACTGTACACATCTACTGGAATGGATACAATTTAAAAAACTGATATTATCAAGTATTGGCAAGGTTGTGGAGCCACTGGAACTCCCATACTTTGCTACTACACATGTAAAATTGGTAAAAACAACTTCTAAAACAATTTAGCAGTTTTTTTATGAAGTTAAACATACAGTAACCATATCACCCTCTCCTAAGTATTCACCCAAAAGAAATGAAAATGTATTCACACAAAGTCTTATATATGAATGCCCCCAGCATTTCGACTCATCACAGCCCCAAATCAGAACCAACTCAAATGCCCATAAACAGGAAAATGATTAAACATAATTGTGGTATATTCATAAAACAGAATAGTTACTCAGCAATAAAAAGAGACAATCCAAAACACCTATTAATAAATAATAAATTTATTATTTATTTGACAGACAGAAATCACAAGTAGGCAGAGAGGGGGGCAGAGAGAGAGGGAGAAGCAGGCTCCCCGCTGAGCAGAGAACCCAATGCGAGGCTCAATGCCAGGACCCTGGGATCATGACCTGAGCCGAAAGCAGAGGCTTTAACCCACTGAGCCACCCAGGCGCCCCCCTCCAACAATATAGACGAAAAAAAGACAAATACCTTATGCTAAGTAAAATAAGTCAGATATAAGAATGCACTATGAATCCATTTACTCTAGAAAAGAAAAATATAATCCATAGTGATACAAAACAGATCAGTAATTGACTGGGGCCAGGGTACAGAAAACATAGATGGAAAATATGAGAGTTCAAGAGAGCTGGATGGTATGATGGGAAAATCTGACAAATGGGATAAGATGGACAATGAGGCAGAGGTAATATGTGAACAAGTAAAAGTGGAGAATTTTCAGAAGTAGTGAAAAACAGTAATTCACAGATACAAGGAGCCGAAAGAATCCCAAGCAAAACTGAAGAATTCCCCCTTGAGATATAATGAAATTGCAGAAAACTAAATAAAGAGCAGCAATCTTAAAACGAGCTTGAGGAAAAGACAGATTACCTCCACACGGACAAGTAAATGCCTAACAGTCACAATGAAAGTTCGCAGACCATGGGAAGAAGAGAGCCAGAAAGGGAGCCCCAAATTCTCTGTATAAGCTTTGCCCTAATCTCCAGCTGACCTCTAAATAACTCCAAGCTGTCCAATGGAAGATAAAAATGCTGAAACATTCAGTTGGTACATACGACAGGAAAGAAAGTTTCCGCTTAGAGTTTAGTCAAGTTAACTGCCTGCTTAGTAAAACAATTACAACAAAACCAATACACATTTGAGAAACATTACAAAATCCAGAGTCCCCACACCACATCTACAATGTGCCAGATACAATTAAAAAAAAAAAAAAAACTTGGCACACACAAAGATTCAGATGCTTCTCCCTCTCCCTCTGCTTATAGCTCATGCTCTGACAAAGAAATAAATAAAATCATTTTAAAAAAGGAGTCCAGCAAGAAACAGTACATTTCTTAAGTGCTGAAGGAAATGGACTGTCAACCTACAATTCTTCATCCAAAGGAAATATCCTTCAAGAATGCAGGTAAATTAGAGAGAGCAGGTCATATGATGAGCACTGGTATTACATGCAACTGATGAATTACTGAACTCAACATCTGAAATGAATGATGTACTATGTTGGCTAAATGAATTTAAATTAAAAAAAAAGGGGGGCACCTGGGTGGCTCAGTGGGTTAAGCCGCTGCCTTCAGCTCAGGTCAAGATCTCAGGGTCCTGGGATCGAGCCCCGCATCGGGCTCTCTGCTCGGCGGGGAGCCTGCTTCCTCCTCTCTCTCTGCCTGCCTCTCTGCCTGCTCATCATCTCTTTCTGTCAAAAAAAATGAATAATTAATTAATTAATTTTTTAAAAAGAATGAACGTAAATTAAGGCATTTTCAGATGAAGGGAACTCCAAACATTCACTGACAACATAACCTGCCAAT
Source organism: Mustela putorius furo (assembly GCF_011764305.1). NCBI lineage: Eukaryota > Metazoa > Chordata > Mammalia > Carnivora > Mustelidae > Mustela > Mustela putorius. Next base: position 10,949,064 of record NW_025421310.1, on the reverse strand, counting down.
ATAAAAAAAAAAGTTGAAGGTTTCAGATGGAATAAAAATTATACAGGAGGGAAAATTCCCAAACTTCAGAAACGAAAGACCAACAAAAATGTTAGGTTTCTAGGTTAAAAATAATGGAAATTTTCCTCCTCTTAAGTTTTAGAATATGTGTCAGTTGAAAGTAAACAGACATTAATCGGAAGCAAAAGTTTTAACGTTATTTGATGGGGTCTTCAATATAAGTTAACGTAGTACATATGGCAACTATATCACAAAGGGTTGGAGGACAAAGGGCCATGTAGGGTGGAAAGGTTTTATATTCCACTTAGAGTGTAAAATAATAATTCTAAGTAAACTGTAGAAAGTTAAGTGTTCACTTTTGTTGGGTTGTTTTCTTAGTGAGTTTTAGGAGTTCTTTACATATTCTGAATATAAATGTACAGATATATACATTTCTCCAATTTTGGGACATGCATTTTCATTATTTTAATGAGTATGTCTTTTCAAAGAGAAAATGGTTTGAATTTTTAAGGCATCCAATTTTTTTTAAAGATTTTATTTATTTATTTGACAGATGGAGATTACAAGTAGGCAGAGAGGCAAGCAGAGAAGTGGGGGGAAGCAGACTCCCCACTGAGCAGAGAGCCCGATGCGGGGCTAGATCCCAGGACCCTAGGACCATGACCCAAGCCGAAAGCAGAGGCTTTAACCCACTGAGCCACCCAGGTGCCCCATCCAATTTTTTTTTTAATTTATATATTTTACAGACAGAGATCACAAGTAGGCAGAGAGGCAGGCTGGGGTTGGGGCGGGGAACAGGCTCTCTGCTGAGCAGAGAGCTCGATGCGGGGCTCAATCCCAGGACCCTGAGATCATGACCTGACCTAAAGGCAGAGGCTTTAACCCACTGAGCCAACCAGGTGCCCCATCCAATTTTTTTTTTTTTTTAAGTAGGCTCCATGTCCCACAGGGAGCCCAGTGCAGGGCTTGAACTCACAACACTGAGATCATGACCTGAACCAAGATCAAGAATTGGACTCTTAGCCGACTGATCCACCCAGGTGCCCGGCACCCAATTATTAACTATACCAAGGGCTCACCTACTAAGGGGGATGAGAACTGTAAAACACCAAGGAACCACAGATACAGAGAATGGCAGGCACTACCACCAGGCCTAAGGCAGAACATCTAAGAAAGGAATGAATATGGAAGAGTGATTCCCAGAATATATTAGTAAATGAAAAAGGAAAAGGCTACCTACTGTGTAAGAAAGAAGGCTAAATAAGAAAATATACATCTTTCTCCTTATTTCTACAAACACAAGAAGGATAAACCAAAAAAGAATGAGATTGGTTACCTACAGAGGATGGACAGGAACTGGGCTGAAGTGATGGTGGAGGACTGATACTTCTCTGAGTATCCTTTTATATAATTTTGTCTTTTGAAACCATGTTAATGTTTAACACTAAAATAAAAGTGTTGAGAGATATTAAAATTCCATACAAACAGAAATAAATGAACATAACTGTATTTCACGTGAGTAACAATCATACTGAATGTAGGAAAAAGAATTAACCCAAGTGATTTTTGAATACAGTATTTTGATTATAAAATTCAGGACAAAGACAAAAGGTGTCAACAAATACTGAACCCTGGGATTAGTATGTTTGTTTTTGCAATGGTATGAGCTAAGAAATCTTTAACTATTTGCTGTGCATTCTACCGTGGAGATTATGCATGTGTGTGTTTGAGAGAGAGAGAAAGAGACAGAAACAGCGACAGAAAGAGAGGAAAAAGAAATCACTACAATCCTAAAAATACTATGGAAAGTAACTTGGCAGGATCTAATGAAGCTACAGATACATGTGGTAGAAACACAGCTATTGTATCTTGCATCTCCTCCCATCAAGCGGTAAAGTCTATTTTTCCACCCTGCGAACCTGAGGTGGCTTTGGGACTTCCTCTGATAAAGCACTGTGGCAGCAGCAACACCAGGAGCATTCCCATGCTTAGGTTTCAATGCTTTACAGATTCCATCTGTGTTCGTGAATCATCAAGTGAGGAAGCCCAAGCTAACAGCATGGAGAGGTCTCCTGGGAGAGCAGCCCTTGCAGACCCACCAGCTGACTGAGCACTAGAGTGCGCCAGCCTACACCCGCCCCGTAACAAAGCAGTGCAGTCCCAGCTGGGCCCGGCTAAATGCAGAACTGTGAGGTAACTTGTGCAAGCCCAACAGAAGAATTTTCCAGCCAATCGACAAAATCATAAGAAATTAGAAATCGTTCTTGGGCTCAGCCAGTTACTTCTGGAATGCTCTGTTACACGTTAATAACTAACTGCATCAACAGTCTCACCCACTGATGTATACCCTAGACAAATGTGCACACACGGAGGAAATGAGCAACATGAGTAAGAATGTTTAGAACAGAGGCGCCTGGGTGGCTCAGTGGGTTAAGCCTCTGCCTTTGGCTCAGGTCATGATCTCAGTCCAGGCTCTCTGCTCAGCGGGGAGCCTGCTTCCCTCCCGTTCTCTGCCTACTTGTGATCTCTGTCTGTCAAATAAATAAATAAATAAATAAATAAAATATTTAAAAGCGAATGTTTAGAGGGAACTGTTCTAGTAGCCAAAAACTAGTAAGACTCCAAATGTTCCACAGTAGAATGGATAAATAAATTGTGACATGTTAATAAACTAAACATTCTACAGCATTAAAGGCAGACTAGAGCTACACACAACATGAATTTTACAAATATATGTTGAATAAAAGAAGAAAAATACAAAAGAATACCAAGAGAATGTACATATAAATGAAAAAATGAAACTACATAAACTATATTGTTTTACAGGGGCACCTGGCTAACTCAGAAGAACATGTAACTCTTGATCTCAGGGTCTTGAGTTTGAGCCCCACATTGGGTGTAGAGATTATTTAAATAAATAAAACTTTAAAAAAAGAAAAAGAAAAAAGTTACTTTAAAAACAAAGCTATAGGGGCACCTGGGTGGCTCAGTGGGTTAAGCCGCTGCCTTCGGCTCGGGTCATAATCTCAGGGTCCTGGGATCGAGCCCCGCATCGGGCTCTCTGCTCAGCAGGGAGCCTGCTTCCCCTCTCTCTCTGCCTGCCTCTCCGACTACTTGTGATTTCTCTCTGTCAAATAAATAAATAAATAAATAAATCTTAAAAAAAAAAAAACAAAGCTATATTGTAGGGGCACCTGGCTGGCTCAGTCAGTAGTGCCTGCAATGCTCAATCTCAGGGTCATGAGTTCAAGCCCCACGGAAGTACAAATTAAACTATATTGCTCAGAGGGGCAGCTGGGTGGCTCAGTCAGTTAAGCTAATGGCTTCAGCTCAGGTCATGATCCCAGGGTGCTGGAATCGAGTTCCACAATGGGCTCTTTGCAGTGGGGAGCCTGCTTCTCCCTCTCTTCCCTGACTCGTGCTCTCTATAGCTATCTCTGTCTTGCTCTCAAATAAATAAATAAAATCTTTTTTTAAAAAAAATTTAAAACTAGAGGGCTTAGAGAGGATCCTGCAGCTCTCGCTCACCGAGCACTGAGCCCCGAGCCCCTGGGAGGGCTGTCTGGGCTGCTCCCCACCTGCTTTTGTAACTTATGTATTTATAAACTCTCTGCTGCTGAGCTTGGGGCCTGGAGCCCTGGAGGTGGGCCTGCAGTGGAAATAAAGAGACTTTCAGCAGCAAAAAAAAAAAAAATTTAAAACTATATTTCTTAAATACGCATACATAGATAATAAAAGATACAGAAAAACAAAGAACTAATTATCATAAAAGCCATGATAGTAGTTGGGAGGAAAGAGGTTATAATCAGATACATAGTGAGTATCTAGGGTCATTCTAGTCCATAACATGGAGGATATTTATTTTATAGTTATTTATGCTGCACTTTTTGTTTTTTTTTTTGTTTCTGTATGTATGTAATATGTCATAATAAAATGTTTTTGAACATTACAAAGTGCCATTATACTTCCACCAGACTGACAAAAAGTCTGACCAAATCTAATCAAATGTGCAGAAAGTAGAATACATGGAATTCTCACACATCATAAACCACTTCGGTAATGAGACAGTATACGGTAAAACTGAAGGTGTGTACCCTCTACCCTGCAATCCCATTCCTGAGTATACACCCTAAGAGAACTCTCACACATATGCACATGTATATGCCCAGGTTTATTCTAGAAGAAAATGGTGGTTATCTACACAGGTTAGGAGTACGAGTACCAGGAAAATTTCAGCTGAGGTGTGCCACCTCTGGGAGTCTCTGATTGGCCCCATTAGAATTACTGGCTCTGTCTTCAGTCTTCCTCAACATCCCTGCTATTAGTTACCATGAGTTTACAACTATCTAATTATGTAATTCCCCTGCCCCCTCCCTCAAAAACTGAAAACTCAATGAAGACAAGAACTATGGTCTGATTCACCTGTCCACATCTCTGTGGTACACAAAGAATACTTTCTAAATGTCCAATAGGTGTTTTTGAAATTAATGCCTAAAGAATGAAAAACAGGGGTAAGCAGACCATAAAGATTCTAGTTCTGAGAGTCTCTTTGGGATTTAAGTATGATAGATTGACAGAAATCTCTAAATTTAGGAGATGAAAGTTACAAGTGAGGGCATTCAGGAAATGGAAAGTTCTCCAGATCTTGAATGATTGCCACTTTATTTTTTTAAAGATTTTATTTATTTATTTGACAGAAAGCGAGGTCACAAGTAGACAGAGAGGCAGGCGGAGAGAGAGGGGGAAGCAGGCCTCTCAATGAGCAGAGAGCCCAATGCGGGGCTCAATCCCAGGACCCTGAGATCTTGACCTGAGGTGAAGGCAGAGGCTTAACCCACTGAGCCACCCCAAATGTTTGCCACTTTTAACCTATCTCTGTGGTTGGCAATCTCAAGTGGATAGTAGCAATCTCCAGGTTTAAAGATTTCTAGGGCCAGAAAGGGCCCAGAGCAAGAAAATATGTGAGAGGGATTCTACTGTTCTACTGTTTCTGTTCTTTGCTCCAGGGGAGAGTAGAGGCTTGCAAGTGCATCTGGGGTTGTTAAGTGTGAATAGGAGTCTTGCAACACCTTTAAAGTTAGAGTCTGGGTTTTGTAGTTCCCTGGGGCTGGGACCCTCCCTAAGGGGCTACCCTTACTTCTCATTGCAGTGGTGCGTGATGACTGTAGCCCAGTAGCCCAGGATACAGAAGGTAGAAGTGACCAGCAGCATGGAGAACAGGTTGACCAGAGCCTCAAGAAACGCATCACTGAGACAGCTGGTGGATGGGTGCACATGCAAAGATAAGGAGACAACAGGACCAAAGCCTAGACCCAAGGCAAACAAGACTTGATTTTCTGCTTGATACCACACACTCATGTTGTACATAGCTGAGATCTAAAAAGGAGAAGACAATATAAGGAGAAATATCAAAGAAGGAGAGGAGAATCTTAACATAAATGGGGGGAAGGACACAAGTAAGTAATGGGGAAAAGATGCCCTAACAATAGACAGTAGGTATCTCCTAAGGCCTGGTAGGGGAATGAGGGAGACTTATGTTACCTTGGCAAGCAACAAATGCTGAAAGCCAAAAGCTGCCCCTCCAGCCGTAGACTCCGGAAGAGGAAACAGAGGATGATGAAATAGGGGGCTGGCACTAGGACACACATTACCTGAACTGAGAATGGGGCATATCAGCAACGGACAGTTGGTAGACCCCATTGGTACACCTGAATCGGGGGCACCTGGCTGGCTCAGTTAAGTGGTTAAGCGTATGATTCTTGGTTTCAGCTTAGGCCATGATCTCAGGGACTTGGGATCAAGCCCCATATCTGGTTCGACCCTCAGTGGGGAGTCTAAGGATTCTCTCTCTTTCCCCCTGCCCCTCCCCTCACTCATGTGTTCTCTCTCTTTCTCTCTAAAATAAATAAATCCTTTTTTAGGGTGAGTCAGAAATGAAGAGTTAAAAGAAAATTTTCAGCAACGGTCAAGGGCTAGTGGGAGCTGAAGACCAGAGGAATGAGACATTGGGAGATCAGTGAGAACAACGTTGGAGGAGGTCGAAGGCATCCAAGAATGTCAACGACGGCTTACCCTCCCTGTGGACTTGAGCCCATTAATCATGAAAGCACCAACAAGACACCAGGACACCAATAAGGGCAGGTTCAGACTGAAGACTGGTGACCCACCATCCTCAATTCTGTCTGAGGCCTTCAAGATCAGCCGGACCAGAAGTACAGGGAGGGTGATGTCCAAACACATTCGGGATCTGAGGGGACCTGGTTTTAGACACACCTGCTAGACAGGGCGACCCCTCCCCTCTTTAGCCCTTCTCCCACTTCCCACTATTCCTTACCCCTCCCATTTCTTCTTTTTCTACTATTTTCCTCTTCTCTAACCCTCTTCACTCCTTTCTCCTCTTCCAAATTCCCCTCCAGCTGTTTCCCCTTCTCCTCCTCTTTCGCTTCCTCCTCACCAAAGTCACTGGAGTTCCCCAATAAGGGACATTTTTCCCATGGAACTGGAGAGTAGAAGGACTGACCCAAGTAGAAGAGGGTCCAGGCATTAACCACATTCAAGTACAAGCTGGTGATGAAGCACACGTGGGGGCCAAGAAGGAGATGGCTGGCAGGGGGAAGGATTAGGCGAGGCAAAAGGGAGGGATCTGACAGAGGACTGGAGACTTGAAGGGCCTCAACCCATGGAAGTGAAGCCATGGGACCCCTCCCAGGACAAGGAACTGCTGGGGTGGGAGCGGGGCATAAAGGGTAGGCCTGGGCAGCCCAGGACTCCTTACCATGAAGCTGCTGTACCCCACACCACCAATCCAGGGGCTGATGACCTTCCAAACACCAATGTTGCCCCGATGTGTCCTCTGACCAACTGCCATCTCCAGGAATAGAAGAGGAACCCCGACCAAGAACAGCATGAGGATGTAGATGATGAGACAACTGCCTGTGCAGGGGGTCAGGAGGGGCTCTGAGAACCACCCGGCTCATCAGTGCCTGGACTTCTTTGGGGTCTGGGAAAACACGTTCCCCACCAGTGACCTCCTTCAGGGTCGCATCAGGGCTCAACTGTTTCCACATCCCCCATAGCCCCAGGAAGACCCAGATGCCTAGTTTCCACCCCAGTCTCCCTGACCAAGGTCTCCAACCCCACCATCCTCATATTCTGATAACCTGTGCCTCTCTCACTCTCATGATCCTAGGTGTTCAGGCACCTGACTCCTATTCTCATAGTGCCAAGCTTCCAGCCTCTACAAATCCCAAAATCCTTGGAGTTTAAAGCCCCCTGTGGATCCATGATTCCTGGTCCCTAGATTTACAACCTCCATTGTGAAGCCACAGGAGGAAAAAACGCCAGTGACTGCTTATCTTCATGGAGTAGCCCACCTCAGTCAGGATGTACTCAACCTTACTGGACTAGCATGGACAGGTAAAGAGGACCTCATGCTTTTCCTCCTCTGCAACTTGCACCTCAGGTAAGGGTTTCTGGTTCAGGGCCTGGGTAGCTTCCACCTCCAGTCCATTGACTGGCTTACATTGGTTGGCTCTGTGCTGGGCCTCAGCAGCCTGAATCTCCCAGGCCAGAGCCTTTGTGATCCGGGCCTCCAAATCCTGGTATTTTGAAACCCAGACCATCGGAGGCCAGTTAGCTGTGCTCCTGTCTTCCCAAGTCTGGCTTCCGAGGAAAGCCTCAGAAAGCTCTGTCTCAGCAAATAAGACGTTCGTCAGCAAAGATTTTGAAGCCTGGGCCTCTGTCTTCATTTCAGGCAGACTCTCTAGAGCAGCTCCAGCTTTTTCAAAGGAGTACTCACCTTCTTGAGTAGACCTTAAAAACACCAAAACTTAGATTTAGATTTCAGAGTTAAGAAATAACTTCCAAAACAATCCTCAGCACATCCTTAAAGGAAACCTTTCTGCTCCTACCACCACTGAAATTCAAAGCACACAATCTCTTACATAAGTTTCACCTCTTTGGAACACCTGTGTGGCTCAGTCGGTTAAGCAGCTGCATTCGGCTTGGGTCATGATCCCAATGTCCTGGGATCAGGTCCAGCATTGGGCTCCTTGCTTGGCAGGGAGCCTGCTTCTCTCTTTGGTTTTGCCTGCCACTCTGCCTGCCTGTTCTCTCTCTCTCTCTCTCTCTCTCTCTCTCTCTCTCTCTCTGACAAATAAATAAATAAATAAATAAAATCTTTATAAGTTTCACCCCTTAGAAATGTTTTGGTGCAAGGGATAAGGGTTGAGATAGCCAAGCTAACAACTGGGAATTGCACTCAAAGCACTTCTGGAAACACTGAGGTATACTCCCTACAGAGGGAAGTACCCTTTATAGTGGGCTTTTGAATCAAGAAACAAAGTTAAGGGCCTCTAGCTTGCTCAGTCAGAAGAGCGTGTGACTCTTAATCTAGGGGTTGTGAGTTCAAGCCCTATGCTGGATGTAAAGATTACATTAGTAGGGACGTCTGAGTGGCTCAGTTGGTTGGACGACTGCCTTCGGCTTGGGTCATGATCCCAGAGTCTCGGGATAGAGACCCACATCGGGCTCCCGGCTCCATGGGGAGTCTGCTTCGCTCTCTGACCTTCTCCTCGCTCAAGTACTCTCTCACTGTCTCTCTCTCAAATACATAAATAAAATCTTAAAAAAAAAAAAGATTACATTATAGTAAAAAAACTTAAATAAATAAAGAAAGAGGGGTGCCTGGGTGGGTCTGTCATTAAGTGTCTGCCTTCTGCTCAGGTCAGGATCCCAGGGTCCTCTGATTGAGCCTGCACTGGGCTCCCTGCTCAGCAGGAAACTGATTCTCCCTCTCCCAGTCCCCCTGCTTGTGTTCCCTCTCTCGCTGTGTCTCTCTCTGTCAAATAAGAAAAGGAAAGGAAAGAAAAGAAAAGAGAAGGAAAGGAAAAGATAGGATAGAAAGAAAAGAAATAAGAAACAGGGTCCCCCAGCTGGCTCAGTCAGAAGAGCATGTGACTCTTGATCTTGGAGTCATTAAGTTTGAGCACTGGGTGTGGAGGTTACTTAAAAAAAATAAAATCTTTTAAAAAAAGAAAGAAAGAAATTTAATACTACATCTTCCTTATAACCTTAGGAAGGCTGCTTCACCTCTCTGAATTTTCTCATCTATAAAGGACCTGGTCTTTGCTCAAATATCATCTCCCCAGAGATGTCTTCTCTGCCTGCCTATCTATAATAGCAGCTACCAGGGCATCTCGGTGGCTAAGTTGGTTATGCTTCGGACTTCAGCCCAGGTCATGATCTTCGGGCCCTGGAATCCAGCCCCACACTGGGCTCCATGCTCAACGGCGAATCTGCTTCTCTCTCTCCTTCTCCCTCTGCCCCTTCCCCTACTTGTGCTCTCTCTGTCTGAAATAAATAAATCTTTAAAATAAAATAAAAACAAAATTAAAAAATAAAATAGTGGTTACCCACCCCCTATATTCTCTCCATTCTACTCCCTTTCATTTTCTACCTCCTGGTGTGATTATCTACTGATTTCTCATCTAGTCATTGTCTATCTCTGCCCTCCACCCCACCACCAACTGCTCTATCCCTAGCAAGAGGACAGCGCTCTACCTCATATCTGGGGTCACTCTCCTCTCTGCTCTCTGTGCTTCTGCCACTTTGACCTTTTGCTGGCTCCGCAAATGCTCTACAAGAGAATGGACAAGGAATGTGCTGAAAAAGAAGAACAAACAAACAAACAGGATGTGGAAGAGGGGAAGAGAGAGGGAACTGGAGTTTTCTTCCAGACAGTGAAGGAGCATGCCATCCAAAAGCAGAGGCAACAGGCAGGAATCAGGGCAGCACTGGTGCATCTGGGTCACAGAGATAATCAGTTATGAGACATACTGTTTTGAAAGAGTTCTTAGTAGCTCAAGAAATGCTTCTAATTAAATGACAAGTTAAAAAAAAACTGAGATGCAAATCTCTGTCTTTAGTTCTATCTCTACTACATTTAAAAATGCAATGAGTAATATTCTGTTGTGTGTATATATATTGCTCAACCATCAAAAAGAATGAAATCCTGACACTTGCAATGAGGCGGATGGAGCCAAAGTTTATTATGCTAAGCGAAGTCAGCCAGAAAAGACAAATACCACATAATTTCACTCATATGAAAAAACAATTTCACTCATATGTGGACTTTATGAAATAAAACAGATGAACATAGGGGGGAAAAGAGAGGCAAACCATAAAAGAGCCTCTTATCTATAGAGAACAAACTGAGTGATGCTGGAGGTAGGTGGCTGGGGGATGGGCTAAATGGGTAATGGGTACTAAGGAGGCACCTGCTATGATGAGCACTGGGTGTTGTATGTAAGTGATGAATCACTAAATTCTACTACTGAAACTAATATTACACTCTATGTTAACTAACTAGAATTTAAATAAAAACTTAAAAATATAGATATTTGTTTAAAGAAAAGTGTAATGAAAGCAAAGGCTGAAAGACAATATGTCAATACATAGACAATAGGATACAGGTATTTTTATATCTTTTTCTCTGATTTTATTTTATTCAATTGTCTGAAAGAAGTATTACTTCAAAAAATCAAGAAAAATATGTATTGATAAATAAAAATTAAAAACAAAAAAAATACTAGGCACAGAAGTTGAATTGAAGGAGCTCCTTTCACCCATATATGGGACAATTAAAGCATCAAAATAAACAACAATATGGGGCACCTGGGTGGATCATTCAGTTAAACAACTGGCTCTTGACTTCATCTCAGGTCATGATCTCAGGGTCGGGGGGAGGAGCGGGGATTAAGCCTGGTATCGGGCTCTGCCACACTCAGTGTGGAGTCTGCTTGAGATTTTCTGTCCCTCTCCTTCTGTCCATCCTTCCACTCACTCATGTGCCCACTCTCTCTACATAAATAACATACATACATACATACATACATACATTAAAACAGTAACAGATGAGAATCTACAGAATAAAATAGGAATCCAGAAATCCATACTGATATAAATAAGCAAAAGGAAAATTTCTGCTTCACAGCAAAATACAAGCTAATAAATATATGAGGAATGATGATGGAATTAGAAAGTCGTCATTTGGAAACCATTGAGAGTAATAACTAATTCAATCAAGAATCATCAATGGTTGCTAACACAAGGAAGTTTGGTGGGAATAAATAATTGCCCAGTATTAATTAACGTATTCTCTCCCCCCCCCCAAAAAAACCAGAAAAACAGAACCTTTATCGTATTAGACACTACCTAAGCCAAGAAATGAAAGTCTACTGATACATGCACAGAAAAGAACACCATCATTTCAGTAACATTCCTGCAAAAAATGTACAACCAGAATCTAATCATGAGACAACACAAATTGAGGGACATTCTATAAAATAACTTGTATTCATTAAACTTGTATTCATTAAGAATGACAAAGTTGTGAAGAAAAGGAGAGATGGAAGAACTGCCAAGATTAAAATTACAATTGTAAGTCTGAACCTATGTGAAAATAAGAAGTTAATACTGGAACTTGAAAAACAGCTGGGTTGGACTTCCAGTTTCCAGTTCACATGCTAGGAGCTTGGAAGTCACCACTCCATCCTAATAAGTAAAAAGCTGAACAGACTGAAAAATCAACAACTCTTCTTGGATCCCTAAAGGAGGTAGGGGCAAACCACTGCCCTCAAGATTGACAGATGGCAAATCCAAAGACTCCAGAACAGACATACTCAGGAGGAAAAACCACCATGGAACCAGTGCCAGAGAAGGAAAAGCTCAGTTGTAACTAACAAATTGCTGGAGGCTCAGTGTGGACAATCTGAGAGTTAAAAACTTCAGGGAGACCCAGTCATGAGGATGGAGCACATTTTTGTTACCTCCAGGAGATTGACCAGTTTTTCACAGAATGATCAGATAAAAATCCCCTCATGCTTCCAGGAACCGTACTGAAACACTCCAGGGCACTCTGTTCCTAACAAGACTGAGATGTACTATGGAACACTTGCCCTCCTTATTACCACCACTTTACTAAAGGCCTATTTACAGCAGTTCCCTTACCCAATACATCATGTCCAGCTCTCAAGAAAAACTTACAAGACAAACCATAAGGGGAAAAAATGTAATTTGAAGGGACAGAGTGAGCATAAGAACCAGACATGGCACGAATGCTGGAAATATCAGACTGGAAATTTGAAAGAACTAGGATTAATGTGCTAAGGGCTCTAACAGATAAAGGAGACAGCATGCAAGAACAGATGGGCAATGCAAACAGAGATGGAAATCCTGAGAAAAAAACAAAAAGCCCTGAAAGATATTAAAAAAAAAAAAACCTGTAACAAAAACGAAGGATACATTTGATGGGCTTACTAGTAGACTGGACATGGAAAGAATCACTGAGGAAAATATTATTGAGTTTGAGGTATCTCAACAGAAACTTTCAAAATTAAAAAGCAAAGACAACAAAGGCTGAACATCACCAGGCAGAAAATCACTAAGGATGGAATGGAATTCAACAACTCCATCAATCAACTGAATATAACTGACATCTGCACTTTCATCCAGTAACAGCAGAACACACATCTTTCCCAAGACGGCATGCTGGGCCATAAAATACCTTAACAAACTCAAAAAACAAAAAGTCATACAAAGTCTGAGCCAGCCCACAATTGAATTAAACTAGAAATCTAACGGAAAGATAACTGGAAAATCCCAAAATATATGGAGATTAAACAACTCACTTCTAGGGGCGCTTGGGTGGCTCCGTCATTAACGTCTGCCTTCAGCTCAGGTCATGATCCCAGGTTACTCAGATTGAGCCTGCATTGGGCTCCCTGCTCAGTGGGGATCCTACTTCTCCCTCTGCTGCTCCCCCCTGTTTCTGTTCCCTCTCACTGTCTCTCTGTCAAATATTTTAAAATCTTTAAAAAAAAAAGAAAACAGGGGCACCTGGGTGGCTCAGTGTGTTAAAGCCTCTGCCTTCGGCTGGGGTCATGATCCCAGGGTCCTGGGATAGAGCCCCGCATGGGGCTCTCTGCTCATCAGGGAGCCTGCTTCCTCCTCTCTCTCTGCCTGCCTCTCTGCCTCCTTGTGATTTCTGTCTGTCAAATAATTAAATAAATCTTTAAAACAAACAAACAAACAAAAACTCACTTCTAAATAATACATAGGTCAAAGAAGAAATCTCAAGAGAAATCTGTAAATATTTTTAACTAAGTGAAAATGAAACAAGATTTACCAAAATTTGTGGGATGCAACACAGCAGGGCCTAAAAGGAAATTTATGGCACTGAATATATATATATATATATTTTTAAAGCTCTAAAATCAATAATCTAAGTTACTATTTTAGGAAACTTGAAAAATGGAAAACTAAACCCAGAAGAAAAGAAATAACAAGAATTAGAGCAAAAAGTGAAGACAGAGAGTCAATAAAGAAAAATCATTAAAATCAAAAGCTGGTTCTTTGAAAAGATCAATAGAATTGGTAAGCCTACACTCAGGCTGAGAAAAAAGAAAAAGGACACAAATTATCAATATCAGAATGAAAGAGGGGACATCACTATAGATCCTCACAAAGTCTCCATAATGGACACTGAAAGGATAATAAAGGGGTGCTGGTGGCTCAGTGGGTTAAGCGTCTGCCTTTGGCTCAGGTCATGATTCCAGGGTCCTAGAATCGAGCGAAGCCTGCTTCTCTCTCTCCCTCTGCATGCCACTCTCCCTGCTTGTTCTTGCTCTGTCAATTAAATAAATAAAATTTTTTATAAAACAAATAAATAAGAAAAGATAATGAAAATATACTATGAACAACTTTATGTCCATAAATTTGATAATTTAGATGAAGTGGAGCAATTCCTTGAAAGATAAAATCTCTGAAATTCACACAAGAAGAATTATGAATAGGCCTGTCTCTATTAAAGAAATTGAAAAAAAATAATTAATAACCTTCTAAAAAATAATAATTAATGACCTCCCAAAACAGAAAGCACCAGGCTCAGATGCATTCACTGGTGAATTCTATCAAATATTTAAGGAAAAAATTACCCCAATTCTCTATAATCTCTTGCAGAGGATAGAAGCAGAGGAACACTTCCTACTTTATTCTATGAGACAAGAGTTACCCCAATACCAAAACCAGATAAAGACATTACAGGAAAAGGAAACTACTGATCAATTATCTCTCATGAACACAGAAAGCAAAAATCCTCAACAAAATATTAACAAATCCAATCCAACAATGTATAAAAAGTATTACACAACATGACCAAGATCAGTGGGATTTATCCCAAATATGAAAGCCTGGTTCAACATGCAAAAATCAATTAATGTATTCCATCAGAACAACAAGGTAAAAATGAAAAATCACAGTTGTATCAAAGATGCAAAAAAAAATTGACAAAATCTAACACGATAAAAACTATCAGTAAACTAAGAATAGAGAGGCAACTCCCTCAATCTGGTAAAGAATACCTACAAAAAACCTACAGCTAACGTCATTCCTTTTTTAAAAGATTTTATTTATTTATTTATTTTGAAAGAGGAGGCAAGAGCAAACCTGTGCAAGTGCAGGGGTGGGAGAGGTGGGGCAGAGGGAGAGAAGAGGGAGAAAAGCAGACTTCCCACTAAGCAGTGAGCAGAGAGCCCGACGCGGGGACTCAATCCCAGGACCCTGAGATCATAACCTGAGCTGAAGGCAGAAGCTTAAACCACCGAGCCACCCATGAACCCCTCTAATGTCATTCTTAATGGTGAGAAACTAGGAACTTTCCCACTAAGAGCAGGAAGAAGCCACGGATGTCTGCTCTCACCACTCCTTTTCAACATGATTCTGCAAGTCCTAGCTAATGCAGTAAAACAAGAAAATGAAATAAAAGGCATATATATTTGGAAAGAAAAAGTGAAACTGTCTTTATTCACAGATGTTATGATCATCTGTGTAGAGAAATCAAAAGAACTGATATGTCTTGATACGGAAAGCAAACTTCTTGAAACTAAAATCCTGCTCTGTGAAAAATTCTATCAAAAGAATGAGAAGATAAGTCCCATACTAAGAAAATATTTGGAAAAGATACATCTGATAAAGGAGTGTTATCCAAAATGTGTAAAGAACTCTTAAAACTCAGCAGTAAGAAAACAACCTGATTAAAAATGGGCCAAAGATCTTAATAGATACCTCACCAAAGAAAATATTCAGATAGCAGTATGAAAAGATGCTCCACACAACATATGTCAGGGAAATATGCAAACTCAAACGAGATAGCACTATACACCTATTAGAATTACCAAACTCAAAACACTAATAACACCAAACACTGACAAAGATGTGAAGCAAAAGGAACTCGCATTCATTGCTGGTGGAAATGCAAAATGGTATAGCTACTCTGGAAGACAGTCTGGCAGTCTCTTACAAAACTAAACATATTCTTACCATATGGTCCAGAAATTGTGCTCCTTGGTATTTATCCTAGAAAGCTAAAACTAATGCCCACTCAAAAGCCTGCACATGAATATATAGAAGCTTTATACATAATTGCCAAAACCTGGAAGCAACCAAGATATCCTTCAGCATGTTGGATAAATATACCAAGTGGAATAATATTCCGCACTACAGAGAAGTGAGCTATCAAGCCTAAAGATAAGTAGAGGAACCTTAAATGTATATTACTAAGTGAAATAAGCCCAACCCATAAATGCTAAATATTGTGTGGTTCCAAATATATGACATTCTGGAAAATGAAAAAATACAGAGACAGTAAAAAGTTTAGTAATTTCTGGGGGTTTCTGAGGGAAGGATGAACAGGTGGAGCCCAGAGGATTTTTAAGGCAGTGAAAAGCTCTGTATGATACTATTACAGTAGATACATGTCACTGTGCATTTGTTTGAACACAGAATGAACAACACAAGCATGAACTCTAATGTAAATGATGGACTTTGAGTGATTATAATGTGCCAATGTAGCTCCATCAACTGTAACAAAAGTACCACTCTGATGGGGGGAGGTTCCTAATGGGGGAGAAACCTCCATGTGTAGGCACAGGGAGTGTTTCAGAACTTTCTGTGCCTGCCTCTCAGTTTTGCTGTGAAACTAATACTGCCCTTAAAAAATAAAGTCTTACATATGGAAAAAAAAAACTACTGGCAAGCTCCCTGCCAATCCTACCATTTACCATCAAAATGAAGTGCCTTCTAGGAGACCTGGTTACATGAACACCAATGTCCACACTTACCCACCATCTCCCCATTCCCCCCCCCCCCGGAAAAACAAGTAAATGATTTCAAAATATTGGGGGTGCCTGGGTGGCTGAGTCAGTTAGGTGTCTGCCTTCACCTCAGGTCATAATCCTAGGGTCCTGGGATGGAGCCCAGAGTCAGGCAGGGATCTGCTTCTGCCTCTGCCCCTCCCCCTGCTCATGTTCTCTTTCTCTCAAATAAATAAAATCTTTTTTTAAAATGGGGATATCTGCATCATTTCTAAAAACAGTTTCCATCTTCATGTCAAAAATGGAGAAAATTCTGCTACATATGCAATAGATAGAACCAAACTGTAGTCACTAAGGAATTAATTCACATCTATCCTTCCTGAAGTTGCTCAATGTTTTAAGAAGTAAGTTATAATTTTCCAGGCAGCTTGTGGGAGAAATAAAACAGAGCCTTTCTGCTCCAGGTAGCCAACAGCTTCCAGAAGCTGTTTCCTAGAGGGTGCAAAGATACGTGAGCCACTGCAAAGAAAAAGTGAAAGAGATAGTAAGTCTCTCCCTGAGACAAACTGTGCTGCTACAGCATTAGGAGATTAATTTGAACCACATTAATTTGAACCATAGTGTTCAGAGATGAAGAAAAAATTAGGTAAAGAAACCAATCTCTGGCACAGTATTTTTAGTTAAAAGGAAAAAAATTGGGAAACATTATAGAGATGAAGAGTTAAGTCTAGTCATGGTCCCACTCCCCCCTCCTCTCCATCAGGCACCTAAATTACTCAACAGTAATATAAATCTAGTTAGCAAGTCTTCAAGTTTGAGATCTGTAAAGAGCTAATTCTACACCAAGAATCAGATGATCAACAGCAATACAAAAAGAAATGTAATGCCACACCAATTTTAGACCAGAAGCAAAGTAGAACTAATCTGTCTTATCCAAAGACAAAAAGAAAGAAACATTTGGATCTTAATGTACATGCACTCTTCCTAAAAAAAAATCACAAAGTCAACTAAGATATCAAGCAAAATAATAATTAGGACATAAATGGCCTGGTGATAAGCACAGAAAAATACTAATAGAAATCATTTAGGGAATGTCTACTAAACTTTCTAGCAACAAATATAGTATTTTTAAAACCCTGAGTAGGGTTTTAAAGCTACAGCTTCCACCACAACCATGGCAGATGTGAGGGAGTTGCTCAGGCCCTGCATCGACGCCAGCACTCCAGCTCAGTTCATCAACTGGCCCACTGGAGTTTGGGAAAGATTCATCCACTGGGAAAAATAGAAACGCTGACTTGATAGAGCCCCAGGATGAAGAAATCTCTTGAATCACGGAATTAGCTGGAAGACTAACAGCCAAAGCAACTATCATGTGTGTGTCTTATATCCAGTTTAAAAAGAACATAACCAGGGGCACCTGGGTGGCTCAGTAGGTTAAAGCCTCTGTTTTGGCTCAGGTCATGGTCCCAGGGTCCTGGGATTGAGCCCCACATCCTGCTCTCTACTCGGCAGGGAGTCTGCTTCCTCCTCTTTCTCTCTGCCTGCCTCTCTGCCTACTTGTGATCTCTGTCTGTCAAATAAATAAATAAAATCTTTAAAAAAAAAAAAAGATAACCAGCCATCCTTTTGATCTTGAACTTTATAGTGAAACTGTGAAAATTACCCATGAGTTCCCTAAGCTTCTTCCTCTGGGGGTGGTACAATATGACTGATTTTGGTTTTGAATGAGCTATGTTGAAAATTATTTAAAAAGGACCCTGATTTTTGAGGGCGAGAGTTCTATAGTTTCTAATATTTAATTTGATCTTTTTTTAAGATGTTATTTATTTGACAGGGAGAGAGACAGTGGGAGAGGGAACACAAGCAGGGGGAGTAGGAGAGGGAGAAGTAGGCCACCCGCCAAGCAGGAAGCCCAACACAGGGCTCCATCCCAGGATCCTAGGATCATGACCTGAGCCGAAGACAGACTCTTAACAACTGAGCCACACAGGTACTCCTAATTTGCTTTTTTACAATTTCATTTACCTAATTTTAGATATTCCAGTCAACAACTTTTGATGGAACTGATGTACTGATAGTTCTCATGTAAGTTCTCTTATAAAGAATCCTTTCCCCTCTCTCTCTGCCTGCCTCTCTGCCTACTTGTGATCTCTATTTGTCGAATAAAAAAACATAAAAAATAAAAAGAATCCTTTCCCCCATATATGGTCAGACTAGATACAAGAACAAACCAAACTCTGAGTTTGGCTTTGTTTTATTAATAAAAATTAAATGGTACATACTATTGGTCATAGTCATTGCCTACTGGTCATTGCCATTAGTCAATGCCTATTCGTTTAGGCATATAATCAAGTTCGAACTTGGAATTTCAGAGCCATAAGGTCAGGTATTAAACCTACCAAATAAAACCTTGGGTCAATTATTAAAGATTTACTAGCTATCTCACAGTATGCCATATTAATTACTTTTTTGACACTCCCTACAAGAAACGATTTTGATAAAGGCCGCCTGGGTGGCTAAGTCAGTTGAGTGTCCTACTCTTGATCTCAATTCACATCCTGATCTCACAGTCATGAGTTCGAGCCCTGTTTTGGGCTCTGTGCTGGGTGCGGAGCCTACTTTAAAAATACATATATTCTGATGAATTAAAAGAGCAAACAGAGCCCAACATCTTCTGTAATTTAAGAAGTATCTCATTTGGGGGATTTTAAAACTAAGCATTTATTAACAGTAAACAAGGGATACATGATCATTAAAAGTTACTGGAATCATTAATTCTTTTCTCCCTTTGACAGTTATTTTCCTTACTGTGGAATTTCTGTTTACCCCAAAGTAATCTGGGGATTGATAGGGAGGTGGCAAGTGTAGACAGAGGGTGTTACAAAATAACTGTGATGAACTGTATAGCCAGTTAGGTTTTATGGCTTGACTCATTATCTTCAGTGAGGAGATCAACTAATTCTAAATACACTTAGATTGTAAATTATACCAAAATAATTTATTTTAAATTAATATGACCTTAAATTTCAACTTTCATCATCCCCAAATACTCTGAAAACTACTCAAGGGATATTGGCATAACCACTTATTGTAAAGGTTTTTATTTTAGGAGGTGACAACAATTCCTATTGAAGTCAGTTAAACTGAAATTCAACTGAAATTTAGGAGGGACATCAGCTAGCACCAATAACATACTATTACTATTGTCTTAAATGCCAAAGAAGGGATCAGTCCTCAGTTACACTGCAAACTCAATGTGATTAAATATTAAAAGTGCCTGCTTGAAACCTTCCACTGAGCTACCACGTTTAGTAAATTAGACCAAATGAATAGATTATCTTGCTTTCTGTTGAATGAATACTTTCTGTTAATGATTTATAGTGCCATATGTCTAGTCCCAACTCACTTCTCAGCTGCACAACATCTGTACCTGGATGTCCCACCAGTACTTCAATTTGAAAAAATGCAGTTTGAACTAGTGTAGCTCCCCTGCCATATGTTCCCTGATTTTTTGGTAATAATCTTACTGAGATACAGATCATATACTCAATCTACCTATTTCAACTATACAATCCAAGGGCCTTTATTATATTCACAGAGTTGGTCAACCACCATCACAATTCCAGAACATCTTTATCACCCCAAAAAAGAAATTCTGCACCATCTGCTCATCATGGCTTATTAGCTCCAGGACCACTGCTTACCCTCAAGCCCTAAGCAACCACTACTACTAATCTACTTTCTGCCTCTACAGATATGCCTATTCTGTACATTTCATACAAATGGAATCATGGTAATATGTGGTCTTTTGTGATTAGCTTTTTTCACTTAGCATATTTTCAAAATTCATTGATACTATAGGGTGTATCAATAGTTCATCCCTTTTTGTGTCCAAATAATATTCCACTAAGCCAAATGTTGTTCATCCATTCATCATCAGTCGGTAGACTGTTAGGTG
This sequence comes from Mustela putorius furo, assembly GCF_011764305.1. Lineage (NCBI taxonomy): Eukaryota > Metazoa > Chordata > Mammalia > Carnivora > Mustelidae > Mustela > Mustela putorius. The sequence goes on along the minus strand of NW_025421310.1, from coordinate 10,928,955 downwards.
GTCTCCACTGTTTGACTATAATGAATAATGTTATTATGAACATTCATGTATGTTTTTCTGTATGTATGTTTTCATTTCTATTGGGTATGTACCTAGAAATGGAATTGCAGTGTCAAATGATAAAAATGTTTAATTTGGGGTGCCTGGGTGGCATAGTGTGTTAAGCCTCTGCCTTTGGCTCGGGTCATGATCTCAGGGTCCTAGAATCAAGCCCCGCATCAGGCTCTCTGTTCAGCAGGGAGCCTGCTTCCCTCCCTCTCTCTGTCTACGTGTGATCTCTGTCAAATAATGTGCCCTGTTTCTTTTAAGGCTGCCATAAATAAATAAAATTTAAATAAAATCTTTAAAAAAAAATTTTAAAGGGTGCCTTGGTGGCTCAGTGGGTTAAAGCCTCTGCCTTCAGCTCAGGTCATGATCTCAGGGTCCTGGGATAGAGCCCTGTATCTGGCTCTCTGCTCAGCAGGGAACCTGCCTCCCCCTCTCTCTTTGCCTGCCTCTCTGCCTACTCGTGATTTCTGTCAAATAAATGAAATCTTTAAAAAAATTTTTTTAAGTTTAATTTTTTGAGGAACTGCTAAGCTGTTTTTCAAAGTGACTGCACCATTTCTAACCTCACCAGTAGTATATGAGTATTCTAATTTCTCCATATCCTCAGTAACACTTACTATCTGAATTTTTTATTAGAGTCATCATCATGGGTGTAAAGTAGTATTTCACTATGGCTTTCACGTGCCCTGTTTCTTTTAAGGCTACCATAAGCAACCCATTTGCCCAGAAATGCTTGAATGCATCCTTCCATTGCCAGTTCCATGCATCACTGCCATTGCCACTGTAAGTTCAGATGACTATCATCTCTCACCTGAACTACTACAAAAGCCATAGTAAGTAACTGGACCTCCCTGTTTCCAGTCTCTTCCCTTGACTCAGTCCAAACAGTTGCATTAAACATCAGTTGTAATCATTATACTGTAAAGCTGGAAAACCTGTGATATATATAAAAAGGGGGAAACTTCCTGCAAAGCATACAGTAGGGAAACAAGGAAAACACTCCCTAACTGATCAGTGTTAAGATCACCAGTGATGTCGTGTGGATATCATGAGTCTTTTTTTAATGGTTTATTTATTTATTTTCAGGGCCCCTGAGTGGCTCGGTTAAGTGTCTGCCTTCAGCTTGGGTAGTGATCTCAGGGTCCTAGGATAGAGCCCCGAGTCAGGGCTCTCTACTCAGTGTGGAGTCTGCATCTCCCTCTCCCTCAGCCTCTCCTCCTGCCCCCACTCTTGTGCTTGCTGGCTCTCTCTCTCAAATGAATAAATAATTTTTTTTTAATTTTTGAAGATCTATTTAGTGGGGTGCCTGGGCTGCTTGGTTGGTTAAGCATCCAACTCTTGATTTCGGCTCAGGTCAGGGGATTGAGTCCCACAATAGGCTCTGCACTCGGTGCAGAGTCTACTTGTCCCTCTCCCTCTGCCCCCCCCGACTTGTTCGTGCTCTCTCTCCCCCAAACAAATAAATATAAAAATAATAAATATTTATTTGGGAGAGAGAGGATAGGAGAGGGGGCAGAGGAAGAGAGAGAATCACGGTCTAATGTGATGTGATAAGAAGGGCACTTACTTCACTTTGGTGGTATTTTTCCAATACCCTTAACTCCAGTCTAATTATGACAAAACATCAGACAAACCCAAATTAAGGGACTCTGCCAATTATCTGATCAGTGCCCATCAAAACTTTGAAAGTCGAGGAAAACAAGGAAACTCTAAGAAACTCACAGAGCAGAAGAGACTAAGGAGATTTAACAACTAAATATGATGTAAGATCATTGATCGGCTCCTAGAACAGAAAGAAGGTATCAATGAAAGAACTGGCAAAGATAAAGAGAAAAATCTTGAGAGCAGAATAGAAAAAGAACAGATTACATACTGGGGAACAAGACCAAATACTGCATACTTGTCAACAGAAATTACAAAGACCAATGAACTTTGGGGAGGGTATGTGATATGGTGAATTCTGTAAAGTGTGTAAGCCTGATGATTCACAGACCTGTGTCCCTGGGCAAATAATACATTATATGTTAATAAAAATAATTAATTAAAAGAAAAGAAATTACAAGGGCACCTGGGTGGTTCAGTGGGTTAAAGCCTCTGTCTTTGGCTCAGGTCATGACCCCAGGGTCCTGGAATGGAGCCCTGCATCAAGCCCTGAAGCATCAAGCCCCCAATCGAATCGAGCTCTCTGCTCAGCAGGGACCCTGCTTCCCCCTCTTCTCTGCCTGCCTCTCTGCCTACTTCTGATCTCTCTCTCTGTCAAAAAATAAATAAAATCTTTAAAAAAAAAAAAAAGAAAAGAAAAGAAATTACAAAGGCCAAAAGAGAGATGAATAACTTCTTTAAAGAAAACAGAAATTCTATAATCAACAAAAATATCTTTCAAGAAAACAGGATGACGGGGCACCTGGATAGGTCAGTGGTTTAAAGCCTCTGCCTTCAGTTCAGGTCATGATCTCAGGGTCCTGGGATCAAGCCCCGAATCAGGCTCTCTGCTCAGCAGGGAGCCTGCTTCCTCCTCTCTCTCTCCGCCTGCCTCTCTGCCTGCTTGTGATCTCTGTCTGTCAAATAAATAATAAAACCTTTAAAAAAAAAAAAAGAAAGAAAAAAAAAAAGAAAACAGGATGAAATAAAAACTTAAGCCAATAAAGAAAAATGAAGAGAATTCATCACCAACAGACCTACCTTACAAAAAAAATGAAGAAAGAAGTTCTTGAGACTGAGGGAAATGACATCAGAGGGAAACTTGGATCTTTAGGAACAAAGAGTCAGAAATGGTATATATGTAGGTAAATATAAAAAACTATATTGTAAAAAAAAACTAGTCTTAATTTCTCTAAAACATGAATATTAAAACAAAAGTTATAAGTTGTAGGTTTTACACTAAACTTTAGAGGTAAGACATATTAAAAGCAGCAGGTGGCATAAATACTGGACTTACATGGTTGTAAAATGTCTACATTTGTATGTGAACTGATGAAATATTAATACCAAATAAACTATAAAAAGTCAATAACATGGGGGCACCTGGGTGGCTCAGTGGGTTAAAGCCTCTGCCTTCAGCTCAGGTCATGATCCCAGGGTCCTGGAATCGAGTCCCGCATCGGGTTCTCTGCTCAGCAGGGAGCCTGCTTCCTCCTCTCTCTCTGCCTCTCTGCCTACTTGTGATCTCTATCTGTCAAATGAATAAATAAAATCTTTTTTTAAAAAGTTAATAATATAAATTGTAATCCTTAGAAAAACTGCTAAATCTTGAAAAGAGTTATATCTACCAAGACAATAAATTAAAATGGATACTAAAAATTACTCAAGCTATCTAAAAAAAGATGAGTGAACTGGAACCAAAAAAATTAGCAGAAAACAAAACAAAAACTGGAGACCCAAATCCAATCATAACAATAATTACATGAAATGTTTTCAATTTAAGCATTCCAGTTAAAAGGCAAAGATTGTCAGCATGAATAAGAGAGACCCAATTATAAGCCTCTGGAGAGATGCACCTTAATTTTACACAGATAAATGAAATTAACTTAATAGGAAAAGATTTATCTTGCAAATTAAGCATAAGAAGGCTGTAGTGGCCTTATTAATGTAATATAAAATGGGCTTTGAGATAAGTATTACCAGATATAGAGAAGGATATTCACTAATGATAAAAAAAAAAGGTCCATTCATTATGAAGTCAATATTTACAAATGTATACAAACATAACATAACAAATCTCAGAATACATGAAGTAGGGGCGCCTGGGTGGCTCAGTGGGTTAATCCTCTGCCTTCGCCTCAGGTCATGATCTCAGGGTCCTAGGATCAAGCCCCCCATCAGGTTCTCTGCTCAACAGAGAGCCTGCTTCCCCCTATCTCCCTGCCTCTCTGCCTACTTGTGATCTCTGTCTGTCAAATAAATAAATAAAATCTTAAAAAAAAAAAAAAGTCAACCAAGTGGAGGAGGCTGGAGACATTTCTGTAAGAGTTGGCAGCCCACCTAAGCCCAAACGCCCACTGCTACGATACTCGGGCCACAGCTGAAATGTAACATACCTCAGAAATAACAAGGAGCAGGGGCGTCTGGGTGGCTCAGTTGTTCAGTGCCTGCTTTCGGCTCAGGTCGTGGTCTCGGGGTCCTGGGATCGAGCCCCGCATCGGGCTCTCTGCCCAGTGGGGAGCCTGCTTCCCCCTCTCCAGCTCCCCCTGCTTGTGTTCCCACTCTCGCTCTCTCTCTATCATAAATAAATTTAAAAAAAAAAGAAAAGAAAAGAAATAACAAGGAGCACTTGACTCTCCTCATCCCATGTTGACACCCAATCCCAATCTTCCTTCGTCCAGCTGCAGGGGAGGAAGGAAAATCTCATCCATGAAAAACTACAGCCACCTTTCTAGAACACACTCTGGAAGGGTCTTCCTTCAAACAAGTTTTCTGGCAAATGAGTAATAAATCAGACCCTTCCGTGAAAGCAGTGAGTTTTGGCAAACAGAGACACCGTGAACTGACCCCCACCCCCGCCCGCTGTGCCCCCTACTCAGCCCCAAGGACTGAGCAGACCCTCCGTCCCGGCTGAGCAGCGCTGGTGAGCCCCACACGTGACCCTGCATCACCGTTCCCAGCAAACACTCCCTCAGGCCCATGCCCTCTGGGAAGGGGGCCCTCGGTATACCTCCTTCCCTGGAACTACAACTTCCAGGAAGGAAACGAGGGAGCCGGGGTCAGGTTCAAGGAGCAGGGGAGAATTGTGCCTAATAGGCCGAGGGAAGATGGCTTCTGCCCGGGTTTCCACTGCCGGGACGCTTGACCAGCTGGGCCTCCTCAAGGGTGGAAACCCACAGCCAAGACCCCAAGGAAGATTCAGACAGTGGAGGGGCCGAAACCTGTACGCTGGGTCCTGGGGGAGAAAAAAAGCGGGGGTGGGTGGGGAGGCCTCTCGGGCCTCTTGGAGCCCTCGGCTCGGCAGATCCCAAGACGTCCAAGAACCCCAGCTCGGGAGCAACGCCCAGCATACCCCGTACCTGTGAATTTCCAGGCCTCCCTGGGCTGTCCCCCTCTTCCCAGCCTGGAGGCCCCGTGCTCTTATGTGTGTTCAGTTAGGATAAAAATGAACGTGAAGAAGCCTCAACTGAGAAACTTACCGAACCCTTCAAGCCTCGTCAAGTCAGCTCACAACTCGCTCGGCCTCAGGTGTAACCTTTCCCGCCTTTCCTCTGCGCATGCGCCACAGCCCTGGGCGCGCCCTCTACTGATCAAGCCGGGGATTCTGCCCCTCTGCTCCAGCACAACCTTCGACACTGTGCATGCGCGCTTTCCCCACTCAGTTTCCGGTGTGAGCGGCCTGGCCAGCCCACCTCCGACAGTTACCTGTTTAGACCTTGAGCCGAACACCCTTCCACCTAAGCGCGCTTCTGAGGTCAGGCTTTTAGCCTCATCCCTGGTCTGGAGCATGCACTTTGCTTCCATTGCCCTGGGTGAGGTGGAGATGAGGGGTGAGGTGGGAAGCTTGTTCTTCCCAGTTATTTTTCTTGTTATCAAACTTTTGGTATGTATTTAAGCTTCCCCTGCTACTACCCAGACCCCAAATATGTGTCCAAGAAGACAGACATGGACTTTGCCTACAGAGAGCTCAGAACCCCACTGGGATTGCAGATGTGTAATATTAATAAAGGGTAACCCCACTAAAATTGAGTCTGGAGGCCAGAAAGGGGAGCTCTCAAACCCTACTACCCCAGTCAATTGTAGACCCAACAGGAAGAAACATAACTTTCAGGTGGATACTACTTGACTACCCCTCCAAGAGAAGGAAAGAAAGAAAGGTTTTCTCCTACCCAGCAACACTCCAGCCAAAGAGAGACTGTCACAACTCAGCCAATGAAAAGTTACTACACTTCAAACTCCCACGTGGCTCCAATGGAGATCTGTGTTGACAAAAGACCCCCAACTCCTACCCCTCTTCTATAAAAAAGTAGTTTGGGGTGCCTGGGTGGCTCAGTGGGTTAAGCCTCTGCCTTCGGCTCAGGTCATGATCTCAGGGTCCTGGGATCGAGCCCCTCATCGGGCTCTCTGCTCCGCAAGGGAGCCTGCTTCTCCCTCTCTCTCTGCCTGCCTCTCTGCCTACTTGTGATCTCTGTCTGTCAAATAAATAAATAAAATCTTTAAAAAAAAAAAAAAGAAAAAATACTTGATGATCAGAAGTAGGATCCAGAGAAGACAACCCACCTCACCCCCAACAACTCCAAAGCTGGTGAGCAAACACATGCCAGTACCCACAGAGCCAGTTGAGTTCACTGCTTTCTTGAGGACCCTGGAGTTTGAGGGTAAGTTTTTCTCCTGGATTTCAAGCTCCACTCTCTGTGTTTTCAGCTCTCTAGGCATTACTTAGGGTCTGTTTTAAGACTTTGTTCTCTCTAAGACTATTTATTTGGACATTGTTCCAACTCTGGTTTGGAACTAGGCTTCTTCTTGTTGCAACTGTCTTGTCTAGGAATTTTTCTCTTTGCTCTAAATAGAAACCTCTAAGAAATGGGATTCCCAGTCATCCAAACACTTTGAGGCCGCTCTGCCCCTTCTGGGACCCTGGTCCGTATTTTGGCACACTTCTAACTAAATGGAATGACTTGACCAAAAGTGTTTCAGAACTACAATAGCAATGATGGGGAACTTCCAATCTCTCCAAAGTTGTTTTAGTCAAAATTAAATTAGAAAACTACAGCTCAAAAACACAAACAAAAACCCCAAAACAAACAAAAACCTGAATGCCTATTATAATAGGTACTTTGAGGCTTACAAATGTTTTCAGGATACTAAATATGCCTCTTTGCAAAATATGATTTCTAAATTAACTGAGACAAATGTTTTTGTTATTTTTTGTTTTTGTTTTTTTAAAGATTTTATTTATTTATTTGACAGAGAGAAATCACAAGTAGATGGAGAGGCAGGCGTGGGGGGGGGGAGCAGGCTCCCTGCTGAGCAGAGAGCCCGATGCGGGACTTGATCCCAGGACCCTGAGATCATGACCTGAGCCGAAGGCAGCGGCTTAACCCACTGAGCCACCCAGGCGCCCCTTGTTTTTGTTTTTTAAGATTTTATTTATTTATTTGACAGACGGAGATCACAAGTAGGCAGAGAGGCAGGTAGAGAGAGAGAGGAGGAAGCAGGCTCCCCACTGAGCAGAAGGCCCGATGCAGGGCTTGATCCCAGGACTCTGAGATCATGACCCAAGCCAAAGGCAGAGGCCCAACCCACTGAGCCACCCAGGCACCCCCATAAATTAACTGAGACAAATGAACAATTGAAAGAAGAATGTCTTCTCAGGCCTCTTTTTCCTCCTCCCTGCCCCCAACCTCTTTTTATCTCAAGACACTCAGAAACCTCTCATGCCTTTTTCCTCTGCACAGTCCCCACCTCCTCTATATCCACTGTTCCCTGGTTCTAATTCTTGCACTGAACTTCCCTTTTCCTGAAACTCTCTCCATCTCCCTCCTCTCCTGAATATATGAAAACCTGCCCCTTTTATTTTTTTATTATTCTTTGGGGCAGGAAACATCTTAAGAGAGAAGGAAAGAATCCCAACCAGGCTCTGAGCTGGGTTCGTAAGCAGGATGCAGGACTTGATCTCACAATCCAGAGATCATGACCTGAGCTGAAATCAAGAGTCAGACACTTAACCAACTGAGCCACCTAGGTGCCCCAAACCTGCCCCTTTTAAAGTTAAGTCCTCCGAGGAGCCAAATAAACTCCAAATTTCTTATGTTCCCTAGACCAAGGCCAAATTGTGAGCCATAGTCAAAGAGTTTCCTAAGATATGGTGCACCTGGGTGGCTCAGTCATTGTCTGCCTTGGGCTCAGGTGGTGGTCCCAGGGTCCTGGGATCAAGCCCCACATCAGGCTCCCCACTTGGCCAGGAAGCCTGCTTCTCCCTCTCCCATTCCCCCCATTTGTGTTCCCTCTCTCACTGTCTCTCTCTCTGTGTCAAATTTTTAAAAAATCTTTTTTAAAAAGTTTCCTAAAATAACTTGTGGCTGCATAATTTTAATCTGCCTCCTCCTTTGCCTGGCATTCTCTTTTCTCTGTGTCTTCTGTGTGTCCCTTACAATATTGGACACTCATTAAATTTAGGGCTCCCTCAGATAATGCAGTTTGATTTCATCTCCAGATCCTTCATTACATGTGAAAAGCCTTTTTTTCCCAAATAAGGTCACATTCACAGATTCTAGGACATGAACATATTTTTTTAATTCCAATAATTTAACATACAATGTTATATCAGTTTCAGGTGTACAATATATTCAACAATTATATACATTCAACAATTGTATACATTACTCAGTGTTCATCATAAGCATACTCTTAAACCCCCTCACCTATTTCACTCATCCCCCCACCCACCTACCCTCTGGTAACCATCAGTTTGTTCTCTATAGTTAAGAATCTGTTTTTAGGGTTGTCTCTTTTCCTCTTTGTTTGCTTTGTTCCTTAAATTCCACATATGAGACTTATTTCACTATGCTCTAGATCCTTCCATGTTGTTGTAAATGATAATATTTCATCATTTTTATTGGCTGCATAATATTCCCTTATATATCACATCTTTATCCATCATCTATTGATGGACACTTGGGTTCTTTCCATAATTTGGCTATTATAAATAATGCTGCATAAACATAGTGGTACATATCTCTTTGAATTAGTGTTTTAGTACTCTTTGGGTAAATACCTAGTAGTGGAATTACTGGATCATATGGTTTTTTGTTTGTTTTTTTTTTTTTTTTTTTTTGAGGAACATCCATACTTCTTTCCACAGTGGCTGCAACAGTCTGCATTCCCACCAACAGTACCTGAGAGTTCCTTTTTCTCCACATTCTCATCAACACTTGTTTCTTATGTTTTCAATTTTAGCCACTCTTACAGGTGTGAAGTGATATGACATTGTGGTCTTGATTTGCATTTTCCTGATGATTAGTGATGTTGGGCATCTTTTTCATATGTCTGTGGCCACCATCTGTCTGTCTTTTTTGGAGAAATATCTTTTCATGTCTTCTGCCCATTTTCAGTTGGGTTATTTTTTTGGGTGGGGTGTTGAGTTGTGTAAGTTCTTTATATATTTTGGATACTAAGCCTTTATTGGATATGTCATTTGCAAATATCTCTTCCCATTCAGTAGGTTGTCTTTTGGTTTTGTCAATTGTTTCCTTTGCTGTGCAGAAGCTTTTCATTTTGATGTAGTACCAAAGTTTATTTTTGCATATGGTATGAGAAAGCAGTCCAGTTTTTCCAACACCATTTATCTTTTTCCCCACTGAATATTCTTGCCTCCTTTGTCAAAGATTAATTGACAATATAATCATGGGTTTATTTCTGAGCTCTCTATTCTTTTTTTTTTTTAAGATTTATTTATTTATTTTAAGGGGTTTTTTGTGGGTTTTTTTGTTTGTTTGTTTTTGGACAGAGAGAGAGACAATGAGAAAGGGAACACAAACATGGGGAGTGGGAGAGGGAAAAGCAGGCTTTCCTCTGAGCAGGGAGCCCAATACAGGGCTCGATCCCAGGACTCTGGTATCATGACCTGAGCTGAAGGCCAATGCTTAACAACTGAGCCATCCAGGGACCATTTATTTATTTATTTGAGAGCGAGTGAGCATGAGGGAGGGGAGGAGCTGAGGGGGAGGAAGAGAATCCCAAGAAGACCTGCTGAGTACATAGCCCAGTGCAGGGCTCAGTCTCACAACCTTGAGATCATGTCCTGAGCCTACATCTAGAGTTGGATGCTTAACCGACTGAGCCACCCAGGCACCCCATGGGCTCTCTCTTCTGTTCCATTGGTCCATGTGTCTATTTTTGTGCCAGTACCATACCGTTTTGATTACTACAGCTTTGTGATGTATCTTGAAGTCTGAGATTTTTATACTTCTTTTTAAAGACTGCTTTAGCATGGACATAACTTTTGAGAGGGGAGGGGCAGGGTATCACCATTCAACCCACTACAATCAGTACAGAAGTAATGGTATTTATTTGTGTGGAAAATGATGAGAGCCTAGATTAGGATGGTGGCTAAGAGACAAGTGGATGGATCTGAAATGTGTGTTAGTAGTAGAACATAGAGGACTTAAATTTGGCTTAGAAGGGGAGCTGAGGGGTAAGGGATGAGGGACCAGTGTCCTGAGTGAGATTTGGACTTAGAGTTATAGAAACTGAGTCTAGGTTTCAAAAGACCCTTTCAGGCCATGTGGGGAATGGATGGAGGGGTGAGACTAAGACCAGGGAGGAGCATGAGGTTTGGGTCCAGGAGGGAGAGCACAAATCCTAAGCCAGCCCAACTCAATCATACAGAGAAAAGTGGAGAAAGTAGAGAAGCAAGAGGCAGAAAGGATTAGATTAGGGAATGATGTGCTGTATGGGAAAGAAGGAGAGAGAGAATGAGGGCAGCCACCCAGGGGTTGGCCCACCAAGGAAGGAAGAATCTGTGAACTTGAAGACAGATCTCTTGATATTTTCCAGTCAGAGGAGAAAAAAAAATAAGAAGGATACAAAAAAATACATACACACACACACACACATAGAGAGAGAGAGAGAATGAAATATTATTTAGCCATGAAAAAGAAGGAAATCCTCCCATTTGCAACATGGTTGAGACTGGAGGGCATTGTGCTAAGTGAAATTAGCCAGATACAGAAAGAGAAATACTGCACAGGATCATTTAAATGTAGAATCTCGGGGCGCCTGGGTGGCTCAGTGGGTTAAAGCCTCTGCCTTCAGCTCAGGTCATGATCTCAGGGTCCTGGGATCGAGCCCCACATCGGGCTCTCTGCCCAGCGGGGAGCCTGCTTCCTCCTCTCTCTCTCTCTCCCTGCCTTCTGTTTGCTTGTGATCTCTGTCTGTCAAATAAATAAATAAAATTTTTTAAAATTTTTTTAAATGTAGAATCTCAGGGGCACCTGGGTGGCTTAGTGGGTTAAGCTGCTGCCTTCGGCTCAGGTCATGATCTCAGGGTCCTGGGATCAAGTCCCACGTTGGCTCTCTGCTCAGCAGGGAGCCTGCTTCCCTCTCTCTCTCTCTCTGCCTGCCTCTCCGTCTACTTGTGATCTCTCTCTGTCAAATAAATAAATAAATACTTTTTAAAAAAAAGAATATAAATTTTAAATGTAGAATCTCAAAAACAAAAATTTTAAAAGCCAAGTTCATAGACTCAGTAGAATGGTGCCTGTCCAGGGATAGGGCATGGGGGAAATGGGGAGATGTGGGTCAAAGGGCACAGACTTTCAGTTAAAAGAAGAATACATTCTTAGGATCTAATGTGCAGCATGGTGACTATAGTTAATAATTCAGTATTGCACACTAGAAAGTTGCTGAGGATATCTGTTAAGGGTTCTCACCACCAAAAGAAGAAAAAAGTTAACTCTGTGCAATGATGAATGTGTTATCTTGAGCTTGGTAATCATTCCACAGTGTATATGTTATCAGATCTCCCTGTTGGGCACCTGGGTGGCTCAAGTAGTTAAGTGTCTCCCTTCAGTTCAGGTTATGATCCCAGGGTCCTGGGATCGAGCCCCACATCAGGGTCCCTTGCTCAGTGGGGAGCCTCCTTCTCCCTCTGCCTGCCACTCCCCCTGCTTGTGCTCTCTCTCTCTGATAAATAAATAAAATACTTTTAAAAAATCATCATGTTGTGGGCACCTGGGTGGCTCAGTGGGTTGGACCTCTGCCTTCGGCTCAGGCCATGATCTCAGGTTCCTGGGATGGAGCCCCACATCGGGCTCGCTGGTTGGCAGGGAGCCTGCTTACCCTTCTCCCTCTGCCTGCTTCTCTGCCTACTTGTGATCTCTCTCTGTCAAATAAGTAAATAAAATCTTAAAAGAAGAAAATCATCATGTTGTACACTTGAAATATGTACAATTAAAATCATCAATTATTCCTCAGTAATGGAAAAATAGAACGTCCAGTGCCAAACATCAGAAAACTATTAATATGAATTGATTTTTATGACATTAATAAGAAAATAAATTGCATTTGGAGCTTTTTTTTTTTAAGATTTTATTTATTTACTTGACAGACAGAGATCACGGGCAGGCAGAGGCAGGCAAAGAGAGAGGCAGAGAGAGGGAAAGGGAAACAGGCTCCCCGCTGAGCAGAGAGCAGAGAGCCCACTGAGCCACCCAGGCGCCCCTGGAGCTTTTTTTAAAAGATTTTATTTATTTGACAGAGAGAGAGACAGCCAGAGAGGGAACCCAGGCAAGAGGAGTGGGAGAGGGAAAAGCAGGCTTCCCACTGAGCAGGGAGCCCAATTCCAGACTTGATCCCGGAACCCCCAGATCACGACCCAAGCAAGCCAAAGGCAGACACTTAACAACTGAGTCACCCAGGCACCTCTGCATTTGAAGTCTTAAAAAAAAAGTGGAGGAGTAGCCTGGGTGGCTCAAGTCATGATCTCAGGGTCCTGGGATGGAGCAGGGAGCCTGCTTCCCTTTCTCTCTCTCTACATGCCTCTCTGACTACTTGTGATCTCTGTCAAATAAATAAATAAATAATTTTTTTTTAATAAAATCTTAAAAAAAAAAAAGTAGATGAGATCTCTCAGCAAGAGAGGGTGCTGAGTCTCTAAGAGGCACTGGTTTTCCAAGGCCTGGGTGGATGTCAGGATGACAGGAACATCCCCAAACATGGAAATCTGGCTTGACAAGAGTAGGCCATGGGGCAACAGGGGGCACTTTCAGAGGCTTCGGGGTGTGCGGCTCAGGTCTGGAGACAAGCAAGCAGGGGCAGACATAGATCTAACTGTCAAGGTCCCGGGTTCAATCCTAACTCCTCCCCAGCCTCCCCCTCTTGGGGCCCCAGTGCAGATGCAGGAAGTACTGCTAGAGGCTCAGCTTCCTCTCTGGGTGTTTAGGCACTGCCCAGCCACCACTCCCCCCTTACTCCCAGGGACCTTCCCACTGGGGGCACTGCAGCACTTTCACTTCCCCCAGGTGCCCAAGCCCTGCCCTAGCATGCGGGAGCACTGCGCTCTACACTTGTTGCCAAGAACAGGATGCAGACTCTGAGAGGGGGCCCATGACAAGGTGGGGGCACATAAGCAGAGAAAGGACTGGCCTGCAGAGAGAAGGGGCCAGAGAGAGGGAGGAGATAGATGCGGGGGGGCGGGTGCGGTTTGCGGGGAAGGGAGGGCAGGGAGGGACAGAGACCTAGACAGAAGGGAACAAAGACCCAGAAAAGGGAGGACGAGAGGCTGAGGGCTGGGAAGGGGTGGGGTGGGGGGGACAGAGAGAGATGCAGAGACGGCAGAGCTTAGCAGGCAGTGAGGTCAGAGTGTCTGTGAGGTCGGCTGCTGTCTAGGGCTGGCCTGGGGTCCTGGTGCCCAGAGTAGGTGGATGCAAGGAGCTCAGGGGTCCCCCAGCCTGAACCATGGAGACCTGGGAGGGAGTACCCAGCGTGTCCTTGGTGCCCAAAAATTCCAAGGCCCCTCCAGCACAGGTGTGTGTCCCAGTGGGGCAGGTGAGGGAGGCAGGGGGGGCGCAGAAACAGACCAGAAAGCCACCTCGCCTGTAGAGGGAGGGGGTGGGGCTCCACTGCTGGCGGGGGGTGGGGGGGGTGGGGGAGTGGGGGGGGTTGCCGCGGAGAGACTTCCTCTTTCTCTGTGTTCTTCCTTTCTCCCTCTCTGTCTCTCACAGCTTCTGTCTTTCTGCTCGTCTCCTCCGGGCCCAACACCTCTTCTCTTCTGTCCCTCCCACGGGCTGCTGACCCCTCTTAGGTGAAGATGTCGGCCCAGGACAGCTGCCTCAGCCTCATCAAATACCTCCTCTTCGTTTTCAACCTCTTCTTCTTCGTGAGTTGCCACATGGCTGCCCAACCCAGCCCCAGCCCCTGCCCCAGCCCCCTGACCTGATATACCTTCCCCAGTCCCCCTCGCCTTTGCCCACCGCCATATTCCCATCTCCTCTTGCCAGGTCCTAGGCAGCCTTATTTTCTGCTTTGGCATCTGGATACTCATTGACAAGACCAGCTTCGTGTCCTTTGTAGGTGAGGGGGCCAGGGCCATCGGGGAGGGCCTCCTGGAGCAAGCATGACCTGGTCTGCTCCCAGGTGACGTCCTAGGGGGTCTCCCTTGTCCCAGGTTCTGTTTCACAGCCTGCCACTGCTCTTAGCCCCTGCAGTCTTCCTCTGGCAAATGAATTGTGCATATGAATGATAATAAAAAATGGTAATAGCCATTTCTCAGGCACTTCCTAGGCGGTAGAGCTCATGCAGATGACTATCAGACCCTCCCACAAACCTTCCCCTCTCTTGAAGTTCAGAGAGGGGATGTCATTTGCTGGATGTTACACAGCAAAGAAGTAGAAAAGCAGAGAGAACACTAATAATAATAGGAGAGTCGTAATAGAATAATAGTCACGATCCTAATGGTTCAGATTTAATAAGTGTTTGCCCTGTATTGAGGACAGTGTTGAACGCGTGCCTCCCATGTGTCTCTTAAAATAACCCTAAGGAATAGAGATCTTTTCCTGGCCCTCAGGGAGGTTTTAGTGATCCAATGTCACAGATCAAGTGATGGGACTGAAACTGCTGGGGGTGAAGAGGCGCAGGTGGAGGAAAGAGACTGAGAGCAAGAGGAAGAAACGGCCTCCAGAGAGAAAGGGGACAGAGATCCAGAGCAGAAACAAAGAGCAGGGGGGTGGGGGGTGCAGAGACTCAGAAGGGACAGAGTCCCAGAGAGAAGAAGACAAAGAATCCCAGAAGGAGAGGAATAGAGACTCAACATGTGGCAGGGACAGACACCCAGAGAGTTCCCCAGAATACTGCTCCCCAGTTGAATGGCTGTGTGGGTGGGAAATGGGGCTTCCTGGAGCTGTGCGCCTGAGCACCATGTCACCGCCTCTCACCTCCCCCAGGCTTGTCCTTCGTGCCCCTGCAGATCTGGTCCAAGGCCCTGGCCATCTCAGGAATTCTCACCATGGGCCTTGCTCTCCTGGGCTGTGTGGGGTCCCTGAAGGAGCTCCGCTGCCTCCTGGGCCTGGTGAGTCCCCTGTCCACATCCCCCCTCAAACAGAGCCCTGGCAGCCTCTGTATCCTGGTGGGGGGGGCGCTCAGTCTGACCTCTCCACTCTGCCCACCAGTATTTTGGGATACTTCTGCTCCTGTTTGCCACGCAGATCACCCTGGGAATCCTCATCTCCACTCAGCGGATGCGGGTGAGCTTGGCTTCCCCTCCCACACTCCCCCCAAATGTATGGGGGTGGTGGAAAAAGAGAGAAACAAAAGCAGACACAACTGACAAGGACAAAGGGAAATAACAGTGACAGGCAGAGGAAGACAGAGAGAGACAGGGACACAGAGAAGACGCACAGGAAGATAGAGACAAGGAGATTCAAAGCAAGATCACGACGACGCGGATGGAGGAAAACAGACATAGCAAGACAGACAGAGATCCAAGGGGAAACAAACAGAAAAAAAAAAAAAATGGGGGGAAAAACGGGTGCCTCCCAGAGAGACAGAGACCTAATGAGAGACCGTGGGAGATAGCGGGGGAACAGAAGGACGGTAGAAACGGGCAGATTTTGAGGAACAGAGACCTAGCTAGCCATTCAGTGAGAAATCGAGAGCGCCTTCAAACCGCGCGGGGACCCCTTGGGACTGAGAAAGCCCGGGAGTAGCTGGACTGGGTAGGGGCAAACCCGGGTGGAAAGCCAGCCTCACAATCCAGCCTCACTCTCCGCCTCGTAGCTGGAGCGGAGGGTGAAGGAAATCGTGCTGGAGACCATCCAGAACTACCGCTCGCGTCCGGAGGAGTCGGCGGCGGAGGAGAGTTGGGACTACGTGCAGTTCCAGGTGCGTGAGGTCCCCGCTTGCCCAGATGCTTATCCCTCCTTCTAGCTCTGGGATTCTGACGTAGCTCTGCCCCCTGCCCCAACGAAGCGGGTGTGGGGTAGGGTTACCTTCTGGTAACCCTACCGCACCCCCAATGTCACCCCGCCCCCAGAAGTGGCCATTTCCCTCCAGCTCCCAGACCCTGGAGAGGCTCCGTTTTCTGCCCCGACAAGACTTCGCCCTCAGACCCAAGGCCCTAGCGTGACCCAACTCCCTGATCTTTAGTGACTCTGGCCCCAGGGGACCCGGCCCACGTGAGACTCCATTCCCTGGTTATTCACGTGGCCCTGCCTTCCCATCAAAATGTCCCCTACCTAGGCTGAATTGCACTGCCCACCAGTCTTCTGCAGCTCCTCCCACAGCCCCAGGTGGCCCGTGATTCGTCTCTCCCAACCCCATGTTCCCCTAATGCCCCCAAGCCTAGCCCGCCATCCCCCCCGCCGTGCCCACTATCTAGCCCTCTGCTCCCCAACACGACCTCATACACATCATCCAGTCCCCTGAAACCCCAAATCATCTTGAATCCCTCCAGTCCCTGTCCCTTTGACTCCCGTCCCTCTTCGCAGCTGCGCTGCTGCGGCTGGAACTCTCCTCGGGACTGGTTCAGTATCCCCAGCCTCATCAGCAACGAGTCGGAGGTGCATCGCGTGCCCTGCTCCTGCTATAATTCATCGGCGACCAATGACTCCGCAGTCTTCGATAAGCTCTCCTTCCCCCAGTTCAGCCGGCCCGGACCCCTGGCGCGGCCCCGGCACAGTACTGACCTTTGCGTGGTTCCTGCAAACAGCAATATCTACAGCGAGGTGGGGAGGGCTTGGAGCCCGCTAAAAAGGGGAGCGCCCTCTGCGGGGGTAGGGCTGCGGTCTGGGCTTGCTTCCCCCGGGAGACGGAGCCGCTGGACTAGGGAAGGGTCTGAAGGGTGGGGCTATGAGAAAGGGGCACATCAGGAGGGGTGGGGGGCCCTAGGAGGGACCCGGGTTGTAGGTGCGGGGCCTAAAAGAAAAGGCGAGGAGGGTGGGACCAGGCGAGTTGGAGACTAGAGAACCCTACTAACTAGGATGAGAGGCGTCGCTTGAAAGAGGGGTGAAGGCTAGGCTAAGGAGAACAGTGGGCACGGGCTTGAGGGCGAATCCCAGAAAGACCCTACTTTTAACTTTATCCCACATTCCCAGGGCTGCGCGCGGAGCCTCCAAAAATGGTTGCACAACAACCTCATCTCCATAGTGGGCATTTGTCTAGGTGTCGGTCTGCTTGAGGTAATTTGGTCCAGCCCCCACTCGCAATTGGCCCTACAATCCCTAGATGGCCCTACCCCAAACACCTGGGAAAGGGGCAAGCCTAGAGCATCAGCCCATTCATATTCTCCTGCCTCTCCGCCTGCACGCGGGAGACCTACCCCTTGCAAGCCCCGATTGGCTGCACGCAGGAAGTAGGCGTTCCCTCCCGCCCTTGCGAAGCTCTCATTGGCCCTCCTTAGCGATCCTGCCCCCTGCTCGTGGCCGCAATATCCCTCCCCTTTCCCTGCAGGTGAGTGTGGCGGGGCTGAGCCTGCTACTCTTGCGCAGGGCGCTCCGCGGGGAACGCCAGCGGCAGGTGCTGGGTGCCTGTGGTTCGAGCCCCGGGCCTGGACCTAGTGCTGATGGCGGCGGCGGGCGCTGTGGTGTACTGAGCAGCAGCGGGCGTAGCGGCGGTCTGTGGGGTGGCTGGGGCATGGCGGATGCCTGTCCCAACTGGGGGGACAAGTCCCCACAGGGCAAGCTGCCCGTGGCCCTGGGGCCCTGGCCGCTTTGGGATCAAGACGAGGAACAACCTGAGACCGGGAGCGCGGGCGAGGAGGTGGAGGTCGAGGTGGAATTAGCAGCCGAGGCAGTGAGAAAGACAAATGAGCCTCCAGAATAAAGTACCCTGGGCTAGCTCCGGATCTCACTCCTTCCCAAACTTTGAACCTGCGCTAGACGCAGCTGAATACTCCCTACCCCACCCTGTTCCCTTTCTTTCCATCCTCCCCACCCCCCGCATCTTTGGTAGTCTACCCCAAGCCCCCAAATTCCCATCCCTGACCCACCTTTCTCAACCTGGCTGAGCTCCCCCTCTAACCTCACCTTTCTCCGCCCCTCCCGAATCTCCACACTTAATTTTCTTCCCCTGGCACTACCCCCTTTTTCTCCCTCGGAACACCCACCATCCCTACCCCAGTACCCCTCGCCGGACCCTGTGGACCTCTCTGACCAGGTCTCCTTTCTCTATAGCTCAGCTTCATGACGCTCTCGATATTCCTGTGCAGAAACCTGGACCAAGTCTACGACCGGCTCGCTCGGTACCGCTAGGCCCCAGTCTCTTCCCAAAGCCCTGCCCCGTCCCCTTCAAGTGCCCTAGGGGCTTCCCTGTGGTCTGTAAATATTTGTTCAATCCCCAGTTTGCCCCAACCGCTGAATCCTCCACCTCCTCATTTCCCTGGGGGACTCAGATGTCTGCCTGCCCAGCTGCTGTCACCTCTCCCGCGGGACCTGGGGCTTCCGGCCACCAGCTTCCTGTCCCCAAAGATACCTCATTTCCTTGCCTCATCTTTTGGCTTACCACCTCCCACAGGATTATTTTCACCCAAACCCCAAATAAATCCCCTGCGCTTTGGTAAAATAGTTTTATCCTCTGTCAAAACACAAACCAACACACTTTGCGGGCGAGGGGAGGCAACACAGTATATAGCCTACATCTTGTTGAGAAGAGAGGATGAGATTTAAAAGCCTCACCCCACTGTTTGTCCAGCTGAGAAAAAGTCACGACCCTAATACCCACTTATAAATATCTCTTGTTATATTAAAAAAAAAATATTTTCAGGGCCCACCTGGCTCTGCTCCTGCACAAAGGGTTAACCTTCAATATTTGATCTCAAGGTCACAGGGTTAGGTTTGGTAAAGAGAGGCAGATTGGGAAAGGGGAGGGGGGTGCTGAAAAAACAGAGGGACAAACCAACATACTTTCTAAGACCATCCAAAAACATCCAGAACCAAGCTGCGGGAGGGCGCCTGTTAGAGACTGAGAAACCAGTGCTGTACTTCGGGGCTGTCTCACTTCTGTCCCCAGTCCCTGATGATCTGGAGCCATCTGTCCTTTTCAGACACCACCGTGAGGTCCCAATATCAGGATCCATCTTTTCAACTCACCCCCCAGCTTGTAAGGTCCTCTCTAACACAGAGCAGCCCCCTCCCCAAATGAGCATGAAGTAAGCTGGAGGTCTTTCCTGGGAGGAGGGTAATCTGGGGGGTGAGTCATTTTTGGGTCCCCTTTTAGTCTCTGACCAGGCGGTAAATGTGATGCTGGGCCCCCCGCTCACTGGTGGACACCTCAAAGACATAGGCGGTGCAGAGCAGCAGCTCCTGGGTGTCTCTGTTTGTCACCACCTGCCAAGGAGGCCAAGAGAAAGGGTTTGTGCACAAAAGGGAGAGCAGAGACTACTGTGCCCTTCCCGGGGTACCACAGGATACCTAGGAAAGAGGTCCCCACCATATCACATTCCCTAGGTCAAGGGGATGCATGACATGTCCAATTCCCCATCTGAGCGTCGGCAGTGAGGGGCCTCCCATTGGATGGCATAGCAAAGTTAACCAAAGTAGGGGTGCGTGCGTGACTCAGCTAAGCGTGCAACTCCTTGTTTCGGCTCTGGTAATGATCTCATGTTCTGAGATCGAGCCCCACATTGGGCTCTGTGCTCAGGGTGGAGTCTACTTCATATTCTCTCTCCCTTCTCCCTTCAACTCTCTCAAAATCTCCAAAGTTAACCAGAGTTCAGGGGGATCCCACCATATCATGTCCCCTGGGCTAAGGTTAGGTTCCCTGTGAAACGGGGGCTTGTCCCTTAAACCAAGAATCCACCGTGGGATGCCCTCTAAGTCCGTTTCCCCAGTGAGGGGGAATCCCCCTAAATGAGAGTGCTGTGGAATCCCCACCACATCAGTTTCCTGGGTAAAGGGGTCCCCTAAACAAAGGCTCAACTGTAGGCTCCCCCTGTGTCACGCCCCCGCCCCCATGCAAGGGTCCCTGGGCCAAGGGCCATTGTAGGCACTCCCCACCCCATTGCTTGCCCTGCTCGGCCCAGCCCCAGTGCCTCACCTGGAGGATGGTGAAGTTCTCCAGGACGCTGTTCATCATATAGCGCTCAGGCAGCTGTCGCAGCTTGTGCAAGAAATTCACCAGGTACTCACACATGGGTGAACGCAGCAGGCGGTACACAAACCTCCCGTCCTCCAGCTGGGCACGCTCCGTCTGAACCAGGGTGGGGGGCGCAGAGTGGGCAGGGCAGTGACCCAGAGACACAGGGCTTGCCCCAGGCACTCTGTGCCTCTCCAATGCCATGCCCACTCCCCACTACCGTCATCCCCACCATCACTCCAACTGTGGTATGGCAGAGATGGGACCTGGACCCATGGGTCCTCGATTTGGGATCCCTGAGCCTGCAAACGAGGGACCCCTCCAGCCTCTCAAAACTGTGCTCTGACCCTTTTGAGACCTCTGGACTGCTCTGACCCCCAGGCCCTAAGATACCCTCACACCCTCCAAAGACCCTCCCCTCCACTAGGTCTCCAAACTGTACTTGACCTCTGAGTTCAAGACCCCTCAGGCCCTCAGCGATCCCTCAGTGCGACCCCCGAACCTCCTTGCCCTACAGATTCCTCTATACCCATAAGACCCTTTTGAATCTTAGTGACTATAAATCTCCGTACCACACATCATCTCTGAACCCTGAAAATAACCCCTACATGTGACTTGGGGACACAATATCAGCTCTAAGCCCATGCATAAATGAAAACCCCAAAGATGATAGGACAACTCCCCACCCCAAGTGCAGGAGCTATTGTGGCTCTGATCCCTTCAGTCTGTACCCCAAAAGTGGCATGTGCCTGGGCGCTCACCTGCCCAGAGCTCCACCCCTCCAGCCTCACCTCCACCTTCTCCACCACTTGCTTGCCAAAGGAGCAGACCTTGGAGGAACAGGTGAGGGTCATGTGCTCCAGGCTCTCGTACTGGCTGCTCACTCCATAGAAGCCTCCACTGCTGCCGCCGGTCCCTACCTCCTCGCCACTCGGGCCCCAGTTCAGGTCCGCCTGGGGGGTGGGGAGGCACAGGTAGATTCCTTATAAATGATGGGGACTCTTCTCAAGTGGGAATTCTGCTCCATGGCCTGGTTTCCCCCACAGCCCTGCAGCTGCCTACCCCTCCTCTGCATTCAAAGCCCGGTGTATCCATGGGCCTGTTTCTGGAAAACACCCACCCTTCAATTGGTACTAGAGAAGCCTGGCTCCCTGAAATGGTCCTGACCCTCTCTCTCCAGTAATAGTCCTCCCAACAGAGGAGACCAAGAATTCAATTTTCTTCTCCTGAAGCCCCCAACTCGGGAGTTCAGCCCCTTCCAAGGCCCTGGTTATTAAGGAGGCAGGTTACTCACTAGTAACCTTCCCCTCCCCACCCCTTCATGACCCTGGTTGTTAAGGCAAGTGGCTACTCCCTAGCAAAGGGGCCTGGAGGCCCAAGTCCTATCCATCCCATCCTGGGGGTAAAACTGCTTGTTGTTCCCTGTTCCAAAGGGGGCTTACGCTCTGAGCATCCCCTTCCATGGGAGACCACGTGACTTGCAGGCACTTTGTTTCGGCAGCAGAACTCACCCAGAACTTGACCAGGAAGAAGGCATGAGGAGGCCCACGATCATACAACTCCCGCAGGCCACCCTTTTTCTCAGGGAATTTGTCATAGATCTGCCGGACGTCCACACTCTCGAGGGGGGGTGCTCCAGGGCTGGGGCAGTGCTGGCTGATGTGCACGAACAGGTGCCTCTGGTACTGAGAAGGGTGGGCCATGGGTGAGGAGTGGGAGATGGGCTGCACCCTGGGTGCTCACTGCCCCCAGCTCCCACGAGCAGATTCACACTGTCCACCCAGACACTGGGCCTGACTCCCAAGCACTGTCGCCCTTCCCTTCTGTCCCACGGCACCTTAGTCCCCAAGTCCTGTCCCCTGCTTTCCATCCCCACAGCCCCATCCTCTCCACTCTCTCCCCAGCCTCCACCCTGGCCTCCCAGGCTCCAATCTCCACTCTTCCGGTCATCCCTCACAGATCCCCACAGCTGACCGTGGACCTCCCCTGCTCACAATCTCCCTGTGGCTCCCCAGAGCACCTAGGACAAACCCCACACTCCTTCAACCTGGCCCTACACTGAATAGGTGGTCCCAAATGTTCAATCAATGGATGGGTAGATAGATGGATGGAATCCACTTAGCCCACAAGACCCCCGACCTGTCCCCATTCTTATCACTTTCTGTCCAGATTCTAAAATCCTCATACTTTCCCCATCTTCTTTTGCATTACAAATCTTCCCTCCATCCTCCAAGGCCCAAGTCTATGCAAATCTGCCTCTTCCTGGAAGCCTCACTTGATCACAATCAGATGAGACTTCTCATTTCTATAGTTGCCCATCACCCTCAGGACAAAGCCTAGATCCCTCAACTTGGCAATGCCAGCTCCTCCAGAACTGGCACCTGCCCACCTATCTGCAGCTGCACCAGCTCCCATACGTTATTGGACTATGTGTTTCCCTGAATACTTCATGCTGCTTTCATCTCTGTACCTGCAATATAAAGTTCAGCACATGGCAAACTCCTACATAACCCTCAAAGCCCAACTCAAATGTTGTCATTTCAGGGAAGCCTTGACTAACTTCCCAGGCAGAATGACTCCTCTGGGGAATGCTTGGGTGGCTCAGTTTAAGGTTAAGCGTCTGCCTTGGGCTCAGGTCATGATCCCAAGGTCCTGGGATGAGTCCCACAATGGACTCCTTGCCTGCTTCTCCCTTTGCCCACACTCCTGCTTATGCTCTGAAAATAAATAAACAGAAATTTAAAAACAAAAAAAAGTCTCCTCTCTACACCCACAAAAACTTGAGCTTCCCCTATCCCAGCACATACTCATTGTTCAATGGACATCTATTGGGAGACCTACTGTGTGCAAACACTATTTTGGGCCGTAGGGCTAGAAGACAAAGTCCCTAACATCATGGGGATGGGGTTCTCCTGGAGTCTACTCGCAAAGATAGGTAATTTTAATAAAAATCAACCCACAGATAATATAAATTTCAGAGTGATGAACGCTATGAAAAAAAATTCCCAATAAAGAATAGTAAAGCAGGGGCGCCTGGGTGACTCAGTGGGTTAAAGCCTCTGCCTTCGGCTCAGATCATGATCCCAGGGTCCTGGCATCAAGCCCCGCATTGGACTCTCTGCTCAGCAGGGAGCCTGCTTCCTCCTCTCTCTCTCTCTGCCTACTTCTGATCTCTCTCTGTCAAATAAATAAATAAAATCTTTAAAAAAAAAAAAGAATAGTAAAGAAGTAGAGCATGATGGCAGTGGGTATTTTCCATAAAACAGTCTGGGAAAGCCAATCTGAGAAGATAAGCAGAGGCCTGAATGAATGGAGAGAGACAGTGGCGGTATCTGTGAACACATATTCAAGGTGGCAAGAACAGCAGATGCAAAGGCCTTGATGTGTGTTTGAGAAAAAGCATGGAGTGTTTGAGAAAAAGCATGGAGGCCAGTGTGACCAGAGGAGAGTGGGCAAGGATATAAGGGCAGGAGGTGAGGACAGAGCAGGAATAGGAATCAGATCATGCAGAGCCTTGTGGGCAACTGAAAGGACTTTACCTTTGCTCCAAGTGAAATGAGAGGGTTTCAACTTGGGTTTTTTAGGACCACCATACACAGCAATTGGTGTTTATGTGGCTGTGGCAGAGCCTGCTAAGTGTTCACAAACTCCCCATTCCTTTTCCCACAGTTAAACTACACTTCCCAGACTCCTTTGCAGTGAGGTGTGGCCATATGACTAAATTCTGGCCAATGGGATGTGAGCAGAACCTGATAGTTGCCACTTACAACCCAGACCCATAAAAAGTCTGCAGGATTTTTTGGTCTCTCCCTTCCACCATCTGCTGGCCAGATGCAGGGAATCCAGCAGCAGATTCTGAAGCCCTAGAAAACGTCAGAACCACAAAACGGAAGGAGCCCGAATTCTCTGAATCACTGCATGGAAGGCTCCTACTTGAACACCTACACGGAAATGTTACATGAGTGAGAAACTGGTGTTACATTCATTTCCTGAAAGTTAAGGTTATTTCTGCGAACAGTCAACCCACCATGACTAATATGCTATCTAGCTCTATCCTAGCCCAGGAAACGCTCAAGTCTAGAAACAGGATCTACTCTTCCAGGTTCCCAGTCTCCACCACAATGCCTGGCACACGGCAGGCCCTCAAAAACGTTTACTGAATGAACAAGCAATGACCTGGCAAGTTTCTCTGACCTTCCCAACCGTGACCCCACGACCATCCAGTTCCTTCACGCTAGCAGTTCTCAAAGTGTGGTCCCCAGGCCAGCAGCATCAACATCGCCTGGGAGCACGTTAGAAACGCAAATTCTCAAGCCCCACGCCGACCTATCGAATCAGAATTTGAAGGTAGGGCCCAGCAATCTATGTTTCAACAAGCCCTCCATGCTATTCTGAGACATGCTAAAGTTTGAGAACCAATGCTTTACCCTTTCCCTTGCTATCACCCTCTGTATTCCAACCTCCAGCCCCTGCCCTCCCCGGCCAGTGATGATTCTAAAATTGCACTCACAGAATCAACTGCATCAGGAGGTTCCACAAAGGCTGAGAACTCCACCAGCTGCAACCGGGCAGTGCCCAGGGCCCGAGCCTGCCACGCTGGGGGTGATGGGGCAGGTGGGGGCAGGGCAGGGGGTGACAGGGCTTGGGGGGGCTCGTACCCTAGAAAGAGAGAAAAAAAAAGGACAAAAATCCTTAATGTGTATTGAATACATAGAGCACTCTTCTCTCTTGCCTGCCTCCGCTTAGAAGCTAAAAAAGCTAAATACTCACTTTCCCAGCCTCCCTTGCAACTAGAGATGGCCATGTGACACAGTCCTGGCCAATGAGACGTTAGGGGAAATCTGCTGAGGGGCTTCTGAGAAGGAGTTTCTTCCTGAATGAAAAAGACAGAACTTTGGGAGGAGAAAGCTTTTGGCCCTGGTCAAGTCCTGCTTGAGACATGATGCCTGGAATCACAACAGCCATCTTGGGACGTTAAGAAAGAGACCAAGGGACCTATACAAATGCCAGTCCCAATATCGCTGAGCTGCTGAGACAGCGTAAGAGCACCCCGCGTCCAGACTCTTTGTTATATGAAATTATTAAGGCCTTTATTAATTAAGGCACTATTACTTTGGGCATTCTGTTACTTGTAGCCAAAAGCACTGCGATTTGATGAAATCTGTGGAACCCTCAAGTTCTCTTTCACCAGTGTGTGTTCTTAGGACTACATCAGCCCCTGGATCCAGCCATGCCTGAAGCCGTCCAGCCACTCCTGAAATAGCAGTTACCTAAACCAGTAAATTCCTTTTTTTTTTTTTAAGTCATTGAGCTTGATTTGAGTTTCTGCACTTGCATCTGAAAGAATCTTGACAAATACACCTTCCCCATGTCTTCCAGGCTAGCACGCGGCAGAACACAAATCCAGTGTGTCTGAATTCAGAGGCCATGATCTTAACCACTACAAATTCTATCACTCATCTTTCCATACCCCCTGCAAGATTTGCCTCAGATCTGGACCTCTGTAGAAATGCGTGCCCTGATCAGTGGAAGGTGAAGAAAAAAGCAGTTGGGGTTGGGGAGAGAGGGGAGACAAGGCAGGTATAGAGCAGACTCTTACCTGGGAGGTCAGTAGATGGGGGGGTCAGTGACAAGGAGAACGGTGTCTGTGAGAATGGCTTCACGCTGAGGGAGAAAGGAAGCTGGGGGTCAGCAAGGTAGGAAGATAACTGTACCAGCTAAGGTTTACCAGGGACCATGCCAGATCCTTTGCTAGCACGTAATGTGCAAAAGTTCACAGAATCCTCACACCCTAGGAGGTTAGGTGCAATTATTCCTCTTCCCATTTTGCATAGGAGGAAACTGAGGCACACACCATCACAGAGCTGGGGCACAGAGGAGCCTGGGCTCAAATCCAAGTCAGTCCCTACTACAGAACCTGTGGTCTTGTTGACAGCATTTCAGTGCCTCTCACAAAATGGCAGAAAGAGAAGAGAAACAGGATCTCAGGAGGTGGGGAAAGAACACAAGGGAGAGCCCATGTGGAGAAAGAGGAGGGTAAGGAGAAAATGACCAAGGGTTACGAGATGGGACATCGGTCCAATGTCCAGGGTGGGGAAGCAGTGTAACAGAGTCTACATGTCCAATCTAGACTCTGTCCAATCCAACTTCCTTCAGTGATGGACATGTTCCGTATCTGCACTGTCCAGTACAGTAGCCATTAGCCACCTGTTGCCACCAAACACATGACACATGACTACTGAGCATGAATGTGGCTAGAGTGCCCAATGGACTGAATTTTTAAGTTAATTTTAATCGACTTAAAATTCAGTGACTGCATGAGGCTAGGGACCGTGGTATCTGACAGCCCGGCTCTAGAGGCCAATTAGCCATGGGTAGCTGAGGAGATGATTGAGACTGAAAGGTCGGAGGCCATGGAGACAACACTTGGGGTCGGAGGTCAGGAAGAGGTCAAGAATCAAAAGACAAGGGGCACCTGAGACTCTGGACCTCAGTGTTATGGATTCAAACCCCACATATGGTATAGAGATTACTTAAAAATAAAATCTTGGGGCATCTGGGTGGCTCAGTGGGTTAAGTGCCTGCCTTCAGCTTGGGTCATGATTCCAGGGTTCTGGGATCAAGCCCCACATCAGGCTCCTTGCTCAGCGGGGAGTCTGCTTCTCGTTCTTCCTCTGCCTACTGCTCCCCCTGCTTGTGTTCTCTCTCTGTCAAATAAATAAATAAAATCTTTAAAAAAATACTTAAAAAATAAAATCTTAAGGGACGCTGGGGTGGCTTAATCAGTTAAGCGTCTGACTCTTGATTTTGGCTCCAGTCATCATTTCATGGGTCATAGGATGGAGACCCATGTTGGGCTCCCTGCTCAGCATGGTGTCTGCCTGAGAGTCTCTCTCTCTCAAATAAATAAAAATAAGATAAAGCAAAATGAAATCTTAAAAAAAAAAAAAAAAAAACTAAAAATATTAAAAAAAAAAAAAAAAGAGTCAAAAGACCAGAATCAGAAAAAGACACAAATTCCAGGGACTTTCAGACCCCTCACTCCCAGGGGCCTTGCCCTCGTACTCAGCATCCCCATTCTGAAATCTAAATTCCAGGACCCTACCTACTGACTTAATCTCATATCATCAAGGCTGCTGGCCAAACACCACCTCCTCAGACAGGCCCTTCTTGACCCCTGACTAAAGAGGGCACAAACACCTTGTTTTATTTCCCACATTGATTCTTTTCTTATGAATGCTTATTTGTTTACATGTTTATTGTCGGTCTGCGCACCCACCCCCTTCCTGGACCCTGCTCCAAATATGGAAGATCCATGAAGGCAGGGATCCTGTCTAACTTGTTTAATCCTGTGTTCCAGTGTAAGCAGAGGACCAGGCACTTAATAGGTTCTCAATAAACATTCAACTGACTGGCCAGTGGCTGAATACATTTTCTCATTTCCTGGAACTCACCAAATTTTCCTACCTCAGGGCCTTGGCACATGCTGTGTTGACTGCCTAAAATATTACCAACCCCCATTCTTCACCTGGCCACGTCCTATTCTGCCTTCACCATTACTTCTGCACAGAAATCCCCAGGATTCTCTCCCTTAGCCCAGAACCTGTTGCAGTTCTTCAGAGCACATCACATTCTCTTTCATTTTGTGTTTAGGTGGGTGATGATTTAATTAACCTTCATCTCTCCCTTTTGGCTATCAGCTCCCCTACAGGTGGGACCCCAGTGCCCAGAGCAGTGCTCGCTGACCCACCCCTCCTTCCAGCTTAGCCCCCTCCTTGCAAGCCTCCAATTCCTTCTGCCTAGGGGACTTGTTCTGACCCTTTCCTGAGTCCCAGCACCTCACAGGGGAAATTTCTTCCCTCCCTGGAAGCTGGATCCCACAGCATGTCACTTCACTTGTCACCCCCAACACCACTCCTCACGGTCTTGTGGCCACATGGCCCCCCCAACGCCCCGCCTGGATCCCCTGGCTCCTCTCTGGACTGAAAACTGCCCTTCCCATGAGTCTCTGGGGCCTGTTTCTCTTCTTCCAGGCAACAAACACATTCTGTCACCCTCAGGGCTCTCTCAGGGCTGAAATGGACATTCCCATGTACCTCGGGGACCCATTTCCTTCCTTTTGAATCTGAGAGAAGACACCTGCTCTCCCCTCAGGCCTAAGAACATCCCTACAGGATGAGAACACGCCTTCCCATGAGCCTCTGGGACCACCAAATCTCACTGGAATGCCATTTTCCCCACGGACATCCTCCCGTCCCCGCACATTCACCCAGTCCCACACTAAGCTCCTTTCTTCTCCAAACCTGCTCCTCCCCCAGGTCACCCATCAACAGACTGTCACCAATCCCAGTCACCACCAGACCCTGGGCACTATCCTTGCCTCCCCACTCCTTCTCAGCCCGTGAAACCCCTTCTCTGGACTCTCTATGCCCTGCCCCCCCACCCCCTAGTATCCCAAGTCAAGCCTCGTCCTCCTCTCCAGACCCGCACCCCAGCCTCCTCTCCAGGATTCAAATCCAGATAGCTGGCTACAGAAGCAGGTGAAGAAATGTCTCTCTAGAGGGAATGGGGGAAATGGGGGTGATGAGCCAAAATAGAGAGTACTCACTCTGGAACATTCCAGGGAGGGCCAGAGCCCCCTGACCAAAACTGGAAAAGCTCTGAAGCCTGGAAAAGAGTCAAAGAAAGGGGGGGTGGGGGTCACTCAGTGCCTTGTTGAAACCACAGCCCACCCCCCTCCAGTTCTGAGCCCCACAATCTCTCAGCCACCTGAGGACCAGCAGGGCCCAGTTTGGCCTGCAGGGAAGGTGCTGAGATGAGCTGGGCTGAGGACATGGTGGCCATGGTCTGGAAAGCCTTGTCCTTGGAAACCTGGTCCTAGAGGAGAAGTTGAGGTCCATGTTAATGGGGAATCCCAGTCGACACAGCAGGGTGGGTCAACGCCAGGGAGGGCAAGCATGGGGAGATGCAGAGATGGGGAGTCCAGGCAAAGGATTGGGGGAGGGCGCAAATCTTTCTTCTGTGGCCCCCTGCCCCTCCTGGCCCCCTTAGGCATGTCTGGGGTAAAGCAGCGGGTGGGAGGAGGGGCAGGGGGACTTACCACATTCAAGGCCTGCCCGTGGGGGTGGGGGAGGGTGCCAGAGGAGGAAAGAAAACACGACTTAGGAAGTGAGGCCTGGATTCTCACCTTCCTGCCCTCCCAAACCCTATAGTTTCACCACCCTGGGCTGAAAAATGGGAGGAAGGAGAAGCAAGGATGAATATGGAACAGGAAGTAGAGGGGCCCAAGCCTAGAGGGGAAAAGGAGTTCCTATACCCAGAATAAAGGACAGTATACAGTATAAGGGTTTCTAGGTCCAAAAAAGAGCTGGAAGTGAAGGTTTCTGGATATGTAGGCAACAGGAAGTGAGAACTTCAGACCCAGAGGGATACACAGTGGACACTTCCTAGCCCACACAGGACAGAGATGGGACCATGAGGTCCAGAAAAGACCAGAAGTGAAGGTTTTTTGGATCTGGAGAGAAAGCAGAGGAAGGCTTCTGAGTATTAAAAAAAAGAGGGGGGGACAGGAAGTCATGGTCCCCATATCCAAAAGAAGAGAAGGAAGAGGCAGAGAAGACCCCACACCCTAGTGGGGAAGAAAATGAGGGTCTCGGGCCAAGAGGAAACCAGAAATCCAGCAGATGAAGAAAAAGGATGTGAAAATTGCCAAACAAAATGAAGATTTCTGGACACAGAAATGACAGGCAAGCCACGTGGGGACCAAAATTGGGAAGATGAGCCAGAAAGAGATGAAGAGGAGGTCCTCATTGTACAAGAGGGGAAAGGGAGGACACCAGGAGGAGGAGAGGAAAGGAGAGGGAGAAGGAAGACAGCAGTAGCCAGAGGAGAGGCCCAACACCCTATCCTTCTTGCCTGTCCTGAGCTAAATCTCTGTCCCCTTCTCTCTACAAATCTCTTCCTCTCCCAGGACCTCTATCCACCCAGCTTGCTGGGCCACTAACCACCGGCCCCCGACTGGGATCTCTACTTCTTCATTCTGTCTACATCTCCATGTGACTCTGTACCCATCTCTGGTTCTCTGCTACCCACTCTGGGCCTCTCTGTCCCCCTTTCTCTGGATTTCTGTTGACCTCTCCTCTGGATCTCTGTCCCCTTCTCTCTGGGTCTCTGTATCCCTCTCTCTGTCCCCCACTCTCAGGGTCTCTGCCCGCTCTCTCTGGGTGTGTCTGCCTCACTCCATACCTTGAGCTTGGACTGGATTTCCCTTGATTTCCTTCGAGCCAGAACCTGGATGTGACTAGAGACCTGGGGGTAGTGACAGAGAAGCAGACTCAGGACAGAGCCACTGGCCCCTTGAATTCCCTCTGCCTTCCCACCCTCCAGATGGCCCCCAGAGCTCCCAGAACATGAACGATGACGAACGCACAGAACAAGTTAGCTATCTCAGGCACATGCTAACACAGACGTGTCCACAGAGGCTAGTCTCTTCTAGCCACTTACACAACTGATCTCCCCCAGACCCAGCAAATCCAGGCCTCCTTTCCTTTCCTCATCTTCTCTCTTTGGATCTTTCAGTCTCTCTACCTTAGTCCCTGTTGCTAACACAGCTGCTAAGAGATCCAGACCGAAACAGGCACAGCAGAGCAAACTCACAGAGGTGCCAACAAGACAGACAAAAAAACATGAACCAGATCCTCCTTGAACCTGAACCTGCCCATCACAGGATGCTCACCCACCCTCACCCCAAGAAGACAAGCCCACCCCAGAGAGAGGCCCACAAGTCAGTCCTGACACCTGTTTGCGAGTTCGGGTCTTCCCTGTTCTCAGCTTGATGTAACGGGCAATCAGCTCATTCCGACCTGAAGAGTCAAAGACGGGACAGAGTTAGACTTTCATGGGACCTCTCAACACACACCACACCAGGGAAGGAGAAGTAACAGTTGCCAGAGGTCTGCAAGCAAGCCAGCCTACAGATCATCCCAGCTCTGTGGGAGATTTCCTGCCGCAGGCTTTGGAGCCGGGCTGCCAGGTTCAAATCCCAGCTCAAGCAAACCACTTTACCCTTCTGTGCCTCAGTTTCCTCATCTGTGCCAACAGCGATGCCAGCTGCTACCTGAGTCTTAATCAGCGGGGGCCAGGGAAAAAGAGAGGGGCTGACTCACCATACATCTTGCCTTCATCAGACAGGATGATTTTCCGACGGCCACATGGTGGGTAGATGGCCAGGGCCTCCTGGAAGCTCTGCTCTATGTCCGGACTCCACACTCCTTCTGCATCCGGGCCCCCATCACCCCCAGCCCCCTCGCTGCCGCCGGTGCCCTCCTCACTTCCTTCCTCACTTCCTGTCCAGCCACTGCCATCGTCCAGGGGGGCCCCAGCCCGGGGTTCCCCCATCTGGGCCTGGAGGAACACAGAGCTCAGCAAGGTGCCTCCCCCCACCCCGCCCTCGCCCCCCCCAAACCACAGAGAGATGCAGGGCAGTGAGGGCTCCAATTGCTGGGTCTGAGGGAGGAGAGGGTGAGGGGGCCTGGATTTCTGGGTCTGAGGGAAGCAGGAGGCTGAGGGCCGGGACTCCTAAATCCTGCAGAAGGGGGCTCGATTAGGGTTAGGGACAGCTGAGGGCGAGAGTGTCCTCTGTGTTTCCAGGGGAGCCTGGGGTGTGGTGAAGTCCTGAAGACCCCCAAGTAATGCCTGGGGCGCATGGCACATGAGGGCCGAAGCTTCGGGTATGGATTACTGGTTTGAAAGAAGACAGGAGTCGGGGCCTAGTTGCAGGGAAAGGAGCTGTGGATGAGATCTTCTCAGTCCCACCCCAAGAACAGGTGCTAGGATGTGAACAGCAGCTGCCAGAAAAGAAGGAGGAGGGGCCCCAGCCCTAGTAAGACTGAGGGGGAGGGGGCGTCCAGAGAGAGAGGGACAGAGACCCAGAGATCACGAGACAGACTTCCAGAGATGGGGAGACAGAGATCCAGTATCGGGGGACAGACACCCAGAGAGTGGAGGCAGAGAGACCCAGAGAAAGAGGGGGACAGAGGGCCAGAGAGAAGGGGACAGAGAGCCAGTGAGAGGAGGGACAGAGACTCAGGGCAAAAACTCAAGCCCAGACCAGGAAAGACCCACAGAACCACAAACTGGGGGGCAAGGGCGCCCTGCCATCAGGAGAGCCAGAACAAAGGGCCCAGGCGTCCCCTCCCCCAGTTTCGCACAACCCCCATCTGGGGAGGGGCTGGCCGGCAAGGGCGCCTCCCCTCTGGCCCTCGGCCCCGCCCCTTCCCTCCCCTCCCCCTGCGCCGTGGGCTCGGATCCAACTCAAGTTCCCAGTGACTTTCCGGAGGCCAGGAACAGGGGAAAACTTTTTCCAATACAGTCAGATCCCGCCTCCCGGGCGGCTCCACGTCTTCCACAGCTTTCCCAGGACCCCAGAGTCCAGGCTCCCATCCCCCTCCTCTCTCGGACCCTGGAGCCCAGGCCGAGACAGACAAAGACCCCAGGCCGAGTCCAGTGGCGCTGAGGCGTTCAGGACCCCCGTAGGCCCAAATCCCAGCCCAGCTCTCCCCCATGTGGCCAGACAAAGGGACGGAGGAGCCGGGTAAGAAAGATCCCTACTAATTTCCCGCCCCAGGCCCCAAACTTCCGAAGAGACAAGACTGAAGATCCAGAAAGCACTGTAGCCCGGCCCTATGCCACCCCGGAGGCCTCCTTTCTCCATTAGGAGGATCAGGCGTCCACAAATGACACACAGAAACCAACTCGGTCAGAAACACGCACGGGGTCCTTTCTCACTTCATACCCACACCGCCGCATACACTCGCACCCACCGGACACAGCCGCCCAAGTCCCCAGCCCTCACCCACTCCCGAGCGCACAATCCCAAACTCAGACCCAGCAAGAGACACCCCAACTCCGGCGAAAGTTCCAACACCTCACTAAGACTCGGTCCCAAGCGCCAACTCGGGCCCGCGGGCAAAAAGAGGGCGCCAAGCAATTCACAGACCCTCCCGCAAACACCTCAACTCATAACTCGTAGCTTCCCACCCCAACTCACACACCCCAAAGCTGGATCCCCGACTCCCGCCGGCGCCTTCCTACCTCCCGGCCTGGGGCTGGGGAGCCGCGGGCGGGCGGGGCTCTGCGAGGAGAAAGTTGCCCGGGAGCTTTGTTTGGGAAAAGTGGGAGGGACCGGAGGGGGGGGCGGGCCCGGGCGCCGGACACAGGGAAGGGGGATCCGAGGGTGACAGTTTGGAGGAGGATTTTTGCTTGGCAAAGGTGGAGTCTAGCTTAGGCTTGGTAGGAACTTCGGGATTCGGATGCTTGCGTCTCTGGAGTGGAGAGAGATGGGGGATCCGGACTCCCAGATTCCAGGGAGGAGGTTGATGGGGGCCAAGAAACGTGGGTCTGAAGGAGCAGGAGTCTGGGAGCCTGGACTTTTGACTGCTCTCTAGTGTGTTTGTATGTTGGGGATGTGAGAATGATAAGAACACAAAAGATCTTTTCTGTTCAGCCTCAAATATAGTTTTGAGGATTAAGGTATGTGAGGGTGGGCTTCCCGTGACTTTGCCAGAGTTGAGAGGCAGGCGAGAGGACCGGGAGTTTATTGGAGCGCCACGGGAGTGCAGATTCTTGCAAACAAACACACGCGTCAGTGGACTGGGGTGGCAGCTGTCCCAAACCAGGAGAGACCGTCGAAGCCCGAGCGGAGAGGAGCTAGGGCCCCGACTCCTGGGTCCCTTAAAGAGGAGGTGTTGGATGTTTAAACTCAGAGAAATAGAGGGGCCTGGGGTCCGGACTCTGGGACCCTAAGGCGAAGGGAGCCTAGATTCCGGGCTCCTTGGAAGGTGGAACACAGGGCTAAATTTAAGTTTCCAGGGAGGGTGGGCTTTTTAGTGGAACGGAAGAGGGCTCCCGTTCAGCGTCCCGACATGGCACTCTGTTGAATGCAGAAATCGTTTCAAATCCCAAAAATTCAGAGGAAAATACAAATCGAGGGTAGATGAACCACAGTGTTCAGACTTGGGTACTGGGAGCCGAAGAATGGAACTGAGGGGTCTGGCTGCGAGACCTGGGGCACAGAGGACTGGCCCACGTGTGGGGGCACGGCTCTAAATCAAAGGGCATTGCCATCTGAACTGGAGTGGGGCACAAGGGCCAAGATCCGAGAATACAGGCCACACTAAGTCTTCAGGCCCGGGTCACCCGGCAGGGGCATGGTCTGACGGTGGGTGTGGTTAACGGTTGGGGCGTGGTCATAGGGCGTGACCACCCAATAGAGGACCTGGCTCTTGAGTGAGGTCAGCAGATGGGGCGTGGTCAGATAATTGGGGCGAGGCTAAGGCTCGCGGAGCTCACCCAACGCTCCAGGTATCCCGCCTGGGCTCGAGGCCAGAACTGTTTGGATTTAACAGTCCGTGGACCGACGGCCGGAGTCTGAGTCCGGTGACCGGACTGTAGTCTAACATAAGGCGGGACCCAGGAGAAGGGGCGGGGCGTGGGAGAAGGTGAGGAATGAGATCTGGGTATGA
This sequence comes from Mustela putorius furo, assembly GCF_011764305.1. Lineage (NCBI taxonomy): Eukaryota > Metazoa > Chordata > Mammalia > Carnivora > Mustelidae > Mustela > Mustela putorius. Next base: position 10,894,396 of record NW_025421310.1, on the reverse strand, counting down.
ATGTGGGCGAAGAAGAGGAATGAGATCCGTTTGTGAGGCAGCACCCTGAGGAGCGAGCCTGGGTGGAGGGGCGGGGCCTGACGCGATGGAGGCGGTAGGGGACAGAAGGACGGAAGAGGGGCTGTGGGCGGGGTGTGAGGAATTGCTGGGGCCAAGGATGATGGGAAAGCAATGCTTGTCTTGGGTGGGGGCGTGACCATTTAGGGGCGGGGACTCTGACCCCCTACCGCTGCCACAGCCTCCCGGCCCGCCCCGCAATGTGGCAACCTCTAGTCCTGCTGCTGCTGGTCCCTTCTGCCCTGGTGCCCCCCTCCACTGCAGCCCCGATCCGCGATGCTGATGCCCAGGAGAGCTCCTCAGGTTTTCTAGGCCTTCAGAGCCTAATCCAAGGCTTCACCCGGCTGTTCCTGAAAGTGAGCAATGGCAAGGGTTGGGGGTAAGAAGAGGTAAAGAGGAGAGGGACGGGGGCAGATGGGGACTGAGGGATGGAAGGGGTCCGGAGAGACCGAATGGAAGACGGGTTGAGTCCAGGCGGGAAGAGAAGGAGTCAAAGGGACCAAGAGAGATCAATAGAGAGTGACAGGAAGACCGAGGGATAGGAAAAGAGGGAGGAAATCAAACAGAGAGGGAGATGGGACAGAGACAAAGACTGATGGAGAGAGAGACTCAGAAGGGGATGGGGCCACAGAGACAGTGGGCTGAGGGCGGGGAGGAGGGAGCAAAAATAGGAAGGTAATGAGACAGAGCCCAGGACAGGTGGGTGATGGGGCAGAAGGTGACCTAGTTAGGCGCTAAGGGTCAGAGGACAGAGAGAGAAGGAGCTGGGTGGTGTGTGGGGCAAGGTCTCAAGGACATCCTGGTAGGGCTGCAGCTTTACTGGGGAGTCTTGAGGCCCAGCAGATCAATGGTCCCTCCTCTGGCCCAAGGATGACTTGTTGCGGGGCATGGACAGCTTCTTCTCTGCCCCCATGGACTTCCGGGGCCTCCCCAGGAACTACCACCAAGAAGAGAACCAGGAGCACCGGCTGGGGAACAACACGCTCTCTAGCCACCTCCAGATTGACAAGGTGCCTGCGCCAGGAAGTCCCTCCTGGAGTCTCCCCACAATCCCTCATGCTGCAGTATCAGTGGGGAGGAGGGCAGAGGCAGGAAGCGGTTTTGCTCTCACTCTCTCCTCCTGTTCTCACAGGTGACAGACAACAAGACAGGAGAGGTGCTGATCTCTGAGCAGGTGGTGGCATCCATCGAGCCAGGAGAGGGGAGTTTGGAGGGTGACTGGAAGGTTAGGACATGCCCCTTACAAAAACGTCCAAGCCCAAACATTTTCTGCAGTCTAGGAGAAGATGACACTCCCATTCCAACTGCTCAGCATCTTCTCTCCCTGAGCCTCAGTTTTATCATCTGTCAAAGGGACCAACGAGCTCTCAGAAATGAGGTTTACAACCTCAGTATATTTTCCACTCACTTTGTAAACCCCAGAGAGTTCTGTAAACCAAGAAGTGCCTTTAATTCTGCATGCCGGGTAATCTTCACCCTTGTAAACCCCAAAGTGTGTTTTTATCTCAAAGTACTCTGCAAACCTCCAAGATTTTTTAATCTGTCCCAAAGGGCTAGGCAGATCTCTCTCTCATAAACTTCAAAATGTGATCTTTCATTCCAGAGTGTTTGATGAACCCCAAATGCTTTGCGTTGCTCACCTTTATAAACTTCTTAAGGGAGATTCTAGCCACAAAGTGCTTATTTTCTTATCCTAAAACGTTTTAAGAACCCCCAAGCACTTGGCAAACCCAAGTTTGCCAAACTACACTACCCCCCAGGTCTATATTTTTAAATTTCCGAATCAACAGAAGAGTTGAAAAAAGACATAATGCAGTAAACCTGTATTCCCTTTTCCATAGAGCAAGATTTCTTAACCTTGGCACCATTGGCATTTGGGGCTGGATATTCTTTGGTTGTAGGGGCTGTCCTATGCCCAGCAGGATGTTTATAAGCAACACTACCTCTACCCACCAGATGGAAGTCGCGCCCCCTCCCCCACCAGTTGTGACAACCAAAACCATCTCCAGACTTCCGTTGAGAACGACCGGCCTAGATACACCATTTGTGAACATTTTACCACATTTACTTTTTCTTTACTTTTTCACTTTTGAACTCTGTGACAGTAAATTACGGACATCACGACACTCCACCCTTAAATCCTTCAGTGGGTATCTCCAAAGAATAATGCATTCTCCCACATGACCACGGTACCATTTTTTTTAAAAGATTGTATTTATTTATTTGACAGACAGAGGTCACAAGTAGGCAGAGAGGCAGGCAGAGAGAGAGGAAGGGAAGCAGGCTCCCTGCTGAGGAGAGAGCCCGATGCAGGATCTCAGGACCCTGGGATCATGACCTGAGCTAAAGGCAGAGGCTTTAACCCACTGAGCCACCCAGGTGCCCCACCATGGTACCATTTTTTTTTTTAAGATTTTATTTATTTGACAGAGAAATCACAAGTAGATGGAGAGGCAGGTAGAGAGAGAGGAAGGGAAGCAGGCTCCCTGCTGAGCAGATAGCCGGATGCGGGACTCGATCCCAGGACCCTGAGATCATGACCTGAGCCAAAGGCAGCGGCTCAACCCACTGAGCCACCCAGGCGCCCCATGGTACCATTTTTAAACCCGAGAAATTTAACATTGAAAATCACACCATTATCTCTATCAGTTTGCTAGGGCTGCCTAGCAAACTAATAGAGAACAAAGTAGAACAGTAGAATAGATTGGGCGGCTGAAACAACAGAAATGCTTCTTCCCAGTTCTGGAGGCATTCAAGGTATTAAAGGTCAAGGTGTCACGAGGGTTCCTTCTTTCTGAGGCTGTGACGAAGAATCCGTTCCACGCCTCTCCCCTAGCCTCTGGTGGTCTGCAGAAAATCTTTGACATTCCTTGAAATGCAGAAGCGTTCCCCACACCCCCAACCCTGCCTTCATCTTTCATGGCCTTGTCTCCTCTATGTCCAAATTTTGGACATGTGCACCTCTATGTCCAAATTTTGCCCTTGACATAAGGATACTGGTTGCATTAGATTTGGCTCATCCTAATGACCTTGTCCTAACGAAGTCTGCAGTGACCCTGTTTCCAAGTAAGATCACGTTCTAAGGTACTGGGAATTAGGAGTTCACCATACGAATGAGGGTGGGGGCGTGGAGACAAAATTCAGCTCGTAACAATCTTCTACAGGACTCAGAAAAATGCTGCCTCTCATTCAGTAGTTCTGGATGTATAATTTGCTAATTTTTATATTCTAACAAGCTCTCAAATGTTGCTAATGCTGCTGGCCCACAGCCAACACTTTTGAGTAGCAAGGACCAAACAGACATTCAGTCCATACTCAAATGTCCCAAAAGAAGGACCAAAAGCTGTCCCTAAGAGCTGATTTGGTTTTTGATCCAGGATTTGACTGAGGATCCCATGTTGCAACTGTAGTCATGCATTAGGAAAGCCAGGAGCTTTTAATCCCAAAGTGATTTGCACATTTCCAATTGCTTTCTAAACCTCAGAGTATGTTTAATCCTAAAATGCTTTGAAACCTCAGAAATGTGCTTTCAATCCCAGAGTATTCTATAAATCTCAGTATTTTTTATTCTAATACACTTGTAAGCCCCGTGCTTTGTAAACCACAAAATGAGCTTTAAACTCCAAAACTGCCCTGTCAGCGGCAAATTGGGCAGAGTATGCCAGTGAGGAGGTAGCATCTTGGGATTGTCATTTGGAGTTTGAGACCTCTCTGTCCCTCCTCCCCAGGTACCCAAGATAGAGGAGAAGGAGGCCTTGGTGCCACTCCCAAAAGCCGTCGACAGCTTCCACCCAGAACCCCATCCCCGAGTGGCATTCTGGATCATGAAGCTGCCAAGGCGGAGGTCCCACCAGGATGTTCAGGAGGGCACCCACTGGCTCAGCGAGAAGCGACACCGCTTGCAGGCCATCCGGGACGGGCTCCGAGAGGGGACCCACGAGGACAGCCTCGAAGAGGGGACCCAGGGCTCCTCCCACTCAAGGCTGCCTGCCCGGAAGACCCACTTCCTGTACATCCTCAGGCCCTCCCAGCAGCTATAGGGGTGGGATCAAGGGAACACCCGCATGTACCCTCCACCAGACCCCACCCCAAGCACCATATAGAAATAAAGTTCTTACATCTAGCAGCACTTTCTCCTTTCAGGATCTGTCCCCAGGCCTCAGCTGACTGGGTCATGGCAAGTCCCCCCTTCAATCCCAGCCTTAAGAATAACATCTGATTGTGCTACTGGCTCTTGCCAAGGTCTCCAGGTTCAGTTTTCTCACTCAGACATCTGCCTGCTCATTGACCAACTTTTGTCACCTCCAGCCCCACCCATCCCCTCAGTTGCTGACCTCATCACCTCCAGTCCTATCTGTCCTCCTGTTCCCAATGTCTGTATTTGTTTCCTATCCCTGCCCCAACGAGTGATCACAAACCAGCAGAGAATGCGTATGTATTCTCCTGGCAGATCTACAAGTCAGAAATCCAGAATGCCTCAGCTGGTCCTCTGCACAGGGTCTCCAAGGTCAAAATCAAGGGGTTGGCCTGCTGGGTTCTTAGCTGAAAGATGCAGGAAGAATCTGCCTTTTTTTTTTTTTTTTTTTGTCAGTGAAAAAGCATAACCAGGGGGAGACACAGGCTTCCCCCTGAGCAAGGATGCTGATGTGGGACTTGATCCCAGCACTCTGGGATCAATGCCCTGAATCCAAGGTGGGCGCATAACCAACTGAGCCCCCAGGGCATCTCTGCACACTCTTATTTTTATCTTTTCATTCCCTGACTTTTTTTTCTTAAAAGATTTTATTTATTTGACAGACAGAGATCTCAAGTAGGCAGAGAGGCAGGCAGAGAGAGGGGGGAAGCAGGCTCCCCCCGAGCAGAGAGTCCGATTCGGGGCTCAATCCCAGGACCCTGGAATCACAATGTGAGCCAAAGACAGAAGTTTAACCCAGTGAGCCACCCAGGTGCCCCAACATTCCCTTTACAAGCTGACTCCATCTTCAACTTGCTGTTTGTCTCTCCCTTTGTCCCTCTGTCTGTCCATGCCCAACTCCTGACACACCAACTTTGTCAGCCAGGCCTGATGCCTCAGCCAAACCTGGAAGTTCACAGACCCTGTCTTGGGTGCCCTGTCCACTTTGTCCCCATGCCCACTTTGTCCCCATGCCCACCATGTCTCCTGTTCCCTCTGAGACAAGACCTCTCATGAAGTAGATACATCAGGGGATGCCTGGGTGGCTCAGTCGGTTAAGCATCTGCCTTTGGCTCAGGTCATGATCCCAGCATCTTGGGATCGAGTCCCACTTCGGGCTCCTTGCTCCTCGGGGAGCCTGCTTCTCCCTCTGCCTCTGCCTGCCACTCTGCCTGCCTGTATTCTCTCTGTCACTCTGACAAAAATCTTTAAAAAAAAAAAAAAAAAAAGAAGAAGACACATCAGGATCCTCTTGGTGCTGAGTCCTCTGAGGGATATAGACATGACATGAGTTTTCTCCCTTGAAGCCCAGGCTCAGGGTCAGATCACCCCACCGACAGACCCAATGCACTCAAGAACTTAGAAATGCATGGGCATAAATAAAAGTGAACTTTCTTTTGAAAATTTAGGTTTGGGGATGCCTGGGTGGCTCAGTTGGTTAAGCATCTGCCTTCAGCTCAGGTCATGATCCCAGGGTCCTGGGATTGAGGCCTGTGTCAGGCTCCCTGCTCAACGGGAAGCCTGCTTCTCCCCCTCCCATCTCCCCTGCTTGTGCTCCCTCTCTCACTGTCTCTCTCTCTCTGTTAAATAAAATCTTTTTTAAAAAAATCAATTATACCCCTAAACATTTAGAACAAGAAAGTCCAAATGAAATTTTTAAAAATATGATTCATGTTGGCATAAAAAAAATAAAATACCTAGAAATAAGCCTAACAAAAGATTTGCCAGGTCTCCCAACAGAAGACTATGAAACATTACTGAAACTGATTAAAGAAGATCTAAATAAATAATTCAAAGCAACAATACTCATAATCACCAGGGGGCAGGAACAACCCAATGCCCACCAAGCGAAATGGTAAAATTGTGGCATATTCATCACTGGAATATTATATAGCAGTGAAAAGAATAGCCCACTGCTATTCGATGAATCTCATAAATATAATGTTCAGCAAAAGAAACCATAACCCAGGGCACCTAGGTGGCTCAGTGGGTTAAGCCGCTGCCTTCAGCTCAGGTCATGATCTCGGGACCCCGGGATCGAGTCCCGCATCGGGCTCTCTGCTCAGCAGGGAGCCTGTTTCCTCCTCTTTCTCTCTCTCTGCCTGCCTCTCTGCCTACTTGTGATCTCTGTCAGTCAAATAAATAAATAAAATCTTTAAAAAAAAAAAAAAAAAACCATAATCCAAAGTGGTTACCTTTGGAAGGTAATGCTTAGGGGAAAATGTGACTAAGGTTTCTGGGTTGTGGACAGTGCTCTCTTGTTTTATGTGGGTGGTTCCATTAATGTACTGCACTATACAAATTTTTTTTTAATATTTATCTATTTAAGAGAAGGAGAAAGCACACATGCAGTGAGAAGGACAGAGGGAGAAGGAGAAACAGACTCCCTGCTGAGCATGGAGCCTATCGTAGGGCTCATCCCAGGACCCTGAGATCATGACATGAGCAGAAGTCAGATGCTTAACCGACTGAGCCACCCAAGCGCCCTACTCTATACAGATTTAATTGAGCTATAACTTAAGATTTAGCACTTTATGTATGTTACAACTATAATTTTTTTAAAGATTTTATTTATTTATTTGACAGAGAGAGATCACAAGTAGGCAGAGAGAGAGAGAGGAGGAAGCAGTCTCCCTGCTGAGCAGAGAGCCCGATGCGGGGATCCCAGGACCCTTGAGATCATGACCCGAGCCGAAGGCATCGGCTTAACCCACTGAGCCACCCAGGCGCCCCTATAATTTTTTTTTTATTTTTAGGTCTTACAAAATTATCCACACAAAAAAGGAAGAAAGGGAGGGAAAGGGGAAGGGATAAATACTGAAGAAATAAACACAATGAACCTATACTAATAAAGTCAAGGAGTCCACCACTAGATAGCCTGTGCTTAAAGAACACTTGGCAAACATTCTTATTGAACTCTCAAGACCCCTTTAGATGGGTACTATTTGTTCCCATTTTAGAGAAGCTGAGGTTCAGAGAGGTGAGGTCACTTGCCAAAGTCATACAGCAATGGCACTGGTTTTGTCTGATTCTATATCTCACACTTTCAACCACTGATCACATCACCTGTCAAACAGGTTCTTTCCCAGGCCTTATGACAAGTCACCATCTAATAGCCATAATAATAACAATTAGCAAATGATTACCACCTTAAGTCCTCAAGGTAACCTAAGAAGCAATTACTAGCTCCATTTCTGGGAAGAAACCGGAGGCTCAGACTAGGTAAGCCATTGTGCCAAGGAAGAGATGGAACCAAAATTCAAACCCAAAAACGTTTGCCTCCAGGCCAGGCCCATAGCCTTGTCATAAAGTCTGTACTGCCCAGGAGTTAAGCAGTTTGGATTCCATCCATTGGTTCACTCATTCATTCAACTTTTTTTTTTTTTTTTTTTTTTTTTTTTGAGCACTCACACTGAGCCAGACATGTTCTAGCCCCAAAGCAGCTTCTTACTGCATATAGCTCACATTCCAGTGGGGGTGTTGGTACACAGATATACAATATATCACGTTGTGAGACACCCCATCAGGACCACTAAGAAACAGTAAGTGTGGTTAGTGAGATGGGGGCCTAATGCAGTGTGGCAGGGGAAGGTCTCTCTGAGGAAGTGAAAACTGAATGAATGATGGTGGCGTGAACGGGAAGATGCAGGACTCCTTTTCTGTGTCTCCGCTAGCAGAAAGGTGTAGATGGGACATCTTGTGCCCCAAATCCTTAGTTTATTTTTATTTATTTATTTATTTATTTTAGATTTTATTTATTTGACAGAGATCACAAGTAGGCGGGGGGGGGGGGTAAATAGGCTCCCTGCTGAGCAGGGAGCCCAATGAGGGGCTCCCATGAGGGTCTCCCATAAGGGTCTCCGATACCAGGACCCTGATATCATGACCTGAGCAGAAGGCAGAGACTTTAACCCACTGAGCCACCCAGGCGCCCCCCAAATCCCTATTCTTGGGAATCGATTTTGGATTAATTCTCTCCTCTAGCCTGGAAAACTGGGAATATTTTACCCCCACACTCTCTTATAAGGAATGATTGAAACGGTTTGAGAAAGAATCCTTCCAGGACCAGAGCCACAGAGCGCGTAAGAGTAATAGAGCAAGAGAGTAGGACATCATTGTGACGGTGAGCTGGCACAGAACAAACTGCAGAAAGGGCATGACTTAGTAGCTAATAAGAAGTGGGAGGATGGACAAGGGTCCCTCAATCCAAATCTCCCTTGCTGGGGCCCACTGCACCCAAGCTTGAGGCGGGAGAGAAGACCCCAGCACACCGGACGCGGACACCCCTAGCTTCCCCCACCAGCACAGATTTCCTCCAGCGTTGGCGCGCTCGGCCAATACGCATGCGCCCACTCCACTAGGCGAGGTGCGCGACCTCGTTGCCCTACGCATGCGCAGCCTCGTGGTGGCAGGTAACCGACCAGACTAGAGCGAGCCTTCCCCCGGGTCGCGCCTGCGTCGCGGGGAGGAGCCCAGGTGGGGCGGGGTTTAGAGGCCGTGCGCGCTCTTGGTTCCGCCCCACGCTCTCTCGCGTTTTCCCGGCGGGGACGGCGCACGTGCGTCTTCTTTCCTTGCAACTGCCGTTGGTCAGTCGTGGTTCCCCGCGGTGTCCCGGGACTGGGACGCGAACCCAGGTACGCCCTGGCTGTGGCGAGGTTCCCCAGAGAAACCCTTTCAGAGCCCCCATCCTGGGGGAGCGTCCCCAATATCAAGGCCTTCCAAATCTTGGTAAAATTTTCCTGAAATCCTGACCAGATACCCTCAGAAATACTGAAAAGGACTCAGCAAAAAGTCCGTAGATGACCCCTGAAATCTTGTCAGAACCTTGTCAGACTTCTCCCTCAGAGCCTACCAGACTACCCCCCCAAATCCTGTTACGCTCCCTTCTCTCCCCCGAAGTCCTCTCAGAGGGCCCCAGAAATCTCGTCAAACCCACCAAAACTCCTGTCATAGTCCCTTCCTGGATCCTCTCAAGAGTCCTCTGAAATCCAGCCAGACACCCCAGAAATCCAAAAACACCCCAGAAATCCAGAAACCTGGTCAGAGACCCTTTAAGATCCAGGCCCCCTTAAAACCTCCCTCTAGCCCCCTCCTGCTCCAACCTGCCTGTCAAAGACCCTCCCTCACTCCCTCACCAGGAGTTTACCCTCCCGTCCCTGTCCAGGGCTCCCAGTGCCAGACCCTCCCTCACTGGTGCCCCACAGCCATCACCCATTGTCCAAACCCTGGACCCGTCTCCCTTTAAAGGCCACTTTTTCTAGGACATTCTAAAAGCTGCCAAGAAGTGTGGACCCAGCAGGTGCCAGGGAGATCAGAGTCGGGGGAGGACTTGGTGAGGGAAGGGGTGACGAGCAGGTGGGGTGAGGACAGACAGGCCCCAGGCGATCCTGTGTTGACCATGTGCCACAGGGTGCCCAGTTAATTGTCCAGTGTAATTATTAATAACACCCTTCTCACCCTTAAAAGTGCCCTGGACTTGGGACAATGAGTCATAGTGGACAACCAGTCAACCTGGTTATGAGGGGAGCAGGACAGGTCATTGTCAGGGCACAGAGGAAGAAGTCCCTAACTGGTCCATGGGCTCAGGGAAGCGGCCACAGGTGAGGGTGGTGTGTGTGATGTGATTTGGGCCTGGGAAGACCGTGGAAAGATGCAGAGTTCCTATGGCTGTGATGAGTGTGAGGGACCTGGAGGTCAGCCAATGGGGAGCATAGTGACAAAATGAGTCAAGGAATTGCAGGGAGCACTTTGTCCCACACCAGCCAGAGGGGCTGGGACTTAGTCCCGAGGGCCCCAGGGATCCATGGCAGGAGTTGGAGTAGGAGAAAGATGGGGTCAAACTCACAAAAGAGGGCAACAGTTCCAAATACAGGCTGATAGGGCAGAATGTCTGTCACCCAGGGTGGTGTGGGAGCCCAGGGACAGTAGCTCATTCAGAAACATTTTCCCAGAGGAGAGGACGTGTGAGCCAAGACTGGAAGGGCTAAAAGGAGGATCCCAGGCAGAGACCTAGAGGTGGGAACAGCCAGGCCAGTTTGGGAGAGAGCATGTAGTTCAGAGCTCCTGGAACTGCAAGAGTGATTTCGGGCACAGAGGCAGGCAGGGCCAGGCCATCCACGGCCTTCGATGCCGGATCCAGGGTCTAGGCTCAGTCCCTGGGGTGCTGGGGAGCCAAGGGAGAACACTCTGGGACCCAGCACGGATGGACTGGAGGGGAGATCCTTGAGACTGGGAGGTGAGGGAGGAGGGATGGGATGAGGGTCCAGGGGGAGAGGATGGGGCCTGGCCCAGAACTGTAGGAAACGAGAGGAGGGGATGGGTAGAGTCATAGGGCAGGAAGGACAAGGTTGGGGACTTGACGGGCTGTGGGGAGAAAGGGTGGAAGGGGGGAAGCAAGGAAGCAATGACCCCCATTCACTAGCCCCCCTCTTTGATCTCTGCTGCCCGCTCCTCGGCCCCCCATTTTCCCAGCCCACACCTCCAGTCCATAAAACAGGTCTGAGCGGGAGCTGCTCTGGTCGCAGTAGGGGTGGGCAAACAGGTTCTGAGAACCCAGAGCGGCCTGGGGCACAGGTGGGGCAGGGTGGCTGGTCTGAGGAGGCCATTCCCTTTTGTCCTTCCAGGAGCTCTCAGAGTCGGTGAGCCTTTGTCAGCCCCTCCCGGTGATGGAGGCAGGCTGTTAGCCTCTCCAGCAGCTGCAGAACAACCAGGGTGGCCCATGGATGTGCCAGAGAGTCGCGCGGGTGGCCCCACTGCAAAAAGTAGGTGGCTTGGCCCTCTGTTTGCCCCGTGGGAGAATGAGGAGGGAGCAGTGGGGGAGCAGGTGCCAGCTTGTGCTTCGGGGACCTGGGAGAGGTGGCTTGGATGTCTGAGCCTCCACCTTGGCACAAGGTGGGAGTCGGGGAGCGAGCTGTCATTGAGGGACCTGCTGTTTGGACACTGTGAATCTCACTGGCTCTGGGGCAGCTAGAGCAGAAACCTCTGCTCAGAACACCCTTCCCTGACAACCTGCCAGCTCGGTCCTCACTTCATTCAGATCTCTGCTTCCTTCGAAATGCTTACTTTCACATTCTCTCCCCTCTCCTGCCTCTCTTCATAGCACGGACATCTGTTTGTCTGTTTCATCTCCGTCTCTCGCACTAGAACTTGAGTTCCATGAGGTGGGGTCTGTTTTATTCACTCTGGTATTCCTGGTCCCTAGAGCAGCTCTGTCCAACATGCCAGCCGTAAATGTAATTTTAAATTTTGTTAGTAATTACATTTAGGGTTTTTTTTTATTTTAAAAAATTACATGTTTATTTGAGAGAGGAAAAGAGTGGAGGGGTTGGGGCAGAGGGAGAGAGACCCGCAAACAGACTCCCCACTGAGTGCAGAGCACAACACGGGGCTTGATCCCAGGACCCTGAGATCATGACGGGAGCTGAAATCAAGACCTGGCCGCCCAACCAACTGAGCCACCCAGGCGCCCCGAGTAGCCACATTTAGAAGAAAAAAGAAACAGGCAAAACAATAGATTTTTATTTAAAGAAAAAGAAACAGGCAAAACAATAGATTTTTATTTAACTTACTCTATCCAAAATGGTATCCTTTCAGCATGTAATTAATATAAGAATGTATTGGAGATAGTCTTTTGATTTTCATACCAGGGCTTTAAGACCTGGTGTGTAGTTTACAGTAAAAGAGCATCTCAATTCACACACACCACAATTCAAATACTCAAGAACCGCTTGTGGCAAGTGGCTGCCCTAAAACAATATCCTAACTGGTAGGTGCTCAGTTATAATCCCTGATTATTTGGATGGATGCAAACCAAAGCCGCGTGAAAACCAGCTTCAAGAGGAAGCGGCAGGGAGACAAGACACTGGGTGGCCTTCTCTGAAATTCACCTGCTAGGTGGGAGAGCTCATTGTGATGGGGGAGGAGGCTCCCACCCTAGGGCAGAGGCAGGGCCGCTTTTTCGAGGCTCCCAGTGTCCAGCAGTAGAGCCTGCATCTTTTCTCAAGACCACAGGCCTGGACTCTGGCCTCAGGAGGCTTTCCAGAGGGGAAGGCAGGAGGGCAGACACCTGGTTGTCAGGACCCAAGGGCAGGTGGATAGAGTGACTAACATGGCAACTTCGTGGGCACCAGCAGAGGGCGTGCGGCCACCGCTCCCGTGGGTGCGGACTGAGCCAGCTCTGGGTGGCTCCTGAAGGAAAAGGAAGGACATACCGGGGAAAGATGAAGACAGAGGAGGGCTGGGGGTGGGAGGGAGAGAAGCGGAGGGAGTGGCGGAAGGAGACAGAGGCTTGGGAAGGGAGAGTCACCAAGATATGGGAAGAGAACCTGGAGATGGAGAAATGAGGAGGAAGAAAATAGAGAGGCAGGGATCTGGAAAGAGAGGTATGGGGAGCAAGATGGAGAGGAGGAGTCAGAGAGAAAACTAGAGAAGGGCAGAGACATACAGAGAGAGGGACAGACACTGAGAATGGAAATGAAGGAAAGAGAATAGGAGAAGCAGTGACATGTTCCTGAGGGGCCCCAGGAAGGGACCGTAGACCCATGTAAAGCCCGTGCACCAGACAGTCCAGGGCTGACTCTGGCTCCGCTCTCCCTGGCTGAGCAGCCCTGGGGAGTGAGCTTACTGGGCTCCCGGTCCTCCTGGGTAACATGGGGAGCACAGCAAGAAGAGATAAAGCCCCAGGAGGGACCCTGGTGTCCCCTAACTGGGTCCCCTCCCCCCTTCCCTAAGAGCATGGGTTCAAACGTTCAGACCTGAGGGGCTGAATTTTAGCTCTCTACAAAGAACCCCAGAGAGCAGAAGGAATTAGAGGGCCTATGGGCTCCTGCATGGTTCAGTTGGTAGACTGTGTGACTCTTGATCTTAGGGTCGTGAGTTCAAGTCCCACATTGGGCACGGAGCCTATATTTAAAATAAAAAAAAAAGCATTCATATGTTGAACAGGTGACCTGGGGCAAGTTCCTGACTTCTCTGTGCCTTGAGTCTCCTCATCTGTAACGTGTGGCTAATAATAGCAGCTACTATGGTTCATAGAAAAGCCCCAGAAGAGGAAGGATATCTACTAACTGCTAGATAAATATTCAGCTCTGTGACTGAGCCTCCACCACCTGCCAGGCCTTACGCCCAGGGCCTTTCTAGATTTTATCTCAGTTGTCCCCTAGGAGGGAGGGAACACCCCCATTTTCCAGAGGAAGAAACTGGCTCAGAGAGTCTATGCTCCTTGCTCAGGCCTCCCCTTGGGTCTGTCAGACCCTGCAACCTGTGCCGGGCCTGCTGTTATACCCAGTTGTTCAAGGGCAGGGCAGGGAGTCTAGAAGGTCACTTCCAGTCCCAGCGACTCCTGGGATCTCCTGTATCTTGGAGCATTTATTGAGTGCTTACTATATACAGACGCTGTGGATACAGCAATAAACCAACTGCTGTGGGGTTCATGTTAATGTCAGGAGGGCCGTTCCCATATACAAACCCAGCCCTCCCAGCCCTGGTAAGGTAGGAAAGGATCACTACCTGCCCATTTTACCAGTGGGGAAACTGAGGCTCCTGTGGCTGGGCTAGATCACCCACCCCCTCTCATCTCAGGCCCCTGGCTGTGGGCGCCAATGATGCTAGCCTGGCCTGGGGATTCAGGTAGGAGAGACCTGCCTCCCCTCCCCCGCCCCATGTAGGCGGGGAGACGGGAGATGTGGCTGGCAGAATCGATCCAGGCTGCCCGCGCCTTATTGGATTGTTCCTGGCTCCTGAGCCCCTCTTCACCCTCAGCTCCTCCCAGAATCCTCTCTTCTTTGCCTTCCTCTGCTCCTAGCCCCCCGCAGAGCAGAGCCGGGCGACAGGGGAAGAGAAGAGGAAAGGGTGATCTCAGAGCCTTTGTCCTCTGGGCTCCTGAGTGGCTTGGACACAAAGGATTAGACAGCAGGGGGGACTTCCTGGCATGAAAAATGGGGCTCACATCCTCAGGGCGAGGAAGCCACTCAGAGACCCTTAAGTTGCTGTCCCTGTGCGCCCGAAGCTTCCTGCTATTCCCCATCAGCCCCAACTCCCAAGTAACTCAGAATAAATTCCCTCCCCTCTGCAGGAGCAGGGGGCCTAGGGTCACTCTTTCTTGGCCCTCTTTTCACGGGTGGGCTGACCCTCTTGTCTCCCCAGTGTACCTCTGGGACCAGTTGGAGGAGGGGAGCCTCGGGACGCTGCTGAGCTTGGAGGAGCAAATACTCAACTCTACGTTCGAAGCTTGTGACACCCAGAAGACAGGTTGGGGGGGGCAGGATGGGGGCCAGGCAGCAGGGGCCTGGGAGACACGAGGAGTAATAAGAAACAGAGGGGGCTGCTGGGAACTGGGGAACCGTAGAAAAGGGGCTCTTCTTGGGGTGCCTGCAGGGTGAGGTGGGTGATTGTGGGAAGCTTCGGTAAGGAAGTAGATAGTGATGGAGGCCGTTCAGGGTGAGGACATTAATGGAAGAGTGTATGGCCTGGGGAGAGGGAGGGAGAGCAGCCACTGTGGGCCTGATGGGGTACAGCAGGTCCTCGTGCTCCACCCTATGAGTGACGATGGCCGGGCTCCATTTCCAGGTGAAAAGGTTGACTCAGAGGAGGGGAAGGACTTGCCCAAACTGTCTGGATTAAGCTGTGGTACAGTGGTGCCACCAGCCCAGCCACTGGTGTCCTACTTTCAAGCCATCACCTGCCTCTGCCCCAGACTCCCTCAAGGCATGTTCTGTCCCCAGGCCTTGTGGCTGTGACCCACGTACTAGCGTACCTGGAGGCTGTGACAGGACAGGACCCCCAGGATGCACGCCTCCAAACACTGGCCTGCAACCTGGACCCCAATGGGGAAGGCCCTCAGGCCACTGTGGACTTGGACACCTTTCTGACCGTCATGAGGGACTGGATCGCTGCCTGTCAGTTGGATGGGTGGGTCTTTGCACCTCTAACCCTCCCCCGGAAAGTCCTTCCTAAGATCTAACCTCACACCTGCCTACTGCAGCCAGCATCCTTTGGGCACAGGGACCCACTGTGTTTGAAGGAGGATGAGAGAAAAGTGAAGAGATAGGGTTGGGGGATGGGGTGGAGGGTCTGAAGACAAATTTCCTAGGATGGGGAGGCAGAAGTAAAAAGGAAAGGGAAGATGTGGGGGAGTTGGGGGGCTGATAAAGGCCCTTCCCCATCCCTTCTCCAAACCCAGTCCTTGCCCCTCCTGCTTTTCCATCTGGCTCAGGGCTCTTGCCATCTGGCCTTACCTTCCTCCCCACCGCAGTGCTGCCAGCACTCCTGCTCTCACCTGACCTGGCCCCTCCTCCCGTCATCAGCAATCCCCCTGCATGGCTGGTTGGGATTGGGGGTGGCTGCAGGGGGCTCTAAGCCTCATCCCTTTGATACAGGGGATTAGAGCTGGAAGAGGAGACAGCCTTCAAGGGGGCCCTGACCTCCCAGCAACCGCCATCTGGTGAGACTACTATATATAGAACGAAGCAGGCAGGCCCAGGGTCAGACAGTGGGAGGGACTTCCCACCTGGGGATGGGAGCCAGGGACATTGGGTGGGACCCCTGGAACATTTGCTCTCTCCTGGAGCTGTGAGTTTGGCTTTCTAGGCACCTCGATGGCTCCCTCCCCACCTTCCCTGAGCTTTGGGGTTTTTTTTTTCTTCAGGGGCTGGTTCCAAGTCCTCTTCCTAACTGCAGCCCTATCATAGAGGCCTGCAAGGCCCTGCCTACTTCTTGTCAGCATCACTGGGCTCCTGCCTACTCTCTAGTCTCTGCTCCCTCTGGCCTCCTGGCTCAGCCTGGAATGCACCAGGTGCCTGCCCACCACGCTCTTCAGAACCCTAAACCTCCCACACCTGGGGAAGCCAGAGAATGCCCCGGGCCGTGGTCCCTGGCTGTCCGGGCTCGCTCACAAACCCGCATTCCTCTCCTGGAGAAATCTGACCATCTGATTCAGTTCCCTGTCCTGCTGTTTGGTTAGTTGATCCTTTCCCCCATTTTATCCCCAGGACCTCACACATACGAGGTGCTCCATAAAAAAGTGTTCCTGTTGTACCTTACAAAAACAAAACAAAAGCAAAATAATAATAATCACAGCTTTCTTGATGTTCCCTTGGACCTCTTTCAGCAAGGTCAAGGGACAAGGGAAACACCCCTCTGGGTCAGGGAAGGGACAGGACGAGGAGGCTGGAGGCCAGGAGGTTGGGGATGAGGTTGTGGTATGGGTCCAGGAGGAGAGGGAGAAGCCTGAGCTAGGACTGGCAGAGACAGCAAGGAGCGTGGAGAAGATTCAGGGAGGAAGATGAGGGTCTGGAATCGGGGGGGCTGTGGAGATGAGGAGGAACAAGGGAGCCAGGACAGCCCAGTGACCAGGTGAGTGGGTGGGAAGGAAATCGGGGAGGGGAACAGGTTTGGGGGTAGCTAAGGTGCTGCTGCCCAGTGCTGTGATGAATTCAGGGCTTCAAGAGAGTTCCAACCTGAGCTCAGGGTATCAGTGAGCAAGAGGCCTTTCAGACAATGGATATAATCATAGCCCCAGGAGCAGATGAGATGACCCAGGGCAAATGCGAGGGAGAGGCTAATGGAGGCCAAGCCCAAGTCCTGGGGCTCCCCGACACCCAAGGTCACCGAGGAGCCCACCACCCTCTGTCTGTCTCCCTCCAGGATGCCCAGAAGCGGAAGAGCCAGCCAACCTAGAGAGCTTTGGAGGCGAAGACCCCAGAGCTGAGCTGTACCTATGCCCCCCCACACCTCCCCACAGCCCATGTCCTCCAGCCTCCCTGCCATAGGGCTCTAGTGGGGTCCTTCAGAGGGAGTGAGGGACGGGTTGTGGGGGCGGCTGTGCTGCTAGGCCTGGGAGAGCAGGGCAGTCTCTCTCCTGTTCCTCATTCTCCAGAAGAGCCTCGTTTCCCCCCCCACCGCCACCCCCACCTGGGAAGGGAAGTGGGTGGGAGCTGTGACCGGTGACCAGCCCCTCCCTGACCCCAGGCCCACCACCGCTGACCTGCTGAGCAGCCTGGAGGACCTGGAGCTCAGCAACCGCAGGCTGGCCGGGGAGAACTCCAAGCTCCAGCGCAGCCTGGAGACCGCCGAGGAGGGGTCCACGCGCCTCGGAGAGGAGATCACGACCCTGCGCAAGCAGCTTCGCAGGTGGGCTCTCCACGTGCTCTCCCTGCACCTTCTGCCCTGTCTTCCACCCTGCACTGTCCCATCCGCTCTCTTCCTCTTTCTCTTTTGTGTTTCCCTGGCTCTTGTCTCTCAGCCTCTTGGGTTCAGACTCCCCTCTCTACTCTTCTCTGTGTCTCCATATCTGCAACCTATGCCTGCCCTGTGGTCTTTCTCGTATCTGTCACATTCCCTTTATTTTAATCTCCTGCTCTTTCCAGGTTTCTGTCCCACCCCCTTGAGTTTTTTAGGGAGAAACGGGGTCTCTGTGTCCTGTACTAGGTTCTTTCCCCGCTTTTCCCTCTGGGTTTCCGTGCCCCACCCCCCTACCCCCCAGGTCCCTGTCAGGATTTCTCTGTTGCTTCTGACTCCCTGAGTGGCTCTGTCTCTCTGGTCTCTGTTTCCCTCGCGTGCGGCCCCCCTCAGCACCCAGCAGGCCCTGCAGTGTGCCAAGGCCGTGGACGAGGAGCTGGAGGACCTGAAGACGCTGGCCAAGGGCCTGGAGGATCAGAATCGCAGCCTCCTGGCCCAGGCCCGGCAGACGGTGGGTTCCAGGCAAGGGGTACAAAGGTGTCATCTTCCTTCCCCCTTTCTTAGAGTCCGAGCAACAGAGCCTGACAGTCGAATGGGAACGGGTAGAGGTTACCCCAGCTTCCTCCCTGACTCCAGGTCCTGCTTTCCCCAGACTCAGGATCCAGATCTATTTGCCACCCCTCTCATGACAGAGGGGACAACAGGAGCCATCAGGGCTGTCAGACCCATCCTCCCAGCCTTGCTCCTCCTTGACCCAGACCCAGGATGGGTTCCCAGGTGTGGGAGAAGGGAGAAGGCTAGGAGGCCCAAATAGAAGCCTTTGTCCTCTGGGGTCTTTCAGGAAAAGGAACAGCAGCATCTGGTGGCCGAGATGGAGACTCTGCAGGAGGAGGTGAGCTGAGGCCCAGTGCCCACCTCTACACCTAGCCCAGTCCCAGGGATCTCCCGCCCTACCCCTGCTGCCCCAGACACCTCCAGCGGCCTGCACCCAAATACCCTGACAGTCTGTAGAGGGAGATTCCAGAATCCCAGTAATGTACAAGTGTCTCTGAAAGTCACAGCGCTGCGTGCCCTGGTTGGTAAGACTGTGGGGCATGGGACAGACTGCCTGGGCTTGTGCTGGGTTTGCTTACGTAAGCATGGGTCGGTCCATCTCTCTGTACTTGTAGCAGTGGCCAAAATAATCTCCCTCGTTGGGTGGTGAGGGATTTAAACACGGAGATGCTTGTAGTCTTAGGCACGAGGCAGGACCCATGGGCAGTGCTCGCTGGAAGTTTACCCCTGTTGCTCATATGTTAGCATTTTTTATGGTAGAAAGAACACAGGCTTTGAAGTCAGCCCTGAGTTCACATCCCATCTCTGCCATCTTTAGGCATGTGACTCCCCCTTCCCGAGCCTTTGTTTTATTCTCTGAGAAGGGGAGGAGACTATCTGTTCGGCAGGATTGTCTTAGAAACAAATGACAGTGCTCAGCCAGGGGACTAGCGCAGTGTCCGCAATGGCCCAGTTCAACCACGTGTCTCAGTTCAACCACGTGTCTGATTCGAGCCCTGTTCTTCTGACACAGAGGACATGATCTTAGTACATCTGGACCCACCTAGTCCTTTTTAGGTGGAAACTGAAACTCATCTGTCGATGAAATTCATCACCACCCCTCTGCGAGGTGCCATCTAAGTGGCTGAAGACCCACACGGCATCTCAGTGCTCCAGGAGGCTGCCGTCCTCCCTCAACGTCTGTTCTCTCTGCTGGTCACAAGATTGACGCTCATCATCCCATCTGGTCCTCAGCCTTAGTCACCACCACACGCTGGCGTCCCCTGGGAGGCTGGCATTGCCCTGGTCTCTGGACATCCAGTTCTCACTGCATCTGCTGCCGGTGGCCCTCTGGAGCCACCAAGACACAAGGGCCTCTGGGGTACTCCCTCAGCCCCTCCCACACCCTTCCAGGGCCATAGAAGAGGCTTAGCTGATTTCCTGAGACTTTGTGGCCACAAGGGGGCTTGTTGGGCCTCTCTGCCTCCAGTCCTCACAGAGCCATCTCCATTCTGTTACACAGGCCTTGCTGGTTCTGAGACTGAGCTGAGAAATGCTCCCTCTTGGATTCCCAGACATCCCAGCAGAAGTGTGGTTCAACTGCAACCTTCCTCTCCATCCCTCGCAGCTAACCTGGGGCTTGGGGCTGGCGCAGGGCCTGTTTTCCCTCTACTCTCTTCTTTGACCCTCCTCCACCCCTCCCCTGCCCTAAGGATCTCTGCCCAGTCCAGACAATGATACTGATTCTGCCCGATCCCCCCAAATCTCTTTGTCCTACATCTGTATTATGGCTTTTACTATTTTTTTTTAAGATTTTATTTGATAGTGAAAGAGAGCACAAGCAGGGGGATTGGCAGGCAGAGGTAGAGGGAGAGGGAGAAGCAGGCTCTCCGCAGAGCAAGGAGCCCAGTGTGGGACTAGATCCCAGAACCCCAGGACCGTGACCCAAGCCAAAGGCAGATGCCCAACAAACTGAGGCACCCAGGCATCCCTGGGTTTTACATTTAAATCCAAAATTTTCCACTATTGTTCTCTGGCTCTTCCATGAAAATTCCGTCCACTGGGATGATGGGAATCTCACCATGGGATGGCTGCCACAGTGCGAGGCATGGGGTTCAGGCAGGATGTGACTGTTTTCTTCCAGAACATCTCTCTTTAAGAACAAGGAGATGGGACATCTGGGTGGCTCAGTTGGTTAAGCTGTTGCCTTTTGCTCAGGTCATAACCCCACCCAGGGGCCTGGGATCAAGTCTCACATTGGGTTCCTTGCTCAGCAGGGAGCCTGCCTCTCTCTCTGCCTCTGCCTGCCGCTTTCCCTGCTTGTGTTCTCTTTCTGACAAATAAATAAATAAATCTTAAAGAAAAAGAAAGAACAAGAAGAAATTTTCCCTAAAGCCCCAGAGCAGAACCTCCCTCGTATATCTTATTGGCCAAAGTGACATTATATGATTATAGCCAAACCGCTCCCTGGTATGGGCACTCCAATCCTGGATGGGCCAAAACACTTTCAGCTCCAAGGAAGAGAACACTGAGGAAATGGTGGCTTCAATCCGAAGGACACTCACTTCCTTAACAAGAGACTTTGAAGTTCTCCATGTTGGTTTGGTGACTCGGGCTTGTTCATTGGCCTATGGCCTCATGATCTCAGATGGCTGCAACAGCTCCACCCTCGTGGTCTTATTCAAAGCAGGACAAAGAGGGGCAAGCGGGCCCAGCTAATGCTCCTCCCATGGCTCTCCTTTCGTCAGAGGGAAAAGCACCCCTACTATACCCACCATCCCAGCATACCTCTCTTCCATCACGCTGGCAGGAATTGGATCACATGACATCCCCAGCTGCAAGGGATGTTGGGAGAATATTTGACCTTTCTCTGCCTCTGGAGTGGGAGATGAGCAAGTGAGAGAGGGGGCGAGAATGGCTGCTGGATTAGCTAACCAGTCAGTTCTCCTGAATCTGCCGAGATCTCCCGAATCTTCCTCTTATTCACCCCTCCAGAGTGGGGCTAGGACCCACTTGCCCACCTGGAGAGTGCACCCCCAACGAAAGCGGAAGGACTCGGAAGGGTGAATTGCAGCCAGCAATCTCTGCCTCCTCCCAGTGCAGAAGGCCTGCTGCCAGGTCAAGTGCCTTGAGCAGCGACTGGTACATCCTAGGCGCTCGATAAACCGGAGCTATTCTTGGTTGCCTCCCTCCCTACCTTTCCCCTGCCCACAGCAGCCTACAGAGCATCTATAGATCGAGTTCTCAAGTTACAGGAGAATAATGCTGGTGTAAGGGACACTCGGGATACTCGGCTTTCCTACAGAGAATCTTCAGAGCAGGGCTCGGGTTACTGCAGAAGAAGGCAGGAGAGGCTGAGTAACCAGGTTCCCTGCTGGGCAGCCCAGAATCCAGCCTCCAAATCCCCACCAGGTGGACAGATGTTGACACAGCATTCCTGGCCTGTCCTTCCTCTGCCCTTCACCTGGCAGCCCAGGCCTGAGGAGACCAAGGAGGAGGGATGGCTGATGGAAGACTTGGAGCCCAGCCAGCCAGCTGGAGAGAGGGCGGAACTGGCCCTGGTGTCCCCAGGGGCCTGGGGAGGAGGGGCGTGGCAAGGGAACTCCAACTGCCTCCCAGCCCTGAAATGCTTTTGCCCATGGCTGCTACACATCGAAGTCAGCACAAGTTGCTAAGTTTTTGGTGCCTGGAAACTCTCAACTGGATTGGGGGCCATTTTATTTTCAGATCCCATTTCACAGCTGGCATGGGCTGCCCCTTTCCTGGCCCCCTTGTTTTCTCTGATAATTCTCCCCCTGGAGGACTCAGGGTGGCCCAGCCCTGCCACTTCTGAAAGCCCCTCATCCAGGCTGCACAGGGCCCAGGCCCTAGGCCTCATCAGAGTTTGCCTCCTGAGTTATCATCTGCTTAGGCACCAGTCCCCACCTCTAGCGATGAGCTCCCTGAGGCCAGAGATGAAGCTGTGCCCCATTCTCACCCGGGGCTGCATCTCCCCCCAGAGAGAGTCAGATTTGGTGAGTCCACTCTCTCACCAGGTGACCTTGGCCAAGTTTCTTAGCCTCTCCGCTTATCAATTTCCTCTGTAAAAACAGAAGGTGAAGCCAATGAAAACATTAACACCCAGACATGACATTCTTCCCAAACGGCACAACGTGACCAGCAGCACCTGGGAAATCTTCCTCCCCCCAAAAATTGAACAGGAGCCTGGACAGGGTCCTGGATCTACCCACCAGTTTCAAGGAAATGAAGAGGTTGGACAAATATGATGAACGTCCTATGGAGGGAATGAGAACTCCGGAAGCGAAATCTGAATGCACAAATTATACAGGACAAATAACTTGATTTATTCCCCAAAAGACGTGCCCCCAAAAGTACCTGGATTAGGACAGGTGGGCGACCATTGTCAGAGGAAAAGAAATGAGACATTTCAACCAAAAGCCACAGTCAACCTTGTTTGGATCCTCCTACGAACAAGCTAAATGTGACAAGACCTTTGCGAGACAATCAAAATGGAAAAAAAGAAAAGCAAAGAAAAATCCACAAGTTTGATAAAAGATTATAGAAATTATTATATAGGAATTATATAGGAAAGATTAAGGAATTATTACTTTTGTTAAGCGTGATCATGGTGATGTGAGTTTGGTAAAGTAAACAATTACTTAAATAGGAAGCTAAAATGCCAGAGTTGTTCTAGGCAGAAATCACAGGCTACCTGGCGTTTGGTTTAGAGTCATGTTAAACAACAACAACAACAAAAACTTGGAGAATAGGGAAGAAACTAGGAAAATATATAAATAATTATTGAAGCTAGCTGGTGGGCAGTGGGAGTCCATTATACTGGTATTTTTACTCACATGTGTGTGAAAATATTTAGAATGTGAAGTTTTGAAAGTATCTTTAAAATATATATTTTGTATTTTCTGAACATTTTTGTGTGTGCCAGGCACTGTTCTAAATGCTCTGTGCTTATTAACATACAGTAGTGTGTGTTTGCAATTAATTATCTCCTGTACAGCCTGGGGGCGCGGGGCTCAACCTTTCTGTGCCCCACTTGCCTTTATCTGCACGATGGGAGAGGAGACAGGAGGTAACACGGGCAGGGTGCTCAGACGTGCTCGCAGATACTGTTATGAGCTCCGTGAAGTGGGTCCTGTCTCCTCAGACCAGCACCCGTGACACACAGAGAAATCCCGGCTGAGAACTCATAGGGGGCGTGGAGGGATTCAATGGACCCAAATACAGAACGTGCTCAGCACTAGGCTCGTTGTTGCCGGTCAGGTGATCAGGAAATGTCAGCTGCGGGCGCTAACATTGCTGTTGGCCTAACTGGTCCTTCCTTCTTCCAGAACGGGAAGCTGCTGGCGGAGCGGGATGGAGTCAAAAGGAGGAGTGAGGAGCTGGCCACGGAGAAGGAGGTTTTGAAGGTGCCACCCCTTCCTTCATTGAGCCATCAGGCTCCCAGGGCTCCAGGCAGCTCGGCTGAAATCCCTCTCTGGGTGGCTGATGTCCAGAGACATCACGGGAGGTTGAGGAGTGGGGCTCGGGAGAGCTGGGTGGACTGGGGAGGGCAGCACCCGCTGAGGCCAGTCCTGGGAGGCCGGACAGATGGACGGACTCCTTCCTCGGCAGCGGCAGCTCTATGAGTGTGAACGCCTCATTTGCCAACGAGATGCCGTCCTCTCAGAGGTGAGGGGCCCGGGGGTGGCAAGGGGACATTTGCCTTCCATGTGCTCCTGCCCTAAGGTGTGGGAGTCCTGCCTGGGTCTTATCCCTGGATAAGCAGCCCAGAGAGGTCAGAGGGTTCCCCTGGCCTGGCAAGCCTGTCCCTGCAGGGCCTAGAAACCTGATGCTCTCCCTCAGGCCATAGCTCCTCCCCCAAGCTCACCCTGCCCATCTCCCCTACCCCTGCCTCTGCGTCTTGGCGGAGCTGGGCCTCCTCTTACTGGGCTTTGGGCTTCCTCAGCGCACTCGCCATGCAGAGAGTCTGGCCAAGACGTTGGAGGAGTACAGAACGACCACCCAGGTAGCCTGCTGCCTTCTCGCCCTCGGCCCGCTGCCTGGCCCTGCTCTTCTGCTATCTCTGCATTCGCTGCCTCTTTCTGCCCCTGTCTTGTGGAGTGTGTGTGTGTCTGGCCTTTTCACTTGTCTTCTGTTCCTTTCTCTCTCTCTCTCTCTGTCTCTCACCCTGTGTATCTCCACCTCCGGTCCGTTTTCATTCTCTGTGGGGGTCTTGTCAATGCATTTCCCCTGCCCATCTCTCTGTGTGTCTGCCTTTCCTTGATTTAGTCTGTCTGTCTCCAGGGGTGACTCTGCCCTCCATTGGTCCCTGATCATTAGGTGTCTCCTGCCCCTCGCATGTCTTTGCCTCTCTGTTGAGTCTGTGTCCGTCCATGTTTCTTGTTCTTAGTTTCCCAGGCTGCTGGCTTATGTTCTCTGCTCCTGCTGCTCTCTGTCTCTCTTTGGCTCCCTAAGTTTCTGTCACTGCTTTCTTCCCCTTGTCCCTTGGTAATATATGTCTGGAGGAGCCCAAAGAAGTCAGGGGAGTGGAATTGACTGTAAGAGGAGCCCAAGGCCAGGAGATAGAGAAGAATGGAAAGACAGGGGTCCCCCACTCCCTCCTTTGCAGGAACTGAGGCTGGAAATCTCACATCTGGAGGAGCAGCTGAGTCAGACCCATGAGGGGCCGGATGAGTGAGTGGAACATCAGGAACATCAGTAAAGGAGGCAGGAGGGGAGCCCAAAGGCAGGGAGCCCCCAACCTCCAGCCACAGGGTGGGCAGAGCAGCCACCCTAGAGTGGGTGGACTGACCCGTAGGGGCAGGCGCAGAGAGAGCCATCCCTTCTTGACCATGTGGCCAGGCTACTGGAAGGGGCCCAGGCAAGAAGAGTGGGCTGGACCAGGCTGCTGCCCCCGTCACTGGGCGTGGAGATCGAGGCCATTCGGCAGGTAGGCCTGGCTCCTCGGGAACATCCCAACCCACTGCCGGCCACAGCTATGACGCAGCCCTAATTCTCACCCACCTCATCTCCCCCGAGGACCATCTCAGTACTTTACCTCATTCCTACCCCAATCCTTGGTCCTGCTGCCAAACCCTTCCCAGATCTTGCCTCCACCTGCTCCCCAGCCCAGCCTCACCCCCGCCACACAGCCCCCAACCTGGCTTCTCCTACCCCTGCCTCAGCACGTGTCCATCCCCATCTCTGACCCATTTTCTGCCTTCACCTGGCCCTCCTGACTTCAGAAACAGCTTCTCCTCTCCCAGAAACAAGAAGTGGCAGCCGCTGCTCTCTCCAGCCCTCTGTGTGGAGTGTGGCAGTGGGAGGAGGTCATCACTGAGACAGATGAGGAAGTGGAGTTTCTGCCTGAAGCCCCAGCTGGTACACTGGTGAGCATGGGTTGGGGGCGGGGGTGGTCCGAAACCGCCAGAGTCCAGGAGCTGGGAGAGGGCCCTGGGACTCCCATGTGCCATGAGCTTGCTGCCCATTCCATGGGCAAACATTGACCGAGGGCCTTCTGGACACAGGTCCGAGCCAGGCAGGACACCATCCCTGCCCTCTAGGGACTGGCCCTCCAGGGGAGTAGACAAGAGCAAACAAAGCGAATGCAAACTGCACAGTGGTAGTTTTGTCGTTGAGAAAGCAGTCAGGAAGCCCTGCGTTTACAATGGTCCTGCGGGGGGAAGTCACAAAGTGAATCATTCCTCCGGACACCATAAAGATACATTAAGCTTTTACTTTGGGGATAGAAGGCACCATAAGAACAGCTTAGAAAGCCCATGTGGAAATCTTGAACTCAGCCATGGCAGTTGTTTTATGACTTCTGTAATTACCTGAGCAGTATTTCCACATCCTTCAAAACAACCAAGACAACTCATCTTCAGTGTCCACAACAGAAAAGTGAGGTTTTAATCTTTTAGTGCCAGAAGCCTCTCTGTCTGTCTAGTTTGGTTTTTTTTTAAAGGAAATATTGTTAACAGTTCTGTAACTGCATTGTCTTAAAAATAAGACTGCTTCAGAATTATACTGTTCACCGTTCTTAAAGGAGAAACTTATTTCTTTGCTCACCTTCTCCCTGGGTTGAGAGAAGCTTTTGCATTTCCCTTCAATGCCTGTGCTGTTTGGTTTCTTTTTTTAAGATTTGTTTATTTATTGGAGAGAACGAGAGAGCTCGTGTGAGCACAAGTTGGGGGAGAAGCAGAGGGAGAGGGAGAAACAGTCTCAAGCAGGCTCCACCCTGAGCACGGAGCCAACAGGGGGCTTCATCTCACCACCCTGAGATCATAACCTGAGGAGAAACCAAGAGTCAGATGCTTAGCAGCTTAACCAACTGAGCCACCCAGGCGCCCCTGATTTTTCATTTACCTCCCCCAGTATCTCTGCAAGGTAGGCATTCTCACTCCTCATCCTGTTACCCATGGGAAACTGAGGCTCAGAGAGGTCACACGTTCCCAGTCACATAGCCTATGGGTGGCAGAGTCACATCCTTCTGAAGAAGTGTGAGTCAGAGTGAATTCCTCTGGGAGCGCTCGACACCCCATCCAAAGGAGCACTGAACCAGGCCTCAGGGTGCTACCAGCTCTGGGTCCTAGAACTAAGGTGTAAAGCTTCTCGGGGCCTGGTGGGGAGATCGTGCGAATGGGCCATCCCCATGCAGGGTGATGGGTGTGCAGAGGTGGGGGCCAGGCCCTGAGGGAGCCCAGCAAAGGGAAGACCTGGGTCAGGTGGGAGACTGGGAGAGGTGTCACTTGGGAAACCGACACTTGAGTTTATTTCGGAGAAGAGAGAGAAGTTGAGCGGTGTCAGGAGAGAGAAGCCTTCCTGGCAGGGGAAAGCACGCACACGATGATGTGGAGCATGAAAGCATACAACACGGTTGGGCAGCAGAGCGAGTGGCCGGTGGCTGGGGAGCCATGGGGCCCGATCACAACAGGAATTACCTATAAATCAAGCAGGGAGATTGTACTTTTCTCCATCGAGTCCCAGGATGACTGAGGGCAGGGAGGGGGTATGGTCAGCTCTCAATATAGAAAGATCCCTGGTGTGGGCGGGGGAGTGGGAAGCCTATATGGAGAGCATGGGGACTGACTAGAGGCAGGGAGGCCAGGAAGGAGGCTGGGGCAAGAGTCCAGAGGAATAAAGCCTGAGGCAGGCCAGGGCCTTGGGACAGAGGAGGAGGGATGGGCAGAGAGAAGTGGGGTAGGAGAGATGGGTGCTAGGAAGGGAGAAGACAGAGAGACATCAAACTTAACTTGCAGGGACACCTGGGTGGCTTAGTGGGTTGGGCATCTGCATTCAGCTCAGGTCATGATCCCAGCATCCTGCGATTGAGTCCCACATCAGGCTCCCTGCTCAGCGGGGAGTCTGCTTCTCCCTCTTCCCCTCCTCCTGCTTGCGCTCATTCTCTCTCTCTGACAAATAAATAAAATCTTAAAAACAACAACAACAACTTGCCTTGCAGCCTAGTGAGATGGGATCCTGAGGGACAGCCAGGGAGCTACCTGGGGTCAGTGGGTGCACAAGCCTGGAGCTCAGGGATGTATGTAGGAAACAGTGTCAGGTTGGCGACTGAGGCTGCAGGGAAGGAGGAGAAACTAGGACCTGGGTCCTGAGAGAGAACAGCTGGGCGGCGGGGGGCGGAGGGGAGGGCTGCCCCCAGACCAGGAACCTGGGAGGAGAAGGGGATGCAGGAAAGAAATGCCGGGCTTCCTTTCGGTCCACATGAGTAAGAGAAGCTCGTGGGAGTGTGAGAGGTTTGGGGGACCTGGAGTCCTGGGTGCTGAGGAAATAGGAGTCTGGCTTCTACGCCTGAGGGGATGTAGAGCCAGGCCCCCCCCACCCAGGGAGGGAGCCCAAGACGAGGGCAGGTTTTAGCAGCAGGTGGGTAATTCTTGCAGGGGTCACAGCCCAGGAGACTTACCCTCGCCTTTTCCCACAGAGACACTTGCAGGGAGAGATAGAGCACCTTCAGGGAGGAAGGAAGGAGCGATCAATGTGGTAAGAAGCTTGTTCCTTCCAGAGCCATCCCCCTGGCTTGGGGTGACACCACATTCTTGGACATTGTGCAAAGACTGGAAAAGCCCTGGGAGGGCGGGGGAGTTGCACCTCATTCCCTCCTTCATTCATTCATTCCCTCCCCTTGAAGTGATCCTTGGCCTGTGAACCAGGATGAGCCACCCCCAGCCCTGCCTTCAGCATCTCCTGGTCTAGAGGGAGACAGATTCTGACCCAGGCTATTCTGGGAGGACATCTGGCACTTCGAGCCAACTGGGGGAAGGCTTTCTGGGGACATGATGCCTTGAATGGGGCCCCATAGGAGCAGTACTCATATAGGAGACTCTTAGACAAGAAGACAGTTGTCTGGCTGATGGGACAGCTCAGTCACTGGGTCACTGTCACTGAACACACCTCTCCCAAAGCCCCCAAGGAATCCTGGGATGAAGGAAGCCCAGACTGGCCCAGGGAGAACACCCAGGTAGTTAGGAGACAGTCGGCAACTCCGGAATCAGCCTGGGTTCAAATCCCGTGATGGGGTGCTGTAAGCATTACTGTCCAGAGACCCAGCCCTGTGATTGTTAGGAAGCTCAGCGGCAGGCCTCTGGGGAGAGAGAAAGCATGAGATGTCTGGGCCTATCCTCCTCAGGCCTGGCCTTGGGGCCTGTGGTTTCCTGTAATGCCTCCCACTGCACCCCCTTCAAGCTCTCGGCTGTAACAACTAATGAGCCGCCTGCCACTGGCCTCTAATTGGACTTGTCTGAGAAAGCTGAGATTGGGCAGGACCCCCCCCCACCCTGCGTCACTGGGGAAGGGAAGGGAGAAGGGGGTTAGCAGCAGCGGGGGTGGGGGCTGGACATTTGAATTTCCCAGGAGCAGGGCAGTATGACCCACAGACTGGGAAGCTGGAAGCAAAGGAGGAGGTGAAACCCATGACCCCTAAACCTGACCAGGGTGAGGGCTTGGACCTTGAGAGGCGCTGGGCGCTGTGTCCTGAGGGTATCAGGTGGCAGCAGCTGGAGGGCTGGACCCCTGGTCCCCAGTGATGGTGGTAGCCTGTGGTATGGACATCCAGGTCTCCAAGGGGCATCTGGGTTGGGCAGCTTGAGGTCTGAGTCGGGGATGGGCCAGAGAGGTATTTCAGGGGCTCGGGCAGCTGCAACCCTCAGAGGGTTAGAAGCTGAAGGCTTGCCCACCCAAGAGAAATGATTTGTAGGGCAACTTGCTCACACAGTTGGCTTCTGGAATCTCGGTCCTAAAGGAAGTCCCAGTAAGACTGACACTCAATGAAAGTGGCACAACCCCACAGGCACGAAGTGGGGGGCAGGTCTACACCTGCCCTGAGTCTCTGCTCTGAGACTCTGGTGTTTGGGAGAGTAAGAGAGCAGAAGCCTCAGCTCCCAGTTGTAGCATCAGATAGCGGAAGAGAAAATCAAAAGAGCCTCTTACCCTTTTTGGGGGTCACACACTCTTTTGAGAGTTTGTTGACAATTCCCCTGCCAAATATGCACAACAGCTTGCTCATGGGGCTCCAGGACACCCCCAGGCCCATCCGTGATGCCCACTCCCCACTAAGACCCCTGCTTTAAAGGCTCATCCAGCCCCACAGTGGGCGAACGGGAGCCAGGCCGAAGCAAGATGCTTGCAGTGACTCTGTTATCCCCCCCAGGTTGCCCAGAAGAGAGGAAGAGGAGGAAGCAGTGCCCCAGATCATGGTAGGCAGTCCCCAGCACCCCCTCCCAGTCCCCACCCACTCTGGGGTCTTGAGAAGGGTGACACAGTGGCAGCTCTTCCCAGCCCTTACCCATACCCCCTCTTCTCCCCAGCAGACAGAAAAATCATTTGGCCGAGAGATAACAAGGCCCTTGCTATAGCTAATGAGAGCGGACAGCGCCGTGTGGGGAGGCCTTCGGGCCAGTGGGCGGCCAGAATGTTCCCAGGGGACCCCCCAAGCACACACAAAGGGCCGCAACAGCTAAGCCCCAGGCCTCACAGACGTGGCTACACCCCCGGAATGCGAAAATGCACACGCACATGCGCCCACGCACAGGAAGGGGGTGGGCCCGCCCCAGCCAGCCCCAGCCAGCCCCAGCCAGCCCCAGAACTCCCTGGGGCACAGCGCCTGTCACAGCTCCCCCACCTGGCACCACTCACACCAGCTGCTGTGCTCCTCAAAGCCCCAAGGTGTGGTTGCGGGTGCCCATCCCCATTCTCAGGCAGGGGAAGTGAGGGAAGCTCGGGGAGGAGAGGCAGGGAGCCCGGGGTCCTCAGGGTAGGAATATGAGAGCCTGAATGTGTGCCAGGCATCTGGGCCCCTTTGGGGTCCAAACCCTCCAAGATGGTCTCTCTGAGCAGCCTGACCCCAAAGCCTACCTCCCCCTTCCCTCCAAGGAGATGGGACCCACCTCAGTTTCCTCACAGCTGACTTGATGGATGATCTCTCTCCTGAGCTGTAGGCATCAGAGCTGGGAACCCAACCCTGTGGGGTGTCACACTGCACTCCACCCCCTTCCATGTGGTCACTTCTGTCCAGTGGCTTGAACCAAGGGCCTCTCCCAATCCAGGACCTAGTCTCAAGTTTGTTTCCTTTGTCCCTCCAGGCCAATCTCCCCAGCCCTCTGGCGGACCCGCATCGTGGAGATGTTCTGGGAAGCCCTCCTGAGAGGTAACAGGACTCACCTGGACTGGAAGGGGCCTGGAGGCAGAGGAAAAGGTCAGCGTGATTGCCTCGCCCTCCTTTCTGTCCAGCAGCCCCACCGAGCCCCAGCCGCAGCAAGCATTGGTGCCTGTGCCCAGAGAGCTGGTCCCAATCAGGAGCCCCAGATGGGGCCAGCTCTGCCTGCCCTCCCTGCAGCCTGAGCCACTCAGGTGCGCCCCGAGGCATCTCCAGAATGAGGGTGGCCGGCACACGCTGGGGTACTGCCCCCTGTTGAGACAGCCCCAGCAGCCCCCCGCCCTGGGGCCTTCCCTGAGCGCTGGGCTGCCTCCCACCAGGATCACTCGGCCCCCACTGATCCCGGCCCCCGTCCTGGGCCTGCTGCTGCTGCTGCTGCTGTCCGTCCTGCTGCTGGGCCAGTCCCCGCCACCCACCTGGCCCCACCTCCAGCTCTGCTACCTCCAGCCCCCGCCAGTGTGAGCCACTCAGAGCAAGGTCTAGTCAGAGAATTCCCGGGGAATCCTACTGTTATTACCATTGTTGTGCCGTTAGCTGGGAGGGCTCCGGTTCAGGGACGCTAGATACAGTGCTCCAGGATCCACAGCCCTGTGTTGAGTTTTTATGTGAAGTTTTTTGGTTTTGTAACACTGGTAACTACATTTCTGAGCAATAGCAAAACACACCCAACAATGGGTTAAATACTAGGGGTTTATCCTTCTCCTAAAACAAGTCTGGAGGAGGGCAGCTATGAGCCCACAGCTCAGAGTCTCCACAGCCTGGGGAATGAGGGAACGATGATTCTCTGTGATCCTCTCAGCCCTTCCGTCTTGCTCAGGAGCTGGCAGGTGTGGCTTCATACATCACATCTGTTGGAAGAAGGGGACTTGTCCCTTCCTTTCTTTATAAAGAAAAGACGTGGCCTTCCCAGAGCCAGCAGCAGACCTGTGTTCATGTCTCATTGGCCAGAAGTGTTTATGATCCCTCCTAGCTGCAAGAGAGGCTGGGAGACTGAGCTCCTCTCTGCTCTCCTGGCAGAAAGAGGGAAAGAGACACATGGGCCAGGCATACATCACAGATGTCCCCTGCAGGGTAAACAGCCAGCAGGAAGTGGACCCGTGTGCCAGTAGCTTACTCGTCACTTACTGTTCATTCATGTGCCGTGATTAGACCTTAGAAGATAAAGCTGTGGGGGTGTCTGGGTGGCTCAGTCCATTAAGCGTCTGACTTGGGCTCAGGTTATGATCTCAGGGTCCTGGGATGGAGCCCTGCAAGGTCTCCCCACTCAGGAGGGAGTCTCCTTGTCCCTCTCCCCTCACCCACTCATGCTTGTATGCTCTCTCTCTTTCAAATAAAATCTTTCAAAAATTTATTATTTGTTAAAGAAAGGAAGATAAATCTGTAGAAAAATAGGCTCTCCAATGCCGGGCTGAAGAGCCCGGGTTTTCTCCTGAGGATGATGGGAGACTTCAGAGATTTTATTGCTTTTTGTTGTTGTTGTTGTTATTTATGCTTTAATTGAGACACAACTTTTATACAGATAAATGGATATGCTCGCTTCAGTAGTGCATACACTAAAAATGGAACCATACAGATAAATGGACAAATCAAAGTATCAGGTGCATGAGTTTTCACATATGCAAACAACCACAAAACCAAAACCCGGGTCAAGATACGAACAATTTCAGCACCATAAGAGGGTTCCTTGGGAGAGTTTTGAGCAAGGGAGGGTCAGAGTCACCCCTATTTAAAGGCAGATGGTGGGAGCACCTGGGTAGCTCAGTGGGTTGAGTCTCTGCCTCCGGCTCAGGTCATGATCTCATGATCTCAGGGTCCTGGGATTGAGCCCTGCATGGGGCTCTCTGCTCAGCAGGGAGCCTGCTTCCCCCCCCCCCCCCCCCCCCCGCCTGCCTCTCTACCTACATGTGATCTCTTTCTCTCTGTCAAATAAATAAAATAAAATCTTTAAAAAAAATAAAGGCAGATAGTGATAGAGGTAACTGTAGGTTCCATAGGAACCCAGAAAATGCACTTAACCTGTCCTGGAAGGATAGGGATTTTGTCCCTATTAGGTAACATCTGTGTGCAGTCTTTAAATATGAGTAAAGTTTGTTACATTGAGCAGAGACTAAAGGAGGGTGTCATGGGCAGAGATAATAGTGTGTGTGTGTGAGTGTGAAGACCAGGTGGTGGGAAAGCACCTCTGTGGGCCGAGAGCCATAGAAACCACCATGCTGCTGGGATTAAAAGAGGAGGATTTGGGCAAGGAGGATTGGGAAGAGAGCTTCTGAGCCTGCATGGGGGATGAATATGAAAGGAGGGAGAAGGCTGGGGCTTGGTCCAGCTGGGAGAGGATGAGGCCTGAGCTGAGCTGGGCATGTGGCTGGGAAGAAGAGGAAGGGCAGAGAGAGGCAGGGCAGGAAGGACAGAGCCAGAGATTGATGGCTGTGAAGGAGGATGCTGAAGGAAGGGGCAAGGACAGCACATCGATCTGACCCAGTGACTGGTTCCAAAATGGGAACCCATGAGAAGGAGTAGGTTTGGGGGAACACCAAGCTCAAATGAGATGGGGTGAATGTCAGTGTTCTAATAAGTGGCTAGAGCCCTGAGGCTTGAGCCCACAGTCTGGAGATGGGGTTCTGCCTGTTGGGAATTGCTGAAATTTCCTTGGGGAGACGTGAGAAGAGTGGAGTAGGAAGGGCTTCCAGGCACCATTTTATGAAAAGCCTCGAACATAACAGAAGACATCTAGGGAGGAAATATGGGAGGAGTTCAGGCAAAGACCCAGCTAGCAGGCCCTCCAGCCAAAAGCCGTGAAGCTCCTCACGGGGTTGTCGTGAGGCTGGCTCAGAGAGCCAGGAGGAGTGCAAGATTTAGACGGGGGCCTGGCCATGGTAACTGCTCATAACCTTACTCCCATTTCTCCAGGAGAGTAATGGCAAGGTCTAGACTAGAAGTCACACAGATCTGCGTTCCAATTACCCTTTTGTCCTTTACTGGCGCCGGCAACTTGGGGAAATTACTCTTGACTTTCAGAGTCTTACTTATGAAGTTTGGCCAACTCTAGATGGTGTTGAGGAATACAGTTATTACTACATGATTCAGTATTTCTGAGTGAGAAGCAGGCCCACCCCTACAGCCTAAGGGCCAATTAGGGCGCGGTCCGCCTCCAAGTCAGACAACCCACACGACGGCTTGCCACTCACCCGGCGCCAGCCCCGCCCCCTTCCCGCGAGCCCACGCGCCCAGCCCCGCCCTCTTCTCTAGACGAATCAGCGCGCGATCCGCACGAGCCGCGTCCAGGGCGCGCTCTTTGGAGCCCTCTGCGTACCCCTCAGAGTGGGTTGCCATGGTCACCATTGAGCTTTGGGACTGAAGGGCTGACGGGAGCAGCCAGGGAGCGAGACAGAGAGAAAAGGAGACGGATTCTGATTGGCTGCTGCTTCGCTTCACCAGCGCCTCAGCCCTGTGCCTCCGGGAGCCTGACGCCTGGTCCCCTCTGTCCTGTCCTCCCGCCCCAGCGGTCTCCTGGGACGGGCGCAGTCAAAACCCTGAACAAACTTCTGGAGGCTGCTGCTAAAGGTGCAGAAACCCTTTTCTAACAAACGCGTTTTGCTTCGCGGGCGCTGGGTTGAAGTTGTCTCATGGTGTATCGGTTAATCCTCGGATGAGGGAAAAAAGGCTCAGAGGTTAAGCAGCCCTTCCCAATACCACACAGAGAGGTCTGGGGGAACCTGGTCTTGAATTGTAGGTTCATCTCGCCCCAGAAGCAACCCCCGCCCCATCTTTCCACTGCGCCCAGGGCGAAGTCGGGAAGTGAGGAGAGAGCGGAAAAGGTGACATTCGAGGAAAGAGCTGGAAGAGGGAGAGAGGGAAACGACAGAAGAAAGAAAAGATCTGAGGGAATCAGGCAGAGAAAAAAGAAAGCGATTAGGAATGAAAGGAAGAGTTTAAGAGGCAGAAAGAAGAGGACAGAGAGGAGGCAGAGGATTAGGAAGCCGGGAGGGTGAAAAGAGACAGAAGTGCAGAGACTCAGAGAGATGGCGAACCGACACCCAGAGAGGGACAGAGACCTAGAGAAGGGGACTGGGACTCAGGGAAATCAGAGACCTGGTAGGTTGCAGGGAACAAGAGAAGGGGAAAGAAACCCAGAGAAGAGGACGGAGACCCGCAAGTGGGGTGGGAGCAGAGACGCGGGTGGGGAGGGACAGAAGCCCAGAGCGAGAGGAGGGGACAGAGCTGGGGCATGGAGGGAGACCAGAGCAGGGGGCAGACAGAGAATAGGGGTGGAGGGAGGGAAAGATGATTGGGGAAGGGGGAGGTGGGAAGAAAAGAGAGAGGGG
The DNA here is from genome assembly GCF_011764305.1 of Mustela putorius furo. Taxonomy (NCBI): domain Eukaryota; kingdom Metazoa; phylum Chordata; class Mammalia; order Carnivora; family Mustelidae; genus Mustela; species Mustela putorius. The sequence goes on along the minus strand of NW_025421310.1, from coordinate 10,859,469 downwards.
ACTGAGGAGATGAGGTACACCGGAGTAGCGACGCAAGCCCCGCCCGCGTATCCCGCACGCACACCGCGGGCGCAGGAAGGAGACGCAGACCAGAGCACACTGCAGGATCTTTATTCAAGTGGGGCGGGCGCGGCGCTCAGGGCGCATCCAGCACCAGCAGCTTGTGCATGTACGAGTTCAGCCAGTGGCGGCGCTCGAGGGCGGCCAGCAGCCGCGCGCGCTCCCGGAAGGCCGCGTCGTCCGCCAGGGCCAGGCTCCGCCGCGACAGCTGGGTGGCGGTTCCCGCCCAGGCCCGGCCGGGGGAACGGAGGCTGCGAGGAGACCAAAAGAGTCGGTTACCGCGGGTCCCGGACCCCCGCCCGCCGCCACCTGTACCTCCCGCGGTCTAATTCGAAGCCCTGTCCCCGCACTGTCTGTGGAGTGGCTCGGCGTCTGTCCTCTGTCCCCCTGCCTCCGGCTCGAAGCTCCCCGAGTACAGAGTCGGAGTCGATGCCTGTGTCCACCCCCAGCGCTCAGCGCCCGGCCTGATGCACACTAAGAACCCAGTAAACTTCGCTCAAGGAACAAATCGCTGCTGCTTCGGCTCCTCTCAAATCTCTCAACGCTTTCCTCAGAATCTTCTTGTACCTCTTCTCGCGCTGATTCTCTGTCCACACTCCACCTCTCTCCACCCCTGGTCTTCGTCCTCCTTTCCGTCCTCCTCCTCTCCATCCTCCTCTGCTCTGTGCCCCTTTCTCCTTGGGTCTGGTCCCACCTGTCTGAATCCCCGCCCCTCCCTGGGTGTCCCGGGCGCCGCGTGTACCTGAGAACCCCAGCTGGGGGCAGGGCGACTCCTGAGGCTGTGCGGTCGCCCCAGGGCAAAAGCAGCAGGAGCAGCAACAGCAGCAGCCGCACCCGGGGGCTCCTGGACACCTGGTGGGTCTCCATCACCTGTGGAGAGACAGGAAAGAGCTCAGTGAGGCCCACGTCCTCGCCCAGAACCCCGGATCCCACCACCCACCCACCTCCTGCGCCCGTTTGCAGGGCCCGCTACCGCGCAGTGGGCTCGGACAGCCAGGCAGCAGCCCCCTTATATCGCCTCCACAGCCCCCGCAGCGGGCAGTGACGCAGACCAGGGGGCTGGGGGCGCTGGGTCAACTCCCCCCACCAGGCTCATTAGGAGCCGCCAGCGGTAATGAGGAGCCAGGAGTGGGGGCCCTGCCTCTGCCTTGGCAGCCACCAACTAATTGGGACCAGGAGCTGGGACCTGAGGGGAAGCAGGAGGGGGAGAGACAGACAGACAGAGAAGTGGACACAGGAGGTGTGTCAGAGGGATAAAAATAGAGACCGGCAGAGGGACCATCAGAGCAGAAGCCAGAGACACAGAGAAAGAGACAGGGAAAGCAACAGAGGGACTGATAGGGAGAAGCAGAGACACATAGATGAAGTAACCATAAGAGGGAAGGACAAAGACAGAGTGACAGAGGGGAAGAAAGGGAGCAACAGAGGAGGAAGGAAAGAAGAAGTGGGGGAGGGGAGAGAAAGAGCCAGTTGGAGATGGAGGGAAGGGGCTCCGAGAAAGCCCTGAGATAGAAAGGCAGCCAGCTAGCACAAGGATGCCCAGAGAGAAATCCAGGCAGCAGAGAACCAAAAAAACAGAGTGCGAGATGGAGGGGGAGAAAGGCAGAAGAAGGCAAAATGTAATGGGGGCTGGGGGTGGGGCTGAAGGCAGGTGAAGTGACAGGCAAATCTGCAAAGAGGGGAAAGACAGGCCAGGGCCCCTAGGCTACCCTGTGCGTGAGGCTAAGCCTTCCTGGGGAGGAGTTTGGGGGCTTTGTGAAGGCCCAGTCCCCTCACACTGGCTCTTAAGAGGGTGCTCTCTACACACTGGGGGGAGGTGGACCAAGGTTCAGAAGTCCTAAAGGGCAGTAACAATCTGGGTACATGACTGGCAAGACATGGGACCCTGGACTCTTATTTCCCCAGAGAGGAGAGGCCTGGGAACCCGGATTCCTGAATCTACAGGGAGACAGCTGGAGGCCCAGACTCCTGGGTCTTCAAGTAAGAACCCATGGTTCTAGACTTGGGTTTGCATGTAGGAGATGGCAGATGTCCTGGATCCCTGGTTTCTTTTCTTCTTCTTCTTCTTCTTCTTCTTCTTCTTCTTCTTCTTCTTCTTCTTCCTCTTCCTCTTCCTCTTCTTCTTCTTCTTCTTCATTTTATTTTTAAGATTTTATTTATTTGATAGCACAAGCAAGACTCAGAGCTCAATTCCAGGGCCCTTGGATCCTGACCCGAGCCAAAGGCAGACACTTAACCAACTGAGCTACCCAGGCACCCCTGGATGCCTGGTTTCAAAGAGAAGATAGTTTAGTTGGCCCATATCCCTCCACCAGATAGATGATCCAATCCCAACTCCCTTCCCTGTTCCAGAGATAATGTTCTTTATCTCTGTCCCTTTAAGAACACAAGGCTGTAGCCAGGTTCCCAGGATCCCCAGAGACAGGGTCAGGTGCGTCACCCACGCCCCTGGGACCCTACCTCCTGCTGCCCCTCCCGGAGCCATTCTGCAGCATTCACCGATCTCTGCGTCCAGCTCTGCTCATCTGCTGTTATCTTGGACCTCACTAAGCAGGTAAGAGACCCCAGGCCCCATTGGGGATGGCACCCCCACCCACCCAGGTATCTGGCACCCCCACCTCCACCTGAGCACAAACCTAGGTGTCTGCCCCAGACCAATCCTGGGAGTCTGGGATCTCAGCACCATCCTCAGTAAACAGAGTGACCAGAGTCCTGCCCCATCCAGAACCCTACACCCCTGTCTGCTGAGGGCCAAAGACTCGGAGTTTCCAGTCTCCTTTCTTTTTCTTTTCTTTTCTTTTTTTTTTTTTTTAAGATTTTATTTATTTATCAGAGAGAGAGTGGGCGAGAGAGCAAGCACAGGCAGACAGAATGGCAGGCAGAGGCAGAGGGAGAAGCAGGCTCCCGGCCGAGCAAGGAGCCCGATGCGGGACTCGATCCCAGGACGCTGGGATCATGACCTGAGCCAAAGGCAGCTGCTTAACCAACTGAGCTACCCAGGCGTCCCTCCAGTCTCCTTTCTACCCTGTAATCCAGGTCCCCTAATCTTAATCCCTCAAAATTCTAGGCATCTGAACCTTCAGGGCTCTCCTAAGGACCTAGGAATTTAGACCCACAATGCCCATCCACCCTCTGGAAACTGGGGTGAACCCCCAGCAGTCTTCTCTCCCAGGTCCCAGGAGTCTCCCTCCTCCCTCAGATCCATGCCTGTCGGGCCCGCAGCCCACAGCCATTCCCTTCTGAGCCTCCTCTGGTGTAAACAACTGTGTGGTGAAGGTGTCCGCAGCCATGGGAGAGGAAGGGATCCTATGTCCCCTTGGAGGTCTACACCGTCCGAAATAGAAGTAGAGGAAGTCTGAGGCCGGTGAGGTCTGAGGTCCTTCCCAATTTTTCTGCGACCCCCTCGGGGAAACAGATAAGGAAATTAACTACGACTCCCAAGAAGCCCCGCGCCTCTGTCTCCCTTAGCTACGGCAGATTTGGCCCCATAGCCTTCAGGGAGTTGCAGCTGGGTTCCTCTCCTTTCCTGGGCGCGGAGCTCTGAGGGATATCCGCCCACCTGGGGAACGGGGCGTGGTCTCATCGGTGGGCGTGGCCTCTGGGAGTGGGCCGGGGTTCCCGGCAGGCTTCCAATCTTAACCCTTTTCTTCTCCCTCCCCCGCAGCCATAGGCGTCTCCCAGAACTATGAAATCCCTCAGACCGATCCTCTTCTTCCTCGTCTTCCTCCTCGCCCGGCTGGGTTCCAAGGCCGACCCTTCGGCCTCGCCGCTTACAGGCTTCGACTTCCCTGAGATGGGCCACCCCTCTCAGACCTCCCCTCCTGCTTCTGAGAATGCCACTAGAGACTTGCCTAACCCAGACTCCCCTGCGACTGCTTACCCCGAATCCTCCAAATCACCTCATGCAGTTTCCCCTGAGCCCTCCCGCCTTGACTTCACTGAGACTACCAACCATGACCTCCGAGAAACCCCACACCCAGAGTCTTTTGAGAACCCTAAATTTAACTCACTCAATACCTCAATAGCAGATTCCCTGGAGACTCCCAAAATTAACCACTCCGAAATGACAGATCCAGAACCTTCTGAGACCCCCAAACCTGACGCGACTGACCGTCCACACCCAGAATCCCCTGAGACCCTCAAACCTAATCCCTCCAAAACCTCATATCCAGAATTTCCTGAGACCCCAAGCCCTGACCCTACCCAAACTCCACACCAAGAATCCCCAGAGATTCCCAAACTTAACTCCACCGAAGTCTCACTTGCAGAAGTCCCTGAGACCCCACATCCTGGCCCCACCAAGATTCTTCACCCCAAATCTCCAGAAACCCATAACCCTGACACCACCCAAACCCCAAACTCTGAATTCCTCCAGACCCTCCATCCCAACTCTACTGAGATCCCCCACCAAGAATCCCATGGAACTCACAACCTCGGCCCCACTGAAATGCCCCAAACAGAATCCCCCACACCCCAGTACCAAGATGCCACAGAGAACCCCATGACCTCTGACCCTGAGATCTCCGCCAGTCCTCACCCAGAATCGACTACACCTTTCAAGGTCAAAGCTACTGACCCAAATGAGCTGCCCCTGAGTCCCAAACCAGAAACCCCTGCAGTGACCCAGCCTGAGTCCCTTAAATTGCCCGCCTCAGTTTCTCCTGGGACAGTTGAGCTGAAGGCCTCCCAGAACGCTAGCCTGAAAGGGCATGATGCCCTTCTTCCCTCAGCCCGGATTGCGGGCCCCCCTGCTCCTCTGGGTTCCCCCAGTCAGCCGGCCCCTGCCACTCCGCGGGCCCCCCAGCGGCGTAGCCGAGGTGAGAGAGTCAGCACTATCATCGTGGTGGAACGAGTGGAGGAGACCGGTGAGGGGCCAGGACCTGGACTTCTGCGTCGGCGGGAGGAGGGGGCTGGGCGTTGGGACTCCTGGTCTGAGGGAAGGCGGCCTAGGGAACACCTCCCTCCCTCCCCCACCGCCTCCCACTCCTGAGTGCCAGGCCGGAGGCCACTGAGGGGTCGTCTGGGGATGTGAGGGTGAAGGGAGGCCGGGGCTCCTGGGTCCCTGGACGTAGGGGCTAGGAGTTTAGATTGCTCAATCCTTGAACCCTGGTCCTTCAGGCGTGACTCTGGTGGGGCGCCCCCGGGGTGCGACGGGCGGGGCCCTCTGCCTCTTCCTCGCGGGGACCGGACTGCTGATCGGCATTTTCCTGCTGCTCTGGTGTCTCTACCGCCGGGCGGCTCGACACCGGCCCTTCACACACCACCGGCTTCCAAACGACGGAGATGAACCTGGTGAGCGACCCCTCACAGCGCCCTTCTCCTTGAATGACTGCATGTTTCTTTAACGCGGTTTTGCCTGGCACTTTAGGGCGCCCTGCCAAAACTCAGGTCCCCCAACCAAGGTCAATAGAAGTCCCGACCCTTCCATGATTCTGCCCCCCAATTCTCCGCAATTCCCGGCGACACGTCCAGCGCCGCTCCCAGTCCAGCTGGGAATTGCAACAGGCTGGGATCCCTGGATCCCCACAAGCCCTGCCCCTTCCCCCCTCCCAGAGGAGCCCTGTATACCCCGCCCTCTCCACTGCAGGCCCCGCCCTGCTGCTCCGACGCCACGCACCCCTCTTCGATTCTGGGGGGCATCGCCCTTTAATTTGAAAACCCAAGCCCAGAAAACAATCGGAATCCTCTTTCCCGCCTCCTCCTTGGCCAGCGGCGCAGCAGAGGGGACAGGACCCCTGTCTGCCTAGTGATGCCCTCTCCCCTTTGCTTCCACAGTTATGCATTTGGAAGCCCCGAAGGACCCCTACGACCTTTACTTTTATGCCCCGGATGCTTGGGTCCCTTCACACATCGCCACTAAACAGCCACCGCCCACCCCCCCGCTGCCGCCCAAGCTGCCCCCGCCGCCCCGCGGGAACCGCCCCCAGAGCCTGGAGCCGCTCTCCCCCGCCACGCTCCCCAACAATTTCGTGTGAGCCCCACTCGCGTCCTGCCAGACCCGCGCCACCCCGCACGGAGATAGGACCCAGAGGTCCTTTCCTCCCGGCACGCTTTGCTGCATAGTAGTCCTCTCGGATAGGACGTTCAACACACTGAGATGCTTTCGCTGTGACCGGAGAACACATTCTGAGGCCGAATAAATCAAGTGTTCCTCTGACTAGACCCCTACTCTGGCCTGCTTCCTGGGAGAGGACGGGACTGGGGCCCCGGGACTCTCGGTCTGACTGGATGAGGGAGCTGGGGGCCCAGGCTTCTCTGACCGCCAAGGCCGATGACGGCTGAGTGTGTACACCAAAGCATTTTATTGGGAGTGAGGCAGGGTTTACAGTCACAGAGACGGAGACACAAAGACACAACCCTGCTCCAGGGGAAAACACCCCTCTCTCCCAGCCCCATTCCCTTTCTGGGATTCCATGACTCCTCCTGCATATGGTCCCCAAATTCTAAGCCGAAAGAGGGGAGTCTGAGAAGGGACGGATCCCAGATTTTGAGTCGTTTAGCCCCTGAGGGACACAACAAATGGCCACTGAGAAAACAAGAGTAGTTCGAAACCACCCAGGAGAATAAAGTGCAAGGAATTAAGGGGAAGAGGGGCATCTGGAAACCACCACAGGGAAGTTCAATGATGGTGGCTTCACACCATTGAGTTGATGGTCTTGAGCAGCCACTATTCAGACCTGAAAACATGTCAGAAAAAGTGCGTGGGGGTGGAGAGAGGCATAGTGTTAAAACCGTCATCTTGCTTCCCTAGACATTGTGCTAAGCTAGGGAGAAGGTCTTGGGGAATTTGGTGCTTCAGCAGAACCTGCTGGTGAAGGGAGAGGGTTGCGGGGAGGGGGGAGGGGGCTTGAAACCGCCATTCTCCCTCAGAAACGCTGGTGAGAATCGATCCCTAGAATGGCGGGGATGGGCGGTTGGTTAATCCAACCTGGAAAATGCAAAATGGAATGGGGAGAGGTTTGTAACTTCTAGAGGAAGACCTTGAATGTTTCTGAAAGGCGAGGAAGGCTGAGTAGTCTGGGGGTGGGGGTGGGGGTTAGCCCGAGAGTTGGGGGGGTGGTTAAAGGAAAGGGCCGGGATAGGGTGCCTCAAAACCACAAGAGAGAGTAAAAGATTGAACTGTCCATTCAAATAGAGCCCTGAAAGGAGAGATTTGAAACCACTGAGGCAGAACAAGTGGAGAAGGAAAACCTTTGAAGGGAACTTGGGTATCCTTGAAACTGCCAGTCTGCAGCTTCACTACCCCTGAGAGGCGCGATTGGGAGGGGAAGAGGACTTGACCGCACTGGGGAAGAGGGCAAATGCTTCTTAGGCCTGCAGCAGGACAGAGAGAACTGGGGTTCCTTGACAGTCAGTCAGGCCAGTGATGTGTGGAATGGAGGTCCTGGAAACTGCCATTCAGTGGGAGGCACATGGTCAGTAGTCCCGGACAGGGGGTGGGGGTCTTGGGGGCTGAAATGTGCTGTGTGTGGCCCCATAGGAAGGAGGGGGGGCGGGAGGAGCCCCAGGGGGCTCAGCGTCATCCTCCATTTCGCTTTCGTCGCTGCCAGCCAGCTGGTCATGGCCAACGAAGCCACACTTCTCTTCGCTCATCTCCTCAGGCTCCGCCCATGGCTGCTTCTCCCCGGAAGCGAAGACCCCGTAGAAGATGACACCCCCGTAGTGCACCAGGGAGGCAATTAGGAATACATACTGCCACTCCTCCCGAGTCTGTGGGGGGACAAAGGGGAGGTGAGGTCAGAGGACAGAGAAACAACCCAGTGCACAGAGAGGGAGGCAGGGATCCAGAGGGAAGCAGAGAGACCAGGAGAGGGCAGGGATGGAGGCCAGCGACGGTGAAGCCGGTCAGGGAGGTCCCATACACAAACTGGGAGGGCGAGTGGGTCAGGACTGGCGCACGGACCTTGTGCTTAGTCATGGCACCCACGATGATGGGGCACACCATGCCTGACAACGTGCCCACGCCGTTGGAGATGCCCATGAGGATGCTGGCATAGCGCGGGGCGATGTCCAGGTGGTTCACGTTGAACCCTGGGGAGGCAGCCAGAAGGCGTCACTCCAGATCACTCCCCATTGAACCACACTCGGGAGACTCCCGCCGCCAAGCCGCACCTCCTCCCATCGCAACCTCCCCCGTCCCTCCTGCTCTTTCCAGGCTGCCTTTTGCCAGGCTGGGAGGTCCCCTTCCTGAGCCAGGAAGTTCCCTGCAGAACTGTCCCGAGTCCGCCAAGCTGCGGACTCGCGGTTCTCACCAGAGATGGCGAAGCCGCTGAAGCCCACCGCGAGGACCAGGAAGGAGATGGCCACGCCCTTGGAGTGCGAGTAGCCGACCACCAGCAGCAGCGTGGCTTCCATGCCGAAGCCTAGAGGGCCGGAGGGCCGTGTCCTCTGAGCGTCGGCGGCCTCACACCGCCCTTCCAGCCCCAGGCCGGCCACCTCCCTGCCTGTCCCGTTCAGCCTTCTTTGTGTAGCATTCCGCCTGCGCCCGTCCTAACCAAAACCTCACCTCCCTAACGTCCGCGACCACGCGCCCCAGAGCCACCACGGCCCCGGCTAGGCCCTCCATGGCCCCACTGCCTACCTAGGCCGCGCGCTGAAGACGCAGGGTCCAAACCCCACCCGTGCACCTCCCCACCTTTCTTCGGTTCTCACTGATTGGGCAGCACGCCCCGCAGAACTCTCCAGGTCCCCCATTCATAACCCCTCTAGATAGCCCAGTTCCCGTCCTGCTCCGCCCGTGTAGGCCCCGCCCTGCCAGACCGAACTTGGTCTCCTCCGGGCTCCACCCGATGGTCACACCCGCCTTGTCCTTCCACCTGGTGGGCCTCGAGAGGGCCGCTGGAGATTCTGTTCATCCAAGATGGGCCTCACCCGGTCTACGCCTTCTTGGACACGCCCCTGACCCCACCTCCGACCTCCGAGGGATCCCGCCCCGCCCCGACTGTCCCAGACGGTGCGCAGGGCCCCGTCCCACTCACCTCCACAGTTCATCAACTTGCGCACGTTAGTGGTGGACATGATTCGGCGGCTCCTCAGGAAGTCCGCGATCTGGCCGCCGATGGGCACGATGATGGTCATGACCAAGTGGGGCAACGCTGACACCAAGCCCACCTGCGCCAGAAAGCATACAGAGCGAGGGCTCAGGGGCGGCTGGCCCGCATCTCCACCCGATTCCTGTACCTTTGGCTCCTCCCTGCCCCTCGTTCCAACCTCTTGGGATCCAGGCCCGCTGCTCCATCTCCCCCCGCTGCGCCCCCTGCCTTTCCTTCCTGGGCCAAACCTTGCTGATCTCGAAGCCGAACACCTCTTCGAAGTAGGCGGGCTGGGAGATAAGGAGCAAGTAGAACGTCCAGCTGCGGCAGAAGTTGGCCACGATGATGGCATAGACTGGCATGGACGTGAAGAAGCGCCGCCAAGGTGTGTTAAATTTCTGTGGAGGGTCGGGGAGGTGGAGAGGAGAGGTCGCTAAGATAGAGACCTGGGCTGGGCTATCTCCGTGTCTCTTCAGGTACCCAATCATAGTCCCACAGAGACTCAGGTTTCCCGACCTCACCAAAACCTCCACGGGCGCAGGGGCGCCAACCTGACCATGTCCCTGTGGGGACCTCGGCATCCTAGCTTCACAGTGACACTTCACAGTGACCCTTCATGAAGATCCCTTCATGCAGGTGTCCCGCCTCTGCAGTGCCCCACAGGTGCATAGGTGTCCGGACCCCACGATGACCCTCAGGGACGCGTAAATGTGAGCCCGGGAATCTATTTCCATTCCATTATACCGCCTAATTCTAGCCTCACTCATCCCAAGGTCTGAGTGAATCCTCCACATTCAAGCCCGCTTCTGCTCGCTTAACCACGCCCCACATGGGTTCTGTCCTCAGCACCTGCTAATCCTTTCTTCTCCGCGCTTTAGCTCCGCCTCCTAGGTTCTAGCCCCGCCCACCGCACCTCCCAGTTTGGTCTCCTCTGAGAGTCTAGGGAAACCCACCACGGTCTACACACTGTGGAGGTTCGAAGCCTCCTCTTCTCCTGCCTCCCTGCCTGAATATCTCTCCTTGCCCCATGGCGCCTCCGCCCCCGCAGGCTTGGGCCCTGACCGTGACCGGGTTCATGAGTTTGGCGCTCTCGCCGATGGCGTCCTCGATGTACTTGCGCTCCTCTTCCGAAATGCTGGGGTGCAGAGCCGGGGACTCATAGGAGACGAGCAGCCAGAACAGGTACCAAAAGATCCCGAAGCTGCCTGGGGAGGGTCAGGAGAGGGATGGAAGCGAGGTGACGACCGGCCTCGCTCCACCCCTGTGCCACCCAGACCAAGGCGTTCGGGGCCCCTCACCGTAGACGTAGAACACAGAACTCCATCCTGAGTACTGCACCAGGACCCCAGCGAGAGGCATCGCGACCACCGCCCCAGCATAGGAACCTGAGGGGGAGGACGCAATGTGTAGACCAGGCTCATCTATTCTCAGATCTGGGAATGGGGCCTCCCAGGCCCTGCCTTCCGGGGACAGAGAAGTACAGGCCACAGTCCCTCTTCCCACAGAAGTCCATCCTTCCCGCATGTCCAGATCCCAGCCCCTTCTGCTCACCGCAAAAGGCTGTTGTTGCCAAGCGACTCCGCTCTAAGGGAGGGGCCCATTTGCTCCAGATGCCGTGGCAGGCAGGGTACGTGACCCCCTAGGAAGGAGAAAGCTAAAGTCAACGAGAAGAGGCGGAGTGAGAACAGGCACAGGGCAGTATGGAGCAGGGCTTTACCTCTACCAACCCCTGCAGGATCCTCACGAAGATGACACAGCCATAATGGACTCGGGCAGCAGAGGGGATCAGCATGTTTAGAGTGGATGTAGCGACAATGGCAAAGCCGAAAACCCTGGTGGGAAGAGTCCATAGTACAAGAATGGGGTCCAGCGATCCCACCAAAGCTAGGATTCTATTCTTTCTAACCGCGGAGGGCCAGGCCTTGTGATCCCCCAGAACCTCCGCCCCCACCTTCGTTGCAAATCTTACCTCCCACAACCACAAACCCCGCCTTTCTCTAAGACCCCGCCCCCAACCCAGGCCCCTCCTATCCCCCTCCCGCCCGGAAATGCCAGGCCACACCTTCGAAGTAGTTCCCGCCCACCTTGAGAACCCAGCCATGTACCTGTTGGCTGCGAATTTTTGGCAGATAAATCCTCCGGGAATCTGGGTGACAATGTAGCCCCAGAAAAAGGAGCCGTGTATGAGGCCAACAGTCTCTGGATCCCAGTTAAATTGAGCTTTCTGCGGGCCAAAAGGCATGTCAAACCAGTGGCCCAGGCTCTGACCTTCCACCAATCAGCACAGATAGATTTACTCCCTCAGCCAATCAGCAACAAGGACCCAGAGGGATCCTTGCACTACAGTTAGCAGCCAGGCCTGTCCCTGCCTGGAACCCTCGCTCTGCCTGCTTCCCGGGACCAGGGCCCCTTCTCTGAATGTCTGGGGGCCCGTCAATGGGGTGGGGACTGTGTCTCCACTTACTTCTCTTAACCAACCTACGAACTGTTTGCGGAGTGACTGGGGCGAGGGTGGGGGTCTAGTCAGGGATGAGAAGCAGCTGAAGGTGTGAAGGTGCGAGGTAGACCCGTGCCTAAGTCGGGAATTTTTCCTAAGGTAGGGGCACGGCCTACACCGGAGTTAAAATAGGGAGAAAGTGGGGCGCCTGGCTGGCTCCGTAGAGCATGCAACTCTTGATCTTGGGGTTCCAAGTTCGAGCCTCCGGTTGAGTGTAAAGGTTACATTAAAAAAAAAAAATAGGGAGAAAGTCTGAGATGAGGCGGCCTTCAGGTAAAGGTCAGAGCAGATGAAGCAGGATGTAGCGGAGACAGAACTTCAGAAAAGCCAGGATCAAACTTCAGTGTGGGGCCCGCGATGGGACTGGGATTAGGTTGTGACGCTGGGACAGGCGTGGGTGGCAGGTGGAGCAAAGTTGCTAGGAGCTTTACAAGGGAGCAGGGGCAACATGCAGGAACCCCAATACCGGCGCTGAGTCTGCATTTGTAAATCATGGGCCTGAACTAAATAGGGGCTGGGCTTCATTTAGGTCTGGGGCAAGGCTTAGGAAGGGGAGAGCCCTGAGGCAGAAGGGAGCCAGCCATAGGGGGACGCGCAGATGGGCGGGGCTGCTCAGGCTGGGGTTAGAAGGGGCTTGGCCAGGGCTTCGTCCGGGGGAGCGTGACGTCATCAGAGGGCGTGGGCAGAGCTAGGTGGGCCCGCGTGCCAGGCCACGCCCTTTAACTACCTGCACCACCACGTGGCCTCCGCGGTGGGTCGTGCTGTTGTTGACCATGGAGACGATGGCCACGCCCAGGTTGCAGCGGATACCAAAGCTGATGCAGAAGCCCAGACCGCTCATGATGGCGATAATGTAGCGACGAGGGAGACCGAAACAGGTGCAGTCCACTACAGGCGGGTCCCGGGTCTGCGTCGTCACTGGGCGCCCATCGGCACTCAGCTCTAGCGTCTCTGCACCTTCCTGTCGCTTCTCCAGAAGGCTGAGGGGCAGCAAGAGTCCAACACTCTCGTAAGTCCAGGTGGCCGCTGGCCACCTCCTCCCCACGACACGGGAGTCCAGGGCAAAACCTGCTGCTTTTCAAGATCCTAAAGATCCTAAGCCCGCAGTCCCTCCTTCCCCAGGAGTCCAGGAACTTCTCTAGCTTCCTTTCCCCCCACCCCCGGGATCCAGGAAGCTGGACCCCCTCTCTCCATCCCCTTCAGACCAGAAACTCACGCTGCCAGCCCCCTTCTCCTGCAGACTCAGGTGTGGAGGTCCTCAATCCCCCTTTCCCCCAGTCCCATTATCTCTGGACTCCGGAGTTTTAGACCCCAAACTACACTTGGTAATCCAAGAGTCTGTGCCCCCAGCCCCCACCATGAGGCCCAGAGACTCTTTCCAGCCCCCTCTCCCAGATATGAGTCTATTTGAGGAAGCAAAAGGCGCTAAGGAGATGCTTCAGCAAAGGTGTCAAAAGAACAGATGCTTCTCAGCCACGTCTGCTATATATACCGCCCGCCCTCCTCCCCTGCCCCCAGTGGCGTGCCCTTCCCGGCTTCCAGGCCCCAGGTGTGGGGCTGACTTCCAGCTGATGCCCTTCAGACACCAGAAGCCCATTCCTTGGGGCGGGGGAGAAGTCAGGGTCCCTAGAATCCAGCAGCCCAGCCAGTCATCCCTGGGGAACCTTGAGTTCAGGCTGTCAGCTAGGGGATAGGAAGAGGGGGGGTGGCGGGTGGTGTCCTGGCAAGGGACAGATGGCCCTGGTAGGGGGATTGGCTCAGTCCCCAGCGTGGCTCTCGCCCCCGCCCGTTCTGGAACGGGGATTGAGTCTGTGATGATGGATAGCGTATTTGGAGAGCCACCTCACACCCAGAGAGAGGTTGCCGGGAAAGAGAGGTGCCCTGAGACAGGTGTGCAAAGACCCAAAAGGAGGGCGACAGAGATGGGAGGGGGACAGAGGCAGAAACAAAAGGATCAGAGATACAGATGGAGGGACAGAGACCAGAGAGAAAAGAGGGAACAGAACAGGGACCCTAGGAGGGAAGGGGACAGAAACTCAGAGATGGAGGGGGAACAGAGACCCAAACATAGGTGGGGACAGAAACCCAAAAGAGAGGCTACAGTTGCAGAGACCAGAACGTTGAGAGAAAGATGGAGAGACTGGGAGACCGAGGAGAGACGTGATTTGTGAGATTCGGCCCATCTCTGAGGCGGGTACGCAGCCAGGGGATCGGGCTGGATCCCAGGAAGGGGCTAGAACAGATGGAGGCGAGGGAGACTGGGACGGGGGAGGAAAGAACAGCCAGACGGTCTGGGGGGAGGCGGGTGGAAGAGATGAGAGAACACAGCCACCCTCCCCATCCTAGAACTTAAGGAGGTGGGGGGGAGCTAAGAAACGGGGGTGGTAGAAAGAGCCTCGGGGAGTGGACAGAACCCAGGAGGGTAGAGGAATGAGAGCCAGAGAGAGGGGGAATAAATGCCCCAGAAGGACAGTGCAGGGTGGTGGGCGGTCCCCACCCCGCGGTGGGTGGGGACCGCCCACCACCCCAAGTCAGAACTCAGAACGTGCCAGCCAATGCGATTAGACTTTGACCCAGAACCCTGTGGTTGCTATTTGACCCTGACACTCAGGAGGTGCTCATAGCCCCTGAAATTTGATACTCAGTCTAATACTCCATTGTGTCCGGATCTCTGACCGAGGCTTTCTATTTTTTAAATTTTATTTTATCTATTTATTTGTCAGAGAGAGAAAGAGGGAGAGAGAGGGAATCCAAGCAGGGAGAGCGGCTGGCAGAGAAGCAGGCTCCCCGCCGAGCAAGGAGTCCAATGCGGGACTCAATCCCAGGACCCTGAGATCACAACGGAGCAGAAGACAGACGCTCAACTGACTGAGCCACCCACGCACCCCATGACCAAGGCTTTCTAAATGGGATGTGGTGGGGGCTCCCACACCTAGAAAATGGGAGCAGGGGTAGAATGTGAGGTTACGGAGAGGGAACCTCCAAGTGATACTGATCATCTCAGGATAGGAGAACCAGGGGCTCAGAGATGACATGACCCAAGTGCTTCCCCTCCCCACCAGAGAGAGGGGAGAGCCTGGAGGGAGATCCTCCTCCCTTTTCTGGGAGCCTGGAACTCAGGTCTGAGGACTTGAGGAGGAGGAAGAAGCTGCCCTTAGGAAGCAGTTCACCAAAATGAAGACGATGTCGCAGTCTCCCTCTCTGTGTCTCTGTCTTTGCTTCTCTGGGGTTCTCTGTCTGCTCCCCTGCTGCCCCAAGCCTCTATTCCCTTATATCCCTTGGTACTGTCTTCCCATTGCACAGCTAAGGAAAAACTGAGGTTCAGAAAGCAGAAATAGCATGTCCAAGGTCACACACCAGAGTAGTTATGGGTCCTGATCATCTCCTGGCCCCCGGGATCGCCCCAGTCAAGGCCTGGCTCTCAAGAAAGAGAAACCTTGGTGCCTGTCTCTCCTGTATTCCCCTTCCTCCTGCATCCTTGCCCCAAGTCACTCTGGGTTACTGCCTGTTTCCTGGGCTGAGGGAGTTCCCCACCCACTCTAGGATCACTCATCTCATCTCGAGGAAACTGTAGCCTCCATCCCCAGCTTGGGAGGGGCTGCCCTGGGTTCAAATGATAGCACTTGTACTTATCTGTGGATTTCTCCCCTTGTTGAACTGAGCCTCAGTTTCCCCAGTTTTGTCTAAAGGATTGAATGGAATCAGGGAGTTATGCCCGATATGGGGCAACCCCAGGGTTCAGATGCAGTGATCTTCTCAAACTCCACCTCCTTGGTGAGTGTCCTGGTGGGAGCTCTGAGCTCTGGGGTCTGTGGGTTGGGGGGGGTGGTGCTCAGGAGGCAGCTCAGAGAGGTGAGAGTTAGGCACAGACAGACTGAGAAAAACCCAGACACAGATGAGAAGCAGGGACCGAGGGAGGGGGCCTGCGGAGCACATCCCTCCTGCCACCCCCCCCTTCCAGCCCCCTCCATCAGCACGTCTCTCTCCCTCTCCTGACTTCGCACTGATGTATTTTGAGAAACTCGTGAAAGGAGGCGAGAAAAAGGGTGGGGAGGGGCTGGAAGATTGGGAAAAGAAGGGGTGAGGTTATCTCAGCTCCTCCTCCCCCCACTGCACCATCTTCCTGCCCCCTCCCTTCTGTCCAGCCTTATTCCCATCTCTCCAGTTCCTAGAGGGTGAGAGACCTTTGGGGCTAGGAGGTGACCTGCGGCGAGCAGGACTAGTGTTCGTCTTAGAAAAGGACTTGCACAGCCTAAGGAGATGGACTGAGGGTCAACTAAAGATAGGGTCAGGACTAAGGGGACAGTGTTGGAGGGAACGGCAGCAGGGGCATGGTGCTGATGGGGCCCTCTCCTCCCCGCACTATGGCCAGATATTTTTAGGCTTCTCCGCAGCTGAGTAATTTCTCTGATTTGAAGCCAGGGCTGGGGTTGGGGGTGAGAGGCTGGGGGGAGGTGTCCAGACTGCCCTGGAGACACTCAGGTCACTGGAGTCATCTCCCTGGATGAAAGGAAGTCCTTCCTAGCTCTAGTCTATATCCTTTGGGAAGTCTACGATCGCCCAGGAGCCTCATTTTTGGCCTGCAACTTCTTTCTCCCCCAGAAACCCAGGATACCTTGGCTTCTCCTCCCAGCTTAGCTCTCCTCAAGGACAAGGACCAATGGGCCCCAATCCGCTTTAGCTTCAGATTAAACTCTCTGAGAGATGGAAACTGAGAAGACACATTGAGATGGAAACACCCAAGATGGGTGATTAAAAACCCAAAGCAAGGGGGACAGACACCCAAAAGGAAAGAGTCGGAGACCTAGAGAGAGGGCAGCAGAGACTTGGGGGGGTGGGGGACAGAGACCCAAAAGGGGGCAGAGATTCGAAGAAAGGAGGCAGAGTGAAGATAAGTAAACGGAGAGCAAAAGTGGGGAGGAGGGTCAGAGACCCAAGAGAGGAAAAAAGGATAAAGTCTGGGGTGGGGTGGGGCACGGAAAAATGAACGAGGTGATGGATGAGACTGGACCAAGGAGAGGGGACCACGAAAAAAGGAGGGAGAAAACCGGACAGATGGGTGGAACCCCCACCCACGGGTATCGCCCGTCCATCTGTCTGTCCAGGCCCGGGTGGGAATGTGCGTCCTCCGCGGACCCTCGGGCTCTTTCCCGCCCAGGACCCTCACCACGCTCACCGGTGCAGCCTCCCGAGGGCACGACCCGCTAGCTTCCGAAACTCCTCCTGACGGAACTCCATGGTGGCTGCCCCTGCCGCCGGTCCCCCCGCCGGTCCCCCCGCCGATCCCCCCGCCCGCGGGCCCGGGCAGCCGCGTCCGGGTTCCCGGGGTCCGCCCCGGCCCGGCCGGCCCCGCAGCTCCGCTCGGGGGGAAGGAGGCTGCGTGTGCTGGCTGCCTAGGGGCAGTAGCTGGACTCAGCGTCGGGGGCGGGGCGGGCGGTGGCGATGCCCCGCCCATCCCCGATAGACCACGCCTCTTGAGTTCTAGTCCCGCCCCCTTTCGTAGCCCTCCTGCTCGGTTCTGCCCCTGCCCTTTCATTCCAAGACCACGCCTCTGGGCTCTGAACCCGCTCCTTTGAGTTGCATCGCCCCAGTTCTATCGCTTCCCAGAGTTACTTCCCCGTTCCATCCCCCCAGCTCCTTTTCTTTGCTCTCTTCCCGAGTTCTCTTTGCTCACCTGAGGTTTCCCTCTCCTTTTTAGTTCGCCCTAATTTCGTCCTTGCTTTTCGTCCCCTACGGTTCCATCTTCTGCGTTTTCATCCTCCCAGCCCATCCCTGCGAGTTTCTGTGCCCTCCAGTTCTACATCCCGCCCCCCCGATTTCCATCCCCATCCCTCGCCATCCTCAGTTCTAACTTCCTCATTCAGAGGGTGCTTTTCCCATTCAGGGAATTCTTTCCCCCTGAATTCCGACCCCCATTTCGATCCACCCATTGTCCCCTCCAGTTCTTCCCCCAACCGATTTCTTCCCTCTTGGTTTCCATCCACTGTTTCCATCTTTCCTTTTTTTAATTCTATCCCCTTCCAATTCTATTTCCTCTCGGGGCGCATGCCCCTCCTGATTCTTTCATCTATTTCCTTCCCCTCTGAGTTCCATCTCTCAGTTACACGCCCGTCCCCATTAGCGACCCCCTTAATTCCCAACCAGCTTGGAATCTATCCCACCCTTTGAGTTCCGTGCCTACACCCTCCGAGTTCTCTTCCCGCCCCTTGAGTTCGGTCCCCTCCCCTGAGATCTGTCCCTGCCCTAATTTTTGCCCCCTCCCCCTGGAATCGCTCCGTCGGAGTTCTGTCCCCACCCACTGACTTCTTTCCCCGCCCCCTGAGTTGTGCCCCTCCTGCTGGAGTCTGTCTCCGCCTTCTTACTCCATCTCTGCCAGCCCTGCCCCTTTGGGGTTGAACCCGGACTGTTTCTCCCGCCCAGGTCCTGCCCCTGCTCCTTTCGCCAGACCAGCCCTTCTCCCCGACGCTGAGTCCACCTCCAGATCCAAGCCCCGGGAGGGTGCTCCTTTCCTCACAGCCTCCCTGAGTCGGGCCGCAAATGCATTTGGGATTAAATTTTCATGATGTGGCACAAGCTCTCACGGGGGTAGGGAGGGAGCAGCCGGCGCGGCGGACGGGCGCCACGGACCCGGTGGCCCAGCAGCCACTGCCCGCCACGGCCTCCCGTTTCTCGCCTTGTCCCGCTGGGTCTCTGGGTCTCCGTTTTGCCTATGTTTGCGAAACCCCCGGACTCCCGGGTAGAGGGAGGTTGGGGGCTGGGACCACAGGGTCTGAGGGAGGAGGGGCTGGAGACCCGGACTCCTGGGTCTGAGGAAGAGTAGCCCGCGGAGCCGTCTACTAGCACCACCCTGTGGCAGCAGAATTCCCGACCCGGGTGCGGAGGCGGCGGCCGCGGCTCCGGGCCAGGTGTGAAGGTGGAGCAGATGGTGAAGAGGAGGGAGTAGGAGGGGGGCGCCGGCCGCTGCCAAATCTCGGGCCTTCGCCGGAATCATCACCATGGAGACCAAAGAAGGCTGAAAGGACCCAGCTCCACACTTTTCTGGGACCTGGGAATGAGTTCCTCGGCCGCCCACGGAGGGTCCCCGTGCGAACTACAAGTCCCAGTGGCCACTGGAGCTCACCGTTTGCTTCGGAAGAGCCGCGCTCTCCGAGGGCCGCTGGGAGTTGTAGTTTTCTGAGACACCAGGCCGAGACTGCGAGACGCCCTCTGGTGGACGAAGCGCCGCGTTCGGTACTTCATAGGTCCAAAGACCCCACATTGGAGGTTATCCCCCTACCTTTCCACCTCTTCACCATCTATCTGTTCCTATTTCCCTACCCAGTTCAGTCCTTTCTAACGACACAAATCTCGCTGTTCTTCCAACATTTACCACTGAGGTTCCTCCGCTTACCTATCCTCCTAGGACTCATGGAAGGAGAGAGGTGTCAATCATGCATTAACTCAACATTCTTGAGTTCCTTCTAATTCTAAAGCATTATCACACCACAGGGGCATACATTCAACGAGGTAACCCTGGATGCCAGACACGGCCAGATTCTAACTCAGCCAGAGTAGATCAGAGAAAGCTTGAAGTTTGAAAAGCTTCCCAGAGAAAGCTCAATGAAAGGGATGACTTGGGAGGGGGCGGAGGGAGGGCCCACAGGAGAGGAAACAGTACTTGCAGAGTCAGGAAATGAAACATAGTTTGGTGGGATTGTGAATTGAAGCACCATTCCAGGAACAGGAAGCTTGTCAGGATGAGAGGTAAGAGAGGCTAGAGATGATGGCACACATCAGATGACCAGCGGACTCAGGAAAGGTCCCCTGGGAGGGCAAGACAATTAGACACTTCCTGGGTTTTACTGGAGGAAACAGACTGAGAGTAAGGACGGGAATAAAATGAGGCATAGGGGCATCTGCCTTTGGCTCAGGTCATGATTGTGGGGTCTTGGGACAGAGCCTCACATTGGGTTCCCTGCTCAGCAGGGAGTCCCTCTAGTCCTCCTTCTGCTTGTGCTCTAATAAAAAAGAAAAAAGAAGCGACAAGGGGGCCACACCAAACATGCCTGGGGTGCTAGGCTGAGGGTCTGGGACCTTCTCCTGGGGCACTAGGGAGCCAAGGAGGGGATCTGAAAAAGAGAAGGGAGGGTCAGCTATGGGACCTTGTGGGATAAGAGGGGAGAGACTGGAGACCAGGAGCCCGGGGAGAGGATCTGGAGAGGGAGAGGCTGAGGCCACAGCTGGGGCAGTGACTTCTCTGTGACTCTAGGACCCAGTCCAATGTCCCTCTTCCCTCCCATTCCTCATGTACTCCTAGCCAGACACAGAACAAAGGCAAAAATCTTTTATTTCAATTTCAGAGAAGCCCCCCACCAGCCTCTTCCTCCACTTGGAAGCACAGAAAGAAGAAATCCAATCAAGAAGCCACTGACAGAAGGGGCATCGCCACCATCAGTTGCTGAGGAGAGACAGGAAAAAACAGAATAAGTATTCAGGACAAAGAGTTCTGGCCCCCCAGAGTGCCCCAACTCCCTGCACACTTCCCCCATATCCCCAGGTACCTTTCTTTTCCGATGGAAGGCTGCCTTGCTCTCCTCGGAGTTGATCTGCAGGGGGATATAGGCATCCAGATGGTACAGCTGCTGGGGGCCCCCCATCACCAGGCGGTTCTCCCCAATCTCCAGTGACAGCCCCAGAGCTCCGTCCTGGGAATAGAGAGAAATAAGCTCACCCTTCCCTTCCCAGCAACAGGGCAATAATCACGGGGACCAGGGAGAAAAGGTTCCTGTGTTGGGATACCATATGAAAAGGGTCTTGCCTTCCAGGAAAAAGATGAGAGACCATAATTACAAGTCCCCGTGACTGAGCACTTACAATGACCAGAGCACCCTCAGGATGGCTCCCAAAGTGGGCCTGAAGGACCCACGGCAGGCAGCTATACTCAGGGGGCAGTGCTAACCAGGCTCCCACAGGTCTGGCAACGAGCCCCGCTCAGTCCCCCTCAGAGATCCTAACCCTTCCAGACCTTTCTCTGGTTCTGGTCAAGCGTGCACTCACCAGTCGGGGGAGGTCAATTTCAGCCAAGAGGAGGTCAGGGGCTTCCAGCCAAAGGCTCAGGTGTGGCTTCTCCGGGCTGGGAAAGAACAAAACCCCAAACTGAGGAGCACCTACCAGGTCCTCGCCAGGGCTCATCCTTCCCTTTCTCCCGCCTCTGAGCCCTACTGCCTCAGGGAGCCTTCTGGGTGGGAGTGCTGCTTCTCCCCTCTCTGGGTTCCTAGAGCCCCCAGGACACTGCTTCCTATGGGGAGGGAGAGACGTGACAGAAAGAACCCATCGAAGGCCCACCCTTCCTCGGGTCTCAGGGAGTCAGGGGTGTACGGGTTTCCCAGCTCCTGGATCCGAGGACGCTGCTGGGAGCGGATATTTTGCTGGGAGATGGAGCCCAGGAAAGGCCGATTCTTCAGCATGCGCCACTCTGCGGGTAGGAAGCTCGGGGTCAAAGGTGGTAGGGTTGGGATTCCCGTTGCTTCCTTAGGAGTCATGACAGCAAGAGCCTCAGGGGAAAGGTTCCGCCCCTCGGAGGAAGCCGGGGATCCAGCCACACCCCCAAGCTTGGCTTTAGGAAATAGGCCCACTTTAGCCAACCTGTTTTGCAATCTGTCGCCCAGAGATGCAACTGGCTCCACCCCTTGGCTATCCAGACTCCCGCCCTTCATCTGGTTTCTTGATACGACCCGCCCCTGCCCCGCCCCCAACCTCGGGAAGCCCCGCCTTCTCCTTGTAATCAACAGCCTAGGGACCAAGGAAATCCCTGCCCACACTAGCTCCACCATTCCCAAGGGCTGTCCCCAAGCTGCTGCCGCCCCTCTAGTCCCAGCTGGCCCAGGCCCCGCCCCTCACCTGGATTCAGTTGCAGACTGTATTTGTCCTCAAGGCCCTCCCTGGCGATGGTGACTACAAGCTCTCGCAAGAAATCGCTGTTCTAGGAGTAAGAGAGGGAGACTGCGGAAGGGCTCCGGGTGGAGGGAGAGGCCCCGGCCCAGGCCTCACCCGCAGCCCCGCCCCCAACCTGCATCCTCCGGTAGAAGTCGCTGTTGACGGCTACGTCGTAGGCGGTACAACCCTGGCCTTCTGTGGGGACAAGGCAAAACCAATAAAGGCCAGCAGCCGCAAGAACCAGAGAGACCCGGAGACAATTAGAAAGTAATGGCTCAAGACTCGCACCACCCTCGTCTCTTTCCCTCGTGTCTTTTCCCACCACATCCCAGCGTTGACCTTGCCCCTTCCCTGCACACAGCCCTTGCAAAGCTCCCCAGCCCCAAGACGAAGGTACGTGTCCTTCCGCGTGGCACTGGAGACCCTGTATGGTCTGCTCCTCCCACCTGGAGAGAAGCTCACTTCTCTGTTGGGGACCTGATCCGTTTAAATTTCTTCCAGTCTCTCCTGATGACTGACCGAACCAATCAATCCAATTCAATCACTCTCCAGCTTCTGGACTCCTCTCTCCCCTCTGCCTAGAACCCTCTTCTCTGTCTTGGCCCGATGAACTCCTCCAGTTCCTTGACATCTTAGATCTGACACCTCCTCCTCCAAGAAGGTTTCCCCCCCACCCCCCCACCCCTGCCAGAGCAGCACAAATCATACCATATTGCAATCGCATCTGTCTCTACCACCGTCGCCTAAGACTAGTAGTGTCTCAAGGGCAAGTTCTGGGTTATCAGTCCCTCCTCCCCAGGGCACTGCCCAAAACGTGGTCCAGGAGGCTTCAGGGGAACATATGTGATTTGAAAGACAAGCATATAGAGAAAGAAACTCAACAGAGACAGGTGAGACAAGGCTGAGAGATAGAGACACAGGGAGAAGGGTGAGGAAGGAAACAGGAACAAGAGTGAGAGCTGGTCCGGCCAGCTAATGAGGACACCTGCCCAGCTCCCTCACCATGGGGTAGGGCAGGGAGAAGGGCCAGCCTA
Organism: Mustela putorius furo; assembly: GCF_011764305.1. Classification (NCBI taxonomy): domain Eukaryota; kingdom Metazoa; phylum Chordata; class Mammalia; order Carnivora; family Mustelidae; genus Mustela; species Mustela putorius. The sequence continues at coordinate 10,836,931 of NW_025421310.1, read as the reverse complement.
GCCAGGCGGGCAGGATCAGGACCACCCCGTGTAGCAAGTAGTGGAGGCCCAGGAGGCTAGGCATATATCACAGAGAAAAGGATAAGGTCAGGAGAGCCAGATTTCTGGGTCCTAAGGGAGGAGGGTCCCAAGCCCTGGATCTTGGATCCTTGGGAAGAAAGGACCCAGGGAGCTAGATCCCTGGGTCCTCCAAGAGCACTGACTTGCATCCAGTTCAGCATGAGGCTCTCCCAGACTCATGGGGATGCGAAACCCAGCTTGGTCTTCCTCCAGCATTTGAAGCAGCTCATCCTCTGTCATGTCGGCCGGAGGAGGGATGGAAGGGGAGTGACAGATGTTGATGAACACCTTCCCTTCGGAGGAGTTGGTCTTTATGCAGAAACCTGGTGGAAGTAGGTTTGTCCTGAGGTGTGTGCCTCTGCATACATCTGGGTTTCCATTCATTCCCTCCTCAGTCTCTGTTGATCTGTCCCCTCTTTGTCCCCTTCTCTTGATCAGTCCTCTGCTTTCTGAATCTGCTCCCCGCCCCACCCATGGGATCTGTAACTCTCTATCTTCATTTATTATTTGAGGGAACACAAGCAGGGGGAGTGGGAGAGGGAGAAGCAGGCTTCCCACTGAGCAGGGAGCCCGATGCGGGGCCCGCTCACAGGACCCCGGAACCATCACCCTAGCAGAAGACAGGTGCCTAACAACTGAGCCACCCAGGCGCCCCCTCTGTAACTCTCTATCTTTGAGTCTCTCTCCCCCTAGTCATGCCTGTCCTCCTCCTCTCTTTAGATCTTAGTCCCTTCCCTGCTCTCTCTGGATCTCTGTCACAACCCCCGCCAAGGCCTGTGTACTCCCATTATTGTGCCTCTCTCCTGCCTCCTATCTCTGTGTCCCATACCCCTAGCCCCTGTCCACTCTCTTTGCAACTCTATCCCCCTCTCTCTGGGTTTCTGCCTTTCTCACCAGGTTGTGGTTGGATCTGTGTAGATTCTGGTCTGTTTGTCTGGGCCTGCTGGAGCTCCTTGGAGGCCTGTGTGAAGGAAAACAACCACCTTCATGCTGGCGTCTGGGCCATCAGACCCTCCTTTGTTCTTCAAAGGTTTGTCGAGAAATTTTATGCATATGAGATGTACACAGAATAGGACATACTATGTCCCGCTCCTCCTTTGAGGACCGCTAAAAACAACCCCAACCCCACTTGCATTTCTTCCAGAGCCTGGAAAACTTGGGAGTTAAGCAACTACAATTCCATGTAGTGCGTTCTGGGAATGTAGTCCCATCCCTGAGCACCCTCGGGTGTGCACATACACGTGTGCGTGAACACGCGCGTACACACACACACACACAAATCCCCCGAATACCCAGGAACCATGGAGTCGGTCAGTCCTCACCTGCAGCAGCAGCTTCTCGAAACGCGCGGTCTCAGCGCCCATCTTCTCTGCCTCGCTTAGCTCCGGCACCAGCAGCTTCGAGTCCGCCATGGCCCTGAAGAAGAGACCTAGGCGTCCTCAGCAACACCGACGTGCGCGGGGCGGGGGCGGGGAGGGACCCTGGCCAGGATCAGAACTCCGTGGCCTGCTGCCCGACACCCACTATTCTGTATGAAATCTAAGAATCTGGGCTTGAGACAATTCCACTCATGCCAGACACGGCTGTCCAATCTGCTGGAGACAACAGTTCTAGATGCTCTCTAAGCCCTATGTGCCGAACGTGTATACGACAGCCACACTCCCAGCCTCTGTAACTAAGAACTTCAGCCGACCAGGCTTCCGTCCCCCTCAAACGCTCAGACACCAATCCCGGAAGCCCACTACGTTCCGGCCAATCATAGTCTAAGGCTGGAGCCACGCCTCTCACTCCAACCAATCAAAACTTTAAACCCTGAACCTAATTTCTGAATGCTACACTTCCTGGGTCGATTAAAGCGGTAACTCTCCTCTTTCCCGACTACATCTGGCCAAGCTTCTGGGTGGGCAGTCCAGACCGGCACACTCAAAACCTTAATTTAAACGTCCATCCTAAAAGACTCCCTTCTGACCTCTAAACTATCGCTTCGTCCCAGAGTCGATTCTCTAGTAAATTTACTTCGGACTAAAAGCTGAACTCCTTGCCCTCAGAATGAACAGGGTGGAAAGGAGATACACAAATACGGCCACGCTTCTAAATCTGGAGCCTTCCTATTTGCAAGACACACATTTTTTGTCCTGTCCCCGTCCCCAACCCCGCCTCGCTGAGGATTGCGCATGCTCCAAACCACTTTGCCAGCTGGAGCGTGTGGGCGGGGCCACTGGGTCTAAGGCGGGGTTACGCTCTATCTCCCGTAGTCCCGCCCCCTGGACTAGAGGGGGCGGTGCCGCCCTTCGACCTCAAGGTTCCTCTGGGTAGAGCGCCCGGCACTTCTTGGTGGAAAGCGGCCCGGGAGGGTGATGGCTGCTACGCGTGCAAGGCCCAGCGCCCGAGAGATCTTCGCCACGCTGGAGTACGGACCGGCGCCTGAGAGCCACGCATGCGCACTGGTGAGGGCCTGCCGTTCGTTGTTGCCCATCCCCCTCCCCAGGCCTCCAGGTCTTGTTTGGCGCGCGGACTCCCGTGATCCACCGCGGCAGGTCCGCCCTTCTCGGTTCCCGTGACTCTGGCTACTCCTTAGGACCCACCCTTGAAGGGCATTCCCTTGAGCCTTTGCGGCTGCTGCCTCTTAACCCTTGAGTCTTTTCTCTTGTTTTGGAGCCGGTCTCGTACCTCCGCTCTGCGGCAGTGTTTCCCCGATGCGTCAGAGCCCCCAAAGGGCCTCCTGTGATTCTTCAGCCTCCCCTTCCCGGACCTCCGTTGAATCCCAGGGACTCGGAATTCCTGTAGGGCACCCCTGATCTTTCAAGGACCCCCAGAATCTCCATGGACTTCCCGTGATTCCTCAGAACATCCTGTGGCTTGCGTGGCTCTCTGAGCCCCACCCCGCCGACCTCCTGTGGGTCCCCCGTAATTTCTCAGGGACCCCATCAATCACTGCGGAGCTCCTAGTATCCTGGGAACCCCAGGATACCTCAGAACTTAACTGTAATCTCTTACAGCCCCTCAGAATACCCTCGTGGGGCTCCCATGATTCTAAAGCGTCCCTTCAAGTCCTCCTGGGATCCCTCGGGGTCCCCCAGAACCTCTTGTGGTTCCTGTGGGTGCCTCGCATATTCTATAATTATCCAGGCTCCTCAGAACTCCTCTCATGGGCTCTCCTCATCCCACAGGGTCTCTAGCACCCCGGAATGCGAAGCTTAGGCTGAGACAGTGGTCCAAGTGGAAGATGAGGCCAGAGCCTGGAGCGGGTTGTGGAAGTGGATAGATAGATAGGAGGGGATGAGGCAGAGATACAGGAGGACCAGTGTCAGGAGTTAAGAGGGCAAGGCAGTGTCTCGGGTTTGGCTGTCTCTGTCGTCGTGTCTCCCCCATCCCTCACCACCACCACCACTAGTGGTGAACCCAGGAGGACTGGGGCTTCGCGGATAGGCCTGAGCTTGGTTATCACATGGTGAGGGTGTGAGGGACCCTGGACAGCCTTGGCCTTGTGAAGGCATCAAATGCTACTTGGGCCCAAGCCTTCAGGTCTGGAGACAGGGACCTGGGAGTCATCAATGTGGAAAGATAGTTGAACTGAGGGAGTGAGGATCTGGATCAGAGGACAGAGCATTCCCACACTTGGAGCTTGGCTAGAGATGGAATATACTGAAATAGCAATAATAGCTAATAGTAATCATAGCAATAATAGTAATCATAGTTTATATTCACTGGGAGCTCTCTGTGCCAGCCTCTGTGCTTAGTGTGATCTAATTTAATCCCCAGAACAGCTGTGAGAGGGGATTATTGTCATTATTTTAGCCATAGCACAGGGAGGCATAAAGGGTATGTAATTTGCCCACTGTTAACACAGTTTAAAAGAGGCGAAGCTGAGATTTGAACCTAAGCCCTAGGATTGCACAGCCCATGGTTCCCCCACCGCCTCCCAAGCAAAAGTCTCAACCTTCCAATGTGTGAGCCAGAGTCAACCAACAAACTGTTTTTTTGGCCCGCATTTTATTTTTGAAAATGTGAATTAGTGGTCAACTCATTCCCTGTAAACATCCAGGAGGAGTCCAGCTTCTTTTGAAAATAAAAACCCAAATTTGGCAATGTTTGGCTCACATTCCCTGACAAAAATCATCTGGATTCAATAGTGACTTTCTCTTTAGACAAGTTATGAGTTCCCTATCTCCACCAGCCCCTCACACTAACATGACTTCCCAGGGCCCTGTGGACATTCTTTTATGGTTTTGTTTTTCTTGGGCGGGGAACGGTGGTTGGTGGGGTGGGGTGGAGATTGCAAACTTCCACAGAATACTTAATACTGCTACTTACCTATCCCTCAGCTTCAGGAATTGCCAGACATGTAGTCCAGTGTTGCATTCTTTTGTTTTCTCTTTTTTCTGGAACGATTTAAATCCCCGATGTCCTGTTAGCTTCCAAGAAATATTTGAATTCTCATTTCTAACAGATAAAGACTAGTTTTGTAACATAATCACCTAGCCATTTTAAGTTTTTTTTTTTTTTTTTTTTTTTTTAAAGAGAGAGAGCAAGAGCACTCCAGCAAGCGTGCAAGCAGGGGGAGGGGCAGCAGAATCTTAAGCAGTCTCCACGCCCAGCACAGAGCCCAAGAAGGGGGCTCAATCTCACAACCCTGAGCCAAAATCAAGAGTCAGACACTTCAGCGACTGAGCTACCCAGGCAACCCCACCTAGCCATTTTTCACACTTCACATTAGCAGTCACTTTTTTTTTTTTCCTTTTAAGATTGTATTTATTTGTCAGAAAAGAGAGAGCACAAGCAGGGGGAGCAGCAGGCTCAACTTCGAGAAAGGAGCCTGAGGTGGGACTTGACCCCGGGACCCTGAGATCATGACCTGAGCCTCCCAGGCATCCCAGCGCTCATTGCTTAATATCATCCAATGCCCAGCTCATGTTCGTGCACCTCCAACTATTTCCAAAATGTGTCTTTCCCTGGGGGTATTTGAGTGGGAAACTTCTGACTCACCCTTTGACTTCAGAGAAAAAGCAGAAGGGCCAGTTGGCAGGGTAAGAGGAAAATCGGGAGAATGTGGCTTTGGGATGCTAAGAAGAAGAGAGCAGTTGTAGAAGGAAAGAGTGGAAAGCAGGTCTGGGATTTCGCCAGGATCTAGGGAAGGCAGGACCAGGGAGAGAAACATGGTGCAGATATGGAAGGCGAGGTGCAGTGAGATTAAGAGGAAATCCTACCTAGCACTGCTCTGAGTGTCTGATGTGCATTGATGCATTTAATTAATCCTTGCCACAGCCCCTTGAAGTAGCAAGGGGCTGTGCTTATCCCCATTTTCCAGATGGCCAAAGTACTATTACACCCCGGCTGACGTTGAACAATAAATACTAGAGCCAAGATTCAGTCTCCTAGCCCCAGAGACTCCACACCACACTGTACCGTTTGTAGTGCCTCTCCGCTCTGCCCTGGGCTCAGGTAGACACATCGCAGCCAAATAAATTGCACCTGGTAAGCCTGTGTCTACAGCGGGGGTCTGAGCTGCCCCTTGAAGTGATGGCCGCTGGGTGCAGGAGCCACCTGGCTTAGCCACCCCGCCTTCCAAATAGAACCCGTTACTGCCTGATAACAGTGCCACGGGCATTGCCTCCAGGGTTGTGACAAGGTTTGTGCCCAATCTCAGGAACGTAGGGTGCTCCAGAAAGCCCCAGTGCTCGGGCCTCCTGTTGGATTTCTATGGAGTGTTCCCAGTTTTCCCAGGCAGGTGTGGTGGATCCTTCAGGAGTCATTGTTGCCTGGTGATGCTGTGGAATTATCTTAGGATTCCTGAGAAACAGGAAGCTCGCCCAGGTCGTTTCTCCATGGAGGAGAAAGGGTTTTATTAAGCCACATTTCAAAGTCAATAGGACAGGGGCGGCTGGGTGGCTCAGTGGCTTAAGCGACTGCCTTCAGCTCAGGTCGATCCCAGGGTCCTGGGATCGAGCCCCAGTTATGGGTCCCTGCTCAACAGAGAGTCTGCTTCTCCCTCTTCCTCTGCTCTTCCCTCCTCTTTCCAGCTTTCACACCTGTGCTGGCTCGCATGCTCTCTCTCTCTGTCCAGTGAATTTTAAAAAAGAAAAATCTTTAAAAAAAAAAAAAAAAGCAAAGTCAGTAGGCCAGCCCTCGTATATCTCTGGTGAGAACATGAAACAGCTTGCTGGGCTCCTCCATAAGTTACTCGTGGAGTTGACCTGTGATCCTCCTGGGTCCACATGCCTAGAAGAAGTAAAGTCAGGTGATGGAACAAAAACTCGTGTGTGCATGTTCCAAGCAGCGCTATTCACAATAACTAGAAGGCAGAGACAGATCGAACCCGCATCCACTGGTGATAAATGGAGAAACAAAATGTGGCTTATCCAGACAATGGAATATTGTATAGGCGTGTAAAAAAAAAAATAAGTTTGTTGTTGTTGTTGTTGTTAAAAAGGGAGAGAAGATGGGGAGAGACTGAGGGAGAGAATCTCAAGCAGGCTCCATGTCCAGCACGAAGCCCAGTGCAGGGCTCGATCTCATGATGCTGAGATCATGACCTGAGCCAAAATCAAGAGTCTGATGCTTAATGGACCAAGCAGCCAGATGCCCCTAAAAACAGGGTGTTGGATGAAAAAAGCCAGGCAAAAAAAGTCACAGATTGTAAGGTTCCTTTTCTGTGAGATATCCAGAGTCGGCAAATCCACAGAAACAGGAAGCAGATCAGTGGTAGCCAGAAGCTAGGGACAGGGGGAGGGAAGAGTGACTGCCCAGTGTGAACAAAGTTTCCTTGCAAGGGGTTGGAAGTATTCTAGAAGGAGATCCTGGTGATGGTGGCATGTCCTAAATGCTGCTGAACTGTATCCTTTACAATTCTTAACATGATGAGTTTTTGGTTATAATGTATCTTATGTTTAGGGATTATTTTCCTTCTACACAGGAAAAGAATGAGCAGGGGGGCAGAGGGGTGCAGGTGTCCTCTCCCAGAGGATTCTAGGCAGGGATGGAGCTCCCCCAGCTGCCTCCAGACCCCATTCCAAACTGTCTTCATCTCCCACAGGCCTGGCTGGACACCCAGGACCGACACTTGGGTCACTATGTAAACGGGAAGTGGTTGAAGCCAGAACACAGGAACTCAGTGCCTTGCCAGGATCCCATCACAGGTATGAGGTGTCCCCCAGCTGCTATGGGAGGGAGAGGCATCTACACCCCCAGCTGGACCGACAACAATGCCCCATTCCCTTTGCTCAGGGCTCTGAGGGCAGGGTATAGCCAGTGGGGGAAAGCCAAGATTTCTGGCTCTTTCTGGTCATGGTCATCCTAATTACTGCTCCAAGCCCGTGTGGATGCTTCTTGAAGTCACTCTCTACTAAGATCCCTTCCTTGATTACTGGAGACAGTCAGAGCAATGACCAACAGAGTCATCACAGAACTGGGGACTAGATTTCCTGCCTTGGGGTGCGCCCGGGCTCTGGAAATCTCAGCCCCCTCCAGCTCTACACGGGCTCCCCCACTCTTCCCATCTGAGATCCCTCCATTCATCTCCCTAGGAGAGAGCTTGGCCAGTTGCCTCCAGGCACAGGCTGAAGATGTGGTGGCAGCTGTGGAGGCAGCAGGGACTGCGTTTGATACCTGGAGCGGACTCCCTGGAGCCTCTCGGGCCCAGCACCTAGTCAGGTGACGCAGCTGAGGCGTGGGTCTCGGGACGTGGGGAAGGACTCCATCCCCCAGCATCTACCTGAGACTGTGGGAACAGAGACTCTCTTTCCCGAGAGCTCTAGCTTGCTGAATTACTTGCATGCTAAGGCTCCTGTGGGCTCCACGCCCTCAAGCCTCTAGCAGCTAAAACATCCCATACACCAGGGCTAATATGAGAAAGCTCTGTTCTCCAGAATAGCCCCAGGGCTCACTGAGCCTCCCATTTTCCCCACCCCAATGCCCATTTTCCATTTTCTCTTATTTGGGGCAACTAGAGACAAAGTTTGCACTTTCTAAGAGAACAATTGCTCAGACTACATTTCCACCCCTGGCAAATGATAGGGATGCCCCCAGGAGATCATAGGGATTATAGTCCAAGTACACAGGGGGTGTTCCAGGACTGTGTGACTGAGGGGCAGAGGGAAATGACTGTCCCCGGCTTTCTCTGCAGGCTGGCCAAAATGATCCAGAAACACCAGAGGCTGCTATGGACCCTGGAGTCCCTGGTTTCTGGGCGAGCCATTCGAGAGGTTCGAGACGGGGATGTCCCACTGGCCCAGCAGCTGCTCCAGTACCATGCCATCCAGGCGTCCACCCAGGAGGAGGTGCTGGCAGGCTGGGAACCCATGGGTGAGAAGCAGGAGTCCTGGCCCCCAGCCCCTTTCTCCCCCATGACCTAGCAGTACCTGCCCCAGTCCCCTTATTTATTCTTACAGGAGTGATTGGTCTCATCTTGCCACCTACATTCTCCTTCCTTGAGATGATGTGGAGGATTTGCCCAGCCCTGGCTGTGGGTAATTAATGGGCTGGATCTGAAGGAGGAGGGGCTGGGGGCCTGGACCCCTGGGTCTGAGGGAGCAGGGGACTGAGGGCCTGGACTGCTGGGTCTGAGGGAGGAGGGCTGGTGGCCCAGACTCCTGGGTCTGAGCTGGGGGCCCAGACTCCAGGGTCTGAGGGAAGAGGGGCTGGAGCCCCAGACTCTAGGGTCTGAGGAAGGAGGCACTGGGGGCCCAGACTCCAGGGTTTTTGAGCTACCCACCTTTTCCAGGTTGTACTGTAGTGGTCCTCGTGCCACCAGCCTCCCCGACACCCCTCCTCCTGGCCCAGCTGGCAGGGGAGCTAGACTCATTCCCAGGAATCCTCAATGTGGTCAGTGGCCCTGCCTCCCTGGGCCCCGTCCTAGCCTCCCAGCCTAGAGTCCAGAAGGTGACCTTCTGTGGAACCGTCGAGGTATCTTCGGTGCTGGGAGGGGGACAGGACGTGGCTGGGAGGCCGGAAGGCCCCTCCCTCAGCTGAATTCGGTGGGGATCCTGCAGGAAGGACGTGCCCTTCGGCGGAGCCTGGCAGGCAGGGGTGCTGAGCTGGGCCTGGCCCTGGGGGCCGAGTCGCTGCTGGTGCTGACGGAGGCGGCAGATGTGGACTCGGCTGTGGAGGGTGTCGTGGATGCGGCCTGGTCCGACCGCAATGCAGTAAGGCCCATGTGCTCAGGTTCCCCTGAGTCCTGGGGGTCATGCCTGTCCATCTCCAGACCTCAGGGGCTCTTGTCTCTCCACCAGTTGTAATTTTCAGTGTTTTGGGTCGCACGTTCTCTCTCTGTGTCAGCACAAGAGGAACACAGGGCTCCTCTTCGCCTCAGATTCCTGGATCTCCCTGTCCCGGCCCTCCTGTTTCTGCAGGGGCTCATGTCTCTTGTTCTTAGAGGTTCTCTGCACTTTTCTGAGTGTGCATGTCCCTAGTTTTCCAACCTTTGTCTTCACTCTGAGTCACCCTCTTCTGTAACTTGCCCCCCTCCCTGACTGTGGCGCCTTGGTGAGTGTCTAGGCTCCCCAGTCACTCCTCCCTGACACTCCTCTGTGGGGGGAGCAAGGCTCGACCCTCTGTGGGGGACTGTCCCCTAAAGGTGGGCCCTGCTTTGCCCTCCCTGACATCCCTTTCCCTCGCAGGGGGGACTCAGGCTCCTCATCCAGGAGTCTGTGTGGGACGAGACGATGAGGCGGCTCCAGGAGCGGATGGCCCGGCTTCGGGGTGGTCGAGGACTGGATGGGGCCGTGGACATGGGGGCTCGAGGGGTGGCTGCACATGACCTGGCCCAGCGCTATGTGCATGAGGCCCAAAGTCAGGGCGCACAGGTGAGCAAGGGGCACAGACTCCAGGATGCCAGGGGAGGAGGGACCTGGAGACCTGACCCCTGGGTCTGAGGGAGGAGGGGCTGGGACGAGGACTCCCAGGTCTAAGGGAAGAGTGGCAAGGGGCAAGGACTCCTGGGTCTGAGGGAGGAGGGGCTAGAGGTCTGGACTCCCAGATCTGAGGGAGGAGGCGCCAGAAGTGAACTTGTTGATCTGCTTCTCTTCAGGTGTTCCAGGCTGGAGATGTGCCTTCAGACAGCCCGTTCTTCCCCCCGACTTTGGTCTCTGACCTACCCCCAGCTTCCCCGTGTACACAGGCAGAGGTGAGCCCTCCAAGGCCCCACCTGCGGCCAGACCTGAGCAGCAAGACTCCGCCTGCCGAGGCCCCCGTGGGGTGACCCCTGGGTCTGGGTCCGAGGGCTGCTTACGGTTGGAAGCTGCTCCCCTAATGGATGTTGGGGAGAGAAGCTGGCCGGGCCCCCTGAGCTCCATCCTCAACCCTTCCAGGTGCCCTGGCCCGTGGTCGTGGCCTCCCCATTCCGCACAGCTAAGGAGGCCCTGGCTGTGGCCAACGGGACGCCCCGAGGAGCCAGTGCCAGTGTGTGGAGCGAGAGACTAGGGCAGGCCCTGGAGCTGGGCTGGGGGTCAGTCGGCACCTGTGGGGGCCACAGGGGGCAGCCTGTTGGGGGGCGCCCAGCTTCTGCTTTTTTTTCTCAGTCTTGAGGTCTCTATCCCCTCTCTCTGGAGTTCTGCCCGCCCCTCCTCCCTGACTCCAGGCCCCCCGCCACCTTCCACTCTTGCTCCCATCCCCCTCTCTCCCCACAGGCTCCAGATGGGCACCGTCTGGATCAATGCCCACGGCCTGCGAAACACTCAGGTGCCCGCAGGCGGCTGCAAGGAGAGTGGGTCTTCCTGGCACGGGGGCCCCGACGTGAGTGCGCCCCTCCTCCGCCCCATCGTCACCCCCTTCAGCCACTGCACGCCCTCTCCTGCATCCTTCTGACACTGCCTCTCCCCCAGGGTCTGTATGAGTATCTGCGGCCCTCAGGAACCCCCGCCCGGCTGTCTTACTTTTCTGAGAATCTGAACTATGACACCTTTGGCCTCTCTGTCCCCTCCACCCTGCCAGCAGGGACTGAAACAGGACCCAGGTGAGCTGTCTCAGGGGCTGCAACTCCCAGAATCCCCCCGGGGTGGGGAAGGGGAGACGGGAGGTTGGGGCTGGCTCCTCGTGGGCTGGAGCCGGGGGTTCATTAGAGCTGTCTTGAGGGGTCCCCGTGTGTGGCTCCACTCTGACTCCCTCTTCTAAGGAGAGTCCCCATTCTGCTGAATGAAGGACTGTGCTCTCCCAGAGGCACAGCGGGGTGGAGCATGGGATCTGAGGAGACGTGACCCCAGGACCCACACCCACGCCTCACCCTCCTCCAGCCCGGCAGCCCCCTATGGGCTCTTCATTGGCGGCCGTTTCCAAGCTCCGGGGTCCCGGAGCTCCAGACCCATCCAGGATTTGCAAGGCAATCTCCATAGCTACGTGGCTGAGGGCGGAGCCAAGGATGTCCGAGGGGCTGTGGAGGCTGCTCACCAGGCTGCCCCTGGGTAAGGAAGTCACGTGGGAGAACCCAGAGGTAATGGGGCGTTAGAAAGAGTGGTTTGAGACCCCCAAGGGCTGCGGGCGTATGGGGTCTGGAACTGGTGGGCTGTGAGGTCCAAGCTCCCAAGGCTGACAGGATACGGGTCATGGCCCTCACTCCCCTCCGCAGGCAGATGAGGCTATGGGGCCTGGAGCCCCATCATCAGGACTGTGGACAGAGGAGGGATATCTGGAAGGATCCAGGACCAGAAAGCTGACCCTAATTTGCACTGTGTCCCCTTCCCCCCAGCTGGGTAGGCCAGTCGCCAGGGACCCAGGCGACCCTGCTGTGGGCCCTCGCAGCTGCCCTGGAGCGCCGGGAGTCTGCCCTCACCTCGAGGCTGGAGAGGCATGGCGTGACGCTCAAGGACGCCCAGGCGGAGGTGAAGCTGAGCGCCAGGCAGCTCCGGGCCTGGGGCGCCCGTGCCCAGGCCCAGGGCCATGTGTTGCAGGTGAGAGGGTCGTGTGAGCCGGCAGACAGCGAGGGCAGCTTGGGGTGGGAGTCAGAGCAAGGATCTGGGAGTGAGCTGGACTTGCGGGAAGACAGCGAGAGAGCACGAGCGGGAGGGCAGAGGGAGGGAGACCCTCAAGCAGGCTCTGCACTGAGCGAGGAGCCCAACAGGAGGCTCGATCTCACGACCCTGAGGTCATGATTTGAGCCGAAACCAAGAGTTGAAAGCCCAACAGAGCCACCCAGGTACCCCTAACTCCTAGGTTTTAATCTGAGAACAGTGAAAACATGTATCCATATGGGATTTATGCCCCAATTTTATAATGACATTATTCCTAATAGCTGAGGACTGGAAACGGTCTCATGCCCAGCCCGTCCATACCGCACGTGACTCTTGATCTCAGGGGGAGTGAGTTTGAGCCACTCTTTGGGCATGGGGTTTATTTTTATTTATTTATTTTTATTTTTATTTCTTTTAAAGATTTTATTTATTTATTTGACAGACAGAGATCACAAATAGGCAGAGAGGCAGGCAGAGAGAGAGGAAGGGAAGCAGGCTCCCCGCTGAGCAGAGAGCCGGATACGGGACTCGATCCCAGGACCCTGGGATCGTGATCTGGGCTGAAGGCAGAGGCCTCAACACACTGAGCCACCCAGGCACCTGGAGTTTATTTTTAAAACAAATAAATAAATATAATAAATAAAACAAAAAGTGGGAGTAATCCAAACGTCCCTTGGGAGGTTAACGAACAAAGCGTGTCTCACCCGTAACAGCGGGACCCTGCTCAGCGTCCTGTGGGTGAATCTCAAAGGGACCCTGAGGAGTGAAAGAAGCCAAATTAGAAACAGTGCAGCCTATATAATTCTGTATCTAGAAAATTCTAGAAAAGACAAACTGTAGTGAGCAGAAGCAGAGGGGTGGTTGAGGAGGGAGAGGGTTCAGGTGGAGTCAGGTGAAAAGGATCACTAAGGGGCACAGGGAGGTTTGGGGGAGTGAAGTCCATTATCTTGATTGTAGTGATGGTTTCAAGCGATTTGAGGGCATCTGGCAGGCTCAGTTGGTAGAGTATAAAACTTGATCTCAGGGTCATGAGCTCAAGCCCCATGTTGGGCATAAAGTTACTCAAAAAAAAAAAAGAAAAGAAAAAATAACAAATTATGACCTTTAAAATGCATGCAGTTTAGTGAATGTCAATTATATTCAATAAAGTTTTAAAAAAATTATACACATGCACATAGAAACAAACCCACGGGCCAGGTTCTGAGCTCTCTGCACACAATTTATTTCATTTCAACAACAAACCTCTGAGGGAAGTACCATTTGGCTCATTTGAAAGATGGGGCACTGAGGCCAGGAGAGGTTAAGTAACTCCCCCGAGATCACACAGCTGGTGAGTGGTAGAGCCCACAGCCTGGCTCCAGTCGGCTCTGCACTTTTACCCAATGAATCATCACAGGCGTTGTTACAGAAAAGGAAAGGTGGGGAGAGGAGGAATGGGGCAGACGATGAGGCTCCTGTGCCCAGCCCTTGACCTCCTGCATGTCCCCGCAGGTGGCAGAGCTGAAAGGCCCGGTGCTCCGGCTGCGGGAGCCACTGGGCGTGCTGGCCATTGTTTGCCCTGACGAGTGGCCCCTGCTTGCCTTCGTGTCCCTGCTGGCTGCTGCCCTGGCCCATGGCAACACTGTGGTCCTGGTGCCCAGCGGGGCCTGTCCCATCCCCGCCCTGGAGGTCTGTCAGGTACAGTTTCCCGATTTCCTGCTGCAGCTCCCAGCAGCCCCTGGGGCAGCAGGTGAATGGGAGGTGCCCCGGTCTTGCACTCACCCCACCCCCTTGGTAACCATGGTAACCCCCACCCCACCCCCATCCAAGCCTACATCCAAGCCTGCATTGCTCATCCACCCCGGGACCGTTCTGTCCAGGCCTCAAGCGTTCGCCACTCATGACCTGCGTCCCGTTCCTTCCAGGAGCCCCAAGGGCTCTCCCCGATGCTCACTCCTCACCCAGTCTATTGCCTCCCGGTCTCTGACTCCCTTCCCGCCCAATCCTCTCTACTGTCCCCTAGGATATGGCCGCCTTATTGCCAGCAGGCCTCGTAAATGTGGTGACTGGCGACCGGGACCACCTGACCCGCTGCCTGGCCTTGCACCAGGATGTCCAGGCCCTGTGGTACTTTGGATCTGCCAAGGTACCCTTTGCTTTGCTGTCTTTTTGCCATCTCGAACCTCACCGACAGCCTCTCCCTTTTCTGGAATCAGGGCATTGCCACCTTAGAGTTCCAGTTACTAGGGAGCACAGACTCCTCGGCAACCGGGTTAGGAGGTCCTGCCTGCCCTTTTAGAGTCCAGGTTGCTAAGTAAGAGAATCTCCTTAGCATAGCAACAAGGGCCCAAAAACTTCATCTCATTGGACGACCCGTTGCTAAGGACCACACCCTAGTAGCAGAACCAGAGGCCCACTGTCCACCCTCCTGATGATAACAGGGGAACTCCTTGTCACCAAGAACCCAGGCCCCATTCCTTTCAATGTGGGCTGTTAATGGGGAGGAAATGCCCTAGCCGCAAAGGTCAGCCTTGTTTCCCTCAGCATCTGGAAGGTCTGTGGACTACAGACCGAGCATTGTTGAAACAGAGCCTAGGTCAAGCCGTCAGGCCCCTCAGTAATAAGACACAGCTGCTTGGCATCCCAGCTGGCAGAAGTCCTGATCCCCCTCTTCTCGTGCCAGGGCTCCCAGTTTGTGGAGTGGGCCTCAGCTGGAAACCTGAAGCCGGTGTGGGTGAACCGGGGCTGCCCTCGCGCCTGGGATCAGGAGGCCCAGGGGGCAGGCCAAGAGCTGGGGCTGCGGGCAGCACGGACCAAGGCCCTGTGGCTGCCCATGGGAGACTGATGCCCGAGTGCCTCCCGCTCCACCTTGGACAGAGGAGAGATGGACTCTGACAGACACCAGAAGCCTGGAACTTTCTTTTATTAGGACTTCCATGTCCTCCAATAAACTCTAACCAACCTTGGCTGTGCTTCTGAGGGGAGGAAGTGGGGGAGTAACAACTTCTGGTCTGTTCGAGGCCATCTGAGTTCAGAGACTCAGCAGCCGAGTGGGCTGGCTCTGGTACAACACAGTGTTTGTCAAACAGATAAAGGGAACTCTGAGAAGCCCTGGACAGGACCCCAGGGCCTCTTGTTTTCCCCCGGGTCTTCGCCATCCTAAGGCTCTCACTCTTTGACTTGCTCTGCCAATGCATCGTTTCAGGATCCGTGGGGTGCTGGTACAGAGTAAAAGCACAGTGGCTCTCAGGAGTAGGATAAAGGCCTGGTAAGTAACACTCGCAGGTTCCCGTTGGAACTGGGACATGCTCCCACCATGTCAGATTTCCCGTGCAGATGACTGAACAACAAACAGGCTGACAAAATTCCTGAATTTTTAACCATCCATTCCCATGAACCCACCTGAGTGGCTCCGGCACAGTGCCCATTTCAGAATTCTTTGGGATGCCAGGACCCCATTCATGCTAGCTTAGGATAAGAGGGAATTTTCAGGAAGGCTGCAGAGACCTCCCACAGAAAACAGGGCAAGACATGCATCTGAGGGGCCCCAGGTCCTGGAGAAACCAAAAGTACGCAGGAACCAGGACCGGTCCTTTCTTGGAGGCACATGATTTCTGGGGTCTTTTTTCCCTTCTTCCTTTTCTTTTTCCTTCTTTCTCTTTGATCTCTGGGGCTTTTCTTTCTTTCTTTTTCTTTTTAATAGTATTTTTTTTTTAAGAAAAGATTTTATTCATTTATTTGAGGGAGAGCATGAGAGGGGGAGGTTCAGAGGGAGAAACAGATTCCCTGCTGAGCAGGGAGCCGGATGTGGGACTCGATCCTGGAACTCCAGGATCATGACCTGAACCAAAGGCAGTCGGTTAACCATGTGCCACCCAGGTACCCTGTCTGGGGTTTTTCTTTTCTTTAACTTTCTTTTCTTTTCTTTTCTTTTCTTTTTTTTTTTTTTTAAGATTTTATTTATTTATTTATTTGACACAGAGAGAGATCACAAGCAGGCAGAGGGGCAGGCAGAGAGAGAGGACGAAGCAGGCTCCCTGCTGAGCAGAGAGTCTGATGCGCGGCTTGGTCCCAAGACCCTGAGATCATGACCTGAGCTGAAGGCAGAGGTTAACCCACTGAGTCACGCCTGTGCCCCTAGCTTCATTTTCTTTTATATTTTTTTTTAAGATTTTTTATTTATTTATTTGACAGACAGAGATCACAAGTAGGCAGAGAGGCAGGCAGAGAGAGAGAGAGGGAAGCAGGCTCCCTGCGGAGCAGAGAGCCTGATGCGGGACTCGATCCCAGATCCCTGAGATCATGACCAGAGCAGAAGGCAGCGGCTTAAGCCACTGAGCCACCCAGGCGCCCCTCATTTTATTTTATAATCTCTATACCCAACATGGGGCTTGAACCCATGACCCTGACATTCAGAGTCCAATGCTCCACTGACTGAGCCAGCCAGGCGTCCCATCTCTGGAGTTTTCTGTCCCTACCTGTCTTCTTCTGTCACCTCTTACAGCGATGTGACTTTAGGAAAGCTTCTTCACTGCTCTGCGCCTGTTTCCTCATCTGCAAAATGGGACTAATAGTTCCAACCAGACTGATTGACCTGGTGGGTACACGGGACATGCTTTGTGAATGCTTGCTGCTTGTTAGAGGTTAATTCTGTCATGAGGCAAATGGGAATAGGCAGCCAGCCTCCTGTCAGGTTCTGACTAAGGCTGGGCAGAATAATTACCTCTCCCAGGATCTGGACGTCTGGAAAAGAAAGGAATGAGAGAGCTGGAGGGAAGTCCCTGGAAGGCTCTTGTTCCCATCTGTGGTTTGACAGTTCCCCCCAGGATCCCATGGGCTGCCTCAGTGTCCTTCCTAGTAATCCTGTTGATTTAACCAGCAGAAGGTGACCGCCAGCCAGGTCCACAACCCCCCAGCCCAGATCCCAGGCAAGTGTCCGCGCTGTTTCCAGGGGGAGAAAATCTGATTGGCCAGCTTGGGTCAGGCCTCGGCTTCTGAGCCAATCATCTCTGTCCGGGGGGGTGGGCAGGAGGACCCAGTCTGTGCAGACTCCAATCAGGCAGCAAATACCCAGTGAGCGCTCGCTGTGAGTGAGGCGCTGTTCTAGGTGCTGGCGAGACCACCGGCCGCAGGAGCCCATGTGCTAGCAGGGGACAGGTGTATTAGGCTCCTGTCACTGCTGTAACAAAGTTCGTGGCTTAAGTAAAACAACACAAATGTATTATCTTAGGGTCCTAGACGTCAGACGTCTGAAGTGGGTCTCATTGAGAGAAAATCAAGGTGTCAGCAGGACTGCATTGCTAGCTAGAGCCCAAGGGGAGGGAGAATCACTTTCCCTGGTGCATGACCGCCTAACACTTTTTTTTTTTTTTTTTAGGAATTTATTTATTTATTTATTTATTTGAGAGCACGAGCGGGATGGAGAGTAACAGGGACAGAGGGAGAAGCAGGGGCTCCCCACTGAGCAAGGACCCCACTGTGGGCCTTGATCCCAGCACTCTAGGATCATGACCTGAGGCAAAGGCAGACGCTTAACTGAGCTGCCCAGGCACCCCCTGCATCACTTCTCATTGCCAACAGTGGCCACTAGAGTCTTTCTCTCATGGCATCACTCTGACTGTGATCTTCTCGCCTCCCTCCTTCCCTTCCAAATCCGTCTGTGGTGACACTCAACCTACTCAACCCGTGATAATCTCCCCATCTCAAGATAATTAACAAAGTCATATCTGCAGAGGCCCTTTGGCCATGCAAGGGAACAATCAGAGGTTCCAGTGGACCTCTCCGGGGCCAGGTATCCTGCCCACCCCAAGAGGAGATAGACTGAAAGCACATGAATAATCGAGAAGCATCTGTTCAGTGCAACAAGGGAGCTAAGCCAGGCTGAACGTGAAGTGAAGAGGGCAGGGAGCAGAGATGGCAGGTGTAACAGGACAGGCGAGGCTTTGCTGCAGTAACAACCCCCAGACCTCTGTGGTCGTCAACCACAAGTTCATTGGTTGCTCACACTAGCTGTCCATTGTGGGTGGCAGGGGCCCTCTGTTCATCAGAGCCACGCAGGCTCTGCTGACGTGATTCACGTGAATTGGGCTGACGGAGGCCGGATTCAATGTGGTTTCTGCCATTAAAGATCCACTCCCTGCCCCGTTAATCTCATGCAGAAGTGACGCTTGTCACTGTCCTCACTCTCACTCTCACTGAGCAAAATGAGTCACGTGACCGTGCCTGAGGTTCTCCGCCCCCCCCAGCAGGGTGCAAGGAAGGACAAGGAAGGACAGCCAAGTAAGAGATTCCCAGACGCACAGATGTGGAGGGGACTTCATATTTTCTTTTACCACCTCAGCCCTCGGTTTAGAGTTGAAGAAATTGAGGCTTAGCGAGGATAAGGGGCTGGCCAAGCTCCCGCAATGACCCAGCCAGGGTTGGAAGCGACTCTTGCCAGGCCGGACGTGATGAGACCTATCTCCTGGGTCTTCTTGTGTGCCTGGCCCTGGCAGGGCAAAGCTGTAAACCCAAAGAAAAGTCAGACCCAGCAATCCAACAAGCTCCCAGCCTGTGCTGGGAACCCATAATCTGTACATCTGTGGAGGGGACGCAGGACACTGGGGGACCCAGAGGAGCCCTCGCGCCAGGCTGGATTTGGAGCTAAGGACTGAGGATCTTATACGGGGCCGGGGGTGAAGGGAAGAGATGAAGGGAAAGTGGGCCCTGTGGCAGAAGGGCTGGAAATTTGTCCTAAGGGCAATAGGGAGCCACAGAAGGTGTGTGAGCAGAGGAGAGGTAGGCTCAGCTCTGGCTGGAAGACAGAAGGTAAAGTGACATGTACTATAATAACAGAGGAAACTCAGGGCACGTGGAGTGCTTGGAGATGGCACCCTGCCCAAACTACGTGAGCGTGTGTGTGTGTGTGTGTATGAGGGAGGGAAAGATGTGTGTTGGCTACCTTCCAGAGGAAGTTGCCATGAGTGTTGAAGCTTTTTTCCAGCTTTATTAAGGTATGATTGACAAGGAAAGATTATATATGTTTTAGATATACAACATGGTTTTTAAGTGTATGGAACATGGTAACTTAATATACCCATACATTGTAAAATGGTTATGGTGATCAAGTTAATGGACACACCCATCGCTTCACAAAGTTACCTTTTTGTGCCTGATGAAAACACTGTCTTAATCAAACTGGAAACAAAATTCAGATATACCCAAAAGCAAAGCAAAAACCAACCTCTAGAAAATTTCAGATAGACAATACAGTATTGATTTTTTGGTTTTGTTTAGAGTTTATTATTTTTTGAGAGAGAGAGGGAGCAGGGGCAGAGGGAGAGAGAGAATCCCAAGCAGGCTCCACGCCCAGTGCAGAGCCTGATGCAGGGCTCGATCCCACGACCCTGAGATCGTAACCTGAGCCGAAATTAAGAGCTGGATGCTTAAGCAACCGAGCCAGCCAGGCGCCCCAATAGAGTATTGTTATTTATCATCACCATGCTGTACATTGGATCCTCAGAACTTCGTGAATTTTGACCAACATCTCCCCATCTCCCCTGCACACACACACTCCAGCCCCAGGCTGGGACTACTCGCACTCTGAATTGCCTTTTTTAGATTCCACATATAAGTGATACCCTACAAGATTCATCTTTCTCTAGCTTATTTCACTTAGCATCACATCCTACAGATGTATCCACGTCGTTGCAAACAGCAGGATTTCCTTCTTGTTATGGCCGAAAGAGATTCCATTGTGTGTGTATACCACATTTTCTTTTTCCATTCACCCATCCATCAGTGGACCCTTAGGTCTTATCTTGCTATTGTGAATGAGGCTGCAGTGAACAAAGAGATACCTCTTGAGAGACTGATTTCATTTCCTTGGAACAAATACCCAGATGTGGGATTTTTGCATCATGGGGTAGTTCTATTATTTTCACAGTATTTTTTTGAGAAAGCGTCATACCAGTTTCCATAGTGGCTGCATCCACTTACATTGCCACCAGACCTTAATCGACTGAGCCACCCAGGCCCCCTAACACTTCCATCTTTTTGATGGTGATCGTCCTAACTGGTGTGTGGTGATCTCATTGTGGGTGTGATTTGGTTCTCCCTGATGATGAGTGCGTGCACTGTATCCAGAAGGACCATGAGGATCTGATGTGGCTAGAGAGCAGTCCAGGCAGAGGAGAGCATGTGCAAAGGCCCAGAGGTGGGAAACAGCCTGGTGAGAACTTAGTGGTTTGAATGGTCAACCAAAAGATATGTCCACATTCTTACCCCTGGAACCTATGGATGTGACTTTATTTGGAAAAACAGTTCTTGCAGATATAATAAAGTTGGGGATCTTGAGCAAAGATCATCCTGGGTTATCCAAGTGGGCCCTACATCTCATGACAAGTGTCCTTACAAGGGACACCCAGAGGAGAGACACTTCTAGAGAAGAAGGCCAGGTGAAGACAGAGTTGGGGATGGAGTTATGCAGATACAAGCCAAGGATCCCTGGAGCCCCCCAGAAACTACCCTTAGCCCACACATCCAAGATGGTGGTGAGGCTATGTCACAAGGGGCAATCCCGGAGGCCAGGGCAGGACAGCAACAACAGGGAGGTCTGTGGGCTCGGGGTGGGGATGCCCTGTTGGCCCCGCACGCACCCTTCACCTGCCATCCCCCCACCCCGCCTGGACCCCCTTCTGTCTCTCTCTTTCCAGGTTCCAATCCACTCCGTCCAGTGCCCGGCCCTCCTCCTCCTGGCGCCTCTGTCCATCTCCGACCAGTCTTCCCTATACAAGGCAAGAATGAAGGCCCCAGGCTGGCCGCCTCCTTGCCCTGCAGGCATTGCTTCCGGCTGGGGGCAGCTCCCCCTTTGTCATGTGTCACAGCCAAGCTTCCACCCAGCTCAGGACTCTGGGGGCGCGAGTCGGCCGCCACCTGTCACCACCAGGTGGCGCCCCTCGCCTCAGCCAGATCCACCCCAGCTCACTGTCGCCCCCCAAAATTTCCTTTCGCTTTCGATCTCTGGCTGTCACCCGGTCTGGCCCCTTCCACGCCCAGCCGGGGCAAGCCTGGTGCGTGAGGAGAAATGGACTCTGGGTCCCCGAGGGGCGGGGCTGGGGTCCCTCTCCTGGATGAGGGAGGAGGGATGGGGGTCAGGTCGCTGGGTCCCTGGCCTGGGAAGGGTTCCGAGGACCGGACGTCGGGGTTCTTAGAAGGGGAGATGAGTTTTCACCATAACTGGGGCTCACGCAGGAAGCCCGAGGGAGTAGGAGGCGGAAACTTAGCCACATCAAGGAGCCAAGGGAGGGGTGGGGAGGTGAAGGGGCGGGTGAGGAAGGGGCTGGGGTGTGAGGGTCTGAGACTCCCTCTTCTGTCCCCTCCAAGATCCGGCCATAGGCATGAGGGGCCTCCGGCCGAGATGATAGTGCTGGCGCCAGCCGGGAGCCCAACAGTGCGTATACCTGGGGGACAAGGCGGGGGAAAGGCAGAGCAGTACCAAGGTGGGCGGAGTTGAGAGAGCAGATGCACAGAGGAGGGGGACAAGGACAGGGGTAAGGGAGAGAAAGAAGGGGTGGGGCACATGCACAGGGCAGGGGAACATGCACGGGGTGAGGACATGGTCGAGGGTGGGGGATATGGGCAGGGGTGTGACATGGGTGGGGCAGGGTACGTGCACAGGGGTGGGGAACACGGGCAGGGGAGAGGGACATGGACAGAGGAGGGGGGACATGGGCAGGGGTGGGAACATGGACGGGGTGGGACACGGACAGGGCAGGGTATGTGCACAGCACAGGAGTGGGGGACATGGGCAGGGGTGGGGGACATGGACAGAGGAGAGGGGCATGGACAGAGGGGGACATGGGCAGGGGTGGGGGAAAGAAATGGAGGGAGGTGGACACTAACGGGAAGGCAGGACACAGGCGGAGAGAGAAACGGGAGAGAGGAGCAGAGAGGGAAAGCCTGGGGCTGAGGCAAGGAGAGATGGGAGCCTCGGGCACAGCTGGCAGATGGGGAGAGGAGCCAGAAGGGCCAGCCTAGAGGCAGAGAGGAGACTCGGGAAGGCTGCTCTCAGAGGGACACGGAAGCCAGAAGGAGGAGGGCCGAGCCCTGGACGGGAAGGAATGAGACCTGGAAAAGGAGAAAGACGGCAGAGAGACAGATGGGGGCTGGGGGGGCGCAGGCGAGGGGTGCGTGTAGAGCCAACAGAGGGCGCCCCCGCCCCGTGTCGCGCCCCCAGACCTCGCTGCTGCTGCTGCTGCTGCTCAGCCCTGGCCTCCGCGGGACCCCTGACTGCTCCTTCAGCCACAGCCCCATCTCCTCCACCTTCTCGGCCACCATCCACAAGCTGGTGAGGGGCATGTCCCGGCCTCCCCGGGCGCCTGCCTGAGGCCCCGGCTCCGTCACTGGGACCGACCTCCCCGTCTAGGTGTCCTTCTTTAGGGTTCCCTGTCCCCTTTCTCTGGTTCATTGTCCCCCTCTCTGGGTCCCTGTCTTCCCCCTCTCTCTGTGGGTCCCTGTCCCGCACTCTCTGTGTCCTTGGCCTTGTGTCCTGTGTCTGTGTCCCTCTGGCTTGCTGTCCTGCTTTCTCTGGGTCATTGTCCCATACTCTCTTCATTGGTTCCCTCTCTGTGGGTCTCTGTGCCCCTCAGCTCACTATCCCGCACTTTCTCTGGCTCGCTGTCCCCCTCTCTCTGGGTCCCTGTCCTCCACCCTCTGGCCCACTGTCCCCCTCTCTGTGTGTCCCTGTACCTGGCTCTCTTCATTTGTCCCCTCTGTGTGTGGGTCTCTGTCCCCTTCGGCTCACTGTCCCCCTCTTTCTCTGCCTCTGCATCCCCATAGTTCTATTTTCTCCCGTCCTCAGCCCGGCCTGACCCTGTTTTCTCCCGCAGTCTGATTACCTGCTTCAGGACTATCCGGTCACCGTCGCCTCCAACCTGCAGGACGTGAGTCACCGATGGGCGGGGCTAGGGCTGAGGTGGGAAGGAGAGACTTGAGAAGCACCGCCCCTCGGGGGAAGAGTAGGCCGACCGGCTGCCGTCCCCTCCTCCTCCTCCTCCTCCTCCTCCTCTCCCTCCCCCACCACCCATCCCGGGGATGCAGGACTCCCAGCCCCAGCCCCTCACCCTTCCTGCCCCACCAGTCCAAGCCCCCAGCCACCTCTGCCGGGCGGACCCGAGCTGGAGCTGTCTCTCCCAGGACGAGCTCTGCGGGGCCTTCTGGCGCCTGGTCCTGGCCCAGCACTGGATAGGACGGCTCAAGGCTGTGGCCGGGACCCACATGCAAATTCTACTGGAGAACGTCAACACGGAAATACACTTTGTCACTTTATGTGCTTTCCAGGTAAGCCCTGAACTTGGGGGACAAGCTAGGGGAGCGAGTTGCCTTCCTGGGGATTGGAAGCCAAGCTATGCTAGACCTTGCTGAAGATTTCCTTTGACTAGCAACCCAGGGGAGGTGGGGCTTGAACCCCCGGCCCCCTGGGAATCCCCTTGCTGGAAAGAGCACTTTTCCAGAGACTAAATGAGGGCGGGAGTCCTGGGCCCAGTGCACCGATTCCGAGTTTATTTCTCAGGTTCTATTGCTGGGCGCTGCAGAGGGGTTCTCTCCCCCTAGCAACCCCGGGGGGCAGTGGTCCGAACTCCCTCTGTGACCCAGGCCTCCAAGGGAGGGCCCCTGGTAGGCATTGCCAGGCAGGGAAGGCCCTTGGCCTGAGCAGACTGTGGGGGCGAAGCCCTGGTGACGTCTCCCTCCCCTGCCCCCAGCCCCTCCCCAGCTGTCTTCGCTTCGTCCAGACCAACATCTCCCACCTCCTGCAGGACACCTCCCAGCAGCTGGCAGCCTTGAAACCCTGGATCACCCGCAGGAATTTCTCTGGGTGTCTGGAGCTGCAGTGTCAGCCGGGTAAAAGCCCCCCCAGCATCCCCCAGCCCCCCTCCCCTCCCCCATCCCACAGCCCCTCACATACCCTGTCCTGGTCAGCCCAGACCCCACTCTGCTCCCACTGGCTGTGTGACTTTGGGCGTGTTCCCCCAAGTTCGGTCCTTTAGCTGGGTCTCAGTTTCCTCACCTCTGACAAGGGAACCATAACCCCTGCCTATTTCTCCAAGGCAGCCCTGTCCTGTAGAAACATTGCAACCGCTTATGTAAGTGCAGATTCTCTAGCAGCCAAGGTTTTTTGGTTTTTATAAAGATTATTTATTTATTTATTTGACACAGAGAGAGATCACAAGTAGGGAGAGAGGCAGGCAGGGGTGGGGGTGGGGGGGGAAGCAGGCTCCCCACGGAGCAGAAAGCCCGATGTGGAGCTCTATCCCAAGACCCTCAGACCATGACCTGAGCTGAAGGCAGAGGCTTAACCAACGAGCCATCCATGGGTCCCTCTAACGACCAAGGTTTTTAAAGGTTTTGGGGGGTTTTTTTGTTGTTTTTTTTTTTTAAGTGAATTCACTCCCCCACCCTCCCCAATTGAATGTTCACGGTCGTTACTTTTGTAGAAAATGAATGGTGGTCTTGTTTTTAAAACGTTTTCTTTTGGAATCATTCCAGATTCAAAGGAGGGTACAAAGAAATTGTACAGGGGGTGGGGTGGGGGGCTGGTCCTGGACGCCC
This sequence comes from Mustela putorius furo, assembly GCF_011764305.1. Lineage (NCBI taxonomy): Eukaryota > Metazoa > Chordata > Mammalia > Carnivora > Mustelidae > Mustela > Mustela putorius. The sequence goes on along the minus strand of NW_025421310.1, from coordinate 10,812,365 downwards.
TTTACCCATGCTTCCCATTCCTGATAGCACGATAGCCACACCAGAAATACGGCAGGGTACAGTCCCGCCCTATAGTCCAGAGTTGATGCCCAGTTTACGAGTCACGCATGCGCACTTGTGTGCCCGCGCGTGTTGGTACCTTAGGGCTGGCGGGACTAAGTAGCGCGAACTGGGTGATCGAAACAACAGACCTACATTATGTCAGATTCTGGAGGTCAGAGGTCTGAAATCAAAGCGTCGGTAGGATTGGCTCCTTCCCAAGGCTCAGAGGGAAGGTTCTGCTCCAGGCTTCTCTCCTTGGGCTTTGCTGATGGCCATTTTCACGTTCACTTGGCTTTCTCCCTCTGTGCACGCCTCCGTGTCCAGATTTCCCCTTTTTATAAGGACACCTGTCATATGGGCTGAGGGGCCCGCCCTGATGACCTCATTATAACTTGATTATCGGTGTAAAGACCGTCTCCAAATGAGGTCGCGTTAGGATTCCAATGTATGAATTTTGAGGGACACAATTTACTCCTTAAAAGCATAGATGTCTTTGCAATTTTATCATACGTGTGCCTTCTTGTGATCCCCACTGCAATCCCACGACTTAACTTGACCCCCTTTGAATAATTCCCACCCTTAGCCTTGGACAGCAGCAAATCAGTCCTTTAGAACGATGCTATTGGCTTCATAATTTTAAAATTATTATTCTTTTTTAAAAAGATTTATTTATTTATTTATTTGACAGAGAGACACACAGCAAGAGGGGGAACACAAGCAGGGGGGAGTGGGAGAGAGAGAAGCAGGCTTCCCGCGGAGCCCAATGCAGGACTTGATCCCAGGACCATGGATCATGACCTGAGCCAAAGGCAGATACTTAACCGACTGAGCCACCCAGATGCCCCTTTAAAATTATTCTTAATAATTCATCATTGAGGGGTGCCTGGGTGGCTCAGTGGGTTAAAGCCTCTGCCTTCGGCTCAAGTCATGATCTCTGGGTTCTGGGATCGAGCCCCGCATCGGGCTCTCTGCTCAGCAGGGAGTCTGCTTCCTCCTCTCTGCCTGCCTGTCTGCCCACTTGTGATCTCTATCTGTCAAATAAATAAATAAAATCTTTAAAAAATAATAAATAAATAAATAAATAAACAATTCATCACAGGGGCGCCTGGGTGGCTCAGTGGGTTAAAGCCTCTGCCTTCAGCTCAGGTCATGATCCCAGAGTCCTGGGATCAAGCCCTGAATCTGGCTTTCTGCTCAGTAGGGAGCCTGCTCCCCGCCCCCCTCTGTCTGCCTCCCTGCCTACTTGTGATCTCTCTCCCTGTTAAATAAATAAATAAAACCTTTAAAAAAAATTCATCATTGAAATCACAAATCATATTTAACCAAATGTCTCCAAAGCAGTACTATTTGAACACATACCTGATACTGTGTTTTCGATTCTATTTTGTTTTGTTTTGTTTTAAAGATTTAAAGTATTTTTTTTTAATTAGTAAGATATTTTACATCCTCTATCCCCTACTAAGTCTCTCTCACAGGTGTGTATTTAACAAGGATGGCACGTGGGAATTCAGAGTCAACAGAGACCACGGCTCTAAGGGATCAATGAGAAATGATGTCATCAGAGTGTGTGAGAGACTATGCGCTGTGGATACTTGACTTGGCCCAGCATATTGAGGTTTACTTTGGGGCTCCCGGGTGGTTCAGTTGGTTAAGCTTCTGCCTTTGGCTCAGGTCATGATCCCGGGGTCCTGGGATCGAGTCCTGCGTTGGGTTCCCTGCTCAGTGGGGAGCCTGCTTTTCCCTCTCCTGGACCCCCATTCGTGTGTTCGCGCGCACTCTCTCTCTCTCTCTCCAATAAGTACCTAAAATCTTAAAAAAAAAAAAAAAGTTTACTTTTGTGGCCAAGTCCATAACAAGTTCTATAACTGACCCTGTCTTAGGAGGAAAAGAAAAAATGAGATTAATTTTCTTGGCAGGATCAGGGTTGAGTCTGTGTGAACGTATTCTCCCCACCTTACCCTGGTATTATTCGGAAGCTTTCTGTCCTTGTGTTTGGTACTGCATCTGTCGAGTTCTCATCTTTATTTTTATTTTTCGTAATCTCTACACCCAAGGTGGGGCTCAAACTCGCAACCGTGAGGTGAAGAGTCGCATGCTCTGCCGACTGAGCTTCCAGGCATCCCTGAGAAAGATATTTAAAAACCTTCCCCTCTAATTTTCTTACTGTCTCCCCATAATTCCGATCATCTTGCCCTCTATATTAAGCTTCATTGCTCATTTGTACTTGCATTTATGACTGTTTGTTCATTCGACCACATTTTCTTAGGCACCTCCTGGGTACCCAGTGACACAGCTCAGAATGAGACCCAGGCGCTTGCACTTGTAGGGTTGACATGCTAATTGAGGCAACAGGCAACAAACATGCAACCAAGTAATTAACAGGAAAAGATCTGAGTGTACTGAGCCCCATGCAGGCAAATTACAGCAGGGTGATCGAATCATGGCGTGAGGTGGTTGGCTAGAACGTAGCTGAGGGTTGGGAAAATGAGAACAGCCAGTGCAAAGGCCCTGAGGCAGAAACCTGCCTTCATGTTTAGGGAACAGTGAAGAGGCACATGTGCCTGGAGTCTGGCAAGTGAGGGGAAGAGAGAGTAGCAGGGTGGGGGTATAGAGGGCACAAAGACCCCAGAGCCCACAGGGAGCTCACAGCCCACTGAAGGAAAAAGGAGTAAACTAATCAATACATAAGCACTAGAAATACATATGTCAAATTGTAAAAGAAAATGCAAACTGACTGGTGCCACACTGTTCTAAGAACTTCCTGTGTGGCTACTCGTTTAATTTTTGTGACCACCTTACCCAGTGGGTATAATGAACATCCCCATTTTACAGGTGAGGAGACTGAGGCACAGAGAGGCAGGTGGCCCACCTCAGGTCACACAGCCAGCACCAAGCCTGCTTTTATTTCCTTCCTTTGTCTGGCCCAGACCTTCTCCTCAGTCACCCAGCCTCTTTTTCTTGCCTCAGACTCTTCCACACTGCTGCCCCCAAGGAGTCCCGGGGCCTTGGAGGCCACAGCCCTGCCAGCCCCTCAGGCCCCCCTGCTGCTGCTCTTGCTGCTGCTGCCCGTGGCTCTCCTGCTGATGGCTGCTGCCTGGTGCCTGCACTGGCAGAGAAGGAGGCAGAGGACAGCCTACCCTGGGGAGCAGGTGAGTCTGCAGGTGGACAGAGGGCATGGGGAAGTCTGGGGGCTGGCAGCTACAGGTGACCTGTGCCTCCAGTCTCCAGGATATCCTGCCCCTGTGGCTCGTGGAGTGTGGACTCGTGTTGGTGAACCCTTCAGCAGGCTGAGAACCCTGGACTTCGTTGGGGGTGAGGGTTGCTGGGGCCAGGAGGGAGGACAGACTGGAGGCTGGCTAAGGGTCCAGGGTGAGAGGACAAGGCCTGAGTCAGGGCTAGGACCAGCATCATGTGGATGGAGAGGACGGTCAGGCAGAGTCAGGGGTCAGGGATCAAGAAGGACAGAGCTGGAGGATCCACAGCTGGTTCAGTCAGTGGGGTATAGGACTCTTATTTTTTTTTTTAAGATTTTATTTTATTTATTTATTTGACAGAGAGATATCACAAGTAGGCAGAGAGGCAGGCAAGGGGGCAGGGAGCAGGCTCCCTGCTGAGCAGAGAGCCCAACACAGGGCTTGATCCCAGGCTTGATGGAACCCTGCATCTGGCTCTCCGCTCTGCAGGGAACCTGCTTCCCCACCCCCTCACCTGCCTCTCTGCGTACTTGTGATCTCTGTCAAATAAGTAAAATCTTAAAAAAAAAATAAAAATGAAAAATAAAATCTTAGGGCACCTGGGTGGCTCAGTGAGTTAAAGCCTCTGCCTTCGGCTGAGGTCATGGTCTTAAGATCCTGGGATTGAGCCCTGCATCAGGCTCTCTGCTCTGTGGGGAGCCTGGTTCCCCCCCCCCCCACCTCCCCGCCTCTCTGCCTACTTGTGATCTCTGTCTATCAAATAAAGAAATAAAGCCTTTAAAAATAAATAAATAAAATAAAATCTTAAAAAAAAAAAAAAGGACAGGGCTGGAGACTGATAGGCTTGGGCAGGTGGCACAGATGACCCTGGGTCTGGCCCAGTGGGAAATGGGGGGGAGCAGAGAGATTAGGGAAAGAGGGTGAGCTCAGTGGGGATGGGGAAGGTTGTGAGGGTCCCCAGGGGAGCTATTTGGCTACAGGAGTCTGCAGGCCTGAAGAGAGTGGCCTCCTGAAGCAGGCGGAGAGAACCACCTCTGCAAAGCCCTCCAGGTGTGATAAAGCTCTGGGTGTTCCAGTAACTTCAGCCCGGGGTGGGTGTGAGTGTGGGTGTGAAAAGTCTAGGCCTCAAACATCAAGCAGGGGAGCTGGGACTTCCTGCCCAGGGCAGCAGGGAGGTAGGGGAGGTGAGTGATGGAAGACAGGTGTGGAGGCAGGAGGCAGGTGGGCCAGGAAGGAGGAAGTTGGAGAGGCCCTAGTGGGCTCTTGATGGGCCCAGAAGGTTCTAACAAGAAACATTTTGCAATAATTGTTGGCACATACAATGCCTCAGTGATACAGCCCTTACGCTGGGGCTTTCTACAAATTAATTTAAATGAGAAGCTGGTGCCATGATTATCCTGTTTCACAGAGGCTGAAACCAAGGCACAGAGAGGTAAACAATTTGCCAAAAGTCACTGAGCACATGAGTGACAGAACCAGGATTTGACTCTGGGCATTCTGGAAATCTAAGCTTTTCATTCTTCTGCCTCAGTTTCCTTATCTATACAAAAGACTCTAATAATAGTCTTTCTATCATAGAGCCATCTGGAAGTTTAAGTGCATGCAAAGCCCTTAAAGAGAACACAACGGAAATAATCACAAGCCATATATGTTGTTGAAAACTTTAGAATAATTGGGGCACCTGGCTCTCTCAGTCAGTAAAGCATGTGACTCTGGATCTCAGGGTTGTGAGTTCAAGCCCCACGTTAGGCATAGAGATTACTTTAAAAAAAAAAAAAATTCCCCAGGGGCACCTGGGTGGCTCCATCAGTTGGCGTCTTGACTCTTGGTCTCAGCTTGGGTCTTGACTTCAGGGTCATGGGTTTGGCCTGCCTTGGGCTCTACAGTGGATGTGGAGCCTACTTAAACAAACAAACAAAGAAAACAAATAACTTCCCCTCTACTTAGAGTTCTTGAAATTTACATTTGCAAAAGTAGACTGACCTGCTCAAGTTTTGAAACAAAAGTTTTCAAAAAAAAGGAGAAAGAAACAAGTTTTCCAAGTACCCAAGATCAGTTTCTTTTTTCCTTTGGGGGATTGAGGGGATAGAGAGAGAGAGAGAGAGAATCTTAAGCAGGCTCCACACCTGTGGGACTCAGTCCCCCAACACTGAGATCATGACCTGAGCCAAAAAATCAAGAGTCGGATGCTTAACTGACTGAGACACCCAGGGACCCCCAGGATCAGTTTCTAAGTTGAAGTGATTTTTCATTTCAGCACTTGTTTCTGTACAGTAATTTTTATTACAATTTTTTTGGGAAAGGGTAGCCAGTTGGGAAGTTTTCCTCATATCCTTGCTCCTGTCCACTCTGCTTCCCTGCTCTTCTAATAAGCACACTACCAGTTTAAGTTTAAATTAGGTAAATGTAAAACTCAGCTCCTTAGTTACCGTGGGCACATTTGGAGTGCTCAGTATTCCCACATGGCTGCTGGGTGGCTGTGTGGGAGAGCGTGGATCTCACAGGTTCCATCTTTGCAGAACTCTGCAAAGTTCTCTTGGACAGTGATGCCACGACACATAGTGGGCACTCACTGGAAATGGAATTGTTTGTAGTACTGAGTCTGTGCAGAGCACTGAGCTTGGTGCTCTCCTCTGTCCACGGATCCCCAGAGGGCCCAATGAGATGGACACATCTATCATCCCATTTTACAGAGGAGGACACTGAGGCCCAGCGAGACGAGTCACCTGCCAGAGGACACAGAGCTGGAACTCCAAGGAAGTCAGCTAGAGACTGGTCCCTTCCTCGACAGCGCTGCCCCGCTCACTCTCTCCCCAGGATGGAGGCAACGCCAGCCCACAGCCCCAGCCCCAACTATCCCCATCTGTACAAAGTCCTTGTCCCCAGGAAACTGTATATAAATCATCCTTTTCTACCAGCTCTGGCCAGGTACTGTCTGTAGATGGGACAGGGGGTGTGAGTCCTGGTTTTTCTGTTAATGCAAAGTTTCATCCGGTACCGAGAGACCCCCGACAGGGGCCTGAGCCAGTGCGTTGCAGCGCTGACCCTGACCGCGTCAGAAGCTGGCCTGTCGGGGCTCCTGATCTATGCGGGAGAAGACTCGCAACCCAGGGAGCTGCGGTTGAGCAGGACACACGTTCTAATGTCAGCAGTCCAGGCACTCCGGGAGCCCGCGGTGGGTGACCTGACCCAGCCCGAGATCTCAGGACGCGCTTTGGAGGAAAGGACTCTTGAGCCAAAAAGTCCTGGGACTGTGAGAGGTCAGATCTGAGAAGGTAGGGCTGGAGGGGGGCCATCCGAGGCAAGGGGTACAGTCGAAGAGAAGATCCAGCAGTCATCTGGAAGTCACTCCCTCGCACACTCTTAGATCTCATAGGAAAACCTACTTCCACCTGTTTTACAGGTGGGGATACTGAGCCCCACACAGGGCCGGGGTTCGCCCAGGTCAGGAGGAGGCAGCGCAGGCACCAGAATCCAGACGTTTAAGCCCAGACTGAGCGCTGAAGGGAGAGCCCACTTGCCCCCTGCGGGCCACCACGAGCCCTGCAGCCTGCTGTCGCTTTAGCGAGTGACGGCGCATCCCTCCACCGCAGACACCCCGGCAACCCCCGAGAGATTAGCGGCCCCTCAAAAATATGGCGGCCAAGGCGGGCCAGCCCCGCCTCAGTAGAGCCGCTTCCTACCCCACGTGATCTCTCGCCCGGCACACCAATGGACACCTAAGAGCCGACGAGAAGGATTGAGCCCGGATTGGACAATTAGAAGACGAACCGCCTTCTAGCGGGGCCCCTCTGCGCACGCGCGAGACACTTGGGCCAATGAGAAGACGGAAAGCTGCCCGTACAGCCCCTACGGCGTCACTTCCTCCGCCCCTGTTTCAAGGGATAAGAAACCCTGCGCCGAACCTTCCTCCTTTCCCAGGCGGCTGCCGAAGATGGCGGAGGGGCAGGTGCGGGCTCCGCGCGGGCCGGGGAGGCGTGGGGCGGGGTGGGTTCCAGGCCGGAGCAAGGTTGGGCCCTCTTTTCCCTCGTAGGTGCGTTCTGAAACCTAAACTCGATAATTGAGCGAAAAGTGAGGCTTTGGGCCTAAAAGAAGTCTGTAGCAGTGGAATAGGAAAATATCGCGACGTTTTCTTTGACCCGGGGCTGGCTAAAACGCGGCATCATTTCTTCCTCGGGCGACTGTGGGGGTTCCCAAGACGAGGAGAGTTACTTTAAAATTAGGCCTCGTTTGCCTTTTTCTCAGCCAAGCCTTGGTTGAATCGGGCCCGTGTGTCCACAGCAGCGAGGAAGCGCGCGGGAAGCGCCTGGGCCGCCTTGAGGTGATAAAGTAGACCGAGGATCGGCCAAAATGGAGGCCGCTCCCGCCCTGCCCCAGGCCCGCGGAGTGTTGGTCCGTGCCCTGCAGCTCTGGTCGCTGTGGTGGGAGATCTTACCCGGTGGTTTCCGAGTTCCTGCCTACAGGACGACCAGGAACGCGTTGCTAGTCTTCCCTTGTTCGTTGGGGCTGACGGATGCTTTAAAGGCGAGAGAGCTGATAAAAGGCTGCACTGCCCGTAATTACTTGGGGGCCCTCGAGGTGGGTAATTACCCCAAGCTGCTTCTGCAAGCAGCAGAAGCTTGGCTCCGAGTTCCTGGACTCCTCGTCTGATTTCTTCCATGCAGGGGAAGGGATGGCTGGGGAAAAGGGTATCCGTGGGAATTGGGTGTAATGAGGCCCAGCGGTAGAGGAAGGAAGAGGCACGACAGTGGAGTCGGGAAGGTGGTAGAGTTCTCGGAACACGTGTTCTGTGCCCTCACTGAGTACCTGGTACAGTTGGCTTTGTTTGGTGTCATTCGGTTGTCTTAGCAGAATGTTCCTGAGGCAGATACTGTTATCCTCATCTTCCAGGTGAGGAGGCTGGAGATTTTTAGCCAAAGTCACATTGTCAGGAATTCTGGCTTTAGATTCTGTACCCTTCTGCCTTCCAACAATCACAAGTGTTTAACAAGCGCTGGGTAAGAGTGGGGACATGACTCGTGAAGAAGCTGAGGATTTGGTTTTGAGCAGTTCGTCAGGGATCCAGAGCTGAATACAGCGTAAGGTAGAGGAGATGCTCTGAGCTATTCTGCAGGGCCTCGCCTATGCTGAACCTGTTCCTTTACTGATCTTTCTGTGCTGGAAACTAATACTCTTGAGAGAATTAGCCTGTTGGGATTCCACAAATTGGATCAGGGATTACACATTCTAGCTGGATCGAAGGACAGAGTGTTGCCAACCTTTGTTCAAATTCCAGCGCATCCTCTCACCCTTGAATATAATTGGGGCTTAAGAATTCCGGCCCTTCAGGCAGCTGAGATGTGCGGAAAGGCCCTTGTTTTATTCCGTTCACTAAAATTGTGAGTCAGCCATTTACTTTCTTGGCCACATCTGTACAGTGGACCTTGAGTCCTAGTTTCCAGGGCTGTTCATGGGTAAGAGGTACATTGAGGGATATGGTGAAAGAAACAAGTAAAAAGCCATGCTTGGTTTGGGTTGGGGGGGAGTAAAACCTGAGGTTGCATCTAAGCAGTTTACTTTATTTCCACCAGGTCCTGGTGCTCGATGGCCGAGGCCATCTCCTGGGCCGCCTGGCGGCCATCGTGGCTAAACAGGTGCTTCTAGGTAAGTCTGCTCTGTCCTCAGCTCCCCTGGTCATGAGTCCCAACCAGCGGTCAGTGATGAGCAACAATCACCATCTTTCGTTTGAGTCTCACGACTGTGAGATCAATCCCATGCACCGCTCTGAGACCTGGCAGCTACCCCCTCTCCTGGGATCTAGGGCTCTGAGATGGAAAATTATTTTCTTTTTTTTTTTTTTTAAAGATTTTATTTATTTGACAGAGATCACAAGTAGGCAGAGAGGCAGGCAGAGAGAGAGAGAGGGGAGGAAGCAGGCTCCCTGCTGAGCAGAGAGCCCGATGCGGGACTCGATCCCAAGACCCTGAGATCATGACCTGAGCCGAAGGCAGCGGCTTAACCCACTGAGCCACCCAGGCGCCCGGAAAATTATTTTCCATCACGCTGTTAATTTAAGCACAAATCGAGCTCTGCTGGGGTCTTGGGTTTCTTGTGCATGTGGTCAGCTCCACACGGGCAGAACCCTGTTTGTGGTTCACAGCAGTAGTTGGGCAGATGGATGGTGGCCAGTTTGTAGGTAGAGCCCTTGGGTGGCTTCCGAGTCTGTCCTTATTTGCCTCACTTTCCTTTTCCTCTAGGCCGGAAGGTTGTAGTTGTGCGCTGTGAGGGCATCAACATTTCTGGCAATTTCTACAGAAACAAGTGTAAGTTAGGTCCTGGGAGAAGGGCTGGAGAGGGTGGACCTGGGAGATTTTTGGCCTTCATTGGCTCCAAAAGTGAGCCCACTAGTGGTGGGAAGTGCTCATTTGCGTTCCCTAACAGGCCCTTGGGAGTATGGATGTGTGTGTTGAAGAAGTTAGCATGTGGCTGGGGGCTGAGGCCTCGCACGCTCTCTCTCCCCAGTGAAGTACCTGGCCTTTCTCCGCAAGCGCATGAACACCAACCCATCCCGCGGCCCCTACCACTTCCGAGCACCCAGCCGCATCTTCTGGCGGACCGTGCGAGGTGAGCTGGGCCTGAGGACTGCAAGGGGCGGTGGGATGGGTGGCCAGTGATGAGGACTTCTCCCACCTGTGTTCGAGTTCCCAGACCATGAGATGACTCCACATGCACTACCATCTGAGGCCACCCCTCTACCTGTTTGGGGGGTGAGGTGGGGTCCTTGTGAGCCCCGCAGAGCGAGCCTGCTGTGCCTCCCACCAACAGGCATGCTGCCGCACAAGACCAAGCGAGGCCAGGCTGCCCTGGACCGCCTCAAGGTGTTCGATGGGATCCCGCCGCCCTACGACAAGGTGAGCTCGACGGCCGGCTGCGCAGCATTCGTGTGTCTGGCGTCCGTGATGTTGCAGTTGTACCTACATTGTTTGACCCTCATGAGAACAGCCCTGGCTGAGACGCTGCTCCAGCCAGCCTTCTGCCTTGCCTGTCCCTTACTCCAGGGCTCTTAAGCCCCTCTCCTTCTCCAACAGAAAAAGCGGATGGTGGTTCCTGCTGCCCTCAAGGTGGTACGCCTGAAGCCTACACGGAAGGTGAGTTCCAGGTTTCACCACGTTGTCTTGCTAGGGGGCAGCCTTGAGGCCCGAGACTGGCAGATGATGGCTCTTTCTCACGATGGTCTGCGGATGCCACTGTGGGCGGTGCCGATAATGCCTATGGCTCAGCTGATGCCAGCAGGGGCACTGTCTCTGCGGGTGGGTGTGTCTCTGCTGGGGAAAGTTGGGTCCTATAGGACAGCTTTTCTGCTCCCTCTCCCATAGCCGCCCTGGCCCCCCTTGCTCAGGACTTCTTTCTTCTCCCTCCCCCATAGTTTGCTTACCTGGGGCGCTTGGCTCATGAGGTTGGCTGGAAGTACCAGGCAGTAACAGCCACCCTGGAGGAGAAGAGAAAGGAGAAGGCCAAGATGCATTATCGGAAGAAGAAGCAGCTCATGGTAAGGATGGGCCAGAACCTGAGGGCACCACACTCCTGGGCAGGGCCTTGAGGGTGAACTCTTTGGACACAGTGTCTTTGGTCCAAGGGGCCTCCGCTTGAGGCCCAGCTTGGGGCAGAGAGCACAAGTGGGTTCCCGGGCAGCAGCAATTGACCGCCATCTGTCCTTTTCACCCCACAGAGGCTACGGAAACAGGCCGAAAAGAATGTGGAGAAGAAAATTGACAAATACACAGAGGTTCTCAAGACCCATGGACTCCTGGTCTGAGCCCAATAAAATTGACTGTTTGTTCCTCATGCTTGGCCTGGCCTGCCCTTCCTCCATCGCCGCCCTAGGATATGGGGAACTCCCCAGGGCTGCTGTCCTCAAGCCACAGGCAGCCTGGGGCTTAGAGTGCTGGGAACACAGAAAGGGTTTTAGTCATTTCTGTTAAGAAAAGCTTTCTTAAAAGGTGGAGGAAAAAAAAACCTCTTTAAGAGCTTTGAGGCATAATTGCCTGTGACCTACTCCTTCCTGACAGTTCAATGAAATTGATAGTCAACTATTTCAGTGTTTGCTTAGAGAGATTGGAAAATGATTGGAGGGGAGCCCTGCATTGTGAATGTGGGTGTGTTTGAACTTGCCGCAGGCTTGGGTGCTAATACTCTGCAGCTGTTAGGGTGTGAGGGCGCTGGGGCCAAGCCTAGGGTTGTACAGCGGTGGTTCCAGACGCGTAGCCTGGGAAGTACAGCCAAGGGCTCACAGGCACTGCCCTTGTGCTTTCCCTGTATTTTGTGATCCAAAACTAATAAATTATTTTTAAAGAAATTTGGCGTCTTTGCTGTGTGTGTCTGCTGTGGAGGCAGGCCTTTGGCAACAAGCAAAGGGAACCCTGCTCGGGTCACTTTCTGCAGTGGTTGGATTATGACCTGTCTGTGGAGTTTTTATCTACCACATAAGGAATTTCCTTCAGAATCCTGTATAGGTTTGTTTCTCAAAACCGTCATGGCCTGAGGTTGCCCAGTGGACCTTTAACTCTCACTAATTCAGCTGCAAAGTATGGAATTGTCATCTCAAAACCAGTCCCATCCTTGAAGGGTAGGTGGGCTGTTCTGGTCTTGTGCCACATCCAGTGGTCTGGGCATTGTGTGAAGAAACAGGGAGGTGTGAGTAGCATTAGGCAGTGGGGATGGGAATGGGAAATCTACTGCTTCAGAAGAGGAAAGCTAGACTTTAGAGACCTGGTGGCGGGGGAGACAGAATCAAGCAGGCTCCATGCCCAGCACAGAACCCAAGGCAGGGCTCAGTCCACCCTGGGATGACCTAAGCTGAAACGGAGTCCAAAGCTTCCCTGCCTCAGGTGACCCTGAAACTAGACTTCCATCTGGAAGAGTAAAGGGAGCATTGAGTAGGTACCAAGCTCTCTGCCATCACCTGTTTCATACTGCCCTTGTAGATTAGAGATTAGTAGGCAAGAATAAATCTCTTTTTGGACTTTATTTGACAGCAACAGAGAGAACAGAAGCAGGGGTGAGCTGGAGGGGAAGAAACAGTCTCCCTGCCAAGCAGGGAACCAGAGGTGGGGCTCCATCCCAGGGCAGACACTTACTCCCCACCCCCACCCCAGGCACCTCCCACTTGGAAGTTTATAATTTAGAATTTCAATATTCAAATGCCTAACAACACAGAGAAACTAGATGAATGTAATACACATTTTACTATAACAGGGATTTTTTTTTTTTAAGATTTTATTTATTTGACAGATCACAAGTAGGCAAAGAGGCAGGCAGAGAGAGGGGAGAAAGCATGCTCCCTGCTCAGCAGGGAGCCCAATGTAGGGCTCCATCCCAGAACCCTGGGATCATGACCTGAGCTGAAGGCAGAGGCTTTAACCCACTGAGCCACCCAGGTGCCCCAGGGCATTTTTCTTAAATGATTTTATTTATTTGACAGATTACAAGTAGGCAGAGAGGCAGGCAGAGAGAGGAGGAAGCATGCTCCCTGCTGAGCAGAGCCCAATGCGGGGCTTGATCCCAGGACTCTGAGATCAGGACCTGGGCTGAAGGCAGAGGCTTACCCCACTGAGCCACCCAGGCTCCCCAGGGCATTTTACTTTTAATTTAGGGGGCAGATGACAACTCACATATCTGTCACGATTAGTCTTCCCAAAATGCCCAAGATGCCACAGCGACTTGTTTTCTCAGAATCATTTAACAAATGGGTGCTGTGTTTACCCGTCCTGGGGCTCCCCCTCACCACAGGAGCTGCCTCCAGAAGTGGCCAAAATCAAGTATTAAGTTTAGCAAAACTGCTTGTTAAAGCAGCACTAATATAGTCCCCTGAAAACATGATCCCTTGAAAAGATAAATTTCACTGTATAAACTTAAAAACTTTCCACTTCAAAAACAAGCCACGGTGGGGCGCCTGGGTGGCTCAGTGGGTTAAGCCACTGCCTTCGGCTCAGGTCATGATCTCAGGGTCCTGGGATCGAGTCCCGCATCAGGCTCTCTGCTCAGCAGGGAACCTGCTTCCTCCTCTCTCTCTCTGCCTGCCTCTCGGCCTACTTGTGATCTCTGTCTATCAAATAAATAAATAAAATCTTTAAAAAAAAAAAAAAAAACAAGCCACGGACTGGAAGGAAATATTTGCCAACCCCACCCCTTTTGAAGAACTTGTTTCCTGGATATATTAAAAAACAAAACAGCGGTGCCTGGGTGGCTCAGTGGGTTAAAACCTCTGCCTTCAGCTCAGGTCATGATCCCAGTGTCCTGGGATCAAGCCCCTTATCGGGCTCTCTGCTCAGCAGGGAGCCTGCTTCCTCATTTCTCTCTACCTGCCTCTCTGCCTGCTTGTGATCTCTGTCAAATAAATAAATAAAATCTTAAGAAACAAAAACAAAAAATGGGAACCTAGGTGGCTCAGTGGGTTAAGCCTCTGCCTTCAGGTCATGGTCTCAGGGTCCTGGGATCAAGCCCGACATGGGGCTCTCTGCTCAGCAGGGAGCCTGCTTCCACCTCTCTCTGCCTGCCTCTCTGCGTACTTGTGATTTCTCTGTCGAATAAATAAATAAAATCTTAAACACACACACACATACACAGAAAAACGGGCACCTGGGTGGTTCAGTAGCTAAACATCTGCCTTTGGCTCAGGTCATGATACTGGAATCCCAGGATGGAGCACCTCATCAGGCTCCATGCTCAGTGGGGAGTCTGCTTCTCCCTCTGCTCCTGCCCCCATTTGTGTTCTCCCTCTCTTTCAAATTCAAAACAAAACAAAAACCTCCAAACTCCATAATAAGGGAAACCAACTACAAATTGGGGAAGAATTTGAAGAAATATTTCATCAAGGATACACAAATGGCCCATAAGCATGTTAGAAGGTGCTCAACATTGTTCATCATCAGCCAGTCATCCCCCCTTCGGGGGCAGACACTGAGGCTCAGAACCTCCCGGTCAGTCGCAGGAACATTTTCGAAGCTCTGTCTCGCGCCCCGCCCACAGCACGTGGGCGGGCCTAGCCCATCTCCAACTCCTCCCTAGGAGCTCTAGCACACCTTCCCATCCTGGTCCATAGCAGGGCCCAAGGGAGGGTCTTAACCTTGCTAAGCATTGGGCGCACATGGCAACGTGAGCTTCCCCAGGTCAACCATCATTTGCATTTCGGTCGTGAAACCCTGGTTCAGTACGTCTGAAATCCCGCAGAGGCCAGAAACACTGTCAAGTGGTCATCCCTGGAACTGGCTGGAGTTCATTATTGGGCGTCAAGGCCATCTGACCCTGTGGGGCAGAAAGTCGATGTGGTAGGTTGTAACCAGCCTCAAAATGATAACAAACCTGAATAGAAACAGAAAGGAGAAAAATCAGTATATTGCAGGAAGGAAAGGAGAAAGTTGAGTTAGAAAGCAAGAGGAAGGAGGCAACTGGCTTGTTCAGCTGGGAAAGCATACAGCTCCTGATCTCAGGGTCATGAGTTCAAGCCCCATGTTGGGTGTAAAGATTACTTAAATAAGTAAACTTAATAAAAAGAAGAGAGAGAAACAGGTGTTTGGTCACGATGCAACCATATTTCCTACTGTGGGTTGTGGTCATTAAAAGCTGTGGGCCCAAATATCTCCAAACTGCCCCCATATCCCCCTTCACTGTGAAGCAATATATATTTTTTTGCTTTCCCTTATCATCAAAATCTCACCAGCTATTCTGAGCCATTTGCAACATACCGTGCATTTTAAAAACCAGAGAGGAAATCACACCTAATCTCACCACCTGGAGATGCAAACCACGGAGGCAAAGTCATGCATTTCCTTCCAGGCTTTTTTCTAAGTCACTTTTGTTAGCTTAGCACACGCTGCAAATAACAGCTATAGGCCCTGCCTTTTTTTTTTTTTTTTAAACTAAATATCATAAATCCTTATCAAGTCGTTCAAAAACTCCAGAAATTACTTATGTCTTCAAAAAATAAAGCTACTGGGTGCCTGGGTGGCTCAGTGGGTTAAGGCCCGCTACCTTCTGTTCAGGTCATGAGCCCAGCGTCCTGCTCAGCAGGGAGCCTGCTTTCTTCTCTTTCTTTGCCTGCCTCTCTGCCTACTTGTGATCTCTGCCTGTCAAATAAATAAAGAAAATATTAATTTAAAAAAAAATAAATAAAGCTACAACAAGGTCGGGGGTGGGGGAGACATAGAAGGTTTTAAAACAGAAAAATGAAAAGTCGGGGCGCCCGGATGGCTCAGTGGGTTAAAGTGTCTGCCTTTGGCTCAGGTCATGATCCCAGGGTCCTGGGATGGAGCCCCACATTGGGCTCTCTGCTCCGCAGGGAGCCTGCTTCCTCTCTCTCTGCCTGCCTCTTTGCCTACCTGTGATCTCTGTCTGTCAAAAAAAAAAAAAAAAAAAACTAACTAAAAAAAAAGAAAAATGAAAAGTCCTTCCCTCTGAATGGTACCCCCAAAGGGACTGAAGCAATTACAGTTAAAAATGTTTCATTCAGGGTTAAGCTTCTGCCTTCGGCTTAGATCATGATCTCAGGGTCCTGGAATCGAGCCTCGAGTCAGGCTCTCTCTGCTTAGCAGAAAGCCTGCTTCTCCCCCTCTTTCTGCCTGCCTCTCTGCCTACTTGTGATCTCTTTGTCAAATAAATACAAATAAATAAATAAAATCTTTTTTTAAAATGTTTCATTCAGGGGAGGCTGGCAGACTCAGTCACCAGAGCAAGAGAGACTCTTGATCTTGGGGTTGTGGGTTCGAGCCCCACAGTAGGTGTAGAGAATGCTGACACAATAATACAATGTTTCAGAATTCACAAGCTTAAAAAAAAAGAATTCACAAAGCTATTAAGTGTGAAAGAAATTTAAGCAATTCAACTTTCGAATTATTTTTGTAAGTTAGTAGCATTTACATCTTCGAAGTTAGTACAACTTAAAAGACACCATATACAGGGGTGCCTGGGTGGCTCAGTGGGTTAAAGTTTCTGCCTTGGGCTCAGGTCCTGGTCCCAGGGTCCTGGGATCAAGCCCCTCGGATCAAGCCCCGCATCGGGCTCTCTGCTCAGCAGGGAGCCTGCTTCCTCCTCTCTCTCTGCCTGCCTCTCTGCCTGCTTGTGATCTCGCTCTGTCAAATAAGTAAATAAAATCTTTAAAAAATAAATAAATAAAAATAAAAGACACCATATACATATGAACAGTCTACTCTATAGCTACATTGTCCAAGAGAACTTTCTGTGTTGATAAAAATGTTCTGAGTCAGGGTGCCGGGTGACTCAATCAGTTAAATGTCTGCCTTCAGCTCAGGTCATGATCCTGGGGTTCTGGGACGGAGCCCCGTGTTGGGCTCCCTGCTCAGCAGTGAGCCTGCTTCTCCCTCTCCCTGTGCTCCTCCCCCTGCTCAGGTTTCTCTCTCTCTCTCTCTCTCTTTCTCTCTCAAATAAATAAAATCTTAAAAAAAAATACTCTGAATGTTTTCTAATATGGAAGCCACATCTGGCTTCTGGGCATTTGATCTTTGAATAAGGTGACTGAAGAACTGAGTTTTAAATTGTATTCAATTTAATTGAATTTTAATTTAATTTAATTCAATTTTAAATTGTATTCAATTTAAATTTAATTTAAAATCAATTTAAATTTAATGTATCTCTTAAAGAATGAAAAGCCAGTGGTTGGAGGTGCCAGGGCTCAAAGCCAGGGTTTCATAGTGCAAAGCATGGGCTCTCTCACTGAGCTACACCCTGTCACTCAATTTAAATAACCACATATAGGGTCCCATGGGTGGCTCAGTGGGTGAAGCCTCTGCCTTAAGCTCAGGTCATGATCTCAGGGTCCTGGAATCGAGCCCCACATTGGGCTCTCTCCTCCACAGGGAGCCTGCTTCCCACTCTCTCACTCTGCCTACTTGTGTTCTCTCTCTCTGTCAAATAAAATATTTTTAAAAATCACATATAACTACTGGCTAAGTTACTGAACAACACAGTGTTTGAAATCTATAAAGTCCACATTTATATCACATAAGGAGATTTAAAAGAAAAGGCAGTCATCCCACAGACTATCAATAAATATTAAAAATAGATGGGTCATAGTATGCCTTCTGTTCTGCAATTTACTTTGTCCATGTACAAATTCAACCCAAGGTAAAACAGCCTGAAGACCCATTGGAAGCTAACAGGATGACAGTGGTTGTGTCTGGAGAGGGAAACTAGGCATCAGTGTCTGGGGAGAAGAGTGGGAGAAAGATTCATTCATTCATTTTTGTACTTTTTGAATTTTGCACCGTGGGCATGAAATACCTATTCAGAACCAACTGCACATTTAAAACAATGAAATACGGCTTGGCAATCTTTTCATTTCCCCATCAATCGAGCTCCCTCCCCTTTATTAACTGCCTGCAGAGTATCCCGTGGTGGAGACATGCCTTGATTTATAGAGCTGCCTATAAGGGTGGGCGTTTTGGCATATCCCAATCCAAACTTCATTCATTTGACGATTTAGTCAACAAGTATGAATCGAGCACTGAACCACATGACAGCTGCCAGAAAGCCCTGGAGAGCAAAGCAGGTAAAAATTCCTGCCTTCCTTCTAGTGGAGAAAGGGAAACGGGATAAATGTAAAATCCAGCCTGAGAGCAGAGCTATGGACACCGGACACTCTTTTAAAAGATTTTATGTATTTATTTGGGGAGAGCATGGGGGGGGGTGTCGGTGAACCAAGTGGAAGAGTGGAAGGCAGACGATCAACTGACTGAGCCACCAATCGCCCCAGATATCTCACCCTCTTCATAGTGGGTCACCAGTGTGGAATCTGGGGGGAGGGGCGGGTTAGTTTCCTCGGGAACCTGCCTGAGAGGTGAGGTGCTGAACAAAGAGTTCAGTTGAAGGGGCGCCTGGGTGGTTCAGTCAGTTGAGCTGCTACCTTCAGCTCAGGTCATGATCCTGGGGTCCTGGGATCGAGTCCCGCATGGGCTCCCTGCTCAGTGGGGAGCCTGCATTTCCCTCTCCCTCTGCCTGCCACTCTGTCTACCTGTGCTTTGTCTCTATCCATTTGTCAAATAAATAAATAAATCTTAAAAAAACAAGATTTTATTTATTTATTTGACAGGCAGAGATCACAAGCAGGCAGAGAGGCAGGCAGAGAGAGGAAGAGAAGCAGGCCTCCTGTTGAGCAGAGAGCTCGATGCGGGGCTCGATGTGGGGCTCGATCCCAGGACCCTGGGACCATGACCCGAGCTGAAGGTAGCAGCTCAACTGACTGAGCCACTCAGGCGCCCCTAAATAAATAAAATCTTAAAAAATAAAAAAAAAATAAAATAAATAAAAAGAATTCAGTTGAAGAAACAGCAAGTTGAAAAGTCCCAAGGCCCAGATGGATCTACAAGTTTTAGAAGCAGCAAGGAGAGGAGGAGCGTTCTGCAGTTAAGAAAAAAAATGGAAGCGCCTCATCACTAAATGTGGCCTGTGCACCAGTGCCTCATGCTACAGGATAAGTACACAAATTGAGACGAGCCTTCAGACCCTGGGAGATCAATTTTTTGTCAGCCGAATCGAAAAGAATAAAAAATATTAAAACCTGTGCTTCGTTAAGACTTTGCTTTCTAACAAGTGACAAAATAACAAATTTGTATCCAGTTATAGACCTGCACCGCCCAATGCTATAGATGTTAGTTAGCTCCATGTAGCTGTGTAAATTTAAGTTAAATAATATGAAACTAAGTTAAAAATTCAGGTCCTTGGGGCGCCTGGGTGGCTTAGTGTGTTAAAGCCTCTGCTTTCGGCTCAGGTCATGATCCCAGGGTCCTGGGACCGAGCCCCACATCAGGATCTCTGCTCCGCGGAGAGTCTGCTTCCTCCTCTCTCTCCATGCCTACCTCTCTTGCCTACTTATAATCTCTCTCTGTCAAATAAATAAATGAAATCTTAAAAAAAAAAAAATTCAGGTCCTCAGTCTCATATACATTTGAAATGAAAGCAGCTACCGTGTTGGATAGTCCGGATAATAGAACATTTTCATCACTGCGGAATGTTCAAATGGACAGTGCTGTTACAGACAGAAAATCAGCACGGGGGTGTTTGTTTTGTTTTTCACTAAACCACCACGGTCTGGGGATGAAACAGGGTATAAAAGCACAACTTCATTACTCGGGGGAAAAAAAATCATGGTCCACCCCCGCCCCTCACAAAAATGGCAGCGCCGGCGGCTCATGCTCTTAAGACCGCCGACCGCCCCGCAAAAAGATGGCCGCCACCGCATCCCGTTTGAATTCTGCAGGCGCACAGCCACGAGGTCTCCATACTCCACGTGATCTTAGCCCCGTCGAAACATGCCCGCCTCCCTATAACTCTCGCGATAACGTTAGGGGGCTAGAAGCTGGCCTCGCCTTGCCAACGTGAACTAGCAGGACCAGAGCATTCCTGGCGTGAATTTGGCGAGACCGCTTCCGCCGCTTTCCGACCCCCAGCCTTTCATCCTGTGGGGCGTCCGTGCTGGCTTTGGGACGCCCGTCAATCACAGTCGCGCCCGAAGCCCCGCCCCAAACCGTGTTCCCGCCCCCTTTCATCACTTCCTCCTTTGCCCCTGTGCAGTCGATAAGGAAACCCGGACGCCTTTCCGGCTTTCCTTTTTTGAGGCGGCCGGGAAGATGGCGGACATTCAGGTGCGGGCTCGGGGCTGGCATGGATGCTGCGGGGCCCACCCTCGGCCTCAGGGGCGCGTCCCGGAGAGAAAGACCCCGCGCCCCAGTTTGAGGATTGATACCAGGCGACCTCGATTTCCCAGGCTTTACCTCGGGGGCTCGTGTCTTTGAATTAATCTAGATAAGCGCCTCCTAAGTCCCGGGGGCTCCCCGCGTGGGGTTTAGTGGCGGCTCAGGCCTTTTTGGAGTTATCTTCTTAAAACTCAGGGTTTACTGGGTGGTTTTTCCGGAGGCCTTGGGCCGTCGGGTTAATCCTGTGAGAACTGAGCCCTAAGGGCTAATCCAGGAAGCCCGTGGTTTTGGTATTTATTTCTGAAATCGCATGTGTTATATATACGGAGAGAATCCTGGGTGGGTGTCCTTGTGGCTTGGAGAGTAGTTGCTGAAAGATGTTCACGTTGTTGGAGAAATGATTTTGTGCGCCTGGGTTTTAAGGAATGAGTGCTGCAGGTGACGGGAGGTGTTTTAGAGCATAAATGCTGAAGTAAACGCTGGTTCAGAGTTGAATCTCAACTCAAGAGACTCGGGGTGAGTGTTTTCAGTGGTAGTGATCGAGGCTTGGGAGTCTGTCGTTTGGGGAGTAAATGCTAGGAAGGATGGGTTCTGGGGTTTCTGGGAGGGCTTCCAGGCCGAGTTGCAGTCTCCAGGCTCACCAGCTGCCTCCTCGTCCATCTAGACTGAGCGTGCCTACCAAAAGCAGCCAACCATCTTTCAAAATAAGAAGAGGGTCCTGCTTGGAGAAACTGGCAAGGAGAAGCTTCCCCGATACTACAAAAATATCGGTCTGGGCTTCAAGACGCCCAAGGAGGTATGGGGGCTATCCTCAGAAGGAAGGAGACCCCGGGTTCCTGCACGTGTGTGTGCAAACCAGTTACCTTGGCCACAGCTGGGTGGCTGGTCCCTGGGCTGGTGGGAAATGTAGTTCCCGACCCGGGGCCACACCCCCTGGTTATTTCAGGAAGTCCTTGTTTAAGGCTCGTTTCTTTCCCTTATTCAGGCCATTGAGGGCACCTACATTGACAAAAAGTGCCCCTTTACTGGTAATGTCTCCATCCGAGGGAGGATTCTGTCTGGTGAGTGAGGGCACCTAGGTGCTTGGGTTTAGATTTCTGGATCTGAGGGATGATGGGCCCGGGGTTGCTCAGATTCCTGGGTGAGGAGGGGATGGGCGGACTCCTGGTTCCACGGGGGCACTGGCAGATGTCTTTTCAAGATGGTCTTCAGACACCCACCATGGGCATGTTGAGAAGGTCATTTGGCACAGCCGATGTCAGCAATAGGGCTTGGGATCCTACCTAGGTAGCTCCCAGTTCCCAGCACACTCTGGGCTGCCCAAAGCCCCCGTTCCTCGTGGGGCCGACCTACAGTTTGTCCCCTCCCCCCAGGTGTGGTGACCAAGATGAAGATGCAGAGGACCATTGTCATCCGCCGAGACTACCTCCACTACATCCGGAAGTACAACCGCTTTGAGAAGCGCCACAAGAACATGTCCGTCCACCTTTCGCCCTGCTTCAGGTGAACACAGTGGGCCCTCAGGTTCCCAGGCAGAGAGGCGGGCGCGGTGTGCCCCCGAGGCTGAGTGACAGGACCTGGCCGCTGTGTGGGTACTAAATTGTTGGCGATGGTGTGAGAACACTGGTGCAGCCAAGCACATGTCCTCAGGAGCCTCCAGTCTGGGTATAGTGGAGGGGATCGATGGAGGTCTTCTGCCCCGAGACACCTCTGAAAGGTTTGGAGTGCCCTCTGTCCAGTTTGGGTTTGGTACCTTGGACACAGTTTGTGTTCAATAAATAATGACCGGGGACAGGTGAAACTGGAACTTGGGTAGGGTGGGGGGTGGGGAGCAAAGCAGAGAGGCCCAGCCTCCAGTGGCCTGCATGGGACAGGCCAGCCTCTGACACAGCCCCTGCCCACCTCCACAGAGATGTTCAGATCGGCGACATCGTCACAGTGGGCGAGTGCCGGCCCTTGAGCAAGACAGTGCGTTTCAACGTGCTCAAAGTCACAAAGGCTGCTGGCACCAAGAAGCAGTTCCAGAAATTCTGAGACTAGACACCTGTCCACACCCTTGAAGAAAATAAAGTTATTTTCCCAGTCGGGAACCTGGCCTAGGGTATCTGCTCCTTTGCCAGAGGGGTTGTTCATGGGAGTGGAATGGGGTTGATGGCAAAAAATGGGGTTCTCTCATTCTCTGGACCCCAGTATAAAGGAGGGACTGGGAGCCACATCCTTCCTGTCCTCACATCTCTGGGTGAAGATAGGAACCTGTATTGAGACACTGCTCCCCTTTTTGCGTCTCCTTTTGGTCCATGCTACCTCTTGTTGTCAGTAAGCCCTTCTACCTGGCGGTGGGGTGTGCCCCCCACCCCCCAGTCTCTTGGGAGGAAGTGAGTGAGGGTGGAGGGCCCTCTGGACCTGGCTAAGGTTGGGGAAGTGGGGGAGGGGGAGGCAGGGGGCTGGTGGATGGGCTTGCGGAGTCCTGTGCTACCTGGTTCTGAGCTGCAGGGGTCTTGACTTCAGCCTGGGCTACTCTGTCTCCCCCCTGACAGTAGAGGAGTGGAGCATGGAGGCCAGGCAGCTCCCCCCTCCAGCCCCAGGCCACGCTGCCCCTTCCTGAGTGAGCACCATGCCCCTTTGCAGATGAGCAAACTCATCTGTCGCAACAGGTTCTCCCCTGGGTGAGCAGCTCAGCTCCAGGTCTCACTCAGGTTCTAGAAACTTACTTTGCCTGAAAGTCCAAGGAAACTGGCTTTGAAGGTCCCTACCCTAGCGAGGCAAGCTGGAGCCAGCCTGGGACCCACCTTAGCAGCACCCGCTTGCAGGCTGCTAGACGTGGGTTAGGAAAGGCCCTGGAAGGGAGACTGACCAGGTCGGGGTGGCCTTGTGGGAGGAGAGAAATGGGGACAGGGTCAGGGAAATAGCCTTCTGACATGGCCAGATGGTGATGTGGAGTGTCAGGAAAATGTGGGAAAGGGAGAGAGTTTGATCCTAACAGTGAAAGGCAGTCTTGTAGGGAAAAAGGATCAGTTAGAGACCCAGAAAGGGACTCAGCTGGGTTCTGAGCAAGGTCGGAGACCACAGGTAGTGACAGACTCAGATTTCAGAACAAGACCAGACAGATCTTGAGCAAGAAATCAAGTTCAAGATGATAGACCTGGGGGGCAACAAGGTGGCAGGATTGAGGAGGGGGGAGTGGCTTTTAGAAGCTGTAGAAAGACCCTCACCGTCATTGAAGCTGGCAGCCAGGGGAGAAGGAGGCACCTGATGGCTTCAGCCCTCGGGGCCTGGTGCTGCTGGGATCCCCAGGTCCCTGCCCCCCATACCTGTACCAGGGACTGAGGCACAGCACTGGTACAAGGGTTGGGAGACAGGGCCGAGAGGAGAGAGGAGCTGCTACCTCCAGGGACACTGCTTCTGGACCGGCTCTGCGGCTCCTTTTTTACCCAGACCCAGTGAGGGCGGGGGTTCCTGCCAGAGGAAGTGGGGCCGCATCAAAGGGGGCAGGAAGGGGCAGGGACAGGTCAGAAGGGGGCACCGCCCCGGAGTTTCAGCCTGTAAGCCTGCCCCACCCCACCCGTGCTGGAGGGCAGAGACCCCGAGGGAGGGGCCTGGGACCCAGAAGGGCTCTGAGGTGGCCCTAGGAGCCCCCCCACCACAGGTGTTTCCGTTTGGGGTGGGGCTGCGCTGTTGACAGCAGCCCAGCTACCTTGTTCCCTCCCAGTGGTCTTGGGGTGTCTCCTTGGCACCCCACTGTGTTAGGGTACATAGTCGCAGGTGGGGTGCCTGACTGGTGTGTGCTGGGTCTGGTGGGTCATGTGGCAAAGACCAAGGAGAGACGCCCTGGGGCCACGCCACTTGTGCCTGGAGGGAGGTGACCACCGTGTCTACCCTTTTTTAGAGTCAGGAGACAGCCAGAGACCACTCCTAGGTCCAGACTGTCACAGCCTCAGCGCTTGCCCTCCGCCCTCCGCACTGCTTAGCAGGCAGCGCCCAGCAGACTTGCTCCCTCCCTCTGAGTTTTCGCACTGGCTGTGCCCACTGCCTGGCAGCTCTCCGTTCAGGTGTCCACCTGGCTCCCTCCTTCTTTGCCTCGGCTGTAGTGCTCCCCAGCCTCTTGCCATCCAGCTAAACCCCCAAGCTGCCCAACCGCCCTTCCTGGCTTGATTGCCCTGCAGAGACAGATGAAGCCCCATTTCTTGTGTATTTGTATGTTTATTGCACAAACCCCTGTGATGGAGCGTGTTTGTTTACCCGCTAACCGCTGGAAGGTGAGCTCCGCATCCCCAGCACGTGGACAAGTTGGAAGCACCCGTACGTGTTCAGGGGAGTAAACAGTTAAATCCTGCATCCCACAAGGCAGGCCTGTCCTTGGAGCTCAGCGGAAGCGGGGACCATGAAGAGATACCTCCAAGTGACAGCATGGTGACCACAGGCTCTGTGCTGATTTCCAGCTCTGCTGCTCATTAGCAGGTGACGATGGCCCCCTCCCCTGGCAATCATTGTTGCAGCCTCTGTGGTATTCTACTGTAGCAGGACTTGTGGGAGCAGGCACCTGAAATCATTTGGTCTGGTCTGGTCCCGAGGTCTGTGAGTGGAGTCTGGGGAACTTGAAGTAGCTTTTGTATGTGTCTGAGCCATCCTGCTGCCCCATTTGGGGGCATTTTACCCAACATCCCAGAGTCTATCATGGCAAATCCCTGGGAGTCTAACATTCTGGTAGATCCCAGCTCTGTTATACATTATCACAGAGGGCTCCAGCAGAGATTCTGCTAGAATGTTCTAGCAGGACATCAAAGCTATTCTAGAAGAGGTTTAGGTGCTTATCAAACCAGCCCAAGGTCCTTCGTGGTTGCCATCATTCATTCTACCAATATTTACTGTGCTGGCCCCTGCAGATGCAAGAGGGAGCCAAGACATCTGGGACATGGCGTCTCAGATCCCTGGGACCCTAACAGCAGCTGGGAGTCGGGGGTAGGGAGGGGTGCACATTAAAGGAAACATGTTACTGTTATGCCCTACATTTGCCCCATGCCCAGTCCTTGACTCCCTGAAGCCTCTCTCCTGAGGTTGGCAGAATCGTTATCCCCACTTGATAGATAAAAAACAGGGCTCGGAAAAACCAACGTGGAAGAAGAATTTGGTTTTGAACTCAGGCGAGATTACCTCTCAGGATCAGTAGGGGGCACTACTGGTGCAGGTGCAGAGGGCGCGATTCTAGTGCACAGTCCCCAGGGCCAAGGCGGCTTCAGACCTCATTCAGAAGGGACCCACCCTGGGTTCAATGGTTCAGTGCTCTGCTAGAACCGTCTTGAAGTTGGAACGAGGGGCCCCACATTTTCGTTTGCCCCAAGCCCTGGTCCTGCCATGGGCTTCATCTTCTTTATAGTGGGCCCCTGGAGAACAGCAGGAGCCCAGGGGCTCTGGAGGGCACAGTTAGGATCGTTAGAGACGGACTCTGGGAAGATGAGAAGGGATACCCAGGAGTTGCTATAAACAAACAGGACCCCAGAACACCTAGAAGGGAGTCCCAGTGTGTCCTAAGTGACCCTGAAGGCTTTCTCTGTTGTAGCAGGAAGGAGGGATGTTATGGGGAATGTTCTGGCTGACTGAGAGCCCTCACTGCCCAACCCTGGCAGAGGAGGTCAAGGACAAAGAAGGGCATCCTTCCTGACTGTAGTAGGCTGACATTCCCCCAAATACCCAAATATGAATGCCGTAATCCCCTGAAACCTGGGAATCTGTTACTTCATATGATAAGCCGGACTTTGCAGATGCAATTAAATTCAGGGTTTTGAGATGGGGAGGTGATCTGGGATTATCCAGGGGACCAATGTAATCCCTAGAATACCTGTAAGAGGAAGATGGGGGCCGAGTGGCTGGCTGGTTAGTTCAGCTGGGTAGAATATGACACAATACCACCGTTGTGGGCTTGCTCCCCACACAGGCTGAGAAACATAGTCGTTCTTAACGCTTAATAAAAATTAACTTAAAAAAATAAGAGGGAGGTGGGAAGATCAGAGTCAGAGAGAGATTTGAGGCTGGATGGCCGCACGCACACAGAGGTCAGAAGGGAGAGAAGCAGCTGTGTTGCTGGCTTTGAAGCTGGAGGAAGGGGCCATGACACTGCACGCAGCTTCCAGAAGCCAGAAAAGTCAGGAGAACGGATTCTCCCCTCGAGCCTTAAGAAAGAACCAGAGCTGTGGACCATTTTAGATGTCTGACTTCCAGAAGTGTAAGATCAAAAATCTGTGTGGTTTCGAGCTGCTGAGTTCATGGTTGAATTACAGCAGCAGGGGGAAATGAATGATCCAGGGCCGTGGGCGGCGGCCACCGAAGCAGGACCCTGGGACACGTGGGGAAAACCCTGCGGGAATTTCCCCAGAGTCCGGAGGACACAGACTAGCTGGACCTTGGAGTGTTTAAGCAGGACTTCATGGTAGAGCTAGGAGACACTCTTATTTTTTCTTTTTTAAGATTTTTATCTATTCATTAGAGAGAGAGAGAGACAGAAAGAGCACAGGCAGGGGGAGAGGGAGAGGGAGAAGCATACTCCCCGCTGAGCTGGGAGCCCAGTGTGGGTCTTGATCTCAAGACCCTGAGATCATGACCTGAGCTAAAGGCAGATGCTTAACCAAATGAGCCACCCAGCAACCCCTGGCCCCCGCCACCATCAAAGACTTTTCGGTAGGACCCAGTGAATATTAGAGCAGTGTTCTGACAGGTGTGGCAGTGACAGTTGATGGGACATTGTACCAGGACTGAAGACACCCAGAGGAGACAGATACCCGGAGAGGGGTAAAGAAGGAGCTGAAGGAAAGGCAGGCAAAACGTGAGTGTTATGGAAGCCCCAGGGACAATGTCCTAGCGTCCCGGGAGCACTGTGGCAGGAACCCAGGGCATGTCCCTTATGGCATTATTTAGGGATATAGACTATAGAGAAGATCCCTTGTGTGGGGTGGGTGGAGGTTTCTTAACCAGTAGAGTAGGACTCAGGGACCTAAAGAGGACACACATAGCAAGACCTCAGAGCCCCTTTTCAGTGGGGTCCCCAGGCCCTTGAGGGTGGTTCCCTCTTGGGTGAGGGAGCAACAATCTAGCTGATGAGGAGGTATGGGAAAGGCCTGATGGCAAGTCCCTGAGAAATGTGGAGGGCTGCTGCTGGTAGGAACGTTGTAGCAGGGGACAAGGGCCTGGGGCTGAGGCCCCTCTGGGGTCACACCAGGGAGAACGTTCAGGACTGGCTTAGCAGGATCCCAGGGGTGGGGTGGCCAATTCCAAGAATGAGATTAGCAGAAGCTGTTGCAGACATTATGTCTGGGCCTCAGGATTCTATCAGGGGACCCAAAGGGCATGGGGGTGGGGACCTGAGATATCAGAGTCCCGGGGCCAAGGAGAGGCCTCTGGCCAGGGTCCTACAGGACATGTGGGCGATGGTTTCCAGGCTCCAAGGGAAAGTAAAGCAGGGTCCTAGGGCGCACTGTCACAAGACATTGGCCCTTTTATACCAGGGTTCAAGGAACATCACAAGAAGGACCTGAGCCTTTATTTTATTATTCACTTTGCTTGTTTTTGGTCTTGAGGTCTCTAAAATGAGAGCCCCAGGGCTGCTGGAACGGTCCCCTAGAGACATAGCCAGATCCCTAGGGACGCAGGGGGACAGCTGGGGCTGGCAGTTTCCTTGGAGGCTTTGAGGAGAAAACAGAGGGTGCTGTAACAGGATTTGTGGGGGCATGAACACAGGATCCTTCAGCACCATTAGAGGCCCCGAGGGTGGATCTTAGTGGACCTTCTAACAGGACCAAGGAGAGGAACGAAAAGAAATCCAGAGCTAAGCTGAATACAGATGGACCATGTGTCACGGTAAACTTCGTGTGTCAACTTGGCAGGGTCTGGGCCCCAGCTGTTGGGTCAAACATTACTCTGGAGGTTTCTATGAGGATGTTTTGGGATGAGACTTCCACTAAAGTCCGGGCATTTGGAGGAAAGCAGACTGCCCTTCCAGAATGTGGGTGGGCTGCAGCCCATCGACTGGAGGCCTGAAGAGAAGGACAAAACGGAGCTCCCCCAGGCGGGCAGACTGCCTTCAGACTTTCCCGAGTAAGATCCACTCTCCCTGCTTCTCCAGCCTCCTGCTGTGGGACCCGCAACTCCTTCCCGAGTCCCCAGGCTGCCAGTCACCCCCTATCATATTTTAGACTTGCTAAGCCAGCATTGTCACAAGAGCTAATCCCTTAAAATAAGTCTCTTTCTATGTATGCACAACATTCCAATGTAATGAAGGCAGAGCGGCCGCGGTGTGGGCAGGGGGCGGGGGACTGGAGGGGCCTCGACAGACAACAATGTATCTTGGGACTATGTTATTGACGCTGAATCCAGAAGATACTAAAGAAGTGTAAAGGCATTTTAAGGGGACACTTAGGGGACGGGTTCCAAGGAGGAAATTTAGAAGGGGTCTGGGGAACATTCACGGAAGCAAGAGCTGGTGAAGGGGTGGGAGGTGGGGGTGGTTGGACAAGGAGGTAAGAAGAGGACCCCCTGAAACTCCCAAGTCTGGACAGTGTCAGTCTCTCAACTGTGTCATGCATTTGCTGGGTGGCTCCCACCACAAAATAACAAACAGGGAGCAACCGAGAAAGACCAAAAGGAAAAGAAACAAAGAAAAAAAGTTTTCAAGAGCGAGGCAGAGACAATACTCAGAGGCTGGGCGCCTGGCCTGGGGTGTGCCCTGCAGCTGGGGGGCGGGGTTGGATATTCCCGAAGTCAGGGAGCAGTCTCCGGACAGGATGTGAGAGAGGAACTGGGGTCTCCAGTCACGGGAGCCAGCTCGGGCTGCAGGCTGGAAGGGAACTTCGCTTGCTGTGAGCAGAGCTGGGGCCCAGGCCGAGGAAGGACGGGCTGCGGTGGGGACTCATGGATCTGAGGAAGGAGTGGTTTGGGGTCCTTCACTCCGGGTCTGAGGGAGGAGGGTGCCAGGGGCTGGAGTGGGCGGTGGGAGGGGGCCTGGACACCTCGGTCTGAGAGAGGAGAGGACTGGGGACTTGGACTTCCGGGTCTGGGGAAGCAGTGGCTGGGGGGCCTGGACTCCTGGGTCTGGGGAAGGAGGCGGCTGGGGGTCTGGACTCCCGGATCCGGATCCGAGGGAAGAGAGGCTGGGGGGCCTGGACTCCCAGGTCTGAGGGAGGAGGGGCTGGAGGCCCTGGACTCCTTGGCCTGAAGGAGGAGGGGGCTGGGGGTTTGGACTCCTGGGTCTGGGGAAGGAGGGGCCCTGGGACAGGGGCTCTTGGGTCTGAGGGAAGAGTGGCGCGGGAGTGGAGGCACCCTGGACCCCTGGGTCTGAAGGAGGAGGGGGCTGGGGACTCCTGGGTCTGGGGAAGGAGAGGCTGGAGGCCCGGACCCCTGGGTCTCAGAAAGGAGGGATCTGGGGGTGAGGACTCCTGGCTCTGAGGGAGGAGGCGGCTGGAGGCGCTGGACCCCTGGGTCTGAGTGAGGAGGGGCTGGGGGCTCGGACCCCTGGGTCTCCGAAAGGAAGGAGCTGGGGGGCCTGAACTCCCAGGTCTGAGGGAGGAGGGGCCGAGGGCCCGCGCTCTCGGTCTGAGGAGGAGGAGCTGGGGCTCGGATTCCAGGGTCTGAGGGAGGAGGAAGAGGCGGAGCCGAGCGCTGAGACAGAACTCTCAGCCTATCCAAGCTCTGTAATTAATTAACCCAAAAAGATCAAATGAAGGGGTGAAAGTTCGCCGGGGTGGAGGGCAGGGTGGCCAGCCGCGGTCGCGGAGCCCCGGGGCCCCCAGGCGCGGGTGCGCGGGTGCGCGGGTGCCGAGCCCCTCGGGAGCTGGGGGAGGAGGGGGCGGGGCGGGGGTCGGAGCAGTCACGCGCCCCCTCCCGCCCCAGGTCTCCCGCTCAGGATGTGGGTCCCCCGGCCTCGGTCCTGGGGGCTCGGTTTCCTGCTGTTCCTGCTGCCGACGGTGCGCGCAGGTGAGGGGAGGCGGCTGCGGGGTAGGAGGGAGGCGCCGGCGGCCGGGAAGGGACTAGGGAAGCGAAGCGAAATCTGAGGTTTCACTCGGACTGGCCCGACCTTCACCGAGAGTCACTCTATCGCTGTTCTTCCTCCGTGGCTGCGTCTGCGGGCCACCTGGTCGCTTCTCTCTGAGTCTGTCCCCCCCTCTCTGGGTCTGTTCCTGTCCTTTTTGCGTCTTCCGCTTCCACTCTGTCCCCTCCGCCCCAAGTCTGTCCTCCTCGTGGATCTGTTCTTCTCCTCTGGGAGTCTGTCCCCCACCAAGCTTGTCCCCTCTCTCTGAATGTGGCCCCGGCCCCTCTCTCTGGGTCTGTCCCTCCCCAGTCTGCCCCTTTCCTCTCTGCGTCTGTCCCATGTCCCTGTCGCCCCCAGGCTGTCTCCCACTGTCTGGTCTGTCCTTCCTCTTTGGGGTTGAGTCTTTTCTCTTTTAGGGTATTGGTCCTGTTCCCAGTCTAGGTCCTCCCCACATCTGCTCTCTTGGCCTCTGTCTCCCTCCTGCAGAGAGCAATCTCTCGCTCCTGTACCACCTCACCGCCGTGTCCTCTCCTGCTCCTGGGGCCCCTGCCTTCTGGGTGTCCGGCTGGCTGGGTCCCCAGCAGTACCTGAGCTACAATAACCTGCGTGCCGAGGCCGAGCCATGTGGGGCTTGGGTCTGGGAAAACCAGGTCTCCTGGTATTGGGAGAAAGAGACGACCGACCTGCGGAGCAAGCAGGAGCTATTTCTTGAAGGTCTCAAAGCCTTGGGGAAAGGAGGTAAGAACCGGACCCCCGGGGTCAGAGCGTGGAGGGGCCAGGCCCCCTGCTCTTGGGTCCTGCTTACCTGTATGTGGGCACCCCAGGACCCTACACCCTGCAGGGCCTGCTGGGCTGTGAGTTGGGCCCCGACAACGCCTCGGTGCCCGTGGCCAAGTTTGCTCTGAACGGCGAGGATTTCATGACTTTCGACCCTAAGCTGGGCACCTGGGATGGGGACTGGCCTGAGACTGAGACCATTCAGAAGACGTGGATGCAGCACGCGGGGGCGGTCAGCAAGGAGAGGACCTTCCTGCTCAACTCCTGCCCCCAGCGGCTGCTGGGCCATCTGGAGAGGGGCCGTGGGAACCTGGAGTGGAAGGGTGAGCAACCTCCAGAGGGATCCCTGGTCCCCATGGAGCTCTCCGCCCCCACACCCCCAGCCTTGGCCTCCTCCTCTTCCCCCAGCCTCTTTCCTGGCCTCCTGGCCTCCACTCTCCCCACTGCAGCCCTCTCTGACATGTCTCAGAGGGTCTTTCCACACCCAGAGTTGTCCCTTCTGCTCTCCCACACACAGCCCTCCCCTGGAGCTCAGAGATTTCTGGACAGAGCCGAATCCCTCAGCCTGGCCTGGAGTCCCCAAGGGGCAGTGGCCTCTGTCCCTCCCCTCAGCCTGCACCTGCTTGGCTCAGGCAGACACAATCACCCAGAGTTTTTTGAGCCTACATCAGCCCTCCCCTTTCTCCACTTCTGCCCTTGTCTATCTGCTCCTCTGGTGTCACAGCCGGGGAGGTTTTCCTGTGGCCCGAGAGGCTTTATGCTTGCCTCTTTTGGATCCCCATGATGCCTTGCCTGACCCTCGAGCACACACACCCCCCCCCAAACCCCCCCGCTTAAACACAGAAACGTCCCAGCTGTACTTCCGAGCATGGCCGGGGGATTCTTGGGGGCTCTTTTGTCCTCATTGTCCCCATCTTGCAATCCCAACTTCCATCCAGAGACCATGCTCTGCCTAGCAGCCAGAGGAATGCTCTCAAACATAAATGAGTTCCTAGCCCACCACTACCTAAAACTATTAGCTTTTCTCTATTCTCACTCTACTATGCTGCCTCTACTCTGTGGCCCACCCATCCCCGCCAGTGGCTGGGCCTGGCTGTTTTCCATCACTATAATTCCACAACACCCCAGCCATGCTGGCTTTCTCTTTTCCCTTTCTCCAACTGTCAGGTTCTTGCCCTCCTCAGGCCCTTTGCACCCGTTGTCCTGTCTGCTTACAGTTCTCTTCCTTGGAGTCCTGCCATGACTGGGTCCTCTATGATCACCCTGGTTAAAGTGTGTCCCCATACCACCCCCATTACTGTCTCCCATGCCACTGTTTTTTGTTTTTTTTTTAAAAAAAAAGATTTATTTATTTATCTATCTATTTATTTATTTATTTGACAGACAGAGATCACAAGTAGGCAGAGAAGCAGGCAGAGAGAGGCGGGGGGTGGGGGAAGCAGGTTCCCTGCTGAGCAGAGAGCCCGATGTGGGGCTCGATACCAGGACCCTGGGATCATGACCTGAGCTGAAGGCAGAGGCTTTAACTCACTGAGCCATCCAGGCACCCTGTCCCATGCCACTGTTTTGTCCATTTATTCACTACAGTGTCTGTTTTTTCTTTTTCATTGAGGTATAACTCACCTACCTAAAGTTCATTGATTATGTTTAATGGATGCCTGTGTACCAAGATCTAGAACATTTTTGGCACCTTACAAGACTTCCTTGTGTCCCCTCCCATTCCATACCTCCCAAGGGCAACAGCTGACCCAATTTTTATCACCATGGTGTTGACTGATTTTGAACTTCAGATGACCTTAAGCATGAGCCCATTTGTGTATAGGCCCCAGATTAGCTATAGCAGGTAGAGCTAAACACTTTGCTCAAAGGGGTTAAGCCCATTTCAGAATCCCACCTGCTGTGTTTGAGAACTCCAGTTGCTCCACAGGCTTGCCAAACTTTGATATCGTCTGTCTTGAGTTTGAAGCATTCCGGTTGGTATATGATGGTGTCTTACTGTGAAGCATTTTACATTTCTCTGATGATAAATGAGCATCATATACATGATTTGGCAAAATCGGACAAAATCAGAACAGTGAGGGGCACCTGGGTGGCTCAGTTGGTGAAGCCTCTGGCTCTCGGTTTCAGCTTGGGTTGTGATCTCGGGGTCATGGGATCGAGCCCTGCACTGGGCTCTGTGCTCAGCAGGGAGTCTGCTTGGGATTCTCTCTCTCCCTCCCTCTCTCCCTTCCCTCTTCAAATAAATAAATCTTTTAAAAAATTCAAGTCAGCAAGTTGATGACTAGTGACGGGGAACTTCTTCATGTTATTGACAATGGAGTGTCCACTCTTTTGGAGTGGCTGTGTGAGAGTTTTTGCCCATTGTTTAATTGGAATTTTTTTTTAATTGGAATTTTTATCTCTTTTTCTTATTAGAGTTCCTGATATATTCTGGATATGAATCTTTTGGCTAGGTCAGATGGTTCTATTGGAAATAACTTCTCCTGCTGTGCAGCTTGTCTTTTCACCCTCTTGATGAAACCTTTTTTTTTTTTTTAAGATTTTATTTATTTATTTGACAGAGAGAAATCACAAGTAGATGGAGAGGCAGGCAGAGAGAGAGAGAGAGAGAGAGAGGGAAGCAGGCTCCCTGCCGAGCAGAGAGCCTGATACGGGGACTCGATCCCAGGACCCTGAGATCATGACCTGAGCTGAAGGCAGCGGCTTAACCCACTGAGCCACCCAGGTGCCCTTGATGAAACAATTTTAATGAAGAGCAACCCATCCATCTTTTCTCTATAGCTTTTGTGTGTGTTCTCTTCAGGAAATCTTTCCTCTCCCAAAGCTATGAAGGTTCTAGGTCTTTTAGAAGCTTGGTTGATAAGTAACTTTTACATGTAACTGTGATCCATCTTGAGGTAATTGCATGTGAGGGTGTGAGGTAAGGGTTCTAGGTTCATTTGTCCATCGAGGATCTCCAGTTGACCCAGCATCATTTGTTGCAAGACCACCTTCCTGTCTCCTCCATGGAATTACAGGGATGCCTTTTTCCTAAATTAGGTGTAGATATGCTACTTGTTTTTGTTTGTTTATTTGTTTGTTTGTTTTAAGAATTCACCAATGAGGGGCGCCTGGGTGGGTCAGTGGGTTAAAGCCTCTGCCTTTGGCTCCAGTGATGATCCTAGGGTCCTGGGATCAAGCCCTGCATCAGGCTCTCTGCTTGGCAGGGAGCCTGCTTCCTCCTCTCTCTCTGCCTGCCTGTCTGCCTACTTGTGATCACTGTCTTTCAAATAAATAAATAAAATCTTAAAAAAAAAAAAAAAGAATTCACCAATGATGTCACCTGGGCCTGGACTTTTATTGTTGGAAAGTTTTTAAGTTATGGGTTAAAATTATTCAATCATTATAGGACTACTCAAGTTTTTTATTTCTTCTGTGTCAGTTTTGGAAGGTTGCATTTCCTAGGAATTTGTCCAGTTCATTTCAATTTCAAATGCACTGGTATGACGGTAACGTCTACTTACTATCCTTTTTTTTTTTTTTAAGATTTTATTTGTTTATTTGACAGAGAGAAATCACAAGTACACTCAGAGGCAGGCAGAGAGAGAGAGAAGGAAGCAGGCTCCCTGCTGAGCAGAGAGCCCGATGTGGGACTCGATCCCAGGACCCTGAGATCATGACCTGAGCCGAAGGCAGCGGCTTAACCCACTGAGCCACCCAGGCGCCCTACTTACTATCCTTTAACGACCGTAGGATGTCTTATTTTCTCTCATCACAACACTTTCATGGTTTGTTTCCTTTTCATTTATTTGGACACAAATATTTATCTCTCTTCCCTCATTAGAACATGAGCTCCACGAAGACAGGGACTTTTGCTTAAAAAGATTTTATTTATTTTTTTGAGACAGACACAGAAGGAGAAAGAGAGAGAGCACTAATGGGGGAGAGAGGGAGAAGCAGATTGCCTGCCAAACAGGGAGCTGGACACAGGACTCAATCCCAGGACCCTGGGATCATGACCTGAGCTGAAGGCAGATGCTAAACTGACTGAGCCACTCAGGCACCCCAAGACAGGAACCTTTGTCCGTCTTTACTGCTGTGTCCTGGGTGCCTAGAAGAGTGTCTGGCACTGAACATGGTTGATATTCATTGTGTGTCTGTTGTAGGAAGGAATGGATCAGCGGTGGATATCCTCACTGTGGATAGGTGGGGGTCCCATCCCCTCAGGAATGTCCCTTCACCTTTGCCACTCTGTCCTCCAGGCTCAGCACAGTGTGGGGGACAGGGCGGGGCCTGCTGGCTATGGTGGAAGGAATGGAGGCTTCTGTACGTCCTCCCCCGGCCCTCACCAGGTCTGGCGCTAGGGGTTCATGGGCTCAGGGCTTAGGTCTATCTGCCTGTTTGTCTGCAGAGCCACCCTCCATGCGCCTGAAGGCCCGACCTGGGAGCCCTGGCTTTTCTGTGCTCACCTGCAGTGCCTTCTCCTTCTATCCCCCGGAGCTACAACTGCGGTTCCTCCGGAACGGGCTGGCTGTGGGCTCCGGAGAAGGTGACTTTGGCCCCAATGGTGACGGCTCCTTCCATGCCTGGTCTTCATTGACGGTCAAAAGTGGTGACGAGCACCACTACCGCTGCGTGGTGCAGCATGCTGGGCTGCCGCAGCCCCTCACCGTGGAGCTGGGTAAGGTCCCGGGGAGGCCTGATACTCTCTGTCTCTGGCTGCCTTGCAACCGCCTTCTGCCCCACTGTTGCCAGTCTGCCTTCCCTGCTGCTGCTGCTAGTCTGACCACTCATTGTCTGCTGCTGCCAGTTGTCCCTCAGCCATAGCCGGTCCTCTGTGAATCTGATGGGCTACTGCTCTGTGACCACCCTTCCTCTATCCTAGTCAGAATACCATGCACCCTGCTGCTCTGGGTCCCTTGGCCAGTGGGGCTGGGACCCATCTTGACTCTTCTATGCAAAGCGGGGGCGTTCTGCACAGATCTAGAACATCAGCTGACCAGCGTTCCCTCTGTCCACACCCTCTCCCCAAAAACCTGATGCTGTGATCTGTGTGGTTGGGAGGGACTGAGAATCCCCAGGCTCTGGCCCTGGCTCAGAAGGGCCGGAGGGTTCCCTCTGCATCTCACATCATTCTCTGGCTGCAGAATCACCAGCCAGATCCTCCGTGCCCGTGATCGGAATCGTTGTTGGCTTCTTACTGCTCATGGCAGTGGCCGCAGGAGGAGCTCTGCTGTGGAGGAGGATGAGAAAGGGGCTTCCAGGTGTGGAGCAGGAAGAGGGAAAGAACTCAGAGAGGGACAGATCTGGAGTGGGGGCGGGGGGGGGCCCACGGATCTAGACAGAAAGGAACAGGGACACGGGAGGTAGTGGGATGGGAGGGAGGAAACAGAGGCTCTGAGGGGGGACAGAAGCCTGTGGAGTAGGACAGAGACTGGGAAAGACAGACAGACACACGTGGGGGAGGGGCAGTCAGGAACCCCAGGGGATTTCAGAGATTCTCATGACCTCCCCCACCCACTTCCTCTTCCCTCAGCCCCTTGGATGTCTCTCCGTGGGGACGATGATGTTGGGGCCCTCCTGCCCGCTCCCGGCGTGCCCAAGGATGCCGATTCGTAGCACGTAAATGCATTCTCAGCCGCTGATATCACCCTCCATCCTGGCTACCACCAGCTAATGTAGTCAGGCCCCCATCATGCTGTGAGACCTCCTGGAATCCTGGTATTTCTGAGCCTCCAGAAAGAGTTCTGGGCCCAATGATCTTCTGGATTTCGCCTCTTGTGTGATCTGCCTCAGTTTCCCCTCCTGATGATCATGGCTCTTTTCCACCTCCACATATAAACACGAGTTTGGGCCCGAATTATTGTGTTCTTATCATTTCGACTTTTGGGGTGGGGGTGAGGTTAGGAGAACACGTGTATGTGTCGTAAGGGGGTAGGGATAAAGAACATAAGCCCTGGGCTTCATATCTCTCCGGAGGCAATTGCCAGTTGTGGAATATGCCAATTTTATATACCAAGTCACATCTTTTCACTCATAAGTTTCACCAATATTTACCAAATGCCGACACTGTGCCACACATTTTGAGGAATTCTTGGCTGGAGTTGGACCTGTCACCTTGGGTGGAGCGGATGAGAAGCATTGTTCCCTCTTTGAGGGAAGGGGATGCCTCCTCCGGCCCCTTGGTTCCCTTCTTTCTTAAACCGTGCTCACAAAGGAAAAGATAAAAATACACCTCCGGGGCGCCTGGCTTCAGTCGGAAGAGGATGCGACTCTTGATCTTGGGGTGGTGAGCTCCAGCTTCGCCCTCAGTGTAGAGAGTACTTAAATAAATAAATAAATAAACAAAACAACCCCAACCTCCAAAAAACCCCAAACCACCTCCCAAGAGGCTTGGGGAAATAGTACCGCTGGACGTGGTCGGTGGTCTGGCTGGGCGCTGCGACGCCTGCCGGGAGTTGTAGTTCTGGGCATCCGCGTCTCTCCCGGGCCGCCCACCCGCCTGCCCTGGGAAGCCGGGCGGAACCTCTGGGGCCGCGCTCTTCTCTGTGGACGTGGCGTCGGGGCCCGCGGCCTTCGCGGAGCTCATCGGCCCCGCCCCTTGGGGGTCCTTCTGAGCGCTCATTGGTAGGAGGGCGGGGTCTCTGCGCTGCTGGAGGTGGGGCCTCGCTAGAGAGCCGCTAAATTGGGCATCTTTTCAGAGAAAGCTGAGCCCACTGTGTAGAGCGAAGTGAAGCTGGCTAAACTGGTAAAGGGAGGTGAGGGCGGGTGGCTTGCCCAGGGAGGACGGTCCGGGTTCTTTCGAGCCGGGAAAGTGGGTCCGGGCTGCAAATAAGGCCTGGGGGCCTGCATGATTGCTCTCTGGACACGACCCCGCCCCGCAGTGTGCGTGGGAAGTGCGCCACGTCTAGCGCTTGGAAACCCCCCACCAGCAGCTCCGGGACCCGACTGGGACTCCCTCAGAAGATTCAGTCACTACCTCTGCTTTTACCTCTGAGAACCCTGCCCCCCTTTTTCCCACCCCCGGCCCTTCTTGAGCCCTAAATTTTGTGGCCATTTACCATCTCTCTGTCTTGTCTTCAGTCTCTCCGCCCCAACCCCCATTCTCCTGTCCTGTCTCTATTGTTTTTCCTGTGACCCCTGACTTTTAGCCTCCACTGCTCCCTAGGGACTGATGATGTGGCAACCATCACTTCTGCTGTTGCTGCTGCTGCTGAGGCGCGGTGCCCAGGGCAAGCCATCCCCTGATGCAGGCCCTCATGGCCAGGGGAGGGTACACCAGGCGGCCCCCCTAAGCGAGGCTCCTCATGATGACGCCCACGGGAATTTCCAGTACGACCATGAGGCTTTCCTGGGACGAGAAGTGGCCAAGGAATTCGACCAGCTCAGCCCAGAGGAAAGCCAAGCGCGTCTGGGGTAGGAGAGAGACAGAGGGGAGGATTCAGGGTTGTAATTTTTAACAGGGAAGTGAAGGGAGGCTTCAGTGAGAAGGTAATATTTGAGCCGTGTGGATATACGGGGGAATAGCACTCCAAGCAGAGGGAACTGTAAGTGCAAAGGCCCTGAGGCAGGAACAGGCCTGATATTTGCAGAACAGTGATGCCCACGTGGCTGGAACCCAGTGATCGAAGAGGAGAATGTGGAAGGTGATGGCAGAGAAGGGAAAAAGAGGTCAGGGCCTTCAGGCCACAGTGAAGATTTCAGCGTTTCTCTGAGGGAGATGAGAGCCATGGGAGGACTCTAAGCAGAGGGAGGGTGTGAGCTGACTTAGGTTTCAACAGAATCCTTCTGGTTGCATTTTGGGGAACAGACTAGGTGAGGAAGCATCTGCAGCGGTGCAGTTGGAAGACAGGAGGGGATGATGACTAGATCAGGATGGAGAGAGTGGTGCTGACTGCTGGCTGGGAGACTGCGTGGATGGGACTGGGTGAAGGAGGGAGGAAGAAAGGCAGCATAACAGGCTTCACTATTGGCGTAGCATTGCTGCAATGCATGGTGCTGTTCTAAGTGCTTTACAAGGGTTAATTTCTTTAATCCCCACAACCAGACTTAAGGGTAGGTTCTATCATTTATCTGCCTTTTACAGAGGGGTAGACTGAGGCACAGAGAGGTTTCAGTGGCTTGCCCACGGTCACACAGCCAGCAAGATGAGGCGATAGGATTTGAACCTAAAATATCTTGCCGTGGAGCCCACGGTCTTAACAACAGCTTGAACCTCAGGACAGCATGGGAATCCCGGGACTCCAGCTCCAGACTGATCAGAGCAGACACAGCCTGTCGCGCGGGGGTTGCAGGGGCTGGCGATCTGGGCACAGCCATGTGGGAGTTGACCCTGGGAACTGGGTTGCGGGGTTTAAGGACGGTGACCAAGAGGAGCGCTCCTTGTGGGCTCTGTGAGCGGTTGGGTAAGGACCCAAACCGGTGGCGGGAGTGGCCAGGGGACGGGGGAGGAGGCCTGGGAGCAGATCGGAGCGGCCCGAGAGAAGGTGCGCGAGGAACGGCCTTCAGCGGCTTCATAGACCGCATGGTGCCCATGATCCGGCCGAAGCAGGAGGAAGGAACTGATGGTGGTGTTGCGGGTGATGGTCCTCGGGCGAAGCCTGAGACTGTCTGGAGGAAGTGGGGGAAGAGGCGGGACACAGCACGGGGTCGGACCGGAGGTAGAGGGGCCTGAAATAGGCCCGCGCAGCCAGGCGGGCTGGGCAGCGGTGGGGTGGGGGGGTTGGAAGGGATGACCTGAAGACCCAACGCGCCTGAAAGGGCGAGGGGTCGGGTGTGCGCGTGGCCGTGGCCATCAAGAGTTCAGAGAGAGGGGCGCCTGGGTGGCTCAGTGGGTTAAAGCCTCTGCCTTCGACTCAGGTCATGATCCCAGGGTCCCGGGATCGAGCCCCACATCGGGCTCTCTGCTCTGCGGAGAGCCTGCTTCCTCCTCGCTCTCTGCCTGCCTACCTGCCTATTTGTGATCTCTCTCTCTGTCAAATAAATAAATAGAATCTTTAAAAAAAAAAAAAAAAAGAGTTCAGAGAGAGTCTTGGCCTAGGGGACCGGCGGGCGAGGGGTGCGATGTGGCACCTCCTCCTTGCCCCCACCCCAACTCGGACAAATGAGAGAGGGGAGCAAGTGAGGGCCCAGGCGCGGAGGCGGGGTGACGGGTGTGGCTCTGGATTGCTTTAGGTCCTTCCCCCAACCAGGGCGTGTGGAGGACCGCAGCGCCTGGACTGAGGGAGCGGAGCTCTGTCCTGGGCGTGGCCCGGGATTGACCGGTGTCTCCCCTCGGTGCGCGGGCAGCTCTGGGACCATTTTATCAACCCTATATTGGGGGCGGAGGGGTGTTGGTGTTCCGATGGGGGCGTGGCTCCGTGTGCGGGGCGGAGCCTGGCGAAGGCGTGTCTCCTGGTGGGCGGAGTCTGCGACTGACGTGTGCCCCGCCCCGACTCGCAGGCGCATAGTGGACCGCATGGATCGTGCAGGGGACGGGGACGGCTGGGTGTCGCTGGCCGAGCTCCGTGCTTGGATCGCTCACACGCAGCAGCGGCACATACGGGACTCGGTGACCGCGGCCTGGAACACGTACGACACGGACCGCGACGGGCGCGTGGGTTGGGAGGAGCTGCGCAACGCCACCTATGGCCACTACGCGCCGGGTATGCGGCGAGATCCCGACTCTTGCTCCCCCCGAAAACACACACACTGTGACCTTGACCTTTTTGACAGCCTCATTCTGAGAACCTTTAGCCTACGAAACAGAATCCCTTACCTTTGCTTCTAACCCTTGATCAAGTTCTACCCACTTCCAGTACTCCATCACCGGAAACTCCCAATCGCTGATCTCTGGCTTCTCATTCGTGATGGCATCCACGACCTCTGTTACCGTGACTGGGGGATCCTTGCCAGGGACATCTACCTCCCATGCCCTGTCATCCTGACCGCTGATCTCTTGACAGAACCCCAAATCCTGGGGCTCCTGGGTGGCTCAGTAGGTTAAGCATCTGCCTTCAGCTCAGGTTATAATTCTGGGGTCCTGGGATCGAGTCCTGCATCACGCTCAT
This sequence comes from Mustela putorius furo, assembly GCF_011764305.1. NCBI lineage: Eukaryota > Metazoa > Chordata > Mammalia > Carnivora > Mustelidae > Mustela > Mustela putorius. The sequence goes on along the minus strand of NW_025421310.1, from coordinate 10,771,624 downwards.
TGCTCATCAGGGAGGCTGTTTCTCCTTTTTCATCTGCTGCTCCTCCTGCTTATGCTTTATTGCTCTCTATCAAATGAATAATATCTTTAAAAAAAAAAAAAAACCTCAAATCCATTTACCCCATGCCCCGACTGCGTTCCCTCTTGTCTGTCCCTATGCCCCAGCCCGGCTACCCCCACTGCTCTTGTTTTCTTCCTTGTGAACCCTCCCTCCCCACTCCTCTTCCAGTCTGTCCCTCATATATCACAGAGGGGTCTTCCCACCCATGGAGTTGATCCTAATTCTCCCCTGCTCGCTGCTCTTCATGGCTCCCCCCCGGGGTCTCCAGAAGAGACACCCAGCTCCTCAGCCCAGCCTGGCCCACCCCTCTGGCTGTGTTTTTCTGCATTTTCTGGCCAGCAAAGTGGACCTTCTGTAGTTTCCCTGAACTCAGGAGCTCTTCAAACCTCCACATTATGCTCATACCCTTTCCTTTCTTGAAAAACCCCTTCTCCTATTCTCTGTCCTATAACCCGAGTCTGTATACCTTAAAGCACCAGAGGGTGACCTTGGGGCCCAAAGGGCCAGTGTCAGCTCAGAGCTCCTTTCCTGGCTGCATGACTTCGGGCTGGTTATTTCTTCTCTGTGGGAATCCATTTTCTCCTTCATAAAGTGAGAATAGATGAAAAGACTCTTGACTTACTTTTTGTGAGAATTAAATGCAATTTTGTAGGGAAAGAGCTTTGCATATAATAAGCTTTCATGACAACGTTGCTAATATAAGTAAACAATGAATATATATTAATTATTACAAGTTCTGTGGGGGCCTTCCTGCCCTGATTCTACTGAGCTGAATCCTTTGTCTTTTCCCTCAACCTGACTGGTATTCTTTCCAGTAAAACACAGCTGAAAGAGATTGTCCCCTTCCCCAGGTGAGGAATTTCATGACGTGGAGGACGCGGAGACCTACAAGAAAATGCTGGCTCGGGACGAGCGGCGTTTCCGGGTGGCGGACCAGGATGGGGACTCGATGGCCACGAGGGAGGAGCTGACAGCCTTCTTGCATCCCGAGGAGTTCCCTCACATGCGGGACATCGTGATTGCTGTGAGTTGGGGCCCAAGGAGATGGCTCTCCACTTCCCACCCACCTTCTGGGACCCAGGCTTCTGAGGTCAGGCCCAGCCCACCAGTGTTTTCCTGGTTTTCAAGCACCTTCCCCAGGGAACCTAGCCTGCAAACAGATCCGTGGAGGGCAACCTCTCCCCTGCCCATCGCCTGACCTCCTCATGTCTGATCTCTCCTGGGTCTGCCTTCCCCTTCCTTTCCTCACGTTTGGAGTCCAGGCCCCCGGCCTGAAAACACATTCCCCAGAAGTGCCTCGGGGAGCCCCAATCCTGGCCAAACCCCTGAAAAACCCCAACCCCTCACATGGAGTGTCTGCTCTGGGGCCATTTCTGCTGACCCCTTTTATCTTCTTATTCCTTTATAATTTTTGTGCCAACCCCAATTCCTTCTCCGTTTTATAGTGGCAGGTTATGTTTTTGTTTTTTTTTTTTTAGAGAGAAAGGGGGGAGGTGCAGAGAGAATCTTAAGCAGGCTCCATGCCCAATGTGGATCCTGACTTGGGGCTCGATCTCATGACCTGGAGATCATAACCTGAGCCAAAATCAAGAGCTGTACACATAGCTAACTGAGCCACCCAACTTCCCCAGTAGTGGAAGGATTTTTTTCTCCTTCATTTTTTCCCCCAACAGACTTTAAGTTTTTAATTTTAATTTAAAAGGTTTTATTTTATTTTATATTTATTTAAAGATTTTATTTACTTATTTGAGAGAGAGTGAGAGAGTACACACAGAGGGAGAGAGAAAAGCAGGCACCCTGCTGAGCCGGGGGGGCCTGACTCGGGACTTGATCCCAGGACCTTGGGACCATGACCTGAGCTGAAGGCAGACTCTTTTTTTTTTTTTTTTTAAGGGGGTCCCATGCTCCACCGACTGAGCTGGACAGGTGTACTTATTTATTTATTTATTTTAAGATTTTATTTATTTATTTATTTGACAGACAGAAATCACAAGTAGGCAAAGAAGCAGGCAGAGAGAGAGGAGGAGGGGCGCCTGAGTGGCTCAGGGAGTTAAGCCTCTGTCTTCAGTTCAGGTCATGATCTCAGGGTCTTGGAATTAAGCCCCATATTAGACTCTCTGCTCAGCAGGGAGCCTGCTGCCTCCTCTCTCTCTGCCTGCCTCTCTGTCTCCTTGTGATCTCTATCAAATAAATAAATAAAATCTTTAAAAAAAAAAGAGAGAGAGAGAGAGAGGAGGAAGCAGGCTCCCTGCTGAGCAGAGAGCCCGATGTTGTGCTTGATCCCAGGACTCTGGGATCATGACCTGAGCCGAAGGCAGAGGCTTTAAACCACTGAGCCACCCAGGCACCCCAGATTTTATTTTTAAATAATCTCCAGATCTGATCTGGAGCTCAAATCCATAACCCCAAGATCAAGAGTCACATTTTCCACCAACTGAGCCGGCCACATGCCCCAGGCCTTAATTTTTAGAGCAGGTTTAGGTCCAGGAGACCATATTAGCAAGGGGTCCACAGATTTCCCACACCGCCCCTGCCCCCACATGCCCACCCTCCCCCCATCAACATCGTGCACCAGAGTGGGACTCTCGATACAGTGGACAGACCAAAACCCACACGTCACCACCCAAAGTCCATAGTTCACATGAGGGTTCACTCTCTGTGGAAGGATTTACACCCATTTCTACCATGCCTAAATTCTCACTGACTGTTATTATTATTATTATTTTAAATTTTATTTATTTACTTGACAGAGAGCAAGAGAGCACTTAAGCAGGGGGAATGGCGAGCAGAGGGAGAGGGAGAAGCAGGCTTCCCACTGAGCAGGGAGCCTGAGGCACGACTCAATCCATGACCTGAGCTGAAGACAGACATTTAACCAACTGAGCCACCCAGGCTCAGTGGATTAGGCCGCTGCCTTCGGCTCAGGTCATGATCTCAGTGTCCTGGGATCGAGCCCCGCATCGGGCTCTTTGCTCAGCGGGAGCCTGCTTCTCTCTCTCTCTCTGCCTGACTCTCCGCCTACTTGTGATTTCTCTCTCTGTCAAATAAATAATAAATAAAATCTTTAAAAAAAAATTATTTTTAAAATGTAGTTTTGGGGCACCTGGGTGGCTCAATTGGTTAAGCATCTGCATTTGGCTCTGATCATGACCCCGGGGGTCCTGGGATCAAGCCCTCGTCAGGCTCCCTGCTCAGCAGAGAGTCTGCTTCTCCCTCTGCTCTCTCTCTCTCTCTCAAATAAATAAATAAAATCTTTTAAAAAAATAAAAAAATAAAAAATGAGGGCGCCTGGGTGGCCTAGTGGGTTAAAACCTCTGCCTTTGGCTCAGGTCATGATCTCAGGGTCTTGGGATCAAGCCCCACATCAGGCTCTCTGCTCAGCAGGGAGCCTGCTTCCCCCTCTCTCTCTGCCTGCCTCTCTGCCTACTTGTGATCTGTCTGTCAAATAAATAATAAATAAAATCTTAAAAAAAAAATAATGGGGCGCCTGGGTGGCTCAGTGGGTTAAGCCGCTGCCTTTGGCTCAGGTCATGATCTCAGGGTCCTGGGATCGAGTCCCACATCGGGCTCTCTGCTCAGCAGGGAGCCTGCTTCCTCCTCTCTCTCTGCCTGCCTCTCTGCCTACTTGTGATCTCTCTCTGTCAAATAAATAAATAAATTCTTAAAAAAAAATAATGTAGTTGAATGTCTAAAATAGCTAACATACTGGATGTGAGGGCGATCTGGCTACGACATCTGTCACCCCACTGATCGCCAGGGTTGATTCGGCTGATCTGGCTGGCTAGGCGGGTGTCCCCTTCCTCCCTCACCGCTCCATGTGCGTCTCTCCCGAAGCTGCGCGCTCGGTCAAAGAGGACGACCTTCCCCGATAGAGAGGACCGTTCTTCGGTCAAGGGTATACGAGTAGCTGCGCTCCCCTGCTAGAACCTCCAAACAAGCTCTCAAGGTTCATAAAATAGCTAACATACTAATGTATTTAAATGCCCAAAGGACCCCAGAAAACTGGATAACCCTCTACCTTTCCCATCTCCTCGGCCTTATCCCTAAACCCCTCTCTTGTGGCTCCATTTCCACAGCTGGTGTGAGGGTCTGTGGCAAGCCTGTTAGAATCAAGGGCTCTGGGGCTAGGAGGCCTGGGTTCAAGTCCCAGCCCTGCAGCTTCCTGGCTGTGTGACCTTGGTCAAGTTACTTAACTTCTCTGGGCCTGTTCTTCATCTGTAAAATTGTGGTACTGATAACTATTCCTACATCAGGGCTGGTTGTAGGGACTAGATGAGTTAATACACATAAACCTACAAAACTGGTGATAAATGCTCCTTACTTCACCTTGCATACATGTGTCAGTATAGCTATGGGAGAAAACTTCCAGCAGTAGAATCCCTGCTCCCACTGGGATGTGTGTTTGCAGTTGCTTCCGATATTTCTCAGGCATTTTACTGACCCAATGTGTGCACCATTGAGGTGGGCCTTCCGGCCCATTCCAGAGGTGACTACAATCCAGAGAGGAGAGAGGTCATTAACCCAGCCTTTTCGAACCCACTAGACTCCCCACCCTCCAAGACCCAAAGTCCTTTTTTTATAGCAGATAATGTTGAAATACCTTTTACGCCCCTGAGTCGAGGTTTTTTTCTTTTAAGATTTTGTTTTTTAAGTAATCTTTACCTCCAACGTGGAACTTGAACTTACAACCCCAAGACCAAGAGCCACGTGCTCTACTGACTGAGTCAGCCAGGGGCCCCCTGAGTTGAGATTATTTAACAGACCCTGACAGCATGTGCTGTGTACCAGGAGCACCGTGGTAACACCTTGACCTAAGTATTAGCCTGAGTGAATCCTCATGGCAACCATATGGGGGTGGGCTAACATCTTCATTTTATTTATTATTTTTTTAAGATCTCATTTATTAGAGAGAGAGAGAGAGAGCGCACTGCACGCGCACGCATGAGTTGGGGAGGAGCAGAGGGAGAGGAAGAAGCAGAATCCTGGCTGAGCGGGGAGCCTGATGTGGGGGCTCCCAGGACCCCAGGGTCATGACCTGAGCCAAAGGCAGACGCCTAACCAACTGAGCCGCCCAGGCACCCTCCCATCTTCATTTTATTTTTTTAATTTATTTATTTTTTTAACCTGAGCCAAACCCGATTTGGAGGCTCAACCAGCTGAGCCCCCCAGGCACCCAGGCTTTTGGATTTTTTTTTTTTTAAGATTTTATTTATTTATTTGACAGAGAGAAATTACAAGTACACTGAGAGGCAGGCAGAGAGAGAGAGGAGGAAGCAGGCTCCCTGCCGAGCAGAGAGCCCGATGCGGGACTCGATCCCAGGACCCTGAGATCATGACCTGAGCCGAAGGCAGCGGCCCAACCCACTGAGCCACCCAGGCGCCCCTCCCATCTTCATTTTATAGATGAGGACACCTAGGCACAGAGAGATGGGGAGACTTGCCTGAGATCACCCAGACCAGAAGTACCCCAGCTCGGATTTGAACCCTGGCAATTGAATCCATGATCCACACCAACAGTCAACAAACTATCTAACCCATAGCAGAATCCAGCCCACAACTTGTTTTTGCTAATAAAGTTTTATTGGAACATGGCCACGATCCTAGGCTTCCATGTGCCACAACCAGAGAGCTGATGTGTCATTTCAACAGAGACCATACAGCACACAAACTCAGAACTATTTCCTCTCCGGCCCTTTTTGGGAAAAGTTTGCTGAGCCCTTGTCTAAACTCTGCTGTCCTCTTTTACATTCGTTTATATCGAGGGTCACTTAGAGGGCCCTCTGGCTGGCTCAGTCAGACCATGTGACTCCTGATCTCAGAGGCAGGAGTTCAAGAGGCACACTGGGCATGGAGCCTACTTAAAAAAAGTAATAATAAACAACAAAAATCACTTATAAGAAATAACAAGAATTTCAATATATAAGTGCTACAGAGTTACCAGCTTTACCAAATAACAAAGGGCATTCAATTATACTTGAATATGTAACAAGTAATGTAAACAATTTTTTTAGTATAAGTATGTCCCACACAACATTTGGGATATACTTATGTTTTAAAAAAATACCTGAAATTCAAATTAACTGTACCCAGTAGTATAAGTATGTTCTGGATATTGTGTGGAGCGTCCTTATTCTAAAGAATTATTGGGGCACCTGGGTGGCTCAGTGGGTTGAGCCTCTGCCTTCAGCTCGGGTCATGACCCCGGGGTCCTGGGATCAAGCCCCACATCAGGCTCTTCACTCGGGGGGAGCCTGCTTCCCCCCCTCTCTCTGCCTGCCTCTCCGCCTACTTGTGATCTCAGTCTGTCAAATAAATAAATAAAAGCTTTAAAAAAAGATAAAGAATTTTTAGTTGTTCCTCTGAAAGTTGGACATAAGTGAGCATCCTGCATTTTTTTCTGACAACCCTAAAATGTTGGATCTTTCTTTGTGAGGAAGGCATAGTGGCATGTTAGACCCTACCCCATCCTACAGTGAGTTTGAATATAAAAGTGGGGGAACAGGGGCGCCTGGGTGGCTCAGTCAGTTAAGCATCTGACTCTTGATTGTGGCTCTGGTCAAGGTCTCAGGGTCATAAGATCGGCCCCTCCCTCAGGCCCAGCTCAGTGGGTAGTCTGCTTCCCCTCTCCCTCTGTCCTTTACTCCCTCTCCCAAATAATAAACAAACACATCTTAAAAAGTGGGGAACAGAAGCTGTTTGCTCAAGAAGTGGAGAGAAAACTGAGAGCAGAGAGGTACTGAGCCTGGGTCACAGTGGGCCACCAAGTGTGTCTCCCTCTGACGTAAAATGGAGCTGGGGTCTGGGCTCTGCTAAACAGGAAGGGGCTCCTGCCCTTGGAGAGCGTTTGCTGTTGGGTGTGAGGAAAGCATGAGGGAGGCAGGACAGGTCTTCTTGGGTGGAAGCAAGGATATCTGGGTTCTCTGACCCTCACCCACTAAGGGCAGGTAGAACCCATGTCATTATATGCCCTAGAAAGCCACCCAACCTCTACCCCTACTCGGGACAGGTAGACCCCACTGAGACTGCTCTGACGCCTGCCCATACAGCCAAGCCGGAGCCAGATTCCCTGAGAGAACTTCACATCCCAGCCCCAGGGGCCCAGCCCTGCTCAGGAGCCAGCCCCAATGCCTTTCTTTCCCCCAGGAAACCCTGGAGGATCTGGACAAGAACAAGGATGGCTACGTCCAAGTGGATGAGTATATCGGTGAGTGGAAGCCGATCCCTCCCTGAGGACGCGTGTCTTCCCCCAGGCAGCCCAGAGTATACCACCCATAGGAGAGCAGCAGCCCTCTGAAGTGGGAGCAGGGACGCTGCTTTAGTTCTGGTAGCCACCAAACATTAATTGAGCACCTCCTGTGTGCTGGGCCCTAAAAGTATTTATCGATCACCCACTGTGTGGGGGGCCCTGCTAACTTAAGATTGGTTGAGTATGTATATTTTTCAGGCCCAGCAAATCTTTACCAAGCACCTACTCTGTGCCAGGCCCAGGAAACATTTATCCAGGACCTTCTGTGGGTCAGACCAAAAAAAAACACTATTAAGCGCCCACTGTGTGCCAGGTCCAGGAAACATGTATTGAGCAAATACTGCATGTTTGTGGTTGAGGACACAGCAGAGAATGTCACAGACCGGCTTCCTTTCTGGGAGAGTCTGGATTATCTGCAGCATTAGGCCTCAGAGGCTACATTGGCTGGGGATGAGGAGATTGTCTTGAGTCTGGCATTTGCACAGCAAAGAATGTGTCTCCTGTTAGGACTGGGAGGCCCCTCACAACACCCCCAGATTTCCCCTGAGCCCTGCCTCTACCCCTGCCCTCTGGGGGCAAAGAATTTGGTTGAGGGGAAAGCTGTTAAACATGGATATTTGTACGAGCTGGAAAACACTTTTCTATGGCCTGTTTTTATGGAACAAACCCTCAGGCAGAACATTTTTATTTAAGCATAATTTATCTTCCTTACATCTGTGAGAAAGATAGAAGTCTTTTTTTTTTTTTTTTGGTCAGAAAAAATTCAGGGATCATCACTGAGTCACACACCTTGTTGCCACAGGCGAGGCTCTGTCCTAAGTGGCGAGCAGCTTGAAAATTGGTTTCATCCCCGTGGCAACCGACAAGAGGGGTATCACCCCTTTTCACAGATGAGGAAGCTGAGGCCTGAGGGGTAGATACTTGGCTGAGGTGGAGCAGGATGGCAGTCCCAGCAGGCAGAGACGGAGGTCCCACCCTTGCCCCCTGGGCCTCTCCTTTCCCTGTGGGGTTCTGGGGAGACAGACATAGGCCGCACCTCAGAACTCCCCAGAGTAATGTAATTGCACAACCGTTGGATGATAGAGGGAAGGATATGAGCCAGGAGGATGGAGGGGGCGACCTGGGCTCTGACCCCAGCTGGGAGAGCAGGTGGGTGGTGTGTCCGGGAAGGTGGGAGAGGTGGGGGTGCACCGTGCTCAAGGGTGTAGGTTCTAGAACAAGTGTGCTGTGTCTCCCACCTGCCACCTCCCAGCCATGGGTCCGGAAATGAGTTCCTCAACCTGTACTTACCTGTAGAGGCCGCAGTAGAGGGGGCACCCGGGCGGCTCAGTAGGTTAAGCATGTGCCTTTGACTCAGGTCATGATCCCACTGTCCTGGGAGAGCCCCGCATCAGGCTCCCTGCTTGGTGGGGAGTCTGCTGTTCCCCCTGTTTGTGCTCTTTCTCTCTCTCTGACAAATAAATAAATAAAAATTTTAAAAATGGGGGGAGTAGAGTACCCAGCTCCTATAATGACTTCTGGTCAACCCAGATGCCCCTGGGGGATGAATGCTAAGTGGAAGGCAGGAGAGCTGTACAATGGGATGTTATTCAGCCATAAAAGGGGAGGAAGTACTCATCGGCTACAGTGTGGGTAAGTCTAGTCAACTAGTTCTCACACCCCAAACCTATGACACCCCAAACTAATGTAACACTGTGGTCAGCTACACTTGAATACAAAATAAAAACACTGTGCCAAGTGAAAGAAGCCAGACACAGAGGGCCACACTCTTATTGTATGGAGACAGGAATTAGATTATTCATGGACTGGGGCTGGGGTGGGGGTGGCGGTGTAGGGGGGGTCCCTTCTCAGTGGGAAAGGGGTCTCCTTTGGGAGGATGAAAATGTTCTGGATGGATGTGCTCTCTCTTTCTCTCTCTTTCTCTGTCAAATAAGTCTTTTTAAATAAAGATTTTATTTATTTGAGAGAGAGCACAAGCAGGGGGAAGAGCAGAGGGAGAGGGACAGGGAGAGAGATAAGCAGGCTCCTGTAGAACAGGGAGCCAGATGTGGGCCTTGATCCCAGGACTCTGGGATCATGACCTGAGCAGAAGGCAGCCGCCTTTTTTTTTTTTTTTTTTTTTTAAGATTTTATTTATTTATTTGACAGGGAGAGAGAGCAAGGTAGGCAGAGGGGCAGGCAGAGGGAGAGGGAGAAGCAGGTTCTCCGCAGAGCAGGGAGCCCAATGCAGGACTCCATCACAGGACCCTGAGATCATGACCCCACATGACCCCAGCCCAAGGCAGCCGCTTAACTGACTGAGCCACCCAGGTGTCCCAAGGGAGCTTCTTAAAGTGGAGTGAGCGGTTCGAAAGGTGGCTTTTTAGTATCTCCTCACCAGGCCCAGGCCCCTGTCCCAGGCAAACAGATTGACAGCCGGTCAAGGAAATGATCAACCCGTCCAGTCCCTTTCACCCTACCCCTGCTGGTCCGGCAGAGGAGGAGCCTGAGGCCGGAGAGCAGGGGCACTGGGCTGCGGGGGGTACCTGCGGTCGGGAGGCGGCGGGGCAGGGACCGAGCCCGGGGGTGCCCGCTGGCCCCGAACCCAGCCTGACATCGCCCCTGTCGCCCCGCCGCAGCGGATCTGTACTCGGCCGAGCCCGGGGAGGAGGAGCCCGCCTGGGTGCAGACGGAGCGGGAGCAGTTCCGGGACTTCCGCGATCTGAACAAGGACGGGAGGCTGGATGGCAGTGAGGTGGGCCACTGGGTGTTGCCCCCCGCCCAGGACCAGCCGCTGGTGGAGGCCAACCACCTGCTGCATGAGAGTGACACGGACAAGGTGCGCATAGGGAGCTGCTGTGCGGGCGTGGCCGGACTGACCTGGAGTTGCCCTGAGGTCCTGCTGGACCAGGGACGAATGAGGAAAGGGGTGGTGGGGGGGAAGGGGTGGTGGACAGAGACCCCCCACCACCACCCCCCGCGGATGGGGGGCAGACTAAGGCTCAGAGATGAGTTTTCCAGGCAGGGCCCCTGCTCACTCCTGCTGCCCTCTGACCCTCCAGGATGGGCGTTTGAGCAAGGCCGAGATCCTCAGTAACTGGAACATGTTTGTGGGCAGCCAGGCCACCAACTACGGCGAGGACCTGACACGCCACCACGATGAGCTGTGAGCCCACCCCCCCATGTGTGTGCTACAGCCTTGTAGCCCCAGGGGATGACTTGAGGAGGGGCCCCCTGTGACCAGGCCCCCCCTCCCTGTCTGGACCTGCGGGGTGTGGACGCCCGCACCCGTGTCCCTCTGCCATTGAGCTCTCAGGGACCCACCAGGTCAACGTCTCCAAGACACTGCAGCCCCTCCCAGCCCTTCCCACCCTGCCCCCAGGGGTCTCGTAGACCCCAAGGGTGAGTGAACAATCCGTTTCTCACTGGTAAAATCACCCAGCCCAGACCAGGGAGGGGCTCCCAAACCAAGCTCAGCCTCCAGGAGCCGCCACCCACCACCTCAATGCCCCATCCCAGCCTCATACCACACCGCAGAGAAATCCACCCCAACCCCCCCACCCCTGCCCTTGACTCACCTGAGGGCACTGGCCCCAGAATGCCTCCTCTCTGCCATGGAGGCAATAAACTCCAGTGCTGGGGTCTTGTCTGTGTGTGTCTTAGGGGGGACAGGGGCCTCCGGGAGGAATCGGGGGCTCTGGCTGGGCATTGTGGGGACTGTGGTGCTGAAGGAGAGATTGGGCATTTGGAAAGGGGACTCGGGGTGTTAGCAGGCTTTGAGGGCACTCCTGGAGACGGAAAGTAAAACTAGCAGGCTGGACCCAGCCATGAGCAAGCCAGACACAAGGTTCTAGATGGCGCAGGAAGGCAATGCTCTGTTGAGTGCCCTGGAGGGGCTGTGCTGGTGAGCAGAGGTGGAAGCCCCGGGGAGATCTGGAGGGAGAGCCAGCGGGGCAGAGGGAACAGAAGGGGCCCTGAAGCCAGAGTGTGTTGTGTGTGTGTGTGTGTGTGTGTGTGTGTGTGTGTGTGTGAGCCAGCAGGCCAGTGTGGCTGGAATGGAGTCAGCAAGTGGGACTGGTGGGGAGGTGACTGGGAGTGGGTCATACAAGGTCTTGGGGATAGGTATTCAGGTCCCTTTGTGGTGGGACAAGATCGCTAGAGGCAGAGACCCAGAGAGACATGGACAGAGTTTACTCTCAGGGAGCTGGGAGTTCCTGGAGGGTCCTGGGGAGAGGAGTAGATGTGAGCCATGAGGCGTCTTGGATTATAACAGAGTCTCCTTGCTGCTGAGTTGAGGTGGGGGCAGAAGGACGGATATTCTTCCTCCTGCAGTCCCATGGGAACCACTTGTCAAATTGTCCTCTAGAGGGGCGTCCGATGGCTCAGTTGGTTTTATGTCTGACTCTTGATTTTGCTCAGGTCATGATCTCAGGGTTGTGAGATCGAGACCGGTGTCAGGCTCCACGCTCAGTGGGGAATCAGCTTGAGATTCTCTCCCTCCCCCCGCCCCTCCCCCACTTGCATGTGCTTGTGTGTTCTCTCTTGCTCTCTCTTTTTCTCAAATAAATAAGGGGCATCTGGATAGCTCAGTGGGTTAAGAGTATGACTCTTGATTTTGGCTCAGGTCATGATTTGGGGGTCATGAGCTGGAACCCCAGGTCCGGCTGTGTGCTGGGCATGGAGCCTGCTTGAGATTCTCTCCCTCTCTCTCTCCCTCTCCCCTGCCCCACCTCTCTCCCTCTCTCTGGAGGGGGGGAAGTATCAATGTTGGCTGACCAGTTATAGCAAAGTACCACACTAAAGCACTATGCTAATAAGAGGAGAAACTGGGGTGGGGTGTAGGGGCTACACCTGGGAACTCTCTGTTCTTTTCTCTCATTTTCTGTAAACCCCAAGCTGCTCTTAAAAATAAAGCCTATTTGGGTCCCTGAGTGGCTCAGTTGGTTAAGCGTCTGCCTTCTGCTCAGGTCATGGTCCCGAGGTCTTGGGGATCAAGTCCCACATCGGGCTCCCTGCTCTGTGGGAAGCCTGCTTCTCCCTATTCCTGCTACTCCCCCTGCTTGTGCTCTCTCCCTGTCAAATAAATGAATAAAATCTTTTTTTAAAAAAAGCCTATTTGGGATGCCTGAGTGGCTCAGTCAGATAAGGATCTGCCTTCGGCTCAGGTCATGACCCCAGTCCTGGGATTGAGTCCCATATCGGCTCTCTGCTCAGTGAGGAGTCTGCTTCTCCCCCTGCCTGCCACTCCCTCTGCTTGTGCTCTCTCTCTGACAAATAAATTAAAATTAAAAAAAAAAAGCCTAGGGGCGCCTGGGTGGCTCAGTGGGTTAAGCCGCTGCCTTTGGCTCAGGTCATGATCTCAGAGTCCTGGGATCGAGTCCCGCATCGGGCTCTCTGCTCAGCAGAGAGCCTGCTTCCCTCTCTCTCTCTGCCTGCCTCTCTGCCTACTTGTGATTTCTCTCTGTCAAATAAATAAAAATAAAAAATCTTAAAAAAAAAAAGCCTATTGGTTTAAAAAAATCATAAGTGGGATGCCTGGGTGGCTCAGTTGGTTAAGCAGCTGCCTTCAGCTCAGATCGAGTCCCACATCGGGCTCCTTTCTCGGCAGGGAGCCTGCTTCTCCCTCTGCCTCTGCCTGCCATTCTGTCTGCCTGTGCTCACTCTCTCCCCCACCTCTCTCTCTGATAAATAAATAAAATCTTAAAAAAAAAATCATAAGTAACTAAAATAGAAAATATAAGTCAAATAATAAATCTCCCTTATTTGATGTTTTTTGTTTTTCTTCTTGGGGAAAGAGATGGAAACAAGCCAGGATGAGACTGTAAACATATAGACCAACGTGGGGAGAATTGGCATCTTAACAGTATTATGTTTTCCAATCCATGAACATAGTATATTTTTCTGGAGATACAAATGTTGGCATTCTCTCAGCAGTGTTTTGTAGTTGTTAGAGTAAAGGTGTTAAATCTTTTATTAAATTTATTCCTAAGTATTTTCTGGGCTTTAGGGTATGGCAAATGAAGTTATTTTTAAATTTCATGTTCCGATTTCTTGCCTCTACAATATACAATATACAATACCATTATTTTTGTATAAAAACTTTGTAACCTGTGAACTTGCCAAAATCATTCATTCATAACTTGCCATTATTCATTCTAGAATTTCTATTCTATTTTTAAAAATATTTTATTTATTTATTTATTTGACAGAGAGAGAGAGCACAAGCAGGGGGAGCAGCAAAGGGAGAGGGAGAAGCAAGTTCCCTGCTTGGGGCTCGATTCTAGAACCCTGGGATCATGACCTGAGCTGAAGGCAGACGTTTAACCGACTGAGCCAGCCAGGTGCCCTTATTCTGTTCTTTTTCATTTTTTTATTTCTTTTTTCTTTTCTTTTCTTTTTTTTTTTAAAGATTATTTATTTATTTATTTGACAGAGAGAAATCACAAGTAGGCAGAGAGGCAGGCAGAGAGAGGAGAGGAGGAAGCAGGCTCCCTGCTGAGCAGAGAGCCCAATGTGGGACTCGATCCCAGGACCCTGAGATCATGACCTGAGCCGAAGGCAGCGGCTTAACCCACTGAGCCACCCAGGCACCCTTTCTTTTAGGTTCTTGAGCATAGATATAACAACTATTTTTTACATCTATTTTTTTTTTCTTGTTCCAATATATGGGTCATTTTGGTGTTGGTCTCAGTTAACTGATTTCCTTTTCTCCTGAGAATGGGTCATATTTTCCTGTTTTTTTTTTTTAGTTTTTTTTTTTTTAGTAATGTTAGAGTGTATCCTGGATACACTGTAAAAAACTGGAGTCTGTTATGTTCCTCTGAAGAGCATCAATTATTTTTTTTTTCTTGAGTAACACATTAAGTTGGTAAATTCCAACTGTAGTCTCTATAAAACTCCCTCCTTTAAAATTTGTGCCTAGGGGCGCCTGGGTGGCTCAGTGGGTTAAGCCTCTGCCTTCGGCTCAGGTCATGATCCCAGAGTCCTGGGATCGAGCCCCGCATTGGGCTCTCTGCTCAGCAGGGAGCCTGCTCCCCCCCCCCCCCTCTCTCTCTCTGCCTGCCTCTTTGCTTACTTGTGATCTCTGTCTGTCAAATAAATAAACAAAATTTAAAAAAAAAAAAAGATCTTTATCTATAAAAAAAATAAATAAATAAAATAAAATTTGTGCCTCAAATTTTAGTTGACATTTTTTAAGCTTAGCTGGGCTGTTTGGAGGGTACCCCATGTGGGTGTGGCTCTGGAGGTCGGCCGGATACTTGAGCAGAGTTTATATAAAAATACTTGGAGTGAGGGGCGCCTGGGTTGCTCAGTGGATTAAGCCGCTGCCTTCGGCTCAGGTCATGATCTCAGGGTCCTGGGATCGAGTCCTGCATCGGGCTCTCTGCTCAGCAAGGAGCTTGCTTCCCTCTCTCTCTCTCTGCCTGCCTCTCTGTCTACTTGTGATTTCTCTCTGTCAAATAAATAAATAAAATCTAAAAAAAAAAAAAAAAAACTTGGGAGTGCCCCCATGCTGGATCTCTTTTCTAGATTTATACCTTTCCTGTCGCTCTGCTATTTCACGCCAGGAAGACTGGATCTTCCTCTGGTGTTTTAGTTTTAGCTGCCCTTCTCAGCAGGGGCTAGAACCTGCCCCCTCTTTCTTCTTAAGCAGGCTCCACTCCCAGCCCTATGCCCCGCTAGATCTCAAGAACCTGAAATCATGGCCTGAGCTGAAATCAAGAGTAAGCTGCTCAATGGACTGAGCCGCACTAACTACCCATTTCTATTTTATCGAGTGTCAGTTTCTCTCCAGATTCTCGTTGCTTCCCCGCCCCCCTCAACTTTCCAGTGCCTTTAGGTAATTGTTTTCTGTTTTATCCAGAGTTTATAATTGCTATCTCCGATAGGGTTGGAATGTGAATCCCTGTGGCTGAATCCAAGCTTCTAACTATGGTAATGTACTGCCCCCTAGTGGCTGGAGGTGGAGACCTGGTTTATGAAAGCCTAGGATAAATTTGTAGATCTTTGGGGGCCGTATGTTTGAAAACATTTTAGATTTTAATTTTTTTTTCCTTTTAAATTTTCATTTAAATTCTAGTTAAAAACATTTTTCTGAATTCAAAATAATCAACAAATGACTTGTGCGGAACAGCTTATGACAGAAAGCTGAACAGCACCCTGTCACCATTAGTGCCTCTCCCCAGTTTTTTTTTTTTTTTTTTTTTTTTTGTCTTTTACACATTTTACTTATTTTTAAGTTTTGGCAATATACCTATAGGATACAAAATTCTAAATGTACAAGATGTTATATGCTAAACATGAGTCTTTCTTCCACCAAGTTCGCCTCCTCACAGGCAGCCTGTACTTCTTTCCAGGGAGAAATTTACATAGATTTAGGCAAATATGTACAAACTGTTTTTCTTTTTAATAGAAAGGATAGCAGATGACTAACAATATTTTTTTAACCTTTCTTGTTTCACATAACAATTTTTTTTTTAAGATTTTTTTTTTTTTTTTTTTTTTTTTTGACAGACAGAGATCACAAGCAGGCAGAGAGGCAGGCAGAGAGAGAGGAGGAAGCAGGCTCCCTGCTGAGCAGAGAGCCCAATGCGGGGCTCGATCCCAGGACCCTGGGACCATGACCTGAGCCGAAAGCAAAGGCTTTAACCCACTGAGCCACCCAGGTGCCCCTCACATAACAATTCTTTAAAAAATCAGAATCCTCTGATTTTTAACTTTCATAATTTATTTTTTATTGAGATAATAAAGACTATATATTTAAATGTATTTATTTAAGTAATCTCTACACCCAACGTGGGACTCAAAGTTATTAGCCACGAGGTCAAGAGTCACATGTTTTCGGGGCGCCTGGGTGGCTCAGTGGGTTAAGCCGCTGCCTTCAGCTCAGGTCATGATCTCAGGGTCCTGGGATCGAGTCCCACATCGGGCTCTCTGGCTCTTCTGCTCTCTCTCTCTCTGCCTGCCTCTCCATCTACTTGTGATTTCTCTCTGTCAAATAAATAAATAAATCTTTAAAAAAAAAAAAAAAAAAAAAAAAAAAAGAGTCACATCGGGGCGCCTGGGTGGCTCAGTGGGTTAAGCCGCTGCCTTCAGCTCAGGTCATGATCTCAGGGTCCTGGGATCGAGTCCCACATCGGGCTCTCTGCTCAGCCTCTCTGCCTGCCTCTCTGCCTGCCCCTCCTCTCTCTCTCTCTGCCTGCCTCTCTGCCTACTTGTGATCTTTCTCTGTCAAATAAATAAATAAAATCTTTAAAAAAAAAAAAAAAGAGTCACATGTTTTCCTAACTGAACCAGTCGTCGGGGTGGAGGGTGCCCTGGGTATATATTTTGAAGACTATTTCAATTCAACTCATAAAAATCTAACTAGTTCTCCAATGACCACCAAAGAGGCTGTTTCCAGTCTTCTAAATTTTGTTTAAAGATTTTACTTATTTATTTGACAGAGAGGGACAGAGCAAGAGAGGGAACACAAGCAGGGGGAGAGGGAGAGGGAGAAGCAGGCTCCCCCCTGAGCAGGGAGCCCGATGCAGGACTCCTCCCAGGACCCCAGGATCATGACCTGAGCCAAAGGCAGACACCTAACTGAGCCACCCAGGTGTCCTGTTTCCAGTCTTTTCTAAACGATGTTGCACAAAAGGCTCTAGCATATCTGGAATTTTCCACGAGTTTAATTGCAGGTAAGTTCCTAGAAGTGGAGTTTATGAATTTGGTAGACGTTGCCAAATTGCCAAGCACATTTCTTTGTTTCTGTGAATTTCAGTAAGTTTTTTAACATACATGATGTCTGCAACTCAAGTGTTTGGTGAAATGAATTTTTACAAACCGTGCACACACGCTTGTAGCTAGTGTTCAGGTCAAGAAGCAGAATATCAGGGCGCCTGGGTGGCTCAGTGGGTTAAAGCCTCTGCCTTCAGCTCAGGTCATGATCCCAGGCTCCTGGGATAAAGCCCCGCATCGGGCTCTCTGCTCAGCAGGGAGCCTGCTTCCTCCTCTCTCTCTGCCTGCCTCTTTGCCTACTTGTGATCTCTGGCTGTCAAATAAATAAATCTTAAAAAAAAAAAAAAAAAAAAGCAGCAGCAGAATATCATCTCTCAGTCCCTAGCAGGGCCCAGACCTTAATAAACAGCACAGTTTTGCTTACTTACTTTAGAGGAGTGGAATCACGCTGTCTGGACTCATACTAGGGAGATGATTCCTTCCTTTTCACTCCACTATATGTGGCCCACAATTCATCTAGTCTGTTCATAAGCTTTTTAGTTATTCCCAGACACAGGGATTGCAAACAGAGCTGCTGTGAACTTTCTTTTTTCCTTCCTTCCTTTCCTCCTTTTTCTTTTCTTTCTTTCTCTTTCCTTCCTTCCCTCCCTCCCTCTCTTTTTCTCTCTTTCCTTCCTTTCCACCTACCTTTCTTTCTCTTTCTTCCTTTTCTTCCTTCTTTTTCTTTCTTTTCTTAGGAAAGTGAAGCTACCAAACCCAGGGGGGGGGGTTAATTATTTTTTTATTTTTTAAAGATTTTATTTATTGGGCGCCTGGGTGGCTCAGTGGGTTCAAGCCTCTGCCTTCAGTTCAGGTCATGATCCCAGGATCTTGGGATCAAGCCCCTGCACCCGGTTCTCTGCTCAGCGGGGAGCCTGCTTCCCCTCTCTCTCCGCCTGCTTGTATGCACACTCTGTGTCAAATAAATAAAATTAAAAAAAAAAAAAAAAAGATTTTACCTTTAAGTAATCTCTAAAACCCAACATGGGGCTCAAATTCAAGAGGTCAAGAGTCACACACTCCTCTGACTTGAGCCAGCTGGGCGCCTCGTACAGTGAACATTCTAGTTCATGTTTTCTTGGGCATGTGTGTGCGTCTGTTGAGTGAGTATGTCAGCAGAGTGAGATTGTGGGGCACGGGATCCACGTATGTTAAGCTTTGACTGGGTTTGGCCAAATTGCTGCTCCAGTTTCCATGCCTGCCAGTGGGGTAAAAAAAAAAAAAAAAAAAGAAACCTGTTTTCTCCAGAAGGAACTTCTGAACTGTTCCTGTTTTCAGTTCTTTCTTCTGTGGCCCCCCACATGTCTAGATGAGGGTGGTTTGAATCCGCGTGATTTTGAAAAGCAGCCGGGGAGAAGCAACGTGTTGGGCCTCTAATGATGTCAGATCATCTTCTTCTTCTTCTTTTTTTTTTAAGATTTTATTTATTTGACAGAGAGAGATCACAAGTAGGCAGAGCAGAAGGCAGAGAGAGGGGAAGCAGGCTCCCCACTGAGCAGAGAGCCTGATGCAGGGCTCCATCCCAGGACCCTGAAATCATGACCTGAGCCAAAGGCAGAGGCTTAACCCACTGAGCCACCCAGGCGCCCCCCCCTTTTAAAGATTTTATGTATTTATTTGACAGAGAGAGAGATCACAAGTAGGCGGAGCGGCATGTGGCAGAGGGAGAGGGAGAAGCAGGCTCCCCACTGAGTAAGGCAGTGAGACAGGGGCTCGATCCCAAGACCCAGGATCATGACCTGATGTGAAGGCAGATGCTTAACCAACAGAGCTTCCCAGGCACCCCAGATCTTCTGATATTTAAAAAAAAAAAAAAAAATTGTAGCGGCGCTTCAGTGGTTCCTTGTTTAAGCGTCTGATTCTTGATTTCGGCTCAGGTCATGATCTCAGGATTGTGAGATCGAGCCCCAAATGGTGCCCCGAGTTGGAACTTAAAATTCTTTCTCTCCCTTCCCCTCTGCTCTTACCCCCGTCACCCATCTCTTCCTCTCAAAAAAAAAAAAAAAAAAGAAGAAGAAAAGAAAGAAAAGAAAAAAGGAGAAGAATTTCCGCTTTCTGTGCCCTCCATGAGCCAGTTGAGGCTGGAGCCCCTGTAGGAAGGCGCTGCCAGGGGTAAGCTCTGCCTCCCCTTTCTTGTTCTCAGCTTTAGACCAGTATCTCTGGAACCTCTGCTGAGAGGCATCCTCTTTTTCCACTTCTCTCCCTCCTGCTGATGTAGCTGAAGCTGTGGTCAGACTCTTGCTTCCTCTCCTTATCACCTTCAAAACCTCAAAGGAAACTACTTTCTTGGAGTGAGGACTTGGCCACATACCCCATCGCCTCCTCCCCACAGAGGGTGTCTCAAAGGGCCTATGAATCAGTGGGATTTGGGTTCCTTGTGGAAACAAAGGTGCAAGACTGGAAATCCTTTAAGTTTTTACTTTTTTAATTTTTTTAAAGATTTTATTTATTTGACACAGAGAGAGAGAGACCACAAGTAGGCAGAGAGGCAGGCAGAGAGAGAAGGGGAAACCGGCTTCCTGCTGAGCAGAGAGCCCAATTCAGGGCTCGATCCCAGGACCCTGGGATCATGAACTGAGCCGAAAGCAGAGGCTTAACCCACTGAGCCACCCAGGTGCCCCAATCACTCCTTGAAGCTTTTATTTGGGGTATGGTCTGAATACACATGAGCAAGACTGGAGTCCCTGAGGGGGCTGAGAGAGAACTGGAAGGACCTAGGGGTGGTTGTGGCTCTTAAGAGGTTGAGGATGGGGGCATTTAGGGACCAAGGGGGTGACTTTAAATACTCTGGGTAGAAACTGTTAGGTGGGAGTTTGTTAAGGGGCAGAGGTTTCTGGGGTACCAGTGTGGGATTACCTAGGGGAGGAAGGGCTGAGGTGGGGAGGTCTCCGCAGGTGGATGACTTCTAAGTGAACTTGGCTTCTGTTACAGCTTTGGGCAGACTGCTGACTCTGTGAGCTCTTCTGTGAAATGGGTACAAACGTCCCTCTTCCAGGACTGTGGCCAGGACTCAAGAGAACCGTAGATTGACAGGCCCTTGAATGGGCTCCTTGAATGGCAGCTGCAACATTTCCAGGGATTGGGGTCCCAAGAGTAGGGTATGAGGCCTTAGGGACAAAGGAAGGTTCTAGAAGTGTTTAAGAGAGCAAATTCTGGGTGTGTGGGGCTCCCCAGGGTGCAAGGACGACACTGCCCACCCTCCTGCTACAGCCTTCCTCTACAGCCAGAGGAGCTTCAGCAAAGGGCAGTGAAGGATACTTCCTGGTCCCCTGAATTGGGTCTGGGCATTAGATGAGACCTTTTACTTTTACAGAAGTGAAAAGGTCGAGCTTGTTCACTGAACAGAATGGTATGTGCACTGAGAGGTCACGTTGGTTGAAAACACTGAGGTGTGTACCTACGTGAAGAAAGATCTGGAAGGATCTGCTCAGGGAGACAGGAATGTGAAGGCTTGATCTTTCTGATCTCTGCCCGACTCTATGCTCTGGCTCACACACTGCCCGGGGTTGCTTTTGGGAGCCAATGGTCATTAAAAGCAAAGCTCTGAGCACCACCCCTGTGCTCCCCCCGAAGCCAACTGCAGGCCGGCCAGGCCCCACACTCTGCAGCTTCCTCACCCTTGCAGGCTGCGTTCCTCACCCCTGCCAGGTCCGTGCCCCCCACAGCCTATGCAAGGCTCCGCAGGAGGGCCTTCTTCCTGCTCTTGGCCTCTGCAGTGGTGTCAGAGTGCAGGGCTCCCAACTGCCTTCTCTAGGCTGGGTCCCAGGGGTTTGCTCTCAGCACACGGCTTTCAGAGAGGCTATCGGAGAGATCTCACCGGCTTCCAGTGTGGCTAAGGCAGAACGATGCAGGGGGATTTCTATTTAGCCTGTTCACGTGACGCCTTCGGGTGCTCACGCTTTGCACTGGGACTTCGGGCCACTCTTACTCAATATTGATGCTGTGCGTGTGCATTCACTCCAGGTTTTACTCCTAACGTCAGACCACCTTTAACATAATTAGCCCGCGCCTTCAGATTCTGGTCTTGCAGCAGGCACAGGGTGGAGGGCTGCCCAGGGGGGGCCCTAGGGCTCCAGCGCGGCCAAGGAAGGCACCACGAGGCCAGTGAGTCCCAGCCCGTTTATTTGGTCTCCCGTGCACTCAGGCCTGCATCACCGGCCTCGACTTCTCAGCCTGCAGCTTCACTCCAGAGCCCGCGAAGCCTGTACCGCCCTGGGGAGGTGGGGACAAGGCCAAGTTGGGGGCAGGTCGGGCTGCAGCGGGGTGGGAGAGTCCTAAACCGTATAAGGTAAGGCAGGACCCGGGTGGAAGATCGCGGGCGGGGCTGTGGAGGACGCTGGCCTCCCGGGAGGGGCGTGGCCCCGGGGAGGTGAGGGAGGAGGGGGCGGAGCCTCGGCGAGCGAGGCCGCAGCTCACCCGTTGCAGCACAATGATGTCGCGGTCTGTCAGCTTCTCCCCATTCACGGGGTCTACCATGTCTTTCCGAATCAGCTTCTCCACGCACTCCAGGGTGACCACAGCCCCACTACGGTGAGCGTGAGGGTCGGGGGCACTGATCAGAGGCCCCGCCCCCAAGAAGGAGCGCCACACCCCCGAGCCCCGCCCCGCACCCAGTCCCGGGATCCTCCCCCGGGTGACTCGCGGGACTCACGAGGGCCGCAGCACAGCGCAAGGCGTGGCGTTGCTCAGGCTGTCGCGGGTCACAGCGCACACGTAGCGCTCACTGCGTGTGATGAGCCCCACGCGGTCCACGGAGCTGTCGAGCGGCGTGAAGCGCACGGGGGTCAGGTCCGACATGCGCAGTGGCTTCCCGGACATAGGGCAGGTCACGATGCGCGACTGCGCAGGACAGAAGGGAGGCAGGGTCAGCGGGCAGGGCTGGGGCCAGGTGTAGTTAAGGACTGCGGGGGGTGGGGTGGGGGGTGTGCCAGCAGGGAAGGGACCCTGGGGTCTTCTGGCCCTCTGGGCCCAAGTGGGCACAGGGCGCTGGGAATGCTCACAGGCTTCTCCAGCTTGGTGGCCTTGGCCTCGGGGGTCAGCGACGGGATCCAGAAGCTGGGCAGCGCTTTGTCCTTGTCCTTGTCCTTGCTTGTGGGGCCTGCACTGGACCCAGGTCGGGCATCATCTGCCGGGGGGAAACGGGTTGAGCTGCCATACCTGGGGAGGCACCCGGCCCCGAAGGACCCCCACTCACTTGCAAGTCTGCTCCCCCTCACCTGGGCTGTTCCCAGAGGCTGCCTTGGGCGTGAAGGGGTTGAGGGGCCGGCTTACGATGGCTGCCTCCTTCTCCAGGAAGCCCCGCACCTGGTCCTGGGCCGCAGCCCGCTGCAGCTCTTTCTGCTCCTCCCGCCGGGCCCCCCGCTGCTTCTCGTAGGCCTGTGGACAGCCAGAAAAAAGTGGACTGTGCATCTCCCTGTGGGTTGTGAGTCTGCCGGTGGCTCTTCCCATTTCACAGGTGGATAAACTGAGGCCAACAAAGGGGACAATCCTGGTACTGTTCTGAGGCTGGTGACTGCCAGAGTGTGAACCTTTATTATGCTGTGATTAGAGCCAGGGTGTGGCTCTGCTGCCCTTACTTGTCCTTTCCCCTCCTGCAGGGCACAGAGGTCATCTCCCATTTAGCTGGTTTGGGACTCAGTGGCTTCTCTATTCCTGGGCAGCAGAGCAGTCAGCCGGAGACAGATGCCCAGACTTAAACCTTGCCTCTGTCACTGATGAGCTCTGTGGCTTCCAGTTAGCGCTGTGACTTCTGGTCTGTTTCGTCTGTAAAACGGGCTAACAACCACGACCTACCTCGCAGGCTCACCGGGTTATGCAGGATGATTTTTGGAAACGCTTAAAACCTTGCCTGGCACATAGCAAGCGCTCCATAAATGTACCTGTGGGCCACGTTTTTTTTAGAGTGTAGGTACTACAGAACCCGTTCTTCCCTGGAGGTGAGTTCCAGGAGAGTGAGGAGCACTTAACATTCGCGCAGCCTGGGATGCGCAGGTGGTGTGGATGTGCGCGTGCGCAGACGCAGGACGCGGGGCTGAGATCTGAGATTGGCCACCCCGGGTGGGGGAGGAGAGCACTGCAGGTGACTGCTGTTGTGGGGTAGGGGTATCTGGTGTGGTCACCGTGATGAGGGAGAACCCAGGCAGCCACTAGACCATGCCGGGGCTCACGGGTGCCGTGGAAGCCACTTGGTCAAGACAGATGGCTCAACAAGAATCAGCCCTTGGTGTTCGGGAAACCTGGCCGGGAAAGGAGGGCGGCAGGGCAGCTGTGCCGCAAACATGGTGATAAACGGGGTCCTTCCTGTCCATGAAAATAGTTCACCCATGGGAAGTGGTCGTGGCTCCAAGTAAAGGCCCTTTAAATTCTGATCTGTGCATATCTCCCGCTTGCCCTGCGCTGCCTGATTTGGCCCCATCAGCCCATTTTGGAGCCATTGAAATGAAGGCCCAGAGATGAGGTGACATCAATTCTCTCAACAAGCATTGGCGGAGAACCTAGGGCCAGGGGGCGGGCAAGAGATCTGTGGGGGAAGTGGGCATGTGTTGGCCTCAGACAGAATCACAACCCAACACGTGTCAAGAGAAGCTGTGGCAAGGGCAGACCCCGGGGGGCTCTGCACTAGCAGGTCAGAGGAGTCAACTCCTGGGCTGATACCTGCGGCAGAAGGATTTAAGCATAAGTGGGAGGGGGTCGTGCACCGGGCAGCGGGAAGATCGAGGGAAGGCTCAGAGGGAAAAGGAACTCAGAAAGGAAGCCCAGGGTGGTTCTGCTTGTGAGCTCAGCATCAGATCCGCCTGCCCCTCCCCTGTCCCACCCCCACCCCTCCCCATCACCTTCATCTGCCTGGCGATCTCCTTCTTCTGGTGCAAAATGTACTCCAGGATTGCCTCCCGCTCATATAGGTAGCCATCCGGGCTGTGAGGACAGACAGGACAGGGTGATAAGTGTCGGCTCCCTACCTTGGGCACCCATTAACACCTCTTAGAGGGAGCAGGTCACTGGGTGCTCGTCGCGGCTCCCTAACCCTAAGATATTCATTTCCACATCCCGTGGAACACGTTAGGATCACGCCCGTGTCTTGGATGAGCACACTGAGGCTCTGAGAGGTGAAGGGGCTTGCCCAGGGTGTCCCGGCTATGCGGGTGGCCAGACCCCTGCATGCGGCCCCCTCCATGCAGGTCCCCAGCTCACGTGACAACAGGGTCATGACAGGGCTGCAGAGAGAGGCAGCAGCAGTCAAAGTCCTTGACAGCATCCCGGCTCAGTCGAATGTTCTGGGTCCCGTAGCCCGAGGCCGCTGGAGACAGAGACAGAGGGATGGGGTGCCAGGAGATATGGCCTTTGCCAAACCCCAAGAGAAAGGCACAGAGAAATCTTGGAGGCAGCAGCGGGTAGGGGGGAAGGGGGAGGAGGGGGGTGGGGTGGAACCTCTAAGAAACAGGCAGTCTGTGTGTCTCTATGCTGGGGACAGGGGCACAACCCACAGGAAGGTGTTCATCCGGAGGGTAAGTGACAGACAGGCAGGCCCTGTCACTGAGGTAGCCAGGTAGAGAGGCTCACGGATGACTCCCCTCACCCCTCTGCCCCTCTGCTCCAACTCAAGGGCCTCTATCTCTCTGTGCCTCATTTCTGCCGCTGGAACACAGCCATGACAACGGCGATTCGATTCCTTCCTCAGTGGGTGGTCGGGAATCTTAGGTGAGGTCACGTACAGAAGTGCCCATTACAGGGGTGGGGGGAAGGGAGTAGAGGATCACGCAGGCTGTTCCTCATAAGTCATGACCATCTGTGGAGAGCAGGGGCAGACATGCCCTGAAGGTACAACCAGAGAGGTAGAGCAGGGATGGTGACTTCAAGAGACATTTGTCCCCC
This sequence comes from Mustela putorius furo, assembly GCF_011764305.1. Lineage (NCBI taxonomy): Eukaryota > Metazoa > Chordata > Mammalia > Carnivora > Mustelidae > Mustela > Mustela putorius. Next base: position 10,746,708 of record NW_025421310.1, on the reverse strand, counting down.
TTCCAGACCCCGTACCTGTGTCCTTCTTCTTCTCGTGGTAGGTGTAGACGGCTCCTGCTGTGCAGTTCTTGCCATGCCGTGTCATCCTGAGGGACGGAGGGGACAGTTGCGAGGCTGTGGTGGAAGGAGGAGGAGGCCCTCATAGCTGATCTGCCCCTGCCCCCGCCAGATGGGAAAACTGGGCGTGGGTCAGGGGAGGACATTATTTATTTATTTATTTTAAACAAACTGCTGGAGGGGCCGCAGAACAAGATTTAATGGGCTGTTTCTTCTCTGATCTGCATTTTATTTAATTATTTTTAAAGATTTTATTTAATTATTTGATGGAGAGCGAGCGCACGAGTGGGGGTAGGAGCAGAGGGAGAAGTGGGCTTCCTGCCTGCCGCAGGGTTCAATCCCAGCACCCTGAGATCATGTCCTGAGCTGAAAGCAGACATGTGACTGACTGAGCCAGTCAGGCGCCCCCAGGAGAGGACAGTGCTTACGAGGTATCTAAACACCTCAGAAAGGAAGTCTGGCATTTGACTTTGAAAAAGACCCACATTCCGCTTGAGGAAGCAGGCATTGGAGGGGGTGCGCGTGTGAGTTACTCCGAGGCAGTAGAAGATCTGAAATCCAAAAAAAGTTCTAGCTGCAGATGAGGCTGAGTGTGTCTCCTGACACACATGGGGGAAGCGAGGGGCCTCGGAGAAGCTCCGTTTCGGGGGTGAGGAGCGTGTGTGTGCTTTGTGGGTTCCCACAGGCTCACACAACTGAGTGCTGTCCTCTTTCTCCGGGGTGGGTGAGAGCATCTGTAAGCAGAGGTGAAATCCGCATTCTGCTTGAACTGTTGCCTAATGTTACCAACTGCACCGGAAAAAATCCACATCATTGAAATGACCCTCCTAGCGGGGCTGACTGCACACTGTGGCGGGGACCATGGACAGGGTCCGCCACCCAGAACACAGGCTGGTGTTCGGAACGTTAGCAAAGAAAGCATACGAGACTGCACTTGGGTGACATGCCTCAAAGACATCATCAGAGACATCTGTGTGGGAGCATGCCCACAGACGTCCACAGCAGTGTCATTTGCACCAGAGGGGACTCAAAGGCAAATGGACCTCCCTCCCTGGGAGAATGGATGCTGATGGGCCCCGCCTGGAGACCACCCAGCTAGTGGGATGCAACCCGCTGGACGTGTGCGAGGCATCGTGGGTGGATGTTAGGGCAATACTGGGTATGAAAAGTAAGGGGGGAAAAGTAAGAAATGAAATAGGATCGCTGCTAGTCTACACGTGCCCAAGGTGGTACTTTTTTTTTTTTTTTAAGATTTTATTTATTCATTTGACACACACAGAGAGAATGAGAGAACAAGCGGGGGAAACTGCAGAAGGAGAGGGAGAAGCAGACTCCCTGAGCAGGGAGCCCAACGAGGGGCTCGATCCCAGGACCCTGGGATCATGACCTGAGCTGAAGGCAGATGTTAACTGACTGGGCCATCCAGGCGCCCCAAGGACAGTACATTTTAAAGAAGACTAGGGTCTTCTTTAAAATGTCCTCCAGGACCCCAAGGAGGGTACACACTGTGCAGACGGGGTAGGGACCGACCAGGGGCTTCAGGTTATAGGGATCAAGAATTGGGCAAGACGACCTTGAGTCCAGGGTTGGCCATTTCCTTTCCCTGAGCCTTGGCTTAATTTGGCAAAAAGTGGGGATAACCGCGGGATCTAGATGACAGGACCAGACTGCCATGAGAACTGCAAGAATTGCTCAGAACCGGGCACACAGCGGGTGTTGGGGAAATATTCTCTCCAGCTCTCTGGCTGTAAGAAAGATCCAGAAGGCTGGTGTGGGGGTGGGGGTGGGGGCGTAACCGAGGGCTCCCAGAATGCAAAAAGCAGCTCTGTCTTTATGCCCCTCTTCTGGTTGCCTTCGGAAACTTGGCTTTCACATTCAGAACTTGAACCGCAAACCTCTCTTTGAGCCGTGGATCTCGCTCTCCCCCTACCGGCTGGCGTCAGCCCTCAGGACTAATTTCTGGTCTTCGGTATAGGGACAGAATAGACGCATTGACCTTAGGGATGCAGTCTGATGTATTCTGACAAATGTATCTGCCCTTGTGGCCACCACCCCAGCGGCAGTCACAGTGCTGCCTGCAGGAGTTAACCTTGGTGAAATACGCCAAATGTGACCCACAGACCCTCCTCCTCTGACCTTCCCTCTTCCCCCAAGCTTTTGAGCAAGTGTCCAGCACCTGCTGTCTCCCCTGGCTCACAAGCCACCTGCTCCTCCCCGGGGCCCTCCGGCTTCTGCCCCAGCCCTCTACTCCCCCACTGCCACTCCCGAAGGTCGCGCTGACCTTCTCCTGGACAAATTCTCCGCTCTATTCTTAGTCATCAACTGCCTTGACCCGCTGCGGTATTTGGCACTGGGATGCTTGTCTTGTGGCCAAACAACTGGGGTTTCTACGCTCTTCGGCTTCATGGCCGGGGACACTTTCCCTCCAAGAGTGAGAGAAGCAGCTACGGAGGGAGCATCTCTATTTTTTTTTTAATTGGCCAGGCAATGATAGCAACAGTATCTGACTGTTGGTCCGGGGACCCTTGTGGGGGGTTCCCTAAGATGCTTTCAGGGCATCCACAAACTATATCCATAATAATACTAAAATGTGTTTGCCTTTGTGACTCTTATTCTCTCACAAGGGTACTATGGAGTTTTCTGGAGACTGTGTGACATGAGGATGTCACTGCTCTGACCACTAACTGAATATGTGCTTTCGTGTCCTTGGGTTTAAAAAATTTTTTAAAAGATTTTATTTATTTATTTGACAGAGAGACAGAGAGAGGGAACACAAGCAGGGGGAGTGGGAGAAGGAGAAGCAGGCTTCTCATGGAGCAGGGAGCCTGATGCAGGGCTGGATCCCAGGACCCTGGGATCATGACCTGAGCTGAAGGCAGGGGCTTAACCGACTGAGCCACCCAGGCGCCTCCTAAAAGATTTTTATTTTTTATTTTTTTAAATATTTTATTTATTTATTTGACAGACAGAGATCACAACTAGGCAGAGAGGCAGACAGAGAGAGAGGAAGGGAAGCAGGCTCCCCGCTGAGCGGAGAGCCCGATGCGGGGCTTGATCCCAGGACCCCAGGACCAGGACCAGGACCTGAGCCGAAGGCAGAGGCTTCAACCCACTGAACCACCCAGGCGCCCCTAAAAGATTTTTATTTTTAAGGACTCTTAATGTGGGGCTTAGACCCACAACCCTGAGATCAAGAGTCGCATGCTCTAAAAAAAAAAAAAGAGTCACACGCTCTACTGTCTGAACAAGCCAGTCACCCCATGAATATACTACTTTCAATGGATGAATTTTGTGTTATGGGAATTATAACTCAAAAACAAAAAATTTTTTAGCATCAGTTTTAATTTCTGATACAGCAAATATTGATAGGTAGAGCTCACAAAAATGGAAGTTCTCGGGAGTCCTCAATGACTTTTAAGACATTGAGACCAAAGAGTTTAAGAACCGCTGGCCAAGGGTTGAAGGGCTGCCAGGTGACAGGGCCAGGATTTCTCTGGAAGTTGAGCTCTCCACCCACTGCTCTGTACTGTCTCCTCATTAAGGCCAATTCCAAAATAGAAAATGGAACTACTGCCATCTGCTGTCACTGGTGTTTCAGAGAGGAACTATCCAAAACGACAGCCACTCATCAGCGTGCCCACTTTCCTGGGCAGAAGACAGGCTCCCGGGATCCCTCAGCTAGGAACCCATGGAGCCAGGATTCGAACGCAGGCAAGCAGGCTGTGGGGCCACCTTCTTGACCACGTGGCAGCTGTCAGTCCTCCCAGGAAGGGAGTATGGGCCAACCCGTTCCCCTTCTGTATGGAGGCTTCACACTCCAGAGTGCATTTTCATCTTTCAGGCCGTTTCAATGCAGACACGAAATTTTCACCAGAAACCCGTGACCTCCATTTAGGTTTTGGGATTTCCCGCTGCAAAGGTACATTCGTATATCCCCTTTGTTCCAAGCACACTTAAAAGCTTTCCAATAACTGAATCAAATGTTGGTGCTACAATTTAAATGAATGAAAATGAGGAGTCCCTGGGTGGCTCAGTCGGTTGGGCTCTGGTCATGATCCCATGGATCCTGGGATGGATGCCCTGTCAGGCTTCCTGCTCGGCAGGGAGTCTGCTCCTCCCTCTTCCTGCCCCACCCCAGCCCTCAGATGAATAAATAAAATCTTAAAAAACCTAAACTGAAATTAAAGAACTAGAAAATCCAGTCCCTCAGTCAAACTAGCTACTGATCCAAGTGCTTTCCAGGCTCCTGCTCGAATAGCACCATGCTGAGATGGGATTTTAAAAAACCGTGGCCATAGTACCACTGACTCACTGATGATTCCGTAACATCTACTACCTATCTGGTGTTCAAATCACTGCTTCTCTCCCAGCTATCTTTTTCTGCAGTTGATCTGCTTGAATCCTGAGCCAGGGGTCCTTAACCTTTTTGGTGGGGCCGGTGATCCCTTCGAGAACGTAGAGAATGCTCCACACCCGCTCCCGAAAATGGCATGTGTCTGGCCATTCCAGTGGTGTGGAGGCTTCTGTGTTAAAAGGAAAACCAAGGGCGCCTGGGTGGCTCAGTGGGTTAAGCCACTGCCTTCTTCAGCTTGGATCATGATCTCAGGGTCCTGGGATCGAGTCCCACATCAGGTTCTCTGCTCAGCAGGGAGCCTGATTCTCCCTCTCTCTCTGCCTGCCTCTCTGCCTATTTGTGATCTCTGTCAGTGTCAAATAAAGAAAATCTTAAGAATAAATAAATAAATAAATAAAGGAAAACCAAGAGGCTAATTACTCTCAAGGAAATTGAAGACAGAAATAGGACACGATGTAAGCAGTACAGAGAGAGTTCCCTAAGTGCAAAAGTTAGCATGTGAGACTCTCTATTAATAATGGCTAATGTTTAGGGGCACCTGGTGGGGGGGCTCAGTCCGTTAAGCATCTGCCTTGGGCTTGGGTCTTGATCCCAGGGTCCTGGAATCAAGCCCCACATTGGACCCCCCTGCTCAGCAAGGAGCCTGCTTCTCCCTCTTCCCCCCTGCTTGTGCTCTGTCTCTCTCTCTAACAAATAAAATCTTTTTTAAAAATAATGGCTGATGTTTAAAAAAACAAACAAGGCTGATGTTTATTTAAGAGGTTCAGTGAACCTGGCCCTGTTCTAAGCATTTTACGCGTATTAACTTCACCGAATCCCACAACCACACAAATGGCTGCTGAAAACAAGGACAAGGCTCAGAGAAGGTGCTCAACTGCACCTGATGTTTGACCCAGGCATCTGAGTCTGTGGCCTTGACCATCAGCCTGAGGCACTGGGCCTGACTCTCAGTGTGGAGCGGGACAGCTAGCTTATGCCTTGTTGCCCCCCTGGAAATTCTGTCCCCTTTTTCCTCCTAGACTCCATTGAGCAGCCCAGTCCTGTGGGAAGCTTGTCTCTCCAGGCTGAACTAGGTGATCCCTGTGCTCTGATAATACCCGAAGTTACCTCCAATAGAGCGGCTATCTCTTGGTATTTCTCCCTCCAGACTAGGAGCCCCTGGAAAGGATGGGCCTGGAAAGGACTCTCATCTGGGACCCAGCACTGCCTGGCACCTGGGAGGGCTCTCACAGATTGTGATAGGATCCGTTAGCTGCTGCCAACTCTTGATCTCAGGGTGTGGGTTTGGACCCTGTGTTGGGCTCTGTGCTGGGCATGAAGCCTACTTAAAAAAAAAAGAGGGGCAAATGGGTGGCCCCTCAGTTGGTTAAGTGTCTGCCTTTGGCTCAGGTCATGATCCCAGGATCCCTTGCTCAGTGGGGAGCCTGCTTCTCCCTCCTCCTCTGCCGTTCCCCCTGCTTGTGCTCACTTTCTCTCCCTGTCTGTCTGTCAAATAAATAAATAATTTTTTTAAATTATTTATTTATTTGAGAGAGAGAGAGCAGAAGGAGGAGGAGGAGTGGAGGGAGAGGGAGAAGCAGACTCCCTGCACAGCAGGGAGCCCGATGCAGGCGGGGCTCTATCCCAGGAATCTGGGATCATGGCCTGAGCCAAAGGCAGACACTCAACTGACTGACTCTGAGCCACCCAGGCGTCCCTAGAAAGAAAATCTTTAAAAATAAATAAATAAGGGACATCTGGGTGGCTCAGTCAGTAAGTGGCTGCCTTCGGCTCAGGACATGATCCCAGCATCCTGGGATGGAGCCCCGCATCGGGGTTCTTGCTGGGGGGGGGGTGCTGGTAGGGAGCCTGCTTCTCCCTCTGCCTGCCTCTCTGCCTGCTTGTGCTCTTGCTATCTCACTCTCTCTCTGAAAAATAAAGAAAATATTAAAATAAAATAAAATAAAAACAAATAAGTAAGTAAATAAAATAAAACTGGGTAAAGGATCAGAATAAACATTTTCTCCAAGGAAGACAGACAAATGGCCAATAAGCACATGAAAAAAACATTCCACCTCATTAGTTATTAAGGGAACACAACAGAAAAACCATGAGATACCAGTTCATGCCCAGTAGCATAATTTCAAACAAAATGTCAGAGAACCACAAGTATAGAGAAACTAGAACCCTCATGCACCAGTAGTGGGAATGGAAGCTGGGGCAGCCACTTTGGAAAAGTCTGGAGGTTCCTCAAAAGCTTAAACATAGAGTTACCGTTTCATGCAGAATTTCCATTTCCAAGGGAAATGAAAACATGTCCACCCCAAAACTTGAACACAGATGTTTATAGTATTCAGAAGAGCCAAAAAGTGGAAACAACGCAGGTGTCCATCAACCGATGAATGAATGAACTATGGTATACCTTAGACTAAGGAATAGTATTCAGCCATAAAAAGAAAGTATAGATACACGCTACAGAATTAACCTTGAATTTAACCTTGAACCTGCATTAACCTTGAAAACATGATGCTGAATGAAGTAAAAAAAGAAAGAAAGAAAGAAGTAAAAAAAAGAAAAAAAAAGAAAAAATCCATTTATGTAACCTGTCCAGATTGGGTATATCCACAGCGAGAGGAAATAGAGTAGGAGATATTAGTGCTGGGTGGAGGGGAGAGTGGGGGGTATGACAGATCATGGGTATCGGGTTTCTTTTTGGAGTGATGAAAATGTTCTACAACTGACTACGGTGATGGCTGCACAGCTCTCTGTATATACTAAAGACCACTGAGGGTCACCTGGCTGGCTTAGTCAGTAGAGCATGGCAACTCTTGATGCCTGCATCATGAGTTCAAACCCTACCTCAGATGCGGAATTTACTTAAAAAGCAAATGACCAACCAAACAAAAACCACCAAAAAAACCCAAAACAAAACACCACCCCACTGAATTGTATACTTTTTTTTAAAACTTTTTTTTAAGATTTTATTTTAAAGTAATCTCTACACCCAAGGTGGGGCTAGAACTTACAGCCTCGAGATCAGGAGTTGCAATCTCCTCCAACTGAGCCAGCCAGGCACCCCTGAATTGTAGACTTTAAATGGGTGAACTATATAAATAAATCTGATTTTTGTTTAAAAAAAAAAAAAAAGGTAAGTCAGCAGAATTTGGGTTTGCCCTGTTGACCCCTGGCATGGAGATCATAAGTAAAATGAGATTACAAGGAAAAAGACAAATTCATATCCAGAAGGTGTGATCAAGAGAGTAAGGGATCCAGTTTCTTTTATAAATCAATTATGCCAATAAGAAAAAAGGGTGGGATGGAGGGGGCTGTTCTAAATTAAGAGGAATTTGAGAAACATAACAGCAATAATTTGACTAGATTCTGATTCAAACAAATGAAACTTTTTAAAAAGGCATTTTTGGCCCACAAGATTTGATTATCAACCAAGTAATAGGTAATATTCTAGAATTTTTGCTTTTGGAAATGTGATGATGGTATCGCGGTCATGTCAATGTCCCCTGTTTTTACACATGCATCCTTAAAGTTTAAGGGATGATATGTCACGATGGGTAGGATTTGATTTACATATTTAATCAAAACAGTACGTTAAACCAATATGGCAAAAAGATTACTAATCGGTAAATCCGGGTGGTACGGATACTTATATCATTCCTTCACTTTTATGTAAGTTTGAAGAGTTTCTTTTTTTTAATTTTATTTAACAGAAAGGGGGGGGGCGCACAAGCAGGTGCAGTCGCAGGCAGAGGGAGAGGGAGACGCAGACTCCTCGCTAAGTGGGGAGCACTACCCGGAGCTCCATCCCAGGACCCTGAGATCACGACCTGAGCCAAAGACAGAGGCTTAAACGACTGATCCACTCAGGCGCCCCAAGTGTGAACATTTTCATAACAGAACGTTAAAGTAAAACGCTTTGAGGTCCAAGTTCACACCGACTCAACAGCACCGTCGTGATGAGAGCCCAGGTCGGCCGGACCCCAGAACTCCAGGGACGAAAAGGTTAAACCCTACACCAAGTAAGAGAAGGCAGGGGCTGTCCAAAAGGTGCAAAGGCGGCGGCCCGCGGGGGCACAAATTCTCGCTCTCCCTGTCACAGTCTGGGAAATTGAGGCAGGTACGGGATCCGTCTTCCTCAACTCCCATCTCCTTAGGAACCCCCCTCCCATACAACCAAGAGTCCCAGTCTCCCCTTCCCCTGAGACTCCCGGCCCACCGCCGTCTACCGTGGAATACCAACTCTCAGCGGAACTGGCGGATGGAGGCTCGGCTACCTCCAGAGGTTCCTGGGAGATGTAGTTCAGCTTCAAACTTGGGAGGCCTGGAGGGCTCTATCCATGATTGACAGGGAGTCGGGAATTCGAAATCCTATCGCTGTCTCCCTCAGGACCCCAGAAGTCCAGCCCGCGGGAAGGCGATCGCAGCAACACTATCCCACTACCGCCTGGAACTCACCTTACAAACGACTCCTCGTTCCTTCGTTGCTTCTTCAACTGTGCCCCTACACCGGAAAGGAGGGCTGTTTTCCCCGCTCCGCTTCGCCCACTTCCTCCCGGAAAAAAAAAGACCGGAAGTACAGATGCCCCGAGTTACCTCGTCTGACTTGGTAAATCCTCCGTTCTTCTTTCCCTCCCTCCGGAAACGGGAGTAGCAACCTGAAGGTTCCGGTTAGTGCAACTGGAGTGAATATGGGGCGCGTTTAGTATACAGTAGGCATTTCCCCGGGCGGGCGGTTATCCTGCTTAGACCCAGGCTTTGCGTCTCTCCAAGTCCGAATTTAAGGATTAACCACTTCGTCCAGAGATTGGGAAATTCATTCCCCCAAGTGCATCAAACACTTGTGACATGTTGAGAGACAATTGAGAAGGGACAATTCTTCTGTTCCCAGTTTATAAGGAGAGCTGTTGAGAAATCAGAGGTCAAATCCTTCAGATCACCTCAGGAAATAGGAACTGACTACAGCATCGCCCACCTACCCCCAGGAACCAAGGCATACTTACATTTCCCGCCAGTTTTTAGCTATCTAGCTATCTGGAGACCTCGATATTTATTTCCTAGCTCACCCACGGAAACTTCCATCTCAGAGAGACCAAAAAGGGAAGAGGTACATATCCAATCCCTTAAGTGCCTCCCTTAAGTGCCTCCATGGTGTCGGAGACCCTGGCTTCCCTCAGGACTCTCTGGACCTTGGGCCCTTCCTCCTAAGGTCCCTTTAAATACTTTGTCCCTTACCTGAGTCCCGCCCAGGGCAGGTAATCACAAACCCCGCCCCTCTGCCAGAAACCGGGATCGTGTGGATTCCCCGGAGAGGGGCACCCCTCCTACCTCTCCCCTCCCCTCTCCCCTTTCCCTCATTCACAGCTGGCCGCAGCTGGCGGGAGGAAGCCCCGATTAAAAAGGAAGGGAAAGCGCTCACAAGTCTGGGCAGGTAAGTGAATGTCCCCTGGAGGCAGAGCCTGGCTTGGGGACTCTGGCCTCTTGGCTCCCTGCCCAGCTGGGACTCAGAAGTTCCCGTCCCCCAGCCCCAGGAGTCCAGGACCTCCACTCCCTTCTCCCCCTGGACCCAAGAATATAGGCTCTTTGCCTCTCCTGCTCTTGTCTCTCCTGTAATGTTTCATCTTTTGGGGGTGGATGTGGCAATGGGCACAGGGAGAGGCAAGTGTAGGTGGAAATTACTAGGAAGAAAGGAATCCTGATCACCGATGGACGTGTTTATGGGCACCTACTATGTGCCAAGATTCGTGCTGGGTGCTGCAGACTTGGTAGAGGAAAAATACGGGCTCCCTGCCCCAGTCTCAGGAGGCACGCTTCTTTCACTCAAATCCTGCTTCTGAATCTGGCAAAATCATATGACCTTGGGCAATTCTTTTACCTCTCTGTGCCTCATGTTCCTCATCTGTAAAATGGGGATAATAATAGCATGGCTGTGAAAATTAAATCGAGTTGCTACAGGGAAACTACCTTGAACAGTAGCTCAGTGACCTGGCCCAGAAATCAAGCTACATGAGTGTCTGCTATGATTATTATCACGGACCATAGCATCCAGTCGGGGGGACCGTGCCTCAGCCCCAAGTGCCATTCCCCAGGGGCTGAGGCACTTGATACTGCTCCTGGTTTCAGGTGTTCATAAAATATGAGGGGCTACCCCTCTCTGCTACTGCTGTACCTGGGACTGACCACCTGCTCAGACACCACACCTGGTGGGGAGCAAGACCAAGGTGAGTGTTTGTGGGATGAGCTGGTGTCCAGGCACAGACACCCCCCCCTCCCCGCCCATCCACCTTCCCTGGACTCAGGAACCCTTGCCTCTAGTCCTCTTCTCTCCCAGGACTCCACAGTTCTCAGTCCCCTTAGGCCCGGGTTCCTCCATGTCCCCAGTCTTAGGAACTCTCCATTTTTCTGTCCTTCGTGTCCTTTAGGTCCAGGAGTCTTCCTGGACTCCCCAGAGGCCCAGAACTTTCTAGGAAGCCATAGACGGATTCCACGAGCCAATCACTGGGACCTGGAGCTGCTCACGCCAGGGAACCTAGAACGAGAGTGTTATGAGGAGCGATGTTCCTGGGAGGAGGCGAGGGAGTGTTTTGAGGACAATACTCTGACGGTGAGAGCCTCTCTAGGCCCTGGGATATTCTGGCCCACAATTCCCTCTACCCGGGATCTCAGAAATCAGGGTGGGCTGGTGTGGGGGGTACGGAAGCTCCCATTGACATGCTGTCTTTCCATCTGCTCGACTTCCATCCTTTCAAGGAGCGCTTTTGGGAGAGCTACATCTACAATGGCAAAGGAGGTGAGTGAAAGGGAGGGAGGTGGGGGGGTGGCTCTCGTTCTGGACAGCTAAGGCAGCCCTTTCTCCTGGAGGTTGATCCAACATCCCCTACCCCAAATTTGCCTCCTCCAAATCCCATGCTCCCTGAGTATGCTGGAGGTGGTTATTAGAAGAGTCCCCTCCTTTGAGACTAGAGTCCCTGCCCAAAGAGCCCACCACACCTCATTTGGAGGGAGTTTCCTGTCTCTAGGAAGAAGGAAGTACAGGTGGAGAGGGGTTACAGCCCTGGGGCCTGTGAGGCCTCAGGCTCAGAGGCGCCGACCCACCTGAGCCCCACTTTGGAATCCAGAGCCCCAGCCCCTTCTGCAGCTTGGTTGCTGGGGGACTGCTCCCTAGCAACGGGGCCTGGCCAGGCCAGGCCAGGTGGTAGAAGCCTGTGCTTCCTCACCTGCCCAGGCTGTCCACCCCCACCCCTTCCTGTGAGTTCTAAGGACCCACTGTGGCCGCAGTCTTGTTGCTAAGGGGGGACTGCTCCTTAGCAACCAGGCCTGGTCAGGCCAGACCAAAGAAGCCTGCAGCACTCACTACCTGGCTGGCTTCCCCTCCCCCACAGCCCCATCCCAGCCTTGGCCTGGTTACCAAAGAGGCCTCCCTAGCAACCACCCCTAGCCAGGCTCAGGACCCAAGACCCACTGCCCAGGGAGGAACCCCCTGCCTGTACCAGACGCACCCGCCCCACCCATTCTGGTGGCCTGGTTGCTAGGGGTGGATGCCCCTTAGCAACAAGCCCTAGGTCTGGGCGGGAGTCCTCACACTGGAGCCTGGTTGCTAGGGGAGGTGACTACCTCACTGCAGGCCTAGTGAGGCCTGGTGGCTCCTTGAATCCACCTGGAACCTGTCAGAATCCGGAAGGCCTGCCTTCTCAGTGTAGCTCTTTGCTAAGGGGCCTAAAGTCCTGGGGTTTACCATTTGACCAAAGCTCCTGACCCAGTGCTAGAGGAAGTGTCCCCAGCTGCAAGACCCCAGAGGGCCTCACCAAGCTGGAGTTATCCCTGTGTCTCCTTCCCTTCAGACATGTGGCCTGGGATGGCTAAAGGCCTAGGGTCCTAGCAAAAGGTTCACCCCCAAATCTATTATTGGGGTGGGGGAAGGTCCCAAAATTCCTGCACTAATAAATGAATTTTTCATAGCTTCTGGTCAGTTCAGAAACCTTCCTGTGATTCCGCCCTTTCTTTGGTGTTGAGGTCTTGGCCCCCTGTGGCCTGGGTGTGGTAAAGGGACTATGTTCCTGAGGGGAGAGGGGTGCCAGATAAAACACAGGACCCCCCCCCATCGGTTAAATTTGAATTTCAAATACACACGAATAAATTTTTTAGTATAAATATATTCTAAATACTCCAAGGGACATACACTAAAAAAAATTCATTTTGTATCTAAAATGAATGTTTAATTGGGTATCATGTATTATTATTTGCTAAATCTGGTGATGCTCAGAGTGGGCATTTGCTAAATCTCGTAATCTCCAGTTGCCTGCCTGAGCTCCCCACCCCCACCTTCAGTGTGTCCATTGCCCTCTTAGCAGATGGATTTTGTTTGGGGGGATTTCAGCCATGCTGTGTCAGGGAGGGGCCTCTGTCACCATGGGGATCCCACTGCCATAATTTTTTAGCCCTAGATGGAGTTATCCTAGATCCTTTATGTGTTTGAGCTCAATGAATTTCCACAATGCATGGGGGAGGAGTTATTGTTCCCATTTTACAGAGCAGCAAACCGAGGCTTAGAGAACCAAATGTGTTGAGTTGCTTGGAGTCACACACCTAGGAAGAGGCCCTGGTTCTGTGTTGCTTCTTGATCTGTACTCCTGACACAGGGGAAAGTATTGGGTTATTGTGGTAAGTGATAGCCCTTGACACAGTGTCCCCCCCCTCCACTGCAGGGCGTGGACGAGTAGACGTAGCAGGCCTGGTGGTTGGGCTGACGTCTGGGATCCTGCTCATTGTCCTGGCCAGCTTGGGAGCCTTTTGGTATCTGCATTGCCGACCGGGCAGAGGCCAGCAGCCCTGTCCCCAAGAGTAAGGGGCATTCAGAGAGAAGGGGCCCAAGGGCTGGAAAGCAGGGTGAACAGGAAGGAGGAAGGGTGGACCTCAGGAGACGAGTCAGGGATTGGGACAGGTGGGTGCTGAGGAAGGATCTGAGGAGACCATCAGGTGGAGAGTCAGACCGTGAGGCTGTGCGTGGACGGGTATTGTCGTTTGTCTGACTATATCCTCAGTACCTAGTACACAGTAGGAGCTCGATCAGTATTTGCTGCCTGTTTCCATGATACTGGGTTTTGCGTGATTATTACTGTGTGTATTGTATCTGGTGAGGCTGCATCGTGGGGTCTCTGGGTGTCCGTGACCTGTCAGTTTCTGTAGTGACAGGCTGTAGCACGTGTGTGTGTGTAGGTGTGTGTGTGTGTGTGTGTGTGTGTGCACCTTATGATTGTCTAGGTATGTGGTTCTCAGTGGCAGGGTCCAAGAAAGTGCTCGAGTGTCAGTCTGGAAAGTATGGCTGGTCTGGGGGTTTTTCAGAAGAGTTTATTGTTAAGAGCGGCACTGGGAAATTTGTGAGTGGGTGTCTCTCTGTGTTGTGTTGGCTTGTGTGTGTGTCTGCCTGTCTTTCTGAGGGGCTGTCTTTTTCTCCATTGCTCTCGCTGTAGCTGTAACGCATGTGTGTCTGTGAATAAGAGTGTGTCTCAACAGTTGATTTGTGTCTCTGCCTGTCTCTGTTCGTCTGCTTGTCATTCTGAGTGGAGGGTCAGGCTGAAGGTGACCCTCTTTCTCCCTGCTATTGCTCCTTTCCTCTTGTGTCCCCCTGCCACCCTCAGATTCTCTATGTCTCTAGGTCTTCCCCACCTGCCCTCTCCCAAGTCCATCCTGTAGGTTTCCCCTGCTAACGGTGTACTTTCTGTCCACAGAGCTGAGCTCATTAATCCCTTGAGTCCCCTGGGCGACCTAGGCCCGCCGACGCCCCTGCCTCCACCCCCACCCCCAGGCCTCCCCACCTACGAGCAGGCGCTGGCGGCCTCTGGGGTGCATGATGCACCTCCGCCCCCCTACACCAGGTACTGGGCTGGGCTTGGGCTGGGCTTCTACCCGGGGGTGGGGCGCGGATGGGAGGATGCTGAGGGAGGAGGGGCGTGGTCTCAGGGGCGGGACTTGGAATTTCTAGCTTATTATCCCGGGCGAGGCTTGGAGCGTGGGGGCGGGGTCCTAGGCAATTGTCTGGGGGCGTGGTCCAGTGTTGTCTGTGTGGAGCTTTACGGGAGGGTGGGTCTTGTGCCCAGAGGGTCTGCGATTGGCTGAGACGCCCGCGGGCGGGTCGGAGTGGTCTTGATTCAGGGGGGAAAAACAGCCGGGTCTTTGACTCCCTGTTGTGCCCCTCCTCTTGCAGCCTCAGGAGGCCTCGGTGAGGAGCTGCTTCGGAGCCGAAGTTCCCCAGATTCACAGCGGATTTCAGAGCCCCCATGCCTCTTAAACTACGTAGCTGAGATCCGGGAGTGGTGGGAGTAGGGGTCGTCCGGCCCGAGGCCTACCCTGGCACACGTGTTTCCGCCGAGTACGGATACGCGCACATCCCTGGCCAACGTGTTCCCTCGCCCCGGCTACTCGCGGGTCCCCAGGCTTTTCTGACGGGGGGGGGGGTACCGCCAGTCCTATCCCCCCGGGTAGGCGTCCGTGGAAACTCGGACCCCGGTGCGTAGGCCGGGTATTACCCACTCGCGTGAGTGAGCAGGTGTGACAAGACCATCGCCTTACAGTGCTATGGGCCACGCACACGCAGGGCCCTGCTTATGCACATGCATGTTTTCGTGTGCTCCCCTTGCACGCTCGCGGGCGCTCTGCAACTCAGGGTAAGGGTGGAGGCATATATGCAAGAGTGCTTATGGGGGAAGGGCTCGCATTGCACCGGGAGACTGGAGTTGAGCTCCACTCTTAAATGAAGAACCTTTGTAAAAGATACAAAAAGTGAAACAAGGCAAAAAAAAAAAAATAAACTAAATAAACTGAAATGCATTCAGGGGCGCGTGTGCGCGCGGCGGAGTTGGCTTTCTGTACAAACGCTGCGCCCTACACCCCCAGGCCCTGCTAGCGCTTAGTATCTAGCGCTCTCTCTCTCTCTCTCTCTCTCTCTCTTTTTTTTTTTTTTTTTGCATTTGCACGGGATTGTGGGAGGAAGCGGAGCGCAGCCAGACACCCCGCCGCCCGCCCCCCCTTCCCCTCCCCCCTCCCCCAGCCGCCTTGTGCAAAGATGGCTGCACCGTGAGCGCAGAGGAGGAGGAGGCGGCGGCGGCGGCGGCGAGAGAGCGAGCACCCAGCGCCCGCACCCACCCCGGGGCCGCCCGGGACGCCCCCTCCTGAGCGCGCGCCCTCCCTTCTCTCTTGCAAGCGCCGGGGCAAAGGCGGAGACAGCGGGGTCCCTCCTACCCCCCTTTCCCTCCAGGGGGAACCCCCCTTCCCCCTCCTTGGCTCGGCGGCTGCACCCCCCTCCCTTGCCCGCCCCTCCGCCCCTGCCCCCTCCCTCCCCAGCCCGGGGCCTTCCCGGGCCTTCGGCGGCTGCAAAGAAAAAGAGAGAGAGAGAGAGAGAGAGAGAGAGGAAAAAAAAGCAGCAGCGGAGGGAGCGGCGGCGGAGGAGAGCGCGCGCGCGCCCCCTCCCTCCCTCCCTCCCTCCCCCTCCCCCCAATTTCCACCGCGGCCAATTCATGGACAGGAACTACCCCAGCGCCGGCTTCGGGGACCCGCTCGGCGCCGGGGCGGGATGGAGTTACGAGAGGTCAGCGAAAGCTAGGTAAGGAGCCGAGGGTGGCCTGGAGGAAGGGGCCAAGGGGTGGGGGCCCAGCCGGGCCGGGCCTGGCCCGCCTGGCGACGCGTGCATCGCAAACTCCCCTCCGGCTTGCAAGGGAGCGGCCTTCCTCGGTTTGCAACAACGCCGCCGCCCCAGTTTGCAAATTGCAAACTCCGCCAAGCCAGCTCCGGCATGCAAAGGGAGAGATGCAGCGGGAAAATGGGGGTGCAAAACAATTTCGGACGGAAAGGCCCCGGGAAGGTGGGAGGGACTCGCGAAGCAAGGCCTGGATTTCCCCCCATCCTTGGATTCCCGGCTTGCTGATTCCTACCCCCTGCGCCCCAGGCTCTGCTCTTGCTAAGGTGGGATGGAAAGGAGAATTAGAACGCAGACCTGGGGGGCGCCCCCCCTCCCGTCCTATTGTTCCGGGACTGCGCGAGGCCGCGCCACTCGGCCTCCCCCCACCGAAATTCCGCGCGCAGAGTGGGCACAGGGCCCCGCCCCCTTTCCAAGCTGGGGTTCTGTGTGTGTAAGGGGGGCTCCTGGAATCTGAGACACGCCCCCTTTAGCTCCCCCACCCCCAAAGGCAGAGAATCCTAGTAGATGGCGAGGAGTGGAGTATTTGACCTCTCGAGTCTGAGCCATGAATCGGGGCCGTAGCATGGGAAGATTCAGATGTTTCCGTGGTGTGTGGTTGTGTGTGTGAGCGTGGGCCCTGTTCGTGCTTAGTTGGTAGCCTGCTCACCTGCGAATCAGCCCCTTTCCTGATGTGTATGTTCTGCCCTCACTCTTCACTTGTCCCCAGCCCCCCGCCCCCTGGGTTACCCAGCGTGGTTGGGCAAGATCCCGCATGTGTTAGGATTTTCCATTTGGGACTTAGCGCTCTGTATGTTTCCTTCCCCACGAGTGAGCTGGATCGTCGTTTGCACACATACCTGGGTTTGCAAGGGGCCATACATTTGAACCTCAACCCCTGGGGATGGACGTTGTTCTTGTTCGCACTTGTACCTGGTACTTTCCCCTAGTCCTATCCCTTCCCCACCCCGCATCCCAGCCGTTTGGAGAACAATCTACCTTCTCCCAACTCTGTTTGCATCACCCCATGAAGTTCAGGGCCATGTGTTCCCACGTGTGTGCAGTAGAGTGGGCGTCCTCATGCACCTCTCAGGTTGGCCCCAGGGCCTCGTGTCATCCAGGGGGTGGTGGGCTCGGTAGGAGGTCCATGCCTTTCACATTCTTAACTTGAGGTGCTTCCTCTGACTCTTCACCCTTTTCTGTTTGTCTCGTCTCTGTGCATGGCTGTGTTTGTAAACGTGAGACTATCTGGGCTTTATTTATTGGGGAATGTTTCATGGCTCTTTTCGTTGGGTACCCCGATTCCCTTGTCTTTTCTCCTTTAGGGCCCAAGGTTCCTTAGGATAACCCCCAGTCAGCTGGAAGATTTCCCCCCTCACCCCGGGGGATTTGCTGAGTTCCCTTCTAGGGCAGCTTTGGAGGACACCCTAACATCTCTCCCTTCCTCCCAGCTTGGTCTATGGCAGCTCCAGGACCTCGCACCCCGAGACCGACATCTTACACCGCCAGGCCTACGCGGCCCCCCACCCACTGCAAAGCTATGCCACCAACCACCACCCGGCAGGTACGGCCCCCGTCCTGCCCCGCCTGGGCTGGCCCTCCCTCCGAGGCAGCTGGTTGGCTGCTGAAAGTTCCACCCCTCCTAATTGGCCGTGCCCTGTGTCCCGGCCCGCCCCTTGCTACCTTTCCTCTGATTGGTTGCCTCTGAGGCTGCTGGTCCCTGCTCAATATCACGCTGGATTCGTCCACCCTTGTCTCTGGCCCCGCCTCTTTCGCTCCAATTGGCCCCGTCCCCTCAGCCCCCAAATCCCACCTTCTCTTCCAGGCTTTTCCTCCTCTCTATCCCACCCTCAGTCCTTTCCCTCTGGGTTTGCCCGTGTTTTGACTCCTTGATCCTGTGAATTCGTTCTTCCTGATTCCTTCTCTTCTTGAATGGCTCTAAGTCTTTGGACCTTCCCTTTTTTTCCTGGGTTTGCCCACCACCTTATTCTTCCCTGTGTAGACCTACCTCTAGGGCTTCTGATTGGTTCCCTCCTTCCTAGCTGAACCAACAAGGAGATTATATTGTCCGATTTGATCCTTAACTTTCCTGGTTGGTTCCTTCCCTTTATTCTTGCCCCTTTTTTTCTGGGATCCTTCCACTTTTAATCAACTCCTTTTGGCCTGTCCTCCCAGTGCTTCTAAGTGGCCTTGGTTACCCCATACCTTCCCCTTCCTTGCTAGAATTGCCCAAATCCTTTTGTGTCTCCCCTGCCCCCGTCCTTTGCCTACCTTTCCTCTCCTGGGCTCCCTGCCCTAATGACTGGGGTATACTTCATCCTGCTGATTGGCTCCCTTTTCCTCTTTGTTGTCCTCAGCCCTGTCTCCTTAGTTTGGCTGTGTTCACTTGATTCTCTTTGAATCTCCCTCTTTGCTTTCTCCAGTCCTTTTCCCTAACCCAACTTGCTTTTGGCCTTTTCCTTTTCCCTTTCAACTCTGCCACTTAGCTGACTCTGCCCCCTTGTCCTTGGCCAGGCCTCTCTGGACTCTTCGACACTGGCCTCCACCACGCGGGCTCAGCAGGGCCCGACGCCTCCGTCATGAACCTCATCTCGGCCCTGGAGTCCCGGGGCCCCCAGCCTGGCCCCTCTGCCTCCTCTCTCCTCTCCCAGTTCCGCAGTCCTTCCTGGCAAACAGGTAAGCCTAGCGCCGGCCCAGGAGTGCTAGGGTGGGGCTGGCATGTGGTCTGCCCTGACCTGTGGTCTTCTCCATCGTCCCCAGCCATGCACACGCCGGGCCCCACGGAGCTCTTCATTTCAGGCGCCCTGCCGGGTTCCAGCACCTTTCCATCCTCCTCTGCCCTGTCGGCCTACCAGCACCCGGCTTCCTTCGGCAGCCGCCCCTTCCCAGTGCCCTCATCCCTCAGCCTCCAAGACCCCCCATTCAGCCCCCCAGCTAATGGGCTCCTGTCCCCTCATGACGTGTTGCACCTGAAGCCCTCGCAGGCACCCACAGTGCCATCCTCGCTGGGCTTCGAGCGCCTGGCGGGGGGCGGTGTCCTGGGGCCCGCTGGTCTTGGCCCGGCCCAGACCCCTCCGTACCGTCCCGGCCCCCCAGACCCCCCACCACCTCCCCGCCACCTCCCGACTCAGTTCAACCTGCTGGCTTCCTCTTCTGCTGCCGCCGCCGCCGCCGCCGAACAGTCCTCCCCACAGCTGTACAACTTCTCGGGTGCTGCCCCAGGCCCCCCGCCACCCGAGCGGGCCCTGCCCCGCCAGGACACCGTCATCAAGCACTACCAGCGGCCGGCCAGTGCCCAGCCCCCGCCACCCCCGCCCCCAGCACATGCCCTCCAGCACTATCTGAGCTGTGGAGGCAGCTATCCCTCCATGGGCCACAGGGCTAACCTGGCCTGCAGCCCCCTGGGCGGTGGGGAGCCCTCTCCTGGTGCTGGGGAGCCTAGCAAGGCCGGGCCCAGTGGAGCGGCGGCTGGAGCATCCGGCCGGGCTGCGGGCCCGGAGGCAGCTGGAGGAGGTGGGGCAGGGGGTGGCGGTGGAGGTTACCGCCCCATCATTCAGTCGCCCGGTTACAAGACGGGCAAAGGTGGCTATGGAGCGGCTGCGGGCGGTGCCAACAGACCCCCACCACCCCGTTCGACGGCCACACCCAAATGCCAGAGTCTGGGTGGGCCAGCAGCCGCCTATGCCACCGGGAAGGCCTCTGGGGCTGCTGGGGCAGGTGGCCAAGCCTATTCTCCTGGTCAGCCCCAAGGGCTGTTAGGACCCCAGGCCTATGGGCAAGGGTTTGGAGGGGGTCAAGCCCAGGACTTGAGCAAAGGCCCGAGCTACTCAGGGGGGCCCCCGCAGCCTCCCAGTGGCCCCCCACCTCCTGGCCTAGCCACGTGCCAGAGCTACTCCCCAGATCAGCTGCAGGGGCAGCTCTATGGTGTTCAGGGTGAGCCATACCCAGGGCCAGCTGCCCACTCCCAGGGGCTGCCCACGGCCAGCCCCTCGCTCAGCTACAGCACTGGCCATTCCCCTGCGCTCTCGGGTCACGGAGGTGGCTGGGGGCCCAGCTCTCTGGGGGGTGGTGGGGAGGCCAGCCCTTCTCACATCATCCGCCCGCTGCAGTCGCCGCCGGCCCCTGGCCGCCCGCCCGGAGTCGGCTCTCCGGGGGCCCCCGGCAAATACCTGAGTTCCGTCCTGGCGTCAGCCCCGTTCCTGGCACCCCCAGGAGCCGGCAGCTATGCAGCTGGAGCAGGGGGCTACAAAGGCAAGGGGGATGGCTCGGAGCTGCTGGCAGGGCCCGGCGGCCCTCCTGCCGAGCGCACGGAAGATGAGGAATTCCTCATCCAGCATCTCCTGCAGGCTCCTAGCCCCCCGCGGACCTCAGGGGCAGACGGCTTGGTGGGGGAAGATGGGGCGGCAGATGCCTCCAAGGGACTTGGGGGTAGTGGTGGGGCCGGGGGCCCACCGGGCACACCCTACGAGCTGGCTAAGGAAGACCCCCAGAGGTATCATCTACAGAGCGTTATCCGCAGCAGTGGCAGCCTTGATGAGGGTACCACGGCAGCCCTGGAGCTGGGCCTGGGGAGGCTGAAGGAGAAGAAGAAAGGGCCAGAACGGGGCGGCGAGACCCCAGAGGGGCTGGCCACCTCAGTTGTCCACTATGGGGCAGGTGCCAAGGAGCTGGGGGCCTTCCTCCAAAAGAGCCCACCACCCCCACCTCCCACAGCTCAGTCTGCCCAGCCCACACCCCATGGCCTCCTCCTGGAGGCTGGGGGCCCTGACCTCCCACTGGTGCTGCCCCCACCTCCGCCCCCACAGCTGCTCCCCTCAGTCCTCAGCCATGCCCCCAGCCCCTCTCCCAGCGCCCCCAAAGTTGGTGTTCATCTCCTGGAGTCAGCCACCCGCGACGGAGCACCCCAGCCGCCCCCGCCGCCGCCCCCGCCTCCTCCACCCATGCCCCTCCAGCTCGAGGCCCATCTCCGCAGCCACGGCCTGGAGCCTGGTGCCCCCAGCCCCCGCCTGCGACCCGAGGAGAGTCTGGAGCCACCGGGCACCATGCAGGAATTGCTTGGGGCCCTGGAGCCACTGCCCCCGGGGCCTGGTGACACTGGTGTGGGCCCACCTAATACCGAGGGCAAGGATCCCTCTGGTGCCTACCGCAGCCCCAGCCCGCAGGGCACCAAGGCCCCCCGCTTTGTGCCACTCACGTCCATCTGTTTTCCTGACTCCTTGCTCCAAGATGAGGAGCGCAGCTTCTTCCCCACCATGGAAGAGATGTTCGGCGGAGGGGCAGCGGATGACTATGGCAAGGCTGGGCCACCCGAGGACGAGGGCGATCCCAAGGCGGGAACTGGGCAGCCTCCAGGCCCCCCAGCCTATGATCCTTATGGGCCCTACTGCCCTGGTCGGGCGTCTGGAGCTGGGCCCGAGACGCCAGGCCTGGGCCTGGACCCCAGCAAGCCACCTGAGTTGCCCTCCACGGTCAACGCCGAGCCTCTGGGCCTGATCCAGAGCGGGCCCCACCAGGCGGCCCCGCCGCCACCACCGCCACCGCCACCGCCGCCACCTGCCTCGGAGCCCAAGGGAGGCCTCACCTCGCCCATCTTCTGCTCTACCAAGCCAAAGAAGCTGCTCAAGACATCCTCCTTCCACCTGCTGCGGCGCCGTGACCCGCCCTTCCAGACACCCAAGAAGCTGTACGCCCAGGAGTATGAGTTTGAGGCGGATGAGGACAAGGCCGATGTGCCTGCTGACATCCGTCTGAACCCTCGACGCCTGCCCGACCTGGTGTCCAGCTGCCGCTCCCGCCCAGCCCTCTCACCCCTGGGCGACATCGACTTCTGTCCACCCAACCCAGGCCCGGATGGCCCCAGGCGCCGTGGCCGCAAGCCCACAAAGGCTAAGCGTGATGGCCCACCCCGGCCCCGGGGGAGGCCCCGGATCCGCCCACTGGAGGTCCCCGCCACTGCTGGGCCAGCCTCAGTCTCCACGCCCACTGATGGGGCCAAGAAACCTCGGGGCCGGGGCCGTGGTCGGGGCAGGAAGGCTGAGGAGGCGGGGGGCACGCGGCTGGAGCCCCTAAAGCCACTTAAGGTGAGAAGGACTGGGGTTCAGATGGCTAAGGTTGGAGAAGGCAAAGGCTTGGGACTGCAGTTGGGTGTGGTGGGGGCTGGGGTTTATATTCCTGAGCCTCGGAGGCAATGAATCTGAGGGTTTGGATTCTAGGCTTCCACCATCAGAGAAATCTGAGAATTGAGACTTCAGGGTCTAAAGGGAAACATAGGGGATTGAAGCTTGGGTTCTTAGGTTCTGGGTCTTGAAGGAGCCATGATAGGGGGTTTCTGGATTCCTGGGTCTCGTGGGAGGAGGGTCTCGAGACTGGATTCCTGGGGTGGAGGCTAAGAGGGGTCAGTGAATGCTGAGGGAGGAATGCCAGTCCTGTCATTCTGGAACCTGAGAGAAGGGGTCTGGGGGCTTTGATTATAGGGTTTTACAGGCTGAAAGTGGGAAAGTGATCTAGGCCTTAAGGAAGTGTTGGGGGCCTGCACCTCAGCCTCTGAGCAGGGAGGGGACTTGGGGCCCCAGACTTGTGGACCCTGACTCCCCACTGCCCTGATACCTAGATCAAGCTGTCTGTGCCGAAGGCCGGCGAGGGTCTGGGAGCCTCCTCAGGCGACGCTATATCCGGCGCTGACCACAACAGCCTGGATTCCAGCCTGACCCGGGAGAAGATTGAGGCCAAGATCAAGGAGGTGGAGGAGAAGCAGCCAGAGATGAAGTCCGGATTCATGGCCTCCTTCCTGGACTTCCTCAAGTCCGGCAAGCGTCATCCGCCACTCTACCAGGCTGGCCTGACACCCCCGCTCAGCCCCCCCAAGAGCGTGCCGCCCTCCGTGCCCACCCGTGGCCTGCAGCCTCAGCCTCCTACCGCCCCCACTGTGCCACACCCCCCGCCCTCCGGCGCCTTCGGGCTGGGGGGCGCGCTGGAGGCGGCCGAGAGCGAGGGGCTGGGGCTGGGCTGCCCTTCACCCTGTAAGCGGCTAGATGAGGAGCTGAAGCGGAACCTGGAGACGCTGCCCTCCTTCTCCTCCGATGAAGAAGACTCGGTGGCCAAGAACCGGGACCTGCAGGAGAGCATCTCCTCGGCCATCTCTGCGCTCGATGACCCACCCCTCGCTGGGCCTAAGGACACTTCCACCCCAGATGTGCCCTCCTTGGCAGCTGAGGCTGCGGTGCCAGGGCCTCCCCCACTCCCGGGGCTCCCTAGTGCCAGCAGCAATGGCACACCCGGTGAGCTCTGGGAAGATGGTTTGGGGGTGGGTTGTGCAGGTCGCGCACTGTGTAAGAGGCATCAGTTACGCTGTAGATGAAGTAGATTTGCGAGTTCACAAATTGAGGGCATACAGTTGGTGCAAGAAAGGACTAATTTTCTGACCTGTCCATGATGCTAAGTGGGCTTTAGGTGCCCCAAGGTGGGCATTGGAGAATGCTGGGAGACAGCAGGTTTTAAGTGATGGGGACAGGGAGGTGTAAGGGTACTGAGAGGTTCTGAAGACAGCCAGGGGATATGGGGCCTGAGAAGGAGCTAGGATTTAGAGACGCATGGTAAAAGACAGAAGAATGTCTGTGGGAGTGGTAGGGGGAGACTGGAACGTTGATTAATTGGGTCTTGGGGGGCGGTGAGAGGAAAAGGCTGGAGGTGTGTGCAAGGTCTGGATGGTGGTCTATCCTGAGAGAGGCTTTGGACAAATTTTAAGGTGCTTTGGATGGGGGGAAATGGAGGCATTGATTCGGAGAAGGATGTTTAGGACAGTGAGGAGGCTTGAGGGCTCAGAGGCATGAGGGGACTTCTCCGGGGTTGTAGGAAGGTGGGAAACGGGGAGCAAGGGAACAAGATGATGGGAGGCCGAAGTGTAGATAACTACCGGGGCCTTCTGAGCAGTGTCAGAATTTGCTGAAATGGAAGTGAGCCCTGGGGGGTGAGAACCTTGGAAGGGTCAGGAAGTCTTTTGGCTAAGGACACAGTGACGGAGAAGAAGCAGTTTTAGGGATTTTAAGGCGTCAGAGGGTGACATTAGAAAAACCCATGGGGAGTCAGGGCTATAATGGGCAGTAATGATCCCTAGTAGAGAGCAGTTCAAGGAAAGGGCAAGGAAAATTTTGGATGGAGGAAGGACAAGACTCCTGAGCAGAGGCACAGAAGGAATGATTGGAGAATTGGGAGGGAAGGTAAAAAAATGGGAGGTGAGAGCCAGCAAGGGCTTTGAGGCAACTAAGAGGTGTTTCAGGACTAAAAGAGGCAACAGGGTGAAAATTCAGGGACTCTGAATTAGCGTGGGAGCTGGGAAGGGGTCCTCAGGGAGGGACTTCGGCAGAGTGGAAAAGCTTTGGGGGAGTTGAGGAGCTGTTGGCATAGGGAGGGACATTCAGGGACAAGAGGAGAGGTGCTGCAGATGGTGAATGGCATTCAGGAACTAGGAGCTGTGTCAGGGCAGGGCAAGGAGTTTGTAGGGACTAGGGGAGACAAGGGGTAGATAGACTGGGGTAGGAGACAGTTGAGGGATGAGGAAGGGTTGGTGGTCCGACAAAGGATGACTGATTTTGATGGAGGGACATGGGGTAATGGTATTAACTACCCAAAGGGACAGAAGTGGGGGAGTATGTGGAAGCCAGGAAAAGATGGGGAGGGACAGATGTTCATTTCCAGGTGGGAAGGCTTAGTAGGAAGTTGGAGAAAGAAGGGAACCTGGGCTTTCTCTGGCTATCTGGGGGCAGAAGTGGGTATGAAAAGTCGGGGAGGGGAGGGCCTTGGTGCCCTGCTGGCTCAGTCAGTGAAGCATGCTGTTCTTGATCTTGGGGTCTTTCGTTCGAGTCCATGTTGGGTGTACAGATTTAAAAGCAAAGTCTTCAAAGAAAGGGAGAGACAGATACAGGCTTTGACTGGACAAAGAGCAACAGCAGAAGAGTAAGAAGTGGAGATGAGTGGGATTTGGAGCAGCGATGGGTGTTCGGGTGTTAGGTGAAGAACTTGGGTTGATCAGAAGGGGTATGGGAGCACACAGCAGGAAGAGGGTTGCTGGGACCCTGGGGAAGAGAGGAGCCTGAAAGAGCTGACAGCAGGCACTGATTGACATTGACTGACACTGACTGCAGACCTGAGGGACCCGCGCATGCACTGGAGGTGGAGAGGGTCTCCCCGCGCCCGGGGGTTTGTCCTGATGCCCCTTTCGCCCACAGAGCCCCCGCTGCTGGAGGAGAAGCCCCCGCCCTCGCCGCCTCCTGCCCCGACACCGCAGCCGCCTCCGCCGCCCCCACCACCCCCGCCGCCAGCCCTGCCCTCGCCGCCCCCTCTGGTGGCCCCAGTACCCAGCTCGCCGCCCCCGCCGCCCCTGCCATCGCCGCCCGCCCCACCGCCGCCCCCGCGGGCCGTCGCGCCGGAGGAGCCCGCTGCCCCGTCCCCCGAGGAGCCCGAGCCTCCCGATGCACGGCCCCTGCACTTAGCCAAGAAGCAGGAGACGGCGGCAGTGTGTGGGGAGACTGACGAGGAGGCCGGCGAGAGCGGTGGGGAGGGCATCTTCCGGGAGCGCGACGAGTTCGTCATCCGCGCCGAGGACATCCCGTCTCTCAAGGTGAGTGCATCTGAAAGCTAGGCCCGTGGGATTTGGCCCCAGAGCGGTGACGGAGCGCCTGCTAGATGACAGGCTCAGGAGCGCCTGCTAGATGACAGGCTTAGCGGGGGCCGTCCTGAATTCCCAGGCTGATGGGGTCTGGAGCTTGCAGCCGCTGCGTGGGGCTTTGAGATTGGGGAGGAGAGGTCTTGGAAATGGGAAAAAGTAATTGTTAATGTTTATTGCAGACATTCTGGGCGCTGGGGTACCAATCAGGAAGAATGCAGACAGGTGCTGGTCTCAGTGAAGGTTCTAATTTAATTGTACAAGCCAAGAGAGCCAGGCTGCTTTGCAACGTATAGCATAATGGTGGCAACGTGAGGCAGTAACAAAGTGTTCCTGTGAATACACACACACATAGCCAATGATTTGGGACTGTGAGGCCACATCTTAAGACACTCTTTGCAGATTGGCCCATTTCCTGCTTCCATTGACTCTACTTCAGGGCTTGGCCAACTGTGGACTCCAGGAGCCAAATCCAGGTCCCTGCCTGTTGTTATGAATAAAGTTTTATTGGCATACAACCTATGCCCATGCATTTAAAATCCCCTAGGGCTGCTTTCCCCATACAATGGCAAATTGAGATAGCTGAGGCAGAGTTTAGTTGACCCACCACACCAAAAATCTTTCTTATCTGCTCCGTTATGGAAAAAGTTTGCTGACCACTGCTATACTCGGTTCATTGGACAGGGAGATTTTGGATCAGAGGATTCATAGCATAGGTGCTTGACTAGGGTGGGTGACATGAGATGCTCATGTAAGGCTTCTCTTGGGACATGAGGCTGAACAAGTCCTTGGTGGGTCAGCAAGCCATCATCACCTTGATGGTAACCCGAGAGACCACGGGCTTTCTTCCCGTTAGTGTCACAGACTGAGTATTGACAACGGGGGCCAGGAATATGTTTGGCCCTTAAGGTACATTATCAAGTTTAATTTACTCTCTGGTGTAGCTTCTTAAGATGGAGGTATTGTGGGACGAATTCATTATCAGGTTAACAGTTGTTATGCTTTGCTGCTTCCTATGTTCTATGAGGTGAACTTAATATGTCTTCTGCTGTATGATTTTTACACCATCTTATTGTAGAAGAAGTAGAGCCACTAGGGTAACGGGACTGTATGTACCCATCCCTCAGCTTCCAGCATCGTCCCCTCCTGGCTAGTCCTTCTCTCTCTCTGTTCTGGCACATTCTGTCCCCTGCCTTATCCCACCAATTCCCACCAATTCCAGATGTCATGTTCTGTCTTCCGTACCTTGTCTTTTTTTTTTTTTTTTTTTTTTTTTTTTTTTAGCATGGTGGTTGCTTCACCCAAAAGAACATTGATGAAAGGTATATTAGGGAATTACAAAGCCAAATGCCAGAGTGATTGGTCACGTTCCTCAAACCAGCCAGCAATTCCAGAATTCCCTGCTCCTTCCTTTTTTTATCTCTCCCAGTCCTTCTCAATGCCGTTATGTCTTGTGTACATTATTTCATTTTGGGGGGAAACAATGTATTTATTAGTTTTTTTTTAAGATTTGTATTTATTTATTTATTTTTTAAAGATTTTATTTATTTATTTGACAGAGAGAGATCACAAGTAGATGAAGAGGCAGGCAGAGAGAGAGAGGAGGAAGCAGGCTCCCTGCCGAGCAGAGAGCCCGATGCGGGACTCGATCCCAGGACCCTGAGATCATGACCTGAGCTGAAGGCAGCGGCTTAACCCACTGAGCCACCCAGGCGCCCCTGTATTTATTTATTTGACAGAGATCACAAGTAGGCAGAGAGGCAGGCAGAGAGAGAGGGGGAAGCAGGTCTCCCCACTGAGCAGAGAGCCTGATGTGGGACTTGATACCAGGACCCTGAGATCATGACCCAAGCTGAAGGCAGAGGTTTAACCCACTGAGCCACCCAGGCACCCCTATTTATTTGTTTTAGAGACAGAAGGAGAGAGAGGGCACAGAGGGAGAGGTAGACAGAAAAAGAGAATCTCAAGCAGACTCTGTTCTGAGCGTAGAACCCTATGCTGTCCTCATGCTTTCCACCCTGAGATTGTCTTGACCTGAGACAAAACCAAGAGTCAGACGCTCAACCAGCTGAGCCACCCAGGCGCCCCACATTGCTTCACATTAACTTCATGACTTCTGAAGCTGATTTGATCTTCGGCTGGGATAAGCAAGGAAGATACTGAATGAACAGCAGTGAGAGGGACAGTTGCCAACTCCTTAGGACAGGGTTTGAGACAGATCACAGTCAGAACTAGGAATTTTGTTCTTAATTTTTCTTTTAAGACATTTTATGTACTTATTTGACAGAGTGCACAAGCAGAGGGAGAGGGAGAGGCAGGCTCCCCACTGAGCAGGGTGCCTGAGGCTGGGCTTGATCCTAGGACTCCAGGACCGTGACCTGAGCTGAAGGCAGAGGCTTAACCCACTGAGCCACCCAGGTGCCTCTTGTTCTTCATATTTTTAACTTAGTTAAAAAAAATTTTTTTTAAAGATTTTATTTATTCTCGAGACAGAGAGAGATCACAAGTAGACAGAGAGGCAGGCTTCCTGCTGTGCAGAAAGCCCAATGTGGGGCTCGATCCCAGGACCCTGAGATCATGACCCGAGCCGAAGGCAGAGGGTTAACCTACTGAGCCACCCAGGCGCTTCAACTTAGTTAAAATTTTTTTAAAAACCGAGCTTAATGCCCAAAGTGGGGCTAGAACTCATGACCCTTAGTCAAGAGTCACGTGCCCTGAGCCTGGGTTCTCCGCTTGGTGGGGAGCCTGCTTCCCTCTCTCTCTGCCTGCCTCTCTGCCTACTTATGGTCTGTCAAGTAAATAAGTAAAATCTTTAAAAAAAAAAAAAAGAGTCATGTGCCATAAGGACTGAGCCAGCCAGGTACCCCTCCTTTTTTTTACTGTAATTGTGGTAACCTTTACATATCATGAAATTTATCATTCTAACCATTGTTTAAGTGGTACCATTCAGTGCCATAAAGTGTATTCACATTGTTGTGTGATGTTCACTGCTGTCTCTGGGTTTTCTCTTTATTTACTTATTATTATTTTTTAAGATTTTATTTATTTGTTTGGGAGAGAGGGCGCAAGCATGAGCAGGGGGAGGGGCAGAGGGAGAGGGAGAAGCAGACTTCCCACTGAGGAGGGAGCCTGATGTGGGGCTCGATCCCAAGACTCTGGGATCATCACCTGGGCAGAAGGCAGATGCCTAACCCCAAGGCACCCTCAAGTTTTATCTTTATAATCATCTCCCATGATAGGGATTACTCTTCCCATTTTATAGGGAAGGAAACTGAGGCGCAGAGTGCCACAGTAGCCTTCCTAGACATTCATGGCCCGGGATCCACACTGGTTCTGTTGGCCCCAGGAGCCTGGGCTCTCAGCACCAGACTCAACCTTTCTCTGTGTACATTCTGGCCAACATTGACAATGGCAGTGGCACATGTGACAGGGAGTCCAGCACTGGGCCGAAAGAGCAGGGCTTTTACAGATGAGGAAGTTCACATTTGGAGAGGGACTCAGTCAGCTGGCGGGTGCCGAGCTGGGATTGGAGCCACAGCCATCTGACACCACCTCCCAGCTGGCATGAGGCCGGGCAAGGACTCAGATGCTTAAAATACAACATGAGTGTGCTTTACAATGGGGGGACACACAGCCCCAGGACTGAATCACTTCTGCAGACATTGGAGACCCGTTGGTGTGCTTGGAGTCAGGGCAGGCTGGCGGCATCGTTGCTGAGAGCCCAGCTTTGGCCTTAACCTGACTGGTTCATTCTCTGCCACTTTTGGGCTAGGCTGGTGTCGACCCTCCCTGACTGGATTTGGTGATAGAGGTGATCTCGTTAGTACCTCCTTCAGGTAACTGGAGAATCCAGGCCTTAAAGCTCCATGGAACCCTGGGTGGCACCCAGTAGGTGTCCCTTTGCTTAGTTCCCTCTGCAAAGCTGGGCACATTTTTTTCTATAAAGGGCCAGCTAGTAAATATTTTAGGTTTTGCAGGGTGCAGGGTCTCTGCTATGTCTTCTTTTTTTTTTTTTTTTTTTTTTTTAAGATTTTATTTATTTATTGACGGAGAGAAATCACAAGTAGATGGAGAGGCAGGCAGAGAGAGGGAGGGAAGCAGGCTCCCTGCTGAGCAGAGAGCCCGATGCAGGACTCGATCCCAGGACCCTGAGATCATGACCCGAGCCGAAGGCAGCGGCTTAACCCACCGAGCCACCCCGGCGCCCCACTGCTATGTCTTCTTGTTCTGTTTTTATGATCCTTTATTTTTTTTTAAAGATTATTTATTTATTTATTTGAGAGAGAGAGAGAGAGAGAGAGAGAATGAGAGGAGAGAGGTCAGCTGGAGAAGCAGACTCCCTGCTGAGCTGGGAGCCTGATGTGGGGCTTGATCCCAGGACTCCAGGATCATAACCTGAGCTGAAGGCAGTTCCTTAACCAACTCAGCCACCCAGGCGCCCCGATCTTTTAAAAATTAGGAAGCATTCTTATTTTAAAGATCTCTGAAAATGAACAAGGGGCCGTAGTTTTTTCCAGAACCCGGTAGTCTACTAGAAATGTCATGGGCTGTATACATCATTTTATTTTTATTTTTTATGTCTTTTATTTTTTTAATAAGATTTTACTTATTTGACACAGAAAGAGAGATCACAAGTAGGCAGAGAGGCAGATGGAGAGAGAGGGGGAAGCAGGCTCCCTGCTGAGCAGAGAGCCCAATTCGGGGCTCGATCCCAGGACCCTGAGATCATGACCTGAGCCAAAGGCAGGGGCCTAACCCATTGAGCCACCCAGGCGCCCCTTATTTTTATTTCTTTTTTAAAAGATTTTCTTTATTTATTTGAAAGAGAGCACAAGCACGGTAAGGAGCAGAGGGAGAAGGAGGTGCCCCACTGAGCAGGGACCCCAACTCAGGGCTCGATCCTGGGACTGACTCTAAGATCATGACCTGAGCTGAAGGCAGACGCCCAACTGACCAAGTCGCCCAAGCGCCCGTGAATACGTCATTTTAAATTTTCTTGTATCCTGCTTTAAAAAAAGGGAGGGATGCATGGCTGGCTCAGTCGGTAGAGCATGTGACTCTTGATCTCAGGGTCCTGTGTTCAAACCCCACTTTGGGCGTGGAGCCTTCCTAAAAGAAAAAGAATTTAAAAAAAGTTTAAAAATCGGCGAGATTAGCCACAGGAGTGTATTATCTCTAACACAGCTTATTTAGAACAATCATTTTAGCATGTAATCAACGCAGAAAAAGCTAACGAGATGTTTTACATTTTTTTCATATCAATCCTTTGAAATCTTGGGTATATTTTTTACTCATGGAACATATTTGGGGCAGCCAAATTAGCACAAGGCTAGCCCTCATCTCTGCTTCAGCTTCCCCAGCTATAAAGTGGGACTGATAACATTAACTTCCAGTTCTTGTTCAAGATTTAAGAGGGTGTAAACGCTGAGCTTGTAAGAGTTTGTTGGATGGAGAAAAGTAGGGGGCAGGTGGTCCTGATGGAGGGAGCAGGGTGCAAAGGTTGTGTCGTGAGCAAAAACACGGCGTTCAAGGGGTTGAGTGGCTGCGTTGTGAGTGCTGAACGCTGAACCTGGGAAGGTCATGCCGGAGTGAGATCAATGGGCACCTGCTGGGAAGTCCACTTTTGGGTTTTCCAGCAGCTGCTAGGGCCCCTGGCTAGCAGGGTGGTGGCTGGGGAGGTGTATAGGCCTGATGGTAGTCTGTCTGCCACCTCAGTCCTGTGACACCGATTCCCTTGTTCATGGAGCATGAAGCTTTTCTTTCTTCCTTCCTTCCTTTCTCTCTCTCTCTTTTCTTTTAAGTAGGCTCCACACCTGGCATGGAGCCCACTGTGAGGCTTGAACTCACAACCCTGAGATCATAAGCTGAGATGAAGAGTCAGATGCTTAATGACTGAGCCACCAAGGCGCCCCAAAGCTTTCTTACTATCATCCTGTTAGGTACTTCTGGCTCATTCCGGTCCTGCTGCTTACTGTCCTTGTCTTTGCTTCTTAAGAGTTCACATTCCCAGAAGAGAATCTGATTGGTCCAGCCCAGCATTTGGGACCAAGATAGGATTAGTGATTTGCCTGTTGATTGGCTGCCTGGTCTGGTCTCTTCCAATCAGCTGTGGCTTCTGTGGGGGTGGGGCAGGAGAAGTGGGTGTGGTCAGTGATAGGATCGACGCCAGGAGAGGTGGGAAGGAGGGCCTGGCTCTGGTTGGAGATCAGGCAAGGCTGATGCCAGGGGTTGAGTGTGATGACCACAGAGAGGAATAGTGGTTCTGAGAAAGCCACCAAGCTCAGTTGGGATGTGGTGAGCCAAGGGGCCTGAGTCCAGGTAGAGAATCAGTGCCTTTGAGGAGGCCAATTGGGGAGGGGGAAGAGACGGGGTGGTCTTCCCTGGCTGGGAGGGATGCTCTGATGGCTTTCTCGCCGGCTTCTGAGAACTAGAATGGGGACGATGATGTTAACACTGAGAGGCAAAAGGCACCCGTTTGTGGGGGTCGGAGAGCACTGCATATGCAAAAACCTGGAGAATCCAACAATCTGGGGTTCATCTGCTGAATTTGGAGGGATCTGGATGGCCTGTGGGGCAGGGGCAAGAGAAGAGAAAGAGAACTGAGGCAAAGCCTCACTGTGCCAGACTGTGGAGCCTGCACTAGGGGTCCTAGAAGGTTTTGGAGCACAGCAGCATGTGGCCCAACCCTTGGGCCTCTGACCTGACTCTCCAAGGTGACCAGGAGGGAGGACTGTGAACCATAGGGTAGCTGGAGAAAAGGACTTGGGACCAGGGCATCTGCATTCCTGTCTCATCCTGCCTCTTGTGACTTAAGCCAAGAACCCTTCTATCTATCTACCTGTTTATTTATTTGAGAAGTTTTGGTGTATTTTTTTCTTTAAGATTTTATTTGACACAGAGAGACACAGCGAGAGAGGGAACACAAACAGGGGGAGTGAGAGAGGGAGAAGCAGGCTTCCCGCCGAGCAGGGAGCCTGATGTGGGGCTCGATCCCAGGAGCCTGGAATCATGACCTAAGCTGAAGGCAGATGCTTAACGACTGAGCCACCCAGGCGCCCCCAAGAGCCCTTTTAGACCTCATTCTCATCAGGTTATTGTCATCTCTTCTTGGCACTACCCAAGTTGATCTGAGGGGCACACAAAATTATGGACACACACACAAAAATGGATGTGAAAACCACTGACCCGAACTAGGAGTGGGCAGTGGATAGCTGACAAACAGACCCCAGTGTTACAGCTCCTGCCCGGGGCAGACATCATCAATTCATTGCAGCACTTATGCTGGAGCTGGTTCTGAGCCATGACCAATCAATTGATATTATCATCTGAATCCTGTTATCACTTGAGTGTGATTTCTTTGAATACAGGGACTAACTTCCGTTCATCTGTGGGCTATCACAATACCCAGTGCGTGTTTCCCACTGCATCTTTTTTTTTTTTTTAAGGTTGTATTTATTTATGAGAGAGAGAGAGAGAAAGTGAGCAGGGGGAGGAGCAGAGGGAAAAGGAGAAGCAGACCTGCACTAAGTGTGGATTCCCCATGCAGGGCTGGATCCCACAACCCTGAGATCATGACCTGAGCTGAAACCAAGAGTCAGTCACTCAGCAAACTGAGCTATGAGGCGTCCCGTCCCACACTTTTCCACACTGTCCCGTGTCATTGCTCAGCCTGCTCACAGAAGACATTGTCCTTCCAGGACTCACTTAGGTGTCACCTTTTCCAGGAAGCATTATTGGATTCAGATTGCATTTGAGGTCCTTCCTTTAGGCTTCCACAGTGTCTGGAGGGGCAGGGGCATCTGCCATTCATGTGCTTATTGTGCTGTCATTTTTTGGTGCCATGTCTGGCTCTCCTGCTATGCCACTTACTCTCCCCAGATTATACACGCTGGGTCTGACCCATAGCCTTCAGTTTCCAGCACCCAGCTGGGGGGTCACAAAAGTTTCGGGGTGGGGAATTCATCTGAGTGTAGGTGGAGTGGAGATGGGGGAGCCTCATATCACTGTGTCTTGCCCTGTCGTGGAGAGGGGGATGAATTAAGTGGCCGCAGGTCACCTGTCACCTGTCACCTGTCTCTTCTTGGCACAAGCCGCAACCTTACCCTGTTTTATTTGCTTGTCTGTCTTGTTGTCTCTGTGAAGAAGATCTCGGTCAAAGACGCAGTCAGTCTCATTCCCCACTGTACCCCAGGGCCAGCATGGCGTCTGGAAGATGGTGGCTGGGTGCACAGGCATTGACATTACTTTAAGTCCC
This sequence comes from Mustela putorius furo, assembly GCF_011764305.1. Taxonomy (NCBI): domain Eukaryota; kingdom Metazoa; phylum Chordata; class Mammalia; order Carnivora; family Mustelidae; genus Mustela; species Mustela putorius. The sequence continues at coordinate 10,712,720 of NW_025421310.1, read as the reverse complement.
TTTATAAAAGCCATCTTTCTGTAACGTTGTAACAGTTAAAACTTTGTAGCACAAGAAGGAGCACCTTGTTTGAGGGTAAGCAGCAGTGTGGGGTGTGGGGGAGGACGTGGTCAGCCTCGAGCTGCCTCCCCAGGGCTGAGACCATCCTAGGGCCAAGACAGGTGCTGGCCAGTGTGTGGCGATACCTGTTGACGATGGTGCCTTTTCTCGAAGGGGTTATCGAGGGAGAATGTAGGGCCCAGGAATTGGGGGCAGGGAGGGCTGACCTAGCTGGCCTCTTGGCACCCCTCCTCAGCTGGCGTTGCAGACGGGGCGGGAGCCCCCCCCCATCTGGCGAGTGCAGAAGGCCCTGCTGCAGAAATTCACTCCAGAGATCAAGGACGGGCAGCGGCAGTTTTGTGCCACCAGTAATGTAAGCCTGGAGGGGGCAGTGAGGACTCGGAGAGGCCCGGGAGGTGGGGGGGGCAGCCCCACCGTCATGCATGTCTGGGATTCACCACTTCTCTAGGGGGTGGCCCAAAGGGAGGCCCCACCTCCAGGAGGCTGAAGGGCTGTTATGGTGGGGCGGAAGGGGTGGAAGTCTCAGGGATTGGGTTGCCAGGCTGTCTGGCTGCTATGGATGAAGGATTTCCTCACGTGCCTCTTTCCCTCCATAGTATTTGGGATATTTTGGGGACGCAAAAAACCGGTATCAGCGCCTTTATGTCAAGTTCCTGGAAAATGTCAACAAGAAGGATTATGTGAGGGTCTGTGCCCGAAAACCCTGGCACCGGCCCCCAGTGCCCGTCAGGTACCCTGGTGGGCGGTGGCGATGGGCATGGGGATGGAACGTTCAAGAAGAGGTAGAGACAGGGAGAGTGGACACAGGCCCAGAGAGAGAAAGGCACCCAGGTCTGGGGTTGGGGGGCAGACAGAGGCAGGAGGAGAAGCTGGTTCTGTGCTCACTGTGATGGGGATCTCAAGAGAAGCATTGGGGTCTCTTAGGGTCTGCGGACTACAACCATTCCCTCCCGTGTTCCCTTCCAGACGCTCAGGGCAGGCCAAGGGCCCCGCGTCTGCTGGGGGCAGCTCGGCACCGCCTCCCAAGGCCCCAGCACCACCTCCTAAGCCTGAGACTGCTGATAAGACAGTATGTGAGAAGCCCCCGGAGCAGACGCCTGAGACACCCATGCCCGAGCCCCCTGCTCCTGAGAAGCCCTCCCCGCCGCGGCCCCTCGAGAAGGAAAAGGAGAAGGAGCGGGTGACACGCGGGGAGCGGCCGGCCCGGGGAGAGCGGAGCGCAGGCGGACGGCAGACTCGGCCTGAGCGGAGCCTCACTGCGGGACAGCCCGCCACCTCCCGGCTGCCCAAGGCCCGGCCCACCAAGGTGAAGGCCGAGCCGCCCCCCAAGAAGAGGAAGAAGTGGCTGAAGGAGGCGGCGGGCAATGCCTCTGCGGGCGGGGGTCCACCAGGCAGCTCCTCGGACTCGGAGTCATCCCCGGGAGCACCCAGCGAGGACGGTGAGGCCCTCGGGAGCCACGAGGCAGGTGGGGAGGCCTGAGGAAGTGAATCCACAGCCTCTGGAGGAGGTGTGGACGAGTTCGGGCCACAGGGTTCCAGCAGCAAGAATTTGTAAATTAAAATAATAGCGGTATTTGTCAGTTACATGACGCCTAACTGGAATGGGTGTCTTTTCTAAATTCTGTACACGGATTAATTTGTGCAATGATCATAGCAGGACTACAAAGTAAATACTGTAATTTTTAAACCTTTTAATTTTTATTTTTTTTAGATTTTGTTTGTTTATTTGAGGGGGGAGAGAGCACGAGCAGGGGAAGGGGCAGAGGGAGAGAGAGAAGCAGGCTCCCCGCTGAGCTGGGGCTTTGATCTCATGCCCTGAGATCACCACCCCAGCCAAACCTTGCCCAACCGACTAAGCCACCCAGGTGCTCCAAGAGTAGCTGTTGTAACAGACTAAAGCGTTCGGGCAGTCAAATGAGTGAGGTCTCTTTCCGTCAAAGCCCGACTTAGGTGTTGGTTTCTTGGAAAATAAGAGGCTCTTAAGTTGTCCAGGGTCTTTCTTTTCCTCTTGTTGCTCTGCCTCCCGCCTGCCTCCTGTCCTCAAGCACGTGATCAGAGGCACTCCAGCAGCCCCAAAGCTGTAGGCCTATCAGTGGGAAGTGAGTCAGGGGTCAGGGAATGGGGTGGGGGGGTGGGGGTGGGGGGGATGGTGGGGGCGGTGGGGGACCTTTCTTTTAAGTTGCCAGATCTGGGCATGGCACATATGCTGTCTCTCATGTCCCATTGGGCAGATCCGGGTCATATGGCCATACCTAGCTGCAAGGGAGTCTGGGAAATGTAGTCTTTTAATTGGGCATGGCGATGCCAGATCATGCCAGGTGGAAGCAGTTAAAGGGGATGTCGTGAGGGTGCCGCAAGGGGGAGCATTTAGCAAAGGCCCAGATTTGCAGATCTGTCTTTCTCTGGCCTTCAATTTCCCTTTCCTATTTCTTCAGCGATTTACAAATTTAAGTTGAATTGACACATCATATAGTTTGCCTACTTAAAAACATAAAATGTGGTGGTTTTTTTTTTTTTTTAAGATTTTATTTGTTTATTTGACACAGAGAGAGATCACAAGTAGGCAGAGAAGCAGGTGGGGGCGGGGGGAGCAGGTTCCCTACTGAGCAGAGAGCCTGATGAGATGATGTGGGGCTTGATCCTAGGACCCTGAGGTCACGACCCGAGCTGAAGGCAGAGGCTCAACCCACCCAGGGGCCCCAATGCGGTGGGTTTTAGCACAGTCCTAGGCATCCATCTTGGCAGTCAATTTTAGAACACTTTCAGTACCCCACAAAGAACCCCTGTATCGATGGGTTCTCACTCCCTTTCTGGACATTATGCATAAGGAAATCCTATAACGTGTAGGTTTTTTGATTGGCATCTTTCAATTGGTGTTAATATTTGGGGTTCATCCGCATGGTAGGTGTGTCAGGACCTTATTCCTTTTGTGACTGAGTACGATCCCACTGTGTGGATGGATAGACCACCCTGTATCGCCAGGCACTAGTTGATGGACTTCTGGGTTGTTTCTACTCCTTAGCGGTTGTGAGTAATCCCAGTATGGAGATGCATGGACAGCTCTGAGTTTCCTGAGCGCTGGAAAGGGGAGGAGCTGAACTCCACCCTCTTATGGGAGCAGCTCCCCTGCCAAGGGTCACTATGGGTCTGGGTCTGGGTCTGTCTCACCTCAGCCCATTGGACCAGGAGCAAGTGAGTGTGACTCATGCTTCACTCAGCCCAGAAGCCCGCAGAACTAACCTCCTTGCTTGTCTGAGAGCAGGGATCCTCCGTGTGTCCCAGACTGACACTCTTTCCTTCCTTAAACTCATCATAGATGTTCTAGAAGGACTTTGCAGTGACTGTCTTCTCTCACCTCCTCTAGTCCGCTCCCATTTGGCTTCCCGAGCCCTGTTCTACACATCTTTATCGAGTACCTACTTCATGCCATGGAGGAGGTTCCAGCAGTGAACAGAATAAGCAAAAACATGTATCCTCATGGGAGTTTGCAGTCTTAGCTGGGGGAGGCCATCAGAGAAACACGTTATGTAACAGAGCACAAAACAATGAGAAAAATGGTCAGGGTAAGACTGGCCAGGCTTAAAGGCAGTTCAGAAAAGCATTTCTGGTCCAGAAGATCCAGGTGGTATAGCGGGGGCTGTTTTCAGGGGGATGAGGGAGTTGGGGAAGGCTTCTGGAAATGACACTGGAGCAGAGATCCGAGTGCAGCAGGGCTGGGGTTGGGTGACTGGGAGAGCGAACATCCCAGGCTGGGCGTGTCTGGGGATCAGGAAGGAGGCCAGTGGCTGGAGCGAGTGAGTAAGAGGAGAGGGTGAGAAGTGAGGGCAGAGAAGGAACAGGACCAGATCTTGGAGGGACAGTAGTCATGGAGCCTGGTGCTCCCATTGGAAGGACTTTACCCGGAGTGACACAAGAGCCATAGGAGGGTTTGGGCTAAGGCCTGGTGGAGTTTGACAGCCACTGCCAGGGTTTCACTCTGGCTCCTGAAATGACTGTCACCAAGGACCCTCCGCGTGGATGAGTCAAATGGACATTTCTCACGCCTCTTCCTAAGGGACATTTTAGGGCCATTCAGGGCCATCTGCTTCTCTTTTTTCCCCGATGTTCCTTCTTGGGTTTCATGTAAGTGTCCCTCACTCCTGACCTTGGCCTTGTTGCTTCACCTCTCACTTGGCAGGCTCAGCTTCCCAGTGAGCCTTGCTAGTTTCTTCCCACTGGCCCCCCTCCAGGCCTCCCCCAAACCTCCTCTCTCCGGATCCCACTGAGTTCTTGTCCCAATTTCTCTATCTCAGCCCCACTGGCTACTCAGCAGGCCAGATCTCCCGGCACACAAGCCTTTGCTCCCTCACCTCCACAGCTGGGAAGTCCTCAGCTCTGGCCCTCCAGTCCTCCTGTGCTCCATCTCTGGATTTTGTCCTTACGACCCTGCTACGTCTTCATCCTTTTTTATGTCCATTATCCTGGCCTCTGGTCTCTGGTCTCATCCCTTTGATCCATCCCCTACATGGCCTCGAGGGGTCTTTCTACACTTAACCCTTGCGTCTCCCCTGCTCACAACTTTCCCATGGCTCCCTAGCACCCACTACGAAAAGCCCCTATTCTCTTCACTTCCAACCTCCTCCCACAGTCTTGCCCTTTGTGATCTGATCTCTGAGTGGCTTCGCTGGTTTGGAAACCAATTATGCTGCTTCTTTAGACTTTATTGAAGCCACACGGAACTAGTCAAACATTAAGTTCACTGGTCTGGAATGCTTTTTTCCCCATCAGTCAAGATTTGGCTCCTGTCTGACCTTGAACTGACCTTCCCTGGCTGGCCAGGCCGAACTGGTTACTATCCATGCCTGTGATGCCCATCCTTAGAGCGTGTCGCTCTGGGACTCAGGGCTCCCTGAAAACAGGGGTTTTTCTCTGGCCCTGGTACGTAGAACATTGCTACCCAGGTGGCCTCCGATGAAGGCCAATCATGAGCTCGGATCTCATTCTCACCCCCCTCTCCCCCAGAGCGGGCAGTCCCTGGGCGTCTGCTGAAGACGCGAGCAATGCGGGAGATGTACCGCAGCTATGTGGAGATGTTGGTGAGCACAGCCCTCGACCCAGACATGATCCAGGCCCTGGAGGACACGCACGGTGAGCCGAGGCCTGGGGAAGAAGGTTCTGGCACTCCCGCTCTGCCCCACCCCCTCCCTGTGCGCCATGGGGCTTCAGATCCCCTGAAGCCACCTCCTGATCTTGCAGACGAGCTGTACTTGCCGCCCATGCGGAAGATTGATGGTCTCCTCAATGAGCACAAGAAGAAAGTCCTGAAGCGGCTGTCACTGAGCCCAGCCCTGCAGGTGCCTGTGGGGCCTGGGTGGGAGGGGTCTGGAGCCCAGCTGTGGGAATCGTGAGAGATGGGTATGAGTGAGCCACGGGGTCTGCAGAGCGTCAGGCCCTGGAGGGAGCAGCCGCTAAGCTGAGGGTGGGGCTCCAGCTGGAGGTGGTCTCTGTCCACCAAGATGGAGGGGCCTTGGTGGGGGCTTGGTTGGGGCTTGGTTGTTGGGGAGAGATCCAGAGACTTGCAAAGGTTGGGGGTGCGCAGCTGGGAAAGCCCAGCAGAGTTTATGGAGGGAAGGTTTGGGGACAGCAGGTGGCCAAGGCCTTGCTGGGAGACAGTAGTAAGCAGATTCTGATGGCTTCTCTTCTCATGTGGAATTCTTAGCATCTCAGGCCTCACTGTTAAGTCACCTGTATGATTTCCTTTCTGGAACGGCCTCAGATTCAGGGGTACAATATTCGGGCCACTCTGAAAATTCTGATGGGGAGCGTTGTGTGGGACTGAGAACTTGGGTATACAGTGTTAGCACAACAGAATTCTGGGATGGAGTGTTAGTCTGGCCTTAAAATGTCCGGATGGGTCCCGGTCTGGATCTGGGAATTCTGGGGTGGATTCTCCATTGGTTCAGAAAATTCTTGGTGGCATGTTAGTCTCCCCGATGATACGGGATAAAAATAATGAATCTGATTCTGGCAGTCCGGGTGGGATGTCAGGGTAACCAAGAGTTCTGGGATGTAGAGTTAGTCCAGCTCTGACAGGTCTGGGTAGGGTGTTATCCCAGGGTTAACATTTCTGTGGTGGAATATTAGGATAAGTCTGGGAATGGTGGGATGGAGTCTTCCTCTGGTTTTAACATTCTGGGATGGAATGTCCGCTTGGCACTGGGGATTCTGGATTTTGGGCCGTGTCTCGAAATTCTGAGTAGGATGTGAGGCTGGGGCTGAGAATCCTGAGTAGAATTTTTTTTTTTTTTTTTTAAGATTTTATTTATTTACTTGACAGAGATCACAAGTAGGCAGAGAGGCAGGCAGAGAGAGGAGAGGAAGCAGGCTCCCCGCCGAGCAGAGAGGCCAACGAGGGGCTCGATCCCAGGACCCTGGGATCATGACCTGAGCTGAAGGCAGAGGCTTTAACCCACTGAGCCACCCAGGCACCCCCCTGAGTGGACTACTAGAGGTCTCCGAGAAGCTGGGCTCGGCCCCAAAGCACAGTACATGGTCACCAGATAGGCCTAAGCTCCTCTGTCCTTTGAGATGAGAGACCCAGGATTCCTGAGGGTCTTCTGATCTGCAGCCTGAGAGAAATGGAGGCAGCTGAAAACTGAGTGGAATTGAGTGGGGCATTTGGAGAGTGTGGGTCCGGGGGATGTCCCACTAACCACTTGACTTCCCACAGGACGCCCTGCACACGTTCCCCCAACTGCAAGTGGAGCAGAGTGGGGAGGGCTCCCCGGAGGAGGGGGCCGTGCGGCTGCGGCCGGCGGGGGAGCCGTACAACCGCAAGACGCTCAGCAAACTCAAGAGGAGCGTGGTCCGAGCCCAGGTGTGGCTGGGGGTGGGTGGGCGGCGCGGGCGCCTGGTGACAGGAGCTGCCCCGCCCTGGGCAGTGGCGTGAAGCTTCTCCGCTCCGTCTGTCCAGGAGTTCAAGGTGGAGCTGGACAAGTCGGGATACTACACGCTCTACCACTCCCTCCACCACTATAAGTACCATACTTTCCTGCGCTGCCGGGACCAGGTAAGCCCACCCGCTGTACACGACGCCCTGGGGTTCAGCCCCACAGGCTCTGCTCTGAACCCAGGGGTCTGGACCCCAGCCCCCTCCTCCCTCAGACCCAGGAATCCAGACCTCCAGCGTGTCCTCCCTCAGACCTAGGAGTCCAGGCTCCCAGACTCCTCTCTCTGCAAACCCAGGAGGCTAGATCTCCAGCGCCTCCTCCCTCAGACCCAGGAGTCCAGGCCCCCAGCCCCCTCCTCCTCCCTCAGACCCAGGAGTCCAGGTTCCCAGCCCATCCTCCCTGAGACCCAACCGTCCTGGCCCCCACCCCTCCTCCTTCCGACCCAGCCAGGGGTCTTGCTCCCAGCCCCCGTTTCCCTGGAACAGCTAGACCTCCAGGCCCCAATGGCTGCCCGCCGCAGCTCCCTGTCTAACGCCCTGCAGACCCTGGCCATCGAGGGCGGTGCTGAGGACCTGGGCCAGGAGGAGGTGGTCCAGCAGTGCATGCGGAACCAGCCGTGGCTGGAACAGCTCTTCGACTCCTTCAGCGACCTGCTGGCCCAAGCACAGGCCCACAGCCGCTGTGGGTGACCCCCGCCCAGCCTGGGGGAGCCACCTCTTCCACGAACGGAGAATTGGGACAGAACTGTGTCCTCAGGAGCTAACCCCCTGGGCCCTGTCGCCAGGGAAGGGGGGGGTCATCGGTCAGGGTGTGTCCATGCTGCCCCCACAGGGCAGGGTTCAAAGTTCGACTCCTCCCCTCTCCCACACCCCCTCCACTCCCCCCCCAACCCTCCCACTGTCCGGTGTACAGAGAAATTATTTATATATATGTATAAATGTCTATTTAGTAACGGTTTCCCTCCCCACCTTGCCCCAATCCTCTCTCCATGGCCACAGCCCTGCCCCCACCACCTTGTACATAATGTATAGGAAAAGTCTATGTATGGTTGAGGGGGGCGGGGTGGCTTCAGAGAGCTGGGGGACCCCCCTTCCCCCCAATCCTCCCCTCATAGGCCAAGATCTTTGCTAAAGGCCATAGCCTCCCCAGGGCATTCGGCATTGGGTGGGAGGGGGAAATCGCATCTTGTTAATTATTTTTAATCTTATTTATTGTACATACCTGGGGCGGAGGGCTGGGGAGGTGGAGGGGGGAGAAGGGTCCCCTCCCTTTGGCCCTCCTGCTCCTTTTCTACTGCGATTGTCTGTGTCTGCCCCTCCCCCACCATCCCATCCCCTTGTTGTCTGGATGTGGTTCTATTTTTTATCCGTCTCCTCTCCCCTCCCCTCCCCCCAACCCCTCTGCTCCTACCTCCCGACCACCCTTTGTCTCTTGCTCTTTCTTGGGCTTCTGTACAACTCAACTTGTATACACTGTGTACACACAACCAGCCAAACGAAAACCCAACAGCAAACACTTTATCAGCCGGCTGGAGTGCCTCTGTCCTGCGGCGTCTGGGTGGGCCCAGGGGTGGCGGAAAGAGAAAGGATCTGGAGTTGCAATGTGGCTTCTCTGGAAGCCCCCGGAAGTGGCTAGGCTGGGGTTGTTGTATGCCTTAGATCTCGCTGTGTAAAATCAGCCACCACAGCCCCACCCCGAAATTTAGTGACCTAAAACAAGAAATGTGCAGGTCCACTGGGTGGTCCCCTCCCAGGGTCTGCTGTAAGGGTCCGGTCAAGTCAGCCAGAACAGCGGTCCTCCGGGGAGTGACTGGGGTCATAGGATCCGCTTTCAAGGTGGCTCACTTTGAGGTTTTTTTATTTTTTTAAAGATTTTATTTATTTATTTGACAGAGATCCCAAGTAGGCAGAGAGGCAGGCAGAGAGAGAGGAAGGGAAGCAGGCTCCCCGCTAAGCAGAGAGCCTGATGTGGGGCTCGATCCCAGGACTCTGGGATCATGACCTGAGCCAAAGGCAGAGGCTTTAACCCAGTGAGCCACCCAGGCGCCCCTCACTTTGAGTTTTTTAAATATTCATTTGAGAGAGAGCGAGCACAAGAGGGGAGTGGGGCAGAGGGAGAAGCAGACTCCAGAGCAGGGAACCGGATGCGGGACTCAATTCCAGGAGTCCAGGATCATGACCCTAGATGAAGGCAGAGGCTCAACTGCTCAACCGACTGAGCCACCCAGGTGCCTCAAGGTGGCTCCCTTTTAAGGTGTGTGGATCGGTTGCCAGCTGGAGACTGCATTTCTGTGCTGTGGGGACCTCGCCACGGGCACCTTGAGTGTCCCCACAACATGGCAACTGGCTTCCCCCAGAGCAGGGGATCCCAGAGAGAGAGCAGGAGAGAAGCCAGCAGAGTTTTTTGTCCTAACAGCATTGGCTCCTGCATACTGCTCGTGGACAAGGGGTCCTTGAACCCAGTACCCACTTGAAGGGAGTTTCAGCTTTGCTTCGAGCAGGGAAAAGCGTAGGTACTTTTCGATACGTTTTCAGACCAGTGTAGGCTGTGGCAGGTGTCAGGAGTTGGCCAGCTTTTTTCTTGGCTGCCTAGTGTGGACTCAAGGGTGGATCTCTTGTATTCTTGAACCCTGGAACTGCAGGGTCACCAGCAGACTGGCAGTTGAGATGTGGATGGATTCCTGTGTTCTGGAGACTTGCTGCTTGAAGTGTGATTTGCCGCCCTTGGGAGTTCTGTCCATCCATCCCCATCCCCAGTAGTCCCCCACCCCCTGCAAGAACTTGTAGAAATGTAGACTCTGGGGCTGATTCTCAGATCGGCTGAGTCAGGACCCACTTTTCAGTAATATCCTGGGAGGATTCTAATGCTTAAGTTTGAGGAGCAGCGTTCTAGAGTAAGAGTTAACAATTTGGAAGTCAGCTGGAACCCAGCAGGGAGCAGTGAGTAAGTCGTTGGCATTTGAGAGCTGGGACCGTTTAAAGAAGGGACTCTTGGTATTCTAGAACTCTGGCTTCAGCACCAATGATGTCTGGTCAATGAGTTCTGACCTGGTGTAAGATTTAAGGGTAGACCATCTGCATTCTAGATAGATTCCCTTCTTGGTGAAATTGAGAAGGAGCCCCGAGTGTTCTGTGACCTTGGATATTGTCTAGACTATCACCAAGGTGAATGACTCCAGAGCCCTGGTTTTACAGTAATATTTAAGGGTCTTAATGGGAGAGTCAGTGATGGACTGTGGGCTTTTTAGAATTAATGAAGTTGGGAGAGGTGAGGATGGATCTTGGTGTCCTTGAACCATGGCCTGTAGCATGAGGCTCTGGGCTAGTACCTCCGATTGGAGCCAGATATTTCCACGATCAGCATTGCCTTGGATCAGAGCTCTCTATCAAAAGTGGGTGGGTTTTTCAGAAGGCAGGTGGCAGGGCCCTATCATCCCCTTGGTGGCAGGATAACCTTGTGGTTGGATTTTGGAATCCAGCTGCCCAGACTCAAATCGCAGCTCCAGCACTAACCAGGTGAATTGGATACTGGCCTGTATCCCCAGCTTCGTTGTTTATAAAATGGGCATTTGTCAAGGTGAAGGAAACCCAAATGTTTGAAGCACTTGATGCCCATTAAACTGTAACAAGAGGCCCCAAGAGGTTTGTTGGAGGTCCAAGAGATGGCAGAAGGAGAGGGTGGCAAAGATGTTTAAAGAGGGACGTCAGAACCCTGAGAGGCTTTGAATCATGGGCAGGGCCTGCCGGAGCACTGGGGAGGGCAGGATGGGGAAAGGCATGCGCACACTTAAGGAGATGCCAACTGGGGCCACACCAGCCCCTTCACTGTTCCCTGAGGAGCTTGGGATAGCTGATGCTCGCGAGCTACCCAGAAATGGCCTGCCAGCTGTTGTGTGGGTTTGTATGTGTGCCTTTTTCTGGGGGTGAGCAGTAGCTTCTGTCACCTCTGCAAATCTCATTGTCGTCCTTAAAGAAGCAGGGTGTCCCAGGCAAGAACTTGGCACTGATGGACAGTGCAAAAAAAGACTAAGGCCCTCTGCCAAGGTGGCGGTGATGGGGGGCTGACCAGGGAGGGAGACCTTGGCATAGGACTCCCCTGATTCCCTAGAGTGCTTCACCTCTCTGGCTGGGGTTAGGGGGAGAGGTCAGAGCTCATCTGGAAAGTGATAGAATCTGTCCCCCCAGCCCCATCCTTGTCCCGCAGGGGTTGGGGCCCTGGCAAGCAGAGGTCCTGGGGCTAGAGGGAGTGAACGTGCAACACAATACGTGGGAGCCACGCTTATTCCCAGGGCGGAAGGTTGAACACAGGCCAAGGATTCTGTGATAATGAAACCCGGAAGGGGATACTGAGCTAATCATTGTTCTGATCTGGAGTACAGAGGGACATTCATGGTTCTGGGGCAGGAGGAGAAGTGGGGCCTCTGTCGCTGATACAGAGCACTTAGTATACTCCAAACGATGTTCATCTTCTGGGTCCAGATAGGTTCCTAAAGGCCTCCTGGAAGTAGTTCTGTGATCTTCCCCGTTTGACAGCTGAGAAGTCAGAGGGGCTGCCGGGGCCTTCCTCTACCCTTGAACCAGGAAGTGGATTCTGGGGTGGGTGTGAGGGTTGCTGTTTGGAACCAAGGGTCAAGGGATCGAGTCCAAGCATGGCAGACGTTGGGGTAGGAGGAGTAGATTGTGGATTGGTGACAGTTACAAGTGGTGATCAAAGTTCCAAGGCATGGGATCGGAGGGTGAGGTTTCTGGCCTGCAGTGTTGACTCGGTGTTGGAGTTTAGGGACACCTGTCACGCTTGGTAGGTAGGCAAGGGATGGTCTCCCTGTGGTACCAGCCTTCCAGGTTAGCAAATAGACTGAAGAATTAGGGGTCCTGGGTGGAATTTGGAGGAATCCAAGGGTTCCCAGACAAGCTGGTTAGCAACTTTGGGGGAGGCCTGAAGATGACCCACACTTCAGCCCTTTCCAGGAAAGAGGCTCAGATGGAAAGTGTGTCTACACCGGCCACAAGTTGGATTAAGGGTTTGGACTCAGATGTCAGTCCAATTGGGGACTTTCTGGAAACGAGAACTTGCCAGCCAGCTGCTTGGACACCGTTCTGCCCACCTGTCCCTGCTCCCTCCTGTAGCCAAAAGGTCTTTTTCAATATATATTGGCAGTGGGAGGGGACAGGCAGGGGTTGTAGCAGAGGTCAGTTTCCAAGATCCTGGAGCCTTCTGGAACACCACTACCTGGTAAATTTATATAGCCACATGTAGTTTCGGGCTAGCTTACTGAACAGTGCAGTTCTAGAACTTTTCAGGAAAGAAAAAAATTTTTTGAGCTGTTTATTCCCATCCCGGCAAAATGCCCACCCAAACACGAAAGGGCAGAATGGCCTTCATTGAAGGCAATGCAGAGGTCCAGCCACTTAGCTTGCCTTGGCTCGTTCTCTGCCCACCCCTCCCATCCCCTCCCAGCCAAGCAAAGGGTTCTAGATCTGATGGTGGTAGGTGGAGTGAGACTTTTACCTTTGTGCACCATGAATTCACCCACCACCCCTTTTCCCTTCCCAAAAAGCACTTTCTGACATTGGCAGTGAAGTTTATTTCCCTGGGGGTGGAGAGGGGAATTATATACAGCAGTGACCCGGATGCCCGGGAGCCCCTCACCCCAACAAGGGGCTTGGGTGGGGAATGGAGGCATTGGCAGAAGGCACACAGTGGCGATGTCCCGGAGGAGGCCAGGAATTCCGGGTGAGGGTGTAGTGTATCCTGGGAAACCTAGATGGGGAAACAGGCTCGGTGAAGGCAGCTGGTCCCGAGTGCTGGTCGCTCCTCTCACACCCCTGGGGCTACAGAAGGATGCAGGGACAGCCTCCATCTTTCTTCCTGGGGGCGCTGGGTGGGCTGGGCGGGAGCTCTTGTTCCTGGTACTTCCTGTGGGAAGAAGCTGGTGAGTCCGGGTCGCTGGAACTGGGGACAGGGACAACAGGAAAGGTGCTCTGCTCACCGGACAGCCCGCACCAGCTGCTCGAAGGCTTCGTCCACATTGAGGCGCAGCTTGGCCGAGGCCTCAAAGTAGGCCACGTGGTGGGAGGCGCCAAAGGCAGAGGCTTCAGATCGGGGGACCTGGGAGGGGGACAGCAGGAGGAGTCAGGTGTCTGCACTCAGGGTGGGGCCCAACTGTGGGAGGGAGGCAGAAAGACACACTACACGCTCTAACGGGGGTGCCATAGTGTGGGGGTCAGGGGAAGAGAAGTTGTTTCAAGGAGATCATGGGGAACGTGCTGAGAGGGCTCAGCTCCATTAAGTAAGCAGTCTGGGAAGGCTCTGTAGACATTTGCCCTTCTGAACATCAGGTGACAGAGTTCCTCCTGCGGAGAAGTCAGGATGTCCCCTGCAGAGGCCGAGCTTTGCTTGGAAGCCTGGAAACCCCCAAAGGCTTAATCGGAAAGTTGAATTCGGTGTGGAAATCACAGTTTCTGTGTGTAGGAAGTGGTGAGAGCAGAGAAAGGGACAAGACCTGGTGGGAATCAAGTGCCAAGTCCAAGAGTTGGAGTTCTCTCTGGGGGAGGAGGGAGTGCCAAGGGAGGTCTCTGAGCAGGGAAGGGGCAGGGGCAGTGGGGGGCCTGGAGGGAGGCTCACTGAGGTGGGGATGGAGCAGAGTTGGGGCAGGTCGACCTGGGGGTCGGTGTGGGTACCCTTGGTCCCATCCAACAGTTTTCTGGGAAGTCTGACGTGCAACACTGGGAACGCAGAAGATCCAATTTGGGGGCAACCCATGTAGTGATGAGTGTGACAACAGAGGGAGCGGGACCAGGGGAGCCAGAGGAGGATGCCCAAAGGAGCCTCCCAGGTTGAGATGGGGGACAGGGGTTGGAGGCGGTGGGGAGTGTCCCAGACCTGGCGCTGTGTCTCCAGATCTGCCTTGTTCCCAACCAACACGATGGGGAAATCGTCTCGGTCCTTGACACGGAGGATCTGTGTGAAAAGCTTGCCCACCTCGTTGAAACTGCAGATGAAGCCAGAGGCATGAGCTCTGGCCAGCTGCTGGGCCCCAGCCCGCCTTGCTCCACCACCCTCGACTCCCCTCACCTCTGCCGGTCGTTAATAGCAAACACCAGCAGGAAGCCGTGTCCAGCGCGCATGTACTGCTCCCGCATGGCACCGAACTCCTCCTGGCCTGCTGTGTCCAGGACTGCAGACAGAGGGAGAGGGGCCGCCGTGGGGATGAGGCTCCCGGGAGACCTCAGCCCCACCACCATCCCCCCACCCACTCCCCGTCGCCCTCACTGTCCAGCCGGGCTGGAACACCATCCACAGCGCAGATCTTCGTATAGGAGTCTTCGATGGTTGGGTCATAGTCAGACACAAAGTAGGACTGGGGGGACAGGGAGAAGACATCATTACTGCGGTTCCTGCAGTGCCCCAGGAGAGAGGACTTAACCCTATCACTGGGTTCTGCCTCCCCCGCCCCTTCTTGTTGGATCCCTGTTCCCCTCTCTGTGGGTCTCTGTCCCTTCCTCCCACCCTACCTAGTCTCCTTTTTCCAAGTCTCTCCCAGTCCTCTCTCTCTGTACATCTCCCACATGGTGATTACGTCCTAGCTGTGTAGTATTGATCAAATCACTTCCCCTCTCCGAACCTCAATTTCCTCATTTGGAAAATAAGAATAAAAGTAAGACTACACTTAATCCAGCATTTGTGAGATTTGGGGGAAATCCCTGCTAAGCATTTCACGTATGGCTTGGATCTAGTAGGTACTCAGTTATTGGGAGCTATTATTGCCCAGAATGTCTGCCTGTTTCTATCTCTCCCTCCTCCTCCTCTTCCCTCTTTTTTTTTTTCTCCTTCTTCCTCCTCCATCCTCTCCCCCTCCTTCTCAGGCAGCTTCTAGTGTCTCCTCCCAGGGGAAGGTCCCCATTCCAATCCAGCTGCCCAGAAGCTGCCCCGCCCGGAGGCTGGGCCCCTCCCTTCCTGCCTGGGTCAGGCCAGCCTCCAGCCAGGCCTTTGGCCAGCTTTGGGTCCGCCCCTGGGTGCAAGGGGCTGGAGCCTTCTTCTATATAGGCAGGGGCTCCCATGCAGGGCCTGGCTGGGGTCTCTTAAGGAGTCTGAGGCCCAGGACCCTCTGCAGTAGCACCTCAGAAAGGAGACACCTTTCTAAGGTTTCTCTAAGGTGGGAGGGTTTCCCTTGGGAATGGGCTGGAGGTTTCCTGGGCAGTGGTAGATTTTCAGGAGAGAATGGGTGATCTGGTAGCTGGGGGTCTGAGAGCTGCCTCCTGTCTGTTAGGGGAGGGGTGCTTGTTGAGGGCTTGGCCTGCAGGGCGGGTGCAGGGACCACGCCATGGGGGGATTATGAGTGTGTCTACAGAACACATCTGGAGAAGTCTGGGGTGAGAGCTGGAGAGAGCCCCAAGGTGCAAATACATTTGGGAGGTTTGTACATGTCTAGAGAATCTGAGACATCCCAAAATGCATTTACAGAGTCAGAGAAACTCCTAAGAAGTGGGTCTCTCTGGGGGGTGTCAAGAATCTGGGGGTTTCTTCAAGGAGGTGATCTGGGGGCTAGCCAAGGTTTCTGAGAGATGCTCAAGGAGTTAGAGTGGAAGAAAACTCAACATGGAGGAGTGGGTGGTTTTCCCTGGGGGAGGGTGGAGGTCTGGGTCTGGTGGGGTGAGGGATCCCTAGAACAGGACGTGCAATCATAAGAATTCTCTGGAATGGCCCAGGGGCAGGATCTTTTTGAAATCTCTTGGGTCTGACGGTGCCTCTTCTCAGGACCAGATGGTACTGGATGGGCCCCAGGCAAAGTCTGGGCACAATTTCTAGATTCTGGGGGAGCTTAGTATCTAGAGGAGGGTAATCTCCCAGTTAGGCTTTGGATGGCTCAGACGGGAAGCTGGAACCTGGGATCTGGGGGAGATGGGGCTCAGGGTAGGGGGAAGTGACACCTAGGGGTGGGGGCCTATGGGAGTGCTTAGGGTCTATATGGGGTGACTTTTGGATTTAGGATGCTCCCAGGAGGTGCTCAAGGTCAAGTCAGCAGGGAAGCGGGGTCTTGGGTACTGGGAGGAGGGATGGGGGGAGTCTCAGGATGCGAGTATAAGTCCCTTGTGTAGAGGGGAGAGGGCCCGGAGCTGGGGGGCTCAGGGTCACCATCTGAGGGGATTTTTTAAGATTAGAAGGTCTCATAGGAGGGTCTCAGTGATGGATCGAGGGGAAATCGGGGTCTCAGGGATCTCCCAAAGGGCTCAGTTCTAGGTCCCGGGGGCACCCCCCCGGGTGAGGGCCCACTACCTGGATGAACTGGATGGTCAGCGCGCTCTTGCCCACGCCGCCGCCGCCTACGACCACCAGCTTGTGTGTCTCGCTGGGTGGGGGGTCCCCGGGCCCCGGCCCCCCGCCCCGGGGCCGCCCCCGCCCCGTCCCGGACGCCGCCCCGCTGCTCATGTCGCCACCGCTGCTGCCGCCGCCGCTACCGCCTTGGGGGGAGCCGGGCGGGGCCTAGGGGCGGGCCCCGCTAATAAGGCTACTGCATAATCATGAGCTCCGGAGAGAAGGACTGGGAGTCTCGGGACGCTTAGGAGGTAAGGCCCGGGAAAAGGAGGAGCTATGCTAATAAGGGAGGGGGAAAGGCTTTCCTTGTGAAGGGGAATTCCGAATGGGGCGGGGATATGCTAACGCGAGGGCTAAGCTCACCCGGAGCAGCGCCACGCGCTCTCTGCTGGCGGGCCGTCTGTGGGCGGGGATATGCTAATACGATCCCTCACGCTTTCGGCGGACGGGTCGGGAAAATCGTTCGGGGAGGTGCTATGCAAATGAGGATCCCGGAGGCATCGCTTTTCAGGGAACCATCCCCTAGGCCCCGTTTTTAGTAGGCGGGGTTCGTCGACTCGCGCGCGGCCGTATATAGGCGCGCTCGAAGGAAGGAGCGGGTCTTGAAGGGAAGCTCCACCTCCGTCTTGGGATCCTAGCCAAACTTCCGACCCGGGCGTCTAGGCTGGACGCCGGAGTCTCCGCCCGCTAAGGGACCCAGGCTTCCGGTTCCCGGAGTCCCAGCCAAGCGGAAGACAGACTGGGAGGGGAGGTGGGGCCCTGGAGGGGGACAGCGGGGTAACGGGACAGGGAGGGGCCGTGAGATCACTGAATTCCTAATCCCTGAGCCAGCTCGCCCAAACTGGGGTGGTTGGATCATTGAAGGGCCTCGGGCCAGATTTTCTGAGTCCTGAAGGAGTAAGATGAGGGCCCAGACTCCGGGGTCTCTCGGGGAGAATGAGACTGGAGTTCTGAATTCCTGGGTCCCGGGGAGTAGGGGATCAGGGAGTCTTTACTACTAGGTTCCGCAAAGGAGAGAGCTGGGGGCGTGGACTCTTGGGTCCAGGGGTTGGTGGGGCCGGGTATTCAGATATCTGGATCTGAGGGAATCCGGATTGGGAACCCGAATACCTGTGTCTGTGTGAAGTGAAGTACGAGTTTGAGACCAGGAGTGGAAGGATGGAGGAAGGATGGGCATGAGGGCCTGACTTCTGTTTGTGAGGAAGGAGAGGTCGAACTCCCCAGTCCCAGGAAGGAAGAAAATGGGAGTCCGAACTCCTGCTGAGTGAGATGAAATCGGAATTTGGACTTTTCCATCTTGAATGAGGAGGAGGTTGTAGGGTCGGGCTCCTCGGCTCTATATTTAGAGGGGATTTAGGAGACCGGGATATTCTGGGAATCCCCAGCAGGTGGGCGGCGCAACTCCCAGCCAGCACGGCTTTTTTTCTACCGTCCACTTTTCGGAACTACAATTCCCTTGCAGCCACCCTGCTCAGGGTTTCACGTCACTTCCTGTTCCGCAGCTCTTTCCGCGCGCGCGCAGGGCACTGTGGGGCCTTGTAGCGGGCTACCGCAACCCCGCCCCCTTCACCTCTCACTTCCTTGCTGTCCCCGCGCGACGAAGGCGACGCGCGGACTACGCCTCCCGGCGTCCGTCGCGCGCGCCCCTGCCTGTGTGCCCGATTGGCTTCTGGGAAACTGAGTCCGGAGTCTTCCCACCAGCCTTCACGGCACCGTGCTCGGTACTTGAAGTCCCGGCAAGCTCGGCGGCGTTTTAGCTCCGCCCCTCTCCTCCCTCTGCTCGCGAGCCCCCCCAGCCCGCCCCGCCCCGCGCCGGGGCCGGAGCCGCAGCCCGAGCGGCGGGGTAAGATGGCGGCGGCAGTCTGGGCCGCGGGGCTCGGGCCTATTGGGGTGGGCGGGGCGGAGTCGGGTCGCTAGTTGTCCTGGGGTCCTCCCCACACGCCGCGGGGCCTGGAGGACTTAGCGGGGCGGCCTCGGGCCCGGCAGCGGCGGCGGAACCTGGTGCCGAGCGGGGGGCCTTCTTAAGGCCCCGGGACGCGTCTGTGGGTTCCGGGGGGCATCTGCGGGGCGTCCCCGTGAGGAGTGGGGACGTCCACCGGGCTGGACCGGGACTGGAGCCTGCTCTCCATCACCTAGCTGGCGTGGGTCATTTCTATAGGCACTGCTGATCGTCTTTATGGGCTGACCAGAGGTTAGGGTCTGTTTATAGGGTTCTGGGGCCATCTTGAGATCTTGAGATATGTCCCAGGGTGAAGGAGGTCTGCAAGAGCTAAGGAGTATCTGCAGAGCCATCTATAGCGCCCGGGGTATGTCTGTTAGGGCTGGGAGTGTCTGCATGAGCTGACTTGAGGATGCGGCTCACCTACATGGGTCTGGGGCCATTTAGCGGGCCTGAGAACTGTTGGAGGGCCAGGAAGCCTTTTAGGGCCACCCTGACGGGTGGGGTATGCCCACCAAGGGAGGGGGGCAAATACTGAGGTGTGCTGTGAGGCCTGGATGGGTCTCTAACCTCTGGAGAGTGTCTAATCTGGGTGACAGGAGGCTGGGGGCAGTTAGAAGGACCTGGAACCATCTAGTTGGCTTTCAGTGTGACTGCAAGAGTGCAGTCTTTATGCCTGGAGCAAATTCGAATGCCTTTTGAGGCTGTATAATCGCGTGGAGAACAAGACAAAGGAGAGTATTGGAAAATTTGCCCAGCTCAAATGTACTTGCACTTTATAATGTAATTCAAATGAAAAAATGTTTTTAAATTCTGCATTGCCCTGGAGCTATAGAGATTAGAATTAGTCCACATTTGTGTGGGGAAGTCTGTAGGATCACCTAGATTCATTTAGTGCAATGCTTTTCAAACTCTTTTGACCTTGATCTACAGTAAGAAGTACATTTTTTGTTGATACCCATTGCATATTCCCCTGTGTTGAATACCAAAGTCCCATTAATTCATATTTCCACTTAACGCCCTGCAATGTACTGTAAAGATTTTTCTCCTGAGTTCAATTTATTTATTTTTTTATAACAATCTATTCGTGAACCACTATACTCCTATCATACTGTAGTTGGGGAAACACTGACCTATAGGGACTTAACAATGTCTGCAGAATGTGTTTTCATGTTGAAAAGATCCAAAGAGCCCTGGGTGTGTCTGCAAAGCCCAGGGCATGGCCACATGGGCAAGGAATCATCTTCATACGCTGCAGAGGGCTTGGAGATCTGTGTGTCTACTCAGCAGGTCTCAATTAGGCTTCTGTTATGTGACAGTCACTGTTCGGCGTAGCAGGTGCTTCCCCCAGAGGTGCTGGAGAGCAGCTCCAGGGCTGGGAACTGTCCACAGGGGTTTATAGGCAGGACATGTTAGTGGGAGTTAGGGAAGGAGCTCCAGGCTCATTGCTGAGAGCTTTGGCTTAGCTTGGAAATCTGTGGTAGGAGAGAGACCTTTGCAGCAAAGGTCTGGGAGAGTGGCAGAGATAAACCTAGGCCTCTGGAGGCTAATAATGCTAATTATTGTTACTTTGTATTGAACGCTTGGGCTGTGCTGACTCTGTGGCAGAAGTCAGTCCATTTTGAATTCTCACAGCCCTTCTTGGCCATAGATACTCCTGTTGTGCCTGTCCAGATAAGCACAATGAGTCAGTGTGGGGGGCAGTTTAGGGGTTTTAAAGCTTTCTGGCAACTCAGATTGGATATTGTTTTCAAAGTGGCAGATTTGATGGTTACAGGGAAGCTAGCAGCTGAAATAGTCATGCTTTCTGAAGTCCTAATCCAGACACCCACCAGTGCGAGGGATCATCTCTCCGCTTTAGTATAATCTAAGAATTTCTGTGACATCACGAAAGCTTGAGCCATGCTTTCATCCAGTGGGCACATAGGCCTTAGGTGGATGCCCTCTGTGGGGTCAGGTGAACAGCCTGCCTTTCTGAAAGCAGTGTTTTCAGTTCAGTACTGGTTTTATACATTGCTCTATTGCAGTTCCATCTTTTGCATATAAATACAATTTTTTGGTTCTGCGCCATCGAGGAGAGTTGATGCTGTAGGAAGTGGTGTGGTATTTGAGGTACACCCAGCCCACTGGTGCATGTCTCAGTTTGGGAAAGGAGGGTTTAGGAGACTATGGGACACAGTATTTGAAATCACAACTCAACCAAAAAAAATCTTGGCATTGGGTTGGGTCTTAGGAGGGTGGGCAGTGAGGTCTTAAAGCTTGGCCGTGGGGGAAGCTGTGGGCACTTGGGCGTGCCTTGTTGAAAGGGGAGGCTGGGAAGGCCTCCCTTCCACAAAGGGGGGCAGCTGGGATCCAGGCAAGGGAAGAGAGCCCATTCTGGTCCCTCCGATGGCTGCACTGGGTGTGGAGCTCGCCCAAGGACTGGAGTGCAGTGGTAGAAGGGAGGGATTCCAGAGAGGTTGCTGAACAAAGCAACATTGGAGGCCCTTGAGGTCTTTGCATCCATTTCCTGCTCCTCCCGGAACCCCCCTGCGCCCTGGTCTCCACTCCAAACTGTCACCCTCTCAACTACCAGGTGACCATGGAGGAAGAAGATGAGTCCCGAGGGAAGACAGAGGAGTCGGGCGAGGATCGGGGCGATGGTCCACCGGACAGAGACCCCACACTTTCTCCTTCTGCCTTTATCCTGGTAAGGCTGGTAGACACCCAGGGCCAAGGCAGGCAGGGATGGGCTGCAAGTTCAGATTTGGGGGCCCAACACCTGGGCCCTGGTGGGGAGGAGGGGCTGGGGGCCTGGACTCTTGGCTCCTCTGATGGGTTCGGATTTGGCTATAGGGGTGTCTGGAATGGCTGTCTCCCAGGAGCAGAGCTTGTAATCATTTGCACGAGTCCCCTGACTGCCCTTTCTTTCCATCCCCTTCACCCTCCACCTTTTCTCTAGCGGGCCATTCAGCAGGCTGTGGGAAGTTCCCTGCAGGGGGATCTGCCAAATGATAAAGGTATGATGGGCTCTGGTTCCTCTTAGCCTCCTGTCCCATCTCTGTGTTCTTTACCCTAATTTCATTCATAACCACTCTTCTGAGGCCTCCTGGGCACCACTCTCATGCTGGCACAGGGAGCCAAAAGATGGGTCAGACTCCATGGCTGCCTCGGAGGGGCTGCCAGTCTGATGGAGGGGAGACGCCATCACTGGGCAGAAGTGGCCCAAGGCACTGTCGGAGGGCAGGAGGAGGCCCGGTTCAGGGAGTGTGTGGGGGAGGAGATGGGGTCTGTCTGGGAAGGCTTCCTAGAGGGGGGAAACAGGGGAACTGGGTCTCTAAGGATGCAATCTAAGGAGCGATCCAGTAAAGAGGGAAGCCTGGTAGGCAGAGGCAGCCAGCAGGTGCACAGCACTGGGCCACCTTGCAGGACTGCGTCATCTTTTCTGGGGCTGGTGGGCGCGGGGGGTATGAGCAGGAGTCAAGGCAGGGGAGTTCCTTGGGGATTGGGCCCTAGGAAGGCTCTAAAGGCACACAGTGCCTTGTCTGGACAGCATCCTGAGGGCAGCTAGGAGGACAGAGGGGTGAGAGCACTGGCGCCTCAGAATGGTGTTGGGGAGTCCTTCCGGGACCTGAGCTGGGGCGTGGTGGAAGGAGGCAGGGAGAGCCGGCAGGTCCTTAGTTCCCTTGGCAAGAGCTAAGCAGGCCCCCCTTTCCTCTGCCCCACAGAGTCTCTGTGTCTAGTCTCGTTTCCAATCCCCCATGCAAATCTCTCTCCAGATGGCTCCCGGTGTCATGGCCTTCGATGGAGGCGCTGCCGGAGCCCACGGTCAGAGCCCCGTTCCCAGGAGTCAGGGGGGACTGACACGGCTACTGTGAGTAAGAACAGGGGGCTGGGGGCCCAGACTTGGGGAGGGTTGCGGGGGGCTAGGTCACTGGGGTCTGGGGACCCAGACTCCTGGGGCTGGAGTCAATCAGTGGTGTTGGAGGGGCTGGGGACGTCATCTGTGGGGGTGAGCCTTGGGTCCCAGAGGCAAGTCAGGGTGAGGGAATTGGTTGGATCCTGGCATTTTCTTGGAGTTTCAGATGTTTGGGTTCCTGAGAATTTAGGGTCTGGGGAAAGGGGGTTTGTGGGTCCTCACATGAGCATATATAGGACGGAGCCCCTCCTGGCCTATTCCAGGTGTTGGACATGGCCGCAGACAGCTTCCTCTCGGGGCTGGTGAGTGTTCTGGATCCCCCAGATACCTGGGTTCCCAGCCACCTGGACCTGCGGCCTGGCGAGTGAGTAGTTGGGCAGCTGGAGTGGGAGAGGCCTTTGGCGTGGGAGCTGGAAGCTTCCCTTGGGCTCACTCACCCCCTTCCGCCCTGCAGAAGCGAGGACATGCTGGAGCTGGTGGCTGAGGTCCGAATCGGGGACAGGGATCCGATCCCTCTGCCCGTGCCTAGCCTGCTGCCCCGTCTCAGGGCCTGGAGGACAGGCAAAACGGGTATGTGGGGCCAGGGCGGAGCTGAGCAGGAGACCTCAGAGTTGTGCGGGAGTCTGCTGTCATTGGTAGTAATAGTAGTGATTGTGTCCCTTGGACAAAACCTTTAAGCCTTTGCCTGTTAAACCAAAATAAAGGCTGTGCGTGCCGACAGACGCACGGAAAGCAATCGCTGATGTGATCGCTAGCACGAAGGAGTCGTTAGCACATGTGAGATGCTCAGCGTCCCAGGCTCTACAAGGCAGTGGAGCTGCAGTGAGAATTCATCTCCCTGGGAGCGGGAGGCCCTTAGCTCTTAGTTTCTGATTCAGTGGGTTTGGGGTGGGGCTTGGGAGTTTGCATTTCTAACTAGTTCTTCAGGGCTGCTGCTGCTGCTGGCCCCCAGGGCCCAGGTTTAGACTTCCTTCTGCATGGATGTCTGCAGTTGGGAGGGGTGGAGAAGAGAGGAAGGCTCTATCAGCTCGGGTGCAGCATGAGGGCAGCTAGGGATGCTATTTGGCAGCTGACTTTGGGCCCCCACCCTGGCCCAGTTTGTTTTCTTTGATTTTTTTTTTACAGTTGTGGGTTTCCTTGTCTATTAGGCTCAGGGAACGTGATACCTCGGGCCCACCACACTCTTCGGGGCCCACAAGAATATGTTCATTTCTTTTCAAATTAGAAGTCTAGAGGATAAATAAAGGGGCATGGCAGTGTCCTAATAAAACTTTATTGACAAAAGCAGATGACCTAGGGATTTGGCCCCAGACATTCAGTGATGCAGACGTATCTGGAACCTGAGAGCTGTTTTGCCCTGGGGTGGGGTGGGGAGGATGCTGGGATTGTGATTTATTTCCTTGTTACCGGCGGTTTTCTTCCTCCATTTGGAAACTATTAAGAATTTAGGGGGAAAAAAACTCACCCTTAATCCTACATCATATAAAAATTATATAAAGAAGTGGCTGTCCTGCAGTTCCAGACTGCTCCGGCCTGTGGATTCCCTATACCTCTGGGGGTAGTAATAATTCGTAAGCAGGGTAGAAGAGCTCATGCTCACCGGGTCCTTGCAGGCCAGGCACAGTCTGGTTTGGTCCCCATAGCTGCTTGTCCAGTCCCCTTGTCCTCGTGAGGTGTGAATGCTCTCATCACCATCCTCCTCTGCTTACGTTTCTTTTTTTTTTTTTTTTAAGATTTTGTTTCTTTTAGATTTTATTTATTTATTTATTTATTTATTTGACAGAGATCACGAATAGGCAGAAAGGCAGGCAGAGAGAAAGGGGGGAAGCAGGCTCCCCGCTGAGCAGAGAGCCTGATGTGGGGCTCAATCCCAGGACCCTGAGATCACGACCCGAGCTAAAGGCAGAGGCTTTAACCCACTGCGCCACCCAGGTGCCCCTCTGCTTACGTTTCTTTCCTTTTTTCCTTTTTCTCTTTCTTTCTTAGATTTATTTATGTATTTTAGAGGGGTTGGGGGAGGGCAGAGGGAGAGAGAGAATCTCAAGCAGGCTCCCTGCCAAGTGCAGAGCCTGACAAAGGGCTTTGATCTCATGATCCTGAGATCATGACCTGAGCCGAAATCAAGAGTCGGAGGCTGAACTGCACCACCCGGGCATCCCCTCTTGCTTTTTATCTTCTTCCTCAGCCCTCAGTAGCTGGTGGGCTTTCTCTGTGGCTCCTTGAGATTTCTCTCCCTGCTTGATGTGAGCTCCTTGAAGGCAGGGACTTTATCCCTTGTGCTCACTCTTCTATTCCTCGTACCCCAGACTGCCCTTGGCACAAGATAGGTGATCAGTAAAAATGTCCTGAATGAATGAGTGGACCCCACTGTAGAGATGAGGAAACTGAGACAGGCAGCAGTTGAGGTCCTTGTCCTTGGTCATGTCATGGGTGAGGGCTTAGAGCCTGGGATAGGGTTGAGAGGTGGCTCTGGGACTGCCCTCATGAGCCCTGGCTATCCTGGCACTGTCCACCTGACCATGCTAGCATCCTGGCCGTTGCAGCACCCTGTAGTATGTGGTTGAGAGGGGAGGTTGAGAGGGCACCCCATTGTGTGTGTCTGGAGGTGTGGCCCTGGTCCATTGTCTCCATGTGGGATTTATGGCCCTGAGACCCTGTCTTCAAGAAAGCATGGCCTCGGGAAGCAGCAAGGATGATGCGGGAAAGCACGATGCCAGTGGGTAGGAGGGGCGGACCCTGGTTGTTCCTGTCGCTTGTCAGTCCCTTGGATGGGGCTCGTCACAGAGTGATGTGCATGAGGCGAGGACTCCAGTGGCCAGGGCTCCTCAGCTCTGCCCTTTCCTGGCTCTGGAGAGGAAGTTATCACCTTTGCAGCCGCAGGCGATTCTTTCCATGAAGCAGGATAAATTTCCCCCAGAGGCAGCCGGAGTGGTGGGCCAGAGCTCAGCTTCTCAGGTGGATTTAGGTTCAAATCCCGGCTGCCCCACTCTGGCCCTTGTCTTCTGTGGTAACACCGGTCATGGGCTTCTTGGGCTGCAGGCCAGGGGACGTCTCAGGATATGGGAGCACAGGCTCGGTGGCACACTGACTGAGTCCACACCCAGCTTCTCCCCGCTGTGGGCCCTTCGGGAAGATACTGCAGCTCCCTGAGCCTCAGTGTCCTCCAGTGGTGTGGAGTTGTGGGAATGTGCTGTGAGTCAGGCCGAGTTAAGTGCTGAGAGCTGTGTCTGCTGGCGCCCTGAGGGCCGCCGGAGGAGGGCAGTGGCTGGGGTGCTGTCCTGCCCGTGGGCGCTGTGCAGGACACCGGGAGGAGGGTGTGCACCTGACCATGGTTCTCCGTCTCCACCGTTTCTTTGCAGTTTCTCCACAGCCCCACTCTTCTCGACCCTCCTGTGCCCGCCACCTCCTCACCTTGGGCACTGGAGATGGGGGCCCAGCCCCTCCCCCTGCCCCCTCCTCTGCGTCCTCCTCACCCTCCCCTTCCCCTTCATCTTCCTCTCCCTCCCCTCCCCCACCTCCCCCACCCCCAGCACCCCCGGCTCCACCTGCCCCCCGATTTGACATCTATGACCCCTTCCACCCCACCGATGAGGCCTATTCCCCACCGCCTGCTCCGGAGCAGAAGTATGACCCCTTTGAGCCCACTGGCTCCAACCCCAGCTCATCCGCGGGGACCCCCTCACCTGAGGAAGAGGAGGAGGAGGAGGAGGAAGAGGAGGAGGAAGAGGAAGAGGAGGAAGAGGAGGAGGAAGGCTTGTCTCAGAGCATCAGCCGCATCTCGGAGACCCTGGCGGGCATCTATGATGACAACAGTCTGAGCCAGGACTTCCCAGGTGACGAGAGCCCCCGCCCGGACCCCCAGCCCCCACAGCCAACGCCAGCCCCCGGAACGCCGCCCCAGGTAGACTCCACCCGGGCGGATGGAGCCAGCCGCCGGCGCGTCTTCGTGGTGGGGACTGAGGCAGAGGCCTGTCGGGAAGGCAAGGTCTCTGTGGAGGTGGTGACAGCCGGTGGAGCCGTCATCCCGCCAACCCTGCTGCCACCGGGCGACTCAGAGATTGAGGAGGGCGAGATCGTCCAGCCTGAGGAGGAGCCCCGGGTGGCGGTGTCCCTGTTTCGCCCCAGCGGCGGCCGGGCAGCGCGCCCCCCTCCCGCAGCCGCGGCACCGCCTGCGGCTCAGCCCCCGCCCCCGCCCCCCGCTCCCCGGGCCCCAGAGGGGGACGACTTCTTGTCTCTGCACGCGGAGTCGGACGGGGAGGGCGCACTGCAGGTGGACCTAGGGGAGCCTGCCCCCGCCCCACCGGCCGCCGACACGCGCTGGGGCGGCCTGGACCTGCGCCGCAAGATCCTGACGCAGCGGCGGGAGCGCTACCGCCAGCGCTCGCCCTCCCCCACAGCCGCCACTGCGGCTGCTGCCACCCCCGCCGGGCCCCCCACCCGCAAGAAGTCACGGCGGGAGCGAAAGCGGAGCGGCGGGGAGGCCAAGGAGGCTGCCTCATCCTCGTCCAGCGCTCTGCCCGCCCCACCGGCCCCGGCCTCACCCTGGGACTCCAAGAAGCACCGCTCCCGGGACCGCAAGCCGGGCTCCCACGCCTCGTCGTCCGCCCGCCGCCGCTCCCGCTCCCGCTCCGCTCGCCGCCGCTCACGCAGCACCGACCGCCGCCGCGGGGGCAGCCGCAGGTCTCGGTCCCGGGAAAAGCGGCGGCGGCGGCGGCGCTCGGCCTCCCCGCCCCCTGCCACCTCCTCCTCGTCGTCGTCCAGGCGGGAGCGGCACCGCGGCAAGCACCGAGATGGCGGCGGCAGCAAGAAAAAGAAGAAGCGCTCACGGTCCCGGGGCGAGAAGCGCTCTGGGGACAGCGAAAAGGCCCCGGTGCCCACACAGCCGCCCTCCGGCTCCAGCTCCTTGGGCGGAGAGCGCGACAGCCGCCGCCGGGGGGCCGTGCCACCCTCCATCCAGGACCTCACGGACCACGATCTCTTCGCCATCAAGCGGACCATCACCGTGGGCCGGCCTGACAAGCCCGACCCCCGCGGCCCCTCACCGGCCCCGGCCTCGTCGCCCAAGCGAGAGGTCCTGTACGACTCGGAGGGACTGAGCGCCGAGGAGCGGGGTGGCAAGAGCAGCGAGAAGGACCGGCGCCGCTCTGGGGCTGCCTCCTCCTCCTCTTCCTCCCGGGAGAAGGGATCACGGCGGAAGGCGCTGGATGGGGGGGATCGGGACCGGGACAGGGACAGAGATAGGGACAGGGACAGGTCATCCAAGAAGGTTCGGCCTCCCAAGGAGTCAGCACCCTCCTCGGGGCCCCCACCAAAGCCGCCGGTCAGCAGTGGCTCGGGCTCATCCTCCTCCTCGTGCTCCTCTTCTTCCCGGAAGGTGAAGCTGCAATCCAAGGTGGCAGTGCTGATCCGGGAAGGCGTCAGCAGTACCACGCCTGCCAAGGAGGCCGCGTCAGCGGGCCTGGGCTCCATCGGGGTCAAGTTTAGCCGAGACCGGGAGAGCCGCTCCCCCTTCCTCAAGCCCGATGAGCGGGCCCCCGCTGAGGTGGCCAAAGCAGCTCCAGGCAGCACCAAGCCCAAAAAGACCAAGGTCAAGGCCAAGGCTGGGGCCAAGAAAGCCAAGGGGACCAAGGGAAAGACCAAGCCATCCAAGACCAGGAAAAAGATCCGCAGTGGGGGCAGCAGCGGGGGCAGCGGTGGCCCTGTGATGCTAAAGAAGTCCAAGGCGGACAGCTGCAGCCAAGCAGCGGGGGCCAAGGGAGTGGAGGAGACCTCTTGGTCCGGGGAAGAACGGGCAGCCAAGGCCCCCAGCACCCCGCCCCCTAAGGCAGCCCCTCCGCCCCCCGCGCTCACACCGGACTCGCAGACGGTGGATAGCAGCTGCAAGACGCCCGAGGTCTCCTTCCTTCCCGAAGAGGCTGTGGAGGAGGCTGGAGTCCGAGGTGGTGCCGAGGAGGAGGAGGAGGAGGAAGAGGAGGAGGAGGAGGAAGAGGAGGAGGAGGAGCAGCAGCCTGCCACAACCACAGCCACCAGCACGGCTGCAGCTGCCCCAAGCACTGCCCCTAGCGCGGGGTCCACAGCCGGTGACTCGGGGGCAGAGGACGGGCCAGCCACCCGTGTTTCCCAGCTGCCCACGCTGCCCCCGCCCATGCCCTGGAACCTGCCTGCTGGTGTGGACTGCACTACCAGCGGTGTCCTGGCCCGTGAGTGTGCCCTGGGGCTGGGGGGTGCAGACAGGACTGAGAGGTGGAGGTGCTAGGGGGTCAGACTTGGAGGCAGTGGGGATGCCCTAGAAGGGGTCGGTACATAGTGTCCCAGACAGTGAGGGGCTGGGGTGGGTGAGGGCCCGGTCAGGGTCTGTCCGGGAGGCTCACTGATGTCTGGGTATGCCGGAAGAGAGCAGGTGGGTGCGCGCGGGGCAGCCAGCCTGGCGCAGACTGGGGGCCACCTGCGGGTGACCTGGGGTACGTGTGGAGGGACCAGAGAGAAGATGGGGGTGGGGGGCAGCAGTGTCCCTTGGGGGATGGCAATAGACCACAGGGGTCTTGAGACGGAATCTCGCTTCTGCCACCACCTTGTCTCCAAGTAACCTGGCCATGTTGCCCCCGACCACACGCATACCTTAAGTTTTAAGTAAGAACAGGGTGGTGGTGGTGCGGAGTGGCTCTCTCAGGGGCCGAGGCTCCCTTTTCCCAGCTCTGAGCCCAAGACCCATGGCCTCTCTAGGGGTCCGGGTGGGAGGGGGCAGCAGGTGGCCAGGTGTCGCTCACTGGCCCTTCTTGTGTCAACTCCTGATGTCCTTGTCCTCAACTGTCTGCCCCTTGCAGTGACTGCACTTCTCTTCAAGATGGAAGAAGCCAATCTGGCGAGCCGAGCAAAGGCCCAGGAACTGATCCAGGCCACCAACCAGGTGGGCTCCCCTGGGGAAGAGTCCCCATAGTCCCTTCTCTTGTGCCCTGACTCTGGTCTGGAGAGGAACTGTATTTCCCAGTGGGCCTTCGGACAAGGAAGGGATTGGCCAGAGGAGGAATCTCTGGCCCATGAGACTACTGGGAAACCAGGGCGGGAATGATGGGGGTGCGTGGTCCCTCTTCCCCTCCCCCTCCCTTTGTTCATGTTCTCTCCAACCTCTTCCCACAGATCCTCAGCCATCGAAAGCCACCCTCTAGTCTGGGGGTGACCCCAGCTCCTGTGCCCACCTCTCTGGGGCTGCCCCCTGGTCCCTCTAGCTACCTGCTCCCTGGCAGCCTCCCCCTGGGGGGCTGCGGCTCGACCCCTCCCACCCCCACTGGGCTGGCTGCAGCGTCTGACAAGCGAGAGGGCAGCAGCAGCTCCGAGGGACGGGGAGACACAGACAAGGTGAGCTGGGCTTGGGGGCAGTGGGTTGTTGGTGACAGCTTTGCAGAGAACGGGAACGGATGCTGAGACACAGGGGCCCAAGGAGGACTGGAGACCGATGCCCACAGGCGGGAACTTTGATCATACCAAAGTCATTAAAATGTAAGGAGCTCGGCTTTCCCTCACATGGATGAGTGGGAGATGGGCGCTGGGTAGATTTTTTTCCCCCATTATGTGCGCACAGAGAGGGTGAGAGGTACAAAAGCACGACGACGTAAACACACCCATGTGCCGACATGTGTCTGGACTACTG
Source organism: Mustela putorius furo (assembly GCF_011764305.1). Lineage (NCBI taxonomy): Eukaryota > Metazoa > Chordata > Mammalia > Carnivora > Mustelidae > Mustela > Mustela putorius. The sequence continues at coordinate 10,682,931 of NW_025421310.1, read as the reverse complement.
TGTACTTCGTGGTCACTCGTGTCTCTCCTTCCCTCCCCATCCTTTCGTGTGAGAGGGAGGATGGTTTAAGAAAGGAAAGTCAGGCATCTGTTGGAGGGCAGGAGTGGGTGCCGGGCAGATTCGGACAGGTTTTTCCTCAGCTGCACTTGGCTCCTGCTCGGGGGGCCTCAGGGCGGTTTTCCTTTCGGTCATGTCTGCATGTTTTCCGTCCTGGTCCGACAGCCCATGGCCCACCTCTCATTTCATGTACATTTTGTGTGGACAGTGGACATGTGGGTCCTGGTCCAGGGCCACTGGGAGGGCCTGGGCTCTGGCCTGGTGGAGACCCAGCCTGGCCTGCGGTCGGGGGCGACGGCAACGAGGGGAGTGCAGGGCTGAGGCTGAGACTACAGGCAGGGGAGGGGAGGCTGGGGTTTCCGCAGGAACTCATCTGGCCTCTGCTGTCCCTTTTTCCTGCCCTGTCCCCGCCTCTGCCAGTATTTGAAGAAGCTGCACACGCAGGAACGGGCGGTGGAGGAGGTGAAGCTGGCCATCAAGCCGTACTATCAGAAGAAGGACATCACCAAGGAGGAGTACAAGGACATCCTGCGGAAGGCTGTCCACAAGGTGGGGCCCAGAGGCGAACAGGTACACCGAGGTGGGGAGAGGAGCAGGAGGAGAGGCGGACACGTGCAGACAGATGTTACCCAGACGGGGAGCTGGGAGGGGTGCGTCTGTCTGGAAGGTGAGGAGCGGGATGGGATTTGCTTAAGCCCGCCGGGGCCTGGCCTGCTGGTGGCAGGGCTACAGATGGGGTTGTTAGCTTGGAATGGGATGGGGGGAGCAGCTCCCATCCTAGTTGCCAGCTGTGCTCAGCAGTCCAGGTGGCAGGGACCCCGGGGGTCTGGCAGTGACCAAAGCTGCCCCTCACTGCCTAGATCTGCCACAGCAAAAGCGGGGAGATCAACCCGGTGAAGGTGAGCAACTTGGTGCGGGCCTACGTCCAGCGCTACCGCTACTTTCGCAAGCACGGCCGCAAGCCTGGCGACCCCCCCGGGCCCCCGCGGCCGCCCAAGGAGCCCGGGCCCCCTGACAAGGGTGGCCCAGGACTGCCCTTGCCCCCTCTCTGAGACCTTCAGCCACCCCTTCCTTCCTTCGCCTCTTTGGAATTCTGGACGTATTTATGGCTCCACCTCCCCACTTCCCTCCCCCCATCAGTGGGATGACTGGGGGAGGGTTGCTGCAGGGAAGAGGAGAGCCCCCTGCCCTGACCCGTCCTGTGCCCCTTGCCCCCAAGCCTGTCCCCATCGCCCCTCCCTTCTGTTTGTGTCCCTCCCCCAATTTCATTAAAGATTTCATGAAATGTTAGCCCCAAGCCCCATGATTTCAGCCCTTTCTTTTCAGAGACCAGTCTGGGAAAGGGCTGGGAAAAGATACACAGGTGGTCTGGCCTATGCCCGAGGGTGGCTAGCCAGGTGTGACTCAGGCGGAGTGCATTCGCCTTTCTGGGCCTCAGTGTCCTGATCTTTGACGTGGGTGTTGGAAGGATGAAGACCCAGACAAATGAAGCACTTCTTGCACCCCTGGTTCATAGTCAGCCACTGCTTTTTATTTTTTTTACCCTTTTTTTTTTTAATGTATTTGACAGATCACAAGTAGGTGGAGAGGCAGGCAGAGAGAGAGGGAAGCAGGCTCCCTGCTGAGCAGAGAGCCTGATGCAGGGCTGCTCTTGACAGAAAGTGGCAGTGGGTGGGAGGTTGGGGTCCCAGGTCCCACCTGCTCGGTGTCTTCCAAGCTCAGGGCACCTGGGTGCTATCGGTCTGCCCTGGAATTGCCCCAGCAACAGGACCTTTGTTCCCCATTGAGTTGGATTTTCTTTTTACCAGTCCTCCGAGGCTGCAGTGATCTTATCCATTCTCCTGCGGTAGAGAGGGAAACTGAGGCACAGAGTAGCAGGGGCCACAGAGTGAGTCAGGGCCACACTGGCCTCCCATCAGTCCCTGCTGGCATGGGCAGGCTTTAAGGCTGGAGCCCAGAACTTCTCTACAACTGCCTGTTCCAGCCCAGTGCAGAGCGGGGCTCAGGGCCTGGCAGGGAGGACTTGCCTGAGGTCGCCCAGCACGAGCTGCGGGGGGACCTAAGGCCCCCGCCCCCAACTAACAGGATGATCCAGGTGAAAGGTTCTTTGCTAACTGGACAGTGGCATGACAAGACGGGTTCTAGATTCTGCCCCAGGGGCCCCTTTGGAGAACAGCACCCCTGGATTCAGACTGGATTCTAACCCATCTGTGTTTCCTGCTTTGTGACCCTTGCTTTTCTCCAAGCATCAGTGTCTTGGTCTGTAAAATGGGGGTGACTGTCCCCTCCTCACCAGGTCCAGGGAAGAGGTAAGGAGGTCACAGGTATCAGCTGCCCCCTGCACAGTGTCTGTCCTCATGCAGAGAGTATCTAGGGTGGGAGTTGCTTGCACAGATGTGTATGCTGAGGTCCTAAGAAGGAATAAGGCCCAGTCTAGGTCAGGACTACCCTGGACCTAGCTGAAACCCAGCTGACACCCAACACCAGGCACACAAGTGGTAACAGTGGCAAGAAATAGTTTATTGCCAAGGTGAAGGCACGAGGGGGAAGCACCCGTGAGGAGTGAGGGATCAGACCTCCCCCAAGGCCTAGAAATCCATGTCCTCGACCAGGTCCTGGAGGTAGGCCTTATACTGCTCTGATGTGAGAGAGAGTGGGTAGCTGTTGGAAATGTGCAGGTCCACAGTGTTCTCTAGTGAGGAAGCGCCCTCTGATCGTGCCATGTCCAGCAGGGCCCTCAGGCATGTGGGAACAACCTGCAGGAGGTGGGGGGGAGAAACAGGAGTCAGGGAAAACACTCAACCCAGTTTATTGTCAAGGGTGGGGTTGGAAAACTACAACTCCCAGCAGCGCCCACTGTGACCCAGGATGAATCAGTAGGCCCAGGGCTGCTGGGAGTTGTAGTTTCCCCCCATAACCACAACCACTAGTGGTCTGAGAAGTTTCCTAGGGCTGAAATGCTGGAGGGGTTCCCAGAAGCTAGGGCCGGGCAGCTTGTGGTCAGGACTCCTAGGCACTGTAGTTCCTCACAGAGGTTGCTAGGACCGACTTCCACATGGTTTTCAGAGTTCAAAACAGGTTCTGGGGGTGAGGCCAGGAGAGGGACACCCAGAAGCTCCTGAGGATGAGGAACTGGTGGTTGCAGAGACTCTTGGAAGTTGTAGTTCCTCAGAGGGCTTCTGGGAGTTGTAGGTCCTCCTCCCTTAAGATCCACCCCTTAGCTCCAGAAGCCCGGGACTGCAGCACCTTGACCATCACGAGCTTCTTGGTCCACGGCTGGTCCTGGGGCCATGGCTCCCCCATGCAGAACCAGAGGGTGTAGCGTGGTGAGTGTCGGCTTCCTTCGAGGAAGGCAATCAGATCTGGAGGCCCGAGATCCTAGTCAGGCCATGGGAGGAGGACCCTCTACCACCTGCCCCTCCCTGCCCACCCCCCCCAGACCTATCAGCCTCACCTTCTCCCCTGACCTGAAGCCTGACACCTACAGCATGACCAGATGGCTGCTAATCTAGGAAAAGTTCCAGCACAATCTTACATTTTTTTTTTTCCCTCCCATCGGGATGGGGCTGGAAGCTCTGCACTGATCCCCCACCCCTGCCCTCATTTGGGATAGGAAGGAGTATACTCTCCTCAAGGACTTCCCTGATTCTGAGTACAAGGTGGCTGGCAGTTTCTGCTCTTTAACCCCCTAAGGCCACATTCTCCTGGTAGTAGCCACTAACCACTATGGCTATTTCCGTTTAAGTAGTAACTAATTAAAAGCAAACAGAGGAGAAGCTGGGTGGCTCAGTCATTAAGCAGCTGCCTTCGCTCAGGTCGTGATCCTGGGGTCCTGGGATTGAGCCCTGCATCAGGCTCTCTGCTCTTGGGCAAGCCTGCTTCCCCCCCTCTCCCGCTCCCCCTACTAATGTTCCCTCTCTCGCTGTTTCCCTGTCAAATGAATGAATAAAATCTTTAAAAAATAAAATAAAACTCCCTTCCTCAGTTGCACTGGCCTAAGTACCCAACAGCCACCCGTGGCTGGTGGATACCAGATGGGAGAGTGCAAATCCAGAACATTTCCTTCACTGCAGACAAATCTACCTGGTAATAAAGCCCTAAAGGCTTGTCTCTTCTGCGTCTGTCTATCCACAAGAATAACTGGGAACAATGAAGACTATGGCAGCTAATTCCTCGAGCACCTTCTACACACTGGGCCCTGTGCCTCCAGCAGCGGAGATAGTCCTTAGGCAGATGCAGAGCAGCCCCACAGTTTGCCCCAGGTTATAGCAGAAGCAAAGCAGCAGGGCCTGAACTGGAACTTGGAAGTCTGGAGATTTGAAATCTTTTTTTTTTTTTTTAAAGAGAGGGACGGAGTGTGGCAGGAAGGGCAGAGAGAGGAAGAGAGAGAGAATCTTAAACAGGCTCCAAGCTGAATGCACAGCCCGGCTCGGTGGCTTGATCTCACAACTGTGAGATCATGACCTGAGCTGAAATCAAGAGTCACTTAGCCAATGAAGCCATCCAGGCACCCCCAGAACCCAGAGTTCTTAACCACCGTGACCTAGTCTTTCTACAGCAGAGTCAGAAGGCCTTGCCTCACTCACCTGACACGAAAGGCCGTAGGTCGAACACGTCTCCCTCCTCATCCTTGGGGACCTCACCACTGGGCCCGTGACTGCTGTCAGGGAGGAGCTCCTCGCCCAAGGCCCAGTACGTGTGGCAGTGGCCCAGCCTCCGGGCCCAGAGTCGCTGTCCTGCCCTGCACAGAGCTAGTCCCCTACCCAGGCAGCTCAGCACACGCCTCACGTAGCCCAACACACCCCTGTCCGTCAGCCACAGCCCAGGGTCTGGCAATATGATTGGCTGTCCAGACAGTGTCCCGTCCCCTGCTTCTGAAGCCACCAGACGCAGGCCCCTTGGGCAGAAGACAGTCTGCTGGAAGACTTGGCGGCCCCGGTAGAAGGCAGTCACCTCGAACTCCCACTCTGAGTGGTGGCAAAAGTGACATGAAGGGAGAGTTAGACAAAGAGAGTATAAGGGGGCGTGGCGCCCCAGCCCCTTCCACCCCACTCACCTTCCTCAGGCACCAAGAGCCGCCTCAGTGGGTTTTCCGGGGGCTCTGAGTTTGGGCAGGGAGGAGGGATGTCTACTGTGGGGCTCAGCAAGAATGGAGGGGTCTGTTCAGGGACCACAGCCAGGCTCGAGGGCCCCCCATCTGGGAATGGGGCCAAGGCCATGTCATTCAGTAACTCCTCTAGTATGTCTCCCTGGAGAGAAGAAAAAAGAAAAGGATCTGGCATTTCCATAGCCCTTTTGAGAGACTTCATATGGACCAGGCTTTGGGATCAGGAGAGAAGTCAGACCTGAGCTTTGCCCTCAAGGGGCTTCCTGTGAGGAGGGTTGGGGGGAGGCAGGGAGAAAACCATGGGCACAGAGAGCAAAATATGTGCTCTGGTATATGCTGGGTGCTACTGGGGCCCAAGGGGAGCAGCTAATTCCAGCCCAAGGTTCTGGCCCTGTGCAAGCAAGACCTGGGCAGAGAAGGCTGGACACAATTTCAGAGGGAACTTGCTCTAGCACAGACATCAAGGTCAAGGGTAGGGTGGTTCTGGGTTCCCAGGAGGCTGAGGGTACTCTAGCAACAGAAGCTATGAAATTCCGGGTAGGTGTCTGTGGGCCCTAGATGCCTGGGGAAAGCTCTGAACTTTGTCCTGAGGGTGCTGGAAGCCATGGAAGGGCTCTGGGCAGGGGGACAGGGTCAGCTAGGGATCAGATGCGGGACAGCCCACAGGGCAGAGGATGGACGCTCAGGAGGAAGATTGGGGTGATGATCCGGGGGAGAAGAGGACGCCTGAACAAGGCTGTGGGGAGACAGACAGTAGATGGGTCAGATGGGGCGGGAGGGCTGGGGTGCATTCTCACCTGGGTAGCCAAGGTACTGCATCCACCATTGGTTCCCAGTGATGTGTCCAACTCAGTAAAGTTCCCAGCTCCTGCCGAGGAAGATGGTGAGTAGAGCAGAGTATTGGGGACACTCAAAATCCCACCCTCTCCATGTGAAGCCCCACTTCTGGCACACCTGAGATCACAAACTCATAGACCTTGTGCGGGTCGTGGGGGTCCTTGCTCCGATCCTCGGCTAAACGCAGCCCCTCCTTCCTGTTCAGGGCAGATCGGAAATTCCTCTTCCAGGTGGGCAGATCAGGTTTATCCTTTCCTGGAGTGTAGGCACCGCTGGCCTCGGCCCACGCCTGGGGAGCCAGTGGGTACCAGGATAGTGAGAAGGATGACCAAGACCCCACCCCAGGGGTTCTCTCCCCTGGCACGTTCTAACTCGGCAAGGATCCAACCCCAAATTCTTGGATTCTCTGCATCCTAAGGCCCCCTATCTTCACCTTTTGAAAAGCTTTGCTTTCTAAGCCAGCCTTCCAGGTCCTACTGGGTGTCTAAACTCTGCCACCAACCTGCCCCAGAACACCTTCTGTAATAACCCCGCCCCTCACACTCCAACTCGGGTTACCACCACTGGTGTATCCTAATTTGGTGAGAAATCACCTCAACTTCCGGGCCAAGTCTTGCCTCTAAGGTTCCGAGACCGTCCCCAGAATTCTACGACCAAGACCCCGCCCTCTGCGAGCCCGAATGCTCCGTTGGCATTCCTTTCGAGTTCTAACCCTGTTTTTCTGGTTCTTTTTCTGGAACCCGCCCCCCCCCCCATCTTGCCAGTCCGCTGATCCTACTAACCCTGCCCAGTCTCGTCCTAACTCCACCTACCTCCACCTGCCAGCGTCAGCGCCTGCCAGCTGCAAGCGTGCTAACCCCCTCGCTTCCTCGGCTCCGCCCCCTGTGAGTCCCCCCTCCTCCCCGCTGTTATCTCAGGGTTCCCGGTGTTCGGAAGCTCACGCACCTGGAAGATGCCGAAGTCTTCTTGCTGGGCATCCTGCCGCAAGCCGTGCTTCCAAGGGATGCGGAAGCGTGTGCGGCTCTCGTCCAGCCAGGCCACCCCCTCCAGCTGCCCTAGGTCCAGCTGCGACACAAGCCAGGGCAGGATCCGCGGCTTTGGGGTTCCCATGGTCCGGCCTGCGCTTAGAGGGCAGTTCGTGGGCGCGGACGGCCCCCCTCTTCTTTCCCCACCTTCTTCTGTGCAGGCCCCCTACCTCCCCAATTCCGCCAGTGTAGATCCCTCCCTCTTCCGCGGTAAACCCTTTTCTCCTTTCCCCTCCCCCACATCACCCAATGCAGTTACCCCCACTTCCAAGTTAGAGAACCTCCCCTAGTTATACCAGGGCAGACGTTATTCAATTGTAGATCTCTACCTCCTGCACTTAACCGTGCTGTAGACCCCTTCTACAAACTGCCCCACAGAAGAGCCGCTCACCCATTTCCACCCTAGACCCTCCATCCACCCCACCCCAAACACAGCTTGGCTCCTCTAGGGCGCGCGCGCGCGCGCGCGTACAGACACACACACACACACACACACACACACTTTATAGGGTGGACTGCCTCCCATTTTCAGGGTCCACTCTTCTCTCCCTTAGATCCCCCAGTGCGGACGCCTGCCCTTCCCACTCTCCCCGCTACTTTTTCCTGTTGTCGTTGTTGTTGTTATGTTGTTTTTACAGCCGACCTCCAGCACCGGCCATTGTTTCACTTTCTCCCCTGGCTGCTTCACTTTCCCGAGTACACAGTGCCTCCTCTACACTCTCAGGGCAGACCCGTTTTTTTCCTCGCGCTTCTCGGTCCGGACGCCACCAATTCCCCAGATCCGCCGTTACCTACGTAAAGAGTCGGGGGCGCAAAGTGCTAGGACCCACCCCTGGCTTTTGAGGGTCCGATAGCTCTCGAACTTGTAGCTGCACACCCTCCTTTCTGTCAGCTGAGCTTCAGAGCAATGCGGTTTTCTTTTCTACCGATTTCACGAAATAAAAACTTCAACTGCGGTTGGTCTACAGACTTCAGAGCCAAAGAGGCGGCACCAAGAGCCCGGACGGCACCCCCGCCCCCCGTCAATGCCCTTTTTAGGCCTTCTGGCCAACGGCATGCTGGGAACGTCACATGCAAATTAGATGGGCCCCAGCGCTCCCCCTCTTCTACAATAGGGCCGTGTCAACCCTGCCCAGTGCGCAGGCGCGGGAAAGTTGAACTAAGAGAAGTTTATGCACGTTCAGTGAAGGAGGAGTGGGCGGCCGCTCCGGCCCCAGGTAAGCCGGGCTTTTGGGAGGGCTGGGGTGAGAAGGGAAGAGGCCGGGATCTCGAAGCCGGCACCTCGGTCCCCCTTCTCCGACATCCATGCGCCCCGAGACCCCAAGATTCCAGCCTGGGTCGGATAAGGGAACTACACCTCCCAAGGAGGCTGCGCGGCGGCGATTCAAGTGCGGACGGAGGGGAAGGTTTGTCATGAAGCCGGCTGGGATTCGTAGTTCCCGATTCTCTAAGAGCTCGAGCCCCTTGGCATATGCCTTCAGAATCCAGAAGTCGGAGTCCCGAGTCCCCTTTTTTGTCAGACTCAAGAATTCAGATCCCCCAGGCCCCTTCTCCGAAAACTCGAGTCCAGCCCCCAGTCCCTTTCTCCCCTAGACCCAGGAATCCGGGTCCCCACCCTCTTCCTCTCCAAGGATCAAGGAATCTTCGTCCTCCTCCCTCTTCTCCCTCCGAGGATTCTAGAGTCTCGGTCCCCAGACTCTAACTCCCTTAAAGGACTTAGGAGTTAAAGCTCTCAGCCCTTTCTTCCCTTGGGGAAGAAAGTGTCCCGGCCTCCTCCTTATTCAGGGACGAGGCATTTGGGCCCCCATCCTCCACCTCAAGTCAACCCTGGAGACCATCCCCCAGCTCCCTCTTTCACAGGTGCCCCCATGGCAGGCTCGGAAGAGCTGGGCCTCCGGGAGGACACGGTGAGAGTCCTAGCTGCCTTCTTTAGGCGAGGTGAGGCTGCCGGGTCCCCCATTTCAATCCCACCCAGGTAAGAGGAGTTGCCCTCCTCCCTCAGGGGCCTGCATCTGGGGTGGGGCCCTCTTGATTCTTGTGCCTTGTCTCTGTGTTCCCCTCTCTTTATATCTGGCTCTTTTCCTTGTCCCTGGGGTTGCACCGAGAAGCCCTCAGTGGGAGGGAAAAGGGACTGCTTGCAAAGGGGCCTCTGGGGTCACTCTCTGAGGTCCCCTTTCCTAGGAGTCCTGCCCAGGAGGAGCCAACAGATTTCCTGAGCCGCCTTCGCCGATGTCTTCCCTGCCCCCTGGGTCGAGGAGCAGTTCCCCCTGAATCCCCTCGGCCTTGCTCCCTGCCCCTACGCCCATGCTATGTTTCAGAGCCTGGTAAGAGATTTCCCTAGATCACCCATGAACCGGTAGGGCCAGAAGCTTTGATTTTTTTTTTTTTTTTTTTTTTAAGAAGCTTTGATTCTTTAAAGCATAGAAAGGATAAGGAACTAGCCCAAGATCACTTAGCTAAGAGGGGAACTGAGTGGGAACTACTCTCACATTCTCTGTTCCCCCACCCCCTGTTACATTCTGTGAACTGGCTTCCCAATGGGGCTTTTGATCCCTTTCTGTTTGTTATCTCTCTCCTCCCATGTATCCTTCCCTACCCCTGGGACTTTGTAGCCTCCAGTACCCGCAGTAGGGAGGAAGGAGACCTGGTTTTGAGTCACAACTCCCTGGCTGTTAGGCTACATGACTCTGGGAAATTCCTTTTGTTTCTTGCTCCTATATTTCTCCAGAAGCAAAGTAGGAATGTGTGCATGTGTGTGGAGGGGTGTCCTTGGGCATGGTCAAGAGTAACCATTTGGATTATTCATGTGGGAGCCTTGATAGACTAGTAATGGCTATACTTGAAAGGGATTTCACAGCTGGGGAAGAAGAGTTCTGTGATCAGTAGATGATGCCTGAAATCAGCAAGGGGTAGGTAGGGTGGTAATTGCTGGAGTGCCCTGCATTTGCCTGTCTTGGATAGGATCATCTTCAAAGTCTAGTTCGGCCATAACATTCTAAGTCTAGTTTGAGGGACACAGTAAAATGGGAAGTACCAAGGCCTTTTACCAAGTGTGCTCAGTGGGTCTCAGTTTATCCCACTATGGAATGGAAATCATTGCAACCTGGCAAGATGGTTGGGACAAGGAGAGAATCCATAACTGCTCGATGTCCCAGAGACCCATCATTGGCCCTTTTGACCCCAGGCCCAGCAACTCCAGATTTCTATGCTCTGGTGGCCCAGCGGCTGGAACAACTAGTCCAAGAGCAACTGAGATCCCCACCTAGCCCAGGTGAGGGACCAAGAGGCCCCGGGCGGAGAAGGATGAGGGCAAAAGGGTGGGCAGGGTTCTGCCCCCAGCTGATTCTCTTTTGCCCTTCACACCCCACCCCCCAGAGTTACAGGGAGCCCCACCCACAGAGAAGGAAGCCCTACTGCGGAAGCTGGTGGCCTTGCTGGAGGAAGAGGCAGAAGTCATCAATCAGAAGGTGACAAGTCTGTCTGTTCCATCCCTCAGCTGGGATGGGGATTGCGGGATGGCTGGGCACTGGGATCAGAACCTGAATCTGCATTCTCATTAGATGGTCAGGTGAGGAGAGGGTGGGTCTCCACTTCTATGAAGGGTTTGTAACGGGGTCTAAGCCCATTCTGCTCCCAGCACCACAGGCCAGTGAGCCAAGAGCGAAGATGTTGGGGTAAGGAAAGCGACTTTATTTGGAAAGGCAGCACACTGAGGAGATGGCATACAACTGTCTCAAAGAACTGTCTCCCCCAGCCTAAGATCTGAGCTGCTTTTATGTTAGAAAGGGGAAGGGGATGGGGATTGGAGTCAAAAAGTGGCTGCCATCTATAGATAGCAGAGGAAGGTTGTGTGACTTCTTTTGTCCTTGGTCAGCTTTTTCTTTCAAGCGGTTTTATTTATTTATTAGAGATTTTATTTCTTTATTTGAGAGAGAAAGAGAGAGCATGAGCAGGGTGGGGGTGGGGAGGGCAGAGGGAGAGAGAGAAGCTGATTCTGGGCTCAGCGGGGAGCCCGACATGGGGCTCCATTCTAGGACCCTGGGATCATGACTGAGTGGAAGGCAGACCCTTAATAGACTGAGCCACCCCCTCGCCCTGTCCTTGGTCAGTTGATCTTTGTGTACAAATCGTGTCATTCCTATAAATCTTACATAGAGCGTCGTCATTTCTGTAAGGACTTCCTTATCTCCTCCAGTAAAGTAGATTTCTGGTAAAAGAGCCGTTTTTGTGAATCTTAGATGTAGCGTGCCAATGTGCAGGGCTAAGCAGAAGTTTCTAAACTATAGGTCCCAGCAGTAAGGGAAATAGAAGCATTATGGGGTCAGACGTGCTAAGTTTCTCCGCTACTGGTTGAATAAGGTCAGGATAGTTTTGTATTTACAGTGAGAAGGGTGTGGCCTTTAGACAAGGGGTGTGGGCACCCGAAACGTGATCTGGGAAACTGGGACCAGTTGAGGAATTAGGGACTGTATGGTGGGAGGAAGGGAGTTTGTTTTGAGAGGACTGTCTAAAATATGAAACCCTGGTTAGCTATATAGGGGTATGCCTTGGAATGTGGGGGGAAATAGCAGCCGGAGGAGGTCTGGCTTATGATTTGCTCCTGGAACTTGATTGGCTCAGGAGCTTGGGGAAAGTGTATGACCTTAAAATATTAATTTTAAGGTTCCAGGGACTGGTTCCAGGGACTCTCAGGGAACCTCTAGGGGGCGTGGCTATAAGGTCTGTATTCTAGAACTCAGCTAATTAGGGCTTTGGCCCTCATTGGCTGTCGGCCACCTTTCTAGGAGTAGTTTGGCGGAGACCTCAGATTCTGATTTATGATTGGCTGGTGTGAGGGATGGGCGTGGCTTTGAGCTTCAATGTCGGGAGCGCTTTAATCAGGAAGTCACGCCTCATAGCCTCCTATTGGCTGACTGCGGGGGCGTGGCGGAGGCCGACCCAGTCTCGTCTCTTCCCCACCCCACAGCTGGCCTCGGACCCGGCCCTGCGTGGAAAGCTGGCTCGCCTCTCCGCGGGCTCCTTCGCCCGCCTAGTGGAGCTGTTCTCCAACCGGGAGGACAGCCCTCTTCCTAGCCACCCACGCCCCAACTTGCCCTGCCCTGGGCCTCCGCCGCCTTCCCCAGAGCCCCTGGCCCGTCTGGCCCTGGCCATGGAGCTGAGCCGCCGCGTGGCCCGGCTTGGGGGCACCCTGGCCGGTCTCAGTGTGGAGCACGTGCACAGCTTCGGGCCCTGGATCCAGGCACACGGGGGCTGGGTGAGCTGCCAGAGCTTCTCTGGGCCCCCCTTTATCCAACTGTAACTTGTGTCTGTGTGGTGGGGTGGGGGTGGCTTCTTTGGCTTCTTTTCAGACATGACAGGTGTTCTCCCAGCCCAATCATTCAATTGTTTTGTGTTTATTGAGCACCAGCTGTACACCAGTAGGTAATCAGTGCGGACCCTGTGCCTGGCTTAAACCATTCTGATACATACTGACAGTTACTAGTGGGAAACATGGGAGACCCCTTCCTGGGCCTCGGTTTCTTTATCCATCAGGTAGGGCAAGTAGAAGTACCCATCTCAAAGGGTTATTGTAAAGATTAAAATGGGACCATTGTAAGATCTTGGCACCCTGTGGCCATTTGCGTGATTATCTGGTGACTGTCTGCTCTGACACTGCCTGCCAGAATGCACTTGCCCAGGTATCCCCCAGTGTCACTTCCTCTGCTCCATTCGGGTGTCACCCTCCTGGTCCCTGTTTGAAATCAGAGCCACCTCCATCCCCTCCCACCCACTCCCTTTGCCTCTTCATTGCTTTACTTCCTTCATAACACCCTGCACCTTCTAATGCAAACTTCTACCAGATGGTAGGATTGACTTGCTTTACTTATTTCTTTCTGCTTTTTGTTTTCTCTTGGCCCCGACCTATCAGCTTCAGAAGACCACTGCTTTAAATTCAAGGCCAGGCTCAGAGCTGGATTGGGCTCCGGGGTACTGATGAAACTATTGCTTCAGAGTGGCAGGAGCTGGCCAGGGGTGTTTGAGGAGCAGAGAGGCCGGTAGGGCTGAACCAGGGTGAGCGAAAGGGAGAGGGCGAGAGTTGAGAGCAGGAGGGGGCGGGGCTTGTGAAGGTAAGAACTTGGGCACTGACTGAGCGAGCTCTCTGAGCGGAGGGAGACGAGAGCTGATTTAGGTGTTAACTTGCGCCCTCTAGCGGCCTCATGGGGCGATACCATAGAGGGCGAGGCGGAAGTAGGGAGTGGGGAGGTGTCCGCTGGTTCAGGGAGGAGATGGTGTTGGATCGTACTGCAGTGGCGGTAGTGGAGGAGTCTCCCAGTTAATTCAGAGGTAGAATTGACAGATTTTGCTTATGAGTGGATTACGAGTGCTATTTAGGAGTGCTAATGAATGGGAGACGGAAATCAAGGATGCCGGCCTGATGCAGTAGGGCTGCTTCAGTTGCTCCCTGAGACAGGGAGGAGCAGGTGGGGAGGAGCAGGTTGAGTCAGGGATGATTGGAAGTGGTCCAGGTAGGGGAGAGACGTCCTTGAGACCTCAAAGGGAGATGAGGAGGGGACAGTAGATATACGTGTCTGGAGCTCAGTGCAGAAGCTTGTTTATTTGTGAAATTGTTCTTTTGTTTTGGGGGTTTTGTGGGGGTTGTTTTGTTTTTTGTTTCTGTTTTTGTTCGGCCACATGCACAGCCAAGGACTTTTAGTGGAATGATTCAGTTTAAACCCCACGACAACCTTCTGGGATTAGATGTTATCCCGATTTTATGGAGATTGTCCCTCATGCAGAGGATTGGACTCAGGACTTTGACATGAAGCCAGTGCTCTTGATCGTTACAACCCGGGGACCCTGCTCCCCGTCTCTGAGTCTCTGGTCCCTGTCTCTCTGTCTCCATGACACTGGTGCTCTGCCCTCCACCCTGGGGCTTTATCTCTCCTCCCTTTTCCCAGGACTCTGTCCCTGTCCACCCCTGGGTCTCTGATTCTTCGGATCCTCCTCCTCCCACCCCGTCCCTGTCTCTGCTGTCATTGGGCTGGCGGGGATGCCACTGTGAATGGAGGACAGGGTCTGCCTGTGAATGCTCATGAGCTCTTCCACTTTTCCCCTCCAGGAGGGCATCCTTGCCATTTCACCCGTGGACTTGAACTTACCCCTGGACTGAGATCTTCCTCAGAAGCTGCTACAAGATTAGACCTCCTGTCTTTATGGTCTTTGTGTGCTTGTCCAAGTCTTCCTATTCCACTCAGGGTTGTGGGGTGGTGGCTGCCCTCCCTGTTTTTGCCAAAAAGAAATTAAGATTTTTTTCATATTAAAAACTTTGTCAGGTATTGAACTGTTTGTCCCTTCTCTTGAAAACTTAACTTCTAAGTAGGAGATTTGGGTAAGAGATCTCTCTCTCTCTCTGGTTTATGAATTGAGGAAAGAGCCAGTTCATTCATTCTAGAAATACTTATTTGGGGCACCTTCAAGTGCCTGTCACTTGAACGTACAACCTGCTTGAGGATATCTGTGGATACAGTTCCAGCTAATTCCATGTTTTTTCTTGTTGCATCATTTCCAGCTTATCCTGTGTTGACGGTCATGAAGTCTTTCTAGCTAGTCTTTCTAGCTAGTTCCAGAAGAAAGCTGTGATCTTCCTACACAGGACCTCCAGAACACCACCCTCTTCTCGTTTTTCTCCTCCCACTGCTCCTTCTGAACATTTTTGGCTGGTTACTCTCCATCTGTATATAGACCAGGGTTATCACCTTTTCAGGGCTGTCACCCCCACTTCACAAAATTATGTCTAAAAGCACATAAACTGAGATGCACATAATCACAAAGGAAACCACTTAGCCATGGATCCTCATTATTCATGGATTCCATATTTGCGAATTTGCCTACTCACTAAAATTTATTTGTAGCCCCCAAGTTAACACTCACTGGGGTTGTTTTTTTTTTTTTTTTTTTTTTTTTTTTAAAGATTTTATTTATTTATTTGTCAGAGAGAGAGCAAGAGCGAGCACAGGCAGACAGAGTGGAAGGCAGAGTCAGAGAGGGAGAAGCAGACTCCCTGCGGAGCAAGGAGCCCGATGTGGGACTCGATCCCAGGACGCTGGGATCATGACCTGAGCCGAAGGCAGCTGCTTAACCAACTGAGCCACTCAGGCGTCCCAACACTCACTGGGTTTTTGTGGTTGTTGGTTGGCATGCAAATGCCCAGAGAAGCAAGATTTGACTTACCCAGTGTGGACCTTTTTGGCTAAGATTGAGCTCCTGCTCAATCAAGTGTCCTACCCTGCCTTCCTCCTTCCGTTCTCACTCTGCAAATAAGCATCCCTTCCTCGAACTATGTGGTGCCACATTTCTTGGCATATTTGTACTTTTAGGGGTGATTTCTTGTATTTTAGAGATCATGTGAGTTGGGGGGGAGGAGCAGAGGGTGAGGGAAAAAATCCTCCCCCCTCACCATGCAGGGCTGGATCCCAAGAGCCCGCAATCATGACCTGAGTGGAGACCAGGAGTCATATGTTTAACCAACTGAGCCACCCAGATGCCCCTGCAAGTCTTCACTGCTTGGAGCACATCTCATTCCGATATGCCACAGTCCAGTGTTCATTAGCCCCACGAGGGGAGTGGCTGCCACCCTGGAAGATGCATAGTTCCTTGGGACACCTCCCCCCATCTCTGATTTCAGCTCAGACCACTTTCCTGGACTCTGTACCTGTGTATCCCCCTGCCCAATGCAACCTCCTTTTCAATGACATTAGGTTATTTCCTAGTATTAAAAAGCTAGTTTGTTGGGCACGTAGGTGGCTCAGTCAGAAGAAAATAGGACTGTTGATCTCAGGATTGTGAGTTTGAGCCCCACTTGGGGTGGAGAGATGACTAAAAAATAATAATAATAAAGGGTCCCTGGGTGGCTCAGTGGATGAAGCCTCTGAGCTCAGGTCATGATCTCAGGGTCCTGGGATTGAGCCCAGCTCTGGGGTTTTGGCTCAGCAGGGAGCCTGCTTCTCCCTCTCTCTGCCTACTTGTGATCTCTCTCTCTCTCTCTCTGTCAAGTGAATAACAACAACGAGAAAATCAATGGAAATAGTTGATTACAATTTCCCGGTGTAGCCCATTGTCTCCTTGGGGCACCTGGGTGGCTCAGTGGGTTAAAGCCTCTGCCTTCGGCTCAGGTCATGATCCCAGGTTCCTTGAGATAGAGCCCCGCATCAGACTCTCTGCTCAGCAGGGAGCCTGCTTTCACTTCTCTCTTTCTCTGCCTGCCTCTCTGCCTACTTGTGATCTCTGTCAAATAAATAAATAAAACCTTAAAAATAATAATAATAATAAACTTAAAAAAAACACCTTAACATGTTTGTTCTTCAAAAGACAATATTTGGGGGCCTCTGGGTGGCTCAGTGGTTTAAAGCCTCTGCCTTCGGCTCAGGTCATGATCCCAGGGTCCTGGGATCAAGCCCCACATCGGGCTCTCTGCTCAGCAGGGAGCCTGCTTCCTCCTCTCTCTCTCTCTCTCTCTCTGCCTGCCTCTCTGCCTACTTGTAATCTCTGTCAAATAAATAAATAAAATCTTTAAAATAAGATCTACAGGGCTCCTGAATGGCTCAGTTAAACATCTGCCTTCAGCTCAGGTCGTGATCCTGAGGTGCTGGGATTGAGTCCTGCATCAGGCTCCCAGGGAGCCCGCCTCTCTCTCTGCCTCTGCCTCCCTCTCTCTCTGTCTCTCATGAATAAATAAAATCTTAAAAAAAAAAAAAAAAGATACAAAGATGGCCAATAAGTACGTGAGAAAACACTCAACATTAAGGTCAGGACAGTGGCAATGACAACCGCAACGAGATGTCTCTTCACTCCCACCAGAATTGTTAACATTAAAGCCTGCTCAAGATGAGTGCTGGTGAGGATGTGGAGCGTGTGGGGGCATGCATCGCTGATGGGGATGCAAAATGGTAGAATGTACTGGAAAACCTCTTGGGAGTTTCTCATAAAATTTAAAACATACACCTAGCGTCCAACTCAGCCCTCTGCTCCTAGGTTTACCTGAAACAAAAAAGTACATCCACAGAAAGACTCACACATGAGCATGGGATACCCACTTTCTTCATAATAACCCCCCAAAAGTCCAGAGTGTCCATCAACAGGGAAATGGATAAACTGTGAATACACCCCTACAATGGAATTCTCAGGAATAAAAAGAATCACACGGGGGGTGCCTGGGTGGCTCAGTGGATTAAGCCTCTGCCTTTAGCTCAGGTCATGATCTTAGGGTCCTGGGATCGAGTCCTGCATCAGGCTCTCTGCTCAGTGGGGAACCTGCTTCCCTTCCTTTCTCTCTGCCTGCTTGTGATCTCTGTCAAATAAATAAATAAAATCTTAAAAAAAAAAAAAGGATCACACCAACATTATATGCAACAACTTGGAATGAATCTCAAAAGCATTATATTAAGTGAAAGAAGAAAGGCGCAAAAGAGAACATACTGTAGAATTTTTCATATGAAATTTTATTTATTTGTTTATTTATTTTCTTATTTGAGATGGGGGAGAGAGAGAATCTTAAGCAGGGTCCACGCCCAGCACGGAGCTCCCAAGATAGAGAAGCTCAGTCTCAGGACCCTGAGACAGTACCCTGACCGAATATGAAGAGTTACATACTTAACCGACGGAGCCACCCAGGTGTCCCCCTGTGAAATCTTAGAAAAGAAAAAGCAGGAGCCCTTGGGTGGCTCAGTCCTTTAAGTGTCTGATTCTTGACCTCAGCTCAGGTCTTGATCTCGAGGTGGTGAGTTCAAGCCCCACGCTGGGCTTTGTGCTTAAAAAAAAAAAAAAAGAAAAGAAAAGAAAAAGAAAGAAATAGCTACATTGGAGAGACAGAAAACAAAGTGATTGCTTCTGGGGTGGGTGGGAGAGGTACTGACTGGAAAGAGTCATGAAGGGTGATGGATTTAGTCTACCAGTTGCGTTCATCCTCATTTAATGACAGATGTCGACTCAAGATGCTTCAACTTGCAATTTTTTATGTGAAGCTCTACACTTTCTGTAGAAACCATACTTTGAATTCGAATTTGGGCATTTTCCTGGGCTCCTGATACGCTGTATGATACTCTCTCTTGATGTTAGGCCACAGCTCACAGCCAAGCAATTACAAGGGCAAACAACGGATACACCTATATCCGTTCCGTACCCATAGGACCATGCCACAGTATTCATGAGTTACATGAGCTGCTCAGCACTTGTGTTGGCCCCAAGTGTTCCAAGCATGGCCAAGCTCTGGTTTTCGGCTGGTTAAGTGGATTAAATTTTCCATTTATGATATTTTCAACTTAGGGCGGGTTTTCTGGGATTCGGAGGTAACCCCATCATAACTCATGAAGATCTGTAGCGACTTTTTCTGCAAGAGGAGGGAGGCTCCCCGGTAGAGGTGGCATCGAAGGCTGATACATAGAAGTCTGCAGGCAAAGCGAGACGAGTGTTCCAGCAGGGGCAGGACCTGGCAAAGGCCAAGTGGCTTGAGTGGGGTTGTTGGATTTAAAAAACTCGGAACAGTTAGGTAGAGGGCAAGATAGTTATATGTCTTGAGGCCTGAGTCCTATTACTGACTTGTGTCGGACCCCAGACAAGCCGTCTTTTCTTTGGGGCTCTCACTTCTCCAGTCTGTCCCTCAGATAAACGGGCACAAGCTCCCTTATTCCTTCTGAACTCCCCTCCGGCTGGGAGAATCCACCGAAAGGCTGAGGAGTGACAATTCTTTGAGCCAGTCGCTGGAGCGTAGAGGCCGGCCTTCCTCCCTCCTCGTGGGCCAATCACCGCATTCTCCTTGAGACAAGCCGCTAGACGAGGGCGGTCTAAAGGCTTCGTGACGTCACACCCAGGATAAACCAATAGCAGCTACTAAGAGGCGGGTTGTTTTGGTGATGGACAGCTCTTTTTCAAGATGTCCGCTTAGCGCGGAGCCCGTCGGGAAGCTTTGAGGCGGTGCTGGGGTGGACGGGGGCGGGAACTTCTGGTAGATTTTGCCCAATCATCAGTCGTGGTTCTTGCGATAGACGGGCAGTCTTTCCCATCCCGGTCGAGTTAAGGGGGCGGGGCTCTGCACACCAGACTGGGCGGGACCCTCAACTTTGATGGGCGTCTTCTTTGCCCAGTTGGTAAACGACATTCTCAGACGGGCTGCCTCCATTGCCAATGAAATCTCCTGGCGGGGTCGTTGTGGGCGGGACGTGGACCCTCCGGTATAAGGCGGTCCCGGGGGAGTGCGGAGAAAGGGGGGGGTCGCGGCGGCAGGAGGAGGAGTAGGTGCGGGTGAAGATGGCGGCAGCCGAGGCCGCGAACTGCATCATGGAGGTGAGCGCCTGGAGCGCCGTCGGGGGTGGGGGGCGGTTTGTTGGTCGGTGTTGTATGCCTCCGTCGTGGGGAAGGGGTTCCGAATGGGCGGATTGGGGCTGAAGGCTCTCAGCCGTAAGGAGGGGACGCCGCATGCTCCGGATCCCGGGATATAGTCTGAGGTGCGGGTTTCCTGGCTTTCGAGGGCCTGCGGCACCGGGTCAAGCCGAGGGTGTCGTGCCCCCTCCCACGTGGAGTAGGGCTGGGGGCGCTTCCGGCCTGGCCCCCACGTGGCCGAGGCACGGTGGGTGGGGAGGGGGTGTGCCGTGCCCGGTGGCCCGGCGGGCTCCACGTGCGGGACAAAGGCCCCGCCCCCGGCCGGGGGAGGGGCCCCCCGGGGGGGGGCGGAGAGGAGGCTCCGACCCTCCCTAGAAGGCCCCCTGCCCTCTCCCCCGGGATCGCGATGTACCCTTCGGGGAGGGCTTGCTTCGGTCCCTACGAGAAGTTAAGAGTCTTTCGGGAGGCGCAGTGTATCTCTGTTCTCCAAAACCCCGTCCCTGATACCGAGGCATCTGCTTAGGCTTCGGTCCAGGTTTCGTGCTCTCCTGGCTTGGGATTGGAGGAAGAGGGAAAATTGGTTCCCTCCGGACCCCCGTTTTCCTGTCCCTGGATTCTCCCCTGCTCGGGGCTTTGGGAGCTGGGGGGATGGGGCATGCCCCTGTGACCTCCCCCTGGGTGGTGGGGGGGCCTCTAGTTGAAGGAGATCCTTCCCGATAAGGTGTCGTGCACCCCCTTGTGGCCATTTCTGGGTGTGTGGGAGGGACATCTTTTTCATGGGGCGTGTCCCAAAGCCCATCTCCCCTTTGAAGCCCTCCCGGGCGAGGGGAGGGAGAGTCTCTGCTGGGAAGAGGATGTGGGGAATATGAGCTACTAGCTTTACCACCTATTGGAGATCTGTCTCTCCCGGGCGCATACGCGAAGGTGGGAGATGACCTCCCCCTTCCTGAAGCTCTGTTTGAGAGTCCTGAGCCTGAAGGCTTGAAATGGTTTCCTGAGCGGTTTGGTTCTTGTGCAGCCATGTGGGGTTGGCTCCGGTGCTATTTCAGGACCTCTTGGGACTTGCCTTGTCGTGGTATTAGTGATATTGAGAAATGTGTCCCAGTGGGAAATCCCCTTACCAGTCACCCTTTTTTATAGGTGTCCTCTCTGGCTTGAGAGAATAGGGGCGGGGCTTGGAGCTCTGTGGGTCGTGTCTGTGACTTTGTGCTTCTTGGCGCCTGGAGGGTGGTCACATCTGGAAGAGATGTAATCTGATGGGGCCTGCGGACTCCCTCCTTTGCCTTGTAGTGTTGTGGGGCAGGCAGCTCCTAGGGGTCACTCCAATGACTCCCACCCACCTTGACTCTCTTCTGGACCAGGGTCCCTATGGGTGGAGGAAATATCTTTCTTAGAGGTTGCCTCAGGACTTGGCCCCACACCCCAAGGTGTCGTGTCGTGGGGTTTGAGGGTCCAGAGTCTGGCCTCCTCCTCCGTGGGATTCTACCTTCCTGGGAAGAGGGTGCTAAGCTAGGAGAGTGGCTCCAGGTGGTTTTGTTTGGGGCTTCCTGAGTCCAAGGCAGGAGCTAGGGCTCAGGGTGCCAACTCTGGTGGGGGTGCCTTTGCGCCACACCTCCTTTCTGGAATCCTCTGACAAGAGACTTGTTTGCAGAGGTGGCAGATGCCCAGTGGGCACATCCTGCCAGTCCTCCCCTCCCCTAGCTACTCATGGCACCCCAGGATGGGGTGTGTGTGTCAGGAAATGTCACCTAATCTGGGGGGATTAGATGATGAGGGGGAGCGACAGCTGGCAGTGCCTGTGTGCCTGCTGGGTGCCAGTTCCTCTGTCCTGGTTGGGGGAGGTGTGTATGGTCAGGTGTCTGGCCAGAGAAGGACAGCGTGGGGGCAGGCCACCATCTCTCCAGCCATAGCTGGGACAGAACCCCATCTCTTCTCCCCCCACTTCTCCCATCCCTTTTAAAAACATCCCTGCCTCTTTTCTTGCTCCCTCTGCTGCCTCATCCTGCCATGCCAAGGAAAAGGAAAATTGCAAGAAACACCCCCTCCCCTGTGAGCTGGGGTCCCCTGGCCTGGCCCTCCCCTAGCCGCTCCCAGTAGCTAATCCTGTCTCCCTGTTACTCTCTCCTAGAATTTTGTAGCCACCTTGGCTAATGGGATGAGCCTCCAGCCGCCTCTTGAAGAAGTAAATATCCTTTTGTGAGACCCTTCCCCATATAAATATATCTTGCCACATCCCAGGCCCTTTCAGGCAGTCTAACCATGATTCCTCTTGCTTCAAATCAGTTTACCCTGTGCCCCCAAACTGTTAGTACAACCCCCCTCCAGGTTTGTGGCTCCCATCTGGCCTCCCCAAATACTGTGGCTACTTCCTTAACTCCATTTCCAGCCCCCCCTTTCCCCTTCCCGTGTCTGCCCCAATTCTGCCTTCCCCTCCCCTCCCCAGCTGTGGGCTGAGCTAGAGACAGGGGCAGAGAGACTGGAGAGATGGTAGGCGTGGCTGAGGTATCTGGGTACTCCCCTGGATGGTGCTTTGGGGGGGAGGTCCTGGAAGAGGAGAGTGGGGTTGTAGGTTTTGGGGTTTGGGGAGGCAAGATGGCAGACGGGGTCTGTAGGATTGCCATGGTATGATTTGGGGGGTGTGTGTCTGTTCTCCAGGGAGAAGTAGGGACCTGGAGGTTTAAGAGGCCTTAGAGAGCCTTCAGATTTGACCCATGCTCCCATCCACCTCCTCCCAGGTCTCCTGCGGCCAGGCAGAAAGCAGCGAGAAGCCCAATGCTGAGGACATGACGTCCAAAGATTACTACTTTGATTCCTATGCTCACTTCGGTATTCACGAGGTGAGTGTGAACAGCTTCTAAAGCTGCTGGATCTTGAGGGGGTTAATGTTTGGGAGGGCTGGAACTCAGTTTCTCACGCATGCGCACTGCCTCCTCTGGCACCGAGCCCAGCCGCCCCTCTGGGTGTGAGGCACACACCTCGGGGTCGCCTCTCCCAGCCGTTGCCTTGGAGATGAAGCTTCGCCGGGAGCTCTCGGGAGGCTGGGGTGGGAGCAGGAGCGCAGGCGAGCTTGCCTGCGACTTCAGCGGGAGGTCAGGGCCTGCCTGTTTCCGCCGCCCTCTAGTGGCTCGCGGTGGAACTGTCCCCCAGCTGCTCCCGCCTGCCGTGCCCCCTGCTTCTGGACCCTGTCTCAGGGAAGTCCCGTACAAGAAAGCGGTGGGAATGGGATTCTGAACATTTTTTTTTCTCTTTTTTTTTTTTTTTTTTTTAAAGATTTTATTTATTTATTTGACAGAGAGAAATCACAAGTAGACAGAGAGGGAGGCGGAGAGAGAGAGAGGGAAGCAGGCTCCCTGCTGAGCAGAGAGCCCGATGTGGGACTCGGATCCCAGCACTCTGAGATCATGACCTGAGCCGAAGGCAGCGGCTTAACCCACTGAGCCACCCAGGCGCCCCCATTTTTTCTTTCTCTTTCTCTTTTTCTTTTTTTTTTCCTTTTGCTGAAACCTCTTTGCTAAATTGTGGTAAAAGATACGTAACAAAAATTTCCTTAAGGCGTAGTACAGTTCAGTGGCACTAAATTCTGGGAAAAGCCAAGGAAATGGAACTTGGGAGGCAGTGGTAAAATCAGGCCAAGGCAGTAGGGAGTTTAGCCTATCCAGTCTGATTTTACAAATAGGGAAACTGAGGCAGGTGGGAAAGAAATGATTTGTTCCAAGGGGACTGGGGAAGTGGGAGGACTGAGCTCTGGCTCTCCAAACTGCCAGTGTGTCAGAGGCCAGCACATCGTTTTCCAGCTGGGAACGCAGGTCCCCTCATGGCATGTTTGTACCTTGTGCCCCCACGTCCCTGTCCAGGAGATGCTGAAAGATGAGGTACGCACCCTCACGTACCGGAACTCCATGTTTCACAACCGGCACCTCTTCAAGGACAAGGTGGTGCTGGATGTGGGCTCCGGCACGGGGATCCTCTGTATGTTTGCTGCCAAGGCTGGAGCCCGCAAGGTCATTGGGGTGAGTGTCGCATGTGGGCGGGTGGGTCAGGGCCTGGGGACGGAGAGGGGCCCCTCAGGGCTCAGGGATTGGATGGAGGGGACTGGGGGTGGAGGGTGGGAGTGGGGGGGGTCTCACCCTCCCTTCTTCCTGGGCCCCCAGATCGAGTGTTCCAGTATCTCTGATTATGCGGTGAAGATCGTCAAAGCCAACAAGTTAGACCATGGTGAGCCCAGGAAGAGAATGGGTTTGTGGGGATGGAGTGGGTGATTTCCCGCTTCCCTGGGACCCTTGGCAGTGGGGTAGGGATTGTCACTGAACAGATTCAGCTGTTCTCCCGCCATGGGCTCTAAGAATCCCCCCTTCTCAGCACCCACAACGACGGGTAGTGACAAGGAGCTGGCTCTGCCGGTTTAGAAACTGAGTGGCGAGGTCTTGAGCTAGGGGCCTCACCCGTCAAACCCTGGGGCAGGGAGCACTCTGTAGCTTGCAGAGGCGTGCGGGGTCTGTGGTGAGGAGTCTCTTGGCCACCCCTTTAAGTTCAGCCCACATTCCCTTCCGGAGGAGTCTGCACCCACAGGCTTGTACATGTGTAAATGTTTTCACACCCACGTGCTCGTCTTGTACGTAAATAGCATTTCACACGAGGCTTTTGCCCTCACTTCCTCTACCTGCTCACCTTGTAGTTGCACACGTTTCCAGATGTGAGAGGTTCTTGCTCTTTCCT
Source organism: Mustela putorius furo (assembly GCF_011764305.1). Lineage (NCBI taxonomy): Eukaryota > Metazoa > Chordata > Mammalia > Carnivora > Mustelidae > Mustela > Mustela putorius. The sequence goes on along the minus strand of NW_025421310.1, from coordinate 10,658,835 downwards.
ATGACCACTGTGGCCCGCATGTCCTGCAGCTCCCTTCTTCAGGCCCCTGGGGGCGGGCATTCCAGTAGCCCCTGCGATGCTCATCCCCTTCCCCACAGTGTCCGCTCATGCAGGAACTCGTGCATCTGGAAGGCCGGGTTATTAAAGGAGGGTAGCTCAGGTCACAAAGGCCAGTGGTGCAGATGTTGCCTACCTGCCAGGTTCCTGGGGCAGCACATGTGGGAAGATGGGTGGGTTTTCTGTGTGTGGAGGCTCCTAGCATTCTAGAAACTGAAGTTTTTGTTTTTGTTTTTAAGATTTTGTTGACTGATTGAGTGAGTGCAGGGAGGAGGAGGGGGAGAGAATCTCAAGCAGACTCTACACCAAGCGCGGAGCCCACCACGGGGTCATATCCTCTGACCCTGAGATCATGACCTAAGTCAAAACCAAGAGTGGAATGCCTAACTGACTGAGCTACCCAGGGGCCCCTGCATTGACTTTTTTTTTCTTTTAAGATTTTATTTATTTGACAGAGATCACAAGTAGGCAGAGAGGCAGACAGAGGGAGAGGGAGAAACAGGCTCCCCGCTGAGCAGAGAGCCTGACGTGGGGCTTGATTCCAGAATTCTGAGATCGTGACCTAAGCCAAAGGCAGAGGTTTAACCCACTTAACCAACTGAGCCACCCAGGCGCCCCATGAAGTGATTTTTTAAAAAGAGATTATAGGGCGCCTGGGTGGCTCAGTGGGTTAAGCTGCTGCCTTCGGCTCGGGTCATGATCTCAGGGTCCTGGGATCGAGTCCCGCATCGGGCTCTCTGCTCGGCAGGGAGCCTGCTTCCTCCTCTCTCTCTCTCTGCCTGCCTCTCTGCCTGCTTGTGATCTCTGTCTGTCAAATAAATAAATAAAATCTTTAAAAAATAAATAAATAAATAAAAAGAGATTTTATATATTTATATATGTGTATATATATATATAGAGAGAGAGAGAGATTAGTATAGTGAGCCCCCAGATACATACCAACTGAGCTTTATATATCTCCCCTGGAAGCAAGTTTCAAACATGATGTCATTTCTCCTATAAATCCTACCGTGTGTGTGTGCGTGTCCGTCCCTGATAGACCCTTTTAAAGAACATGACCATGCTCTTAACGACGCAGTCTTACCATCTGGTGCCTAATCCATGCGTTTCTGCTTCTGCCTTAAAAACATCTAGAGGGACGCCTGGGTGGCTCAGTTGGTTAAGCAGCTGCCTTCGGCTCAGGTCATGATCCCAGCGTCCTGGGATCGAGTCCCCCATCGGGCTCCTTGCTCCACAGGGAGCCTGCTTCTCCCTCTGACTCTGCCTTCCACTCTGTCTGCCTGTGCTTGCTCTCGCTCGCTCTCTCTCTGACAAATAAATAAATAAAATCTTAAAAAAAAAAAAAAAAACAAAAACATCTAGAGATGGGGTGCCTCGGTGGCTCAGTGGGTTGGAGCCAACAAAACATCTAGAGAGATGAATGAATTTTAAAACTGAGTTAATAGAGGGGCACCTGCCTGGCTCGGTCTGTAGAGTGTGTGACTCTCGGACTTGGGGTGGTGAGTTCGAGCCCCACGTTGGGCATAGAGATTACTTAGAAAAAAAAAACAAAACCCAAAGCAGAAAACCCTGAGTTCAGAGAGTGTGGCTTCAGCCAGCAGAGTTCTTTGAAGATGTCTACCTGCAGCTCCCAGCCTTTCCTTGAGGAGACGGGGGCAGCTCCAGCGGGGTACCCGGGCCCTGGCCCCGCAGGGGAGGCGAGCGAATGGGTCGCCATGGGGCCAGCTGCATGTGGCTGTCTCTGCCCCCCGCAGTGGTGACCATCATCAAGGGGAAGGTGGAGGAGGTGGAACTTCCAGTGGAGAAGGTGGACATCATTATCAGCGAGTGGATGGGCTACTGCCTCTTCTACGAGTCAATGCTCAACACCGTGCTCTATGCCCGAGACAAGTGGCTGGTGAGGCCCGCGCTGGGGTGGGAACAGCTCACACAGGTTGAGCGCCTATCATCTGGGGTCTGGGCAGAAAACCAAAAGCTGGGCTAGATATTTCCCCCAGCGGGGATTTCATGTAGGGGGTTGATGGCCCAGATGTTGCAGGGCCCAGAGCTAGACAGTAACAAGCAGACAGTGTCAGGAGGTGGGTGGTGCTGGGAAGAAGACCACAGCAGGGCAGAAGGATGGGGGAGAGGCTGGAGGGCTGTGGTTCCAGGTGCTCAGATCCAAGCAGGCCTCCCAGGGGGAGGTGACTAAGACCTGAACAGGGGATAGGAGCCATAGGAGATCTGAGGTGAAGAACGTCTGGGCAGAAGAACTGGTGCAAAGGTCCTGGGGCAGGAGTGTTCCTTATTGGGTGTTGAGGAACAGCAGGGAGTGGACTGGGGGGGGTCAGGAAGAACAGTAGAAGGGAAGGGGGTGGAGGGGCCTGCACACCCCGTCTCAAGAGGAGCCGGGGAGGATGCTGCAGATCTTTTACAACCTGTGAAGGACAGGTCTGAGACTTAGGTGCTCCTGGATGCCTCCCGGCAGCCATGTGGGGAGTAGAGGTGGGTGTGAGGGCAGAAGCCAGTAACCAGTGAGGAGGCCATTGTAGGAGTCCGGGTGGCTCAGACCAGTGTGGGGATAGTGTGTGTGGATAGAGACCCAAACTGTCAAGGTTTGGGGGCAGTGTTCCAAGGCCCCCCACATTCTTCACACCCCCTCCCCCTTGGCAGGCCCCCGATGGCCTCATCTTCCCGGACCGAGCCACACTGTATGTGACAGCCATTGAAGACCGGCAGTACAAAGACTACAAGATTCACTGTGAGCTCGGGGGAGGCCCCCTAGGAACTCCGGGGGGCAGGGCAGGCTTGGGCTGGGCGCCCCTGATGGACTCACCCCTCCTCCTGCCTACCTGCCTGCCTCCCCAGGGTGGGAGAACGTATATGGCTTTGACATGTCCTGCATCAAAGATGTGGCCATCAAGGAGCCTCTGGTGGATGTGGTGGACCCCAAGCAGCTGGTCACCAACGCCTGCCTCATAAAGGTGAGGGCGGGGTGTGGCCGGTGTCCCCAGGGGCGGAACCAAGGAAGGGCCACCAGCTGAACCTGAGCCTGAGCAAGACAGGAGGTCTCCCAGTGTTTGCCTGAGGCCTGGGAGTCTGGCCAGTCGGCCAGAGGTGGTGGTAGAGCTCTGGAGAAGCCACTGGATCCCTTTAAAAAGCTTATGAGCCAAGCTCATAAGGTGGGGTGGGGTGGGGTTCCAGGTGCCAGGGTGAGCAAGACCCAACCGGCATAGACTGCTCTGGGGGGATGTGTTCCACGGGGGCACCCGTGAGCCAGGCAGCTAAGCCCCTTGGCTGTGCCCCAGATGCAAGAAGCCCAAGGCCACGAGTGAGCTGATAAGGGCTGTTGGGCCAGTGATTGGTTCTGAGCCCCCAGTGTGCGTGCACTGAGCTGGACACTGGGGTGAACCCTAGAATTGGCACTGGGCTGCGAGAGGCGGCCCAAAGCTGGTGGAGGAGGAGGAAGTCCAGAGGGAGTGAAGACGGCAGCTGGGAGGGTGGGCGCCGGGGAGCTGGTGGAGGGATTTGGAGCAGGAGTTTGATGTGATCTGATGAACAATGTTTAGAATCGTCACACTGGCTGATTTGTTGAGTAAGAGGATGTGGGGAGAGATGGGGACAGAAGTAGGGAGCCCTGTGAAGAGGCCCCTGCAGTGGTCAGGTGCTGGTGGTGGCCCCGGACAGGGCGGAGGCCATGGGAAAGGACAATGGGCGATTCTCCGAACGGCAGTAGTGGCTCCAGGACGCGGACCTGTCCAATGTGGGCTTTGGCCGTGGGAGAGAAGGGGGCAGGACTGCAGTGTGGTAGCCTAGGCTTTTCCGCCACCTGCTGGCCAGGTGCTGGGGCATGGGGCTCACGGGGCCTGTCCCGCAGGAGGTGGACATCTATACCGTCAAGGTGGAGGACCTGACCTTCACGTCCCCCTTCTGCCTGCAAGTGAAGCGCAACGACTACGTGCATGCGCTCGTGGCCTACTTCAACATCGAGTTCACGCGCTGCCACAAGAGGACGGGCTTCTCCACCAGTGAGCGTGGGGTGGGGCCGGGGTGTGGGACAGGGGCAGCCGAGGGAGTCGGGGGCCTGTCATGTCTGTTTCCCCACCCCTAAAACCATACCCAACAGTCCCTCTCTCAGGCTTGATGAGGGTAAAGGGACTCGGGTCGTGGAGGGGTCAGACAGAGGGAAGGGCCAGGCCAAGGCCTAGGGTGGGGGCTGGGCAGGAGGCCCCGGGGACTGGCCGCAGCCTGGCTGACCCAACTGCACCCCCAGGCCCCGAGTCTCCCTACACACACTGGAAGCAGACCGTGTTCTACATGGAGGACTACCTGACTGTGAAGACAGGAGAGGAGATTTTTGGCACCATCGGCATGCGGCCCAATGCCAAGAACAATGTGAGACACTGCCAGGGCGGGGCAGTGCTCGGGAGGGGCTCCACTGCCTGCTCCGGGGTCCCATCAGCCCTCCACTCGATTGAGTGTGCGACCCCTGGGGAGACCCCAAGTGGATGGGAGGACACAGGGTCTGGAGTCCAGGGCCTGGGCTAGAAGTGTGGATCTGTGGGTATGGGCCTGGGTAATGCTCAGGGGTTGTGGCCAGAGGGGTTGTCCCAAGGGTACACCCGTTTCAGAGGGCATTTGTCCCTGTCTGGAGATATTTTGGGCTGGTGGCCTCTAGCACAGGACTGTGGAGAAGCCTCATTTCCAGCCCCAGATGTCCATAGTACAGAGCTTGGGACAGCCTGGCTAAAGAGACCAAAGGAGAGGCCCAGAGAAGCCAGGAGGAAGCCTGAAGCCTGGGCCAAGGTGGTGGGACTGAGGGCAGAAGTCTTCACGGTTACTGGCAACCTTGGCCCAAGCTTTTTCCAGAGAGTGCTGGGGGATGGGGAGCACAGAGTGAGGCCTGGCTTTCGGGAAGCCCAGGAGCCGAGGACGTACGGACAGTCGGGTTGGGACCAGTGAGTGGGGAAGTGTGCTGGAAGAGATGTTTGCTTCTTAGAAAAGAGGGAAGGAGTAACTGCTTTAACTGGTGGGAATGGTTCTCATGGCAGGAACAATCGTTTTGCAAAAGACAGCTGCCGAGCTCTGGTCTGGAGGGGCGGGCTTGGCTGGGATCCCAGAGTCTCTGAGGGTGTCACAGGAGCCAAGGCTCGAGTCAGGGTTGTGGGCAGATGCTCAGGGTGCGACCAGCAAAGAGGCGTCTCCCAGCCAGGACATGGGGTCTCTGGGTAGCATGGGAGGAGGCTGGGGGCACACCCCCTGCCGCAGCCTCCTGACTCAGACCATTCCAGACCTCTGCCTGTCCTGTGTCCAGTCCCCCTCACATCTCCCGTTTCCCTACAGCGCGACCTGGACTTCACCATTGACCTGGACTTCAAGGGCCAGCTGTGCGAGCTGTCCTGCTCCACTGACTACCGGATGCGCTGAGGCGACACCCGGCTTCTCCCACCCCGGCCGGGCCGGCCCTGCATGGGCCCAGGGGCTGCGGCGTTCTTAGGCAGTTTGGGGGCGCCCCCTTCCTCTCCTTCCCTCCCTCAGAAGGGGGTTTTAGGGGTCTGGGCTGGGGCGGGGCACATCGTGACTGTGTTTTTCATAACTTATGTTTTTATATGGTTGCATTTACGCCAATAAATCCTCAGCTGGGATGGCTCGGCTTCCTGGGGTAGTGGGGTTGGGGTTCTGCATGCAGGTTCTGCTAGGGACGGCCTGAGCAGCTGGCGGTCCTGAGATGGGCGCCTGATGGTCACTGTAGGTCTCTGTCGCCCCTGCTGTGTCTCTAGGTCTCGCTCCCTGGCTCTGGCCTCTTGTGGTCTCTGTCATCCATGGCCCCCTGCCAGGGTCTGCTCCCCTGTCCCCCTCCTCGGGTCCATGTCTCTCCCCCACCTCCCCCGTCCCCCCCCATATGCCCCCTGAGGCCCTGTTCCCTCTTGTCCCCATTGGGCAGGGCTCCTGCCCTAGTTGCCCTGCTGGGCTGTGGGAGGGTTGGGGTGTGGGTTCCCAGCATAGCAGGGCCCTTAAGTTTCCCAGAAAGCCATCTCCCCCCCCTCCTCCTCCCCCAGCGCACACATTGTTTCAGTGTCTGGCTGTTTTTTCCTGTCCAGGACCCTCCAAGGCCAGGCCAGGGCTGACTGGCAGTGACTACTGTCCTGCCCTCTGCAGCTGGGGAAACTGAGTCATGGGGGGGTTGTGTTAAGGGGTGAGAATTCCTTGTGTGTTGGCTTCCTTCCCTAGTCTAGCTGGAACCTTGGAGGGCAGCAGGGCCTCCCTGTTTCCCTTCGTTTCAGAGATGGACTCAGAGGCCCCACTGACAGCTCCCCAGGGACTGTGTTCACCCTCTGCTGCAGGCATGGCATATATACTTGACCCTTGCCCATGGCCTTGTGCAGAGTCCTTGGTCCCCCAGGATGCTGTCCACAGGACCCAGGTCACCTAAGCCACCATGACTTCGCTGTCCACAGTCCTGGCTGGCTACACGTGCTTCAGTACAGCTGGAGCCCTAGGCCCGGTGGCTTTTCACACCTGACTACACCAAGTCCTCTTATGGGATGACGTCTGCTGACTGTGCTAGGCCCCAGACTCCCTTTGTCCACCATTCAAGAGGGCTTCGTGTGCGCCCCGCATCGTCCAACCCACAAAGGAGCCTGGCCCACGAAACCTCATGGTCCCCGATGGGTTGGGTTGAGGTCGAGGTCGCAGGAGCCCAGCGCCTCCCTTTCCTGGAAGCCCTAAGCTGTGTCACCTAAGGTGTCAGCTGCCCCGCCCCTCTCCCTCTGCCTTAAAGGGGTCCCTCTCCCAAGGCCTTCCAGGGTTATAGCTCTTCCGTTTAACTGTGCCTGCCAGGGCTCAGAGGCCGAGTAGGACGTGGGAATCCGGGTTCTAAGCTTGCCATTCTGGTGTGGTGTGGCCTCCTCGTCTAGGCCTCATTTTTCCCCGCGTGGGTAGTGGGGACTGGCCGTGATTCCTGGATCTCAAGGGGGCCTCCAGGGAACTCTCCGACTCGGGGAAGAGGGCGGAGCCGCACCCCAGAGGGGCCGCTTCGCGCATGGGTTTCAAGGACCACTCCCGGCCCCGCCCCACGATGACCCCCCACATCCTTCTGTTGCTTCTCGCCTCCACCGTCCTGGGGGACCGGGACCCCGTGGGCAGGTGAGCAAGGCGGGTCGGCAGCGGGGACAGGGAGGGAAGGACACGGCAGGAGCGTGCGCCCCCTTCAGGCCACTGCTTTCTGCGTGGAGGGATGATGAACTGTAAGCGCGCCTCTGCGGTCGCGGAGTTCTGCTGGCCCCGACCCCACCTACACCCCTTCCTCGAGAAGATTCTGTTTGAGCGCGGCCTTCTCCCCTGCTCCCTCCCCAGGCAGCCCCAGCGCCAGGTCGCCCAGCACCGCAGGCGCTTCTGTTCCCTGGTCACATGCCAGACCCACCGCCTGCCAGAGATGATCTACTGGCTCAGCTCCGCCTCCACCAAGGAGCTCTCAGGGAAGGCCGGCCGCGAGCCCCAGGACCCCCACAGCTACGGACGCCGCCGTCGGCGCGAGGCCAGAGCCCTGCTCGGTCTCCAGGACCCTGGCCTGAAGAAAAGAGGCCAGCGCAGTGCCCAGCTTGCTGCGTGACGTTGGGCACGTCCCTGGCCCTCCCGTGGCCTCGGCTTACCCATCTCGGTATTGGGGCCACGACCCCAGATTTCTTTTTCCCCTAACTCCATCTCCTGGCCTCACTCAAAAACTCTCCCCGCGCTGTGACTGGGCTGGACCCAGGGGGACACCGGGACTAGAATACCCGTAGAGTCCGGAGCCTAATAAAACGAGTTTCCTCTTTCAGCCTCGCTTGTCTGTGCCCATTCCAGCCTCCCAGTCAGAGCCCAGTCTCTAACATAATCTTTCCCTTTATCCATGCACCTTTTCCCCATACAGAAGTCCCTCTGCCTGTCTAACTTGAATCCAACCCGTTGTAGCTTCTCCTTCGCACCACTAAGTCCGCGCAGCTGCATTTTCTGTGGGCGGTCCCGGGAGGCTGACCCAACCCACAGAACAGCCCTCCCTCCTCGGGTTGGTAGAACTTTGATTCGGTCTGGCTCAATACCCACGCGCGTGACTTTACGTGTGCCCAAATGTGGGCTGTGAATTCCAAGCTGAGCCTCGTTTTGCAGAGAGGAAGGAGAGTGAGACAAGGCGGAGTGGGAAGCCCAAGAGCCTGGGGTTTGGAGGAGAGGAGCTGCTTAGAACCCGGGAAGCCAACGGTGGAGAAATCCGGCCGAGTAGAAAACGACTGAGAACTGGGGCTCGAACGGAGCGAGAGGATTGGACGCTGGGACTCGAGGGGGCGGGGATAGAACGCGAGGGTTAGAAGGGGGCGGGGATAAAACCAGAGACTGGAATACCCGGCCAGGCGCACGCGAGGCAGAAACCCGGATTCCTGGATGTTGGATAATCGGGAGCGACCAGAAGCTCCGGAGGCCCGACGACCAAGTCGTGGACTAATCGCACTGGAATTGGACATATGCAAGTGGGAGACTTGGGTCTGGCACTCTAAATCGAGGGTGGGGGGCTGTGCTCGGGCAGGGTCTCCAGGATCGGATCGGCGGACCTTTGACTCAGCGTGGTAAGTATCGGAGGGGCCCGAGCTCCTGCGGGGCCTGGAGGCCTGTGGCTTGTGTTGGGCGTGCGGGCGTCTCCATCACCCGTCCTCGAAGCTCGCAGCCGCTCACAGCCTCAGCATCCCTGGCTGTGAGGCATGCGCAGTAGGGTGCTCCCTACCCCATCCCCTCCAGTTCCCAGCGCGGGGGGAGGGGGACGCCCTAGAGCGGACGAATTTATAGACATTCCCCACCTGCCACCGCCACCCGCCCCCGCTCCTCCCCCGCCACTCCCCACCCACCCCATCCCCCCTCCTTGCCCAGGCATGGGAAGCGGAAATGGGGCGGACGGTGCCAACGTCTGGCAGATGTTCATTTCAAATGGGTCTCGGACTGATGTTTTTCTCTAGACCCCGCAACTCGACCCTGGACCGGTTTCCCGCCCCCAACCCTGAATCTTGAAAGTCCTTCATGGGGAGGGGCGCACTGCCTTGCACCTCGTTCTCAGCAGAACCGCAAAAGGGATTAACGCGAATTGTTCCTCCTGGCTCTCTATGCGTTCACAGAGGTCCTCAGTTGACGTCCCTCTAACACTGGAGGTGTCTGGCCAAGTCCTTCAAGACCCCTTAGGTGGTTAAGGAGGGGTGAGCCGCCGGCCTGTATTCCTGGGTCTGTAAGGAGGAGGGGGTTGGGGACCCGGACTCCTGGGTCTGAGGCTGGGGACATGGAGAATGACCCTCTGTCCACCTCCCAGGGCTCTAGCGGGACATGGCTGAAGCGCACCAGGCTGTGGGCTTCCGACCCTCGATGACCTCGGACGGGGCCGAAGTGGAGCTCAGTGCCCCCATGTTGCAGGAGATCTACCTCTCTGGACTGCGTTCCTGGAAAAGGCACCTCGCCCGTTTCTGGGTGAGGAGGGCCACGGCTTGGTTTCCTTTCAGGAATCCAGTTAGGCTCCGGGGTGGGCGAGGCCCAACTCCAGCATCTTGGTGGTTCCACTAATGGGATCCTATCTCCCCCTTCTGGGAATTTTGCTGTCGACTTTTAGAACCCCTTAAATAGCCATTTCTGGGTTCTCTAAGGCTCACTTGGGAACCCTCAACCTCACCTACTGGGAACCTCTATTCACCTCTTAATAACATTTCCTGGACCACTTCCCTTTTTCCTCACACCCCCAACCCAACTTTCACCCAATTTCTAGAATTCATACCCTATATTCCATGGTGCTCCCCTCAGCTTCCCCTTTCATCTCCAGGTTCTAATCTGGGTGCTCATTTCAGAACACTGTGACCTGATCAAGGTCTTGTCAGCCCTCAGCCAGTCTTGAAGGGCCCTTCTTCCCCCTAGCTCTTGTCCCTAGGTCTGGGGGCCATCTCCTTGCCCTTGCTTCTGAATTCCCAGTACACATCTCCAGTAGGTGGTGCACCTTCCCTGTGGTTCCCAGATGTGAACCTCCAAATGTCTATATCCACACTTCTCCATCATTACAGACCCTGCTGTCCTGGTCTGGGTTCGTTGTCCTTGCTTTAGAATGCCCATGCCCAACATCTAACCAGAGCCTATGCCTGCCCCCAGGGTCCCCAGTTTTAGAGCATCCAGAGTCCCCCTGGTGGCCATGCCCTGTCTGTGAACACGAGTCTTAAACACCTGTGGGGTTGGCCAAGCCTGACTGCATCACAGCTTAGCTACTTACCAGCTGTGTGACCTTGGGCAAGGGTACCTCTCCAAGCCTGTTTCCCCACATGTCAAAAGGGGGCGATGATAACACCCCCCCCACCGGACAGTCGCAAGGTTTAAGTGAATTCTTACACGTAAGCACCTGGCCTGTGTCAAGTGCGGAGTAAGTGTTAGCTTTTGATAATATTGTTCTTAATTTATTAATCAGATATCTATGGAGCATTTATTAAGGGTCTGCCACTGCTTGGGACACTGGGGACATGAGAGGGAGCAGGACAGAATCCTGCCCTCGTGGAACTCTAGAGTTAGTTGGAGGAGAAGGCAATAAGGGGACAAATAAGCAAGATGGGGAGTATGTCAGATCCTGTGACTTGTGCGCTGGAAGAACAGAGAAGAACGGTAGAGCCAGGCTGGAAGAGGGAGGCTGGGGGTGTTGTCACTAAAAGAGGGGGTGGCCAGGGCCTGGAGGATCTCCTGAAGCAGAGACGTTTGGGCAGGCTAGATGGAACCTCTATAGCCTTATGAGTTGTTAAAATAGAGATATATCTTTTCCAGTGGACAAAAAGCCCCTACCCCAGACCTCTAAAGAGCTTTTGTTGTTGTTGTTAAGATTTTATTTTATTAACGATCTTATTTATTTATTTGATAGACAGAGATCACAAGTAGGCAGAGAGGCAGGCAGAGAGAGGAGGAAGCTGGAGGAAGCTGGCTCCCCGATGAGCAGAGAGCCTGATGCGGGGCTCGATCCCAGGACCCTGGGATCGTGACCTGAGCCGAAGGCAGAGGCTTTAACCCACCACTGAGCCACCCAGGCGCCCCTAAGATTTTATTTTTAAGTAATCTTTACACCTGACATGGGGCTCGAACCCAGAGCTCTGAGATCAAGAGTCACACACTCTACTGACTGAACCAGCCACGTGCCATCCCCCACCCAAAGGCCTTTGTCAGCCGCTGCTGGGAACCCCCCCCCCCGCCCCTGCCCTCAGGCTAATCCATCAAATTAAAACATTTCCATGTGGCCATTAGCCTGTGGTTAGATACACATGTATATACACACATATATTTTTTAAATTTAAGATATAGTTTCAGAAAAATGTACAGATTTTTAATATGTACAGCCCTTAAATTTTTTTTAAAAGATTTTATTTATTTGACAGAGAGAGAGAGATCACAAGTAGTTAGAGAGGCAGGCAGAGAGAGAGAGAGGAGGAAGCAGGCTCCCGGCTGAGCAGAGATCCTGAAGCAGGGCTTGATCCCAGAACCCTGAGATCACAACCCAAGGCAGAGGCTTAACCCACTGAGCCACCCAGGCGCCCCACAGCCCTTGAATTTTGACAACAGCTGTGTAACCAATTTCCTAGCAAGACAGGCCATTCTAGAATGTTCCTTTGAGCCCTTTCCCGGTGTGCACCCCCCCTCAAGGCAACCACTGTTCCGATTTCTAGGCTTGCAGGTGGATTTTGACTGGTGCTGCATTGTTGACTATTCAGACCCCTAGTTTTGTGTCCCCCAGACTCTCTCATTAGTATTAATTAATTAGTATTAATGACCTGTGTCACAGGGCTGTCGTGCATCACGTGCAGTGGGTCATTTGGGCCAAGCATGTGGGACAGCGTCCGTGTGGGTTGTTCATCAGCAGGAGATCAGAGTGACTCCCGAGATGGTTTCCCAAAGCACATGGGACATGACACCTTGCTTTGTATCTGTCGCATTAGGGTCCCGAGGCCCTCTGGATGATTTGAGGGGGTTCACAGTGGCCCCTCCATGGCTTTGGACAAGTTCTTCAAACCTTTTGTCTTCTCAGTTTTTTTCACCCATGCAATGGGCATAGTGATATTTACTGCTATCTTACTGAGCAGCGGGGCAATGAGATGATTTATTGATGCTCCTGGTCCCTGGAAAGTGCTCGGGAGACATTTCCCCTTATTACGAAGCCCCTGTCCTACCACAATTCAGAGCAGCAGATAAAGGAACCTATAGCTGCTCTTAAAAAAGAATCATAGGCCGCCTCGGTGGCTCAGTGGGTTAAGGCCTCTCTCTGCCTTCAGCTCAGGTCATGATCCCAGGGTCCTGGGATCGAGCCCCACATTGGGCCCTCTGCTCAGCTCTCTCTCTCTCTGCCTACCTCTCTGCCTACTTGTGATCTCTGTCTGTCAAATAAATAAAATAAAATAAGAAGTCTTAAAAAAAAAAAAAAAAGGAATCATAAACAGTGAAATCACCACGTTTGCCTATAAGCTTTTCTGGCCGAACCAAAGAAAGATCGTCAAGTGAATAAATCCCCAAGGAGAGGCAGAGTAGCAACAGAACAGGTCATGGTAATCATGTTTATTGAGTACCTACTGTGTGCCTGGCTCTGAGCTATGCAGTTTTCCTCCGTCCCCGCAGTCCCCTTGGCTTTATTTTTCTCCATAGTCTCTATTACCTTCTGTCACACTACCCTAAATACTTTTCTTGGGTAGCTGCTGTCTCTGTCCCCCAGGACAGCAGGACTTTTACTGTCTCTTCACTGCTCTAGGACTGCGATCAGCATTTGCCCAAGGACGTTTTCTCATCCCACACTCGTGACAGCCCTGTGAGCCCACTACTGGGATTGTTCCCATTCTAGAGATGAGAAAACTGAAACAGAGAAGCCACTTGCTTGAGATCACTTAGCTTGTTAGTGACAGAGCCCAAGCTCTCATCCATGAACCCTGAGCCTTTTCTATTGGCTAAATGTGGAGAAAAGAGAGAACTCGATTTCTTCAGCCCTGATGCCAGTACCCCCACTAACAGTAGCTCTTCTCATACTCTCTGCGTGACCATGGACCGAAGTGTTTTCTTTTGTAAAATGAGGTCACTTAAGTACCACCTCACAGGGTTGCTGGGGGGATTTTCAGAGTTCATTCTTTTAGGTGGTGCTTAGAACAATGATGGTGCTTAGTCGTCAGACTTGGTTAAGTGTTAGTTATCTCCATGGCACTTCCCTGGGAGTCTGGTTAGTACCCCAGGACTTTCATTCATCTCATGGTCATATAGTTCTAGAAGGCCTACCAAGCTCCAGACCCTGTGGCATATGGGTGATCATTTTGGCTGAGAGTAACCTCCTCCAGGGAACCCTCCCTGATTTCTTCAATTTGAGCAACTCGCCTCCGCAGGGCTCCTGTGCCTTATGTCCAGTAGAACTCACTTCATTCCTGACTAACCTCCCTGAGAGCAGGACCCAGATCTGTCTGGTCTCCCCTGGGTCTTGAACACCCAGCTCGGGGCTCAGCACACGCTGGGTGCTCTGACAGTATCTAAGAATGTTGCTCAGAGGAGTGATCATTGATTGAATGGGTGCTCTTTCCTCCCCACAGAATGACTTTCTCACAGGTGTGTTCCCTGCCAGCCCCCTCAGCTGGCTCTTCCTCTTCAGTGCAATCCAGCTCGCCTGGTTCCTCCAGCTGGATCCTTCTCTAGGACTGATGGAAAAGATCAAAGAGTTGCTGCCAGACTGGTAAGCTCCCCCATCTGAGCCTAGTATCCCTAATTCTCCCTCCAACCAGTGAGTTTCTCTCTCAGCATGGAATGCCTGCTAAAGAAAAGTAACCTCAAAAACAAATAAACAAATACATAAATAAAAAGCAAAGTAACCTCTGAGATTTACTTTGGGTCAGATTAATAAAGGTATGGCATGAGTAAAATGGAGGTGATTTCCTCCCTTTCTTGCTAAGAGGGACACTGACAAGCTAGAAAATGTCCAGATATGGTTATTTATGTACTGACAAAAATTAGAGTTATGCGGTGCTCCAGTTTTGTAGTCTTAGGCAAGAGATGTTATTCTCTTGTCAGTCTTCATTTATAAAGTGCAGGTAATAATAACTGGTTCCCATGGTGGTTGGGAGAAAGAAACAAAAGCATGCCCATTTTGGAGGGGCACCTGGCTGGCTCAATTGGTGGAGCATGAGACACTTGATCTCAGGGTCATGAGTTCAAGCCCCATGTTGAGCATGGAGCCTACATACATAAATAAACAAATAAATTCCTTTTAAAAAAGCATGCACATCGGGCTCCTTGCTCCGCAGGGAGCCTGCTTCTCCCTCTGACTCTGCCTTCCACTCTGTCTGCCTGTGCTCGCTCTCACTCTCTCTTACAAATAAATAAATAAAATCTTTAAAAAAAAAAAAAAAAAGGGACGCCTGGGTGGCTCAGTTGGTTAAGCAGCTGCCTTCGGCTCAGGTCATGATCCCAGCGTCCTGGGATCGAGTCCCACATCGGGCTCCTTGCTCCGCAGGGAGCCTGCTTCTCCCTCTGACTCTGCCTTCCACTCTGTCTGCCTGTGCTCGCTCTCACTCTCTCTTACAAATAAATAAATAAAATCTTTAAAAAAAAAAAAAGGGACGCCTGGGTGGCTCAGTTGGTTAAGCAGCTGCCTTCGGCTCAGGTCATGATCCCAGCGTCCTGGGATCGAGTCCCACATCGGGCTCCTTGCTCCGCAGGGAGCCTGCTTCTCCCTCTGACTCTGCCTTCCACTCTGTCTGCCTGTGCTCGCTCTCACTCTCTCTTACAAATAAATAAATAAAATCTTTAAAAAAAAAAAAAAAAGCATGCACATGATCCATTCAGTACAGTGCCAGGAGGTTACTAAACGGGAGTGGTTGTGTTATCCTAATTGTCATTTTGGGGAAAGATTTGGAACCCAGGTGCAGGGGAAGTGACAGGTTCTAATGGTTCTAATTCTTGGCTTGGTCCTCCTGGGGAAGAAGGTTCCAGTTTTGTACAGACAGTCCCAAAAGGCAGACACAGGATCAGAGGTAGGATCAGAGGTAGGAACCAGGATCAGAGGTAGGAATTTCCAGGGAGTCCAGATTTACCCCGTCTACAGAGGGGAAGTAAGAGCCCCAAGTCCTTACTCGGAGGACCCAAGTCTTCTAGGTGGGCCTTGCTCGTGTGTCTGATGCCGCTTTGCAAACTTGCTGATCTGTGATAGTTTCCAATCTGCAGATCAGCGTTTCCTGAGTGTGTGTTAGAACCACCTGGGAGGCTTGTTCAAACACTGATGGCGGGTGCACCCCCAGAGAGCCTGTCCTAGTAGGTCTGGGTGGGGTCCGGGGATTTGTATTTCCAACCAGCTTCCAGGCCCTGCAGATGCAGATGCCAAGGGCCACACTTAGAACCATTGCTTTAAAGTATAATTTGATGCTGGGAGAGAGAAGTGTGTCCCTTCTTCTTCTTCTCCTCGTCCTCTTCCCCCTCTTCCTCTCCCTCCCCCTCCTCCTCCTCCTTCTTATTCTCCTTCTCCTTCTAAGATTTTATTTATTTGAGAGCCGGGGTGGGGGGGGGGCGGGGAGAGCACATAAGTGGGAGGCAGACCAGAGGGAGAGGGAGAAGCAGACTTCCCACTGAGCAGGGAGCCCGAGGTGGGGCTCCATCCCAGGACCCTGGGATCATGGCAGGAGCTGAAGGCAGCCGCTTAACTGACTGAGCCATCCAGGCACCCCAAGTGTGTGTCCCTCCAAAAAAAAAAAACCCAGCTCCCACGTATTAAGTACCTATCTGTTTCCATGGGAAGTGATTTTAGTAGCTTTGGTGTCATTGTTCAGGAAAGCAAGGGCTGGGTGGGGTTGGAGGGGAGGAGCAGTCTGAGGCCGAGGGGCCAGGAAACCCAGGCCCCTTCTCTCTCTACTCCCCCAGGGGTGGGCAGCACCACAGGCTTCGGGGAGTCCTGGCAGCTGCGCTGTTTGCTTCGTGCCTGTGGGGAGCCCTGATCTTTACGCTTCATGTGGCCCTGAGGCTGCTTCTGTCCTACCATGGCTGGCTCCTTGAACCCCACGGAGCCATGTCCTCACCCACTAAGACCTGGCTGGTATGTGAGGGGCAGAGCCCTCCCTCCTTAGGCCTTTCGGGGACCCAATTCTCTGTCTCCTTCTCTCTGGTCTCTGTCCCCACCTTTCTGGGACCCTGTCCACCTCTCTCTGGTCTCTATTCCTCTTCCTGAGTTTCTGTCCCCCCACTTCCTCTGGGTCTCTATCCCATTCTCTCTGTAGGTTGCCACACCACCCCCAAACCTGGTCCCCCACCCTAGTGAGGGGTGTAATGATCCACAAATTCCCGTTTCCCTCCAGGCCCTGGTCCGCATCTTCTCCGGCCGGAAAACAATGCTTTTCAGTTACCAGCGCTCCCTGCCACGCCAGCCCGTGCCCTCCGTGCAGGACACTGTGCGCAAGGTGGGTCTGCCTGGAGGACCTCCACCTGGGATGGGCTGGGATGGGCGGGGGCGGGCGGGGGGCGGGCAGGGGGCGTGACCTACCCTTTTCTTGCCGCTCAGTACCTGGAATCGGTCCGGCCCATCCTCTCCGACGAGGACTTCGACTGGACGTCCGTCCTTGCGCAGGAATTCTTGCGGCTGCAGGCGTCGCTGCTGCAGTGGTACCTGCAGCTTAAGTCCTGGTGGGCGTCCAATTACGTGAGTCCCAGACTCGGATCCGCAGGGTTCTGAGGGATCCTTAAGCCCCTGTAGGTCTAGGCCCCTCCCCGCCCCCATGCCCCGCCCACTCCCCACCCCTTGCTCAATACTCTGAGCCCCGCCCCCCCTCCTATAGTTTAAACCCAGCCCCAGATGCTCCTCCAAGCTGCTCTTACTCTCCAATATTCTGAACCCCATCCGTCATGGGCCGACATTTTGAGCCTCCCCACCCCATGCTCCGACATTCTGAGTCTGACTTCAATAATCTCAGCCTGCCCACCTCCACAGCCCCGCCCCCAACCCTCCAGGACTGGAACCACAATTCCAGGACTTACCCAACATTTCAGCTCTCCCTTGGCAGGAGGCAAAAAACATTTTGAGCCCCCGCCCTCGGAGATGTTCTTGTTTTACCCGCTCCTTCTGCGCGAGGGCACCTCCCCCAGATGGGTTTCTATTCTGAGTTGAGGAGCTAGTAGGCTTTTGGTAGTACTCTGACTTGAGTTTCTTGGGAAACTGAGGCACAGAACAAGACAGCAGTTCACCCAAATCAGGGGTTATGGGTGTCCTTTTCTGTGGGAAGTCATAAATAGCCGCGGGCAGCGTGGGTTGAGGTGGAGGTAGCAGTGAAGGGACACACTGGGTGGTGTGAGTGCCTGAGGGATGGGGTGGTCAGGGGACACCACCACTGGCTGAGAGGATTAGGGCTCCAGGAGGAGAAGTTCTTAGGGCTGAGCCCTGAGGACTGGACAGAACTTGAATCTGTCAAGCTGGTCAGCAGGAGGGAAAGGGCTGAGCAGAGAGAGGTGAGGAAGTAAGGAGATTGCAGGGCAAGGGCTGGGAGCCAGGAGAGCTTTTCTCTGGTTGGAACAAAGGGTTGAAGGATGATCCTCACGAGAGGTGACGGCGGAGTGGTGGGGAGAGGCCTGAACTCCAGCTGAGGACCCAGGACTTTTTCTAGGGGATGCCAAGGAGCCATGGGAGGGTTCTGCACAGGGGTGGGTCGGGATCACCTCTGCTGTCAGGGAAAGACTGGAGGGAAGACAGTGGAGCCTGGGGGGCTGGAGAGGGTGTTGCGGGGGAGGGCAAGGGGGAGAGGGCAAGGCCTGAGTGGGGGATGAGGCAGAGTCGAAGGCAGGAGGGGAGGGCCACGCTGGGGGTGGGGAGATGGCGAGGATGGCACCCACGGGCCTCCCCTGAGGGCTCTCCCTGAGATGCGGAGAAGGGGAGCAGCTTTGGGGTGAAGCCACTGAGCTCCATGGGAGTGCCTGGGGGATGGTGGGGAGATGCCCTGGGGCAGCCTGACCCCTGAGTGAGGGCTCAGGAAAGAGGCCTGGGTGA
Organism: Mustela putorius furo; assembly: GCF_011764305.1. Lineage (NCBI taxonomy): Eukaryota > Metazoa > Chordata > Mammalia > Carnivora > Mustelidae > Mustela > Mustela putorius. Next base: position 10,640,783 of record NW_025421310.1, on the reverse strand, counting down.
CAGCAAACGGAACCTTCATGGGCAGAAGGAAATTGAAACATTGTCCCCCAAGGGGCAGAGGCATGGAAAGGTCAGTCAGACAAACTCCATGGAGGGGACTGAGTCATGTCTGGAGGGGTAGGAGGAAAGCCAGACCTTAATTTTTACACTTTTTTCCCTTCAAGCTGTTTGGGCAAGGTTCTGTGCCAGTACATATGCTCATGTGTGTTCAGACGGACAGACAGACAGTCACACACACACTGTATATATTTTGTTGTATCTCTAAGGCACTGCCCATTATAACATACCCCATTATCTTAAATACAACAAAGAAAACAAAACAAAAAAAAAACCAAGGCCAACTAAAGTCTGATACAGTGCTATCTTATCAGACTTTTTATCTATTTTTTTACTTATGTTATATAAATTTTATTTATATAATATGTGTATTATATATATAACATGTATTTATATATAATATAAATTTTATTTATATAATTATGTATAATCGTTTAAAAGATTTTGTGTATTTATTTGACAGACATAGATCACAAGTAGGCAGAGAGGCAGGCGGGGAGAGAGGGGGAAGCAGGCTCCCTGCTGAGCAGAGAGCCCGATGTAGGGCTCCATCCCAGGACCCTGATGAGATCATGACCTGAACCAAAGGCAGAGGCTTAACCCACTGAGCCACCCAGGTGCCCCTAATTATGTGTAATTTTTAAGTTATATAATATATAACATGATTATATATTATATAACTTACAGAAACATATTAAATATATGATATAAAATATAGGTAACATATAATTTTTATTGTGATAAAATGGACAAAATACAAAATTTACCATTTTAACCATTTTTAAGTATACAGTTCAGTGGTATTAAGTACATCTACAATGTCGTGCAACCATCACGACAATCTACTTCCAGAACGTTTCAACATCCCAGAGAAAAACTCTGTACACATCCCCATTCCCACTTCCCCAGAGTGCCAGGTAAACTTTAGTCTACTTACTACCTCTAGGAAACTGTCTATTTTGGAGTTTTCGTGTAAGTAGGATCATACATGATTTGTCCTTTTGTGTCTGATTCATTTCACCTGGACTGATGTTTTCAGGGTCCACCCATGTCATAGTGCACATCAGGTTTCCATTCCTTTTTACTTATTTAAGATTCTTATTTATTTATTTGAGAGAGAGAGAGAACAAGTGAGTGGGAGGGTCAGAGGAAGAAGCAGATTTTCCGCTGAGCGGGGAGCCCGATGTGGGACTCGATTCCAGGACCCTGAGATCATGGCCTGAGGCACAGGCAGACACTTATCTGAGCCACCCAGGTGCCCCATTGTCATTCCTTTTTATATGAACATTCCATCGCAGAGGCGCCTGGCTGGCTCAGTGGGTGGACCATGCGACTCTTGATCTCAGGGTTGTGAGTTTGGGTCCCAGATTGGGTGTAGAAAGGACTTAAAAATAAAATCTTTTGTTTTAAAAAAAACCCACTCTAGGGCGCCTGGGTGGCTCAGTGGGTTAGGCCTCTGTCTTCGGCTCGGGTCGTGATCTCAGGGATGGAGGCCTGCGTCGGGCTCTCCGCTCAGGAGGGAGCCTGCTTCCCCTCTCTGTCTCTGTCTGCCTACTTGTAACCTCTCTCTCTGTCAAATAAATAAATAAAATCTTTTAAAAAAACCCCAACCCATTCTATGTATGGATTGACCACACTCGCTATCCATTCATCTGTTGATGGATACTTCGGTCTCGGTGGTATTTTTTAAAAATCTCCTATGTGGGGTGCCTGGGTGGCTCAGTCAGTTAAGCATCTGCCTTTGGCTCAGGTCATGATCCTGGGGTCCTGGGATTGAGCCCCAGGTCATGCTCTCTGCCCAGTGGGGAGCCTGCTTCTTCCTTGTCCTCTGCCTGCCAGCTGCCACTGCTTGTGCACACTCTCTCTCTGCCAAACAAATACATTTTTAAAATCTTTAAAAAAAAATAAGTCAAATCTTATATGATATCATTTCACATATCTTATTGTGCACCTAGCTTTTTTTAGTCGGCAGCTGTCTCAGTGCTCGCTCATTCTGCAGCAGTCAGATAGGTGCACCTTGATCTGTTTGGAGAGCTTGATGATATTCTAGGACATGAGTATAGCACGGGTTAGCTAACAGATTCCCCAACTGTAAGACTGATAGGTTACTGCTAGTTACTGATCATGATGGCCTCCTGCATTGAGCTCTACCCTCCTGTTTGACAAGGCAAAGTCTGGGGCATCTTGCCGCTCCCACTGACCCACCCCCCGACCTTGGCCACAGCTGCCCCAGCCTTGCGTCTCTCTGCCCCACTCCTAGGTCAGTGACTGGTGGGAAGAATTCGTATACCTGCGCTCCCGGCACTCGCTGATGGTGAACAGTAACTATTACATGATGGTGAGACCGGGGAACGGGATTAGGAGCTGGGAAGGGGCTGGGTTCTTAGCTCCCCGGGTCTAGGGTTGGGATGTCTCTATAAAAAGTGGGGTTTAGGGTCAGTGACCCCCATCAGAGTCTAATTCACCATCTTGCCGACTGTTGGGGTCAGCATCTGTGTTTGGGGTCTGTGCCCTGAGCAGGGGCCTGACCTGATCCCAGGCATTTTGCCGTCCCCTCGGCTGGCCCCCAGGACTTCCTGTACGTCACTCCCACACCAGTGCAGGCCGCTCGTGCGGGAAACGCCGTCCATGCCCTCCTCCTCTACCGCCACCGGCTGAACCGCCAGGAGATCTTGCCTGTGAGAGCCCCCTCTCCCCAACCCATGGGCTGGGGTCGGAGGCTGTGGTCCTGTGGCTGTGTGGCCATGTGGGTCCTGGCAGGCCGTGTCATCCTGAGCCCATGGTCTCTTGCAGACTCTACTGATGGGAATGCGGCCCTTGTGCTCCGCCCAGTACGAGAAGATATTCAATACCACGCGCATTCCCGGCCTCCAAAAAGGTGAGGTTTCTCTGGCGTTCTCGCTGAGCAAGGCATACAGTATACATACAGTGTAGGGTTGAGCGCATGTTCTCTTGGGTTCGAATCCCAGCACCATTGCTCCCTAGCTGCGTGATCTCGGGTAGGTTGTAGCCCTCTCTGAGACTCAGTTTTCTTATCTCTAAAATGGGAAAATAAGGGTACATAGGGTCGGGAGGATTCTATGAGTGTTTAGAACAGTGCGAGCCATACAGGACGGGCTTAATAAATGGTTCTTATTCTTTTTTAAAATTTATTTTGGAGAGAATGTGTGCATGTGCGGGGTGGCACAGGGAAGAGCAGAGGAGGAGGGGGAGGGGCAGGACAAGGATCCCAAGCAAACTCCCAGCTGAACGGGGAGCCTGGAACAGCTGGATCCCACTGCCCTGAGATCATGCCCTGAGCCAAAACCAAGAGTCAGACACATAACCGCCTGAGCTACCCAGGCACCCTAAATGGTTCTTATTCTTGCAGTGTATCTGACCTTCCTGCCCTCCGCCCTTCTGTCCCCCCGACTCCCCCCAGATCACATCCGCCACCTCCGGGACAGCCGACATGTGGCTGTCTTCCACCGAGGCCGATTCTTCCGTGTGGGGACCCACTCCCCAAGCGGCCTACTCTCCCCACGGGCCTTGGAGCAGCAGTTCCAGCGAATCCTGGACGACCCCTCCCCCGCCTGCCCCCAGGAGGAGCATCTGGCCGCCTTGACTGCTGCACCCAGGTGAGAGTAAGAGGTCAGAGTCATGGAGGCCCAAGCACCCTCTGGAGGCTGGGGAAAGGCAAGGTGGGGGGCCGGGCAGAAGCTGGGTGGGGTGCAGGGGTGGCCTGGGCTCAGGCACGTGTCTTTCCCCACTCTCCCTCCAGGGATATGTGGGCCCAGGTGCGGAGTTCCCTGAAGATCCAGGCCGAGGACGCGTTGGAGGCCGTGGAAGGAGCAGCTTTCTTTGTATCACTGGACTCCGAGCCTGCGGGGCTCACCAGGGAGGACCCTGCAGCTTCACTGGATGCCTATGCCCGTGCCCTCCTGGCTGGCAGGGGCCATGACCGGTGAGTCAGCCCCTGGAGTTGAACCCCACCCCAACCAGTGACCCCAGAACCTGGTATCCAGACCTAGGATTCTGGACACTAGACAAGCAGACCCTGGATCCCAGATCTGAGGACCACTGAACCCCACACCTGGACCTACAGACCTAGAGACCCCAAAGCCAGAACCTCAAGCCTGGGGACCTCAGGCTCAGAACCACAGAATCCTTCGATTTTCATCCAGGCATCCCAGACTCAGGACCTCAGTTGTGGGACTTACTACCTAGAGATCCTCAGACAACAACCTAGATGCACCCCCAGGCATCACTCTGATTTCTGAGGTTCCCAGAAGAGGCCCCCTAACCTCTCAGCAACTTGGGAGCCTTGACCCTTTCTGGGCATGTTCCCCCCAAAATCTTCCAATTTAACAAACCTTAGACGTGCCCAGAAACCATCTAGACCACCTGGTAGAGACCCCACCCTCTCAGAGAGCCCCAGATCAACCCTGGTTCCGGAAAAATCCATCCACCCTGACACTCCTACGTCCCACAGAACTCGAGCACCTGAGTTCCTTCTTGGTTCCCTGGTGACCACTTTGAGTTCTCCCCCTGCAGCTGGTTTGACAAATCCTTCACTCTGATTGTCTTCTCCAACGGGAAGCTGGGCCTCAGCGTGGAGCACTCGTGGGCAGACTGCCCCATCTCGGGACACATGTGGGAGGTAGGAGAGCCAGCCCCCCGCCTTGGGGACCATCAGCCCTACTTCCAAAGACCTTCTTCTCCAGGGTGTTACACTCAGGGGGACCAGGAACCTCGGTTCTTCCTTCATCAGGTTGAAAGGGTTGGATTTTCTTTGATCTGTAAGTTCCCATCCAATCCTAAGAACCTTAGCATCTCTATTTTATGTAGTCCCTAAATCATAGGGGGTGGTATCTGTGCCCTATCAGGTTCCTGCTGTTCCGTAGTGTTACACGGGGTGTTGGATGGGGCCCAGGGTGAGATCTGGCATGTATGTGGGGAAGGGAGGCCATTTTCAGCTCATAAGAGCAGTCCCCAGTAAGCACTGTTTCACAAATGAGAATTTCCCCCTTTGGTGGTACTGATAAATGAAACTGTCAATTCAGTTGACAGTTGAACCTCAGACCCCTCAGACCCTCTTTTTTTTTTTTTTTTTTTAAGATTTTGTTTATTTACTAGACAGACAGAGATCACAAGTAGGCAGAGAGGCAGGCAGAGAGAGAGATGAGGAACCAGGCTCCCTGCTAAGCAGAGAGACCGACATGGGGCTCGATCCCAGAACCCTGGAATCATGACCTGAGCTGAAGGCAGAGGCTTTAACCCACTGAGCCACCCAGGTGTACCCCCCTCAGACCCTTCTTGTCAACATTATGGTCTCAGCCCATTGACTTTGAAAGAAGAGATGTCACATAGAATATGGTATAGCTCATTGGAAACAACTAGGCCCCAAGTGAGTTGTTCTTCTGAGGTTTCTAATGTTACAATGGGGATGTGAATCCCTTCTTCCTAAGTTACTGTGAGAATTAAGTGGAAGGCTGGCAGGTGGTAGGTGCTCCTAGTTGTTGTTGTTTTTTTTTAAGATTTTATTTATTTATTTGACAGATCACAAGTAGGCGGAGAGGCAGGCAGAGAGAGAGAGGAGGAAGCAGGCTCCCTGCTGGGCAGAGAGCCAGATATGGGGCTCGATCCCGGGACCTTGGGACCATGACCTGAGTGGAAGGCAGAGGCTTTAACCCACTGAGCCACCCAGGTGCCCCAACTCCTGGTTTATAATATTGAAACAAGGCGCCCCTGGGTGGCTCAGTGGATTTAAGCCTCTGCATTCAGTTCAGGTCATGATCTCAGGGTCCTGGGATGGAGCCCTGCATCAGGCTTCCTGCTCTGAGGGGAGTCTGCTTCTCCCTCTGCCCCTGCTCATGCTCTCTCTCTCTCTCAAATAAATAAATAAAATCTTTAAAAAATGTATATATTTAACAATCAGAATGGAGGCGGCCCCCTCTGGAGATCCATGCTGTGTTGGGCTCTTCCTCTGCTGTCTCAGGATCCTGGTGGGGGTAGTGGGAGTGGTGGAGGTGGGGTGTCTTGGGAGGGCGGGGGCAGCTGTTGATGGCTCTTTGTCTACCAGTCAGAAGCAAAGGGTCAGTAAGGCCCCTCTGAGTGTTAGTATTAGTCCTACTCTCAATGAACTTGACCCTGAGAACCCACCTGTGAATATCAGAGGTTTCTGATTCCCAAGGACTGCCTCCCACCCCCAAACCCCAGAGGGACTTATGAAAAGAAGTCCCTGGTTAGACGGCTCTCAGCCCAGAGGGAAGAAAGGACTTTGACAGCCTCTGTTTGTACACAGTTCACTCTGGCCACGGAATGTTTTCAGCTGGGCTACTCGGCAGACGGCCACTGCAAGGGCCATCCTGAGCCCTCACTGCCCCAGCCCCAGCGGCTGCACTGGGACCTTCCAGAAAAGGTGAGACTGGGCTTTGGGGGCTCTCTTCCAAGTCCCACAGCCCCCTTGGCTTTGACTCGAAGCTCATCCCTACCCCCAAACTCAACCCCAACCCCGACCCCAGTCCCACCCTGACCCCCATCCTCAATGCAGACCTTCAGTGACATGTTCGTCTCTGTCCTCATTTCTGCATTTCACCCCTACTCTGACTCGATTCCCACCTCCACTTCCAGCCCCACTCCCAGCTCTAACCCTACCCCATCTGTAACCCCAGCCATCCGTCCCTCCCTCTTCCTCTGGCAGATCCGTCTGTCCATCTCTCTAGCCCTGAGGGGAGCCAAGACCTTGTCTGGAAACATTGACTGCCACGTCTTCCCCTTCTCCCACTTTGGCAAGAGCTTCATCAAACGCTGCCATCTCTCTTCAGATAGCTTCACGCAGGTGGCCTTGCAGCTGGCCCACTTCCGGGTCAGTTGGGGCCCTCGGCTCAGCCCCTTGCCAGGACTTTGGTTCCCCTGGGCCTGCCTTGTCAGTCCCTTTAATGACTCCTCTCGGTCATTGCCCTTGGGGGTCCGCCATCTTGATTTCTCTCTCCCGACCACATATTCCCTGAGTGGGAGGAGGCGGGAGGCCTACACAGAGGCGGGTCAAGTCTGTGAAGATTTCCAGAGACCAGCTGACAGGCTCCTCCCTTGTCCCCCAGGACAGGGGTGAATTCTGCCTGACTTATGAGTCGACTATGACTCGCTTGTTCCTGGAAGGTCGGACAGAAACGGTGCGGTCTTGTACGAGGGAGGCCTGCAACTTCGTGAGAGCCATGGAGGACAAAGAGAAAACAGTGGGTGAAGACCTCGTTTGAGGCTTTGGTCATTTCCATACATTCATTCCTACATTTGCAAATATTTCTGGAGTACCTTCAGAGGACCAGACCCCATGATGGGCATTAAGGACAAAAGAGGAACCAGACCTGGTCTCTGACCTCTAAGAACTCACTGGTGGGGGGAGACAGAGATATTTCAGCAGAGTGTGATATATGCTTTCATGGGGGAGTACCCAACAGGGATTCTGGGTTCCACAATGTAGCGCTCTTTGATTATTTAACCTCTAGGTGACCTTGTGGCTTCCGTTGGTACCCTCCCTTGTAGTCCCTATGTAACCTCTTTACTCAGAACCCCCCTGGGTACCTCTGTTCCCTCTCCCCCTACCTATTTTGGATCAGTGGAAGGAGTTGGGGTCCTAGATCAGACAGACCTGGGAACCTACCTGATTCTGCTTTGCTGTGTGACCCTGGGCAAGTGACGTCCCCTCTCTGAGCCTGTTTACCCTTGGTAAAGTAGAATTGATATCTCTGCCTTGCAGGGATTTTGCAGGCTGGGTTGAGGCCAGGGGTATGTGACAAACTGCAGCAGTAAGCCCACTTCCTGTCTTTCCATGACCTGTCACCTCCCCCTGGGGGACCCCCAGGAACCCCAGCGCCGTGCTCTGTTCCGCCTGGCGGTGGAAAAGCACCAGGCTCTGCTGAAGGCAGCGATGAGCGGACAGGGAGTTGACCGCCACCTCTTCGCGCTCTACATCGTGTCCCAATTTCTCCACTTGCGCTCACCCTTTCTGGACCAGGTTGGGGTGCAGGGAAAGGGTTAGAGATGGAAGAGGGGAACCATGGGAGGAGAAGGGTACTTCAGGACCAGGAGGGTGAGGTGGGAAAAGGGGGTTAGAGGAGAGAGTCGGTAGGGGGCGCAGAGAGGGAAAAGGGGAAAAGAGAAGGGGATGGGATGGGGTGGGGGAGTGGTGGTCAGGGAGAAGAAGAGGCGTGGCCCGCGGGGGGCGGGGTTAAAGGAGGTGTGGTCTGGAAGACCTGAGAAAAGGGTGGAATCAGGCAGAAGCCGAGAGGTGTGGTCCGAAAGGAGTGGAAGGGCAGGTGTCAGGGAGGGGAAGGGCGGAGAAACTTGATGATTTAGAAGTGAGAAAGGGCCAGAGCTGCAGGGAGCTGAGCCAAGGGGGCGTGGACTGGTGGGTCTGTCTGTCTTTATAGCAGGCTTGCCCATCTTCTGCCCCTCAGGTTCACTCGGAGCAGTGGCAGCTCGCCACCAGCCAGATCCCTGTTCAGCAAATCCACCTGTTTGACGTCCACAATTACCCTGACTACGTTTCCTCTGGTGGTGGATTCGGGCCTGTGAGTGGAACTGGGCCTGATCCCACCTCCCTGGACCCTAGACCCTGAGGGAGAAGGGCATTGGGGTCTGCACTCCGGCCTAGTGGGGGAGGAGTTCGGAGTCTAGTTGGTTCCCCTCCCTCTGTCCCTCTCCAGGCCGATGACCACGGTTATGGCGTTTCGTACATCTTCATGGGGGATGACACCATTACCTTCCACATCTCCAGCAAAAAATCTAGCACAAAAACGGTGAGACAGACTTAAACACACACCCCTGGACCCTCCTCCCTCAGGACCCAGGGGTCTGGACTCCTAACTCCCTCCGCTCTTACAACCAACCAGTCTAGAATCCCAGCTCCCTGCTGCCCCTATGATCCAGGAAGCCCAGCCCCCTCCTCCCTCCGACCGGGGCATCGGGGATACCAGCCCTCCTGTTTTCCAGCACCGAGGAGCCCCTCTCCCAGCTTCTCCTGGACATGATGTATTTCTCCTTCCAGGACTCCCACCGACTGGGACAGCACATTGAGGATGCCTTGTTGGACGTAGCCTCCCTCTTCCAGGAGGGACAGCGTCCTAAGCCCAGATGCAGAGGGTTACCGGAGGAGGACTCGGGGCATGGGGGTAGCTGTCTCCCCTGCCACAAGAGGGGCTCCAAGGCAACCACAAAATCCACCAACTATTGACCCCTCCCTGCAGGGAGCTGGTCTCCCCAAGAACTAGGGAGAGGGTCTCTACAACTGGGCTGGTGCAGGACAGAGGTGGCCTTTTGGGTTTGGAAAATCCCACATCTGGTCCAATAAAGATCCGTAAACTGGGCTTGTGGTGTTTGCGGTGCTGTTGGGCTGGGCAGGGGTGGGAGAGGTGAGGATCAGGGTGGAGAAGGAGAAGAGTTCCCCTCCATCCCCAGGCCCAACCTGAATTCTCAGTTACAATCAGTTTCAGCTCCAACCCCCAACCCTGCCCATTCCATTGCACACCAAAGTCAAGCATCCAAGGCCCACCCCAGCCAAACAATCCCCTAAACTCTCATTAGTCCAGTTCCTGCAGCCCCAGTACCACTGCCTGCCCCAAAAGTAAAAATCGACACCATTCCACTCATCTAGTTGACACCCCTCAAATGAACCCCTCAAGATTCGTTTTTTTTTAAGATTTTATTTATTTATTTGACAGACAGAGACCACAAGTAGGCAGAGAGGCAGGCAGAGAGAAAGGGGGAAGCAGGCTCCCCACTGAGCAGAGAGCCCAATGTGGGACTCAATCCCAGGACCCTGAGATCAAGGCTGAGGCTTACCCCACTGAGCAACGCAGGCGCCCCATCCACTCAAGATTCATATTACTCAACCCCAACCCCAGCCATTTCAACCTCTACCTCGGTGAGGGATTCAGCTCCCATAACCAGGAAATGCACCAACTAATGTTCCCCCTGCACTACTGTCAATTCCAATAACCAACAATTCCAAAACACCACACCCCACTACACCCAAAACCTCAACCACAATTCAGAGCATACGACCAGCATGAAAATGTCCAACCCTAAACTCCCATCACCCCACTAAAACTCCATCCCATCCCCATCATAACCCAAACTTGAACCTGACCCATAGTTATGACTTTAAACAGCACACTCCTTGACTGCACCTCCACTCTACCCCTACAACCCCCACCAGCTCGGCCGCAGTCATATCAATACCAACCCCATCTAACCACACCAAATCCAATGATCCAATCCACTACTGCCATAATTTCCATACTCTATGATCCCACGCCCCTTTTTTCCATCAAGTTGAGCATAATAACCCAAACCCCACAACACATTAAAATCCTGAACACCTTAACTGCCACCATTCCAACCTCCACATCTAACCCACTAACTCTAGTGATTCTGAAAAACGTCGACAAGTAGGGTGCCTGGCTGGCTCAGTCAGTAGAGTTTGCAACTCTTGATCTCAGGGGCATGATTTCAAGCCCTGTGTTGGAGATCGAGTTCACTTAATCAAAAAAAATTTTTTGACAAGTGCTGTGACCCTCTTCCCTCCACAAGGTGGTCCTTCATCCCTTCATCCTCCCCCCTCGTCCCGCACCCTTGAGTGTGGACTGGAACTAGTGACTCTTTTCCCCCAAGTAAAAGAATATGGTAGAAGTAACTGTGACATGAAAGACTTCTGGTTCCTTCTCACTCTCTCTCGGAATCACTTGCTCTGTGGGAAGCCATCTGCCGTGTCGTGGGAACACTCAAGCAGCCTGTGGGGAGGCCCACATGTTGAGGCTCTGAGGCCTCCTGCCAACTACCAGTGAGGGAACCATCTTGAAAGCAGATCTCCCACCCTAGTCAACCCTGCAGATGACAGCAGCCCAACTGACTTCTTTGCTGTGACCTCATGTAAGATCCTGAGCCAGACTCCTGACTTGCAGAAACTGAGATAATAAATGTTTGTTGTTTTCAGCTGTTATGTCTTGGGTTTTTTTTTGTATGCAACAGGATAAAAAGTAATGCAAACTCCCAATACATCAGCTTCAACCCCATATCCCTAACCTCACCCCCCTTCCAAATCCCATTTCCAAATCCATCCCTATAGGAGACGCACCCTGAGGTGAACCCCCACAATCTGCTACCTCTTCATGTCCACACCTTTGTGTCAGTCCCTTGAGTGTGAGCAGATCTGTGGCTTACTTCCAATCAACAGTATATGACAAAAGGAATGGCATGTCACCCCCTTAATCTCCCCATGGGGTGAGAGATTCTCTTTGCTGGCTTGCAACCATGTTGAGAAAGCTTACTTTCCAAAGAACTGTGGGTGGCCAAGTAGAGGTCACCACCAGCCAACACCCTGGAAGGCTCTGGAGGCCTCAGCTATACAGTCAAAAGAAAATTGATTCCACCAACAATCTAAGGAAGCTTGGAAGTGGCTGTCCCCTCAGTAGAGTCTCTGATGAGAACACAGCCCTGGACAGCACGTGAATTCTACCCTGGGGAGGCCCTGAAATGGAGAATCTTTTTTTAAAATTTATTTAAGGTTTTATTTTTAAGTAATCTCTATACCCAACAAGAGGCTCAAACTCATAATCTTGAGATCAAGAGTCACGTGCTCCACCGGCTGAGCCAGTCAGGTGCCCCCGAAGTGGAGAAAAAAAACTGAACTCTGTCTGCACTTCTGATCTATGGAGATTGTGAGATAATCAATGTGTGTTTTAAGCCTCTAAGTTTGGGGTAATTTGTCATGCAGCAACAATGAACACAATCCGGTTTCATTTCCCACCCTCTCTGCCCCGCCCCCCACTTGGGCTCATGCTCTCTGTAATCTACAACTAAAAATAATAATAATAAAATAGACTTCATTTTTTAGAGCAGCTTTAGGTTCACAGAAAAATTGATGAAAGTCACAGAGAGTTCCCATATACCCCCTACCCCCTTGCTCGCCTCCCCCGTTATCTCCATCCACCACCACCCCCAACCCCAGAGTGGGACATTTGGTACAATTCAGGAACCAACACTGACACGTCATCATCACTTTGGCAACTTTCTCTAATCCAAATTTATTTCAAATTTTTCTTAAGAGAAGGCTGTGCCTTTATTGGCCAAACAGGCTACTTGAGAAGGATGAAGCGGCAGGAATGGGTGGCCCGATACCAGGCCTGCTGGGTTTCACAGGCTTCTGGTGATGGAGAACTCGCCCCGGTGGTGGCCAGTCATCTTGGGCTTGATTCCCACCTGGGAAAGGTCTTGCCCTGGGAGACACCCGCCAGGAGGGCCACCACCTCGGGCAGAGTCTCTGATGAGAACACAGCCCTGGACATCCCGCAGGGGCAACTCAACCATCTGGGGTTTCTCCAGGGCACAGCCCCCCTCTTGGCCTTGCACAGGCACTTTAGCAGTGAGCGCCACTTCCCGCGCAAACGCAGGGCGCTGGGCAGGTGTGTCAGGTGCGTCTGGTGCGTCAGGAGCGTCATATGTGTCAGGAGCGTCGGACGCTCATGGACGGCACCAGCAGCTGGTGGAGGACCACCCTCCTCTAGATGAATTCACATAAGGGCGCTTTACTTTCACCGCTTTGCTTCCGCCGTGTTTTCAGCTCTTTGGAAAGGTGAAGTGACCATTTATTCTTTGTATTTTAATTTTTTACTTTTATTTGTTTATTTGAGGGGGGAGGTGGAGAATCCTCAAGCAGACTCCCGCTGGGGATGGAGCCCAAGGAGGGCTTGTCCCAGGACCCTGAGGTCATGACCTGAGTGGAAACCAAGAGTCCTCTGCTCAATCGACTGAGCCACCCAGGTGCTCCTAAAATAACCATTTTTAAGGTTATTGGACATATGTGCTAAGGGCTTCTCAACGGCGAGGCTAACAAGTGTGGATCAGAGACTCGTATGACTAGCTTAAATCTTGTCAAAGACCAGTTCATTCGTGTATTCATTCAACAAACCTTATTAAGTGTCATATATATATATATATATTTATAAAGTTCCATTCTTGACTGGGTATTTGATATTAGGAAATAATTAATTCTTCATGGGTGATAGTGGTCTTGTGGTCATGTTAAAAAGAACTCTTATCTAAAAAAAAAAAAAAAAAAAAAGAACTCTTATCTTTAAGGAAATGCACACTGAAGTGTTTAGGGATAAAATAAGACTGTATGGGTGAGCTTCCCAGGGATCCTGTGGAGAGGCGTTACATTGCTGTCTATTTGTGGCTGTAACTAGTTGCCTCAAATTCAGCACTTTAAGTAATGCTAAGTTACTATCTTACACTCTGGAGCCCAGAAGTATATAATGGTTCTCATTGGGCTGAAAGCAGGGCGTCAGCAGATTTCTTCCTGTAGGCTCCAGGGTAGAATCCATATCATTGTCCTCTAGAAAGCCTCTAGAAGCCACCCACACTCCTGGGGTCCGGGCTGCTTCTTCCCTCTTCCTTGCCAGCATTGTTGTCCCCGTTGTGCCTTTCTGTTCTATATCTTCCTGTGACTGATGCCTGCCATCATCTTGCACTTATAAGGACCCTTGTGATATTGTGGGACCACTTGAAAAATCCAGGAATATCCTATCCTAAAACCAGCTGTTGAGAAACCTTAATTCCATCTGCAACCTAATTCCCTTTTGCCATGTAGCAGAACACCGTCACAGGTTCCAGGGATCAGGACGTGGACATCTTTGTGGGGGGGCATTCTCCAGCCCACCACAGGGGCAAAAGTGAAACAAGCTTGGACACAAATTGATAAGTAGTAAAGCTAGGGGATGGTCATGGGGGGGGTGGAGACTTCATTATCATCATATTATTTTTAAAATACGTATCCATTTTTGTTCCTTTTTTTAAAAGATTTTGTTAGAGAGCATGCGCATGAGAGCACAAGCAGGGGGAGCAGGAGAGGCAAAGGAAGAAGCAGATTCTGCTGAGCAGGGAGCCCGACATGGGGCTTAATCCCAGGAATCTGGGATTATTTTTTAAAAATATTTTATTTATTTATTTGACAGAGAGAGAAAGAGAGATCACAAGCAGGCAGAGAGGCAGGCAGAGAGAGAGGGGGAAGCAGGCTCCCCGCTGAGCAGAGAGCCTAATGCGGGGCTCAGTCCCAGGACCCTAACATCATGATCTGACCCGAAGGCATATGCTTAACCCACTGAGCCACCCAGGAACCCCAACTCTGGGATTATGACCCAAGCTGAAGGCAGATGCTTAATGACTGAACCACTCAGGTGTCCCGACTTCATCATATTATTTTACTTTTGTATATGCTTCGAATTTCTGTAACGAAGAGTTAAATGAATAAAAATATTGCCCAGACTTTTTCTACCTCTGTCAGCTGATTTTAGGGAACTCCTCCTCATTTCAGCCCTGCTCAGTGTAGTCTTAAGTGTCGACTCAAGGACAGGGGCTTGTGCAACAGGGGTCTAGCCCACCTGCTTATGCAGTTTCTTTGTGTCCACAGGCTCTGCTTGTCTGACCCCAGGTCCATCTTCTGGTCTACCCAACCTAAAATGCTTGAGGGGGTCCAGCAGAAGGAGCTCGTGATTACAAAGTTCAGTAATCATAGTAGCATGGTACTGGCATAAAGGAAGATATGGGAACCAATGGAAAAGAATAGAGAAGTCAGAAATAAACTTTCTTACATGTAGTCAAATGATCTCTGACAAGTGTGCCAAGATCACTCAATGAAGAAAGGACGGTCTTTTCTTTTTTTAAAAAAATACTTTATTTATTTATTTGACAGAGATCACAAGTAGGCAGAGAGGCAGGCAGAGAGAGAGGAGGAAGCAGGCTCCCTGCAGAGCAGAGAGCCTGATGGATGGCTCGGTCCCAGGACCCCGGGATCATGACCCGAGCTGAAGGCAGAGGCTTAACCCACTGAGCCACCTAGGCGCCCCAAGGACAGTCTTTTCAAAAATGATATTAGGAGGGGCGCCTGGGTGGCTCAATGGGTTAAAGCCTCTGCCTTCAGCTCGGGTCATGATCTCGGGGTCCTGGGATCGAGCCCCGTGTTGGGCTCTGTGCTCAGCGGGGAGCCTTCCTCCTCCTCTCTCTTTCTGCCTGCCTCTCTGCCTACTTGTGATCTCTGTCTGTCAAATAAATAAATAAAATATTTAAAAAAATGATATTAGGAAAAAGGGATATTCACATGCAAAAGAACAAAATAAGACCTTTACCTTATCCCATGTACAAAAATTAACTCAAAATGGACCAAAGGCCAAAATGTAAGAAATAAAACTATTAAAACTTTTTTAAAGAAATATTTATTTATTTTCTGAAGTTATCTCCACACCCAACAGGGCTTGAGCTCACATCCCAGGATCGAGTCTCATTCTCCACCCATTGAGGCAGCCAGGTGTCCCTATTAAATTCTTAAAACACAGGGCAAAAGCTTCATGACTTTGGATTTGGCAGTGACTTCCTGGATGTGACAACAAAAGCACAGACAACAAAATTAAACATAAAATTAAAAAATAAATAAAATAAATACATTAAAAAAAGAACACAAATAAACTTCCATGCATCCAAGGACACAGCCAACAGAGTGAAAAATCAGCCCACATACTAGAAGGATATATTTGCATGTCATCTATCTGATAAGGAGTTAATATCCAGAACTCCTCCAACTCCATAAAAACAAAAAACAAATGACCCCATTCAAAAATGGGCCAAGGACTTGAATAGACATTTCTCCAGAGAAGATACACAAATGGCCAATAAGCACATGAAAAGATGTTCCTGGTGGTTGCCAGGAGCTGGGAGGAGGGAGGAATGGGGAATGAGGCGGTTTTGTTTAATAGGCACAGAGTTTCTGTTGGAGATAATGAAAGGTTCTTCCAGGAGAATAGACTGTGGCGATGGTTAGACAACATTGGGAGAGTAATTAATGCCACTAAATTGTAAACGTAAAGATGGTTAAAATGGGAACTTTTATGCCATGCTTGTTTTAGCCACAATCTGAAAAGCCGGCAGTTCCATTTGGTCACGATCCTGCGACCTTGTTTGGGTTGGTCTTGTCTGTCTTGCAGCAGTCACCGGAGTGGCTGCATAACTCCGCTGGGAAGTGGCCAGGACCCTCCCCCTTCACGGGATCTCTTCAAGAGATCTCCCCAGCAAGGCAGCCTGACCTATTTAATGGTAGTCCAGGGCTGCCCAGGGTGCAAAAACAGACCTGCTGGCCTTGTAAAGCTTCAATCTAGAATAGGCAGAACCTCACTTCCGTCTTGTCCAACTGGTGAAAGGAAGTCATGAGGCCAGATTGAAGGGGCGGGGCCTACACAGGGTGTGACCCCTGGGATTTACGGCTCACTGGGCCTCTGATGAGACGGACTACCATAGCAGCGAACTGTGTGTGTTCCTGCAGCGACCTGCTCCCTAGTTTCCACCCTCAGGATAGTCAGGGGTCCCAGCTCCCCTGGAGGGGATGCTTCAGCAGTGTCCTTCCGGGAGGCTTTCCTGAACGTGTAGCCCAGAGTCCACTCCTCCAACCCTTCCTGACATTTCCCGTGTTTATTTCCTCGTATTAAATCTTTCCTGTTTATGGGGCGCCTCGGTGGTGTGGTTGGTTAAGCCTCTGATTCCTGGTTTCGGCTCAGGTTGTGATCTCATGGTGGTGAGATCGAGCCCCGAATTGGGCTTTTCTCTCAGTGCAGTCTGCTTGAGATGCTCTCTCCCTCTCCCTCTGCCCCTCCGGCTTATTCGTACGCTCTCTCTCAAGTAAATAAATCTTTAAAATGATTGGGGCTTAAAACAAGGAAAGCAGCCTCTCTTACCTTCAGTTGTATTTTGGCTAATAGGCAAACATTGCCATAAGGGCTTATCCTGGTAGCAAGGGATATATTAGTGTTCTGGGATTTTTGTAACAAAGTACCACTGTTGGGTGACTTCAGTAACAAACCTTGTCTGACAGGTGGCCTAGAAGTCTCAGATCAGAGTGTCTTCAGGGGTTGGTTCCTTCCAAAGCTGTGAGAGTGACTCTATTCCCTGCCTCTCTGAGCTGAAGCAGACATTTAACCAAGTAAGCCAGCCAGGGGTGCCCCCCCCCCCATACTTCTATACCTTTTAACAACGAATGATAAACTCTGAAGAAGCCACAAACTCTGAAGAAGCCACGGGACCAAAGTAAAAGGGTTTTAGGCTAGGGGTGGTTAAGTTGCGGGGAAGTGACTGAGAAATATGCAGAGGGAACTAGCTGGAGATAAGGATTATCTTAGAAACGCTTGTTTGAAGAACCCTCTGGGTGCCAACTTTCCATCTTCTCCACAGCCTTAATCTTCCCCCTGGGGTATTTACAGAAGTCCTCATTTCTCAGGAATTTCTGCCTGTGGGCAGATAAAAGAAACTCTGAGAAGGCTTCTTTTTGCCTCTGTTGATACTCATTTGCCTCCAGCTCAAAAAAGTCCTTATGCCCAAGTGGTATATTTTGGGGTGGCATATTCTGATCCCCTTCATTGATGCAGAACTCCTAAATATCCATTTAAGTGCGAGGGATGCAGGGCGCCTGGGTGGCTCAGTGGGTTAAAGCCTCTGCCTTCGGCTCAGGTCATGATCCCAGGGTCCTGGGTTCAGGCTCCGCATCAGGCTCTTCGCTCCGCGGGGAGCCTGCTTCCTCCTCTCTCTCGTGATCTCTGTCAAATAAATAAATAAAGTCTTTAAAAAAGAACAGGGAATTCTTGGGTGGCTCAGTTGGTTGGGCGTCTGCCTTCGACTCAGATCATGATCCCAGGGTGCTGGGATCAAGTCCCACATCGGGCTCCTGCTCAACGGGAGCCTGCTTCTCCCTCTGCCTGCCATTATTTCCTGCTTGTGCGCACTCTCTCTCTCTCTGACAAATAAAATCTTAAACAGAAAGGAAAGGAAGGAAGGAAGAGATGAAGGGAGGAAGAGAAAGACAGAGGGAAGGAGGAAGGGAGAGAGGGAAGAGGAAGGAAGAAAAAGGAGATATTTGGAATCTTCTGAATGACAAAAATGTTTGGGCAGGGTGCCTGGGTGGCTCATTTGGTTAAGCGTCTGCATTTGGCTCAGGTCATGATCCCAGGATCCTGGGATGGAGCCCCACGTCAGGCTCCCTTGCTCAGCAGAGTCTGCTTAAAGATTCTCTCCCTCTATTCCTCCTCTCAGTTGGCCCACAAACACTCTTTCTCTCAAATAAATTTTTTAAATCTTTAAAAAAAAAAAAAGGCCTAAACATCACGTCCAGTGATTTCCCCAGTTGACGAAGACATCAAGGTGCTGTGGGGGTGGTGTGCCTGGAGAGGGCACGGAAGCTCCAAACCTCTTACCCACCCTTAGCCTTACACTTCTTTTCTGTTTGTGGTTCCTGAGCTGTATCCTTTATAATAAACCAGTAATAGTAACTAAAGTGCTTTCCTGAGTTTTGTGAGTTGTTCTAGTAAATGAATTTAACCCTGAGAGGCAGGTTTCATGGGATCCCCTGAATTTGTGGTTGGCTGGGCAGAGATGTGCGTGGCCTGGGCACGCTATTTGCCGCCAGCATCCGAAGTGGGCAGTCTTGTGGGACTGAGCCCTTAACCTTTGGGGTCTGGGTTAACTCTGGATCGCTAGCATAGACATTGAACTGACCTGTTGGACATTTAGTTGGTGGCAGAGAATCTGAGAATTAGTTGGTGTGGAAAAACACGATGTATTTGATGTCACGGAGGAAAAGAAACCTTTCAACCCTCAAAATAAGATTTTGAAGAATTTCGGGGCGCCTGGGTGGCTCAGTGGGTTAAGCCTCTGCCTTCAGCTCAGGTAATGATCTCAGGGTCCTGGGATCGAGCCCCACATCGGGCTCTCTGCTCAGCAATGAGCCTGCTTCCTCCTCTCTCTGCCTGCCTCTCTGCCTACTTGTGATCTCTCTCTCTCTCTGTCAAATAAATAAATAAAATCTTTAAAAAAAAGATTTTGAAGAATTTCGCTATTCTCGATTGCTTTACAATAATATATTTGTCAACTGTTATTATTTACGAAGTTTTAAATTTTTTTTAAAGATTTTATTTGACAGAGAGAGAGAGATCCCTGCAGAGCAGAGAGCCCGATGCGGGGCTCGATCCCAGAACCCTGGGATCATGACCTGAGCCGAAGGCAGAGGCTTTAACCCACTGAGCCACCCAGGTGCCCCTATTTACAAAGTTTTAATGTTTCTCATCTTTCTAATCTTTGAGGACCATGCTGGTAAGTGTTACAGGATAGTTTAATATATTGGTTTTAGACCCATCTTCTTATTCTTCTGTTGAAAATAGAATCTTTGCTTCTCTCATCTGTTTCTTCAGAAGATCTTAAGAGGAATTGGGTCAAATCCTTTAAAAATAATCTCACTGGGGGCGCCTGGGTGGCTCAGTGGATTAAAGCCTCTGCCTTCGGCTCAGGTCATTATCTCAGGGTCCTGGATCGAGTCCCGCATTGGGCTCTCTGCTCACTGGGGAGCCTGCTTCCTCCTCTCTCTCTCTCTCTGCCTGCCTCTGCCTACTTGTGATCTCTGTCTGTCAAATAAATAAATAAATAAATAAAATCTTTAAAAACAATAATCTCACTGGAATTTTGATTGAACTTGTACTAAAATCACGATATAATTTGGATAGAATTCACATCACTATAGCATTCAGACTCTCTCTCCAGGAAAACAATTAGTCCGTCGTGCGTTCAAGTACTCTTTTGAAAGTGTATTTGGGCCTAAGGGGTATAGACAGGATTACTCATAGTCACTGGCCCTTGGCACACGCTGCTGTTTGGTGTGCCAGTTACTAAGCTATTACCTTTTGACTCCAGATCCATTCCCGGGTTCTGAGCTTCCTGTACCTGAGATAGACGCCCTGCTAACCACGCAGCCACTTTGCCCATGGGCTGCTTTGGACTCTGCCAACAGGGGGCGCCAGAGAGACTGTGGAAGCCTGGAGGAAGCAGTAGGGACCGTGCTCCTTCCTGTTTGCTCTCTGCTTCTTTCCTGTCCCTTGCTTTTTCCCATCAGCATCAGCATTACCCAGCACAGCTATTTTGCCCCGGGGTGAGGCAGTTCCTTCCTGTAGCAGCTGCTGGATAGAATTTGCAGTTTTCCCAAATCTTGGACGCCCCCAGAGACCAACACCATTTCACAGTGTGCTTCCAAAGAGAGCCCCAGCCGCTAGTGGTCCCCTGAGCTCAGACATGCCTGCATCAAATGAGCAGTGTCCCCTTCTGTTACCTGAGCTTCGTCCGCTACGGACCCCTCATCCAAATCTTTAGTTTCAGTAATTCTAAATTTTCTCCTTTGATTTTTCTGTCGCAGGGTTAATAGCTGCTTCCTGTACTTAACCACTACCGTGATACCATTGGATTCTCTTTTTGCCTTTCCGTTACCTGCTTCACCAATCCTTTATAATCTAAGTAACATTTATATGCAGTCAGCTCTGTGATGATCATGGTGTGATTTCTGTCTCCCGATACACCTTGACTGGCACCAGTATTTGCAACAGGAGGCCGATTCTCAAAGGCAGGGTTTGAGGGGTGGTTTCATTGTTGTTTAGGGGTTGGACCCAGTGAGGAGCTCCTTGCCAACGAGAAATGAGATGCTAGTGATCCGTGGTGTGCGGCGGCATCAAGGTCAATCATATGTTATCACCTGGGTTGACTTTGATGGAGTTCCAACTGGAGCGAGTGACTTGGGAGATCAAATGGCTGCTTCGATCGATCGATCATTACGACATGATGATGGCCACAGGATACCAATACTCGGTGGCTTCTTCTGAGTGCCCGACATGTTTATTGAACAAACATTATAAGCTCAGGTCTTTAAACTCTCAGCTCCAATTATACTTGGAGAGCCAGCTAGCTTCTGTGGAAGCCCCAATAAAATATTTCTTGTAAATACAAGGTTAGCAGTACTGAAAATCCAACAGAAATTGTGGCTGTGTGGGTTGCAGAATGACGTAGCCCATTGAGCTTAAACCCTCTCCAGGTCTCTAATATAAAGGTTTGGGCATTGAATGGGAAAGAGTGGGATCCTGAGACTTACAGTGGGGATGTCTAGTTGGAGACAGATAAACCTAAATATCTTGAACTTTCTCTGTCCTACTTTTCCATACTGGCTGCCATTTCATTTCTCCACTCCCCTTTGTGACCAAGGTCATCAGGTCATCAAAAGAGTGATCTATACCTACCATCTCTAAATCATTGCCTCTCCATCCTTCTTTTCTTTTCTTTTTTTTTTTTTAAAGACTTTATTTATTTATTTGACAGGGAGAGAGCACAAGCAGGGGAAGCAGCAGGCAGTTGGAGAGGGAGAAGCGGGCTCTATGCGGAGCAGGGAGCCCCATGTGGGACTTGATCCCAGGACTCCGGGATCATGACCTAAGCTGAAGGCAGCTGCCTAACCAACTGAGCCACCCAAGTGCCCCCTCCTTTTTAAAGATTTTATGCCACCCATCCTTTCTTAAGCACAGATTTCCTGGGGCACCTGACTGGTTCAGTCAGTAGAGTGTGTAATTCTTGATATCCGAGTCATGAGTTTGAACCCCACATTGGGTGTACAGGTTACTTAAAAATAAAATCTTTAAAACAAAACAAAAACACAGCCACCCCCCACTATCCAAAATTTCATTTTACACGACTTCATTTTTACCAAGGACCCACATTGGTACCTATTGACGCTAATCAAAAGACATCCAAAGAGGGTTTTCGCTCTTATGAAATGCAAACTGCTTCTCTGCTTTATGCCATTTCTGCTCATGAAAGCTTTCATATGAATGCTCTCTTTTCAGATACCAAGGGGAATCTGTACACTCCTCCAGGCTTTCCCTGCCACCACTCCACTGAAACTACTTTAAAAAAAATTTTTTTTAGAGTTCATTTGAGAGAAAGAGAGAGATGACAAGCATGGGGGAAGAGTAGAGGGAGAAATAGACTCCCCACCAAGCAGGGAGCCTGATGCAGGACTTGATCCCAGGACCCAGAGATCATGACCTGAGTCAAAGGCAGATGCTTAACAACTGAGCCACCCAGGCACCCCTGTTGTCTTTCTTAAAAAATAAATATATATAGATTACTCTTTTTGTTCCAATAATTTTCTTTAACTACTACCTCTATGTCAATGGTTTTCAGATTTATATATCCCAGCCTCTCTCCTTAACTCAAGATCCAACAGACAGGATGCCTAGGATGGCTCAGTCAGTTAAGTGTCTGCTTTTGGCTTGGGTCATGATGCCGGGTTCCTGGTTAGTCTCCCTGCTCAGTGGGAACCTGCCTCTCTCTCCTCCTCTGCCTCTGCCCCTTCTCCGTTTATGCTCTCCCTTTCAAGTAAATAAATAAAATCTTAAAAAAAAAAAAAAGACACAGTAGTCCACTCAGTATCTCCTTTTGGGTATCTAGAAGCATCTCTGACAACCTTCACATACCAGGTCTTGTCTGACATCCGATCTGTTTCTTTACGGTTTTCAGTATCTGCCCTGTACCTTGGAGGGGGCCCTCAGAGACTGTTCCCCAGCTCTCCGTACCACCCAGCCCCTGCAGGAGAGAGACTGATGTGATGGAGAGATGACAGAACATTTCTTCTGCTCCCTCTCTGCCTCAGGGAGCTTCTGTGGCAGTGGCTGTAGCTCTCGCTAGACAGACCCGCTGTGGTTCCTCTTCCATCAGGTGACCTCAGTCCCTGAACATCACCACTTCCTCCATTTGTCCTTCCAGCCTAGGAGTGCTTGTGGCTTCCTCCTGATGCTGATCTCTGGCTTCCCTCACCATCCCCTTTTGGCCCCTCAGGTCTCCCATTACCGAGGTAACCACACGTTCAATGCTACCTCACACCTACCTCACCCATTCCAAGTAGTTGCCTCACCCGTTCAGAGTAGTTGCCGTTGGTTGGTTCGGTCTTGATTACTACAGTTGTTCTCGGTGTCAAGAGTGGCTTCAGGCGACAGATCCCCCAGCTGGGGTTCTGGGGTTAGCTGGTTCACCTGTGTGTGCTTTAATGAAATGATATCTTTGCAGGTAGAAAAGGGGAGTCCAGTTCTTTCTAGAATATGTTGTTTCTCGGAGGAATGTAGAAGAGGCTTGGGGGCTGACAGATGTGTCGCAATGAGAATAGTTCTTGGACTCTTAACGACCACGTCCTTATGTATACAACATCCCCTCTGGACTCTCTTCCTTTTTTTTTATTTTTAAATTTTATTTATTTATTTATTTGTCAGAGAGAGGGAGAGCGAGAAAGCGAGCACAGGCAGGCAGAGGCAGAGAGAGAAGCAGGCTCTCTGCTGAGCAGGGAGCCTGATGTGGGACTCGATCCCAGGACGCTGGGATCACGACCTGAGGGGAAGGCAGCTGCTTAACCAACTGAGCCACACAGGTGTCCCTGGACTCTCTTCTTTAAAATATTATTTAAAGATTTTATTTTTAAGTAATCACTACACACACAACATAGGGCTCACATGTACAACCATGAGATCAAAAGTCACATGCTCCAGTGACTGAGCCAGCCAGGAACCCCTTTGGCCTTATTTCTTCCTCTGTATCTTAGTCAGTTCTGGTTGAGATAACAAAATGCCGTAGGCCAGGCGGCTTAAATAACAAACATTTATTTCTCACAGTTCTGGAGGCTAGGAAGTCAGAGATCAAACTGCTGGCAGATTTGGTGTCGGTTCCTGGTTTGCAGATGGTTGCCTTCTTACTGTGTACTCACATGCTGCAGGGGGAGGGAGAGAGAGAGGGAGGGAGAGAGGGGGAGGGATAGAGAGGGAGAGAGGAGAGATTGTGTCTCTTCTTGAAATGGCAGTAATCCCCAGGCACCTGGCTGTCTCATTTGGAGGAACATGTGACTCTTGATCTCAGGGTTGTGGATTTGAGCCCCAACTTGGATATAGAGATTGCTTAAAATTAGAATCTTTAACAAATAAAAAAAAATTAAAAATAATAAATAAATAAGTAAAGGTACTAATCCCATCATGGGGTTTCACCTTTACAGCCTCATCTAAATCTCCCAGTGGACCCATCTCCAAAAGTCACAGTGAGGATTAGGGCATCAACATATGATTTTTGGTGGATACAAGCATATTGTCTGTAGCACTCTGTAAAATAAGAATAATTATTCACTCTCTGAAGGTTTCAGAACCCCCAGTTCCCATCATGTTGTGGGTACAAATGAAGCCACATTAATAAACCTCAAATCTTCAAGCATTTAATCTATAAATCAACTAGAAAGAAGTAACATCTTCATAGTAATATCTTTTTTTTCCCCAAAGAATTTATTCGACAGAGAGGGAGAGAGAACGCACACAAGCAGGGGGAGCAGCCACCAGAGGGAGAAGCAGGCTCCCTGCTGAGCAAGAAGCCTGATATGGGATTCGATCCCAAGACCCTGGGATCATGATCTGAGCTGAAGGCAGACACTTAACACCACCACCCAGGCACCCCTTTATAGTAATATCTTGTAAGCCATGAAGATAATGTCCCATTTATTGAGGTAACTTTTCTTAATGATGTGTTTTCTGTAGAGTTCATGACATATCTTTTGTTAGATTCCTAGAATTTTTTTAGCTTTATGTTATCTAGAAAGAGTACCTTTAAAATTTTTTTTCATTTTCTAAATTTTTATCACTGGCATACAGAAATAAGTTGATTTTTTTTATGTTTGCCTTTTTTATTTTTTTAAAAGATTTTGTTTATTTATTTGACAGAGAGAGAGATCACAAGTAGGCAGAAAGGCAGGCAGAGAGAGAGGGGGAAGCAGGCTCCCCGCTGAGCAGAGAGCCCGATGGGGGCTCGATTCCAGGACCCTGAGATCAGGACCTGAGCCGAAGGCAGAGGCTTAACCCACTGAGCCACCCAGGTGCCCCTGTGTGCCTTTAAAAAAAAAAAACACACATTTTATTTATTTATGACAGAGTGAGAGGGAACACAAGAATAGGGGAGCTGGAGAGGGAGAAGCAGGCTCCCCACTGAGCAGGGAGCCTGATACAAGGCTCGATTTCAGGACCCGGGGATCATGACCTGAGCTGGAGGCAGACGCTTAATGACTGAGCCACCCAGGCGCTCCATTATGTTGGCCTTTAAAAAAAAAAAAGATTTATTTTAGAGAGAGAGTGAAAGAAAGGTAGAGGAAACAGGAGAGAATCTCAAGCAGACTCCTCACTGAGTGTGGAGCCAGACACAGGGCTTGATCCCATGACCCTGAGATCATAACCTGAGCTGAAGGCAGATGCTAACCCCACCACCCAGGGAGCCACCCAGACACTCTATTTCATTATAATTCATTATGCACTTTTAATTTGTGAACTTTTCTATTTATGTTACACTTCAACTACAAGTTTAAAAATAGTATTACTGTGGTGGTTTAAACAATGTCCACAAACTGACATGCTCTCCAGAATATGTCTGCAGGGGCACCTGTTTGTCTCAGTCTGTGGAGTGTGGGATTCTTAATCTTGGGGTTGTAAGTTTGAGCCCCACATTGGTGAGGGTTTGCTTTAAAAAATAAAATAAAATCTTTTTTTTAAAGATTTTATTTATTTATTTGACAGACAGAGATCACAAGTAAGCAGAGAAGCAGGCAGAGTAAATAAATAAAATCTTAAAAAAAAAATAAAATAAATAAAAAAAGATTTATTTATTTATTTGACAGACAGAGATCACAAGTAGGCAGAGGGGCAGGCAGGGGAGGAGGGGAAAGCAAACTCCCTCCCCCCAACTTGTGCACTCTCCCTCAAGCACTCTCAAATATTTTTAATTTTTAGTTTTTAAAAGATTTTTATTTATTTGACAGAGATCACAAGTAGGCAGAGAGGCAGGCAGAGAGGGGTGGGGGGAGCAGACTCCCCACTGAGCAGAGAGCCCGATGCGGGGCTCCATCCCAGGACCCTGAGATCATGACCTGAGCCGAAGGCAGCGGCTTTAACTGACTGAGCCACGCAGGCACCCCATACTATACAATCTTTTAAGTGTCTGCGGATTCTTTGACAAGCTCCTTGGGTATGATTAGGACTTAGTGACTCAATTCTAATGAATATGAATGGGGGAAATGGTAGTACGCAACTACAAAAACTAGGTCATCAAAGACAACATAGCTTCCTGCTTGTTCTGAGACCGCTTGCTCTTGGGGCATTAGCTGCTGTGAGAAACTGAGGGCCCCGTGAGGGTGCCATCTTGAAAGTACCACTTCCAGCTGCAGTCCCCAGCTTAGCTGAGCCCCAGCTTAGCTGAGCCTCTGACTGCCTTGTAAGGAGCCTGAGCCCAAACTGTCCAGCTAAGCTGCTCCCAGATTCCTGACCCTCAGAAATTGTGTGAGATAATATATGTTTATTGTCTTTGCCATTAAGTTTGGGGAGGGATAATTTTTTACCCACCAATAGACAATATAATTAGCTGGTTAAAAAAAAAATCATTCTAGGAGCATCTGACTGGCTCAGTCAGTAGAGCATGTGGCTTTAAAAAAAAAATTTTAGAGAGAGAGAGCATGAGTAAGAGGGGTAGAGGGAGAGGGAGAGAGGATCTCAAGCAGACTGTGCTGAACGTGGTGCTTGATCCCATGACTCTGAGATCTCGAACTGAGCCGAAACCAAGAGTTGGACGCTTTACTTAGTGCACCACCCAGCGGTCCCGAAAGCATGTGCCTCTTGATCTTGGGGTTGTGAGTTTAAGCCCCATGTTGGGTATAGAGGTTACTTAAACTTTATATCACTTACAAATTTAATAATTTATAATATAATTTAATACATAATATATATGAATAGTATATATGTAATAATGTATAGATTTATAGATTTATATTTTATATAATTGTATAATTATATAAATTTATAAATATAAAAAATCACTCTAGATTTATAAATAGATTATAAATTTATAGATTTATAAATTTATATAATTTATAATTTATATTAATTGTATAATTACATAAACTTATAAATATAAAAAATCACTCTAAAAACATTTAGATTGACAGACCCAAACTCTACTGCAGAACTTTATTTCTTCCCCCTTCTTGACTCGTCAAAGAACTGTACCATCATCAGCTCCTCTGTAGAAACCAGGACACCCCACTGGCCAAGGATCAAGTCATAGTGAGCAGAGGCTAGTGCTTGGGATGTGTGCACTTTCCCAGCCCCCTTCTGGTGCCAAAAATGAGACAGAATTCATGCCGGCATGAGAGGCCATTTATTGTTCTGGGGTTGGGCCCCCACGTTTTGGGGGGGTTGTCCCCCCACTTCCTCCCCCCATTGTCCCTGTGGACCCCTCAAGTGGCAGGTTGCTGAGTTGATCGTGGAGGGAGCACATCTTCAAGTGTAGATAGTCTAGAGTGGCCACCTTCTCCCTGTAATGACAGAGGGTGGGGAGCTGGTGCTGTCAAGGCCAGATGCCACAGGACTGCAGTGAGGAGGGTGATTCAGGCCCATTCCCCAAGACCTCACCCTCCTCCCATGCCCTCAGCCTCCTTCCTCACTCCGGCTTCATCTTGTCCGTCAGCAGCAGGTTCTTGGCCCGCAAGGCTTCGTCTTGGGCCAGCCGAAGGGTGGAGCTCAGGGCCTCTGCCCTGACGTGTTTGGCCAAGGCCTGGCGCTCCAGCTCCTGGGGAGAGGAGTGTAGGCGCAGCTGGGCTTGCCGGACTGGGCTGGGGGTGGAGGGGGAGCTGGATCGTGGAGGGCAGGGGGCATGGGGCCCAGGGGCCCACGTTCCTCCCACTGGGCATCCCATCATACTCTGGGCCTGAAACTGACCCAAGCATCCCACAGTGTGCTGGGCTTTCCAAATTCCCATCGTGTGCTAACCGACTGTCTGTGCCTTAGTGTACTGGATCCCCATGTCCTGGAAAGCACTAACTGAGCACCTAACATACTATCGCCTAATGCCCAGGAACCGTCATGCACTGGATATGTGTCTGGGCCCCGGTATACCATCATGTGGCAAACTTCTGCATCCCCTAATTCAGAAGAGCCCACCTCTCTTTATCTATTTGACCAGCATCTCAGTTATAGTCATAGTCCTTGGAACCCTGGTTCCTCATATTCCCCAATGTCCCAGGTGCCATGTCCCATTGTGGATCAGTCCTACAGCTCTGCCACATCAATGTCTGTCTCACTCATTGAGGACCTGTACCCTGTCATACATGAGGCCAGTATCCCATAATTCATTAGATATCTAGATTTCTGAATGTACACAGGCCTCAAGTCCCATCAGTTCCTGGGCGCAAGCTCTAGTTCCACTTCTCATAATGCATTCGCTTCCAGTGATCTCTGTTCGCTGGGTCCCCTGTCTAACCTCAGTGAGCCTGTATTGCCTCTCTTAAGGTCTGTAGAAAATCAGGCTTGTATTTTATGAAGCTACAGTCTGGTGTCTGTGTCCTGCACCCCACATCCAGTGTGTCATCATGCTTTGGGTTCCATAGTGACTGACCTATGACTTACCACCAGACTGCCTCCCCCTCCCCTGACCCCATGCATCAGGGCCAAGTGTTTCCCCAACACCTGCTGCCCATAGCTTACTGCTTCCTGTCCTGCCATACACCAACAGTATCCTTGTATCCAGGGCTCCCCTCCCGCTCCCCTGACAGAAAAGTGGGCCATGATGGCCTATGGTTCCTGGTACCAGAATCTTCTTGTGTAGCCTCTGGCAGCTGGGGCAGGCGGGAGCCAGGCCCCTCTGCTTCACCTCATCCACTAGTGGGGTCAGTGCTCGCTCCAGCAGCTGCTGCAGGGATTCTGACGACAGCTGCGACCCCTGGCTGAGAGAGGGGCAGTCACCAGGTGTAAGAAGTCTAGTACCAGCTCCATTCCCAGATGCCCCTTGCCCAGCCTCCCCACCTCCACCCAGATCTTGCCAACACTAGACACCCATGTGACCTTCCTCCATGCTCTGGGGCCAACCTACAGTGCATCAGGTCTCCTTTGTTTTCACTATGTGAGTAGTTCCTACATTGCCTGGGGATTCCCACTCCCAAAGGGTACCAGACAGCCCTTGGTTCATAAAACAAAACAAAACCACCACATTTCCCACAATGCACTAGTTACATGTGATCCTACATTGTGCTGGAAGTCCGTCACTTCACAATACGGACCAAGAATGGTATCCCTTGGTTCTGCAGTGCACCAAGGTCTCACCTTTCCCACAATGCTCCGAGAAACCCTGCCTCCCACCAAGTACCACATCCCAACCTTCCCACAATGCACTGGAAATCCAGGATCCTCAAAAGGTATCAAAACTTGTGTTCCACAAGACACTGAATTCACTTTGTAGGACTTCCTGTCCTGAAATGCACGGGATATCCTATCTCCTAAAGTGAACTCCGCCCCCTCCCCTCCCTTGGCCAGAGCCCCATTTCCTTCAAAGTTCCGCCCTCAGCATGACCCAGAATGTACCAGGCCCCGCCGGCCCCATCCCCTTACCTGGCACAGCGGGCACAGGAGCCTTGGGGCGGCCGATCCAGGTTCATGGAGAGGTCAGACCCTCTTCGAGAGCTCTGAAATTGCCGCCCCAGCTCCTCCAGAATAGGTTTCACTGGACCCAGCCCCTCCAGGTCGCTCCTCAGTGAAGCCACAGACACTGCTGATCGCTCCACCCTGAGGTGTGAGAGTAACCAGCGCTGCGAGGTCGAGGTCGCCTCTCCAACAGCCCTGTCCTCTCCGCCGTCCACCTATTATCAGCCCAGCTCCTCTGTTCCCGTCTAGACTGCAGTACCCCCACCACGCCCGCCCTTCTTGCCTCTGATTGGCCCTTCCTTTGTGTTTTAAGTTCTCCCTGTTCTCTAATGGGCTTTCCTCTTTCAGGCGTAACTCCTCCCCTCATCCTTTTTAGGTACGGAACTCGACCCTTCTCTAATTAGCCCCGCCCTTTAGTCCTTATTGGGTATAGCACGCCCCCGCCCCTTACCTTCTAATTAGAACTTCCTCCTGCCAGTCCATGGTCTCTACAGCTAGGCCCCAGCTGATTGGCTCATCCCTTTCGGTTAAGGCCCCGCCCCGCGCCCAGCGTCCCGAGCCACGCTCACGCGCCTTGGTTCTTACATGGTGCACAGTTCGTCCGCCCTGCCTCGCAGCTCCTGCAGGCCCCGCGCAGCCTGCGCCTGCTCACGCTGCGCCCGTTCCCACTGGCCCAGGAAGCCGTCGAGCCTGCCGCCCAGGCCTCCAAGCAGCCGCAGGGCCTCCTGCACCGCCCCCTCCTCCTGATGCCAGCGGGCAGTCAGCGAGGACACCTCCCTCCTGCAGAGGCAGAGGTAAGGATCAGGTCAAGGCTCAGGTTTAGACGCATGCCCAGCAGCGCTGCTCCGCCCCAGACTCTGAACCCATCCAGCCCCCAAATTCTCCTGTCCTGTTCCTCTTTTGTAATCCTCCCAAGTCCTACAGGACCCTGCCTCTATCCCCCTATCTGGTACCCTGGCCCTTCCCTGGTCTTGCCCCCTACCCCACATCAGTTCCAGCAGACATTGCTTCGTTAAGGCACCGCTCACCCCAACTTCGTCCGCGTGAAGTTGGAGCATCCAACGACTTGTCCCCTACCCAAACCCGCCCACCCTATCTTCATCAGACGCGGACCTCCTTTCTGCCAACCCTAGGCTCAAACTCAGTTCTTCAAAGTCCGGCCTTTCCAGGTCACCGTTCCCAAAGCACTCCCTCCTAAGTTCTTGAAGGCTCCACTGCTTGGGCCCTGTCCCCTAAGATCTTCGAGGTTCCACCCTTGGGCACACCCATTTTAGCTCCTTGAGGCTTCACACCAACCCCCCTTTTCCACTCACCTCAGCTCCTCAAGGCCGGCAGAAAACTTCTGCAGCTCCTGCTCGCTTATGATGGGGCCCTCCCCTGCCCGGGGCCCCATACCCCAGCCGCCTGGGGCCATGCTGCGCGGTCGTGGGGGTTCGTCGGGGCTCCCTGGGGGGCCAGAGCAGCCAGGAGACGGGGCGACGGGGCCCAGGCCGTGCCGAGAGAGGCCGGCGTCCAGCTTTTGCTCCAGCTCCTGCAGCTCGGCCTCCTGCCTCCGCGGGGTCTCATCCTGCAGTTGCTGCTGGAGGAAGCGCAGCTTCTCCTGGGTGGGGAAGGCAGGCAGGGTTGCCGCGTCCCACCGCTTGCCTCCCACGGCCACCTCCACCCGCAAAGCAGCCCACGGAACCTCCGAGATTGGAAAGTAAATGGTTGTGGAATAGAATATCGGGAAGTCCCGCTTCAAGTCTAAGTGGACTTTCCACTAGGGAAGCTTGTGCCATGTGCAGCCTAGCTGGAGGCCAGCTCCCTTTAACCCCTGACTGCCTGCCTCTCTGTCTCCATCCAGCCCTCCACCCCACTCCTGGTCTCGGTGGTGTCAAATTCCAGTCCCTTTAGTTTAGGAAGGACAGTTGAAGATTTTCCAACATTTTGCTGGGAAGTGAGTGGGAATCTGGGCAGAACAGGCATTCCTCCTCTCTAGAGTCCCACACGAATCCCTACGGAATGTGACTGTGCATGGAGGAATATAACCATGAATGTGAAGGAGCAAGTGTGGTGGGACTGGGGGTGGGGTGGGGGGGGAAGTCCCACCTGAAGTCTACCTCAAGTATCTCGCGCCTCTGCTCCTCTTCCCCATGTCCCCCCCTCACCTCCAGCAGGGCAGAGTTTTGCTTCAGGACGTTGGTTTTTATTTCAGCATCTTCCACCGACCGGGTCACCTTCCGGCAGTTCTCCTGGGTCAGGACACCAGGGCGGGAGCCCTGCCTTCCCATTCCAGTTCCGCCTTCCAACCCCTACCCTTGCTAGTTTCATATAGGCTCCAACCCCTCCGACAAGACACACCTGCTTCTTCCTGGAGGCCTGCCTTTTGCTCCTTGATCTGTCCCTTACCCCTGGTCCCCTTGACCTAAGGAATGGCTTCCTCCTTAGACCCCCCCACCCCCAGGCTACTTGTCCACTTCCACCTTGCTCCTGGCTATGACTCCATGCCTCCTTACATTCCTTCCCGCCCTCACTCTTCCTACTTCCCCTCCCTTCTCCCCACCCTGCTCTTGTCCCCCAGCCGCTCACCTTGAGTTGACTACAGTACCCTTCCAGTTCTTCGGCTTCTTGCCGCCTTCTTTCTAGATTCTCACTCAGCACAGAACACTCACTCTGGCACACAGAAGGGAGGAGAGGTTAGCCAGGGCCCCGCGGAAGGTCCTTTCCCTTCTGAGCCTCAAACATCCCAACCTGGGCAGTGGGTACACTGGGTTGGAGGAGAGCTATATAAGAGGGGAATGTGGCTGTGGAGGAAGAAGAGGTGTTGGGGGGGTCCCCTCACCTGCAGCGTCTGCACATGCTGGTTGACCCTGGTGGTCTTTTCCTTCAAGCTGGTGATGGAGTCTTTGGCACGGACCAATCCGCTGTTGACCCCACTCTGGGGAAAGAAGGGGAGAAGACAGCTCAGTGGGTGTGTTGAAGCAAACCACAACCCCAAGAAAAAGGTCCAGAACTTGGAGGAGGCCAGGTTTACACCTCGATTCTGCCCTGGAGTGGCTGTGTGACCTTGGGCCAGGGCTGCCCCTCTTTGATTCTTGGTGTTCCTGCTCTGTAAAACCCCGGGGGGCGGGGGGGGTAGGAACTCATTTTCTGCTTGGTGGGATGGAAGGAAAATAAGTAGAATCCAGGAGGGAGTGGGGGGTAGGGGGTGCACTCAGAATTGATTGAGAAGAATGGTCTCAACTAGAGACAAATGCCCCTGGGATCCACAGACATAAATAAGACTGGAAAAACATTTTAAGAGAACCCACTTTCCAGATATACGCACTCACTGTGCACCAGGCTACACACACACATTTTCCCCTTTTATCCCTCAAAGACACACCTCTTGAGGTTATTTGGTCCATTTTGCAAGTGAGGAAAATGAGGCTTAGAGAAGCGATGCCCCTTTGGAATTTAAACCCCGAGCCTTTGTTTTAAACCATGACACCACGCAGCCTCTGATCATCGCCACCTCATATCACCAGAAAGTGCTTTGTGACTCATGCCAAGCAAAACTTGACTCAAGACTGCTGCATGTGGCAGGATCCACTCTGCGCGTTCACGTTTACAGAGGAGTCAGCCGTGCTTGGGTCTGTCCAGCCAAAGACTACATTTCCCAGACTCCCTTGCAAGTAGATGTGGCCATATGACAAAGTTTCTGCCAATGGGATGTGAGTAGCAATGAGGAGGGCAATATCTAAGTCATGCTTTTATTAAAAAGAGATGAGGGGAAACGTCCTGCATTCTCTCATCTTACTGGCTGGAATGCAAAGTTGATGGCTAAAGGCTGAGCAACCATCTTGGACCAGTTGGAGGATGCAACAAGATAGAAGCCTGAATCCCCAGCACTGTGAAACCTGTGTACTCAACTTACAAATGAGAGACGACATTTTCCATCTTGTTTAACCGCTGATATTTTGTGTCTTTTTGTTATGGCAGCCAAACTTGTGATTTAATTTGTGAACCACCAGAACACAGGAGCCTGTAACTTGCTGCATTTGAAGAGCAAGACTGCTATGCTTGTTGAGACTTTTATATGAGAAATAAACTATCTTACTTTAGCCAGTTACTTTGGTTTCCTTCACGGTTGCTGAATTAATAATACACGAAGAGAAAAGAGAGGACAATTTCCTCCATTGTGAGATAGGGACAAGATCACGTTTCTGGAATGATTGCTCTGGAGAACAGGCGTGAAAAGAAATATGGTATTAAGGTGACGTAAGGAAAATAGTGGAACCCCAAAATTCCACCCCTCCATAAAAACAATGGAAAAAACGGCCCAAATCTGTAAGATACAGATACCTTATGTAGATACTTCTCAGATATCTGAGAAGATACAACCGTTATAAATTCATATGCACTGAACAGAGATTTGAAAGGCGTGAAAAAGTGGCACCTGGGTGGCTTAATCAGTTAAGTGTCCAACTCTTGGATTGGTGTTAGATCATAATCTCACGAGGGGTGAGATTGAGCCCTGTTGTCAGGCTCTGCACTCAATGGGGAGTCTACTTGAAGATTCTCTCCCTCTGCCTCTCTGCCAGTTTACACGCGCACACACACGTTCTCTCTCTCTCAGATAAATCTTTAAAAAAAAAAAAAAAAGATTCTCTCTCTCTCCCTCTTCTTCTGCTCCCCCCCCCAAAAGCTTTTTTTTAAAAAAAAAAAGTCGGGGCGCCTGGGTGGCTCAGTGGTTTGGGCTGCTGCCTTCGGCTCGGGTCATGATCTCAGGGTCCTGGGATCCAGCCCCGCATCGGGCTCTCTGCTCCGCAGGAAGCCTGCTTCCCTCTCTCTCTCTCTCTCTCTCTGCCTGCCTCTCTGCCTACTTGTGATCTCTGTCTGTCAAATAAATAAATAAAATCTTTTTAAAAAAGTCAATACATAGGAAATTTGGGGAACTAACAAATGAATAGAAACTAAACACACTCATAAAGAACCAATGAGTAGAAAAAATAGAAAACACTTTGGGATGAAACAGTGAAAACACAACAGCCAAAAAACATATGGGATGCAATGAAAGCAGTACTTTGAGGGAAATTTAGAGGTCCAAAAACCTTCCAAAAACAACTCAGAGGCAATAACCTAGCATTCCTCCTTAAGAAACTAGAAAAAGAGGAGGAAGACTAACCCAAAACTAGCAGAAGGAAGCAATAAACTGAAGTGAGAAACTTTGAAATCGAGAAAGATGGAATCAGCAAAACTGGAAGTTGGTTTTTTGAAAAGATCAACACAATTGACAGATCTGTTGTAGCAAGACTGGCCATGGAAGAGAAGACTCAAATTGCTAAAATCAGGAAGGAAAGAGGGGACATTGCTACCAAGATTAGGGAAAAAGAAAGGACTATAAGAGAATACTATGAACAGGGCCCCTGGCTGGCTCACTCAATGGAGTGTGCAACTCTTGATCTCAGGGTTGTGAGTTCAAGCCCCACATTGCATGTAGATATTGCTTAAAAATAAAATACTATTTTATCTTTTTTTGTTGTATTTTAGAGAAAGAGCATGCAAGTGGGAGGAGGAGAAGAGAGAGAGAGACAAGCAGACTATGTTGAGCATGGACCCCGATGTGTGGGGCTTGACCCCATGACCCTGAGATCATGACCTGAGCCAGAATCAAGAGTTGGATTAACTCTTAGCTGACTGAGCCAGCCAGGAACCCCCAAATATTTTGTATAATTTTATTTAAGATTTTATTTATTTACTTGAGAGAGAGCTAGCATGAGAGGGGGAAGGTCAGAGGGAGAAGCAGAGCCTCCACTGAGCAGGGAGCCCGATGCAGAACTCGATCCCGGGACTCCAGGATCATGACCTGAGCTGAAGGCAGTTGCTCAAGCAACTGAGCCACCCAGATGCCCCCAAAATATTTTTTTAAAAAGGAAATACTATGAACACTTGTGTGCCATCAAATTTGATCATTTTGATGAAATAGGGAAATTCCTAGAAACACAAATTATCAAAAGTGATTCAAAAAAAGGGCACCTGGGTGGCTCGGCCTTTGGCTTAGGTCATGATCTTAGGGTCATGGGATCAAGCCCCACATCGGGCTCTCTGCTCGGCAGGGAGCCTGCTTCCTCCTCTCTCTCCTCCTGCCTCTCTACCTACTTGTGATCTTTGTCAAATAAATAAATAAAATCTTAAAAAAAAATTTTTTAAAGTGATTCAGAAAGAAATAGGACATCTGAATAGACCCTTAAGAAATGAAGAAATTGAATTAGTTCCAACGAAGAAAAGCCCAGTATCAGATGACTTCACCAGTGAATTCTGCCAGTTATTTGGGAAATAACTGCTACTAGCGGAACTCCAACTCTTCAAAAACAAAAATAGAAGAGGAGGGAGCAGTTCCTAACTCATTCTGTCTGGCCAATGTTACCCTAGTACCAGAACCAAAGACATTCCAAGAAAATAGAACTAGAACTCAATATCCCTTCTGAATACAGCCACAATCCTTAACAAAAAACTAGCAAACCAAATCTAGCAGCATAAAAACAAGAATTTACCCATGACCAAGTAGGATTTTTCCTATGAATGCAAGTTTGGTTAACGTACGAAAATAAATTTTTAAATCCATATGAAAACCAGTGTAATAGATACTGTTAATAGAATAAAAGGAGAAAACACACATGGTTGTGTCAATAGGAAAAGCATTTGACCAAATCTGACCTTCTTTCATAATAAAAATACTCATCGACTAGAAATAGAAGGGAACTTCCTGGTCCTGATGAGTGCCTTGTACAAAATACCTTGTTCTGAAATATGTCCATGGATTCCTTGACATCCCTTTAAAATGAGAAGCCTTATTCCCCCTGACTTGAGTGTAAGCTGGACTTGGTGACTCTCACACCTGGTAAACAGAATCAGAAGTGATGGTGTGTGATTTAAGAGACAAGTTCATGAAAGGAATCATGGCTTCCTGCTTGCTCTCTCTTGCTCTGGGGAGTAGCTGCCATGTCATAGGCAGCCACTTGAAGAGGCCCATGGGGCCAGGAAGTGAGTCTCCCACTAAGAGCCATGTGAATGTGGATGTGAACCTCCAGCCCCAGTCAAATCTTCAGATGACTGCAGCCCCTGCTGAAAGTTTGACTCCAGCCTCCTGAGGGATCCTGAGCCAAAACCACCCAGCTAACCCATTCCAGTTGGTTGGTTGAAGTTTGGGGATGATTTGTTTCACGGTGATAGATAACCAAGACACAAAGTGATATTTTGAACCAAAGACCCAGAAGGTCTTGGGCTTCCTGTTGCCATTCTGGGAAACAAGAAATGCAGGTCCTGGGGTCAACTCAGTTCTCTCACTTAGTAGTTGTAGGACCTTAGTGGGGGACTTCACGGCTCTGTGCCTATTACCCTCCCTGTCACATGGAGAACCGGCTAATAGCTACCCGCCCAGGGCTGCTGTTGGGAGGAACACAGGCTGGCTCAGAAAGGCTCATGGTCAATACTTCTTGACAAGGGTCAGTTTGGGTCCCTGGAGGTGAGTTGCAGCTTCCCTGAGAGCAGATCAGGAGGCGGTGAAGGCAGAGCCTGTCAGCTCTGGCTGAGAAGTGAGTGGCATGATGGTGGCGGGGGGAGCCAGAGATGGGGACAGATCCCTCCATGACCATCTGTAGGCTGTAAGTCAGCGATTTAAGCTCCACTCTGAGCCTACTTCAGTTTCCTTTCTCATAAAATGGGAATGATGTTACTTTGGTTCAGGTGGCAGTGAGGAAGGGTCAACAAGATGGTATGATCGAGGGGCACCTGGGTAGCTCAGTGGGTTAAAGCCTCTGCCTTTGGCTTGGGTCAGGATCCCAGGGTCCTAGGATCAAGCCCCACGTGGGGCCCTCTGCTCAGCATGGAGCCTGCTTCCCACCCCCCACCTGCCCCGCCTGCCTCTCTGCCTACTTGTGATCTCTGTCAAATAAATAAAATATTTTTTTTAAATGGTATGATCGATAAGGCAAGCTCAGTGATTAGTGCCAGAGTTGTTAAAAATAATCACAGCAGGGGAGGAATTACCAGGAAGAGGCTTAGTGCCAAGATCTCCCAGCAGCCTCCAGGGATTCTGCAGGCAGCAAGACAAGTCCCAAGCAAAGGTCACAAGCCCTCCCCTGTGCATCTTTGCTTTGATTCACTGACCTTCTCAAAAAGCAATACCACCATCTCAGTTCGTCCTCTGTCCTCATAAATCTGTCAAAGCTTAAGACAGGAGCCAAAGCTGCCTGCTTCGTGTTCTGCTGTTCTCTGTCCAGTCTGGGATCTGTCATCTCAACCATGGTCCCCAGGCATCCAATTATCTTCCTTCTCTCTAGTTCTCTGTCCCATGTCTTTCTGGATCTCTGTTCCCCCTCCCCCACCCCCATCTCTCTGAGTCTTTGTCCCTGCTCTCTGGATCTCTGTGTCCCCTCCCTGGATCTCTGCCCCTTCCCTCTGGTCTCTGTCCCCCTTCCTGGGTCTCTCTCCCCCTCTTGCTGGTTTTCCACTCCCTCCTCTCTGCCTGTCTCCAGCATTCTCTCCTGATGTGGTCCAGATGCCAAGTGCCAGGATGTGCTCTTGCTGTCCACGCTCCCCCGCTGCTCTGCACATACCCCTGGGTGTTGGCCATCATTACTTTTCCATTTCACAGAGAAGGAACCTCAACCCCCTTGGAGGCTGAGGCATCCCTGAAGCCCCACAGCGAGCTCTCCCCTGGGTGTCACGATCCACGGGGGGACATGACTCAAACCGCTCTGGTGGGAGGCAGACCTCTGCAGATGCAGTCTGAGCAATGTTCACACGGAGGGAGGACACTGTTCTGGCCGGGGGAGATGTCTCTCTGCCCAGTTCTCTTCTCTCCATCTGGCCCTTCTCTCCTGGAACCTAGCCCAGCCTCCTGTCCCGCCTCCCCGCCTCCAGCCTCCGCCTTCCAAACATCCCCACACCAGCTGCAGAAGAGTCTTCTAGGGAAAGAAAGGACCTTTGCTCTCACATCACCTGGCTTCTGGTCCTGGCCCTGACTCTTACAGGCTCTCCTACCTTGCAAAGATCACTTCACCTCTCTGTATCTGTTATTTTTTGTTTTCTTCTTTAAATTGGTAATTAACCAGTTCCCTGGCAGAACTTCTAAGTGAAGAAAAGGAAACCCCACCACAGTGCCTGGCATATAGTGGGTGCTCAGTAAATGGGACTGGAGTCCAAACTCCCGAACTGTTCCTCTCCCCCTATCCAGGAACCTTCAATGGCTCCCCATTGCCCCCGGCAATGCACCCACGTTTCTCAGCCTGTGTGGCCTCTGTCTTCCCCACTCTAGCCTTATCTCTCTCACACACCACACTCCAGCCCCAAAGACCAGTTTGTAGTTTCTCCTCTTCTCTGGGCTCTTTCAAACCCCTGTCCTTTTTGCACTTAACTGTGCCAGCCAGCTAGAACATCATTCCGTCTTCGGCTTTGGGAATGCCCAAGATCGAGCTTATGTATTGCCTTTTCGGGAAAGCCTCCCTCGGTCATGGCCAACTGGGCCAAGGCCACCCTCTTTAGGGCTCCCACAGTGACCTCTGCTGCCCCATCAATGCATGCAGGGTGTCCCCTCAACTCCTCAGACTGCCTCTACCCCTTACAAGCTGCGTGACCTTGGCTGTGCTATTTGACCTTTCCTTCTTCAATATCTTCATCTGGGAAATGGGGACAAATAATCATAAGCAATACTTCTAGGCTCACAGCCAGCTACTGTGCTAAATAAACACTCTCCATGAAGGAGCCTTGCTTCATTGTCATGACGAGCTCATGAAGTGGGTGTGGTCACGCCCAGAACTCCATCTTGCTCAGCTTCCTATGCCAGGGCCTGGCGCATCGTAGGTGTCCAAGACATATTTGGAAGAACCAACACGTGCATTTCTACATTGCGGATAGGGAAACTGGGGCTCCTGGGACATAGAAAGTGCTCAGTAAGTGCTGCTGAATCTTA
This sequence comes from Mustela putorius furo, assembly GCF_011764305.1. Taxonomy (NCBI): domain Eukaryota; kingdom Metazoa; phylum Chordata; class Mammalia; order Carnivora; family Mustelidae; genus Mustela; species Mustela putorius. The sequence goes on along the minus strand of NW_025421310.1, from coordinate 10,601,429 downwards.
TTGGCATCATTATGACCATGGTTGTTATTCATGCAATTCTCAGAGTCAGTGTCAAGTCCAGTTCTGGGCCTGGCCCAGTGGAAGCCTGGCCGGGGTAGAGGTTGACAGGGAAGTTAAAGGGCCAAACCATAGCACTCCATGCTCTAGCCAGGAATTGTCTAAATTCCCCCTGGCTCTTGCTCACCTCCCAGTTTTGCTTCAGATGCTTAGGTAATCCTCTTAGAGAACTCCTACTACACCGTTAAAGCCCAGGCCCAGCACTGCCTCCTCCAGGAAGCACTCTCTGATTTTCCCAGCCTGGTTTGAGTGGCCCTTCTCTGGGATACCCGGTGTTATCTCCATTATGGAAAATTTTCACCCCAGTCTGTCTCTGTCCCTGCCCCCACCAGACCAGAAGCTCCCCAAGTTCAGGAACCTGGCCTAACTCCCATCTCTGACTCCAGCCTCACCCAGGACATGTGGAGATGAGTGGATGAACTAAAGTCTGATTCCTAGGCAACAAGCATCATTCCACCCAGGATGGAACTGAGTCATGGCTGGCCATTCCGGGAGGAGAAGGGAGTTTCTCTGGGCCTCGAGGGTCATCAGAACCTTCTCATTCCAAGTCGCGAAGACCCCACCCCCCACCCCCAGTATTTGCCTGCCCCCAGGGTGAAGACGCTCGTTGTGCCCAGCCAGAGCCCCTCACCAGTATTTCCGTGATGTCTGGGTCATCTGAAGCCCAGGGTTGGGTGGGGGAGGCGGGTGGCACCGGCAGCGCAAGCGGGCCACTGTCATCCGTGGTTGAGTCTGTCCCCGAGGAGTCCGTGGGCTCCATGGCAGCCAGGTTGAGCAGTGACACATTGGTGCAGGCCGAGGACCGTTTGAGGTTCAGGCACCAGTGCATTGGCTCGTGGGACATCCGGGGCTCCACCCTGGGGAGGAGAAGCGGGCAGGGGGCTCTAGGTGCAGCCCCAGTGGGTTGGGCCCCTCCCGCCTCCCTGTCTCCACAGCCCTGCTCTCTCTGACTCCCACCTCACCACCCACTTTCTTCTTCCTCCTCTGCCCCCACTGCCTAATGTCCTCTTCCTTCTCCATCCGTTAGTCCTCCCTCCTTCTCCTGAGTTTTTCCTTCCCCGCTGACCTCTTCCTTCCTCCTTTCATCCCCTCTGCCTTCTTCCTCTCTGCCTCCCAAACCCTGCCACTATCCCCATCCCCTTGTCTGCCCCTCCTCTGCCCCCTTCTCTGCTCCACCTCCCCTTCCTCCAGCACCCACGGTGGGACTCGTGCTCTGTTGGAGGCATTGCTGGGCGCTAGGACCGTCCCCGACAGGGTGCGACAAACCCACCCGTGGAACGACACGGCCTTCTTTTTCTTCGTGATCCCCTTGGCCGGGGTGGTTACCCCCCCAGGAGCCTCAGGGACCACCTGGGAGCGGCTCTCGACCCCCGCAGGGGGGTCCCCAGCCTCATGGATCTCTTTGGACTGCCAGATTGTCTTCACCACCACGCTCGCCATGGCGTGTGGGGGGCCCTGCTCCCAGGGGCTCCTTCCTCTGAGACTCTCCACCTACTCTGAGCAGGGACCCTCAGAGTCCCTGTCCCCACAGCCTGCCTCATAAAGGACCCAACCACTGGGCCCCAGTAAAGGGGGTGCATAGGAGTAGAGAAAGGTACTGGCTAGCATGTTCCCCAGGGAGTTTCTGTGAACCATTCCTTGTCTTCTTGTAGTTGTTTATTTATTTTTTTTAAGGTTTTATTTATGGAGTGCCTGGGTGGCTCAGTGGGTTAAGCCTCTGCCTTTGGCTCAGGTCATGATCTCAGGTCCTGGGATGGAGCCCTGCATTGGGCTCTCTACTCAGCAGGGAGCCCGATCCCCGCCCCCCCCCTTTCTGCCTGCCTCTCTGCCTACTTGTGATCTCTCTCTCTCTCTCTCTCTGTCAAATACATAAAATCTTAAAAAAAAAGATCTTATATATTTGACAGAGATCACAAGGGGGGAAGAAGGCTCCCTGCTGAGCAGAGAGCCTGATGCAGGGCTTGATCCCAGGACCCTGAGATCATGAACTGAGCCGAAGGCAGAGGCTTAACCCACTGAGACACCCAGGCAGCCCCCTTTTTTTAAAAATATATATATATTTTTATTTATTTAATTATTTGACAGAGAGAGAGAGCCTGCAAACAGGGGGAGTGCCAGGCAGAGGGAGAGGGAAAAGCAGACTCCCTACTGAGCAGAAAACAAGACATGGGGCTCCATCTCAAGACTCTGGAATCATGACCTGAGCCGAAGGCAGACACTTAACTTAGTGAGCCACCCAGAGGCCCTGAACACCTTCTAGTTCTACCAAATAAGTCCCTTCCATTAGAATGGCAATGGATTTATTCTTTTTTTTGTTTTGAGATTTTATTTATTTATTTGACAGATAGAGAGTACAAGTAGGCAGAGCAGCAGGCAGAGGGAGAGGGAGAAGCAGACTGCCCGCTGAGCAGAGAGCCTGATGAGGGGCTCGATCCCAGGACCCTGGGATCATGACCCGAGCCAAGGCAGCCACTTAACCGACTGAGCCACCCAGGTGCCCTGGATTTATTTATTCTTGTCTGGATGGGCCCACTGGTTGTTTTTTTTTTTTTTTTTAAAGATTTATTTATTTATTTATTTGACAGGCAGAGATCACAAGTAGGCAGAAAGGCAGGCAGAGAGAGAGAGGTGAAAGCAGGCTCCCCACTGAGCAGAGAGCCCGATGTGGGGCTCAATCCCAGGACCCTGAGATCATGACCTGAGCCGAAGGCAGAGGCTTTAACCCACTGAGCCACCCAGGCGCTCCGGGGCTACTGGTTCTTGGGAGGGGTTCAGCTTCCCTTCCCTTGAGACTGTGGAGTCACCCAACCCCTAGCCCGCCATTCATACTTGATTCTTCATGCAGTTTCCTAGACTTGGCACTTTGTGGGATCTGGGAGACCGTGGTGAATGAGGACTGAGTCCCAGTGCTGCAGGAGTCAGTCAACATTTCGGGTTGGGGGTGGGGCAGGCAGGCAACAGGCCAAAACAAACCAAACTACCAGATGTCTGTAAGTGATATGAGAATCAGCATGAGGAGATGGTGGTGCCTATGCTGGTGGAGGCCCCTCCATCTGCGAACTTGGATGCGAGCCTTTTGTTGCATGTGGCTCTTGCCTATTAAAAAAAGAAACTCGGGACGCCTGGGTGGCTCAATGGGTTGAGCCTCTGCCTTCGGTTCAGGTCATGATCTCAGGGTCCTGGGATCAAGCCCTGCATCGGGTTCTCTGCTCAGCAGGAAACCTGCTTCCCCCTCTCTCTCTGCCTGCCTCTCTGCCTACTTGTGATCTCTCTCTCTCTCTGTCAAATAAATAAATAAAGTCTTAGAAAAAAAAGAAAAAGAAACTCAACAGACATTGAACTATAGTCAATGACAGGCATTTTGAAGAATTTGGGGTTGTAGCTGTTTCCTGGAGCTGCCATAACAAAGAATCACAGACTGAGGAGGATTCAACAGCAGACATTTACTGTCTCCCGGTTCTGAAGGCCAGGAGTCCAAGATCAAGGTGTCCGCAGGGTGGCTTCCTTTGGAGGCTGCAGGGAGGGTCTGTCCAAGCCTCTCTCCTCGCTTCTGGTAGCTCAGTTATGACTTGGCTTGTAGATGTTCATCTCCTAGTTCTTCACATCATCTGTCTCTGTATCTAAGCCTCCTCCATTTTTTTTTAAGATTTTATTTATTTGACAGAGAGAGATCACAAGTAGGCAGAGAGGCAGGCAGAGAGAGAAAGGGGGAAGCAGGCTCTCCACGGAGCAGAGAGCCCAATGCGGGGCTCGATCCCAGGACCCTGGGATCATGACCTGAGCCGAAGGCAGAGGCTTTAACCCACTGAGCCACCCAGGCGCCCCAAAGCCTCCTCCATTTTAAATACATGGTCATGGGGGCACCTGGGTCAGTGAAGTGTTTGACTTTGACTCCGGTCATGATTTCAGGGTCCTGGGACTGAGTTCTGTGTTGGGCTCCACGTTTAGCAGGGAGTCTGCTTCTCCCTGTGCCCCTCCCCCTGCTTGTGGGGTCTCACTCTCTCAAATAAACAAATAAAATCTTTGAAAAACAGATTTTAGGGGCGCCTGGGTGGCTCAGTGGGTTAAGCCGCTGCCTTCGGCTCAGGTCATGATCTCAGGGTCCTGGGATGGAGTCCCGCATCAGGCTCTCTGCTCAGCAGGGAGCCTGCTTCCCTCTCTCTCTCTCTGCCTGCCTCTCTGTGTACTGTGATCTCTCTCTGTCAAATAAATAAATAAAATCTTAAAAAAAAAAAAGAAAAACAGATTTTATTTATTTGACAGAAAGACAGCGAGAGAGGAACACAAGCACGGGGAGTGGGACAGGGAGAAGCAGGCTTCCTGCGGAGCAGGGAACCCAAGCGGAAGGCAGACGGTTAACCCTCTGAGCCACCCAGGTGTCCCTAAATAAGTAAAATCTTTTAAAAAAAGAGAAAAAAAAGGACACGGTTGTGTGGTGCCCAGATGGCTCAGTCAGGGGAGCGTGCAACTCTTGATGTCAGGGTCGTGAGTTTGATCCCCATGTTGAGTGTAGAGATTACTTAAATGCATGAATAAATAAACTTAAGAAAAAAATAAGGGTACCGTCATCCTGGATTAGGGCCCATTCAAATTCCTTCAACTTAACTTAATCATCTGCAAGAACTCTATGTCCAAATAGTCAAATTCACAGGTCCCGTGGGTTAGGACTTAAACATGGAGACAGGATGATGTTAGGACACAGCTCAACCCACAACCTAGATGAACTGCGTTGATGTCCGAAACTCATATTTTGTATAGATCAAAACACAAAATGATGGAAGGAGGCAGGGAAAGCCAGATGGTGAGATATGAGCTAGATCAAGTGGCATACAACGTTAATAACAGAAGGAGGTCAAGATGCATGTTCGCTTACCATTGTTTCAACTCTCTGAATATTTAGAAATTTTCGTAATAAAATACTGGGGTAGAAACTTGGTGATGGGCACGAAAAGATCTGATATGGATAGAATGCTTTAAAATAATCCAGTAGGGGGTTGGACGGGGGCCTGGCTGGCTCAGTCGGCAGAATGTGTGACTCTTGATCTTGGGGTTGTGAGTTCAAGCCCCATTTTGGGTGTAGAGAGTACTTAAAAATAAAATCTTTAAAAGTAATCTAGTGGGAGGTGAGGAAGTGAAGTGGAGGGGTTACAGATGAGAGGCAAGATCATACATTCAGGATTGTTGGAATTGGCTCTATGGGGGTGCATTATTCCCTCCCAATTTGGGGTATATTTGAAATTTTCTGTAATAGGCTTTTTTCTGAGTGTGAGAGCGCATGCGCATGAGGGTGGGGGGCAGAGGAAGAGCGAGAGAGAAGATCTTTTTTTTTTTTTGATGTTATTTATTTAATTTTTATTATTTATTTTTTAATTTTTTAAGAAAGATTTTATTTAGGGGCGCCTGGGTGGCTCAGTGGGTTAAGCTGCTGCCTTCGGCTCAGGTCATGATCTCAGGGTCCTGGAATCGAGTCCCGCATTGGGCTCTCTGCTCAGCGGGGAGCCTGCTTCCCTTTCTCTCTCTCTGCCTGCCTCTCCGCCTACTTGTGATCTCTCTCTATCAAATGAATAAATAAAATCTTAAAAAAAAAAAAAGAAAGGAAGATTTTATTTATTCATTTGACAGACAGATATCACAAGTAGGCGGAGAGGCAGGCAGAGAGAGAGGAGGAAGCAGGTTCTCTGCTGAGCAGAGAGCCATATGCCGGGCTTGATCCCAGCAGCCTGGGATCATGACCTGAGCTGAAGGCAGAGGCTTTTACCCACTGAGCCACCCAGGTGCCCTGAGAGAGAAAATCTAAAGCAGAGCCTGTTCATCTCGTGGAGCCCAAGTTGGGGCTCAATTTTATGACCATGAGATCATACCCTGAGCCGAAATCAAGAGTTGGATGCTTAACCAACTAAGCCACCAGGTGCCCCGGTAACAGACTTCTTCAAATGCTGCACAATGTGTTAAAAAAAAAAAAAAAAAGACAGGGAGTGCTAATTTAATTCCCCTACAACCAGCAGTTCTCTCTTGAGCTGAGATGTGAGGCTGGGGGAGGCGTGGGTTGTGGGGTGTAGGAATGGGTCCAGAGGGTCTGAATGGTCAAGAGGAGGCCAGTGTGACTGGAGCGTTTATGCTGGGGAAGGACATGGCTGATTGATGTTGTAAAAAGTGTCCTGGTGTGTATGGGGGATGGACTGTAGGTGGCCAGGATGGAAGCAGGGAGAGCCATGAGAGGCATCACTGGAAGATTCCAGGTAAGAGATGAGGGTGGTGGTGGTCTGCATGGGTGAGACAGTGCCCACAGAGGGAGGTGGCCGGTTTCAGATGTTTTCTGCCCGTAGTTTGGGGTGAGGGACAGGGAGAGAGGGGTTCTGGCAAGAGTGCCCAAGAGATCGATGGAGGGCCCATTGGCCCAAATGGGAAGACTGGGGATGAATCCAGTTTTTCTGAAGAAAATAAAGAGTTGGTTTGCTGGGGCCAGATTCGTAGAAGCTATTGCTAGTTCAATCCATGAGATCCTTGATGGCCTGTGGGGTTTCCTCTTACGCTCCATCCTAAAGGCAAAAAGGGTCTACTTAAAGCTCATTAGATGCCCCCAAATGTAGGCTTATTCATAGTCTGGTCTTAAAACCTAACAGTGGGTAAGCCCATGAGCCCCTGAGCCCATCATGATCTTTCTCAAATCAGCTCTGTAATTATTTTTTTAATGGTCTTATAATTCTATACTGTCCACATTCACAGCCACTATCAATGGCTTGTAGCTGCTGAGTGCCTACAGTGTGGTTAGTCTCAGCCAAGACATGCTGTAAATAGAAAATACAGATTTTGGAAACTTGGGAAAATTAGGGATGCCTATGAGGCTCTCTGTTAAGGGTCTGCCTTTGGCTCTGGTCTTGGGATGGAGTCCCATATCAGGCTCCTTGTTCAGCAGGAAGCCTACTTCTCCCTCTGCGTGCTGCTCCCCCTGCTTGTGCTCCCTCTCTCTCTGACAAATAAATAAATAAAATCTAAAGGAAAAAAAAAAAAGACTTAGGAAAATTAGAATGGCAAATATGTTGCAGTGGCAATATTTGGGTATATTAAGTTAAATACAATATATTTGTTTGAGATTTTATTTATTTATTTGACAGAGATTACAAGTAGGCAGAGAGGCAGGCAGAGAGAGAGGAGGAAGCAGGTTCCCCATGGAGTACAGAGCCTGATGTGGGGCTGATCCCGGGAGCCTGGGATCATGACCTGAGCTGAAGGCAGAGGCTTTAACCCACTGAGCCACCCAGGCGCCCCTTGTCTGTTGTTTTTAACAGTGCTGCTGTCTGTTCTTCAGAGGCATATTAGGAACAGGCTCTAAAACAGCTGAGCATGCCCTTTCTCCTAGAACTCAGAATAATTTCCCCAAGACCCATTCCCAGAAACGCAAATGGATAGATCCATTAAACCTGGAAGTCACACCCCGGTTCTTGTCCTGGTCCCCATGCCCCCACTTTGTCCCCACCCCCACTCCTGGAGTCAGCGTGGAAGTTCACAGGATCCAGGACACTCCCTCAAGCCCAGTTCCAAGAATACTGGAGTACTGAGATTAGAAATGTGATGTGGGGTTTAGTTCCTCTAAATAACAGAAATGTACTCTTCAAGTTCCCTTTGCCCCAAATTTATTAATAGCCTGGGGCATCGTAGTTCCTGTGGCTTTGCCTTCCCCAAAATCAAAGAGGGTCTTGGGGTGCCAAGAGGTAGCTCTTGGGCCAAACCAAGCAGATTCATCTATTCCTTCTTTTTAACCAGCGTTCTTCAATACCAGGTCCCACTCTTGCTCAGGAGGAACTCCAGGTTTGGTGGAAGAAAGATTCACGATTTGTATGGTATCTGTAGAATGGCGCTATGGTTGCCCCCCACCCCAAAAAGCATTGTATTGTGGAAAATGGTTAAAAAACAAAATATAGTAATTCCCGCTCTGTCATGCTGAGCTGTGTGACCTTGGGCAAGTCATGCAACCTCTCTGGACCTCAGGTTTAAGGTCCGCTTAGTGGGGCTAGAATTAAAATTCTGTTTCCTGGGCTCTGAGATATTAGGTTTCGACATCTCTGCCACTAGATACGGGAGGAGGAGGGGTAAGGGAAGACTTCCTGTTAGAAGATTTTAGGAGTCGGGGGGTGGAAGAGAGGAGGGAGAAAGGGAAACAAGGGGACGCTTGCGCAGTAAACACCTCACATTTTCTCGCCCCTCCCAACCACTTCTCTGCAGCAGGGAATTGCAGGCGACGCTCCACCTATCCTAGCCCAGCTGAGTGACAACCCCCGTTCCCCTTCCTTCTCTACCTATGGTCGCCCTTCTCCCTCCCCCACAACTGCCCAGTCGGGGGTGGGAATAAGGCACACTGGCGAGTCCGCGGCGCCTGCGTGGGCGATATACCCGTTCATTGGTCATATTCGACACAAGTCCCGCCTCCTCGAGCCCACTCCCCCGCCTTCCTTCATGTCAATCCCTCCCTTAGCTGGATCCAATCAGCATTGGACCCGGCCGCACAGAGGGGGCGGTCCCACCGCACGTAACCGAACTCCTCCCGTCTCTCGGGCAACGCCCCTTCCCCCTCCCTTCCTGCGAACGGAAATAGCGGGCCGCTGGGCCAATCGTAGCAGCGTGCCTTTGTCCAGCAACCAATGAGAGAGGAAGCGGGGGGGAGGGGTGAGCCCGAGTCTGAGTGGCAGTAGTCCAAGCCAATGGAAGGCTGATAGCTCAGGACGGCGGACGGGAGGGGCGGGACCGGGGGGCGGAGCCGCGGCCTGCTGCCCGCCCGCCCGCCAGCCCGCCCTCCCCCCCCCCCCCCCCGCGGCCGGCTAGGCTCCTCAGCGCTGCTTGGGGTCTTATCCTCCCGGTCCCCGCCTGCCAGCTCCCGCCGCGCTGTTCCCTGCCCGGCCAGGCCTGGAGCCGACACCACCGCCGTCATGCCGGCCGTCTCCAAGGGCGATGGGATGCGGGGACTCGCGGTGTTCATCTCCGACATCCGGAACTGTGAGAGCGCGGCCGGGGGACCCTAGAGGGAGGGGGAGCGTGGAATTGAGGGGCTCAGGGATTACAGAGGGGCCCGGGGCATAGAAAGCCATTTCGGTCGTAGAGGGAGAGGATAGAGAGGCCCCGGGGGGAACTTTAGGGTGGGGGGAATGGAGGGACTTAGGGTGTCATAGAGTGCCCCTTGAGGTGACGACACGGAGTGGCTAGAGGCGTCCGCGAGGGTCTTGAAGCAGAGGAAGCTAGTACAGTCCCATGGCTGGGGACATAGAAGTGTCCCCCGGGAATGCTAGAGAGGCTTGGGGAACGTATTAGCGACGGGGTTAGAGAAACCCCGATGTCGGTAGAAAGGGAAGGAGGTACATGGGTGGGGGGGTACCCTGTGGAGCGATAGAGTGGGAGAGGACCAGAGGGGACCGGGAGAACGTAAAACACGGGAAGCATATGGGGCTGGGCCTCCAGGGCCTGGCTGAGGGGGTGTCACAGAGGGGAAGGGGCTAGGTAGGTCACTGGGGCTCCTGGCTAGTACACAGAGAGGGCCTGGGAGTAATAGAAAGTCCTAGGGGCTTGGGGAGGAGAGATGGGAAGGTGGGTTACTATAGTGGGACCCTGATGAAGGATAGAGGGGCTCCAGGATGGAGGGCGGTGGAGAGTGGGCTAGAAGGGACACTAGGCGGGGACAATGGATCAAAGAATATAGAGAGGTGCTGCAGATGAAGGGTCTTAGGAAAACCTGAGACAGGAAGTTGGGGGCCTGGAAAAGAAGACATTATAAAGTGGGGGTTTGGGGAATGTGCCAGAATGGGGAGATCCCAGAGCTCAAAGACGAGCTCAGGAGCCTTAGGAATTTTCAGGGACAAGATCTGGAATCAGGGGGTTGGGGGAGGCCTGGTCCCAGAGAGAGGTCAAAGGTCAGGGAGCAGGCCAGTCCTGAATCTGGAGCCCTCTCCTATCTGACCACATCAATCTGGGCACAGCGATCATCAGGAGGAGGGGTTGTCGTGACGAGGAGAGACCTGGTGCCAAGTCAGCTCCCAATTCCTGGGAGTGGGTGTTAGTGTTTGGCACTGCCAAGAGCTTCAGAGGCTGTATCCGCATGGGCTCTAGGGTCAGCCAGACCTGGGTTTGGGTGCTGTCACTCCCTAGCCATGTGACCTTGAATGGGGTACCTCACCTCTTGATTTCCTCATCTGTCAGGAGGGACTGCTGACTGCACCTTCCTGATGAGGTTGTTGTGATAATGTGTGTGACTGAGGCCTTTTGCACATTCCAGGCACTGGACGGTCTTGGGTGTTGTTTTTGTCATTCAGTGGATCTGACGCCTGGACTCTCTGTTAGATGCCCAGAGATTATTTTAGAATTTAGTAGGAATGAAAGAACCTGGCCCGTAGTAGGTGCTCAGTGAATGAGGGGGGTGGAAGCCATTGGGTGTCAGGTGGCGGAGAGATGTTATGGTTGTTATGGAAAGAGGTTAGTAAGAAGGGGCTGTGGATCAGGTGGGGGGGCCAGCTATCAGGAGTGGGTGTGCATTGCCAGCCATGTGAAGCTGTGTGACTCTGGGCAAGTCACTTAACCTTTCTGAGGCTCAGTTTTCTCTCTTTTTTAAAGATTTGGTTATCTTAGAGAGAGAGAGAGATCATGAGTAGGAGGGGCAGAGGGAGAAAGAGAGAGAGAATCTCAAGCAGATTCTGCACTGAGCTCCAAGCCCAACACCAGGGTCAGTCTTACAACTGTGAGGTCATGACATGAGTGGAAATCAGGAATCAGGAGTTGGCCGATCAACTGACTGTGTCACCCAGGCACCCCTAAGGCTCAGTTTTCTTGTCTGCAAACTCCCCTGATAATAGCATCTTCTCTCTGAAGGCTCATTCATTTGTTCATCCAGCAAATAGTTTTTGATCACTACTTTTTTTTTAAGATTTTATTTCTTTATTTGACAGACAGAAATCATAAGCAGGCTCCCTGCTGAGCAGAAAGCCCATGTGGGGCTTGATCCCAGGATCCTGGGATCATGACCGGAGCTGAAGACAGAGGCTTTAACCCACTGAGCCTCCCAGGCACCCCTGATCACTACGTTTTGACACTGTACCTGGGACCGGGCAATAACAGTGAACAAGAATCCCTGGGTTGGGAGCACCCAGGCCGTGAGGGACATAGAAAATAAACACAATAAATGATACCATGCCAGAGGGTGACTGGTAGTGGGAAGGAAAGGTGAGGAGAGACCAGGATTGAGATGGTGTTTTGGTAGGCCTCACCAAGGAGGTGACACGTGAGTAGACTTTTGATTTAAGTGAGGAAACAGGCCCTGCAGATTTTGGAGGGAAGGGAGGGTCCAGAGGGATAGTGCGTTCAAAGGTCCTGGGGTTGCAGCATGTGTGGTGTGTGTTCCGGTAAAAGCGAGGGGACCCGTGTGGCTGAAGCTGACTGGGAGAGGGCAGGAGATGAGGGCAGAGAGGGGACAGGGAATGTGGAAGGCCATGTGGGCCTTTATCTGGGTGAAATGAGAGTGGCGGGAAGGTTTAGAGCACAGAGGGGACGTGAGCTGATTGATGTTTTAAAATAATTCCTCCGCTGCCATGAAGAGGACAGACTCGGGAGGTAGTGGTGGAAGCAGGCAGATAATTAGGGGCTGCTGCAGGCATCCAGGTGAGAGATGGTGTTGGCTTTACTGGGGTGAGAAGGCAATGGTGAGAAGTGGTTGGTTTGGGGACAAATTTTGAAGGATTTGCAAGGGAATCGGATGATGGGGCAGGGAAGAAAAGAGAAAACGGGTCAGTGTCAGTGCAGAACCACAGAGGGGGAGACTCTGACTTGGGGCCGGTAGAGGTATTTTGGCCAAATGAGCTGGGGCTAGAGAACCAGGTGTTCTTCTTGTTCTTCGTCTTCTCATCAGTAAATGTCGAATGGCTGATGTGTTTCAAACCTTATAGAACGTGCTGGGGACACAGTGGTGAACAGGACAGATCTGTCTGTGTCCCTAGGAAGCTCCCAGCCCCATGAAGGAGACAGGTACTTCCCAGAAACCGTAGCCGTTCTTCTCACAAACATGTATACAGATGTTCATAGTAGGGTTAGTCACTGAAGCCGGAAAATGGAAGCAAACCACCCAAATGTCCGTCATCGGATGAATGGGTGTACAAGATGGGGTCCGTCACACAGTGACATAGCAAGACATTAAAATGAATGATCAGAGGCGCCTGGGTGGCTCAGTGGGTTAAGCCTCTGCCTTCGGCTCAGGTCGTGATCCCAGGGTCCTGGGATCAAGCCCCACGTCAGACTCTCTGCTTCGTGGGGAGCCTGCTTCCTCCTCTCTCTCTCTCTGCCTGCCTCTCTGCCTACTTGTGATTTCTCCTTCTCTGTCAAATAAATAAAATCTTTAAAAATAAAATAAAATAAAATGAACGATCACATGGGGCACCTGGGTGGCTCAGTTGAAGAAGCGTTTGCCTTCCAATCCGGTCATGATCCCAGAGTCCTGAGGTTGAGCCCCATGTTGGGCTCTGCGCTCAATACGGAGTCTCCTTCTCCCTCTCCTTCAGCTCCTCCCCACTGCTTATGCGCTTGCTCTCTCTCTCTCTCTCTCTCTTTATCTCAAATTAAAAAACAAACAAACAAAAAAAAAAAACCTTAGAAAAAAAAAAAAGAATGCACACTATAACATGGATGAACCGTGGTGAAAACCTCATTGTACATGAAAGAAGCCAGACACAAAAGGCCACATACATGATTTCATTTGTATGAGATGCCCGGAACAGGCAAGTCCATAGAGGTAGAAAGTAGGTTAGTGGCCACCCAGGCCTGAATAGGGGGTGATGGAAGGTGGAGTGATTGCCAGTGAATGTAGGGTTTCTTTTTGGGGGTGATGAGAAAGTTCTGGAAGTAGATTATGGTGATTATTGCATGAGACAGTGGATATACCAAAGACCGCCGAATTGCACGCTTTAGAATGGTGAACTTTATGGTATGTGAATCGTATCTCAATTTTTTGTTTTAAGTGGAAAAACCTTGAACTGTCCTAAGTCGGTGAGAGAGAAGGCCATGCTGTTGAGAGAATGAAGACTGTGTCTGGCTGCATTGCCCAGACAATGTGGTGGGGTTTGCCAGGCCAAGGGAGGTGGGGAAGAGCTCTGAAGACAGAGGGGCAGCCATGCAAAGGTCCTGAGGCCCAGAGGAAACTGAGCTGAGGCCTATGTGCCTGGTGCACAGGAGGGTGGGGTGGCACCTGACAGGTGGACAGAGGCCATGTTGGTGTTTGTCCTGAGAGCACTAGGGAGGGTTTCAAGCAGGAATGAGGGAAAAGAAGGCCTGCAGGTTGTGTGTGAGCCACGGCTCAGAAATGAGCAGGGGGAGGAAGGGGAGGGCTATGGAGTCCTCCTGCTGGAGAGAACCTGAAGACATCTCGGGAGTTCAGCGGGAAGACTGTAGAAGGAGGTGAAAGGGTTTGAAAACCGAGGGCAAGAAAGGGCAAACTGTGCAGATAAGAACGGGAAAGGTTTGGGCTGGGTCCAGCCTGAGGGCATGGTCCTGCGCTGTCTTGAGCGGGAATCTGCCTCTCAACCACTTAATCTGGGAGCTTCCAGGGCCCAAGCTAGGGCTGTCTGGGTGTCTCGTCTCTGGGGCCCCAGCTCCCCCGCAGGCCTGGGGGAAGTTTGCAAGGGAGTGAACCGGAAGGGGGGTCCTGGGTTGCCACAGTGCCCTGAGCTCCTCCATTAGGGTAACATCCTACTCCAAATTGTGACCCATTCCTTTTGTGACTTCTCCCCAAGGCCCTCAAGCACAGGCCCTGCTCTGATCCCTCTCTGGGTCCCCAGGAGACTGGGTCCTCAGGAGACATTTGCTAGTTGAAAGAATAAGTGAACAAACGAATGAATGAATGAGCAAACAGAACGGTCTTTACTGCGCACTGATAGAGTGCAAGACACAGCTCTGAGTAAGGGGATTTCAACAGTGAACAAAAGTCCCTCTCCGTGGTGCTCATATTCTGGAGGAAATGGATCAGTACACAAGTAAATATATAGTATTCAGGTGTGCCGGCAGGTGGGGGGGGGGCAGGGGGTTGAGAGGAAATAAAGCAGGAAAGGGGTATGGGGACAAAGTTAGGGATAATGCTCTTGTGTAAGCTGTTCAGAGAGTTTCTTGCTGAAAAGGTGACATTGGAGCAAAGCATCAACTTTGGTGGGTGAATTAGGCCTGCACAAATCTGGAGGAGGACATTCTTGGCAGTCTGTGCAAAGGCCCTGAGGCAGGACTGTGCTAGGAAGAATTTGAGGAGGAGGAGCAGCTGGAAGAGGAGGCCGCTGATGGCCGGGAGGCTAGGAGTTGTGGTTAGAGAGGGAACTAGTGAATCTGTAGGGCCCAGAGGATGACAATGAGGGCTTCACCTTTAGTCTGAGCCATCTGGGAGCCATGGAGGGATTTGGAGCCCAGAAGGGACAGGATCCCTCTGGCCTCTGTGTAGAGACCAGAAAGAATGTAGAGACCACACATACTTTGGTGTGCCATTGAGGGTCCCCACACTACCCCAGGCCCTGCACTTTAAGGAACGAGCTTTAGGTTATGAGCGTCCTTGAGATGCTGATGACAGACAGCCCCAGGCCTGGCCTCACCCCCTTCTGTGTGTCATCTAGTGAGCTGGGTCCACAATCTGCATTCACCACCTTTCCTGTGCCAAGACTATTCTGAACGTGGGGATGCCCCCTGGGAATGAAGCAGCCACTCTTCCCAGCTCTGGGGCGCTGCATTCTGACCAGAGTACAGACCCAAGGGCTGACTACACCCTTCCCTTAACCCTTAACGTGCCAGGCTGCCTCTTAGGGATGGTCTTTGCAGCTGTGTTCAGTTTGCAGCTGGTTGTTCCAGGAGACTATTTTCTCCTTCAGGGGTGGTGATGACTTTGCTAGCATGAGCACCACATAACCCAGCCGGCCAGATATAGAAGCTGAAATTTTCCAGTAGCCGCATTCCCAAAGTACAGCCAGCAAAATCAGCTTTAATGCATTTTATTTACACCAGCATGTTCACTGGATTATCTGGACGTGTAATCTGTATTTTCGCAATTATTCCTGAGATGGTTTATGTGCCTTTCTCAATGAGGTTACTTTTTTTCACAGGCAAACACTTGCTCCGTATTTCAGAGTTTTCAAAACTTTGAGAGTTGAGAAAACAGATTCGTAAAGTGCCCAGCTTGTTCCAAACCTACCTCTTGAGGTGACTGAGCTGAGAATTGGTTTTTAATTTTGGATGTATGGAAAATACGAATTTCATCCCTCCGTAGCACCAACCGTGAGTCAGGTGCCAAGTGGCCCTGTGTGGCCTGTGGCTCCCGCATTGGGCAGCACAGGGCCAACATGTTCTGGATTCTGTAGTGGCCCAGAGTTAACAGGCATCAGCTTCCAGAACTCTCTGTGGGACTCTGGGCTGTTGGGACTCCTGTGGGAGATGCAGCACAGGGCGTCCTAGTAGAGAGGAACATCTGTTACCCTGTATTGTAAGCAGGAGGTGTCTCCTGCTGAGGTACTAGACCCCAGGGCCTGCTACCTCCCTAAAAGTATCCCAGTCCCGCCAGGGCGGAGGAGCCAGGGTTTTAGGATGCCTTCTGTGGCAGGACAGGCCCACCTGCTGCTGCAGCTTAGCGCCCGCACACGAAGACTTGAGCTCCCGTCACTAGCGGAAGCCCCAAGGTAGGCAGGCAGGTCCTTGCTCAGCCTTTCCTTACCCTGGCCTGCAGCAAGCCCTCTTTTCCCTCTGCATGCTCCTCACAACTACAGCTACCAGCGGACAAGGGGCCCTGCAGCCTCCCATGGCTCCCAGGCACTCTGAGGAAACCCGGAAGAGTCTGGGAGGTCTGGGCCCAGATGCTGTGCTAGCCTCCAGGCCTTTATACTGCCTGGAGCACATTTCCCCTTACTTCTGCTTGGTCCAGTGCCACTCCAAATTTTGATCCTCAAATCTCAGGAGCTGTGTACCAGGAAGACTTCCTCCCCTAGTCTGAATCCCGTCTCCCAGCCCCCATCGCGTTTGCCTGTGTCAAAGTACTCACTTGTCCCCGTCAACCAGCCTCCTTTCCAATCCAGGAGCTCCCCTAGCACACGGCTCGTGTGACTCATCCCTGAGCCTGGCCCAGGGACTGTTTGAGGATAAGAAATCCCTTTAAAATGCCCAGACACACTTGCATGCCTCCTGTGATGGTGAGCTCATCTCTCTGTCATTGGCTGGGCCTGAGTGCTAGAAAGTCGTTACTTCCATTAGCCCAGCTCCCCTCATCCCCTCTCTTCCATGTGTTACCCTCAGTAGCACCCATGTGCTATCTCTGGGCACCCAGGCTACCTCTTTCCTCAAGATCTCTGCAGAGACCTGCCCCTTGCAGGGATGCCCTCCCTCCAAGGCTGCAGCCCCTTCTCTTCTGGAAACCTGATGCTTTTTTCTTTTTTCTCTCTCTGAATTCTTTTCTTTTCTTTTTTTTTTTTTTAAAGATTATTTATTATTTGAGAGAGAGAGCGCAGCGGGGCGGGGGGGCTGGTGGCAACACGAAAGGGAGAGAGGAAGCAGATTCCCTGTTGAGCAGGGAACCCGATGCGGGGCTCGATCCCAGGACCCTGGCATCACGATCTGAGCCGAAGGCAGATGCTTCACCAGCAGAGCCACCCAGGTGCCCCTGTGAATTTTTTTTTTCCCCTGTGAATTCTTTTTTTATAGCAAAGTGTATCAGTTGTGTAGGAAGCAGTATCGAACAGGTGTGGACTGTTAAAGACTAGACTCTTTTAAAGACAAAATACACACACACACATGTATATTCTCTAAATATCCCTTAAACTGTCCCTATCTGCTTGATGTGGTTTTTTGCATAGCAGACTGCTCATCTGTGAACGTATATTTATATGTAACTTAATATATAAGTATAATAACTTATGTCTGTATATGTACATATGGAGATAGTACATGTACAGAAAAGCCCACAGATCATGAATGTCAGGCTTGATGAACTCTTCCTGACTGAGTACAGTTGCAGAAACAGCCCCCGGAGGCCGAAACGGCATCCCTGACTCCCCAGCCCCGTCCTTGTCCCCTGTCCTCCCCCGCCAGAGATAACCGTGGCTTCATCATCCAACACCATAGGTTATTTTGCCTGTGTCTTGAAGCTTTTAATAGTGGTTTAAATGAAGCCCAGGGAGTGCTCTGGCCTCAAATTCAATTGCTGTTCAAATGTCTCTCTCTGCGATGAAGTTTAAGCAGGTGCTTTGTAATATATGGTCCATTTATAAAAGAGGATTTTTTTTTTCCCCTGGTCCCTCCAGAATAGTTTCCAGGCGAGCACTTGAAGCAGCTGTGGTCATTGTCAGGAATAGACTAGAGCCTGCATGCTGGTTCCCAGGGCTCCCCCCAGCACCCCGCCCCACCCCCAGGCCCATCCTCAGCAGTGTGGCTTCCTTCTGGCCACACTCACCGGGTGAACTGCTCCTGAACCCTCCTCACCTTTCAGAGAGCCTCCTCAAATGTCCCCTCCTCCTGGCAGCTGCCACTGAGGTCCTGGCAGCCTCTGTCTCTGTGCGGTTCCCTCAGGTGTGGGGATAGGGCTGGTTGCCTGTGCCCTCTCGGGCCGGGAACCCCCAGGAGCAGATCAGAAGTGCGGGGTCCGTATGGGTCCTGGGTGGGTGCCCAGATCACCCCCATGCGGGCCCCCCCACACCTTGGGAAATGTGTCATTAATAAATGAAGGGTCAGGTGGCTTCTGGGGCCACAGAGGGGAGTTAAGCTCATCCCTGAAGAAATGGCCCTTTCTCACCTGGGTCCCAGAGGCCCTCTCCCACCCTCATCCCTGGGCCCTCCACCCCCTTCCTGAGGATGGAGAGCTGCCACTCTACACTACTTAAGGCCCTTAGTCACGTCTTCGTGCCTTTCCTGAGGTTGGCACTTGGTAAGCCCTTGGAACATGGAGTGGCCACCCAGAAGAGTGGCAGGTGGTGGCCCTGCCCTCTAGGGGTTCCTTGTGTGGTCTGGGGGACAGGGGTAGACCCCTGACACCCACAGCAGGTGCTCTGCTGCAGGTGATCCAGGCCGCATGGGAGCCACACGGGTGGTTTTAACTTTTAACAGCAGCCACATTGTTTGTAAAAGGAGAAAGAAGCTGGCAAATTTCATTTTACTAACATGTTTACATAATCTAATGCACCAGAATGTGGTCGTTTCAACACGCCATCAGGATTTTTAAGCTTTTGATGAGATATTTTGGGTTCTTTTTCTTGCCCCCACTTGATCTTCCAAACCCAGGACATCTTTGCCGCCTAAACCCGTTCTCAGGCCGGAGCAGCCATATTTCAGGTGCTTAGGAGCTGCCTGTCTGGCGGCTGCCGTATTAGACTGTGCCACTCAGGAACTGCTCGGCACTGGTCAGAAAGTACTAATCAGGGGGGCTTCCTGGAGTAGGCGGTAGCTGCAGTGAAGCTTGTGGAAGCTTCCCTGGAAGTTGGGAACTGGAGGTGAGGCGGGATCTGTAAAGACAAGGAGAGCTCATACCCTCGCCTGTTCGCTCATTCACTTGTTGCACATGGCCTCCCAGGTGCCCGGTCACACGCTTGGGGACACGGATGACATGGCCATGGGTCTGAACAGGCCTCTGCCCTTCAGATGAGCGCATACTTATTAAGCACTTGCTGTATGCCAGGCACTGTGCTCGTGGTGCTCATAATCTGCAGTGGGAGCCGGGGTTGGACCGTAAATGTAAAGACAATAGTAACATGGTGTGAAATGTCCTGGGGAGGGTGTTTTTTGTTTTGTTTTGTTTTTTAATGATGGAAACAAGTATAAGGCATTGGCTTGAAAGAACTGGTCAGAAAAGCCTCTCAGCGGAGGCGACAAAAGCTGAGACCCAAGTGCCAAGGAGAGAACCTGAGAGATGGGCCCAGGCGGAGTCTCCCTGAGATAGGAAGGAACGTGGTGTGTCCATGGACGCGGTGGAGGCCAGTGGGGCAGAACACACAGTAACATAGGGAGGGGTGACGTTGGTGGGTGGCCAGGGCAGGGCCAGAGGGCTCGGTAGCCATGGGCTGGGTTCCCCCAGCAGGGAGGCAGGGAGGTCAGAAAGGAGTCTGCTGCCGTGATCTGGGTGAGGAGGTCGTGGTGGCAGTCCCATTTCCTGATGGTCAAGCCGAGGGGACCCGGCAACGGCCTGAATGAAGGGGTAGAGCCCCCGGGGTTCTGTCTGGATGAGCTGAGTGAGCTGGTCAAGGACAGGATGGTGAAGTCTGGCTCCAGGGGAACTGGGGGACATGGGGAGGGACATGGCAAGCAGCGGGGGTGCCCGAGACCTGGTCACTGTCCTGTTAGATTGCCCTGACGGAGGTGCTGGGCATCAGGGGGCCCAGGACCCAGCCTGTGGGGTCAGGGAAAGCCCTCTAGACTCTCTCAGAAGTGGATCTTGTCAGAAGTGTAGGAATGTTGACGACCAGCTGGGGAGAGGTAGGCAGCCAGGAGATGGAAGAAGTGGGTGTGTGGGGCTGGCGGCTGAGGACCGAAGGATGTGAGGAGAGATAGGAAGGGAGGGGGAGATCTCAGCACCCAAGGATCTGGCCTGGTGACTGGGAGGCAGTGGGACCTTTGTAACACCAGAGCAGGTTTTCAGAAGATGCTGAGTTCAGGGATGTCCTGGGGGTGAGAGTCCCCGGGGACAGCTGTAAGGTAGCTGAGCCTGTCCATCCGTCCGTCCTTCCTTCCTTCCATCCTTCCTTCCCTGATCACATATTTCTTGCCAGACCAGTTCTGGGGGCTGGTGGTGGAGGCATAAGTGGCTCTGTGGGTGGACACAGGAGCCCTGAGGGCCAGTACAGTTCGGGGACTGCAGTGAGAGGAAGAAGGGAGCAAGTCAGAGATCACCCCATTATGTGTGCCAGTCTTCTCTGCGTTGGAAAGACCATTGAGCCATGGTTCTCACCTCTGTGAGGCTCCCAGCTAGAGATGGGGCCCACCCAGACTTGGCCCCAGACCCAGGGCCCCGGGACCCCAGCTGGGAGGGGCCTTGCCAAGGAAAGAGAGCATAGGGGGTTTAGCTGTCTGGGACCCTCGTCATCTGGCCTGCCCTCTCCTCCCCAGGTAAGAGCAAGGAGGCAGAGATTAAGAGAATCAACAAGGAACTAGCCAACATCCGCTCCAAGTTCAAAGGTAGGCTGGAGGCCTGGTCCCGGGTCTGAGGGGGGAGGGTCTGGGAACTAGAATACTTGGGACTTATAGGTATGATCCTTCCTCATTCTCTCCCCTCTTTCCTCCTTCCTCTGGCCCTAGGGGACAAAGCCTTGGATGGCTACAGTAAGAAAAAATATGTGTGTAAACTGCTGTTCATCTTCCTGCTTGGCCATGACATTGACTTTGGGCACATGGAAGCCGTGAACCTGCTCAGCTCCAACAAGTACACGGAGAAGCAGATAGTGAGTCTGGGGAGGAAGGACTGGGGGCCTCAATTCCTGGGTCTGAGGGAGGAGGGGGCTGGAAGTACAGACTCCGGGGAGGAAGGATCGGGGCCTTCGACCCATTAACCACAAGGCTCCCAACAGCCCCCACCTCCTTCCTCGCCCAGGGTTACCTCTTCATCTCGGTTCTGGTGAACTCAAACTCCGAGCTGATCCGGCTCATCAACAATGCCATCAAGAACGACCTGGCCAGCCGCAACCCGACCTTCATGTGCCTGGCCCTGCACTGCATCGCCAATGTGGGCAGCCGCGAGATGGGCGAGGCCTTTGCTGCCGACATCCCACGCATCCTGGTGGCTGGGTGAGGCACTGGCGACCCGGGTGGGCTGGGATCTGGAATGGAATAGATGAGGCCCAACAAGGATGAGGCCAAGGTCGAGGGTAAGAGAGATTGCGTCACCTGCGCAAGGTGTCCTGGCCAGGAAGTGGGGGCGTTGCGGGGCTGAGAGTCTGTTGGCGGCCCCACGGTTCTCTTGTCACTTCACCAAGCCAACTCAGCGGTGTGATGCAGTCTCCCAGCAGATCTGATGGGGTGTCTGTCTGATTAACTAACCTTTAAGATCTACTATAGAAGAGGGGATAACCGTAAGTTCTGCTGGAGACAGCCCTCCAGAACTGCTGTATTTTCATTCGTTCATTCAGCAAACATCTTTTGGGCATCTGTTATAGGCACCGTGTTGTGCTGATTGCTGGGAATATAGTCATGACCAGAAGTAGACATGGCATCGTCTTCCCAAGCATTGGTGGTCCAGAGTGGGAAACAAAGACTGATTAATACTTGCAGGGTGGAATGTACAATTCCTCATGGAACCATGCTGTTGGGGCACATGAGCCCTTTAGGACATTTAGCTGGATGCCTGACCTAGTCTTGGGGATCAGGGAGGGCTTCCTGGAGGAAGTGACATCAGGCTTAGACCTGGGTGAGGAGGAGTTGTTGGCTGTACTGGTGTCAGCCTATGTGATTATCCTGAGGCAGGAGGTCATTCGTCACATATTTTTTGAGTCCCTGTGATGTGCTAGGCCCTCTCATGGGTTTGGGGAGGCAGGAGGGAGAAGCAAGGACTGTTATGCCCACCCTCAGGAAGCTTACATCTAACAGGAAGCTTACAGGAGAGGATACCCAAAGAGCAAGCATATACATAAAAAAGTAAGATGAGTTCAGATAGTAATCAATGCTATGAAGGAAATAAAACTGGGTAGTGGGGGCGGTGGGGTGGGGGGGTGTGGTGAAACTACTTAAATATACTCCTCAGGGGGGATCTCTCCAAGAAGGTGACTTGCAGTTGAGACTGGAATGATGAGAAGATAGTTATTTTAGAATGTTGGCAAGTGTCCCAAGCGAAAGGAGCAACAAGTGCAAAGGCCCTGAGGCATGAGCCTTCTGTATTCAAGGAACCAAGAGATAGTCTTTGTGGCTGGAGGGCAGTGAACAAGAGACAGAGTAAGGGGAGTTTGGATTTTATTTTCGTTGAAATGGAAGGAGTTGGTGTGTGTTAAGTGGGCACGTGACATGATGGGCTTTGTATTTTTAGAAGATCACTCAGCTTGGTATGGGAGAAGGTATGACTTATATTTCTGGCAATATGGTAGACTAGATTCCTGACTAATGCTCTCACTGAAACCTAACAATGTGGGATAAAAGAGGAAAGGAAGTACTCTTCAATGCATTTAAGGAACGTACAGGCCACAAGCTAAGAGGGGCCTGGCACCTGGGGAGATGGGGAGAGGGCTAAAGCCAGAGTTTGCCTAGAAGGCAAACCTAGATATTGGCCCTGCAGCCTCTGGGAACAGGATACAAAGCTTGTCTGAGGAGAAGCTCCAGAGACTACACTTCAAAGTGAGGGTGACCTAGAAATAAATCCCCCTGGGGACTATAAGCAAAATTACCTGTTTCAGACCTTGGCATAGAGCAACCCACACACTGGTTTTCAGCCTGATTTTCCCCTACCTGGGTTGTCTACAAATTCTTAAGCCAAACTTTAAAGTGATTTAAGCAATTAGTAGCCCAGTGCCCGAGAGAGGCAAACAAGCCTTTTCAGGAGAAACCCGCCTTCACCATAGAAGCCCTAAGTTACGTGAGTAATACGCAATCAAAAGTCACCAAACACGGGCCACACAACACCATGAGGGAGAACCAGCAGAAGGAAAAGGAAAGTAATAGTAGAATTGGAATATTCATATAGGATGTAAAATAAATATGTTTAATATGTTTCAATAAATAAGAAAACAATTTAAAAATGGAAATGCAAGCAAATTCAAAAAAGAAATGGAGACATTTTTTTAAGCCATCTAGCTTAGCGGCAAGATGGACAGAGCCAAAGCAGAGTGAGTGAACAGGAGGTAGAACTGAAGAAATGATTCCAAACACAGCCCAGAGAAACAGAGATGGAAGATTCCAAGAGAGATTAAGAATCACGGAAGATGGAGAGGTCTAATGTAATGCTGTTTAGAGCTCTAGAGGGACACCTAGCTGGCTTAGTCGCTAGAACATGTGACTCTTGATCTGGTGGTTGTGAGTTCCAGTTCCAGTTATAAACGCTGGGGTTAGAGGTTATTTAAAAACCTTTAGAAGGGGGCGCCTGGGTGGCTCAGTTGGTTGGACAACTGCCTTCGGTTCAAGTCATGATCCTTGAGTCCCAGGATCGAGTCCCACATCAGGCTCCCAGCTCCATGGGAAGTCTGCTTCTCCCTCTGACCTTCTCGCTCATGTTCTCTCTCACTGTCTCTCTCTCAAATAAATAAATATAAAAACCTTTAGAGGGACGCCTTGGTGGCTCGGTTGGTTAAGTGGCTGCCTTCAGCTCAGGTCATGATCCCAGTGTCCTGGGATCGAGTCCTGCTTCGGGCTCCTTGCTCAGTAGGGAGCCTGCTTCTCCCTCTGCCTCTGCCTGCCATTCTGCCTGCCTGTGCTCGCTCTTTCTCTCTCTCTCTGACAAATAAGTAAATAAAATCTTTAAAAAACAAAAACAAACATGGGACGCCTGGGTGGCTCAGTTGGTTGAGCGGCTGCCTTCGGCTCAGGTCATGATCCCAGCGTCCTGGGATCGAGTCCCGCATCAGGCTCCTTGCTCGGCAGGGAGCCTGCTTCTCCCTCTGCCTCTGCCTGCCTCTCTGTCTGCCTGTGCTCACTCGCTCGCTCTCCCTCTATGCCTGACAAATAAATAAATAAAATTTTAAAAAAAACAAAAACAAAAACAAAATAAACAAACAAACAAAAAAAAACTTTAGAGCTCTAGGAAGGGGAGGGAGAGAATATAATAGAGGTGTTGTTTGAACGGATAACACCAGAGAATATAGCCTAGAACGAAGAAAGAAGCTGATCCTCTGAGTCAAGTAGCTTAAGAACCCAGCAGCAGAACTAGAGACTGGGGTGTGGGTGGTGGCAGGGAGACCACTGAGACTGTTACCGTCCAGGTCTGAGCTAATGGTGGCTGGGACCCCGGTAGTAGCCATAGAAGACGTCACTGGGTACATTCCGGAAGTGAAGCCGACAGGACGGGTTACATGGGGTAGGAAAGCAAGAGGGGGGCAGCTCGAACAAGTGGGTGGATGACGAAGCCTGGGGAGAAGCAGGGGAATGAGAGGCAGGCCCCAAGCCAGGTTTGGCCCCGCTAGATGCGAGGTGCCTGGTGGACACCAGGACAGAGATGTCCCATAGGCAACTGGACGGCAGGGAGTTGGGGCCAGGGAGGGAACTAGCGAGAGGGGGCTAAAAATAGAACTCGAGCCACACACCCACTCTGTGGTTCTAGTCGCCACATCAAAATGAAAACAAACAGGCGAAACCTCTTAATATTTTAATTTAACCTAATCCATCTAAAATATGTTCATTTTGACACTGGATCTAACTGAAATTTTCTGTATAATTGTTCATGTCATCACCACACGTGAGGGATGAGAAGCGACCTAAGGCTAAGCCCTGGCGTGTGCTCCGTGGCCTTTTGGGTCTGGCTTTTTCCCCACCTGGTGGAACGTTTTCGAGGTTCTTTCATGTAGTATGTTGCTCTGCTTCTTTCCTTTTTTATGGCCCAGTAATACCCTTCTGCTGTCTGGAGGGACCACGTTTTAGTTACCCACTCATCAAAAAGATTCTGTTTGACTCTTAGGAATATTGTACAAATACATTGTGTGAACCTGGTTTTCAGCTCTTATAGGCAGACGCCTGCGTGCGGGATTGCTGGGTCATGTGGTACCATGACTTTTTTTCTTTTTCTTTCTTTTTTTTTTTTTTTTAAGAAAGGGAACAATTGAATTCCCCCTTCACGTCCCCTGCAGCATCTCCATCTCCCCACCCCCCGTGGCCTGTATTCAATGGTGGTTATTCCCACATACCTCTCTGTTCTGTACCTGCACACACGCCCCTGCGTGCCGTAGCCGTAAGCTTTACCTCCTCGGTGGAGAGTCTCCGGTTAAGCAAGGCGTTAAACAGCTCTTAGTCCTCCGTTTGGGATCTGGTGGGCGTTCCCTCCCCTGTAGCTGGAGGGAACGGTAGAGGTCATCTCCTTCAAGGGCTTGAGAAACACCAGAGAGCCTGGCCCGGGGTCAAGGCTCGTGCTGTGCGCTGTGACGATGGTGGAAAGGCCATGGGATAGGGCACCGTTCTACTGCTCTTGGACAGACCTTCTACTGGTTTTGGTTTTGAGCTGATGATGGTCAGACGTTCTGGCGCCGGGACCTTGAACATGGATGCGTGCCCGCCCCCAGGGTGGGTGTCCAGGAACAGCCTCGCTGGGCTGGGTCTGCGTCACTCCCGGTGACACGCTGACCCCGGGTGGCCCCGCTCCTCTCCTGAGGGCCTGTCCCCACATCTCCTCGAGGGCTGCTGTGTCTGAGGCTCGGCCAGCGTGCGCGTGTCCACCTGGCTGGCAGGAGGAAACAACACTGCCTCGTCGCTACCGTTCGT
Source organism: Mustela putorius furo (assembly GCF_011764305.1). Lineage (NCBI taxonomy): Eukaryota > Metazoa > Chordata > Mammalia > Carnivora > Mustelidae > Mustela > Mustela putorius. The sequence goes on along the minus strand of NW_025421310.1, from coordinate 10,576,019 downwards.
GTTTCCCCTGCAAATCCAGCGAAACCCCCTTTCACCTGGCCTTTGACTTGCTCAGTCACCCCTCCTGGGGCTTCCCTCTGTGTCCTTTGCCGAGGCTTCAGATGGGTCCTCTCCTGGAGGCCGCAACGTAGGCGGTCAGAACAGCTCCCTGCGCCCCCTCTGTGCCCGAGGCTGTATTGGCTTCCGGTCCATGGTGTTCTTTCTTCACCCCCCAAGTCCCCTTGCAGAGGAAACTGCCCATCAGAGAGTCAGTGGCCTCTCGCAGGTGCGTGCTCCACTGGTCAGGACCTCAAGCATACGTGTCTGGCCCCAGTTCCTCGGTTTGTGGTGGAGAGATAAACGAGTTAGTCCCAGACTGTGCCTGGCTCAGTGCCGGGAGGAGCAGGAGAACCCTGGCTGGTGCTTTTCCTGCTGTCACCCCAGTATTGGTGCTTCCCTGCTCGCCACCTGCAGCGACTCCTCCCCCTGGGTAAAAAGCAGGGTTGGCACCATGGCCCTTGATGCCTGGCATGGTTTGGCCCTGTCCCCCGGTCCCTCTGTCCCATCTCCCAGCCTCTCCCCCTCCACTTCTCGCTCGCTCACAGCAGCCACACACAAGCCTGCGGCCACCTCGTGGCCTCCACACAGGCTGTGGCCTCTCCCCGAGATGGGCTGTGCAAAGATTTTCGGGGTTTTCTCACTAAGCTCAGCTTTCCATTTACCTCCCACCTCATCAGAGAGCCCTTCTTGCAAAATAGCATAAGTGGTGCTCCTTGTGCCTGTGCTCATTGGCACCGTAGCACTGACACTGGATGGTGTCTGGTGCGTGTGCTGGGATCCAGGCTGCCTGGCTGGGAGGTTAGCTCTGTGAGGACAGATGCTTGGACCAGTCTGTCCACCCCTCTGTCCACAGTGCCTCCAGCAGAGTCTGCTGCCCGGAGGTGCTCCGGAAGCATTCGGTAAGCGAGTGAAGGTGCACAGGCAGGCTTGGTGGTTGGCGGAGTTCTGCCAGTGACCCCAATGCTGCCGAGATGGAGCCTATCTTGCAGATAAAAAAGCGGAGGTTTGGTGCGTGATGAGGCCAGCACCAGAGTGGATCTCTGGTCCCCCGGCTCCCCCACCTGCTGCTGGCCACCCTTCCTGGGAGGAGCGGAAGAGGAAGGAAGGTCTGTGTGGGGCTGGGGAAGCACTGACCTCCCCCCACCCAATTGTGTCACCACAGGGATAGCATGGACAGTGTGAAACAGAGCGCGGCCCTGTGCCTGCTGCGGCTGTACAAGGCCTCGCCCGACTTGGTACCCATGGGCGAGTGGACGGCCCGGGTGGTGCACCTGCTAAATGACCAGCACATGGTGAGCCCCGGGCCTAGCGCCTGGACGCCCCGGGCAGCCGCCTTCCAGAGCCATCCCTACTCACCCAGAGACCCTTCTGCCTTAGACGCTTATTGTGGAAACCTGGGGGATGTCCCACTTCTGCCCCAATTCCCACCTGGATGCTCAGGGCCTCCCACCTCTGTCCCTGCCTTTACTCAGGTACTTAGAGATCTTGGTCTGGTGTCTTGAGTACCTATCACACACCCAAGTATCCAGAAACCCCCATGCCCATCCCTGATACCCTCCCCCACCCCAACTACCCAGGGATCCTGTCCAGTTTCCCCTGCACCCATCATTCACCCAGCCCTTGAGTCTCTGCTTTCAGATCCATAGGCTGGACACTTGTCCCCAGGCTGACCCCCCCTGCAGCCCTGACCCGCCACTTCTCTGCCTCTGCAGGGTGTGGTCACGGCAGCTGTCAGTCTCATCACCTGTCTTTGCAAGAAGAACCCGGACGATTTCAAGACCTGCATATCCCTGGCCGTGTCTCGCCTGAGCCGGGTGGGTGTGGTCTCATCGTGGGGTGTGGGAGGAGGCCCTGGCGCCTGTGTCCTCGAGCAACTCCCTGGTCCCCCTCACTGTCCCTGAGAAGCAGCCCAGCACAGTGGTTATGAACTCAGCCTCTGAGCTGGGCTCATCCTGGCCCACACAGCTCATTCCTGCTGTGTGGCCTGGACAAGCGGTTTCTTTCACCTCTGGTCCTCACTGATCCCATCTGTTCACTGGGGACAATACCAGGCCCGGTTCACAGTGTTGCTACTGTCAGTTGGTGTGTATAATGTCAGTATGGGCCTGGGCATCATTGAGCACCCACGGGGTGTGAGTGTCTCTCCTGATTTCCTCCCCCTTACCCCACTGTCTCTTGCTTCCTCCTGCATTCCCTGCTCTGTCTCCTGTTCCTTTTTCTCGAACCTCTCCATTCCCCTCCTTCCTTCTGTTTGTCTCACCATCTTCGCCCCTGTCTTGGGAGCATGCCCAAGGCTGCCGGTGTACCAGGCTCTGGGGACACAGATGAGTCAGAGCCGAGCCCTCCAGGAGCTCCCTGTCCTGTTGGTGGGGAGAAATGTGGCAGGGCAGGCTGGACAGCACAGATTTTCATAAAAAGGGTGATCTGGGCTGTCATGAAGGTAGTACAGGACATTGTAGACCCCAAAGGAGGCATTTACCCCAGCCTTGAAGTCTAGGAAGGCTTCCTGGGAGAGGTGATCCCTGAATGAAGACATGGAGTGAATTCAATATTCCCCGGGCAAGTCAGAGGAGGCCGAGATTCGCAGGCAGAGAGGACAGATGCACCAGGTCATTCAGTCACTTTGTCATCGATTCACCATACGCCCGAATACTCGCGTGCGCCGGGCTGGCCGGGGAGAGACAGACAGGGACACTGGGGGCCGGGTACGCACCATCATGGTCATGGCACAGCGCATGGTGGGGAATGCTTCCTTGAGGAGGGATTTCCCAGGTTGAGCAGGCACTTGCCATGAGGGGAAAATGTCACATACTCTCCTGCTAATTCCCCATCTCTTCCCAGAGCCTTTCTTATGTCCAATCTTGTCTTGGGCCTGGGAACCCAGGAAAGGGTCATAGCTAGTTCCTAACCCCTGAGCTGCTTCCAGCCATGGGGGACAGCTATAGGGACAGAAGTCTGCAGTGAGCTGATGTGTTCTGTGCTTCATGGAGGAGCCCGGGGCACTGCGAGGCTCCTGTTTGGAGTAAGCGGCTCGCAGAGGGGAACGCGGGTTGGCAGAGACTTCCTGCCCCCTGACAGCAGCATTACATGGAAAAGTCAGGAGCCCTGGCTTAGGTCTAAGCTCACTGCGTGCTCCAGGCTTCCTTACTCCCCTCCTCGGGGCCTCAGATGCTTGGGAAGTTGGTGTGGCTCTGCCCCACCCCTGCCCCGTGCCCTTCCTTGTCCATGCCTCACCCCCTCTTCCGCCCCCCAGATTGTCTCCTCGGCCTCCACCGACCTTCAGGACTACACTTACTACTTCGTGCCGGCACCCTGGCTCTCGGTGAAACTCCTGCGGCTGCTGCAGTGCTACCCACCGCCAGGTACTGCTGCCAACCCCGCCCGCACCGGGCCCTGATGCCTTGGGCCTGCGCTCTGTCAGGGTTTCTGTGAGGCTGTGGGTGCTGGGGCACAGCCTAAAGGATCAGACAGATCACTCCTGTCTTGTGATCTCCTGCTCTGGGCCAGGGTCCCTGTGATGCTGTGCTGGGGTTTGCTCAGCCCTGGAGTGTAGGGGCTGTTGTCACATCTGTCTTGGGACAAAACCAAGGCTGTGGGAGGAGAGGCCCTTGCCCACGGTCCCCGCAGCCAATCTGGGGGTGATCCCGGGCTGTGTTGTTTGGATGACCATAGCTCTGTGAGAGGTTTTCATGGCCTTACTGTTCAAGGTCATGGCCGTGGTGTGGATGATGAGCCTAGCATGAGCCAGGCAGCACACTGGGGGTGTCTGTGCCCTTCCGACAGAGCTGGTGAAGGGGAGCCCTCCCTGCAGCATGCAGACAGGGAGACTGAGGCTTGGAGATGAGATGTCATGTATCCTGGCCTGGGCAGCGACTAAGGGGAGGAGCCTGATGCCAGCATCTGGCTCCAAGTCCCTCCCTCTACCCTATAGGCCTTGGGTCCATAGGGCTGAGTGCCCCATTTCCTCTTGCCTGCCTCATAGAGCAGTTTTGAGGGAGCCCGTGCTGAGCTGCTCAGCACACAGGAGGGGATTGATAAACCGGCTCCCTTCCGTTTGGCCAGAGTACTGCGCACCTGTTATGGCCAGGGACTGACATGTGGCCCTGAGTGTGCATGGGCAGCTGTGCACAAGCGTGCATGTGAACACATGACCATGTGTACAAGTCAGGGTGTGTCCACATGTCTGCATGGCAGTGTGTGTGTGTGCGTGCATGTGCACACAGGCAGAGGCCGCTTCCAGCCTGTGAAGGCCACTGGTGAATTCTGTCCCATGGCCTTGGGAAAGCCTCGTTCGTTCCGCTCCTGGGCCTCTTTCTCATCCTGCCAGGAAGCGCTCGGGCAGATCTCCAACCTCACTTCCGTCCCAAGAGCCCCGCCTCATCATTTCGGGGTGTGCCTGGAGCAGGTGCCTCACTTCCTGTCACCCCCTGTGTCATAGGAATTGTAGCCGTGGCCCCAAGCAGGTGGTGCTGGGCCAGAGAGGCCGCCTCCTGATTTATCTACGGAAAGTGTTTCTGATACCGTATTACGGAAAATTTTCCAACGTTCAGATAGCTAGAGCACACCCATCGTCTAGACTTGCGTTTGGCGGTGCATGTGTGCTCTAAGTTTGCTTTTTTTATTCCTGAAGTATTGAAGACTGGTGTAGAGACATCATGTTTATTTTTTTTAATTTTTTTTTAAAGATTTTATTTATTTATTTGACAGAGAGAGATCACATGTAGACGGAGAGAGAGGCAGTCAGAGAGAAAGAGAGAGAGGGAAGCAGGCTCCCCGCTGAGCAGAGAGCCCGATGCAGGACTTGATCCCAGGACCCTGAGATCATGACCCGAGCCGAAGGCAGCGGCCCAACCCACTGAGCCACCCAGGCGCCCATAGAGACATCATGTTTTTAATCTTTGGATATCTTGTTGCACGTTTCTAAAAACTATGGGCGTTCTCTACGGTCACGCTTGAAGCTCCAAAATACTCACAGTATGTTCAGACTGGGGTCCGATCCCTTAGAGAGAGCAGGGAGAGGGCCAGAGGGAGAGAGAGAGAAGCAGACTCCCTGCTGAGCAGGGAACCTGACACGGGGCTTGATCTCCTGGCCCTGAGACCATGACCTGAGCTGAAATCAAGAGTCGAATGCTAACCAGCTGAGCCATCCAGGCACGCCTTGAGATCCAAGGATCGAGGGAGGCCTGGCTTGTTCAGTCAGGGGAGCAGGCAGCTCTTAGGGTCATGAGTTCAAGCTCCACACTGGGCATAGAGATGACTGAAACATAAAAAGTAAGGGAAAAAAAGAAGAAAAAAAAGAAAGATAAGTATAGAATTTAATTATTTCTCCTAATCTAGAGGAATTGCCCCTTTATTCTGGGGCATTGGCTTTCACTCCGCCTTTTTATTATGAAACATTTCAAACGGAAAGATCACCTGCGAGAATGGTGTCACGAATGTGTGAGGCCCCGAGACCCGGCAGAGACCCTGAAACGCTGCTCTTGGCGCCCTGGCTGGCTTGCTGTCTCAAACACACACTCATTTGCTCACTTAAGTGATATAAGTCACAGACGTCCTCATGCTTCCCCCGCACCCAAAATACACCCACACACATTTCGTGAGCCCCAGGAACACTGTGCAAAACTACAGTGCCCTTGTCACACCTGAGGAGCTTCAAGGTCATGGTGTCGTCCGCTGTCCAGGCACCGTTCACACCCCCCTCACTGTCCACAGCCTTATTTGTACGGCTGAAACAAAATACAGTTCAGCCGAGGGCCGCGACTTACATTTCCTTATGTCTTTGTCCCTTTTGGGGGGAGTCTAGAATAGCCCTCCCACCAGTTTTTGAAGAAACTACCAGTTTTGTGAAGAAACTGGGAGTTTGGCATTGCAGGCGTGTCCCACCTTCTGGATTTGGCCCAGAGTTGCCTTGTGTCCTGCGGCTCATCCTTCTACCCCATGAGCCGCCTGATACAACTGGGTGTGACATTTTCCCCTAGAAGGCTTGACAGCCCATCTGTGCACAGGATGTCACCTCACACCCCACGGAATGGCAGTTATTGGTGTTGGTAGGAGCTCCTGGTTGGCATGTGTCTGTCTTGGGTGTTCAGACCATTTCTTGGGGCGACCCTGGTTTCACAGCGTCTCTGGGAAGGTTTCTTTTTCCTGTGAGAAACCTAAAGGGTATCAGTGCTGCAGAAGGGGAAACTGAGGCTCACAGGGGTGGGAGTTAGCACCGAGCAGGACAAAAGCCAAGGCCTGGAGTGGTCTCTTCTGTTGGCCCTCTTCCACCTCCTCCGGTCACTTGGAGACCAAGGATGAGCTAGAAGGAGCAGAGACCCCAGCCCACAGCTGCAGGGCCCACCCTTCCTGGTGGAGATGAGAGCCCTGGGGGTGGGGGGGGCTCTGCCCTGCACATGGGTGGGGCTGGCAGAGAGTTCATCCCGGGACATGCCCTCCATGTCCCCAGAGGACGCTGCCGTGAAGGGGCGGCTGGTGGAGTGTCTGGAGACTGTGCTCAACAAGGCCCAGGAGCCCCCCAAGTCCAAGAAGGTCCAGCACTCCAACGCCAAGAACGCCATCCTCTTTGAGACCATCAGCCTCATCATCCACTACGACAGGTGCCTGCCTGCGGGGTGGGAGGTTCGGGGGCCCAGACTCTTGTGTCCTAGGAGGTTGGGGCTGGGAATCAGGACTGCTAGCTAGGACGATGATAAAGCTGCGAACTGTTACCTCCCCGGAGTGGTGCTGGACCCCTCCTGGGAAAAGCAGAATTCCTGACTCTTTTCCTTTGAGTCCAGCGGCCCAGACAGCTGCCAGGAGTAGTCATGGCGGGGACGGAGGGCAGGAGTTAAGACCCAGGTCTCGAAGGGAACATGAGATGGCTCAGCTGGGCCAGAGTCCTCCACCTTCTTCTCATGACCTCCTGTCTCTGCCTCTTGCTGCCAGCGAGCCCAACCTCCTTGTGCGGGCCTGTAACCAGCTGGGCCAGTTCCTGCAGCACCGGGAGACCAACCTGCGCTACCTGGCGCTGGAGAGCATGTGCACGCTGGCCAGCTCTGAGTTCTCCCACGAGGCGGTCAAGACGCACATCGACACTGTCATCAACGCCCTCAAGGTACACCACTGCGGAGTCTGCCCCAGGCCAGGCCCTGTACACTGGCCTCTGCTCTCTGCCACCGCAGAGCCTAGAACATTCCGCTCCGGCTCTCTTCCCTCAGACGGAGCGGGACGTCAGCGTGCGACAGCGGGCTGCAGACCTCCTCTATGCCATGTGCGACCGGAGCAACGCCAAGCAGATCGTGTCAGAAATGCTTCGGTACCTGGAGACGGCGGATTACGCCATCCGCGAGGAGATTGTAAGTCCCGGAAGGAGCTGGGTGCCTGGACCCCCGGCTCTGAGGGAGAAGGGGGCTGAGGGCCTGGACCCCCGGGGTCTCCGGTTGGTGACAGTGGTGAGCCCAGATCTGGTTCTTCCACGCTTGGACTGCGTGCACACACACACCTGCCTTCCCCGGCTGGCAGGTCCTGAAGGTGGCCATCCTGGCCGAGAAGTATGCAGTGGACTACAGCTGGTACGTGGACACCATCCTCAACCTCATCCGCATTGCGGGCGACTACGTCAGTGAGGAGGTGTGGTACCGCGTGCTGCAGATCGTCACCAACCGCGACGACGTCCAGGGCTACGCTGCCAAGACCGTCTTTGAGGTCAGCGCCCGCACAGCGGGACGGTGAGGCAGAGCAGGGACAGCTGGGGCTGGGGGGCCCACCCACTGTGACCACCGTCTTGCTCCCTCCTCCTCAGAGCACTGCCTTGGCCTCCCTGGGGGCCAGGTACTCACAGGCCAGCATGAGGGTCTGTGGGCCACGGGTGCGGGCCACCCAGCGCAGAGTCACTGACCCGCACATCCTGCTGGTTTCCCCAGCCTTCTGCCCCAGAAAGGGGGGCCTGGTGCTATTGGTTTTACCACCTGTGTGAATGCGAGCCAGTCACATAACTGGCCTATGCCTCAGTTTCCCCACCTATCGTCCCACCCACAGCGTAGCGTTTGTGAGAGTTCTATGAGTTAACAGGCATCCCGGGCTTAGCCCTGCACCTGGCACCCCTGAGCAGTCCTGACTCAGAACACACGGCTCTCTGCTGTGCTCACCTGCCCTGTCCCCACCTCCAGGCACTCCAGGCCCCCGCCTGCCATGAGAACATGGTGAAGGTCGGCGGCTATATCCTCGGGGAGTTTGGGAATCTGATTGCTGGGGACCCCCGCTCCAGGTGAGGTGGTGAACACTTGCATCCTGGAGGGGTCTGGGGCTGGTGGTGATGGTCATGGGGCCCCCAGGGACCCTCTTGGCCCCTCACACAACCATCTGGTGCTTGCAAGACAGCGCAGCTCCCAGGAGCCTCTGGGACAGAGGGCTGTAGTGGCTGCCGTGTGGGGTGGTCTCGGGGGGGGGGGGGCTCTGGGAGGAGGCCGGGCAGCCGCGTGCTGATGCCCTCCGCCCTCCCCAGCCCCCCGGTGCAGTTCTCTCTGCTGCACTCCAAGTTCCACCTGTGCAGCGTGGCCACCCGGGCCCTGCTGCTGTCCACCTACATCAAGTTCATCAACCTCTTCCCGGAGACCAAGGCCACCATCCAGGGCGTGCTGCGGGCCGGCTCCCAGCTGCGCAACGCGGATGTGGAGCTGCAGCAGCGCGCTGTCGAGTACCTCACGCTCAGCTCGGTGGCCAGCACGGATGTCCTGGTCAGCGCCGCGGCCCCCGCGTGCCCCTCCACCCCTGCACCTCGGCCACCGAGCTGTCCCTTATCCGCTCTCGCCCTCTGGCCCCACAGGCCACAGTGCTGGAAGAGATGCCACCCTTTCCGGAGCGAGAGTCGTCCATCCTGGCCAAGCTGAAACGCAAGAAGGGGCCTGGGGCCGGCAGCGCCCTGGATGATGGCCGGAGGGACCCCAGCAGCAATGACATCAATGGGGGTGTGGAGCCCACCCCTAGCACTGTGGTGAGTCCCAGGGGCTGGGCTGTCTGGGCCTGGGCCGCCAGGCGCTACCCTGGCTCACCTCCACCTGCACCTCCCTGCAGTCAACGCCCTCGCCCTCCGCCGACCTCCTGGGGCTGCGGGCAGCCCCTCCCCCAGCGGCAGCCCCAGCGACCTCTGGTGCAGGGAACCTCCTGGTGGACGTTTTCTCCGATGGCCCAGCGGCCCAGCCCAGCTTGGGGCCCACCCCAGAGGAGGCCTTCCTCAGGTACAGCTGCCTGCCAGGGCCCCAGGCTGCCCCTTTTCCATCTGCCCCTTCACGGTCCCCCCCCCCCTCCCTGTCCCTGTGCCTCTGTTGCCGTGGCTGCCACTTCCCCTGGTCTCCTCTCTCCCTCTGGCCACTCTGTGTAGTCCTTCCCCCATCGCCATGTCTCAGCCTGCTCTTCCTTCTCTCTTTCCCTCCTCCCTCTTTCTCTCTCTCCCCGGCCCTCTGCTGCCTCTCTGGGATTGGCTGCCTGCCACGCCTGTCTTCTCTTGTCTGCTCTGGGATTGGATGGCCCAGCGAGCTGGAGCCGCCTGCCCCTGAGAGCCCCATGGCTTTGCTGGCTGACCCAGCTCCAGCTGCTGAGTAAGGGGTGTCCCCAGGGAGGGCTAGGGGACTTCAAGCTCTTATCAAGGGGTTCCTGATGAGCTGCGGAGGCAAGGATTTGGAGGGGAGTGAAAGTCGGGGTCCTCTGACATGGGGCAGGGGTGGCAGCACACACCAGGGTCCTAGTCCCATTAGAGACAATCATCAGTCTGATTCTGGGGTTCTTTGGGGGAATCTGGGTATATGGATTCTGGGGTTCTGTCTTTTGAGGGGTAACAGTCTCCCACCTCTAGCTCGGGTCTTCTCTAGCCCCCAACCTCCTCTCATCTCACTGTTTTCCCCACCTGTAGCCCAGGTCCTGAGGACATCGGACCCCCTATCCCTGAAGCCGATGAGCTGCTGAATAAGTGAGTCACAGAAAGGATCAGGGAGGGAATGGGGACAGGTGGGGAGCACCGAGCAGGGCCTAGACAGGCGCCCCTGGCATCCTGAGCTCCCCATTGCCCCCACCCAGGTTCGTGTGCAAGAACAACGGGGTCCTGTTTGAGAACCAACTGTTGCAGATTGGAGTGAAGTCGGAGTTCCGGCAGAACTTGGGTGCGTCCGGAGAGGGGCAGTGTGGGGATGGGGTTTCGGGGACACCTGGGTTTGGGTGGCATCTGGAGAGGAGGTTAAGGAAGTCAGATGGAGCCCTGCCCCTCCCCACCCTCCGCAGGCCGCATGTATCTCTTCTATGGCAACAAGACATCTGTGCAATTCCAGAACTTCTCGCCCACTGTCGTCCACCCTGGAGACCTCCAGACTCATATCCTGCTGGCCTGGCCCAGCCCCCTCCCCTGAGCCCTGACCCTCCTGGTCTGCCTTCCTGGCCGCAGGGAAGCAGATGAACCCTGGTCCAGAACCATGTTCAGTTCTCTTCAGAGCCTCAGCGTATGGTTACGTGTTCGAGGCTTAGTGTCCTCTGTGAGACGGGGTGGGCCTCTTCTCCCCAGGACAGCCTGAGGAGAGTGAAGTGATGGGAGAGGGGTGCCTCCGTTTGTCCCCGTCAGGCTGCTTCCGTGTCCTGAGCTTGTTCTGCATGGGCTGCACACCACGATTCCGGCGTCTCCTGCATTCAAGAGCCAGGCCTGCGGGTCTGGATGCCCAAGCAGGGCTGTCTGTGTGATCTGAGCCGGTCACTTGGTCTCTCTGTGTCTTCCTGTCCCATGTCTGAAGTGTAGACCCTCTTCCTTCTCATAGCATTGTTCTGAAGGGCAGTGTGGTTGGAAAACTCTGGAAGGGTGGCTGGCATAAAGGAAGGTGTCAGTCCTCCCTTCCTTCTATGATAGTCATTTTCATGCCCATGAAATGACAGCAGTTAGGCCTTTTCAGTCCTTTGCTGCGTTTAGCCCTCAACAGCAGCATCTCCAGAGCGCCCGGCAGGCTCAGCTCTGTGTTAGGCATGGGTAGGAGGCAGGGGCGGGAGATGCCCAAGATGCCGTCCTTGCCAACTTAAAGGTAGATGTGATCACACTGCAGCCACTTTTGGTGCCCTGACCGTGTGCCAGACACACGGACAAGTACTCGTACTAGATTATTTCTCTGAATGCTAAGGACACCGTGTCCATTTTGTAGCTGAGACTAAGAGGTAAAGTAGCTCACCCAGAGTCCCCAAGGTGGTACGATCCCAGGATTCAAACTTGAGTCAGCCATCCCAGCCCTAGGAGGGCTTCTGCCTTAGTGCCATGTGACTTGTGCCATAATGGAGGTCCCTGAGCCCCTCGTGGGAGGCCAGAGGGCTCACAGGAAGGGCTTCAGAGTTGGGGCTGCCTACCATGTGCCGGGGTTGGCAGGCCCAGCCCCTCGGAGGCTTGCAGGCTGGGGTTCAGAACCATCAGAGTTCGTGGCCAAGACCACAGGGGAGAGGAGGCAGGGGGAGGGGGTTGCCGCCTCTTTCTGGCTTCCTTGACCCCCAGTGGGCACAGCTGGCGGTGCAGACCAAGCGCGTGGCCGCACAGGTAGACGGTGGGGCACAGGTGCAGCAGGTGCTCAACATCGAATGTCTGCGGGACTTCCTGACGCCCCCGCTCCTGTCCGTGCGCTTCCGGTGAGTGGGGTGGGGGCCCTGCCAAGCGGCTGCGGTCTTGATGGGGGCAGACGGGGTCTGGGATCTGATGGAGCCTCCTTGCCGCCCCTCCCTCCCCTTGCCACCAGGTACGGGGGCGCCCCCCAGTCCCTCACCCTGAAGCTCCCAGTGACCATCAACAAGTTCTTCCAGCCCACGGAGATGGCGGCCCAGGACTTCTTCCAGCGTTGGAAGCAGCTGAGCCTGTGAGCAGCAAGGGGGTGTGAGCTGCGGCTGCTGGGGGGGTGCAGGGTAGGGCCTTCCAAGCACCTGACCTGAACCTTTTCCCCTGCCCCCAGCCCCCAACAGGAGGCACAGAAAATCTTCAAAGCCAACCACCCTATGGATGCGGAAGTCACTAAGGCAAAAGTGAGTAACCACTGCACAAACAGGAGTGGGGGCCCTGGACCCACAGCCCAGACCTGCCTCTCCCTAACTGGGGTTTGGGTAGCAGTTCCCATTTTTCCATGCCTCTATTTTCCCATCTGTAAAATGGGGCCAGGTCCCACTCACAAGGATTTCGGGGAAACTGGTTTGCTACTGCCTGGTGGCTCCCAGATCTGGCCCCCTCCGACAGCTACCCTTCTTCCTCAGCTCCTGGGGTTTGGCTCTGCTCTCCTGGACAATGTGGACCCCAACCCTGAGAACTTCGTGGGGGCTGGAATCATCCAGACTAAAGCCCTGCAGGTGGGCTGTCTGCTCCGGCTGGAGCCCAACGCCCAGGCTCAGGTGAGCAGTGGTCTGGGAGGCGCCCCTGAGACTGACACATAACCCCCTGCCTCACTGTGTTCGCTGTGAGCTATGTCCCTGAGTCCTCTGTTGTCTTCCTGGCCACATCCTTTCTCCGCTTCTGGGTCTCACTTTCACCCTTCACCCTTTCCCTCCTTGTTGTTTTTATTTCTGCCTCCTGCCCCTTCTGTCATCTTTCTAATCCCTTTGTCCTTTTTGTCTCTTATCTCCCTGTATCCTCCACCACCACCACCACCACCACCACCACCACCACCACCACCACCCCCCCCCCCGGGCTCTCTGTCTCCTCTTCCTCCTCCCTGAGTCTGTGCTGCCATGTCCCCCACCCAGATGTACCGGCTGACCCTGCGCACCAGCAAGGAACCCGTCTCCCGTCACCTGTGTGAGCTGCTGGCCCAGCAGTTCTGAGCCCTGGACTCTGCCCCCGGGGATGTGGCCGGCGCCGGGCAGCCCCTAGGACTGAGGCAGCTGTGGTGGATGGGGCAGCGAGGGGACCTCCACTGGAGACAGGGAAGACCCCAGGGGTGGGGGGATGCCTGGAACCTTCCTCCGGCCTTTTGTATTTTTATTTTTGTTCATCTGCTGCTGTTTACATTCTGGGGGGTAAGGGGGAGCCCCCTCCCTCCCTTTCCCCCTTAAGCACAGAGGGGAGAGGGGCCAGGGAAGTGGGCGCCTCCTCCCCTCCCACCCCACCCCATTGTAGCCCCTCCTGCCCCCTCCCCGTCCAGGGGCTGTGTATTATTGTGAGCGAATAAACAGAGAGACGCTAACAGCCGTGTCTGCGTGAGTGGCTGAGGCACAGGGGTCAGAGGAGCGGGCTGAGGGCCTGCAGAGTGTGGGTGGCCAAGCCCCGAAGCGCGTGGGTGGGACACTGGGCAGACAGCAGCAGCAGCAGCCGCCGCGGGCCCACCTGCACAGCCACCAGCCGCCAGCCTGTGCCCGGCTCCTCCGGCCCAGACACCAGGTAGCAGACTCTTGGCACCTGGGTCCTCTGGGCTGCTTCCTCCACCTTGTCCTCTGCTGACCCCGGCTCTGGAGGAACGACAGGAAGGGCCGAGGTGACCAGGGGTGCCCTAGACAACTAGTAGGGGAACCTGCAGGAGCAACACACATCCCAGGCCTGACAGGTGAGGGCCTCGCAGCTCAGCTGGCTGTCAGTCGCCTGAAGGACATGGGCCTTCTCTCCCTTCTTCCCAGTCAGCCTCCATCCCCCTCTCTACTGGGGATGCCGTGTGCAGCCCACCAGGGGTGCAGTCTGCCTAGCAGTACAGATCATGAACACTCCGGTATGCTGAGCAGATACAGGCCCAGCCCTTGGAACCCTCCCCACCCCTCCCGAACATTAGGCAGGGAAGCAGGTAGGGGAGGTGGAGTCACGCAGCTAGGAGGGGCCAGTCCTCCGTCCCTTCCTTCGTCTCCTGAGGGCCTCGTGGGTTCTAAGACAACTTTTCCCTCCTAACCTAGTCTCTGTGACACCCTGCACCCCAAGGGGCAAAGATGGTGGCAAAGTGTGTGCTTGCAGCAGTACAGTGGAGTGTGGCTCTGGGAACCCATGTGTGACTCATGGCTCTCCACTACTTAATAACCGAGCCTCAGTTTCTTCCTCTGCAGCAGCAGAGTGATGTGACAGGAGCTCCCCCTCACCTGTGAGGGTGAAGTCAGTCATGGCATCCACTGGGCCAGAGAGGAAGTCTCAGCGTTACCTGTTAAGGCTGCCCAGTGGATTCTGCCGTCTCCAGGCTGCGACCCCCCTGAACCTCCCCGCGGGTGTGGATGCCCCATCCTCCCTTATGTGATCAGAGATTCAGTGTCATCGAGTGTGCAAAGGGGGCACACCTGGTGGGAAGTGCGTGGCAGTGACCAAGGTGTAGAAGGAACGCAGGAGGCGACGACGATGCTCAGGAGAAGGCTCTGGAGGAGGGAAGAGAGGATGAGAGAGAGCCACCCCTGGGCTCAAGCCCCTCCCGGCCTGGCCCTCCTGTCAGTCACCTTGAACCCCAGAGGGCTCCACCGTGAAAAGGCAACGTTTCAATTCCAGGTGGAGCAGCAGTAGCCTGTGAGAAAGGGGTGTTGTGGCCGGGGCAGAGGGGGTGAGGACCACCAGCCCACACCCCCGTCCAAGCCCTACCCGAGGATGTCCGTGTGCAGGGGGAAGCCAGCGGGCAGCGCTCGGGATCCCAGCGGCACGCAGGCCCGCAGCGGGTCCAGCACTGGCTGCCACCAGCGGTCCAAAATCTGAGGCGAGGCCCGTGGGTGAGGTCAGGGGCTGATACCGGGGAGCGTGGCCAGGGTGGAGAGGCGGGGCCCACAAGGGCCGGGGGACCCAGGGGACCAGGGAAAGGGTAAAGCCTGCAAGGAGGGGATGGGAGCGATAAAGGGACCGGGCTGGTGGGAAAGTGTAGTCCACGGGGGGCGGGGCCGACGAGGGCCGAGTGCGGAGTAGAGAACGCTGGCCGGGAGAGGTGGTTAGCCAGGGACTGGGCGGGCGGGCAGAGGGTGTTACAGGGGGAAAAGCGGGGACACGGCCCGGATTCACCTGTGGATCCAGCTGGCTGAGGGGAGGGCGCGGCCCGCAGAGCAGACACAGCTCCAAGCCCGGCAGTAGCGTCAGGGTCAGAAGCCGATGGGGGACCTGAAGCGGGGCACAGCAGGGGCTGGCCGGAGCTCCGCCCCTTCCCGCCGAAGCCCCGCCTCCTCGCGTTCCGGCCTCTGGCCTCTTGGTCCCTTCGCGGCCCCCTGTCCCCCGCGCCCCGACTCCCCCAGCTCACCGTGGGACTCCCGTGCGGCAGGTACACCGGGTAGTCGCGAGCGGCCTGAGGCGGCAAGGACCCCACCAGCCAGGGGAGCAGGACGGCCTCCGGCGTCCCCAGCCGCCACCAGCTCTCTGTTGCTGCCACCACCCGGCCCGACACGACCAGGCTGCCAAAGGCCGTCCCCGCCGCTTCAGCGAACCCAGAGAGGGCTTCCTGGGTCAGGAGACATGAACAGGGGTGGCAGTGACTTCCCAGGTGGGCCAGGAGTGGGAAGAGACAGGCAGACAATTCAAAGTCGGCCTGCTGGCATGCTCACGTGCCTCACTCTCCCTGGGCCTGGGTTCCTTCACCTTCACAATCAAGTACCATCCCCAAGTCACACTGTAATTTAAACAGCTATTGTGGCTGCTCCCTAGACTGACACGTGTTACTGAAGTTAATAATCCCAACAGCATGAGCCAGGTGGGCGCAATCAACCACCTACTCCTGCTGGGAGAGGTCATGTCACCTGCCCCTAGTCATGTCACAGGAGGGGCGCCCATGCCAGGGGAATCGACAAGAGCAGTATTTAAGGAAGGATAGATGGAAATTCACCAGCGAAAGGAACAGCATGTGCCAGGCAAAGAAGTTGGGAAGTTGTTGGGGTCCGAGGAACCCCCAAGGCAGTTGGGTGAAGGTGGATTGTGGAGTTAGCAGAGGTCAGAGTGAGCACGTTGGAGGATTTCAGATTCCACAGGTCCTCAAACACCAGGCTGGGGGGACGGGAGCTTGTTCTGGGGGCGATGGAAGCCATGGAAGGGCTGTGAGCTGGGTAGGAGTGGGGTAGTTGTCCGTGAAGAAAGACCCTTATGGGGCCAAGTGGGGGTTGGGATGGAACCCAAAGGATGAGAAAAGATTGAGGCAACGATCCAGGGGTAAGAGGATGAGGACTGAGCCAGGGCCAGTGACAAGCTGAAGGGTTCCCCAATGCATTCTCAGTACCTGCAAGACAGACCCCTCTGGAGGAACTACACAGTCCACACACTGAGTCAGGTCCCCGATGAGTTCAGAGTCCCCCAGGAAACTGTCAATGAGGCAGTAACTGGCCTAGGAATGGGAGGAAGGATGAGTTTAGGACCCAGGTGGGCTCCAGATCTGCTGCCTCCCCTTCAGAAAACTAGCCCTGCTGGGCATGGCTCTAGGGTCAGTTGACCAGGCTGCCCCAGGGGCAGCTGGGAAGTGTTAGTTTCTGAATATCCGTGACCTGGGATCCTAACTTCCGTGCTTGCGTACTGCAGCCTCACCCTTAACTCCTTCTTTAGTCTCTCCACGTTGCGAATATTGGTCAGTTCTTCGAGTCCCACAAGAAGAACCTAGAAGAACCAAATAAAAGAGCAGGAGATGGGGATCTGGACTCCTCTCCTGGTGTGAGGGAGGAGGATGTTAAGAGCTCAGATTTCCAGGTTTGGGGAAGAGGGCTGGGGAGTCTCACCATGGCCCCAAACACCATCTGGAGTAGCCTCTCCAGCCTCAGCTCCGAGGCCCCCTCCTCAGATGACAGCACAATGAGGGTGATGCTGTGAGAAAGGAAGGTGAGAAGAAAGAATGATTCCAGGCCAGGGAAGCAGGACCATAAGGAGAGAGTCTGCCCTTGACCCTGGATGCAAGCTACATCTTTCGCCAGCTGGCACAACCTGCTTCTCATACTGAGAAACTCAGGGATCAGACAGGGTAACTGGCTTGTCGAAGATTCCACAGCCAAGTAAACAGCTGGCCTTGGAGACCTGGTAGGCCTCAGGGTCATCTTCAACGGGGGCCATCACCCAGCCCCTGGCCCTGCCCCAAAAGCTACAGCTTGGAGACCTGTCATGGAAGCTTTTCCACACCACGGTCGTGTCCTCCGTCCTTGCAGAGCTCAGCTGCACCTCGAGATTCTGCCCAAACATGTGTACTCCATTGAGGGAACCGATGACAGAGAACGGAAGCTGGGGGAAAGTTGGGGACATTAGACAGGAACCCCCAATCCCCTCCACCTTGGGACCCAAGTGTCCAGGGTCCCAGCCCCCTCCTCTTTCTACATCCCCTGGCCCTCCTCTTCTGGAAATCAAGATTATAAGACCAGTCATTGCACCCTTGGCCCTCTAAACTCGACTCTGAAACTTCTCCAGATCCTACTCCCCTGACGACCCAGAGTCCAAGTGCCTAGCCCCCTTCTATTTTGAAGATCCAGGGGTCCAGAGCCCCACCTGCTGGCGGGCGGGGGCACCGCCGCGGCAGCTTCTGCAGAACAGGGGGACTCCGCTGGAGGCCGCAAGGCAAAGCAGATGTACGGTGCCCTCGGTCCCCTCCTCGCCCATCTGGAACCCTCTCCAGTCCCCTCGTGGGGGAAGTCAGCGACCACCTTGGAGCATGCCCGTGGTCACACTAAGTCGGGCTGCCAGCAGGCGGTCCGAAGCCGCCGGAGGGCGAGATGGCGAGCTGATTGGAAGAGAAGTAGATTTCCCGCCTTCTTCGCCCAACTCAAACCCATCCTCAATCTCTATTTCAGTACCTCCCCCGAGCCGTTTAGGTGCTCTTCCGCCTCGACCGGAAGTCATATGCCCCTAAGAAAGATGGCAACCATCGTACTTGTAAAACTTCGTAGTTTCTCCCTAATTGTTCATTTATTTAAAGAAGAGAATGAAGAGCCCGGATTGAAGGTAAGGACGGCGCCAAGGCGTTGTCTGGCGAGCGTCAGGTAAACTAAGATGTTTTTACATTTTAAATTGATAAAGAGCTGAGCCCCACTCAAAGATGGCGGCTGCCACCGAGGCGTTGCCTGGCAACCGCATTCCGTCCACTTTCCAGTCCAAGGTACAGAGAGCTGTGCCCCACTCAAAGATGGCCGCAAGACGAATCTCAAACAAAACCGAGAGAAATACCATCTCCCCTTTCACCCTTGCGGGATGGTTTGGTCCGGCCAACGTTGCCTAGTAACCACCAAATGAGATGGTTGTTTTTGTTATTAGAAAAAGAAGGATGAAATCCTTTATTTTCCAGAATCATAAAAATAAGATTCTTTCTGTAATAAATTTATGCACTTTAGTGCAGCATGCCGAACGTGAAAATACTCTTTCCCAAGCCCTTTCCCGAAATAAAAATTTGACAGTTTAACCCAGAATATTAACACATTTTGACAAATATGATCACTATGTTAATGTTGCCTTCAAACTTTTCCTCATTAGACCAAATAAATATATGTCGTTTTTTTTAATGTCTTTTTATAATCAACATTATGGATCTAACAAAATCAATTTAGCCAATTCCAGATTGACATGCATTAGTTTCCTTCTTCTCTGTGTTTAAACTGATAAAGTAAAATTTCATTTAGTTCTGAATATAATGAGCTAGAACTTTTCTCTTTTGTGAGAACAGGGGCCTTCATTCAACCAAATGTATTTACGAAATATATAGTAATGTTTAAAAAAAATTGCTTCCTTTCATACATGTTTTGCCTGCATTCTAGATTTGGTTTCTTTCTTTCTTAAGATTCACTTATTTATTTTACAGAGAGACATGAACAGGAGGGGCAGAGGGAAAGAATGTCCTGCACACTCCCAGCTGAGCCCAGAGCCCAACAAGGGGCTCAGTCTCTCATCCCTGAGAACAGGACTTGAGCCAAAATCCAGAGTCAGACAAGGCTTAACCTACTGAGCAATCCAGGTGCCTCTCTAGATTTGATTTCTTTTTTAAATTTATTTTAATTTTTGTTATTTAGTTGAGAAACAGAGAATTAGAGAGAGAGCCTGAGGTGGGGAGGGACAAAGGGAGAAGCAGGGAGCCCAGTGTGGGACTCCAGGATCATGATCTGAGCTGACGGCATTCACTTAACCAACTGAGCCACCCAGGCGCCCCTCGATTTAATTTCTATCTTTTTTTTTTAAAGATTTTATTTATTTGACAGACAGATATCACAAGTAGGCAGAGAGGCAGGCAGAGAGAGAGAGGAGGAAGCAGTCTCCCGGCTAAGCAGAGAGCCTGCTGTAGGACTCTATCCCAGGACCCTGGGATCATGACCTGAGCCAAAGGCAGAGGCTTTAACCCACTGAGCCACCCAGGCGTCCCTAGATTTGATTTCTAGTAGCTGATAATATTAGGATGTTTGTCACACACTAAATTGCATCAAACTTTTAGAGGAAAAAATGTGAATACTATAGTATATGAGTCCAGAGGCACCTGGCTATCTCAGTCCAAGGAGCATGCAACCCTTGATTTTGGAGTCATGAGTTTGAGCCCCATGCTTGGTGTAGAGATGACTTTTTTTTTTTCAAGATTTTATTTATTTATTTGACAGATAGAGATCACAAGTAGGCAGACAGAGAGAGAGGAGGGGAAGCAGGCTCCCTGCAGAGCAGAGAGCCCGATATGGGGCTCGATCCCAGGACCAGGGTCCTGCCCCTAGAGATGACTTTTTAAAAAATGAGTTACAGGGGCGCCTGGGTGGCTCAGTGGTTTAAAGCCTCTGCCTTCGGCTCAAGTCATGATCCCAGGGTCCTGGGATCGAGCCCCGCAACGGGCTCTCTGCTCCGTGGAGAGCCTGCTTTCTCCTCTCTCTCTGCCTGCCTCTCTGCCTACTTGTGATCTCTGTCTGTCAAATAAATAAATAAAATGTTAAAAAAAATGAGTTACATTGGGGGGCCTGGGTGGCTCAGTGGGTTAAGCGTCTGCTTTCGGCTCAGGTCAGGATCTCAGGGTCCTGGGATCCCAGCATCAGGCTCTCTGCTCAGCAGGGAGCCTGCTTCCTCCCCTCTCTCTGCCTGCCTCTCTGCCTGCTTGTGGTCTTTCTCTCTCTCTGTCAAAAAAGTAAATAAAATCTTTAAAAAAAAAAAAAATGAGTTAGGAGCGCCTGGGTGGCTCAGGCAGCTAGGTATCCAACTCTTGATTTCAGCTTGGGTCATGATCTCCGGGTTGTGGGATGGAGTCCTGTGGTGGGCTCAGTTTCAGTGGTTTCAGTGTTGAGTCTGCTTGGGATTCTAACTTACAGCCCTTGCCTCTGTGCTGGTGGTCTTTGACTCTGAACTCATTACTTGATGTTGACTTGAGTCCTGTCAGGAGTATGTACTTCTAGTTCCACAGATTTTCAGGAGTGTTAGCAACCTGGAACCACTTCAGCTGTCCCAGGAGACCTTGGTTTACCTGGAGAAAAAGAGTACCATTTTCCAGTTCGCAGCTACGTTCGGGCTCTAGGTGATGCCAATGCAGTCCCTGGGCAGGTGGTTCTATTCCAATGCCCCTTTTTTTGGTTAATTATTGGCTCTCTGTTTGGGGGTGGGGGAATAGGGGAGGGATTCTTGAAGACCTTTCATGGGGTCTACCTTTTTAAAAAAAACATATATAAAATACATGTATATATATGAGAGAGCACAAGCAGGTGGAGAGGTCGAGAGAGGGAGAAGCAGGCTCCCCGCTGAGCAAGGAGCCTAATTCGGGGCTCAATCCCAGGACCCTGGGATCATGACCTGAGCCCAAGGCAGATGCTCAACCAACTAAGCCACCCAGGTGCCCCATGAAGTCTATCTTTTAAGAAACCACCAGTGTTGGCAAAACAGTATTATTACATCTAATCCATCATAATGCCAGAAGCCGAAGTCCAGGCTAAAATATCCACTTGTTCATTTTTATCATTTGTAATACGTTAAAGTAAATGTATTAAAAGAAATGTACATTAAATACATTAAAAGAGGGACGCCTGGGTGGCTCAGTTGGTTAAGCGGCTGCCTTTGACTCAGGTCATGATCCCAGCGTCCTGGGATCGAGTCCCACATCGGGCTCCTTGCTCGGCAGGGAGCCTGCTTCTCCCTCTGCCTCTAGCCTGCCACTCTGTCTGCCTGTGCTTGCGCTCTCTAACAAATAAATAAAATCTTTAAAAAAAATACATTAAAAGAAATGTATTAAAAATCAGTTAGGGGTGTCTGGGTGGCTGAGTCAATTAAAGTGTCTGTCTTTGGCTCAGGTCATGATCTTAGAGGCCTGGGATCCAGCCCTAGTAGGGCTCCCTGCTCAGTAGGGAGTCTGCTTCCTCCTCTGCTTTTGCCCCTCTCCCCTGAGCTGTGTCCCCCTCAAATAAACAAATAAAATCTTTAAAAAAAATCAGTTAATACAACCAATCATACACTCAGCTTATCTAAAGAAAGGTTTCCTTTTAGTTAAGAGGGCATATTTTAATTTTAGGAAGCATTTTATTATTTTTTTTTAAAGTTTTTTTAAAGATTTTATTTATTTATTTGACGGAGAGAGATCACAAGGACCCTAGGATCATGACCTGAGCCGAAGGCAGAGGTTTAACCCACTGAGCCACCCAGGCGCCCCTTTATTATTATTTTTAAAAGATTTTATTTATTTATTTGACTGACAGAGATCACAAGCAGACAGAGAGGCAGGTGGGGGGTGGGGGGAAGCAGGCTCCTTGACAAGCAGAGAGCCGATTTGGGGCTTGACCCCAGGACCCTGGGATCATGACCCGAGCTGAAGGCAGAGGCTTTAACCCACTGAGCCACCCAGGCACCCAATTTTAGGAGGCATTTTTTTTTTTTAAGATTTTTGTTTATTTATTTGACAGACAGAGATCATAAGTAGGCAGAGAGGCAGGCAGAGAGAAAGGAGGAAGCAGGCTCCTTGCTGAGTAGAGAGCCCGATGCAGGGCTCAGTCCCAGGACCTTGGGATCATGACCTGAACCAAAGGCAGAAGCCTAACCCACTGAGCCATCCAGGCGCCCCTAGGAGGCATTTTAATCTTCTTACCTGTTGATCATTTTTTCTTTCTCCGATTTAATCTTCCTTATAATTTTTTTTATTATTATTATTATTTTAGATTTTTATTTATTTATTTGACAGAGAGAGATCACAAGTAGGCAGAGAGGCAGGCAGAGAGAGAGGAGGAAGCAGGCTCCCTGCTGAGCAGAGAGCCCAAGGAGGGGCTGGATCCCAGGACCCCGGGATCATCAGGGGGACTGAGCCAAAGGCAGAGGCTTAACCCACTGAGCCACCCAGGCATCCTATAATTTTATTATTTTTAAAAGACTTTATTTATTTATTTGACAGAGAGAGCCAGAGAGCACAAGCAGGAGGAGCAGCAGAGGGAGAAGCAGCCTCCCAGATGAGCAGGCAGGCCATGCTGCATGGATCCCAGGACTCCCGGGTCATGATTTGAGATGAAGACAGACACCTAACCAACTGAGCCATCCAAGAGCCCCTTCCTTATAATTTTATTAAAATTGAATTACACTGGTATAAAAAATATGGGAGCTGCTTTAGATTAAAAGAAATTTAAGAGGGGCACCTGGGTGGCTCAGTTGGTTGAGCGACTGCCTTCGGCTCAGGTCATAATCCTGGAATCGTCTTCAAATGGAGTTCCACATCTGGCTCCCTGCTTGGCGGGAAGTCTGCTTCCCCCTCTGACCCCTCCTCTCTCATGCTCTCTCTCTTTCTCTCAAATAAATAAATAAAATATTTTTTTTTTTTAGTTTATTTATTTATTTGACAGACAGAGATCACAAACAGGCAGAGAGGCAGGCAGAGAATGAGAGGGAAGCAGGCTCCCTGCTGATCAGAGAGCCCAATGGGGGGCTCGATCCCAGGACCCCGGGATCATGATCTGAGCCAAAGGCAGAGGCTTTAACCCACTGAGCCACCCAGGCGTCCCAGAAATAAAATCTTAAAAAAAAGAAAAGAAATTTAAGAGATATAATGTCTAAATACGTGTTTGGTCTTTGGATTCTGATGCAGATAAACAATGGAAAAAAGCCATTTTGAAAGAACTGGGGAAATCTGATTGTGGATTTAGTGTTAGATGACACTAAGAAATAATTTTATTGGGGGTGTATGGTGGTTGTATGCGAAAATGCCTGTAACTTTCTTTTGTGTGTGAAGATTTTATTTATTTATTTGACAGAGAGACACACTGAGAGAGGGAACAGAAGCAGGGGGACTGGGAGAGGGAGAAGCAGGAAGCCAGATTAGATTGGAGACTGGATCTTAGGACCCTGGGATCATGACCTGAGCTGAAGGAAGACGCTTAAGGACTGAGCCACCGAGGTGCCCATGTCTGTAACTTTTTAGAGAGGTCTGCCAAGGATGTAGAAGTAAAATGATAGGATGTTGGGGTTCTACTTTAAAAGGCTTCAGCAAGGAAAATAAAAGCAAAAAGGGATGGAAAAGGTAAATGTGACAAAATGGCAATACGACTGTATGTGAGAGGAAGGCACCCTTTTATCTTAAAGTACATTGCCAAAATACACTGGGGCAAGTGGTGCTGATTCATAGCCCCTCTAGACTGTGTCTGAGCCCACTCTTCCGCCCTCACGGACATTATTCTTTCCGATATTAATTAACGTGACAAAGGTAAAATGCTTTTTAATTGGTGAAGATAAGCAGTTTTCAGATTTTTACTTGCCATTTTAAATCGTTCTGTGTGGGAGGAGAGTCTCCCTACCACTAAAAAATATATATTTCTATTTTCCTAAGTTTTTATTGATGAGTAAGATGTATTTGTGTTGTAAATTTCAGTGAACATATATGTTACAAATGACTTTCCCAGTTTGTCGTGTTTTTTCCAACTCGGTTTATAGTCTTTTGGACAAATTGATCAATATTTTACGTTTTATGGCTTTGCTGTGATGATAAACTTTTTTTCCAGGCTTCAGGATTGTACAGTGTGTTTCTTTATTCCTTCGGCTATTTTTAAGGTTTCATTTGTTGCATTTACATTTTTAATCCACCTGGAATGTATTTATGTTCTAGGCCAGTTTCTGGCCGCTCTCCCAGAAAACAACAATCAGGTGTTGCCTAGCAACCGCCACTTGGGTTGGAATTAGGCTTCTTTGAGGGGGAAAAACAGCTGCACACTCCGCCCCCCGTGGAAAGCAACCTCGAGCGTTGCCTAGTAACCCTTTTCAGAGGACGTGATTGGACCCTTCACACGACCCTCCCCCTCCAATCTCCCCGCGCCAGAAAAAATTTAACTAGAAACCTAATCTTTCCGATAGAAAACTAGGGCAGCGTGTGCGTTGCATAGCAACCAGGTCTCCTGACCCTCCCACTGAGACCTGAGTCGGAACTGGCGCCTCGCTCAAAGATGGCGGCTGACTGCTCCTCTCTCAATATATGTCACTCCACATCCTGACAAAGATTCAGTCTTCCCCGTAAGGCCCCCGAAGGGGTTCGCTGTGCTCTTAATCTTGCACGCGGTGCGTATCAACGAGGATGGACACAGAACCAGCGCGCCCTGAGTGCCCCGCACAAACATGGCCGCAGGCGCGTCGAGCGGAGGCACAAAGACATCCGGTACCGCTGCAAGCGCAGCGCAGGCGCACTTCCGCCCAACCCGCAGCGGCGGCGGCGGCGGCGGCGGCGGCGGCAGCGGTGGCGGCTGCGGCGAGGGGCATGGTCCCCGGGTCGGAGGGCCCGGCCCGCGCCGGGGGCCTCGTGGCTGACGTGGTGTTTGTGATTGAGGGCACGGCCAACCTGGGGCCTTACTTTGAAGGGCTGCGCAAGCACTACCTGCTTCCGGCCATCGAGTGAGTCCCGTTTCCGCGACTTCCAGTCAGGCCCTCCGACTTTAGTTTCCACGGTTTCTTACCTGACCCCGACCTTTTGCCTCCGACCCTCACAGGTATTTTAATGGTGGTCCTCCTGCCGAGACGGACTTCGGGGGAGACGTGAGTCTTGGGACTCCTGGGTCTGAGGGAGGAGGGGCTGGGGGTCTGGACTCCAGGGTCTGAGGGAGGAGGACCTGGGGACCGAACTCCTGGGTCTGAGGGAGGAGGGAGCTGGGGACGGGACTCCCCGGTCTGAGGGAGGAGGGAGCCGGGACCGTACTCCTGGGTCCGAGGGAGGAGAGAGGAGGGAGCCGGGGATCTGACTCCTGGGTTTGAGGGAGGAGGGAGCTGGGGGTGGACTTCTGGGTCTGAGGGGGGAGGGAAGTGGACTGGGGTCCCGGGTGAAAAGTTCCTCTGTCCTCTCCTCCCAGTATGGGGGAACCCAGTACAGCCTCGTGGTGTTCAACACGGTGGACTGCGCTCCCGAGTCCTACGTACAGTGTCATGCTCCCACCAGCAGCGCCTATGAGTTTGTCACCTGGCTCGATGGCATTAAGTGAGCTTTTTTTTTGTGCTTGCGGTGGGTTGGGGGACCCTGCGAGGGATCATGAGTGGATGGTGGCTTCAGGAACCGTCCCTCACACTGGGTGGCAGAAAGGGCTGAGAGGGATTGTTTTTGTCCATAAGTCGCTTCTGCGGTGGGTTCTGCGTGCTCAGCGGTTTTGCCATCCTGTGTAGAAGTAGAAAAATCTTCCCAGTTTGGGAGGCCTGTTGAGCTCCAGCGCCCATCTGGTACTGTGGGGTCCTCCACGTTCTGCGTTCTGCGTTCTGCGTGATTCTCCACATTCTTTGGGTGTTTCTCATCTGTACTCCAGTCTTCCTTTTTCAGCTGGGCCCTTTGAAGCCTGAGTGCGAGGCGGGGTGGGGCCTAGGCTAGGACAGATCCCTCTGTGCTTGGGATGGGACATGGAATGTTCCCTTTGCCGGCCCAGAGGGTGCAGACAGCCTGCGGTCAGATCACAGCTAAACGGGTTAGATCACAGCTAAACCACGACAAAACCCCCGGACTCAGAGGAGTCCCTATTCTGTTTGCTAATGTAGTTTACCTCCTATCCCTTTGGGGTGGGGGGTGTTATAGTACATACGTATTTGTTGTATTATTTATTCTCAATTGTGTAATAGATTGTCCTAAAACTTAGTGGGTCCAGACCGTAAATGTTAATTATTCTGTGCCAGCTCTGTAAGTAAGGAATTCAGGACTGGCTCAGCAGATAGTTCTGGCTCAGGGTCCCCTGAGGTGGCTGTCATACAGGGGCCTGGCCCATCTGTTGTCAAGGTGGCTCTCTCTGTGGCTACGGAGTGACCTCCTAGCGTGGCAGCAGGCTTCCCTCAGCAGCACAACAGAAGGAGCAAAGAGGAGGCTATGCAGGTTTTTATGATCAAGTTTTGGAAGTCACACAGCATTACCTCTGCCGCATTCTGTTGGGTATGGAAGTCAGTCCTGTTCAGTGCGGGGAGTGTGCGCAGAGATGAATGCCAAGGGTGTAAATACCACGAGGTGGGGGTCACTGGGGGGCACTGGCTACCAGGACTTTATAGGCATTCTTTGGGAATTAAATGAGTTGGTGACCCCTTCAGACAGCACCTGGGATGTATTAAGTGCTGTGTTCGTGTTCGCTGTTGGTTCACATCTCGGTTTCTTGGTCGGTGAGTGGATGATGGCAGTCCGGATCTCTGTGGTCTTAGAGGATCAGAGGAGCTCATCTTCCCGCGGTGCCTTCATCCTGCCAGGCTCTGTGTCTGGTCTGTGGTTTGAGTTCACTGAACGGTGCCGGTTCGTGGCTGCTGTTCTCTTCCTACATTTGTTCAGCACGTGCTTGCTGAGTGCCTGCTTGGTTCCAGACTGCATGTGCTGGACTGGGGGCTGCCTGTTTCCTGGGAAGTTGACACCCAAGTTTGACCCCGCATGGTCACTGGAGCTTGTAATCGGGACAGAGTTGGCATTTCCTGATCTCAGGACTATTGACACTTCAGGCTAAGTGATTCACTGTTGCAGAGGCTGTCCTGCACACTCCCAGGAGTTCAGTATTCTCCCTTGCCTCTAGCTACCAGGTGCCAGGAGCCACCTCCCAAGTTGTGACACACAAAAATGTCACCAGACATGTCGGATGTCCTTTGAGTGGCGAGTTGAGGGGACAACCCACCCCAGCTGAGAAGTACTGAGATAGATTGTTGTGAGACTTGGATAATGGTAATTGGGGGGCTCTTTGAGGCCCAAGTTCAAGTGTGATGACCCTTAGGTGCCTAGCTCCGAGCACAGGGTCTGGCCTGATTTCTTCCTGGTGACCCTCGAAGCTGCAAGACCCAGCTCCGGTGTCCCTTCCTGTATGCTGGCAGGCACCCAGTCGCTCCCTCCTCTGCGCCTGCCACTCCTGGCTGTTTCCCTGTCACACTGCCCTGCCCATGACTCTGAAGCGTGAACGTCTAGGTCCCTGGTGTCCCTTCTGCTTTTTTGTTGCCAGCTGGGGCCTGGCACCCAAAAGGCCTCAGGAGATCTTGACAGTAAATAAATGAGTGAAAGCCATGGAGAAGGTAATCACCAAGAAACCAAACATTCTGGTGGTGTTGACTTGTCAGGACACGCAGTTAAACCTCCTTATTTACAGCTTTCCGGGGCACCTGGCCGGCTCGGAAGAACATGCTAGCCTTGATCTCGGGGTTGAGTTTGAGCCCCGTGATGGGCGTAGAGAGGACTTAAATAAGTAAATAAAAACTTTAAAAACATCTTAAAAATATTTAAGTAAATAAGTCTTTCCAAAGCGTGTGGAAGAGAAGAGGGAAATGCTTTCTGAGCACATGTGGCGCGTATCCACGCCTCCTCCTTAATCAGCTTAGAATCAGCTTTATCCAAATGAAGGAGCTCTGTAGGCTGTGTGCTCACCTCGGAATCCTCCCAGTCAGCTGATAAACGTTGGCAGTGCTCATTGTTTCAGCAAGTCCTGTGTAACCATCTAAATTCACTTTCTGTGACTTCGCCGGCTGGTCTGGCACAGAGATCACAAAGAAAGTCTGTGGGCTTTGTTCACACTAGGAGAAGAAATCTTATCTTTCCCCGGAACGTCCGTAACTTAAGGAACAAAGCATGCAGTGTGATTTGTGAAACATCCTTGCTTTGGGAAGATTTATTTCTGCTGTTCCATTTCCTTTCTTTCAAGAGGGGCGGGGTTGGTTGTTTTTTGTTTGTTTTTTTGTTTTATCTCCTCCCCTACAGCAAATGACCCAGAATCAGAAAGAATAGGATAGAAGGAAAAGGAGCCCTGAGTGTTTTCTCCCTAGCACTGTGACCATGTGTTCGTTCATTCATTCGTTCCTTCAACAGGTGAACAGGTGTTTGTGGAGCAAACTGTCCTGGGCGCTGATGTCTTGGGGATATAAGGCACGCCAGGTCCTGGCCCTCTTGGAGCTGGTGGTGTTCGCAGCAGTGTGACTGGCCAGGCGGGTCAAGCCTGGTGGCTGTTCAGTCACTCATTTTGACCAGTACCTTGGGGGGCCTCCAAAGGCTCATTACCCGTGAGGGTGGGCAGTGGAGACTGGGGTGTGGGGGATGGGATTGGCAAGAGGTGTGGGAAGCAGTAAGAGGCTGAGCCCACCCTTGGCACCAGGCACTGCCGTCTTACTTCGCCTGTGCACCGGTGAGGGCTTCGTTTGGAATTAAGGCTTATCGTAAACTTGATGGTATTCAAAACGTATTTTGGAATGGACCGGGTTTTATTTCCGCTCCCCATTTTTCCAGCCTTTCTCGTTTCTCGGACAAAAGATGCGTTCCATAGCTCTCTGAGTGGGTAACAGGCAGCCTAGCTCTGGAAGAGAAAAGCAAGTTCCAGGATCTCAAAGTGATTGGTTGATCACACGTTCCCTCATAAGTTGCTTTTTTTAAATTGCATAACAATTGCATAATTTTGAAGTGAGCAGTTCCATGGCATTTAGTGTGTATACACTGGGCAGTCACATGGCCCCAAAACATTTTCACGCCCCTAAAGGGAGATCTGTACACGTGAAGCAGCTGCTCTGTATCTGTGTGTGTTTGTGTGCCCCCCTCCCCCCGGCCCCACAGCCTTCTGGCCAGGCCCAGCCAGGACACTTTTGGCTCCAAAAGCCTCGTGAAAATAGAAGTTTGATTTATTCGGGAGCAGGAAGCTGTGGCAGGGCGGGTACGGGGTTCATTCCGTCACTGGGGGCTGCCTCCCAACACTGGCCTTCCGTGCGGAACAATCTCAGTGGTAGGGAAGAGCAGGGCTGGGAGCAGGGGTGGAGGTAAGGAGCAGCAGTGGGGCCTGCGTGCCCGGAGAGGGAGAACAAAGGCTTCGGGGTCGCAGGGCCTAGAGCGAGAAGGGGGCAGAAGCCTTGAGCTGGTAAGAATTGGCATGAGAACTTGGGAAGGGAGCAGAGGGTCAAGCTGCTGTGGCTCGTGCATCCAGGAGGCCCCGTGTGTCCTCGAGCACCTTGCACACAAGCTGGAGACGCCTCGGACTGACCACTTAGTCCCCTTCACTGCAGGCTGCCCTGGCTCCGGGCATCAGGTGCGCTGTGGAGGGAAGCCTGACAGTCTCGGCCTCCAGTGACATGGGATATGATTGAGGGTGGCCCCTAAAACCAGGTGGTCGCTGAGGCAGGCTTCCCGGAGAAGGGGATGCTGGGCTGGGGAAGTCATAGGATAGATAAGCAGGGATTTTCCTCCTGGGCCAGAAGAGGGGTGTGTGTGGTCACAGCAAACAGCACAGGCAGAAGACTGATTATGTGGCAGAGTGCGGAGACCAGGGAAATGGGAGGCATTCTGGACGGCTTGTACCAGAGGAGGATGGAACAGGAAGGTGGGCAGAGCCCCCGTGCATGGAGGGCCCCAGATGCCCAGCTGAGAGCTTGGCTTTATTCTGATGTTAACGGACATGGTTGGGTTGGCAGCTCTTTGTTAGGTACATACGTGTGTACGTACGTAGGTAAATTCCATGCAGCGCACGGGGCTCGAACTCTGACGCAGAGATCAAGAGCTGTGTGCTCTATCGACTGAGCCAGCCCCACCCTCTCCTTTAGCCATTTTTTTTTTTTTAAAGATTTATTTATTTATGGGGCACCTGGGTGGCTCAGTGGGTTAAGGCCTCTGCCTTCGGCTCAGGTCATGATCCCAGGGTCCTAGGATCGAGCCCAGCATTGGGCTCTCTGCTCGGCGGGGAACCTGCTTCCTCCTCTCTCTGCCTGCCTCTGCCTGCTTGTGATTTCTGTCTGTCAAACAAATAAATAAAATCTAAAAAAAAAAATTTATTTATTTGACAGAGATCACAAGTAGGCAGAGAGGCAGGCGGGGGTCGGCGGGGGGGATGGGAGGGATAAGCAGGCTCCCTGCTGAGCAGAGAGCCCTATGTGGGGCTCGATCCCAGGACCCTGAGACCATGACCTGAGCCGAAGGCAGAGGCTTTAACCTGTCATCTGAGCCCCCCAGGTGCCCCTATTCACCATCTTTCCTCCTGCTCTGCTCTGCTAGCTTGCAGTCACTGCACACATGCACCTGTGGCGAGAGTCGGCCTCACAGCCCTGTGACGGGAAGAATCCCGGTGGCAGCAGCTGCACCACTCAGAGGCTGTCCCCCTGCCATGCTCCACATGGGCTGGGCTGGTCACTGGTGACACTGTAGGAGTGTCCTGGGGATGCCAAAATGAAGTAGTAAGAACTGATCGGCTTAGGGTCACCTGGGGGGTCTCAGTTAAGCGTCTGACTTGGGCTCAGGTCATGACCCCAGGGTCCCAGATCTAGCATGACTTACCTTGGGCTCCACGCTCAGTGGGGAACCTGCTTCTCCCTCTCCCTCTGCCCTCCCCCCTGCTCGTGTGCAGGGGGAAGGGCAGAGGGTGCACTCACTCTCTCAAGGAGCACTCACTTTCTCAAATAGGTAAATAAAATCTTAAGTTAAAAAAGAAAAAAAAACTGGTTGGCTTAGGACCACAGAAAGGTAGTGACTCACAGTTTAGGATCCAGGAGCCCAGGATCAGGGTGTGGGCAGGGCTATGCTCCCTCTGGAGCCCGTAGGGGAAGATCTTTTTCTTGCAGCTTCTGGTGTCCCCACACAATCTTTGGCTGGTGGTAGTGTCACTCTGATCTCTATATGGCTTTCTCCCTCTTTCTCTACATTTTCTTCCTTCTGAGCATGTCTGCTTCTGTATCCACGTTTACCTGTTTTGACCCTAAGGACATGGGCCACCCTATGAGCTCAGTGTAGTGTCCTTACCTCTGTAAATACCTGTTTCCAAGTAAGGTCACATTCTGGGATTATTCGGGGGTTAGAACCTTCAATATCTCGTGGGGAGGGGGACACAATTCAACCCTTGACACTGGGAGGACAGAGAAGGCCCCCATATTGGCCTGGGAGGGTGGGCTAAGGCCAGAGCTGGCTTTAAAGGTGGAACACACAGCCCCGAGGGGAGGTGCATGGGACGAATTCATAGGCCAGGTGTCCTGGGCCTTCGCCTGTCCATGCTCTGGTAGGACCCACCCCCCCGCCCACCCCTGCCGGAGGGACTCCGTCAGAGGAGATGACAAACAGCCCTTGTCCACATTTGGTAGGCCTGGCTGGGGATGGAGCAGGAAACTCCTCGGTGACCCCATGCCCAGGTGCAAGGTGCAGGGTGGGGAGGAGGGTGATGTGAACTCAGGCTCTTTAGGTGTGGCAGAGTCGGGGGCTGGGAGGTTGCAGCCCTGGGTGCCACAGGGGACCCCAGGGCTGACAGCCTCACCCCTTGTAGGTTCATGGGCGGGGGCGGCGAGAGCTGCAGCCTCATTGCAGAAGGTCTCAGCACGGCCCTGCAGCTCTTCGATGACTTCAAGAAGATGCGGGAGCAGATGTGAGTGTTCCCGGCCTGTGGGGGGCCCCCAGTGCCTCTTCCCATCTGGCTTTGTCTGCTGCGGGACTCCACCCATTGCCTTCTGCCCTGGAAAGCACTCCGGGCGGGCGAGAGCCAGACTGGGAGCCAGACCGTGTCCCCTGGCCAGTGCCTGGTCTTGGTGTCCT
The DNA here is from genome assembly GCF_011764305.1 of Mustela putorius furo. Classification (NCBI taxonomy): domain Eukaryota; kingdom Metazoa; phylum Chordata; class Mammalia; order Carnivora; family Mustelidae; genus Mustela; species Mustela putorius. Next base: position 10,544,220 of record NW_025421310.1, on the reverse strand, counting down.
CACTGGGAAGAGGAACCTGCTCTGGGTCTGCCTCCTGTTTTCCTTACCTGCTGGGCAACTCAGAGGGAGTCAGGAATGTCTTTGGGCCTCAATGTTCTCTTCTGTGAAGTGGGGCCATTCCTCCTGACTTCTTGTAGGGTGGAGTACTTGCCCTCAGCTGGGGCTGGTTTGTCCCTTTCCGGGGCCTCTGTTGTTACCTGCTCCAAGTCTTTCTTTCTCCCTGGCAGCGGCCAGACACATCGAGTCTGCCTCCTTATCTGCAACTCGCCCCCATACCTGCTCCCGGCCGTCGAGAGCACCACGTACTCTGGGTACACGACGGAGAGTCTTGTGCAGAAGATAGGGGAGGTGAGGACTCTTGAGTCTGAGGGAGAAGCTCCGGGAGGAGGGGCCTGGGGTCTGCGGAGCTTCGAGCCCCTCTGCTACTCCTTTGGAAGATCTATAACCCAGAGGCCCACGGGGCAGCTAATACAGGCCAGGGTCCCTTGGCTCAGAGCCTGATGGGAGTTTTGCTTCAGAGCCCAGCAGGTGTGGTAGCCTGGGGGTCTCCTGACAGCCCTTCCCTGACTGTGCCTCTTTCCTCCTGCAGCAAGGGATCCACTTCTCCATAGTGTCTCCCCGGAAGCTGCCTGCCCTAAGGCTGCTATTCGAGAAGGCAGCTCCCCCCGCCTTGCTGGAGCCGCTGCAGCCACCAACAGACGTGAGCCAGGACCCCCGGCACATGGTGCTGGTGCGGGGGCTCGTGCTGCCGGGTGAGGCCCGAGTGCCAGCAGTGGAGCGACTGGGGGTGCCCCCCCCAGCTCCCTCTGACTTAGATTTCTCTCCCCTCTCTAATCCCTCCACATGGGACTCGGTCGTCCATCCTTTGCTCTCAGTTGGGGGTGGTTCGGCCCCAGGCCCCCTCCAGACAAAGCAGCCTGTCCCCCTGCCTCCAGCTGCACCCTCGGGCACCTCGCTCTCAGCAGCCCCTCAGCAGTCTCTTCCCCCTGTCCCCCAGCAGTATCAGGTATGGACGTGGCCAGGGAGGGGACGTGCTCCTGGGGCCTTGTGGGAGAGACCTAGCTGGATGTTGGGGTTTATGGTGTAATGGGGAGTCTCCACTGGGACCCCAGGGTGGGTGGGACTCTTAGGGCCAGAGAATCACATCCCTCTGCAGGGATGGGAGTCACCCTGCGTGATGTGATGGCCAGGATAGCTATCCCTTGGGTGGGTGCAGTGGTGTGGCCCCATGGGACACTCAGACTGGAGTGCGTGGTCCTCATCACCTTCCACCCCCAGGTCCCTGGGAACCTGAGTGCGGCTCAGGTGGCGGCCCAGAATGCAGTGGAAGCTGCCAAGAACCAGAAGGCAGGGCTGGGCCCACGCTGTGAGTCCCGAGGGGGGGACATGGGGTGGGCTCGGATCAGCCCTGCCTCTCTGCACATCTGTCCCCACCTTTTCTCTTGGTCTCTTCTGCAGTCTCACCCATTAACCCTCTCCAGCAAGCTGCTCCAGGAGTGGGTCCCCCCTTCAGCCAGGCCCCGGCCCCACCTCTGCCGCCGGGGCCCCCTGGCGCCCCCAAGCCACCCCCTGCTTCCCAGCCCAGCCTGGTCTCCACTGTGGCTCCTGGCCCAGGCCTGGCCCCCCCTGCACAACCTGGGGCACCGTCCATGGTAGGCACTTGCACACCTGCCTCGCTGCCTTACTCCCCCCAGCTGTTTACAGAGACAAGGCCGAGCAGTTTGCCTTCCTGAGGAGGGTGTGAGGGTACATGGGTCTCATCCTGGGTCCTCGGGGCTTCTGGGGGCTTGTGCCACAGACAACTGAGGCAGGAAGGTCTGGGGACCGAATGATGGGGCTTTGGCTCCCAGTGGGTGAGGACTGTTCAGAGGACCCTAGGAGATTCTGGGAGTTGGAGCGTCACGGGTCCTTAGAGTCCTCAGATCTTCCAGAGTCAGAGCATTTGTGGTCCCAGGCACCATCGGGTGGTGTCGAGAAGGAGCCTGAGTTCCAGTCTTCCTGCTGGTCTGTCTATCTCTTGGGTTGCCCCTCCCAGGAGACGGTCTGACCCAGCTCCACTGCCCTCCTTGCTCCCCTCCGGCAGGCGGGCTCAGTGGCCCCTGGCGGGGTAAGTGGCCCTTCCCCGGCCCAGCTTGGGGCCCCGGCCCTTGGGGGGCAGCAGTCGGTCTCCAACAAACTCCTGGCCTGGAGCGGGGTCCTCGAGTGGCAGGAGGTAAGTAGCTCGAAGAGTTGCGGGGACCTCATGGCCTGTTTGGATGCGGGGCTGGGCTGGGTCCCTGTGGGACTGTGGCACTTGGGGTCCTGAGGAGAGTCTCAAGGAAGCCTTGAATTCAGGATGAAGGAGGTAGTAAGGATTGTGTTGTAGGTTCAGAACCTAAAAGTCTCAGATTCGGGGCATGATGGGCTTGAGGGGATCAGGGCAGGGAGGGGACAAAGGTTGCAGGACCACTGGTCTGGAGGAGGGGCCCAGGGCTCGTGGGACTTGAGCTGGGGCAGGTCCTGAGCTCCGGGGCCCCCAGGGTAGGACAGGAGAGGTTGAGGGGCCCAGGCTTTGGGGCCCTTCTCGCCGTGACATGTGCTGCTTTTCCACTCAGAAGCCCAAACCTGCCTCTGTGGACGCCAACACCAAACTGACCCGGTCACTGCCCTGCCAGGTCTACGTGAATCACGGCGAGAACTTGTAGGTGACGGACGGTAGGGCCGGGGCCGGGTGGGGCCAGGCTTACAGCCTGCTGATGCCTCTCCCCCCTCACCTCCAGGAAGACGGAGCAGTGGCCCCAGAAGCTGATCATGCAGCTTATCCCGCAGCAGCTGCTGGTGAGTGGCCCGAGGGGGCACCGCCCGCGCCTCCGGTCAGCTGGTCGAGTTCTCTTCCCTCGTCCCCTCCCTGCCCCGCACCTGCCTCCATCCCTGCTCCTCCCTTCCCCACGCCACATGCCGGCCCCTGTGTCTCCTGTAGACCACCCTGGGCCCTTTGTTCCGGAACTCGAGGATGGTGCAGTTCCACTTCACCAACAAGGACCTGGAGTCCCTGAAAGGCCTCTACCGCATCATGGGCAATGGCTTTGTGAGTCCGGCACAGGGCGGGCTTGGGCACCTGTGGAGCTTCTAGAACCAGTGGGGCTGGGGTGCCTCTCCCCCTCCTCCTGAGGGGTGACTGGGGCTCGTCCTCCGCCAGGCCGGCTGCGTGCACTTCCCCCACACGGCCCCCTGCGAGGTGCGCGTGCTCATGCTGCTCTACTCGTCCAAGAAGAAGATCTTCATGGGCCTCATCCCCTACGACCAGAGCGGCTTCGTCAATGGCATCCGGCAGGTCATCACCAACCACAAGCAAGTCCAGCAGCAGAAGCTGGAGCAGCAGCGCGGGGTGAGTGACCAGGGCCCTCTCCCCCTGGGACCCGCCCCGCCCCCACCCCCCAGGCCCCTGAGCCCCAGTGTCCCTCCTGGACTGAGACGTGGCCACCTGGGTTCAGTTCCTTCCCCACATGTTCTCTCAATCTTTGTATGCCTTTCATTGTCTGCAGCGAATCTCTGAGGCCCAGCCCTGCTTCTTGGGGGCTTGGGAGAGTTAGGTGTACCTCCCAGACCACCCACTCCCAAAGAACATCGCTAGCTCCCGACGGGTTCCCTTTCAGGGTTCAGAAGGCTCCCCCTGCCCAAACAGGGCCCCTACTCCCAACGCCACCCCCAGTCACTGACCTGCTCCCTGTCCCACACAGATGGGGGCACAGCAGGCACCCCCTGGGCTGGGCCCCATTCTGGAGGACCAAGCGAGACCCTCACAGAATCTGGTGAGGAGAGGGCTGGTGGGGTCAGGGCCAGGGCGGGGGAGACCCCCAAGGAACACTGTCATTTTGACCTGACCTTGGAGGCGAAGAAGTCTGGGGAATCTGCCTTGTCCCTTACCCCCAACTCTCCCCACCAGCTCCAGCTCCGCCCACCACAACCCCAGCCTCAGGGCACTGTGGGAGCCTCCGCAGCCTCAGGACAGCCCCAGCCCCAAGGTGCTGCCCAGGCTCCCCCAGGCGCCCCCCAAGGCCCTCCTGGAGCAACCCCCGGCCCTCCCCCTCCCGGACCCATCCTCCGGCCTCAGAACCCTGGGGCCAACCCCCAACTGCGGAGTCTCCTCCTCAACCCACCTCCGGTGAGACTTGGGGGTGGGGGGCAGATGGGAGTCATGGGGCTGCGCCCTGGGCCCTGATGGTTTTGGTCCTTTTGTTTGGGAAGAAGGAGGTTGGCTTTGATCAGAGGGTGTGAATAGAGCCCTGCCAAGGGGTCCAGGCAGTCTGGCTCTTCTGTTTGTCTGACATGGGCTTCTGCTAAGATTCCTTTGAAGAAAGACCCCCTCCCCCCCTCCCATAGCCACTGGGAGAGATGTTCTCTGAATAGCTTCTGTGCAAGAGGTTGCTCCATGGGGTGGGGACTCTGAGCCACTTTCTTTGTTCTCGCAGCCCCAGACTGGGGTGCCTGCACCCCAAGCGTCCCTCCACCACCTCCAGCCACCAGGGACTCCTGCACTGTTGCCCCCACCACACCAGGGTCTGGGGCAACCCCAGCTGGGGCCCCCCCTCCTGCACCCACCGCCTGCCCAGTCCTGGCCCACACAGCTTCCCCCGAGAGCTCCACTGCCAGGTAAGGAGGTCCCCGGGGAGGGCAGGGGTCTGGACTGACTGTCCCAGCAGACCCTGGGCTAGAGCCTCAAGACCAAGGGCTCCTGGGAACTGAAGGCTGGGATTCAAGAATGGTAGCTGGTTCCCCCCACCCCAGGGTTCTTGGGAGGCTCTGAGGGCTCCTGGAAAATACAGCCCAGGGGGTCAAGACCTAGTGGGACAAGATCTTTTTGTGATTTCTTTCCTGTGTGTCCCGGGGTTGATGGGAAACATAGTCTTAGGGTCAGAGAAGTAATTTGGGGGATGGGCTCTTAAAGGCTCATGGGAATCAGCGCATTTGTGACCAGACGGGGCCAGAAGGTCCCTCTGATGGGTCTCCCTGGGGCTTCCTAGGAAAGGTATTACCTTGGGTTCCCAGAGGAAGAGGGAGGAAGCAGGTCCAGGGCCCTCTAGGGCCCCAGGGACTACTGGGAGATGCAGTCCCTTCCCCACTGCCCCCCAGGTCAGATGCTGCTGAGCGGGGGTCCCCGGGGCCCGGTTCCCCAGCCGGGCCTGCAGCCCAGCGTCATGGAGGACGACATCCTCATGGATCTCATCTGAACCCCCGACACCCAATAAAGTTCCTTTTAACACACGCCCCGGCTCCCGTCACTGACGTCCCCCAGGACTGGGCAGGAGGAGACCTGGGGGAGACCTCTCTGTCCTTGTTCTTGCTTCAGCAGATGTCCCTGAGGCTCTGGGCTGGTGACGCCTGGGCCCCCGCAGTGAGTCAGGCAGTCTGGTGCAGCCCGGCTTTGGGCCGGGGTGGGCGGGACGTGGAGGCAGGCAGGCAGAGCTCACAGGGCTGTGCACCCTCGAGGAGATAGGGCAGGTGCCCAGAAGAGGCCTCTGAGCCAGCTGGGCTCAGTAGTCCGGGAGGAGATGCGGGAGTTGACGAGGCTGAGAAGGAAGGCAGGTGGTGATCTAGGTGCGGGCACAGCAGAAGCAAATGTGTGAGGGCAGGAGAAGGCTTGGGGTGTTCAGAGGTGCAAGCCCAGCAGGATGAAGGAGGGACCTGGAGAGGCGGGCAGGTGCCAGGTTGGGAGGAGGCTCGGGTTCCAAACTGAGTGGCTCAGGGTTTGTCCTGAGGACGCAAGAGAGCCAGGGGAGGCCACGCGCAGGGCGCTGGTCTAGGCTAGCTGGCTGGCGGGGCCTCTGGACTGTCGAGTGCAGTGGGACAAGACAAGGCCAGGAATGCAGGGGGGAGGCCAGGGTGGTGGCCTGGGGAGGGGAGAGGCTGGTGGAACAGCTGGACCAAGTCAGGGGGCAAGAGGGGCGAGTCTGGGGATTCGGCATGCCATGCAGAGGAATTGGGGGTGAAGAGGTGGGGTCAGGGTCGGCCTCGTCTCTTGGCCTGGGTGCTGGTAGATGGTGGAGCTTCCTGCATGAGGGGCCCGGAGGAGGGAGCGGCAGTGAGTGCGCACGGTCCGGGGAGTGTCCCAAGTGACAGAGGATGTGTTGGGAGTTCAGAAGTGTTGTTAGGAGATGGGGTATGTTTGATTGTTGGAGTCACGGGAGTGGACAAGATCACACGTGATGAGAGACTGGCCCCAGGTGCCAGAGATGGACCTTCCCGGGCTTCGGGTGTGGTGGACAGTGGGGCAGTCCCTGAGACAGAAAACATGGTAGGGGTTAGGTTTGGGACGTGGCAAGGCAAGAATGTCCTCAGGGACATCCGGGTTGGGGGCAGCTGGCTACAGGCAGGATGTGGAGTGCAGGGACGGTCCCACCCGGGGGCAGGAAGTTCACTGTTGTCAGACTCTAGACTAGCTTCGCTTGGCGCGTGGTCCAAGCATGGACCACCAGCATCCGCACTGTTTGGGATGCCAGCTAACATCCGATTCCCGAGACCCATTTCAGGAGAGAGGTTGCAATCTGGTGGCCTTTGGGCCACTCTGCAGATGATATTTTGTTTGGCCTTCCCTGTGTTAGCATACGTAGCATTTTTTCCTAACGAGTTAGTTGTAAAAATCAGGATACTTTATACACACACACACATACACACACACTCTCTCTCTCTCTCTCTCCCTTTCTGTCTCTCGCACACACACACATACACACTCACTCCTCATACACACATGCACACACACCCAATCTGCAGCCTTCGCTTCTCTTGACAAGTCAGAAGTTCTGGCACCTCTGGGCCCGCCCTTCTGCCTAGCAACACTGGGCTGGAGCTGCCCCTTCCAATGGGGCGTGTGCTCTCCAGTTTCGCCGCAGTCCCCACCACTCCCGTTTGGCTCCCCCACCGGGAGGCAGAGGGTCATTGCCTTTGGGCTTGCGCTGTGGTTGTTCTTGGTAGCATCCAGAGGCAAGTGAAATCTTTCTTGTACCCATGTCTCTATCAAAAGTGGCAAAACGAAAGAGAGACCGAGAGGGCCACGTGTTTCGAGAAAAATGGGAGCGAGCGTATTTCTTTGTGGAAGTGAAGAGCATGCCTATGTGTTTAATATGCAAAAAAATCGTATCTGTGTTGAAAGAGTACAACCTGAGACGTCATTACGAATCAAAGCACAGTAAGAGCTTCGACCAGTACACAGAACAGATGCGAGACGCAATCCTCAGTGAGCTGAAAAAGGGCCTCAAGGGTCAGTAGGGTTTGCTCCGGGAAGGACGCAGGTCTGAGAGGCAGTGTGGCTGCAGAGCGCAGTTTGAGTCTCGAGCACAGCACAGCCCGGGCACGAAAGCCTTGCAGCGATGGCGGGTTTTTAAAGGAGCGGGACGGTGGCTCCTGGACGGATGTGCCCGCCCGTTGACACTGTCCCTTCGGCCTGACGGGCATTTGCACTGCGCCGTGAGTCGAAGATGAAACCAGAAGATTTACAAGTCCAGTCGCTTGAAAGAGTCGACTCTGTCGTGGCCTTCTCTGTCGTTGCTCATGAACTCTGACCACCTGGTTAGCTTTATTTATTTGTGGTATGAAGAATTTGGATGCGACCGAAGAAGTCTGTGACATGGTGCCCAGGCAGGCCCGACACTGGGAGATGGGCTATTTTGGGTGTGTATTGACAGAAATACTCACACAGACTGACGAGAACTCCTAAGCACAGTCGCAGGCCGTTGTAGCTAACGATCTGCATCACAGGGGACCTTGTCTGGACACCTCCATCCCAGGAGGCAGCACTCGGCGAGGACGCAAGTCACCTCAATCACCAGGAATTGAATTGTGTTCAGAAGGAACACAGAACACATTGCGGACGTCTTCAGCATGCTCCTGTGCTTCAACCATGGGCAGGTGGACGGTGACCTTGACCCAATGTATTTGACAGCTTTGTGACCTGGTCGTCACGTGATGGTGTGGAAGGGATCCGCACTGTTGAAATCTGTCGACTTGATTCATCTGCAATGAGACAGAAGCCACACCTGGTTCCCCTGAGAAGGTCGGTCAAAGACTTTTGGTCGAGGCTACAACCCCCCACCCCCACCTTCCGAACACTAGTTCTCTGCAAAGACGTTCACAAACAGCTACTTGAATGTATGACCATGTTTGCCAGGTCCTGGCAAAAACAGGGAAGCCACTGGCAAGGAACAGTTCCTTCGCTGCAGTTGGTTTTCAGAAACAAAACATGAGGCCTGGACCATATTCACCCAGCTGGTGGGGCTTGAGACCAAATTACCCCAAAGGCTCTCCACATCCAGACTTCATGAAAATGAACTAGCACTGTCCAGTTTGCCTCTGTCGGTTATTGTCGATCGTGTGAATGCAGACCACAGGCAGCACCCACTGAACTACAGGGCGCAAGGGGGTGGGGTCCCAACCAGGAGGTCACGCCCCTACCCCGGCCTCCTACAGTGGTCTTGATTCACGGGCTTTGGAGGTGCCCGCGCTTGTAAACCGCTGTTTTCCGTTACAGAATTGATTCAAAGTACATAACCGTTCCCAGTTAAAGATTCAGGGTTGACTTCTAAACTGCTCATCCCAACATGACAACCAAGACCTGACGCTGACCTCTTGGTGTAGAAAGGGGTGAGGTCTGGCTTCAAAATCAAAGGGGCAAAAGAATTATGAAAGAGAAAATTTTAATAATTAAATATTTCTATTTTTCAATTTGTATTTTTTCAATTTTGAATTTGAAATATAAACTCCAGTATCATCCATGTTTGTATTCTGTTCCATGCATTCACCATCGTGCAGTAAAAATACAATTTGATGATAATTCTGGCCGTCGACTTTTCTGCTGCCTGGCTAGTTCACTCATTTATGTGGCCTGCCGTGGCACTGCTGCACAGAATCTGGGGGCGGGAAGGAGGCTGGGAATCGCCATTTTAACGAGCCCCCCGGGTGGCCCTCGTGTAGGCGAAAGATGGAGCAGGAGATGCTGGAGGTGGTCCCAGGGCAAGTGGGTGGCGTTTCCCAGGCAGTGGTGGAGCAGGAGTTTTTGAAAACTCAGCTTCAGAGACCAGGCAGGTGATGGAAATGCGTGAAGCAGATGGGTGTAAGACAGTAGGGAGTGATGGGGACTGTGGCGAACTTGCAGAGTGCTCCCCCTACCTAGTGGCATTCACATTGCAACTACAACAAACACTGTGAGGACCAAACAAAATCCCCTTGTGCCTCTGACAAGGCCATTGGGCCACCATTTTGCGACCTCTGGAAGAAGAAGACACGGGGACAAGGACAGCCCTGAGATAGATCCACAAATCCGGGCCGGGCAGGGAGCCAGAAGGCAGGCGGACCAGGCAAGTGTGTTCTGGAAGCTGAGCATTTCTGAGGAGAGAGCGATCGGCAAACCTGCTGTAAGGAGAAGCCAAGGGGCGAGCAGCCTGCGTGGTTTCCACCTGTAGGAATAGCTCTGCAGGGGTGAGGAGGGGAGAGACACAGGTTTGAGTCCAGGAAAAACTGATTAAAAAGAAATGTTTCCAGTTGCTGGTTTGTCCATCTGTGGCCAGTGAGGCCCTCTGGACCTCAGCACCTGGGTAGATGAACCAAAGGGACCAGCCTCAGGGACCTTCAGGTCCCCTTCAGGGACTGCCCTGAACCGGGTGCATGTTCATAAGGCGAGGCAGAAGAAAGCACGGGGTTCCTAGAATGCCTAGAGAGGGAAGAAATGTCGAGGCACCTAGAACTCAGCTGCACATTTCCCAGTCCTGCTGGGTAGAGGTGGTTGGCTATGTGCTTAATGTGCCTCTTAGAACCAGCCAACACCAGGAGCACATCTGGGAAAGGTTTTCTCGGAGTGCAAGGTACTACTATTAAAGCCACTTGAATGGTGGAAGAAATAGTGAAAAACTTAGAACAGCAGGGGTTAAACTCCAGCTGCTGCGCCGATTAGCTCTAGCTTTGGGCTGGTCTCTCTGCCTCCCTGAGCCTCAGTTTCCCCCAATGTCAAGTGGTAGCTTTCCCCCAAAGGACTGAGCACATGGCAGGCCCAGCACAGGCCTCTGCACAGGAGAGCTGCTCTTAGCCCCTGCTGTCCTCACGGGCCAGACGTACTCCTAGAAGCCACGAGTAGTGAGTAAACCTGTTCCTGTAAGTTCGGAGTCACCAGAGCATCCATGAAGGTCATCACTGGGTGAGCGACTTGTTGGAAACTTCATTTTGGATCAGTTTGCTGTGGGACCACACATCTAGAGCTGGAAGCAAGACTAGGAAATTCGTGAGAATTCTCCCAACTGGCAAAAGTGGCAGGACGTAACTGGGAGAAATTAAAAAAAAGATTAGGACAAAAATGCTTAAACACCAGCACGTTCATTGTGAACCTGTCTTGGGTAAGAGAAAATGCCCACCTGATGCTGATGATGGAGAAAAACTGAGAAAACAAGACCTTCTAGAAAGGGTATATTGGCTCAAGGTACACAAAACACATATTTTTCCACTGTTTTGGGTTCTTGTTTTTAAATTAACCTTAAACGTGTATTGAGTTATACACATGATTACAGTTTCACAAAGAGAAAAAGGCACCGAAGTGTATAGAATAAAAAGGTCCCTTTTGTGCCTCTTTTTTCCCCTCAGCCCAGATGCAGCCACACGGAACCACTTTCTGTCCCAGAGGCAGATGCATCATTTGGTGCTTGGGTTTCTGTGTATTTGGTTGTTGAGACATTTATAAGCTCCAGTGTTTCTCATATAAATGGGGTCAGTTTATTTTGTCCCCCCCCCCCACTTAAGTCATGGCTCCTGTCTGTGTCTTTGCCAATGGCCCCATTAAATGGCCCCATTCCAATTCCACACGGAGTCCAGCCTGTAGAAGTTGTTGGCGTGGAACAGACCCCACCAGTCACTTACACAGGCAGCAAGCATTTGTCACACGGTTGCTGTGGGTCAGGAGTCCAGGCACAGCCAAGATCATGCCTCCAGCTCAAGGTCTGTCCGGGCTGCAATCTCCTCTGAAGGCTCAAATGGCAGAAGGCTCATCCCGAGCCCATTCATGGCTTGCTGGTGGGTTTCAGTCCCTCAGAGGCGACTGGACCGAGCGCGTCAGTTCCTTGCCATTGACCGGAAGTCTCCGTCTGTTTTTGACCACATAGGCCCCCACATAGCGCAGCTCACAGCATGGCGGCTGGCTGCTCCGGAAGTGAGGGGCAGCCAAGATGGAAGCCAGAGTCTCTTTGTAGCACAGTTACAGAAGGGATATCCCATTGCTTGGGCCATATTTTGTGCATTACAACAACTCAGTTGGCTGCATGCACACTGAAGCTGAGGCGTAATGAAGGGTGTGTAATACCAGGAGGTGTTGGGTTCGCAGGAGCCATGTTAGAAGCGCTTTGCCACACCATGCGTGACGGTTGGTTAGCTGTGCAGGTTTTCACGTAACCAGAAATGCTGCTGAGATGGAGTGTGTAGGGATTTTTACATACGTTTCTGCTCGCTTGTGCAGGCATTCCTGTGAGATTCAGTCTTAAGAGCAAAATTTCAAGATCGAAGAGTGTGCCAATTTTGTTTGGATTTAGTTGACTCTTTAAAAATTGAATTTATTTTTAGGGGCGCCTGGGTGGCTCAGTGGGTTAAGCCGCTGCCTTCGGCTCAGGTCATGATCTCAGGGTCCTGGGATCGAGTCCCACATCAGGCTCTCTGCTCAGCGGGGAGCCTGCTTCCTCCTCTCTCTCTCTGCCTGCCTCTCTGCCTACTTGTGATTTCTCTCTGTCAAATAAATAAATAAAATCTTTTAAAAAAAAAAAAATTGAATTTATTTTTATTTGTTAAAAGATTTTATTTGAGGGCGCCTGGGTGGCTCAGTGGGTTAAGCCGCTGCCTTCGGCTCAGGTCGTGATCTCAGGGTCCTGGGATCGAGTCCCGCGTCGGGCTCTCTGCTCAGCAGGGAGCCTGCTTCCTTCTCTCTCTCTCTCTCTGCCTGCCTCTCAGTGTACTTGTAATTTCTCTCTGTCAAATAAATAAATAAAATCTTTAAAAAAAAAAAGATTTTATTTGAGAGAGAGTGATCGAGAGAGAGAGAAGGAGCAGGGGGAGGGAGAAGCAGACTCCCGCTGAACAGGGAGCCCCACGGACCTCCATCCCAGGGCTCAAGGGTCATGACCTGAGCCAGAGGCAGATGCTTAACTGACTGAGCCACCCAGGTGCCCCATGAATTTATTTTTTGTATTTATAAAAAAAACATGTGGTTCACAGTTTAAGAGGCATCAACCTGATGCCTAGTCTCCTAGTTCCCTCTGGAAAACAGTTACCAATTTTCTACTGTTTTTTGTTGTTGTTGTTGTTTGTTCGTTTTAGTTTTAAGTAGGCTCCACACCCAACAAGGGGCTTGAACTCATGACCCTGAGATTAAGAGTCACATGGTCTACCAACCGAGCCAGCCTGGTGCCCCTCAATTACCAACTTTCTTATGTGTCCTTTCAGAGCTTCGTACAAGCTGGTGGAAGCAGACAGAGACATACTCGTTTTCTGGCTCTGCAGACTAGTTTATATTTTTAAAACAGCTTTTTTGAGGGCTAATTGTAATTATATGTGTGCACGTATGTAATGTGCACACCGTGATGAATTTGGACATCTACATACACCTGTGAAGTGATTCCTGCGATCCGGGTAGACGTCTGTCACCTACAAGCTTTCCTTGTGTCCTTTTGGATTTCTAGAGGGGGCGGGTAAGAGCACAAACCTGAGATCTACCCTCTTTAGATTCGGCTCACAGTGGAGGATTGCAAACTGTCAGCACTGTGTTATACAGCAGATCTCGACCACTTAAAGTCAGCTTTTCTCAGTGGGTTGCTTTTTTCATGGGTCAACGTATCTTGTCATTTATACCAGGGCAAAAAGCCCTCTGTCCTTTCTCATGGCTGCAAAATATTCCCAGTGTGAATGCCTCCATTTCTTAAAGCCCCTATTATGGGCCAGATGGGGTGCTTCTGACCTTTGTGGGTGCCCATTTTAAATTGAGACAGAACTACCAATTGCCCCTCCCCAAACCATCTGGTTTCTCACTAGTTTGTGGGTGTGCATCTCCCTGCATGCATAGAGGCACGGCGGGACACGGTCATCTCCATTCGAGCAGGAACACCTCTGGAGCGTTTGGAACAGTGTGCTGGGGGCAGCTGTGAGAAGTGCTGTGACAGGGACCGGAAGGTCCCGTCTTGACTTGATAGTCATGGTGTGCCTCGGGAACGAGGGACAAGAAAGCGAGGCGTTTGCTCCTGATGCCCCTCATTTTTTTCCATCAGATGCAGGTCACGGGCTTCTGAAGTTAATCAGGAACCTGGGCTCGAGACTCCCCTCAGCCTATCCTTGGCTGTGACCTCAGGCTCTTGCCTCCCTACCTGTAGAAGGAAGATGATAAAACTGCCATCCTCATGGCCGGAGTTTAAAAGGGAAACGCTAAACATAGTGTTTAGGAAATACCTTTATTACTGCTTTCCCAAGAGTGACCCTTTTGCAAATGAAGTGATCCGGACTGGCTGACGACCCGCCAGGTTATTACTGAGAACCTTGAGGACCTCACTAGGATATCAGGAGGCAGCTTCAGAGGCCCAGTGGACCCTGAAGGTGGTAAATATGCAATTCATTTGTTTGAAAAATATTGATTGGATGCTTGCCAGGGGCTGGGAATGCCACCTTGGAAAGATGGGCATGGTCATGCCCTCCGTATTTGGCAGGAAGCGGCCAGGTGCCTCACCTTTCAGACAGTCTTTCCTATCTGTCAGGGGAGGCTCTAAGAGAGTGACCTTGAAGGGCCCTTGTGAGAATTTAGTAACTTCCCCCCAGAGTCTAATGTGGGTCAGGCTGTTCCCCCTGATGGCTGTCCTCCAGTAGGAACTCAGGAGTCCCGCTGCTTTGGTTCAATAACCAACCCCTTCCTTGTGGGGTCTTTGGTCTCCAGCTGGGAACAGAGCGTGGGCATGAGAGGGCACGAGACTTGTACCTGCCTAGGACCAGAAGGGATGCTCCTGACATCAGGATGCCTGTGCTTTTGCTCTCCCTGGTGAGAACGAAATCCTCCCAGTCTCCTCTAGGGGAAACTGGGACAGGTGGTGTTCTGGTGTGCCCTGGAAGGGGAAACGGGGTGTTGTACACATCACACCACTTCTGGAGAGGTATGGAGGGCATTCGAGGGGGATGTGCACTCGGACCTAGAGTGCTCCGTGCTGCCCTTTTGGGACATCACTATGAACAAGCTAGACCTGGTCCTTGTCCTTACAAAGCTCACAGGCTAATGTGGGAGCCACGGACAATTACAAATCACGATGAGAAAGTTCAAGGAAGAATATATAGAGCCTGGAGAGCACGGATCAGGCAGATGGTTTGTTTTTTTAAAAGATTTATTTAATTTTATTTCAGAGAGAGAGTGCTGGGGAGGAGGAAGGGAGAGAATGAGCACAGTGGGGGAGGGGCAGAGGGAGAGGGAGAAGTGGACTCCCCGCTGAGCAGAGAGCCTGACCTGGGGCTCCATCCCAGGACCCTGAGATCATGACCTGAGATAAAGACAGACACTCAACCGACTGAGCCACCCAGGCATCTCCAGATAGATTTGTTTTTTTTTTTTTAAACCATTATTTTTTAACTGTGGAACCAAAAACCAAAAAATCTACAAGACAGAGATCTCTTTACTCCCATTTTGTCATGTAAAGCATTCTTATTTGTCTGTGTTGCCTTTGTGTTCTTGTCTACATCCAACCTGTATGTACTCCCAGTTTGCCCTTCTAATAAATTCAGTCAGCTTGGTTAAACAGGGTTATTTGGAAAAGACATGTCTACGTCAGGGTAGGCTGGGATGGGCTACAATAACAACTTCTAAACTGCAGGGACTTGAAATAGCAAAGGTGGGTTTCCTCCCTCCTGCTGCATAGAGGGTCAGCTTGGAGCTGCTGCCGATAGATCTTAAATATTGCCGGCAGCACGGGAAATGCGCAGAGGGCTCTGGTCTCGCACTAGTAATTAAATGCTTCAGACTGAATTCACATGTCACTTTGCTCATATGTCACTGGCCAGAATTAATCACATGGCCCTACTGGACCATAATGGGGTCTGGAAGTGCAGTCCTTTTCATTGCTGGGCAAAGTGGAGTTAGAAATGTACGGCAGATAGCACTCATGAGCATCGAAACACTTTAAATATTTTGTTTTAACCAAGAGCATTTAAACATTCATCTCTTCTCTTTATGTAGGACCAGGACCTTTTCTTTTAAGTCTTTCTCTCCCATTTATCATACAACATCATAATGCTGTATAAACTACATCCACAAAGCACAAGTCATTTATCATTTCCAGTGTTCTGTCTTTATCTTTTCTTTCTTTCTTTTTTAAAGATTTATTAATTGGTGTGCCTGGTGGGGCTCAGTTGGTTAAGCATCCCAGCTTGAATTTTGCCCCTCCTGCCACTGGGTCTCACAAGTTCTCAGTCTCTCTCTAAAGTCAATAAATCCTGCTGGAAGTGGAGGAGGGGCAGAGGGAGAGAGAATCTCAAGCAGACTCCCCGCTGAGCTTAGAACCTGACCTGGGGCTCAATCCTGTGACCCGTGAGATCATGACCTGAATCTAAATCAAGAGTCAGATGCTCGGGGCGCCTGGGTGGCTCAGTGGGTTAAGCCGCTGCCTTCGGCTCAGGTCATGATCTCAGGGTCCTGGGATCGAGTCCCGCATCGGGCTCTCTGCTCAGCAGGGAGCCTGCTTCCCTCTCTGCCTGCCTCTCCGACTACTTGTGATTTCTCTCTGTCAAATAAATAAATAAAATCTTTAAAAAAAAAAAAAAAGAGTCAGATGCTCAACCAACTGAGCCACCCCAGCGCCCCTCTTTTGTCATTTTTCTTTTTAAGTAACTCACTTTTATTTCTCCAATGCAGGCAACCTGCTTACCATATAAACAACTCTCTTGAATTAATATTTCAGTGGTTTGATAGGATTAAGTTATTAACTTAAAGCAACTGGCATAAACAGGTTTGGTAACAAACCGCTACTTTGCAGGAAGCGTACAGCACCACAGATGCGAGCAGAATGGCTTAGTCATATCAGCCTGCCAGCCTGGGCAGCAGGTTCCACAGATGAAATGGGCAGCCGTCTTTCAGACTGGCACACTGGGTAAGCCGGTTGGCTCAGAGGGCTGTACTGTAGTATGACTTAGAATTCCGGCCTACATTTGTTTTTAAAAGGTTTTATTTATTTATTTGACAGAGAGAGATCACAAGTAGGCAGAGAGGCAGGCAGAGAGAGAGAGGAGGAAGCCGGCTCCCTGCTGAGCAGAGAGCCCGATGCGGGACTCGATCCCAGGACCCCGAGATCATGACCTGAGCCGAAGGCAGCGGCTTAACCCACTGAGGCACCCAGGCGCCCCCGGCCTACATTTTTATTTTGCATTCTGGGATGTTTTCATTTTGCTCTCACTGGAGTGTATCCTGGCACAACTTTCTCTGCTTAGATGATCCTGGAAATTCCTATCCACATGTGTGTCCTGATGGGAGCTGAAGGATGATGGAGAGCAGGAAGGATGTGGAAGAGATGGGTCTGGATAGAGCAGCAGGGGTCCCACACAAGCATTAGGGGAAGTTTGTGTCAAATTCTAAGGGGATTGGGAAGCCACTGGAGTATTTTGATTAGCGAAGGGAGAGACATGGTGGCAAGAGTTAGGAGGGTGTTATCTAGGCAAGAGATTGTGAAATCCTGGACCAAAGAGAATGGTGAGAAATGAGGACTTAGGGAAATTAAGGATGCTTCTGTCCCCATGGTTCTGTTTCCTTGCTGCTGCAGGTGGTCCGTTGTTCTGACATGGGTGATTGTCAGGGGTCTGGAGGTAACTGCTGGTATCTAACTTGTGGTCTGGGTCCAGAGCACACAGACTCCATTTGGTCACAATCCAAGTCGGATTTGGAACTCAAGCCTGGGCAGGCGGCTTTGTGGGTGAGGCAAACAAGGACTGGAAATACATTGTGGCTCGGGGGTTCACCTGTTTCACGGGCCACCCCTCCTTCTCATTTGCTAGTTGTTCTCAGGGCTCTCACCGCTAAAGGGATGGCGTAACCTGGTCCCTGTCTACAAACCTACTCTTTGTAGACTCAGTGTCTCCTTGACTGGAGATGGAAGACTCCTGAAGTTGCATCTCCAGCCTCTCCTATCCACATTGCTTAGTCAACATCTCAAAATTGACATATCACAGAAGAAGGGATTTCCACCTGCCCCCAGAGTCAGCTCCCTGATAGCCTGTAATAGGCAAACACCTTGGCCTCATCCTTCCTTCCTCTTTCTCTCGCTCTCTACACAAGTCCTTTGGGCTCCCTCTTGAATTGTGCAAATGATCACCTCCACTGTGGCCACCCTGCCTGCCGTCCATCCCGTCTTATGCCTCCTGTCTGGATTATTGGCACAGTCTTCTCTCTACCCTTCTTTCATTCCTCCCCTTCCATCTGATTTTCAACATCGCAGCCAGGGGAATCCTTTAGAAAAGATGTATTTCAAAGATTATTTTTCAGTAGGCAACGTTTGCATACGGAGAAAATTCCAAATAGTCCGAGAGAGTAAATTGAGTTCCTTTCCATGCTGGTGACCCCATTCCCTCAGTCTGCTGCCTTCTCTCCTCAGAGGCAACTGTGGGTCCCACCTGTTTCCGTAGACTTGCAGAGATACTGTGTGCATGTTTCTGTGCATTCTATGAACGATCTGTTTAAGAACAAGTGAGTCTATCCCACTCCCTTGTTGAAAACCTTCCGAAGGTTCTCCAGCAAAGAGATTAAAATTCAAATTCCAACCTAAGGCCATAGGACTCTGCTTATGGGCCCTGCCTGGCACCTCCCCATATCTACCACTCTCCTCTACCCTCAATCCACTCCAGCCATGCTCACTTCCCTTACTCTCTTTCCACTCTCAGGATTTGTGCCCTTGCTCTTCCCTCATCGTAGGACTCTTCCAGCCCAAATAGAATCACAGGCTGCCTAAAGGTCACTTCCTTGACTCCTCATGGCCACCATGCCCTCCTCCTATGTATTTGCACTATTTTTAACACTTATCCCAAAGTGTGATTATTTGTCTTCTCCAGTGGATCTTGGGCTCCTTGAGGGACCCAGTCTCTTTTGGTCATCACGGTATACTCACTGCCCACAGAGAATGGAAATAATAGTACTAATAATGATTTTTAGAAGTTTTTATTTTAATCACCTGGTGTTTATCACAATGACTTTGTTGTTGTTGTTGTTTAAAGAAAAAGTTAGGGGCGCCTGGGTGGCTTAGTGGGTTGGGCCTCTGCCTTCAGCTCAGGTCATGATCTTGGGGTCCTGGGATGGAGGACCTGGGATCAAGGGTCCTGGGAATCTCTGCGGGGAGCCTGTACCCCTCCCCCCGCGCCTGCCTCCCTGCATACTTGTGACCTCTGTCTGTTAAAATATTTAAAAGAAAAGAAAAGAAAAAGTTAACATTTAACGGGCGCCTGGGAGGCTCAGTCGTTAAGCGTCTGGCTTGGACTCAGGTCCTGAATCCAGGGTCCTAGGATCGAGCCCCACATCGGGCTCCCTGCTTAGTGGGAAGCCTGCTTCTCCCTCTCCCGCTCCTCCTGCTTGTGTTCCCTCTCTCGTTGTGTCTCTCTAACAAAGTCTTTAAATAGAAAAGAAAAAGTTAACATTTAAGTCGTTACCATGCTGAGTACCAATCCTACTACTTTAACTCATTTAATCCTCATAACCACTTCACGGTTACTCACTGTCCACGATTCAAACAAGCAAATTTAAGCAAGAAATGTTATACAACTTCTAGTAAGTGAATACGCAGGCATGCAACAGTTGAGTGAATGAGTAAATCAATGAACCGCCTCAAGAAGCCGGCGTCAGGAAGCGGGAGGAGGTACCTTGTCCGGCGGGCGGGGCCTGGGGTACAGGCGCCAACGGGCACACAGCAATGACTGGCGGCTGCCTTGGGATGCCTGGCCCCGCCCATGCCGCGCAAGGGCCGCTGGGATTTGTGGTCTCCGGTCCACCTAGCCACGTCACGGCGTCCAAACACTAAGTCCTCCTCTGGTGCAAGGTACGATCTCTATCCCCAAACTTCTAGGTAGGCTCCTTTACTCCCAGACCCCTATTCCTTATTCCTCCTCTTTCTGAGGTCCGTTGGTGTAGTCTCCCGGCTCCGCGGGTCCCGCTCTCAAGGTAGGGTCTCTCGGTGTTCTATCTTCCCAGCCCGTAGCCAACTTGGTATCGTCTTCTACGTTCACCAATCCCCCCGCACCCTTCGGTATGGCCTCTCCCGCCACACCCCCCTGAAGCTGCTGCGCGCAAGTCCCCTCAGTTTCTCCCCCTGTAGCTCGAGCCGCCCAGAGTATGTTCCAATGGCCGTGTTCCCCGCCCCACACACCCTCTCCGTTTCCTGAGGCTCCCCCGGCCCTGTTTTGGTACAGCCCGGCCACGCCCCCTCGCGGACGCTCTTGGTACGCGCCGCGCTCCCCCGCTCGCCGCAGTGGTTTGGCCGCGGCGACCCCTCTTCGGCGGCGCGTCCCCTGCGCTTGGTACAGCCCTGCCCGTCTCCCCCGAAGCCGCGCGCCCGCGCCCCTCAGTCCGTGGAGCCTGCAGCCCCCCGTGTGGCCCGTGGCAACCCCCAGCCCACTCGGCCCGTGCCCGCCATGGTCCGTCCGCGCCGCGCTCCGCACCGCTCCGGCGCTGGGGGCCCCCTCGGGGGTCGCGGTCGCCCCCCGCGGCCCCTCACAGTGCGCGCTGCCCGCTCGCGCTCCTGGCCGGCCAGCCCTCGCGGCCCGCAGCCGCCGCGGATCCGGGCCCGCTCGGCCCCTCCCATGGTGAGCCCCCCGCCTTTTTTCCAGAGCCTTCCACGGCCCCGCCCCCGCCGGCCCCTCCCCCGGGCTCGGGTCTTTGTCCGCGGCCCCCTCCTTTCTGGGGTCTCCGGGTGGCCCTAGGGGTGGTCCCGAGTGGGATCGGGTTCCCCCGTGGAACCCCCCGGGTGGTACGCGCCGTGCTCTCCCCTTTGTTGCGCGTTTGGGCTGGGGTGGCGGGGGTGGGGTACGGGGGCGGGGAGGGCTCAAATTACTGCTGACTCCGCGTCCCGATTTAAACGCGGGGTGGGGGGCGGGCGAGCGGCGTGCCCGCTTGTTTTTCTAATTGGAAAGTTGGGTCTCTCTTCGGGCAGGAAATCTGGAAATGGTGGGGGGTCTGAGGGGCCGCGGTGAGAGGGGTCCGCGTCTTAAACTCGCGTGCCCAGGTGTTGTACTTGGGGGTGTTCATCTCCGGGCCCGCGCGGGTCCGCACGGAGCCCGTGGCGTGTGCGCCCAGGATTTGCACGGCCGCCCAGATAAGGGATGCCCTTACGGAGTGCAGCAAGCCCCAACATAAACATCTGGCTTTGCAAGTACATTAACTACACACGCTTCCCCAGACCCAAATTACGTACGCAAAAATGTTCAGGCGTACTTGGAATAATAGTAAAACTGCACATCCTGGCGTGAAACGCACGCCCAGATGTGCGTTTTGCCCTAGGCTGGCTCTGGAGTTCGCTGCTTCCCTCCACTGCCCCGTCGTTGTGCATGACAGGTCGCTGTGGCGGCCCCACACGAGCCTTAAAGAGGCTTCCTGGGATCTTCAATGTAGATATCAAGTCTCTGAACACCTCCCACAACTTAAACATATCCCTCCCCTTCACTGGCTCGCCCCCGAGTTCAGCAGTCTCATTTAGTTGTCAGGAGCGTTTCTGGGATCTTGAAATGTGCATGGTAAGGCTTTCGATCTCCGGAGTAGGAAACAGGCTTCCATGTAAACAATTTACATATCAGAGGCAAAGGCAAATTTTGCACACACTTGCCCAGCTGGGAGAGTTGCTCTGGGATTGCAGTTAAGCCTAGCCTCTTACTGTCCTCCACTTTGATGGGCTCCCCTGCTTGTTGCAAGTAGACCTGAGCTTTTGGGTAAGTGTTCCTGGTGTGTGTACGTCCTAGACCAAAACATTTTTCAGGTGCTGCGGGGTCAGCTCACCCTCCCAGACAAAGCAGACTTTAAACACTTGAGCCTGCAGTTTACTCGGCCCTGGGTCCTTGAGCGCATTTTCCAGGATCCGCAAAGGCCTTTCGGCTCTGTGCTCTGAGCAGCTGTTGTTAGACTCTCTCTACCCCACCTGTGGCACCTGCAAACCCAGGGCTTCAGCACCTGTCCTGCATCTCAGACGCCACCCGGCCCGGGACACACACCAGCACGTTCCTACAGCGGGATGCTCTTTGGTTTTCTTCCTAGCTTGATACCCTTGCCCAAATTCCTGTATCACCTTCCCGGATCAAGGTCATGCTGGCTCAGGTTTTTCTGTTTACTTTTGAAGCCCCCATGAAATACTTTTCCTGCCTGTCCTTCTGGGACTGGAGACATCTGTGTGCTTTGTAGGAAATGCGGAGGGTGTCCATCAGTAGTACCATGAAAAGTAACAATTGTTACTTCTTTTGCTGCTTGGAGGCATTTACGAGGGAGGTTTTCGGGGCTTGCTTGCTGCCAGCCTGTTCCAGAGCCTTCCCTTGTTTGCTTTGAGATGTTTTTAGTTTACAAAAAAAAAAAAAGATAGCTGGTAGAGTGCCCTGGGAAGAGTAGAATGTGGAGCTTTCTTTGGCTTTATTGCTGGAACGTTCTTCTGGTGTTTGGCAAATGCTCTCGAGATGTTTGAGACCCTCCAGGTGGTGGTACACTGCCTCTTCCAGAAGTGTCCCCGCCTCCCTGGATGGCTCTGTGTGCTTTATCTCCTCCCCCCTGAGGTCAGCCTGGTGTGGTTGCAGCATGGAGTCTGCAGGGCAGGAGGGCCTGTGACCCCCTGAAAGGCTTGGCGGGAGCTAGAGGGGGAGGGTCCGGACTTGGCTTGAGGGCCACCGCAGAGCTTTGGGAGAATTTTGCGGGGGGAGGGGGTTGCGTCGTTGCAAACCAGTGCGCCAGGCAGCTAGCCACGGTGCGGGCTGGCCTTTGTGTGGTGGGGACTCCGAGGAGGCCTTGGGCCCCCAGAGCGTTGTTCTCTGAGTTGGATCGGGACAGAGGGACTAAGAATTGGCTTAGGCCAGGGGCTTGAGTGGATGGCATCTCCTGAAGGGGGTGGGAGGGCGTTCAAGGCCGAGTGCACAGCTGGAGCGAAGTCTGGAGGAGGAAGCAGACCAGTGTGGAGGTGCCAAGGAGGGTCTTGGGGGCTCGGGTTCTGGAGTAGCGTTAGGAAAAGCACGTGGAGGTCAGCTGCTTGGGGTCTTGACCCCTGGGAACGGGGTTTGGATGTGGTTCTGGGAGTTGCCAAGCAGGGGATTTGGGTCTGAACGTTGTGAGGTATGTTGGTGGGGGATAGCCTGCCTATGGGTCCCTCAGCCTCAGTTTCCTTGCTCCCCTGTGCTGCAGCAAGGTGCTCGGGTGTTCGGCGCCTTGGGTCCCATTGGGCCTTCCTCACCTGGTCTTGCCCTCGGGGGCCTGGCTGTAGGTGAGCACCGGCTCAGCAACAAGCTGCTGGCCTGGAGCGGCGTCCTCGAGTGGCAGGAGGTGAGCTGTGGCCGGTCTCCTGTGAGTCCCTGCAGGGGCTGAGGGCTGGCCTCTGTGGGTGGGGCAGGCTGGGGCATCTGGGTTGTGTCCAGTGACCCCTCCTGCTCCCACGACAGAAGCGCCGACCCTACTCAGACTCCACCGCGAAACTGAAGCGGGCCCTCCCTTGCCAGGCCTACGTGAACCAGGGCGAGAACCTGTGAGTAGAGGCGGGCATACGGGTGTCAGGGTGGGGGCGGCAGGCAGGCGGCCGGGGTGGGGGCTCCCCTGACTCTCTGCCCCCCGCAGGGAGACTGACCAGTGGCCCCAGAAGCTGATCATGCAGCTCATCCCGCAGCAGCTGCTGGTAAGACCTGCCTCCGGTCCCCTGCAGCCCCCCCCCCAGCAACCCCCTGCTCCTCCCACCCCCTGCAGTGACCCAGAGGTCCCCTTGTTGCCCACAGACCACCCTGGGCCCCCTGTTCCGCAACTCCCAGCTGGCGCAGTTCCACTTCACCAACAGAGACTGCGACTCCCTCAAGGGGCTTTGCCGCGTGATGGGCAATGGCTTCGTGAGTAGGGGGTTGGGGCCCCTCCTGAGTGCATGAGGACCTGGCACAGCGGGAGGCGGGGGCCTGGAGGGCACGCTCTCTCCGTGGCATCTCGTCCCTCTGGAAGTGGTGGGGTCTCAGGTAGAGCAGCATCTGCGGGACCACCCTGGCTGGGGCGGCTGGGGGCTGCGGTATGGGGCGGAATGTTCTGTGCGGAGGCTCCTTCCTCCTCTGGCAAACAGGGCTAGTGCCTGGGTTCCTTCTGTGGGGCTGTTATGAGGAGTAAGTCTGTGCATAGTGCTTGGGGCAGTGATTTGCGTGGGTGGCAAGGGCCCGCTGGCCGTGAGCTGGGGAGACCATGGTGCTGGGCCATCAGGAAGTCAATCTCAGTCTGGTCTCTGCAGGCCCTGGGGTCTGGGCCTCATCTCATCTGCCCCTGGTTTCGGCAGAGTGGTTCAGTTGTGGAAGGGGACAGGTGCCAGTACGGGATACGTGCAAGGAGAGTAGGTTGCCCAGGACACCATGGGGCTGAGCTCTGGGGTCCCCTCCAGTCCCTGGTCCCTTTTGGGACCAGCACCTCTCCAGCCCCGTCCTGTCTTCAGGTCCTGTCATGACCCTCTGTGTCCAGGCAGTTCCTGTTCCATCAGGGGCTGGACAGACTGGTACAGTGTTGACTCTTGGGGAAGAGACTGGTCCCCTTAATTCACCACTTTGTGGAGGGCCTGCTCTGTGCGTGGCCAGCAAGGCCCTCAGGCTGTAGGGAAGGCCATTGACTGCACACCTCCTGTGCCCCCGGCCTCCCATGTCTGGTCCTACTAGTAGTTCTGGGAGGACCCACTGCACACAGGTCCAGAAGGTACGGGGGACAAGTTCCCTGAGCAGGTGGCCCCTACGCAACAAGAGACGGCCGGACAGCCTGGGGAATTCTCTGAAGTGCATGCCCCTTCGGTCCTGACAGCCGCCACCGAGGGCTCTGTCAGACTCCTGGTTTCCCAAGTCCCACCGAGGAGGCACTAGGATCTCATGTGACAAATGTTTATGTGGCGTGGACTGTGGAGGCTACTGTGAGGCCATTTTACAGATGGGAAAACTGAGGTCCAGGAACACGAGGTGATTGGCGTCAGGTGACAAAGCTGGGAATAAGCAGAGCTGGGTTTGTGCTTAGGGCCTTCTTGGAGGCTGTTCTGGCCCTGCTGGCAAAGGCGGGTCCTGCTCTAAGGGATGGGACTGGCATTAAGAGGGGGATTTGAGTGGGAGATGGAGCCCCAACCCCAGATTCACCAGGTGGGGGAGACACCAAAGCACACGCTCGGAGGGGCATCTGGCCCCTTGGGCTGCCCCAGGGCCCCTGATCTCCTGCTCCCATCCCCCAGGCGGGGTGTATGCTCTTCCCCCACATCTCCCCCTGCGAGGTGCGCGTGCTTATGCTGCTGTACTCATCCAAGAAGAAGATCTTCATGGGCCTCATCCCCTACGACCAGAGCGGCTTTGTCAACGCCATCCGGCAGGTCATCACCACGCGCAAACAGGTGTGCCGTGGCGCCCAGGCCAGCCCTCAGGTCCCCAGGCAGCGAGCGGGTTGGTGAGGCTGGGTCGGTGAGGCCTCGAGAGCATGGGGCCTGATGGGGGCAGCTCCTGCCAGGAGGGACACCCGCATGGAGCGGGGCACAGGCAGGCTAGCAGGGAGTGCTACATGTGGCTGGAAGGCTCTGGAGGGTGATGTGTGTCCTGGCTCATCCCTTACAAGTTGCTTGTGAATAATATCTGTCTTGCTCCTTGTGTTCTGGCTGTGCAGCAAATTATAGGGCTGTTTAGTTCTTAGAGGCCGACTTGTAGGCTTGGTACCCCAGGTTGAGCATCAGAGACTGGTTCCAGGGCGTTCAGGAGTCGTGGGAGGTCTGTGAGCAGGCGGATGGCAGGGCCAGCACCGGGGAGTCCTATGGGGCTGCCAACAGCCTGGAGGCTGAGGAGCCAGGAAGGAAGCTGGAGTGAGGCTCATGGACGGCTGGGAGGCTGCCCAGAGGCCTCCTCTGGGGTGCTTCTGGTTACCAGGCCCCCTTTTCTGCTTCCACAGGCCGTGGGCCCTGGCGGTGTCGCAGGTCCGGTTCAGATCGTCAACAATAAGTTCCTGGCATGGAGCGGTGTCATGGAGTGGCAGGAGGTGAGTCTGGGGTGGGGGGTCCTGGGTGACCTCGAGACCAGTGCGTCCTTCCAGACTGGGGTGCCTCCCCACTCCTGATGTCACCCTCTGTCCTCTCCCCAAAAGCCCAGGCCTGAGCCCAACAGTCGGTCCAAGCGGTGGC
Source organism: Mustela putorius furo (assembly GCF_011764305.1). NCBI lineage: Eukaryota > Metazoa > Chordata > Mammalia > Carnivora > Mustelidae > Mustela > Mustela putorius. Next base: position 10,518,883 of record NW_025421310.1, on the reverse strand, counting down.
TGCCCTCGCACGTCTACGTGAACCAAGGGGAGATCCTGTGAGTGGGGGGCAGGGGGGGCCGGGAGGCCAAGGCAGGGTCCTGGTGAGACCCAGCTTCCTGACCCTCATCCCCTTGGGGCCCCCCACAGGAGGACCGAGCAGTGGCCGAGGAAGTTGTACATGCAGCTCATCCCGCAGCAGCTACTGGTGAGTATGAAGCAGGGGTCCTCAGGCTGGCCACTGTCCTTCCCCAGGGAGGGGACCCTGGGGTTGCCAGACAGAGAACATTCCAAAGTGCAAGTGCACGGAGGCTGGCCACCGTGACGAGCACAGGCAGATGGACGCAGATAGTGGCTGGGGTTGGGGGTCCACATAGGACCCATCTGAGGTTGTAAGTCAATGCCGCCACAGTGTGTGGACCGCACAGAGGCAGGGCTTCCGGGTCACGGAGCTGCCCTGGCTGGCCCGCAGACCACCCTGGTGCCGCTGTTCCGGAACTCACGCCTGGTGCAGTTCCACTTCACGAAGGACCTGGAGACGCTGAAGAGCCTGTGTCGGATCATGGACAATGGCTTCGTGAGTGTGGCGCGGGGCTGCGGGGCCAGGAGATGAGCGACAGGGATCGTTTCTCCACACCAGCTGGGGGGGGCGTCATGGTGGTCCTGGTGGCCGTAGGCTGGCCTTGTGTCTGGACGCGTGCTGGCTCCTAGTCCATGGACTTCCCTGGGGCTCTGCGGTCCTGACCCTACTTTACAGATGGGGAAACTGAGGCCCAGAGGCAGGCCCCGGGTTCACTCAGAGCGTGGAAGGGCAATACCACGGAGCGTAGACCCGGTACTCCCAGGTTCCTGCTCTCCCTGGGGATAGGGAGCCACTGGCCTGCAGGTTTATTAGTGAAAACTCGAGGCTCCCCCAGACCCCTTGCCAGGCAGGGAGGTCTGTCTGCTTCCAGCCGGGGCCCTCAGAGCACTGGGTTCTCTGCCAGTGGGCCTTGGCCTCACTTTCTCCAGCAGCGAGGGGAGGCAGGTATCCTCCAGGGCTAAGGAAAGTGCCGCGGTCACTGCGTTCTTATGGGTGTTGCTGCACCTGGCCAGCGTCTGTCCCACAGCTGAACGGATCGCCGCTGGATGAGGGTCTCTGCCAGCCAGCTGTGGGTTTCTTCCACATTCAAGAGTTTGCCTTCTTTTGACCCTCATGCTCTGCTGCGGGCTCCGGTCGGTGCACTCAGGAAGGGCTTCCACCGGCCACCGCTGCTGCAGCTGTCCCCCGAAGGGGCGCCAGGGGCCTGTGAACCCTCTGGCTCCGTTTGATCACCTGCGAGGTGGGGGTGGGGACCCCGGGCCAGGAGGAGCAGGGGTCGGTGTAACAGCTGGAGCCCTTGGTCCGCTCCCCAAGCTGGCAATGCGGTGGCCACGGTTGGCTGTGTCCCTGCCTGTGGAGGGCTCACGGGGCTTTGGCCACTCTGGGGCTGCATGTGGGGGACTGTAGGGTTGGGCTTCGGGGGGCTGGCAGGGCCTGTGCATCTCATGTGGTGGCTGTCCGTCAAGGTCAAGGCCACCCTATGCGCTTGCTGCCAGTGGGGTGCTTGACCATGGGCACTGCCAACTTCATGGCCCCTTGATGCAGAGTCCGTGAGTCCCCGAGTGGGAATGACACCAGGGCTGTGAGAATAGCCATCAGGATGCTTTGGCACAAGGCGGCCTGTGTGGGTGGGAGTGTCCGTGCCTGGCCAGACGCCCATACCCTGCTGCGCCCCCCAGGCCGGCTGCGTGCACTTCTCCTACAAGGTGTCGTGCGAGGTGCGCGTGCTCATGCTGCTGTACTCGTCGGAGAAAAAGATCTTCATCGGCCTCATCCCCCACGACCAGAGCAACTTCGTCAACGGCATCCGGCGCGTCATCGCCAACCAGCAGCAGGTCCTGCAGCGGAACCTGGAGCAGGAGCAGCAGCAGCGCGGGGTGAGGCCAGGCTCCCTGCCCCCCAGCCCCCCACCTCCCCTGCCCCCTAGCACCGTCCCTGCTTCTGACACTGCCTCCCTGCCTTCCTCCCTGCAGATGGGGGGGTAGTGGCCACTCCCAGGCTGGGCCCCTCCAGGAGTCACAGACGAGGCCCCTGCTGAAACTGGTGAGTGGCACTCAGCTCTGGGGGGGTATAGGAAGTTCAAACTCTGGGGGAGTTTAGGAAGCCAGAGTGGGGCCCTCCCTGGCCTTGAGACCAGAGCAGAGAGGCAGGTTCAATCCCGCTGGTCCCAGGATGTGATGGAGCTGCAGTTTCACAGCCGTAAGCCGTGGGGTGCCCGGGCCAGCCCCTCCCACGCTCCTCCTGCCCGCAGGTCAGATGTCTCTGAGCAGGGGCCCCTGGGGATGGCAGCTGCCCAGCGAGATGGAGGACCATGGCCGGAGAGGTCTCCAAGGACGGTCCCCACCCCTGTACGTGCCCCCAATAAAAGTCTTTTAAAAGCCCCTGGCTACCAGGCTCTGTGTCCAGATGCCTCGGGAGTTGGGTGGGGGGTCAAGCCCAGCCCATCCCCAGGTTTGAGTCTTTCAGTTGCGGGGGGCTGGGAATGTGCGTTTCTCACGGATTTCCGAGGGAGGCCACCTCTGACATCAGTCACCCGAGCCAGGATGGAGCCGCGTACTTCATGGAGCTGCCCTCAGTGGCTGGTCAGTCCCTGGTGAGCCGTGGCCAGTGGCCTGTCCTCCTTGGAGCTGGCCGGCCATGTTTTGGGACCTGGTCTGCTTGCCTCTGCCCCTGTGGATCCACCAGGCTGCACCTGGCTGGCAGCACACACAGGCTGGGGCCCAGACAGTAGCAGGACCCCCCCCCCACTCCCCACGTCCAGGCCACCCCCCTGAGGTCAAGTCCAGGATACAGTTTCTCACCAAACGGGGGTCCAGCACTTGTCTTCAGGGTCCCATCGCTTGAGCCTCAGCTGGCTCTGTATCTGGACAGCCGCAGGCAGGGAAGAGCTCCCTCCACCCCCTTGGGGGTTCCCCAGTCTAGGATGCCCACGACCATGGGTCTGAGAAGCCTACCCTCTGTGGGGAGGCCAGCAGCCTCGTGCTCCCAGACCTGCCTGTCCTGAGCAGACCACCCTCCTCCCCAGCACAGTGCTGCTCAAGTGTAAAGAAAAACAGGATTTATTGGGGGTGAAGTGAAGGTAGGGGAAGGGGCAAGGACTGGTGGGGAGCGCTCAGCCCTCTGAGAACTGGGTATACAGGCGCTCGAGCGTGGGCTCCACATTCAGCCGGAACGGGATCTCCAGGATTGCCGAGAATCCTTCTGCCAGGGTCGGAGCCTCGAACTGCTTTCTGGTGCCAGGGGGTGCAGGGGGGCTGTGAGACCGGGCCCAGCGCCCTGATGCCCCCCCCCCGCCCCCACCTCCTGGGGCCTCCCTGCAGGGAGGCTGCTTACCTGTAGCCGTACATGACCACGTCTGACACAGGGGCATGGGAGGAGCCCGTCATCTCTCGGAACTACGGGAGGCAGGGGAGCCGGGGTCACAGGGGCGGCCTGGGAACTGGGGGGATAGAGGGGAACGTGACAGCAGGGGCGCAGTCCGGCTCACCCGGTTGTTGTGGCGAGCCTGCTCCAGGGTGGCCGTGAAGAGGAAGCAGCGGCAGGGGACCCCCGCATCTTGGGCACACTTAATGTACCTGTTGGGGCCGGGAAGGTGGCAGGCTGGTCAGGGGCCCTGACCACCCCTCCCCCTACCCAGAGGCCACCCTGGCACCCCCCCGTACCTGGCCCGGCTCAGAGGGTCTGGGTTGGTGTTGTCAATCACGACCCGTTTCCTTTGCTTTAGAGCGTTCTCACACAGGGTCACACAGCGCTGCCACGAGCCCAGCGTGTCCTAGGGTACAAGAGGCAACCCTAAGTGGGGGGGCAGGGATACAGCAGGACAAGGGTGTGGGGAGACCTTGCAGGAGGGAGGACGGCAGAGGTGCAGGGGAAGCAGGGAGCTGGTGAGGAGCTCACAGTCGGCGGGGGGGGCAGGCAGGGGTGGAAGGACCTCGGGGCCCCTGCCCACAGCCTGGGGGTGCAGTGGCTCACCCTGTTCACGTGGACGTAGCCTGCAGACACGAGGTGCTCCTGGAGGAAGGTGGACTTGCCAGCTGTGAAGCAGAGGCAGGGTCAGGGTCAGGGGGGGCCTGAGCACCCAGAGCCGGGCTGGGGCCTCTGCATGTCAGGAGTCAGGGTGTCTCACCCCCAGGAAATCCCACGGCGACCACCACTTCAGGGTCGGAGCTCAAGAGGGAGCTGGACTCAGGGAGGTAGAGCGGCCCCGAGGGGGAGACGGTTCTCTGGGAGAGGTGGACACAATGAGTGTGACCCCCTCCTCATCCCCCGCACCCCCCACTCTTGTTCCTAGAACCTCACCGGATCAAAGGTGGGGAGCACAAAGCTGGCGATGGGCCAATTCAGAAAGAACTCCTCTGGTGTGGCGAAGGGCAGGCCAAGGTTGAGTGCGAACTGGGTGAGGATTGGGGATGGGGGCACAGACGTTAGAGAAAGTGGGGATACACCTCCTGGCGAGAAGGGGACAGGGGCCTCACCAGACGGTCTGCGCAAGAGAAGTCTTTCTTCTTCCGCCCAGGGGCCCAGTTGGCTGGGCGCCCAGCTGCATCTGAAAAACAGGAGACACACCCCCATGTCACCAGCGACCTTGGGGACAGAAGTCCCTGGCCCTGGGGGATCCACACTCAACCCAGCCCTGGGTCCTTACCTCCCACGAAGACACTGTCCCTGATGGAGATGGGCATATCCTCGTTGGCCTGGGAGGGACAAGTGAGAAGCCCGTGGGCATTGAGGACGCCACTCCCGCGTCTGTTCCCCTAGAATACTAAAGGGTGCCCTGTGTCAGGACCCCACCCTCCTTCACTGCCACCACCTGAATCCTGGACTGTTCATCCAGGCGGCTGGGCTCTGGGCTTCCGCCCTCACCCATCTGTTCCTTACTCAGCCACCAGAGGGTGCCAGTTCCTATTTCCTGAGCTTCCTTCCCTCCCAACCCTCCTGAGCACCCTTTGCTCCTGCGCTGGTAAAAGGGAAGCCCTTTACATGAGGCCCCCCTCAGTCTCTCACCTGCCAGCTCTCTGACCTCACGCCCCAGCCTCATCTCAGACCTCATGGTCCCGGAACAGAACACACTAGTCACAGCCCTGCTTCAGGACCTTTATACTCGCAGCTACTCCGGACCTAAACCGCTCTTCCTAGCTATGCACGTGGCTTCCTCCCTCCCCAGCTGCAGACCTCCGGGGGCACCTGGGAAAGGCATGACCTGCCCACCGTAGGTAAATCCTGACATCCCTTGCTTCACCCCTCCTGCTAGCTCACACACCGGTCTCTGCATCCACAGCCTGCACCCTTACGGGTACGCGAGCACCCAGCACATCTGTTCTGTACACTGACCTTCAGCTCAAAAACCTGTCGCGCTTCAGAGCAAATGCACACACAGAAGAACGCATGAACGTGTGATCTGCTGCCCACCCACTCAGATCTTCAGGGTTCAGGAGCCCCACCCTCATATACCCACAGATGGGGACAGGAGGAAAAGAGGAGGCAAAGACCAGGGAAGGAGATGGGAGGGAGAGAAGGGAAGAGGCCAAACACCAGAGACATGCAGGGGGAGCCTGGGCTGAGTTAGGGAAGAGGGGAGCCAGGGGGAGGCCACCGCTCACCTGCTCCTGCAGATGGTCCCACATGCCAACCACCGGCTTCCGGTACAAGCCGGCGTGCGTGGCCACCAGCACCTGTAGGCGGAAATCAGACACCATCCCGGGCTCATTCCTGTAATCCTTCGAGGGCATGTGGGTGCCAGGAATGCTGCCCCGATCCTCACCAACCCAGAGAGCTCCCGGTGCCTGGGAACCTACCATTTATACGGGGTTTCTGTTAGCAGAACCACCCAGGGCCTCTGGTTGCTCCCAGGGTCCCCAACCCTCCCCCTCCCCCTGGATTTTGTACCTTCTCCCTGGGTCTCTGTTTCTTCCTCTCTGCCCCTCCCTCTAGGTCCGCATCCCCCCACCTCCATGGCCCTCATACTCCCCTGCAGCCACACCTGAAAGGGGAGCCCCAGTTTCTCCACCACAGCCTCCACTTTAGCCTTGAACTCCTCTGCCGGCAGCTTCCCACGCCCAATGGCCATCTGGTTGGTGAAGATCACCAGCTGGGGAGCACAGCAAAGTCACTTGGTGCCCTCCTCACCAGGGCCCCGGCCTGCCCTGTGATCTGGTCACCGCACACAGAAGCACACACACCTTGTAGCCCTCGGCATCCAGTTCCCGGAGCTTCCGCGGAATCTCGAGATACAAGATCCTAGAGCGGATGGGAAAGCAGAAGGGTGACCTGGAGCCCCATGGAGTGGGGAGGGGGGTGTCAGCCTCACTCTCACTGCCCACCTTGTTCTGCCTCTTCTCACCTCCAGTCACTGGGGCCAGTGGGAAAGACCTTCCCAGAGCGTGTGGTGATGAGGGTCCCGTCCAGATCAAAGCCAGCCACCTGACGTCAGCAAGAAAAAAGGAACATCAACCCTGTTATGCCTCCGATCGCTGGACTCACAGGCTGCGTCATGTCACTCCTGCAAGGTAGAGACGTTACCACTCACCTGTCACCCAAGGGGAAACTGAGTCACAGAGCGCCCGCACATCTTACGGAAAGAAGGTCCATGGCAAAGATGGGTCCCTGCCCCTCCCAGAGTGCACAGCCTGAGATCTACACTGTACCCTCTCCTACTCCTTCAAAGCCCCAGGGCTGGCAGTTTTAAAATGGGGTTCACGTCCTACCCAACCATCTCCTCTGGCCTCCACCTCAGAAGGCCGACTGGGAAAATAAAAACAGGAGTGAAATTGCTTAGGTGCTAACCCCGCCTCGAGGAGGCTCCACGAGCTTTTCACAGGCTCATCAGTTTACTGGTGAGACCAGTGGGGCTCGGAGCGGGTGGCCTGGGGCCCCATGAGCTCGAGGCTCGGTGTTCCCTCCTGTGGTTTCAGTGGGTCAGGCAGGGGCTGACAGACATCCATTTCCCCAAGGCTTACAACATCGCCTGAATTTGTCATCAGGTTTGCTTCACAGAAAAGCAGAAGCTAAGAGAGGCTGAAGGACCGGGGCGGGGGGGGGGGGGGTGTAGGGGGGTGGGTTGGGGACACTCTGTGTGGCTCCCTCAGCCTCACCTTGCCGCGGGGTTTCACCCCAGGTGCAGTAAACACCAGCAGCTTCTCGAACTTCTCCCAGCCCGGGGATGACTTTCGCATCCGCTTTTTCTGTGGCTCAACATCCTGTGCCACATCTGGAGCCACCGGAGGGGTGCGGGGCGGAGTGTCCTGCTGGGATTCAGGTGTGCGGGCCTCTTCCCAGCGCAGGGTTAGCGGGTGGAGGCCGTTGACCAAATACAGTGTGTCCCCCAACCTCAGAGAGCCTTCTGACCCCGGAGCCAGCTCCTGGGTCCCAGCAGTTGAGGGGTTAATTCCCAGCTGCAGAGGTAGAGGGAGGAGCTGGGATTGACTGCATCCCAAACCAACAGCCCCTCTGATTCAAACCCCCACTTTAAGGACTACCTTTCCCTACCTGCCAATCAGACTGGTAAGCCCCGCCTTTCCACTGTATACCACCAATCAGGGATGAGTGAAAGTTACAGTTTCCAGTTTTACCACTTTATTTTTTTTTAAATATTTTATTTATTTAGTTGACAGACAAGAGATTACAAGCGGGCAGAGAGGCAGGCAGAGAGAGGGGAGGAAGCAGGCTCCCCGCTGAGCAGAGAGCCCGATGCGGGGCTCGATCCCGGAACTCTGAGATCATGACCTGAGCCCAAGGCAGCGGCTTAACCCACTGAGCCACCCAGGCGCCCCAAGTCTTATCCACGTTAAATGTGGATGGATACCCGCTGAAGCGGCAGCTTTACGTGATCATCTCTACTCGCCACACCTGCTCCCCTCCAAACCAGGTCTTTCCAATGGGCCTGCTGAGTTGCCATTCCTCCCCAACGCCACCCCGACTTTGCCGAGGAACTGGTACCTGTTTCACTGCCACAGTCTTGGTCCCGGGGTCTGCGACCAGCTCCACTGAGGGTTGAGAGTGTGGAGTCAGAATGTGCATCCTTGTGCGAGTGCCTTCTCCACTACTGGGAGCATGGCCAGCTTCAGGCCATGCGATGGGGACGCTACATCCCACTCGGGAGGGAAAGCAGTTTATTTCCAAACGGGATCGGCTGTCTCCTTGACATGCAGTAATCAGAGGCCTCAGGATTGCCTGTGAGGCGGTTCTTGCCTAGGGGCAGGGCGGGCATTTTTCTGTATAGAACTGGCTTCTCCTTGATGACTCCGTACGGCTAGGTGCAGGTCCTCGGCTTCGCCCATTATCCCCCACCCTGCTTAGCAACAAGTACTTTTAGGATAGGCTCTCTCCTTGGGAAGGGTCGTGACCTGACTCAAACCTTCCGGTGACCTGAGAGCATCCTCTGATAACTGTCTCGGGATTGGCTCCACCCCTCCCCCCTAAGGGCTCTGGCTAGTTCCAGATCAGGCACAGCATTTCTCTTTCTATGCTCCCCAAAGGGCACCTACCAACTTCAGGACTAGCTACACCGCGCAATCCAGCCCAGTGGCCAAGCAGCTCCCTTTTACTGGACTGGCTGTCCCCTTTTCCCCAAGACCGAGTTCCCGCGCCAGCAGCGGGCCACACCCCCCACAGCTCCGGCCCCGCCCACCTTGGTTTCTGGAGCACTTCCGGTCGGTAACCTGGGTCAAGGGTCCCCGGCCCAGGACAAGGACTTGTCTATCCGAGGGCAGGAAGATAGGGGGCGCGCCCCCAGGGGGACTCTCCAGCCACAGGCGGCCCTGGGCCTCCACCTCAGCCATCCCGGGCGCCAGCCTGAAGGGAAACAGGTAAACAGGTTTGAGTGGCAGGTCGCTCTCAAATTGCTACAGGAAGTCCCGCCTCCTCTCGCCCCCCGCCCCAGCCAGAAATTTCCCTTCTTCCGCTAAAGGATCCGGAAATCCCACCCTCTCGCCTGCCGCCGGCTCGCGCCGTTTCCCAGGCGACGACGCCCCGCTCAGTCCCGCTGCGAACCCGACCCTAACATTCCAGGGCAAAAGCCAAGAAGCTCGCGCGCACCCCTGACTCGGTCCCACGCTCACCGTCCCGACCGGGGCTCACTTGCCACTTGCGACCAGGGAATTCCTGCCCGAGGCGCTCTGCCCGCAGCTCCGCCGGCTGCTTTCTCTGTTTCTCGGCGGACGGAAATGACTCGCCCTCCGGAATTGGGGAAGGGCCTTGGCTCCTCCCACGACAGAAGCCCCGCCCCACGACTGCGGCTTAGCGCTCTGACCTTCATCTCTCCTGCAGCAATGAGAGGCTCCGACCAGTAGGGGGTGTGGGTCCTCTGTTCACAGATTTTCCTCTTTACACCTTGAACTCCCAACATTCATTCCCTTACTTACAGGGGAAGAAACTTTTCCTCTTGAGGATGATTATCAGTCCCCCGACAGTAGCCCTGACCCTCAATACGGCGACTTTCTCATCTTTAAAGAGGGTATAGTTTCCACTTCATGGAGTTACTAGGATGATTAAAGGAGTTAGTAGATGTAAATAACTTTATACAAGTGTTTGGCTGGCAGCTCTCCCTTTAAGTCTTGTCTGTTGCTAGCATTCAAGTGGTGGTCTGATGGGAGAGGAAGATTCCAGGTTTACTTGACCCGACCCAGACATCGCACCAGGTGCCATTTGTTTTCTAATCCTCAACTGTTTTGTATTAGGCACAAAACTCCCGGCCTCAGCGGGACGTTCCTGGCTTTGCTGGGGACTATGTGCACTCAGAACACGGATTCCTTAAAGACCAGTCACATTCCAACACTCGTCCCCCAGAAGATTGGAGGTTAATGGTCACATAGGACTAGAATTCTTCCTTCACACCCCATGAATCTCTTTTCTTGTCTGTAAAATGGGGACAATAATAACAACTCCCAGCTTTGCACTGAAAAAATCAGTGAGATGCCGCTCTTTCGGCTTCACCAAGTGTTTGTTGAATGAACACACTTTATACTCATTTGTCAGAGGTAAAACTCTTTAATCTCAGACCATCCCTCCCAACTCCCGATCCCCACCCACGACTCTCTCCCCCCACACAAGGGCCGGAGAGCGAGGGCCCCTGCCCCCAACCTTGGGTGGACGAGGGCCCTTTAAGGCACCTGTGGGGGTGGGGGGAGAGGGGCGGGAGCTGGTGCCGTCCTGGATGCAAGGACGAACTACGATTGGCAGGCTGTTATGGGATGGAACCAATGAGAGGGTGTCAGATGCAGGGACAGGATTGGGCCATCCCTGGAAGGGGGCAGAGGGGAACGTAGTCAGGACTCGGTCAGAAACGACCCCAGTCCCAGTAGTGTAAAGAACGTAAATTTAAGGCCGCAGGCCAATCCTGGGCACAGGAGGAAGGTTTGGCCACGCCCTCAGGAGTCTAGAGCCAATCAGGCGGGGAAAACCCAGGAACGGGGGAATGGCTACTCCCAGGATATTGGTTAAGCCCTTTGGGTTCAAGCCAATCAAATGAAGGAGTTTCCCATTCTCTAGGCCGAACAGGCTTGCCACTACCCAATCCTGGGGCTTGACTGTTCTCTTTCAACCAATGCCGCGCGGGCAAAGCCCTTGTTGCTAGGCAAAAAAACGACGGGTAACCCCTGCGAGGGCTTTAAACTAGCCACGCCCCGATCTGGGAGCGACCCAATCCCTTAATCGAACGAATCTGTCGCCGGGCAAAGCAAGCGGCAACAGACGCAATAGGGAAACTAGATAGGTCTCACTCCTCGGCGCGTGAGAGGATCGTGGAGGGAAGGACAGCAGGGATTGGGAGGGAGGGGGCAATCCCGGAGCCCCGGGGACCTGAGAGGCCGGTCCCGGGTCGGACTCGGATTGGCCGGCCCCGGGGGCGGGGCAGGGGTGTAGTGTGGGGCGGGGCGGACGCTGGGCCGGGAAGCGCGCTCCCCGAGCCTCAGTATTTCCGCTTCAGCTTCTGGAAGTCGCTGGTGTTGAGCCGCGGTCGCGGCAGGTCCCCGAAGACCTGGGTGTCCTCGGCCTCCCGGAGCACCAGCGCGCGCATGCTCGCCGCGATGCGGTCCAGGTCCGGCGAAGAGGGCTGCGGGACCGGGGCGGGGTCAGCGCCCGCTGCGGCCCCGCCCTCGCCCCCCCAACTCCAAAGTGCCGCCAAAGTAGCACTTTGCCTACACCCACTAAGGCCCCTTACCCTGACTTGGTCCGCCTAAGATCCTCCTACCAAACTCAAAACACCACCTCCTCCATGAAGCCTTCCTGCCCCTCTCCTCCCCTTCTTGGCCTGACGCTATGTGCAAGAACAGCCACCTGTCCCATTGCCCTTCCAGTTCCTTCTTAAACAAAGGAACTGTGCTGCTCTGGTGACCATCACTCTGCTGACCATCAAGGCTGTGTGCACTCAGAGTCATGTCTAAAGATTTGGGTTGGACTTGGCACTGAGTCACGGGAACAATCAGGCCTCTGCCACCGGATAGTTGTCAACAAGCATTTCATCTCCTGAGGCTTTGGTCTCCCCTTTTAAAACGCGGGGCTGATGACAGAGCCTGAGACAATCAGCACAGTGATTGCTCAAGTACTGTCCACTACCATGCTGCCCGCGCTGTAGGGAAAGGATCCCTTTTCCGGTTGGCCTCCACCAAAGAGGGGCCCTGTCATCCTGTCTGCAGCCCCGGCAGCTAGTGCAATCTCCCTGATGGCCTGACGCCTTGAGCTGGGCCCAGCCTTCCCCAGAATGGGAGAGGCCACGGACAGAGGCTGGACCTCCGCCCATTCAGAGACTGGCCAAGCGCCACCACTCAGGCCTCAAACATTGTTAACTGGGCTTCCCCCAGTGGCAGTGCAGACAGCAGCAGCAGCAGCAGGGGATGGAGGCTGCCACTGTGTGAATGAGCCCCCTGAGAGGCACCAAGGGGAAGGGGACCATGAGACCACAGGGCCTCCACACTTGCCATCTGTAACTCCTTTCCGAAAGGAGGCTGTGTTCCAATCCCAGCCCTGCCCCTCCCAAGTTGAGGTCTCGGGAAAGTTACAGATACTCCCAGTGCCTCAGGGAGGTTCAGGGCTAGGTTAGGAAGAGCCACCCAGGCCAGCCCATGAAGGCCACAGGGAGGACTGGATGGGAGGCGGTGGGGGAGGGGCAAATTTCAGGAAGAGCCAGGAACATGCAGGGTGGGGACAGAAGGTGATCTAACCCCTCTGAGCCTCAGTTTCCCTTTCTGGAGGGGATATCAAAATATCCGTGTCTTGGCTGGAGCAAGTAAGTATTCTGTAAATGAAGCTGTTCCTGAAAACCTAGAAGAGAATTTCTCTGCAAGGCACTGGGGTACATTGCAAGGCTGCAGCTGTTAAACCTTTAGGGTTCTGGCCCAAAAACCTGCCTCAGGAGGTGGAGGGCAAGATCAATCCTAGGAAATGTGTCTTCCATCCCTGAGGGCTTCCTGGAGGAAGTGGCTCTGAGTCGTTCCCTCCACCCTCCTCTCCTCTCCTCCCCTTTGCTCCTCACCGGCCCGTTCTCCTCATCTGATGACCGTGCTTCTGTCCTCTTCTCCTTGAAGGCCCAGACGGGCACGGACACAGGCAGGGACTTGGCATACTGCTGTGTGGGCAAGGCTGAGGCCGGCGGCACTGAGTAGGCTGGGGGGCCAGCAGGGGTCTCCTCACTCAGGCTGCCATCTGGGAGAGAGGGCAGACTTCAGTCTCTGCCCTTGCCTTCATCCCAGCACCCCCCAGGGGTGGGGACAGCCTGGGACTCTTACCGTCTGTGCTCTCGGGGTCCGACTCACAGAAGGGGGGCAGGTCCTGGAGTGTGGCATCCTCGTCCATCACAAAGAGCCCTGTGGGTGTTAGCAGCCCAGGCCGGTCAGGTCCCACTACTCTTGGCTCCAGCCACCTCCCACTGCCACTGTCTCCCCACTCCTCGCATCCACCAGGCCCTTGCAAGCCACAGGGCCCCTGGAATTGTTCTCTCTGCCTCAAAACACCCTTCTCCTAGTTATCTGCCTGGTCATCCGCACAAATCCAGTTTCTGTTACACCCTCGGATGAAAGCAACTGGCTGAATATACATGAAATCCACACGGCATCTGGGATGAAGGACTCAAAATACCAACTGAGTACGAGACGATTATGATCCCTGTTTCACCGACAGGGACCAGGAGGTACAGAAAAGCTAAACCACTTGCCCCAAGTCTCCCACTTAATAACCATGTCACCGGGATCTGAACCCGGGCCACCTAGCTCCGAGGCTGCCCTGAACCCTATGCGGGTTTTCTCCAGTGAAGAAGCCAGCGTTAGTAGTAACGACAAATGAGTAAGTCCTGCTTACTGAGACCTTCCTGCAAACTCCTAATCACTCTTCAAAGCCCGAACGTTGTAATCCAGTCTCTTCAAAGTATCCAGCCTCTGGATTCCCCTCCAAAACAGCCAGTGGCTTTTCCTTCTGGCCTCCTTAAGCGGTTGCCTACGCCCCTGTAACTCCCATCTTTGTTCTCACAAGCATTAGGCACCGCACGTTTGGAAACAATTCCTGTTCTGCTCAAGCTCCCAGCTCAGGTCCCGACCCCATGGGCTCCACAGGGCACTGCCTCCTGTCAGGACTACCAATTCCTTGGCCAGACAGGGAGTCTCCCCAAGAAAAGGGCCCAAGGGGCACCTGACTGGCTCAGTCAGTTAAGCATCTGCCTTCGACTCATGATCCCAGGGTCCTGGGATTGAGCCCCACATAGGGCTCCATACTCAGCGGGGAGTCTGCTTCTCCCTCTCCTGCTCCCCCTACTTATGCTCACACTCTCTCTCTGTAACAAATAAGTAAATAAATTCTTTTAAAAGGGGAGGCGGGGGGCGCCTGGGTGGCTCAGTGGGTTAAGCCGCTGCCTTCGGCTCAGGTCATGATCTCAGGGTCCTGGGATCGAGTCCCATATCTGGCTCTCTGCTTAGCAGGGAGCCTGCTTCCTCCTCTCTCTCTCTCTCTGCCTGCCTCTCTGCCTACTTGTGATCTCTGTCAAATAAATAAAATCTTTAAAAAAAAAAAAATAAAATAAAAAAAATAAAAGGGGGGGCGGGGCCTGGCCCCAGGTTAACATGTAAGGATACAGGCTCGGAGAGGGGCCATGACCTGCTCAGAGTCACACAGCCGGGCACAGGCAAGCCAGCCCGCCCCCCCCAGGCTCTCTGTGATTGTGGCTGCCACAGAACACCTGGGTTCAGAGACAGGCAAGTCCCACCCCTCCAGGAAAACTGCCCTTGGAGGCAACTTGCCAAGCCAAGAGCCACCCTGCCCGGGTCTGTCTCACCTCCGTTGTCGCTGACACCCAGCCGCTCCCCAGAGGTCTCAGTCTCTGTCGGCTCGTCCTCATCTTCGTCGTCGTCCTCCCTGGCCAGGGTAGGCCGAGGTGGGCTCCGCGCAGGACTGGGTGGCTGTGGTGCTGGCGGGGGTGCGGGGGGCCGGGCAGCAGCGGCGGCCCTGTGGGCCAGGGCGATGTCGTGGAGGCAGCGGCGGGCGGCCTCGGCCAGAGCCCCACGCCCGTGGGCTGCATAGGCACAGGGGCCCGGGCGGGGCGGTGGGGGCGGCGCGGCAGTCAGCAGCACCAGCTCCGTGCCTGTCCGGGCCCGGAAGCGCTCAGCAGCCCCCACCACCGCCTCCCACAGCTCCTCGGGGCGCCCCGACGCCATCCACGCCCTGCAGAGCAGAGCAGGACAGAGAGCTGAAGCCCAGCGGATTGACTGCACAGTCTACACCTGCCCCCAGGCGTCCACCTTCCCCTAGACACCACTCTGATCCCTCCCGGCCACCTTGTTCCCAGCTGGGCTCACCCCCTTCCCCCAAATTCCTCCCCATCCGGACCTCCTGACTCCATCCGTCCCCAACCCTCCAGCCCCAACCTTCCTGGTCCATCCAGTTTTCACAGCCCCAGTCCCCACCTTGGCCCTGCCTTGTCCAATACAGAACCACCAACCACATGTGACTAAGGAGCACATGAGATGTGGCAGGTCCAAGGGGAGCGGGACCAGGAGTATGAAATCCACACTGGTGTTTGAGGACTTCGTACAAAGAGGGAGGATGTCAAAGGTCTCAGTGGTAGTCTGACGTTGATCACACGTCGAAAACACGACATTTCAGACATAATGGCTAAATAAACTATGGTGGAAATGAATTTCATCTGTTTCCCTTCTACTTTTTTAATGTGGCTTCCAGGAGATTTGACATGACAGGCCTGGCCAGCACTCCTTCTGCTGGACCATGGTTCCCACCTCTTCCTGAACCTCTCAGCCTTCCCCTGCCCCTCCCAAGTCTCCCCAGCACAGAGTTGTGGCCGCTCAGCCTCACACACTTCCAGACTTCTGAGGCCTGAGGCCTACAGTCCAGATCCCGTGTCCACCAGTTACTTGTCAATCTTTCTCTCACACTAGCGTGGAAGGAGCTTTCCCTCACCCCAGATCAGATCAGTCCCCCCTCTTTGGGCTACAACGTCTGTGAATCCCCCCATTCTAGCACAGGGCGCTCTGGGGGAGGACTGTGTGGGTCCATCTCCGTCTCTGTCTCCCCAGTCACTGTGGAGCTGCCCGAGGGTGAGCCTGGAAGGCTGATCCCAGAGCCACCAGCCTTGCCCCACTCAGTGGCAGGCCTCAGAGAGCAGGGGCGGAGCTCTCTTTGCTGAGACTCCATTCACGAAGCTCTGTACTTCCGAAAAGACTGTTCCGCCAGTTCCTCTGGAAGTCGTCCTGATCCCCCAGGACGGATCAGCTGATCCTGATTCTGATTCTGATCCTGATTCCTTAGATGCACAGTGCCCTGGGCTACCTCCATTACAGCCCACTGTCCCTTGAGCTTAAGACAATCGTACCTCTGTCTGCCTCCTCCATCACACTGTGAGCTCCCCAAGGTCAAGATAAAAAGAGCAAAGGGTGGGACGCCTGGCTGGTACATCTGGAAGAGTATGCGACTCCTGATCTTGGGGTCATGAGTTCGAGCCCCACACTGGGTATAGAGATTACTTAAATAAATAAACAAACTTAAAATAAGAGAAAGAGAGAGAGAAAAGAGCAAGGGGCACGAGAGCTGGATTCCTGCTATCTCAAACCTGCTGTGTGACCTTGGAACACTCACTGGCGCTCTCTGTGCCTCATTTTTCTTCTTCCTGTAGAGTGGTTGAGCCAGGGCGGCTGGGAAGCTGAGGAGCCTCCTCAAAAAGGTAGGGGCACCCCCCCCCCCTCACTGGAGGAATCCAAGCACGGTTCTAGTCCAGCCTGGGTCATGTGTAGCCTGACTTCAATTTGCTGGCCCTTTTCAACTCCTAAGCACATAAGCCAGTGTTTGCTGAGCACTGACTCTGTGTAGGGAGCCCACATCTGTCATTTCACCTCCAACCTGACCCACTAAGGTGGGAGCTGTTCCCTTCCAGATGAGACAGCAAGGCTTGTGGATTACAAAGCCCCTGCTGGAAGCCACACGCAGCAAGAACACAACCAGCACTATTCGTGACAGACCCCAGAGCAAATTCACCCAGTGCTTCCCACAGGCCAGGCAGGGATGCCAAGCAGGTCGTCACCATTCTCATCCACCCTCTCCCCAACCCTACCATGGAGGGGCTGTTATCACCCCACTTCAGCTGCAAACCAAGGACCAGGGAGATTCAGTATCTTGATTAGGGTCATAGGGCCAGAGAGGAGAGCCTGTTCTTAGCCCCAAATGCCATCTTGCCTTCCTTAGCAGGAAAGTTTTATGTCCAGATGGGGAAAATGAGACTCAGAGAGCCTCAGGGACTCGTCAGAGGGCTCAGAAGTTAAATGGGTCAGAGTAGGACTGACTCTGCTCTCTGCCTGACTCCAAAATCCAACAGAACTGAGAGGCAGCTCAGGGTCTCTCTCCCCTAGGAAACCAAGGCTCAGGGCATGGAAATGATTGACCCAAGGTCACACAGCCTGGCTGTGGAAGGCCTGGGGCTCTCACATCCCTGGGACATCAGGATGAACTCTCTGACCTAGATCTTAGGGTAGTTACAGGACTGAAAAGATTGAAGTGGGGAGAGTGGGAGGGAGGGTCTCCCTGCTGTAAGGAAGAGGCCTGGGCAAACAGGAGGAGGGCAACTCACGCCTCTCTGCGAAGGCCTGAGGGCTCTCTGGAGTGAGTTCTCCAAAAGTAGAGTGGCCAAGACCAGGGAAGACGCCACCCTTCCAGCTGCTGGAGGAAGTCCTGTATCCTCTAAGGAGCTCAGAGATGGATGGAGGGTTCCCCAGCCCCCCAAACTGAGGACTTTAGGATTAAGGAAAAGTGAGGCTTGTCCCCCACAGCAAGGGGAGGGGAGAGCTAAAGTAACTGGCCTCTTAATATAAGACGAGGAGGTGAACTGAAGAAAATGACTCTAGGAAGAGGTGAGGAAGGAAGCGAAGTCCGCCAAAGAATGAGGGATGCTAGTGAAGCCCCCTTCCAACCACCTGTCAAACTGGCAGTGCCTCCCACCCCCACCAAAGTGGGAGAAACTCGAAGATGCCCTCCCCATCCACTACTGCGCGTAGCCGGGGTAAAGATGAACGTCTGGGCATTTCCTTGACCTCCCCCCCACCTCGGCCGGGGGTCCAGGAAAAACCCACTTCTCTAGGAAGAAAACAGGAAATCCCGCCCAGGTGGGGGCCAGGACCGGAAGTCCCGCCTTTGGACGGGTGAGGGGCGCCCCGAGTACCCCCAGAGCAACCCCCAGACCCTGTGGAGATGGTCCACGACCAAGGCAAGGATCTTCTTGGGTCTGGAGACCGGAGGATAAGGCTGTCTAGGTTTTGCCTTGGGTCAGACACGACGGTTCCCGCGGGCGACCCCTTTCCAGCGCTGAGCGTAGGGTTGCTGGAAGATCTCTGCCCTCTGATCTACGCAGGCCATACCCCTCCCGCGAGCGGCTCGCCCTCCCAGCGCCCCTCTCCTCTGGACGGCCAAATCCTCCCCACACCGCGGTTCACAACGCCGCCTCCACTCACGTGCCCGTAGCCAGCATGGCCGGCCCGGCGCCGTCGCCGCCCTCAAAAGACATGGCGGCGCCTTGCGTCACTTCCGTGCGGCTGGCCCGCCTCCACGCTGCATACTCCGCCTCCCTCATTCGGCCACCCGAAACCAAAATGGCCGTCATCGGATCACAGTGGGGCAATGACGACAGCGGGGTGCCCATAAGAAAGATGGTGAAAGAACGGCTTCAGTTTGCCCGGAAACGAGCCAGAACCATTTCGATTTGCTCCCAATACGGCCGTCACTACGTGCCTTCTCAGGACCACAGTAAACTAAGGCCAGCGACCTGACGTCCCTTACCCATCGTCGACCTTTTCCACAGAAGTGGAGGAAAGCAGTGCCCATTAACGACATGGTGCCGCTTGCCCAAAATGTATATGGATTCTCCCTCCAATTTATCCCCTTTCAGCACCAAAGTGGGGAAAGATCCAAAGGCAACTTTTTTTGCTTCGGTTTGCCAGGCTTCAATATGGCGGCTCAGGCCACCGCCTCCCGACGGTGACTCAGGAATTCGACGGGGTCGGCTTCGTTCCCGGGAATACTGACGGCTTCATCCCGTTAACCCAGGTCCCTCGGCACCTCTTGTGACGTACACCTCCTCTCACCTTCTTTTCCTTTACCCGTTTCTTTTCCAGGACCTCTATGTCGCGCCCCTCAGGGAGATGGGGGCATTGTTAATGCCCCGCATTAACATGGCCGCAGCAGACAGGCTTTGGCCGTGCCCTCGAGCAAAATGGCATCTCACTGGCTTCGATGCCAGTACACAATATGGAGAAAGAAGCCGGTGTTTCGGCGAGAGCTTGGGCGAGGAGGTGGAGCCCTTGGACCCTCCCCCTTGTTTACTTCGTGGCTGGGGAACAGCACTGCGCTTGCGCACTCTTGCTGGCCTGCTCCACCTTCGCCGTCTGCGCCATGTGACTTACACACTAGTTGTTCAAGTTCAGCCACCCCACTCTGAAAGATGGTTACATCCACTCCTGTTCTAGAACAGGCAAGGGCGCTACCACTGTCCAGGCTTGAGGGGGGTCTCCTATCCGGATGTGACAGCACGATGACCCGGAAAGGGAGAGGGCCGGAGGAGTGGGACCTCGGCGGCGACTATGGAGGGAGCCGGTTACAGGGTAGGCAATGGAAACGCGTTCTTATCTTTCTGTGGATGCGAAGCGACGCCCTCCGGTAGTCGGCTTCGCCCCAACGCCCTGCCCGGGCTCTGGGAACCCCGCTGAGCCTTAGCGAACACACCGTTCGTTTACAAATGCGCTGTCACCCTCTCCTCCACTGCCCTAGGTTAGACGCTTACCTTTTAGCCCCGCCCCGTGGGCGGCCGGGAAGTGCTTGTGGGCCCCGCCCCCTTGAGTCTTCCTGCGTTTGGGTCCCGCCCCTCACTGGTTCTGTCCCCAGGTGGTGTTTGAGAAAGGTGGCGTGTACTTGCACACCAGTGCTAAGAAGCACCAAGACCCGGACTCCCTCATCGCTGGCGTCATCCGCGTTGTGGAGAAGGTGGGCCGGAAGGGAGCAGGGCTCGGGCAGGTCCAGAGCCGGTTGGAGGCGGCATCTGGAGGCGAATGGTCTGGAGGTCCCAATGGGACTGTGGGAAGGCAGGGGGTGCGGACTGCAGCGAAAGAAGGGGCTTTGTAAGTCTGAGGGGCCAGCGGAGGGAAGAAGTCTGGAAATACGACTTGGGGAGATTTGGGGGGGATGTCTCTCTAAACCCTCTTTTTTTCTCAGGACAGTGATGTCCTTCTGCACTGGGTTCCGGTAGAAGAGGCTGGGGATTCCACCCAAATTCTCTTCTCCAAGAAGGTAGGCTTTCCTCCCTTCCCCTTTCTCTACTTGTTTTTTCCCAGGTTGGGGCAGTGGAAGACATTTGAAGAACCTGGGTGTAATATCAGACTTACTCTTGGAGCATATGTGATCCTGCTTGGGGTCTAGGCTCTCTCCGCCCCTTGGTTTTCTTTTCTCTGTGAAATGGGGCTGAAGGTGCCCATTTGAAAGAAAGCAGACACCATGAGATTCATAGCGGTGGGGAGGCAGCCCCCTCATCCCCTTTCCTTTTTGGGAGAGCCCTGTGATGCTGCAGGAGGTCAACACAGCCAGTGGATTCAGGTTTCACGGGCTCTCAGTCCACAAGAACTCGAAGGGGTGTGGCATTTCCCCAGGAGCGGAAAGTATACTTTCTAGGGCTTCTTCCTACTCTCCGTACCAGACTTTGCTCTTTTCGTTATGAGACTCCTGAGGCTTTTATTAGAGATTGTTACAGACTTTTCATCACCAGGCCCTGTGCTGGGACCCGGAGATGAGTTTACCCCAGACCCTGCCTCAGTCTTCACACTCATTCTATTTTGGGAAACTGAGGCACAATGATTGGAAGCCCCTTTTGTAAGGTCAGAAAGCTAGGAAGTGTTGGAACTGGGGTTTGAACCTGGACTCTGTGGTTTCAAAGGCATGCCCCTTTCTGGAGGGAGCAGGTATTAGCGCTGAAACTCAATGATGAGAAGGGGGCAAGAAGGTATTTCAGGGACAGCAGGAGGAAGAGCATTTCAGGATATAGGAGGAGATGGGATGTCTCTGTAGAGGGGGTTTGCTGGGATGGTGGTTGGGCTTGAAATGCACAGCTGAGAAGCTTGGACTGTGTTCTGGAGTTCCCCGGGGGAACTATGGGAGGAGAAGGGTGTGGATGTGGAAAGCTCCGTTGGGAACCCATGCGGGGGATGGGCAGAAGGCCAAATGGAGGGAGGATGGAGGCTGGGAGGTCAGGGAGGTTAGAATGATGGGTCAGGGAGAGAGAAGGAAGCCTCACCTGGGGCAGTGGGGCTTTGAATAACCTGGGAGTGGGTAACAAATGGAAATTCCAGAATTCTGCTGAGGAACACCTGGCTTCCCAGGGTTGAGGAAGAAGCAACCAGCATTTTGCATTTTTCATCAGCCTCACAGGCCAGCTGAGTGCCTTTCTTGAAAATGTGGCTGTCCTCCTCCGTCCTCTCATCCTTGATTAACAGATACCCACTGAGGCAGGCTTCAGTGGAAAAGGCACGTATGCACGCAGGATACAAGGAACACAAGGCTCCAAGAAACACAAAATCAGGCTGGTGACAAGTTCAGGAGACAAATTTTTTCCTCTCCTCTCACGAGACACTCGGAGAGATGGAGCTGCTGGCCTTGGCCGGTGATGTCAGGGCCTGGATCACTGAGACCCTCCTGTGCATGCCCTGGTCACCTTTAGATGACTTGTTCAGCTGCACCTCCTTTTAAGGCAGGAAGAGGGGGGCGAGCAGGGTGCCAGTCACATCTCTTCTGCTCATTGGGAAAAGCAAGACATTTCCCAGACACTCTGCATCAGCGAGGAGTTGTTTTCGGCTGTGGGATAGAAACAGAAGTGACAGCGGCTTCACCTGCATAGAAACGCCTGCCTCTGCGGTTGAAAAGGCCATGTGTCACCACCAACCTGGCTTCCTTCCAGCATTGCTCTGCCATCCTCACAGCTGCCTTGTGGTCCAAAAAGGCTTCTGGAGCTCCAGTTTTTTGGGACTGGTTTCGCTCCTTGTGTTGCAGGTTGACTGAGGAGCTCTGTTCGTCGTGATTGGTCAGGGAAGCATGCTGCTAGAGCAGCTACATTCCTTGTGGCAGGGGGCAAGAGCTCTTCCCTGGCAGTTAAACAGTCCATCCTGGAAGGGGTACCTCGCAGTCCCCTGGTCAGAGCCAGCTGCATGGCTACACCCAGCCATGCGATCCTGCTGTGTGCCCAAGAGGCAGAGGGCTGCAAACACTGGCGGAAGGCAGTGTTGACTCTCATTATGTTATGTAAACGTTGGTGAAATATCCCATTCACCCCACAAGACACGGGATGGCTTTGCTGGGGCTGGCTCAGCAGCCTCGTGGACAGGTGTCTCTGTGACTCCCCTCATGGCCCTAGTTGGCTATCAGAGCTCCAGATACAGTGTTCTCCTTCCACAGCCTTCAAAGACTGGCCTGAATAGGGTGGTGGTCACTTATGTAGGTGCCCTTTTTTATCAGGAATTTTCCTCCTTTTAAACTCTCCAGAGGTGGCATCTTGGCTCCCACTGGCCAGAGACAGATCCACAAGGAAGGCTGAGAAAGCAAACAGTGGGAGGCTTTGTTGTGGGAGGGGCTCTGTGAACCTGGAAGGAGCAGAGAAACGGCTTTTGGGTGGACTCATTGTCTGGGTCCTTCAACAAGGACCCTCGTGCAGGGTTTTATTGCGGGAGTCCTGGGACACTCCAGTTACTTTCAGCAGAACGGGATTCAAGGCGGGCCAGTAGAGGCCTGGCAAATTTGTACGAGAGCTGGCAGAACAGGACTGACCCTGTAGAACTGACCTGCCCGGGGAGCTGCCACCACCTCTGAAATGAGGGCAGTGGGGAGAGATCATTGTGGAGCCTGTGGAGACCCAAGAACACTACCACCCGAGCTGCCACTCAAGGGCAGGAAGCCACTGGGCCCTCACCAAGCCAGTGACTGGGCGCTGGGACACAGAGCTAGCTACCTCCTCCACCCTAGTCACCTCTCTGTGCCGGAAAACAGGAGCCTCCCCCGTCAGCACCCACCCTGGGAGTGGCAAGAAGTTACCCCTGCCTCCTTCCTGCCTTCTGCCTCTGCCTTGTGGTGTGACCCGTAGCTGCAAAGGAGTCTGGGAAATGTAGTTTTCGCCTTCCAGCCTCTGCCTGACAGAAAGGCATACACTAGCCCATGAAAGGGACTCCTAGCCTCTGCAGCTCTCCCTGTCCTTCCCCACGGCCTGTGGCCAGCACTGTTGGCTGACTGCACGTCGTCTGCCTCAGTTTCCCTATTTGTTTACTGGGGCTGCCTTCCAGGGCAGCCTCACGGCTCAGATCTGGAAACCCTCAATCCGCAGCACCTCACTCTCTTCTCTTCCTTTCCTCTCCCAAGGACGTCAGTGGGGGTGATTCCTGCACTTCTGAGGAGGAACCAACCTTTGACCCTGGCTATGAACCCGACTGGGCTGTCATCAGCACTGTGCGGCCACAGTCTCGTCACTTAGAGCCCACCAGAGGTAGGCTGAGCCTGGGCCCCTGAGGGGCAGGTGGAGACACGTCTTACCTCAGTGGTCAAGGCTCCACAGACTTTGCTGGCCATAGTCAAGGTGACTGTCCGTTGCTGGCCTTCCAGTCTCAGGCGCGTGGATCGGGGTGCAGCGCTGTCCCCGGCCCAGGTTCCGCCTGGCAGGGTCTATGGGGTTTGCAGTCTGGCTATCTCTCCGGGCTCCTGGGTGGGTTGTGGGCACCCCCGCAGAAATCCTCTGCTTGTGAAGGTGTCCAGGCTGTGGCGGTGACAATTGTGGGGTGAGAGAGTGATTTGGGCTATTCTGGAGTCCTACAAGGTTCTGGGGGCACCAGAGGAGGCATCCGGCCCCTCCGGAGAATGGAGAAGCCTTCCAGGAGGAGGCGATGCCAGCCCCTGGCCCTGGGGGACACCTGGGAGTTTTCTCCCCAGCAGAGAAGGTAGCCATGCAAGGCCAGAGGCCCTGGGTGTGTTTAGGACACTGGAGTGTGGGGCTTGGAGTGAAGGAGAGGCTGGAGATGAGATGTGCGGGGGGCAGGAGATGGACCTCAGGGAACTGCCACCAGGTTAAGAACACAGTCTTTGCTCTGAGGGCCACAGGGAGCCAAGGGAAATTTTCGAGCAAGTCAGTCATGTTTCCAAGGAGACGTGGCTCCCCATGGAGATCTGCGCTGCCTCTGCCTCCCCAGGTCTGCTCCCAACATGTGCTCTTCCCCAGGTGCAGAGCCCAGTTCCCCTCGGGGCTCCTGGGCCTTCTCGGTGAGCCTCGGGGAGCTCAAGTCCATCCGCCGGTCCAAGCCGGGCCTCAGCTGGGCCTACCTGGTCCTGGTGACCCAGGCTGGGGGCTCCCTGCCTGCCCTGCACTTTCACCGAGGGGGGACCCGCGCCCTTCTCCGGGTCCTCAGCCGCTACCTGCTGTTGGCCAGGTGAGCCTTTTCCCAGCATCAGGCCTTTGTGGCAGGCCCTGGCCCCCTGCGGCTGCAACCTGGCCCCTCAGGGCTGTGAAGCAGATTTAAAGGTAGACAAAGGGGGCGGTGCCTGGGTGGCTCAGGCCAGGATCCCAGAGTCCTGGGGTCACAATCCCAGAGTCCTGGGGCCGAGTCCCGCATCAGGCTCCTGGCTCGGCTGGAGGCCTGCTTCCATCTCTCCAACTCTCTCTGCTTGTGTTCCCTCTCTCACTGTCTAATAAATAAATAAAATATTTTTAAAAAAACAACAACAAATAAAGGCAGATGAAGGGAATCAGCTGATACATGTAATCACAAAGTCAACGTGTGGTTTGATTTCAGGCAGGACTTAGGTCCTGGAACTTAGGAAGAATTGCTCTTTTTCCCTCTTAAGTTTGTATTGTTCTCCAGAGGTCCCTTAGCAGCCCTGGTGACCGAAGCAGCTCCTTCCCCAGCAGCATCCCGGAGCTGCCTCTCCCTGGCCTGTCCCTAAATTGGTTCCTGTGGGAAGCAGGAGGGCCTTGGCCCTCAGTGGCCAGTCCTGGGTTGTGTGTCCACCCCTGGGGTCCAGCAGTAGGTCAGGCTGTAGGTGAGGGACTCCCCAGGGGCAGTTGGACTGAGAGAGGGAGGGGACGCACGTGGGGCCCTCGGCCTGGGTGTCACCACATTGCCCCTCCTCAGCTCCCCACAGGACCCCCGCCTCTACCTTGTCTTCCCCCACGACTCCTCGGCCCTCTCCAGCTCCTTCCACCACCTCCAGCTCTTCGACCAGGACAGCTCCAACGTGGTGTCTGTGAGTGTTCCACTGACCAGCCTGGCCCCTGTGGGCAGGGAGGGGCAGACCGTACTGGGTGAGGAAGGGTGGGGTGCAGCTGTGAGCACCCTGTTGGCCCTGTCCGCAGCGCTTTCTCCAGGACCCCTACTCCACCACCTTTAGCAGCTTCTCCCGTGTGACCAACTTCTTCAGGGGAGCCCTGCAGCCACACCTAGAAGGGGCCTCCCCTGATCTTCTTCCACCCCCTGATGACGAGCCGGAGCCTGGGTTTGAGGTCATTTCCTGTGTGAGTATCAGGTGGACCCTCCTGTCTTCTGGCTGTCACCTGGGCAGGTGACTAATTCCCTAGGCCTCCTTTTCCCCCAGAACGGGGATGATACAGCACCCCAGTCATAGATCGCATGAGGAGGGGCTTTGAGGAGAGTGCTTAGAGCCTGTGTACCTATTTCCTGTTATTGTGGGGGGAGGGGAGCTTCCTGACACGAGGTGGCTTTGGTACTGAACCCTGGGGCGGGGTGCTTCCCACCCTGCGGGTTAACTGTCTGTGGAGCTAACCTGCAGGTGGGCGGGGCTGGGGAGGGTGTGGGAGTCCCTGAGCTCACCGGCCTTGTGTCACACAGGTGGAGTTGGGGCCGCGGCCAGCCGTGGAGCGGGCACCTCCACTCACCGAGGAGGAGTGGGCCCACCACGTGGGCCCTGAGGGCCGCCTGCAGCAGGTCCCCGTGCTGAAGGCCCGCATCTTCTCCGGGGTGAGGCGCCGGCCGTGTGCTGTGGGGTTGGGGAACTAGGTAGGGCTTGCGGGTGGCCATGGGAGGCCCTTCTGAGCCACCGGTCCCACTCTGTCCCCCAGGGTCTGAGCCCTGGCCTGAGGCGTGAAGCTTGGAAGTTCCTCCTGGGGTACCTCAGCTGGGAGGGCTCAGCTGAGGAGCACAAGGCCCACGTGCGCAAGAAAACGTGAGTGAGAGCCACTGCGGCCACCCCAGCCGACCATGTCCCCCATTCCAGAACAATACCTGGCCCATCACAGGTGCACTGATGGGCTCGCTCCGCAGTTGTCAGTCATGAGCCCACCACGTGCTGGGCACCCACCGTCACACATGGAGACGGCAGTAAGCAGGCAGGCTCGTCCCCCGTGGGCATCAGTTTTTGTTCCAGCAATATAATGTCGTAGCTGTTGTCACTCTTCAGCCGGTTTCCTTAACCCGGGGGGCCTGCTTCTCATTCCTGGTACACTACATGTTGTGCCCCTGCTGCGTGTCCTGGTCCCCCGCCCTGGTGCTCTCTGTCCGGTGGGGATGACAGACTGAACAAAAGCCCACAGTGGGGTCCCTGGCTAGCTCAGGAGTGTGTGTGGCTCTGGATCTTGGGGTCATGAGTTCGAGCCCCAGGGTGGGGGTACAGAGCACTTGAAAAAAAAAAAAAACTTTAAAGAAAAGCTCACAAGGATGTTGTGTGTCATGAGAGATGTCAGGAGTGGCACAGGGCAGGGGGAGCGATGGCCAAGATGAGTAGGTGGCCTGCTTTGGTGGCCTCGTGTCTCACCTGCCCTTCCCCCGCAGGGATGAGTACTTCCGAATGAAGCTGCAGTGGAAATCCGTGAGCCCTGAGCAGGAGCGGAGGAACTCACTGCTGCACGGTTACCGCAGCCTCATCGGTAGGCTGCTGGGCAGGGATGGGGTGCAGACATGGCACACAGTGGGAAGGGTGCAGGGAAAGCCCTTGCCTCCCTAGGAGTAGGGATGATGTCATCTTCCGTGGAGAGATGGGATGGGGCAGGGAAAGGGAGCCAGACTCCTTGGGTTCAAATCTGCTGCCTACTTGCTGTGAGATCTTGGCAACTGATTTTGCCTCCTTGGGCCTCAGTTTCCTGTCTATGGATGGTTCAGTAGCTGTTGGTCGCTGGGAGGCTGTGGCGATCTGGCAAGTGGCAAGCATAGTGCCTCATTCGAGGGTGCTTGAGGTGGTTTCCGGACCAACTCACACCTGCCTGAGGTCTGCCGAAGGGAAGAGCGGGGGCTGGTGCCCGTGGCCAGGAGGGAAGGGCCCCCACAGCATTCTCACTTTCGCATTCTGCGCCCTGTGTTCGCAGAGAGAGATGTGAGCCGTACTGATCGGACCAACAAATTCTATGAGGGTCCCGAGAACCCAGGGCTGGGCCTACTGAATGACATCCTTCTCACCTACTGCATGTACCACTTTGACCTTGGTGCGACGCCAGCCCCGGGGGGCACTAGGGGCCAGGCCTTCCCTTGGGGGCTGCTGGGGGCCTGGGCTGGGCCCTGACCTCCTATCCCCCCCACCCCTGTCCAGGTTACGTCCAGGGCATGAGTGACCTCCTCTCCCCGATCCTCTACGTCATTCAGAATGAGGTGGATGCTTTCTGGTGTTTCTGTGGCTTCATGGAGCTCGTGGTGAGGCCCCAGGCAGGCACGGAGATAGGCCCCTCAAAGGATGGGGGTGGGTGTCTGCTTCCTCATGTGGCCTGCCCTCCCTCCCGCAGCACGGGAACTTCGAGGAGAGTCAGGAGACGATGAAGCGGCAGCTCGGACAACTGCTGCTGCTGCTGCGGGTGTTGGACCCGCAGCTCTGCGACTTCCTGGGTGAGTGTCTCTGTGGGCAGGCAAGGAGGTGGGGTGACCCTCCCTTCCTCCACCCTTCTCCACCCCCCACCGCCAGTCTCTGGAAGTGGCCATGGACGGGCTCTGAGACGTTTGGTCCTGATCCAGACAAGGGAAACATCCCTGCAAAAGCCAGAATGCAAAATTGCCATGTAAAAGCAGGATTGTGGTTTAGAGCGATCTTCAGCGAGTCCCTGTCCCAGGAGTGGGACCTGTAGGTTTCCTGCAGTCCCGTGCTTGGCAGATGGGCCTGGGGCCTCAGCATGGCCACTTCCGGGGGTGCTTGGACACCAGCCGCCCAACTGTGCAGCAATCTGTCTGAACTATGTACAAGAACAGATTTAACCTGTCCTGCTGGACACTACGGTTATTTGTAATTTTGCATTATGAGCAGTATCATCTGGATAGTTCCTTTAGGCTAAATTCCAACAAGTGGCATTATATTCTGGGCGATATTTTTACGGCTTTTGAAATGTTTGTTCCCATCACTGCTTTCCTGGAAATTCTTACTAGCTGATGTTTCTGCTAGCCGAGTCTGTGAGAGTGTCCATTTCCTCACACCTCCACCAGCACTGGGTATTGATAGCTTTTATTTTTTCCCTGAGTGTCCTGCATCCCTTTTATGTGATGTTGGGGCACGGAATTAGCTCACCTCATCTGGAGCCTGGAAGGCAGGATGGGAAAGCTTCCTGTTGACCCAGAGCATTCTTGGCTCAGCTCCAAAGCCTTCCCATGCTAGGCACGAGTTACTTGCCTAGACTAGTAGAGATTCCTACAGCCAGGATAACTTCTTAAGAGTCTCGGGCTGACCAGCCTGCACACTGTGAATTAGGAGGGGATTGGAATGGAGTTTGAGCTTTTTCTTTGTGGAGCACCACCCCTCCCACCACTGTCTTCCTCCAGATTCCCAGGACTCTGGCTCCCTCTGCTTCTGCTTCCGGTGGCTGCTTATCTGGTTCAAGAGGGAATTCCCCTTCCCAGATGTCCTTCGGCTGTGGGAGGTGGGCCTGCCACTGTGGGTGGGAGGGCAGAGAGGAAAGAGAAACCAGTCAGCTGTCCTGGGCTGGGATGTTGGTGGGAAGTGGGCAGGGGGTAGGGCAGACCTCGGTGGGACTTCAGGTAGAGGCTCGGCCATAAACACCTCGCTCTGGCTCTCCTAGGTGCTGTGGACAGGGCTTCCTGGCCCCAATCTGCACCTGTTGGTCGCCTGTGCCATTCTGGACATGGAGCGTGACACCCTCATGCTTTCTGGCTTCGGCTCCAATGAGATCCTCAAGGTGAGGCCCTGGCTCCTTCCAAGTCCCCCTCCCTGCCCATCCTGACCTCTGTAAGCGGATATGTTAGCTGAGGTGTGAACTCGGTGGAGGCTGGCACTGTGCCTGTGCCACAGGACCTTGGGGTAGTAGGTACTTCAAATAGGATTATGGAAAGTATGGTTGGCTAAGTGGTGAGCACCATAGCCAGGAGACCTGGCTTGTTTTTCTCCTCTTCTATCCCATCCCTGGCTCCCAACAGTGCTCTCAGAGTGCGGCCAGCCCATGAGGGGGGGACCTGCCCCTTCCCCAGTACATGGAACGCGAGGCAGGGTCATGGGGAGAGCTCAGTGTCCTTTCCCTTGGTTGTATCCTGCCTGTGGCAAAAGGTCTGAAAGGACATGACCTCCCCTTCCCCCCAGTCCCCAGCTCCACCCAGTCTGTCTTTCCTCCGTTGTATCCCCAGCACGAGGCACAGAGTGTGCACTCGGGCGGTGGTGGTTGAGTGCTGGCCCGCAGGAAGGCCGGCCTGACCCACCCCCTCCCACAGCACATCAACGAGCTGACCATGAAGCTGAGCGTGGAGGACGTGCTGACGCGGGCGGAGGCCCTCTACCGGCAGCTGACCGCCTGCCCGGTGAGTCTGCCCCTCTCCCACCAGCCTCCCCCCTGCCCCCCTCCCTCTGGGGATACAACTACTGACTTCTTGCCTTTACCCCCACCCCTCCAGGAGCTGCCCCACAACGTGCAGGAGGTCTTGGGTCTGGTGCCCCCCACAGAGCCCCAAAGTCCCTCACCCCCTACCTCTCCACTGCCTCTCTCACCCACCGGGGCCCCACCGGCCCCACCGCCCACCGAGGACACAGCCCCGCAGCCCGACAGCAGCCTGGAGATCCTGCCGGAGGAGGAGGAAGAGGAAAGCGCAGAGTCCTAACCCCCCCAGGGCCGGCTGGCCCACCCAGCACAGGCACTTTATCCTGCTCTCCAAGTTTGGGGGGGAAGGGTCTGAATGGGGCGGCCTTCCCGCCATTGCCTCCCGTGCCCTCCCAATGAGCTGATTTGCTTACATGGACACTTTTTGTGTCCAGTTGTCCTCGTGTAGGTGGAGGAAGGAGGCTGCCTCTTTGGCATGGACCCCCAGGGGTAGGGGGTGGTGGCTCGTGGTCCCTTTTGGTCCTGCGGTGGAGCCAACACCTCACCACGTGATCCTGATCCAGCCAATGAGACCGAAGAGGAGGCCCCCTGTGGGCCGGTGGAGGTAGTGCCCTGACCCCTTCCTGGATCTGGGGCTTTTGGAGGAGTGAGGATGTGGTGCTGGGGTATGGCCGCCCCCAGTGCTGTGTGGGGACACATCCCGGATATAACCGAGATGGAAGGGCCTGCAGAGCTGTTCAGACGCTCTGGAGACTCTGCTTACCAGCTTCTTGTTATGTGAACAAAAAAATAAACTCGTGTTTAACCTACTGTCCATCGTGCTTTCTGTGATTGGCATCAGGACTCCCATCTGTTTCGTGACATCCAGAGTGGACACTGTGATTACCATTGCCCAGGGGCGCAAAGCAGTTTCGTTCCTGTCCGCCTTCCCCAGTGGAGCCCCGCCGCTCAGGGAGAAGTAGGACAGCTTCTGGGGATTTTAGAATAGGCGCACCTTTCTACCGCGAAGGCCAATGGCTTTGCTCCATACAACCCGGGAGGCGACTGAACCCAGGGAGCGGGCAGGACCACAGGGCTTTTTCTGAAAATACTTTTAATGCTCGGGTCTCTTGTGGGTGGTGTGCCGAGCGGTTATCCCGTGCGCAGCCTGGGCGTGGGTGGCACCGCCCTTTTCGAACTCGCAGCGGGAACGGCTGGGCACCAGGCGCACTACGCCCTCCTCGGTGTTGCTGTCAACCATCATGTGCCCCTCTCGGCTGTTGATCAACACCGCAGCTCGCAGCGCCGACTTGACAGCGGTCTCCACCCAGCCGTGTGGGTAGGCCGTATGCTCACCGGCGAAGTAGATGCGGCCGTAGGGGACCGCCCAGTCGTAGTCTGGCCCCTCGTCCTTGTCTTCATGCCAGAGCAGCGGCGGCTGCACCACGAAGCCGCCCTGGCTATGCGGGTCCTCCGCCCAGCGTTTGACGATGCCGCTGCCGTCCCACAGCCGGTACACAATCGGCCCGTGCAGCGCCGCCACGTCGTCGAGCGCCACGCGCATCGCGTCTTCGGGGCGCAGGCCGGCGAACGACGCCGCAGCGTCCGACCACGTGTACGAGGCCAGCAGCAGCGCGCCCTCGCCCGGGGGCGGGTAGAATATCACGCGCGACGGGCGGGCGGTGCTCGAGTGGCCGCCTTCGATGTGCTCGTCATGCCAGAAGGGCCGGCGGAAGCTCAGGAACACCTTGGTGGCTGGCACGTAGTGCAGCGCGCGCAGCGCCTCCTGCCGCCTTCGAGACAGCGGCGGTGAGAAGGTAATGCGCTGCAACGCTGGGCCGCTGGCTGTCAGCAGCACCACGTCCGCGGTCATGGCCTTCAGACTCCGGGCCCTGCGCGAGCTGGCGATGTGCACGCGCACATCGTGCGTACCCTGCGTTATCGCCACGACAGGCGCGTGCAGCAGCACCGGCCCGGACAGCGAGCTCAGCAGCGCTCGGGGCAGCAGGTCCCAGCCGCCCACGATGCGGCTGTACCTGCAGGCAGGGCGGGAGCATGAGCCCGGGGCTCGGACCCTGCAGCTCCTCGTCGGCTCCTCCCTGCGGGACCCGCCCTCCCCCCCGCCCCCCCCCGCCCCCCGCGCACTCCCGGGTGGGCGTTTTAGTTTTTGGCAGCAGGTCCCCCCCTTCTCCCGCCCCTTCTCGGAGGCCCCGCCCACTCCCTTACGGGCCTGTCACCTGCCTGCTCCTCGCTGACCCTGCCCACTCATTACCCCTGCCCTCGCCAGTCCCCGACGTCCCCCAAGAGCCAGGGAGCAGAGAAGTGTCCGAGCTCGGCACCGCCCCCCTTCTCCTCTGGGCCATGCCTTCCTCCGGGAATCATTCCTACCCAGTTCCTCCCGAGGACCCGGGATGAAGAGGCGAGTGCGGCAGGACTCAGGCGCCCCTTCTCGTCCTCCCACCAGTCCCGACCCCACCCAACACTGACGGTCCCGCCCGCCGGGTTCCTCGCGCTCCCGGGCCCCGTTGGCCCCGCCCCTGCCCGCAGGCCCCGCCTCTCACCTGAGCCGGTCGCTGAGGCAGCTGTGGGCCCTTAGGGCCTCAGCGAAGCTGAGATAGAAGAAGCCGTCTTTGGACATCACGTCTCCCAGGAGCCGCACGGCAGGCTGGCTCAGGTTCCCCTCCCCGAGAAGGTATTCCTGCAGGACCGGTGCACGCCCAGGTCAGGACCCAAGTGGGCTGCACCCGCCGGCTCTGGCCTCAGCCCTGTGGTCGTCCCTCCCAGGCTGAGCATCTTGGTTCCCTGATTTGACAGTGAACTTAGTACGGTTCTCTGAAGCTCAGGGATCCAGTCCCTGCTGTTGTGACAGATGAGGGAAGAAAGCCCAGAATGGGAGCATGTGCTGAACCCGGGGTCAGGCAGGGTTCCCACCTTCTGACTCCAGGGCTACCGGCCAACGGGCACCCTCCTTGTTCGGGTTTCTCAGCGACGCTGAGGCCCCCCACTTACCAGGAGCGTGTGTTTTTCAAACTTCTTCATTGCCTTTCTGCAGCCCAGTGTCTTGAGATCTTTGAGGGCCTGTGGTGGGATAAGAGGATGACGCTGAGCTCCAGGGGCAGGACCGCAGAGGCCAGGTTGGTGTGCAAACCCAGGGTCTCCTCCTGCACCTGCCCCTGCCAGCCATTTGCCACTCCTGCTCAGGCCACCTGGTCTTTGCCCATGCTGTGCGCTCGGCCTTGCCCTCCACTGAAATCCACTGTCACCACTCTGTAAAGTCTCCCCAAGTTGTTACTGCCCCTTCCTGCCCCAGCCTCAGCCCACCCTCACGGTGTCACACTCAGCCCCACTGGGCATGGTTTGTTCTGCATCTGTCCCTAGCCTATGAGTCACTGCTGTATCCTGCTGGTGCTCAGTGATTGTCACCTGGATGGCTGTGGGCACAGACAGAAGCAGAGTCCCTTCTGCCACCCGTCAGCCCCGAGGGGCTTAGTCACTGGTTTCTCTCCTGCCCAAGGCCCTCTGGTGGCTCCCCAGTGCCCAGAGCCCCAGGGCTGTGCCCTCAGCCGGCCCCTCGGTCACCATCTCTTAGCGCAGCTCCAGTTCTGCCGCACTATATACAGGGCCCAGTGCGCCCCCCTACCACATCTGCACCGCTGTACGGTTCTCCACAAGCGGCCACCCTTTACCGTGCTGTTCAAGCCTCTTTCCTTCCTGACAGCCCCGTTTCACCTTTGCCCTCTTCACTGTCCACCTGGCTTCTCTCTCGTGGCCAGGGAACTCCCCAAAGGATGTGCCCCTTCACTCACTCATCATTCACCTCGAGTCTCCTTAGGCTCCGTGGACAGTGCCAGGCCACAAAAATGGCCTCAACTCAGTGCCCACCCTTGTCCCAGAGGGAAGACAGACAATTAGGAGCTCCCAGAGGAGGCCAAGTCCTGCTCCTCCCTAAGGGCACCAGGGAAGACTTCCTGGAGGAGGGAGGTTGGAGCTGGTTCTTGGGGGATGAGCAGGGTTCGCTGGGTGGGAAAGGGAAAAGGCCTTCCAGGCAGGGCAGGAAGCAACAGCAAGCAAAGGCATGGGTGCAGAATGGTGCAGGAGCACAGTGGGTACGAAGGAGGAAGGAGCTTGGGTGTTTGGGGCACCATGAGGACTTTGGGGGTAACAAAAATTTCTTGGAGGCTGGAACAGGTGGGAGAGACCAAGCCATTCAGGGCTTGAACCTAAGGCTAAGGCACTGGGGAGCCACTGGGGGTTGTGAGTAGGGGACGAGCAGGGTGAAGGTCCAGGGTAAAGGATGAAATCTGAGCTGGGGCAGGGGCTGTGGGGACACAGAGGTGGGAACAGTGCAAGTGCTCAGGGGGCAGGAAGGATGGGGCAGGGGGCTACTGATGGTGGAAGGGAGAGGGAGGGAGCTAAGATCTCACCTGGGGGTCTGCCTGCCTGGGACTGGGGTGCAGGTGATGGGGCCATTATGAGAGGGGAGAACACAGGACCATGAGTGGGGTTAGGGAAAGATGCTGAGCTCAGTGGGAGCTGCCAGGGGTATGGGTATGGCCATACCCGGGGTATGGCCAGGGGAGCACAGACAGAAGTTTGGGTCTCCAGAGATGGATGGGGAAGATCCTTGATCAGCAGATCAAAGTTTAAGCCAAAGGCATAGAAGGGGAGGCTGTCGGGACTGTGTGTGTGTGTGTGTGTGTGTGTGTGTGTGTGTACAGGGGTCAGAGACCAAAGGCTGATGGCGCTCTGGGGACACGCAGCATTTACGGGAAACCACAGTTTCGCCAGCAGACAATGGGAGGAATGAGAGACACAAACAGCCAGGCTGGCAGGAGGCTGGGCAGAGGCAAGAGGGGCCCGGCCGCAGGCCTCCGGCTGCCTACCCGGTTGAGAGCCATCTGGTAGATCTCTTCAGGTGAGTGGCCCTTCTCCCTGGGGCGCAGCTTGTAGCCCAGCTTCTCGGGCATCTTCTCCACCACGTAGTTCCGCAGCTTCAGGTTGTTCACTTCTATCCACGTGTTCTCATCATACTGAGTGAATTTGGTCAGGTTGAGCCCTAGGCTCTTGCAGAGCTCGTGGAGGATCCTGCAGGAGATGGAAGGACTGGTGAAGGCCAGGCACGGCGAGTGTGTGAGCCGGGGGGAGTCGGGACCCCTCTCTGGGGCTCTGGGGATGGGCACCAGGCTGCAGTGCGGCTAGAGTCAGGGTCCTGGGTGTGGGGGGCCTGGAATGAAATGGGAGCAAGGCTCAAGGCTGGACGGCTGCAGGTGTGGCGGTTTGGGTCTGTGTCTGGAGAAGGGGCTGGGTTTCTCTGGGGCGGAAGTGGGACTGGGAACAGAGTTCAGGTTGGGGAAGGGCCAGGTTAGGGTCTGGAGGTCTGGCTGGACGTGGTGGGGCTGGAGATGGGAGATCCTGAAGTTAGAAGAAGTACAGAGGGGGAGGTGGAGTCTTGATACAACTTGATTGGGGGCTTAGGTTTGGGGTCAGAGTTGAAGTTCAGTCTGGCCCTGGAGTGGGGATGGAATTGATCTGGCTGAGTCTGAGCATAGCTGTGGGGCTGTGGGTGGCCTCAGTGCACGCCTGGCTGCCTGGTCAGTCCTGACCTGTGTGAGCTGGGCATGCGCATGGCTCCCAGCTCCCCAATCCAGCCCGTCTTCCGGTCCCGGTAGGTGAAGATGCGGCCCCCGATCCTGTTGTCTGCTTCCAGGATGGTGACCTGAGGGACAGAGGGGACAGCAAGCAGGGCCCTTCAGCTCTCCCACTGAGCCCCCATCCCCAGCCATCTATCCCCATCCAGGGCAGCACAGACCTCAACTAGAGAAGGACCCCCCTTTTTTTTCTTTTTAAGATTTTATTTATTTATTTGACAGACAGTGATCACAAGTAGGCAGAGAGGCAGGCAGAGAGAGAGGGGGAAGCAGGCTCCCTGCTGAGTGGAGAGCCCAATACAGGGCTTGATCCCAGGACCCTGAGATCATGACCCGAGCCAAAAGCAGAGGCTTTAACCCACTGAGCCCCCCAGGAGCCCCTAGGACCCCCTTCTTTATAGAGAAATGAGAGGAGCTGGGAGAACAGATGTCAGAGCAAACATGTACCATATGACATTCTAGACTACAGCAGTAGACAACAAGCCAGATTGCAAAGGGACTTCCCAGCTCAGAGGGTGGGGAGATTTCCTGCAGGCACAGAGATCCTGGCAGAGCCCATTCTCATTCTCGGATTTCAGTGACGGGGCAGTGGTTAGATCTCAAGGGTCACTTCTCCTTAAGTGGAGTTTCCATCTCCAACAACACAAACTCCCCTCAGGAGGTTGGAGGACATTCAGAGGGAATTCCCTCAGGAACGTGAGAGAGCAAGACAGGGAAATCAAAGGCCTCTCAGCCTCCCTCTGG
Source organism: Mustela putorius furo (assembly GCF_011764305.1). NCBI lineage: Eukaryota > Metazoa > Chordata > Mammalia > Carnivora > Mustelidae > Mustela > Mustela putorius. Next base: position 10,483,210 of record NW_025421310.1, on the reverse strand, counting down.
GTTTCACTCCCCAGACCAAGGGGCAAAGCATAGCTCTTCTCCCCACCTCCTACCAGCCCCGTAACAGGGATGTGGCCAGGCCCCTCTACCCAGGACTCTCAGCCCGCAGCAGGAAAGACTCAAGGCAGACTCCAAGCAGCCCTTCTCACCTTGTGTCCCGCATCACTGAGCACCTTGGCAGCTACCAGCCCAGCTGCACCAGCACCAACCACAATGACCCTCTGAGGCTTGGAGGTCCGATTGAGGCCCAAGGTCACAACCCTGAGCAGCACCTCATAGTCAGGATCATGCATACATTTTTCAAAGGGATCCTGGCTGTGGGAAGTCTTCCAATCCAGGGAGGCCTCCAGGCTGAGGAAGAAGGAGACCAGGACGAGGAGGTACCGGGCTGGAGGTAGGAAGGACGGGGACAGTGCGCAGATCAGTAGGCTTGTGTGGGGGGAAACGTGGGCTCCGTCCCCCTGTCCCTGTGCCCCTTCCTTTGCTTACTTACCTAATGAGGCCATAATTCGTGGTGGGAGATGGTGTCTAGTTTGGAGGGGAGGCAAGGGTCACTGTGACAGGGGGCCTGGCTGCCCCTATGGCCTCATCCCTCTGTCTGTCCCATCTATCCGCCTCCTGTTCTGTACTCACCTGTCTGCCCTTTGGTCCCCCTCCCTGCACTCCTTTCTCTTCTCTGTTCCCCTCTCCTCTGTTCTCCCTGTCTCCAAGTGTCTGTTTCTGGGGGTCCCAGTCTCTGCAGCCTCCTCTCTACCTTGGCTCTCCAAGCAGCAGCACCTCTGTCCTCTGTCGCTCCCACTGGTCTGCCCCGTCCCCCCTGGCCTGTCCTTAAAGGAGCTGAGCCCCACCCTCCCCTCCCTCTGGGAAATCTGTGTCGGGGGAAACGAAACCACTTTCCTGGGTAGTAGGGTCAGGTGCTCAGGGTTTAGTTGAAGCTGGAGGGAGTGGGTGTTGGGGAAGGGGGGTTGAGAGAAGCAAATCAGTCTATTTTCTTCCTCTTGCCCAAATAGTTCTGGGGTTGTTGGAAGGCCAGAAATAAATGCTCAGGTAACCATGCAAAGGGGGCCTGGTCTCAGGATCCCTGCATTTGCCCTTGGGGCATGTTCCCTGTGACAGCCCCCAAGTCCTTCTGTGTGTCAGTTGTCACTGTGCCCCAAAGGGCCCTTGCTGGCTCCAGTCCCCTCCCACAGAACCGCTCTGAGCCTCAGTCTCTGAGGCCGGCCTGCCCGGGTCCTGAGCCTGGTGCCTGCGCACACAGTTCTGGTCTGCAGCTGTCAAGTGGGGGCAATTAAGTGTGGGTAGAATTAGGCAGTGAGTTCAGGTCCGGCCTTGTGAGCAAGCACCTGGGTCAATACTAGAACTTGCTCCTTAGGAAATGCCAGCTGCTGCCACCGTGTGGGTACTAGGAAGGGCTCAAGGAGTGACCCCCTGCTCCTCAGCCCTGTGCAAGAGGCAGCCCAGGATATGTGCTCATCCTTCTCATCCCTGAGATGCTCAGCTGTGGTGCTCAGCTCAGGCTAGGGTGCCAAGGACCACCTCTGCAAAAAGGCTGCAGGGGCCTCTGGCCTTGGTTTTCACCACCGCTATATGTGGGGTGCATTTTCCCGAGGCAGGCAGTGAGAACAAGATGACCTGGCTGCAAGGAGCCCCCTCACCCCTGGCAGTAGAGGTCCTTCGGCTTTTGGGGCTTTAGCCAAGGGGACGTGTGGTAGGTCCCCTGAAGTGGGTGGAGGTAGAAGATGCAACTTGGGGGATTTTTCCTGGCGTGGGGCAGAGGGCACCAGGCAGCTGGTGAGGAGTTAAGCCAGAGGCAGCAGATCCTCTGCAGCAACAAGATGGGAAAACCCGAAAGGGTACATCAAAGGGGGATGTGGTTTGATGGAGGATGGGGGAGGGAGGGGACCTATGAGTCAGAAAACATATGATGTGGGGGCCTGGGAGGCAGCGGCCAAGAAGGAAATACAATCCGCTGGACAGAGCCTTGAGCCTCGAGACTGAACGCCAAGGAAGCGAAGGGCACAAGTCAGCACAAATGGCAGAGACCGTTCCACGGTGAGGACCCACTAAGGTGGTCCTGGTTTCAGTGCTTTGCACTGACTGTGCGCCCTCACTGCGCTGCACTTGACAGAGGAGGGATCTGAGAGATGGAGGGGGGGTAGGCAGGGGAAGACCCCAGGACTTACCCAAGGCCTCAGAGTGGGAAGACCTTCCCCAGGCCGCCCCTGCCTACTTCCCTCCCCAAGGCGAGGGGCACCTGAGCACTGCCATGCTTGGACGGCACTCAGCAGCAGCCTCAGGAGCACGTGGCACCATCGCTCCTCTAATCCCAGGGGCCTCGTTGGAAGGGAACCCGGCCAGCTGACCAAAAGGCTCATGCTCCAGGGCCCACAGCAGGAAATGACAGAGCTGGGGGTCGTGCTGGCCCATCAGCTCTGCTTCCTTAAGGCAATGTCCGCACAGAGAAGGGAGCAGCCGCAGCATGGAAGCAGAAAGGGTGGAGGCAGCAGAGCCATGAATTCCTGCACTTATCTAGGCAAGAAGTGTTGGTCCCCAGAACAGCTTGAGGGGTCCCACTGGGATCCCTGAGCCGACCCCCCTGGTTTCTCTCCCATACAGGATTGCTGTGCAGAGCTCCCTGGCTCCGGGCACACACACCCCGCCCCCCCACCCCCCCCACCCCCCCCACCCCCCGCTGGCTTCCTGGACTCTTAGAGAAGTGAAACACCAACTCCAAGGGGTCAGCGGGGCAGGGAGAGGGAGGGAGAGGAACCCAACTCATGAGGTGCCCCAGGACTGGGAGCCAGCAGGGCCTGAAAGGGTAGGGATCCTGCCGGGGCAGGGTCTGATCAGTCTGCTTGCTGCTGTGTAACACCTACGGATGCTGTGTACCACCACGTCCCAGGTACTTGATATGTTTTACTTCATTTACAGTAAGGATCCTGACAAGATGGGCTTAGCTGTCCCCCTTTTCCAGTGGAGAAAACTGAGGCCCAGACAGGTCACCCGTGAAAAACGGCAGCACCTGGGTTTGATCCCAGCAGCCTGGCTCCAGGGCCACATTCTGAGACACCCGTTCATCAGCAGCAAGCTCGGCTCATGAATGAGGGAGCGGGCCAGGCCAGGGTGTCTCTGCCTCATCAACACTGACATTTGGGGCCATCTCTGTAGGGGTCGTCCTGTGCATTGTGGGATGTTGTGGCTATGGTCCCAGAGAAAGACCTGGGTCCAGCTGGCAGGAGAAGAAACACTGGGGGCCACACAGCTGTGCGGGGGACAGGGCTCGTGCTTTATACATATGATTTTCTCTGAGGCAGTTCAGAGACAGGGAGTGGTTGCTATGAAAACTTTGACCAAGTCCCTGAGGCAGTAGGGCGTGCCCAGGGGATGCCCAGGGCCCCAGGGGAAGTCAGGGGCCCAGACCTGGATCAGGGAGGGGCTCAGAGAGCAGAGGACAGACTTATCCAAGGCCCTTGGTCTTTGGCCTGACTCCTGGACAGAGTTCCCCTTCCCAGAGAGCCCTCCTGCCCCTCCTCCCCCCTTCCAGAACCCCTGGGCCCCATGGGGGGGGGCACTCACTGCATGGCTGGTTCTGGGGGGCTCTCTCAGCGCCCATGGCCTTTCTGGTTAGCCCGGGACAGAAGTCATCATTGGGCGTGTACGAAAATGGGGTCAATGGTGGTAGCTTTGTCCTGATTCCGTTAGACCAAAGGTGCCAGGGTCCTGGTGAGTTCAGAGCAGTTGGGAGGCTGTGGAGGCAAGTACTCCCTTCTCAAAAGCTTTTTATTATGGAAATTTCAAGCATATATAAAAACAGAGAGACTGGGATGGTAAACCCAAGTGCCTCCATCACCTCCTAGCCCATCTTGTCTCATTTACATTTTCTCCCTCCCCCACTGCATTATTTTACAGCAAATCTCATTTTATTTCGTAGGTAAATACTTCAGGATGTTTCTCTACAACAGAGGTCTACAAACGTTTTCTATAAATATTTGGGGCTTTGGGGGCCACACTGTCTCCACCTTGCCTACTCAACTCTGTCCTCCAAGTAAGTAGCCACAACATGTATAATGAACTGGCATGGCTGTGTTCCAATAAAATTTTATTTACAAAAACAGGAAGTGGGACTATAGTTTGCCAACCAACTTCTTTTTTTTAAATTTTTAAAAAAAGATTTTATTTATTTATTTAACAGAGAGAGACACAATGAGAGAGGGAACACAGGCGAGGCAGTGGGAGAGGGAGAAGCAGGCTTCCCGCTGAACAGGGAGCCTGATGTGGGGCTTGATCCCAGGACCTGGGGATCATGACTTGAGCTGAAGGCAGACGCTTAACGACTGAGCCACCCAGGCACCCTGTCAACCAACTTCTGCTTTAAAAAAATATTAGAAATATTTGCTTTTAAAAAAAAAAAAAACCAAGAGAGGGGTGCCTGGGTGGCTCAGTGGGTTAAGCCTCTGCCTTCCACTCAGGTCATGATCTCAGGGTTCTGGGATCGAGCCCCACATCGGGCTCTCTGCTCAGCAGGGAGCCTGCTTCCCTCTCTCTCTGCCTGCCTGCCTCTCTGCCTACTTGTAATCTGTCAAATAAATAAATAAACAAAATCTTTAAAAAAAAACACAAACTACAATACCAGTATTACATTTAAAAATGGCATTAAAGTCCAATTTCCTGGATTGTCTCAAAAAAATTTTTTTTCCAAGTAGGCTCCATGCACAGTGCGGAGCCCAATGCGAGGCTTGAACTCAAGACCCTGGAATCAAGACCTGAGGTGAGCTCAAGAGTTGGAACACTTCACTGAGCCACCAGGTGCCTCAAAGAAGCCTACTTTGCATTTGAGTGATATCAAGGGTCTTTGCTCAGTGGATTTGGGGTTTGTGTCCTTAGAACTTGGGGGTTTATGTGACCCACGGCACCAGACTGGGCCCGAGCCTGGCAGAGCAGCACACCAAGTCTGGTTTTGGTCACGGGGAAACCTGTGGAGGTCATGGGGTTGAACCAGGACGCTGTCTGGACGTGAGGTGCATGCCTAGGTGAGTCACTGATGTTTGAAGTGATTAGTGCCACTGCGTGAGGGCTGTGGGACAGGTACAGGGGCAGTGTGGGACAGGTAAGTCTGGCTGGCAGCTGGCTGGTGTCCAGAAGCCAACGTGGTTTTTGAGGCTGAGGGATTTTGTTCCTGGAAGTTCTGCAGAAAGCCCTTGCCCTGAGAGTCTGAGGGTGGACTTTTCAAGCACCCAAGTAATTTCAAGGTAAATTGAGAACTTGGCAGCTGTGGTGTGCTGGGTCCTAGCAGCGCACAAGAGCTGACTGATTTTTTAAAAGATTTTATTTATTTGACAGAGATCACAAGTAGGCAGAGAGGCAGGCAGAGAGAGAGGAAGGGAAGCAGGCTCCCTGCTGAGCAGAGAGCCCGATGTGGGGCTCCATCCCAGGACCCCGAGATTTCGACCTGAGCCAAAGGCAGAGGCTTTAACTCACTGAGCCACCCAGGTGCCCCGAGCTGACTGATTTTTAAGATCTTTGGTTTTTGTTTTGCATGCCATTCTTGAAAAAAAAATTATACACATTTAATGATTAGTCTTATGAAAAACAAATTTAGAGGTGCCTGGGTGGCTCAATGGGTTGAGCCTCTGCCTTTAGCTCCGGTCATGATCTTGGTGTCCTGGGATCGAGTCCCGCATTGGGCTCGCTGCTCGGCAAGGAGCCTGCCTCTCTGCCGACTTGTGATCGGTCAAGTAAATAAATAAAAAATCTTAAAAAAATTTTTTTTAAAAACTCAAAACTCACCATTTCCCAATCATTCGATTATATTTTACTATTATGTATACTCTTGAGGAGAAGCAATTGTTATCTGTAGATATCAATTTCCCAAACTCCCAGTCCGTGACCTCACATCCGTGGCTTGCAGTCAACCCTGGAGAGGGCCTCTAGATCACGGTATGGGGGGGTGGGGGGAGGTGGGTAAAGGGCATCGGCATTTGCCACCCATCAGAGCTTTCCCCTACCCTTACCCTGGGGAGCCGACTGTTAGGTTTACCAGCACACCACTGTTTGGGCATCATTCATTTCAACCTCCGCTAGGAGATGAAGGGAGCCGTGGCTCTGGAAATCTTTAGTTATTTGAAACATCTGACCCTTCTGATGCCAAACTGCGCCCGACAGGCAGAGGCATAATGCTGGGGAAGCAGCTGGGCTCTAGAATCACTAAGGGCTTCCTTGAGATGGAAAGAAAAGCCATACATCGAATTGCCACTCTTATCCCTCAACTGGAAGAAATGCAGTAACAGCTTACTGAGAGATTCGCCTTTAAAAGCCTCTGCTGCCAAATTTAGTCACCACATTTGCTGTCTTCATACTACTTAATGAAGAGGAACTTAAGTAGAGGCCGTTTGTCGGACCGGCAAAGAAGCGCATCTGTGTTTTCTTCCTGGAAAGGGAAACTGCAGTTACAACGAAGCCATCATCTGCAGGGTGGCACCCTACCGCCGGTCCTTTGGCAACCCCGGGGACCCCTCCCTGGTGCTCCCGGGAAGCCTGTTGGGGCCATTTTCCCCATGGTGCAAGAGCACCATGACCATCATCCTGATTTATAATTGTGTTTTCCAAAGTGGGGTGCCCATGGTCCCTCGGGCCATGGGAAAAAGTGAACTCAGTATTTCCATTTAAAGAAGTACCTAAGTGAAAGCAGTAAAGCGTTACTATTGTTCAATATGCAAAACAGGTCAATTAGATTAACATTGGAAATGCAAGCTCAAGAAAAGTTTTTAGCCCCTGCCAGCAACCTCTGAGTGAGCAGGAACACCGTTCCATTTTTGTGACCCCAGTGCCAGATCAGGATCTGGTATGTAGGTGCTCCAAAACTAGATGTTGAGGGGCGCCTGCCTGGGTGGCTCAGTGGATTAAGGCCACTGCCTTTGGCTCAGGTCATGATCCCAGGATCCTTGGATTGAGCCCCTCATCCGGCTCTCTGCTCAGCAGGGAGCCTGCTTCCCTTCCTCTCTCTCTGCCTACTTGTGATCTCTGCCTGCTAAATAAAAAAATAAATAAATCTTTGGGAAAAAAAAAAAAGACAAAAACCTAGATGTTGAATGCATCAATGTGGATAAAATATAAATGACCTACTACTTTCCAGGATGACTTGAGGCTGCTCCAACTCTCCTCCCTTTAGGGAGAGGGAGCAGATGTGGGTCTTGCAGTTAGGCAAGGCTGACTGCACAAAGGGCCAGTGCCCAGGGAGAGGAGCTTTCAGAGAGAATCAAGTGGGTTAGTGTGGGGTCTCCCCCCCTCTTCTGTTCTGTTCTGTTCCCCTCCCTCTCCTGTGGCTTCTTCTTAGACAGGACACTTGTTCTCGGAAGACAAAGATGGTCCAAGGAAATGACTTATGACCAGGACTTTGGGAAAATGGACCATACATCTCCAGGAATTAGCTCTGGGCATTCCTTAGCAAACACATGGCTTAGTGAGGAAGAGGCTGAAGGGGTAGACCTCCACCCCAAAGCAGGAGATCCAAGCGCTTGGTATCATTCTCGCCCACAGGAGCCAGGGAAAGAGGCAGAATGCTGGGCCAGTATCTGGAAATGACTCCCATACAACTCCACATCCCAGCTTCGCCTGTTTCCCACCTTTGAAGCATGACTAGTTCCTCCAGCTAGCCCTAGGAAATGGACAGGAATGCTGCCGACAGCTCCTGTGGCCTCTGAGCGAATGCCTTAGGGAAGATGGCGGAGGAACTGACATGCATGTGTATCTACGATGGAAGCCAGAACATTACGGGCACACATTCCCTCATGCGCTGCTCTTCTGCCATCAGCACCAGACAAACCCACGACCTGCATCTGTGTGTATGTGTGCCTCAATGATGTACTGTCTAGTTCTGGTTTCTGAGTTCCAGATAAATGGCACCCCACTTGATCTAGTCTTCTGGAACCTGCTCTTTTTCCCCAGCTTTCTAAGTGATACACATCAATGGCAACTTTTTTGTTCCACAGTAAATTTTATTTAGGAATGCAACATATAGTCATAGTATCTCAGACAGTGCAGCAAAGTATAAAGACAAATACAAGACATTCAGGAAACAACCGGTTGGCTTCTGTCTTCTGGACACCACGGATCTCTCACTGTTAACAGACTAGGTCTGCTCCAGCACTGGCAAGTTCCAACCCAAGTCTGTGGCCACCTCTGGCACTCATGGCCATTTCAGCAGGCATTTTGTGGATGAACATTTGATGCCGTGTTTCATCTCCATTGTTCTTTTGAAAATGTGACAGGGATTGTGCTGAGGACACAAAAGGGGCCAAGAAACACAGTCCCTGCCCATAGGGGCTCACATTCAATAGTGAGACAGAGAAGTTAACAGTTGGCACAAGACATGCACACGCTCTATGTCGTTTTGGAGCCTCAGGACTGCCACCGGACCCAGGTCTGGGGCAGCTGAGAGGGCTTCCTGGAGGTGAGGCCCAAGATAAGGACAACTGAAGGATGGGGTGGCGTGTCAGCCAGGCAAGGTAAAGACCTCCTGGTGCAAGTCTGACCCTTTTCTCAATATTACATTTAAGTCCCTCATCTGACTATCCTTTCTCCTTTGAAATTCTACATCCCACGGTTGGTCCTATTCACAAGCCCCTTTCTCGCACTGGCGGTCAGTCTCCACAGGCTCAGGCCTTACACCAGGACACCGTCTCCTCGAGGACGGACTCTTCACAGCACCTACGACTATATGTTGGGCAGAGTGGCCGCTCGGCAGACCCTGGCTGGGAGACAGATGGTTTTGGGGAAACGTCTCCAGCACTCTCTACTGGCACTTGGCCGGAGCAGGAAGGATGGGTGGGTGGTGGTTGTGAAAGGGGTCTGAGATACACAAAAGATACGCAAAGAAACCACACCCACAATGCTGCTGCCCAGACTAGAGCGCTTAGAATACTTCCGTTTTCACTAATGCAAAGCAAACCACAGAACTGTTCTCAACGGCACGGTCACATGAAAGAAAGGAACAAACAGGTATTCACTGCAACCAAACACTAGACAATAACTGCGTGCCCCCGCTGCCCTCCAACGCCCTTGGAGCGCACAGGCCCCGAAGACGGCTGGCACGTCAGTCAAATGTGATCCGGAAACTGCGTTCCTGCTCCTTGCGACGCCCCTCGCACACCTTGGTCACCTCCTCCACCTTCCTCTGCAGCAGGGCCGAGTTCTGGTCGACCCACTGCAGCGAGTCCATGTGCGCGTTGAGGATCTTGCAGATCTGCTGCAGCGGGTCGCTGGTGTCGGCCGGTCCCCCGGACGTGTTCAGGTGCTCGATGATATCCTTGAGGTCCTGGGCCATGCGCTTCAGCTGGGCGTCGATGTTCTCGGCTAGCTTGTAGGTCCTCTCGCGCTCCTCGTCGGCGTGCTGCAGGTACACGGTGCCGCTCTGCTCCTTGACCGACTCCTCCAGAGGGCTCAGCAGGTCTTCCAGCTCCTTCTGCTGAGACAGGATGAAGTCGAGCTCTTGGTCCAGCCTCTTCTGGTCCAGCTTCACTTTCTCCACCTCACGGTGCAGGGTGGTGATCTTCTCCCCGTTCTCGATCAGTGTGCGGTCCCAGGCGTTGACCTGGGTGGCCTGCTGCAGGAAGTGCCGCTCCTGGTCCTCTAGCTCCAGACTCCACTTGTTGATCAGACTCTCCAGCTGGGCGTAGGTCATCACAGGGCTGGTGGACGCCCCAGTGCCGGTGCTAGGCCCTGGCGGCGCGGCCACGGCAGCTGGTGCGTTGCTGGCGATCCCAGCTGGTGCCAGTGGCTTCAGATTCAAGGCGAAGCCAGTGGTGGTGGTGGTGGTTGTGGTGGTGGTGGCAGCGGTGGTGGCGGCAGGGGCGGTGGATGCTGTTGTGGAAGTGGTAGAAGTTGCTCCAGGGGCCTTTAAGCTGAAGCCCAGCGTTCCGGCCCCAGGAGTTCCAGCCGTGGTTGAAGGGGGACAAAGGGAAAGCCCCGTGGCGACAGATGAGGTTGGAGCGGTGGCTAGTGAGGCGAACAGCGTGGGGCCAGCACTGGTGGTGGCAGCAGCGGGGGCAGGAGCGGCCGGCTGTGTGGCTCCTGCTCCGCTGGCAGCCGGAGGGGCAGCCGTGAAGGGCAAGCCGGCAAGCGCCGTGGGCTGGGCCGAAGTCCCCAAGGAGCCGATATTGAAACCTGAGGTCCCGGTCTGGGATGTGCTTCCCCCTGTGAAGGAGAATCCCCCCGGTGTGGTGGACGGAGCAGCAGAGGTGGTGGTGGAGCCAAACACGAAGCCGGTGGGTGCTGTGCTCTGGCTGGAGGTGACAGTGCTCGAGATGGCATTGGTGAGGGTGCTGCTGCCGAGCCCAAAGCCGCCAGTGTGTGCCGTGGCTGGGGTGGCCGTTGTGCTGCTCAAGTTGAGCTTCGGTGCGCTGATTCCTAAGGAGAATCCAGTTCCTCCCGTAGCAGGAGTTGTGGTTCCAAAGCTGAATCCTGGGGTCTGTGTCGTTGGAGCTTGGGTCGTGAGTGAGAACAGGCCAGTAGAAGGGGTACTTGCTGCTGGCTGGGAGGGAGTCCCAAAATTAAACCCACCAGTGCCAGACGTAGAGAAAGAAAACCCGGTAGCAGGTGTGGTTGTCGCCGTCTTTGCAGCGCCAAATGTGAACCCGCCTGTGGGGGCCCCAGTGCCTCCAAAATTAAACCCGCTCATGGCTCCAGATTCTGGTGGCGGCAGCTACGCTGGTTCCCAAAGTAAATCCGTCGGTCTGCAACCTTGGGAAGATTTTTAAAGCAGAGTAAGTCACATGATCAGATGGCAGTTTGGGAAAGGCAGCCTCGATGGCCAAGGTGGAGCCGTTTGGAGGGTGGTGGGACTGGGTCATGAGAACATGTGACTGCCACCCAGCTCCCTGCTGTAACCTAGCCAGGCCCTGTTAAGCTAGAGAGGAAAAAGCCCTGGGGGTCACGTACTAGGAACCAGATGTGCTTGGGACCCGCACAGCCACAGCCACAGCCACATTCAGCACCAGCAGGAGTATTTGCTGCCCTAGAGGAGAGGGCCAAAGAGCACCTGAGGAGGTTGGATCAAGGCACTTCTGGAGAGTGGGACTAGAAGCACAAAACACCACCTTCAGAGGCGCCTGGGCGGCTCAGTGGGTTAAAGCCTCTGCCTTTGGCTCAGGTCATGATCCTGGGGTCTGGGATTGAGCCCTGCATCAGGCTCTCTGCTCGGCAGGGAGCCTGCTTCCCTTCCTCTTTCTCTCTCTTCCTACTTGTGATTTCTATCAAATAAATAAAATCTTAAAACAAACAAACAAACAAAAAACCCCCACCACCTTCAGGACCTGCTCCCCAGGATTCCCTGCTGAATGCAAGTGGGAGGTGGTGGACTGATCTGAGTACCGCCCTGAGTGTCTTTCTGGACCTCAGAGAGAGGCCCCAGAAAGCAGGGCTCTATGGCAGGGCATTAGCCCCCTTCAGTGCACACGGCTGACCACTTAGGAGGATGGAGGCCTGCTGGAGCGTCCCCCTGCCTTCCTTCTAAGTCAGCTAACTTAGATTTTTCTCCAGGGACTCAGGAGGTGGTCTCCTTCACCTACAGGTGCATGTGGGGCACCCCCCATCCTCCCAGCCATCTGCAGCTGAGCTGCACAGAGTGGGGAGGAAGAGGGAAAGTGATTGTGGACCAAGAGGATTCACACATGCTCACAGGGCCCTCCACTGACTCTGGTGAGGGAAGAGAAGGGAGTCCAGAAGGGCCTGTGAACACCAGGCCCTGTTCTCAGACACCTGGGGGTTGTGGCTGACCTCAAATTTAACACGAATTCATGGTTGGCTGCCACTGCTCAGTGGGTTCCTAGGCCGCATGACGAGAAATGCCAATTCCAGTGAAGACACCAAGGTGATTCCCATGCAGCTTGCTGTGCCCAGTATGCTCTCCTTAGCCACCAGACCCTCAGCTAACTTCACAAAGGTCCTACAGAGAGGTTGTGATGACGGTCCCTATGCACAGACGGGGAAAAGAGAAGCTCAGACGGACTTAACTTGTCAATTCTTACCGCACGGTGGGCCCTGAACCTGGCCATGGGCTGTAAACCCCTCTTTATTTATACTCCATCAAAATGGTCCATCTGGTCACAGGGCACGCAGCCCTGCCCTGGCTCATGGCTGCCATGCTGTACCCCAGCCTCCATCCCATACCCCGCACAGCTAATTTTCCCTTCATCTAAAACAGCTCAGGCAGTTGAGCAGCAAGACTGCTCCCTGTTCTCAGGCACAAAGTTGGTTCTCCAGAGATAAAGGAAAGACCAGGTTTGAACTCTGCTTCTGCTACAAGTCGTGGGTCCTGGGAAAGTTACTCCTGAGCCTCTCTACACCTATTTCCCCAATTCTAACAAGAAGGATGAGCCCCTTCCACTGGGAAGGATAAACAAGGTCATGAGGGAGAAGCCAAGTGCCTGGCCCAGGGAAGCCATCCTATTTCCTGAAGTCCTGTTTCCTCCTCCCTCTTCTGGGCCAGTTTTACTTCTTCAAGTGTCCTCAGGAATCCTCTCGTGCCCTGGGCCAGAGGAACCCTGCTGTGGCTGCCCCTCTCCAACTTCTACGGCACCCTCTGCCTTCCTGGCAGACCCCAATATTTCCTTTTTCTCCAAAGACCCATGCTTCTCGGGAGATGACCTCAGTGTGGTCCGCTCTGCCCCTGGGGCCGTCTGCTTTAAGCCAGATCTCAACTGGCTGCCCATCAGCACCTCCAGGGGTGGGTGTTTGGAAGGTACACTGCTGCCAGACTGATGGGGGCAGTCGCTTTGTCGGGGGAGAGGGGGGTGGCGTGTGGCAGGGCCCTAGACTGTAGCATTTTTATAAAGCTCTTCTGGGGGCTCCTGGGAAAGGTCCCTTCGTTCGCACTACAGCAATGTCTGAGCCCCCGGGCCACTGGGACCCCACAGTGCCCTGCGCCAGACCCCTTCTTGTGGCGAGCGCACACCTCCTCACTTGAGTACCATGGCAAGCCACATCTGCTATTACTGGCAGCTCAAGGCATCCGAACAGCTACGCCTACATGTCTCTGTTCTCAAGACCTCAGCCCAAGAGAGCTTCTATTAATAAGTTGCAGCTAAATTTTTCCACAAGAGCATTTATAAAAAGCTCTTTGTAACTATTAAAAAACTACAAGAAAAACAAGAGTCTGGGGGGGCTTTTCCAGTTTAATGGCTCACCATTTATTAAACGCCTCATCGGTTTCTGATACTACATATGCTAGGGATGTACTAACAGGGGCAAACACTATTGGTTCAGCCCCGTGCTATGCGCTTTAAATATATTATAGCTCACTCACTCCAAAAGCAGGTCCATTTAATAAACTGGGAGAGTGAAAGGCCCACAGAGGTCACCTAAGCCATGGCCCTTGCCCTTGAGGTAGTCAGAGACATGGGAAATGTGAACTTGAGTACCAGGGCTCTAGGTAGGGACAACGGAGGATGGGGGTGGGGAGGGGTCAATAAGGGAGCATTTTCCTGAGCTGAGCGTGGAAGGATACGAGGTCAGGGTTAGTCAGGTGGATGGGAGGAAGGGCCTGGGTGAGGCAGAAAGGTTGACACAGGTGTGTCTCTGGGGTGCTAAGTGATTTGGTGTGGCTAGAGGGACTGTGTGTGTGTACATGCAGTAAAGGGTTCACTCAGAAGGCCTGGGTTACCCACCCTACACATCAAAGAAAAGACTGGCCCTTTTCTGGTTCCTGTAAGATAACCTGCGAGCCCTGCCAACTTGACCTCTACAGGGGCCAGAGACTAAGTAATGAGTCAGTCACAAAGACACTCCGGCCTATGTGACTGACCCCCTGTAAAAACTCTGGATGCCGAGGCACAGGTGAGCTTCCTTGGAGGGCAGTACTCCATGTGTGCTGTCACATGGTGTTGCCGGGAGAATTAAGTGCTGCTGTATGACTCCATGGGGAGAGGCCACTGGAAGCTCACCCCTTCTCTCTTCTAGACTCTGTCTGGTGCACCCTTCACCCATGCTGATTGATTCTTTCCCCTTTTGTTGAAACCATGAATCTAACAGCTTTGCTGAGTTCTGTGAGTCTTTCTAGAGAATCACCGAACCCAAGGGTGGGTTTGGGGACTCCCGAGTACATCGTGTGTATAGTGCTGTGTGATGTGGCGGGAGCTGCTGGTCGGGAAAGGACATGTTGATGGCTCAGACTTCATTTTGCGTGAGTCATGGAGGGACTTTAGAGGTGGGGAGACTAACAAGGCCAGACACATGTGCGGGAAACAGACTGGAAGGGAAGAAACTAGAGGGTCAGGTAGCTGGGAGGAGGGTGCAGTGGTGGTCTAAGCCAAGAGCCTGAGCGAGGGGCCAGGACTCTGGGGACAGAGAAGAGAAAACCTCAATCTGGGGAATGTGTGAGTCTGTGCAAAAATGGAATGAAGTGGGTGCCTGGGTGGCTCAGTGGGTTAAGCCGCTGCCTTCGGCTCAGGTCATGATCTCAGGGTCCTGGGATCGAGTCCCGCATCGGGCTTCTCTGCTCAGCAGGGAGCCTGCTTCCCTCTCTCTCTCTCTCTCTGCCTGCCTCTCCATCTACTTGTGATTTCTGTCAAATAAATAAATAAAATCTTAAAAAAAAAAATGGAATAAAGTGTTGGTTCTGCAGGGGCTGACTCAAGTGAACAAAGCCATCAACCAAGACCCAGATTTTGGGAGTTTCTCACACAAATGTGTCTTAACAGATACACACTATTCTGAGCTCCGAAATAGGCTTTCCACTTTACTGAAGGGGCAAGCTTTCCACAGGAGCAGTTGACAGTGCTTGGGTCAGGTGCTTAAGCCTGGGCGGCCACAGACGTGGCATCTGTAGCTGGGCCTGGAGTGAGGAAGGTCTGCCTCAAAGTCACTGAGTTACTGACAAGAGACGCCTACCCCACTCTGTCCCTGTTTGTCAAGCCACATCTGCCTGCCCTCATAGCCCAGGGTAGTCGTAGATTCTGAACGACAGATTCGTCCTGTCCCCTGGCTTTGAGGACCACGGTTCTCTGCCATCACCTCCAGCTTCACTCAGGTCCACTAACCTGACCTCTCCAGTTCTTTGCTACTCCAAATTCCATCTTTATCTAATTTATTTCCTTAGCCCTATTCTGCGTACAGTTATGACAACACAGACAAAACAAACTCTCTGTAGTGCAACATTCACTCACGCAACAAACACATCTGAGCACCTATGTATGGGCCCTGTTCCAGACCCTGGGAATATGGCTGTGATGGGGAGAGTGAGTCCCTGCTCTCATGGAGCTTCTCCTCCAGCAGAAGAGACAGACAGGAGAACAACGAACTTCATAAAGGAATCCTCTGTCACGCTTTAATAGGCTAAGCATTATGAAGAAAGAAAAAGTGGGGCAGGAAAAGGGGAACAGGGCAGTGGCATGGGGGTAAAGGGGTTGACTGAGTCATAATGAGGAAAGAGCTAGAACAAAGGCCAGGGGGGTGTGGCCATGACAACAGGAGGCCAGTATTGTTAAGGGGCAGGGGCCACACTGTTCCCAAGCCCAGGGACTGATTCTCGCTCCCTACCCCAGCCCATTTCCTGTATCTGGAGCAGGGGTGTTTGGGAATTAATATGAGGGGACCTCGGCCTTGGACCAAAGGAATGGAAGGATTGAGAAGGCAATGTGTGTGTGTGTGTGTGTGTGTGTGTGTGTATGTGTGTGGGGTCTATGTGACAGAATAATGGCCTCTATACATGTCCACCCCCTAACTCCAAACCTATGAACACGAGAGCTCACATGGCAACAGGGACTTAGCAGATGTGATTAAATTAACGGTTCTGAGATGGGGAGATTACCCTGGATGGACTGCATGGACCCTAAATATAACCATGAGGGTCTTTAAAAGTGGAAGGTGGAGACAGAAGATGTGACCATGAAAGAACATTCTGAGAGATACTATGTTGCTGGCTCTGAAGACGGAGGAAGGGGTTCCAAGCAAAGGAATGCAGGGGGTCTCTAGAAGATGGAAAAGGTAAAACATGGATTCTCCCTCAGAGATTCCAGAAGGAAAGAGGTCCTGTTGACCCATTTCTAACTTTCTGAACTGTAAGAGAATAAATGGGTGCTGTTTTAAGCCACTACATCTGTGATCATTTGTTATGACAACCGGAAGTTGACAGAGGAATGGGGAAGAAAGAACAGGATGGACTCAATCTAGACAAATGGATGGGAAACACATCCTGGAGTTGGGGCCAAGGAGAGGCTGGAGAAGAGAAGTGATAGGGCCAAGGTGCACGGTCTGCCTCTGTGCAACAGGGCCAAGGGAAGAGGATACAGCAGTCACTAGGGCCTGGCAGCTGGGGAGCAGGTGGGAAAAGAACAGAGAGCTGTGATCCTGAGAATCTGGACATCCCCTGCTGCTGGGGTGACCGAATCAGGGGAGTGGATGTGTGCAAAACCCAGCAACAACAGGCAACCTATGTCCTATGACAGAGGGAGGGACAAGGTGGCCTAGAAACATGAGAAGGGCTGATGATGGTGACAGTGTCAGCCCACAGGGCAGGATTTTCTGCTTTTGTTCACTACTGTTATGCCCAGCACCTAGAGCAGTGCCTGGCATGCAGCAGGCACTCCATAAATAACTGTGAGGGACCGACAATCTGACAACTAAGAACTATCATCTACAGAGCACCACCTATGTAATGGTCCTGGGCCAAGAATACTAGGTAGGAGCACAATGAATCCTTCCTGGATGGGAAACAGGTGATGTAACTTCAAAGTCACAGAGCAGCAAACACTAGTCCCAGGATGGGAAACCAGATCTTTCTGGGGCTAAGTGCTGAAGTTCTGCCTGGAACAGGAAGGAGATGTCAGAATTAAGTCTTAAAGGATGAACGGGGCTTTCTGGGCAGACAGGTCACCGAGAGAGTAAGATACACAGGCCAGCTTTTGTACTCTTTGTGGCTGAAGCAGCAGGCTTTGGGGAGGAGGGGTTGGGGGCCAGGTCACAGAGGTAGATTGCTAGGCTTGTCCATCCAGTGGAGACAAAGCTGTAACATGGTTTCCCTTCCTGATCCCACAGCTGTCTTTCATCTTCACACCTCAGAAATGTAGTGACCCTGGGGCACCTGGGTGGCTCAGTGGCTCAGGTCATGACCTCAGGATCCTAGGATCGAGCCCCCCATCAGGCTCTCTGCTCAGTAGGGAGCCTGCTCCCCACCCCCCCACCACCTGCCTAGTTCTCTGCCTACTTGTGATCTCTCTGTCAAATAAATAAGATCTTAAAAAAAAAAAGTAGTGACCCTTCCACACTAGGATCCTCCACTGGGGATGGAGACAGCTGCTATCCCCTTTCTTTACACCAGTTCAACTCCACTTCATTTGGGGCAGCAGCGAGTATAGCCAAAGAGCTCTATTTCTCAGGGCTTCTCGATGGGGCTTGGGATCATGAGTCCTGGGTTTTCTAGTCCACTGATGGACTGGGATGGGGACTGCAGACAGTAGCCCTGTAGCTGTCATTAGAAGTCCAGACTGTGGATTTCTGTGTGCTCTGAGGAAAAGGGTCTTGTTTGTCCTTTTCTGTCAGTCACTTGGCAAGACTCCACAGCCTGCTGGCCAGAGACCCTGCTTCTTCACTCCTAATCCTGGGATCTTAGGTTCTAAATTCATCCCCATGCCTGTTTTATCACATGAAAAACAAGGATTACAGCTCACAGATCTGCAATGGGCACTTAGCACGCTGCACTCTTGGCCCAGGAAAAGCTAACCTCTTAATGCAAGTTCTGGCAGCAACTAGAGCAGATGCTCCTGACATTTCAGCCCCATGGCCACCTGGTGGCGCTGCCAACAATGCTGAGGCCAGGGAGCAAAGGAGCTATCACAATTTAGCAATTTAGTGGGGCGCCTGTTGACTGAGTTGGTACGGCGAGGGGCTCTTGATCTTGGGATTGTAAATTCGAGTTGGGTGGAGAGAGTACTTAAAACATAAAATTTTTAAAAATAAATAAATAGGGATGCCTTAGTGGCTCAGCTGGTTAAGCCTCTGCCTTTGGCTCAGGTTATGATCTCAGGGTCCTGGGATCCAGCCCCACATCCGCTTGGGAGGGGGTGTGTCTCTGCTCAGCAGGGAGCCTGCTTCCCCCTCACTGCTTGTGATCTTCTCTGTCAAATAAATAAAACACTTAAAAATAAATAAAATCTTAAAAAAATAATAAATTAGCAATTAAGACTTGGAGGACATGTGATGACAGACTCAGAGAGACCAGAGTAGGAGAGAAACTAAGGAGCACAGGAGATGGCAGCAGGAGAGAAAAGGCAGAAAATCAGAGGCTGAAGGGACTTTGCCTTTGGCCCCCATCGACCCAGCCAGGGAAATCTGATTCCCCGCGGGAGCTCAAACACCTGCTGGTAAAAAAACAAAACAAAACAACAAAAAAAACACCTGCTGGTACCTTTGCCACCGTGCTAGGGGGGAACTCCCTGTCCACTCTGCTGTCCCCCGTTGTCCATCCCTTTCCCCTCCCCCTCCTCACCACAATCATCTCTCTTTTCTGGGTTGTCTCACCAACATGTAAAACAGAGGTCACTGGCCACTCACCCACCCCCAGTCCGTGCATGCTGCTGCTGAAACATCTCTTGAATTAGTTCTTTCTCCCTCTAGTCAAAGATAAACTCTCTAACCCTCAGGAACAGGCGAGCTGAGAGAGCGCCAGCCCTTCAGGAATGGAAATCAACTGATAGCAGCAAGGTGCTTGCTAGCCAGACCACAGCCAAGGCAGTCTACAGTTGCAGGCAGGGAAAGAACAGCAGCATGCTAGGTGGGCTCCAGAGCAGGGAGGGGTCGGTGTAGCCAGACTAGAGTGTACCATGAAGCCGCAGGAGGTGTCTATGTGAAAGGATCTTGTTTGTTTTGAAGGCCTTCCCCAGGCGGCTGGGGAGGAGCTGGTGGTGTTCTGGGCCACTCTGTCAGGCTCTTACACAACCACCATGCCTGGTGGGCATGGGCAACTGTGGTTGCCAGGAACAGAGCCTTCCCGAGAAAGGCAGGAGGCTTTTGTAAGCCAAACTGGAAGCAGGGAAACCTCCCGGCAGTGTGAAGGCTTCTCTGCCACAGGGCATGGTATCCCCAGCAGTGAAGGCAGGATTGACTCCCCCGCTGTTTTCAAAAGCCCTCTCATCCCCTTAGGCCACTTGGGATTCTGGTCCCAATTTCCTAAACCTGTTCCTCCCTGAGGACCCCCACATTCAAGGTCCTTCAATCTCCCAGGTATAATAAACTTGTGTTAAATATTCGACCTGTGAAGAGAGGACACAAAAGAGGCATGTCTGTCCATCTGTCTGTCTGCTCTTCGGGGGGAGGAGCTGTGGAAAGCCTCACAGCCTGTTTCACTGCCGCTTGTCTTTTCCCCCAGGCAGTGTTCCATGATCAGATTCTTCAACGCCCCTGCATGCTGATTGTTGAGGCAGCTTTGTCACACGTGTTCCATTTCTCAACCTACCCAATAATGTGGTGCTGGCTATTTTATTTTCATTTTAAAGATTTATTCATTTACTTTAAAGAGACAGAGAGCACACATTAGTAGGAGAAGGAGCAGGTGGCTGGGTAGGGAGTAAGTGAGAGAGAGAAGCAAGAGAAGCTGACTCCCTGTTGAGCATGGGGCTCCCCCGGTGGTGGCTATTTAATTTAATTAATTAATTTATTTATTTTTAAAGATTTTATTTATTTGACCGAGAGATCACAAGTAGGCAGAGAGGCAGGCAGAGAGAGAGGGAGAAGCAGGCTCCCCGCTGAGCAGAGAGCCTGATGTGGGGCTTGATCCCAGAACCCTGAGATCATGACCTGAGCCAAGGGCAGAGGCTTAACCCACTGAGCCACCCAGGCGCCTGGTGGTGGCTATTTTAACAGTTAAAAAAAAAAAAGAAAAAAAAAAGTGAAATTTACATTTTCTGTGAACAGATTGTTTGTTCATGTGGTTTTACGTTCCAAAGGGAATACTGTGGTCTCCGTCCTCCCCCATCCCCACAGCCACCAGCTCTCTTTCCCAGAGACAAGCAGTTAGGTTTCCTGTGCCTCTTTCCAGATTTTTTTTTTAATTCATTTAAGCAAATGCAATGCGTGCTCTACCCCTCTGTACACGAGAAGGTCACCTGTCAGACCCACTGTCCATTTTCACTTACTCTACCTTCAGACTCATTTATGCAGGCTTGTCATCCTCATGGGACGGAGGACAGCCAGTCTAGCAGAGGCACCCACAACATGCCTTGGCTGCTCTCTCCTATGGTTGCCTCGAGCTGGTACCCAAATGCTTCTTGGATTCATAGGTTCCCATCCTTCTCTTCCCTTTCTTCCTTCCCCTGAAAAAACTAGTTTTACCCCAAGTCACTTCCCAGCTAATTAGCAATTACATTCTTTACTCCAAGGCCTGAATTATACCCAAAGAAGCTCAGGTGGTGTGGGAAAAACAGTTCCCCCACAGGGAAAACAAATCAGGTTAAGACCTATGTGGAAAAGAAGTCAGGAAACAAAAGAATCGATTTTAAGGAAGATTCTAGAATGACGACTCAATATAAAATAACGGGAGTGGAAGAGATCTGAGGAATTCTCTGGTGCTGGGCCCCCTACCTATTTTGCCAAGAACTGTTTTCTCTTCTACTGAAAGATTTTTTTCTCTAACTGCATTTTTTTTTTAAAAAGATTTTTATTTATTTGACAGAGAGAAAGATCACAAGTAGTCAGAGAGGCCAGCAAAGAGAGAGGGGGAAGCAGGCTCCCCACTGAGCAGGGAGCCCAACGCAGGGCTTGATCCCAGGACCCTGGGATCATGACTTGAGCAGAAGGCAGAGGCTTAACCCACTGAGCCAGTCAGGCATCCCTCTCTAACTGCATTTTTAACCTTTAAATTTTAGCTGCACAATTAAAACATAAGTCCTTTCTTTAAAACAATGTCTTGCACATCACCATCAAAGCTAAGATTCTCTTGATCACTACCCCCCACCCTAGTTCCCACACCTGTGAGGTAACTGCTGTTAAAAGCTGCCTTGTATTTTTTATCTATGTATTTGTATGTGCATTCATAGCCTGAGGAGATGAAATGATTCTAATCTTTCTTTTCTCCAACCATACTCCAACAAGCATGCTTCTTCACACCTTCTTTGGCACAGGCACTTTTCCAGGGCAGATCCTCAGGAGAGTTGCTGGCTATGGATACTTGCATTTTGGTTTTTCTAGGGGCAACCAAATTGCCCTCTAACTTGCCTCTAACCATTTTTATTCTAACTGGCAGTTCCTGGAGAGAATCATTTCCCTACAAGCTGCCAGCACCTGAAATTAGGAAACTCTATCAATCTGATGTACCAACTACATTTATTAAAAAATGATAAAGCGCCAACCATTCAGCACTCATTGTATGCCAGCATGGTTGGGTAATTCACAGATATCCTCATTCATTCAGTCAGCACACATCCACTAAGACTGAGAACAGGACAGGCCCTGTGTGGGCAAACAAAGACAGTATGTCATGGTCACCACCTTCATGAAACTTAGAGTGATAAATACAAAGAAAAAGTTACCAGAATTGAAAAGAAGCACTGAAAAACAAAAAACAAAAAACTCGCACACAAATATACAGAGGCATTATTCCCTATAGCCAAAGTGCACCCTCGCTGGCAGCCACTCTCTCCCTCCAGCATTCCACTGCAGCCCCACTTGTTCTTGACTGCCTAAGTATTCCTGCCTTGGGGCCTTTGTACCTGTCGGTCCCTCCTTCGGGAACACTCCTCCCAAGTGTCCCCATCGTCACCCTTTACTTTCTTAGTCTTTGCTAAAACTACTCAGTGAGGCCTTCCCTGACTATCCTTAGGACTTAGCACCATCTGAAATAGTAATATACTGAACTTATGGATTTCATTTGTTGTGTCTCTCCATCCGAATGTCAGCTACATGACGGGCAGCAGTTTTGTCTGTGGTTTCCACTGTGTTATCCCCAATGTCATTAACAGCTGCTGGCCATCACAGGCACTCAGCAAATGCTTGTCAACGGAATAAAGAGATCCAGGGGCTGCTTTATGCCAGGTGCTTATACAGACTCCTTCAGTCCTAACCCCTCCAACTGCAAGGAAGGTACCACCCGTATTTCCCTTTTAGGGTTAAGTAACTTGTCCAATGTCAACATAAATGTCAAAGTGAGGATGATTAAGGTAAGGTCTTCTGCCCTCAACTAATTCAGAATTTACTAAGAGTAACAAAGAGATAAATGATAGGATGACACTGTGAAAGAGCTCTCGTAGAACGTACTGGAAGCCTAGAGGACACAGTGAGTACCTTCACCTGGGGAATGGGTTAAGGGGAGGGTCAGGGAAACACTCCTTGAGGAGGAAGGGCTATTTAAGCTTGGTTTTGAAGGATATAAAGGGAGTTAGGGTAGGAAGGAGTTAGGTCAACACCTCATTCCAGGCAAAAGCTTAGAAAGGCAAGGGCTGTTGCCTTGTGGAACGGTATTGAATACCTGTGTTAAAACTGCAAGATGCTGGGGCGCCAGGGTGGCTCAGTGGGTTAAGCCTCTGCCTTCGGCTCAGGTCATGATCCCAGCGCCCTGGGATTGGGCCCCACATTGGGCTCCCTACTCTGCGCGAAGCCTGCTTCTCCCTCTCCCACTCCCCCTGCTTGTATTCCCTCTCTCGCTGTATCTCTCTCTCTGCCAAATAAATAAATAAAATCTTAAAAAAAGAAAAAAGAAAAAAAAAAAAAACAGCCCACAAGATGCCAGGGGTGCCTGGGTGGCTCCGTTGATTAAGTGTCCAACTCTTTTTTTTTTTTTTTTAAAGATTTATTTATTTACTTGACAGACAGAGATCACAAGTAGGCAGAGAGGCAGACAGAGAGAGAGGAGGAAGCAGGCTCCCCGCTGAGCAGAGAGCCTGATGCGGGGCTCGATCCCAGGACCCTGGGATCATGACCTGAGCCGAAGGCAGAGGCTTTAACCCACTGAGCCACCCAGGCGCCCCTAAGTGTCCAACTCTTAATTTCAGCTCAGGTCATCATCTCAAGGTTGTGAGTTGGAGCCTGCAACAGACTGAATGTGGAACCTGCTTAAGATTCTCTCTCTCAGGGCGTCTGGGTGGCTCAGGTTATGATCTCAGGGTCCTGGGTTCAAGCCTTGCATCAGGCTCTCTGCTCAGTAGGGAGCCTCCTCCCCACATCCCCACCCCACCTGCCTCTCTGCCTACTTGTAATCTCTGTCAAATAAATAAATAAAACCCTTAAAAAAAAAAAACTCTCTCCTTCTGTCCACTGCTCTCCAAAAACAAACAAACAAACAAAACAACTCCCCCTCAAAACTCATACCACCAGAGCCAAAGATGATACACAAATGACCAATAAACATAGAAAAATATGTTCATCATCACTGGCCATCTGGGAATGCAAATCACAACCACAATGAGATACCAGGTCACATCCACCAGGATGGCAATAAAGATGGACAAGTGTTGGTGAGGATGTAGAGAAATCATAACCTTCACTCACTGCTTATGGGAATGGAAAATGGTACAGCCACTGTGGAATTCCTCAAAAGGTTAAACTTTGAGTTACCTTATAACCTAGCAATCCCAGTCCTTGGTATCTTCCAAGAGAAATGAAAACACATGTCCATCCCAAACTCGTACATGCATATTTGTAACAAAGAGTATCAACAAGCCAAATGTCCATCAACTTATGAATAGATAAAATGTGGTATATCCATGAAATGGAGTTATCACTCAGCTTTCATTTTTATTTATTTATTTATTTAAAGATTTTTTTTTTTTAATTATTTATTTTGACAGAGAGAGAGAGAGAGGGATGACAAGTAGGCAGAGAGGCAGGCAGAGAGACAGAGGGGAAAGCAGGCTCCCTGCTTCCGAGCAGAGAGCCTGATGCGGGACTTGATCCCAGGACCCTGAGATCATGACCTGATCCGAAGGCAGAGGCTTAACCCACTGAGCCACTCAAGCATCCCATCACTCAGCTTTTAAAAGTAATGAAGTATTTGGGGCACCTGGGTGGCTCAGTCAGTTAAGTGTCCACCAACTCTTTTTTTTTTTTAAAGATTTTTTTAAATTTATTTGACAGAGAGAAATCACAAGTAGATAGAGAGGCAGGCAGAGAGAGAGAGAGAGAGAGAGAGAGGGAAGCAGGCTCCCTGCTGAGCAGAGAGCCCGATGTGGGACTCGATCCCAGGACTCTGAGATCATGACCTGAGCCGAAGGCAGCGGCTTAACCCACTGAGCCACCCAGGCGCCCCGAGTGTCCACCAACTCTTGATTTTGGCTCAGGTCATGATTTCAGGGTTGTGGGATCAAGTCCCACATGAGGCTCTACACTGGGCTTGGAGCCTGCTTAAGATTCTATCTCTCAGGGAACCTGGGTGGTTCAGTTGGTTAGGCATCTGCCTTTAGCTCAAGTCATGATCTCAGGGTCCTGGGATTGAGCTCTAAGTAGGTTCCCTGCTCAATGGGGAATCTGCTTCTCTCTCTGCGTCTGCCCTACATTCTGCTCATGTGCTCTCTCAAATAAATAAAATCTTAAAAAAAAAAAAAAAAAAAAGAAAGGAAAAGATTCTCTCCTTCTTAAAAAAAAAAAAAAGAAAGAAAAAGGAATGAAGTATTGACATATGTTACAAAATGGATGAAGCTTCAAAGCCAGATAAAAGACCATCTATGACGTTATTACATTTATATGAAATGCCCAGAACAGGATAGACAAAACTAGGAAAGAGAGCAAGTTAGTGATTGCCTGGGATTGAGGGAAGGGATGGAACAGGGAGTGACAGCTAACGGATTTGGGAAACGGGGTTTCTTTGGGGAATGATGAAAATGTTCCAAAAATTAGATTGTGGTAACGGCTGTACAACTCTGTGAATGTACTAAAAACCACTGAATTGTACACTTTAATAAATGGAGGTGTGTTATACAATACCTCAAAATAAAACTAATAAACAGACCAACCGGGCATGGGATGGCAGGAAGGGGTTGAGAAGGCAGAAGTGAGGTTACAGAGGTGAGCAGGGGCCAGGATCAGTCCTAGAGGGCAGGGGCTAGGCAGAGAAGTTTCCAAAGATAGGATCATGCTTTCTTCTGGGGACAAGGGAAGCTGGCATGGGAAGGAGACTGGAGTTGAAATGCTCCTGTCAGCTTTAAGCCCCTCAGGGGCTCCCCGAGAAATGCAGCTGGGCATGGGGGGTCAGATAGAGAGGGACCTAAGAGTACGCAAGGTGGGATTTTATAAAATTCTATTTTGTAGAATCACACTCATCTGTGCTCCCTTCCCAGCCTCACTCCCTGTAATCAACACTAGCACCTCAGGGGAGAGGCAGTGATGTCACTGGTGAGGGAGAAAAAGGTCCAGGCTGGGCTGTGGCAGAGACTGTTGCCATGAAGATGGTTTCTCTGGGGACCAGGTGAAAGCCACCAGAAGTTGGGGGTGGGGGAGAAGAGTGGCTTTGACTCTGAGAACCAGAAACCAATCACAGCCCCAACCTACCTCTAGGTATCACTTCCCATGCTAACACTTCTGGAGATTTATTATGTGCTGGGCTGGTTGCAATGCTTTACCTGCACTGGCTCCCATCTTTATGAGGTGGGAACTGTTCATGACCCAATTTCACAGACATACAAACTAAAGTCAAGAGAACTTCAGTAACTTACCCAAAGTCACACAGGTAGTCAGTACTGACCCACGCTGTCCGATTCCAGAGCTGAGCTAACTACACGTGAGCATCTCCAATGTGACTTTTCCACCCCACCCCCATCACGTGCCTTGTCTAATACTTCCTTCCCACTCTCTAAGGACAGCTTGGGCATGTCTGTCACCTTCCAGACCTGTGTTTCACTCTGAATCCAGTTCAGTGCTGTCCACCTTCTCCAGCTATAGGCGAGACTCCTGAAGGCTCAGAGTGAAGGGGGAGTGATCAGCTGCTCTTCCCTGTTCCTGCCTGTGGAATCTGTTCCCAGTCTTCGCAGGGGCAAGAAGAGAAGGGCATAGGGCTCTTGAACTGAAAGGGAGGCTCTGCTGGTGCTGACCCAATGCTCTCCAGGGGCAGTCCCACATGTGTGGGGGGCACCTGGGAAGCATGGGGGCCATTATGGCCCCCTGCCTCTGCCCCTCTCTCTCTTGCTCCCCTCAGCTCCCACCGTTACTGGCCATCCCAGGAGTACTGGCAGGGTTCAGGTCCTGCTTCCTTCCTCTGTGTTCAAGTCACCCAGTGGGAACTATACACGTGGCCCACCCCATGGCAGGGGGTTTCCACTTCTTTTCCCTCATTTGGAAGGATGAGCTGGTTTGCTTTGAGAAAGGGAAAGCAGCCCTGGTAGCCAGGTCCTGGCATGCTCCAGTCAAATAGAGCAACTCCAGAGGATACCAACATCAGGCAGGGCCATTCTGACTGTAGTGGTGCAAGACCACTGTGGAATCATATTTCAACACAGACAAAAGCACAAACATTGTCCAAAGCATAAAAATGACCAACCTCCCCTTCCTGGCTCAGCGCTAACGGGTGATTCTCATATTAACCACAGCATTAGCTCTGCTCATTCCTCTCCAAAGTTACTGAACTTAACCCAGCTGCCATTCTAAGTCCTCCTTAATACCCACTTCTTGAGATGCCCTTAGCACCCCAACGGTGCATAGCTCCTTAGCTGCAACAGCAAGAAACCCAAGTTGTTCAATTACATGTGTTCCTGGTGGCCTCTAGCTGGAGGCACAGCCGGTTGATAAGGGACACACAGGGTAGTAAGACAACAGCCCCTCTGTGTTAGGCACCCAACCCTCAAGGACAATTCCTGGGACCTGCTTCGCTACTTCCCCCCAAACACAGCCCCCCCTTTTAAAAAATATTTTATTTATTTGACAGAGATCACAAGTAGGCAGAGAGGCAGGCAGAGAGAGAGGAAGAAGCAGGCTCCCTGCTGAGCAGTGAGCTGGATGCGGGGCTAGATCCCTGAACCCTGGGATCACGACATGAACCGAAGGCAGAGGCTTTAACCCACTCAGCCATCCAGGCACCCCAAGCCCTCTTGACTTTACAGGATGGGACTGGGTCTGAACAAGGCCCTACTCTTCCTCAAATTTGGATCAGTCCAGCAGGGAGAGGTGTGGTCCAAATTGTCAGCAACTCTGGAAAGAGGAGTACTTGGCTCCTTTGGTTCTCTGCTCAAGGCAGAGAGGATTACAGATCTGAGGGTGAGGGGATATTACGGAACCAAAGGTCAGGGACGACCTGCAGTCTGAGAGTCTCTCCACACTCACGGTTTGTTAGGGTTTCTCTCAATTACTTGCCAACCTTTTAGAACTGTATCTTACAAAAAATGCTGGATTTTCAACTTCTGTACAATCAGGAGCTCTGCACCGCTGGGCCAGTACTGCTACCCAGCAAGTTGGGCCACCCCTGAGCCACACCTATGCCTTCTGGGTGCCGGGGGCTTTGCAGGCCTCTCCCTGACACACGGCCTTTGGGTTTGCAGAGGTGGCTCACTCGCTGAGCCAGGAACAGTCCTACGTCTTTTCACGTATCATCTCTTTGGTCCTCATCTATTGACCTCTGAGGGTTGTTACTGTACTCAATTTAGCGACGAGGCCACTGCAGCATAGTATCCTGCCGGAGCTCACAGAGCTGTAAGTGATGGCATCCTGAGCTCTGGGGCACTATGTGGTCAATCACCTTCAGTCTGCCTGGTCCTTTTCCTACAGCTAGTCCCGGTGGGCACCGGCAGGGGCACCCTAGGACTGACCCTAGCCTTCATCTCCTAGATGAGAAAACAGGCTCCTAAAGGGAGGTATGGCAGGCTGGACACTGGCTCTCCAAGGAGATCCTCATCTCAGTCCCCAAAACCTGTGAATGTATTACATGGCAAAAGGGGGTTTGCAGATATGACTAAATTCAGGGTCTTGTGATGAAAACATTATCTTGGACTATCTGGGTAAGACCCAATGTAACCGTAAGGGCCTTGGTAAGCTAAAGGGCAAGATCTTCAAAGGAGAAAACAGGAGAGGAGATGATGGAAGCAAAGATCAGAGGAATGTAAAAAGGGCCATGAGCCCAGGAGGACAGCCACCTCTGGAAAAGGCAAGAAAATAGATTCTCGCCTCCAGCCTCCAGAAGGAACACAACCTTGTGAACCTATGTTAGACCTGCAGTCTTCAGAATGGAAAGGGAATAAATATTGTTGCTCTGAGCCACTAAGTTTACAATGGTATGTTCCAGAAGCCACAGGAAACCTATACAGAAGATGGCTGAGGTGCTGGAGTTGGTGCAGCAGCGTGAGACCTACCTAGGCTGGAAGACCTGTGGCCGCCTCTGCCCAGTGACACACGACGGGAGCAGGGAAGGGCTCTGAAGCTACTGGGCCACGTGGCAGATCGATGCTGTACATGCCTGGCCTCTACACTGCCTTTTCCCCAGCTGGGATGGCCTTGGCCTTCCTGCCCTTGTTTGCTAGGACGTCCGCCTCCGCCTCCTGCCCCCACCCCACCACCACCTGCATGACCCAGGTACCTGCCCTAGTGCCTCTTCAGAAAGAATCTAGGTCCATCTGATGCAAACTCTATCCCTTTTCCATCATGCCAGGCTGTCAGCTTGATTGGGAAACCAGCGAGGGGTGGCTGGTGAGGAGGGCCTCCACTAACATAGGGGAGATGGGGAGGAACAGGTCGGAATCAATAGATTTGGCAACTGTGAGCTGCAGCAAACCTGCAGTGAAGGTCTGGATGAGGTGGCCTCCCAGTGGGCTATGCCCTAGGCTGGGGGTCAGGGACTTCATAGATCTGAGGGAAAACAGGCTCTCCCTGGGGTTTGTAAGGGCCCTGGAAGCTGTGCAGTATTGCAGAGGCCTGGGCTCTAACTAGCACTGTGATTGCGCACAACCCTCTTCAGCTCTTGGGACCCCAGTCTTGCCCATTGCAAGACAAGCAGGTTTACTTCTGCAATCAGAGACCCCTTCTCAGATCTACAGGATCCTGCACAGGTGGCTGCTCTCCAGGCGCTCCCTGTCCCCATCTCTTTCCAATTCAGGGCTCTAGGGCTGTGCTAACCAGGAACTGTTGCCAGGTGATCCAGGGCCCCCAGAGAATCCCCTCCACTCCCCCTCCCCATCAAAGAGTCTGGGTGATGCAACCTGCCTGCAATTTTCACCTCACTCCCCAAGCCTGGCTCCTCCGCACTGAAAAAGAGTCCCCAAGCCCCACCCATGCTCCCAGTTCAGGAGTTGAAGGAACTGGGGCACCTGAACCCAGGGACACTCTGCAAGCTGAGCGAGGCAGAGGCATCTGAGTCCTGGAAGTGCCATGGGTCTGGGTCAAGAGTAAGCACAGAAGGCTCAGGGTGCCAAGACCTGGGCTCAAAGGTAGCCACTGATGACCCACCACCCACAAATTAGGATACACCGGAAAAGGCTAGGGACCCAAGGGTGCTAATTGGCACCCACTCAGTAGGAATCAGTCGAGCTGATACCAGGGCTGAGTTGGGGGAGATCCAACAGCTAGGGAGAGAAAAAGGTGCAAGGGGCTGGGACAGGAGGACCAGTGTCCCTGCCCCAATGTCTCCTCAGTCAGCATAAGCGGCATGTAGCTGGCAACAGGATTCCCACACGAAGCAAGTTCATTTCCAGTTACTAAAAAATATTCTACCTGGCCACCCTCTCAAACACCCATAATCCCAGTCTCTTGAGACAAAACCAAATTGAGGGGTATTACACAGAATAACCAACCAGCACTCTTCAAAGCTGCCAAGGTCATAAAAACCTAGCAAAGTCTGAGAAACCGCTGCAGACACCAGAGGAGGCTAAGGAGACATGATGACTAAATGTGACATAGCATCCTGGAACAAAAAAACAGCATTAAGAACAACTAGTGAAATCAGAATAAAGCAAGCACTTTAAAAGCACACACCGATGTGGGGTCTTCAGTTGTGACCAATGTACCACTGTAATGTAAGAGTCAACAATGGGGAAGACTGGATGAGGGTTATATGGGAACTCCCTGTACTATCTCTATAACCTTTCTGTAAATATAAAATTATTCCAAAATAAAAACTCACTTAAAAAATACCTTGTTCATGTTTACGTGCTAAAAGATCTTTTCAGAAGACCACCCAAGAAGCAACCGCTGTTAACCACCGTGTATATTGCTATGTTTCTATTAACTGAACTCCATAGTTTATTCTGGTACTATTTGTGGAAACCGAGGCAGAGGGAAGTGAGAGAAATTGCCAGCAACCTAATAAGTTGGGTAGAGTCAAGGTCTGAACCTAACAACCTGGTGCCAGAATCTGTGCTTAACCACTACTCTATGCTGCCTAGGTAATAACTTAGCTCCTATAGGTCAAGTCCCCAAATTCTGGCAGAGTGGACAGTAAGTGCTCTAAGTGAGAGGAGTCAGATCTCAAGACTTCCTGCATGGAACAGAAGCCTGCATATCTTCATTCCCAGAGAAATCTCAAGATAAGGGTTCCTCCACCTCTTCAGCCACACTGAATGTTAAGCTGAAGTCCTGGTGTCCTGCTGTGGACAGATACAAGATGGGAAATGAAGGGGTTTCTGAAGCAAAGACCCACACCCACTTGGGCTACAGGAAGGGCTAGAACACAGGGAGGGAATGGTCAGGAAGCCCCCTCTCTTTTAGTAAAGGGCAGTGCACATCTCCCTATTTTGGGCATGGTTGGTAAACTGATCCAGTGGGGGAGAAGTGAAACAGAGGACCCTCTGCAAGGAATTCCGGATGAGAGCTTAGAAGAAGGGCTCATGGGAGGTGGGCAGAGGATAGAGAAAAGAGAGAGGGTGATGATGCCTGTTTCCTTGCAACCGCGCACCGCCAATGCTGCTGAGCGTCCACCATCTGGAACCGGGAAGAGTGGGGATGGCTGGCAATTAACTGACGCCCTGAAGGGGTGAAGAGGACACAAGAATGATCTACCAGCAGGGTTGGATGGTCCAACGTCTGGGGCTCTTGCCAGGGCTGGAGGAAAAGTTGAGACTGGACCCCAAACTGGACCCCCAGGAAGGGGTGGGGTTATTAAAAAAAAAATTCGTCATACAGGCACATAAGAGCACGGC
This sequence comes from Mustela putorius furo, assembly GCF_011764305.1. NCBI lineage: Eukaryota > Metazoa > Chordata > Mammalia > Carnivora > Mustelidae > Mustela > Mustela putorius. The sequence goes on along the minus strand of NW_025421310.1, from coordinate 10,452,182 downwards.
TCTGGGTTTCACAGGCATCGAATTATTTGACTTTCACCAGGCAGAGTCAACTATTTTCCTCATTTTGTACGTAGTTCCCGATCTACGAGACTACAGAACTTATTTGCCACCGTCGCAGGTCGGAGATTTGAACGGCGCGCGCGGTCTCATTGTGACTCACACCAGAGTCTAACCCACAAAAACGGTTCTCAGCGTGGGGCGGCGGTTGGGGGACGGAGACTAGCATGTGGCAGGCCGGAAATTCGGGAAGCGGGGCTAACGAAACGAAAAGTGAACTGGTGCAGGTCTCAAAAACAAAACAGGGACCGAATCCCCAGAATCGGGGGGGGGGGCTGGACCTCAGAGTCAGAGAGACCGAGAATAGAACCCCAGAGTCAGAGGGAGCAAAAGGCCATCCACCCCGGATCAGGAGGAGGGGGCCGGAACCCCAGGGGTAGGAACGAAGACGGGACTCGATCCCCAAGTCAGAGAGAAAAAGGCTACACTTTTGGGGTGGGGAGGGGCCCGGATCCCAGGATCCCGGAGAGGAAGGGGCTAAGCCCGCCTCCCGGTTGGGGCCACGCGGGGCGGGGCGCGGAAGGATCCGGGCGGGCGGGCCGTGCTGCGCCACCCTCGGTATATCTGTCCCCAGTCCCCGCGGCCGCCTCATTCCCCGTCCTCAGATCACAATATCTTCTCAGGCTACCAAGACGCCCTCTCCGCCCGCGTAGCCCCGGCTATGGCTCTGTAGCCGCGACCCCCTCCGTGTCCCGGCCCATTTCCGCGCTTACCGCGCTTGCGCTCTACTCTACCGCCTTCTTTTCTTCAGCGGAGGCCGCCGCCGCCTCTCCTTTCCGCAGCCATGGAGTGAGTAACCGCTCGCCCCTCCCTCTCCAACCGCCTTTCCCGCCCTTTCGAAGCTCGCGGCCTTCACGACCAGTCGGGGGGGGGGGGGAGACGAGAATGAGGAATCACGGTCGCGCAGGCGCAGAAGGGGAAAGACGCGCCGTTGGCACGTGGCCGAGCATGCGCATTCGGCCCGATGGGGGAGGGTGCGTTCTCTGGGAGAATGTTGGCGTTTGAAGACAGTCTGCGTGCAGGTGCGCCTGCGCACTAGCCCCAAGCGGGGAGGGGTCAACGAGTCTGTCCGCGAGCGGTTGTTCACGTGCACAACCCCACCAGAGCCCGTAATTTTCTGTGAAGGGCGGACAGTAAGCAGCCGCACACGCGCACTGAGTCCCACAACCCCCGTAGGTGTGACAGCAGTTGGATCGGTAGCGGAGCATGCGCTTTGGCCCTGGGCGAGAGAGCCGCGCGTGGAAGGGTCGGAGTGAGGGCCGGGTTTTCCGCCCGCCTCTTCCTCTCTCCCGGCTCCACGTTGCGCAGGCGCATAGCACAATTTATGTTTCATTCAGGCATCTGCTGGGGCGGTGGCTGGGGCCGACTTAGATTGACAGGGCGGAGGGGAGGTTTAGAGACTAGGGGTTAGGAAGGGGGTGGAACTAGGAAACCTGCTGCAGCGAAGGGTGGGGCTTGGGGTGGGGCCTATTACGATAGGGGGCGTGGTCACGCTAATTTAACTGAAGGGTGGGGTTTCGAGCGGAGAAAAAGTGGGGCCTCTGGGGAGTCATCGCGAAGGGGTGGGGCTAAGGTAAATGGAGGCGAGACTTGGGCGGGACTGGGCGGTCATCGCAATTTTCAAAGGAAACCGCGGAACTTGGTAGATAAAGCACATTAGTGGAGGGCTAGGGCTGGGGGAATTCCCCTGGGAACTAATTTGAGCTGGCCTCTTGGGATGAGGTGGAGCCTAAAGGAAATGCTTAGAGGAAGGGGTGTGGCTAGAAGAAAATTCTCCTGGGATTGAATTTTTTATGAAGTGGAATATTGTGGGGAGGGTGGGAGGGCTTAATGAAATTCCCTTGGGAGACCATTAATTAGGTTTCTGCATTAGAAGGAGTGGGGCTTGGGAATTCTTTAATTTTTAAATTTTTAATCTTTAATTTTTTTTAGATTTATTTATTTATTTATTTGACAGAGAGAGAGAGATCACAAGTAGGCAGAGAGCCAGGCAGAGAGAGAGAGGGGAAGCAGGCTCCCCACCGAGCGGAGAGCCCAATGCGGGGCTTGATCCCAGGACCCTGGGACCGTGACCCGAGCTAAAGGCAGAGGCTCAAGGCACTGAGCCACCCAAGCGCCCCATGAAGCTTGGGAATTCTAAAGAAAAGTAACTGGTACCTAAAGAGAATTCCCTTGGGAGTATGTGGGAGTCAGAGATTTGGGGAAAGAAAGCACTGATTTAGAATTCCGATAGGGCAAGGTGCAGTGTGGAGTCCATTTGGAAGTGCAAGGGAGGACCCTGGGGACGTGGAGCTGTGGCTTGGTTTCTCTGCGACTTTGGTGGTGGATGAGGATGGCCTCTGACACTACCTCCTTTTGTTTTACTTGTAGGTCTTCCACTCTCGCCTTGGTGCCTGTCTTTGCCCAGCTGAGCAACCTCCAGAGCCTCCTTCCAGCTGTTGGTTCAGCCTTCCTCATTGCCACCCCTGTCCAGAGCCTCTGCTGCAGCCATGTCACTCCTGGCGACCCTGGGGCTGGAGCTGGACAGGGCCCTGCTCCCAGCTAGCGGGCTGGGCTGGCTCGTAGACTATGGGAAACTCCCCCTGGCCCCTGCCCCCCTGGGCCCCTATGAAATCCTCGGGGGAGCCCTGGAGGGCGGGCTCCCAGGGGGAGGAGAGCCCCTGGCAGGTAAGGGCAGGTGGGGAATGGAGGTGCAGCATGGGGGCAAGGGAGAAGAATTCATTGATTCATTCAATAAATATTTATTGAGTACCTGCAATGTGCCAGGGGTTACTTTAGGTGCTGGGGGATAGAGCTGAGACAAGACTGATGTAATCTCTGCCTTCCTAGAACTCACACTCTATTGGGAGGCAGATGGAAGACAAATTAGGTGATGATGGGTTGGGATAAGTGGGAAACACTTAGTAGCTGAGCTGGAAAATGAAAACAGCGTCCTAGGTTAGAGAGGATAGCCAGGAAACACATCGGAAATTTTTTGGCTAGGGCCTAAAGGCGGGGAAGGAATAAGCCATGAAAAGACTCAAGGGAAGAGCTTATCAGGAAACAGCATCCCAAGAGGCTCTGGGGCAGAAGTTATTTTTAAATTTTTTTTTTTTTTTTTTTTTTTTTTAAGATTTTATTTATTTATTTGACAGAGACAGATCACAAGTAGGCAGAGAGGCAGGCAGAGAGAGAGAGAGGAGGAAGCAGGCTCCCTGCTGAGCAGAGAGCCCGATGCGGGACTGGATCCCAGGACCCTGAGATCATGACCTGAGCCGAAGGCAGCGGCTTAACCCACTGAGCCACCCAGGCGCCCAGAAGTTATTTTATTCATTAGTTTATCCCTAATGCTTGGCACATAGTGGGTTCTCAATAATTAATGAATTAAAAATGAAACAGTCTCTGTTGTGTGTGTGGTCTAGTTTGCCCTTTAAAAATAGTAAGTCAGAAACTACAGGCATAGGGTAATCCGTAAAGCGGATGTTGGAATGGTTGAAGAAATGTCTGGTTGACTTTGGTTGTTTGGGTCATTGGTTGGTTGAGTGGTTCTGTGACTGGTTTAATGGGTTGACTGGTTGGTTGACTGATTCAGTCTGTTGATTAGCCAGCTGGTGGTTAAGTTGGTTGACTGGGTAGTTGATTGGTTGGTTAACGGGTTGGTTAGATGTTTGGTTTGTTGGCTGGTTTGTTGATTTGGTGAATGGTATGATGATTCATTGATTGATGGGTTGACTGGTGGGCTGCTTGGTGGTTTCACTTCATGCATGGCATGAAGGAAACAGGCGTGAGTGAGCACCAGGCTAGGTGGAAGACTAGGAGCTCAAGGATATTTATGTCTCTCCCCCAATCCTCCAGGTGACGGCTTCTCTGACTGGATGACTGAGCGGGTGGACTTTACAGCCCTCCTGCCCCTGGAACCCCCCTTGCCCCCAGGTGCCCTCCCCCCACCTTCCCCACCCCCACCTGACCTGGAAGCCATGGCCTCTCTCCTCAAGAAGGAGCTGGAACAGATGGAAGACTTCTTCCTTGATGCCCCACTCCTCCCACCATCCTCCCCACCACCACAGCCACCACCCTCAGCATCGTCCCTCCCTCTCCCATTCCCCGTCCCCACCTTTGACCTCCCCCAGCCCCCTGCCCTAGATACCCTTGACTTGCTGGCCATCTACTGCCGCAGCGAGACTGGGCAGGGAGACTCAGGGTTGGCGCCCCTGCCCCCACCACAGCAGCCCCCTCCCCCTCCCCCTCTGCCCTCTCGCCCGGCCCCCTACCCCAATCCTGCCACCACTCGAGGGGACCGCAAGCAAAAGAAGAGAGACCAGAACAAGTCAGCGGCTCTGAGGTACCGCCAGAGGAAGCGGGCAGAGGGCGAGGCCCTGGAGGGCGAGTGCCAGGGGCTGGAGGCACGAAACCGGGAGCTGAGGGAGAGGGCTGAGTCAGTAGAACGCGAGATCCAATACGTCAAGGATTTGCTCATTGAGGTGTATAAGGCTCGAAGCCAGAGGACCCGGAGCAGCTAGAGGAGCAGGGGCTTTGGGCGAGAAGGGACACTGGTCTTCAGCTCCAGCTCGCTTCTGTTTCTGGGGCTGAGGTAGGAGGGTCTCTCCCATCATCCCCTGGTCTGTCTCCCCCCACCCTCTTTCCCTTTGTCTCCTCTCCTGTCCATTTCTGAACCCGATCCCCTTCTCCCTCCCCAGAATCATGGAGTGTTTGGCCTCAGCCAACATCTCCACTCCTTAAGTAACAGCTGAGGGCCTGGGGCCTGCAGGGAGTCTGTGGAGCAGGGGAGAGCTTGCAAACCTGGCCTTTCAGACGGAAGCGAGGCCAGGAAGCAGGGCAGAATGAATGTGCAGCTGAGGACAGGAAAGCCAGCTGGGGACTAGGGCAGGGAGGGTTTCAGGAATGGCCCCCTGCTTACAATATAAGCAAAAAGCAAGCCAAGTGACCTTGGGGAAGTGTATTTGGACTGGAAGCCAAGAGGCGGCCAAGTTCACAGAGCAGGTGAATATGCAGGTAGACTGGGAGGTGGGCAGGGGGGTGGGATCGCGGCAATTGGTGACTGGGTGTTCAGTTTAGCTCTGGGAGGAAATCAGTGTTTGTGAAGGTGTTGGGGAGGGGCTACATCTAGGGGAGGGAGGGCAGGGACTGATCCTTTTGATGATTCTGAGTGGAAATAAAATGAAGAATTTCCTTTGCTGTGTGTGTCTTTGTCTTGGAGAGGAGAAGTTGGAGAGAGGGAGCCTCAGGCCAAAGACCATATTAGCGGTAGACAGAACGGGTAATACTTAAGCATGTACTCTTGGCATGGGGTCAAGGCCTAGATGGGATGATTGGACTGGTAAAGACAAAAGACCCACTTTTAGGTCCAAACCTTTTTTTTTTTTAAAGATTTTATTTATTTATTTGACAGACAGAGATCACAAGTAGGCAGAGAGCCCGATGCGGGGCTCGATACCAGAACCCCAGGATCATGACCTGAGCTGAAGGTAGAGGCTTTAAACCACTGAGCCACCCAGGTACCCCAAACCTTTTTTTTTTAAAGATTTTATTTTAGGGGTGCCTGCCTTTGGCTCAGGTCATGATCCCCAGAATCCTGGGATTGAGCCCTGCGTCAGCCTCCCTGATTGGTGGGGAGTCGGCTTCTCCTTCTGCCCCCACCCCACTCTTTCTCTCTAGCCCTTGTTCTCAAAACTGATTTTATATGAGAGGGAGAGTGTGTGTGCTCAAGCAGGGTGGGAGGGAGGGAGGGAGAGGAGCAAGCAGACCCCATGCTGAGTGTGGACCCCCCCTACACAAGGCTCCATCTCACCCCCCAGGGATCATGACCTGAGACAAAATCAAGTCAGTCACTGAACCCACCTAGCCACCCAGGTACCCCTCATTTTTTTTTTTTAAGATTTCATTTATTTCACAGCAGGAGAAGGAGAAATAGGCTCTCCACTGAGCAGGGAGCCTGGGTGATGCCGGGCTCGATCCCAGGACCCTGGAGTCTTGACTCGAGCTGAAGGCAGTCACTTAACCAACTGAGCCACCCAGTTTTTATTTAATTTCTGCAGCCAACATGGGGCTCAAACTTAAGGCCTGAGATCAAGAGTCATGGGCTCTAATTGAGCCAGCCAGACACCCCCTAAAATTTCTTTTTTAAATATTTTATTTATTTATTAGAGATCACAAGCAGGCAGAGAGGCAGGCAGAAAGAGGAGGAAGCAGGCTCCCCACTGAGCAGAGAGCCAGATGTGGGGCTTGATCCCAGGACCCTGAGATCATGACTTGAGCTGAAGGCAGAGGCTTTAACCCACTGAGCCACCCAGGTGCCCGCCCCCCAAATTCTTTTTTTTTTTTTTTTAAGATTTTTATTTATTTATTTGACAAATAGAGATCAGAGGCAGGCAGAGAGAGGTGGAAGCAGGCTCCCCGCTGAGCAGGGAGCCCGATGTGAGTCTCGACTCCAGGACCCTGAGATCATGACCTGAGCCGAAGGCAGAGGCTTAACCCACTGAACCACCCAGGCGCCCCCAAATTCTTAATTCAAAAAAGTATCAAAGGCACCTGGCCGGTTCAGTCAGTGGAATATGCGATTCTTGATCTTGGGGTTATGAGTTTGAGCCCCATGTTGGGTGTGGAGACTACTGAAAAATCTTAAAAAAAAAAGGGGGGTGTATTTTTTCTTTTAAGATTTTATTTGACAGAGATCACAAGTAGGCAGAGAGGCAGTAGGAGAGAGGGGGAAGCAGGCTTCCTGATGAATGGGGAGCCCGATGTGGGGCTTGATCCCAGGACCCTGAGATCATGACTTGAGCTGAAGGCAGAGGCTTAACCCCACTGAGCCACCCAGGTGCCCCAGAGGGGGTGTATTTAAATATATTGTTGATTAAGATATTGATTTGATTTACCAATGACTAAATAAAAGAGGCTTTAATAAGACAGAAGATGGATCTCATGTAACTATCCAAGCTGGTCTGAAGTCATTCATGGACCCTGGTGCTTCTATCTTGTTACTCCCCCAGCTCCCAGCTCAGTGGTCTTCAAAACTGAGTGTCGGAGTGCCCAGGAGGGTTTTTTTAAACACAGATTGCCAGGCCCCAAGCCCCAGCGTATCTGATTCAGCAAAGCTTGGGTGGTCCTGAGAATTTGCCTTTCTCCCGAACTCCCAGGGGATGCTGCAGCTGCTAGTCTGGGGCCCACACCTTGGAAGCCATTATTCTAAGGTGTGTCTTCCTTGACCTCAGTTGAAGCTAAGTCACCACCACCACGACCTTATTACAGCAAGCAGGAATGGGGATGGAGATATGGGAGAGCAAGCCACCTCCTTTTAAGGACTTGAGCTGGGAGTTTTCCACATCTTTTCTGGGCCTTGCCTTGGAGGACAACGTAGCCACATAGTCTCACCTACCTGCAAGGGAGCCTGGGAAATGTAGTCTCCAGATGGGTGGCCATTTTTCTCAGCCAGAGCCTTGATGGTCCTATTACCATAAAATGAAGGGGAAAATCAACTTTTGGGACTCTGGTCAGTAGAATAAAACCGGAAGGCTCAGCAAGCAAGGGTTAGGAATGTAGGGGCTTCTAGAGTAGCAGTTTTGTCTGGAGGCCTTGGGGTCCCCAAGACCTTTTCAGGTGATTTGCTAGGTTAAAACTATTTTCATAGTAACACTAAAATGTTATTTGCCACTGCCTTCTCCCCCAACAAATCTGGAGTTTTCCCGAGGTTATATGATGTGTGATGACATATTACTCTAACAGCCAATGCACTTCGTGCTTATGAATTCCTGCGATTTAAAAGATTTGCAATTTTAATTGCTAAAATTGTAAATATGGGTAGGTACAACCCGTGCAAACAAAAGTTCTTTGGGGTCGCTGGTATTTATTTAACAGTGTAAAGGGGTCCTGAGACCAAAAAAGTTTAAGAAGTGCTATATTGGGACTTATTTCCCCTTAAATTCAAATCTTGATATTTTGGGCCACCCAAGTATTGTGAATTGGGGCTGAAATGCCACATGGACACTGACGGGTCTTTAGAGCTTCTCTGAGGCAGGTTTTCCTTTTTCCACCTAGCAACAAAACATCTTCACTTGTGACAATACTGTCACCTTGCGCATCTGGAAAACAGCAACCGTTAAAGAATCCTCCCAGACGTTTCCATTTCAGGAACTGGGAGAAGCACCCTTCCTCATGACTCCGAGGTGACCCATGGATGACCCCATGGTTTACCCAAGACAGGTCCACACACAAACACTTCAAATTACCTGCCCCCCCAAAAGAGGGTGGGGGCAGATCCATCAGAACAAAAAGCTTGTTAACCAGGTCTAGGTTGAGTTGCTCCCCCTACTCCCTGGAATCTGGAACTTCGGTCCAGCCTCAGCCTGAGCCCTCCTCTACCTCTCCGTAATCCTAACAAAGTCTCTCCTTACCAAGTCTGAATTTTGTTTGACAAAAGTGAATTCACATAGTATAAGATTGACCATTTTATTTTTTTTTAAGATTTTATTTATTTGACAGAGACCACAAGTAGGCAGAGAGGCAGGCAGAGAGAGAGGGGGGGGGAGCAGGCTCTCGGCTGAGCAGAGAGCCTGATGCAGGGCTCGATCCCAGGACCCTGAGATCATGGCACTGCAAAGCCGAGCTGGGTGGCCTTGAACAGGTGTCTTTTTTTTTCTTTTCTTTTTACAGATTTTATTTATTTGACAAAGAGAGAGAGCACAAGCAGGGGGAGAGGCCAAGGGAGAGGAAGAAGCAGGCTCCCTGCAAAGCAGGGGAAGCCCGATATGGGACTCGATCCCAGGACTCTGGGATTGTGAGCTGAAGGCAGTGGCTTAACCAACTGAGCCACCCAGGCACCCTTGAACAGGTGTCTTTGCCTCTCTGACCCCAGGTTCCTTACCTGGAAGGCAGGGATGGTGAGCACGAGACCTTTGAGGCAGCAAACACGGAGCAAGATCACAGTCTAGCCTGGGCGCTAACCTCTGTTCCATCATAAACTTTATTTGTGAGCCGGGGGAAAAAATGAAACAGCAGGGTACCCATCGTAGTGTCCTGGCATTGATGGAAAAGATTCTAATCATCCTTTACAGACAGGAAGAGAGTAAAAAATATGCCGTACACGGTGGTATTTCCTGAAATGGTGTTAATGTGATATGATTTCTTACTATGCATCATGTTTAGAAAAGTCTGGAAGCCACAGGGAGAGCCTCGCACTGATTTCCAGACGCCTGCCTGGAGCACTCCTGAGAGCATCTCCCTCTCAGACGCGATCCCACTTCCCTCAGAGCAAACCTTCCCGGTCTCCGGGTGGCGCGGTGCTGGCGGGACTCGACCGCCAGGTGGCGCTCGTGCATCGCCAAGAGTGGGTTCTGCTTAGTCCGACGGTCCAAACCCCCAGTCGTCAGGAATCCAGCTCCCGGAGCAGAGCACGGTGGGAGGGCTTGGACCGTCAGGAAGGGAGGGCTTGGACCGTCAGGAAGGGATGCGGCCTTCCTGAGCCTCACACCTCCGTTCATTCTGCAGTGTGCGTTGGACAGTCACCGCTCCCAGAGTTTGCATCCTGGAGGGGAAGACGGATGAGAACCCACAGCCACGACCCCGCCAGTACAAGGGCTCCTCCCCATCTAGAGCTTAGAGACAAGTGGAGCAGCCAGGAACAGCCCATCCTGCCCCCAGATGGCTGTGTGACCTTGGGCAGCTTGTTTAGCCTCTCTGTGCCTCAGTCTTCTCTACTGTAAAATGGGAAAAGTAGTGCCAATGGCACAGTGTTGTCACGGGCATGAAAGAAGTTAATATCTGTAAAACATTTAGAAGGGGCTTTGTATGTTTGTAAACCAACTGTTATAAATTCCCATTTGTAAGAGAAACTGAGGACCAGAGAAGGTAATGAATTGCCAAAGTCACATTTCTGAGCTCTAGGAGGATCTCTGAGTTGGGTTCAGTGATTCTGGTTCCCAGCCCCGAGACTTTTTCTCTGCATTACACTTGCAGGGGTAAAAACCCAGCTCCCTTTGCATGGTGGAGGCCAGGCAGAATGAAATCCCCCAGGTGGGACCAGGGCCCAGCCCCAAGGGGGCTAGTAGTGGAGTCAAGTGTGGAACCAGAGCGAGATGCTGTGTGTGGGTCAGGGGAATAGCTCAGCAGGAGAACAAATCCCTTTCATATAATGACCTAATCCTACTTGTAATAAGAACGCAGAAGAGGGGTGCCTGGGTGGTTCAGTAGGTTAAGCATCTGCCTTGGGCTGGGGTGATGACTCCAGGTCCTGGGATTGAGGCCCATGTTGGGCTCCCTGGTCAGCGGGGAGCCTGCTTCTCTTTCTCCCTCTGCTGCTCCCCCTGCTTGTGCTCTCTGTCAAATAAATAAAATCTAAAACAAAAACCCCAAAAAACTCAGAGGAAAAGTGAAGTGAACTGGCCAGCAGCAGTCATGGAGATGCCCTGCCTTCTCCGTACAGAATTGTGATGAACTCTGAAGCAAGGTTGGGCACGGCATCAACCCTCCCTCAAGAAAAGGGATCTGACAAGGCCAGAATAAACCAGCTGCTTGCAGGAACAGGTACCCCTAGGGCCCTATCTTCTGCATCTGCTGCTCCCTGGTCTTGCCCTTAATGTTCAACCATGACTTCACATGGAGCTCCCCATGGCCATCCGACCTAGCATCCTGGTCCCCCCACCCCGCTCCCCTCCATCCACGTCCTCCCCAGAACCTCAGAATGTGAGTTATTTGGAAACAGAGTCATCACAGATGTAACTGGTTCAGATGAGGTCCTACCGTGGTAGGGTGCATGATGCCTCCAATAGGACTGGTGTATTTACAACAAGAAAAAGAAACACAGAGGGGCACCTGGGTGGCTCAGTTGGTTAAGCGACTGCCTTCAGCTCAGGCCAAGATCCTGGAGTCCCAGGATTGAGTCCCACATCAGGCTCCCAGCTCCATGAGGAGTCTGCTTCTCCCTCTGACCCTCTCCCTTCTCATGCTCTCTCTCAAATAAATAAACAAAATTTTTAAAAAGAAAGAAACACAGAGACAGACATGTGGGGAGACACACCACGTGAAGACAGAATCAGGGAGGGCAGTGCTGATGCCATGAGCCAGGGCTTGCTGGCAACCACCAGAGGCAGGAAGGGGCGAAGAGGGATCCTACCCTGGAGCCTTCAGAGGGACCACGGCCCTGTCCCCACCGTGATTCCAGACTTCCAGCTTCCAGAATGGAGAGAGAATACATTTCTATTGACTTAACCCCCACAGTGGATGGTCCTTTGCAAGAATTTCTAAGAACATTTGTATACTGAGAAAGGGAAAATGAGATCCTGGCCAGGTGGTGCTCTTCTCTTGTGGGACAGAAACAATCTCTCAGAACACAAACCACAGTCACGGTCACTCTTTGGCCTTAATAAGGTAAGACAAAACAAACAAACAAGTGTATTTCATAATTTTCTCTAAGTGCAGACAACAAACAGTCATTGTACAAACCCTGAAGGTACAAACATCCCTCTCTCCTGGCTAATAGGAGTGACCTCGGATTTGTTGTTGTTGTTGTTGTTAAAGATTTTATTTATTTATTTGACAGAGGGCGACACAGCGAGAGACGGAACACAAGTAGGGAGAGTGGGAGAGGGAGAAGCAGGCTTCCTGCTGAGCAGGGAGCCTGATGTGGGGCTGGATACCATGACCTTAAGATCATGACCTGAGCGGAAGGCAGATGCTTTACCGACTGAGCCACCCGGGCACTCCTCCTGCCTTATTTTAAAGAGTCCTGAATAGAAGGAGGGAAGAGCAGTGAGACCACTCTGTGGGCACTGCCGTTTGTGGTAGGCTAGGAAAAATGCCCCCCAAAGATACTCAGGTCCTAATCCCCGGAACCTGTAAATGTTGATTTTTTTTAAAAGATTTTATTTATTTATTTGACAGAGAGAAATTACAAGTACACTGAGAGGCAGGCAGAGAGAGAGAGAAGGAAGCAGGCTCCCTGCTGAGCAGAGAGCCCGATGCGGGACTCGATCCCAGGACCCTGAGATCATGACCTGAGCCGAAGGCAGCGGCTTAACCCACTGAGCCACCCAGGCGCCCCTGTAAATGTTGATTTTTAGATGACAAAAAGGATTTTGCCAATGGGATTAAATTGAGCATTCTGAGGTGGGGAGATTACCCTGGGTGATCCTGGTAGGCCCCGAATGTAACTCCAAACACTTTTTTAAAAATCCCATTTTTAAACATCATTTGTTTTAGGCATAATGGTCAATGATTCATCAGTCGCATATAACACCCAGTGCCATTACAGCATGTGCCCTCCTTAGTGCCCATCCCCCACCCCAGGCATTCTTATAAGAGAGAAGCAAAGGGAGACTGGGACACAGAAGCGAAGGCCAGGGGACAGAAATGCAGCTCAAAGCAGAGTCCGAGAGAGAAGATGCCACACGGCTGGCTTTGAAGATGGAGGTGGGGGCCACGAGGCACGGAATGCAGTTCTACAAGCCAGGAGATGGATATTCTCCCGAAGCCTCTCGAGGGCCAGGGGGGTTAAACTTAAAGTCATGGCTAACACAAGACACATGTATTTACTTACAGTTCTAGAGTCCAAGAGTGAGTCTCACGATGCTGAAGTTAAGGTATTGGTAGGGTTGGTTCCTTCTAGAGGTTCTGGGGAGAATCTAGCTTCCAAGGTTCCTGGTGGCCGCCAGCATTCCTGGACTGACTGTCTCTACAATCTTTCTTCTGCTGTCACATACCCTCCTGTCTATTCTGCTGTCAGATCTCCCTCTGCCTTCTTCTTACAAATTTGGGATCACCCTTGGGTTCCCCGTGGATGATCTTTCCATCCCAGGATCTTGGTACCTGCAGAGTCCCCTTTGCCTTGCAAACTTGCATATTCCCAGCCTCTGGGGATTAGGATGTGGATGTCTTTGGGGGCCACCATTCTCTCAAATACACTGCCTCCTTGAATCTCCACCTGGGATCTGGCATTTTCTCTGATTCTGTCTGTGAGAGGGGAGAGAAAGAAACACTCTCTCACCCCACCCCTTCGCCACATGCTTCATCTCTCCCTGGGGCAAAGTCACATCCAGTAGTCCCCAGAAATCTGGCCTCTGTGCTGTTCTGAGCCAGGCCTCAGCCCCCAGGAAACACAGCCGACGGTGGGAGGAGTCTCGGGAAGTCCTGCACTGAACCCACCTGCAGGGCCCTAGCTGATGATGTATTGGAGCTCAATTGGTGAATTCACTTTCATGCCCTGACCCCACCTGGGGCAGCTCCAGGATTCCAGAGTTCAGGGGCTGTGAGGGGCTCAGGATTTGGCTCCCCCCAGTCCAGCTTGGCCTGACAGGGATTTTCAGGTGCAGAGGGACCCCTTCCAAGACTGGAAGAAATGCATCTCGTGTGCAGAACGAGCCAGAAGCTGGCGGCAGTCATGACTAGGCTTCCCTAATGAGTGAGCAGGCTCTGTGGGACCACGCTATATTTTCACTTTTAGAAGCACAATTTTCCTGCTTTTAGACACTTTAATGAGGCTCCCTTTGCCCCGGAATTAATGACCCAAATTCCTAATATGGTTCCCAAGATATACATGGTCTCTCTCAATATTAGCTTCTGAGGTTGGTTTCAAATACCCCAGCATGGGACGCCTGGGTGGCTTAGTCATTGAGCATCTGCCTTTGACTCAGGTCATGATCCCAGAGTCCTGAGATGGAGCCCCCTGTCAGGCTCCCTGCTCAGCAGGGAGTCTGCTTCTCCCTCTGCCCCTCCTCCCTGCTCTTTCGCTCTCTCTCAAATAAATAAATAAATAATCTTTTTTTTTTTTTAAGATTTTATTTATTTATTCGACAGACAGAAATCACAAGTAGGCAGAGAGGCAGGCAGAGAGAGCAGGGGAAGCAGGCTCCCTGCTGAGCAGAGAGCCCGATGCGGGTCTCGATCCCAGAACCCTGGGACCATGACCCGAGCTGAAGGCAGAGGCTTTAACCCACTGAGCCACCCAGGCGCCCCAAATAAATAAATAATCTTAAAAAAAAAAGCCCAATATCAAAGAGTGTGACAATTACACACATAGGCATCCTCACCCTCTATGGACACACGAATACAAAATACACTCACAGACACAGACTCTTGAGTCCCCAGAGGCTCTCCACCTTCCTGTTTCAGGAAGGGTGGCCTCCTCTGTATCTAGGCAACCAGACCCAGTTGTCAGGCCAAGGAGACCTCGAGGCAATGAGGTCTCCCGAAGAAGAGAACGAATTAGGGCTTCTTTCTTCCCGAGGACACTGCCTGGCATTGGGTCACTCCTCGGTCCTCGGCACCCACAACGTGTCAGTGCTATGTGGTCCTGGGTCCCCGGAATCCTACTGGTGGCTTACCCCCCGCCCTTTGCTCTTTCTGGTCATCTACTAGAAAAGCAAGGAAGCACTTACTTGATTTGAAAGAAGGGAAGTTGGAGGAGCCCATCTTGCAATTCTGCAGAAATAAAAAAACTGACTCAAACCAAGAAAAGGCGGAGTGACTGAACTGGAGACAGAGGTCCCTGTGTCCCCAATCCACAGAGCCGCTCCCCACCCCGGGGGGCCTCTTCAGGGCTGCTGTCCACAGGGCCCAGATAAGGTTGTGGACCATACAGTAGCAATGGCAACCAGAGGGATGGGCGGGGACACAATGACCTTGGATCCACACGCCACGGGTTGAATGCTGTGCCAGTGTCTCTCTGGTACTTCCTGAGACCATTTAGTTAAAAGTGACAAGTCCCCTCATGTTTGAGGGACAAGTGGTTGATGAATTAGGCGAGGAACCGGTTCCATATGCAAAGGAACTGAAGCTTTCTCTATGCGGTTTCGTATTTGTGAACTCAGCAATCTGCCTGGTCACCCACCCACTTCCCGGCGGGGACGAGCGAGGCGCTGGGTCTCGCTAGGAGCAGAGCACCGCGGGGCCACCAGGGGGCGCGCCGAGCCGCCCTCTGCGGACACGCGGATCCAGGACGCCGGGCGCGGCCTCCCGCTGGCTTCCCGATCAGACCACGGAGCGGGTAGACAGTCTGTTCTAGGGTGTGGTGTGGGCGGAGTAGACTACCCTGAGGTTCGAAGATTCACTAGAAGGACCTGAAGAACAATTCCTGTTGTTGGGATCATGATCGGAGCCTGCGCTTAACCAACTGAGCCACCCAGGCGCCCCTGTAGGCGGCAGTTTTAATAAGCAAAGGGAACTTTTGTTGGAGCTTGTCTTGGGCTGCGGCAAGATGGGTGGGCCGTGCACCTGTCCTTCCAAATCTTGAAGTTTGTATACGGGGAGGCCTTAACTGGGTTCAGTCACCTACACGGTACAGGTGTGCTCAAGGCTGTGTGTTCTTGGAGCAGCCTCTGGGAGCAGGAAAGGTGTGACCCTCAGGCTTGACTGGGGGCGGGGGTGGGCAGTGTAGACATTTACAGGCGTATGGGGCTCCCACCTCTCAGCAAAGCTCAGACCCTCTCTGTGCCCAGGTGGGGTTTGGGGGTGGGAGTGGGGCTGAGAACCTGCCCTGGGGGTGAGAGGTGGGGGGGGTGGGAGAAGCTTGTGATCCAAGGTTCCAGTTTCTCCCTCCGGAGCTCCTCATCCCATCAGACTTCACTTACAAAACACAAATTCAAATCTAGTGGCGCTTGGGTGGCTTAGTCAGTCAAGTGTCCAATTCTTTTTTTTTTTTTTTTAAGATTTTATTTATTTATTTGACAGAGATCACAAGTAGGCATAGAGGCATAGAGGCAGGCAGAGAGAGAGAGGAGGGAGCAGGCTCCCCACCAAGCAGAGAGCCCGATGCGGGACTCGATCTTAGGACCCTGAGATCATGACCTGAGCCGAAGGCAGCGGCTTAACCCACTGAGCCACCCAGGCGCCCCAAGTGTCCAATTCTTGATCTCAGCTCAGGTCTTGACCACAGAGTTGTAAGTTCGAGCCCCAGGTCCTTAAAAAAAAAAAAAATCCTTAAAAAAGAAATAAAATTAAGGCTTTCAAGGTGGTGACCCCAAGTGTGAGGCCCTTCTGAGTGCAGGGACTATAGGTCCCTGCCCGGGCTTCTCACTGTAGAGTTGGGAGCGTGGGTGGGCTGCAGACACAGCCCCAAGGCTTGTTGGGGAAACTGGGTACTCTTGGGGAGCCAGAGGGCATTGGGTGTTGGGGGGCATGAGGCATGGTGCCTGCGGACAGGAGTCAGGTGGGTCCTGTTCTCCCCTTTGTCCCCAGCCCTTGCAGGGAGTAGATGGTGCCTGGTGAATGAATGAATGAATGAATGATTCCTGCCCCCAGCACCTCACCTGGAGCCCTTCCTCACCCATTCCCCCTGAAAACCCCACTGCCAGGGCTGCCCTCCCCCGAGCCCCATGCCAGGCTCCTTCCCTCTGTAGGCAAGCCCTGGGTCCTTTCTGCCTCTACTTGTTCATCTGGGAAAGGAGAAGTTGGAAGAAGGGATTTGTCAGGACTTCACAGTTCCCTTCCTGAGGTTCCTCTTCGGTTGACGGGCACTACCCTCTTCTTCCCCCAAGAACCTTCCTGTTGGAGCTTCCTTCTGGGACAGACAGGCACGTTCAGACGGACTGAGGACAGCCCCTGGGACCATGGAGATGCTGTTGCTGCTGCCCCTGCTGTGGGCCGGTGAGTGGGCTGAGGGCCAGGGGTCCCCAGGAGCAGGGGGCGGTGCTGGTCCTGACACGGCTGCTGAGCCTTGGTGTCCCTGCAGGATCCGTGCAGGGGGATCCGGGGTATGAGCTCCGGGTGCAGAGCGCAGTGACGGTGCAGGACGGTCTGTGCGTCCACGTGCCCTGCTCCTTCTCCTACCCTGGGCTCGGCGCGAACAACGCTACACATGTTTACGGCTCCTGGTACCGGTTAAAGGATAATCCTAGAGCGGCAGTTCCCATGGCCACAAAGAGCCCAGTCAGAGGGACGAAGAGGAAAGGTCTCCACCTTTCCGGAGATCCTGGGGCGGGTGACTGCTCCCTGAGCATCACGGACGCGCAGAGGCGACACAGTGGAAACTATTACTTTCACCTGTACAGAGGTCTCATGAGACACCGTTACAGAAGTAACAGGCTCACTGTGCGTGTGACAGGTAGGGAAGGTCCCCAAGAGCCAATTACAGGGCAAGGGGTATGTCTTCAAGGGCAGCAGCAGAGCCCCAGCTGCTCATCTTTAATGGGGAGAAGGTAGCACGGTCAGGTCAGGGTTGGGGTGAACCTGACCTGTTTCAGAGGCATACATGGGGGTCCCCTCTGGGGTCCGGACTCTCCTTCTCTCCTCTCTAGCGCTGACACAGACCCCGGATATCCAGGTCAAGGAGCCCCTGGAGTCCGGCCGCCCCAGCCACCTGACATGCTCTGTGCCGGGGGCCTGTGATGGGGCGACGCCCTTCACCATCTCCTGGATGGGGGCTGCCCTCAGAGCCCCAGGACTGGACTTGGAGGCCTCTAACTCCTCGGAGATCCTGCTCACCCCCCACCCACAGGACCACGGCACCAACCTCACCTGTCGGGTGACCTTCCCCAGGGCTGGCGTGAGCACCCAAAGCACCATTACGCTCAATGTCTCCTGTGCGTGCAGGGCCTGGACTTGGGTACCTGCGGGGTGGATCGGGGAGGCTCAGAGGGGCTTCAGGGAGGACACAGGGCTTGTCTGTGTCAGTTCTCATTCCTGTTTCTCCTGGGGATGGATGGCAGGGGAAGGGCCAGTTCCAACCCCGTTCGTCACTGTGTCTCTCTGTTCCAGATGCCCCACAGAACCTGAGCATCACCATCTCCCGAGGAAACTGCACAGGTGGGTCGGGAGGAGGGCCCCCTCCCTAAGGCTGGATGGGAGCACATCCCCCCAGCAGAGCAGAGCCTGGAGCTCGAAGCCAGCCTGGGAGGGCCAGGTCGACACACAGGGAGAGCAAAGCTGGGAGGCACCCCCTCCAGGATCTTTGATTACTATTCATTATATGCAAAGCCTTTTTGTCAAATACAGGCAAGTTACAAAGAATCACCATCCAATGAACACCTTGGTACTCACCACCCCGGTTAAGGTGCCTGGGGCGCCTGACTGGCTCCGTCCGTGGTGCCTGCAAGTCTTGATCTTAGGGTCATGAGTATGAGTCCCGCACTGGGCGCAGAGCCTAAGAAAAAAAGAACAGCAACCCCACCTTTGGAACCCCCTAAAATGTTCCTTCCTAATTTCGGCCCTTTCCATCTGGCCTCAGAGAGAGCCATTACACTGGACACTGTGTCACCATCCTTTCTCTAGGTTTTACTTTATTTTTTATGAAGGTATAATTGATGAATAACTTGCATCTATTTAAATCGTACAAGTTGAGACTTCACAGATGTAGATTCGATATACGTTTACACCGCCAAAGGAGGCACACGATCCAGTTAATTAACACGTCCATGTACCTTCTGTTTTCTTGTAATTTTCCTAAACACGTGTCTGGCATCTTCCACTCAGGACGACATGATCAAGGTTCATCCCTGTTGTAGCGCGGGTCAGAGGTTCACTCTTCGTTAGGTTGAGTATTATTCTGTTGTATGGAGAGACCACCGTCCGGCCGTCCGGCTGTCCGCGGTTGGACATTTGGGTTATTTCCACTTTGGGGCTCCTGTCAACAGGGCAGCTCTGAAAATTTCCATACAGGGATCTGCTTGACTCTCTGCTTCCACGTCTTTGGGATCTACTCCTGGGAGTGGATTTGCTGGGTCATAGCCCCTTTGATTATTCTGATGGGACGTCACCCCGTGTTCTTGACATTGCTCCATGTTGCTGGTGGCTGTAATTTTTGCCTCTCTTTGTCTGTAGGTATCATGTCAGTTTCACATTCCACTCTTTCTTTTTTTCCTTTAAGATTTTTATTTATTTGACAGAGAGAGGGAAAGAGATTACAAGTAGGCAGGCAGAGAGAGAGGGGGAAGCGGGCTCCCACGGAGCAGGGAGCCTGATGCGGGACTCGATCCCAGGACCCTGGGATCATGATCTGAGCTGAAGGCAGAGGCTTTAACCCACTGATCCACCCAGGTACCCCTCACATTCCACTCTTGATGGGTGCTGGAGCTGTTCACAGGTTTTAGTTTCCATAATAATGCTGCTTCAGATATTTCCCTTGTGAATAGAGGAGCATTTCTCTGGGCTGTACCCCACAAGCTGTGGAGCACCTGATTTCTCAGCGATCTTGTGACAATGCAGATGTGACTCAGGAGGCTCGAGGGACCTCTGGTTCTGCATTTCTACCCAGCTCCTGGAGGGTGCCAGTGCTCTGAGGAACAGGACTATACATTTTATGTCCAGAAGCCAAACCGTGGGGCCTCAGGGAAGTAGATTTTCAATGCTCCTAGATAAAGCTGCCTTGAATAGCTCTGGAAGGCCACATGAGAAACTGGCGATCATCATTGCCTTTGAGGAGCAGGATTTGTTGCCTGCCTCCCTTGTGAACAGAGGAGCATTTCTCTGGGCTGTACCCCACAATCTGGGGAGTCTGCATGGAAGGGAGACTTCGTTCTGAACTCCCCTTCCTCCTTTGTGAATTTTAGAACACACAGTGTGGTTGCCCTTCTCCTGAGACAAGGGGGGAAGGTGGGGGAAGGAGGCGAAGAGGTAGAGGTCACGTCCTGAAGAGCCTTGAGGGGTCTGGTACTTGAATTTTGGATACTTGTGAGCAAGGGGTGTTCAGCAGTTCGGGATAGAGAGGGGGAAGTGCAGTTAAGGGCACTTGCCTTGGGGCGCCTGGGTGGCTCAGTCGGTTAAGCTTCTGCCTTCGGCTCAGGTCATGATCGGGGGGGTCCTGGGATCAAGCCCCGCATTGGGCTCCCTGCTCAGCAGAGTCTGCTTTTCCTTCTCCTGTTCCCCCTGCCTGTGGTCTCTGTCAACAAATAAATCTTTGAAAAAAATAAAAAAGAGCCCTCGCCTCGAAGCGGTCAGTGTCCATCAATGGATGGATAAGCACAAGATGGTCTGTCCATGCGATGAACTTGATTCTGCATGAACAGGAGCGAGGCCCTGGCAGGCGCCACAAGGCTGGAGAACCTTGGAAATGTCATGCCCTGCAAAACTAGCCAGACTCAAGAGCCCCTGTGGCATGTGATTCTACTTAGGCCATGTTCAGAAGAGACAGATCCACAGGGACAGAAAGTTAGGTTAGGGGTTGTCAGGGGCTGGAGGTTGGGGAGATTAGTAAGGGGGGAGGCAGCTGGGGGGGTGCAGTTTTGGGGGGTGATGAAAACATTCTAAAATTGATTGTGGTGAGGGTTACCCCACGACTCTCTGTAAGTGGCGTGTGAATGGAATTGTCTGATACGTAAATCATATCACCATAACGCTGCTTGCAAGACTACGTGTAGAGATCCCTTCCCAACTTAGGAGAAATGGAGGAGGGAGAAAAGGACCAGGGCTTTGAAGCCTCTGGCCTGGACTGAGTGCAAGTGTGCTCTCTCCCTCTCTGCCCCCAGAACTGAAGTACCCAGGGAAGGGCTCAGCTCTTCCAGTCCTGGAAGGGGAGACTCTGCTCCTGGTCTGTGCTGCTGACAGCAACCCTCCCGCCACCCTGAGCTGGGTCCAGGGGAGCCGGACTCTGGGCCCCTCCTGGCGCTGGGAGCAGGGGCTCCTGGAGCTGCC
The DNA here is from genome assembly GCF_011764305.1 of Mustela putorius furo. Taxonomy (NCBI): domain Eukaryota; kingdom Metazoa; phylum Chordata; class Mammalia; order Carnivora; family Mustelidae; genus Mustela; species Mustela putorius. Next base: position 10,431,575 of record NW_025421310.1, on the reverse strand, counting down.
CCGAGTGGAGCTGGGCGACGAGAGCAAATTCACCTGCCAAGCTCAGAACCTGCTGGGCTCCCGGCAGGTCTCCCTGCATCTCTCTGTGGTCTGTGAGTGTGGGAACCCCTGGGGGCAGGCTTCCCGGGACCTGGGGAGCAGCGGCACCGCTGACCCTTCCTCTTTCTCCCGCAGACCCCCCGCGGCTGCTCAGCCCCTCCTGCTCCTGGGAGGGCGAGGGGCTGCACTGTAACTGCTCCTCCCGAGCCCAGCCGGCCCCCACACTGCGCTGGCGGCTGGGGGAGGAGCTGCTGGAGGGGAACCACAGCAATGCCTCCTGGACTGTCATCTCCAGCTCTGCAGGGCCCTGGGCCAACAGCTCCCTGAGGCTCAGTGGGCCACTGGGCTCCGGCCTCAGACTCAGCTGCGAGGCCCGGAATGCACAGGGGAAACAGAGCGCCGCTGTGCTGCTGCTCCCAGGTCCGGGAGCTGTGGGGGGGGGGTGGGCGGACAGGGGGGCAGAGGTGTAGGAGGAGGGAGTCTGGAACCTAGAAAAGACAGTCTGGGGGTGGGGCTGGGCCAAAAGGGAGTGGGTGAGGGAGAGGAAGGGTGGGGGGCAGAGTCCTGGTGTTCCGCTAGTTGGGGACCAAAGAAGGTGAGAGCCGGAGGAGGGGGCACCAGAGTCCTGGGGCTTGGAGGTGGCTCACTGGCAGCCCCACTCACCTGCAGGGAAGCCGGAGCTTGAGGGAAGATTCGTTCTGGGGGCCATCGCAGGTGCCGGTGTTGCTGGCCTGCTCAGTCTCTGTCCCTGCCTCATCTTCTTCATGTGAGTGTCGCCTCTGGGAGAAAGGGCGAGGGCATGGGGCGGAAGGGGTGTGAGTCCTGGGGTCCCAGGCAGCCCCAGCTGGAGCAGCCCAGATGGTGCCGAGGCTGTGAGAACTGGGGATCCTGGCCATGCCCATTCTCACGGGTGGACAGGCTCTGTACGTCCCCTCCAGTCAGCCTCTTCAGTGGGCATGGCAGTGAGTCAGCAGGGCTGCTGATGGGTCCTGGACCCCCCTTCAGGGTGAAGATCTGCAGGAAACAGGCTCCCTGGCCTGCGGCTGGTGGGACGGATGCCACCCACATGCTGGGTTCTCTCTCCTGGGTGAGTGATGAACCCTCCGTCCGTCAGGATGCTATCTGGGCACCACCCCAGGATGGTCACGGCCACACCCCTCTAGACGACTCAGATGGTCATCATGCCTCAAACAGGTTGTTGTTCCCTGGTCCCCGTGGACTCAATCTCCCAGGCAGCAACCTGGGAGTCACTCTCCCCTCTGCTTTCTGACTCACCTTGCAGAGCCAAAGACCACCAGCATCTGTCTGTCTTCCTGTGTTCACTTGGACCCTCCCTATCCCCACCTCCTCATCTCTCCCTGGACCCCAGGCCTGTCTTCCCCTCCCTCCTCTCTCTCCTCCCCGACACAGGATGCCAGGGGGTCTCCCCAAAATAACTACAAAATTCAGGGGTCCCCAAACCACTCTCAGCTTCAACAGCTCACCATAAGTCCTCCCAGAACTCACGAGGACCTGTTATACTCGTGGCTAGTTTATTTCAGGGAAGAGAATAGATCACAGCAGCTGAGGGGAGGACTCTGCCACGGGGACTTCTGTAAAAGAACCTTCCAGGTGTCTCTCCCCGCGGAGTCCCATAGACAGTGCTGATTTTTCCCAGCACTGGTGTGTGATGAGAGGCAGGGGTGTGGGGTGTGGGCAGGGGGGCGGTAATGCCACCAGGGAAGCTCACCCTTGCCTTGTGTCCTGGGTTTCTACTGGGGGTCGGTCACGTGAGTATGGAGCACCTGTATGACTGACCTTTGTTACGTGGTCTCCAGCCCCTCTAGAGGTCAAGCTGATACTGTGTGGCCCGAGGTCCCAGGTGAACGGAGATGTTCCCATCAGACAGGGCCTTCCACTGGCTTGGAGCTTCCCTCCCAGGGGCTGGGGCAAAGGGTCAACCCTTTCTTCGGACACACTGGGCCTTTTTCTACACAACGTCCTTTGCTTTTAGGGTTCATGTTATAATTTTGTAATTGTGTTTGCCTGAACTTCTGAAATACTGGGTGGTCCCTGAGGGCAGTTCAGCTCTGAACAAATCCCTGTCTTCTCACACCACCCAGCCTAATCCTGAGCATCCTATCACAATTTACTATTAGATAGTTGTCTAATTGACTACTACTAGAATGTCAGCTATCCCCACTGTGAGCTAGCTGGTGTAACGGACGATGTCTGCCCTGTTCCCCCACCAAAGAGCCAGGGCCTGGCAGGGCAGACACTGGGACCAGAGAGACCTGGGTGTTAGTCTTGGCCCTACCAACAACTCAGCGTGTGATTTGGGGGATATTTACTTAGCTTCACTTTCTCCACCTGATAAATGGCGATAACCTTGTCTCCTTAATGGCTTAAGGAATTAAACCATTAAGGAATGAGGGATCTGGGAGCTTGGTAACTGATTACCAAGGGCCAGGCATTACTATTCTCAAATATTTATTGAATGAATGAATGTGGGCGCAGCCAATGTTTGTGGAACGAATGGATGAAAGACTAAGTGCTCAGTTTCCAGGTTTGCTTGTGGATCCTCCTTGCCGTCTGCCAGCTCCCGTTATCCTAACTGGACCCGCTTTTCCCCCCTCCATTCAGGGTTACCAGCCAGAGTATCCGGGAAGCATCCCCTTAGCCTGCCCGCCCCCAGCCGGGGCCCCGCCCACCTTGGAGGAGGAGTCCGAGCTCCATTACGCCTCCCTCACCTTCCACCGGCTAAGGCCCTGGAAGCCTCGGGACCCGGAGGGCTCTAGCACCACCGAGTATTCAGAGATCAAGATCTGCAAGTGACACATCGGGGGGACAACTCCTGAGAGAAGAGTCTTCCATGGAAACAGGTTGCCAACTAGTGAGTGGGAAGCCCCCTGCTGTGGTTATGGGCAGAACGGGCTCAAAATTAAGCCCTGGCGCCAATTACCAGCCTGAGCTCGAGCAAGTCACTTTACTTCCCAGTCGCCCCCTCTGTAAAGTGGATGCAAGAAACCGAACTCATAGGGTTGCTGTGGGGGCGGTGAGGGTGGCAATAAATATGACAGGTCCAACAAGGGGGCAAGGGCAGAGAGCACCTTGGCGGAGCTCTCGCCCCTTCCCAGGGCAGCCCGCCTGGTGTAAGGGTCCGCTCTGAACTGGGACCACTCTGCAGGGATGTTCTAGCTCCAGAGCTCCCCCCCCCCCCGCCCCAGCCCCGGGGCGCTTCCTCAGGAACACTCTGAGCTTGCCTCCTGGGAACCCAACTTGTGTATTTTCACCACAGAGAAAATAATTCGCGGATTTTCTGAAATAAACGACAGGTTATCTAAATTATATACCTCTTCCTTCATATATCCCGGAGGTTTTGGTTCTCACCAGTGTCTTCTTTTTGAATTGGCTTGTAAAATTCCTTGCAGTTTTGGTCTATGTTCCATTAACATTGCAATATTGTGTTGATCTTAGGGGTGCCTGGGTGGCTCAGTGGGTTAAAGCTGCTACCTTCAGCTCAGGTCATGATCCCACGGTCGTGGGATCGAGCCCCGCATCGGGCTCTCTGCTCAGCAGGGAGCCTGCTTCCCTTCCTCTCTCTCTGCCTGCCTCTCTGCCTACTTGTGATCTCTGTCTGTCCAATAAATAAAATCTTTTTAAAAAAATATTGTGTTGATCTTAAAATAAAAACTGCCAGCTCCTTTACCAGCAAAAATGGATTTACTGGGGGAATAAAAGAGTGCTGTGAACCAAAAAAGCCCAAACAAACCAAAAAAACAAAAAACCTTCTCCGGAAACTGCAGGCAAGTCTGAAGAACAAAGCAGGAGCACGCATTTATGGAGAAAAAGGGCAGGGAGGGCTCTTATAAACTAAAAGTCCATTGGAGTAAACTGGGAGTTGGAAGTATACTCACTTCTTATTGGCTGAGCTGTTGGGGGGCGGGGTGGGAATAAGGAGGTCTTCCCGCCCTCTGGGAGAGTGGAACACATTCCCGTGCAAGGTCAAGTGTATTCAAGGTTAGGTCTGTCTCTTCTTGTAGGGTCTGCAGTTGATTCTGCTTGTAGGGCATCAGAGCTCTCCCTTCTGAAATCACCCACGAATGTCCATTTACTTTTTTTTATCCTGTTGTGTCTATTAATGAGAAAACATGCTCAACCTTAGCATCATGATCCAGTACAGTGTCGGGGGGCACCTGGCTAGGTCAGTCAGTGGAGGGAGTGACTTTTGAACTCAGGTTCGTAGGTTCGAGTCCCACACGGAGTGCAGAGATTACTGAAAAATAAAAGTCTTTAAACAAAATTTTAATGTGTCAAATTCCATCCTTCATGGCGCAATTTGCTTTGCCCTTCTTCAGGATTATGCGGCATCTCCGGCTCAATGGTTTTTTTTTTTTAAGATTTTATTTATTTATTTGACAGAATCACAAATATGCAGAGAGGCAGGCAGAGAGAGAGAGAGGAGGAAGCAGGCTCCCTGCCGAGCAGAGAGCCCGACGCGACGCGGGGCTCGATCCCAGGACCCCGGGATCATGACCTGAGCTGAAGGCAGAGGCTTTAACCCACTGAGCCACCCAGGCGCCCCCGGCTCAATGAGTTTTAAAAATAGCGTCTACCCACAAAATAGGAGCAGTGCTCTCATTTCTTATTCCCATTTTCAACACCCTACAGGGTGATTCCAGTTGTTCCGTGCTGGTATTTAGTTCATGTAAAAGAATAAAATTCTTTAGGGATTAAAATCGTTTTGTAGGGGCGCCTGGGTGGCTCAGTGGATTAAGAGTCTGCCTTTGGCTCAGGTTATGATCCGAGGGTCCCAGAATCGTGCCCCGCATCGGACTCTCTGCTCAGCGGCGAGTCTGCTTCCTCTTCTCTGCCTCTCTGCCTACTTGTGATCTCTGTCTGTCAAATAAATAAATAAATTCTTAAAAAAAAAAAACAAAAACACCCAAAAAAGAATAGCCTTGACAGGGGCGCCTGGGTGGCTCAGTCAATTAAGAGTCTGTCTTCTGTTCAGGTCATGATGACAAGGTCCTGGGTTGGAGGCCCTCCTCCCAGCTCTCTGCTCAACAGGGAGTCCGCTTCTCCCTCTCCCTCTGTGCCCACTTGACCTCTCTCGCTCTCTCTCAAATAAATAAAATCTTAAAAAAAAGAATCGCCTTGACATGTAAAGAGATACATTTTTCATAGATTTTTAAAAACACATTCAAGAAGTTTTTTTTTTTTTAAGATTTATTTACTTACTTAAGAGAGAGAGAGGGAGAGAGAATCTCAAGCAGACTCCATGCTGAGTGCAGAGCCCATGGTTGGACTATTCTCACCACTGTGAGATCACGACCTGAACTGAACCCAAGAGTTGGACTCTTAGTTGACTGCCCCACTTGGGCGTCCCAAGAAGTTAGTGTAAATACAGAGCACTTAACACTGTTTTCTGTTCTTTCAATTTGCATAATTCTGCTGCTAAACAGATATTGGAACTCATAAGGAAAAATAAAAAATAGGCTTCCCAACATGGATTATTATTATTTTTTTTAAGATTTTATTTATTTATTTGACAGAGAGAGATCACAAGTAGACAGAGAGGCAGGCAGAGAGAGAGAGGGAGGCAGGCTCCCTGCTGAGCAGAGAGCCCGAGGTGGGCCTCGATCCCAGGACCCTGAGATCATGACCCTAGCCGAAGGCAGCGGCTTAACCCACTGAGCCACCCAGGTGCCCTTTATTTGTTTTTTAAAGGCTTTATTTTTAAAATTTTTTAATTAAAAAAAGATTTTATTTATTTATTTGACAGAGAAAGGCACAGCGAGAGAGGGAACACAAGCAGGGGAGCAGCAGAGTGAGAGGGAGAAGCAGGCCACCCGCCAAGCAGAGAACCCGATGTGGGGCTCCGTCTGAGGACCCTTGGATCATGAACTGAGGTGAAGGCAGACCCTTAATGACTGAGCCACCCAGGCACCCCTATTTTTATTTTTTATTATGTTCAATTAATTAACATACAGTACATTAGCTTTTTATTTTTATTTTTAATTATTTTTTAGTATTTTTATTTATTTATTTGACAGAGAGAGAGATCACAAGTAGGCAGAGAGGCAGGCGGGGTGGGGGGGAAAGCAGGCTCCCCATCAAGCAGAGATCCCAATGTGGGGCTTGATTCCAGGACCCTGAGACCATGACCTGAGCAGAAGGCAGAGGCTTTAACCCATTGAGCCACCCAGGTGCCCCTATTTTTATTAAAAATAAAAAAAAAAGATTTTAAGTAATCTCTACACCCAGCATGGGACTTGAACTCACAACCCTGAGATCAAAAGTCACATGCTTGGGGTGCCTGGATGGCTCAGTCGTTAACCATCTGCCTTCCGCTCAGGTTGTGCTTCCGGGGTCCTTGGATAGAGCCCTGCATCGGGCTCCCTGCTTAGCGGGAAGCCTGCTTCTCCCTCTCCCACACTTCCTGCTTGTATGCCCTCTCTCACTGTCTCTCTGTCAAATAAATAAAAAAATCTTAAAAAAAAAAAAGTCACATGCTCTACCAACTGAGCCAGCCAACGTCCACATGGCTTACTTTAAAAATCAAGAATTTGGGCAGGTTTTTTTTCAGAATGAAAATGTAATTTCAGCACTTCAACCAAACTGAGGATTTTCCCAATGTTATTTGTTCGAGAGAGCCACTGGGGAGATTTTGAGAGAGAACTGAAAAATACTGCGCAGTAACAAGTGGCAACAATCCTTTGATCCCACAGTTGTAACAGCATAAAGGGTAAGTCAGAAACCAATTTCCTGACACTTTAGTGTCGGTAGAAGAGCCAACAGGCTGTTTGAGCCGCGTTGAAAGGCAGGACAGCCAATGCCTCCCACATGTTGCTCCCAGAGCATGCCGGCTCTGAAAAAATACTGTCTACTACATCTTCCATCAACAGCCATTATCATTTGTATTTGTAGTGTCTCCCATCAAAAGCAGTGAAATTCTGTCAACTTCCAGCACAGCGTGAAAAATAAGACAACAGTCCCAACATGGAGTTGCTTATGCTAAGCTCCAGTTTCCCTAACCCGGGCGTGCGGAATCTGAACTGAGCTGTGCCGGAATCGCCTGATTGGCGCTAGTCAAGTACTCTGCCCGACAGACCCCTGAGGGAAGGCGACCTTGCAACGGGCAACCTGTTTTGGGCCTCCTACAACTTACTGCCCTCTTCTGCCCATAGAAGTCTTTCACTTCGGCCGTTCCCTGGAGCGCCTTTCCCTTGGCTCCATTGGTTGTTGCCAGATTCATGAGTCACTAATAAGAGCCAACAAGATCTTTAAAATTTGCTCGGTGGAGTTTTGTTTTTTAATCTCAGTAAGGGAGTCTCTGTGAACATTTGCTATTGTTTTTGGGGTCTCATCTGGGAGGGATTCTACTTGTACAAGTCTTAGAATCAAGCTTTGATCACAAGAAAAATACTTTGTAAGTCAAGGGAAATGGGTTAGTCCTTCCCAGCTGCCTCCTGGGACCCCTCTTGGAGATGCACTACATACCTGCATTTACTGAAGGTATCCTGTAGTAAAAATTAATTTTTTAATTAACTCATTTAAAAAAAATTTTATTTATTTGTTTGACAGAGATCACAAGTAGGCAGAGAGGCAGACAGAGGGAGAGGGGGAAGCAGGATCCCTTGGTGAGCAGAGAGCCTGAGGCAGGGCTCAATCCCAGGACCCTGGGATCACGACCTGAGCTGAAGAAAGAGGCTCTAACCCATTGAGACACCCAGGCACCCCTTTATTTTTAAAAAGATTTTATTTATTTATTTATTTGAGAGAGAGAGAGAGAGAGAGAGAAGGAGCAGAGGGAGAGGGCGAAACAGAGGCCCTGCTCAGCAGGGACCCCAGTGTGGCGTTCAATCCCTAGCCTCCGGGACCATGACCTGAGCTGAAGGCAGATGCTCAACTGACTGAGCCACCCAGGTGCCCTGTAGTAAAAATTACTGAACAACAACAACAACAACAACAACAACAAAAACAAAGCAAAACAAAAAACCCACCACCAGCCCCTGCACCATAAATATCTAATCAACTCTGGGCCAGAGTTTTACTTGGAAGTAGAGGCGAGGTGTAGAAGACAAAGAATGGGCACCAAAATCTCCCCATAGGCCCTCCCTTCCTCCAGCCATGGCCACTGCCCAGGCCTCATGCTCCCCGGGGGCAGCTGTGCCTGCCTCCTCCACCATCGCTCTATCTAGGCTCTCTGTCAAGGTGCCTCCCCTACCCTTGGTCTCCATCACAGCACCGCGCCTTTCCTCCAGGATGTGGAGCACAGCCCCAAGCTGTCGTCTCACTTGATGGCTTCTCCTTCCACTTGATTGGAGGGTCCGTAAACTCGAGGACCTCAGTGTGTCTTGTTCATCAGGATCCTCTGAGAAGCATGATGAGTGTCAAGATATGGCTGCTGAATATATTTCATAAAAGGATAAATGTATGGAGGAGGAAGGTACATGGATGGGAGAATGAGCAGATGGGTGAAAAGGAAGAAAGGTGGGTGGGAGAGTGGATGGTGGAAAAGTATAGGAAGGTTAGATGGATAGATGGAAGAATGACTGGGTGGGTAAATAGATGGACAGGTGAATGGAAGGATGGGTGAATGGAAGGATGGATGGAAAGATGGATGATGGATGGGTGGAAAAAAAGACGGATGGAAAGATGGGTGGGTGGGTGGATGGATGGATGGGTAGATGGATGGATGGATGGATGGGTAGATGACTAGATAAATGGATGGGTGGATAGTTCATTTGTATAAATGTAAGAATGGATGGCTGGGGGGTGCCTGGGTGGCTCAGTGAGTTAAGCCTCTGCCTTCAGCTCAGGTCATGATCCTGGGGTCCTGGGATCGAGTCCTGCATCAGGCTCTCTGCTTGGTGGGGAGCCTGCTTTCCCTCCGACCTGCCTACCTCTCTGCCTACTTGTTATCTCTGTCAAATAAATAAATAAAATCTTAAAAAAAAAGATTGGATGGCTGGAAAAATGGACGGATTGAAGCATGGGTGGGTGGATGGATGGACGATGGATTGATGGATAGATGGATGGATGAGTAAATGGATGGGTAGATGGGTGGATGGATGGATGGATGGAAAGATGGGTGGGTGGGTGGATGGATGGGTAGATGGCTGGATAAATGGATGCGTGGGATGGGTAGTTGGTTGGATGAATGTAAGAATGGATGGCTGGAGAAATGGGTGATTGCCTGGAAGGACGGGTATCTACATGAAACTTTGGATAGAGGGATGAAAGTTTGAAGGGATAGATAGATGGAGAAAAAGAGAAGGTAAACTTTTCCAAAGAGAACTCCTTTTTCAGACATCTCCAGGGAAACAATTTATTACTGAAGCATAGAGGTGCTAAGAGTAGCGGGAAGGGTCTCACCCCCTATCATGAGTTTAGGGGTCTTCTCTGTCTGCAACCCCAGTGGCTGGTGGGAGATGATGGCTGAAAGGACAGGACAGTCAAGTGCAGGAGTTCACATTATCTGGAGCCTAACTGCTGGGTTCCCTGATGCTAGGCAAGACTGAGTCACAGTGTTGCTTAAAGTAGCAGTAGGCGTGCACATTCAAGGGATCCTTCTAGAAGCGTATCTGATACTACCGCAGGCCTTGAGTCACATTTCTTGTTTTTGTTTTTGTTTTTTTCTATTTCAAACCTTGAGTCAAAAGTTCTGGAAGACAACAAAAATGGCTGTTAGTGTCCTAGTCATTCAAGGAGCACCCATGAAGTCCCTCCTGTGTGACAGGTGCTTTATAGAGACTGGCGATACTCCCATGAACAAGAACCTTTGCTGGGGTGATGATGCGGAAGCAGGGGTAGAGATGCTTATTTGAACGCATGCTTCCTTCCAGAAGGGGATGGGGCTGTGTGGAAAACAGGTGACGTGATGAGAGGGGGTGGAGAGGTACTTCCCTGGGGTAGTCAGGGAAGGCTCGGGTCTGAGAGTCAATAATGAGAAAGAGCCAGTCATTCAAAGATGAAGGGGGAAAATGGGAATGGTAAGTGCAAAGGTCCTGAGGTGGGATCAAGCTTGGCCTGGTTTAGAATCTGAGGAGTGGACAGTGTGGCTGGCCCAGAGTGGAGACTGAGGGGTGCGAGGGGAGTGGGGGAGGTCAGCCTCACAGGCCAAGGCAAGGAGCTGCCATAAAGCTGAGATGGGATTGATCTTTCAGTTACCTCGAAGTCACCAGGCTTTTTGAATGGCACCTCCTCACTCAGTTCCTAACTGTGGCACAAACCTGCTCCTCAAGGGACTTACTCAGTTTCAGACCCCAAACTGCAATGATCCTCAAAGGGGCTGTTAGGTTTTTGTTTTGTTTTGTTTTAAGATTCTATTTGTTAGAGAGAGAGAGAGCGCACTCACTCGTGCCCAAGTAGGGGGAGGGGCAGAGGGACAAGCAGGCACCTCGCTTCGCAGGAAGCTCCATCCCAGGACCCGGGGATCACAACCTGAGCCCAAGGCAGGTATTTAACTGATGGAGCTACCAGGCGCCCCTACATAAAATCTTTAAAAATAAAATAAAATTTCCATTGTACTGGGGGGACAGGAAGGCACTGCAGGACCGGCCAGCGACAATACAAGGATGGGTATATATGGGTGGCATCTCTGCGCATCTGGTCAGAGAGCGGAAGGCGAGATTGCAGACACAAGCCAGAGGAGACTATGACAAGTGACTGTGCCCCTGGGAGATCCCGGGAGGAGGAGGGAGGCAGAGACCTGGAGGAGATGGACTAGGGAGGCTGGCCACTGCCTGGAGGGACAGGGTGAGTGGGGGAGAGGTGTGGGGCAGGGTGTGGGGTGTGGGGCTCCCTGACAGCTTTCTGCTGAGCTGGAGATACAGGCAGCAGGCGAGGCGTGAGGGTGGACAGGGTCACACCTTCACTTTCAGACAGTCTCTAGTGGCCGCCGGCTACATGTCTCCGGGCATTGAGTGGTGTCCCGGCCACCACCTACTCGATGCCAGCAGCACCCTTTCCCCACTCGTGACAGCACCAAGGGTCTTCAGACACCCGCCTCCCCAGGGCAACATAGCCTCTCTCTGAGGACCCCTGACTGAGACAGACACTGAGCTCTGATTCCAGCCTGCCATGAAGACAGAAATCACAACGCCGTGGACAGCAGAGGGCACCGGGGAAGCTTCCCTTCAGAACACGTCCATGCAGCCTTGCCAGAACTAACTCGCGAGTGAACTCGGCTATGTCGTTTTGACCTCCCCCAATTTCTGTACACCCTCCCAGGGGCTAACGGGAGTGCAGATGGGTACACGGCTCCGACAGAGAGCAATCCAGTGCTCACTTTCCAAGTAAGAACCCCCTCCACAGACACATGAGTGAGGCCCTCCACAGACACACGAGTGAGGCCCGTGCACTCAGGTGTTCAAGCTTGTAGAACAAACATGCGGGAAACCAAGCCAATGCCCAGCTGCTGGTCATGAGGAGTCGCCTTCTAACCCACATGGGAATACGGTGCAACAAGGTTGTGGACTTTCTGTGTGGACAGGGAAGAGCCAGGTGTGGTGGGGGCACAGAGCCAGCGAGGTTTGCCATGGGGGCGGGGGACGGGGGTTTGAGAGCCAACCCAAAGGAAAGTAGAGGCTACAGGGGGCTGGTGGGATGGACAGAGACACAGACAGAGGGATGAAGAAAGATGGAGAGAGCGATGGCATCTTGATACTATCTTCCAGGCCCTGAATCTGGTCATGTCTAGAGCTTCCCCCTTAGAAGTTTCTTGTTATAAGAGCCAATGAATCCGCCTTTTCCTTAAAGCCAATTTGAGTCAGCCTGGAGCTACTTGCCATTCCCGAGGACTGGAAGGTTTGAGAACCCCACAGAAAAATCAATTTAAGTCAGCCTCAAGCTACTTGCCATTCCCGAGGACTGGAAGATTCGAGAACCCCACAGAAAAATCCAGCATCTACCTGGGAAGTTGGTCCTGGAGTAACGGCTTCTGGGAAGCAGGGTTGGGGGCATGGGGGGGGTTCAAACTCACAAACTCCTTCCACCAGAACCCACCTATGGAACCATCTGGAGGTCCACTGGGTCATAGGCTGACGACCGCAGATCCCGTAGCAGGTCTTCTAGACTGCTCCTCAGCATGTTGTAGGGCGGCTTCTCATCGTACTCGAGGGTCATCACCACCTTCATGTACTCCTGCAGGGTCTCTGCAGTCAAGACCCCCGCCACCATGAGAGAGGCCTGAGAGGGGTCCTAACCTGAACCCAGAGCCTTGGGGGCTGTGCCCAGTCTCCGCCATGGAATTGCCTGGAACTGAGGCCTGGAATTGCCTCAGGCACTTGGATTAAATTTTTTTTTTTTTTCAGTAAAACATCCAACATATGTAACAATAGAGCGGTATCATGAGCCCCCTCATGGGTATCATGAGTCTACCCATCGCCCAGTTTCAACAACTACCAGCTCACAGCCAATCTTGGCCATCAAAACCCCCGCCACTTCCTGCTCTGGTCTTGGGGTAAAGCAAATCCCAGCTAATTATATCATTTTCCTACAATCATTTAGGGTGTCATCTCTAAAACAGGGGCTAGCAAGCTTGCACTGGAAAGTGCCAGAGGATGACAGTTTTGCCTTTGTGTGTGTGTGTGTTTGGGGAGGTGTCTGTGCGATCCCAAAACAGCCACAGACAACTCGTAAGCTGGTGGGCACGGCTGTGAGTGAGGCAAGACAGGTCTGTTTATGGACACTGAAGGCTTATTTTAGATGAGTTTCATGTACCATTAAATGTTCTTCTGATTTTTTTCCCCCGCAGCTATTTATTTTTTTAAGATTTTATTTATTATTTGAGAGAGAATGAGAGCACACATGAGCAGAAGCAGGGGTGAGTGGGGGGAGGGGCAGAAGGAGAGGGAGAAGGTGACTCCCTGCTGAGTGCGGAGGCCCCACTCCCCCAAGCCAGGGCTCGATCCCAGGACCTGGGATCATGACCTGAGCCAAAGGCAGATGCTTAACCAACGGAGCTCCCAGGTGCCCCTTCCCTCAGCTATTTCAAATTATAAAACAAATTGGGGCACCTGGGTGGCTTAGTTGGTTAAGCATCGACTCTTGATTTCAGCTTGGGTCAATAATTGCAGGGTCCTGGGATTGAGTCCCTTCTTGGCTCCTTGCTCAGTGGGGAGCCTGCTTCTCCCTCCGCCTGCTGCACTCCCTGCTTGCGCATTCTCTCTCCCTCACTCTCTAAGTAATAGGTTAAATCTTTAAAAAATAGTTTTTAAAAAAAACGAGAGTTCTGTAAGACAAAACCAGGTGTACACGTGTTTATCTGTGTTTGCTTCATATGTAGAGGAAGCCCTGGCAGCAGCTTGGAGGAGTGCAGCCCTCCCATCTGTGTCATGTCCCTTTGTTAACATCTGCTGCTGCCCCCAGCATGAGGCAGAGCTACTTGGCCACCTGTTGAGTCTGGGCTGGCCTTGTGACTTGCTTGAATGTGTCAGACTGATGTTCTGGGACTCCCATGGTCTACAGCTTCCCCTCTTGTTCTCTTGGAATGCTGACAGGGCTTCAGGAAGAAGCCCAGAGTGGAGGCCTCCCAGACCTGCTGGTGATAAGCCACCTCCAATTGCCAGACAGGAGAGAGGAGCACTGAACAAGCCGGCCCCGGTCGAGCTGCCAGATGGTGGCATCGGCACGCGTTCCCCTGCCCTGTGGGGCCAGGAGAAGAATCACCTGGCAGAACCCAGTCTGTACCACTATCTCAGAGAAATTTTCTAGGGAAATATAACATTGTGTGTGCGGTTGCATATATGCCTTGTGTGCACAGAAGCGTATTCAGAGATGCCTCTGTATTCTTCAGGGAAGATTCTGGTTTTATGAGAACGGGCATAAATGCATATGTGATTTGGAGAGGTAACACTGGGTTGGACACAAGTCACCTGTCCCCACCACAGCCCCCACCTCAGGACATACCTGAGGGACAGATCCAGTGACTGCACTGTCCCACGAGGGTCTCTGGGTTGTCAAGAAACCTGACAGGACAGAGGTGTATGCAAGAGGTCTTTTAGGGAAGGGAGAGAAAACTTTCAAAGCAGAATGTCTAGCAGGGGTATGCAGACCCCTGTGATCAGTGGGAGTTATGCTGGGTAGCAGGGCCTGCCAACACCCCATCAGTGAGTGCTTTTAGGGGAAACACAGTCCCCGGCTCCTGCGAGGTTCTGGTTACAGTGTTTTCATCGTGACCTCCATGCTCTCTACTTAACTTTATCTTACGTGTTTAAAGATAACTTGCTTACTATATTGTTGATCTAGCCACACTGAACTCACAGGCAGCAGCACCAAAACCTAACACATGTATTTTCCCTGTAAGGCTCATCCCAGTGTTCTTACACCTTAGGGAACCTTGACAGCTCTTCAGCATCAAGCATGGGACCATTTTAAATGGTGAGATCACCAGGAAAAAGCACAAAAAATCTGGAAAAAGTGGCATTAAATGGACCACTTAAAGGAGCCTTGTTTATAGTGTGAGATTCAAAGCGAGAAGGCAGAACATCGCCTTTTTTGACCTCACCTGGGACTGTGCGCATCAGACAACTCAAAAATTTCTCTCCTCTGTGTGTGTCTGTGAATGATCTGGAAAGTACTGGGAGTATGGATTCTGTGGTCACAAATACCTTTTGGTGAAGAGGCAAATTCACAAACAAGGAACCTCTGAATTATGAGGACTATCTTCCTCTTTATAAATGCACACATGTATTTGTGTACACTCTCTCTCTCTCTCTCTCTCTCTCTCTTGGCCAACTTGAGAAAACCAGAAATTCATCCACTTCCTTTGTTCCACCCTCGCAGTCCCAGCCCACTGTATCCTCTCTGGCCTGAATCACAGGCCTGGCTCCCCTCTATTTGCATAGTGCTGGCTGCTGTCCTTGTCTCCCCCAACCCCAGCCCAGAAGTCTCCAAGCTCCACCCTCCTACTCCCCAACCCTCTCTGACTTATCCCCTCTCTCTCCAGTTCAGGCCTCATCCTCTCTTCTGGGACCTCAGCCTCTTCCCCAGCTTTCTGGCCTAGTTTCTATGTTTCTATGCCTAGAACTGACTTTGCCCCTTCCTACTCACAGCCCTCAGGGGACTCCCCAGTGCCCTAGCATGCAGGGCTGCCAGCCCCTCTGGCCTTGTCTCTCTGACTTTCTCTTCTGATCTCATGCTCAGGCCACACCAAGCCCCTTCTGGTTCCCTAAGCACCCACTTGGCCTTGGCATATCCTTCCTGAGTGCCTGGGCACTGTGTGCAGAGTCCACAGATGCCCTGAGGCAACTGTCAAAGACACAGGAAGGATCAGGCAGGTCTGACTCTCATCTCTCCCGGCAGCCTCAGGATATGTGTGGCGAACTGCTGAGGGATGGCACCAAAGAGCTGTGCCCCTCACATGCCATAGATTGCACAGCAACCCTACCACTGGCTGTCGGTGTCTGTGGGACCTCCTGGCCCAGCCTGCAGCCTTAAGAGCAGGGACCAACTCCCACCGGCACCTGGGCTTTCCCAGAGGGGATTTACACACCAGAAAGCCTTGAAGAATCAAAATGCCTCTCCTAACTCTTTTACTCATTCATTCCATCATGAATTAGACTGTATCAAAAAATGAATTAATGTTGAATACATGGAAAAAGGCCATGCACACCAGGAAGACACCCTAGAGAAGTTAGAGTTCCAGAAAATGTGCATGTGGCAACATCACCCCCTCGTGGACCTTTGTGTTACTGCTTCAGGTCTTGGGACCCAGGCTTGGTGGGGAGTCTAGGATGCACCCATGACCACCATCCCCATCCCCTTGTGGAGTGCCTTGATGTCTGAAACACAACCCTCTGTGGTTGTGGTTGGGATCTGGGGCTCAGGGAATGAACTGTTACTCACACTCCAGTCATCTATGTTAAAGTTATTACTAGGACATATCTTATTTACGCTGCACTAACTTGGTGAGTGTGGAGCCTCTTAGGGAAGCACTCACTGATGATCTCTGGTGAAGCAGAAGGTGGCAGAGTTGTGCAAAGTGGTATAGCGCTGTTAATAAGAGTCAGAGGAAGTAGTGGAAGGGGGATTAAACCCAGTGGAGCCTCAGTGGGTGATTTCACCCATGACAAGTGGTGCCCTCCGCTTATTCACATTTGGGTCTCCAGCATTTCCCAGCACAAGGACTGGCACATAAATGCCCTCTGGAAACAGGTTCTGGATGAATGAGTAGTTCATTCATGTGCTGTCTTATCTGTGTAGAAATCTTGCCTCTCTTGTCCATCTGGGAAAGCCCTCTGCTCTGACACCGGATCAGGCATCTCTTGGGTCAAGGCACCCAGTGGCCTGAAGCCAGCTAACCTGCCTCCCCTCTGCTCCTGTGATGTTCCTGGGGCTGCTTCCGCCCTCATGGGCAGCACCTACTTCCTGCCCAGGCGTCTCCTCCCAGCCTGGGAACTCCCCAAGGCCAGGGCCGCATCTGCCTGACCTGTGTGTCCACACTGAAGCCTGGGCCTGTGAAGGAAGGCTCACACATGCTTTCCTTGTTCATTCATTCAGCAACTATTTCATGAGCACCTGCTGCATGCCAAGTGCTGTGGCGGGAGCAACACAGTGAGGGGTGAGCAGATGCAGTCCCTACCCACACAGAAATTTGGCTGAAGGTGGCACCATGGAGCAGTCTCTATCTGCTGTCCACTGTCACTTCTCCCCTTTAAGGGCAGAACCTCCAGGGTCAGCAGCCGCAGGCTGGAAGTGTGGCTTTGGGGTGGCCATGTGGCCAAGAGATGCATGTCATTGCCAGTTCTGTCTCTCAAAAGCAATGAGAGATGGTGCCCGCAGAGCCAGCCCCACAGGAGGACAGATGCACATTGGAGAGGCCAAGGCTCTCCTCTCGAGAGGTGAGTAAACATCTACCTCGTCTGAGCCACTGTGTTTTGGAATCTCCTCGTAAGAGCAGCTCAGCTTTGTCCTTAATGTAACAGAAGTGTGTACGGGGCAGTTTATAGGCTCCGGGCACATCGAGACCTTTAGCAGTTGGGCCCAATGCTCCTACTGCTGCTGTTACCAATTCTGTGACTTGTTTTCTCCTGGCTTGGTTTAAATATGGAGAGCTACTGGAAAACTAGAAAGGAAGTACAAAAATAAATTCTGACAAAAATAGGGCAATGGGCTTCTGGTGGGTTCTGAGGCTGGCTTCTGGGGCAGAGGTTGCCTGTGGAAGCCTGGGAGCCCAGGAATTCTCTCTCTCTCTCTCTCTCTATGTTGCTCTCTTTTTCTGGAGAGGTCAAGGACATATCAGCGCCAAAGTGAGATATCCTCCTCATCTCACTGTCCTTCTGGAGGCGACTCACCTGTCACTACTGCCATGAGACCTGCCTGGACCATTAAACCAAAAGGAGTGGTGTGTGCCTGCACCCTGACAGTCGGCCTGGTGGGTACCCAGGGCTCTGGCCCATTGGTCCCAACTAGTCTGGTCTATCACATGGTCTGTGTTTCACTCTTCATCTCTTTACTGCCTGTCACCTCCACTAGTATAGGAGTTCCGGAAGGGCAGGGATGTTTGTCTCAGTTATTCCTATATATCCAGGGACTAGACCATGGTGTGGTGCATAATAAATGCTCAATAAGTATCTGTTGAGTGAAGGAAGGCTGCATCCAAGCCACCAATCCATCTGTGATAAGTCTCCCACACAGCTTCATGTTGAAAGAGCCTTCTCCAGAGTCAAATGGCCTGGCTCTGAGTCTAAGCACCTCTCCTTAGTAGCTGTGTGACCTGAGCTGATTCCCTAAGCATTCTGTGCCTCAGTCATAAGAGCATTTATCTGAGTTGTTCTGAGGATGATACAGAGTGCAGTGTCTGGCACAGACAAGCTGTCCTCCCGTGGGTCATTACGAGCAGGACAGTGTGGAGGGGGGCAGATCCCTTCCTCTGACTGAGCACCACAAGAGGAAAACTGATGCACTGGGGAGTGAGTGAGCAGAAATCTGAAGGACAAGTAGATTCAGGGCATGCGACAGTTCATGCCAATCCCACACCCACCCAACAGCAACATCATGGCTTTTTCAAGGATCCAGACATATCCAAACAAACAAATTCAAGAGCAGTATTCGGAGGCAGTGAACTAGCAATGTAGCTAAAGTTAGAAAATACAGCACTAAGTGAAAGGAAGCAAGGAACAGAATGACATTTAGAGCTCAGTACCATTTATGCAAATTA
Source organism: Mustela putorius furo (assembly GCF_011764305.1). Taxonomy (NCBI): domain Eukaryota; kingdom Metazoa; phylum Chordata; class Mammalia; order Carnivora; family Mustelidae; genus Mustela; species Mustela putorius. The sequence continues at coordinate 10,413,388 of NW_025421310.1, read as the reverse complement.
AACACACCGATCATAGATTGTTCAAGGTCACAGACATGTCTGTAGTCATTGGAAAGCAGGAGTCAGAAGCAGTAAACTCGATGCACGTGTGACAATGCAGTTAAAGTTGAAGAACAAGGTGCTGAGTGAAAAATGCCAGAAATAAGTGAGATTTGGAGCAGAATAGTATTTATGCAGGTCAAACACACATAGTGCTACCCCCACCAGGCGAGTTAAGGATACAGATACACTTAAACACAAGTATCAGCAGAACATATATTAAGTATGTTTGAGTGTGTGTCCATGGTTGAGAGAAGATGGTGGGGGGTTATAAAAGGGAAACAATAGAACAAGAGAGAGGCTCAGCATGAACTAGCGACACGGCACACAGAGAACTGAGAAGCACAAAGGACTCGATGTCCTTCTCTGGAGTTTTCCCTCCTCCCACCAGGCACACTTTCCTTGGATAATCCCATTCTTTCCCAGGTCATCTACTGACAACTCCTGAGCTAGCAATGAGGTCTGAGTTTCTAGACATTCCTGCACTTCAGACATGGATGGCCAAACCTCTCCTAGATGGGCCCTCCTAGATGACTCCTGGGCAAATCTCAGCAGCCCTGCCAAGGCTATACTAGATTCTGGATGCCAACCTCTGGACCCGCAGGGCTTCCCCTTACCCAGCAGTATACTGTCCTTGGTGCTGAAGACCAAGGTGCCTGCGTGCCCTTCCCACCCAGCCCTGCTGACCACTGTTCTTGGTGCTGACTATTGCTCTGCACCTGCAAGATTCTCCCGCTGTCTTTGGTGCTGAACGTCTCCCCATCCAGCTACTCTTCCACTGTCCCTGGTACTGAATGTCTAAACCAGAGCTAGCAGGATCTGGTACTTTTATAAGCCGACGACAGGGAGAGGAAGTGTGGACACGGGTGGCCGGTATTGTCACGTGCTGAAACAGAGCCCAGGCCTAACTGCTTAGGCTGCCCACATGTCTGTGAAGGAACGGATGAATCATGGTGTCCTGTGCACTGTGAGTATTTTCTACAGGTCAGACTGTGCTGAGTGCTGCGTACCTGACTCCCCTGAATCCTTCCACAAGTCCTGAGGTAGGTGCTAAGAAGATCTCATCCCAGGGAGAACATAAGGCTTGTGGAAGTTATTAAGCTGCCCACCCAACACACTGCAGTGATGGGGTCGGTGTCTGACCCCAGGCAGTGTGACTCTGGAGCCCATGCTCTTGTCCACTGCAATGGATGCTATTGGATATGCCCAAGTACTGTAGAGGCCTTGGTTCTGCTGGACGCTGCCTCCCCCTCCTTTTTGTTCCCTGCTGGGTTCTGAGCTTCTGCCCCACCTTCTGGGGTGCCGGGCCAGTGCTGCATTCTGCTGATCCCCAGACTCACTTCTGTTTCAGTTTCATGATATCCTCGATGTTGGGAAGGCAGTCTGTCCATGGCAGTATCCCGTAGAGCCATTTCAGCAAACAGTAGCCCAGGGTCTGGAGGTCACTGCGGCGGGATGGCCCTGGGGAGGCAGGGCAAGAGGAGACAGCTCAGTCCAAATGCTCCACGTACTGACACCTCCACTCTCTTTCTCTGACTCAGTGCACTCAACCACCCAAGCACACAGGCTCTAATCTGTTCATTCACTTTCTCATTTACCTGCTCTTGTGCCCTTATGAGTCTCTCAATTACTCTCATTCGCTCTCTCAGCTGTCCCTACATTCCTGCTTTTGCTAGCTTACTTCCTTATCTACTTGTCTTTTATTCACTCACTCATCCATTCAATAGGTTCTCAGAGCTCTGTGCACCAGGCCCCATCCCACATTCTTAAATCCCAGGCAAGAGTTTGGTTGGCTTCCAACCCTTGACAGTCTAATGGAGACACAGTATGGTGTGGGATTACCTGAGCTAGGGCGGTGGCAGAAAAGGGCATGAGGGAGCCCAGAAGGACGGGCACTTAACTCAGCCTCAATGGAGGAAGGTAATGGATCCTGTGGGATTTTTTTTTATGCTTCTTAAATAACATAATTTAAACAACAATGTGTGTAAGCATTAAACAAGCACTGAGAGTTGACTGTGCCAGACCTTCTGCCACTCAGTGCTGGAGGCACAGGCACCACCCCTTTCCTGGGGGGTGGGGAGTCTGATGGGAGGACACAGGTAGACCTGTGGATGTATACAACATCAAGGGATTTGGGAAGGAGAGGCTGAAAAATCCTCAAGGAGTTTTCTCCTCAAAGTATTCTCTTCTTACTTACTGTGTGTACTTTCCTTGGATAATCTCATTCCTCTCCCAGGGCTTCAGCTGACAACTCCTGAGATTCTGCTGATATGTGGGTCTCCATCCAGACTTACTCCTGTGCTCCAGATATGGATAGCTAGTATCCATGCCTCCTTGACAACCTCTCCTGAATGACTCTTGGACAACTTTTACATTCCCAGTCTAAACCAGATCTTGAATCTGACCCCTGGAACTGCCAAGTGTTCAACCACTTGCTGTCCTTGGTGCTGCCCTACAACTCACTAACACAGGCTGTCCGTGGTTCTGAATCCTTATTCTAGCTCCCTTAGTGTGATTCCTGTGTCTGGCCACCTGCTGTCTGCGGCTATGAAAACCTAGAGCCCAGGTGCCTGGGTAGCTCAGTTGGTTAAGTGTCTGCCTTCGGGTAAGGTTATGATCCCAGAGTCCCTGTTCAAGACCCACATCAGGCTCTCTGCTCAGTGGGGAGTCTGCTTCTCCCTCAGCCCCTCACACTGCTCTTGTGCACTCTTTTACTCTCTCTCTCTCTCAAATAAATAAATAAAATCTTAAAAAAAAAAGAAAAGAAAACCTACAGCTATCCTTGTATGAGAAGCATATCTCCATGGTCCTGAATCCCTTCTCTGGACTCTTACCGCATCCCTTGTGCAGGTCAAGGCTCATGAACTCAAGATCCCCCTCATGTGGGCTCCTGCTGCCTTCCACGTAGGCCACGTGTTTGCCACCGGGGGCATAGCGGAAGGTGAAGCCGTAGCCTGCCAGTGTCACCTGTGTGGACATGGGGAGAAGCCATATAGTTTGGAGGTTAGGAGCTTGGATTCTAGAGTCAGAGAGTTCAAACATGGGTGCAATTTGAAACAACTGAATGCCAAACAGTACAGAAGAGCATGAAGTGAAAAGAACCTAAACCAACCACCTTTAGTCCCCAACCCACCACTCAGAAGTAACCACTAATAGTCATTTCTTTTTTTTTTTTTAAAGATTTTATTTATTTATTTGACACACAGAGAGAGAGAGAGAGCACAAGCAGGGGGAGCAGCAGTGGGAGAGGGAGAAGCAGGCTCCACACTGAGCAGGGAGCCCAAAGTGGGGCTTGATTCCAGGACTCTGAGCTGAAGGCAGACACTTAAATGACTGAGCCACCCAGGTGCCCCTATTTTATTTAAAAAAAAAATTGATGGATTGATTAGGGAGGGAGAGAGTGGGGAGGGGCAGAGGGAGAGCGAAACTTAAGAAGACTCCTTGCTTAGCTGATGACCCTGAGATCATGACCTGAACCAAAACCAAGAGTCTGATGCTTAACTCACTGTGCCACCCAGGTGTCCCACCCTTGCACTTTAATAGTGGTTCCAGGCATTAAAATTTGGAGCCAGATAGCCATGCCTGAAGTTAATGAAGTTCTGGATTTTTCCACTCAATGGACAAATAATTTGTAACACCTCCTTATACATTTTTCTAAAGCCATGTTAAGTTGGGCTTCTGTCATTTGCAACTCTAAAAGTAATTAGAATTTATTTAAAAATGTTATCTAATCAGTACTCCACCAGGAATGTATATTTAAAGTTTTATCACTTGACTACTACAATCAATACTGTCAGAAACATTTTGTACATATATCTTTGCACAGTCCTGTGAATATATGGATAGGACACATTCCTAAAAGATGAACTGTTGGATCAAAAAACCCCAGATGCATTTAAAATTTTGACTGCTGTATCCAAATGGCCTTCCAGAAAGGTTGGCCAATTCACACTTCCAACAGCATATAAAGAATTTCTGTTTCCTTACATCCTTATCAGCAATCCTCATTCTTTTAAGTTTTATCCACCCCTAAAACAGGAAGTTTTAATTTTTCAATTTCTATGATTACGGACATTATTTAGGAAGGCTGAGCATCTTTTCACATGGTTAGCTAACCTGTGGGTTTCTTATTCTGTGAACTGCTTTTCCTAACCTTTGTCCATTTTCTACTAAGTCGTTTAAATCTTATTTATTCAAAGGAGCCCTTTGCTTATGATGGATAGCAATCCTTTGTCTGTGGTAAGCATTGTGAGATACATGGAGGTTTTGCGGCAGATGAGATCCTGGGCCCAGAGAGCCCCTGGGGTGGAGGGGACCTGGCTATTACCTGGCTCAGGTCCTCTGGATTCACAAAGATGTTCTTAGCTGTCACATTTCCATGGACGTACTCATTCTCATGGAGAAACTCCAGGACATCCAGCTGGGGGAGAAAGCAAGCATCTCCATGATGATGAATGGAAAGAAGTTCTGAGGCAAAGCCCAGTGAAGGAACCTCCACAGTTGGGCCTGGGGCCTGGAGGTGCTACTTGTGACTGGCAGGGGGAAGCGCGTTTAAACCTGATTCTCAGTGAAGCATTAGGAAGCCCGTTCCCAATGACATACCTAAGCATGTCTTCTAACTAGGCTTTGGAAAAATCAGCATTAAAGGTAGTATCCGTTTTCCACCTACCTCTTCCGGCTATTCCTCTATTGACTGTGAACTCAGGAGGGGAAGATGTTGGTTTCTTATTGCCCCCCCCACCCCCCACCCTGCCAAAACTAAAAAAGCAAAACTCAACAGCCACTTACACCAAAGACTTCTCATTTCTCCCAAAGAGCAGAAATATGTTTAGTTAAGCAATCTGTATTTCTTATCCCTAGCTATGATTTCTTTGCTGAGATCTAGACTCATACACTGAACTACCTGGGTGTTAGTTACATCCTGAATATATCCCGAAGCCCACCTTGACCCCAAGGCTTACCTGTTCACTAGGTTCTTGTTCTACAAACTCTCTGTCCCTACAGCTCATCTCCTCAGGCTTGTCCTCTCATGCCAACCTCACCTGGCCTCCTTATCACACCCTCCTGCCCATGACCATGTGCCCCCAGGGTCTTTCTGTACCCAGAGATGATCCTAACTTTCTTCTGCTCCCAATCCTCCCATGGCTCCCCAGTGCCCTTACGACAGAGTCCTCAGCTTGGTGTTCTGTGTGATTGGTCACCATTGACCTCTCCATGCCATCCTTACCTTACCCTCTGGGGAGACCCAGACATATCAGCACAGAGACCTTCAGGACACACCTAACAGGTCACTCCTTGGCCACTCCCAGCTCTCCAGGAATTTAAATTGGGTCTTTATATCGTCCATCACAGCACAGGGATATTTCTTTCTTTTTCTTTTTTTTTTTTTTTAAAGATTTTATTTATTTGTCAGAGTGAGCACAGGCAGACAGAGTGGCAAGCAGAGGCTGACGGAGAAGCAGGCTCCCGCTGAGCAAGGAGCCCGATGTGGGACTTGATCCTAGGACGCTGGGATCATGACCTGAGCCGAAGGCAGCTGCTTAGCCAACTGAGCCACCCAGGCGTCCCAACACAGGCACATTTCTGTTCAGAGAACTTTCATAGCTTGTGAAACTGTTTAATATCATTCTCCCCCACTAGACATAAAAACTATACCCCTGTTACTCCCGGCCCCTGGGACAGTGTCTGACACCCAGCTGTGACCTGATAACTATTTAATAAAAGGATGGATGGACGAGGGACTAAATCAGTGAACAAATGCCTTATGCTCCCTCTCCCATACACACCTTTGCCTAAGCTGTATCCTTGGCCTGGAATATTCTCTCTGTGTATCTCCTCCACTCCCACTCCACCCACCACCTTGCCATTTCCCACTCGTGGCTTATAACCAATCTCCACCAGGAAGCCCAATGGAGTCCCTCATTTTGAGGCTGGGTCCCCTTCCTCCAACTCCCACATGGGAATGCTTATCTCTCTGGTTCTAATGGCCCAGTGTTCATCTGTTTTGGTCAAGTGCTAGCCCCCAGTGGCCAACAGAGGGACGCACAGGCTGAATGTGTCAGTGAAAAAACCAGCGGATAATCTAGGACCCAGGTCCCCATCCCCTGGACAGGAGCCAGCAGCTGCAAGGTACCTACCAGCCGGCAGGCCATCTGGAACACAGACTTCATCGACAAGACGTGCTTCGGGTTGTCATCCAGGACCGACTGAAGGCTCCTCCCCAGCATGGGAAACACCAGGAACCTGGAAGTATCCCAGGAAGAGGGAGAGAGGACAGGGCAGGGGGGGGGCATGAAGAACAGAGGCTGGACTCTGGCTGGGTGGCTATAAGGTCCCGGTTCCGGGCGAGAGCAAGGGTTCCTGATTGTTAGGGGATCAGCCTGGCTCAAATATGGGGAGAAGGAAGCCACGGACCGGCTCCAGGGGCCCGGGCACATGACATGGAGAGAAAGAAAGGGACCAGCAAGGTGGCTGGCAGGTGAAGTGACTCACCTGTACCTGTCCTGGTGAATCCCAAAACCAACGCAGGTGGGGATGGCCAGGAGGGGGGTCGAGTTCAGCTTCTTCCACTTGTTCACTGTGGGAGAGGGGCAAGAGGTCAGAGCCCCCGTGGTCCTGGGGCCCACAGTCCCTTCTCAGGCAGAAGCAAAGAGTGCCTGAGCCCAGCCCAGACTGCCAGGCTCCTGGTCAGAGATGTCACCTCTATGGGCAGGTGACAATGGGGTGGTGAAAGGGTGCTCATTGCTGACCTCTGACTGTAACCTACATCTGCAGGGGACAGGGTGAGCCCAGCTGAATGCATATACAGATCTGGTGTGGAAGGGACAAGGACAACAGAGTGACCTCTGAATTCACATGTGTCACTGGTAAGATCAGGAAATGTCTCAAGTGTCATGGCATCAACCAGTGGTCTGCCCATCTCCCAGGATCTCGGCTGGATGGTATAGAGCCAATAGCGTGCTGGTAAAAGTTTAATGACTGTCTGTCTAGGGAAAGATAGCCCTGACTGGTCATGTTTGCCGATTTTTTTGGTGTCAATGCTTCCAACCACAGCCCATTTCAGGCCATGGGTCTGAGATCATGGAATGTGGAGCTGGAAGAGACGCCACACGCCATTTGTATGGCATTTTCACCAAGCAGGTACAATGGACGTGAGCAATGTGTTCAGGGCGGCCCGCTGCCCACTATGTACCTAGAAAAACGATTAGGAAGTGATGAGTTTTGAGGATCTGAATATTCATTACTGTTCTTAACATAATGTATTTGATTGTAAGATGATGTAATTAATTTTAAATAATGACTATGCTTAGTAACTGCCTTGTGGTCCTGAAAATTGAATGCTTGGCTCAGAGCTGGTACAGCTGGCCTTGGCCCATGCTGTCTGTCCTCTGAGGCCTGACAGATGACTGGGCACATCTGTAATGTTATCCCCGCCCTTCCCACCCCTTCAGAGGGAAGCTGCTGTTCTGACCAAGCTAGAAGCCCTAACTCTCTCCCCTTCACCCATCTCCAGGCAAGATACCTTGCAGAGGCTTGGCGGCCCGCTGGAAGAAGTTCTGCTCGTTGAACAAGCGCCCATCCTTGGCATCCTAGTCAGGAATGGCGGGGGAGAAGGCTGTCATGGCAGAAGCTCTTAGACAAGGTTGTCACTGGCATGCATCATCCCAGGTTAACGCCAGCAACCACCACCACGACCCCCACATCAGAACTAAATTCCCCAGGGTGCTGCATGTGAACACATGACTTCTCATTGCCCAGATTCCTCTTCTTTTATGATAGGATCCACAGGTTTCCCTAGGCCTGTGGCCTTCCGTTAAAAACTACATTTCCCAGCCTCCCTTGCAACAAGGAATGACCCTGTGACCAACTTCTAGCCTATAGAGATGTAAGCAGATGAGATGGGAGTGACTTTCAGGTTATGCCCTCAAAGGGCTGGGCAGGCTCTCCCTTTCCTCTTCTGTTCCAGGTGGCTGGAATGCAGCGGAGATAGCAGGAGGGGGGCAGCCATCTCAGCCCATGAAATGGAGGTTATACACGACTGGTACAGGTGGCCTCTTAAGAGCACGGGTTAAAGAGAGCTAGGTTCAAATCTCAGCACTGCCATTCATTCCTTCTTTGTACAAAACACCTATTATGTGCTGAGTATTCTACTGGCATTGAAGATACAGAAGTGGACAAAGCAACTTGTACGCTGGGTGCCCCTGGGCAAGTGATCAAGTCCCCATTTCCTCATCTGTTAAATGGGGGGAACAAAGGAACTATCTACCAGGCCTGCTCGTGAGACTCTTCGCCCTGGGTTGGGCACAGAACAGGCCCTCTCTCTTTCTCTCTCTCTTTTTTTTTTAAGATTTTATTTATTGATTTGACAGATAGAGATCGCAAGTAGGCAGAGAGGCAGGCAGAGAGAGAGGAGGAAGCAGGCTCCCCTCTCTGCTGAGCAGAGAGCCTGAAGCGGGGCTCGATCCCAGAACCCTGGGATCATGACCTGAGCCGAAGGCAGAGGCTTTAACCCACTGAGCCACCCAGGAGCCCCTTTATCTCTCTTTTTAAAAAAATTATTATTATTATTTTTAGGAACAGGCTCTCAGCAAGCAGGTGCCGTTACTCATATGTTAGCCTGGCTCTGGAGTCCACTCACACAGCCTCTATCTAGGACCACAGGGTGGGAGGTGGGGGGGCACCAGGACTGGCTGCCCCGGTGTTTTAGGGGTGAGAAAATCTGCACAAACGAAGGTAAGAAAATGAAAGTCACCTATAAGTACAGCTCTCAGGGGTAATGATGAGGCTGCTAACTAGGATGATATACTGTTATAGGCTCTTCCTCTCTGGGAGGGACGCCACTCGCCTGCCTGGCTGCTTTCATGTTCTTGGTTGGCTTTCCCTCTGGGCTCCCCTCAAGTGCATGTTTCCCATGTGCTAAGGTTGTGTATGATTTCATGGACTCCTCAGTGAAGGGACCCCATCTCATTGCTTGTCTGATGGGCCCCAACACCCAGCACAGGGATATATAGCGGTGCTCAAGAAATACACGCTCTAAGACAGGCAGGTGGGTCACACAGTGTGGGTATTAGTGGCTCCCTCACCCAGATGAGGAAACTCAGCCCCAGGAGGGAAGAAGGCACCTGTCCAGATTGCCCTGTGCCAGAACTGGGGTGCGGGGCAGACCTCACGGCAGTTTCCGAGTCCCCTGTGATAAAGAACATGAGGCTGGAGGGAGATGTGCCTGGTCTGAGGTCCCATGGCTGCCCGCAGGCCAAGACCGAACTCTTCTGCCTGTGCCAGCATTCCAAGGGGCCCGGAGGTCATTGGTGCACAAGCTACAGGCCCTCCCCTCTTGGCTCTGCACCCCGGGGACACTCACAAGTTTAAGCGAGAACGTCTGCTTCTGACTTGACTTGCAGGCGAGGGTGGAGAGAGCCTCAGCTGTGGGTGGACAAAATGAACCAGGTTATCATCTAGAGGGAAGGCGAGTCACGGTCCTCAAGCTTCCCAGGAATGAGCAGCACTTTCGCTTCTCTGGTTCCCTGGGGATCAAGTACACTCTTGGCTTTCAAGACCCCTTCCTTCCTACTTTCAAACAGGCTCTTTTTTTTTTTTTCTTAGTTAATATTCAGCTACACAAAGAGGGTTATTGATGAGAAGGTCTGCCTGCTCTCCTTGGAAAGGCTTGCTTGCAAGGGTGACCCCTGACTGGTGTCTGGGAACCTGGGTTTGAGGAGGGTTCCAGCATTCTCTAACAATAAGAGGAGGGCTCTGTGCCCAAACTATCATGCTGAATAGATGCTTTCCTTGTAAGAGTCTAGAATTTGGTACATTCCAGGCAGAGTGCACCTATGTAATGAGTTCCCAGTAAAAACCCTGGGTGCTGTGTCTTTCAGGAGCGTCCCTGGTAGATGACATTTCACACATGTTGTCACACTTCCTTGTGCAACCCGTGTGACTCCACAGGGAGAGGATTCTCGAGGCCGATGCTGGTCCCCCCTGGACTTTCTCCCCATTGCCTGTGCTCTGTGTCCTTTTGCTGTAATGAATTGGGGGACAAGAACAGCTATGGACTGAGGCTTGTGGATGGGTCCTCTTTGTGAACAAGTGAGCCTGGCGGGGTGGTCCTAGGGACCCCCAACACACCAGCTATTTGCATTTGTTTACACGTACGGGTAAGTACAGATGTAGAACCCCTGCGAGGAAGGACTTCTTGTCCCAGCCCCGTCCCCCGGGGAGTGCTGTCCCAAGTAGCCTTCAGCACCTCAGGGGTCCCCAAAGCTGCAAGCCTGGGGTGGCCCATATCCAACAGGTTTTCAAGGGGGATGTAAAGGCCCATCTGTGTTGGGTCAACACAGAACCATGCTCAAAGACCACTTCTGCTCCAGAGCCCCACAGGGACAGATGAAGCTATGGCTGGCTGCACCCGCCTCCCACCTCCTTCTTCCCCTCTTGCTCATAAACACCCTTCATGTTTGTGCCATTTGGTTCGGTTACAAACCCCGTACTAAGAGTGGGCTTTAAAAGCTCATGGTTTCCCTTTAAGGTCTTCTACGATGTTACTATTACTGCTCTTGCTGTCATCATTAGTGCCACCTGGTGGAGGAGACGAGAGCGGAGGGTCAGAGAAGCCAAAAGACAGAGGAGGCCACTGGGCCACCAACTCTCTGTATGACTTTGCCTGAGGCGTTAGACTTCTCTGGGCCTCCGTTGCCAAGTCTGTGAAATAGGAATGACGAAGCTTGCCCCCGGGGTCGGAAGCAAGGCTCAGATGGGCCATAGCTGAGCATCAAAGCTGGTTTCCGCCTTCAAATGCACCACTTGGTGAACCCACCCGGCCCCACAGCCAAGCACCAAGCCGGGCTCACAGTGGGTGCTTGGTGTGTGGCAGCTTTCAAAATATCATAATTGGCACAAGGACCCACAGCCAGTAAGTGGCAGTGCTGGCCCTGCCTTATCATCCAGAGCCCATGAACTAAAACAGCATAGTTCATCCCTGCGGCCCTCCGAGTCCTTCCTTTCTCTCGTCTTTCCTACCCCTTCACCATCCAGGTTTGTGTTGTCTAAGATGCTGAGCCGAGGGACAGGGAGGTGACAGTTACCCAGAGGTCACCCTCGCTCTCGAGAAGCTCCAGCTGGAGCAGGGTGGGAGCCCAGGGTTTGCAAATTCAGGGTCAAAGGTGACCTGAGTGGGTCCTGTAAGAGGGAAATGTGTGAAGGGCTGAGATCTCAGGGGGCAGAGGGGTCCGTCCCAGCTGCGGGAAGGGGGCTTGGGAAGATTGTCAGCAGGTGTCTGGAGCGGACTGTGGCACCTCTCACGCATACTAACCGGGCTCCCAGAGTTCCCACGTGGGCAGGTGACAGGTACATGCCTGGCACTCAGAAGCAGGCAGGAAGAGCTGGCAACTTACATACATCTCTTGCACTTCTCTGCGGATTATGAAGGGCTTCTCTCTTCCACTCCTCTAATAGCCTGGGGAGCCAGCTGGGCCATTTGCATTATAGAGGGGGGCTGACAGAGGCCCAGGACGGGTAATGCACTTGGCCAACTGCTCCTGTAGAGGCTGGCTATCAACCGAGGGCTCCAGACTCTGGGGCCTAGGGAGACCCCTGTCTGATGCAGACCTGATATATGGAAAGTCCCTATGTGCTCCCAAGGCTGACAAGGGCATAGCAGGTGAGCAGGCGGAGGCCCCCGACTACCAGAAGACTGGTGATGTTGAACCTGGAGCAAGAAAGCTGCTCTGAGATCCATCATGAGCAGCACAGCGACAGGAAGCACTTGCACTGTGCTTGTTGCTTTCCTCTGCATTGGTCCACCTGTGCAGCTTTCCCAACAATGACCTTTCGAGGTCACTACTACTCTTATCTCATTCTGCAGGTGAGGAAACTGAGGCACGAGGTCAGGACTTGAACCCGAACAAGGTTAGACAACTAGCTGCCAGCAGAGACAGGAGGATAGCCCACAAGGTCTGGCTGCACCGTCCCACCTCCCAGCGAGGGGAGGGCTTGCTGGAGACTCTGGGCACCCCGCGCACCTACTCTCACTGCCAGGAACACCAGCATCCTGATGCTTCCTGCTCCTGTTCCTGGGTTTCTAGCCTCTGAGTCTTTGCTTATGCCCCGCCTGAGCCTGGCACGCCCATCTCTGCCCCAACCTCTCTGTTGTGGGCCATTTGAAAGGTGCTTAATAAAATCACAGTGTTGGGGTGCCTGGGGGGATCAGGTGGTGGAGTGTCTGACTCTTGGTTTCGGCTCAGGTCATGATCTCAGGGTTGTGGAGTTGAGCCCTACTTCGGGCTCCATGCGGGGAGTGAGCCTGAAATTCCCTCTCCCCCTCTCCCTCTGTTCCTTCCCCACTCATGCGCGTGCTCTCTACAATAAATAAAAAAAAACCTTAAAAAATAAAATACAATCACAGCGCTTCCATGTGACTATTAAACTGATGTGTCTGGGATGGCCTGACTCAGTGGGTCTCAATTTCCCCCATAGGCAGCAGGCAGTGTCTGGAGATAGTTTTGGTTGTCACGGTAGGGGGAGGGGCTGGGTGCTACTGGCGTCCAGTGGTTTTTCTATTGGCGTCTACTGGTTCTCCTGGATTGTTCTGGGGAGACAGGGAGGATGATGTCATAACCCAGGAGCTGATGAGGAAGAGAACGCCCCCTCACAGGGCTGCTTGAGTAAGGGAGTGAGATGAGCTGAGTGGTGGGATGAACCAAGCAAGGATGGGGGACAGAGTGGGCCAAGAGTGTCATCAGCCATTTAAAAAAAAAAATCGCAATTCTGGCTGTTGTTTAATTGTTACTGGCTTTAACTACAGGACATAAAATTGCACCATTTCGGGGCACTTGGGTGGCTCAGTGGGTTAAAGCCTCTCCCTTTGGCTCAGGTCATGATCCCAGTGTCCTGGGATGGAGCCCCGCATCGGGCTCTCTGCTCAGCGGGGAGCCTGCTTCCTCCTCTCTCTCTGCCTGCCTCTCTGCTTACTTGTGATCTCTGTCTGTCAAATAAATAAATAAAATCTTTTAAAAAAAACTGCACCATTTCTTGACTGGTACAAGCTCGCAGAGGAGAAAGGCGATGTGGCTGGTGGGTGACACAGCCCCAAACAGTGCAAACGCACTTCACAGCCCTCACCAGCCCTGTTCCCCGCCCCGACAGTGGCCCACGCCCAGTTGGCACTTCCAAATAGAAGACTTCCCATCAAAATCCAGATTTCTGGCTTTTCCTGAAAACTTGGAAGATCTCTGGAGCCAGATCTCTGGCTGGTTAATGACATCTCTGGGATTCACGTCCCTCCTCTAGGACATGGGGACAGTGACAGTGCTGGCACCTGTGGTGAATTAGGAAGTACAAAGCAAACATTCGGCCCCATGGAAATGTGTACCCAGATGCTCAGGGCAAGGGGAGTCATCACAGCCCAAAGCGGAAACAATCCGCTTGTCCACCAGCCAACCGGTAAATGGAGAAGCTGACATGAAATACACACACCAAGAGAGTATTGTTCAGCTACAAGACAGAATGAAGTTCTGACACACACTATGATGTGGACCGACCTTGAGAACATCACACTGGGGGGAAGAAGACAGATGCAAAATCTGGAACGTCCACAACAGAGAAACCCAATGAGACAGAGAGCAGATTAGCGGATGACCGAGGCTGGAAAGTGTGGGGTAGGGGGAAAGCAAGTGCTTTGGCACGGGGTTTCCTTTACGGCTAGTAGAAACGTTCTGGAACGAGATACAGGTGATGGCTGCACAGCACCGTGAATGGACTATACCCCACTGAACTGCAGACTTTAAAATCATCAATTTCATGTTACGTGGCTTTTATCTCAATTGAAAAAATGACCAAACCTCCCACAGAGTGCTTAGAACACAGTGTGGCCTTGAATAAGTACTCGATAAACATCAGGTTGGTTAATACTAACACTCCCAGCACAGTTCTTTTTCTCTTCATTGTCACAAGGTGTCTGACTCCATTTTTTAAACTTTGACAATGCCAGTGTCTAAGCCGGGTCCTGCCTCTTCCTCTCCGGCCCCACATCTGGGCAAGCTGATAAGCAAGCCTGAGGACAGGGGGCTCCCTCCTTTGCTGCCATGGGAGATGCAAATCACGGAGGCCCTGGCCCCAGGGCAGGAACCCTCACTCCAGCCACACCCCTCAACCGAACAAAAACCCAAACCAGGTGCCTTTCCTTCCTCTTCTCAGGGAGATGCAGACCTGCACTTCCCAGAAACCTCAATTATGCAAGCAAGTAGTCATGCATATCCTCCATCACCAAACTACATTTTTTTGGGGGGTGCTCCCTGCCACCACTGCAGGATAGATAGAACATTTGTTGTGATCCCTATCATTCAGCCGCCCTGGGCCTGTACTCCCCCGCAACAGAGGTAGAGGAGGGGCATGCCTCTTTACACAGAGCACATGCTTTCCAGTTGGCCACAGTCTCCACCATTACCAACTGCTCACTCTTGGACTCCTGTACACATTTACTCGATCTGCCCAGCCCCTATGGGTGGGGAGTTCTGTAGGCCCCAGTCTAAGAGAAAGTTGTCCAGAGGCAGGTCTGCAGCTGGGAGATGGTTTCCATTTCCATTCCCCTTGCCCTGGTCTGAAGACACCCTGGTTCAGCCCAGCCCAGGGCCTGCCGGCCTGTGGACACTGTACCTTCATAGAGAATGCCCTGGTCATCCCTGGTCTGGAGGGGTCCCAGCTTCCAGTGCCGCCCACTCTTGTCTGTCACCACCACCCCTGTGGGCAGAGCCTCAAGTGAGGTTGTCACCCGGCTCCGCTTCAGTGTCTGTGGGCTTCTCTTCATCGCCTGCGGGCTTCGCTTGGTTGCCTGTGGGCTGCTTTTGGGGGTTGGGGGTCTGCTCCAGGACCCTGCGGAATGATGCTCAGATTAAAGAAAAAGCAGCATCTGGGAGAACACAGTTATATGGGTAATAGGACAATGCTTGCCACTCTGCTCATTTATTCATTTGCTCATTCAACAGATGCTTCCCGGGACCTTTCATGAGTCAGAGCCTCGTGGGATAAAGCTGGAGATCCAGACAGGACTCAGACCTGGGCCCTGTCCCTTGGGAGCCCCTAATTTGGTGCGGGAGGCTGATCTGGACATAGTTGGTCAGAACTGAGTCTGAAACAGGGCCATAGAGAGGAATATGAGAAAAAGATTTTTGGTGCCTTGAGAAGTCAAGAGAGGCTTTCTGGAGGAGGGGACATTTGAGTTGGGTCTTGTTGGATGAGCAGAATTTTATGAAGGAGAAAAAAGACATTCCAGATACTCAACCAGAAACATCCCAAACCAGGCCCTGGCCTTGTGCTGAGTATAAAGAAGCTTCAGAAATTTGTTAGACCAAGACCCTGTCCTTGAGGGGCTCCCAGTCTGGCAAGAGAATGGGATGTCATGGTCAGGAGAGAGATGTGGACACAAGAAAGGATATTGTCTAATGCATTCTTCCCACCCACCATCCACCTAAGGCATAGAATGGCAAGAGGCAGAGGGGTCTGGAGGATAACAGGGGATGGAAGCAAGGCACCGAGGGCTGAGACTTTAGATCCAAGGGCCACCTGGGAGGGAGATGAGCACAGGGTCCTCAAGACTCCCACACTTGCTGGCAGGCACCAGGCTTATGGAGATGAATCTACCTGGTCCCTGCCCACACAGGACTGTCAGTCCAGCAAGTGAGGCAGAAAGGATGAGGGCCCCAGGCAGGGTAGAGGATGCCCGAGCAGGGGAACGAAGCCCGGAACTCTGTCCAACAACCCGCCTTTTCCCCATCGAGTCAAGCGGGATTGACCCCAACTCTTACCTTTGGATCTCACAGTATCTTCAGACCCAGAACTGTCACCATCTAAGCAGAGGGATGAGGAGGGGGAGGTGACAGAGCTGGACCATTTCACTTTCTTACAAGGGATCTCAGGACTGGAGTTGCTTTGTTTCCTTGAGCCTATAGAAAGGGAGACCAGACACAAACTGGGATTACAAAGCCTCTTCTAGGAACCCCTAAACCGGGAACTCTGAGGG
The DNA here is from genome assembly GCF_011764305.1 of Mustela putorius furo. Taxonomy (NCBI): domain Eukaryota; kingdom Metazoa; phylum Chordata; class Mammalia; order Carnivora; family Mustelidae; genus Mustela; species Mustela putorius. The sequence continues at coordinate 10,397,334 of NW_025421310.1, read as the reverse complement.
CACATTCGACTACTCTCTTCCCTTGGACCCCCAGAGCCAAGTATTGGTTCTCTTGTCACCTAAATATCTAAGCAAACTTCCCTTCATTTTAGTTATTTGCTTTTCCTCCTTGGGTCTTGGCGTCTCTTGTGTGTCTTCTATTGCTTTGTCATTCTGCTTTCTTCTAGGCAATTTCTTTGAATCTATCTTCCAATTTGCTAATTCTCCCTTCAGCTTTGTCTGGTCAGCAGTTAAACCATCCAGCAAGTTTCTGGTCACCATGATGATGTTTGGTTCCTTTTCAAATTGTTTTGGTTCCTTTACAATTCTAACTAACTTCTGCTTCTTCACCATATTTTGAATTTCTTCTTTTATTTCTTTAACTATGTTAAGTATGTTTCGAACATATTCTCATCTGTTAATTCTGAGGTCTCTGGTCATCATGGGTGTGATTTTATAGTTTGTTGTTTGTCCTGACACTGGCCTTTTCCTGGTGTCTTTTATTTTAAAGATTTTATTTATTCATTTGAAAGAGAGCAGGAAAGCAAGCAAGAGAGCACAAGCAGCAGAGGGAGACGGAGAAGAAGATTCCCCACTGAACTGAAAGCCTGGTGTGGGGCTCGATCCTAGGACCTTGGAATCATGACCTGAGCTGAAGGCAGATGTCCAGTCAAATGAGCTACCCAGGTGTCTTTCCTGGTATCTTTTGATTGACTGGGAGCTCCTGGTCCTAAGAGAATTCTCTAAGGCAGAGGCAGCAGGAGAGAATCTTAAGCATGCTCCACACCCAGCACAGAGCCTCATCCGGGCTCAGTCTCATGATCCCAAGATCATGACCTGAGCCAAAATCAAGAGTCAGATCCTTAACTGACTGAGCCACCTAGGCGCTCCTCTAAGATCTGTCTTATTTTTTTTTTTAAAGATTTTATTTATTTATTTAACAGACAAAGCTCACAAGTAAGCAGAGAGGCAGGCAGAGAGAGAGAGAGGAGAAAGCAGGCTCCCTGCTGAGCAGAGAGCCCAATGAGGGGCTCGATCCCAGGACCCCTGAGATCATGACCTGAGCCGAAGGCAGATGCTTTAATCCACTGAGCCACCCAGGTGCCCCGTGTCTTTTTTTTTTTTTTTTAAAGATTTTATTTATTTATTTGACACAGAGAGAGAGAGAGAGAGAGAGAGAGATCACAAGTAGGCAGAGAGGCAGGCAGAGAGAGAGGAAGGGAAGCAGGCTCCCTGCTGAGCAGAGAGCCCAACATGGGGCTTGATCCCAGGACTCTGGGATCATGACTTGAGCCGAAGGCAGAGGCCTTAACCCAGTGAGCCACCCAGGCACCCCTCTTCTTCTTCTTCTTCTTCTTGTTTTTTGAAAGAGAGAGAGAGCATGAGTATGAGTGGGAGGAGGGGCAGAGGGAGAGAGAATAGAATCTTAAGCAGGCTTCTCATGCAGTATGGAGCCTGACACAGGGCTCTATTCCAAGACTCTGAGATTGTGACCTGAGCCAAAATCAAGTGTCAGACACTTAACTGACTGAGCCACCCAGGCGCCCCCACTTTCCACAGAGATCTTTTCAAAATGCAAATCATATTGTATCTCCCACTTGGTAGAAACCCTCCACAGCTCCCGACTACATCAGTGATTACTAACCTCCTTACCCAGGGTCTACAGAGCCCTGCCTATCTACCCCAGTCAAGATGTCCGCCTTTATTTTTCCTACATGCATGCCTCCCCCCACCACATGGCCTTTCCCTTTACCATGCCCCAGTGTGTGGAACTTTCCTGACTCCCTCAACTTGACCCCACTCTTCACTTAGCTAATTTTTATCACCTCTTGGTTTGGGCTCAAATGTGACCTACAAGTGAGGCTTTCCCAGATCCCCCCCAGAAACAAAATTCTTTTCAGTGGGTTCCATGATCCATCCATTTCCCTTCTGTTATTATATGCTCTCCTGGTAGTTGCTTATTCAATGTCTGTTTGCCTTACTGACTTTCAAAAGCTCTGAGAAACCAGACACCTGGTACGTATTGTGTGTGTTACTACTTGTCTGGGACAGACAGCACCTAGGTACACAGGAGGCGGTCCAGGTGAATGAATAATGAACTGAGTCCTAGGTTGGCATTAGAGAAGGCCATGGTTAAAACTCAGGCTCTGGGGGCGTCACTGGTTAAGCATCTGACTCTTGGCTTTGGCTCAGGTCATGATCTCAGGGTTGTGAGATCGAGCCCCAAGTCGGGCTCTGTGCTCAGAACAGAGTCTGCTTGAGATTCTCTCTCCCTCTGCCCCTCTTGCTCATGCTTGCGCACTCTCTGTCTCTCACTTTCTGAAATAAATAAATCTTAAAAAAGAAAAAACCAGAAGCAAAACCAAACCCTCAGACTCTGAACTCAGGTGAAGGTAAATACTGTCAGCAACTGTCTGGAATGCAGACACGACACCGGAGAGGAGAAGCCATCTTGAAAACTCAAGGCAATAAGCATGGGGGGAAACCCTTCTGTTCAGAATGTCCGAACAGAAAGACGGGGAGAGCCTGGGTCCCTATGGCATCGGGGGACCCCATTCCTCCACTGGACTGGTCCCTGAAGACTTTTTTAGTATGAAAAGTAAACCCATTCATTTAAACCACCCCCCCACACACACACACAAACTCTTGAGGAAGCATTTTTCTGTTACTTGCAGCCAAATGCAATCTCAAATGATAAAATGAATGTCACGTATGCTGACTTCCTTCTGTGGCCTTCAGACAAGCTCGCTCGCTTTGATTTCTCAAGGCAGGATATGCTTGGGCTTGCCATTGGCCAGGACCTACTGCTGATATTTCACTCATTCAGTCCATCAATTTGTGAGATTTCTCAGCACCCAACTCTGCCAGGTCCTGAGAGGTAGGGCACTGAGAGGAGGGGACGGACGGGGCAGGGTGGTGGCTCAGGAGGTGGCAGAAGTGGGCACCGATTTTGAAGGGAGAATGGCCAAGATTTGCTGGAGAGCTGAAGTTGCGGGATGGGAGAGAAAGAGGACTGAAGGATGGTGACTGCAGAGTCTGGTCTGGGAAACCGGATTACACGGTTGCCACGTATACTGTGATGCAAAGTCTACGGAAGGGATAGATGGGTGGGTGAGAGTCACATCAGGAGCTCAGCCCTGGGCATGTGTGGAGATGCATATGGGACACACAACAGGTGCAGCGGGTGAATACATACACATATGAATTTGGATTTCAGGGGAGGAGTTCAGACTGGAGACAGAAATGTGTGAGTTGTCAACTTTAACGGGGCTGATCAGATGCCAAGAAACTGAGTGTAGACTGAGCCTGAGTCCCCAGGCAGCTCTGGGATCAATGCAGCATCAGACAGGCTGCAAAAGTGACTGTCCTCCCTCCCTAAATGCACGCACATACGCATCATCCCTTGAAGGCCTGGTTCTTACCTCGGAAGGATGACGTACGCGGTCTGACAAAGGTCTGGGACCCTTCATGCTCTGCTAAGGACAAAGGTTTTCCACAGTAGGGGCAGAACTTGAATGAGGCTTCAATACTTTTGCCACAGTCTGGACAGAAGGTGAACATGCTAGAAAACAAGAAGTGGAGGGAGGGAACAGGAAGCTGAAGGCAAAAACCAAACGCACCACCAGTGAGTCGTCCCCTGCGCTCCCTGTGGTTACCAGACTGGAAAAGGGAGGAAAGTTATCCTGTTGGAGCAGACTGTCTTAGGAAGTGGCCACTTTGGAAATGAATTCCTGGCCCCTGGATTCAGCCTCCAGCCACTCCTCTCTCCCTTGTGGCCTGGGTGGGGGGGGGGTGATGGGTGTGTGGGTGGTGGTGGTGAAAAGCAGAAAAATGCAACACGGTCGTGCCTCTGAGTCAACGGACATCATGTAGGAGTTCTGCTCCAGGCGTGGGAGCACGGAGGGTTTTCTGCCATCATCTGTGATGTTCATTTCTTGGAACCCACGACAGGGACGGGAGAGAAGGTGAAAGCTGGCCAATCACCCACATTTTCCCCTACACTTCTCGGACACAAAACCCCCATCCCAAGCAGATTGGGGCCACGTGACTAGTTCTGGCCAATGGCATGTGAGTGGAAGTCACTTCCCAGCTGAGGCTGTGAAAAGCTGGAGTTCCTTCTCCATCCACCAGCCCGCAGCTTGGAGACTTCTGGGGGTGGCATGCTCTGGGGGGGGGGGCATAGCTGCAAAATGGAGGAGGGTGGCCTGGTCCACATTGGAATCTCAGGATCAGCAAATAAACTTATGTCACATGAAGTCACCAGGGCTTTAGAGTTGGTTAGAGCTATGCAGTGGGTCTCATCCTGATGTACTTAGTGAGACACTGGATTTCATAGCACTGTCCTCCAGGCCTTGCCTGTCTCTGGAATATTCCCTAAAACTTGTCAAAATCAAGACCAAAATCACACATAGAACCCACTACAAAGGAGGACAGGGCAGGAGTATTCATTTGCTTGGGCTACCCTCCCTAAACACCACTCCCTGGGTGGTTTCAAGGACAGGAATTAATTTTCTCAGAATTTTTGAGGCTAGAAGTCTGATATCAAGGTGTGAGAATGGGGTGCCTAGGGGGCCTGGGTCTGTCACACGTCTGACTCTTGGTTTCCACTCAGGTCATTTTCTCAGGTCCTAAGATTGAGTCCCACACCCCTGCTGAGAACAGGACCTGGCCTACGGAAAGCCTTTTATGGTAGTGGATGTTATTACTGTATCACGCCCTGTGTCCAACTTATATTTCAGTTGTTAATGTTTCCATTTCTCCCTTTCTCTGTCCATAAGTCCTGAGCCTCGCAGGCCTCCCCATTTCCTCTTGGTGCTGACTTATGGAATTCTAGTGCTTGCCCTTGAAAACCCTATGCTATCCAGACAGTGAACGAAAGAAATCTCAGCGAGAGGGGACAAGGGTTCCTCCTCCTGTTGGTCTTCAGAAAAGCAGAAACCATTTTTTTCCTGTAGGAAAGAGTTGCCCTTCCTTCATTTCACACAAACAAGTGGTGTACGACACCAGACACCAAAGACTGTCGCCAAGTATCCTTTAGCCTCCACGAAACCTGTAATTCTGACTGGTTGTGTCACTTGATAATTTGTTGTCCTCATCATGACATTTAAAAGGACATCTCTACCTTCTCGAAGGTACAAATACTGGTGAGTATTTTTGTTAAGCTGGAGAAGTCACCTCCACTTCCCCTTTCTCCCTTTAGGCCACAACAAACCTGAAGCCTTGGTGTTGACATCAGAGCCACAAGATCAAGATTGCCTAGAGGGTGGCTACCCTAAGGAGCTGTTCCAGACTTTGTTTTTAGTGAGAAAATTGTATTTGGGTTAAGCCACTGAGATTTGGGGGCTGCTGCTACTGCAGCGTAGTCTAGCCTCAACAGACTAGCATACTAGAACTTTACTAGGTTACTTATGAAACGAGAAATATGAAAATCCGGGCATGCCTGGGTGGCTCAGTCAGTGAAGCAGCTGCCTTCGGCTCAGGTCATGATCGAGGGGTCCTGGGACTGAATCCTGGAACAGGCTCCCTGCTCAGCGGGGAGTCTGCTTCTCCTGCCCCCTCTGCCCCCACCCCTGCTCATGCTCTCTCTAAAAAATAAATAAAAATTTAAAAAAATGAAAATCCATGGCATTTTTAAGTGGCTTTGCTTTATGTGGAATTTTCCCCAGTGCCAAGTGCCTTGGTTAAAGATGGCCTCTAGGGCGGGGCAAAAGTCTAACTCAGTGACCCTGCCATGCCCATGATAACCTTCCTCCTAGGAGTGAAGTCTGAAAGTAGCAACATGGAGGAGATGGAATAGTAGCAGGTGTTGATGGGGAAAAGGCCTTAAGGGGCATGTCCCTGAGGGGATGGTACCTTTAAGGGGTCACGGTCTGGCCCTCCGATTCACTGGGCTGGCAACTCCATCTTAACAGTATCCTGTAAGTGAATGAAAGTGGAGAGGTTGACTCAGGCCCACTTCACATATAAGGTTAGTGTTTATTGATCATTGGCAACATAGCCAGAGTGTGCTAAGTTCATTCATTCATTCAGTAATCATTCACTTGAATGCCTGATATGTGCTGACCACTGGGATACAGCAGCAAAGGCAACAAACAGGCTCCTGACTGGAGAAAGCTCACATTCTAGTGTCAGAAGGGGACATTAATAAACAAATGAGCAACAGTTTAATAGGTCAGATGAATTTAGTGCTATAGAAAACGCTCAAGAAATACGGATGGAAGAAGGGAGTTTCCAAGTGAAGTCACCAGTTGAAGATCACATGGCTAGGACTTAAACCCAAGGCTCCAACACTCAGGGGTCTTTATCATTCATTCACCCATTTATTTTATTTATTCAACAATATTTACTGAACATCTCTGTGTTAAGAATTACGTCCATCGGGGCACCTGGGTAGCTCAGTGGGTTAAGCCTCTGCTTTCGGCTCAGGTCATGATCTCAGGGTTCTGGGATCAAGCCCTGCATCGGACTCTCTGCTCAGCAGGGAGCCTGCTTCCCCCTCTCTCTGCCTGCCTCTCTGCCTACTTGTGCTCATCTCTGTGTCAAATAAATAAAATCTTAAAAAAAAAATGTTTCCGTCCTGGCATGTTCTCAGCCACAGCACAGCAGAAGAGCTAAAGGCTGGATTCCACCTCCCAGCAGGAGGGACAGGTGTCGAGATAACCCGGATTCGCCTAGGCCCCGCCCTCAAAAGAAACCAGGGATGACGTAGTGCCAAGGAGGGGCACCTGTCAAACTCCTCACTAGCTCCGCCCACCTCGGTCGTAGTCACGACCACCAAGAGTCAACAAGTGGCTTGCAGGGGTCGCAAGGGCAGGGCAGTTATCCCGGCCGCCAGAAGTTTCTTTCATCCAGACCCCTGCCCCCGGGGACTCTGTCTTCCACAAAGGATCGTGCAGACGGCATAGGCACCACTACTGGACTGCGGTCAGTGGATCGGGAGACCTCCCCCTGCTCCGCCTCACCTTCCCCTCACCTCTGGACTCCGTGACCGGGATAGGGAGCCAGACGGCTGCGGCCAAATTCTCCTACCCTTCCCAAAGAGTAGGACTCACCTTAGCTGTCCTACGCAAACTTCCGGATGGCCGAAAGCGCTGCGCGCGCATCCTCCACCGGGAGGGAGGATAGCTCCCGCGCAGGCGCTGCTGACAACCAGATGGCCCCCGGGCTGTGCCGGGGAGAGATTATTTCCTCATCGTTCACCCCCATTCCACCCTCTTTTGGAAGTTTCCTGGTTCTATTGCGCATGTGCTAACCTGGAGCCAATCATAAGGAGGGATGAAGCATGAGGCATCTCTCCGCCTATCAGAGAAAGGCCATATTATCATTTTCCCGCCTTAACTCCGCCCCTTACGTCCAAGCGTCTTTTCAGGAACTGCCCTCTCAACGCGTTCCCATGGCAATCCTCGGTCGCCTTCAACAGTGTAAAAACTGAACTACAATACCCACAGGCCACCTAGCCCCGATTTTGTTTCTATTCTATTCCCAGAGTGCTCAGCGGAACCTCTAAGTCCAAGAAGCGGGTGGAGATAGGAAGACTAGAGAAAGGAGCTCGCACAGTGTTCTGGGAAACGGAGTCTTCGAGCCGGTGCGGAGTCTCCTCAGTGGAGTAGTTTGAGGAAATTCACGCGGCGGCGGAAGTGGTTATGAGGCGCGAGTGAGAGGAGTTGGGTCGGCTTTTCCCTCCCGGCGGGAGTCGCATCTGTTAATCCGGCGGAGCAGTCTTTCAGGTGAGGAGACGCCTTGGCTGGTGTTGCTGAGTACTCCGGACGCTTGGGTGTTCAGTCCTTCCTGAAGGGTTACGGAACCTTCACGGGGCGATTTCGGCAAAGGGTGCGCGGTCTTGGACGGTAAGGTGTCTAGATAGGGTCTTGAAGGCTGTCGGTTCAGAACCTGTTCTGGGTCGGGCTCTCGCTGATGGAGCCCTTGAGAGGAGCGGTTAAATTTTTATTTTACTTTTGATTGAGGAGTCTGAGACCGAAGGAGGCGTTGAGTTGCCCAAAGTTGAAGCGGGGCAGATCTCGAGGGACGAATGAATGGGAGTTCTTCAGGAGGTCGCTCCGCTTCACATTTGAGCGCGCCTCCTGCGTGCCAGGCGCCGCGCTGTTCTCGGATTTCCTGCTGGGATCTCTGCAACTGTGCCAAGGGCAGCTCCTCGCTTTTATCGGCTCCCTTGGAAGCGTCTCGGGAATCACAATTTTTCAGAGCTTAGAAAGTTAATAGGGTGCATATTTCATAGTTAGGCATACCCCAGAGGGATCTGGGACAATTCTTGGAAATTGATTATTTCTGCTGGGAAAGGCGTGTATCTTCACAATAGTGTGAAGGGTTCTGTTTTGCTGTCAGTTTATGAATAAAGTTCTGTTTTTCAGAACTCTTTTCGGTTTTTAGAATTACAGATAGGGCACTGTGGATCTTATAATTTGTTCCATTTTGTGCACGTGGTAACCAGACGCAGAGAGCATGAATGATCTAGATCTAGCCATGGCCCCACATTAATTAGAAGCAAGATTTCCCAACTCCAGGGCCCAAGATTTTTCAGTCCTGTAGTTGTTTGGCTCAAGTTATTCTGACAGGCTGGGTGACCTTGAGCTTCACAGTCAGGCTCCAGTTTCTTCTGTCCCAGAGCTTAGAGTGTATGAGATATGGACAGAATGTGATGTGAAAACTGTAGACAGGTCTCAAACTCAGATGTCTCTGAGAGTCAGACAGAGAAGTTAAAGGAGAGAATCCAACTGGAGGAGGACTGTAGGGGCATCACGGAGCGTGTGCCCCATCTAAGGGAGATAGCTTTAAATAGGTACCAATAAACAGTTCAGTGGGCCAAATCCTAGAAATTTTTGGAAACTGGAAATAGAATTTTTAAAAAAAAGATTTTAGTTATTTGTTTGACAGAGATCACAAGTAGGCCGAGGCAGGCAGAGAGAGAGGTGGAGGCAGGCTCCCTGCTGAGCAGAGAGCCCGATTCGGGGCTCAATCCCAGGACCCCGGGATCATGACCTGAGCCGAAGGCAGAGGCCTTAACCCACTGAGCCACCCAGGCGCCCCTGGAAATAAAATTTTTAAGCGAAATTTCCCAGTTTTCAAGTTTGAGACTACTTAATTTTCTTTCAAAACCTATCTGCCAGCACTGTGGGCAAAAAAACCACATCTGTGGACCAAATTATACTTACAAGTTGAGACTTAACCTCCGTCATGTGAGGAAAACCACTGATGAGTAAATGTTAGCACTTACAAGTCTGCTACTTTGCCTTATCTGCAATGAAAATCTGGAAAGTCTTGGAGATATTTTTTCCATAAATTTGGTATCTGCTGATTGGAACTGCTAAGAGTTACAACCTTTATCCTACCTAGAGTGAATATTTATACCCTTCACATGAACTATCGATGTGTTTAATTACCAAATGCTGCCTATCCCACACTGCACTGTGAAATTTAATGAAATATATTGTATATATGGTATATCACCTTCTAAAAAAAACCTGAACATTTCTGAACTTTGAAGCACATCTGGGCCCAGAGGCTTAAGACTTGTGGGCCCATCATTAAGTCCTGCTGCTTTGTGAAGGAAGGTCACAGTGGCTACCGATGTGTAAAAAGCCCTATGCTACAGTATTTTGTATATTATGGGTTAAGAAAATAGCTCAATGGGCAGTGTCCATAATATATATATATATATATACATATATATATATTTACATATATATATATGTAAATATATATATATATGTATATATATATTTACATACATATATATTTACATATATATATATGTATATATATATATATATTTTTAAATGAAGTTAAATAGAAAAGATCCTGGTACATTTTGCTTTATAGGATTCAGTATTATTTTATGAAGCTTTTGTTCAGTTATGCATGTGAATGAGTAGTAATGGTATATATTGTCTTTGTTCCTGTGGGTCATGGTTAAAAAAAAAAAAAAGTTGGAGAAATCTTGCTATTGTAGAATAGCAAGTTTTGGAGGCCAACTCATCTGGACTTATATCCTAGAGATGGTCATTCGAAATCCCAGAAGTGTCATCCCAGGGGTTCAATTAGACTTTGCATTCTGTCAAAAAACGTGTAAGAAGTATTTACTGTGCTGTAGTGAGCGAGACAGGAAGTCCCATCACCTTAATTGAAGGTCCCACCACCATAGTCAGCATCTCTCCCAAACATGCACCTGGACTCTAACAAGTGCCAAGGATGGTCATGAAGTTGCTTTGTAGGCTCTGAAGCACAGTGGAAATGGGGGGCTGGGGGAGTTTCAATAAGTACAAAATTGTTGTGATTCCTGCACGGAGACTCACATTCTGCCTGGTCCTCCTACTTCTGGACATTTTGGGGCTCATCCAGCATGGCCAGGGAGTCAGCCCTCAGAGGAAGGGAGACTTTGCCCCAGTTCTCTTATCCCCCCTGCAGCCCTGCCAGTGGGGAACGTGGAGGAAAAGGAGAGGGAGCTTGAACGAGACCTCCAAGCTGCTGGGCCCTAGTTGGCTGTGACTGTGGTGAGTTGAGGGCCCCTCCATCCTAATTGGTCATCCCCAGAGCGTGCACAGCTGACCTGCCTTTATTCTGGGCTCATTTTCCTCTGGTGGCCCCCAAGTGATTCTCTTGTTATACTGTCACTCCCCTGTGGATTCCTTCCAGGAATCCTTGCTGCTTATAAGATGAAATCCACATTTCTCAGCACGATCCTGTGTGATCTGAGTCCCACCCCCTTACAGCATCTTCTCTGCTTCCCTGTATAACCAAAACTCCCTTCTAAACTCCCTTCTTGGCCTGGTGGTAAAATGTTCCACTGTACTTTCCAGATTCCCAGCCTCTGCTCTGGCTCCACCCTCTGTCAGAATACCCTGCCCGCCGTCAGGGTGTCTTCCACAGTCTTCAAGACACAGCTCAATCCCTGCACCTTCTCTGGGCGTCAGCTCTCCCCAGCTCTGCTCTGCTCTCCCTTAGCACCCCCTGCTGTCTCCCCGCAGCACAGGCCCACCTGGATGTGGTTGTCCCTGCCCCTGTCTGGCAGCCCCACCACACACGGTGCTCCTTGGGGACGGGTACTGATTGGGACTCACCTCTGGGCCCCCAGGGACCAGCACAGGCCTGGTACATGGGAGTTCTTGAGGTGTTGCTTGAATGATGAATGAAAACCTTCCTCTCCCTGGTAAATACCTGCTTATCCTTAACGGCCCAACTTGAATATCTCACCTGATCAGGAAGCTTTCCCTGACTCCAAGGCAATGTTCTCACACCCTTTCCCGGACACAGCCCTGGACACTGCCCTCTGTCACAGCCCTGTCATCTCCTTATGCTCACTATCAGCATCCCTGAGTGTCCCCTCCAGGTCAGGGGACACTATCTGTCATCTCCGGCCTTGTCCCAAAACAGCTGCCCTCTATGCCTCCAGCCTTCTCAGAGGGTTCTGGCACACAAGAGAAATGACTGTTGAAGGAATGAATGCATGCTCTCACCTTGTCACCATCCAGTATAAAACTCTTCGTGGCTCCCTAGTGCCCCATTGATCAAGGCCAGGGTCTTCCCACATCCTCCATCACCATTTCAGGGGTGCTGCTGTCCCTCAAGGTCGAGGAGTCAAGGAAAGGAACTCCTTGGGACTCTATAATCGGGCGCCCGCTGAGAAAATCTCTTTGGTTAATCCCTTCCAACAGGGTAGAGATACCAACAGTTTCATCTACAAATAAAAGAACACTTGACTCAACCCAGTTTAAACAGCCAGCAGATTCTAGCGCACATAACTGGAAAGGCCAGCGCGGGTGCTGGCTTGATCCGCCAGCTCACCCAGTGTGATCAGGACCCAGTTTATTGTTGCCATCTCTGAACCTCACTATCTGTCATCTCCGGCCTTGTCCCAAAACAGCTGCCCGGACTGCATGCCTCCACGTGCCTCCTATGAGTGGGCTTTGTTCCAGGCGCTGTATCTACACACTAGGGAACTGGCTGATGTGGTCCCTGCCGTCCTGTAGCTCACATGTTATGGGGGGGGGGTGTGGTGAGAGCGGGTCTGTTTGCGAGGGCTGCTGTAACAAACTGCCTTGAACAACAGAAATTTATTGTCTTAGTTCTGGAGGCTAGAAGTCTAAGTCACGGTGTCAGCAGGGCTCCTTTGTTTTGGAGGCTGTGGGGGAGAATCCCTTCCATGCCTCTTGCAAGCTTCTAGAGGGGCCTGTGTTCCCTTGACTCGAGGTCCCATCCCTCTGACCTCTGCATCTGTCATCACCTTGCCTTCTCCCTCCTTTGACTCCTTCTGCCCCCATAAGGATATTGGTCCTGACACTTAGGGCCCACATTGATCATCTGGGAGATCCTCCCCTTCTTAGGACCCTTTACAGGTGTGTCCTTTTTGCCGTACAAAGTAATAGCCGTGAGTTCTGGGGATTAGAACATGGATGTCTTTAGGGGATCATTATGTCTAAGGTCTAAAAGGGTATCTCAAACTTAACTTGTACCAAACCAAACTCAGACTCTGCCCTGAAACCTGCTTCTCTCACATCTCCAGAAGCTACAACTCTGTCCTTCCAGCTGCTCAGGCTAAAATCTTAGTGATGTCTGGGTTCCTCTCTTTCACTTGCTTTATTGGCTCTTGGGAAGTGTCAGCACCGTCATCAAAATGCTACATCTCACCCTCCCCCATTCCTGTTTCATTTCTCACCTGGATCATGAAATTTGTCCTTTTGCTTGTCTCCCTGCCTCTGCCCTCCCACCTTTAAACATTTTCCAGGAGGGGGAACTTGTTGAGAATATGCTTCATTAATATGCTTAATTTTTGAGAAATCTTTCTGTTGTATTTTTAAAATTTAATTTAATTTTTAAATTTATTTTATTTTATTTTTATTTTTATTTTTTTAAGTAGGCTTTACACCCAGCATGGAGCCCAACATGGGGCCTGGACTCATGACCCTGAAATCAAGACCTGAATTGAGATCAAGAGTTAGATGCTCAACCGACTGAGCCACCAATGTGTCCCGAAATCTGTGTTGTAAAATAAAGCACAAATGCAGAAATGCACGTCAAATGAATGACTTAGTGAAGGCAAACATGAACTGGGTTAAGAGTGAGATCTTGGCCATCCTGGAGGCCCTCAGTGGGCTATATCCCAGCCCTCTTGTGTTCCCATAAATAACCGGACTTTTGTAGTCATCATTTCCTTTAGAGAAGTTGGTGTTGGGGGGAGGTGGGGAGAGGCAGAGGGAGAAAGAGAATCTCAAGCAGACCCCATGCCCAGCACGAAGCCCAATGCTGGACTCCTTCCCACCACCCTGAGATCATGACCTGAGTTCAAATCAAGACCAGACACCCAACCTACAGAGCCACCGAGGTGCTCCTTCCTTCAGGTTTTTTGAACAACAGTTTTATCACCCAAATGCATGTCCCTTTTGCCCCATCTCTTTTTTTAATGATTTTTTGGGGGGGGTTTCTTAACATACAGGTTCCTCCTCTGTCCTGTTCTGTTCTTAGTAGTTTGTCCATTGAAGAACCAGGGCTGTTTGGTCTGTAGAATTTCTCCCAGTCTGTTTTTTTTTTTTTTTTTTGCTGGTTACATACTTTTGCTGCCATTCAGCACGCTCTCAGTTGGTGGGTGGATTCAGAGGCTTGATCAGTCTCAGCTAATCCTTTTGGCAGAACTTGGGGAGGCCCACAATGTCTGGTTCTTTCTCTCTCTGATCCTGGCAGACACCCTTATGCTCTCATCTCTGCATTCCTCATGGCTTGTGAGATGGTGGTGCTCTAATTCCCTCGTTCCTTTTCATTAGTTGGAATACTCTTACAAAAAGATAGCTCCCTGGGGACGGCTGGGTGGCTGAGTTGGTTAGGCGTCTGACTCTTGGTTTCAGCTCAGGTCATGATCTCAGGGTTGTGAGATCAAGCCCTGCATTGGACTCTGCCCTGAGCGTGGAGTCTGCTTGAGATTCTCTCTCTCCCTCTCCTTCAGCCCCTCCCCCACTGCATACACACACACTCTCTCTCTCTTAAAAAAAAAGATACCCCCTTTCATCTTCTATTTGGTAACCCACTGGTACAGTTCGTATAGCAGAGGTGGGATAAATGCTTGATTCTTTCCTCCTATTTACCAATTTTCAATATAAGATCAGTTCCTTACTATCATCCTCTGAAGATGAGCATTTTTTTTTTAACATACTCATGTGTGTGTGTTGACTGTTAATTCTTAAGAGTTTTACAAAGCATTTTCCACAAATATCAGTAGGACTCACCCAGATTAAATCCCATAAGGACTAGACTTCTCTGCTGGGTGCCTGGTGTGAGGCAGGCTTGGAGCAGGTGCGCAGTGGTCCCTGGCCGATGGGTGCTGCTGTGCAGACAGGCCTTGGCTCGCTGCATCCCCACAGTAGCTGTATTTTAGAGATGAGGAAACCAGGCCTTAGAGATATGGAATAACAAGATCCCACGGTTCATAAATAGCAGAACCAGAATTGGATCTGGGGGTCTGACAGACTACAGAGTCATGCCTCTAACTGGTTGGCATCCTAGGGTCATGCCGATGGGGCTCTTGCTCCTTTGCCCCCACTTAGAGAATGTGTGACTTTGGGCAGGTGAATCTGATTCTCTGGGTCTCAGTCTTTTGTAAATGGGATAATCCAGCCTTCAAGGAGGTGGTGAATGAGGACTCCTGGATGAGACATGTGATGGGGATGGAGAGGGTGGAACTGTCCTTTGGTTCCTTTGCTTGGGTCCTTCCTACGTGGTAGGAGGACTCGGTCGCTTCTTGGGGTAGCCCTGTGCCATGGGGCTCATTAGTCCCATTTTACTAATGAGGTAGGAATCAGGGTTCAGAAGGGGCATGTGACTTACTTGCCAGTGGTCATCCACAGGGGAAGGTAGTGGGGCCAAGTGCCAAGCCCAGCTAGAGACTCAGGTTCCATTCTCAGGTCAAACATCCCTTTAGGGGCACCTGGGTGGTGTAGTCGGTTAAGCTTCCGACTCTTGGTTTTGGCTCAGCTCATGATCTCAGGGTCATGGGACTGAGCAAGGGGACAGAGTTGGGATGCCTGGGTGGCTCAGTCGGTTAAGCCGCTGCCTTCGGCTCAGGTCATGATCCCTGGGTCCTGGAATCCTGTCCCGCATCGGGCTCCTTGCTCAGTGGGGAGCCCATTTCTCTCTCTGCCTCTACCTGCCATTCTGCCTGCTTGTGCTCTCTGACAAATGATTAAATGAATAAAATCTTAAAAAAAATAAAGGGAACAGTTTCCAGTTCTGCAAGACTAAGTAAGTTCTGGTGATGGCCTCATAATGTGAGCGTTTAATGCCACTGGACGAAGTGGCACTTTGCTGTTGTGGGTTTTTTTTTTTTTGTTTTTGTTTTTGTTTTGTTTGTTGTTGTTGTTTTTTTTACCAATTAAAAAAGGGAAAAAACCACCACTGAGATGTTAGACAAATCTGCATTCAGACTTTGAATATGGTCTAGGTAGTCAGTGATTAAGGAGTTCTTTTGTAAATATTTAAGTATTCACAGGGGAAATCAGATCCTGCCTGGGATTCATTTTCAAATATTTTGCTCCCCCTCCCCCCAAAACCTTTAATGAACAAAATAGACCAATCTTATCAGGGGTTGAAGCTGGGTTATAGGTACATGGAGGTCTATCACCTGCAAATCTCTACTTCTGTATTTGTTTGAAAATTTCCATAAGAACTTAAAATCTTGAATGAACACTCAAAGCAAGAGCCCCAGAATGAACACTCAAAAGCAAAAATAGATTTAAGCAACAGGCAGCTTTAAGTAGATTTAAGTCCTGCCTGTGTGACCTTGAGGGGATCTCACGTCCCCTCTCTAAGACCCCATATCTCACCTATAAAATATGGGGATGCCCCAGTCCCTTAAGTCTCAGGCTTTTCAGAAGATGATTTTTGTTAAAGGCCTGGTATGTTGACAGCGGGGTGCATGGAGTAAGCCACTGGGTCCCTCCCTGACTCCAGTCCCAGTGTCACTGATGGCGTGTCACATTTCAGGAATTTGCACCTCTTGGGGATGCAGCCATGGACTTCACCTTGGACTGGGAGCACCTAGGGCTGGACCAGGGGGACCTGTTCTGGGACACAGCGCTGGACAACTACCAGAACATTTTCCTTCTAAGTGAGTGTCCCCTCCAGCTCTGGGGGCCCAGTCACTGCCCTACCCAGTGGCTCCTGTCTCCCAGGATAAACTCCCAGCTCCTGAGCACCAAAGAACAAGCATGACGTGGCCCAACATTGCTCAGCTGGGTGGTTCTGGCCACAACCCCCACTCTGGGGACATTGGCAATGCCCTTGCTGATTGTCGGCCCTTGGGAATGGGGGGTGGGCCCAGGCTCACTGCCACACGTCCTGGAATGCAAGGACAGTCCCGACAGCCGAGGATTATCCAACCCCAAATGTCAGGAGGTTGAGAGACCCTGATTGGCCTCCATCTGCCCCTCTGGCCTCGTCAGCACTTTCCTCTTTGTCCTTGTTGAGCTGACACACAGGGTCCTCGCATCTGCCTTCCCCTCTGCTAGACTCATCCCCTCGCTGCCCCCAGGACGGCCTGTGAGCAAGTTCTTCTCTGTCTTCTGCTCTGCTCGCCCACCCCCCCGCACTTGCTAACTGCTCCCCTGATGCTTTGTCTCCCGCAGCTGGGACGGGTGCTCCCCAAGGGCGGGAGGACTCAACATGTAGTCGTACTCCTAGCCACGACGTGGGACAGAGAAAGGACCCAGCACAGGCGGCCCAGGGGAAACCAGAGCCAGCTCCCAGAGCCCTCTTTCTGTGACTCCCACAGGATGCTTACCGAGGTGACAGCACCTGTGAAATGTCTACCAGGAAACACGTGTTAAGGAGACCCCGCTCCCATAGTCTTTATTTGGGGGCTGGTCACAGACACGCCCTCTGCCTGGAACATGACGGGATTCTAGATTCCCAGCAGGAAAGCAGGAGTTCAGCATGACCATGGAGGCACGCTCATCTTGGTTCGGGAGATCGGGCACCCTCTTCCAGTCCAGGTTCCCAGACACCAGCCACAGGCCAGCCTTGCAGATTTTCTCTCAGCTCCGCTCGGTGTATGTGACACAAGCAGCTTGGCTCAGACCTCCGCGTCTTCTGTTTTTAAAGTAGGGCCCTCGGTAAAGGCATGTTTCCCTTGACTTCCCCGCGTGCTTGTGTGCATGTCTGAGTGGCTTACTAGCTTCCTCTGGTTGCTCCTGCCACGGACACCACAGTGAGACAGTTCTTACAGTTCTGGAGGTTGGAAGTACAAAATGGGTCTGACAGGGTGAAGACCAGGGTGTTGGCAGGGCTCGATCCTTTGGGAGGCTCCAGGGAAGGGTGTTTCTTTGCCCCTTTTCAGCTTCTAGAGGCACCTGCATTGCTTGGCTCATGGCCCTTTCATTTCAAGCCAGGAGGGGCTTTTCCTCCACTGTAGTACGGTCCCCCCTGGTATTATGACTCTGCTCCCTTCCTTGAACAGTCTGCAGAGGGCAGAGCACGGGGCCGACTGGTCCGTGGGAACCCGGCATGCTTCATCCTGGCCCAGCCCACGGAGGCCTCGGGTGATGTGCACTCCCTGGTGAATGTGGGAGCCCACGGATGGCGGTGTAAGTACAAGCCTCTCTCTACCTGGCAGACCGCTCATTCCTCAAGAGCTGCGGCAGGTCCTTTGTATCCCCAGCCTCGGCTGTCACAGCTCTGATCGCCCTGGATTGTGACTGGGTCCCTCCTCCACCAGACTGGGAACCCAGCAGGGCAGGTATCCCTGGAGTCACTCAGCGCTATATCTGGCCCTCAGGAGCAGTGTGCTGAATAAAGCACTGGCTGGGCAGGACAGCCAGAAGGTTCCCACTATGCAGCCGGCTGGCCCTCCATGTCCTGGTGGATGACAGGGCTCTTCTCTGCCTGCAGATCCCTCCAAACCCAAACTGACCTCCCAGCCAGATGGCGCCGAAGAGCAGAAGGTGCTGGAGAGAGAAAGCCCAGAATCAGCAGGCCCCAGTGAGTGGGCAGGGATGGGAGGGCAGTGGGCCTGTGGGACCTGGCCCTTTGTGTGCCACCCATCTTTGGAACTTCCAGCAGACCCAGAACATTTACCCAGACATCTTGACCCTGGGTTGATGAGTGTCGCTCTGCTGTGTGCTGGCTTCTGTCCGCTTGTCCTGATGGGTTGGGACCCTCCCTCTGCAGACCTGTCTTGTCTCCGTCTCCATCAGTGTTCAGCATGTGGCTGGTCTGGTGGCTTTCTTTTGTTCCTTCTTTGGTCCTTTCAGGCCCTGAGTTAGTCTGTCCACCTTTCTGCCATGTGCCCCTTGACCCCTGCGAACCCCCAGTCTGTTTCACCCCTCTTTGTATAGGTCTGCCCCACAGGGCACAGTGGGTGGCTGCATCTGGGAATAAGCAAGCCCAGGCCTAGATGCAGCCCAGAACATTTGTTCGGGTCTCCCCTAGGCCACAGCTCCTTTGGGGGGGAGCAGGTTAGGCATTGAGGCTGTTAGCCTTGTTGAGATGTCCCCAGTGGGAAAAGGCAGAGGCAGGGGCCTTGTCTGGGGCACAGAAGGCTTTTCTCATGGTCACATCATTCATATAAGAAGGGCCCCTGAATCAGAGACCACAGGGTAGTGGCCGCATGGCTCAGTCTCGGCCTCCACCACCCAGTCAGGATGCAGCTCTGTTCTTGGCTCACTACTCATGAGCTTGTGAGCTCAGACCCTCTGTAGCCTCCTTTTGAGTGTACCAGTGTTTGTACATAGGTGACTGGCCCAGGCACAGAATCCCAGTACCTTAACAATATATGCTGTTTCCAAGCATGTGTAGCCGTGCCTTTGCCAACCACATCTGTCCTCCAGCAGTAATAACTGTACTGCATTATTATCATCTGTATCTCCTGCCCCTTCTCGAGGAAGCAGGCCATAGCCAATGGGGGTGGTGGCAGAGACTATCTGCTGAGAGACTCCTGTTCCCAGGGGAGACCCCGTGGCTGCCCAGTTCCCCGCTTAACTGTCCTGGAAGTGGGCTCTTTATTTCCTGCGATGCCAGTTCTAGCCGGGTCACCACTTTGACCCCTTCTCCTTCATTGCCTTGAGGACAGGCTTACCGGGGAGCCATCACTCGTTCTCCCTCTTGTCTGTGTTTTCACCCTGCAGCTCCTGACATTTTTTACCCCAGGGAATGGGAGACATTTGCATTTTACCTCTCTTTCAGACCCGGCTGAGGTCAAGAACTGTCTTCTGGGCCAAGACTTCTTGGAAGAAGGACTCTCCCAGGAGATTGTGGAGACGTTTTCCAAGGATGGCCTCTGGAACTCCAGTTGGGGGAAAGCCTGTGTAGGCGAGAGTTGGTTAGATAGTTTCCTAGGAGATCCAGAAAGTTTTCTGAGGTCTGACTTTGTTACCAATAAGGAAAGTCCCATAGAAGGCAGGAGTCATGATCTCAAGGGAGACTTCAGTCCTGAGTCCCTCCTTTCCACAGGAGAGGATTCTGTGATACACGATCTTCCTGAAAAGAGCCCGGCACCAGCTACATCTCTGGAACATGGGAATGACTTTGGCTGTGACTTAGACCAGAGCCGACAGGAGACTGTTCAGGAAGAGGAGAAACTGTATAAATGTAGTGAATGTGGGAAGAGCTTTGGCCAGAGTTACCACCTTATCCAGCACTGGATTATTCATACTAGAGAGAAACCCACTGTGCATCAAGAGTATGAGGAAGGTTTCAGCCAGAGTTCTTGCCTCTTTGTGCCTCTGATGACTCATACAGGCTACAAATCCCACGTGTCTACCAAGTACGGGAAGACTTCCAGTCAGAATATACACCACCTGTGGCATCAGAAAAATCACACTGGAGAAAAACCACCTAAGAATGAAGATGGTGACCAGCCATCGGATCTCAGCATACAGCCTGCTGAGCATCAGAAAACCCACACAGGGAGTCAGTCCTACGGATGCAGTGAGTGTGGCAAGAGTTTCAGCCGAACCTTTCACCTTAAACAGCATCAGAAGACCCACACCCAGAAATGCTATGAATGTACCAAATGCAAGGCAACCTTCAACTTCCGTAAATATCTCCTCCGACACCAGAAAATCCATACTGCAAACACTCCCTCTGAGTGTCAGGAGTGTGGGAAGGTCTTCAGACGGAGCTTGCTGCTCACCAAACACCAGTCTGTTCACACTGGAGAAAAGCCTTACAAGTGTGATCAGTGTGGGAAACCCTTCAGGAATATCTCAACCCTAAAGATCCACCAGAGGGTTCACAGTGGAGAGAAGCCTTACAAATGCAATGAGTGTGGGAAAGCCTTCTACCGGAACACTCATCTTAATGAACATCAGAGGATTCACACTGGTTACCGGCCTTACAAATGTCACAAATGCATCAAGAGTTTCAGCCGGCCCTCCCACCTGATTCGACACCAGTCCATCCATGCCACAGAAAAGCCCTACAGCTGTGCTAAATGCAAGGAAACTTTCAGCCACAATGAACACCTTGTCCAACACCAGAAAATGCACAGTGTGGAGACCCCTTATGAATGTCAGGAGTGTGGTGAGCACTTCATCTGCAGCTCCACCCTAACTTGCCACCAGACTGTTCACACCAGAGAAAAACAAGGACTTGGGGAGAACGGGAGGATCTTGAATCAGGACTCAGAGCAGAGGGAGCAACCAAGGATAGGCGAGAAGCACTTTAAATGTAACAAATGTGAGAAAACCTTTAGCCGCAGCAAATACCTGACTCAACACAAGAGGGTTCACACCAGGGTGAAGCCCTTTGAATGTAACCAGTGTGGAAAAGCCTTTGGCCAAAGTACACAGCTCATTCGCCACCAGAGCATCCACTCTGGGGCAAGGCGGTATGAATGTGGGAACTGTGGGAAGGCCTTCATCCACAGCACTTCCCTCACCAAACATCAGTCTGTCCATAAGAGTGAGCACCCCTTTAAATGTAATGAATGTGGAAAGACCTTCAGTGAGAGCGCACATCTTTCAGAACACACTGCAGAGAAACTCTTCCAGTTTAACAAGTGCGACAAAGCCTTTGCCCACAGTAACTACCTTACTGAGGATCAGAGAGGTCATGCTAGAAAGAAGTCCTTTGAGTGTAACAAATGTGGAAAATCAATCCATCAGAGCTCATGCCTTTCTAAGCATCAGAGAGATCACACAGATGAGAAACCCCACAAATGCCCAGACTGTGGGAAAACCTTCAGCCTGGGTGCTCAACTCACTCAACATCAGAGAGTTCACACCGGAGAAAAGCCTTATGTTTGTCAGGAATGCGGGAAAGCCTTTAGCCAGAGCTCGTGCCTTTCTGTTCACCAGCGAGTTCACACTGGAGAAAAGCCTTATGTTTGTCAGGAATGCGGGAAAGCCTTCAGGCAGCGCTCGCGCCTTTCTGTTCACCAGAGAATTCACACTGGAGAAAAGCCTTATGTTTGTCAGGAATGCGGGAAAGCCTTCAGCCAGAGCTCATGCCTTTCTGTTCACCAGAGAATTCACACTGGGGAGAAGCCTTATGTGTGTGCTGAATGTGGGAAAGCCTTTGCCCAGAAAGCAAATCTGATGCAGCACGAGAGAATTCACACTGGGGAGAAGCCTTATGCCTGTAGGATATGTGGGAAAGCCTTTGGCCTCAGTGCCCATCTCAGTCAGCACCAGAGGGTTCACACCCAAGAGAAACTAGCAGTGTCAACCTTGTCAGCCCTTTGCTGCAGGTCTCAGCAGACATTAGCAAGTTCACACTTACAGGTAACAGGGAGTTTAGAAAGTAACAAGTAGCAATACTTCCTACTACTGGGTGGCAGCAAAGCCCCATACATCTGAACACAGTTCATCTGAGTCCTAAAGTTGAAATCACATTGTAAGCTCCCTGCCCCCAAATAAATACATCTCTTTATCTACAAAGAGTGATTAGAAAATTTGTACACAAGTTTCATGAAAACACAGTAGTTGAGAACATGGGAATTCAGAGGTAGAGATAGTTGGCTGATTAAAATCTCAGCTCTGACACCTGCTACCTGAGTGATCCTGGGAGAGTCATGGGACCTCCTAGGGCCTCAGCATCCTCATCTGTAAAATGGGCACAAGACCTACCTCAGAGGGCTGTTGTGAGGATAAATAAATAGATGTAAATAAGCACTTTGAACTGAGTAGCCACCAAATGTGAGCTACAAGTACTTACGAGATACAACGAATATATATGTATGTATGTATATATATATATATATATATATATATATATATATATATATAAAATCCTCTATTTACTGCAGTTAATATTATGTGGTAGCTTTTATTGTTTTTAAAAATATATTTACTTGTGAGAGAGCATGAGCAGGGAGCCCAACCTGAAATTCGATCCTAGGACCCCGAGATCATGACCTGAGCCAAAGGTAGAGGCCCAAATAACTGAGCCACCCAGTTGTGCCTCATTTTTTTAAAAGACTTTACTTTTAAGTAGTATCTATACCCAATGTGGGGCTCAAACTCACCACCCTGAGACAAAGAGCCATATTCTCTTCTTATTGAGCCAGTTAGGTGCCCTTGTGTCACTTTTTTTTTTTTAGATAGTTTTTTTTTTTTTTAAAGATTTTATTTATTTTAGAGAGAGTGAGTGGGAGGGCGAGGAAGAGAGAATCTGAAGCAGACTCCACACTGACTACAGAGCCTGATGCAAGGCTTGATCCCACAACCCTGAGCCAAAACTGAGTTGGATGGTCAACTAGCTGAGCCATCCAGGTGCCCCATATAGCTTTCATTTTTAAAAGTTTTCTCCAACATGGCCCTGGCTAAATTTAGTTTCCAAAACCCAGCATCTTGCTCTTTTATTTAAAAAAAGTCTAGACTTTTCCTTCCCTTTGCTCTGTCGTACTTTCTTAACTAAACCACAGAAGCTAAGAAGAGCATGTAAACTAACACCAAATAGCTAGAACTTTCCACTCTTCTAACCTCCCAAACCTCCCACGCAGAAGGACACCCTCCCACATATACATGTCACCTCTTCCCATAATTCCCTTCCCCCATTTAAAGTTGGTTATACAGTATGAGACCCAGTTTGCTGTGGGAGTTAGTGGTACTGGAGCAGTAGGATTCATTTGGGAAAGCTGCATTGTATATTGCCACATGGTTCACAGAAGATGTGCTTGATAGTAGAAATTGTGGTATATGGAAATGACAGCTAGAATGTTCCTCATGTACCATTTGTTCAAGCCAGGTGCTTTGTCAGGCTCCAGGGTAGGGAATAACAATGTGGTAAGCCCTGCTCTGGCCTTGAAACTTCTGGAATCAAAGAGAAGCGGATGGCCCCATTTCCACAGAGAGGTACCATTCATTTACAAGTGACATCTTAAAATGCCACATTGCCTCATGTCACAGCAAGTTCTGGGACCATGGAGGAGTGCTAGAGAGCCCAGAGAGGATACTATCCTTCCTGTTGGAACTTCAGGTCAGCTGTTTGCCAGGCCTGTTCTACAGCTGAAACACGTGAAACCACACGGCTCCCTCTTGATGACACCTTCTTAGCTCTGGGTTTTTGTGTCCCACCCTCTGAGTGACCAGTGACAGGTTTCCTGAAGCACAAACAGAATCTAATGAAGAAACTGACACTTTGGGTATCTTTCATGTTTTTGGCGCTAAAAAGCTTAGGAGTATGTGCTCTTGAGCTTTTTAAACCTTGCACCTTGCATTGTTCTGGTTGATTGTTATTGTTGAAACTGGGAATGGACTGGCTGACCATTGGGCCCACACCCAGTGGGGAACATACTAATTTTCAAATGGCCAGAACAGCGAGCTCACTGCATGTGGTCCCCACCCTCCGATCACTGTGTAGTCTCTGCAGTGGGCCTGTTCTCTACCCAAGGGGCAGCACAGAGGCAGGAACTTGAACTGATGAGTGTGTTCAATGAGAGAGAGAGACACTAGAGAGAGAGGCCAGAGGCCCTGTGGAAAATTGGCAGTCATGCTGGGGGACAGACTCTGTAACTACTGACCTGTATTGCTGTGGGCCAGTGTGGAAGTGCCCTTCATGTATGTGTGTTGGTTCTCAGATTAAAGTTTTGTCTAAAAGTGTTGGTTTCTTCTTTCAGCCTGGTGCCATGTACCTTACCGGATGCTGGGCACACAAGGGCTCCCATGCCAGCCAAGTGCTTATGTACTGGAGGAGAAAGGCTTCTAAGGGTGAAAACTGCCCCTTGAGAGGGGATGGTTATGTCTGTTTCCTCAAGTGTGGGTGGGGCGTGGACACCAGGGAGCCACATAATTTCCGCTGGTCCTCAGATACATTATCAGACCACACTTCCTTCTAGTGTGATCCTGACTGAGGAGGAAACATGGACTACAAGTCGTTCACTCCTCTCTAGTTACAAAGTTACAAATAGGCCTCAGACTCAGGCAACCACTGCAGCTACAAATTAATTTTTTCCCCTCAGCATTTTAGTTCCTTTCTCCCCCTTTTTCCTTTACTGACAAGAGATACTAGTTTCCCAGTCGTGGCAATATAGAAAGTCGTCCTTAAAAATAAACCGGTTTAGGGGCGCCTGGGTGGCGTGGGTAAGGGCCTGACTCTTGATTTTGGCTCAAGTCATGATCTAAGGGTTCTGAGATCAAGCCCCATGTCACACTCCATGCTCACGGCCATGACTCATTACAGCAAAATCATGCAGAGCAAAATCAGAAAAGGGATAAGGCCCATGGGGTGAAGTCCAGGGAAGACCAGTGCCAGCTTCCAGAATCCTCTCCCCATGGAGCCACACAAGTCACATTAATTCCGCCAGCAGAGAGGTATGACAATGCGTGTGGAATGTTCTCTACCAGGGATGCTCAGTAGAGACCCAGTCATTGCCAGAGTTTGTACCAGGGGCTGGTCCTCTAGATGCCCTTGGCCTGGGATGCACCAAAATTAGAGACTCCCAGAAGGAAAGCAGATGTTCAGCAGCAACCAAAATTAAAAAGTCACCTATTGTGTGATTCCACTTATATGAAACTTCCAGAATAGGTAAATCCATAGAGACAGAACCAGATCAGTGGCTGCCAGGGGCAGGGTTGTGGAGAATGGGGAATAAATGCTTAATAGGGAGGGGGTCTCCTTTTGGGGTGATGTAAATGTCTCAGATCTAGATAGTGGGGATGGTTGCACAACAGCATGGGCTGTGTGCCCCATAGAGCAAAGGTGACCCAAAAAACTCAGTATAAAAATAATGACAAGACCAAACACCTAGGCGTGACCCCTGCACTCTTAAGGACACAAAAATAAGTGTAAGTTTGTTGTTAGGGGCCCATGGCACTCATAACCCAGGGTTATGTGACACTTCTGTGACAGGCTCCTTGTGAAGAGTGTGGGCCAGGGGGGCGCCTGGGTGGCTCAGTGGATTAAGCCGCTGCCTTCGGCTCAGGTCATGATCTCAGGATCCTGGGATCGAGTCCCGCATCGGGCTCTCTGCTCAGCAGGGAGCCTGCTTCCGTCTCTCTCTCTCTCTCTGGCTGCCTCTCTGTCTACTTGTGATTTCTCTCTGTCAAATAAATAAATCTTAAAAAAAAAAAAAGAGTGTGGGCCAGGGCCTGGCCCCCATATGTGGCCCAAGATGGGTCAGGCCTGCCCAGGGAGCCGGGCGCCCTTCATGTTTCTGTGAGATGCCTCCCCCCGCCAATTGTGCCAGTGAACTCCCCCATGATTTTGTCAGAAGAAACCATTAATATTCTCCTGGTCCTGAGACTTGCTACACAGCAGAGACTAAAATCTGCATGTTGTGGGGAGGTTGGGTGGCTCAGTTGGGTAAGCATTTGACTCTTGATTTCAGGTTAGGTTAGGATATCAGGGTTGTGGGATCAAGCCCAGTGTATGGCCCTGTGCTGGGTGTGGAACCTACTTGGAATTCTCTTTCTCCCTTTCTTCCCTCAGCCCCTCCCCCTGCTCATGTTCTCCCTCTCTCTCAAAAAATGAAATGAAATGAAATGAAATAAAATAAAATAAAATAACATTTACATGTTGTGAACTCTAGGACGAAATGGACTTATTTCTGGGTTTCAGTTTTAGTCTCCTTTTCTACCTACTAGCTGTGGGACCACTAGTGAGTCACTTGGCTCCTCTGGGCCTTAGTTGCTGCATCTGTGGAGTGGGTGATCCTACAGCCCTCCCCCATAGTGTTGATGTGCAGTCTTTACACTCACCGAAGCTGGGCGTTATATTCAGAAGACACTGGACTTGGGCTGGACTCTGAAAGTGTGAGCCAGGATGTAAGAGTTCTGACTCAAGCAAACCCTTTGTTGGGGTCCATTTGAGGCAAGTGGTTCAAGTGGCCTTTTATTGGCACTAACTGTCTTCCTATGCTGTGTGCCCCACAGTGGCTGGGGCTTCTGTCTCATTCTCCTCTCTGTCTCCTGTGCCCAGAACCCCTGGTACACACCAGGGCCCAACAACCACTGGTCACTGACTGCTCTGTCTTCTTGAGCCCTGGGTGTGGGATGTACCCTGCTCACTGCTCCTCTGACTGGGCTGGGTAAACCCAACATTTGAGGGCCTTTCAGGCAAGACACACCTGAGCTCTGGACATCCACACAGCCACCAAGCTGCCCCTTCCTCCTCAGAGGTCTCCTTTTATGGAAGGGTAGAGCCCTGAGCCCACAGAGCTGAGGGAAGGAAAGAAGGAAGACCGGCCTGGCTTGCAGTCCCAGGAATACTTGGTGCCAGACCCCCTTCCTCTATTCCATGCATGCGGGACTCTGCTGGGCTCCAGTGTTCTCAAGGCTGTTGGCAGCTTCCAGGCTCTGCCTGGTGTCGGTGAGTCCCTGGCCATGAGCCACCTTGGGTCTGAAGGGGTAGGTGCAGGAGTTTATCAAGGGACTGGGAGTCAGCCAATCTGCTCTCTGTCTATTTCCTGCCTATGCAACTTCAGGTAGCATCACCTCTCCATGCCTCAGTTTTCTGCATCTAAATAATGGGTATAATATATGTGCTGTTGAAGTGAGCACTATAATGGGTATGAAAGCACACAGGGTAACATGAGGATATCACCAAGCACACAGGTTGTAAGCGCTCCTTAAACGTGTAGTTTTCACGTAGTTTCACAACATCCCTCTAAGGTAAATTTTGCTCAGCCTGTTTTGAAACAGAAATGAGACCTCAAAGAGGTTGGCTGACTTGTCCAAGGTCTGCCAGGAAACAGCAAAACCATCCACACCCAGCCTTGAAATTCCATGATCTTACCTGCTTTATTTGTATTTTCTTTCTTTTTTAGAGAAGAGTGTGAGTGGCAGGGGTAGGGGAGAGGAGAGAGAATTTCAAGCAAATTCCACATTCAGCGCTGAGCTGGATGGATGCAGGGCTTGATATCATGGCCTTGAGATCATGACCTGAGCTGAAATCAAGATAGGATCCTTAATTGAGCCACCACTACTTCTTCAGGGACAGTCAAGTATAACAAAGAAGGAATTTAAACCTAGTGGATTTTTGACAAGGGTGCCACAATTCAAGGGAAAATAACAATCTTCAACAAACACTCCAGGGACAACTGGATAACCAGATATAAAATAGCCCTACCTCACACCATATACCCAAATCAACAACAAATCAAAGCAGTGATGATATCTAACATTCACTGAGGACTCACCATGTGCCAGGGGCTTTCCATAAATCAAAGTAGCCCCCAGAGCTGCACTATGAGACAGATATTGGTATCACTCCCATCTTAAAAAATGAGGAAACCTAGGGACAATGAGGTTAAGGAAACCTGACCCTGTTGGTCAGTACGGAAGTTCTAGAGCCAGAATTTGAACCAGGATTTTGAACTTCCACACCTGGACTCCTAACCGCTATGTGAAAGGGGAAGACTCCCATGTCTCCTAAACATCTGGTGACCCTGGGCAGGTGCCATCACCCCTGCAAGTCTGCGTTTCCTCATATACAACACGGCAAGAACAATGTTGGGACTCCACCAGGAGGCTGTGAGGGTTAAATACTGGTGAAATATTTAGAGCTGTGGTTGGCTCCCAGGATGCATACATATTAGCTGTTTTGGTGTAATTAATCATTTTTAGTAATAATTAGCATTAAAACTAAGCATTAAAACTAAAACTACCCTTGGCTCATAATAGGCACTCAACTGATTTTATTATTGTAAATTTTAGTGATTTATTCTGTAAGATTAGCATTTATAAATTTGGAACCCTACTCTTAACCTTGACCATAGCACATCACCTGGCGATTAATAAGTGACTGAGAAATGAATTACTTGCAAAACAGTAATAGTGGTAGATTTTATTACTAAGCATTTACTAATCACCTTCCTTAGAAAGTGAATTAGAAACTGAAATAGAGCTAGTTCACACCGTTCAACTCAGCCAGTGAATTCCTAAACCAAGAGCTGGAGAGGATCAGTTAACAACCCTGGTCGAACCTCCACGCCCTCTGACCCTGTTTCTCCACTGGACTCAAGAAGGAGCCCGTGCATAAGGATTCTCAGAACAAACGCCAGCATTTTCTGCCCAGCCTGCTTCTTTGGCTGAGGTCTCCCCTCTTTTTCCCGGGCACAGGCACGCCCCCGTGCTTACCCCAGCTAATCCTCGCGCTAGTCCCGCCCACAACCCCGCCCCGCCCCGCCTAAGGCCGCGTGCCAGCCACAACTTTGCGGCTCCACTGGAAGGACTCGGCTTCTCACGCGTCTCCATCCCGGTTAAGTGCCTAAGTCCTCGAGATCCCTCCGAACCACTTTTCTGGGCAAAGAGGGGAGGATGCGGCGAGTGTCGTTAACACTTGGGGCCCCGAGGTGTCTTGGACCTCGAGTCGGCCTCCCACGCGGAGCTCGCTCCGCACGGGGCGTCCCCACCACGGCGGCGACACTGCGTGCGCAGCCCCAGAGCTGTGCATGCGTCTGCGTCTGCACCGACTCCCCGACGGACTACGCTTCCCAGATCCCTGTAGCATCCTCTGGGCTACCATCCACCGTCGGTCAAGGAGGAAGAAAACCCGGAGCCCTCCTCGGCCTTCGCCAGGGATACACAGATGTCCGAGTTCTTCTGCTTCTATAGGTGGAGTGGAGAAGCATCGCCAGCAGTCTGTCGCCAGTGCAACTGTCAGCTGGCATCGACGGGTCTGTCTCCATGGCAACAGCCTAAGCGCTGGCGGTAGGAGAAGGCCCCTCATTACAGGCCCGTTTAGTAGCAAGGATGCTCAACAAAACAGCGTGCTCTGCTCATAAGACTTAATGGGAAACATATGTTCGAACACGAAGAAGGGTAGGAAAGAGTTGATGTAAGGAAGGTTTCCCAGAGTATGGGAACTTTGAATAAGGTTCTGAGGGATGAATAGGAGGTCACCAGGAAGAGAAGAAAAGGAGAAAAAAACCCGCCATCTTTATCTCTCTGGTCAAAATTTGAAGCTGTATGACATAGTCTTAAGGATGGTGTGGGGAAACTACCATTCTCGTACCGTGCAGGCAGGGAGGGGAATGATTTCAGTCTTGAAGTCGACCAGACAATTGACTATTTTTTGAGAACCTAGTCTGTTCCACGCAGTGCTCCAGGCGCTAGTGGTAGAAGACCACACATGGACCCTGCCTTCAGGGGTCAGGGAAGGGCAGTACATAGGAGACATATAAAGGGAAATTATGATTTGTGCTGTGAAGTAAACAGGCAAGCGGCTGAGACCAATGAAAGGACACCTCTGTGATCAGGAAATATAAATGTTTGGGAACATACTCGTGCAATAAAAGCCAAATAAATCTCAGGTGAATTGTAAAGAGATATTAGCGTTTAGCAGCTAGAGGTTTCCCTACCTGTAGATTTCTTCTTTCTGGAGCTTGTGAGGATCTGAGTTGGGGTTTTCTTTTACTTGCCATTGAAGTCATTCTTAAGTACCAGGATAAACAGGTTGAATGCCTAGTCTTTTTGGTCGCTTAGTAAGTAAACCATCTCTCTTGTTTGAACTATTCTCTGAGTTTTCTATGACTTGAAACCTAAAACATCCTTCATAACAAAGTCATATTATTCTCCTTTGAAAAATAAGGAAACGGGGTGCCTGGGTGTCTCAGAGGGTTAAGCTTCTGCCTTCAGCTCAGGTCATGATCTCAGGGTCCTGGGATCAAGTCCTGTATCAGGCTCTCTGCTCAGCAGGGAATCTGCTTCCCCCATTCTCTCTCCACCTGCCTCTCTGCCTACTTGTGATTCCTGTCTATCAAATAAATAAATAAATAAATAAATAAGAAAAATCAGGAAACTGGATCAGATAGTAAGACAATGACAAAGGCAAGATTCAAAATTAGCTTCTTTTTAGACTAAAAAAATTCAAGAGCTTTCTAAATTATTATGTGAATAAAAGGGTGAGGGTGAGTCTTTGAGAAGGAAGTGGATCAAATGTGCTGAGAAAGGTACATATGTGATGGAATATATTAGGAGAAGGCATTTAAAGACGCTACCCTGCTGACTTTGAACATGGAGGAAGGGGCTGCAAGCCAAAGAATGGAGGTGACCTCTAGAGATTGAAAGTTCATACCATAAGACATTTTTAAAAATACAGACAATAAAAATTTAATTGTTAAAAAGTCATAAAAGTATTAGAATACAATACAAGATAATCTTGGCAGTGAGGAACGCCTTTCTTAGCATGACAATAGGTCCAAGGATGATAAAAGAAAATACAAATAGATTTGAATACTAAAATTTTAAAAATTCTATGTAGCAAAATACATCATAAACAAAATTTCAATAAACCTGGAGAAAATATTAGTGATGTATATACCAAAGGGTTAATCTATGTAATACATAAAGACTTGCTCCTATAAATCAATACACAAAGGCAGCCCAATTAAAAGTGGGCAAAATACATAAATAAGCAATCCCAAGAAGATGAAACCTTAACAAACATATAAAAGATCATTAATCTCACTATTGCTAGGACATCTTTACTTATTGGATTACAAATATTTTTAAAAACTTTTTAAAAGATGTATTTATTTGAGAGAGAGCAGAGGGAGTGCACAGAGGGAGAGGGAGCATGGAAAGACAAAGAAAAGCAGACTCCCCACTGAGCAAGGAACACAATTCAAGGCTCAATCCCAGTACCCTGAGATCGTGACCTGAACCGAAGGCAGACACTTAATCGACTGGGCCACCCAGGTGCCCTTAGAAATATTTTTAGAAGAATAATACTGAGTAATTTTAAAAAAAGATTTTATTTATTTATTTGACAGACAGAGATCACAAGTAGGCAGAGAAGCAGGCAGAGAGAGAGGGGGAAGCAGGCTCCCTGCTGAGCAGAGAGCCCGATGCGGGTCTCGATCCCAGGACCTTGGGACCATGACCTGAGTGAAAGGCAGAGGCTTTAACCAACTGAGCCACCCAGGCACCCCAGTACTGAGTAATTTTTGAAGGAAGTTGGGCAACAGAGAAATAGGCATTCATATATTCATATAGTCAAGAGTCATGTAAATTGGTTCATCCTTTTTTTGGAGGATTATTTATCAGTAATTATCAAAATTTAAACGTGGACATTTTTTGTCCCACAAGTTTATTTCTAGGAATTTATCTTATGGAGATAACTTGCACAAGCGTCAAATAGTAAATGTCCAATGATAGAAAAGAAAACAATCTCAATGTCCGTTAATAGGGATTGGTTAGGGAAACCTGGGTGGCTCAGTCAGTTAAGCCACTGCCTTCAGCTCAGATCATGATCCCAGGGTCCTGGGGCTCCTTGCTAGGCAGGGAGCCGGCTTCTCTCTCCGCCTCTGCCTGCCACTCTGCCTGCTTGTGTGTTCTCTCTCTCTCTCTCTCTGACAAATAAATAAATAAAATCTTTTAAGAAAATAGGGATTGGTTAAATAAACTCAAGAAACCCTAGTATGAGGATACACATATACGTTTCTATATATTTATATATGTTTATATATAAACATGTTTGCATTATCATGGGAAAATATCCACATTATACTAAGTGAAAAAAGTCACTTCTAAAATTGTATGTGTGGGGTCGCCTGGCTGGCTGTGGGTGGAGCATGTGACTCTTGATCTGGGGGTTGTGGGTTCAAGCCCTATGTTGGGTGTAGAGATTACTTAAAAAAATAAAAATCTTAAATCATATGTGTGCATATACCATACAAATTGTCTACTGTATTTACGTTGATATATACACGTGTGTATACACACGACCAGTTTTATAAAAACAAAAAAGGAAAACAAAAAAGGAAAAACAAAAAAGGAAGTTCATATTTACAGAAAAAAATCTAGAATCTTTGGAATAAAGATTTACAGGGAGTCATTGCTTTCATTTTTGTTTTCTGAATTATTCACCATAAATGAGCATTTATTCAACCATGAAAGGAGTCACATACTAAAAGAAATAACTGGGAAGACTTTAAACATGGTAATAGTTACCATGGGTGATGTTGGTGAGACATAGTCCTGTCCTCTGATGGTCAGATTGCCAACAGATACAAAAGTTCTGGGAAACCATTGGCCCACATGTCTGGGATCACTGAAACATTCTTCCTTTGATCCCATGACTTCCCTGCCAGGATTTCACTTGGAAATTGGTCAGGTGCTCAACCACAGACTTCAGCTCAAGAGACATTTATAAAAGTCAAAAACTGGAAACAACCAAGGTGTCCAACAGGGGATTGATGAAGTTACTGGCTGAATTAGTATGCAAACTATCCCCCAAACATCTGGTTGTTAAAGAGGATTTAATGATATGGGTATATTTAATGATAGGGGCTCGTGATAATAAAGTAAACTAGAAGTATGACAAATTGCATATTCAGTATACCCCAAATTTATTAAAGCACCTATAATATTATATATTATTTTTAAAATAGCAGAAGTGACCCAAATGTTAACAGATATCTCTGCATGACACTAGACTTTGGGTGAAATTTTCTGGATTTTTTGGATCTTCTAAATTTTCTATAAGAAGCATGTATTGATTTTTATAATAATAAACATTATTTTAAGAAGGAAATGTTATATGTGAAATGTGTTCAATCCCCATAGATGTTCAGAGCATAGCTTCTGAGCCTGACTACCTGGGCTTGAATCTCTATATTCCACAAGCTCATAGCCGTGAGGTTTTGGCCACTTCGTTTCCCTGTGCTTTGGTGTCCTCACCTGTAAAATGGGACAATACAGTCCTGAACAGGTGGAATTGTTCAAAGAAAGAGAATTCATACATACCAAGGGCTTGGGACGGAACTTGGCACATAGTAAGTTACTAAAAAAATGTTTGTCATCTCATATATTTGACAGAGGAAAAAATTATGGATGTTCAGTGCTGGTAAAATGTGGATGGCAGTCCTCATGCCCAGCTTGTCCCAGGCAGACTGGGTCCGGCCAATTTGGAAAGCAACTTGACAAAATGTTCCAGTATTCAGGAAAATCATTAGAATCGTGCTTCTCCTATTTCCATCCTGGGAATATGACTTAGAGAAAAAATCTCCTGAGAAGAACAGAGGAAGCAGGTGTGGAAATACTCATTCCAACATTCATAATTGGGAAAACTGGTGAAGCACCTGTGTCAATGAAGGGCTTAAAACAAAACCCATGTGGGAGAATGGACTTGAAAATTTTACACCCACCAGTGAAATATTATTAGCCCGAATGATGAGGAGTATGAAGTGTATGGGATTACAAAAGACAATTCTCAGTGTATAACAGGGCAAATCTGAGAAGCCAAAATTGTTTCTACACTCTGATCACAATGAAATAAAAGAACACTTATTTTAAGATGATACTTGAAAGGGAATAAAAAAAAATCAAGACCATAGGACTTCTGAGGGTGGCCAAGTTGAGGGTGAGTATATTGCTTTTGTTTCATGATTAAAAATATGGATATGGGGCACCTGGGTGGCTCAGTGGGTTAAGCCTCTGCCTTTGGCTCAGATCGTGATCTCAGGATCCTGGGATCAATTCCTGAACTGGGCTCTCTGCTCAGCAGGGAACCTGTTCTCCCCCGCAGCTGCCTGACTCTCTGCCTACTTATGATCTCTGTCAAATAAATAAATAAATAAATGAATAAATGAATAAATAAATAAATAAATAAAATCTTAAAAAAAATATATGGATATGGAAGACAGAGTAAAACAAAAACAGGAAGAAGTACACACAAAATGATGGGCTCTCCATGGGCTGTGTGGTTACAGAGAATTTGTATTTTATTCCATACTTCTTGATACTTTCCAAATTATCCTTTACAAAGCAAATGTTATTTTACTTAAAAATGTTTCCCGTTATAAAAGTATGTGCATTATTTTTATAATAAAATACAAACACTATGGTTTTTTTGTTTGTTGTTTTTGGGTGGTTTTTTAGAGAGAGAGAGACAGACAGACAGAGGGAAAGAATCTTAAGTAGGCTCCACAATCAGTGCAGAGCCTGACTCGGGGCTCAATCTCACAACCCTGAGATCAAGACATGAGCTGGAGTCAAGAGTCAGACACTTAACGGACTGAGCTACCCAGGCACGACCTGCCCCCTTTTTTAATAGTATGTTTTTATGATAAAATATGATGAAAGAAAAACTTACTTTTGGGCATGAAGAAAAACAGAAAATGATGTTTAAGATGGCAACTCCTTTATAGAGCATAAATCCTGGACATGAGAAAGATGCAAAAAATAAGCCTTTAAAAATGACTGTAAATAGTGGAACATACTGTGTTTAAGCCAACTGCAGGCATGGTCATGAAATTTGTAGCTTGAAGTTTTGTAGGATACTAAAATCTAGTGTTGATGCTCAGCTACATAAACTTGTACTCTAAAGGGTTAATCTTTCCAGTTGTGATTTTTTTTCTTGAATTTTCAAGCTCTAATTTAATGACTGATTGATAAATTTATTTATTTATTTATTTTAGGTGCCTTGTTAGCGCAGTAGGTAGCGCGTCAGTCTCATATTTCTTTATTTATTTTGGTCGATAAATTTAAAAAGTTCACAGAGAGGCACCTGGGTGGCTCAGTTGGGTTAAGCCTCTGCCTTCGGCTCAGGTCATGATCTCAGGGTCCTGAGATCGAGCTCCGCATAGGGCTCTCTGCTCTGCAGGGAGCCTGCTTTCCCCACCCCCTCTCTCTCCCTGCTTCTCTGCCTACTTGTGATCACTCTCTGTCAAACAAATAAAATCTTTAATAAAAAAAGTTCACAGAGACCTTGTTAAAGATATCAGATGATGTCTCATTTCATTTACACCACCCTCTGGGGACGCCATAAGATCGAAAAATAGGGGGGAAGCTGAGATTTTAGGAGGGAGCTCCTAAAATGATCAGAAGGTGTCCCAGCAGGTGATCAATGGCACCAGCTCCTTGTAAGAAACAGAGAAGCAACTCTCTCTCACAGTATATGGTGTTAGGGTTCCTCTCTGGGAGGAAGTTACTGGTGCTGATGAAGGCTGCACTGAACCCAGCATCAGAATCGCCCACGGGCTAATTTCTTAGGCTTTCTGGTCAGCAAGAGTTCTTGGAATATCAGCAAGCTGTGTGCTCCATGCAAAGGGTTTCTCAAAATCATTGCAGACGTAGGTGCTGTGCATAGCGTGAAGCCTCCGGTGTTTAGCCAGATGTGAACTCCAGCTGAAATCCTCCCCACATTCCTCACACACATAGCGTTTTCCACCCACATGAACCTTCTGGTGTTGAATAAGGTGTGAAATCTGGGTGTAGGTTTTTCCACAGTTGTTACATTTATAGGGCTTCTCTCCGGTATGGGTCCTTTGATGCTGAATAAGGTGGATGCTCTGGTTGAAGGCTTTCCCGCATTCCTTACAGGCATAGGGTTTCTCGCCAGTGTGAATTCTCTGATGTTGGGTGAGGGAGGAGTTGTGACTGAATGTTTTCCCACATTCTCTGCACTTGTAGGGTTTCTCGCCCGTGTGGATTTTCTGATGCTCAATAAGGTGGGTGCTCCGGCTGAAGGCTTTCCCACAGTCACTGCACTCATAAGGCTTCTCTCCAGTGTGAATCCTCTGGTGTTGGATGAGGTGGGAAATCTGGGTATAGGCCTTCCCGCAAACTTTACACTCATAAGGCTTCTCCCCAGTGTGAATCCTCTGGTGGCGGGTGAGCGAAGAGTTCTGGCTGAAGGTTTTTCCACATTCGTTACATTTGTAGGGCTTCTCACCAGTGTGAATTGTCTGGTGTTGTGTGAAGGACGAGGTGTGACTGAAAGCCTTTCCACATTCATTACATATGTAGGGTTTTTCTCCCATGTGAACGCTCTGGTGCCTCATGAGGTGGGAAATCTGTGTATAAGCCTTCCCACACTCGTTACACTCATAGGGTTTCTCACCAGTGTGAATTCTCTGATGCTGAGTCAGGGATGAACTGTGGCTGAAGGCCTTTCCACACTCAGAGCACTCATAGGGTTTCTCTCCCGTGTGAACTCGCTGGTGCTGGGACAGGGACGAGCTGTGGCTGAAGGTTTTCCCACACTCATTACATTTGTAGGGTTTCTCTCCGGTGTGGATGGTCTGGTGCTGAGTCAAGGAGGAAGTGTGACAGAAGGCTTTGCCACACTCGGCACATTTGTAGGGCTTCTCCCCTGTGTGGATTTTCTGGTGGCGGGTGAGGTGGGACACCTGTGAGTAGAACTTCCCACACTGGTTGCATTTATAGGGTTTTTCCCCAGTATGGCACCGCTGGTGTTTAATGAGGGAGGAGCTCTGGGTGAAAGCCTTCCCACATTCCTTGCATTTGTATGGCTTCTCTCCAGTGTGGATCCTTTGATGCTCAGTAAGCGATGAGCTCTGAGTAAAGGTCTTGCCGCACTCACCGCACACGTAGGGCTTCTCTCCTGTGTGTATGATGTGGTGCTGAATGAAATATGAACTGTTGCTAAATGCCTTCCCACAATCATTGCACTTGTAGGGTTTCTCTCCCGTGTGAATCCTCTGGTGCAGAATATAGTCTGAATGGTAAATGAAGGTTTTCCCACATTCTATGCAGTTATATGGCTTCTTTTCTATGAAGGTTCTTTGGCATTTCAGGATCTTTCTTGGTCCATTCCTCTTCCAAGTTCTCTCTCCCACCAGCCCTCTTTGCTTCTTGATGAAGGCTGAGGTCTGTCTGAAGCTCTGCCCCAGCTTGAGACACCCCATGCCTCTCTCCCCACAGATGGTTTCCTTGCAAGGAGCAAACAAACACCTCAAACGCCTCTCTTGCTTTTCCTGGTCCTCCAACCGACAGCTCCAGGCCCAGGATCCCCCCAGCCTGGCATCTCCAAGCATTGCCCTTAAAACCCCCTCCCTCTTTCCCACAGGGGAAGTGGCCTCTTCAGAAATGCTCTCTCTCAGAAGTGTCTCCTGAGGTGTTGCAGAGCTGGTATCCAAGGCTGAAAGACATGGAAAATGTGACTATCATCTGCGTCAGGACCAAGGACACTGATGATTAAGTTGAACTGACACTGGAAAACTTTAAAAGGCAAGTTTCAAAGTTTAGGTAGCTCTTTCAAAAGGCAAGGGAGATTTGTGTTGTGACATGGAAGGATGGCTTCCAAATACCCTAAAAATAAAAATATGTTAAAAAAAATTTTTTTTTTACCTATTTATTTGAGAGAGTAAGTGAGTAAAGGCATGAGCATGGGGAGCAGCAGAGGTAAAGGGAGAAGCAGACTCCCCCGCTGAGCAGGGAGCTTGATGCAGGGCTCGATCCCGGGATCATGACATGAGAAAAAGACAGACACCTAACCAACTGAGCCACCTAGGCACCCCCACCCCCCCCACCAAGTTGGAACATTTTGACTTTATTATTATTTACTTTTTTATTGTGGTAAAATACATACATCATAAAATGTGACATTTAGGTCATTTTTAGGCATGCTGTTGGGTTGCATGTGAGCACTCACGCTAGGGTGCAATCACCACCACCATCCACCTCCAGAACCTTTTCATCTTCCCAGACTGAAACATTGTACTCATTAAAAACTAACGCCTGCTGCTCCTTCCCCAGCCCCTGGGCACCACACTCAACTCTAGTTCAATGAATTTGCCTACTCTAGGCACCTCATGTAAGTGGAATCATACAATATTTGTCATTTTGTGTCTGGCTTATTTAATTTAGCATCATGTCCTCAAGGTTTTTCATGTTGTTATTATTTACTTTTGTAATTAAAAAAAAGGGAGTTCAGTTGGTTAAGTGTCTGCCTTCGGCTCAGGTCCTGATCCCAGGGTCCTGGGATCGCGCCCTGCATTGGGCTCCCTGCTTGGCGGGAATCTTGCTTCTCCCTCTACCACTCCCCCTGCTTGTGTTCTCTCTCGCTGTGTCTCTCTCTGTCAAATAAATAAATAAAATCTTTTAAAAAATATAGTAAAGCTGGGGCGCCTGGGTGGCTCAGTGGGTTGGGCCGCTGCCTTCGGCTCAGGTCATGATCTCAGGGTCCTGGGATCGAGTCCCGCATCGGGCTCTCTGCTCAGCGGGGAGCCTGCTTCCCTCTCGCTCTCTGCCTGCCTCTCTACCTACTTGTGATCTCTCTCTGTCAAATAAGTAAAATCTTAAAAATATATATATATAGTAAAGCTTTGGGGTAAAATGAGAAAAGTAAATTTTTTTGAGAGATAAGCAGCATTATGGGGAGAGTTTCATTTCCTGCCTTATTCTTATTTAGATTTTCAAAGTTTCTGTGATGAACACACATAACTTTAATTTGATCAAGAGATATTAATAAATAGGGGCACCTGGCTGGCTCAGTCAGTTAAGTGTCTGCCTTTGGCACAGGTCACGATCTCAGGGTCCTGGGATTGAGCCCCGTGTCAGGCTCCCCACTCAGCAGGGAGTCTTCTTGTTCCTCTGCCCCTTTCCCTGCTTGTTCTGGCTCTCTCTCAAACAAATAAAATCTTTTTTAAAAAAGGTCAATAAATATTAAATGTGTGTGAGGCTTTTGCAGCACAATATTGCAATTTGGAGAAAGGGAAGTATAGAGAAGAGATGATAAGCAGGAAGCATATCCATGTGGGATTTGTTGGAGGGGATGGATTTTTTTGATGCTAGTAGATCTGTTCTTGGGACCCCTATGAATTGCATACCTGATACGTGCTAACCACAGTGCTAGGGTTTGCTGTCAGGGGTACTAGGAGCCATGGGGGGGCGCTGTGAGTAGGGGAGGAGTGGGATTAGCTCAAGGTGTGGAAAAACCCCTCTCAGGCTGTGTGAGATGAACGGGGGCCTGGGGGGTGAGGGAGGAGGTTGGGCTGAGGGTCTGACCAAGGGAATCTGAGGCCTGAGCCAGGGTTGTGGGAGACAGCACAGCAGTCTGGGAAAAGTTAGGGGGCAGGAGGGCAGCACTGGGGACCAATGGGCTGTGGTGAAGGGGAATGAGGGGGCAAGTCTCACCCCACAACATGGTGGACAGTGATGGAAACAAAGAAGCTCCAACCCCCTCCCCTCATGGAGTTCATGGGCCAGTGGGGGGCATACATCTGGACTCCTGTCCCCCAGCATGTCCAGTGGGGTCCCACTTTTGGGTCCCTACACAGATGATTCCCGATAAAGAATCACCGTAGCCTATTCTGACCAGGGGGGTTACGACGTGCCAGGTGCTGGGCTATACTTTTATGTGTTCATTCATTCATCTTTTCCAACCCAGGGTACTATTACTGACCCCCTTTTGCAGGCGAGGAAATCAAGGGGCAAAATGACCTGCCTGAAGGTCACAGAGCCAGGAAGTTCTGGGGCTGGGATTTGAGCCCACTGCCCATGACTATGGCTGTGTGAGACGCTGCCTCGTTTTTGTCACTGATCCAGACAGACAGGGTAGGCAGATAGCTCACATCTGCTGGACGAACTTACCCACCTGGACAGGCAGCTAGCTGGGCTTCCCTGTTCTCCATTCTGGGCTCCTCCCCTCGCTCCAGACGGGAGATCACATCAGGTTTGGACCCAGGAGGCCCGGCCCCTGGAAAAGATACCAGATTTGGCCATGGCTGGAAGTCATCAGGAGGCCTTAGAGCTCAGCCCCAGGCCCTGGGTCTGCAGGGGAGCTGTATACATTGGGTGCCTAATGATGAGAAACTCTAATGTTCCAGGAATGTGGGCGGCTTAGTTGGTTAAGTGTCTGACTCTGGGTTTCAGCTCAGATCGTGATCTCAGGGTCCTGGCTCCATGCTCAACGGGAAGTCTGTTTGAGACTCCCTTTCCCTTTCTCTCTCCTTCTCCTTCTGTCCCTCCCCCCACTCAAAGTCTCTCACTCTCTCTAAAATCAGTTAATCAATCAATCAATCTTTGGTTCTGTGCTGTTCAAGCTGAGTGTGAGGTACACACTGAAATTCAAAGACTGACTTATCGAGAAGAAAAATAGAAAAAAATCATCAATAATTGGCACATTGATTATCATCTCAACAGGTGCCAAAATGACCATTTTTTGGATGGACTAGGTACAAGAAAATACACCCCTAAAATTAATCTCATCTCTTTCTATCTCCTTTTTTTTATGCCTGCTGTCTTTGAAACCACACTGATTCCTCTTTTCCCAGAGTGGGCTGAACAGGGCTCTCCCAAAATTTCGTCCACAGAAACTGCAGAATGTGACCCTACTCAGAAACAGGGGCTTTGCAGCTGTAATTAGTGATGAGGTCCTCTGGGAGCAGGCTGGGCCCTGAGTCCAAAGACTCCTTGTTTGAAGAGGAGAGACACACAGACACATGTGGAGAAAAGGTCATGTGAAGATGGAGGCCAAGATTGGGGTGAGGGGGTACAGGGCAAGGAACAGCAAGGGCTGCCAGGAGCCTCCAGAAGCTGCATCCAGGAAGGACTCTGGCCTGGACCCTCCAGTGGGGGCAGGGCCCTGATCACAGCTGGATTTTGCACTTCTGGCCTCTGAACTGTGAAGAAATATATTTCTGCAGGGGACAGGCAAAAGCAACTTCACTCTTTACACCTAACTTGTGCAGAAAAGGGGTCACACAGCAGGCTCTCCTTGGAAAGGCCTGCTCACAAGGCAGCCTGCGGCTGGCGTCTGGACAGCTGGGATTCAGGAGGGTTCTCAGTGTTCCCTGACTGACAGGAGGGTTCCCCGTGCCCAAGCTGCTGGGCCCACAGCATGGTTTCTGCTGAACCCCTGCTTTCCTTTGGGGAGTCTAGAGTTTGGCCGCTGACGTGACTGGACCTCAGTGAAAACCCTGGGCGCTGACTGGGGAGGGGTGGGGGTGGAAGGTCTCTAACGAGCATCCCCTGGTGGGCAACACCTCACATGTACTGTCACATCCTGTTGGATGTCCTGTGTGATTACTTGGGGAGGGGACTCTGGCCTGGTCTCCCCTAGACATCGCCCCACATGGCTTATCTCTTAGCTGACTGCGCTTGGTGTCCTTTCGTTGCAGTGTGAGTGCAACTGAGGCCTGGGGGGCCTCCTTCCTCAAACCCCCAAACCTGGGGGCTTACCTGGAGGCTTTCCTGCAGTCCCTGATGCAGAAGTTTATGGTGAGTTTTTGGTTTTTGGTGAGTTTGTCCAGTGAAAGTGTGTGAGTGAGGACAGCTGAGGAAGGAGTGTCAAAGCACCAGAGCTTACAGGGAAAAGGCCAGATAGAAGAATCAGAAAAAGAAGTTGAGGAGAGATGGAGGTGGCCAGACAGACAGCTGAAGAGGCCAGAGTGGGTCAGGGCGGGGCTGCAGGGACAGAGAGGAGGGGATGGGTAGAGATTGTTGGGAGGCAGAGAGGATATGAGGGGCTGTTGAGGAGGTGGTAGGGAGGAGCGAGGATGGGGCTGGGGGTGTCTGGTCTGGGGGCAGGGGGCCCAGGGGAGGAGGAACAGGACAGCATGGAGATGTGGAGCTCAGGGTGAGGGTGACAAATGTGAAGGGTGTTGACGGGGTGCAGTAGGTGGGTGGGTGGACAACACAGGACTAGAGAGACATATTTGGGGAACAGCATTTCTGTGCCTTCTCAAGATGGAGCCAGATGACTGGAGGACATCCAAGGATGCATCTGGAGTCTGAGATTCTAGAACAGGCATTGCAGGGAAGAGCCTGAGGTCACCACACATGGAAAGGGAAGCAAGAAGAGAAGGTGGGGGCACAGGTTGAGGATTTTGCAGGACACGCAGAGGACTTGGGGCCCTGGGGGACACAGAGACTCTAGGAGAAGCGGCAGAGAGACAGAGGGACAGACAGAGGCCAGGCGGGAGGGACCAGTGAGAAGAGCAGAGAGGGCACCCCATGACCTCAGCAAATGCCCACTGTTGAGCAGTGGGTGGGCACAAAAGAGATGAGAGCAGAAGCAGGGCCATCACGCCTCTTCCTGGGAAGGCAGGGGCAGGGCCTTACCCAGGGAAAGAAGGTTCTGGTAGTTCTCCAGCATCACATCCCGGTACAGCTCCCTCTGGCCAGGCCCCAGCTGGCCCCACTCCTCTAGGGTGAAGTCCACAGCCACATCCTTAAAGGTCAATGATTCCTGCAAGGGCCAATTTTACATGGTGGAGGGGCACATCCTTCTAGAACTCTGGGCCCAGAGAGGTCATGGGTTAAGAGCCTACCATTGCTAGTGGTTGAACCAGCTCTTAACATTTCAGGCTGGAACATACAGACTCAGCAGGTTTGAGAAAACTGAATTAAAATGGTCCACAGAAATGTAGAAAATCTGGGGCAGCTACTAGCCCAGAGCTTCCTTGGCAGGTGGAAAAAGCTTCCTTTTGCGTGACTCTTTACTGCCATCTGTTGGAAAGTCTTTATAATATGCCAATTATTTTAGTAAATCATTGTTTACTGCCATCTGCATGAAAACTGACATTATGTACCAGTGTATGAGGTATATGATGTGAATCCCGCCACTGAGATGAGGCACCCTTGTGCAGTGCACAACCTGCACACCTGTATATGACATCCTTAAGAAACACTTTTTTAAAAATCAAGACGTGTGTAAGAGTGATAACTAAGTGGCACCCCATCCCAGACCGGCACTGGGATCCTAATCCTCATCCC
The DNA here is from genome assembly GCF_011764305.1 of Mustela putorius furo. Taxonomy (NCBI): domain Eukaryota; kingdom Metazoa; phylum Chordata; class Mammalia; order Carnivora; family Mustelidae; genus Mustela; species Mustela putorius. Next base: position 10,354,513 of record NW_025421310.1, on the reverse strand, counting down.
TGACTCCAAGGATAAGGCTCTAGAGTGAAGCAAAACCATCCACTGCCCACCTCTTTTGGCAACTCAAAGTCAGCTGAGCATTAGAGTGGTTTTTAGAACGGGTCATAAAGTCCCAGCTCAGGGCATCCTGCCCTTCCTTCTCTTCTCCTCCCAGCACTTCCCAGGCCCAGAACCCCTCCCACCATAGTCTCTTCCCCATGCCTGGCAGGGGGAGAAATCTTCAGCCAATAGACAGAGATGTGATGGCCCTCTGGGGTCCACAAAATCATCCTGGGGATGGGGAAGCCCGAACTCACCTGGTCCTCAGCCATCAGGGTCCTGTGGCCCTTGCAGGGTCCTGGGCATGTGTCTCCAGGAGAAAAGACCAGGCCTGAGTCTGCAGAGCTGGAGGAGGAGACTGGAGCACAGAGAGGGTCAGTTCTGGCCCAGACAGACAGATAAACGTTTTCCCAAAGATGCCTCATAACAGAGGGGACCCTTTATACTAACAACTGGTAGCAATCAGGCACCTCGGCTCACTGCACCCACATAACAGCTCCAAAAGACGACACTAGAATTATCCCGAGAGAAGGAAATAGAAGAACAAGAGGTCAATGCCCTTGCTCAAGGTCAGAGATTTCAAGTGTCAGACTGGGACTCATAACCAGAAGTCTGGCTGCGGAGCTAAGCCATCTTTTCATTCTTACTTTTATTTTTCCTTGTGGTTAAATGCATATAACATGTAACATAACATCTTAACCACTTCATTTTTTAAAAAAATATTTTATTTATTTGTTGTTAATATTTATTAAAAATTTATATTTATTTATTTATTTGTTTGTTTGTTGAGCAGAACCAGAAGGAGCAACAGGCAGAGGGAGAAGCAGGCACCCCACTGAGCAAGGAGCCTGATGCAGGACTCAATCCCAAGACCCCAGGTTCAGGACCTGAGCCGAAGGCAGACGCTTAACCAACTGAGCCACTCAGGTGTCCCCACTTTAATCACTTTAAATGACACAGTTCAGTGGCATTTAGGATGTTCACAATGTTGTGCAACCATCATTACAATCTGGTTCCATAACATTTTCATCATTGCCCTAAAAGGAAACGTTAACCAGTCACTCCCAAATCTCCCCGTTCTGTCCCAGCCCTCCAATGCCAGCCCCTGAAAACTACTCGTCTTTCTTTCTTTTTTTTAGAAAAGATTGGTTTATTTATTTTACTGAGGGGTTAGGGGTAGAGGGAGAGGGACAGAATCCTAAGCAGACTCCGCACTGAGCGCAGAGCCTGACTCGGAGCTCAATCCCATGACCTTGAGATCACCACCTGAGCTGAAACCAATCACTCAACTGACTGCGCCACCCAGGCACCCCTCATCTTTCTTTCTTTCTTTCTTTTTTTTTTTTTTAAGATTTTATTTATTTATTTGACACAGAGAGAGATCACAAGTAGTCGGAGAGGCAGGCAGAGAGAGAGAGAGGGAAGCAGGCTCCCCACCGAGCAGAGATCCCAATGCGGGGCTCGATCCCAGGACTCTAAGATCATGACCTGAGCGGAAGGCAGAGGCTTTAACCCACTGAGCCACCCAGGCGCCCCTCATCTTTCTGTCTTAATGGATTTGCCTATTATGGACCTTTCCTATGAATGGAATCATATAATATGTGGCTTTTTGTATTCGGCCTCTTTCATTTAGCATACTGTGTTCCAGATTCATTCATGTTCCACTACGTATCAAGTTTTCATTCCTTTTTTTCTTTTAAAGATTTTATTTATTTATTTGACAGAGAGAGATCACAAGTAGGCAGAGAGGCAGGGAGAGAGAGAGGAGGAAGCAGGCTCCCTGCCAAGCAGAGAGTCTGATGCGGGACTTGATCGAGGACCCTTAGATCATGACCTGAGCCGAAGGCAGAGGCTTAACCCACTGAGCCACCCAGGCACCCAAGTTTTCATTTCTTTTTATGTCTGAATAGTATTCTGTGGCATGGATCTACCCTTTTTTGCAGAGCTCCTTCTTTAAGGGAAAAAAAAAAGGTGTAGAGTCCAATGCAGTTCTTGAACTCTGAGATCAAGACCTGAGCTGAGATCAAGAGTCCAAATGAGCCACTCAGGTGCCCTTACAGAGCTCCTTCTATTTGCCTTACAAATCCAGCATAAGGATCCTGATCTCTCTTAAGATGTTGTTTGAAGAAATGTCCCACCTGTTGAAATAAAGTTCAAAAGTCCCTGCAAAAAACCTCCCAAAAAACAAACAAACAAAAAACTCTGCCAAAGAAGAATTGGTGTTTGGACTATGGTCACTTCTGTTTATTCATCAGATATGCTCTGAGACTCATGTGAGAGTGACAGGCTCATCTGAGGACATAATAACGAGCGAGATGAGGCTCTGCCCTAAAGGGGCTCCCCACCTGGTGGGGGAGACAGGCCTGGATATAGGCCAGATGGTTGGTGGAGCAATGGCCCCATTCTTGTATCTTGTGCGATGAACCTGTGATGTGATTAAGTTAAGTGCCTCTAAATAGGAAGATTATCCTGGATTATCTGGTGGGGCCTAAATGCAATCATAAGTGTCCTTAGAAGAGGGAGGCAGGGGGGTATTTGATTGGGAGGAGAAGGCCAAGTGAGGGAAGTAAAGAGGAGCAGAGTCAGAGAGAGAAGACACTGTCTCTCTGGCTTTGAAGCTGGAAGAGGCCTCATCTAAGAAAAAAGCAGCTTCTAGAAGCTGCGGGAATATGGCAAGGAAACAGATTGTCCCCTAGAGCCCACAAGGGAGCACCACTCTGTTGACACCTTGATTTCAGCACGGTAAAACCCACTGCAGACTTCTGACCTCCCGAACTGTAAGAGAACACATTCGTGCTGTTTAAAGCCACCAAGTTTGTGGTCACTTGTTACAGCAGCAACAGGAAACTAAAACAGCCCAGAAATAAGACACAGCCTCGCACCTGTTTCCAGTTACAGAGGAACGCCAGCAGCTGAAGGCTGAAAGCAGTGGGCGAAATTCTGATGAGGAAATGAGAAGGAAAGTCTTACAGACTCTCCCCTATGTCCTCGTAAGTTACTAAATAATCACAAAAAGAAGGTAACTTTAGAGCAGAAATGCCTGGCGGACACCACCGCAGCCAAGTGATCAAGACGCACATGACCTGTGATGGGCAAACATGACGGGCTCCTGCTCTGATGAGACACTGCATCACCCTGAATTTAGGTATTCCCGCCAAACCTAAATCTAATAGAGAGGAAACACCGAACATATCCAGACCAAGGACATTCTAGAAGTACCTGGTCTGTAATCTTCAGAAATGCCAAGATCATCAAAATCAAAGAAAGACTGAGGAACTGCGTCTGGTTCACGGAGACTAAAGGGCGCTAACAACTTACCCAGTGTGTGGTGTGGGCTTTGCTTTTGCCATTAAGTACATTACTGGGACAGTTAGCAAAATCTGAGGGTCTGCAGATTAGCTAATAGTTTTTATCGATGTTACTGTCCTGCTGTGTGATCATGGTCCTGTGGTCTTGGAAGATAATGGCCCTGTTTTTAGAAACAGACACAGACTCGGAAGAGGGGCGCGCAGACACACAGAAAGAGGGACTGAAAGGGGTTTGGGAGGGTGGGGGGAGAACACAGAGCGATTAGAGACCCAGAAAAAGGGTGGCATTCTCAGGATAAGGACAGAGACCGTGGGCGTGACTGTGCAGAGTACGCGGTGGGCTTTCGGGGCAAACACCCCAGGCCGACCACTGGGACCTGCGAGAAGCCGCCTAGTCTGTTTCTTCACCAGCGAAGTATGGAAACGCACAGTCTCCCTCCTGGGAGATCGCACAGTTCCGCGCTCGCTGACTCCTGGCAAACAGCAGGCGCCCAATTCCTGCGCGTTGAGATCCTCGGGCTGGCAGCGGCGCTCTGGGGCCGCCTCGCGAGAGATAGGAGGGGGCGGGACACCGCACAGCGTGCCCCCAGGCAGGACTCGGGCCCGCCGTCCTGAGCACCCACCAGCCTGTCCCGCTCGGCCCGCACCCACCCGCTCCCGCCGGTAGGTCGGGACTCACCTGTGCGCCTCCGCGGGTTGCGGAAAGTGGCCAGGCCTTACCTCCCTCTGGCGGGCCGTGGAATGCGCCTGCGCGGTAGTTGTCTCGGTACTATCAAGCCCCGACGCGACTTCGCAGCAGGACTACATTTTCCAGAAGTCATAGCGGGCTCACGCTCCTCCCGGCCTCAGGTCTCTATAGCCGGGGAATGTTGGGAAATGGAGTCTGGGAGAACGATGTGGGGCAGGAGGGAACCTGGTATTGAGAAATGTCTGGCTGTAGAGACACAGCGAACACACCCATTTTAGCCAGTCTTTTCGCTGCCCTTCACAGGAGGGGACATCATAGCCCATTTAACCCATCTAACAAAGTTACCCCTGTAGTTGAAGTCCACAGGACACAAAGAAGTTGGCCCCATCTAAATTGATGGTGAATGAATTGAGCCTCTGTCACTTAATTACTTGCTATCCCTGGGCATCTGCTTCCTGTTTGCCTCAGTTTCACCACCTCTTAAAGGGTGGTATGGTAAGGGAAACAGACCCCTGTAGTGGGAGCTGGGAGGTATATGTCCAGGAATGCAAGGATGGTTTGATATTGGGCTATCACAGAATTTGCTAATTGATATATCAAAGTAATGCCATCACATCCATGGCTATGAAAAGGGTTTTGAGAACCTCCAGTAATAAGCCATGTCTACATAAACTTAATATATTTAAGAATAGGCCCATCTTGGGGCGCCTGGGTGGCTCATTGGGTTAAAACCTCTGCCTTCGGCTCAGGTCATGATCCCAGGGTCCTGGGATTGAACCCAGCATTGGGCTCTCTGCTCAGCAGGGAGTCTACTTCTTCCTCTCTCTCTCTGCCTGCCTCTATGCCTACTTGTGATCTCTGTTAAATAAATAAAATAAAATCTTTAAAAAAATAGGCCCATCTTGAATAGTAATGACAATTTTATTTATTTGAGAGAGGGAGCACTAGTGGGGGTGGTGGGGGGGCAGAGGGAGAGGGAGAAGCAGAACCCCCACTGAGCAGGGAGCCCAACCCAGGCCCCATTGCAGGACCTTGAGATCATGACTTGAGCCAAAGGCAGTTGCTTAACCAACTGAGCCACCTAGGTGCCTCAATAATGACAAAAATCTTAAGGAGTTACTTGCCTCTCTCTTATTTTTAATTGTATGCATATCATTAAAACCCCAAATCAGGCTTAATGCTAAAAACCAAAAGATTCACCATTAAAGTCAGAACAAACTGTCAGTCCAAACAAAACAAACTGTCTAGCATGACCACTTTTGGAAGAACTATCAGTGTAGTTAGACGAGAGAAAGAAAAGGTATCATCTGAACGGAGAAGTCTGGGTTTTCATCCTTCTTTAAATGTGATATGATTTTTATCTTGGAAGTCAGAGAATCAAAAGAAACACTAAGATAAGCCACAACATAATTATATAAAATTACTGGGTACAAGATTAATAAAATCCCATAGGTTTTTGCTTTTCAAAGAAGAGTGATGAAAAATCTAATGAAAAAAGGGGCTATTTGGATTTTAGTGCCATATTTGCCCTACAGATTGTAATCTCTTTGTGATCTGGGGCAGTTCTCTTCCACTGTCTACGAGGTTTTCTTCTCTGTAATCCCTCATTGGGGGTAATGTGAGGCAGATAGCGCTTCTTCAGTCTTTCCCCTATTTTCTCTGCACACAGCTAGACTACATTTTCCAGCCTCCCTTGTAATCTGGGGTGGCCACATGACTAAGTTCTATCCAATAAAATGAGAGAAGTGAACATGCATGCCAAACCCAGACCTGGCCCATTGAAACCTCTCACTTGTCACCTCCCACAGTCTTTTCCCTTCTGTGGCTGTAGATGAAGACTATGACCCTGGAAGTCCTATGTTGAAAACGGAAGAAGCCTAACTCCCTGAATTGTCACTGGGGTGGTGGGGAATCTCCAATCAGAAACCAAATAACAAATAGTTATTTTCAGTTATATGAACTCAGGGGATTGGTTAAATAAATAATGGTATATCCGACCTATGAAATGTTATTGAGCCTGAAATGATTATGATCAGGACACAATAACTGGGGAAATACTTGTGAATGAACATTAAAAGAAGAAAAATCACAAAGTTATATATCTTTCATATTTATAAAGATGTAAAATCTATGTATACACATGAGTAAAACCTAGATGAACCACTGTCAAACTGAAAAAGACCAGCTGTCACTTAATGACAAAATGCAGTGGGCTTTATTAGCTTAATTAACTCATACAGCTACCCTGGGAAGATGTGTCCAACAGCCCTAGGGAGACCTTTGCAACCCCAAGGCTCAATGATCCAGCCAGCGACAGTGGGTCCAGGGAAGTCCCTCTTCTCACCCTCAGGCTCCCCAGGTCTGCTGCCCTCTCCATGCCCATGAACTTGGCCATGGCTCAAATCTGGTCCTCACCCTACAACCTCACTGCGATCTCATCTCAAACCTCCTGGCCGATAGTGTCTCCCCTATTGTCTGTCCCCCCCACCCCAGAAGTGTCTTTCTTTCTTTCTTTTTAAATATTTACTTATTTGAGGGAGGGAGAGAGAGCGAGCGAGCGTGCACAAGCTTGGGGAGGGGCAGAGGGACAGGGATAAAAAATTCCAAGCAGACTCTGTGCTGAGCTCAGAGCCTGACATGGGGCTCGATCTCATAATCCATGGGATCACAACCTGAGCCCAAATCAAGAGTCAGATGCTTATCTGACTGCACCACCCAGGAGCCCACGACCCCCAACCCAGAATGGTCTTTTTGTACCCAAAGCAGATCCAGTCCTTCCTCTGGCTTGGCACTGCCCTCAGCAAAGTGTCCAGGTCTTAGCCTGGTACCTGAAGCCCAGTGAGCCTGAAGACAGCCTTCACTTCATGATGCTCTTTAAAAAAATTTTTTTTAAAGATTTTATTTATTTATTTGACAGAGAGAGAGAGAGAGACAGACAGCGAGAGAGGGAACACAAGCAGGGGGAGTCGGAAAGGGAGAAGCAGGCTTCCCACTTCACAGGGAGCCCGATGTGGGGCTCAATCCCAGGACTCTAGGATCATGACCTGAGCCAAAGGCAGCCGCTTAATGACTAAGCCACGCAGGTGGCCCATGGCACTCTATCTTAATCAGCTCGGGTGGCCATAATAAAATACCATAAACTAAACCTACTTTTCTCTCAGTTCTGCAGCCTGGAACTCCTAGATCCTGCAGCCAGCATGGTTGATTTCTGGTGAGAACTCTCTTCCTTGCTTGGAGATGGCCACCTTCTGGATACATCATCACATGGTTTTTCCTTGGTACAGGATCATGTGGAGAGAGAACTCTGGTGTTTCTTCCTCTTTTTTATAAGGACATTAGTCCTGCTACTGTCCTTGACCAACTGTGGGTCTTGTATGGGTTACTTAAATCCTCCTTCCTCTCTGGATAGTCATGCAAGTTGAATGAGATCAGTGACATATGTCACTTTCATCCACATCTCATTGGCTGAAGCCAATAGCATGGGTGCAACTGAATTCATATAGCAATCCCAGGGAGGGGTTCTGATTGGTCCTTCTTGGTTCTTGGGCCCACCCCTTGGGCCAATCACTATTGCTAGGATTAGGGTACATGATAATTTCATGGTTACAGGCAGTTGGCCCTAGTGTGATATTTTGTGCTTGATGGGGGTAGCCCAGGGCATCGTATGAGCACAGAGGACGACCTCTAACCCGCTCTGGGCAATCAGGGATGACTTTTGGAGGAGGTCTCACCTTGGCTGTAGGTTGGAAGATAAGAACCAACAGACTAAGAGACATAAATGTGACCAGTGAAGGCACAGAACGAGATGGGCTATTGGACGCAGAGGGAACAGAGTGTATGGAAGCCTAGAGTCGGAGAAAGAGATTTAAGTAGCTTTTTGAGTCTGGCATGCAAGTGTGGGTGTAGAAAAGTGCTATGGATTGAATGTCTGTTATCCCCCAAATTGATGTTTTGAAGCCCTAACCCTCAAAGAGACTTTATTTGGAGATAGGGTATTTGGAGAAGTAATTAAAGTTAAATGAGCTCAAAAGGGTAGGATCCTGCTCCAATAGGATTTGATGTTCTATAGAAGACAAATGGCACAGTGCTTTGCAAGTAGAATCCATTAGCAAGGGCCACACAGAATAATGATTACTCCTACTTATTCACTGAAAGTCATTAACCTCTCTATACCTCCATATCCTCATTGTACATGGGGAGATAATAGATACACTAATAGATAATAGATAATAGATACACTAATAAAAATAAAAGATAATAGATACACTAATAAATGACATTTGACTAGGTTGATATGACTAAAGGCATTAAAACAGTATGGTACAGAAAACACCACCTTCTGTTTGCTATCAATATTATTGACATTAAATACTATTTTTATTTTTATTTATTTATTTTTTAGATTTTATTTATTTATTTGACACAGAGAGATCACAAGTAGGCAGAGAGGCAGGCAGAGAGAGAGAGGAAGAAGCAGGCTCCCCGCAGAGCAGAGAGCCCGATGTGGGACTCGATCCCAGGACCCTGAGATCATGACCTGAGCCGAAGGCAGTGGCTTAACCCACTGAGCCACCCAGGCGCCCCAAATACTATTTTTAAAAGTTATTAATATTTCCCCCCTCTTGACCTTCCTACGTGCTTTTTCCTCTGTCTGGAATGTTCTTTTCCTCTGTTGCTCTTGGAAAACTCCATTTCTTGCCACTAGCGCTTGCAGCCATTCCTATAGGAAACTTTCCCCTACACCCACCCAGCCCAGCTGGAGCAACTCCTCTCCCTTCCCGAGTTCCACCTGAACCTAACGCTGATATTATCATTATATTCTAATTATTTGGTAACTGTCTCTCCTGCCCCAGATTGTGCTCTCTGGGAGCATTCATCACACTACTATTTCTGCACATCTTAATTATCTGTTTATTGTGCACTGCTTCCCAGTAAATTCACAGAAAGTTAAGGGAGTAGCTGGACTTGTAGCAGGAAGACATTTACAAAACCAAACACTGTTACCCAAGCTAAAAGCACCTTAGGCCCACCAACTTACGACCCCCAGGCCTTCACCGGAATGGGTTTGGATCAGCTTAAGAAGTGAGCGTGGGCACCTGGGTGGCTCAGTGGGTTGGGCCTCTGACTTCGGCTTGGGTCATGATCTCGGGGTCCTGGGATTGAGTCCTGCGTCAGGCTCTCTGCTCGGTGGAGAGCCTGCTTACCCCTCTCTCTCTGCCTGTCTCTCTGCCTACTTGTGATCTCTCCCTCTCTGTGTCAAATAAAAAAAAAAAAAAAGTGAGCGTGAAAGGGCGCCTGGGTGGCACAGTCGTTGGGCGTCTCCACCTTCCGCTGGGGTCATGATCCCAGGATCCTGGGATGGAGCCCTCCAGCGGGCTCCACACCCCTCAGGGAGTCTGCTTTTCCCTCTCCCACTCCCCCTGCTTGCATTCCCTCTGTGGCTATCTCTCTCTCTGTCAAATAAATAAATAAAATCTTAAAAAAAAAAAAGGTTAAAAAAAAAAAAAGAAGAAGTGAACTTGAAGTCGGGCTGCTTTGACTTGCCTGGTGTAGCCTTGCCTCCCAGCTAGCGCGCTTAGTGAGGGTGACGTCATGCCTGCCAGGAGTGACGTCACCAGGGCGACAGCATCCCGTTGCCTCCACAGAAGGGCGCCTGCGTGGGAGGGGGATGTGGGGGATCCTGGAAACTACCTAATTTCCACAATCCTCTGGGTTGCAGCCTCTGCTCCTTCTTTCCCGAACTGCCCTAGTCTAAGCGCTCCTTACTGCGCATAAGCGAGATTGGTATTTTGGCAACGGATGGCTGGAGTCGAGCTCTTCAAGTGCATACCCCGCTAGCTTTAATGGGGCTCGGTAGTATCTATGGCAACGGACGCAAGTTGTAGGTGGAGAGGATTCTGGGAAATGTAGTTAGAGAGTCCAGCGAGCTCTAGCTACACTTAAAGCTTCATTTACCAATAGTCTCTAGCATAAAAAATATGGGCAGCACTCAGCCTCAGAGGTTTCTCCTGTCACCTTACAATGATGGCAATTATATTTTTTAAAAATCTGAATTTCTGGGGACTCTTGAAAACTCTGAAGATCTGAAAACACTGGGCTGTTATTTCACTGTGACTGCAATAGAATGGAGCTGGGTACTTTCTATCCTCCATGGATGCGGTTCACTTTATATTCCTGGACCCATCAGTATTTGGGGTTTCAATCCCTGGGAAAAACCACCAAGCTCCTTTCCCTGACGTTTAAAGGACCTCAATGTATGGATCAGTATCTCTTTTGCAGGCTTCCTCCCCTTCCTACAACACCATCATCCTCATTTATTCAACAAATATTTACTGAGTGCCTGCCTGCTCTGGGTCAAGCCTTGTGCATGGCACCGAATCTGCAGTAAATTTCGTTTTTCTTATCAATGCATATTCTTCCCACCAAACATCTTCATTATCCAGATCCTGAATGAGGTAGCAATAGTTTTTCTAGCAAGTTCAGAAACATAAGGATACCAGTCATCTAAATTTATTTGCTTCCTACTTTGGGTTAGCAGGTAGCAAGAGTTCAGACAGCAAACGATTTACATGACAATGTATATGAATCTATTCAGGAACACAGCAGAGTGAAAATTTAGTTCAGATAGGGAGGGAAACCTGTATTTTCTGCATTAACTACTGCTGTTCTTCTGTCACACCATCCTTGAGGGTCCCACTATGGTGTCATCTCCTTTAGGATGCATTCCTCCTCAAAGAAGGAATGGCTGTCCTTTCAAGCTCTCATCGCAAGTTGTCTATTCCTCTTGAAGATCCAAATCACTTCTACTTTGATGTAGGATCATTGGTACCTATGGATGAGTGAGACCTCGTCCCAACCCTTGACACCCAACTGGGAGGAGGGCCCTCCAGAAACTGACAGAGACATCAAGGAATTTGTCATAGACTTTATTAAACTTCTTTTCCTTTCCCCTTACAGAACCCCAAACCACCACCCTACTGCAGCAGGAGTTTTCGGTTTTGCCTGTACGTAATAGCCCTGGTCAGAGAGAAAAAGCCTGGAGGTTACAAAGAGAACTTCAGGTCCCTCCAGGTCCCTCCATGTCACCCTCCAATCATCAGCCTTATTTGTTCCAGCCTGTGACATCACGGGTATCTGGGCAGATTTCCAGGGTTCCCAGCCATTCAGTGTTGGTACATGAATGAGGAGGAGAGAAAATCTGGGACTGGGAGTGAGGGTAAAACGTGAAAACAGAAAGAGTGGGAAAGTCTGAAGGAGACTCTGAAAGACATAGACATAAGGCAAGAGACTCATGGAGAAGAGAAAGAAAGAGAAGGAAATGAGGAAGAGAGAGAAGTAAATGTGCTGAATTGAACTGTGTCCATCTCCCCACCCCACCCCACCCCGCCCGCGTTATCCAAGTCCTAATCCCCAGGACCTGCAAATGTGACCTTGTTTGGAAATTGGGTCTTGGTGGATGTAATTAAGATCATTTAGGATTTAGGATGGATCCTACATTCAAAGCCGGGTGTCCTCATAGGAGAAGGTGTCGCAGAGGAAAAATCCATCTGAAGATGGGAGGTGGGTGGGCAGAGATTGGAGGGAAGCCATGAGCCAAGGAATGCCAAGGATGCCAAAGAGACCAAGGAGTGAGACAGACCTTGGGCAAGAGGCTTAGGGAGAGAAAAACAAGATTCAAGACAGAAATGAAGACCTAGTAAAGACTGGGGTGGTGATGAAGGGGTTTGAACATGGGGGAGTGGGAAAGAGCAATGGGGAAGGTACTGGAGAAAGAGAGGGGAGGTGGGAGGGATTCAACCTGGGGTATGGGGGACCCCAGGATTGAGATGGGGACAGGGAGGGGAGGAGAAAGCCCAGTGGGAGAGGCAGAGAGAGGGAGAAAGAAGGGGACACAGACCGAACAAGCTCACAGTGGGAGCAGACATTCATTGTGCTGAGTGCTGATTTGACTCACCACTAGGCAGTGGGAAGGGAGGTTGAGGGGTAGGTGGAGGAAGCAGAGATGACAGAAAAGGGGGAAGAGAGGAGAGGAGAGGAGAGAAGCTGGTGGGGCGACAGGTAGGCAGAGGTGGGAGAGTCCCTCAGAAGGGCAAAGAGGAGGGTGAGGTCCACTTCCCCCCTCGCACCCTGGGTTTAGTGCTTGGGACCCATGGAAATATTTTCATTTTAACCACTTTGGAAAGCAGAACAGAATAAATTAATATAACGATGATGGTGAAGAAGAATATATAATAATGAATTCAGCTCTGATGACATCTGTCTTCATACCATGGCACATGCATGAAATACAATTATATATATATTTGTATTTATATTTATATTTGTATTTATAATTATATTTACATTTTATGGAGGAAGAGATCCAGAGAGGCAAAAGTGCTGAGGACCCAGGAAAGATAAAAGGTGGTCCAGGGGTGAGAGGAAGAGGAGGTGTGAGAGAAGGAGAGATGGACAGAGAGATAGAGATGAGGGTGGGTAGGAGAAGAGATGGAGAGAAAGGAGGAGAGACACAAAGTCAGTGAGGAGGAGATTCCCAAATGACACAGGGACCAATACAGGGCAGGGGCATTTTTGTGGGGCCCAGTGGTGCATTTGGAAGCCTCAGGAGAGGGCGGAGATGACTCACGCAGCCACGATGACCCCGAAGGAAAGAAGAGCGAGAAAAATGGAAATGATGGCACCTCTATCCTGCAGGCTCTCCTCCTCCTTCTGGTACTGCAGAGCCACGCGGGGCTGCGCATCAACTGGTGAGGTGGGGGAGACAAATCTGATTTCCAAGTCACCTCCCCTTCCTTGGCTTTGCACCCACTCCCACCTGCTCACCCAGCAACCTCAGCCTCTCTCTCCCTCCTCCCTACCTGTCTGCTGCCCTCTCTCCTGGAGTCTGAGTGCATTCCTCCATTCCTCAAACTCTGTGTCCCAGGCACTGTTTTAGGTGTGCTGCATACTTCTACGAGCTCCACTGGCAAACAACTCTGCCGTCGTGGCACTGGCAGTCTACACAGCACATCCCAGTGACAGCGAAGAGCTCAGCGCTAAATATGACTCAGTGGCTAGGGGGTGGGGGGTGGACGTGGATCCTTCGACTGCCGGTGAACACCAGATGTAATATTCTGACAGTCTCAAGACAAGTAAACCTGCATCTTAGCTGGGGACCCTGAAGATCCTTGAGAGTTCCATTCGGCATCTTCAAGTCGTCCCCTCCCCCCGACTCTTTCATTCTGTCAGCAGAGCCTCTTGGCTCCACCTTCAGAATGTATCCAGAGTCTGATCCACATCCTGGATCCATCTCGTGGGCTACCGACCTGGTCCAGCCCCCTATCAGCTCTCTCTCGGGGTTCTCCTTGCCCTACAGTCCCCCACCTGGCAGCCAGAGGGCGCCTGTCAACACCTAAGCCCTCTCCAGTACCTCTTTCCGCAGAGCCTCCCCTAAGCTGGCCTCTAACTCAAAATAAAGACCTAAATCCTCATCACGGTCCACCAGGCTTTGCACAATCTGGTCACCATGTGACTTGCTAGCTACTATGCCCTTCTTCATTCATTTGGCTCTGGCCACACTAGCCTCCCTCTTGTTGCTCAACCATGTTGGATCCTTGCACTAGCTGTTCCCTCTGTCACTGTTCCTTACTTGCTCACTCCCTCTAGATCCCAAACACCATTTCTTTAGAGATGTCCCGCTGCCTGCACTCTCTAAAGTAGCTCCGTCCCTCCCTTTCTCCCAGGCACTTTCTATCAAACTTTCCTGTTTTGTTTTCATTAGAACACACTTGCTATCTAGAATCAGTCCATTTATTCCTTCATGTAATTGTCTGACAGCGGTTCTCAGCTGGAGACAATTATGTCTCCCACGGGATATTTGGAAAGGTCTGGAGACTAGAAATGATTGTCCTGACTTTGGCAAGGGGAGTAGTACTGGCATTTAGTGGGGTAGAGGCTAGGGGTGCTACTGAACCATCCTGCAATACACAGGACAGCCCTTATAACAAAGACTGTCCAGCCGCAGCTGTCAGCAGCGCTAAGAGAAACCCTAGTTAACCCTTCACCCCATTAAAATGCAGGCAATATGAGACATTTGTCTTCCCTTCTGCTGATCCTCAGTTTGGGAGCATAATGGGGTCCTCAAAATATGTTGTAGTTAACCACCGTCCTAAAGGAGCCAATGGACAAATTCCTTTTTTGCAGCTAGTCAGTGTCATGGAGGGGGAGGAAGGAACTAATGACTCTTCTAGATGAAAAAAAGTGGGGAAAACCCTATAGTTGAATTATATGAGAAGTCCTATAATTGGGTCCTGGTTTGAATGAATCAGCTGCGAAATATATTCCACGGACAATTAGGGAAGTTGCAAAAGGGCTTAGAATTACTTGATATTGAAGAATTGTTGCTAGGTTTTTTTGGTGTGAGAATGGCAGTGTGGTTACATAGGAAATGTCCTTATTTTTAGAGGCACACACTATGTACGGGTGAAATCTCATAACGCTTGATTTCTTTTAAAATACCATGGCAGGGGCGCCTGGGTGGCTCAGTGGGTTAAAGCCTCTGCCTTTTGCTCTGGTCGTGGTCCCAGGGTCCTGGGATTGAGCCCCATATTGGGCTCTCTGCTCAGTGGGCAGCCTGCCCCCCCAGCCACTCTGCCTGCCTCTCTGCCTAAATAAATTAATAAAATCTTTTTAAACTTTTTTTTTTAGATTTCATGTATTTATTTGACAGAGAGAGAGAGATCACAAGTAGGCAGAGGCAGGCAGAGGGAGAGGGGGAAGCCCCGATGCTGGGCTCAATGTGGGGTTCGATCCCAGGACCCTGAGATCATGACCTGAGCCAAAGGCAGAGGTTTAACACACTGAGCCACCCAGGCATCCCTAATTAAATAAATAAAATCTTAAAAAAAAAAAAAAAGCAACGAGTGAATGGAGTGCCTGACTGCCTCAGTTGGCAGAGAACGTGACTCTTGATCTTGCAGTGGTGAGTTTGTGTATAGAGATAACTTTAAAAAAATACCATGGCAATAAATAAGTAAACCAAATGTGGAGGCATGTCCACTGTCAACATAATTTGATAAAAAGTGCTACTTTAGCGAGTGTGATCAGGGAGCCTTTGAGATGGTGAACTTGAAGACTTTTCTGAAATAAAGGAGTGATAGGAATAGTGTGACAGAGAGGGAACAACATGATTTTTCAATCTTGATGGATATATGGGGGTTCACTGTACTATTCTCACTGCTATAAGGATTTACATTTAAAAAATATCTGGGGGCACCTGGCTGGCTTAGTCAGTGCAGCATGCAACTCTTGATCTCAGGGTTGTAGGTTTGAGCCCCATGATGGGGGTAGCGATCATTTAAAAATTTAAAAATCTTTTTTAAAAATCTCTGAATGAATGAATAAGTGAACAAATTCAGCAGATTCTTCTGTACTCCCCAGGTGTGGCACTGGTGAAAAAAGAAAATGTTTTCCTAGCACCTGCTAGGAATTAGAGGCATTTTAAAGTTACAGCAGAATCTTCCCAGTTAACAGGAGGCGGAAAGTGAATTTCAGAATGTGGAAGCACCATCTGCATCACACTGTAGGCAAGTGGTAAGTGCAGGATTCAAGGCCATATGTGGGCGATCTCAAAACCCATATCTGCTGGGTCATGGCTGTCTTCATCTCTCATGCACCCCTGTCTTCCCTCACCTGCAGGAACTTACCAAAACAGTACTTTTTTTTAATGCAGCTGGGACTGATCTTCTGGCAATGTAAACAGTCTAAGACTTCTTCTCTTAGCAAGCCTGGAAAGGTGGGAAGGGAGAAGTGTGATAAAGGCAGGTATCAGAGGACTGGCAAGGGGCAGGAAGGCGGGGGGAAAGAGATGGGAGTCTTTGGCCCTCCTGAATTTGGAGGTCCCCTGTACAGCACAGGAAGATGGTAAAAGTGCCCTGATTCACATTAAAAATAATTTTTAGGGGCACCTGCTTGGCTCAGTCAGTGGAGCATGTGACTCTTGATCTTGGGGTTGTAAGTTTGAGCCCCAAGTTGGGTATAGAGATGACTTAAGATTAAGATCTTAAAAATTAAAGAAAAAATTTTTTATAGAATCATTGAAGAGTTGAATTGAGTTGCAGTTGTCCTGTTGTCCAGCATTTGCTTGTAGACATCTAATTAGTTGTACAAATGTTAGATTTGTCGATTGAGTGTCTACAGATCATTTAATTTGTAGGCATCTGTAGATTAAACGTCCACAAACAGAATGCTTGCATTTCTACATTCCTGTTTTGCAGGCCCCTGTGACAGATAATGGGTAGATGCTCATGAATCTGTCTCCTCCTCTTCCTGACGCTCTCTTCTCTCTTTCTCTCTCTCTCCATTTCCCAGGCTCCTTTGCAGTAGGTTGCAACCATGTGACCAGAGTTCTGGCCAATGGAAATTGGGCAGACAGATGCAGCCAGTTCTAGGCCGTGACAAATAAGTTCCTGTCGGAGTTTTCCCTATTCTCTCTTCCTTTTTTTTTTTTTTTTAAAGATTTTATTTATTTATTTGACAGAAAGAGAGATCACAAGTAGGCAGAGAGGTGGGCAGAGAGAGAGAGAGGGGGAAGCAGGCTCCCTGCGGAGCAGAGAACCCAATGTGGGGCTCGATCCCAGGACCCTGAGATCATGACCTGAGCCCAAGGCAGAGGCTTTAATCCACTGAGCCACCCAGGTGTCCCTTCTCTCTTCCTTCTAAAGTTAGCTTAGAAGCCACAACACAGGTCCAGGCTATATCCCCGGGCTACCACTTGGAAGAAAAGCTCAACTCTCAAAGGAATTTGAGTAAGAGAGAAATCTTTCTTTTGTTAAACCACTGAGATGTGGTGTTTATTTGCTCTATGACCTGGTCTGTCCATCCTGACATCCCCCAAAATGCTTTTTTGCAGGTTGCAACCACTTCCATGAGCCCTCAAAAATCAGATATCCCTAGATATTATAGTTTTGGGGAGGGGGAGCCACCAGATGGAGTAGATGATGGTGGAGCTTGATTTGGGGGGAGATAGGGTAAAGAGGTGCGGAAGGGTAGAGAAGGGAGGGACAGAAAATAAATCCAGGACTCACGGCAAATTTTGCGATGGCAGGCTGCAAGAGAAAAGAGCTGAAGTGAGTTAAGTCGGGAAAGCAATTTGAGAATTTAATGGGAAGGGACCAGGGGAGGGAGAAGTGTGTCTGGAAATGAGAGCAAGGAATATTAGGGAGAGGCAGAGAAGACTGAGTCACAGGGGAGGTGAGCAAGGAGTCTGGGAGACAAAGTGGGAGAAGGGAATTGAGTGATAATAGGGGAGGAGGGGCTTGGTGGAGAGAGATGCTGCACCTTTCTGTTCATACGATTTTAAACCTTTCTTGAGTTCCTTGATCACTCTCTCCCTGAGAGCCACCAGCTCCTCTAGCAGAGGCCCATCTGAGGAGAAAGAGAGAGAGAGATACAGATATCCTTGTGGGGTGGGAGGTGTCCAGCAAGCCCACCCCATCTGTAGCTTCAAAGAGATGAGGAAACCCCTTTTCATTCACCAAGAGTAACAAGATCAGGTATTACTTAAGTTGTGGCCTGGGCGGTCTTATGTCTAGCTTCTGATCCACTGTGGGGGCCAGGACAGTCCACCTTCCTCTAGCCTCAGTTTTCTGATCTGGTAAGTAGTAGAACAGACTTTGGTTACCTCTCCCTTCCTTTCCTCTGTCTTGTTCTCCTCTCCTGTCTACACTCACTCCTTCATCCAGCTGATTTCATCCAGCTTCATGGTTTTGTATATTACCTAGATCTGCACTGTCCAATATGGCAGGCACTAGCCCACATGGCTATTGAGTACTCGAAATGTGCTAGTCTGAATCGAGGTCTGCTGTTAGTATAAAATGCGTGTTGGAGTTTGAAGACATGGTTTGAATAAAATAACTAAAAAAAAAACCTCAATAATTTTTATGTTGCTTGATGTTGCAAACGTCATTTAGGTATTGGGCTAAATAAAATATATTAAAATTAATTTCATCTGTTTCTGTTACCTTTTTAAACCCGCGGCTACTAGAGAATTTAAAAATTACGTGTGACTCCTACTTGTGCCTCACATCGTATCTCCACCGGACAGCACTGTTCTGTGTACACCAGTTTCTCCCACATCGATGTCCCTAGCCTAGACCGCTCACTGCCTGAGCACTCACTCCCTGAAGTCCAGATGCATGGAGTCAAATACCCACTTAGGAACTCTGCTCTGGTCTGATGGGCATCTTATAATCACTAAGTCCAAAACAGAACCTTGACACATTCCTCCAAGCCTACTCCCAACCCTCGAGTCTTCTCCACCTTAGGAGATGGGAGGTGTCTGATTCTAATTGTTCAGTCCAGTCCTTGGTGCTTTGCCTCCTTTTTCCTCACACCCTGCATGCAGTCTGTCAACATGCATGTTATATGAACAAAACCTGTCTGTTCAATATCCAAGATAGGGCGCCTGGGTGGCTCAGTTGGTTAAGCGTCTGCCTTCGGCTCAGGTTATGATCCCAGGGTCCTGGGATCGAGCCCCGCATTGGGCTCCCTACTCAGCGGGGGGTGGGCTTCTCCTTCTCCCTTTGCCCCTCTCCACCTCTTGTGCTCTCACTCAGATAAATAAATAAAATCTTTAAAAATATATATTCAAGACAGATCCAGGAATATGATCTCCCTCTCAACCCTTCCCCAGCTACCATCCTGTTCTAGCCACGATCATGTCTTGCCTGGGCCACCACAGCAGCTTCTTGCTGGTCTGCCAGGCTCCCCCATGTCCTGCTCAAATCTCTTCTCCACAACCAGAGGTATGCTCTTAGAACCACAGTAAGCTCACCTGTATCCCCCTTCTTCTGCTCAGAGGCCTCCCATGTGACCCAGAATAGAAGCCAAAAGTCCTCACCATGGCCTGGAAGGCTCTAGCCCACTTGCCCATCCCCGCCCCCTTACCTCTAGGACCTCATCTTCCACATCTCTCCCTCTCTGCACTCCAGCCTCCCTGGCTTCCTTGAGGTTCTGTGAATATGCCAAACATAGGCCCATCTCAGAAATGTGTTCTAGCTGTTCTTTCTGCCTGCAGTCTTCTACCCCAGCTGCTTCCTGAGGCTTCCCCCTATCCTTCAGGTCTGCTCACATGCCAATTTGTCGGTGACATCCCTTTGGCTGCTTGACTTCATACTGTGGCCCCCACCCTACTCCTAGTACCCCCATCCCCTGGCCCCTGCGGTATTTTTTCCATAGTATTTGTTCCCATTTATGTTATGCAGTAAAGGGTTAACTCAGCAGGTCTGATTTGTCCAAACCCTGCACATTCCAAAAAAAAGGTCTGGTTCCTCTAAGTCCCTGGAATATCCTGCCTGGGAAGGATGTCTTTCTGGGGATGCCTGGCTGGCTCGTTAGTACAGCATGCGACCCACTCCCAGGGTCGTGAGTTCAAGCCCCACATTGGGCATGGAGCCTACCAAAAAGAGTGTTACATGGTAGCAGCTTGACCTCCGGAGAGGCCGGAGACCAAGCAGCTACGTCAGCCACTTGAGTTCTCCGCACCAACATGACCGAGCCCCAAATGATACAATAATAGTAGGTAAAATGGCTGGCCAGGGGTCTTCAAAAATGTCAGTGTCATAAAGAGAAACGAATGAAGTGCATGATCCCAGAGCAGATCAAGGATTGGAAGAAAGGTAGTGATGAAAGCCATGACTGTGACCATTGGAGAAATTTGAGGACTGGATATCGGATAGTATGGAGCTGGCATTAAATTTCCTAGGTCCACTCATAGTGCCAGAAAATACCTTTCCTTGTTCTCAGGAGATCCTCCATTGAAGAAATTAATGTTGAAGTGTCACTAACTCTTAAAAGCTACACACACGGGACGAACGAGGCAATGTGTTAAGGTGAACAAATGATGTATAGGTGTTCATGGTACTATTCTTGCAACTTTTATAACTACTGGAATTTTCTCAAAATACAAAAATCACCTTTTTTAAAAATTTACTTATTTGACAGAGATCACAAGTAGGCAGAGAGACAGGCAGAGAGAGAGGAGGAAGCAGGCCCCCCGCTGAGCAGAGAACCCGACGCGGGGCTCGATCCCAGGACCCTGAGATCATGACCTGAGCCGAAGGCAGCAGCTTAACCCACTGAGCCACCCAGGTGCCCCAAAAATCACCTTTTTAAAAGGTGAGAGCTTTAGCTACTGCTTTCAACTAGAGCTTTAAAATTACTGATACTCAGGCCCCACACCTGATATTCTAATTTTCTTGGCCACTGCCCGGGCTTCTAGAATGTCTTAAAAGCTCTCTAGGGGATTCGAATGTGCAGCCTGAGTTGAGACCTGCTGCTCTAAACCTTGTGTGTGGAAGACAATATGTAAATTATTATTGTTCTAATAAAACTTTATTTATAAAACAGGGGGCTGGCAAAAGGCTTTGGCCCCCAGCTGTATTTTGCCAACCTCTGTTCTAGGCAGGGAGGCTAGATGTAGCATAATGATCTTAATAGCTAACATTTATTGGGCACTTACTGTTTGCCTGGCTTTGTTCTAAATGCACATGCACAAACTCATTTACCCTTCTCAGTGACCATGAGGTAAGTGCTATTATTCCTGTTTTACAGATGAAGAAACTGAGGCACAAATAAGTCAAACATCGGGGCACCTGGGTGGCTCAGTGGGTTAAAGCCTCTGCCTTCGGCTCTGGTCATGATCCCAGGGTCCTGGGTTCAATCCCCGCATGGGGCTCTCTTCTCAGCGGGGAGCCTGCTTCACCTTCTCTCTCTCTGCCTGCCTCTCTGCCTATTTGTAATCTCTGTTTGTCAAATAAATAAATAAAATCTTAAAAAAAAAAGAAAAGAAAAAGTCAAGCATCCATGGGGCCCTCTACTGCTCTCTACTGGGGAATGTTATAAGGTCACTGAATGCAAAACCAGAAGAGACACCCCAGCGTGGTGGTTAGGAATTAGTCTGCGCTGTGTACTTCGGACAGGTTACCTAACTTCTCTGAACCTCAGCCTCCTGCTCTGTAAAGGGCAGATCAGAGTAGCGCCCACAGTGATGAACTGTCCCTCGACTTTTTTGAGTAAAACACTTAGAACCCTGACACACACTAAAGGCTATACTCATGTGTTTTGTTTTGCTTGTTTTGTTTTTAATATCAAGAGAACGTGTGGTGGACTCCTGGAAAGGGAGGACGGAGAAGGGGGTTGGGAAAAGGTTTTCCCTCTTAGCTCCTACCTCTTAGAGAATTAACCATTAAGTGGCTTGTCTGGTTCTTGATAAAGGCCGTCACATGATCCAGGTGATCTATCCCTGGGGGCAAGACGGGAGGAAATTCCAGTAGGTCCCTCAGAGAGCCAGGGCACACCCCCATCTTCATCCAGAAATGGTTCCACCCTCCCCACTTGGAAAGGCAGACCCCAAAGTGTTTGTCTCCCACCCCAGCCTCGGGCTACCCCACGGGTCTCCCCTCCTCCACACCACCTCCTGCAGTGCCAGAAACCCTGCCCTCTCCAGCACGCACCCACTTTCCCCACAAACGCGTTCAGAGCGTAGTCCCGGAAGAAAGGCCCCTCCATGCCCAGGAGCACGGCCTGGGCACGCTCCAGCAGCTGCTGGAAATGGAAGCGCTTGGGGATGAGGGCGGAGTGCAGCTGTCTCAGGGCCTCCTGCACTGAGCGGTCACACTGCAGGCAGCCCCAGCCTCCGTGGGCGCTCAGGCCCAACAGCAGCAGGAGGGCTGAGGCCAGAGGCATGGCAGGGTCTTTGTGACCTCACAGAGGAAAGCTGCCCAGCCCCACCCCCCTAGGTAAGGGCGGGTTAGGGCGGCGGTGGGGGAAGGGGGAACACTGCGCAAAGGCACGTGTTTGTTGAGGCGTCAAGCATGGTTCTAGAAGCTAGGGAGAGTCTAGAAAAACACTGGTCTCTCTAGGGAGAGAGTCTAGAAAAACACAGGTCTCTGCCTTGTATCCCTGGATCATTCATTCATTCATTCATTCAACCTGGGAGGGAGAAGCAGACTCCCGTTGAGCAGGGGGCTCCACCGTGAGCTGGATCCCAGTGATGAGGGAGCAGGAGGCTGGCTGAGGACAAAGCAAAAGCTGGCGCCTTGCACCCCCCCTTCATCCGCTCCCCTCCCTAGGTGTAGCATTCCTCAGGCACCCCTGACTGCCATAAAATGATAAATAGTTAACTTGCTAAGATCACAATTCTACAAGACAGGAGTCTCCCTTGGTTTGCAAATGTCCTTGAGATTTACAAACAAAGAAGTTACCTTATCAATAGCCCAAATTCCAAAGACACAGAACTCAGTTTCTCAAGCCTAATGTCACCCTCCCCTCCATAAAAACCGAAGGAGGCGGAGGTAGAAGGAAAAGCAAATAAAGTTAAATTTCTTCTAAACCTAAATCTCATTAACAAGGATGTTTGATGGCAGGAATGTAACATTCCACCAGGAGACTCTCAATTGTCTTTACTTAATAGTAACTAAGCCTTCAATATCCTGATAGTATTCTTTGCCCCAATAACCCTTTGTCCTCACCTACCCAACTCCTGCGTATATAACCAACCACCCCTCACAACCCGGGGCGGCCGCATCTCTGCCTGCCCACGGGCCCTTTCCCCGTGCTTTAATAAACCACCATTTTGCACCAAAGATGTCTCAAGAATTCTTTCTTGGTCATCGGCTCCGGACCTCAGCCCACCAAACCTCACCTAGGTTCTAGAACTTCATCATATGGCGCCCAATGTGGGGCTGTGAGTCTTTACATTTGGACTCTGAGCTTCGGTGCAAAATTGGTGAGTACTTTCTTTCCGTTTACTCTGATTTCAGGGGCTTTTCAAGGAGTGTGGTCTTATTGGAACACTTGCATGTCAATTGCTCAGGCTGTAATCCTCTAGCCCGTGGCTACTCTATGGGGAGGAGAGCGTCTGCCTTTTGGCTGTAAGCTAGTACCCTGGCCGGAATGGCAATAAGACCCAGAAACTTGATGGCCTCACTCTATTCCTGTTCTTATAGAAAGTTGTCTCTCTTGGGCACGGGACAGCCACCTAAGTCACCAGGACGGCTGCCAATCTTAAGACTCCCGTGTGAGGTTTCCTCCTGAATGATCTAATGTGATCCCCTCCACATGCCCGGTCTAGCCACTTCTGGCCGCGGGACCTCCACTGGGAGCCGGCCGAAACCAGTACCCGATTGAATTAAAACGCAACCGGGGACCGTTTCCTAGGGAAGTTGGCTGTACAGACCACATGTGTTGGAATGTCGCTTAGACCATGATGGATTTCAGTCTTTACTGTTTCTCGTCAGTGTCTTCTGCAAACCGCCTAAAGCTATGAAATTGAGTAATTTCCCCTTGCCAAAACTTCTCTAGCATTTCCATGGGTTAATATGGCAAAACAGTATGCAGTCTTCAGGACATACGATAGCATGGCACAAGCGTTTTAGTCCATTCACCAGGCACCCATCGGCAGCCTAGGATGCGATGGGGAAGTGGAGGGATGCCGGCACCCCTCCAGGGCCTTTTATGGCAGGAATGTCTTCCCAGGGAAGGCAGGATGGTGATCAATAGCGATATCTTGAGGGACGCCTCTGGTCGCTTTTGACACACAAGAACCTCTGACATATCCTGCGTGGGACGCTACCCAGGAGTCAGGGGGGATTTGGTAATGGACCTTCTTTACTTTTCTGGAAGCATGGCCTCAGTAGGCTTCCTCAGTTCCCAAGGACTCTACCTTGGGGTGCCTTTTAACCCACTGGAAATAATTTGGATTGCAAAACTTAGGAAAGGACTGAGCTCCTGTAACACTGCATGGCCTCAGTGGGATCTATTAGATCTCTGCAGGAAACAGGGCAAATGGACCTAGGATACCTTCACTGCTCATACCTAGGCCTTTATTGCTCTATACCAGGACCCCAGACTAAGGGGCTTTTGCGAAATGTGTTTGCCCAAATGAGTCAGCTAGTAAACTTTCTCCTGACATATTGGATGGTAATTACGTAAATAAGCCTTCTTCTAGTAAACCCAGGTTGCTGGGCCATCCCTAGCAAAGGGGACTCTGGCTTTATTTCTCTGTTTCTCTTAATAGATGTGGGGGCTTCTCCCTCACCCACTTCCCGTGTTAATGGCTATAACTGGAGCCAACTGGGGTTGGTCTAACTCGAGACAGAGACTATAAGGAATATTCCCAAGCAGCTGCCGAAACTCTCTTTGTTTCGGGGAAGTTTCCCTGTGTTCTCTGGCCTGACTTGGACTGCCTAACCCCTCCCCCCTGGCTGGTGGGAAAGCATGGCATCTGCTCCTCTGTTGGGGCTTATGAGCTCTGAAACCGGGAATCCCTTCTCTGCCTCGTGGCAGCACTTTGTTTCCTCTGTTTTCCCCTTCTGTTTCTGCACCAAGGTGCGTGCAGCCTGCATGACTAGCCTCTAGATCATGCACCACGGCTCCTTCTCTCTTCACTGTCAAGGAGCAAGAACACCCCCACTCCAGATCTTCCCACGCATGACTCAGGTAAACATTCAAAGCGGAGTGGGCCCAGGTGGAACGTAAATCAGTATTGGAACTAAGTTAAGTTTGTTGGTTTAATTAAGATAAGAGCTGTCTTTTAAGTTATCAGCAGTAATGTGAAACTTGGAAGTTTACTGAAGGTTAAATAAGCTTGTGTTATTAAAATTTGTTAGCAAAGAAATGACTAAACTGATGGTTAATTGTCTGTCTCAAAGTTCTAATGGGTAATTGCTGAAGTAGCTTTCAAAGTCTTTGGTAACCTGAAAGTTTTAAAGTTTTGCTTGGATGACAAATGGAATTAAATTGTGGACATCTAGGTCTTAACCAAACAGGATAAAATGCTAAGTCGTTAATTACTGGATGTAGGTTTGTGCTTTTTGACTTCTTACTGCAAAGAAACTAAGAGTATTTAAATCTGTTAGTAAACTTGTTTGCCACTTAACTGATTCATAAATTTGCCACCTGAAGAATTCTGTTGTAGCAGTTCACAATTGGTTAATAACTAAAGGTGTTTCTAAGAATACGAAGTTCTGCTTAGTGTAACTAAGACTGATGGAAATAAAGGGAAACTCTGTATGTAGGAAAGTAGGAGATATGTAAGAAAGATTTAAGGAATGGGAATACATTTTGTTGAAGGTAAGGGAAGGTAATTTTGTCCTAAATGAGATGGTTGTTTGGAAGGAAATGGCTTGGGACAAAACCTGAATGCAAAGGAAAGTTGTAGAAGGTTTGTGAAGGGAAATCTTCAGAAAAGGAATTTTAGCTATGGTCAAGAATGGATTAAGATTGAAATGAATGGGTTTTAAAGGTACATTGGTACAAGACTGAAATTCTCTGTTCAAAAGGACAATGTTTTCTTAGATCAATTGATCTGCTGTTAAGAAAATGTAAATGGTTTTCTCTCTGCCTGCCCAGAAAAACCAGTTTCTATGTTTTATCAGGTGTTTAACATCCCTAATTATATTTAGGCATGTGCTTTAAAACTTTCTAAGATTTTAGCAAATGTGACAAGATTTAAATTGTAAATCTCTTTAACTCAGGCTTTTCCTTGGTATGTGAAGTTGCTCATGAAGTACTACTGAACCAATGATAAACCTTGGATTACATTTGGGAAAATACTATAACTATTCTAGAGATTCTATGCACTTCTTAAAGTTTTAATGTTTTGAGAGATCATCGCTTGATACTGTAATTATGGAAATGTTATGTATCACAGAAATAACCTGATTTCCTTGCAGCTAAATTGTAAACTCCCATGTCTCTTTAGCTCTAACCATATCCATTCTGAGTTTTTGTAATTTATAATTGTTTTAATTCTCTGGTAAAATGAGTTTTATCTTCAAGGATATTCCTATAAAGGACTTTCAGGACAAATACAGATATTTGATATGCTTGAAAATCCCAAAACTGAAATGGGTAAGAATTTCCAGAACTGACTAAAGCCGCATTCACCAGAATTAGTAACATGGGACTAAATGAACTAAAAGATTATAGTGTTGTGTCTGTTAATGTTTTGTCTTACTTTAAACATTGCTGGTTCTCTCTACTGTTTACTCTTACAGACTAGGGATACTCCCTCCTAGTTATCTGTAACTTATAGAGATGTAAAAGTGCTCATTTGTAAAAGTGCTCAAAGCATTCACCTTTTCTCTTTATCTGAACCCTCTGAAACCAAAAGGTCTCAGTAAGTGTTCTTTCTTCCATGGCAATCAGTCATTTGCATAAGTTCAATAAGAATCTTTTCTCCTTGTAACAGGAAAGAATTGGAAACACGGGTTATTTTACCAAGGCTTTGACTGGGATGTCATATTTGAAAAGACTCAGATATGACCAGACAGCTTTAAGGAACTAAGGTTGACTTTATGAAACCTGGAGCCATAAAGCCCCTTGGGACTGTTGGCCTGATACCTTGCTTACAGAGTTCCCAGCAGCCTCACCAGGTGAGTAAAGAATGTCACTCCTTGGTAGGTGCAGTCTCGGGAAGAGGAATTCGCCCAAAGGTATTGCAGGCATGCCTCATGGCAAGTACAGGGCTTGGCTTCTGGCCCAGAGAGGCTACTAAAAGTTCAACCTAGAGATTCCTTATACAAAGTCCCAGCAAAGCAGATTCTAAAAGATCTATTTGATCACACTCACTGTTCTTGCTGAGCTTATGTAAATAATGGGCCAAGTTTATTAAAACTGGACCTGTGTCACAAGTGAATTAGTCCTGATTTGGCTATCTCTGTAAATGAGGGTTAGAGAGAAAAATTGTTTTAGTAACACCTTTATGGATGTTAAATTCTAGATTTGATTGTCTTTAAATGTTTGTTTACCTAAGCTAAACAATTTGAGGTAAACTTCAGAGAAGTTGTACAATAGCTTCTTTAGTCAATCTTATTATTTTGTGGGGATATTAGCAGACCCCACAGCACATGATTAAACAACTGGAAAATGGGATTGATTCCCCTACAATTGTATAACTTAACTAACACCTTATGTGTGGCTGGGATAATGAAAATTGCCTAAAAGCCAACCTATCGACTCCATAGGATTACCTATGGACTTGTGGAGATAATGGATGACCCCACTTTCTTTATGAGTGGATTGGATGATTCATGGGGGGCTCCCCTTATCTCTTGACAAGTTTTCTCCCACTTGACAATGATCCTCTGTAATCAGGATATTGTTAAGGCTGGACCACTCAAAGGTCTTCTTATTGGTTTCATCCCTTAGTTATATTTATCCTAGAGGCCACCTCTGTTGAGGTGCAATTGCAAACAGATGCTTTAGCGAAACCTAGAACAGCCCTCCTATAAAAAGAGCCTCAAAGCTCACTATGGGACAGTCCCTGACTGTAATGACTTCACATCAGGTCCAGATTTGTCTTAGAAATCAAAGGCCACCAGTGTGTGATGGAGGCCAACTAATTAAATATTGGGCCATACTTACAGATATGCCAGAAATAATACTTAAAACTTGTCAAACTTTAAACCTAGTTACCTGTATGCCTGAACCTGACCACTGTACTTCTTTCTCTATAGAGCAAAAAAGGTTATTAATCTTGCTTACTCTATCTGGCCAGATTTAAGATGCCCCTGTTAAAAATATGAATGACAGTTGGTTTTCTGATGACAGTAGTTTTCATAGAAAAAAATAAGAAAAGCTAGGTGTGCCATAGTGCTTACTAGCACTTTGCAATTGCCAAAGTCTAAGAATTAACATTTATACTGACCAAATATGCTTTCCTGGTACTACATGCCCATGGAGCTATTTGGAAGGAAAGGGGATTGCTATCAAGCCATAACTCCCCAATCAAATATGGGCCTAAGTTCCAAAACCCTCCTTATCGCTATACTGAAGATGGCATATATCAGATCCGGGATACATATTTGTGGTTCACACCCACGATTGGACAGCTCAGTTAAAAGGCAGTTTTATGCTGGGAACAAAAGAATCATACGTAGGATACTTGGACAAATAACACACAGTATCGAGGATGGCTATCATTAGAAATGTGTTCCCAAATAATAGTACTCCAGGCTA
Organism: Mustela putorius furo; assembly: GCF_011764305.1. Classification (NCBI taxonomy): domain Eukaryota; kingdom Metazoa; phylum Chordata; class Mammalia; order Carnivora; family Mustelidae; genus Mustela; species Mustela putorius. The sequence continues at coordinate 10,326,478 of NW_025421310.1, read as the reverse complement.
CTGAATGTTTTGCTACTGATTGGGTAAGGTGACCTGGCATTAGATGGCCAGCTCCAAACGGAACCCACTGGATATGTGGAACCAACCTGTGGCCCTGGCTTCCTCCAGGGTGAATAGGTCGCTGTACTTTAGGATTTGCCTGGATCCATGGGTGCATTACTAAAAACATTACAACTCCAGCTAATCTCCCCAACTTGAAACAAAGGTGGACACGATCTGTTTTTAAATGGTATGATCACTTAGCATCCATCTTTGTTCCATCTGCGGGACTAGAAGATGTCATGTGGCATGTAGAAGCCCTTAATAAATATACTACAAAGGCACTCAATGACTCACTGAACAGCATCTCCCTACTTAATACTGAAGTGTCACAAATACGCCAGGCAGTCCTACAGAATAGGATGGCCTTAGATGTCCTGACAGCAGCACAGGGTGGCACATGTGCAATTATCAAGACAGAATGTTGTGTGTACATCCCAGACTATCACAAAAATGTCACAGGACTAATAAAAGATATGAATACCCAGATTAAGGCCCTACAAGATCCTCCTCTCTCTCTCAGCGAATGGTTAAGTTCCTGGTTTGAAGGAGGGCTATGGCCGAATCTCCTTTTCGGGCTTCTTATTCTTATCGCCTTATTAACCTTAATATGTTGCTTTGTTCCATGTTTCTCTACTTGGTGCCGAGACTCCATTGCTACAATGACTACACCACGGCAGACGATCCTTGTCGCGCGCGAGGACGCCTCCTCACTGTCAGCGCTGGATTCAGCTGCCTCCACCTTTCATAACTCTCTTATACGTTCCTACCCTGACAAATATTGACCCGAGCAGGTAGGGACAGCTCTACGCCCCTATTCAGCACGAAGAAGTTACAGAAGATGAGACCTTCCACCTTCAACCACCTTAAAGATTTAAGGGTCAAAATTGTTCAGGGGGGAATGATGAGGGAGCAGGAGGCTGGCTGAGGACAAAGCAAAAGCTGGCGCCTTGCACCCCCCCTTCATCCGCTCCCCTCCCTAGGTGTAGCATTCCTCAGGCACCCCTGACTGCCATAAAATGATAAATAGTTAACTTGCTAAGATCACAATTCTACAAGACAGGAGTCTCCCTTGGTTTGCAAATGTCCTTGAGATTTACAAACAAAGAAGTTACCTTATCAATAGCCCAAATTCCAAAGACACAGAACTCAGTTTCTCAAGCCTAATGTCACCCTCCCCTCCATAAAAACCGAAGGAGGCGGAGGTAGAAGGAAAAGCAAATAAAGTTAAATTTCTTCTAAACCTAAATCTCATTAACAAGGATGTTTGATGGCAGGAATGTAACATTCCACCAGGAGACTCTCAATTGTCTTTACTTAATAGTAACTAAGCCTTCAATATCCTGATAGTATTCTTTGCCCCAATAACCCTTTGTCCTCACCTACCCAACTCCTGCGTATATAACCAACCACCCCTCACAACCCGGGGCGGCCGCATCTCTGCCTGCCCACGGGCCCTTTCCCCGTGCTTTAATAAACCACCATTTTGCACCAAAGATGTCTCAAGAATTCTTTCTTGGTCATCGGCTCCGGACCTCAGCCCACCAAACCTCACCTAGGTTCTAGAACTTCATCACCAGGACCCTGGGGTCATGACCTGAGCTCAACCAACTGAGCGACCCAGGCACCCCTTCTTTTTAATTTTTAACATGGCTAGCAGAAATTTTGAAATTACATGTGGGACTCACATTATATTTCAAATGGACATCGCTGGTCTAGCACATAGGTGATACCCAATTCATACCATTTGAATTGATTAGATGTGATTAAATTAGCTGGGGGTTGATGCGGGGAATCACGTAAAGTGTAATGAAAAAATTGGCCACAAGGGGACGCTCACACCCGGATGAAATTCTCCCCTCACTCCCACCTGAGTCTCACCCTTGACTTCCTGTGGCCCTCGCCCACCCAGAATTAGCCACCTATAATCCTAGCTTATGCCATGGAGCCATTTGAGATAAGAACTGAGCTATCTATGAATTTGATGGTCTTTCCTCTTCCTCCATTACTATGCCCCATGTAGCTAGTGAGTCAAGGGACTATTTGCCCAAAGAAGTTTTCAGAAGGGGATGGAAAACAAAGGTAGGAGAACAAAAACTGTAAATCCCCCAGCTTCTAAGCACCAAATCCTCAGGTCCAGATGCAAGGCAGGAAGAATCAGGAAGCAGAACCAGTTTTGTTTCTCTGGTAATGCCTCCACGTTCCAGTGCAATTTGGTAAAACTTAGTTAAATCAAGCATCTCCAGATTTCAGAGTCTGGCAATTCCATTTTTTTTTTTTTTTTTTTAGGCGGAGGCTGAAGAAATCCTCACACTCACCCACTAGGGGGCAAAGTGTTCATCACAATGTTGTTCATGGTGGGTGGGTCAAAGGCAACCTGGTGTCCCTCACCAGGGAGGAGGAGGTGCCCCAGAGTGTCCAGGGCAGAGGATTCTGCAGCCACCAGTAGCAACAGACATGCCTGCACCAAGAAGGCTGGGTTGGAGTGACAATAGTAAGAAACAGAGCCAGACCTCCCACCCAGTGCTGCTGATATAACTTTAAGATCCATCTATCCCAACCAAAAATACACAATGTGTAAGAACACCTACGAACAAAAGGATACAATAAACATGACAGTGGCGGCTCTAGCAAGAAAGCAATGTGGAGTCACTAAATTGGAAATAAATCAAACTAACACCTGCTTTGTGTGAACCAGGTGGTTAAGTGTACTGCTGGGGTCAGACTGCCTGTGCTTGAATTAATTAATAATTAAGCTCTTTCACTTAATCACTGGGTGGCCTCAGGCAAATTAGGTAACTCACGGTGCCATAGCTGCCTCATCCATAAAATGAAATGACAAGTGTCCCTACATTATGGGGTTATCCCAAGGATTAAATAAGACAGATAGTGTTTAGAGTAGTACATACCAAACACTATCGAAGTGCTGGCTATTTTTATAAGCTTTATGAAATGAAGATTATGATTTACTTAATCTTTGCACCTGAGGTTATTAAAAATGGAAGGGAGGGGTGCCTGGGTGGTGCAGTTGGTTAAGCCTCCAATTCTTGGTTTCAGCTCAGGTCGTGATCTCAGGGTTGTGAGATCGAGTCCTACTTTGAGCTTCACGTTCAGTTCAGAGTCTACTTTTTCCTTCTGTCCCTCTCCCCCCAAATAAGTAAATAAATAAATACATACATAAAAGTTTAAAAAGTAAAAAAAAAAAAAAAGGAAGGGAGGGGGGACTTTGGAGCTGGGGAGGGGAAAGAGATTCAAGGACAAGGGGAAACAATAGATCTGGAGGTGAACATGGGGGCTTCTGAGTGTGGCAGGGGTGAAAGGACATGAAAGATGCCTGTATTAGTCAGGGCGGGCTAGATTATGCTGCTGTAACAGGCAGTCTCAAAATTCAGTGGCTTAAAACAGAAAACTTATTTTTTACTCATGTCATTATGGCTGGCTGGTCAAGACTCTGGCAGAGAGGGAAAAAAAGAAGAAAACCCACATTCATTCTTAAAAGTTTCCACCCACAGATGACACCTGCTCCTTGGCCAAATCGAGTCTCCTGGCCATACCATACTTCATGAGCATGAGGAAGAGCAGCCCCTCATGTATGCAGAAGGACTGAGAGTTGAAATATTTGTGAGCAGCTTGAATGACTGGCTCAAAGCCCAGTTTAAGCTTAGGGATCTGAGGGCTGAGACAACTTGTCCCTCAAGTCTGGGACTGGCTCAGAGAAGTTCTATTATACCACTATGGTGGGCAGTGTAATAGTCCCCTATCACTGTAACAACAACAAAAAAAATCCAAACACAGTGCCTACAAATAATGATAAGCATTTGTTATCTCACAGTTACTGTGGGTCAGGAATTAGGAAGTGGCTGAGCTTGTACACCATGCTGGCTCAGAGACTCATGATATCAGCCTGGGCTGTAGTCATCCGAAGGCAAGACTGGGGCAGGAGAAACTTCCTTCACTGTGGCCCCCTCACAAGCTGGTACTGGCCCTTGGCAGAAAGCCTCAAATCCCTGCTCTTACAGGCTTCTCAAAGGTCCACAAGGTATACCAGCTGGTTTCTTCCAGAGTGAACATTTCAAGAGAAAGCCGACAAAGGGGCCATGTCTTTTGCGACCTAGCCTCCAAAGCCGCACACCATTACTTCTACCACGTTCTATCGATTGGAAGCAAGACATGGAGTCTGGCTCACATCGCAGGAAAGGGCGATTAGCTCCAACCTTTGAAGGAAGGGGGACCCAGGCAGCCAGGGGGAATGGTGGAGTATGTCTTTGGCTATGGAAAAGCCTGTACCTGTTGGATAGGCTCAGGAGCATTATAGGAAATGTGGTAGAGATTGCTAATTGACACCAAAATCTGGTCCCCCTTGAGCACATACAAGTCCCACACATTATTCTAGTTACTCATGTTTAATCTAAGTAATTCTTCTGAAAACCCCGTGAGGTAATAAAACAACACCTAACATTTATGGAGCACATATTACATGCCACACATTATCCTAACTATATTTTACATGCTTCAACTCATTCAGTCTCACAACAACTCAGTGAGACAGGTACGGTTTTGACCTGCATTGATAAATGGGAAAACTGAGGACCTGAGAGGTTAAGTAATGATTCTAAGGTGGCACAGCTGGTGAGTTGCGAGAGCTGGGATTTGAACCCAGGCAGTCTGAATCCCGGGGCCATGCTCTTGACCACTACACTATAGTAGAAAAGAAAACAGGGTATGCTTTGTGCACACATTGCTGCTGTAAAAAGTTGCACCTGTGGCTCCAAAATTTTCGGAGGGTTCACTGTGCTCCATGAACCTCCTAGAGTAATTGACATAATGTAGTGTATCGTCTAAACAAAGGCAATCTTGAGCACCTTTAAGCCGCACAGAGCTTTAAAAAAAATCCTTATTTGACAGATGCAGAAACTGAGGCTTAGCAGGGTCGAGCTGCTCCTGCTGGGCTGTGTGGGTAGGGACAGAAGCAGGAGTGGGGCCAGGCAGCCCGGAATAGGTCACTACAGTCCTGGGGGGCCATGCTAATGGCCTGGTTTGGTGTTGGTGGGAGGCTGAAAGGATGCCAGGGAAACTGTTGGAGGGATTTGGCGTTGAGCCCAGAAGAGGAGGCAAAATTAGAGGAGGCAGCTCCTGGGTTGGGTGGGGGTAGGTTGGGGTTGCAGGGGAGGGGGTTGGGAAACAGTGTTGGTGAGGTGGGGAGGGGTGGGGGGAGTGGTAGGTGGGTGGGGGAGAGTTGGGGTGCAGTGGGGGAGGGGCGGGTTTGGTGGGGGGGTTGGGGATCCGTGTTGGTTTGGGGGGATGCATTGGGGGTGCTGTCCCACAGTCCACCGCCCAGGCCCAGCCCCCTCTCCAGTCCACATCGCGTGGTTACAGAAGCAGCGTTTGTCCTCATGTGCTGGTGTGGGAAGATAAATTGGGACAATTACTTTGGAAACGGTCTGGCAGGACCCAGGAGGTCTGGCCAGTGCCCATCCTCTTGCCCTTGTGTGCTCTGTTAGAAGGGTGTGCGCAGGTGTCCTCATACCAGGCACGGACAGCCACGCCCTTCCTATGGATCCAAAGCCAGGAACAATCCAGATGTCCATCACCAGGAGACTTGCTGCACAAACACACAGAGCTTTTGCAGATTAATAAAAGGGCATTGCCGTTCCTCAGTTTTCTAGTGACTGGTTGGCAAAATCACGTGTTGCAGCTTTGTGGTTCTTAAAATATTTCAGACATTCGTCAACTATGAACTATCTTAACCTCACTGTCTTGCTAGATCGCTGGCGCTGTACCTTCCCCGATGCCGGCCCTCCTCTTCACACAGGGACACATACTTCCTGTCCGCTCTGCCTAACAGTGTTCATTTGGGTCTCCAATGTTCTGTAAACACTGCCTTCCTCCCGGCGGGGCCCTGGACCCCTAACTCCTGGGTGAAAACGGTCCAACCTTGGACCATTCAACCACCAGAAGAAAATTGTTTTAATTGACAGTTGCAGAAATGTGGCATGGTTTTACATTGATCGTTTGCTAATGCAATCGGCGGTATTTTGCATGTATGACAACACATCCTTGGATCATAAAAACAGAACAAAATCCACACGGTGGCACGTTCCTCCGATTCATTCATGCCACACGGCGCTGGGACAAACGGTCACCAGCCACACACCACGTTAGATGCATTTCTTACACATGACTTCATGCCAAAGAAGTCACACAAAGGAAATGAAATCGGAGATTGCATTGATGGAAAGCTCAGAACAGGCCAAAGCCAACCACGGGATCAGGTAAACGGACCAGGAAATGGGGGGAGGGGCTAGGAGGAGGGGGCGCAGGGTTCCCCTTTGTGACCAGCTGGTGACTACAAGGGTTTTTCATTTTACAGCTGTCAACTAAGCTACAAGTTGTGACTTCTAAAATCAATTACATATTTTATTCTTAGAGGAAGGATAATTGCCTGCCATGATCTGATCTTCATTTTACAAAATTGTAGTAAAATACACACAACACAGAATTGACCATGGGGACTGTTTTTATTTATTTATTTATTTAAAAGATTTTTATTTATTTATTTTGAGAGAGAGTGAGCGAGGGAGCACAAGAAAGGCAGGAGGGTCAATGGGAGAGGGAGAAAGAGAATCTCAAGCAAGCCCCAGGCCCAGTGCAGAGCCCTATTCGGGGCTCGATCTCACCACCCCGAGGTCATGAACTGAGTCGGAATCAAAAGTCAGGTGCTTAGCTGACTGAGCCACCTGGGTGCCCCTATTTTTTTCCTAAGTTTTATTTATTTAAGTAATCTCGACACCCCACATGGGGCTCGAACACACACAATCCTGAGATCAAGTGCCACATGCTCTTTTGACTGAGCCAGCCAGGTACCCCCCATTTTAAAAAAAGATTTTGTTTATTTATTTGACAGAGAGATCACAAGTAGGCAGAGAGGCAGGCAGAGAGAGGGGGGAAGTAGGCTCCCTGCTGAGCAGAGAGCCCGATGTGGGGCTCCATCCCAGAACCCTGGGATCATGACCCGAGCTGAAGGCTGAAGCTTAACCCACTGAGCCACCCACGTGCCCCCAGGTACCCCCCACTTTAACCATTTTTTACAGTTAACCATTTTTCACTACAGTGGCCATTAAGTACACCACCATCATCTGTCTCCAGACCCATGAGATCCTAATTCTCCATTCCCGCTCCCCTCAGCCTCTGGCATCCAATATTTTATTTTCTGAGTCTCTTGAGTTTAACTACTCTAAGTACCTCGTATGAGTGGAGTCAGGCAGTGTTGGCTTTTTTGTGACTAGCGTATTTCACTCAGCATGATGTCCTCAGGGTTCTCGCTGTTGTGGCAGGTGGCAGAATGTCCTTCCTTTTTAGGTGGATTACTATTCCCCCGGATGGAGAGACCACATTTTGCTTATCCGTTCATCTGTCAACAGACCCTTGGGTTGCTTGCTTGCATGTTACATGTTCTATAGCTTTCTGGTTCTGTGTTGCATTTGGCAGCAAAAAAAGCTTTAAAAAATAATGTGCAGTGCTGTTTGCTGGGTAAAGAGCACACACACACACACACACAGTGGCCTGGGCCTGGGTGTCACTTTGAGACAGAGGTGGGGCCCGTGACCTGTCTCCCAGGGCATTTCTCACACCCAGAGGGTGGGGCGAGGTCACACCTACCCACCAGCTTCTCTCCACTTCAGTCACCCACCCTGAGGGAGCTACACCACCTCTGCTCAAACTTCAGCTCTGGGTGGCCTCTGGGGCCAGGACACCTCAGGAAATTCAGCACCCTCCCCAGCCCCGGGGCTTCTCTGCAAACAGCTGGGCTAGTGAGGCGCCCCCAGGCTGTCTGCCCTTCTGCAATCCCAGCTGTCCTCCCCATCCTCCAGCTCTGTGCCTCACTGTTTTTCTTTTTGTCTCTCCCTCTCTGGGTCTCTGTCCCTGATCTCTAGATCACCATCTTTTGGTGCCTTTTTTTCTTGGCTTGCTTTTCCTTTTCCTTTTTCTGCCTTCCTGCCTTGCTTTGACCTGTGTTCAGGGAGCCACCCACTTTCTATGTGACATTGGGCAAGAACCTTGGCCTCTCTGTGCCCTCCCAACTGAGACACTACTGACATTGGAGAGGCCATCCTGTGCACTGTCATCTCTTGGCCTCCACCTGCCAGATGCAAATAACACTCCACCCCCGCTGTGACAGCCACCGAAGTCTGTAAGCTGTTGCCACGGTCCCCCATTTAAGAACCAGTGAGTAAACATTAGTCTCCAGAGTGAAGTGATCAAGAGAATGGGGGGAGTGAAGACCTAATCACAATGTACAGCTTTGGGGTTTCAAATGACACCATCAAAAAAGTGAAATGATGGGGTCACCTGCCTGGCTCAGTCGGTAGAGCATGCAACACATGATCTCAGGGTCATGAGTTCAAGCCCCACATTGGGCATAGAGCTTACTTAAAATTACATTATATTAAAAAAATATGAGGGGCTGGGGCGCCTAGGTGGCTCAGTGGGTTAAGCCACTACCTTCAGCTCAGGTCATGATCTCAGGGCCCTGGGGTCGAGTCCCGCATCTGGCTCTCTGCTCAGCAGGGGGCCTGCTTCCCTTCCTCTCTCTCTGCCTGCTTGTGATCTCTCTCTGTCAAATAAATAAATAAAATCTTTAAAAAAAAATGAGGGGCACCTGGGTGGCTCAGTGGCTTAAAGCCTCTGCCTTCAGCTCAGGCCATGATCTCAGGGTCCTGGGATTAGGCCCAAGATCGGGCTTTCTGCTCAGCAGGAGCCTCTTCCCTTCCTCTCTCTCTGCCTGCCTCTCTGCCTACTTGTGATCTCCCTCTCTCTCTCTTTCAAATAAATAAAATCTTCAAAAAAAAAATGAATTCCACCCACAGGATGGAAGAACATACTTGCAAATCACAATCATGATAAGAGACTTGACTTATATCCAGTATATAAAACAGACTCTAACAACTGAAAAAATAAATAACCCAATGAATAAATGAGCAAAGAACTTGAATAGACATTTCTCCAGAGTTGATCTAGAAATGGCCAAGAAGCACATGGAAAGAGGCTTCATGCCATTAGTCGTCAGGGAAACACTAACCAAAACCTCGGCGAGAGACCATCTTTCACCACTGGGATGGCTGTAATCAAAGAGTCAGGTGCTCCTAAGTGTTGGCCAGAATGTGCAGAGACTAGAACTTTCATGCATCACTGGTGTAGGGGTAAGATAGTGCAGCTGCTCTATAAAAATGGTCTGGATCTTCCTCAAAAAGTAAAACATAAAGCTTTATGTTATGACCTATGACCTATGACCCAGCAATTCTGCTCCTTGGTAAATATCCCAAAGCTTTGAAAACCTATGTCCATGAGAAAGAGTGTGCACGCATGTTCACAATTGTTGGGAGGGGAAGATGGCCCAAATGCCCACCAACTGATGAATGGATAAACAAAATGGGGCCCATTCATGCAGTGGAATATTATTCAGCCACAAAAAGCAATGATGCCGTGACACACACTATAACAGGAATGCATGGTGAAAATGTTATGCTAAGTGAAAGAAGCCAGACTTGAAAGACTTTGTGTTGTAGGATTCCATTCATATGAAATGTCCAGAATAGGCAAATCCTTAGAGACAGAAACCAGAATCATAGGGACCGAAACCCTGGTGGTCAGGGCCTGGGGGCTGGGGGGACAGGGGAGCAATTGCTATTGAGTGCGGGGGTTTTTTGGAGGTGATATTTCTTTCCCTGAACCTCAGTGTTCCCATCTGTAAAATGAGGCTAATATTAGTTAGTACCTCTACAGCACTTTTTCTGTGAGGGGCAAAGTCCTTGTCCCATAAGTGTGAGCTGGAAGCAGCAGGAGAGATAACCCATTGGATACCCTCAGCGATTCTGATTGATGGGACGCCTGGGTGGCTCAGTTGGTTAAGCGTCTGCCTTTGGCTCAGGTCCTGATTTCAGGGTCCTGAAATCGAGCCCTGTGTCAGGCTCCCTGTTCAGCAGCAAGTCTGCCTCTCCCTCTCCCTGCTGTTCTCCCTGCTTGTGCTTTCTTTCACTCTCAGATAAATAAATAAAATCTTTAAAACAAAAAACGAAAGAAATTCTGATTGGTGAAGACTCAGCCTCCTTCCTCTCCTTCTCTTCCTGGCCCTAGTCTCCTCCTTGGCTTTGGTCTCCCCATTCCAATCTATTCCCTCCAGGGCTCCAGAGCTGACCCTGCTCCTCCTTTGTGTATAGCCCTCCCATGGCTCCCTACTGCCCCCAGGACAGAGCCTGGTGGGCAATGGAGACACCTGGCCATACTCTCCCTTGCATCACATTCACTGTAGACCCAAGCACTCAGGGATGGCCTGACTCACAACCCTACACCCTTGACCATGCAGGTTTCCTCTGCCTTGAATGCCCTCCGCATTCTCTTCTTCCCCCCCTGCCCAGTGAACTCAGTTCTGGGCTGAAGTCACAGCCTGGCACATGCCCTTTGACCTAGTGATTCCAATTCTAGGAAGTCAGCCTTCAAATAACACCCATACATCAGCTCAGAGAACTAGGCACAAGGACATTTGTTCACTGTGGCACTGCTAATCATGGTGGAGGAGCGAATAACCTACACGTTCATCAGAAAGGGATGGTCAGAAAAATCCCAGGAGGAGGCTGTGAAATAGGAGAATGGGATAGATGAGAATGAATACAGACAGGCACCTCTTCAAGATGCATTACTATGTGAAAAATGCAAGGCACAAAACCCCATATATTCCATGCTCTGCCCCTCCCTACCTTGCTGAGTGACCTTGGGAAAATTACTTTGCCTCTCTGAAGCTCCATTCCCTTGTCTATGAAGTGGGATGTTCATAATGTCAGAGGTCGCAGTAAAGATTAAGCAACAAAACATGCAGGGAAATGTACAACTAGTTACCATTCAAAAATAGAGCAAATAGTAAGCATTCAGAAAATGTTAGGGTTTTTTTTTCCCTTTTATTTTTTTTCAGAGGGAGAGGGTGGGGCCCAGTCAGAGGGAGAGAGAGAATCTTAAGCAGGCTCCATTCCCCATGTGGAGCTCAACACTGGGGCTTGATCCCACGACCCTAACATCATGACCCAAGCCAAAATCAAGAGTTGGATGCCTAACCACCCAAGCACTCCAGAAAGTGTTAGCTTTTGATATTAGGGCAGAGACTGGAAATTTTTTCTGGGAAGGGCCAGATAGTCAATATCTTTCCCTTTGTAGACCATCTGGTCCCTGTTGCAACCACTCAGCTCTGTTATTGTATCACAGAGATGGTCACAGACAGTGCATCAGCAAATGGATGCAGCTGTGTTCCAAACAACAATTTAATAGAACAGACAGCTGGCCCCTAGGCCATCTAACCCCTGTATTAGAACTGAAAAAGAGGGGCTCCTGGGTGGTGCAGTTGGTTGACTCCTGGTTTTGGCTCAGGTCATGATCTCAGGGTTGTGGAATTGAGCCCCATGTCAGGCTCAGGCTCAGCGAAAAGTCTGAGGAGTCTCTCTTCCTCTGCCCCTCCTCCCACTGTGCTCTCTCTCTCTCTCTCTTAAATAAATAAATCTTTAAAAAAAAGGAATTGAAAAAGGGATAACTATTTATTTTTATAGGCTTTGTGTGCCCCTCCAACCTTTGAACTCTTGTCTCTCACAGTCTTTATCAGACTGCATTGTGCTACCTGTTTCTCTTTCCCTATGGGGCTCCAACCCTCCCACCACCAGACATTGAACTCTCCCAGGACAGGAACCTTATCTGAGCTACATGGGTCTCTAGAACCCAGCCTCCATCCCTGTTGTAGGAGCACGGCAGGAACATTTGTTGCATTCATTCATTCATAGAGACAAAACATGCCCCAACTACATGCCAGGTCCTGTTCTAGACCCTGAGACTATAACACAGACATGAACTCCCGCAGCTTATGTTGTAAAGGGGCAGACAGTCTGCCAGTCAAATAAACACCCGAAATATATAAGCTCTCAGATGGTCCCATGCATCAAAGAGAAGTAAATAAAGGTGGAACAGAGGATGAGAGGTGAGGAAGGTATTGCTAATTTCCATGGTTTGGCCAGTGGAGGCCTCACTGTGATGGTGAGGTCAGAAAGGAAATAAGGGAGTGAGTCATGGGGATTTCTCAGAGATGAACCTTTGGGTGGATGGAACAGGAAGTGCAAAGTTCCTGAGGTGGGAACAAGCCTGGAATTTTCAAGGAAAAGCAAAGAAATCAGTGTGACAGCACCTGAGAGCATTGGGGAAAGAGTTGAAGATCCAAGACAGAGCACAGGCTTGATGGGGGCACTATAGGGACAGTAATCCCAGTCGTGAAGTCTCCACCCTCTTGACCTAACCACTACCATCCCTCCCAAATTCTCACCTCCTCAGACCTTCATTTTGGGGATTAGGATTTCAACATACAAATATTAGGAGGACACAAACATTCAGACCATAGCAAGAATCAAAATTGTCTCCAAACACTTCCAAGTGTCCCCTGTGTAACTTGATTGCTCCCCATTGAGGATCACTGATCTAATGTGATCATGCCTGTAGCAGTCAGAATAAAGTGGGGTATGCTGTAGTAACAAACCAGCCCCAACTTCCAGAGACATAAAACAGCAAAGGTCTGCTTTTTACTTACACTCATGACTCTCACTGGCAGCTGAGGACTTCTCTTCCAAATTCCCATAGTCCCCTCTATTAAACTCAGGCCAACCAAGAAGCCACTCTTGGGGGCATTGCTGTCAGTTAGAGGAAGAAGGCGATGGGCTTACTTCCTCCAAGAAACCAGGAATATTCCTGCTGTCATTTCATTGGGCCAAGCAAGTCACATGACAGGAAGTACAAACTTTCCATGTCCTCCAGAGGAGAGAAAAAAACTAAACATCTATGAATACCTTATTATATTGCTTCAACATTGGCAGATTGAAATTCATATATTTTACTATATGTTATTTTCATTGTATTTTTCCTTTATTTATTTATTTATAAAGATTATTTATTTATTTATTTATTTATTTGACAGAGATCTCAAGTAGTCAGAGAGGCAGGCAGAGAGAGAGAAAGGGAAGCAGGCTCCTTGCTGAGCAGAGAGCCCGATGCAGGGCTCAATCCCAGGACCCTGAGACCACTGAGCCATCCAGGCACCTCTGTTTATTTTTTTGACTAGGCTCCACACCCAACGTGGGGCTTGTAATAACTACCCCGAAACTGAGGGTACCATGCTGTACTGACTGAGCCAGCCAGGTGTTCCTCCTTTATTTTTTAATTGATATTTAAAAGTTGATTGATCGTGTGTTAATTGATATTTTGAAATTACCTGTACAGATAGGTAACTGAATTTTTTAGGTTATATTATTTGTGAATTCATTTCATCAGGGTAGAGGCTATGAGAAAATTGTTGACATTTTTCAATTTTGAAAATTTCAATTTTGAACTTTTTCAAAAAATGAGAAAAATTGTTTTTAAGGATTTATTTATTTTAGAGAGAGAAATAGAGCAGGGGAAGGGGGAGAAGGGGAGAGAGGGAGGGAGAATCTCAAGCAGACTCCACGCAAAGAGCACAGCCTGATGCGGGGCTCGATCCCATGACCCTGAGATCATGACCTGAGCTGAAATCAAGAATCAGACACTTAACCAACTGAACCACCCATGTGCCCCAAGAAATGTTTATTATAAAAAGAGGACATGGCATACCCAGTAACAGTGTGGGACAGATGTTCACCAAAATCTGCATACAGAGACAGGGATTGGCAGACTACAGTCTGCGGGCCAAATACTGTCTATGGCCTGACTTTGGGTGGCCCAGAGCTAAGAATGGCTTTATATTTTTAGAGTTGTAAAAAGGAAAAAAAAAAGAAGAACTAGAGGAATAAGTGATAAAGAGCATATGTGGCTCCTAAAGTCTAAAATATTTACTATCCAGCCCTTTACAGAAAACATTTAACAACCTCCGGACTAGAATGTTCTTAGCAGCCCTATTGTAATAAACCGAAACTGGAAACCACACAAACACCCATTCACAGTTGGATGAATAAAAAGATAGTGTTGTATTTGTACAATGGAATGCCATCCAGCAGGAGTTGAAAAACTTTTTCTGTTAAGGGCTGGATAGTAAACATTTCCGTCTTTCTGGGCCATATGGTCTCTGCCACGGCCATTGTAGCAAACAGCTATAGATAACTGTGAATGAAGAGATGTGGCGGTGTTCCAATAAAACTTTATTTATAAAATGAGCAACAGGCCGGTTTTAGTCCCCAGGCTGTAGTTTGCCAACCCCTGAGGCACAGAAATGAGCATAAACAATCTACAACATAAGCCCACGTGGGTACATTACGTAAAGCCAAAGGAAAACCGGCCGTACAATTCCCTTTATAGGGAATTCGAGACCAAGAATGTTGGCCTCTATGGTGTTTCAAGTGAGGATGGGGTTGGAGTTTTCTGCTTTTGAATCTGGCTTCCCCAGCGTGCTCACTTTGTGATAAAGCCTTGCCTCCTGTGCACTCAGGAGGCAAGAGCCTCTTTTGTGGGCGTGTTCTTCCAAACAAAGGCTGGCAAGGGCGTTGGCTGGCATGGTCTGCGATCTCCCATGGCAGCTGGTGCACAACAGAGGGGCCCCCGGCCTCTCTCTGGAGGTGGGATCTGACCGGCTTCTCAGCCTCGCAGCTGTTGGAGCTTCTCAGAGCCGCTGATGGAGTGAATTCGACGTGGTGGAAAAATTCTCAGATTCTTAGGAGAACCACGCCTCCCTGACGACTCCCTCTTCATCTCTCCAGTTTCAAACCAAGAAATGAGCAGGGAGAAGAAGAAGAAAAAAAAAACAAGTTAAAGTACCTCGGAGATGCCAAGGGAAATGTCATAAATGTCAGGTGATGAAATTTACATTCATCATTCCTAAGAGAGCGTTGTTAACTCCTCTCCTTCAGGCTGTGACTCTAGTGTCCCCTCCACAGAGAGACCTTCCCTGGGCCACCCAATGGTCGCCTGTGACTATCAGAGGCTGGGAAGAAGCAAGGAAGAGTTCTTTCCTCTGGTTTTTGAAGGTGGCATGGCCCCGCCAACACCTTGATCTCAGGCTTCTGTGCTTCCCCAACCATAGGCCTATAACACATGTCTGTTGTTCTAAGCCACCCAATCTCATGGCATTTTTGCATGGCAGCCCTAGGAAAAGGATCCAGTGTGTGTTACCATCTGACTTATTATTTATCTTGTTTATTCTCTCCCCAGTGGGATGTGAAATCCACAAGGGCCAGGATTTGTGTCCATCTTGTCCACTGCTCCTCCCCAGGGACTAGCCAGAGCTTGTCCTCATAGGTGATCAGTTAGTGTTTATCGAATGAATTCGTTTAGGCATTCTAAAAACACAGAGTGAGCACTTTCTTTGTACCGATGCACTGTAGGGTCAGAGTGGATATTAGGCATGGTTGATACTGCCCTCATCATGCTGAGAGGACAGACCTCTGTCCTGAGAGGACAGTCACAAAACACAGATGAAAGTGAACGGACGTATCTGTAGGAAATGAGCCTGGAGGAGGAGCTCTGTGGGTCAGCAGACAGATTAGTGAGGGTTGTGCAGTGAAGAAACACTATCAGGAGGAACCATGATTTGAGTTGAGGATTGACAGGTTGAATTATGTCTCCCTAAAATGACACTGAAGTTTTGACCCCCAGGACTTAAGAATGTGACCATATTTGGAGGTAAGGTCTTGGCAAATGATCAAGTTAAGGTATGTATTAGGGTGGGAGCTACTCCAATAGGATTGAGGTCCTCGTAAAAAAGGGGAAGGTTGTGGGGCACCTGCCTGGTTCTGTTGGTGGAGCCTCTGACTCTCGATCTCAGGGTCATGAGTTTAAGCCCCATGTTGGGGATAGAGATAGCTAAAGCAGCTGGGGCAGGAGCTTGGACACAGACACACACATACAGAGGGAAGACAACGTGAAGACAGAGAAAACATCATGTTCAAGTCAGGAATGCCTGAAGCCAAAGCTGCCAGAAGCTGGGAGAGATGCCTGGGCCAAATTCTCCCTCAGAGCCTCACAAAGAACCCACCCAGCTGACATCTTGGTTTTCAGCTTCCAGATTCCAGAACCGTGAGACAAAAACATGTCTGTTGTCTGGGCCACCCAGTTTGTGGAGCGGGTTATGGCGGCTCTAGCGAGCAACTCCAGGTGGGTAAAACTCAGATACGTGGGGAAGAGAAGGTAGCCAATGCTCAGAGGTTGAAAATCTCTGCCTCCGTTGTACTTCCGTTTACTATTCTCAGAGTTCATTTCCTGTCTGTCTGTGTTCTCTCTTTCCTTTGGTCAGCATTTTATTTTATTTTATTTTATTTTATTTTATTTTTTTAAAAAAGATTTTATTTATTTATTTGACAGACAGAGATCACAAGTAGGCAGAGAGGCAGGCAGAAAGAGAGAGAGAAGGAAGGAGGCTCCCCATGGAGGAGAGAGCCCGATGTGGGGCTCGATCCCAGGACCCTGGGATCATGACCTGAGCCGAAGGCAAAGGCTTTAACCCACTGAGCCACCCAAGTGCCCCTTGGTCAGCGTTTTAAAAAACTTACTGCCACCTGATATTACATAATACATCATATATTTTATTGCTTACTTGTTCATTGTCCATCTCCTCTACTGCCAGGTGAGATCCAGGAGGAAAGAGACTCTCTGTGTTGTCCGTGGTGGTATTCCCAGCATGGAGTAGGTGCTCAAAAAAATTCCTGTTGGGACGCCTGGGTGGCTCAGTTGGTTAAACGACTGCCTTCGGCTCAGGTCATGATCCCAGCGTCCTGGGGTCGAGTCCCACATCGGGCTCCTTGCTCAGCAGGGAGCCTGCTTCTCCCTCTGCCTCTGCCTGCCATTCTGTCTGCCTGTGCTCGCTCTCTCTCCTTCTCTCTCTGACAAATAAAAAAAATCTTAAAAAAAAAAATTCCTGTTGGATTTTTAAGAATGCAGGCACTGGAGTGAAATGCTGTGGGCTCAGGCCCCAGCTCTGCCCCTTGCTTCTTTCTCTCTGAGCCCGTTCCTACATTGGCAAAATCGAGACAATGGTATCAAGAGTATTAGACCAAGATGTTGTGTGTAAAGTTCTTGCCATACGTGGCTCATTTTCTTTGATCATTTTGGGATCATTTCAGATGTCACCAAAAAAGTTGCAAAAACAATGTGGAGAATTCCCATAATTTCTCACCCAAGTTTCTCCAAAGGTTAACCCCTTACATAACCACAGTAAAATGATCGAAATCATGACACTAACCTTGTAAACTGCCTGTGAACCAACCCACGAACCTTATTCAAATTTCCCTGATATCTCAGTCCTGTTCTTTTTCTGATCCGGGATCTCACATTACAATTAGTTGTTGTGTCTCCTTAGTCTTCTCCAACATGTGATGCTTCTGTCTTTTTTTTGTCTTTCATGACCTTGACCCTTTTGAGGAGTACAAGCCATTTATTTCATAGAATGGCCCTCAGTTTGGATTTGTTTGATGTTTTCCTTATGATTAGATCCAGGTTATGTGCTTTGGGCAGGAACACTGTGGAAGTGATGCCATGTCCTTCTTGGTGCATGACATCAGAAGGCCCCTGATGTTGGGAGGTCCCGTGACCAATCATATTCATTTTGATTACTTACTGAAGGCACTTTCTAGTGTCTCCTCTGTAAACTTACTATTTTTTACAGTGTTCATTTGATGCTAATTTTATTTATTATTTTTTCCAACACACATTTACTGAGTGCCCACACTAGATGCCCAGGCCCTTTCCAAGAGGTTATGGCAACCAAGATGAGTAAGACTTTTCCCTGCTGGAATGTCACACTCTCATGAGGAAGATTGAAAAGTAGCCAGGATTCACAACGGAGAGACCAGTGGGTGATTAAGTTCTTGAAGGGTACGTCAGGGGTACAGGAGGTGTATACTGATCTGTCTGAGGGAGTCAGAGAAGGCTTCCTGGGAGAAGGGATATTTGAGTCGGGTATTTGAAGGATGAATAGGAGTTCACGAGGGGAGGGGGAGAGAATTCTGGGTAATGGGAGCAGTATTTGTGCAAAGATGAAAGCGATTATTTCTGGTGCCAGTTGAAGGGCTGGGATATTGTCCTAGAAGCACTGGGGGGCCATGGGAGGACTGTGAGTAGGGGACGAGTAGGGTCAGCTCTGGGTTTATAAAGACCATCTGGTGCCATATGGAGGACAATCCAGAGGGGAGAACCTCGAAACCTGGAAGGGTAAGTGTTCAAGTTGGAGGGAAGGATGCCTGAATTGAGGCTGGGCCAAGAGAATGGTGAGAAGGCAGGGTGGGGGTGGGCTGCTGGAGGGTTGAACGAGGAGAGAGACAGTGATGGGGGTGCTCCTGTTATCTAACCTAGATATATGGATATACAGAGAGGCCATTTATCAAGAGGGGGAATACAGGTATTAGAGCAGGTTTGGCAGGAAAGATAATAAACCCCATTTAGTGTAAGTATATGGCACATTTTTTTTTTTCTTTTTGTAACTCTACACACAACATGGGGCTTGCACTCAAAACCCCAAGATCAAGAGTTGCATGTTCTTCCAGCTGAGCCAGCTGGGATACCCAATGTGCATGGCATATTTAAGAAAGATTTCCCTAAAAAAAAAAAAAAAAAGGAAAGAAAAGGGAAGGGATGGGAAGGGAAGGAAATGAAGGAAGGGAGAAAGACTTCCTGGATGGTTGGCTCCAAGTGGTATGTGGAAGTTAAGAGTTAATCCCTCTGCAATTTGGGAAAGAAAGGGCTTGGCTGGAGTGTCTTTTTCTCTTGCTCCTCCTCTTTCTCTGAGGATAAACATAAGTCAGATAACATGGTCAAGAAAGTACCTGGCACTCAGTAAATACTCATTAGCTGGCAGTTCTGTGTGTATTTTTTTAACGTAATGAGTACCTACCAAGTGCCAGACTATTATTATTATGGTTGGATGTTTTTTCCCTCATTCTTGCCTCTTCTTTCTTTCTTCTTTTCCTCACCCCCAATGGTAAGGCTGAGCTGTCTGGCACAATAATGCATCTCTGTCATCTTAGGAAATGCAGTTACTTCTGTAAGAGACGGGTTGATTTCCCAGTAGAACTTACAGAACTTTCTGTGATGATCGAAATGCTTATCTGTGCCTTGGAAATGGTAGGTACCAGCCTCGTGTGGCTCCTGAGCTCTTGAAATATGGCTAGCAAGACTGAGGAATTGATTTTTTTTTTAAGATTTTATTTGTTTATTTGTCAGAGAGAGAGTGCACACAAGCAGGCAGAGTGGCAGGTAGAGGCAGAGAGAGAAGCAGATTCCCTGCTGAGCCTGAGGTGGGTCTCGATCCCAGGACCCTGGGATCTGACCTGAGCCAAAGGCAGCAGCTTAACTGACTGAGCCACCCAGGTGTCCCTGAATTTTTTTTAAGGGTACCGCTGACCCCAACTTGGGGTTTGAACTCAGGACTCAGATCCAGAGTCACACGCTGCAGCAACTGAGCCAGCCAGAAACTCCAGGAACTTTAATTTTCAATTTAGGTTTCAATTGAAACTTGAACAGACTCATGTGACTGGTAGCTACCATGTTGGACAGTGTGACCCCAAAACTAAGGTTCCCTTCCCCCAGGAACTGTAAAAATTTGCCTTGTTTTCCCTAAAGGCACAAAGTCTCAAGGATTGCTGAGGTCGCAGGGGAGTGGGAGCTGAAGAGGGAGAGAAGAATAAAAAAGAGGGGTACATTGGGAACTCCCTGTGTGGGTGTCGGGAGTATAAAGTGAATGAGTCAAATAAAAAAAGGTGGGGTGCCTGGGTGGCTCAGTCATTAAGCATCTGCCTTCCTCTCAGGTCATGATCCCAGCGTCCTGGGGATCCAGTCCCACATCGGGCTCCCTGCTCAGCTCCCCCTGCTTGTGTTACCTCTCTCACTGTCTCTCTCTGTCAAAGAAATAAATAAGGCATGTATCCCTCTTGGAATGCAGTGAAAAAAGACCAACAACTTGATTCAAAATATGGGCCAAATATCTGAATAGACACTTCCCTAAGGAGAAATTACAAGTGGCCAATAAGCACATGAAGAAAATGTTCAACATCATTAGTCTTCAAGGAAGTGCAAATTAAAAACCACAGCGAGACACAACACACCCACAATGGCGGATATTAGACAGTGTTAAATGTCACAAGGATGGGGAGCAGCTGGAACTCTCAAACACTGTTGGTGGGAAAAAGAAAAGCATCGCATCTCATCTCATCCCATCACAATGCTATCTAATCATATAATAATATCTAGTAATAATAATAATAATAATAATCTGATAAGAAAGATGTCCACAGTCTAATCTCCAGAAACTGTGAACATCTCTTTATGTGGTAAAAGGGACTTTGTGGATGAGATTCAATAAGGGTCTTGAGGCAATTATCTTGGGTTTCATCCTGGATATTATCTTGAGTATCATCACAAGGGTCTTTGTAAGAAGGAATTGGGAAGGTCAGGGTCAGAAGAAGGAAATGTGCTGGCTGAAGCAGATGTTGGAGGGCTGAGGCCATGAGCCATGGGATAAAAGCAGCCTTGAGAAGCTGCAAAGGACAGAGAAACAAATTCACCCTTAGAACCTTCTGGAAAGGGCATGGTTCTGATGGCACCTTGATTTTAGCCCTGTAAGACCCACCTCGGACATCTGACCTCCAGATCTAGAAGGAAATAGATTTCTACTGTTTTAAGTCACTGAGTTTGTGAGAAATTGTCACAGCAACAATGGCAAGCTACCGCAGTCAGCGTGGGGGAAAAGTCTGGCATTTTCTTCTAAATTAAACCCACACCAATTCATGACTCAGAAGTTTCACTCAGGTGTTTCCTCAAGAGAAATAAAAATGTACACCTGCAGAAAGGCTGGTGTAAGAGTATTGGAAGCAGGTTTCTTCACAATAGTCCCAAACTGCAAATATGCCGGCTATCCACGAACAGAAAAATGGATAAAGTCATGGGTACATTTATACAGAGGAATAATACTCATATCAAATAACTGACTCATACAATAACACAGATGAGTTTCAAAACCATTTTGCAGGGGCACCTGGGTGGCTCAGTCAGCTAAACGGCTGCCTTTGGCTCAGGTCATGATCCCAGGGTCCTGGGATGGAGCCCCGCATCGGGCTCCCTGCTCAGTGGGGAGCCTGCTTCTCCCTTTCCCTTGAACCCTCCACCTGCTTGTGCTCTCTCTCTCTCTCTCAAAAAAAAAAAAAAAAAGCGTCTTGCAGAATGAAGGAAACCAGACACAAAAGATCACCCACACTGGGATTCCATTTATAAAAAGATCTAGAACAAACAAAAGTCATCAATGGTGATAAAAATCAGGATAGTAGTTGCCTGGAGTGGTGTGGTGGGGACGAAGGTGGGGATTGATAGGGAAGGAGCAAAGGTAACTTCCTGGGGTGTGGAAATGTTCTGTATTTTCTTCTTCTTCTTCTTCTTTTTAAGATTTTATTTTTAAGTCATCTCTATACCAAACATGGGGCTCGAACTCACAACCCCGCGATTGAGAGTCGCACCATCTACCAACTCAGCTAGCCAGGGAGGCACTCCTGCCCTGTATTTTCTAATAGTTGTATATGTATTTGTCCAAAGTCATGGACTGGTATATTTAGGAGCTTTACATTTTACTGTTTGTGAATTCCACCTCCAAAGGGAACCATAAACCGAGAATGAACTGTAGCTAATAAAATGTGTGATGAATTATTTAGAATTAAAGTGTCTGAAGTTTGCGAAGTATTCTAAGGAGTGGCGAGACAGCAGAGTTTCCCAGCTTTGGTACTATGGACACTTAGGGCCAGGTCATTCTTTGTCATGGGGGCCATCCCAAGCACTGTAGGATGGGGCCTGGCACCTCTCCTCCCCTCCACAGTCCATCACAATAGAAGAGTCTGTTTCCAGACATTGCAAGATGTCCTCTGAGCGGCCTGATTTGTCCCTGGAGCAGAACCGCTGAGATAGAGGGAGGGATACATGGATATATTTGTCATAAAATAAATACAGAAAATGCCAAGTGTAGAATGTAGCCAGGGGCTACCCCTGTGTCCACTGGGCACTTCCCCCCCGCCACTGCCTGCAACATTTCTACATGCTTGAGATGTTTCATAGTAAAATATTACGGAACAATGCACATCCCAAGAGCCATTAGCCTTGTTAGTGTCTACCCTAGTGAGAGACAATTGGTCTGTGTTCACAAGAAGGATTCAGTGGGAACATTCATCTTTCCTCTCGTCTCCTTGTTTATAATAGGAAAACCCAGGAAACAGCCTACGTGCCCATCAACCCCCCCACCACCATGGATTGGCTGGAATAAACTTGGATACATCCGCATTGTCGAGTTCTGTGCCCTCGTTTTTGGTTTTGTTTTTAAAGAGAAAGACACGAATGTGCTCACATATCGAGCCCCAGCCGCCGCGGACCTCAGCAACCAGACAAATGTCTCGAGGGCCTTTCAGGGCTGATGGCTCTGCCCTGTACCTTGGTCCTCTCTTTCCATTTATCAGAACCCCCAGGACCGTGTGCTAAAAAGGGCGAATTTCCCTGATATAGGTGTCTGTGTTATAATTATACATTTGCATATGGATTATACCTCAAAATGCCTGACTTTAAAAAAAAACAGCAATGATTCTGTGGAAGAGCTTTTGGGTTTTATTTGCTGGAGGAGGGAAGAACGGGAAGGCAGGGAGGGCAGGTGCAGGAAGGCAGGCTCCCAAGGCTTAGGTGTGGGCCCTGAATGTGCAAATCTCATCTCGTGCCACAGTCTGCATGTGAGAAGGGGCAGGGAGGACATCCCAAGGTGAGGGCACTGCCTGGCTTGGGCTGAGGCTTGGAGGTGGGTCCTGGGGCAGGTGTATCTACCACGAGGCTGGAGTGCAGGGAACGTGAAGGCGAGCGGTGGGGGGCGGGGGGCAGGAGGTGATCTGAAACCAGATTGGGACTCTCAGCACTTACAGTTTCTATCCTGTCACCAGGCTGTTAACATATACAGCCTGTCATATATTCGTTAATTATACACCTGCCTTATCTGCTTTCCCAGCCTGCGTTCCGTTCAGGTGGGCAGATGATTCCGGAGGCCTGAGAGACACTGGAGGCTATGCTGGGATCCAAGGAAGGCAAGGTGACCCAATTCAGGTCTGTGCCATCGAGGAGCTCCCAGGCCGGTGGGAGAGACCAGCAGGTGAGCAGCCAATGCCCGCACCTGGGGGAAGAGGCTGCCCATGAGGGGCCACAGGCATGGGCAGGGCTCCTTACAAGAAATCCTGGAAGGCTTCCTGGAAAAGGAGGCATTGGGGGGGTGAGGGGAGACCTTTCCCAATGTCGGGAAGCCCATCTCAATAATAGCAATGATATTAATATGATAATAGTAGCTGGCGACATTTATCGAGTATTTGCAACATGCTAGAATCCCTGCACTAAGCACAGGGTAGGAATCAATTTAACCCTCCAGCAACTAGGGTGGATACTCTTAGCATTGTCATGATTCCCCTTTTTGTGGATTAGGAAAATTGAAGCACCGATTGGTTTCTTGCCCTCAGACTATGTGTGTGATGGTTGGGGAGACAATCAGAGTCTCAGTCTAGGGAAATGCATGATTTACCGGAGGCAGCCAAAGGCGCTGGTGGGAACTGAGAGCCGGGGTGACTGCTTCTGGCTGGGGAAGGCTGGGGGGGTCTCCAAGAAGAGAGGGACCCCTGAGATGGATCCTTTGTCGATGGGTATGTGCGAAGCTGGGCACATAGAGTTATGTCATATTTTCAGTTCTTGTCTTGCTGTCCTTTGTCCGTATCCCTGTTTTTCCTTCTTTTTTCTCCGCCCACCCTCTCGGTCCACTGGCCCCACTCCTGGACAAACCCAACACGTTGCGTTCATGCCTCTCTGGGTATGGGCTAACACCTGCAAACCAGCCAGTCTCTTTGTGTAACTCTATCCTCTACATTGATATGAAAGATGCATTTTATCTTTTAAATTGTGCCGTGGGACCAAGTTCTGTTTCTTACTTTTTCCACTCAGCGTTATGTCGCCCATTGTCATACGTAACACTGATTTACTGCTTCTAGAACACCTGGGGGAATCCACTCCCTTTTACTTACCCACTCCCCAAGCAGCAGGGCCCGTGATCGTGATGGTCTCTGTGTTCCCAGTCCCACCCGTAAGGCGGCCTTGGTCAGTTTTGGACACACCTTCGTATATCACCTGAGTTCGAGTTCTGTGGGTACTTGGAAACGCGGTTGCTGGGCTCTGGAATCAGTGCACAATTAATGCCACAAAAGTCCATCTGATCATCTGGGCTGGATCTTGAGGCCCTCACAGCATTTTGCCAGGTAGACAGGGTGGAGAAGGACCAGTCAGTTCAAAGGATTGAGCAAAAACTGAGTGTGTTCGAGGGTCAGGAAATTACAGGTGGACCTCCCGGAGGTATGGGACCTGTGGCAGATTAGCCCATCATAAATACCTGACTGGTTGGTTTCTTTCCTGAAAAGGAAACTAGGATTGTTGTGGGTGGCAGTTTGGCAACATGTATGAAATGCTTAGCTGCTTTATATGCTGACTCAGCGATATCTGTGCATGTACATGAAGAAGCAGGAAGGGTGTTTGCTGGATTGTCATTTGTAGAAGGGCACGACGGAAGACCATGGAAAGCCCCATTCGGAAACAGGTCAGTGGTCCTACAGACTGATGTTGGAATGCCATGCAGATGTGAAAAAGATTAGAGTGAACTTAAATATAGGGGTCCAGAAAGTTCCCCACGACATATTGTTAAATAAGAAAAGTAAGTTCTGGGCACCCTGGGTGGCTCAGTCAGTTAAGCATCTGCTTTTGGCTCAGGTCGTGATCTTGGCATCCTGGATTGAGCCCCACGTCGGGCTCCCTGCTCAGCGACCAGTCTGTTCCCTCTGCCTCTGTGATCTCTCTTGCTCTCACTCTCTCTCAAATAAGTAAACACATGAATATCTTAAAAAACAAAAAGAACAGTAATTGCAGTATACCAAGTATGATCCTATTTCCTAAACACAAGAAATCACAGGAAATATTTTTCAGTTACTTGTTTATCTATCTATATAAATCAGAGGGTGGCAAACTTTTCCTGTAAAGTCTATAATAGTAAATATTTACATCTTCGAGCCTTGTATAATCTCTAGCAAAACTCCTCAGCTCTGCCCTGGTGGTGTGGAAGCAGCCATAGATGCATCAGCCAATGAGCGTGGCTGTGTGCCAATAAAACTTTATTTACAAACACAGGTGGGGGCTCCCAGATGTCAATAAATAGTATGTGTTTTTGGAAGAGTACACACCAAAATATTATGAGGTGATCCATCTGAAAGGGGACCTGGGAAGGAAGGTGCAGGTCAAAGGAAACATTACCCTCTTACTTGAATTTTTTCCCACCTTGCGTAATTAAAATTGTTTTAATCTGAAAAGGAAATAATGTGTAAAAAACAGCTTCAGTGGCCTTTTCTCCCTTCCTGGTTATAAGGTCATGATTTTTGTTTTAGAAAATGCAAGCAGCCTGTAAAAGTAACCAGGAAGCAAAAGTTTCCCATCATCTTACCAGCTTGAGCAGAATTTCTTTTTTTGAAGTTTATTTATTTATTATTCTGTATTATAAATCAGCATAGGATAAAAGAGATCAAGTAAAATACAGAGCACACAGAAAATAAGTTTATTTATTTATTATTAGTAATCTCTATATCCAACGGGGGCTTGAAGGACTGTGAGATCACAACAGTCATATGCTCTTTCAACCGAGCCAGCCAGGCACCCCTTGAACGGAATTTCTTTTTTCTTCCTTCCTTCCTTGCTTTTTTTTTATAGTCATGTTTTCTTTTGAAGATTTATTCATTTATTAGAGAAAGAGAGTGCTAGTGAGTGGGGGGAAGGGCAGAGAGAGAGAGAGAGAATCTTCATTATTTTTTAAAAATGATTTTATTTTATTTATTTATTTGAGATTGGGAGAGAGAGTGAGCAAGAGAGAGCACAAGCCTAGGAAGGGGCAGAGAGAGAGGGAGAAGGAGACTCCCTGCTGAGCGAGGAGCCTGATGCAGAAATCGATCCCAGGACCCTGAGATCATGACCCGAGCCAAAGGCAGACGCTTAACTGACTGAGCCACCCAGTCATCCTTAAGCAGAATTTCTTAAAGGGTTTATTTCAATCACGCAAGAGATATTTACGGAACACTCACTGTGTGCAAATGTCAGGTGCTGGGAACAGAGCAGTAAACGAAGCAGAGTCCACACCCTCTGTAGGGTGGTATTTTACAGTCAAAGACAGACAGACAAATAACAAACACAGTAAATAAGTAAATGATATAATATGTTGGAAATAAGTAAATTATATAATATTTTTCTAAAAACAGAAACAGGACAGCAGGTGAAAGAGATCAGGGCTACCTGGGGGCTGGTATGCTATTAAACAAAGTGGCCAGGGAAGGTCTCATTGCCAAGGTTACATTTAAGCAAAGACTTGAAGGAATAGAGGGAGTGAGCCATGGGGATTCTGGGAGGGGACACAGCCTGTGCAAAGGTCCTGAGGTGGGAGCATACTAGGTGTGTCCAAGGAACAGCAAGGAGGTATGTATGGAGTAGAGGGAGTAAGGTGGAGAGGGAGGGAGGTGAGATCAAGGAGGGGAGGGGGCTGTATCCTTCTGGGTCTTGTGGTCAAGGTAAGCACTTAGTTTTTACTTGGAATGAGCTGGGAACAACTGGAGGGCTCTGAGAAGAGAAGGGACATGAGCTGACCTAGGGAATAGCCCAAGGGAGGCAAGTTGCTGAAGCAGGGAGACCAGAGAGGAGGTGACTGCAGGGGTCCGGGGAGGAGACAATGGCAGGTTAGTTAAACTGGAGCAATGGCAACAAGGGGTCAGACTCCGGATACATTCCAAAGGTCAAGTCGACAGTCCCTGAGGCTGGACTAGATGGAGGGGTTAAGGAGAAGAGAGGAATTAAGGATGATGTCAAGTGTTTTGGATTGAGTGTGATCTAGAACCACACTCAAGGGGCCACGAGATCTCCTGGGAATTTGTAAAAATGCATATTCCCAGGCCCTACCCAGATCTCCTTAGCTGGTGTGTCTGAGGTGGGGCCCAGGAACCTGCCTTCTGAGTGAACTGTCCAGGGTGCAGACTGGGGACTGGTGACCCCGAGGTCATGGTAGTGGGCCTCTCTTGGGGGCGGGGGGTCTACTCAGGAACAGAGTATCGGTGGATGAGAGGCTCCCTGCTCCCAGCCAGGATTCCTTCCTCTGCGACATGGGGCCATCGACAGAGCCCGCCTCCCAGCGCTGATGTGCCATCTGAATGAGCTCATGTGTATAAAAGATTTAAACTGGAGCCGGTGCATACAGGCTCCCAGGAAAGGGCAGCTATAATTAGCACCCTCTTCCAGAGACATATGTACTTGGTAAAGGATGAAATTGATCATAAACAAGTCACGGTTTCTGGCAGATCCTAGCACACTTGGCTCCATGTTGGGGAACACAGGGACAAGGTTCTAAATCGGATCCAGTCCGGGCCTTCCAGAGTTCCCAGTCTTGAGGTCCAGGCAGTGCCAGCCCCAGATGGGATGACCCAGGGGAGTCAGAGTAGGACAGGGGAGGGGCGGAGCTATGGGACCCCAGAGTGGGAGCAGGAGGTCCTGGAAGGGCTGTCTGACTGGCAGTGAATACATGAGTTCTAGGCAGGTAAGGTGGCCCAGAGAAGAGTGCTAGGGACATTTGTAAAGGCTAGAGATGCCTAGAATATTTGTGTGAGTGTGATGGGCTTAAAAAGCATCAGAGCAGTATGGTTACATGCATGAACTTTCGAGTCAGGCAGCCTGAGTTTAGATCCCAGCTCTGCCCCTTTCTAGCTGTGTGATCAGGGGCAAGTTTCTTCACCTCTCCGTGCTTTAATACCCAAACCTGTATTGGTTCTCTATCTGTGCATAACAAATGATCCCCCATGGACAA
Organism: Mustela putorius furo; assembly: GCF_011764305.1. Classification (NCBI taxonomy): domain Eukaryota; kingdom Metazoa; phylum Chordata; class Mammalia; order Carnivora; family Mustelidae; genus Mustela; species Mustela putorius. The sequence continues at coordinate 10,298,529 of NW_025421310.1, read as the reverse complement.
AACTACATGACTTAACACAACACACATTTGTAATCTCATGGTTTCTGTAGGTCAGGAAACAGAAAATTATGTAGTAGATTTTTTTAGAAGACGAATAGACACCCAATATTATCAGGGGTACGTGTGGTTTGGAAGGGAGATGTAGGATGCTGGTCAGGTGAAATGTTATCCTAGTGTTTGATTCCCTCCCCCCATCTTATGTAATTAAAGTAGTTTTCACTTGAAAAGAAAATAATGTTTTTTTAAAAATAGTTGTAGTGGGCGCCGGGGTGGCTCAGTGGGTTAAAGCCTCTGCCTTCGGCTCAGGTCATGATCTCAGAGTCCTGGGATCGAGTCCCACATTGGGCTCTCTGCTCAGCAGGGAACCTGCTTCTCCATCTTTCTTTGCCTGCCTGTCTGCCTGCTTGTGATCTCTCTATGTCAAATAAATAAATAGAAAAAAAAATAGTTGTAGTGATCCTCTGCTTCAGGGACTCCCACAAAGTCATAATCAAAGCGTTGCTGGGAGCGCACTCATCTCATGGTTCAGCTAGAAAGGGTCAGTCTGTGCTCGTTCTCATGGTTGTTGGCAGGATTCAGCTTCTTTCAGGCTGCTGGCTAGAGACCAACCTCCCTTCCTTGCCCCTCGGCCTTAAATGTGGCCACTTGCTTTGTCAGGACCACCTGGAGAGAGTCAGCTAGCAAGATAGAGGTCCCAGTATTTTAAAACCTCATTATGAAAGTGACATCCCATCACTTCGGCTGTATTCTGCAAGTTAGAGAAATTTCTCTCGTTTATAGCAGGGAGAGAAACAATAGAATCTGACTCTCGATGCTTGCTGGGAGTTAAATGATGCAACATATAAGTATAAGAAAGCATTTAGGATGCCTAGGACATAACAAGTATCATAAAAATATGAACAGTTATTATCTGGCCAGCCAGGAGGAGTCAGAAAGGCCTTCTCAGAGGAGGGAATTTTTGAGAAGTATGATAGGAGCTCGGCAGGTGACAGAAGTCATACATCCATTCATTTTCTTAGTCAACAACCTTCTTGTGAGGCATCATGTTTTCCAGGGAAACATGATGTGTGCTGGGAGATCCCAGGAACCCAACATATCTGACCTTGACCATTGTGGAGATACTGGTATCAGGGACATTGGCCAAACCCAAGGCTTGTCCTCTAAAGTCTCCAAGCTGATAGAGGAGGCAGAGAGGGATACAGTCCAGGGTGATCCGGGCAGCAACACAAGAAGGAAGCGAGTAGGTGAGGATTCTGAGAAGGTTGGCATTGAACAAGGGCCTTGAAATGGCTGTCTGATTCCTTCCATTTGCTGAAGCCCAGAGAGGGAAAGGCAGTTGCCTAAGATCACACAGCATGGAAGAGTCTATGGATCCTGGACTCTGGGTATTTTGAGGACCAGGTGAGATGCAAGAGATACAGACCTGCCTCTTTGGAGGCCCTTCACTCAGAGACACCCAACACATGCAAGTCCTAGATTCAGATCTGTACATCCCCCCACAGACAGCAATGTTGTCAGAGTCATCTGACTCTAGACTTTATACCTCCCCATAGACACAGTATACACCTCTGGAGACCCTCCTCACTTCATGTACCAGTGGGATGCTGGCTATGATGGGAACAAAGACATGACTTGGAGTCAGGTCCAGCTCTAGAGGGGCTGCTGGGTCTGCAAAGCTACCAGCAGACAGATCGTTCTAACCGAGTGTGATCAGAGCATCAATATGAGGGAGAGGATATGGTGGCCAGGCAAAGGGTGGGAGTGGAGTGAGACTAGGGAGCCTTTTTCTTTCTTTCTTTCTTTCTTTCTTTCTTTCTTTCTTTCTTTCTTTCTTTCTTTTTTTCTTTTTAAGATCTATCTATTTATGGAGGGGAGAGCAGAGGCAGAACATCTTCAAGCTGACTCTCTGGTGAGCATGGAGCACAGAGCTTGATCTCACCATCCCAAGATCATGACTTAAGTCGAAACCAAGAGTCAGACACTCAACTGACTGAAAAACCCAGGTGCCCTGATTAGGGAGCCTTTTATACACCCAACAAAGACTGGGCCTTGGGAAGTTGGCCTGGAGTTCCTGGAGTAGAGAGATGAAGAGAAGGAAGAACAAGCAGAAGGTATAGCATATGCAAAGGTACGGGGGCACAAAAGACCATTTATTATCCATCCATCTGTCCATCAGTCCATTCATTCATCTGTTGGTCCATTTATGCATTAATTGATTCTTCCATCCATCTGCCCATTTATTTATTGATTGATCGTGTATACACTCCATTCATTCATTTATCCCCCCATCCAGTTATCCATTTCCTCATTTATCCATTTATTTATTTGCTCATCCAATTATTCATTTATCCCATCAGTTACACACCTGTCCATTCATTCATTTACTCAGAGTACCAACTGTCCCATCATCCTTCTATTCCAAATGTCACCACCTCAAGAAACCTTCCCTGACTCCCTTGCTAAAAATAGCCCAGGCCCATGCCTTCTTGCATCCTCTTTGACTTTTTCTTCATAGCCCTTCCTTACCCTGATTTGCCAATGTTCTCTATAATTATATGTTTGCTCGTTCAGTCTGTGTCTACCACCAGAACACACTCATTTATTCAGCGAGAGTGTATTGAACGTCTCCTGTCTGCTAGGCTCTGTTGTAGGCACTGGGGATGGCAGAGGACAAGACGGACAAAAACCCCCACCAGCACGGAGCTGACATTCTAGTTGGGGGCATCAGAGAATAAATAATGAATGTAATAAGCAAACTATTGGCAGGATGGAGGATACTATGGTGAAAGGAAGGAAGGAAGGAAGGAAGGAAAAGGGAAAGGGAAGGGAAGGGAAGGTAGGAGAGGGGAGGGGAGGAGAAGGGAAGGAAGGAAAAAGAGAGAAAGAAGGAAGAAAAGAAAGAATAGGCTGAGCAGGTGAGAGGTATCAGGAGTCCAGGGGGAAAAGTGCTCAGAAATGTCCTCACAGAGAAGGTAGTATCTGAGCAAAGACTAGAAAGAGAGGAGGGGGCCACATGGTTAGCTAGGGGAAGAGCATACCAGTAGAGAGAATGGCATATGCAAAGACCCTGAGGCAGGGCTGAGTCGGGTGTGTTTGGAGCAAAGGAAGCCATGGAGAGATGGCAGGAGATGATGTCAGAAAGGGGACAAAGGGGGCCAGATGGTGTAGGGCCTGTGAGCCCCGGTGAGGACTTTGCTTCAACTGAGTGAGACTGGTGCCAGGGGTAGATTTTGAGCAGAGGAAGGATGGGATCTAACTTAGGTGTGAGCAGTTTCTCTCTGCCTGTGTGTAGTAGATCATGCTCTGAGTTCTATGAGGGCTGGGATTATGTCCCTGTAACCTCCATTTCCTCAGCTTCCAGAACAGGGGTCTGCAAACTCTGGCCCACAGGTCAGATCCTCCCACGTCCTGTCTGTGTAAGCAAAGATTTAGGGAAACACAGCCAGACACATCATTTACGTATTATCTACTGTGGTTGACCTGCTGTAAGGGCACCAAGTGTTACAGCAGGGGCGACGTGACCCTCAAAGCTGAAAATATGTCTGGCCCTTTCCAGAAGAAAAGTGTGCTGACTCCTGCTTTAGAATAGGCCTGGCACATAGTAGGCGCTCAGTAAATATTTGAGGTTGCAGAACTGGACCCGTCATTCATCTTTGACCCTCAAGAGGCCGCCAGCATGCCCTTGTCTCAGAGCTACTTCTAGCTCTGAATCACATGCAGAAAAACAACAGCCCAGCAACCAAAAATAAAATACTGGAACCATTCAGATCCTTACCACAGAGAGAAAAGGTCCCAGGCAGGATTATAGTCAGGACCCATTGTACATTTAGCATGCTCTTTGTCCCTTCTTTTTTCACTAGTAAGACTTGGAACACCGTGGCTCTTGGCGTTGGCTCAGGTTGCCATCTCAGGGTTGTGAGATCGAGTCCCACCTGGGGCTCCGTGCTCAGTGGGAAGTCTGCTTGACACTCTCTCTTCCTTTCCCTCTGCCCCTCCCACCGCTTGCTTTCTAAATAAATAAACAAACAAATAAATATATAACTCTTTAAAAAGTAAAAAAAAAAAAATCAATTAAAAGAGAAAGTAAAACTGCTATTCCCACTAGGCACAGGAGCTGCTCCCCCAATTTTTTTTCTGGTTCAGTCAGTAAAGCATGTGACTTTTGACCTTGGGGTTGTGAGTTAGAGTCCCACATTGGGTGTAGAGTTACTTAAAAATAAAATCTTACCAAAAAAGTCCCCCTAGATTCTCTTATATGGAGCAACCCCCTCGCTGGTTCTCCTGTCTCCTCCCCTCTCAGCTCCAACATTTTACTTTGGTCCATGAACTTAGCTCCCTGATGACTTTTATCCCACACCTGTGCTGCCCATTATTCAGATTCTGCATAACAAGGCAATTATGAATTAAGAATAATAAGGTCTGTGCCGGCCTGCGGAAATCCCTCTCTTTGTCTGGGAACTTGGAATGCTTCTTTGTTCCCATTTCCTTTGTCCCTGATACATCCTTCCTGATATTCTATCACCCCTACTTTCACCCCTCTGTAGTACAGCTTTTGCTATACCCACAGTAGAGTCATATCTGGCCCCTGACAGCCCTAGGCTCGCAACTTAACAATTCTAGTGCGGGGTGGAGATGGATGCCTGGTGGAGATGCCTTGACTGTCAAGGGAATGAATTTGGGTTTTCTCCTGAGGAACCTCAGTGGCAGACTTGGAATGGAAGACAGATGGAGGGCTCTGAATTGGTTTCCTGGGTCCTGGCCACTCTCCTGTAGTTTCATAGAGTGATTCACATTCCAAGCACAGGAGCCAGACTGTTTGGGTTCAAATCTGGGCTCTGATGATTTCTAGCTGTCCAATCTTGGGCTGCCTTCTCTCAGTGTCCTCATCTGTAAAATGGGTATGACACTAGTACCTAATACTTAGAGTTTAATACATAATACATTTAATACAAATATATTAATACATTAATATACTTAATATACTTAGCACTGTGCTGGGCACATAGTAAGTGCTAAATATCTATCACCAGCTATTAAAGTGCTCACTTAGTACAGGCATGCAGCTCATAGAACATCCTCAGCGAAAGGAAGCTCATTATTACCAATCAGTGATGTCATCCGTTACCCTACAGATTGAGAACTAATGACATCTCCAATTTAGACCCTTAGTGGGAATAATGACATCACCAGTTGCCAGGTAGATTTAACCCTCACCGGCATTGATGACATCACCAGTCATCAGGCAGAATATGTTTAGAATGCGAGTGCCAGAGCCTTTCCTGTTTGAATTTCTGTGGTGTCCCAGTTCACACATTCTTCCCTGGGACCCATAAGTACACAGGATTTCATCTGTTTTAGCCTTAGTTTTCTATCAGTCAAATGGGGATAATGGCCTTTGCCATTGCCAAGTAAATGCGTTGGGTGTTGGATTCTTGCTCCTATATCTGTCACCCCAACTCCATCTCCTCTTCCTGCATCTTTGATCCCTGTCTCTTACCTCTCAACCTTTCCCTTTCTCTGGCTTCTTTCCCTCGTGGTAGACATTCTCTCTCTCTGTTGTTGTTTCTCTCCTGCATGCTATCAGAAGGGTTTGTAGGGCAAGGAGTAACAACTGTAATAATAATTACTGTTTTTTTTTAAAGATTTTATTTATTTATTTGACAGAGAGAAATCACAAGTAGATGGAGAGGTAGGCAGAGAGAGAGGGAAGCAGGCTCCCTGCTGAGCAGAGAGCCTGATGCGGGACTCGATCTCAGGACTCTGAGATCATGACCTGAGCCGAAGGCAGCGTCTTAACCCACTGAGCCACCCAGGTGCCCCTAATAATTACTGTTTATTCAACCCTTTCCTGATGTCAGCAGCACACTAGCTTTTTGCATGCATTAACTCATTTAGTTCACACAATGCAAGGATTTGTTACTATGGATTCAACAAAACCTTGAGCACCTACTGTAAGCCAAGCCCTGAGGATCTAGCACTGAACAATACAAAGACCCTTGCCTTCTTGGGACTCATATTCTGGTGAGGAGACGGATGATAAACAGATAAATGCATAAATACTTCCAGTGCTATGAGGAAAAACAAAGCAAAGTCAGGGGAGAGAGTGACGAGGGGAATTGGTTTATACAGAATTATCAGGACAGGCCTGCTGAAGCAGGTGACATTGTAGGAGACCTGACATTGGGGAGAGGCAGATATTCATGCAGAACCCGGTTTGGCGAGGGTTGGGGGGAGAGAAGAAGGATTCCTGCTGGAAGAAACAGCAAATGCAAAGGCCCTGAGGCAGGGCCATGCATGGGGAGTATTTCTGGAACTGAGAAACACCCAGGAGGCCAGGGTGGCTGGAGAGGAGTGACAGGGAGAGAAGAGGGAAGTGAGATCAGAGAGGGCCCGAGGGGACACATCACACAGGGCCTTGTGGGCCACAATGAGATCTTCAGCTTTTACTGAAATGGAGCCGTGAAGCACAAGTTTCTGAGCAGAGGAGGGGTACAGTCTCAATACAATTTGACAGGCCACCCCAGCTGTTCATTCCTTCAGGAGCTTTGATACACACCCATAAAGCGGGGACACGGCTCAGAAATCAACCATGCAGGGCTTTCCAGCAACAGACTAGCTTCAGAGGTGGGCTCCACCTCAGGGTCCAGTGGGGCCTTTGCTTTGTGAACTTGGGAAGTTATCTGTCTTTACCTGAGCCTCAGTTTTCCCATCTGTAAATTGGGAAGCATTAACTACCATTTGGGTATATCATGGTGGTTAAGAGCACCAGTTCTGAAGTCAAATTTGGCAGGATCCAAGCCCTTGCTCTGCCACCTGCCAGCTCCATGCCTTTCGACAATTAACACCCTCTTTCTAAGCTTGGGTTTACCTCATCTGGAAGATGATGATCTTAATTCCAAGGGGTAGTTGTAAGGATTAAATGAGATCATGCAGGTAAAGCGCTTAGCATAGCTTCTGGCATGCATTGGGCACTCAATAAATGATCATTATTATTACTGACGGTATCGCCCACACCTCCGAGAGAGGGCCTGGTACGCGGTCGGAGCTCCACAAAAGTGAATTCTCTCTCCCGTCTCTCCTGCCCGCCGGCTCCCGAGGGACCCAGGCATTCCGGCCTCCAGCTGCCCCCCCACGCCGGCCCTCACAAAGGCCCCCATTCATGCTGCATGCACAAAGCGGTGCATTCACCGGTGTCCCTCGGGCCGGCCTCCCGCCCCCGGCCGCCCCCCGCAGCTCGCCATTGGTTGCCTCCCCTGCCCGTCAGGCCTGGGGTCCTGCCCACGACCGCGCTGCCTGGCTCCGCACTCCGGCGCCGTTCTTTTCCCACGGCTGGCACACTCCGACAACTTCTGATTGGTCCGGCCCGCCAGCCTCTGATCTTGATTGGTGGGAGCATCCCCCACAGGCGGGGCCGTATTTTGTCGCAGCGGGGGCCGATTGGCCCCTGCCGTGCTCATGTGGGCGGGGCTCTCCTGGTGGGCCCGCCCCTCTTTCTCCCCAGGCCGAAGCCTCAGGACGGCCCTGGAAGCCGGTGAGTGCCTGGGGCTCGCAGCCCGCCGGAGGTGGCGGAGCGGGACTGGGCCTGGGGAGGTTGGAGCCTAGGGACCTCGGACAGGAGCCCCGAAGGCCGGCGCGGGCGGCTGGGGAGAAGCGGTGACGCGGCCACTCACCTTGGGCACTCAGCGGGACAGCGGCGGGGTGGGGGGGGCGGGGCGTCTACACTCACCCCCAACTCGAGTTCCTACTGTGTGAAAGGCCGGGTCCGGGTCCTCCCTGGGGGTCCCGGGCCTATTCCGCAGACGAGGAAACTGAGGCTCGCTTTGGGACCTTGGACGCTCTAATACCTGAGTCATGGCTTTCAGACCTCCGCCTCCAGATAACGTGTCTCGGTTCTCACGTGTAAAAATTGCAGCCCAGAGACAGGGGTCACGACTTGCAGAGACAGAAGGGTAGGGAAAGACATATTTGAGCACTTGTCATGTACTCGGGCGCTTTTATTTTTACAAGTAAATTTATATTAACTCGAGAGGGGTTATACTGTACCCATTTTACAGGGAGGGGAAAACTGAGGCTGAACAGAGGCAGTGACTGAAGAGAGAAGGGGTTGCGACTAACACTTTGGAGGCTGTGTGCTGGGTCCCTTAACCTTTTTAATCTTATAATAGTCCGCTAAGGCCGGCTGTGGCCCTGTGGTGGAGATGTGGAAGCAGGTTCGATAGAGTTAACCAACGAGGAAGAGGAAACTGATCCCTTTGAGTACCCAGATTCCTCTTTAGAATGACATAAAACGGTATGAGCTTGAATCCCAGCTCTCCCTCTTACTGACTGTGCCCTTCAGCGCATTACTTCCCCTCTCCGTGCCTCACTTTCCTCGTTGGACAAATGGGGAGGCTGATCGTCCCCATCGTATTGTTTTTTGTTTTGTTTTGTTTGACAGAGAGAGACAGACAGACAGCACAGGCAGGGGGAGCAGCAGAGGGAAAGGGAGAAGCAGACTCTCCGCTGAGCAGGGAGCCCCAGGCGGGGTTTGATCCCAGGACCCTGGGATCATGACCTGAGCTGAAGGCAGATGCCTAACAGCTGAGCCACCCAGGTGCCTCTCACATTGGTTTTTGAGACCATTCTATGAATTAAAACCCGGAGAGCTGTTCTAAACGTAGAAAAACACTGGCACAGATTAGATGCGCTTACCCCTCCCTAGTTCTCATTCCACCTATGAGAAAACCGAAGCTCTGGAGGCCAGAATAACACTTTGTGATCTTCTTTGGTACTCTCAATACTCTCTGTGGATTGTGTTGTCCCATTTCTGACGTTATGGAAACTGAGGCTCAGAAAGATCAGACGATGTCGTGAGGCACTGCTTGTTTATTAAGCACTGGGCTGGGGGCCTTTTCTCCCACGTCATCTTATTAATTTCTCTGGCCGCAACTCACGCAGAGGAAAGCTGAGGCCCAGAAAGCTTGAGCGGGATTCGAACCCGGGAGTCTTCAGCCCTCTCCGCTGCGCGTGTCCTTGGTTTTAGCCTCCCGGGAGGAGGAGGGGCGCCTGGGGCTGCCACTGCAGCCCACCTGGCAGAGGACTCTTCCGCCGCCCCCCCCATCCTCCTGCGAAGGGCTTTAGCAGCTCCAGGACCCGCCCCCTTCCCCCCCCCCCCCCAGCAGGTGCTGAGTGACATCAGAGCTGGGCTCCCTCCGGGTGACGCGGCGTGGCCCCGCCCCGCGCTGGACCGCGGAGGTAGTCGCACCTGAGAGCTCAATCGGTCTGGGGATTCCCGTGCCCCCTTCCCATCTTCTGGATTCCCGACGGCCGGCGGCCCCAGGTAGCCCCGAGGATTCGCAGATTAAGGGGGCGGCCATAGGGCGCTTGGGTCTCCGGGAAGTGGGGGTTGGGCGCTCGAATTCCTGGATCTGAGGAGGGGAGTTGGGGGCCAGGAATCCCAGGTCTGAGTGAGGACAGCACTGGGAGCCTGGGCTTCTAGGCCTTGAGGGACAAAGGCACTGGGGCCGGGATACTGGGTCTGGGGGGCCCGACTCCTGGTCTTGAGGAAGGAGGGGGCTGGAGGCCCGCATTCCTGGGTCTGAGAGAGGAAGGGCTGGGTGCCCTGACTCCTGGATCTGAGGGAGGAGGGGGCTGGGGGCCGGACCCCTGGGTTTGAGGGAGGAGGGGCTGGGGGCCCAGATTTCCGGGTCTGGCCACTGAGGGGACTCTTGAATACTACTAGCACTAGGCTGAGGTCAGAGGGCTGGATGCCAAGGGCCCAGCCCCTGCCCCAGGGGCGGATCCCTGGCTCCTTTTCCTTTTCCAGCCCAGCAGTCTCTGCCCCTCCCAGGGCAGGTGAAAGCACCTGTCCCGGTGACAGTAATGAGCCCAGGCAGAGGTGATCCTGCCGGCTAAGGAGGGCGGGGCTGCCGGAGGGGCTCAGCCATTGGGAGCCAAGGCCTGCGCCCCCCCCCCCCCACATCAGGGATGTTGTCAGTCCTCAGGATTTGGATGTCCCGTCATCCTCACCTCTAGCCCAGCTGCCCTAAGGTGAGGGGGTCCCCGGGCTCATGGGTCCAAGGGAGGAGGGACTGGGGGCCCAGAATCCTGGCTCTAGGGAGGGGAGGCATAGGGCCTGCGGATTACAAAAATTCCCAAACCTTTCCTGGTCAAAGGCCACAGGCTGAGAGGGAAGTTGGTGGGTGGGGTAGGGTGAGGGTAGGGGCAAAGTCCCGGGCTTGGCTCTGGGTGGATCAGGGCTGCACTGAAGGCCCGTGGTTAGCCTTGGCAATTGGGAGCCTGGGGAGTGGGTGTGTGTGTGGCGGGGGAGAACCTTGCTGCTTGAGGGCAGAAGCCATCCGTTTGAGGCCTGAGATCGCCAGGACCAAGGGCTGGGGCTTGTGTAGGGGCTATGGGTGAAAGTGGGATGTGTGGTGTGGAGGCGAGTTTCCAGGTGGGAGAGGCTCTGAGGGAGAGCCAAGAGCCTGATGGGACAGATGTGGGGATGTCTCAGGGGGAGCTGGGTGTGTGGGTACGTTGGAGGTGGGGGTCCTGGAGGGCAGAGGCAGAAACATTGAGTGGGGGAGACAAAGATTCGGGTATTCCTGTGACTCGTACAGATGTTTGCAGTGAGAGGGGAGAATAGAGGCAGACTTCTTCAGGAACAGGGCACAGGCGGGGACAGAGAGGGCATTTGTCGTGACTGGTGCTTAGACTGCCCTGAAATTGGTGTGGGCTATTTGCTGCTGCTCTTTGGGGCCTTTGAGGGCCAGGAGGGGTCTAGCCCATTCTGGCTCACCCCGTGTTTCCCTTACAGTACACAGGTCACACCGGGTTGTGGCCAACTGAGACTAGAGGTGCCTCACCCCCAGACCAGGAGCTTCTCAAGGCAGGGCCCCATCTGAAGCATCTCAGGGTCCCCAGACTCTCACTCCGGGCAGAGCCTGGCATCTGGACATCTGGTTGAGTGAATGTTGAGTGAATGCAGAAGTAAATGAATGGGGCCACTCTCCTCATCATAGAGAAAAAGAAGGTGGGTTGCAGGGAAGGAAGGAACTGATAACTAAGACATGAGATTTGAGTCTGTTCTGCAGTTGTGGGGTAGGCCAGAGGGATCAGGGAACCCGAGTGACCGAGATCAGATTGACGCCTTCCTAGGGCTCACATCTAAGGGGCTGATGTCCTCTTCATGGCCCAGTCTGGTGCTCTTGGTCCCCGATCTTACTTCACCTACCACCTCTTCCCCCTTGTTTACTTGGCTCTGGCCACACTGACTTCTCACAATGCCACAGACACACAGGCATACTTCTGCCTCAGGGCCTTTGCACTGGCTCTTCTCCCAGCCTGGAATGCTGTACCTCTCAACATTCCCATGGCTCACTCCCTTCATCTCCCTCAGGGCTTTATTCAAATACCACATCAGAGAGGCCTTCCCTGGCCATCCCCATTAAAACTGCAGCAGCCCTCAATCCTAACATCCCCTGTTCCCTGCTTTCTTTTTCTCTTTGGCATTTATCACCCTTAACATACTATATAATTTACTTATTTATCTTTTTATCTGTCTCCTGGCATTAGAGCATCACTATCTAGTAGGAATAGAATGCAAGCCAACTGTGTAATTTAAAATGTTGTAGTTGCCACATTAAAAATGGAAAAAACTCAAAAGGGACAAGGGTTATTAATGTTAATGATATATTTTATTTAATCCAGTATATTAAAAATAACTATCATTGCAATGTATCAATCACCAAATATAAAAAATACTAATGAGTTTTTTGTTGTACCAAGTCTTTGAAATCTGCTATGTATCTTGTACTTAGAACCCCCATCTCAGTTTGGATTCTCTATTTCAACTTCCCAGTAGCTGTGTGGGACAGTGGCTCCCATACTGGACAGCACTGGACTAGAATGCAAACGCCTTATGTAGGCAGAATGCAAACGCCTTATGTAGGCAGGGATCTGTTGCTCGCTTCTTCTTCTTCTTCTTCTTTTTTTTTTTTTAAGATTTCATTTATCTATCTGACAGACAGAGATCACAGGTAGGCAGAGAGGCAGGCAGAGAGAGAGGAAGGGAAGCAGGCTCCCTGCGGAGCAGAGAGCCCAATGCTGGGCTTGATCCCAGGACCCTGGGATCAGGATCTGAGCCGAAAGTAGAGGCTTTGACCCACTGAGTCACCCAGGCGCCCCTGTTGCTCGCTTCTTCCTGGCTGTATGGCCAATGCCTTGAAGGATGCCTGGCCCAGCCAGGCTTATTAGATAATTATTGAATGAATGAATGGAATTGGTAAAGGAGGTCCGTGGGCCCGTTTTGCAGATGTGTAAAAAGAGGTCTGGTGAAGAAAGGCGGTGGGGACTGCCCAGGGTAGGGGGTGGGGTGTGATCTGGGCTGACCACCACCCTTCTCTCCCCTGCAGATCATGGCGGCAGTGACCTTGTCGGTGCCCGGGCGGAAGGCGCCCCTCAGGCCCGGTCCAGTGCCGGAGGCCGCCCAGCCGTATCTGTTCGCGCCCAGTGGCCCGGGAGCGGGTGGCTCACCCGGGGGCGCCGGCACCTCACCACAGGTGGAGTGGACGGCGCGGCGCCTGGTGTGGGTACCCTCGGAGCTGCATGGGTTCGAGGCGGCAGCCCTGCGGCACGAGGGCGAGGTGGAGGCCGAGGTGGAACTGGCGGAGAGCGGGCGGAGGCTGCGGCTGCCACGGGACCAGATCCAGCGCATGAATCCGCCCAAGTTCAGCAAGGCCGAGGACATGGCCGAGCTCACCTGCCTCAACGAGGCCTCCGTCCTGCACAATCTCCGTGAGCGGTACTACTCGGGCCTCATCTACGTGAGTGGCTGCCCGCTGGAAGGGCATGGCCCTGGGGGTGGGGAGCTGGGTGTCAGCCCCCAGCATGAGAAGCGCGAAGCCCTTTCTGCTTGGGATCCTGCGCTGTGCAACTATTCCCACACGTAGTGGCCAAATTATAAATTATTAGGTTGCCAGAATGGCCTCAGATGCCACTGAGGGTGTCCCAGAATGTCATACACCTTATTATTTTCCTAAAGTGTGAAAAATTCCAAATTCTCAAATAGAACACATCAAAGCGTTTTGAGAAAGGGATATGGGTCTGTCATACTAATTAATGACAATCACCGAGGGTGGAAAACTGCACACCAGGCCCTGTCCTAAATTCCCTTCCATATATTAATTCACTTCCTTTCACTGTACACAAAGCAGAGCCTGTTATTAGCTCCATTTCATCAAAAAGGAAACTGAGGCCTGGAGAGATTTCCTAACAATAAACACTGACATTTATGAAGCAGGCACTAGGCACTCTTAAATGTCTTGTCTCAATACACTCTCCCAGTTAGAAAGCATTTTGTCCCTGTTTTAGACAGAACAAACGCAGAGGCCCAGAAAGGTCAAGTGCCGTGACCAAGGTCACCCAGGGGGACATGGTGGACCTGGGTGGTCCGGCGGCAGGTGCCATCCCTTTGCTGTGGTGCCTCTCAAGATAAAGATGGGATTAACAATAGTGAGGTTGACTCTGGTGGTAGCCTGTCTTTTGAGCCTTGAGTATCGCTCACATTATTAAGCTCTACAGAGAACAGGTGGAGTAGGGAGGGGCCGTGGCTGTGGTTCATAAGCCTGCCCCTGCACTTAGAATCGCCTGGGGAATTTTTTTAAAAGTATTAGCACCCAATCCCCACCCTCCCCAGTTTAAATCAGGCTTTCCGGGGCTGTGGCATGGACAATGGCATTTTTAATAGGCTTCCAGGGTGGTTCTAATGGGCAGCCAGAGCGTTATTAGAGCAAACAGGATTAAAGAGATTGACAAAGAATGTCGACAATAATAATGAAAAATAATAATAATGGTGGCTAGCAAATATTTATTGAGCCCTTACCATGTGCCAAGTGCTGTTCTAAGTGCTACCTGTGGGTTATCAGCACACCTCTGGGCTGGGGACTGCTGTTGTCACCTGATGTTCAGGAATCTCAAGTGACTTGGATCCCAGGTCACCCAGACAGGAAGGAGTCGGGGTCGGATTTGAACCCAGGCTGCTAGCCTCAGAATCACACTCTGAACAGCAGCTTAGAGAGCTGGGGTCTTCCCACCTTGCACTGACCCCCCCCCCCAAGAAAAATCTTTAAATACCTAGCTAACACCCTCAAAGGAAAGGTGCTGTTTTATATTTAGGGGGAGGAAAAAAACCCATTGAAACTGTTGGGAGTAATAAAAACATTTAACTCAGTGATGAGATATATCAAAATATAAAAATAAACAGAGCAGCCCCAATATCCACCCTGTTAAGGGTCACAAATCACAAGCTCAGAATATTTTTATGAGGTCTGACTGCCGTTTGGGAAGGAGGAGACCATGGCTGGAGGGCTAGTGGCTGGCTCAGGGTCCCCCGGCTTGAGGTGGCAGTGGCGGGGTTAGAATTGAGGGGTGTCTAGCCCTGAATGGGGCTGGGAACCTTCTCCAGGCCACACAGACCCCCGCTGAGTCCTCGCTCGCGTTTGCAAACCCTGGGGAAGAGGCCTCGCTTGGCCCAAACCATTCCCCTGGATTTCACAAATGGAAGCGAGATGGAAGATTTCACAAGACTAGACAGGAAGCTAATTGGGCCTGAAGAATAACCATCAGCACCTAGTGAGTGCCTGGTTTCCCCTCTCCACACATGGTTGTGAGGTCGGAATTAGCACCCATTCCCCCACCTGGGAGAGGGGAAGCCATTGGCCCTGCAGTAGTTAACAGCGCGCGTGGTCCTCCAGGGCCCTTGTCATGCTGTGTACGTGCAAGACCAGCCTGTGGTTGGTTCCCGGCCACCCTCTGTGGAAGTGCTGTTCCTTTCCCCGTTTGATGAGAAAGTGAGTTCCAGAAAGCGCAGGGTGCCTGCTGCAGCCATCAGCCAGAAAGTGTTAGAGGTGTGATCAAGCTACACCCTGCTTGTCTTAGGCCCGGGCTTTGTAGGTATTGGTTTGACTGGCTGGCGAATGATGGGGAAGCCAGCGTTTGCCCAGTGGGTATGGTGTCCAGACCTCTGGAAACCCATTTCTGCCACTAATTTCCTATTTGGCCTGGAGTCCCTGAGGGTCTCAGTCCCTTTGCCCCGATGCTTTAGGCAGGAAGGGAACCCATATGTTTGAGCACACACCATGCTTAGAATCTTTCTAGGTGGTCAGGGTCAAAAGCCCATTTTCCAGGGCTGGCAACTGAGGCTCAGGGAGGGCAAATCCCATACATAGTGGGAAGCCCAGGATCACACAGCTTCGAAGTCTGAGTGAGCGCTTAGCTCCCAGGGCATGGGTACCAGGAGAGTCTTGGGATCCACACTTGGAGTGCCTTTTATGGGCCACGCCTTGGGCTGGCTGGTTTTTATTCATTATCTCCCTTAATCCCCACAGCCTCTGTAATGAGGTGAGAAGGAAACTGAGACTGTGGAGAGAGTCACTGGGCTGGACGGCTTCAGAGCCCTAAGGGCTGGGCAGCTACTCTAGACCCTTCCACATGGGTGTCCCCAGCTCTGCCCCCTTGACTCAGGTGTCCCCAGCCCTCACGGCATGCACCAGCTTCCGCCCTTTGCTCCCCGGCCTTAGCAGCCAGCTCAGGTTGCTGTGGGACGGGTGGGGGGGGGTGTCGTCCTGGTAACAAGGTGTGGCTGACAGGAGGGGGCTGAGGTGGGAGGGTGGCGTGGGGAGTGGGTTCCTCCGCCAGCCAGGAGTGGGGGCCGGGGCGCCAGCAGCCATGAGATACCCTCCTGGGGAATGTGGCCTGGCTGCCCCGCCCTCTGCCAGCCGGAGCTCCCAGGAGCAGCTCTTCAAGGCAGGGAGGGCAGACACCCAGCAAACCGGTTGTTCGGCTCCCGGCTGGTCACCCACCCTCCCGCCGTTAACAGGTTGGCACCTGGGAGCCGGACAGCCCTTGGTGGCCACACCCTGCTCTGCTTGAGAAGCCCAAGCAGTCCAGGGAGCTTAAAGGGATCCCGCTACTAACCCACTAAGGAGCTGGCTGGCTGGCTGGCCGAGTAGCTACGCAGTTTAATCGTTAACTAGGGAGGCCACTAGGCACCTACCTCTCTGGCTCTTGGCTAGCTAATGCCAGCTAGCTTAGCCCGTGAGCTCTCTGGGCTGGTTTAGTGGGGTGACCAGCTAGCTATCTAGCTATCCTCACTGCCTCTCCATGGCTTGAGGGCCTCTGTGTGAGCTGAATCCTGGGCCCATCGGGTGTCAGCACAAATTCAGGGAGTCCACGAACTTGGATGCAAGACAAATTGCATCTTTCTTTTCAGGCACCTTGATCCCAAAAGTTAGCATTTCCTCCCATGAGCATGTAAGCAGGGCCTGAGTCTCGGTAGAAACCACAGACTTGTTCCTGTCACGTTTCAGGAACTGTGGTATCTTCTGAGGGTGTTTTATGCATATTTAAACAAATACATACAAATATAACTATTCCTCCTCTCTCAGTGCAAACAGTCCTCACCTTGTGTTCTTTATTTGATAATGCTTTGGAGAGAATTCTGAATCTGTTCACTGCAAGTATCGTAGGGATCCATTTTAAGAACGTGTATGAGGGTCGTTGCCAGACTTCTGCCATTAGAGAGAGAGTGAGTAAGCAGATGAGTGCGCATGTGGTCATTTTATGTGTGTGTGCATCCAGGTGGTAGGAGGCTGGGACCCAAGTCTGGCTGGCTGCAAAGGCTGCGTTCTCTCTCAGGGTGAATCGTTATCCTTACAGCACCTTTGTGCAATAGGGAAAGATTCTCTTCCACCATCAGCCTGAATGTCTTTGTCACAATCTACATTGTCATGATACGAACCCCATGATATGAGGTCAAATCTACATTGTCATAATATGAACTGCTTCCTTGTGCAGTGTGCAACCTGCCCAGCTGTACACAGCACTCCCATTTTGCCCTCTGGGCCTCAGACAGGCACTTGAGGCCCTCTCCTTTCTTGCCCACTGCAGACATACTCTGGCCTTTTCTGTGTGGTCATCAATCCATATAAGCAGCTTCCCATCTATACGGAGGCCATTGTGGAGATGTACCGGGGCAAGAAGCGCCACGAGGTGCCTCCCCACGTGTATGCAGTGACTGAGGGAGCCTACCGCAGCATGCTTCAGGGTGAGTGTGGGGCTGGGATATGTCTCTTCAAGGTGGGGGCTATTCTGGGGGTTGAGATAAGACAACAGACCAAGAATTTCAGACTCTCAGGCTTTTTCATGGGGCAGGAGGAAGGGCTGAGTGGATGAGTTCTGGGTCCCCATCTTATTTGTTTCCTTGTTTACCCCTTCTCTCTGCAGTATCATCTGGAAGCCAGTTGAGGCCAGGCTTCTGCAAAATTTTCTCTTGAGACAGTGATTGTTAGTGTTCATTTGTTCAGCACTTAGGTGGTTGATGTGATCCACATTGTCGTGGAATCAAAGACAGTCCCTTAGGTGGTGGGCAGTGTGGGTCACTGGGGAGAGCTGAGCAGGTTGTATGAGGATGTCCTGGCAAAACAACGTAACTCACATGTACTATACATAATGTCATTATTATAAATTTTTACATATCTATTTTAACATTTGGTTTATAATTAAATGCAGAATAAATATTTAAAAACTTATGTCTTACTATCATATGACATACAATGATATGTGGCAATATATTTTTGTTTTTGTTTTTGTTTTTTTCATTTATGGTTGGTTTTTGCAGCAATATATTTATACGGTGTGTGTTATACCTGTATCACATGTCCTGTGCTGTAGTTCTACTGTGGGTCATAATGACGCATTTATAATGCTCAGTGCCGAGGTTCTTGGAGCGCAGTGAGCATCGGCGTCAGCTAGGAACTTAGCAGAAATGCAAACTGGGTCCCCGCTCCAGACCCGTGAAGTCAGAGAAACTGGGAGTTTCACAAGATCCCTGGGCTCCCTCTGGGGATCCGGATGCTGGCACAAAGTTTGAGAACCACTGGTGTAGTATCCAGTATATCGTTATACTCGCATTATGCAGAGCACGTTTATAGGCCACAATTTGAATTCACGGTATAAATTTATATTTGATCATTGGTGACACTTCTTTCCTTTGGTTGTTTAATCTGATTTGGTATCTACTTATTTTTATGATTTTTAGCCATTAATATACATGCATTATCATATCTTAGGAATAAATAAATAAATAAACAGTAAAGCAGGGGTGAGTGGCTGCTCTGTGCTGAGCACTGTTCATGGATTGACACATTTAAACTCATGATGAGCAACCCCAGAGAGAAGGTGTGATCATTATCCCTGGTTTCCAGTTGGGGAAACTGAGGCACCGAGCAGCACCAACACTGCTTGCAGTCCCACTGGTGGGTAGATGGCTGAGGTGGGTCTTGAACCCAGGGTTTCCGACCTCCACCTTCCTCTATATAGGTCACACTGTGTGTCCCATCCTCACCCTGGGCTGGGTGTTGTGGGTTTTTCTGTGTGACTCACCTGGTTCTAATACCACACCCCAACTCAGCCCTTTGCTTGCTGTGTGACCCTTGCAGAGCAGCTGTACCTCTCTGAGTCTCTTTCCTCATCTGTAAAATGGAGACAATAAGCCTCAGCTGAACAGAATGCGATTCATTCAACCAACTACAATTTGAGCTCCTACCGTGTGTGCTACTTTGTGCTGGGTATGAGAGAGTCAAAGATATGAGAGTGAGATCCCAGACCCCAGGGCTCAGGTCCTGGTAGAAAATGGGCCACAAAACAATGTTATGTGCTAACTAGTATATAAAAACTTTGTTGGACTTTCTCTTGGAGTTCTGACTATAGCCCTGTGAGGTAAGGGCTGTTTGAGCCCTGTTTTTGAGATGGGAAAACTGAGGCACAGAGCATTTCAGAGACTGGTCCAAGGTCACATAGCAAGACAGGGGGGAGACTGGGCCTTGAACCCACATCTGTATGGCTCCCAAACCAGGCTGAATGCATCTCTCCCTTTGGCTTAAAACCACCTGCTGGAGACCTCCTGCCCCATTTAAAAACTATCCTGATTTTTTAAAAATATGTATTTATTTATTTGAGGGGGGAGGGGAGAAGGGCAGAGGGAGAGAGAGAGTCTCAAGCAGACTCCCTGCGGAACATAGAGCCCAATGTGGGGCTCGATTTTATAACCCTGAATTTGTGACCTGAGCCGAAATCAAGAATCGGATGCTTAACTGACTGAGCCACCTAGGTGCCCCCCAAATCTTCCAGATCTTTTAATCATGGTCTCCCAATCCATCTGCACAATCTCCAGCTTTGCCTTGTCCCCCAGCCTCTCTGACCTCCTTTCTGTCTCTCAGACAGTTCCAACTTGGTCTCACCACAGGCCCTTTGCCCTGGCTGTGTCCTCTGACTGGAACGCTCTTTCTCTACCCTCTTCCTTTAGGCCTGAGCTGAAACATCACCCCTTCTGGGAAGCCTTCCTGGCCCTCCCCCTCCTCAGTCTTCTTACTTCGTTACACTAGGGATTAATCCTGGCTCTATCGGCATTTGGGGCTGGAGGATTCTTTATACAGGGCATTCTGTGCATTGTAGGGTACTCAGCGGCATCCCTGAACTCGTCTCAGTAGACACTCATAGGACCTTCTGGTTGCAAGAACCAAACCAAAAATGTCTGCAGACACTGCCAACTTCCAAATCATCTTCACTTTTACTTTATGTGCTTTTTGTCCCCCAGTTCAAGCAGAAGCCCCATGAAGGCAGGGACTTTGCCAGTTCCCACTGTTGTAGGTGCCTGGCACTTAGTAGGTAATCAGTCATGTCAGATGCAGGGCGAGTGCTGGCGGAGATGGATGGTGGGAAGCATGCTGTGTTCTCTGCTGGGCAGAGGGCCACCGACAGGTCACCAGACATCAGCACTACCATACTGTGGCCTGTTCATGTCAATGTCTAAGCCTTACCTTAGGGCCAGGACCTTGCTGTCCTGTCTTGGCATCCCACACACCTGGCAGAAGGGGACCCCCAGGAGGGGCTCACACTGAAGTTTGTTGAATGAGTTACATTCTGTTCAGTTGGAGTTTTCCACTTCTGTTTTATAGGTGAGGAAACAGCTTGAGAGAGGGAGGGCTACTTTGCCAGGGTCACACAGCAAATAAGAAGCTGGGTTGGGGTGGGGTGTTAGAATCCTGGAGTGTCACACATCAGAACCCTTTTGGGTGGAGGGGCACCTGGGTGGCTCAGTGAGTTAAATGTCTGCCTTTGGCTCGGGTCGTGATCTCAGCATTCTGGGATTGAGCCCCACATCGGGCTCCCTGCTGATTGGGGAGTCTGCTTCCACTTCTCCCTCTGTCCTGCCCCCTCCACTCATGCTCTCTCTCAAATAGACAGATAAAATATTAAAAACAAAAACCTTTTTGCGAGGTGGGGGTGGGGGAACTTTTCCTTAATCCTTGAAAAGGGTGGGGTAAAAGAGGTCAGGGTCCCCCTAGAGCAGCAACCCTCCAGGTGATATGTCGACCTCTGTCCCTTACAGATCGTGAAGATCAATCCATTCTCTGCACGTGAGTAATCCTGAAGGACTTCCTGGAGGAGGTGGGGTTCTGGCTGGGTGTAGCTCTGCTTGGAATGGCAGGTCTTACCTGGCATCATTGTCAACCCTTTTCCTCTCCCACTTGTGTCCTTCTATAGTGGGGAATCTGGGGCTGGGAAGACAGAAAACACCAAGAAGGTCATCCAGTATCTCGCCCATGTGGCATCGTCCCCAAAGGGCAGGAAGGAGCCTGGTGTACCGGTAAGTGCCCTGTCCTGGGACACACTCTGGACCCTGCCACCAGCAGTGCCTGCCCCCATCTGAGGCCCTGCTTTTCCCCCTAACCCCCTGCCTCCCTTATGGAGGGCCACAACTGCGAGCCTTCTTTTTGGCTGCCCATGCTGCCCACACACCTATTATGTGCCCAAGACAGTGCTGGGAGTGGAGGCAGGATGGAAACGGAAAATCACGGGCCAGTTTGTGGCTCCTCAGAACAGCACCAGGTACATGGGAGGTGCCTACAGCCCTGCGCACCTACTGGGTTCCAGGCCTGATATAAGGACCTACAATTCCCAGTTGCCTTCACCAGTGAGCATCTGTAAGACCCGTCTCTCTGCTTATATGAACTTAACACGCCAGTGCATGGGTGTCGCTCTCCCGTGTTAAAGATGAGAAACTTAAGGCCTGTCTGGGGTGAGTCGGCTGTTGGAGGTCACACACCCAGGAAGGGCTAGAGAGAATTCAAGCCCAGGCGATATGGCTCCCCCAGGCCACCCTGCCCCACAAGCCTGATTTCCCTAGCCCCTCATGTCTCCCCTCTGTCCCCACCACCACTGGTTCACCTGTGTGTCTGTCCACGTTCCATGTGCCGCGTCCTGGTCTGTGTCCCGGTCCGTGTCTCGTGTCCCGTGACTTCCTCAGGCTGCCAGCACCTTGTCTTATGTGAGTAGCAGGGGATCACCTCAAATCACGCCACCCCTTAGGCCACCTGGTCAGCCCAACCCACGGTCTTCCCAGCAGGCAGGCCCCAGGACCCCGGTGTCTGCCAGGGAGCTGTGCTGCAGCTTATGTGGCCCTACTGCGTGTATGCCAGGCCCCGTACTACCATTGCAGTGCTCCCTGCTGCGGTTTCTAGCAGCCCTACACGGACACATCCTGGGGCCCATGTTACCATTTAGTGCAGAAACTTCAGGAAACAGTTGATGCCCTTGAGAACCTTGCTAAGAGGGGAGGGGGATTGGTGTTTCCTGAACACCTACTGTGCTCCTGACTCTGACACTGAGGTGCCTGGAGGGAAGTTCAGAGTGGGGTCCCTCTCTTGGAGCCCACTACTGGGGGAAGGAGGCTACCCTCTCTTGAATGCGTACTATGTGCCAGGCAGTTTGAAGCATGTTATATGGATAGTATAGATTTTTTTTTCTTAATTAATCCTGTAAGTAATCCATGAGTCTGTGTTTTTTTAACAACAACAGAAAAAGATAAAATGAAATCCCTCTTTTGTCCTTTCCGTCATCCCCTGGAGTGGTGTCTGCTGTCGACCATTTGGTGTGTATCCTCGTAGACCTTTCTCTAAATGCTTACGAACACACATCTATACCTGGAGACGTGGGAGTCATGTTTTGTAGTGTTTTTTTCTCGAGGTACTTTTCACTCATGGGGTCACATTGTAGGTTTTGCTCTGCCACGGAATTTTGTTGTGTTTTGTTTTCCCACTCCACGGTGAATCCTGGAGAGGTTTACTTGTTCCCTTCACAGTCAACGAAGGGCAAGACCTGGGTGTGGAAGAGCAGGCCCACCTGCAGAGGCACGGAGGCCCCTCACGCACACATGCGCAGCCGGTCATAGCACAGACCCCTGCCCCAGCCTTGTCACTGACAGCCTGTCTCCCGCGCCCCACAGGGTGAGCTGGAGCGGCAGCTTCTCCAGGCCAACCCCATCCTGGAGGCCTTTGGCAATGCCAAGACCGTGAAGAATGACAACTCCTCCCGCTTCGTGAGTGCTGGGGGAGAGCAGAGGCTGGCTGCTGGGAGCTGGGAGCTTTGGGGGTGGTTAAGGGGAGGCAAGAAGTGGGGGCTGACTAAGGGAGGAGGGGCTGGGGGTCTGGACTCCTGGGTCTGAGGGAGCGGGGGCGGGGGCCTGGACTGCTGGGTCTGAGGGAGGAAGGGGCTGGGAGTCTGGACTCCCAGGTCTGAGGGAGGAGGGGCTGGGGGCCTGGACTCCTGGCCCTGAGGGAGGAGGTGTTGGGGACCTGGACCCCTGGGTCTGAGGGAGGAGGGGGTTTGGGTCCTGAGGAAGGCAGTCAAGGAGGCCCAGATCTTGGATTCTCCATGGCTGGGACCTCACAATTGGGGTGGGGTTCAGATGGAGGGAGAAAGTTGAGATGCTCTGGGAGGGGTGAGTGTGGGTAAGGGGGGCTCTTCAGGTCCCCAATGTGGAAGAGGACTCTCTGCTAACTCCTGACCCCTTCCTTCCCAGGGCAAATTCATCCGCATCAACTTTGACGTGGCCGGGTATATCGTGGGTGCCAACATTGAGACCTGTATCCTCACATAGCGCTTGCGGGGGGGATCCTGGTGTCTGAGGAGGGTGGCCCTTGGGATCTCACTGTTTCCAGGAAACAGATGTTCACAAACACGGGGAAGCTTGGCTCCTTGATGTTCAAAAACTGTGCCTCAGTTTCCCCTTCTGTGGAAGGGAAAGGAACCTTGGGAAGGCATAGATGCAGCACCCCCTCCCCCTGGTGGAGGGAGGAGGGCCATACTGCTGTGGCCTTGCAGTGGGACGGTGGAGTGGCTGTGGCTTACCACAGAGAGGGGACACACAGCCCAGGCAGCAGAGGGAACAGGCATGTGGGGCCAAGTATGGAGGAGACCAGGGCCAGCTTCCAGAGTCCCCTCCCCATGGAGTCACATAGGATGGGCCACACACAAGATGTGACAACACGTGTGAGGTGTTGTCCACCAGGGATGCTTGTCAGAGACTCTGTCAGTGCCCCAGAGTTCTTCGTGGGGGCCGGTGGCCTCAGTGCCCTTGGCCTATCATGTACCAAAATTCCAGACTCCCCAAGGGAAATCAGGGGTTTCAGCAGAAACCACGTTGTATGCACCAACAGCTTAGGCGTGGGGAGCCCCTCCTGGGAGTCAAGGAGCGCTGGGAACCCTCCCGAAATCCAGCTTCCCAGGCGTGCCCACCTCAGACTTGTGGCATCAACCCTGCTCTGTGGGCAACGTGCAAGCTCAGTAGGGATTTATTTTTTAAGACTGTGTTTGAGAGAGAGAGAAAGAGAGCAAGGATGTATGTGAGCACACAAGTGGGGAGAGGGGCAGATGGAGAGGGAGAAGCAGGCTCCCTGCTGAGCAAGGAGCCTGATGCGGGGCTTGATCCCAGGACCCTGGAATCACAAGCTAAGTCTAAGGCAAGTACTTAATGGAGTGAGCCCCCCAGGAACCCCTCAGCTCAGTAGGAATTTAAAAGATAAAGCACGGTAGCTCCAGAAGTTCAGAATTTAAGAGAGCCGGCGGAGAAATCACATCAACCCAGGTTTGAATTCTATCTATGCCACTTGGAGGCCAAGGGAACTTCAGCACATTCCTTGACCTCTCTGTGCCTCTGTTTCCCCCGCTCTGTGGAAGAGGGAGGCTCATAGAATCCTCTCTTGGAGGACTGGGGGGCATTGGGGGGCAAATTCTTCGCCTGGCACCTGCCATGTAGCAAGCACTCCAAAATGAGCTGCTGTCATTAGGAGTTCACCATGGGAACAAATTAGCAATGTCCTTATCGATGTTAATATTCTCTGTTGGTAATTACTAATCAGCCGCATTAACAGTAAACCACGTGCCCCTTCCCAGAGGTGTCTGAGAACCTCAGTCTTCTGTGGTCTGGGGGAAGGCTGGGAAGCAGATGTGGTGGAAGAGACCTTAGCAAATAAGGAAATGGGCGTCTCCCGTTTCCTGAGGGTTTGCTCTGCACCTAGTGCTGTCCTGCGAGCTCTCCCTGTGTGCTCAATTCCTTGTCCCAGCACCCCTTGTCAGCCCATTTAACAGAAGAAGAAACCGAGGCTTGGTGTGTGTGCTTCCCCCCACCCCACCCTGTCTGTGAGGAACACCCCCACATCCTCCCCACCTTGCACAAGCAGATTAATGAGCCAGGGCTTTTGGTCAATGGTGTGCAGATCTTGGGCCTGACTCCCCGAGGTAGGTCCTGCATTCCAACTGCTATGCTGAAGGGACGCTGTGTGGTCCGTGAGCGGGGCCATGGAGGGACCAACAACTTAGCTGGTGTTTTATTCTACTTTAAGGTGGTTTGCCCATTCTTAGAGTGTAAACATGCCATGTGACTTTTCTTGAAGGGAGGAGCCAATAGCCCCACTGTCCGTATAGGGAAACTGAGGCCGGCAGGCTAACAATGGCCAGAGATTTTCTTGTGGGGGTTGGCTACCAAGCAGACAGGGCTCTGGGTGTTTGACACATAGTGACGCATTTACCCACATGGCAGCTCATTCACGGGGTTCATAAAAGGAAACTGAGGCACGTGTGCTCAAGTGACATGACCGAGGCCTGGGCTGTGAACAACTCCACGGCTTCACAGGGTGGTGGGGGCAGCACAGGCCGAGGGGGCTGGGTGGGCTCCCCTCACTGCTCCTCACCTATGAAACCTTGACTCCCGGCCACCCAGACCTGCTGGAGAAGTCACGGGCCATCCGCCAGGCCAAGGACGAGTGCAGCTTCCACATCTTCTACCAGCTGCTGGGAGGCGCGGGGGAGCAGCTCAAAGGTCAGTACTGGGGCTCTCAGGGAGGGTGGGGGCAGGCAGCGGGGTGGGGGGGCCCTCATGGGCCTCTGGCATCCCTGGGCCTTAGGAGGAGGAACTAGGAGGCAGTCAGTAGGATTTATGAGCACCTGCTTTAGGTCAGGCTTCTGCTGGGCAGTGGGTTCTGGTGCCTCTCCCCGGAGCTCACTGCCCCAGGTTTCTGTCGCACTATGGCCTTGACGTCCTCAGGACCTGCCCCTGAGCGCCGGCTGTCCCCGCCCCTATGCTGCTGACCGACCCTGTGGCTCTCTGTTCCCAGCTTCCTCCGGGGTCTCGCCCACCCCGGCCACGTGGCTCCCTGGCTGCTGCGCACACCCCTTCTCTTCTGAAACCGCAGGGCTTACTCCGAACCTGTGATGCCATGACGCTAGCTCCTGCCGCAGCGCCTGCTGCCTCGAGGTCCTGGCGGTCCAGGCAGTCCTGGTTTGTGTGGCTTTGCTGCACCTGCTGCCTCACCATGGCCTTTCCTCTGCCTCCTGCCTGAGCTTCCTCCTGTCTCCTCATTGCTCTTCCCACCTTCTGGCTGAAGAAAGTCCGGGGTTCTCCTTTCCGGGCGGACCCCTGCTGTCGCCAGGCCCCTTCCCACATAGCCTTGGCTGCCTCCCCCTTCTCCCCCACAAGGCTGCAGGACCCACAGGCCTTCTGCTGCCAGCTCTGCTGTCCCATGACTTCTGCGAGCTCAGGCATCCGCGGCCCCTTTGCTCCTGCTCCTGCTTGCTCTGGGCAGTTCCAGGACTTGACAATCTCTGGAAGGACGAAAGGGCCCAATGAGGGCTAAGCACCCCCACCACGCCCGGCCCTTCCCATCAAACCTTGAGGAGAGGATCTTCACTCATTTAACAGAGGAAGAGACCGAGGTCCCCAGTGGAGAAAGTGAACGCTTGTCCCGTGGGTGGCCATCAGGATGTGAGTCTGACTCTACAGCTCACCCTTGACCTCGGCCTCCACTCATTACCCCCGCAGCTGACCTCCTCCTGGAGCCTTGCTCCAACTACCGCTTCCTGACCAACGGGCCATCATCCTCTCCTGGCCAGGAGCGGGAGCTCTTCCACGAGACGCTGGAGTCCCTGAAGGTCCTGGGATTCACCCCGGATGAAATCACCTGTGAGTAAGCCCTGAGCCTCCACGAACGGTGGGGCTGGGGCAGCGCAGGGGCAGGTGGGGAACCTGGACATGCATTCCTCAGTTGGGAAAAAGGTACAGGGATGGGAGGAAAGAGGAGGTATAGCTTTAAGGAGGGGATCAAGAAGGGGACACCTCTGAGCCAAGGCCTGAGGAGCTGAGAGGGTAAGCATCGGTGCTAGCAGGGTATTACCCCCAAAGTAAAACGGTGGATTATTTTACCAGCAAAATGGATTTATTTGGGAATAATGGAGAATTGTAATTTGGGACAAGCAAGGTAGGATAGGAATCCAGCAAGGGACAGGAATTTTATCTTATGGAGAAGAGGAGGAGGTTGGAAGAGGTTGTTTTGAACGAAAGTCCTTTGGAGAAATCCAAGAGTGGAGGGTGTTGACGGTTTCTCTGGCTGAGCAGCTGGGGCAGCCAATTTTTTGTAGGAGTTGTGATGTACATCTTTCCCTGTTGGGGCCTGTCAGTGAGGATTCTTTCCTGTTGAGGATTCCTCTGTTGGTGTCTGTACTTGACATTGAGTAGTGTGACTCCCCCCTTCCAGCCTCTCCTTCTAGCTTCCCGAGTCTGCTTTCGTGAGGTTTCCCATACAAATTTTCAGAGAGAGCTAGAAGAGCCTTCTAGATGAGGAGGATTGCCTATGCAAAGGCCCTGGGGCAGAAAACTCATGGCATGGTTTGATGAATTCATTTCTATCCTGAGGGGCTGGGACTTTGTCCTGGGGGCACCGGGGAGCCATGGGAGAGCTGGCAGCAGGGCAGAGGCCCCTTTGAGCTGTATGGAGGATGCGTTGGCGGGCCAGAGGAGGCTGAAGCAAAGGTGTGGGGAAGACCCTGACTGTGGCCCGTTACCCACGTGGCAATGCTTTGCCCCCTGCTGGTTTTCACCAGATCGCATTGTTTTGACAGCAGGTCAGCAGCAGTCCTATATTTGTTTGCTCTGGCGCTGTGACAGAGCACCCCAGGCCTGGTGCCTTCAGCAGGAGAGATGGATCATCTCCCAGTTCTGGAGGCCAGAATGCCGAGCTCTACGTGTTGGCAGGGTTGCTCGGTCTTGGGAGAATCTGTCTGTCCCCTGCAGGCAGCCCCCTACTCCACTGTGATCTTGTCTTGACTTAAAGAATTCCATCTGCAATGACCCAAGACCCAAAGGAGGCCACATTCTGAGAAGGCTCAAGGGTTAGGATGTCACCACACCTGTTCTGGGGGGAAGAGGGTACGATTTGACCCATGCCAAGTACGTGTAGGTGGACCCCGTCTTTTTGCAACCGCCTGACTCTTTCACTGTTTGGATGAACTTGGAGTCCCATGGACAAAGACCCCGATGTCTTGGGCTGAGCTGGCATGGCGGGTTTCTTTCTCCTCCCATCTCTGGCAATGCGGAAAGCTCTGGGAGCTATTGTTGGCTCCAGGGCCAACTGGGAGGGCTGGAAGTTGAGCAAGCGCCAGCTTGGCTGTCTCCCCGGGCTGCAAACAGGCCGGCCTTCTCGGGCGTATTGACACAGGGTCCCAGGCCTCCCCTGCTAGATTGCCCAACCACAGTTGCAAAACTTCCTCCGCCTGGAGTCTCTGCTCTCCTCCCGGGGCAGCTGGTGAACAAATCCGGATGGCGGCCACTGTGGGGGCCTGACCTCCTGTCACAGATCACCTCAAGTGACCCTCCCCGTGGCCGCCCCACTGCATAGCCGATTTTTGCAATTCTGAAACAAAACTTTGGAAGTGACATATGTGTGTGGTGACATAATCTGGATGTGCCAAAGGTCATAGTTTGGCAACTGGGTCTCCTGCAGGGCCCTGAGCCCTGCTTCTCCCTGGCTTCCCACACATCCTTCCAGAAATATTTTCTACATCTAAAAAAGAATACACATTATTTTTTCTCCCTCCCTCCCTTCTTTCCTTCCTTCCTTTCTTTCTCTTTCCTTCCTTCCTTTCTTCTCTCCTTCTTCCTTCCTTCCTTCCTTCCTTCTTTGTCAGAGAGAGAGAACACAAGCAGGGGGAATGGCAGAGGGAGAGGGAGAAGCAGACTCCCCACTGAGCATGGACCCCCCCAACCTGGAGCTCCATCCTAGGACCCTGGGATCATGACCTAAGCTGAAGGCAGATGTTTAATTGACTGAGCCACCCAGGTGTCTCCATACTATTTTCCTAAGAACGAGGCATTCTGTAGTCCCAGGGTGGATGTTCAGCCATACTGATGAGGGAGCAGGAGGCTGGCACCAATGACGTCTTAAGAATTCTTTCTTTAGTCGTCGGCTCCGAACCTCCTCACCCCACCGAACCTGACTTAGGTTATGGGACTTCATCAATACCAGTAATAAAAGTGGTAAGATATTTCTCTGCTGAATTTAAAAGTTCCCCGCACAGGGCCGCCTGGGTGGCTCAGTCTATAAAGTGTCCAACTCTTGATTTCGGCGCAAGTCGTGATCTCAGGGTTGTGAGTTCAAGCCCCAAGGTGGGCTCCATACTGGGCATGGAGCCTGCTTAAAAAAAAAGTCCCCCGTGGTTGTGGATTTAAGTGAACCTTATCTCCCTGACCTTCCTCCCAAGACCATCCCAGATAGAGCAACGAACAGTTGAAAACCGTGCGGCACATCGGGGAGGGGCCAGGTAGTGTTGGGGTTAAGAATTCAGCTCATCACCCTTGGGCTAGCATACTTTGTGCCCTGCTTTTGTTAGCAGACAGCATACTTTAGTGATAATTCTGGTTTTGTATATAGGTTTCAGAGAGTGTGTGTGTTGGAGGGGCTGCATAAAATTTCATTGTTTAAATGGCTTGTGATTCTTTTAACCAGCCTCTGTCCCTTGCAGAGAGACCTTTAGGGTGTTTGCACCCATTGTTATTAAAATGAACCCCCCTCCCAAAAGAGGTGCCAGGAATATCCTTTGAAGGAGCTCTCTGTTCTCTTGTGTCCATGAGATCCATTCTTAGAAGCGAAATGCTGGGTCCAAGGAGGGGGTGTCCCTTTTGATTTTAATCTGGCTTTACCAGAAGTGTGACAGAGGTATTGAGCTCGAATTTGAACACTCTCACCTGGTGACAGCGTACAAGGCAGGGGCTTTCTGTCTGTTCACGGAGTCGGGGCACCCATTCCCCTCCGTCCCCTGCCAAGGTGAGTCTAGAACCTTTTCAGTGGCCCAAGAGGATATCTTGCACCCTTTTGGCATTTGTCAGCTGCCGGTTTCCACCGCCAGTCTCTGGCAACTGCTCCTCAGCTTCCTGTCCCTGCGGGTTTGCCCATCCTGGCCCTTTCATGTAAATGGGATCATACAATACGATGGCCTCGTGGCTGGCTGCTTTTACTCCCCAAGAGGGTTTCAGGTTCATCTCCGCGGCAGGGGGTGGGGGGTTAATCAGGGTCAGTGTTTTGTTCCTGGTTATTGCTAAATAGTTTTGATTTTTAGCTTTTTTTTTTTTAAGATTTTATTTATTTGATAGACAGAGATCACAAGGAGAGAGGAGGAAGCAGGTTTCCTGCCGAGCAGAGAGCCCGATGCAGGGCTCGATCCTAGGACTCTGAGATCATGACCTGAGCCGAAGGCAGAGGCTTAACCCACTGAGCCACCCAGGTGCCCCTGATTTTTAGCTTTTTAGTATGGGTACCAGGTCCTATAATCAGCGCCCACCTGTGGCTTCTTGGATTTTGCCTGGAAACCCCCATCTCCCACCCCCAGGGCTCCACAGGTTTTTTAAATTGTAGAGAAGCCACTTCATCACCGTCCAGAAGGTGGCGCTAGTCTCCATTGCCATCCACCCTGTCCCTGGAGCGCTTTTCCCTCCATGCAAGGCCCCAACCACTGCTGTCAGTTTTCTGGCTTTTGCCGGTGTGGTAGGTGGATGGGGTCTCACAGTTTTATTCGGTGTTTTACTTACAAGGAGTGGAGCCAGCCAGTCACTTTTTTTTTTTTTTTTAAGGTTTTGTTTATCATTTGTTTGGGAGAGAGAGAGAGAGCTAGAGACCAAGCAGGGGGAGGAACAGAAGGAGAGGGACAAGCAGACTCCACGCTGAGTGGAGAGCCCGATGCAGGGATTGATCTCATGACCCTGAAGTCATGACCTGAGCAAAACCAAGAGTCGGATGTTTGACTGAGCCACCCACGTGTCCTGTGGTCACCTTTTCATAGAGTCCTTCTGGCAAAAAAGGAGACAGAGGTCCAGGGAGGTGGGATGTCTGCCCCACGACTCACCCCAGTTGACAAGAAGGCAATGGAACCCAGGGCTGACTCCAAAGCGAGCCCATGATCCATCTTTAGAGAGGCAGGTGGTGCCTCTGGGAAGCTTTCTGGACTGTCTCTGGAAAGATGGTCACCAGTGGGAAGGCTAACATGGAGAACACTGGGGACCCATCTAAGCAGGACCTCCACCCTCCTCCCCACTTCCCACTTTCACCGGTGCTGGTGCTGGGAATGCCACTCCGAGAGGCTGAGCAGGGAGCCTGGTACCTGGGGAGGCGGGTGTTCATGCTGGGGAGCACACTTGGCCTCACCAGCCCCACGCCCCTGCCTCCGCAGGCCTGGGCTTGCTTGCAGTCAGCTGGTGTGAAGTCACCGCAGGAGCTAACTGCCGACTTCTCAGATGTCAGGTTTGCCCGGGTGCTTGACGCCAATGCAAGGTCCTAAGCCAACTGTCAGAGGCCGTTTCAAAGGCCACTGGGGGGACTTGAGTCTGGACTGTGTCTGAGCGGAGGTTAAGGGATGAATGATCTTTTGGTTCATTAGGTGATGATGCCGCTGTGGGCCCATAAGGAGATGTCTTTATCTTCTCGGAAGTGCCCTGCTGTCCTCTGGGGAACCCCCAGGACTTCCAGGGCTCTGAGCTGCCCCCATCCACTCTTTCCTTCTGACCCCAGATGGGCAGGACCAGAGATCTCTAAGCCCAGCCCCTCTCACTGCATAGCCAGGGAAACTGAGGCCCAGGAGGTCACCCAGCTTGTCCAAGGGCACACAGCAAACTCCCACATCCAGTAATGTATGTATCCCCCCCATTAATTAACTCATTGCCCTTTATTCATGAATATATCAAGTCATTCAACTGGTGGTGGGGTTTCTGGGCCAGACCGCCACAGGCGCTGGGCAGAATTCACAGTGACCAACACAGAACCAACCCTTGACCTGTGGAATGCTCAGACCCGGAAGCATCGAATCACACACATGCATTAAAGCTGAACCAGTGGGAGGGTGAGTGATGGAGGGTGCATGGAGCAGGGACCGTGTGTCACAGCATTCCAGCATGGCCTGGGGAGAGCCCCCTGGATGAGGTGGCCCTTGCTTGAGCACTGATGGGTCTGGCAGGAGCTAACCAGCCCTAGATGGTGCTGGCAGCATCTAGGCGGAGGGAACTACCAAGGCAAAGGCCTGGTGGCAAGACAGTGTTGGAGAAGCTGATGGGGGGCAGCTGGGGTGGCTGGTTGGAGTAAGCGAGGATACCCTGGGGCCGGAGGGGCTGGGAGGGTCAGGTTTCTCAAGACCCTGGTAAGGGCTCACATTGAATCCCAGAAGTACTAGGGACCAGGGAAGGAACTCTTCCCTGTGAACAGGCAAGCTCAAGTTCATTCATGTAAACATTTATAGAGCGCCTACTCTATGCAGAGCACATGGGCAGCAGATGAGTAAGGAATAGATACTTTCCACAGGAAGTTATGATTTCAGTGGAAATGGAGAAAAAATAATATTTGTTGCATACCCTGCCATGCCCTGCAAATTATACCCAAACCTGGTTTTTCAGGCTTGCTTTTTTTTTTTTTTAACTTCTTTTTATTATTATTGAAAGTCATGTTAGTTTCAGGTATACAATATATGGATTCAACAATTCTGTTCATCAGTGCTTATCCCAAGTGTAGCCACCATCTGCCTTTTTTTTTTTTTTTGTCCTTTGAGAGAGAATCCACGTACCGTAAAATTCACCATTGTCAAGTGTACAGTGCAGCCATTTGTTGCGAATGTACAATTGCACTAATTCTAGACACCAAGTCCTTTCTTAACAGCCATTTTTTTTTTCTGGACAAGATCTGACATTTTAACAAGTATGAAACTCCGAAAGAATATAATCAGTACTATATAATCAGCTCCCAGGCCCGGGCTACCTCTGTCCACAGTTTCCCACGTGTCCCTCAGAGCAAGGTGTCTTGAAGCCATAAGGCCAGTGATCTTCCTTCTGTTTTCAGGGTTTGTTCAAAAAACTTTTTATTGGGAATACTTTGAGATTTATGGAAAAGTTGCAGAAAGAGTACAAAACATTGCTGCGCTCTTCTCTAAGATTCCTCGGGTGCTAACGTCTTGCCACATTTGCTTCCCGTCTGTCTTTCTAATTACTTATTCTGAGCAGTTTGAGAACAGGGGTGTGGACAAGCATGCAGCCACACCCCAACAGACTCTAGGCCAAGGGTGGGTGATGGTCCCACAAGGCGGGAGGAAGGAGCGGAGGCAGGGACAAAGGCACAGGTGTACTGGGGAACTTCCGTGCGGGAAACTTCTGCACAATGAGACTCCCCTTTACCCTTTGTATTAGCTTCCTGTGACCGGTAATCAACACCCGCTGATTCTCTTATAATGCTGGAGGCCAGGAGTCCAAAACCAGTCTTCACTGGCAGGGTTGGTTTCCTCTGGAGGTTCAAAAGGAGAATCACTTTTCTTGCCTTCTCTGACTTCAAAGCACATCCCTGTAACCTCTGCTCACGTGGCGTTCTCCCTCGGCTTCCCTTTTATGAGGACCCTCTAGCTAGAGCCCACCTGCGTAATCCAGAGTTCATTTCCCATCTCAGCATTCCCCAGTCACATTGGTGAAGTCCATTTTGCTCTGCCAGGTAACATTTCCTGGTGGGGAATTCGGAATGTGGACCTCTCTGGGGGCGGGGAGGGATTGTCCCGCGGCGCCTACCACCCTGCAGAGTCTGTCCATACATTGTAAGTAGGCTCCACCCCCAGAGCGGACTGGGGGCTCGAACCCACAAAGCTGAGATAGAGACCTTTGCAGAGATCAAGTCTGAAGCTCAACCGACTGAACCACCCGAGCGCCCCCTGTCTGCATATTTTTATATGCAGCCACTGGATGGTACTGTCTTGGGAGCTGAGAGCACTGGCACTGTTAGCATCCCCATTCATAGACCATATTGTCCCAGTAATGTCCCTTATAACACGCAAAAGTGTTTTTTACAGGATTTTTGCCAGTTTTCCTAACAATGTACTTTAGAGCAAAAAAGGTTTCATGACACATACACGGGTGCACGCACACATACACACGCACATGCATGTGTACACATGCACACGCATTTCCCCCCGGCCGGAGTACATGTACCTAGCACACTGTGCTCTCCATCTGCCTGGAACTATTCTTTCTTATCGTTGATGACCTTGACGTTTTTGAAGATTACAGACCAGTTGTTTTGTCTCAACTTGGGTGTGTATCCTTGCAGTTAGGATTCGGGTTACACATTTTTGGCAGGAAACCCCCAGGAGGGTGCTCCTCCCTCCCCCTCCTTCACCCCCTTTCTCTAAGTAGACAGTGTAGAAGCGAAGACACCTAAAAATGCGCCCAGTGCCTAAGCGTCCAGTTCAGGGGCTTTCTGCAAGTGACCGCCATGTATAACCAGCATCTAGGAGCCCCCTTGTGCCCCTTCCCATCGCAAGAACTGCCCCCCCTCACTGGCAGTGTGATCATTATTCTGGCGTCTAACAGCGTTGAATTGTGTCCCTTCTTTCTTTTTTTTTTTTTAAGATGTTATTTATTTATTTGACAGACAGAGGTCACAAGTAGGCAGAGAGTCAGGCAGAAAGAGAGGAGGAAGCAGGCTCCTGGCTGAGCAGGGAGCCCGATGCGGGACTCGATCCCAGCACCTGGGATCATGACCTGAGCTGAAGGCAGAGGCTTAACCCACTGAGCCACCCAGGCGCCCCTGTGTCACTTGTTTCTGAATTTTGTTACAAATTCAGCATGTGTGCTTTCATGTCTGTCTTCTTCTACTCTACCCAGTGGTTGTGAAATTTGTCCATGTTCAGTGAGTGGCCAGGAGGGGGCTACTTTTGTTATTATTATTATTTAGGTTTTATTTATTTATTTGCCAGAGAGGGAGAGAGAGAGAGAGAGCACAAGCAGGGGAGTGGCAGGCAGAGGCAGAGGGAGAAGCAGTCTCACCACTGAGCAAGGAGGCCGCCGGGGGTCTGGATCCCAGGACCCTGAGATCATAACCCGAGCCAAAGACAGACACTTAACTGACTGAGCTACTCAGGTGTCCCAGGGAAGGTGGCTTCTGAGGGGCTGGCTCCACAGGTACATTTACTTTGTAAAAACCAGAGCCGGACCCGTGTGATTTGCGTGCTTTTCTGTACTCATTATTCGAATTTCATGCTGGAAGAGGGAGGAAAGAAAAGCACCACCGTTAAGAATTCAGACCCCAAGGGGCGCCTGGGTAGCTCAGTGGGTTAAGCCTCTGCCTTCGGCTCAGGTCATGATCTCAGGGTCCTGGGATCGAGCCCTGCATTGGGCTCTTTGCTTGGTGGGGAGCCTGCTTCTCCCTTTCTTTCTCTGCCTGCCTCTCTGCCTACTTGTGATCTCTGTCTATCATATAAATAAATAAAATCTTTAAAAAAATAAAGGATTCAGACCCTGGATTTGCCCCTCTGCTCTGCTGCTGACGATGATCTCGGGCAAGATGGCTCCCAGAATGTGCCTTGATTTCCCCATCTATGAAGGGGTTTCACTCCGTTCCAGACCTGTAAAATGTTACCGTAGGATCTGCTTCCCTTGGTTGTTAGGAAGTTTAAACAAGTGTATTTGTTAAGTGTTTGGAACAGGACCTGGCATGGAGTGAGTGAGAATAAGTCAGTGTCTGTTTGAACCTGTTCCGGAGTGCGTCCTTAGTGGGGTGGCTAGGCACTGGCGTCAATCTGTAGTGTCGCCGCGAGAGCCACAAGTAGAGACCCAGCCTGAGGCGGGTGTGTTACACAGGCCACTCACCTGCCATGAGCTGCTTCCCTGTCGGAGGTGAGGGAGTTCTGAGGCAATGTCCAAGTCTGGTAAAACCCTGAACCAAGCACAGTCTTTCCTCAGATTTCACAGTGGCTACCTTCCTGGAAAAGCTGCTGTGTAATTTTTTAAAGAGATTTTATTTATTTACTTATTTGAGGGAGAGAGAGAGAGAGATGGGTGGGGGTGGGGGCGGAGAATCACAGGCAGACTCTGCGCTGAGTGCAGATCCCAACGTGGGGCTCAGTCTCATGACCCTGAGCTCATGATCTGAGCCAAAACCAATAGTCGGAGGCTTCACTGACTGAGCCAGACAGATGTCCCCCAGAATCCACTGTGCATTAAAACCAAACACAAAACACTTGAGTTTATACATAAAACAGTTGGGATTTGACTCCGGTAATTATAGGCCATTATTTCACGGACACAGATGTCCAGTGGGATATTTGAGGGTCACACAGGGTGTGGCAAATTCTTTGTGGTGCGGGGGGCCTCTTCATCTGGGTCCCAACCTGCCGCGACCCTGTGATATCCAGAAACACCCCAGAAACTGCCCCCTGGCCTCCCTTGTCACGCCAACCCACACCGGGAGTTCCTGAGATGTACTCTAGGGGGCAGCACTATCCATTCACGAACAAGCGCAGTCCGTCCTCTACTGCGGTTTCTGTATTTGCGACTTTGCCTACTCGCTAAATTTATACGTAACCCCCAAAGAGCACCCGTGGTGCTTTTACAATCATCGTCTCACTCACACAGGGGTGGAAAGTTGGAGCGGTCCAGCGCATACGCAGCTGAGTTTCAGCAAATTGGTGTGCTGCCTTCCTGTCTCGGCTCATACCATAACCTGATGACCTTGTCTCCTTTTCACCTGCTACTGAGTGCCATGTTTTTCACGTCTTTCCTGCTTTTCTTATTGATGGCTTCACCGTCTAAAATGCCCCCCATGCTTAGTGCTTAATGCTGGCTAGCATTCCCAAGTGCAGGAAGGCTGTAGTGTGTCTCACAGAGAAAACGTGTAAATCCTTCAGGCTTGAGTCAGACAGCTGTTGGCCGTGAGTTCAACGTTTCGGAAGCAATGTTGTATAGTAGATAAGGTATCTTTGAACTGAAGCACGCATAAAACAAGGTGATGTAGTGATCAGCTGAGGAAAATGTGACTAGAGGCTCACAGGAACAAAGCCCCGTATTTCCCATAAGTAAATTCATGTTCATGGTCACTACAAAGAATGTAACTTGGCAAATAAGGAGACTCGACTGTATATTTTTGCCTTTTTAAAACGTAGACAGTGGTATGCTGTCTATACTATTCTGCACCTCACATTTTCCACTTGCTATTTTAGAAATCTTTTCCTGTTTAGGACACCTAGCTGGCTCCATTGCTAGAGCGTGCAACTCTTGATCTTGGGGTTATGAGTTTGAGCCCCACGTTGGGTAGAGAGATAACTTAAAAATAAAATCTTAAAAAAGGAAAATCTTTCCACATTGCCCAAGACTTTCTTAATTCACTTCCACACATCCTTTTAAATATTCTGTGTGTTGCTTTATGAAATGGACACAAGCAGACACCAAATGGTGCTAAAGCAAGCCTTGAATACAAAATACAGAATTCATGTATCTGTTCTTATGTTTTAAGACCTGCCCAGTGTCACAGATGGATTTTAAGCTGAGGGGCGGTGGTGTAATTTAACATAGAGTTGTTGTTGTTGTTGTTTTAAGATTTTATTTTAAAAGTTGGGACTATGAAAAAATCATTTTATATATTTGAGAGAGAGCATGCGTGTGCACACAAGCGGGTGGGGGAGGGGCAGAGAGAGAGGGAGGGAGGTCCTCTGTGCTGAGGGTGGGGCTCGATCCCATGGACCCCGAGATCATGACCCTGTGCTGAAATCAAGAGTACAACTTCTAACCACCCAGATACCCCTGATGTAGGGTTTTTAAGCTAGATTTCTAAGGGGCTAGTTACGCCCACACAATAGGGTCTGGAGCCCCCATGACATTGTTCTCTCTCTCTCTCTATCCCATAGCCATGCTGCGGATTGTCTCAGCCGTTCTCCAGTTTGGCAACATCGTCCTGAAGAGAGAACGGAACAACGACCAAGCCTCCATGCCTGACAACACAGGTATCCTACCCGGCCTGCAGTCCACCCATCCGACCCAGTGTTTCCCCTTCCTCCCACCAGACAGAGCGTGACACCACTCCCCGCTCCCCAGCTGGGCATGCCTCCAGGCTGTGCTGATCCTTTACCAAAATGTCATCGCTTACTCTTGTTCTGATTCTGAATGGTGTCCTCCCTGCTGAAGGTTTGAACAGCACCAGTGTACCAAAGATCCCCCCTCATCCTGGCCCCTCTGGGAAAACTGCCATTGGCATTGGGCTTATAACTTCCTGGCCTCTGTGCTTGCCATATATATACGTTTTTTTGCTTTTCAAAAGCAGAACTATAGTTGATACTCTTTTTTTATCCAATGGAAATAGCTCTGCTTCTTTATGGTCATAAAATAATACAATCTGGATGGGGTAGGGGGGCGGAATCTAGCAAAACAGAAAAGTATAAAAGCAGGGAAATGACCCACAGTCATACCCCTGAGAGGTAAGTAGTGCAACATTTTGGGGTATTTCTCTCTGGGCTTTGTTCTCTGTCCATATCTGTGTAGAAATAATTGTCAGAGAAATGGAATCATGCTTCGCCCCTTTTCCCTCAAGACAGCAAGAGCTTTGCATCCATAAAATCCTAGGGGCTCATTTTCCAAAGCTGTACCACCACAGAAGATATGAGAAAGGGGCCCCTCCCCCATGATCAATGGCACCCTCTGTGGCACTCGGGGGCTCTGTTCACATGCCCAGCAAGTGTGCCATACATGCTTGCTCATTCATTTTTCTGATCTGTGCAGTTGGGGTCAGAGCTTGTAGACCATTTTGAAATTTGCTTTTTTCCCTTAATGCACTGAGGGTAATGCTTCCGGGCTATTAACTAGAATGCTACTGGGGTTTCTTCCTGTGGGGTCTATGGGTAGAACCATATGTCAACATAATTAATCTCCTGGGAACTGCTGGGTGTTTCATTCTCTGCATTTGCAAACATTCACTGGAGAAGGCGTCCACTGGCCAGAGGACACAGCGGAGGCTTTAGAAGCCTACAGAACATTCCTGTGACTCGTGGCAGAGCACCCTTGTACACATTCCCTGCTGTTCTTCAGGCCCCTGTTAGAGTTCTTAAATACCTTCTGTATCATGCAAAGTCACCATAGAAGAATTAGAAACTGCAATTGCAGCAAAAGAACAAAAAAAGAAAAGAAAGAAAGAAATGCAAATTCTCATCAGCTCGCCTCTCAGAAATAATCACTGTTTATTTAATTTGGTGTTTTTCCTTCTAGATGTGTTCTTTTCCTTTCTCTTTTCTGTTGGAGCTGAGCATTTGTAGTAACCGTTTTCCCGTTATGGAAGTGACAGAAGCTGGAAAACATTTCTCAAATACCTTTTTTTATGCATTTTTTCCCCTATAAAAATAAGGAAAAACAAGTTGCTTTTAAATATTTATTTATTGGCCACTTCCATGGGTTTTTACTCCAATAGCTTTCCCCCCCAAAATTATATCAGCAAATCTCCAGGCATACAGAGAAGTAGAAAGAATTTTCATAGCAAACCCCCAGATATCCACCACCTACATTCTGCCATTAACATTTTACTACACTTGGTTTATTGGGTATCTTTCCACACATCGGTCATCCATCCTGTAGTCTGGTGCATTTCAAAGTTGCAGATTTCTGTACCTTTCAGCATGTACATGAGTAGTTCACATGTGTACTCATCAGCTCGCATGTGCATATCACTTACCGGTATCCATTATTTGCTTACAGTTGTTCCTTTGGCATGGAACATACAAATCATGAAATGCACACATCTTAAATGTACCATGTAACGAGCGCTGATAATTTTCAGTGACCGCAGAACACATGTTCAAATGGAGGATCCCTGACTCCCTAACCAGTCCCTGGTTGCTGGGCATTCGACCTGTGTCCTGTTTTCCTCCATCATCACCCAGGCTGCAATGAACATCCTCTTGGTCCAGTCTTTGCTTGCCTCCGGGATTATTGATCCCATCTTGGGGTCCCAGAGAGAATTGTTGGCCCAGAGGACGTACACACTTTTAGGATTGTATTGCTTCTAGTGGGAGAGGCTGGGCCCCTTCTCTGGCCCACCAGCAGTGGGGATGACCCCCTCTGCTGCACTCAGTGGCCACTGC
This sequence comes from Mustela putorius furo, assembly GCF_011764305.1. Taxonomy (NCBI): domain Eukaryota; kingdom Metazoa; phylum Chordata; class Mammalia; order Carnivora; family Mustelidae; genus Mustela; species Mustela putorius. The sequence goes on along the minus strand of NW_025421310.1, from coordinate 10,258,962 downwards.
CATGTCCTGGGGCCAATCAGACCTTTGTGCCTATCACCCTCAGCTGCACAGAAGCTCTGCCGCCTCCTGGGACTGGGGGTGACGGACTTCTCCCGCGCCCTGCTCACTCCCCGCATCAAAGTTGGCCGAGACTACGTGCAGAAGGCACAGACCAAGGAGCAGGTGGGTAGGCCTTGGGGGGGTAGGAGGGGTGCGGGGAGAGCCAGGCGCCAAGGTCCTGGGCCTTCAGGCAGCGTATGCTGGTTTTTCTCTCACTCAACAAACTTTGGCTGATTGCCCCATGACCAGCTCTGGTTCTGGTGCTAGGATAAAATTAGTGATGGAAACAAAGACCATGCCTTCGTGGAGCTCTAGCCAAAGTAGGGAACAGATCCTAAAAGGAGATATAAGCAGTGAGGCCTTCTATGAAAAAGGGGGTTTCTGTGCCAGGGAAGTCCTCTCTGACAAGGTGATATTTGAGTTTGGACCTAGATAGTTCAAGGCAGAAGGAATGGCTCTGGGGCTGGAGCAGGCTTGGCGAATTGAGAACGTCAAGGAGATCAGTGAGGCTAGAGAGTGGAGCAGAGAGGTTGGAAGCGGGCAGATCATGCAGGGTCTTAGGGGACACAGAAAGGAGGTGGGTTTTATTCAGAGTGCAGTAGGACACCAGTGAGAGTTTAAGCCAGGGAGCAACCTGCTTTGGTTTGTCTTTTATAAAGATCCCCTTGTCTACTGCATGGAGAAATGGATCCCGGGGGTACAGGTGGGAACAGGGAGACAAAAGGAGGCTGCTGTCATAGTCCAGAAAAGTGACGATAATGGTGGGACTGGGGAGAAGTGAACCCATGCTAGAGGTTTTCAGAATCCAGCTTTCAGGCAGAGGCCTCTGCCTGGACCCAGGCTGGCCCCTTGAAACAAAGTATTAGGGTGAAGAAGACACAGTGGGGGACATGGGGGCCAGAGATTGGGGGTCACGTGAGAGACCAGGTTCTGCTCTCAGCTGAGGTACTATTGTTGGGATCCATTTTACAGATGAAGAAACTGAGGCACAGAGAGGTTTAGTCACATGCCTGAGGCCACAGAGCTTCTAAGGGGCAGAGTCAGGCTTCAAACCTATGTTGTCAGACTCCAGAGTCCAACCTCTTAACTGTTATGCTGTCAAAATTGGTTCAAGGGTTGGGGGCAGGGAGGATGAAGGAACTGATGTGCCCCATGCACTTCACACGCTGCCTGGCGCATAGTAGGGCTCTGAACTGGTTGGTGTTATCATTAATGTCAGAATTCTTGATGAGCTGTGAGGGGACCCCAGTCCACACTAGTGTCTCCTTGCTGGGGGTCAGGCTGGGGCTGCAGGGGCAGGGCCATGCCCTCACCATGTGCCACCCGCACCCCCCCCACCCACCACAGGCTGACTTTGCACTGGAGGCCCTGGCCAAGGCCACCTACGAGCGCCTCTTCCGCTGGCTGGTCCTTCGCCTCAACCGTGCCTTGGACCGCAGTCCCCGCCAGGGCGCTTCCTTCCTGGGCATCCTGGACATCGCTGGCTTTGAGATCTTCCAGGTCTGCACTTGGTACCATGCTGGGGCTGGGAGGGCTCTGTCAGCCTGGCTCTCTGTCCTCTCCCTCTGGTTGTCTGCCCCCTCCCTCTGGGTGTCTGTTCACCCAGTCCCCCCCGTCCCCCACTACCCTGGTCTCTGTCCCCTCTCTCACCTGTCCCCTCACCCCCGCAGCTGAACTCCTTCGAGCAGCTGTGCATCAACTACACCAACGAGAAGCTACAGCAGCTCTTCAACCACACCATGTTCGTGCTGGAGCAGGAGGAGTACCAGCGCGAGGGCATCCCCTGGACCTTCCTCGACTTCGGCCTCGACCTGCAGCCCTGCATCGACCTCATTGAGCGGCCGGTGAGCCTGAGGGTCCTCCCGCCTCCCCAGCTACGAGATCCCAGCCCTTGGCCCGCCTCCAGCCCTGCTGGGGCTTCCGGGCTCAAAACTTGTGTGTGATGGCGTCTGCTTTGTAGATGCATGGCCACTAGATGCTTGGGCCCTGGATATGCCTGCCATGGGACCGGCTTGGACCAAAGCGCTCGTCAGCAGCTAGAACTGTAACTGTCGTTCTCATGTTCAGTCGTATGTCCTTGTGCCTCTTCCAAGAGCTACAAGTTCGTGGTAACCTAAGTGTCCACTATGTGGGGATCTGACGCCCTCTTCCCTTCTTGTTGGTGCTTAGGCTAACCCCCCCGGACTCCTGGCCCTGCTGGATGAGGAGTGCTGGTTCCCGAAGGCCACCGACAAGTCCTTTGTAGAGAAGGTGGCCCAGGAGCAAGGAGGCCATCCCAAGTTCCAGAGGCCAAGGAACCTGCGGGACCAGGCTGACTTCAGTGTCCTGCACTATGCGGGCAAGGTGGGGGCTGGGCTTGGGGCCTGTGGGCAGGGGTGGGGACCACTCAGCTGCAGATGCAGGGAGAATGCAGAGAGAATGCAGGACCCCCCACCATGTCCCCCGGAACAAGACATTGGCCAGGGCAAGGAAAGCCCAAGGTCAACCAGGCACGCTGTCTGATGAAGTCAGCAAAAGCTGGCTCAGGAAGTGGTATTTCCAGGAGGCTTGGAGGGGTGGATAGGAGTTCTCTGCAAGGAGAATTATGTGCGTTTTATACCCTCATTCAGCAAAGACATGCCTTTTGTGTGCTGAGCAAAGCTGGGGCCCCACGCTGGGCATGGTTTCTGCCCTCACAGGGTTCCTGATCTGGGAGAGGGACAAAGACCATGAGAATAAAAAATGCTGCTAGGTGCTTCGGTGGGGGCAGTGTCAAAGCTGGGAGAAGGAATGCCAGGAGAGGTTTCAGAGGAGAGTAAGGCTCGATTTGGAATTTAAATCAAGGGTCAGCAAACATCTTCTGTACATAGTTTCAGTTTTGTGGGCCAGACAGTCTCTGCTGCAGCTACTCTCTTCTGCCACTGTAGTGTGAAAGACACCCTGGGGAATACATAAAGGAATATATAATTGAAGGCCATATTCCAATAAAACTTTATCTATAAAAAGGTGGCAAGGCCGGATTTGGCCTGTGGGCGATCATTTGCCAATCCATGGCTCAAATGATGAGTAACAGCCAGCAAAGAATGGGTGAAGGATGGGAAGTGCTGTCCAGGGATAAGGAACAGCATACAGAGGCTGGGAGGCAGGAGACCTCTGTGCTCCATGTCTATCCCTCACTCCCTCTTCCACACATCATCTAAGACCTCCAGGGGGCCCAGCTCTGCCCTGTGGGTTAGACCTGAGCCCTGGCCTCAGGGAACCACTGTCTGGTGGGGGGCACATGTGTCGGGGACTGTGCCTGTCAAGACTGACTGGAAGCCTCAGAGCAAAGCCTCAAATACTGGGAAGGAGCCAGCCTTGTGAAAATCCACGGTGAGGGAATCACAGGCGTTGGGAATGGCAGGGGTAAACCTGAGGTGGAAATCAGCTTGCATGTTTGAGGAACAGTGAGGAGCCCAGTGTGGCTGGAATAGAATGGATAAGGAAGAAGTGATGGTGGGCGAGGTTCTCCAGCTGGGTGGAGGACAGACATGGAAAGTAGAGGGAAAGGGGCCCTACCTGCGGAGGGTGCAGTTCTGGGAATGGACACAAGGTGGCACCAATGCTCTCTGATCCATGGGGAACCCTGCTGGAGCTGGTGCTCTCATAGCTTCTGAGAGGTTCCATGGGAAATTGGGAGAGCTGATGAGGCTGAAGTCTCACCACCTTCCTCTGCCCGGCTTCACCCAGGTCGACTACAAGGCCAACGAGTGGCTGATGAAGAACATGGACCCTCTGAATGACAATGTCGCTGCCCTGCTCCACCTGAGCACAGACAAGCTAACGGCAGAGATCTGGAAAGATGGTGAGGGCCAGCTTCTCCAGGCCCTGTCCCTGGAGCTCTGTGCATCCCTTTCCCCAGCCCACAGTGTGACCACCTTTGCTCTAGATGCTAAGTTCTAAATGGAAGTTGTCTGCTCGGACGCAGAACTGAGGCGGGCAGGCCAGACGGCCTCCTGGTAGTGCTTCCAATCAGTGACTGAGTGGTTGGTTAGTTGCTGTCTTAAGCCAGTATCATACTCAGTGACAAAACACACTTATCCTTAATCAGAAACAAGATGAGGGTGCCCATAGTCAGCACTGCTGGGAAACATGGTTTTAGCAATACTAGCCTCTGCAATCAGACTGGAAAGAGAAATAACTATATTGCTATTATAAAGGAAGAGAGAAAGTTATTCATTGTAGATAGCATATAATCCCTAAAAAAGAAAAAAAATCAAGAGATTTGACTGAACAAGAATTAATCACAAGAGAACTCAGCAACATGGTGTTTTTATAGATTAGTCAGCTTTGGGGCTTTGCTTTTTTGGCTCTCACAAAGTTCCCATCAGGGCCCCCAGGGAAGAAGAAAGGAATGACAGATCACAATGTCATTTGGGAGAGCTTTCCTGCTGCAACAAGGCTCATGTGGGTTTAGCCATCAGTCTTTCTGGAATGGCCTTTCTGGGAGGCACGGGCAGAAAAGCCGAATGTCTTTGGAGTGAACCCTGTAGTTTTCCAAACCTTGTCCACCACTCTCCATCCTTAGAGGAGAGGTGATTTTTTTTTTTTTAAAGAATTTATTTATTTGACAGAGAGTGAGAGAAGGAGAGAAAGCACAACTGGGGGGAGCAGCAGAGGGAGAGGGGGAAGCAGGCTCCCCGCTGAGCAGGGAGCCCGATGCGGGCCTCGATCCCAGGATCCTGAGATCATGACCCAAGCCGAAGGCAGACGCTTAATCCACTGAGCCACCCAGGTGCCCCAAGGGGAGGTGATTTTAACAACCAGTGGAACCAGCATCTTGGTTTCTCCCAATTCAAGGCTTCCAGAATCTGTCAGTTTGCCTTAGCCTTTTTCTTGACATGAAAAGTGAAGTTGAGTGCCAGCCCAGGCAATGAGACAAGAGAACAAAATAAGCAAACGTGTGCTTCCCAGACGAACTCATGGAACAAAGGGTGTGAGGTGCCTCAATGGTGGTGAGCTGGTTTTAGACCGAGAGATCTGATGATGGTGTCTTGCGTGGTTTATACATGATAGACCGACAAGCAGGGTTTGATGTCCAGTAACAGGCAGATTACACAACAAGCATCCTCTCTTCAGCCTGAAAAATCCTTCCACACCAACACACTGACACTTCTTCAAAAACTGTGTCCCATTCAAGGACACAGCACGCTCCCCCACCACTGTGATCCCTCACATCTCACATCTCATAGGTGCCCAGCCCCCCAGGGGTTTCAAGAGTGAAGTGGAAGTTGGGAAGCCTTTTGAATCCTGGACTCAAACTTGGCACAGTGCTATTTCCTCCACGACTCTCCTGAACAAAGCAAATCACAACAGCCCAGACTCAAGGAGCTGCTGCAAGTCACAGGGAGGGACAGGGACAGTGGCTGTTTGTGCATCAATCTCTATGACAGCTTCCCTGAGCTCAGAGTCGGGTGCTCAGCGTCCTGGTAGCCCAGGGGGGAAGGTGAATGAGACAGGCTCTCCTCAGAGAGGCAACCTCAACAAACTGGGGAGGAGTATTGAGCTACCTGGCAGCCAGGGCAAAAAGGAATACGTAATGAAACAGACAGATTTAACCTCTAGAGAGATTTTTTTCCCCCCCTTGGCATTAAATTCTCATAAAGGTCGTTCATCCTTTCAGTCACCTTTGTTGCCCTCAGTGGTAGACACAAAGGCGAATGGGACAATCCCCCTGGCTTTAGAAGTTCACGGTCAGCACTGAAGTTTTCCCTCCTGCTTTGCCTGGTGCTGTTGACTAATAATGCTCTCTTTTTTTTCTGCCACCTTCCCTCTCTCTCCTCCCTTCTCTTGCTGTTCCTTTTACATCTCCTACCCCATCTCTCTGCCCCTCCCCTCATCTGTCCTCACCTCCCCCCCCAAGAACATGGGGGTTTCCAGCAATTCGCTTTTCTTGGCTCCTTCCCACTGTCACCCCCAGGATCTTCAGGGAGGCGCGGCTCTGCCATTTCTCCGTCAGGGGGTGGGTGTTGCTGTGCATCCATGGGTGAGATTTGCCGGCCGAGGAGGGTGGGCCTGTCAGACCGGGTACCTGACTTTGAATGTCTGTCCCCTCTCCTCCACGTGGAGGACTCTTGCCTTTCTCCCCCTTCCTTGGCGCTTCCCTCAGCAGTTTCCAGACTTTCCATAGCAGCACATGCCTTCTAACTAGACCGCATGTAAGGGGACAAGCAATTATGATAATACCAGCTGGTGTTTACTAAGCACTTAGTATGTGCAAAGCCCGTTTACGATTACGAAGCCCTAGAATCCACTGAACAACCCAGAGAGGCAGGTGTTAGTACTACTAACCCCATGATACAGAGGACACTGAAGTCCTGAGAGGTTATGTCACCTGCCTGAGGTCACACAGCCATTAAGGGACAGAGCTGAGATTTGAACCTGGGACCTCGGGTCCCAGATCCTCTGTTTTCCTCCATGCTGTAAGAACTTCATTATCCTTTTGATGGTAGCTGGGAGTTTGGCAGTGAGAGGGAGCATTAAATCTGGGGAGGAAGAGACCATAGGTGAGCCCCACTGCACACCAGGCCCTGCCCGGAAGTCAGATTTACCTGGTTGACCCTCCCTATTGAGGGCTGCAGGACGTCAGGGTCCACCCCACCTGCAGAAACCTGGCAGGATTTAGAACAGAATTCGAGGGGAAGGAGGAGGTATTTCTCACTAGCTGAAGTGACACCATCAAATGACAAGATCAGACCATACTGGGAAATTGGTTCGGTGAAGGCAGTCTGTCTTCTTTGACACACTGCACATAAAACCCAGGCTTTATTACATTTTTTAGTGGGACATCGTTTTAAGTTCCTAAAAAATGCCAGAAGCTGCGTTCAGGATCTCCAGCACCCTGTGTCTGCCTGTAAAACGGGAATGGTTCTTCCAGGCAGAGAGGAAGTGCTCGGTAAGCCTGTGCTGTCATCATCGGCACCTGTGGATAAGGAGTGTGGAGATGGAGATCTCATCCTTGAGAAGATGAGTGGTCAGAGGCCAGGGTCCTTGAGGGCTCACCCTGGCTGGGTTCAAATCCTAGAGCTGCATTTTCTAAGCTGTGTGGCCTCAGGTGCCATCTTCCACCTCTCTGAGCCTCCTGTCTGAGTTTACACAGCAGTCCAGGGGGCTGACAACACCTATCTTAGCAGTGTTTCATATGTAAAGCGCCAGGTCCTAGCAAGGACAAGATCCCTGAACTTTAACCAGGTTTAACCAGGCCACCTACAACTGACGCCTGACCCCCTTCTTCCTCTGCCTCTGTTTCCTCTTCCCATAGTGGAGGGCATCGTGGGGCTGGAGCAGGTGAGCAGCCTTGGGGATGGCCCACCAGGGGGCCGCCCCCGCCGGGGCATGTTCCGAACAGTGGGACAGCTCTACAAGGAGTCCCTGAGCCGCCTCATGGCCACACTCAGCAACACCAACCCCAGCTTCGTCCGCTGTATCGTCCCCAACCATGAGAAGAGGGTGAGTGATCAGCCTGGGAAGGGGGGGCAACTCCGGCAGCAGGTAAAGGCCTGGCCACTGACCTTGGCTGGAGCCTGGCTCACCTCGGACTGGGTGTGTGACCTTGACCAAGTCGCTTTCCCTCCCAGGCTCAGTGCTCCGTTAGGAAAACTTACTCATTCAATTCATGGGACTTAAATTTTACTGAGCACCTATTAAGGGTCAGGTGTTGGGGATACTTTTGAGAGAAAAGCATGGCCAACTCCTATTCTCACAGTCTGAGAGGGAGCACAGACATTCAACTGAGCAACCATAATGAATGTCCGATTGAATTTGTAGGGGTAGGTATCCCCTACAGTTTAATCTGGTCTGTGAAGTCAGGGAAGCCTCCCTGGAGGAGGTGGTGATTGAGCCATGAAGGATAAGTGGTATGCTGAGGAGAGAACAGCTTGTGCAAAGGTCTGGTGGGAGATTGGGGCATGAAAGGTACAGGGGATGGAATGAAGGCTGTTGGGGCTGGGGGTGTCATGTCAGGGTAGGGAGACCATGCCTGGCTTCCCAGGCCACCAAAAGGTTTTCTTGTTAGGACAATCAGAGAATGGGCCCTGTAGAGAAGGGTCAATATGGGTGGAAAATGAAATACAGCAATAAGTGCCCAAGGCTTCTCCTGTCCTCAGAAAATAGGAACTATAGTTCCTGTGTGTGTGTGTGCGTGTGTGTGTGTGTGTGTCTGGTGTCTGCTGATACTATATCCTATCAAATCTAGGATACATTTATTTCTCACACTTTAGCATCTCTGAAGTTAGGGGGGGTGGCCTGCAATCAATGGCCTGTCAGAGGATGATTGACAGGAGTTGGTCTTTCTTGACAGTATATAAAGTAACAGCATGTTTTGCAACTGATGGAGGCTTGTATTTGATGAAATACCGTGCATAGATTCACCCATTTCTCCAAGGAGCCCTGGTTCTTTTCCCTGAATGGTGTTTGGAATCTAAGGATCTGGGTGTTAGGTATGCTCAGCGGTATTAGAACTTCTCAGCAAACAGCTTCGTATATACACACAAGTGCATAAACATTCACAAACATACTTTTTTTCTTAAGTCATCTCTACACCCAACGTGGGGCTCGAACTCACGACCCCAAGATCAAGAGTCATGTGCTTCTCCGACTGAGCCAGCCAGGCACCCCCGTATACACACATTTATATCTATATTGATTTCTATAAATATCTCTACATATGGAAATCTCTGAGTTCACACCAATGTGCCAAGTTCTCAATATCCCAAAGTTCATTGTAACTTTTTCCTCATACAAATTTGTAACTCTTTGTGTGTGTGTGTAATAGTGAGAAACTTGGATCCTACAAAATACTACACATTTATGTGTTTTCTCAGTCCCTTTTCATGTAATCCATCTCTTGGCCCTCCTGACACCTCCCACACTCAAGCCTGCCCAATATTTTGTAAGAGAGTGGGATGGAAGAGGGAAGAAAACATCAATGTGAGACCATCCTTTTTATCATTTCTGACTACAGCTCTCTCCAGCTATTTCCTTGGGGCTGTTTTGATTGAGAGACAGTCAACTAAGGTGGCTTAAGCAAAAACGAGAATGTATGAACTCACATGATTGAAATTCCATGGTGGGGTTCAGTTATAGCTGGATCCAGGTGTGCAAATGGGGTGTCAGGGATCTTTTTCCTTTGCTTGGCTCTGTGTTGACTTCATTCTGAAGGTATCTCATTTTTGCTCTCTTTCTTTCTCTTATTCCCCTCAGGGTGGCAAGGGAGCCCCTAGTAGCTCCCAACTTTGGTTCTCCCAGTTCAGCAACCCTGGAGGAAAAGGTGGGCTCTTGCCCAGTGCCCTCATTGGTCTAGGATGGGTTTTGTGCCTACCCCAGAACCACATACTGTGATTGGCCAGGCCTGGGTCACATGACCATGTGTGGCTCCAGTATCCCACTGAAAGCTGTAGGGGAGAGTTAGTTCTCTCCCACAGTAGTGAAGCCTTATTGCTAAGAAAGGGGGACACCTATAGTAATAAAAGGAAAATCCGTTTTGCCACAACATTAACAATCTGAGGGAAGAGACTTTTATCTGCTTTTTCATTGTTGAGTCCCCAGTGCCTCAAACAGTGCTTGGCAGATATTCAATAAATGTTTGACAGTTGCATAAATATAAGATATATATGCTTCAGTGGCCCCATAAAAAGATCCAGAATGGCGGTTCTTGTGTTTTAATACCCCTCCTGAGACATTCACGTTTTATTCTGGACTGTGGCCTGGATGTTGGATTTTGGTTTTTTGGTGTTTTGTTTTGTTTTTAAAGCTTCCCAGAGGGTGCTAGTTTACAGCCAGGGTTGAAGAACAACTGATCTAGAAGGTTCTATAAGAAACTGGGGATTGTGGAGCACCTGGGATGCTCAGTCAGTTAAGAGTCCGACTCCTGATTTCAGCTCAGGTCTTGATTTCAGGATGATCCCAGGGTCATGAGTTTAAGCCTGGGGCATTGGGCTTCATGCTGGGTGTGAGGCCTACAGAAAGAAAGGAAGGAAGGGAGGGAGAGAGGAAGGAGGGAGGGAGAGGGAGGGAAGGGAGGGAAGGAAGGAGGAGAGGGGGAAAGAAAGAATGAAGAGGGAAAGAAGGAAGGAAGAAAGAGAAAGAGATAAGAGAGAAAAGAAACTGGGGATTGTGTTCCCACTCTGGGGGCCTGGACAAGATAAGAGATCTCTTTAAGAATGTCATTTAAATTTTTGTACTGTTTAGATTTTTTTTTTAGAAGCAATTTAAAATGAAAAAAGGCAACAGAAGTTAGCTACTCCAAAATATTGATGCATGGGTGTTATTTACACATCACCTTTCCAGGGAGGCCATTCACCAACTATCCCCCATGCAAATTCAGCACTCCCCGCCCTCCCTGGGGCTCTTTCTGCCTCAGCACACACTTGTTGCTCCCGTCCTACTACGTTGACTTAGTGACTAATTTCTTGTCCTCATTGTCAGCCTCTGCAGCTGGACAATGAACTCCCCCAGGGCAGGCATCTCTACCTGGCGGGCAGTACGTGCTCAGGAAATTATAGGTTGACCCGTGCGAAATCGCCAATGATTTCTGACCTGCCGGTAGGGCCAGCCCTGGTTTCCCCAGGCGGCTGCCGTCCGGTGCGAGGCGCCCCCATGTGGCCGCCGCCAACACCGTGTGTCTGCCCTGCTCTCTGCAGGCAGGCAAGCTGGAGCCTCGGCTGGTGCTGGACCAGCTGCGCTGCAACGGCGTCCTGGAGGGCATCCGCATCTGTCGCCAGGGCTTCCCCAACCGCATCCTCTTCCAGGAGTTCCGGCAGCGGTGAGTGCGGTGGGGCGCCGCGGGGTGGGGCTTGGGTTGAGAAGCTCCCCCTCCCCCCTCCCCATATCTGCATCCAAATCCCCCCACTGCCACTTCTGAGTCTGGGGAGTCCAGGCAAGTTGCTTTGGCTCCTGTCTCAGCTTTCTCCTCTGTGGAAAGGGAGAGCAGGACCCGGCTTAGGGCGCTCCCAAGGGAAAGACTGCCTTCTGTGGTAGTCCCTGGGTGACGAGCTGCATTTCTTTACAAATGCAATAGGAAGGGATAGGACAGAAAATACCAGAGTTTAAGAAGCAAGTCATATGGGAAAAAAAGAAGAAGAAGAAGAAGAAGAAGAAGAAGAAGAAGCAGCAAGCCATAGGGGCCCCTGGGTGGCTCAGTCTGTGAAGCTTATGACTCTTGGTTTCAGCTCGCGTCATGATCTCTAGGTCATAAGATCGGGCAAGCATTGGACTTTGTGCAGAGTGTGGAGCTGGCTTGACTTTCTCTGTCTTCTTCTCCCTCTGACCCTCTCCCTACCCCTCAACCCCTACTTATGCACACGTGTGCTCTCTTTCTCTCTAAAAAAAAAAAGAAATTATTAAAAATCCAGTTACTGGGGCACCTGGATGGCTCAGTTGCTTGAGCATGTGCCTTTGGCTCAGGTCGTGATCCTGGAGTCCCAGGGTCGACCCCAGCCTTGGGCTCCCTGCTCAGTGGGGAGTCTGCTTCTCCCTCTGTTCCTCCCCCTGCTTGTGCACATGTGTGCTCGCTCTCCCTCTCTCAAAAGTAAATCAATAATCCAATTCCTCCATTGGCCGGGCCACATCTCAAGGGCTCAGCAGTTAAATTTGGCCAGCAGCTTCTCTGTTGGACAGTGCAGCTCTGAGATGGCTGCTCAAAGTGTGGTCCCCGGGACCAGCAGCATGAGTGTCACTGGACAGCCTGTCAGATATGCACATGTTCAGACACCACCCCAGACTTACAGAATTAGGATCTGCATTTTAATAACCCACCCCTGGTGACTGAGCAACCCTGATATACACATGTGCGCGCGCACACACACGTTTCTCAACCACCGGTCATAAAATAAGTTGTATTAACATAGGACATGTATTATGTCTATGATGTGTGTGTGTATACATTGTATTTATAATGTGTATGATGTTTTCTGGAATGTCGAGATCCAGGGAAGGGCACAGCAGGGATGTGTTTAGGAACCGTATCCCGTTTTATTTGCGCTTTGAGCTTGAGAAACAGCTGCCGCCCAGTGCTTAGCTCAGGGCCTGACCAATAATAAGTCTTCAGAGGCAGCAGCTGTCACTGGCGGGCGTTCTCACCTTTCCACTCTGAGCCCCGCCATGTTCCGCATCTCAGTGGTGCTGGTGGGGTGAACCCTCATAATCAGCTCGCGGTGAGTGTCCAAGTTTGGCAGCTCCCAGAGCCAGTGCTGCCATTGGCAGTATTAACACTCTTAGCCCAGGGTGTGGTGCTCTGTAAACGCTCGAATGTTCTCTCTTCATACTGTTTGTATCATCATCATCATCGTTACTGCTGTTTGTCGCTTGGAGCGCAGTGTGGGCCATGGCAGGAGCTGTGACAGCGTGATGTAACTCCTCCCCTCCCCCCACAGATACGAGATCCTGACGCCCAATGCCATCCCCAAGGGCTTTATGGATGGGAAACAGGCCTGTGAGAAGATGGTGAGTATGGGGCAGAGCCTAGGCTGTGGGTGTGTACGTGTGCATGTACAGGGGCCCTGGCAGTGGAAGAGGGGAGCTGGGACCTCCCTCTCCTTGTCCCTCCTCTTCACCACCCCTCTCCAACCCCTCACAGATCCAGGCCCTAGAACTAGACTCCAACCTCTACCGTGTGGGACAGAGCAAGATCTTCTTCCGGGCAGGTGTCCTGGCCCAGCTGGAAGAGGAGCGGGACCTAAAGGTCACAGACATCATCGTGTCCTTCCAGGCAGCCGCCCGGGGATACCTAGCTCGCAAGTAGGGCACCGTGCCTGGGTCCTGTTGGCCAAGGCTTGGGGGCGGGGGCAGGGAAGGGTTGAACAGAGGCTCCAGGGGTCAGGGCCTCCAAAATAGTGGAAGGGCCGGGAAACAAAGGGGTGGAGTCACCAGATGCTCAGACTTCTTGCTTCTACAGTCCCCGAGGGTCCCTGTAGACCAGGTCTGGTGCTGAGCAGTGCTGGAGACACAGGGAGGAGCTAGGCTTGGCTATAGGCTGACCAACCGTCTTGCATCACCCGGGACTGGAGGATCCCCAGGGTGCATGATTTTCAGGGCTAAAGAAAGCCTGTGGCAAACAGAGCGTGGTGGTTACCCTACCGGCCAGTGCCTCAAGGGTCTCCACTCTGGACGGGGAGACGTACATGGGCACATGTCACAGTCTGGAGCTTTGATGGTCTCCCATGTGAAGTGTGGCGACCCTGCAGCAGACCAAATTGCCTTCAGGTCATACACCCGATGACCAGAGAGACAAAGGAGGATGGGACAGGTGCTACGGGCAGGAGCGACAGCTGGTTCAAAGGCCCAGGGACACGAGAGCCTGACACGTCTCAGGAATGTCAGAAGTTTGTAGGACAGTCTCCTTCTCCCTTGAAACAGCCCAGAGGGAGGATCAGAGAATAAAGGACTCCCCTAAACACCAGGCTGAGCGGCAGGGAACTTGTCCAGGGGTGCTGGGGAGCCATGGAAGAGCTGTGAGCAGGGGAGGGGAGGGTAAGCTCTGGGGTATAGAAAGACCCCCTCAGAAGACAGGTTGGGGGTGGACTGGGGGGAAGAGACTGAGAGGTTGGGGTAAGGGTCCAGGCGGGGGAAGAGGAGGCCTGAACTAGGGTTGTGGGAACAGAGAGCAGGGGACACAGCCGAGAGAGTCAAGGGTCGAAGGACTGACAGCCTGTATGCAACAGGACCTGCCAATCGTAGAGGGCGTTTGCACACAGGAGGCTCTTAACGATGGTTGACTAAGTGAAGGGAGCTATGCTGTCTTGTGAAGGGGACAGGCCTAAAAGAGCTGAGCCTTTACTCTCCCCCTTGCCCGCCTCTCTCTCCTCTCAGAGCCTTCCAGAAGCGGCAGCAGCAGCAGAGCGCCCTGCGTGTGATGCAGAGAAACTGTGCCGCTTACCTCAAGCTGAGACACTGGCAGTGGTGGCGGCTCTTCATCAAGGTGAGGGCACCTGGGGAAGTAACCTGAGCAGCAAGGAGACAGCACCTTGGGTCCAGGGCTGCTCGGGCAAGTGGTTTTCTTTGTTTGGGCCTCAACTTTCTGCATCTGTAAAATGGGACTAATCAGCTCAACCTTTGTTAACCAGGATTCTTTGGTAGAGACCCCCAAAATCTGACTCAAACCAACATGAGTAAAAGATTCTGGACAGCTTCAGGAAAAGCTGGATCCAGGGCTGAGTCAGGGGTCCCAGAGAACCCCTCAGATTCAGTGACTCACTGGGAGGACTCACAGAGCTTAGAGAAGCTGTTATCCTCAAAGTTGTGGTTTATTACAGTGAAAGGCAAGAGAGATTAAAGTCAGCAAAGGGAAAAGGAGCACTGAACAGAGGAGGGACCAGGCACAAGCTTCCAGTTGTCCTCTCAACACGGAGTCATGTGGACAGTGCGTAATTCTTCCAGAAACAGTGTGTGACAATGCATATGGGCTGTTGCCAACCAGGGAAGCTCCCCGAGTCTCAGTGTCCAAGCTTGTCATTAGGGCTCAGTCTCACAGGCACGGCTGATCCCCGCCATGCAGTTGATCTCACTCAGTCTCCAGACTCTCCAGAGGTCAAGTTGATACCACGGTGGCCAAGAACCCCAGGTAACAAAATCCATCTTATCAGTCAGAATGTTCCAAGAGCTTGGAGATTATCTTCCAGGAGCCAGGCAAGGGCCAGGCCTTTCAGTGACAGAGGCAGGGTTTGGACAGCCCAGGCCCGCTGAGTCAACCCTTTATGCCACAAGGGCCCAAACAGTGATATCAAAGTGATTTGTGTCTCCCATCTGGCTTTTTCTCCCAGGTGATGCCCTGTAGGCTTTTTCACACGGGTGCCACCAGTCCACTGAGACTTGTCCCCTGGCCGGTTAGGCCAGCATGGACTTCTGTCCCAAAGCTCCCACTAGATTCTCAGGTTTGACTCACCCTTGGCCAGCTGGGGTCATGTGACCTGACCACCCAAGGACTTGTCACAACACATCCCATAAGCCAGGCTGGTAATCACACGCCCGCCTGGAGCAGAGGGGCAGAGCCGGGTCATCAGACCCCTGTGAGCATGGCAGTGTGTCCCCCCAGTGAGAAACTGGAGAGGAGGAAGGAAGGTCAAAATTTGGAGGCAAAAAACCCAGCCATTCAGTGTAATTCTGAGTGCGGTGTGAGAGTGCTCAGCCTCTGGGCCCTCAGCCAGTGTCACTTGAGCACCTGCTATATGCCAGTCACCTTTGGGGGATCATGATAAAATGGTGAATAAAAACAAAGTCCTGCTCACCCCATGGGAGAAAGCTGGCCTGCCCCAGGGGTTGACTGCATCTCAGAGGAATATAAAATTATAGCCGTGATAAATGCCACCAGCTAGGGCAGAAGAGACTATGATTAGAGAAAGAACCAAGGAGAGTTGGGAGGAACCGAACAGGAAGCCAGCCATGCGACAGCAATGATCAGAGGGGATCCCGCTCAGCAAAAGGGGAGTGTGTCCTTTCGGTGCCACTGACCCGAGTCACACCACGGACAGTGCATCCCTCCCATCCCTCCCTCGGGGCTGGGATTTGACTTTGAGGGACATTGTGTTACAGAGCGGGCGGCGCCGGCATCTCGTCGCCCCCCCCCCCCCGTTAGTTTAGCGAAGGAGGAACACATTTCGTGCCTGTACTGCGGGCCTTAGCCTTGAACTGTTCGAGGCTCTTCGTCGTGTCAGCTCATTCACCCATCGCGAAAACCCCGTAGCGCAGGGGCTGTTCCCATCCCGGATCCATGGATGAACACGCTGCCCTGTGGCTCCCGAGCTGCCGCCCAGTGCTTACTCTGCTCCCGGGCCACGTGGAGCCCGCCGTTCCTACCTTTACCTCTCCCCTCCCCCGACTCAGGTGAAGCCGCTGCTGCAGGTGACCCGGCAGGACGAGGTGCTGCAGGCGCGGGCACAGGAGCTGCAGAAAGTGCAGGAGCTGCAGCAGCAGAGTGCCCGCGAGGTGTGTGAGCTCCAGGGCCGCCTGACACAGGTAAGGGGCGGGGCCGGGGGCGGAGCCAGGGTGTGGGGGCGGGGCTCCCGACTGAGCCGCAAGGCGCGGGGTTCCTGCAGATCCTAGATGCTCAGGGGACTGGAGAGGGGCAGGCCAGGGGCGGCCTTGTGGCGGGGCAAGCAGAGAGGAAGACAGGCGGTGAGCTTTCCATTGACCATGTTTTTCTGGTGTCTTCTAAGTAATGTTGAAGCAAAACCCTTTTTGGAGCATTTTCCTGTTTGCTTTTACTGAGTTATTTCCTTTGGTTAGATTTCTAGGCGTAGGAGTGTTAAATGAAATGTGAGATGGTAGAAAGGCCTCTCCGGGGCTATTTGGAGGGTGGCCTGGAGAGGGAAAGACTGGAGGCGGGGAGGCCGGGGAGGAGGCTGGAGAGAGTTCACTGGGAAAGGATAAGGCTCAAGCTCTGGGGAGAAGGGAGGTGGGGGAGAGGGAGGCACCTAGGGGTCTGACTTGATGACTGTGTGGGGGAGGAGGTTGAGGTCATCCTGAGATGGGGACCTAGATGGAAAGCCCTCCAGGTCCCAAAGGTCAAAGCAAATCAGGAGGCAGAAGGCAGGAGGGACTTGGATTGCTCCACGGAGACTGCTCTGGGAGCACTGCCTGCTGAGTGCTGACCTCCCACCCTGTCCCCAGTTGGAAGAGGAGCGGGCCCGCCTGGCAGAGCAGCTCCGAGCAGAGGCAGAGCTGTGTGCCGAGGCCGAGGAGACACGGGGGCGGCTGGCAGCTCGCAAGCAGGAGCTGGAGCTGGTGGTGACCGAGCTGGAGGCCCGTGTGGGCGAGGAGGAGGAGTGTAGCCGCCAGCTGCAGAGTGACAAGAAGAGGCTGCAACAGCATATACAGGTCTGGCCCCTGTGTGCCCACAGACCACCTCACCCCATGCCCTTCTGTCTACCCTGACAATCTTTGCTTCTCCAAACCATGTCTCATTGGGCCATGAATTTGCAGAAAACTCAACTCAAAGTGATTAGGCCCAAAGAATACTCCTTTGGTTCAAATAATGGAAGACTTCAGGCTTGGCTGGATCCAGGTGCCAAGGTGATATCCTTTGTACTCTTTCTCTCTCCATCCGGTCCATTTGCCTCTAGGCTGCAGCATTCCCAGGCAGGCCACGCTCCCTTGGTTTCCCCTTCAAAATCCACTATGTACTTTACCTCTCCATCCAGATGCTCAAGTTTCACCGACAGTATTCATCTGCATTTACGTTTTATGATCTCTTCCCTTGAAAAAAGTAGATCGAGGTACCCAAGTTATGCCAAACATACTTGAAAATTTTTCAGTGATTTAAGTGAGTGTCTGGTTTTAAATTTAAAATAAATAAAATTAAATAAGTTTGAAAATTCAGTTCCTCAGTCATACTGACCACATTTCAGGAGCTCAGTAAGGGTTTTAATTACCTCCTCTTTAGCTGCATGTGGGGGAGGGATTCTGCCCTATAGTTATGGAGATGGCCTAACACCATGCCACAGAGAGCCACACATGGGTTGCACTCAGGAGTGAAAAGAACAGGTCACAGCTGTGGGAGGCGGCTTTGTAGTAACAAAAGGATGGGGTGACCTCTGGTTCCTACAGGGAGATGTGATGGGTTAGTTTGAATAACTCCAGGGCTGGCAGGTAGCTGAAGTCCACTCTGTCGGCAGAAGCTGGCCCTGTGCCTGGTCCCTGTGATATATACTGTTATGTGGCCAGTAGACCTCATCTGTGGGAGTAGAGTGGGAGGAGGAGGACGTGTGGGTAAGCCATTACAGATCCTCCCGATAGCAGGGAGCAAGCAGCACCTAATACTGCATCCTTTTTTCTTTAAAGGTTTTAAAATATTTTAAAATTTTAAATATTTTAAAATATTTTTATGATATTTAAGTATTTAAAATTTTTAATATTTTTATATTTTAATTTTTTTAATATTTAAAATTTTACATATTTTAATTTTAAATATTTTATTTTCTTCAAAGAGACACTTTTATTTTATTTTTTAAAGATTTTATTTATTTATTTGACAGACAGAGATGACAAGTAGGCAGAGAGGGAGGCAGAGAGAGGGGAGAGAGGGGAAAGCAGGCTCCCTGCTGAGCAGAGAGCCTGACGTGGGGCTCGATCCCGAGACCCTGAGACCATGATCTGAGCCGAAGGCAGAGGCTTAACCCACCGAGCCACCCAGGCACCCCTAATTTTAAATATTTAAAAATTTTAAAATATATTTACTTGGGGGTGGGGAGCACAGAGAGAGAGGGAGAAACGGACTCTCCGCTGAGCAGAGAGCCCAATTTGGGGCTCAATCCCAGGACCCTGAGATCATGACCTGAGCTGAAGGCAGATGCTCAACCAACTGAGCCACCCAGGTCCTCCCCCATTTTTTTAAATTAATGTATTAGGGCACCTGGGTGGCTCCGTTGGTTGGGCATCTGATTCTTGATCTCGGGTCATGAGTTCGGGCCCTGTGTCAGGCTTCGTGATTTGGAGCATACTTTAAAGAAAAAAGAAAAAAGAAAAAAATTGAGGTATTATTGACATATAACATTAGTTCAGGTATACAACATAGTGATTCAGTATTTGTACATATTGGCAAGGGATGTCCACAGTAAGTCAATATCCATCCCTTTACATAGTAACAAAAAAAAACTTTTCTAGTGGTATGAACTTTTAAGATCTAGTCTCTCTGCAACTCTCAAATATGCAATACAGTGCTAAAACCACAGTTGTACTATTACATCCCCTGGATTTATTTATTTTATAACTAGAAGTGTATACTTTTTGACCCCCTTCCCCCCTCACTTCAGTGACCCTCTCTTCCCCCAACAACCACTTGTCTCTTCTCTGTATCTGTGAGCTCAGTGTTTTGTGTGTTTTTGGTTTTGTTTTTTAGATTCCACACATGAGTGAGATCATAGGCTATTTGTCTTTCTCTGACTTCTCTCACCTAGCACAATGCCCTTGATGTCCATCCATGCTGTCACCCAATATCGAATCTTAATTTCCAGTCCCGCATCACATGTTGCTACAGGGGGCAGTGCCCATCTCTATGATGTGCTAGTTTATTTTTATTGTTTATCATCTTCCCGCACACAAAGGAATGTCATTTCCATAAGGACAAAGATGTGTATCTATTTTGGGTGCCTCGAACAGGGCTTGGCACACACGGGGCCCTCAGGGAAGGCTCAGGGGAGAATGAAATGAATGAATGAAACAGGGAGACCAGGGGCGCCTGGGTGGCTCAGTGGGTTAAGCCGCTGCCTTCGGCTCAGGTCGTGATCTCAGGGTCCTGGGATCGAGTCCCACATCGGGCTCTCTGCTCAGCAGGGAGCCTGCTTCCTCCTCTCTCTCTGCCTGCCTCTGCCTACCTGTGATCTCTGTCTGTCAAATAAATAAATAAAATCTTTAAAAAAAAAAAAAAAAAAAAAAAAAAAAAAACAGGGAGACCAGTGAAGGTTTGCTCCTTCCCAGTCTCACCCAGAGTGTGGACCTGTCTGAGCCACAAGCCCTCAGGGTTTGGGACCGTCCCCTCCACCCCGTCCTTCCCATCACACCCCAGTCTCCAGCCCCTGGATCCTCATCCCTGCCCTCGCCCCTCTCCAGGAGCTGGAGAGCCACCTCGAGGCTGAGGAGGGGGCGCGACAGAAGCTGCAGCTAGAGAAGGTGACCACGGAGGCGAAGCTGAAGAAATTTGAGGAAGACCTGCTCCTCTTAGAAGATCAGAATGCAAAGCTGAGCAAGGTCAGTGGCCTGTGGGCCCCCAGGGGCAGGGGCAGGGGCAGTGGCACATGGGTCTCTGCCTGTCCCCCAGCCGGTGCCACCTCTAGGGGTTCTCCAGCTCTCAGTCTCAGCTATGTCTCCCTTCCACCCTTGTTCATCCATCACACCTTCACTTCCCCTTTGTCACACCTTCCCCTGCCGGTATTTTTGAGCAACTACTGTATGTCATTACCCATGGCTGGTAGATCATAAGACATGCCCCCCACCTTCAAGGCCACATAGCTGGAGACAAACACCATCTCATTATAGCCCGTCCTTCTGTGGGTCAGCTGGGGCTCAGTCGGGGCTCTCGGAGGCTGTCATTGTGACGTGGGGGCCGGGTGCGGATGTCTGCGGTCTCCGTGCCCCTTCATGTGGCTTCTGTCCCCACAGGAGAGCCTGAGTTTCTTACATGGCAGCTCAGGGCTCTAAGAAGGTCAAGCAGAAACATCCAGGCCGCTTAAAGTATTAAGCCTGGAACTGACATGGCATTGCTTGCTCCCAATTCTATAGATCAGGGGTTAGCAAACATCTTCTGTAAAAGGTCAGATAGCAAATATTTCACACGTTCCCAGCCCCTGTGTTTCTGTCACGAGCGCTCAGTTCTGCTGACGTAGCGTGAAAGCAGCCACAGACAGTATATAATTGAATACGTGTGACTGTGCCCCAATAAAACTTTATTTATAAAAATAGGTGGTGGGCCAGATTGGGCCCACACACTGTGGTTTGCAGACCATTGAGCTTAAAGCAGTCAGAGGCTCAGCCCAGACTCAGCGGGTGGGAAATCAGGCTCTGTCCCTGGGTGGGGACATGGCAGAGAATCCGCTGCCCTCTTTGACCTGCCACAGCCAGGACTAGGCTAGGCACAGGGGGAGACGGCATTGAACTGACTGGAAAACCATCTGTGTCCTGACAGGGGGATGGGGGAAAGGGATGCTAGATGAGACACCACAGAAAATAAATATAACCACACATTGTGACTTAATTATGAACTGTGAGAAAAGAACAGAAGACTATGGAGGAGGACAGGTCCCTCACCTGTCCTTGGGGTAGTCAGGGCAGGCTTCTCGGAGACAAAGATATCTGAGTTGAGAGGTCAAGGATGCACAGGGGTTTCTTCACAGAATATTCCTTTTGGTACAATGGCTATTCCATTCTACACTCTTTTACTTCTTTCTTTTTAAGGGTAGTGTCAACGCACTACACTGGTGTCTAGAACCACTCACAGTCTGAAAAGTACAGATCCACGCCAGGGCTTCTCAAAGGCTTACATGCCCAGGAATCACATGGGGAGTTTGTTCTCATTCAGGGGGTCTGGGGGGGAGCCTGAGATGCCGCATTTCTTTTACAATCTCCCATTTGGTGCTGCTGCCGGTCCACAAACCTACAGTTGAAGGGACATGGAGCCAGAGCTCCCGGGAACTCAGCGGGTGGGCAAGGATGTTCAGTGCAGTCAGCAGTGTTGTTTGTAATGGCACACAGTTTGGAATGAACCTCAGCGCCTGAGAGTGGGATGGTGTGTTAGGGAATGCTGGGCTTCTTCTAAGAACGGGAGTCTACCCTGTAGTTCGGGATGGGATGGGTCTGCAGACCCAAGAAAATGGGGAAGGAAGGCTGGGGGTCGGAAGCGGGAGGCTCAGGGCAGGGTGGATGGAGTGGAGAGGAGCTGAAATGCAGAGAACACACCAGATATGTGCATTGGGGTCAGGGGGGCGCTGCTCTGACCGACCCCACCACCCACCACCCTCAGGAGCGGAAGCTGCTGGAGGAGCGTCTGGCTGAGTTCTCATCGCAGGCGGCTGAGGAGGAGGAGAAGGTCAAGAGCCTCAATAAGCTTCGACTCAAATACGAGGCCACGATTGCAGACATGGAGGGTAAGCGCCCCCACCAGTGGGAAGCCACGCTGCGCATACTTGGCGGGGGAGGGGGCGTTGAGGGAACCTCTGAGCTGTGGAGGCTCCGCGGTGGGATCTGTTCAATGGGGCCAGGAAAGAGGCTCCAGACAGATTGGGTGTCTTCCCAGCTCTTAGGTTGTTTCTGCCACTCTAAATCCAATTCTCCTGCTCTCTCCTCTGTGTCTTGGGGTCACTCTCTCTGTCTCTGACTGTCCCACTGACTCTTTCAGGCACATTGTTGCCTGGGTCCCTTGCTATTGACTCAGAAGCAGAAGCAGAAAGGAGAGAGCGCCTGGAGAAGGCTGTGGAGACAGAGGACAGGACAGGGCAGTGACAGTCACTGAGCAGGAGCAGGGTGTCACTCGGGGGTGAGGAGGAGAGGACGGCACCTGGGGGTGGGGCCCAGGGTCGCAGAAGCGGAAAGAAGGGGCACAGGGAGATGCTGAGCCACAGCTTCACCCCTCCCCCACCCCAGCCAGTGCCAGGGGCGGGGCCGCGGGTGTGGGGGAGCAGCTGGGTGTGGGGTCCGGAGCTCTTCTGCATGGCCCCCACGCCCTCCCCCAGACCGCCTACGGAAGGAGGAGAAGGGCCGCCAGGAGCTGGAGAAGCTGAAGCGGCGGCTGGACGGGGAGAGCTCGGAGCTGCAGGAGCAGATGGCCGAGCAGCAGCAGCGCGGGGAGGAGTTGCGCGCCCAGCTGGGCCGCAAGGAGGAGGAGCTGCAGGCGGCCCTGGCCAGGTGCGCAGTGGGGATGGGGGACAGCGGGGACCCTGCGCGGTGCGCGGTGCAGGGTCCACAGGGCACAGCCCGCCAGCAGGGGGGCACCGCAGGGAGACTCCACCAGCGCGCATGCGCCCCAGCCCCACTGAGCCTCAGTGTCCCCTTCTGTAACCTGTACCTGGCGAGAGTTCCAAGCCCGCCAGGTTAAGGGAAGAGTGAAAGGGGGCTTCGCATGTCTAGTAACTTGCCCAGTTCAGGGGTCGGAATAGGGGGTCAGCTGTGATTTCATAAGCGCCCCAGCCATGAAAGGAGGCGTATCATTATGATTACAGCCAGTCGCAATTATGGAGCACCTACTGTGTGCGCCCTGTGTTATGAATGCCTCCCCCCGCCAGCCCCTGCTGTGTTTCATGCCCTCTGAGAGCCCTTGGTTATAGATGCAGCTCAACTTAAATGTCAGTGTGGAAAAATGTGTGTCTTAAAATCAGCAGTGCGGGGACGCCTGAGTGGCTCAGTTGGTTAAGCAGCTGCCTTCGGCTCAGGTCATGATCCCAGTGTCCTGGGATAGAGTCCCATATCGGGCTCCTTGCTCAGCATGGAGCCTGTTTCTCCCTCTGCCTCTGCTTGCCATTCTGTCTGCCTGTGCTTGCTCTCTCCCCCTCTCTCTCTCTGATAAATAAATAAAATCTTAAAAAAAAAAAATCAGCAGTGCGCCAGGTGTGTGTGTGGTTAAGAACCCGCACCCTAGTCTGAATTCTGGGTTCAAGCCATGGGCCCGCCCCTTTCTGGACACATGACCTCACCCATGTGCCATTGGCCTCCCTATCCAATTTCTTCATTTGTAAAATGGGGAGATTTTGAAGCTATTCCTAAGGCTATTATGGGGATGAAATCTGCAACTGCTTTTAAAGGACGCCTTGGGGTTCAGTCTGTTAAGCATCTGCCTTTGGCACAGGTCGTCATCCCAATGTTCTGGTATCAAGCCCCAGGGTGGCTTCCCTGATCAGTCTGGAGAGCAGGGGATCCAAACCCCAGTCTTCATGACTCCATGAACAATTTAAACCCCCAGTCAGTGCTGCCCCTCAATTCAGCTTCTCTTTGCAAGAGGCTGTGTCTCCTTGGGGTTATGAACCTGATCAGATGCTGGGGTCAGCTCTTCCACTTGCTGACCGTGTCACCTGGGCCAGGACTTTCCCACTCTGTACATCAGTTTTCTCAGTGTAATCATTAAATAAGATAATTAAGTAAAGGGTCCCCTGTGGCAGGGGCTCAGTACGTGTCCCTGTGATTACTCTTGGTGTCATCCCCATTTTACAGCTGAGGAAATTGAGGCTCGGGGTAGTGAGGCATGAGCCCAAGGGCAGAGCTGAGATTTCAGCCCAGTTTGGGCCACCCCCAAATCCATACTTAGCCTTCCCGCCCCCAGAAATCATCCCTCCCCTTCGCCTGCCCCTGTACCAACTCCATGGTCCTTGTCCACCCCCAGGGTGGAGGAGGAGGGCGGCGCCCGGGCCCTGCTGCTCAAATCCCTGCGGGAGGCGCAAGCAGGACTGGCTGAAGCCCAGGAGGACCTGGAGGCTGAGCGGGCTGCCAGGGCCAAGGCAGAGAAGCAGCGCAGGGACCTGGGCGAGGAGCTGGAGGCCCTGCGGAGCGAGCTGGAGGACACACTGGATTCCACCAATGCGCAGCAAGAGCTCCGGTGAGGCAGCCGGCAGAGCCTGGGCACCGGCTGGGCGCCGGGCAGGGAGAGGAGAGGGGCTTTGGAACGAGCCCCCCATCCATAAGGAGGTTTAGCCTTTCACCAGCTGTTTATCCAGTATTGGGTGTAGAGCTCAGCCAGGCTGGGGACAGATTCATCAGACCCAGCCATTTCCCTCAGGACTTCTGGTCTGGGGGAGGCAGAGGCAGGCAAAGGGACCCAATCCAGAACAAAGTATGCTTTAAGGGAGCAACCAGGACATTGTGGATGATAAGAGCGAGCCCCTAAACCATGTCTATGGAAGGAGGTCCAGGAAGACTTCCTTGAGAAAGGGACTTTTGAATAGAGTTTTGAAAGGTGAATAGGAGTTCACCCTTAAAGCCACACTCCTCCCTAGGTTACCACCCAGATCCCTTAGGGAATGTAGAGTGAGGTCCTCATCCCTGAAGGGAAACAATAAAAGGAGGCACATCCCCAAAGTCCCTGCCTTTCTTTATTCTGAAATTGTGTTCCCTTTACAAAAGGTCCAAGAGGGAACAGGAGGTGACAGAGTTGAAGAAGGCTTTGGAAGAGGAGACGCGAATTCATGAAGTGGCAGTTCAGGAGCTGAGGCAGCGCCATGGCCAGGCGCTGGGCGAGCTGACGGAGCAGCTGGAACAGGCCCGGAGGGTGGGTTGGGACAGGAACGGGGGGGTTGTGGAGGGCTGGCAGAGGGAACAGCCAGTGCCAAGGCCTTGAGGCAGGAGGGTGCCCAGTCCGGTTGAGAGAGGAGGCATAAATCTTTACTTGTCTCTCCCTTGCCAGAGCAAAGGTACCTGGGAGAAGACCCGGTTGGCCCTGGAGACCGAAGTGTCGGAGTTGCGGTCAGAGCTGAGCAGCCTGCAGGCCTCACGGCATGAGGGTGAGCAGCGCAGACGCCGCCTGGAGTCACAGCTGCAGGAGGTGCAGGGCCGGGCTGGTGATGGGGAGCGGGCCCGAGCGGAGGCTACAGAGAAGCTTCAACGAGTCCAGGTAAGTGGGGCAGCCAGGGCAGGGACGCTCTGTGGGCTTCCGTTTGGTCCATAGCAGCCTGTTGTCCCTTCCAGCTCTTCCAACATGATCACTCATGAGTAGCTAGGATTCCGTGAGCAATTACTATATACCAGATATCCTGTGTGTTTCATTAAATCTTTCCGACTCTCCTAATATTGTTCCCCCTGTACATACAAGGAAACTGAGGCGCAGAGACCTGAAACTGATCCTCTGAGATCCCTCAGAGCCAAAACTCGAACCCAGGCATGCCGGATTCTATAGCTCTTAACCCTACCATGACCCCCCCCAACCTCCAAGAAGCATTAAATAATCTGTATTCGGATAAAAAAAAAAAAAAAACCTAGTGTGGACACGTGCAACTGTGTGGGGATAATATCATACTGTGACTGTTAAAAGAAATGTGGGCTTTTACATTTTAATTTTATTATGTTTCTTTAGATGGCCGATACTTACTTACTGACAATACAAAGAAGCAGCAAGAATGAAGGAAAAAACCGACTTTTTAAAAAATAATTTGTTTTTAAGTAATCTCTATACCCAATACAGGGCTAGAACTCACAACCCCGAGATCAAGAGTCGAATGCTCAACTGACTAAGCCAGCTAGGGGCCCCAGGAAGAATGATTTTTAATTGTCCAGTTCCTCCAGGGGAAAACACCATGACAGTTAGTTTCCAGATTAAAATGCTGTATTAGTTAGGGTCAAAGCTAAACTGACATATAGCAAAGGCATCCCAGAATCCATCAGCTTAAGTAAAAGACGTGTCTTTCCCTCTGGAGGAAGAGACTCAGGGTAAGCAGTGAAGGCCGGCAGGATACTATGCGCCACAGGTTCACTTAAGATCCAGGTTCCTTGGCCTTGTCATGCCACCGTCCCTGAGAGCATTGCCCTCACCTTCAAGTCAAATCTGGATTATGGGCACATCCATGCTCCTGCTTAGAAAGGGGAAAGAGAGGGAGTGGCAAAATTTGCATACATCCCTTAGCTTATATCCCATTGGCTGCCACCTAACCACATGATCACAGCTAGCTACAAAGGAGCCTGGGAAATGTAGTTTCTAGCTAACAGGCACAAGCCTAGTGAATAGACTATCACAGTGGGATAATGGAAGAGTGGCTCTGGGGGGACAGCCAGGGTCTGCCCCAGATGGAATCATGCTAGCCAGCGGTCACTGTACTAAACATTTTATATATCACACACAGAAGAGTGACAACGGAAGTAGAGTTTGAGGGCTGATAGCAGGAGTTCCAGCACTAGAGGAGTTCTTCATTGTAGACATGTTCTGTATTCGTGCGATCTACTTGGCCCCCAAATACTCAGAACGTAGGGAGCAAAGCTGAGGAGGTGCATTTTTCCTTTTATTTAATTTTAAATTTAAGTAGTCACGTACGGCTGGTAGCCACCATATTGGACAATACAGCCGTAGAGCCATCCTGCCTGGCTCAGTCCCACCTCTGGTAGCTGTGTCATCTTGGGCAAATTTCCTAACCTTTCTGTGCCTCAGCTTCCCTTTATGTCAACTGGGAATAGTGCTATTGGTGTGTGAAGCTGGTGGGTTTCCTTCCCCTAGAGAGCGAGGGCCATATGGAAACTCTGCATTTAACTGTTTGAGGAAACACGGGGCTGGTTTCCCCACTTGACATCATCGATACCAGTCCAGTGAGGCAGGGATTTGAGGGGAGAGGAGCGGGTGGGGTCAGCCGGGTGGAAGCCGCCATTGGAAGGTGCCCCTTCCCCGCAGGCTGAACTGGAGAACATGTCTGCAGCCCTGAGTGAGGCTGAGTCCAAAGTCATCCGGCTGAGCAAGGAGCTGGGCAGCTCGGAGACCCAGCTACATGACACCCAGGTGAGGCCAGCACCCCCCACCCTCCCGCCTTACACCCAGCCCCTCCCCACCATGCCTCCATACCCTCTGCCATCACCTGTCCTCCATTCCCCCTCCCCATCTGCAGGAGATGCTGCAGGAGGAGACCAGGGCTAAGCTGGCCTGTGGGTCCCGGGCACGAGCCCTGGAGGCTGAGGTAGTAGGGCTGCGGGAGCAGCTGGAGGAGGAGGCAGTCGCCAGGGAGCGGATGGCCCGAGAGCTGCAGACTGCCCAGGCCCAGGTGAGCCGTCCTGGAGGGCGACCTCAAGGGGCCTCCAGTCCCAACCCACTCCCCCTGGGTTCCCCAGATCGGGGATGGCCCCATTGTCCACCTGGTCCTAGGCCAGATCCCTGGGAGACCCCCATTCTCATCTCTGATTGTCCCTCAGCCCACAGCCTGTCATTTCAGACCCCACCCTCCTCCCCCAACTCTTGTCTCACCCCTACTTTGCATCCACACAGACCTAGACCCACTCAGGCCTCATCCTCTGCCACTTGGATCTTCCTGTTAGCCTCCCTTCAGGCCTCCTTGTCTCTGGTTTCTCCCCTCCAAGCTCATCCTCCCCACGGTCTTCCTGCCACAGAGCTGCCCCTGCTCTTCCCCTCTCACAGCCCTCCCTTTCTCCCAGTGCCCCCAGGATGGAGCCTGTGCCTCTCAGCTGTGCCTTTGTTGGCCCTTCCATGTCGTTAGCTGTGTTGATCTCTCACCTCCTTCCGCTTCATACAAGAAACCCTTTTCATTCTTCAGGATTCAATTCCAGCCTCTCCTGTTGTGGGAGGTCCCTCACCGCCCCACTCTGAGCTCCCGCATCCTTTTTTCTTTGTCCCCATTCCAGTCACCTTGGGCTGGAACTCTCTCTGCCCATAGGTCTTCCCCCACCCCCAACCAGAATAGGAGCTCCTTGAAAGTGGGACCCTCTCTGAGTTAGACCTTGGTCTTCAGCACAGGCCAGCATAGAGCCTGACATATAGGACGCCTGGAGAAATGCCTCTTGAATGCATGAGTGCTGAATGCATGCCTGAAGATACCCTTCTTCAGCTGGCAGACTCCTATGCATATTTCAAGACCCATCTCAAATGCCCCCTTCTCCAGGAAGTCCCTCTTGGATGTTCTAAGCAGATTCTAAATTCCTCCTGTGGGCCCTCACGGCTCCCATGCTTCCCTAAGTCTCCCTGCCTTAGCCTCCATCACCCTGGCCATGATGCTCAGTCTCCCCCCTTAGAAGGAGGGTTCCCCTAGGCCAGGGTCTAGGTCCCGTTCATCTTCTGGGTCCCAATGGGAGTAATTTTCATCTCTGGAAGAAGCTGAGGTTCACAGAACTTGCAACCACAACCCTATCCCAAGGTAGGAGAACCCAGTGAGAGTCACCTCCTTCCTCTGGCCTCAGTCTTCTCTTCTGGGAAGTAGGGCACTACCAGCTCACACCTTGGTTGCAGCCATGACTGCCCCCCACCCTCTGTCTCCTACTTCCCCCACCCAGCTGTCAGAGTGGCGGAGGCGCCAGGAGGAAGAGGCGGGAGCACTGGAAGCAGGGGAGGAGGCGCGGCGCCGGGCCACCCGTGAGGCTGAGGCCCTGACCCAGCGCCTAGCAGAAAAGACAGAGGCGGTCGAGCGGCTGGAGCGAGGCCGCCGGCAGCTGGGGCAGGAGTTGGATGATGCGCTCATGGACCTGGAGCAGCAGCGGCAGCTCGTGAGCACGCTGGAGAAGAAGCAGCGCAAATTCGACCAGGTGGGGCCCCTCAGGTTGCAGGGGGGGTGGGGAGTTGGGATGCTTTGTCATGCTTCTGCAGTCATTGCAGATTGGGTGACATGTGGCCTCAGAGCTAAGCTATGAACGTGGGGGAACCCTCGGGCAAGATGCTTCTTCCCTCTAAGCCTCTGTCAGATAAGATCCCCATCCTCCTGCTTTATGACTCTTGTCCCAAAATAATTCTTGGTAGGGCCCACTTTTTTTTAAGAGAGAGAGAGGAAACTCACATGTGAGCAGGGGGAGGGACATAGGAGAGGGAGAGAGAGAACCTCAAGCAGGCTCCACACTCTGCACAGAGCCTGACACAGGGCTTGATTCCCGGACCCTGAGATCGTGACCTGAGCCAAAAGCAAGAGTCAGAGGCTTAACTGACTGAGCCACCCAGGCACCCTGATCGTGTACCTACTCTTACTCCCCCAGATGCACCAGGTGCACCAGGGCATGCTAACCAGGAATAAACGAAATAACATAATGTGCTCCTGTTGCTGGCTCGCTGTGTAGCTCAGGCAAGCTGCTTTTCCCATTTCAGCCTCAGTTCGCCCATCTAGGAAATGGGGATAGTATTAAGCATCTGGCAATCTGAGGATGAAATAAAAATCAGAGGACCCCTCAGCATTAAGAACCATCAGGCAACTCTGAGGTTCAAATCCCAGCCCGGCTTCTCCTGGCTGTGTGTGGCTTAGGTGAATTACCCAATGTCTCTGTGCCTTATTTTCTTCATCTAGAAGATGGGAGAGTCATTACTTTTGCCTTCATTTTTGAAGGATTTATCATTGGCTCTTGATTTCTAGGCAAAGAGTTTATGATTTAAGCACTTTGAAGAGGTCATTCCATTTTCTGTGGCCTCCATTGTTTCAAATGAAAAGTTTGCAGCCATTCAAATCCTGTGTTTTTTTTATAGGGAATGTATGTTTTCTTAGCTGGTTTACTTTTTTTTCTCTCTCTCTATCTTTAGTGTTTAGCAGTTTGGCTATGATATATCTAGCTGTGGGCTTTTGAATTTATCCCACAGCTGTGGCT
Source organism: Mustela putorius furo (assembly GCF_011764305.1). Taxonomy (NCBI): domain Eukaryota; kingdom Metazoa; phylum Chordata; class Mammalia; order Carnivora; family Mustelidae; genus Mustela; species Mustela putorius. The sequence continues at coordinate 10,229,232 of NW_025421310.1, read as the reverse complement.
CATGTTTTGAGCAAACGTGGAATTTTCAGCCATTATGTCTTAAATGTCTTTTCTGTCTCATTCTCTCTTTCCTCTTCTTTTCAGACTCCAAGTACATGTATGTTTGACCACTTAATACTGTACCATTGATTATTATGGCTCTATTTGTTTCTTTTAGAATTTTATATAAATTCTTCTCATATAAATTCTTTTGATTGGCTTCTTTCACTCAGAATTATTTTGAGATTCATCCATATTTTTGCATTGATTAATAATTCATCCCTCAGGGCACCTGGCTGACTCTATTGGTAGAGCATGCAACTCTTGATCTCAGGGTCGTGAGTTCAAGCCTCACATTGGGTGTAGATATAACTTAAAAAAAAATTTTTTTTAGTAATTATTTATTCCTTTTTTTATTGCTGATGAACCCCATTTTTAAAAAGATTTTTCTGTTTATTCGACAGAGACAGACACAGTGAAAGAGGGAATACAAGCAGGGTGAGTGGGAGAGGGAGAAGCAGACTTTCTGCTGAGCAGAGAGCCCAATGCAGGGCTCGATTCTGTATCGCTTTGCAATTGTTTTTGTCCTGTCTGTGGCTTGACTTTTTACTCTTCATGGACTCTTTCAAAGACCAAGAGGTTTGAATTTTGATGAAGTCCTATTTATTAATTTGTCACTTTGTGGGTTCTGCTTGTTAGTGTTGTGTCTAAGGAGACTTTGCCTAACCCAAAGTCACAGAGATTTCTTACATTTTTTCCAGAAATTTTCTACTTTGCAGTTTCATATTTAGGTCTGTGATCCAGTTTGGGTGAATTTGTTTATATTGTGCTCTCATGGCTCCAAATTAATTTTTTATATATGGTTACTGAATTGTTCAAACACAGCTGGAAAGACTCTCTTACTGACTCATTCCTTGCATTAAAAATCAGGGAGTGACAGTTGTCCAATCTTCCCTTCTTTTTCAAAGTTGTTCTGCTTCTTCTAGGTCCTTTGCATTTCCACAGGTATTCTAGAATCTATTTGTCAGTTTCCACACAGAGAAAGGAAATCCTATTGTGTTGAATCTACAGATTAATCTGGGAAGAATTGACATCATAATAATACTGATTTCTCACTTAGGGACATGGTACATGTGCCCATTTATTTAGATCTTTACTTTTGGTACTTTTAGATTTTTTAAATTTATTTACTTGATAGAAAGAGAGAAGGAGAAAGCACAAGCAGGGGGAGTGGCTGGCAGAGGCAGAGAGAGAAACAGACTCCCTTCTGAGCAGGGAACCCCACTCAGAGCTCGAGCCCAGAACCCTGGGATCATAACCTGAGCTGAAGGCAGACATTTAACCAACCGAGCCACCCAGTTGCCCCCTTTTAGTACTTAGAAGTGTATATCTTTCATATCTTTCATCAGATTTATTTCCAACCATTTCATATTTTCAGTGCTTTCTTAATTGGTTCTGGTTTTGGCACCTGGCTGGCTTAATCAGAAGAGTGTGGGACTCTTGATCCTGGAATTATGAGTTTGAGTCCTGCACTGGATACAGAGATTACTTAAATTAAGCAGTTCTGGTTTTTATTTCAGTTTCTGATTACCACTATATAGAAATACAGTAGATTTTTATGTATTGATCTTGTATCCTACAATTTATTACCTAAATTCACTTATGAGTGTTAGTAAGTTTTTTTTTAATAGATTTCATTGGATTTTCTTTTTTTTTTTTTTAAAGATTTTATTTATTTATTTGACAGAGATCACAGGTAGGCAGAGAGGCAGGCAGAGCGAGCGAGAGAGAGGGAAGCAGGCTCCCTGCTGAGCAGAGAGCCTGATATGGGACTTGATCCCAGGACCCTGAGATCATGACCTGAGCCAAAGGCAGCGGCTTAACCCACTGAGCCACCCAGGCGCCCAATTTCATTGGATTTTCTATATTGGTGACCCTGTTTTCTATGAATGAAGACAGTTTCACATCTTCCTTTCCTTTTTCTTCCGCTTTTCTGGGGGTCTCCAAATACCTGTGTAATTTTCACTGCTTGATGCTGCCTTGCAGGTTATTATCGCTCTGTTAATTTTTTACAGTCTTTTTACCTTTCCCCCCCTCTATTTAGATCATTTTTTTTTTTTTTAAAGATTTTATTTATTAATTTGACAGAGAGAAATCACAAGTAGACAGAGAGGCAGCCAGAGAGAGAGAGAGAGGGAAGCAGGCTCTCTGCCGAGCAGAGAGCCCGATGCGGGACTCGATCCCAGGACTCTGAGATCATGACCTGAGCCGAAGGCAGCGGCTTAACCCACTGAGCCACCCAGGCGCCCCTATTTAGATCATTTCTATCAACATCTGCTTTCAAGTTTACTGGTTCTTCTGATGTGTCCAGTCTGCTCTCAGTTTCCTCCAATGACTTTTTGATTTCAGATATCATGCTTTTCAGTCCTGGCCTTTCTTTCTTTCTTTCTTTTTAAGATTTTATTTATTTATTTGTCAGAGATCACAAGTAGGCAGAACAGCAGGCAGAGAGAGAGGAGGAAGCAGGCACCCTGCTGAGCAGAAAGCCTGATGCGGGGGCTCAATCCCAGGACCCTGAGATCATGACCTGAGCTAAAGGCAGAGGCTTTAACCCACTGAGCCACCCAGGCGCCCCAGTCCTGGCCTTTCTAATTGGTTCTGTTTTAGATTCAAATCCCTCCTGAAATAACGTTGGGTCTTTACCCACCATTTCCATCTGGTCCTGAAATTTATTAATCATCTTTAAAGTCCTTGAGTGATGATTCCAGTGTCAATGTGGAGGTTATCTGTTGGTTTGTTCCATGGACTGTTTCTTCTCTTGACTGTGAGCCCTGTTCTCCCTTTTGGCAGGTCTTGCAAGTTTTATTATTGTTAATTTCTGTGTCTTTAAAAAAAAAAAAAAAAAACAAACCACAGCCAGGGTTGAAGTACATTTTAAAAATGCTGTACATGTTTTTGATACCACTACTCCAGGAGGAAGAAACACCCTTTCCTCTGCTGGGTTTCTAGAGTGAGGGGCTGCTCAGTTTGATCCACTCAGAAGTTGGGCTGCTCTGGGACACAGTTGCAACTTTAATCCCTCTACCTCCCTCTTGTGTCTCTGCCTTTGTCTCCCTCTCTCTCTGTCCCTGGTTGCTCCCTCTTCCCCATCCACTTGTACACTCCCTTCAGCTAATCTGTTTCCCCCACCCCGTCTCCCTCACCCTGGAAGCTCCTAGCAGAGGAGAAGGCTGCTGTCCTACGGGCGGTGGAGGAACGTGAGCGGGTCGAGGCAGAGGGCCGGGAGCGCGAGGCTCGGACCTTGTCACTGACGAGGGCACTGGAAGAGGAGCAAGAAGCACGGGAGGAGCTGGAGCGGCAGAACCGGGCCCTGCGGGCAGAGATGGAAGCACTACTGAGCAGCAAGGATGATGCTGGCAAGACGGTGAGCAGGGGCCCCCACTCCCTAATGTATACCTGTGGGCTGCCGCAGGCACAGCTGACAGTGTGTGGCCCATAGCCATGTGCGTGCTCTCATGAACAGAACATGAAAGGAACCAGCCATCACAGCGATGTGTTCACGCCCAGCCCAGAATGGGACTAGAACCCCTTACCAAACATGTACTCCCATGACCTATACAGAGCATGAGGAGAATCTTCCACCAAACACACATGTTCATACATGCAGGAAGTAAGGAAGGCCATTCATCAGCATGCATGCTGATGTACAGATACACAGAGAACATGAAGAGAATTTACCACAACATAACAGCCTGAGAACTGTGCCCCAGACATGAGTTTCTGCACATGCACAAAGGCACATAAACTCGCGTTAAATGATCACTGTGACTAAGGCTGAGTCAGGGAGGGGCTCAGGACCAGGAGCGTGGGTAACAAAGAAGCCCTGTCAGGTCAAGGGACACTTCTCTGGGAAGGTGACAGTTAAAGGAGAGGCATGTCGGGGATGGGGGGTGGGTTGGTTCTCAGAATTCATAATCCCAGGTCTGCCTTCACAGGGTGTTTGGAATTTTAATTTACAACTTCCCAGGAGGTCTGAGAAAAGAAATCACAGGAGATAGTGCGATGGTGTGATCCTGGGGGGTCCCGCCCAAATCAGCACTCAAGGCTGACGTGACACGCCTTCAACCCATGTCCACACAGGATGTCCCCAAAGAAGCCCCTTAGTGAAGTGAGCTCATGATGCAAAAATCTCAAAGCCTGTGAGGAAGGTCTCTACCGTGAGCGAGAGTCAGCCGAGCTAGGTCACACTTGAACTGGACTCTCAAGGGCTTGGGATCACAGAACTTGCGTGCAGAGGCTACTAATGAAATGTTTTTGGAGGATTCAGAATGAGACATGTGGTTACTTGCTGCCTGGGAAATGGTGAATGAAGGAGCGAACCAGAATGTGCACATCACCTTGACCATCAAAGCTTCCCTCACTCTGTCCTAGGATAAAGCTAGGATCCTGGCCTCCCTCTCCCCGTGCCCCCGGTGCCCAGAGCTCACCCTCCTGTCCCCACCAGGCGCATGAGCAGGAGCGATCCCGCCGGGCAGCAGAACAGATAGCCAGCGACCTGCGAGCCCAGGTGACAGAGCTGGAAGACGAGCTGACAGCTGCCGAGGACGCCAAGCTGCGGCTGGAAGTGACCCTGCAGGCTCTCAAGGCCCAGCAGGAGCGCGACCTGCAGAGCCGGGATGAGGCTGGCGAGGAGAGGCGGAGGCAGCTGGCCAAGCAGGTATGGACACCCATCCAGCTGGGAGGGCTCTGGTGCCTGCAGGTTAACAGAGGAGCAGAGAAAGCCTCACTCACCTCCCTGCTGCTCCAAGTTGCTTCCCAAGGCCCTCCTGCTGCCCAGCCCACTCACCCACCGGAACCGTGAAGTCACACACATATCTCATTGGCCGACTGACATACCCAATCAGACATCATCACCAGACCATTCACCCAGCATCTCCATGGGCATCAGCACCCACGCACAGCCTACACAGCAGTACCTCTGCTTCTCCACCCGCCCAGCTGCCCCCTTTCCAGCAACTTCCTCCCCCCAGTCCCCAGCCTGCCCGAGTGCTCCTTCATCACTCAAGGACCAGCTCCTCTGCACCCCTTCAACCACAGCTTTCCTCCCCTGTTCATGTACTCATCCCCCTCTCCCTGGGCTCCGCAACGTCCATTCATGGCTCGGCCAGTGGAGGGACTTCCAGTGCTCTGCAGTGGGCTGGAGCTGGGTGCTGAGCATGGGAAGGGCAGGGCAGCTGTAAGTGTAGAAGGACCCTGCGGAGCTGTGTGGGCAGGGCCTGGCGGGGACACACATGGGAGCAGAGCAGAGGCTGAAGTAAAGGGGGAAAGGGAAAACCCTGGAGCTGGGGGCTCTGGGGACGAAGAGCTGGGATCCCTTTGGAGCGCAGAGAAGCAAGAGGGCAGGCAGAGTGGCGCTGGTGGCCTGGACAGTAGCTGGCCGGTGGACGTCTAGGTCCCTAGCTTGTAGAGGGAGCCTGGGCCTCCGATCCCCTAAGCCTGCCCCTCCCGACCTCTCCGCAGCTGAGGGATGCAGAGGTGGAGCGGGACGAGGAACGCAAGCAGCGCGCCCTGGCTGTGGCCGCCCGCAAGAAGCTAGAGGCTGAGCTGGAGGACTTGAGAGCCCAGAATGCGGCCGCCCAGCAGGGCAAGGAGGAGGCGGGGAAGCAGCTCCGCAAGATGCAGGTAGGGGTGGGGCTTAACCCCGGCTGGGGGAGAGGGGATGTTGGTGGACGGGGGCAGCCACTGCTTTATAAACATTCACGTGTCAAAGGCTCACTTGCTTCTTTTTATATTTTTTTATTGACTTTATTTAAAATCCTTAGCCATGAAGTCCAATTTCTTTATTCTGTTTAACCTTTTGAAACGGAAATGCCTTAGGGTTCCTCCCCTAATATGAAAGTTATATCTGGTGGTTTAAAAAAAATTGGTGGGACGGTGGGAGTGCCTGGCGCAGTTGGTGGAGCATGGGACCCTTGATCTCAGGGTCGTAAGTTCGAGCCCCAGGTTGGGAGTAGAAATTACTTGAAAAAAAAATTTTTTTAAATGATAATGATGTGTCTGTGTAAAGTCTAATTTTTTTTTTAAGATTTTATTTATTTATCAGAGAGAGAGAGAGGAGAGAGCGAGCACAGGCAGACTGAGAGGCAGGCAGAGGCAGAGGGAGAAGCAGGATCCCTGCTGAGCAAGGAGCCCGATGTGGGACTCTATCCCAGGACGCTGGGATCATGACCTGAGCCGAAGGCAGCTGCTTAACCAACTGAGCCACCCAGGCGTCCCTGTAAAGTCTTATTTAAAAAAAAAAAAAGTATAGAACTGGGCTGTCCAGTACAGTGGGTGCCAGCCCCATGAGGCTGTTGGGCATCTATGATGTGGTGGGACTGAAGTCCAAATTACCTGCTGGATTCAGAAGACTTAGTACAAAAAAAAAAAAAGTATAATATCTCGATAATTTTTACAGTGATTATAAATAGAAATAATAATATTTTGGATATTGGCTAAATAAGAATAGAGCATTTAATACTTTCACCCATTTCTTTTCATTTTTGTAATCTAGCCACTAGATAATGTAAAACCGCATATCCTTGCAGTATCTCCCCTAGAGCAGCGTTGGGATAGAAAGATCCCTCTCCAAAAAGTAAAAATTCCCCACTACCTCATCCCTGAGAGAGAATAGAGAACGTGCCTGCCCTGAAAAGCTATTATTATGGAGCAAATAATAATATTCATAACAGCGATGCTAATTGTCCTGCTGGAGTATCAAGCCCCGTACTGTCCTCACTCTCCCCTCTATAGAGTTTTTGTTAACGGTGGTGGACATCAGGTTTGTGTTTTATTTCTGTTTAAGAGCCGCTGAGAAGTCTTACACTGGCACTTTTACACACACATTGGTGTGGCCGCATGGCAAAGTGACTAGGAGGGAAACCCTGGGGCCAGATGGCCTGGGTTCAAGTCCTGACTCTGCCATTTACCAGACTTGGCTTGCTGCCGAGCCTCTCTGCCTCGGTTGCTCCACGTCTACACTGGGGAGGGAACCAGTCCCCACCAGCTGGAGCTGTGAGGATTAAGGGAGTCGGTATGTGTAGTATATAACAGAGGCTGGCCAGGGTAGAGGTTCAGTAAATGTGCACCAGCATTAGTATTAAGGTTATGGCAGAGGCTAAATACTACACCCATTTCATCCTTATTTTAATTTTAAGGTGTTACTTTTTTTAAACGGGAGGTAGCCAAAGCCCAGGAGGGGACCTTGGTCCAAGGTCACAGAGCAAGGGCCTAGGGCCGGTTGCAGAGCTTTGCTCTGAGGTCCCTCAGGGCTAAGGTGAGGGTAGGGGCCTCCCGGTGAGTCACACCCAGGCTGCGCCAGTTCACTTGCTTCTTTCCACCCAGGCCCAGATGAAGGAGCTGTGGCGAGAGGTGGAAGAGTCGCGCACTTCCCGGGAGGAAATCTTTGGCCAGAACCGGGAGAGTGAGAAGCGCCTCAAAGCGCTGGAGGCGGAGGTGCTACGGCTGCAGGAGGTATTGTCAGGATGGGCGTGGCCCTGGAAGTGGGGTGGGCGGGGATTGGGGGCTGAGGATAGGCGGGGCCCAAGGGATGGGAGGGGGGGCCGGCCAAAGACGGCTTGAGGGCACTACTGGGGATGGTTCTGGGTGGGGGGAGATTGGAGTTAGGAAGGCTGGGGAGAAAGGACAAGGCCTGAGCTAGGGCCATGTGGGTGCAGGGAGGAGACAAGGCAGAGAAAATAAAGGGTCAACATAGGACTGTAAGGAGGCAGAGGAGGTAAGGAGAGACCTTGGGGGTTAGGCCCTGTGACACGGGGCGGGGTTGGGGTGGGGGGATGATGGCTGGAGAAGCCGGTTGGAAAGGAGGTGCTGAGCTCAGTGAGGCCGTGCCAGGGGGAGGGGCTTGGGAATGGACCTGAGTCAGGGGCTCCAGAGACAGATTCAGGAGACATCTGCCTGTAGATCGAAGTTCATTCCAAGGTTGCCCACGGGTGGTGTGTTCATGTGCACTGAAGAAAAGGCCAAGAGACTTGAGGTATGAGGGGCAAGGAGGCTGGTGCTTAAGTAGCGTCACCCCACCACTGCTGACCACTACCCCCTCTGTCATCACAGGAACTGGCCGCCTCAGATCGTGCCCGGCGGCAAATCCAGCAGGAGCGGGACGAGATGGCAGATGAGTTGGCCAATGGCAGCCTTAGCAAGTGAGTGGCCCATGGCAGAATGGGGCAGGACACCCTCCCTGGCCCTCGCATCCTCTCAGCTTCCCTGTTCCCATTCTCCTTAGGGCAGCCATTCTGGAAGAGAAGCGTCAGCTGGAGGGGCGCCTGGGGCAAATGGAAGAGGAGCTAGAGGAGGAGCAGAGCAACTCAGAGCTGCTCAATGACCGCTACCGCAAGCTGCTCCTGCAGGTGAGCACTGCCGAGTGCCCCCCGGACCACCTGGGACCCCGCTGACCTGGGCCTGTAACCTTCAGCCCTCTTATTCAACAGCTAAAGCAGAAGGGAGTGTCTAGGTTGGGTTCTAATGGTTGAATAGGAGTTCTCAAGGAGGGGATAGGCATGGATGTATTCATTCAGTTGTATTTCTGAGGCTTCTCTAGGGCTGGATACAGAGATGAATGATGTGGGTTCTCTGTCCTACAAAGTTCTCTGGGAACATAGACATGGAAGTACAGTGTCTATGGGTGGGGTGGCATGTGTGATAATAGAAGGATCTTGGGCCCAGCAGATGGACAGAGATAGAGAAAGAATGGGGGAAGGAGGGAGAGAACTTGCTCCAAGAATCATAAGAAGGTATGTGGGAGAAGGAACATTTGGCTGGGGTTTTAAGGCATAAGTAGGAGCTAGACAGACAGAGAAAAGCATATTTTCATTTGTATATTTATTTATAAATACTGTCTGAAACTTCTGGAGGCTCAGGTCCTGTGCTGGGTGGTGCTGGGGACCTGGCAATGGATCATTCCAGGTCTCTGCCTTTAAGGACATCCTAGTCTGATGGAGGAGACAGACTATCCCCATACAGAAATATAAATGAAAGTGAAGGCAGCACAAGACACTGTGAGAACCTAGAGACTACTGACCCAGCCTGGAGGTTGGGGGCTGTCAGGGAAGACTTCCTGATAGAGATGATATCTTAAAAGATCTTGAAGGAAGTTAAGAGTTTGCCAGGCAGGCAGTGGAGGGATGGGATTTCCAAAGAGAGGCCTTTGGAAATAGTGGAGATGTCTCCACTATTTCATTGATTTATTTTTTATTTGAGAGAGAGACCATGTGTATGAGAGGGGGGCGGTGGGAAGGTGCAGAGGAAGAGAGAGAGAATCTCAAGCAGGCTCCATGCCCAGTGTGGGGTTGATCCCACAACCATGAGTTCATAACCTGAGCCAAAATCAAGAATTAACACTTGACTGACTGAACCAGGTGCCCTCATTCATTTTTAAAGACACATTTTGAGGCCTCTCAGGAACCATGCCCTGATCCTGCTGGGGATGCAGGGAAATGTTAAGACCCTAGCTCAGCGCTTGGGGAGCACCTTGACCAGTAGGAGAGGCAGTCATACTCCAGGATGATGAGCTCACTCAGAGTGAAAGCCCAGTCATATGCAAGGCCCCACACTCTGCTCCCCAGCTAACTCAGACCTTATCTCTAACCCTTCTTTATCCCTGGTTGACTCTGCTCCAGCCACACCAGCCTCCTCACTATTCCTTGACTCTGCAAGGTTTATTCCTACCTCAGGGCCTTTGTACTTGCTTTTCCCACCTTCTGGGAGAGAGCTCTTATCCCAGACCATCCCATGTCTCATTCCTTCAGAATAGCCTTCCCTGACCACCCTGTGTGAAACAGCCAGCTTCTCTTCCACAGTTCTCCTTCATTCTCTCTCCTTTAATCTCCTTCATATCACTTAGTGCTACCTGGCACTATATTACGTATTTACCTGTTTGTCTGCTCTCCATCTCCCCACCAGAATGTAAGCACCTTGAGGGGTGCCTGAGTGGCTCAGTTGGTTAAGTGTCTGACTCTTGATCTTGACTCAGTCTTGATCTCGGGGTGGTGAGTTCAAGCCCCACGTTGGCTCCATGCTGGGTGTGGAGGCTTTAAAAAAAAAAAAAAAAGTAAGCGTGTTAAGAGTAGGGCTTCTGTCTTAATTGTGATCACTCTTCTATCTTTGGATCTAAAACAGTGCTGGGTGCTCATTAGAAATTAGGTAAATAATCCAATACATGCTCTAGTGAAGGGCACTTAACCCAACCTGCATCTTTGGCTGTTAGTGGAAAAGAGGACCTCTTTAAAAAATCAAAATGGGATGGGGGGTGGGGTGGTGTGGTGTGCCTGAGTGGCTCAGTCAGTTAAGTGTCTGACTCTTGGTTTCAGCTCAGGTCATGATCTCGGGTTCCTGGGATTGAACCCTTTAGTTGGATCCCTACTCGGCAGGGAGTTTGCTTCTCTCCCTGTGCCCCTACCCCCTGCTCACATGTGTGCACATATGTGTGCTCTCTCTCTCTCTAAAGTACAGTAAATAAGTCCTTCAGGGCACCTGGCTGGCTCAGTCATTAAGTGCCTGCCTTCAGCTCAGGTCATGATCCCGGGGGTCCTGGGATTGAGTCCCACATCGGGCTCCCTGCTTGGCAGGAAACCTCCTTCTCCCTCTCCCACTCCCCCTGCATGTGTTCCCTCTCTCACTGTGTCTCTCTATATCAAATAAATAAATAAAATCTTTTAAAAAATTAAAATAAAGTACAGTAAATAAGTCTTAAAAAAAAATCAAAATGGGAGCAGAGCACCTGGGTGGCTCGGTTGGTTAAGCATCTGACTTCAGCTCAGGTCATGATCTCAAGGTACTGGGATCAAGCCCCACGTTAGGCTCTGCACTCATCATGGAGTCTCCTTGGGACTCTCTCTCCCTCTCTTTCTGCCCCTCCCCACTTCTCTCTCTGAAGTAAATAAACAAATCTTTTAAAAAAAATCAAAATGAAACTTAAAAAGACACAAAAAGGGAGTTACAAGAAAATAGCAAATATTGAAGACAGGCAAAGAAGATCCAACATATGGTAATGGGAGTTCCCAAAGAAGATGACCCCAGGAAGAGGAAAGAGCAAATAACCTGAGAGCATGACACAAGAACTTTCCTGAAATACTACAGTTGGAAGCTACATACTGGAAGAGCACACTGTGTATCCAAGGATACTGACCTATCAAAACTGATACCAAGGGGTGTCTGGGTGGCTCAGTTGGTTAAGCATCTGCATTTGGCTCAGATCATCGTCCCAGAGTCCTAAGATCAGACCCCACATCAGGCTCCCCGCTCAACAGGGAGTCTTATTCTCCCTCTCCCTCTGCCCCTGCTTCTTCTCTCTCTCTCTCAAATAAATAAATAAAATATATTTTTTAAAAAAAACTGATACCAAGACAGATGCTGGCAAAACTATTGCACAAATAAGGGCAGGGGGGAGGGAGGTATCCTTAGCCATCTAGGGAAAAATGCCTGTGATCTATGAGGAAAAGAAAATTCGATTGTCATCAGATTTTTGAGAGTAAGATTTCGTGCTGCAAGAAAATGGAAGATATAGTTAAGATTCTCAGCATAAGATGTGAGCCATGGATTTTTGCACCCAGCAAGACTTCCTTCCAAGTATAAAGGACACAGAAGAGGTGTTAGCATGCAGAAGCTCAGCAGCCATGTCCCCACAAGTGATTCTTGAGGAATCTATGAGACTGGTGGTTCCCAAAGTGGCCCCAAGGCTGGCAGCATCAGAGTCACCTGAGAACTTGCTGGAAATGGAAGTTCTTAGGCCTCGGCCAAGCCCGAGTGAGTGAGGAATGCCAGAGGTGGGGCAGCAATCTGTTTTAAGAAGCCCAGTGGGTTCTGATGCATGCCACCTCTGAGAGCCAGGTCCAGGTGATAGGAATCATTAGACAGCAGCATGAGGGCGTAATGAGCGACCAGTTTGCTCATTGTTCTAAGACTCAGTGAGGGCTGAAAAGGAATAAGGAAGGTAACAGCTGTCTGCTCAGTTGTGTGTAGTGCAATTATTTTTAAATTAAGAGAATGGACAAATATGTAAAAAAAAAACAACCCTGTATTACTAGATTGAGTAATTATATTGGTAAGGACAGTATTCACGTCGTGTTTCTGAGACCATCATGTGTGCAATGTGGGACAAAGTCAATGAGTAAAGATGGCATCTTCACGTCCTCTTGCTGCCTGTGTCCATAAGCGAGTAAGCACTTAAATGTAGGTGGGTCATGAGGAGAGGCTTAATTAAAATCAAACAAAACTCTGTGATTCTGAATTGGACTTGGGCATGTTCATGTGAACTTGTGAGGCATTTTGTAGAGAGCCATCCTATCTTTATCTACTCAAAAGGCCTGAAAACAGTAACCAGTCCAGTAGCTGTGAGCATCGCCGGTACCCAAGTTTGCCATTCAGAAATGCCAAGGCCCGCTGATTACCATCCAGAAATGCCAAGGCCTGGCTGATTCCAGATCTGAAACAGGAAACAAACAAGAGGAGACTGGGGCGTGCTGGTCATACCTCACCTGTCTGCTTAGGCTGCCGTGACAAAATACCACAGCATTGGCGGGGGGCTCACACAACAGACAGTTATCTCTCACAGTTCTGGAGGATGGGAGTCTAAGATAAGGTGCCAATGAGGTAGATTTTATTCTGAGGTCTCATCTGTTGGCTTGGAGGCAGCCACCATATGTGGTGAGAGCTCTCTCTTGAGGCTCCTTATAAGGGCACAGATGCCATCATGGGGGTCCCACCGTAGTGGCCTCATCGAACCCTAACTGCCACCCAGAGGCCCCATAACAAGATCTCACCACATTTCACAAGATCAGCACATTGTGGGTTAGGACTTCAATGTAGGAATTTTGCAGGGACACAAGCGTTCAGTCTACAACATACCAGTATCGAGGGAGCTAGCATACATTTTCTTAAAACATTTTATTTATTTATTTGAAAGGTTGGAGTGGGGACAAGCAGGGGGAGCAGCCTCTTTATTTACTTATTTGAAGGGTGGTCGGGGGAGAGGACAAGCAGGGGGGAGCAGCAGAGGCAGAAGGAGAAGCAGACTCCTCGCTGAGCAAAGAGCCTGATGCAGGACTCAGTCCCAGGACTCTGAGATCATGACCTGAGCCAAAAGCAGACACTTAACCAACTGAGCAATCCAGGCACCCCGGGAGCTGGCATACTTACATCAAAAAGCAGCTAGACATCAACCAGGAGAAGCTCCTGTTGGCCCCAAATGCAGCAGTTAGAGCTTCTACAAGGATAATAATCACAACTGCTTTAAATCAATCTAGTCTGTTTAAATCCATGAATTCAGTGATTTTCTTCCACTACTCATTAGTCACTATATTCATTTCTTAGGGCACCCATAACAAAGTCCCCCAAACCAGGTAGCTTCAAAACAACAGCAACTTAGGGGCACTGGGTGACTCAGCTGGGTAAGTGTCCGACTCTTGATCTCAGCTCAGGTCTTGATCTCAGGGTTGTGAGTTCAAGCTCCACGCTGGGCATGGAGCCTGCTTAAAAAATAAAGAAAGTATATTCATATTGTTTTTTTAAAAGAAGCATAGACCAAAGTTTTAAATGGGCAAGATTCAACTATAGGATCTATGCCTTCATCTTGGAGGGACAAAACTTGAAAGAGGAGCAAAGAAGTGATGGCCGTGACAATCAGGACAGTGTGCTATTTGGTGGGGAATGGTTGGGGTTGGTATTAGGGTGGTCAGGTGCTGGGCCTTGTGAAACGGCACCGTTCTATTTCTTCACCTGGGTGTTTGCCATTCAACGTCTGATGTCATGGACTTGATCAGTTTCTGACTTTCTGTATTACAGTTTCATTTTCCAGTGAAAAGTAAAAAAAAAAAATCATATGCTAATCACTGTGTCGATGTGTTCCTGTGAGAGCCCAGTGAAATAAAGTATGAATCAGCCTGAACCTGACTCACTTCCTTAGCCCTGGCGAGGACCTCAGTCAGAATACGAGCTGAATAAATCAACAGGAACTATTATTAGGGGTGTGTTTACACATTCTCAATGTAGTAGCTGCTGTTGGAGCTGGCATTTTTTTTTAAAGATTTTATTTATTTATTAGAGAGAAAATGAACAATGGGGAGGGGCTGAGGGAGAGAGAAAGAAAAGCAGGCTTCCTGCTGAGCAGGAATTCCCATGGGGGCTGATCCTAAGCTGAAAGCCAACACTTAACCAACTGAGCTACCCAGGCACCCCGAGCTGGCATTTCTTAAAATGACCCTGCCTGTCACCCATATCAGAACCATCTGAGATGCTTGTTGAAAATGTGGATCCATGGACACTCCTCTGCCTTCCAACCCTGGATCAGCCAGAAGCAGAACTTCTCGGGGGAGGAACCCTGCAATCTGCATCTTTTTCTTAAGCTCCCCACATGATCCCAGTGCAAACAGAGGTGTGATAACCCTTTGAATGGACTCACTGACAGTCAGAGGTAGAATTTATAGCATTTAAACAAGTTTGTGATAGTCCTGTGGACTTATTAAAATGTAGCAGAAAGCTATCGGAAAGGTGAAAACATGGGGCTGGCACTGTTGTTGGCTGCTAAGACAATCAGGGAAATTATATGCTGTTTATTGAGTGTCTATTATGTCCCAGACTCTGTGCTACACACTTAACTTTTGTCAACTCACTTAATTGTGGGAGGTGCCTGAATTTACCTACTGTCTTCCCTCTGAGACTCTCCCATGATGGTTCTGCTTTTCCCACTGCTACAGGTGGAATCACTGACTACAGAGCTGTCAGCTGAGCGCAGTTTCTCGGCCAAGGCAGAGAGTGGGCGACAGCAGCTGGAGCGGCAGATGCAGGAGCTCCGGGGGCGCCTAGGTGAGGAGGATGCTGGGGCCCGGGCCCGCCAGAAGATGATCATTGCGGCCCTTGAGTCTAAGCTGGCCCAGGCTGAGGAGCAGCTGGAGCAGGAGAGCAGGTAGGTGGGGGGGTGCACAGCTGGAGGGTGGTCCCCACATTCTGATCAGGGAGATGAAGGGGAGCTGTGTTACAAGCCCCTGGTTTAGAAACATCCTAAAGATGTCATAATATTAATGATTGCTGATTTCCTCTATTATTTAAGATACTTGGGGCTATAAGTAACTGTACTCCCACCAAGAATAAGATTTAAACAATAATGTAGGGGTGCTTGGATGGCTCAGTCGATTGAACATCTGACCTTTGGCTTTGGCTCAGGTCATGGTCTCAGAGTCATGGGATCTAGATGCATGTTGGACTCCACACTCTCCCTCTGCTTCTCCCTGTTCCCACACAGTCTCTCTAAAGTAAATAAATCCTCAAACAGTAATGTAGCAGTTAGCTCTAGCTGCATAACAAACAAGCCTAAATTTTAGTGGCTTAAAACAACACCCACTTCTTACTGCTCATGAGTCTTTGGCTGGCTGATAGGTTCTGCCGATCTGAGGGTGGGAGCTTCATTCATGTGTCTGTACCTGAGTCAGCTAGATGGATGCTGATCTTGGCTGGGCTCCCATTTGCTTAATGCCTTGCCTGGGACAGTGAGGCTCACTTGTCCCTGCTGCAGACTGGCCCAGGATTGTTCACATGGCAGAGTCCAGGTTCCATGGGTGAGGGAAAGTGTTTAAGGTTTCTTGGGGCCTAGACTTGGAACTGGTACAATGTCACATCTGCTGCATCCTCCTGTCACTAAAGCAAGTCGTGTCACCAGCTCAGATTTAAGGGAATGGTGAAATCGATTCTGTCTTTTGGTGCGAGAAGCTGCAAAATCCTATTGCAAAGGCTGTGGGTAGAGGAAGAGGTGAGAATTGAGGCCATTTCTGTCCTAGGCAGAGCAGCAGCCTTGGGGACACATATGGGAAACATCAGGGTGTTTGGAGGAGGGTGACTGGTCCTAAGAGCCTGTGACTCAGGAGAGGGATGGGAGGCAAGAGCCTTGAATGCCAGGCCGAAGAACTCTGTCTTGGGAAGATGGAAAGCCATGGATATCTGTGAGCTGGAGGGGGTGGGGGTAGGGTCAGTGCTGGGTGTAAAAAGTCCTCCTGGGGATCAAGTTGGGAGCAGACTAGAGGACAGAGACTGGGATCTGGGAGGCTAGAGAGGAGGCTGGGTGATTGTGGCAGAAAATGAGGCCTAAGCTGAGGCTAGAGAGTGAGGATAGACATGAGGGGATGAAAAAGAGAGAGAGGCAGAAGGGGTGGAGCTGGGGGCTGATAGGCTCTTGCGGATGTAGGGAGAAAAGGACAGTTTTAGTGGTTAAGTCCCAGTGACTGGGGGAATAGTAGGGAAACAAGTTGAGTTCACTGGGGAGTATGATAAACATGAGGTCTCAAGGACAGATAATGGGAACCAGCCCCAGAGGGTCATGGGAGAAGGTGTTGTCATCTCAGGGCCCAGCCAAGGGCCCAGGGGCTCACAGGAGATGTAGTTTGGGGTCTCTGGAGAGGCCTTCCAGAGGCAGATGGATATACCACTCTGAGCTCTTTCCCCTCCCCCATTATACAGATGGAAAAACTGAGGCTCAGAGGGTGTTAATGACATACTCAAAGTCATCCTGGGAGCAAGGAGTGGCTGGGGGATCTGTAGTTCAAGGAGCCTCCCCCACCGCATCCCTTTCCACAGCTTGAGCCCTCCCACTTCCCTAGCCCCATGTCTGCCTCTCAGCCCATCTGAGGCTGCCGAGCACCACCCATCACTAGGGGCCCCTCACGTGGACTTCACCCCAGGTGTGATGGTCCTTGCAGGAAAGGATAGAGGAGCCAGGGCCATGGGTGGGGAAATTTGGGGGAAGGGAGGGGATGGCTTTGAGGGGGCAGGAGGTGGGGATGGCTCTGGTGTCTGATCTGCAGACCTAGGGGGACTACAGGGGGAGGAGGAACTAGTTGGGGAGAAGGCGCTGAGCCTGGTGAGGAATATGAGGGGTGGGGGGGGTGTAGGGTCTGGTGGATGGCCGAGGCTGGGGGCCTACTTGGCTGGAGCCCAGGAAACAGATTTAGCAGATGACTGTGGCGACCTGGGGTGCTGATGAGCTTGTCCAGGGGAAGCATGTGTATGAAAGGGAAGAAGCAACCAGGGTGGCTGATGGGGATGCTCTGGGCTTCCAGAGTGTCATACACACACTTGTGGACAGTGGAGAAGGGAGTTAGAGAAGGGACAGGCCAGGTCAGGCAGGAGAGCACAGCCTTGAGCTGGGGGCTTGGGCTGAAGGACAGAGAGGAGGGGACAGGACAGAGTCCACAGGACATCAGGACAGGGTGAGCACATGGCAAGGAAGGAAAGGGCAAAGATAATGCCTTAGATCTGACCTGGGGATTGGTGGTCAGTGAGGCAGTTCTCTAAGAGGAGGACTGGGGTGCACAGTGGGGTACGGGAACTGGTGTAGACATGAGCCACTCTCAGGAACATTGAGCACCTTGGTACAAGTCAAGGACTAGATGCCATGCAGTCAGGAGCCTGGGAGCCATGTCCGGCCTGTGGAAACTGTGGGAGCTACAGAGGGTGGGAAAGAGAGAAGAGGCCACTGCAAAAACAGGACAGCAGCCCCTGGACAAGGCTGAGGGGACAGAAGCCCACATGAGCACCTCTCCTCATTGCCTCCTTCACACCCCCTCCAGGGAGCGCATCCTCTCCGGCAAGCTGGTGCGCAGGGCCGAGAAGCGCCTAAAGGAGGTGGTGCTCCAGGTGGAGGAGGAACGGAGGGTGGCTGACCAGCTCCGGGACCAGGTGAGCCACTGACATCTCTAGGGAGCAGCGGGGGGGGGGGGGATGGTCTCCACTGACAGAGACGTAGCCCATGCTGTCTGGATGCAGTGAGTTCCCATCATGAGAGGCCACATGTGACCACCATCCTGGGGCTTGGTGCATCAGTGGAGAGCTGTCATCGGTGACTTTGCGATCTGTCCATTGTGGGATCGAGGACAGGTCCTGGTGGGGAGCTGAGACAGCCAGGGAGAAGGAAGAACTGAAACCCTACCCAGAGGCTAGGCCAGGGCTAAAATCACAATGTGTAATGTTTACAGAATGCCTACTATGGGCCAGGCACTGTGCGAAAGACATTAGGTGTAGTATATTCAGTTTTTATCAGAACCCTGCAAGGCAAGTACTATCTTTTTCCCTCTTATTTGGGTGTTAAAAATGAGGCAGAGAGAGGTGAAGTAACTTGTTCATATTACTTAGCTCATAAGAGATGGCATCTGGGTTCAAACCCCAGGACTCCGACGGCAGTCTCTCTCTGCTCTTATTTATTTATTGAGCAGCAAGTGTGCCCCAAGTACTGTGCCACATGGTTTAAAAAACCAAAAAACAAAAACATGTTTGCATTCTCTTACCAGCCCCAATGAACAGGTGGGAGAACAGAAACTTCAAAAGGGGACACAGTTTATATCAAAGTCACACAGTTAGTAGAGACAGAGCCTGCATCAGATTCCGGGACTCTCTGACTGTAGATAGCATCACTGTGGCCTTAAAAGCTCTGCTGCCGCTTATTTGCCCTGCATCCCATCATTATCCGGCACCCACCACTGTATTTGGCATTGGAGATGTGGCTGTGAACAAAATAGAGAAGGTCCCTCATTCATGGAGCTCACATTTGTAGCATAAGGAAAGGAAGACACAAACCTATAAACAAGGAAAGATGAGGACAGATTGTAACAGGGGCTATGGAGGAACAAGAGAATGAAGAGAAAAGGAGAGGTAGAGGATTAGGGAATACTCCCTAGATTGGGGGTGAGGGGGTCGGGTCAGGAAGACCTTTCTAAGGAGGTGACATATGAATTGAGAACTGAAAGGAGAGAAAGAGCTAGGCAGGGGGAACAGCAGGTGCAAAGGCCCTGGGGTGTGGAAATAAGTTTGGTGAATTTAGAGCAAAAAGCCGAGCAGTGTGGCTGGAGAGAAGAATGGGGAGGGAAAGTTGAGTGATAAGAAAGGAGGCCAGAGGGGTTGGTGGGAGGCAGATAATGTGTGTCCCCTCCCCAGAGACAGAGATAGCAGGATTTGGGGAAGGTCTTGGTGAAGATGGTCTCCCAGTGGGTTTATGGGAAGAAGACCCTGCAGGACCTGGAATGCCAGACTGAGGGGCTGGCACTTTGTCTCAGTGCCACTGGGAAGCCATGGGAGGGCTTTCAGCAGAGGAGAGATGGGGTCAGTCTGGGCATAGAAAGACCCCTCTGAGGCCAAGTAGGGGACAGCCTCACATTTGCAGCTGGGATGGAGGCTGGCAAGAGGATCTAGAACAACGCATCAACAGAAGGCAGGGGGCAGGAGGGATGGGGTTCTGGGGGCCCAAGGGAGTGGCCCAGAGATGCAACCCAGTCCTCTGCTCCCACCAAGCTGGAAAAGGGCAACCTTCGGGTGAAGCAGCTGAAGCGGCAGCTGGAGGAGGCCGAGGAGGAGGCATCCCGGGCTCAGTCAGTCCGCCGAAGGCTGCAGCATGAGCTGGAGGATGTCACAGAGGCCTCGGAGTCCATGAACCGGGAGCTGAACACGCTGAGGAACCGGCTCCGGTAGGACCAGCCGCGCACGTGCACCCTCACTCCATAAGCCCCGCCCCCCAGCTCTCTCTGCCCGCCTCCTTTAACCTCTGTCTCTTGGTCTTCCCTCCTCCCTGCAGACGTGGCCCCCTCACCTTCACCACCCGCACCGTGCGCCAGGTCTTCCGACTGGAGGAGGGCGTGGTCTCGGAAGAGGAGGCCGAGGAGGCAGAGCCTGGGGCTGGGCCGGCACCACCAGAGCCTGACGGGCCGCCTGTGTCCCAGCCCCAGTGACCCCACCCTGTTCCCAGCCATGGCCCCTGGCCCCTGAAGGCCCAAGTGCCAGGAACCTTCCCTCCGACCTCCAGCTTCTTGCACTTGGGAAATGGTACCACCCTTTGGCACTACAGCACTTACCAACCCAATGGGGGGGGGGGCTGCGACCTCCTGTAAAACCCTAAACACAGAGGAGCTGGCGAGCAGGGAGACGAGGACTGGGGCTTTCGCTGGGGAAGAAATCCAGGTGTAGTTGGCAAGCTGTGGTCCCAAAGGGCTTCCCTCCATCCTTAAGTTGTTAATGATCTTTATTAGCCAGGGAGCATGGCTTCCCTGGCCTCCGAAGCTAAGGCTCCCATTCCTCTCCCCCCACCCCCATTTCTTCCTCTCGCTCCACTTAGCCAGTGATCCCTGAACATCTGAGCGACAACAGCCCGAGCCCCAGGTCTCCACCAGCCTTTGTCCCTTGCAGAGGGGCGGGATAAAGGGACCCTTCTCCCCCTATGCTCCACCCTCCCTTCTGATTGCTCTTGTGTGATCACAGTTTGGTTGGATTTTCCTAAGGGGCCTGGAGGAGGCTCTCATAGCCTCTCAGCGTCCAGGCTGTTGCAGAAATAAACTCCAGCCCCAGCCCTTGGGGCTGTGTGTGTTCCTGCACAGAGATCTCTGATGGGGCAGCAGGTGGGGCAGTCTGCTGGTTCGAATCACAGCTGGCCAGTGTTGAGAGCCGCTGGGGTACCCGGCATTTAATGTGAAAAAACTCATTTCGGCCTCCTTCCCACATATTCCCTTCATCATAGGTGGGGAAACTGAGGCTGAGCTGTCCCTTGCTCCCAGACTCCCAGTAAGTGGCAGAAGGGATGCTGCACTCTGACCCTTTGCAAAACAGTGACAGAGTGACCATTGAGCCACCTTTTGGATGGCGATCCTTTGTTTAGCTGAACATGGGCGAAACGTGGGCCGCTCCTCTCAACCTTCAGCAGAACCCTAGAGGTAGGGATTCCATTGCTTTCCAGCACCTAGAATAGTGCCTGGCATGCCGTTGGAATTCATATATTTGCTGAATGAATAGATCACCCCTTCCTGCCCTATTAGAGTGGTGGAAACAAGCCCAGAGAGGTTGAGACTTGCCCAAGGACACACAACTACTAAGAAGCTGAACCCACACAGTCTGCCCATGGGCTTCAGAGTGGGCAATGTGGAGCATGTGGTCCTCGGGCCCTGACCTCCTGTTGGAGACCCAGCTCCACTCCTCTCCTGGGGTCATCACCCTGACTTAAGAGCTATTACCAGATGCCCTCACAGTTTCAAGTTAGGGGTGTGGATCCTCATTTTTAGCATCAGGGAAACTGAGGCAGTCACTTCTTACCCCCTCCCCCACACCATCCCCTAGAAAAGTAACAAGGTGAGAGCCAGCGATCAAGGGCATATCTGGACCCCCTGCCCCCCACAAAGCACACAGTCTTGCTACTTTAATATGACCCCTGTTGAAGACCCAACTCCTCTGTTCCCAAAACCCCCCCAAGCCGGCCCGGATCAGACCTCCCCAGCAAACAGGATGCAATTTTCAAATGAAAAGGAAACTTTTATTTTGGTGGAAGTAAGAGGGTGGGTGGGAAGGGGGCATGACACTTTTCTTTAGGGAGGGCAGGTGACATGCGGCAGCTTCTGCATTGGGCGGTTCATGCACCCAGGGTGGGCGTGGGGGAGACTTGGGGGTGGGGCCATGCCGACCCCTCCCTCCCTGCCCTGGGGGTGGGCTGAGAAGACCCGCCATTAGCACCAGAGTTGGACGATTTGCAGACCTCCCCTCCCCACACTGACTCCGGACACCCGCCCCCATCCCTGAGAGCGCCCCCTCGCCACTCCTCCCACCTCCCACTTCAACAGGCCAGGCCCGCCCCGCCCACATTTGAGAGAGAGAGTCTTATTGCTGTGTGTGTGATGGGGAGGAGGAGCCGCTGAACTCAGGGAGACCCCCCCCCCTCGCCGTTCCTTCCTCCCCAATCGCCCCCCGCCCCGTGTCCGTGCGTTCCCGGAGCGCAGGAGGGGCGCGACATGCGTGTGGGGAGCGCGTCATGCAGCGCATGCGTGTAGTTGCAGGCACCCTGGCGGCCGAGGAGAAAAGGGGAGCCGGGACTCGGAAGTTGTCCCTTTAGCTCTCTCTTCCTCCCCGAATCCCACACTGTTGATTTGGGGTTTGGGGACGGTGGTGAAGGACGAGAGTCACGTTTTGTAAAAGTTTATGATCGTGATTATTTTCAAAAGCTGAACTAAAAAGCTGGGTACGTGTGGCAGATTGGCGAGCAGGGGGAGACGTTGGGAAGAGGTCTGTACCCTTTGGAAAAGATCCTCACCCCCTTTCCCTGCGCTGTTCGGCTTCCGTGAGGGTCATGGGAATCTGGGGGCTATTTTTTTTTTTAAATAAGTTAAACCCTTTGGCAATATAACCGGTCCCCACCCCCATACCCTGGTGTCTGGAGCCCCTAGCCCTTTGCCTCGTCCCACCCCGCTCCCACCAGAACCTGCCCCACCCCTCACCCCTGATTCGCCAGGGTTTAGGGTCCAAGAGAAGGATGGGGGACTCAAAATGCCCCTTGCATAGGAATCGTTGCATCAAGAATCATGCTCAGTGACACCCCCCAACCCTCAGGCTGGGGGGGGGGGCTCCTGAGGCCGTGGGAGCAGAAGGAGGGAGGTTGCTAATTCCGTGGGTCTCCAGCTCCACAAGGGGTGGTCCCCTCTAAGGATTCTGGGACCGTGTGGTCTCTGGGCTTGGGGGAGGTAGCGCATCCTTGAGCCAGGATGGGATATGAGAAATGATCTTCTGCCCATGAGCATCGCAGGACGAGGAATGCCGGGGAAGGATGGGCTGGGATTCCAGCCCCCGTAGGTTTGTCGTTTCCCAAGCTTCCGATGTTCCAGTGTCCCTTGACCGGGGGGGGGGGGGGGCACAGCCTCTGCTGTGAGTGGAAACACTCTACCCTAAATAAACGGTGTCCAGGCTAGGCAGCTGTATCTGGACTTACCGGCTTCTTTGGAAGATGCCGTAAAAGACAAAACTTTTCTAGATTAAGTGTCCTTGTACTGCCTAAAACTTTAGCACATCACCAGGGGTCCAAATATAGCCCTCTGGGAAACACTGATGTCCATGAAGAGGGTCCGTTTGGGCATCATGTAGGGGGAGGGGCTCTTGGAAGAGGCAGGTCTAGGCATAAGAAAGGGGATGCCCAGGGGAAGGTCTGGTTCCCTGGAATTGCAGACAGGTTGAGCCTATCTTGGAAATTCTAGCATCAGGAGAACCTGAGGTGGATGTCTGATGTCAGAGATTTGGGGATATCTGGATGGGGGGGAGGCCTGAGGATTTGGGGGTGTCCAAGAAATGTCCAAGTGTGGGAAGGATTTGGAGCATCCCAAAGGCTAAAAGTGAGCTGAAGGGCTGGGTCAAGTCTTGGAGGTTCAAGGTGCTGGGATGCAGTCCAGGCAATGGGTGGGGTGGGGCTTGAGGGGGCAGCATCTGTATGCAGAGGTTAAGTCCCAGGACCCTGTGGGGATTTAGGGGATGCAGGGTGCCAGGGTTGGTCTCAGGAATTCTGGGTACAGGTCTCATGTCCTGGTAATTTGAGGGGGGTATTGGGGAATTTTGTGTGCTAGGGCCAGATCATCCCAGAAATTCTGAGATGGGAGGTCTGAGTCCATGCAGCAAGAATAGAGGCGAGCAGATCCCTTGGGGGAACGTTGGGATGGGGAGGGAGAATTGGGGAGAGATGACAGGGTCACATTCACCAGGGTTCCTCCTAAAGGCTGAGGGAGCAGCTGTCCACAGCACACACCCCATGCCTCTGTTTCTACCATCTGAGCTCAGCTCATTAGCTCATTTTGGGGGCTCGAGTGACTGTTACTCCTTCCCCAATATTGTTGCTAATATATATATATATATATATGTATATATATCACACCAATGTGATGGGTTGCCCTCCTGGGGTGAAGAGTAGGAGGCCAGGAAACCCTCCTGTGGCTTAAACTCCCTTTGAGATCCCTGCCCCCTTCCCAGAATGTCCCTTCCCTCAGTCCTGTGGCATGCAGCCCCTGGTGGCTTATTGCTGAGGTGGGGTGGGGTGGGGGGGTGTCCAGATTGAGGGAGGCATGCAGAGTAGGGGAGAGGTGCCCCAAAATATAATTGGCATAATTTGGACATATTTACAGGAGTTTATGGGAGCGGGATGTCCTATGGCTCATGGAGACCTGAGAAGGCTTTATTGGGGGGTAGGGTAGAGAGTTGGGGGGGCTGGACTTTGGCTCCTCCCCCTCCATCCTGGGGGCCCAGGTGGGGGTGAGGGGTCCGGGGGTGTCTGCTGGCGTCGTCGTCTCAGTTGCATATTATTAATGACTTTTTGATTTAAAAAAAAAAAACAAAACCCTTTCCCCCACCCCCAGCTCCTTTGACCTTCTTCCCTGTCACCCCCGAGTCCCCCCACAGGGGGGAGGGGAGCGCTAGAGGATGGAGGGCAGGGTTGGGGGAGCGCGGCGGGCGGCCCTGGGAGAGCCCGGGGGAGTGGCAAGGGGCGCGAGGCGCAGGGACACCCCACTCAGACCCGCGATGCTGCTCAGGCTGCGGGATTTCTCGTAACCTGGGGGGGGGGGTCGGAAACACGGGAGGAAGCATGGAGATGGGGGTGCAGGGGAAGGGTCCAACAGACAGAGAGACCCCGAGACAGGGAAGCAGAGGAGAAATGACCAGGAGGGAAGGGAGATGGAGAAAGAAAGAGAACAGAGAGCCAGAGACAGAAAAAGTCAAGAGACAGAAAAAGGTGAAGCAGAGGGTCAGGGATAGAGACATAAAATGAGGGAGACAGAGGGGATGGGAGACAGAGACACCAAGACATAACAAGACAGATGGCAGAGACAAAGATGGACAGAGGTGGACCAAGGAGATGGAGAGAGAGAGAGGTGAACAAATTGGACAGTCAGTCAGCATCAAGGAGAAAGGTTCAGACATGGGGAGGGGGGAGAGACTCAGGGTTAGGAGGCAGGGTGATGCCCACCGAGCCTCCCTCACCCAACCCCACCGCAACCCGCCCCCCACCTCCCCTCCTCCTCCCCCGTTGGCCCCCTTATCTGAGGCAAAAAGGTGGGGGGCAGCAAGGCAGATGGTGGGCAGCCGGGCATGGGGAGGGAGCTTGGTGGAATGCATGTAGGGGAGCAGCCGGTGGGAGGGCTTGGGTGGGGGCTGACCTAGTGGTGGGGAAAGGGGGAAAGGCAGGTGATGGGGCTGTGGGAGGTGGAAAGGAGCAAAAGCGGGCAGTGCCTGGGGGGGGGGGGTTGCTGGAGAGCAGTCTGAGTGGGCCAAGGCTCACCTGCAGGTTGTAATGGGGTATCTTTAAAGGGTCATGAAGTCTTGAGGTGGAAACCTTCTGATGGGAAGGTTCTCACAGTGTCTTGAGAGCCAAAGGGATCTAAGACTGGGAGAGTATGTGTGTGGTTTCTTGAAAGCTTGGGAAGATCTGAGTTCTGCCAGTGTCTGGGGAAAGTTTCAGTACTTCTCTGGGCCATGCCAAGAGGTCTGTCTGGATGAGGGCATCTTGACCAGAGGGGAAGGGGCCTGGGGGGCCAGGGTTGGAAGCCCAGTATCTTGGGGACACCCCCTCCCAGCCATTCCCAATTGCTAACCTGGGGGGAAGGGGCAGGGGGGGACCGAGGGTCTCGCGAGGTCTCAGGCGGTGACAAGAGCTGGGGACAGAAATACACAGAGTCACGGCGGGGGGAGGGTGGTCAGGGGGAACCCCCCAACACAGCCTCACTGTTGGGGGGACGGAGAAACGCCGGAATCTCTTCCTCCTCTCTGGTGTTTTCCGGGGGAGGGGAGCAGTGAAATGGGGGCGGCCAGAGACATCAAATATGGAAGGAGCTTCCGGGGTGGCTGGGGAGGAGGACCAGGGGAGGAGTGGGTGGGTGCGGAGGAGGACCAGGGGAGGGAGGCTGGGGGAGGGTTAGGGAAGAAAGGGTAACAGGTGTCAGGAGTTGGACTCAGGAGGTTGGTGTGAGAAGAGGAGAAGGAAAGGGTCATGGGTGGGCAAGGGGTGGGCCAGGGGGAAGGGTCTTGGGAGGAGTGGGGGAGACAGTAGTGGACACCCAGGGAGGGCAGAGAGGAAGGGAGGAGCCTGGAAGTGCAGGAGTGGGGAGGGACCCAGGACGGTGGGGGGGGGGGAGCAGATCGCTCAGTCAGCCCCATCAGCTCCAGCCACTATTTGAGTTCAATGAATGGATTTTGGCATCAGAGGCAAGAGCAGCAGAGACCTCCACCCGCCCGCCCCACTCCACCCTCCCTCCCATTCCCAAATCCTCCCCACTCCCTGAGCCCCTCAGTTCTCTGGGGCCCATCTAGATCCTTGGGGTGGGGAACAAAGGGTGGTACTGGGTGCAAGCAGGGGGAAGGGTTAGGCGGGAGCAGGGAAGGGGGGGATAATGAGATGAAAATGGAGGATGAACTGGGGGAGATGGAGGGATGGAAAGAGAGGAGCCACAGTCCCTCCTGGACGAGGAGCCTGGAAGCCTGGATTCTCGTCCCTGTCTGCTCTGTGGCGGGGGTCACTCAAGGCCCCCCTGAACTGATGTGAAACAAGGAGCTTGAGACAAGGCTGTCCCTGGAGGCTCCCCAAGTCCTATGACAGCATCTTTGTAGGCTGTAAGCAGGAATTTTTTGGGCTATTATCTCTATTTCTAAAGAAGTTTCCACAGACTGTTGTGATCAAGTGCCTTCAGGCAGCTTCCCTATCACTTTGAAGATCAAATCCAGCCTCTCACCAAAACCTATCATGATCCTTCCTAACCCCCGCCCCGCATACTCTGTCTGGCACACTTGTTCCCTTTGGATAGTCACTTCCAGCCACACACCCCTCCTTGCTTTTCCTTTGACAAACCAAGCTCACCCCATCTTAGTACCCCTGGACTTTTGCACTTGCTGTGCCTTCTGACCAGCTGGCCCTTTGCACTGTTCAGGTTTCGGTCTTACCTCCTCAAAAAGCCCTTTGCAGACCACCCCCCTCCCAGTGGCCCCCCCCTCTGAAGTGGCCAGAGTAATCACCTTGTTCATTCATTTGATTTTCTGCTCCCCGGATCAGGGGGTGGCAAACGTTTCCTGCAAAGGGCCAATTCCTAAATATTTTCAGCTCTGTGGGCCACACATTCTCCGTGGCAGCTCTTCCACTCTATTTACAAAACAGCTTGCTGGCAGACTTGGCCCCTGGGCTGAAGCGTGCCAATCTGTGCTCTAGCATGTTCGCTCTGTGATGGCGGATTCTTGCTCTGTGCGCTGCCAAATCTCCAGCGCCTGGAGCTGTGCCCTCAGTAATGAGCTGCTCCGTGAAGGAGCGGATGGAGGGATGGAGGAAGCAAGCCCTGTGCCTTAAGCTAGGGTGGCTCCGAAGACTACAGAATGTGTGTTCGCTTCCTGGCAGAAAATAAATGCCCGACTGTGTTTGCTGAAAGATTCCTCGACTACCTTGCCACTCTCTCCCCCTCATCTGCCCACCGCTAGTCCCCAGCCCCCTCCCCATCCCTGACTCCCTCTACCTTGTCCCTTTCTCTCCATCCCTGTGCACAGCCCTGAGCTGGGTACAGGCAGCATCCTCCCCCTCCCCCTGGATCTTCATCCAGCCTCCTGACCTCTACTCACACACAGCCCAAGAGCCCACCTGCCCTCCCCGGGGCCCTAACCAAGGTCCTGGCCTTTCAGTCCAGTCCGGCTTTCCTGCCTGTCTACCTGCCAGTCCCCGGTCTCCTCAGCTTTGCTTGTGCTGGTCCCTCTGGTCACCACCGTCTAATGAGATCATTTCTTCGCTTGAGGTCAGGCTAACTCCAGACATCAGTTCCTTCGGGAAACCTTCCCTGTCGCTTCCCTCCTACCCTGGAGAGTTCCAGTGTTCCGCATACTGTGTGTCCCTGCGCTACCTCCACTTCCAGAGATCACCTCAAACAGGAACTTTCTAGGTCAGTGTCTGCCTCTCCCATCAAACCGGGAGCTCCCCCGGGGCAGGGGGATGGTCTTCCCTGCTGCCTCCCTGTGCTGAGCACCAGGCCAGGGATGTGCAGGTACAGACAGATACTCTGTGCATGCCTTGGTCTGTTCACAAGTCACTGCATGAGCAACTGAGTCCCCCTCACCCTGGCTTGCACCTAGAAGTGTGCTGGGTGTGCACCCTGCTTTCTTCATTGAATTTAAAAGACACCCAGGGGGGAGGCAAGGGAAGAGATGAGGATAGGGGTGAGGCTGGAGCTCAGTCGTGATGGGCAGGGGAGGGAGGTCAGGTGGGGAGGCCTGGGTTAGTTCTGGTGGGTGAGTGAGGGGCAGGGCAAGTCCTGGGCAGGTGGGTATAGGTTCGGGGTCGTGGCTGCAGGTTAATTGGATGGAGCCGTTCAGTGAGGGGACGGGAGTCTCGGTCAGTGGGGGCCACATGTTCTCAGAGGGGTTAGTCAGGAGGGAGGTGGGGATCCAAGGTTGGGGGCTACTTACCCCGGGGGGAGGGGATTCGTCCGCTAGGGGGATATCCAGGCTGCAGCGTTGGCGTTGAGGTCGGGCAAGAAGCTTGGGGGGCCTGGCTTACGCCAGTCTGGGGGGGGCAGTGGGGGAGCACCGATGGCTGGGGGTGGGGGAAGAGGCCAGAGGGTCGGGGGGTGGGTGTGGGAGATGGAGATGGAATAAAGACAGGTGAAGGGTCAGTGGTGAGGAAATTTGGGGGTGGGAGGTGTCTGGGAGGAAGGGAATTTGGGGCCAGGGGATACGGGAAGGGAAGTCCAGCACCTCCTCCCCCCACCTCCCTCTCCCCCCTCCCCTGAGGGAGGGAGAGAAAGAGAGGGAGGGTCCCGGGGCCAGTGGAGGGCACCTCACCTTTCCGGATGGAGCCATCAGGGGAAGGGGCATAGTCGGTGAGGAGGAAGCAGGCTCGGTCCCGGCTATAGCGGCCTCGGCTCCCAGGGGTGATGGGGCTCTTGTCTTCCGGGGACATGGCGGGCTGGTCGATGGCTGGGCAGTCCTCATGGGCAAGCGCAGCTGCAGCGGGGTCCCCATTGGGGCGGGGATCTGCATGGGGTGGGGGGGTCAGACAGAGACAGAGAGGACAGAGTGAGGTGTGGGAACTCAAGATGGAAGATGGAGGGGAGATTAGCAAGGAGGGTGTTGGAGAATGTTGGGTGCCAGAAGTAGGTGATTGAGGGGCACGGTGTCTCAAGGAGGGGACAGGAGGGGTGCACAGTTGGAAGCAGGGTGTCAGGGTGTGTGCTGGTGGGTTCAGGGAGCCAGTCATTGGGGGTGGGGGGAAGGACAACCAGGAGAGGGAAGGGCAGCCAGGGGTGGGTGTGGATGGAGGGTGCTGAGTGGTAGGAAGTGGTGGTTGGGCCAGGTATTAGGTGCTGGAAAGGGCAGGGCTGGGGTGGGGAGTTGGGCATTTGGAGGGTGGTTAGGAAGTTGGGTGGGTGCTGGGAAGGAGGCTGGGATAGGGTGCTGGGGGCAGTTGGTTGAAGTGAACTAAGTAGGACTGGGATGCAGTGTTGGGTTGGTAGGGTACCTGGGTTGGGATGGGTTTGGAGGATTGGCTGGGAGATCTAGAGGACAGAGAGGGAGTGGCTTAGGGATTGTATTGGGTGCTGGAAAGGGCACAGTGGGGAAGGGTTGGGAAGGTGACAGGGTAGGGAGGGGAGAAGTGGGGGTCCCCCAGGCTCTGACTTAAGCTATTTTTAATTGGTGTGAAACTGGGTCAGCGGCTGAGGGAGCAAGATGAGGGCCAGGCCGCCCAGCTCCCTTTCTTGACCTACTTAAGTCACGGGGGGGGGGGGCACCAGCTCCGGACTGCCCCCAATCATCGCCTCAGAGTCACAGACTCTCTGGGGGGGAGGGGTGGGCAACACCCAGTCAACTCTCTTCTAGCTCATCTCCTTTGCTTCCCCTCTTTATCTCGGCAGCCTCTGTCTCTCAGACCCCTCTTGGGCTGCTCTTGCTCTTGGCACAGCCCAAGCCAGGCCCTAGGTCCCGAGTCACCATCACGTGGCCGGTCCACCCTCTGGGCCTATCTTCTTAGCCTCTATCTTCTGGGTTTTTAAGCCTTGTCTCCTCTCTTGGCCTCACTGTTATTAGAACCTGAACTCTCTGTCACTGACCCTATCCCCACCTCCCTCCATTTGTCCTCACTCTCCTGCTCAGTGACAATTGCCTGATTTCTGACTGTTGCTTTTAGACTCTTTTCTCAGGGTCATCACTGGAAGACTCTGAGGTTGCAACTGTCCTTTGGCCAGGTCTCCGGCCAGCCAGTGATTCCCACATTAGACCCGCTCTGTGCGGGTGTCTGAGTCCCCCTGGCCAGAGGCTCATTACTCTGCCTCCCAGGTCCCCCGGAATGTCTGTCTCTCCCCAAGCTGTCTCCTTCACACAGAATTTGTTTCTGTGCCTTTTCACTGACCTCAGCAATAGCCATTCCCCTTTCCCTCTCTCCTCTGTCATGAAGCCCCCATCTCTCTTAACCTCAGCAGTGACCTCCCGCCTGCTAAGAACCTCTCTACCTCCCCACGGCCCCGCCCCCATGCACCCTTCTTACCTGCCCGGTTGATCTCAATGACTTCCTCCTGAGCCAGAGGGCAAGGCTCCCCAGGAGCTGGCAGAGGAGGCAGCCCCATGATCCCGAGCCCACCCGCTCCCCCCCTGAGCAGCCCGGGGTGCGTATGGGGGCCGGGTGGGTAGGCCCCAGCCACAGTCACCCCCACCGAAGGTGGGGTGATGGGGGGCGGGGGGCTGATGCCGCCGCTGCCGTGGTGGGCGTGGTGCGGGGGCGGTGGGGGAGGGTCAGGCTTGCAGTAATTGGGAGAGCCGGGCTGCGGGGGTCGGGGGATATGTTTGTTCTTCTTCTTGGGCAGCTTCTGCTTGGCCATGGCCAGCGAGTAGTACATGCCAAAGTTGTTGACGATGACGGGCACGGGCATGGCGATGGTGAGCACCCCGGCCAGGGCACACAGGGCCCCGACCAGCATCCCTGACCACGTCTTGGGATACATGTCTCCGTAGCCCAGGGTCGTCATGGTGACCACGGCCCACCAGAAGCCAATGGGGATGTTCTTGAAGTAGGTGTGGTTGGAGCCCAAGATGTCATCGGGGTCCGCGCCGATGCGCTCAGCGTAGTAGATCATGGTGGCGAAGATGAGCACGCCCAGCGCCAGGAAGATGATGAGCAGCAGGAACTCGTTGGTGCTGGCGCGGAGCGTGTGGCCCAGCACGCGCAGCCCCACAAAATGGCGCGTGAGCTTGAAGATGCGAAGGATGCGCACGAAGCGGACGACCCTCAGGAAGCCCAGCACATCCTTGGCGGCCTTGGAGCTGAGGCCCGACAGGCCCACCTCGAGATAGAAGGGCAAGATGGCCACGCAGTCAATGATGTTGAGGCTGCTCTTGAGAAATTCCACCTTGTCCGGGCAGAAGGTGACACGCATAAGGAACTCGAAGGTGAACCAGACCACGCACACGCCCTCCACATAGGTCAGGAAGGGCTCCGTCTCCACCTCCACATTGGTGATGTTCTCTGGTGGAGCCCCGGGGATTGGGGAGGCCTGGGTCACCGTCTTGTTGCTGATATGGATGAAGCCTTCATGGGTCTCCAGGCAGAAGGTGGTTATGGAGATGAGGATGAAGAAGAGGGAGGCGAAGGCCACATACTGTGAGGCAGGGCAGGAGAGAGAGGGCAAAAGATGACCCAGGCATCTGGTCCACCAGCCAAGTCCACAGCGGCCCCTTTTCCCAGCCCCAGACTCCAGGGAAATTCAGAAACCCCATACCTCCATCACAGCCCGCACCCTGCTGTCCCCTCTAACACCTGAAAAAGGGGAGGAAAAGGATCGGAGGCAGCTCCCCCCAGCTTGGGATAGGAGCTGACTCCAGCAGTGCAAACAGATGGGCAACTGTTTTCATGGAAGCAGCAATTTCTGGTCCTTTGCTCTATGTCCAGACCACATTCCCACACTCTGTGTCCTATCTCAGGACTTCCCAGCAGGCTCCAAGGATGCTGGGGGGAGGGATAGGGGTGTGGTGTGGCGGGAGACCAAGATCACTCACCCTCTGTGTATCAGAGGCTTTGGAGCTCAGCTTGGAGCCAAGGGAAGGGGAAGGGGGGAAGGTGGGTGGGGAGACAGAGTACCTGACGGTTAAGAAAGCCTGGATTTGAATCCAGCCTTTCCTGTGCCTAACTTGGGCAAAAAGTTTAAGCTTTCTACACCTCAGGTTTTTTGTTGTTGTTACCAGATTATTATGAGGATTATGTTAGATGAATATACAGAAGTCCTGGCTCCAGAAACAGTGCTTGGCCCAGCATCTGGAACTCAGTAAGCCAGACTGCGCTCCTGTTAGGGTACGTGGGCATCCATTAGTTGGAGACCTTCAGAGAGCCTTCAGAGAGGCCTTCAGAGAGCAGCCAGGGCTTAAGGACTCTGGTCCCAATGACCAGCTCCAGAGAAGGGAGAAAGCTCGGTGTCACCCTCAACTAGAGAGGACAGCAAAGGGCTGGAACCACAGAGGGGTGTTAGGGCCATAAACAGGAAAGGAAGTGAAGAGTCAAGTCTGCAGAAATAGAAAAGGAGAAAAGCAAGGAGGGTTGGGGTTTCAGGCTGTGGAGAGGAAAGGAGGGTCAGGGGCCCAAGCATCAGGGGAGATGATGGAGCCAGGGCCATAGAGGTGACCAGGCTTTAGCCAAAAGTGCAGAAAAGGGGTGGGGCGCACATGTGTTATTTCAAGATGGAGAGAACCAGAGTCCTGAATGCAATGGTGTAGATTTTGAAGAAAACCTTGAGGAGCAGAGGAGGTGCGGTCAATATCTTAGAGAAGGAAGGGGACAGAGCTGGCCCCTGGAGATGACAGTGGGTTTTATCAAATATGCAGAGAAGAGAAGAGTGGGATTAGTGCCTTGCAGGGAGAAGGAGATGGGTGTTAAGGCAAAGGGGGGCTTTAGTCAGTTGGGTAGAGGAGGAGGGAGGACCTGGGCAGCTTGAGTTTTAATCAGGGATGCAGAGAAAAGCGGGGGGCCCAGGCTCCGACTGCAGACAGCACCAGCCCTTGGGGTGGGCTGGGGGCCTGCACACCCCTTCAGCCACTCCCCTTCCTCCACAGGGCTGGGGGGCGGGGTCTGGACTTGGGAAGGCTCAACTTTAATCTGAAGTGCAGAGCAGAGAGGTGGGCCAGAGGCCAGAGGCCGCCGCACAGCGCATGCCCCGTGCTCCCCCGCCCGCTCCGAGCCGGGTGCGCGGCGCAGGCTGCGGCACCGCAATGGGGGCGGCCCGGCCGGGCCGGAAGGCGGAGCGCGCGGCGGCCAGCACCGTGGCCAGCTCCCCCGCCGCAGTGCGCAGCCGCCGCAGCTGAGAGCGGTCTTAACCCGCTCCGGGCCGGAGCAGAGCAAGCTGGGCGCAGCCGCAGTGCCGCTGCTTCGCTTCGGGTGGCCGCAGGCAAGGAGTTTAACTCCTTCCCTCCCAGGGCAAGGAAAGAAAGGTGGGCACCCGTCGCAGAGCGCAGCTGTAGAGTCTGGACTGCGTTGGGGCTGGTTTAATCCCTTGCCCCCAGGTGGTTCAAAAGCAGAAGGGGCAGGAGGGCAAGGAGTCTCTGTAAGAAGGAAAAGAAAAATTACGGGGAGGGGAGGGAGGATGAAGTAGGGCTGTATTCTCTACGTTGCACTGGCCTCTGCTCCCAGCTCTGTCTGTCAAGCTCTCTCACTTGTAGTCTGGAAAGTACCTGGCAAGCCGACACTCAAAAACCGTTTGTGTAGTAAGTGAGTGACAACCCTCACTCCCCCATAACTGTCCCGGACCCCGAGGTCTCACCTCAGCACCCTTCAACGGAGTCACGAGAGAAGGGCGCCCCAGCCATAGGGGAGGAGGCCACTCAGAGGCCTGAGGGGCATTTAGGGCTAAGGCCCTTCCGAACCTCCTCCTCCCTACCTACCCCCACCCAGCCCCAAATCTCGCCAACTCAGCGCTTCCTGGGACCAAACTTTATGCAGTGCCTCTGGGCTACCCCCCCCCCTTTCGCTCCCTCCCCTGGCGCGAATGCGGCACTGCGGCTCCACGTCCTTCCCGGCCCAGGACACGGCACGATGGGGGGAGGGGCGGACAGGTTCCTCCGGGTGTTTGGGTCCCCCGGAGGCTAGGAGAGGGCCCGGGAGTTGTACCTCTTTCCCCTCCTTTCTGATCCTCCCCCAACTTTGAACTGTCCCCCTCTCTTCCAACACAGGGAGGAAGTTAGTAGGAGGAAGAGGTTCAAGGGAGAACAAAGGGGGAGGGTAGCTATTTAGCCCAGGAAGTTAGAGACCTTTGAAGGAAGTTTTGGGGGGTAAGATGAAGGGAGCTTTGGGATAAATTTGGCATTTCAAGGGAGTTAAGATTAGAGTGTGAACTCTCTGGTTCACTTTTGGGGTAGGGGAGCAGAGAGGCCCAGCCCTGGGGTTTGGCTGATGGAGAGGTGGGGAGCTTGGGAAAGGGGGAATGCGCAGAGCTGGGGTAGGGACCAGTGGAAAGATACCAAGGCAGAGTAGAAAGAACTGGGAGCTATTTTGAGAGGAAGTTTTGGGACAGATAACTGGGGGTGGGGGAGGGAGTCCCAAAGATTGAGGTTCAGTAAAGTAGGAGAAAAGTCAGTTGATTGACTTGGAAAAGGACTGGGAGGCTCTGGATGGGGGATCCTAGAGATAAAAAGTGGGAAGGGAGAAGAAGCTGGGAGAATCTGTGGATGAAGAAGGCATATGGGAGCTTCTGGAGAGGAAAGACGTATTATGGGGGCTCAAGACTCTTCTGAAGACACTGAGGAGGAGTGTGAAAGGCTTGGGGGAAGTCTGGAGCTTTATAGAGAAAGTCCTTGGGATGGGAGTTGGCGTGGAGGATGCAGGAAGATATGTGAACACAGACACAGAGGGGACTGGATAGGGTCCCAGGAGGAAAGGCTCCTCAAGACTCTGTGTTGCCATAGGGGAGAGGGGGAAAGTGTGCTAGCCAGAGCAAGTGGTTTGGGGGCTCACAGGGATCCAGGAGGTTCTGAGATTGAGGCAGAGTATTCTAAGACTTTGAGAGCACAGTGGGGTTCAAAAATAGCCAGAAGACTCAAACTTGAAGAGAGAGGAGGTGTAGGGAGAGGGGCATAGGGAGAACCCCAGGGACTGAGGGTTGGAGAGGAGCTTCAGAGGAGAGGCAGCTTGCAGGGAAAGGTAGGGGCAGTGTTCACAGAGTCTGGGACACTGAAGGTTAAGAAGAGAGGTCTTCTGGGGGCACCTGGGTGGCTCAATGGTTTGTGCCTCTGCCTTCCACTCAGGTTAAGATCTCAGGGTTCTGGGATCAAGCCCCGCATTGGGCTCTCTGCTCAGCAGGGAGCCTGCTTCCCCCTCTGTCTCTGCCTGCTGCTCTGCCTACTTGTGATCTCTATTTCTCTGTCAAATAAATAAATAAATAAATAAATAAAATCTTCAAAGAAGAAGAAGAAGTCTTCTTCTGAGGGTCTGGGGATGGTCCAAGAAACTGAGGGCTGCAGAGGGGTTCTCTAGCGGTCTGAGGGGATGACCCAGAGAGGTGAAAAGGATTTACAGGGGCTCAGAAGACTCGGGGCTGGAGAAAGTTCTTCTGAGGGTCTCACAGGAGTCCAAGAAAGGAGGTAGTGAGGTTGTTCAGAGAAGCCCAGGAGATTCACAGACGGGGCAGAAGTTTCTAAACGTGTTGGGGAGCGTAGGGAAGCCGGGTGGGGTTTGGAGGGATCTGGGGTATTCTGAAGGTTGAGGAAGCGTCTTCCGAGGATCTGGGAATGGCAGGGAGAGGGGGTGTGTTCACAAAAGTACGGGAAACTCGGGGTTGGACAAAGAGGCTTCTCTAGAAGAACCTGGGAGGCCCAGAGACCAGGAAGGCCAGAAGGGGTTGGGACCCGCCGCCGGATTCTGCGGGTTAGGATGGGGGCACTCCTAAGGGGCTGGGATCTCCAGGAAGGGGAGGAGGGATGGGGGCTCTGAGAGCACGCTCACCCTGGCGGCCCGCGACGAGTAGGGGTCCTCGAAGAGCGCCCACACGCGGGGCTGCCAGCGGCGCCACCACGTGCCGCCTGCGCCGCCCGCGCCCCCTGGCGGCCCCCCGGCGCCGCCGCCCGCGTCCTGGAAGCAGAGGCGCTTGAGCTCGCCTCCCGCGCCGTCCAAGCCGCCGCCGCCCGCACCCGCCTCGTCGTCCAGGCCCGCGTCGTGGGCGGCGGCGTTGGCGGCGTTGGCTGCGCCCGCTGGGTCCGGAGCCTCAAAGGAGTCGAGCGCCTCTTCGGCGTCGCGGTGCTGCCGGTAGGTCATCCAGCAGCAGGCCTCCACGTCGGTCTCGTCGATGCCCCAGAAGCCGAGCTCCTCCTCGAAAAGCGGCCCGCACACGTCGGCCGGACAGTGCAGCTTGCCTGTGCGGTAGTAGTTGAGCACGTAGGCGAAGACTCCCGGGTGCCGGTCAAAGAAGAACTCGTCAGCGCCGGGATCGTAGTCGAAGCGCGCCGCCGCCTCGGGCTCCGTCAGGCCGGCCAGCCGCGTCCCCGGCAGGGTGCGCAGCGTCGAGCGGTACGTCTCATGGCGCACGCCGCCCACGTTGATCACGATCTTGCCGCTGTCGCCACCGCCGCCGCCGTGCCGCCCCATGGCCGCCGCCGGCAGCCCGGGGCATGGCTCGGCGCGCCGGCCCCCGGGCCCGCGAGGTGCCGGGGGGCCCGCCGAGGACGCGGCGGGGCCGGGCTGCGCAGACTGCTGCTGCTGCAGCGGCGGCGGTGACGGCGGCGGAGGAAGCGGCGGCGGGGACTCGGGCGGCTGCAGCGGTGGTGCCGGCTGCTGCTTGCTGGCCCCCTGGCGCCCGCGGAAGGACGAGACGCAGACTGAGCTCAGCATTGGACGGGGGGCGGGGCGAGAGGGGCGGGGAGTAGGGGGCGAGGACTCAGGGGGAGAGGCAGACAGGATTGGGTGGAGGAGACGACGAGGGAAGGGGGCGGGGCCGCTGTAGGGGAGGTACAGAACTGATTGGCCTGGGGGAGGTGGGGCGGGGCTCAGGCAGGGAGAAGGTCGGAGACTCGGCACAGCCTAGCTGGACGGGGCGGGACTGCAGGTGAAGCACACCGATTGGATCTTTCTGAGAGAAGGGGCGGGCGGAGCTAGGCGTTAGGGGGCGGGACCGACAACTAAAGCTGAGGGGCTGGACTGCGCAAGGAAAACGGAGGAGGTGGGACCAGATATGAGATCTGAGTGAACTGAAAAAAGGAATGGGTGCAGCAGAGGAAGGGGACACGTCCAAACTATTTAAAGACTTCTGACTGGCATGGGGGAGACGGTCCTGACTGGACAGAGAGCTGGCAAGCAGGACCCGGTGGGGAAGGGCGGATGGAGACAGTCGGCTTGGACCCCTAACTTCGCTTTGTCGCCACAGGGCGGATCATAAGGAGAGGCAGGGCCCTGAGAAAGTTACGAGCAGTCCTAATTGGCCTGGGAGAGTGAGGGGGCGAGACTAAACGAGGGGCGGGAACTGGAAATGTAGAGTACTTTGGCGAGACTGGCACTAGGCTGGAATAGGGACTGAGACCCAGTGAGGAGGAGCGCACGTAAGCGAGGCCTGGAAACCTGAGAGCGTCTGGCTAGGACTAAGAAAGGGGGCAAAGTAAGGAAGAGGAGGGACCGGAGCTGCAAACTTGTCCTGGTTAGACAGTGCTGGGCCGGGAAAATGAGAGTCAGGATGGATGGAACGGATCTGAAGAAGGTGGGCGGGGTCTACGAATGGTAGAAAACCTCTTGAAGGGCGCTGTGGGAAGGCGGGAGTATGGTTCTAAGAGGCTTGTAAGGAACCAGGCTAGGCGGGGTGGGGCTGGGTTGAGAGTAGAGAACGGATAATGGGTACACTATGGGAAAGGTGAGATCTGCAGGGTACAAAGATACTGGGCTGGTTGGAAGGGTGGGACCTGGAATGGGGAGTCTTGGGGCTCAGAAACTGGGAGAGAATCGTAAGAGTCAGTGGGGCTTTTAGAGGGCGATACAAGAACTTCCAACTGCTGATGAAAAAGGGACCAAGTCTACACAACAGCGAACTGCAGACTGGAGACCAAAGGATAAATGAGGACTGGTGAAGAGGGAGTCTTAAGGGCGGCGGAGGGGAAAAACCTAAGCGCTACGAAGGCTAGGAAATAAGCAGGACCAATGAAAAAATGGGGCGGGGCTAGGTGTCCGGGAGTCCCGGCGGGAGGGGAGAGAGGGAAGTTTGGGGCGGGGCTATATGAAGGGCGTGTCCGGCCCCGCCCCCTTAGCTGGCCAGACGCCGAGTAGCAGGGCGCAGGCGCTGGGGCGGGGCCAGCGGCTGCTGCCCGGGCTGCGGCGGGAGGAGGCGGTGCCTGCGGGAGCGAAGGGGGTGGGTCAGGGGCTGCGGGCTTCCTCCCGCGGCACTATCCCTGGCCCGCCGCCTCCCTCTGCAGGTGCGGCGGCTGGTTCGTATCGCCTACCCACCCACCCCCCGCTCCCGTTTCTGTGTCTCTCGATGTCTTTCTTTCCCCTTTCTTTGAGTATTTGTCCCTTCGTCTCTGCCCTCACCACTCTGAGACTCTGGCCCCTCTTACAAGTCTCTACCCTCCCTCTGGGTCTCTGTCCCATGGTTCTCTGAAGGTGTCCCTCTCCTCTGAGTCTTTGCCCCCATCCTCTCCCCCAATTGTGTCTCTTTCCCCCCTATCCCCAGTCTCTTTCTCCTGGTTTCTGTACCTTTTTCTCAAGGATTTGCCTCTATCTCTGGGCCTCTGTCCCCTCCCTGTCTCTATCCGTCCTCTTTGTGTCTCTAACCTCCACTACCCCCTCCCCGCCCCTCCTCGCCAATCTGCCCCTTCTCTGGGTCGCAGTCCCCCTTGTTCTAGGACCCTGTCTCCCACTCTCTGGGTCTCTGTTCCCTCCAACCCTCTGTCTTCTTTGTGTCTCTGTCCTCCACTCCCCTCTCCCAATCTCTACTCCCCACCCCCTTCTCTGCCCATTCATCTTGCCTTTCTGTCCCCCTTGCTCTTGTTCTCTTACAACCTCCCTCCCAGTATCTTTTTCCTCTCCTCCACCACTTTCCCTCCCTTGTAAGTGCCTTTTCTCTTTCTGCCCTTTCTTTTTCTCTGTGCCCCTATTTGGGTCTCTATCCTCGCTCCCTGTGTCTCTTTTGCCCCCTTCTGAGTCTCTGTCCCCACTTCTTTGGGACTTTGTCCTGCTGTCATTTGGTCTCTGACCCCCCCCCCCCATCACACCCTCTAATCCCCATCCTGGCCAGGCTGCGTCACTGCGGAGAGAGTTGAAGAAGTGAGGCCTGTCCTGCAGACCAGGGAGGTAGCTTCCCTCACCCCCTAGACCCTGGGCTCCCCCGCTGCCCCCGATTCAGTATCCTGAATCCAGTATCCGTGAGCAGTCCTAAAGCCCCCGATGGGACCCAGAAAGGCAGAGAAGAGACATCGGAGCCTCCTACTCCTCTCTGCCCAGAATTCTGGTGTATCCCCAGGCAGAAGCAGTGAGTCTTGAGGTGAGGGACTGGACTTAGGCTGAGGCTTGGGTTGGGTAAGGTTTCTGAGCAAGTCGGGTGTGAGGGTGGTGACTGGAGGAGGAGTTGGGTAGGCCTTAGGAGTGGGAGTAGGGGCTAGAATAAGGACCTAAATCAGCCATGCTCCTTTATATCCTCTCCCCTCCCCCCAACTCTACTTTTCTCTTCTGCTTTTGACAGCAGTCAGGCACGGGATCAAGTTACCAAACCAGCGATTTTTGCGGAGGTCAGAAGATGTGGAGAAGGTGCGAAGGAGAGGGAGGAGGCTGAAATAGGGGTGAGACTCCAGATTAAAGACCATAGGAGCAGGAAGGAGGCCCCAGGGCAAGGAGTAACAGGATAGTCCAGACTCCATCAGGCCCTGGGAAAAATGAATGCCATCACTCCCTCATGGCCCTCCCCAGACCCCACTAGGTTATGTGGGGGGATTTGTGAGCCTGGATTCTGTATCCGTGGGGTAGGCTTCTGGAGGCATAATGTAGGCTCCAGCTAAGGGACGCCCAGCCTTTGCAGACAGACCAGAGGGAAGTGGACTCTATTTTTTGGCCATAGACACTAGTAGGGTGTAGGCCAATATCTGTCCTCCCCTTCAGACCTTTCTCTTTTCTCCTCCTTCCCAACCTAATCTTTCCCTGAAATTCCTGAAAGCTCCAAACTCCCACCTCCGTCATCCTAGGCGCCCTCTTTTAACTTACCCTCCCCCATTCTCCAAGGCCCTGGAATTGGAAAAGGGTATCCCGCTTCCCAATTTCTAGGACCCCAGGATCGTTCCTCCGCCTCCATTCCTATCAGTTCTACGAAACGGGGTCTCCCGAACACCAAAGCTGAAAATACGGAGACTCTGCCTAGGAACTTGGGTTCCCCAAACCCTCCAAAAACCTTGGCCCCCAAACCTCGTTATTAAGGAAGAATCTCTCCGCTGTAATTTTTGAGTCTTCATCTCCTGGGTATCCCGCCTCCCAAACTGGGATCTGGGCCGTCTTACCGCCCCCAATACCCGAGCCTTCTCCCCCTCCCCCGTACTCACCCCAAGTCGAGGCGGTGCGGGGATGGGGGAATCCGGGGCTGGCGTTGGGGGAGGGGTGACCCAGCCCCGGCAGCTCAGGGCAGCAAGAGGCTGCGGAGGGGGGGCAATGACATCATCGCCGGAGGAGGGACAGCATAGCTCTCCCCAACCCGGGGGCTTCAAGCCCCGCCTTTATGGCGGACCCAGGGGTGTCTCAGATCCCAGAGGAGAGAAGAGGAACAGAAGATGAAGTCTGCGGGAATCGTATCTCCACTCCTTAAAACAAGGGTTGGAAAGCCCTTTAGGATTCAGCCACCACCCCCAACTGCCACCTGTCGCTGCCGTCGCGACCTGTCGCCTCCCACGCATGTTGTGGCTGCGCCCGCCCCCGGCAAAAGAACACAGCCTGGAATACAAGGTCCATGATGCTCCGCGGTGCCGGACGCCTTTGTCTACGGAGGGCATAGGCGAAGGGCTTCATGGGATTCGTAGTACAAGGCTCCCGCACTGGTGTGAGCCCTTTTTTCCTTTCTTCCTCAACTCGAGAGAGCTGAACACTAATTTTTCTCTCCAAAAATCGTGCGCTTAAAAATTTTTTTAAAAGGGGGGGAACCCAGGTAGGGTCAATGTAAATAACGGGTTTTTACTGAGTAGCTAGTTATGCTTCGGCTACCACTCGGTGCGCGTGCGCCTAGCCAGCGCGCCAACCGGTGCCCTGCGCCCACGCGGGCCCGCCCCCTTGTGGTCCTGCTTCCCAAGAGCGAGCGCGAGCCAGCCCCACCCGGGCACCGCCTGTTAGGTTCCCGCGATCGAAGACCGCTACATAGGTCCGCAAGAAGACATCGCCAAGAATCCAGAGGGGCCCTGCAGGCGGAGGCATGTCCAGGGCCTGGAAGCCAGACAAGCAGAGGCGAACACCACCCCGAGCAATCTGCAGGACGACAAGAGAGGCCACTGGGTGTGTCACGCGCACCTAACCCTCCTCTTCCCGGGGAGCCAGAGCCTTGCCCCGCCCACAATCCCGGGCACCAGAAGTGTTTCTGTGACCCCCTCCTCAGTCCTGGTGATGTCTCACTCCCAGCTCCATCCTCTCAAATCCCATCTTACTGCATCACTCTGACTTGTTACGACCACCTACCTGGATGACATAGTCCTGGGCTGTAAGGTTAAACCAGACCCCACCAAGGAGAAAGGAGACTGGAGGAAGTGTTGGAATTTTCGAGCACTGGATGAGGTACTGAAGGAAAAGAGGAACAAGGGGAGTTGAAGGATTCCTGCTCTGCTTAAAGTAGATACTCAGAGCCTTGTGTAGTCAAGCTCTACTGCCTTCTCTATCCTTACTCACCACACACATACATAAT
Source organism: Mustela putorius furo (assembly GCF_011764305.1). Lineage (NCBI taxonomy): Eukaryota > Metazoa > Chordata > Mammalia > Carnivora > Mustelidae > Mustela > Mustela putorius. The sequence continues at coordinate 10,187,596 of NW_025421310.1, read as the reverse complement.
CATTGCCACTTCCTTTAGGCTCCCTTTTGATCAAACCTTTTCCTCCATCTACTTGTAGATCAAAAAATGCTGACCCCGTGAGGCACACAGAGCCCACAGGTGTATTGCAATTGCCTAAGTGTTTCCAAAGTGTTTTCAAAATTATTTACCAACTGTACACCACAGTGGTACAGATTGTATCCTTGGAGTCCAGTGCTGTGCAACCTTAGACAAGTCACTTAGCCTCTCTGTGCCTCAGTTTCCAATTTGAAGGTGTTAGTTGATAGTAATACTTAAGAGATATTTTGTGAGAAATAAATGAGTTAGTTTGGAAGAATGCCTGACATACTAAGAGTGTTATTATTCATGAACCAGGAGGTTTCAAATAATGTTTTCAGCTTTCTCCAACAAACCAGATCTGGCTTTCCCTGCACGGAAATACTTAGCTGGAACTGAGTGGCCGAGAGCTGCCCTTTCTAGACTGATGGGGTACCTGCTCTCCCATCCCACCACCCCCAAGTCCTTAAGAATACAAAGCTAGGCTGTAAATATTGTAAATGTTTACATTTGGAAATGACTGTAATGTAAATGACTACCAGGAAGTCTATTTTCCGTAAAAACCAATAGTAATTACCTTGTTAGGAAGGTAAGGAATGGTGAGAAGCTAATTTTGAGTGTATATCTCTCTTGAGAGAGATGACAGCATCAGAGCATTGTTCCGAGTACCTTAAGTGGGTTGATTTATTCAATTCCACAACATACCTAAGAGGTATTAGTGACCCTACTTTAGAGGTTAGGAAACCAAGACCAAGGAACACTAAGTGACTTGTCCAAGACAGCATAGTTCTTACGTGGCAGAGCTGAATCCCAACCCCAGGCAAGCCACATTGAACCACTATGATCTCCCTGGTTCACTTGGCTCATTACGAGCCCACATCCTGGATATTTGACTCGGATCCCCACAAACTGAGTTTTCTCTACCCTCTCAGCAGTGCCAAAGAAAACAGATATAGAGTCACAGAAATCCTAACCTGGAAGGAACCCCCCCTGCCCCCCGGGAGCTACAGGGCTTCTTGACATAGAAGTGAGAGAGCAGCTTTGATGTAGCACCGTGCCCCCCACCAGGCCTGAAACTCTCTTGGCACAGCTTCTGTGAGCCTCCACTCTCCCATGCCTCAGGCTGCTCCTGTCCTGTCTCCACTTCTCCTTTGTGTGGTGTTCCCCAAGGCTGCTTCTGGGATCTCTTCTCTCTCCCAGAAAGGGCTCCCCTCTTCTGTGGCTGATTACTGTCCGGGGGCTAATGCCCCCTGACTCTTCCTGCGCTTCCTTCACACCTCCCCCAGACCCCGCCAGGCTCCTTAGGCTTCCCACTCCCATTCAGTCCTGAATAACCCCCCATCACCATCTCCTCCTGTCCAGAATGACTCGGCAGAGGCCTAGGTGGGGTCCTTGCTCCCTCCCACTAGCCCAGGCTGTTGCTCGTGATGCCCAGTGCCTTTTACCCTGCGATACCTCTTAACCATTTATTCCCACCCTTGGGCATTGTTTTCCATCAAATCCCTACCAGACACTGGGTCCTCACCTCCCCCAACAGCAGGGAGACTCCTCCAATGGCGGCATGCAGGGCCTGGATCTCCTCAGTGGGTCCTGTGATGAGGGATGTGCCCGTGTCCAGGATGGCAGCACAGCCCTGAGCACAAAGAGTCAGCCCTGTGCCCACGTTCACACTGTGAGGGGGCAAGGAGTAGACATTGGAGCCAGTGCCCTAGGAGTCCAGGCCCTCTGCCCTTCCTCCTTAGCCCAGCCTGTCCTCCCTCAGACCCAGGGATCCTGCCCCCCCCAGACCCTCCTCCCTCAGACCCAGGAATCCTGGCCCCTAGCCCCTCCTCCCTCAGACCCGGGAATCCTGGCCCCAGCTCTCTCCTCCCTTAGACCCAGGAGTCCAGGCCTCCAAGCTCCATTCTCCCAGGACACTGGAGATGAGGCTCTTGCCCATTCCTCCCAGACCTAGAAGGCCAGGTCCCTCACCGCTCCATGTGGATCTGCCAGTAGGCAGGGATCGTGACTGGCAAGAAAGTGAGGGGTGGGATATAGTGAGCTGGATCTGAGCCACCCAGTACCAGCTCTCCTCCATCCGCTGCCTTAGGATCCCTGTAGAGGCAAAGTACTAGCAATGTCATGGGTGTTTCCCTTGCTAGCCCCAGGAGGGGCCAAGGAAGGGAATTCCTGCCAAGGGAAGGTCTCCAGGTTCTAGGTGGGAGTGGGGTACAGGCAGGGCCTAGATGTTGCGACTGGGAAGCAAAGCAAGAAGTGAAGAGAGAGAGGACTGCTCTTGAGGAAGGTCAGGATTGTAGGGTCCTGAGGGCTTTCTGAAGTGAGGATGGGACTTCTTGATTTGGCTGTGGGAGATGGAATTTTGGGGGTGGAATTTAAGTGGAGCATTGGGGTTTGTGAATTGGCTCTGGCAGGTGTGACTTGGGTAGAAGTGGGGTGGCTTCCTGGGTGCATGGCGAGACCTTCTGAATTGAAGGTCTCATAGTTCAGAGGTGGTAGACTTCCTACTTGGCTGAGAGTGGGGGGAGGAAGGGCAGTGATTCCTGGAGGTGCAGGAGGAGAGATCTACACAGTGGGTTGACCGAGTGGGGTGGACATCAGGGTAACTGAAAGTGCACAGGATTTTATGCCTATGGCATATGGGCCTCCAGAGGGAAGGTGGGGACTTTCTGGATGGTGGGTGGAGATTTCTGAACATAAGGTCAAGCTTCCTAAAAGGTACCTGGGACTTCTTAGATTAAAATGGGTAGCTTAGGGCGCCTGGGTGGCTCAGTGGGTTAAGCCGCTGCCTTCGGCTCAGGTCATGATCTCAGGGTCCTGGGGTCGAGTCCCACATCGGGCTCTCTGCTCAGCAGGGAGCCTGCTTCCTTCTCTCTCTCTCTCTCTGCCTGCCTCTCAGTGTACTTGTAATTTCTCTCTGTCAAATAAATAAATAAAATCTTAAAAAAAAAAAATGGGTAGCTTAGGGGAACCTGGGTGGCTCAGTGGGTTAAGCCTCTGTCTTCGGCTCAGGTCATGATCTCAGGGTCCTGGGATCAAGCCCTGCATCAGGCTCTCTACTCAGCAGGAAGCCTGCTTCCCCCTCTCTCTCTGCCTGCTGCTCTGCCTACTTGTGAGCTCTCGCTCTCCCAAATAAATAAATAATAAAAATCTTTTTAAAAAATAAAATGGGTAACTTCCGACTTCTGGAGTGCATTCTCAAATAGCATTTGGGTTTTCTGTATGGTGAAGAGGGGATTCCTAAGTTGAGTAGGTAGAGCATGGAGTTTCCTGGTTTGAGTTTGGAACGTGGAGCATTTAAAATGATGGTGAGTGTCTTTCATGGGTCTTAAGGTTGCTTGGTCAGTGGAACTTTTGAACAGGTATTACTTATATTGATTGGGTCGGTGACTTGGTGAGCGCAGGATGAGACTTCTTTTAGTGGGTAAGGGACTTGCTAAAAACAGAACCCACTTCCTGGGGCTAGGACTCATAGGAAGGTAGACCCTTCCCCATTACCTGTTGAGGTAGAAGGAGAAGATGGGTTTATCCAGTAGCCCCTCGTCCACCAGTGTATCCAGCGGGGGCCGAACTCCTCCGACAGCCAGAATGGGGAAACCGAGGCCCAGTACCCCATCGAAGTGGGCAAACGTGAAGACCAGGCTGGGCTCCCACAGAGCCTCTCCAAAAATCACTGATGCACCCTTAATTCCTCCAATCTAAGGACAGATGCAAATGAAGCAAGTTACTTCTTGGAGGACATTACCTTTGTAACCCTGAGATCTTGCAAATGAAGGCCTGAATCCCACATTTGGAGACATTTGAAAACAACTTCAACTGCCTAGGAAGCTTTGCTTCTCCACTTAAGAAGCCCACCCCTTTAACCAGGAAGCCCCACCCCTGCTTGAGAAACCCTGCCCCTTTTACCCAAGAAGCCCCGCCCCTCACTCCAGAAGCCTCATGCATTTGCCCTGGAAGCCCCGCCTCCTAAGGCACCTCCCTAAGCCAGATCATCTTAGACATTGGGGTTCTCCCAGGCTCAAGTCCTCCTGGGGTCAAGGGTCACGCACAGTCAGCTTGTCCTCACTCAGGATGCCATCTAGCTTCCCAGTTCCATACTGAATGGCAAACTTGGTCCCATTGGGTTGGAAGGAGCTGGAGGCTTTGGAGTTGAAGCGGTGGTGGAACCCTAGGTTAGAAGATCAGGGAGGTGTCACTGGGGAAAGGGAATATCCTCAGTGCCTCCTGCCTCTGTGCCCTTGTCACCCCTGAAGGCATGTCAGAAGAGAAAAGTGCCTCAGAAATCCTTGGGAAGCCAAGAACCAGGCCTCCCTTCTCTCATCACCTCTGTTCAGCCTTATCATCCCCCATGAAATCTCACAGCAGCAGGGCGCCTGGGTGGCTCAGTGGGTTAAGCCACTGCCTTCGGCTCGGGTCATGATCTCGGGGTCCTGGGATCGAGTCCCGCATCGGGCTCTCTGCTCAGCGGGGAGCCTGTTTCCTCTCTCTCTCTCTGCCTGCCTCTCCATCTACTTGTGATTTCTCTCTGTCAAATAAATAAATAAATAATCTTTAAAAAAAAAAAAAAAAAAAAAAACCTCTGCCTTTGGCTCAGTTCATGATCCCAGGGTCCTGGGATTGAGTCCCACATCGGGCTCTCTGCTTAGCAGGGAGCCTGCTTCCCCACCCCCCCACCCCCCCACCCCACTCCTGCCTGCTTCTCTGCCTACTTAGGATCTTGGATCTCTCTTTGTCAAATAAATAAATTTAATTTAATTTAAAAAGAAAGAAAGAAAGAAATCTCACAGCAGGGCAGACTCAAGAAGTGGCATCTTATGGATGGAACCCAGAGGTTGGAGGAGCCAGTGTCAAAGACGACAGAGAAGTTTTGTGGGGGTGTCCCCAGTCCAATTTCCCCATAATACTGGGCCTGATGGCAAAACAGGAGAGAGGGGGAATGAAGAGCTTGGCTTCCTAAGTGGGGAGGAGGGCAGGGACTCTCTGGGGCCGTGACTCACATTCAGATAATTAGAGAGAGGTACAAAGACAGGCTTGTCCCCAGGGGATGGGGCCTCCAAACTGGGGGGCACTGCTGGCTTCCCCCATCCCCTCAGTGGGTTCAGGGTCCCACGTCCAGGGTAGACTCGGCGGAGAGGGATCCTGTTGGGGAGAACACTGACAGTTAGGAAACTACTCTTCCTGGAGACCCTCTATGACAGAATGTTCCAAATAGGATATAATGATAAAGCAAATGTCTCTATGGCCCTACAATAACTGTCATTACCAGAAACCCTACAATAACAACCTTCCAGGAAACCCAACGAAACACATATCAAACCATGATGACAAATTTCCCCAAAGACTTTATAAGAGCAAGCCATCCCAAACAGAGTTTCCCCCCTAGAATCTTTCAATAAGAGACATTCCAGGGGCGCCTGGGTGGCTCAGTGGGTTAAGCCGCTGCCTTCGGCTCAGGTCATGATCTCAGGGTCCTGGGATCGAGCCCCGCATCGGGCTCTCTGCTCAGCATGGAGCCTGCTTCCCTCTCTCTCTGCCTGCCTCTCTGCCTACATGTGATCTCTGTCTGTCAAATAAATAAATAAAGTCTAAAAAAAAAAACAAAACTAGCCTTTGCAGAAACCGTTCCTTGCATGCTTCTCATCATGATGTGAGAGACAATTTTCCTTATTGGTGGGGGGAGAGGACAAGCACCAAATCCCAATTTCATTATTTATATTAAACTATGTTCCAGATAATCAAAGAGTTAAGGTTAAATGTAATTTTTTAAAAGATTCTTTTCTTATTTACTTGAGAGAGAGTGAGCAAGAGAGAAAGAGTGAGAACAAGTCGGGGAGGAGCAAAATAGGGAGAAGCAGACCCCTCGTTGAGCAGAGAGCCCGATGCAGGGCTTGATCCCAGGACTCCAGGATCTTGACCTGAGCCGAAGGCAGATGCCTAACTGACTGAGCCACCCAGGTACCCCCATTAAATGTAATATTTAAGAGCACTAGAATGAAGTAAAATGTTTAAATGACTCTGGCATTTCAAAGCATGATAACAAGATCAGAAATTATTGGGGAGAATGTTGATGAATGGGACTCTAAAATTTTAAAACTTTGTACTCCCTTTTCCCAACACACAAAGCTGTTAAAAAAGTTGTGTTTTTTTTTTTAATCTAGGGGTAAATTATTACAGGTTATATGCCAAAGAGTTAGTACCTTTAATATGCAAAGAATTTTTACAAACAAATAAGAGTAAGATAAACAACCCAGCACTGGGGAGACAATTCGCCATGGTTCTCTCACATTTCCAAAGAGGGACTTTGTCAAGGATTTCCTTTAGTGAATAGCTTTGGGAGAAAGACAGTGTCTCCCTCTGGGGCAAAGAGCAAGCAGGTTTATGATCTACTATAAAAGGTTCAGTTTCCCTAAACTTTGGGTTCCTTTCCTGTAATATACCTTACTGCATGTGCAGGTCTCAGCCAGCCCTCTTCATCTCACCACACGGTAACTGGGGCTCAGAGAACTAGCAACCTGGCTACTACTGTTGCCAAGAGTAATAACCTGTCCTTGTCTCTGACCTGGGAGTTTTGTGTTTTCTATGAGCACCCATGAAATGAAACTGTGGCAAGCTAACTTCACAGTTCTTGATATCCGGTAGGAAAATAGGCAAAGGACATAAACAGGCAAAAGAAGTACAAACAAATAACATCCTTTTATGTTAGATGTTCAACCCCAGTAGTCGTCAAAGGAATACAAAGGACAGGAGTCAGAAACCTTTTCTGACCCTACAGACTGGCAAAGAACAATGATACTGTTGGCTAGGGGATTGTGAATTGATGTGGATTGATACAAACTTTCTGGAGGATGATTCATCAAGTATGTATCATAGGGCTTAAATTTGCACCCATTTTAGCCCAACTTAATTTCGGTTCAATGAGTTTCATCTATAGGAGATCACTGGACAAGTACACTAAGAGGTGTTTATGAGGATGTATCTAATTTTGAAAACTGGAGACCAACTAGCTAGGCCTTGGCTCTGCATGGAACATGCATAGAATGGAATCCATTCAAGCACTAAAAAGGAGAAAGTAGGGGCACCCAGGGTGGCTCAGCTCATGATCCCAGAGTTGGGATCATGTCCTGCATTGGGGCTCCTTGCTCAGTGGGGATCCTGCTTCTCCCTCTGCCTCTTTCCCTGCTTGTAGGCTCTCCCTCTCCCTACCCACCCCCCATCAAACAAAAAAATGTTTATGTGGTCAAATTAAAAAAAAAAAAAAAGGAGAAAGTAGCCCTCAATGCCAGTGGTTCTCAAATTTAGCAGGAACAGGAACCACCTAGAGCAGGAGTGAAGGGCAATGATTTTGTAAAAACTTAACCCGCCATTGGTGTCTGTTGCAACCACTCACCTCTGTGACTATAGCATGGAAACAGTCCTGGGCAACATGACTGGGTTTTGTCAAACTCCATAGCAGGATGAATTTGGCCCTTGAACTAAGTGTTTGCCAATCCCTGACTGAGAGGTGAAATTCAGAGCTTGTCCCTTCTGATTCACTAGGTCCAAGATGGAGCCTGAGAATTTGCATTTCTACCAAGTTCCTGGGTCATGCAGATGCTGTTGGTCTTGAAATGATTCTGAGAATCACTATCCTTTGCGCTGGCTTGGGAAATGGCCATGAGCTTTTTGGTTCAAAAAGCAGGTTAGCAAACATCCTGTGCAGTAATATTTTTGTCCTGTTCTTAGTCACTCCTTGGAGCCCTGCTCCCTCCCTCACATCTTTGCCCCCCATGACTCAATCTTTGAGAGACTCAAGAATGTCAAGTGGGGAAAATGTTTCCTGGAAGAGGACCCCCAAATCAAGAATTCTAGGGGATGGGAGAAGAGAGGAGAAGAAGTGAGAGATTGGGGTGTGGGGCACCAGAGGCCAGGGAAAGGAGGAGGTCACTGGGATCCCCAAAACTGGACTTCTTGAGACCTAAACAGTTTGGAAGATGTGAGTCTAGGGGAGTCACAGCTCTGAGTCTCCAAGATCTTGTTGGGTTGGGGTACGGGGAGTCGCACGTCTGGAGACCCCAGTACAAGATCATCAGAGCTCAGGGTGGGATCTGTGTGGTCCTCCCAAAACTTGTCTGGAGACAGGAAGGACAGAGGAGTCCCCCAGTGCAGGGTCTCAGGGTTGGAGGAACTTAGACTGAAAGGACTGCCCTCTTAGGACCTAACAGGGTGGAACCCTCCCACCCCCTGCCGGGTGAGAGCCCCGTTTGGAGATCTATGAACCCAAGAGATAGGAATCATAAGTCTTGGGGTGCTAGGCTTGGGAGTCACTGAACTGAGGGGCCCCAGACTTAAAGGGCAAGAGGGGGAGGAGCCGTCCCCGGTTTGGGGTGGTGATGGGGTCCCCGGTACCGGATCAGCGAGGCCCGGGCGGGCTCCACAGTCAGTGGCGGCGGCGGCAGCAGCAGGAGCAGCAGCAGCGGTAGCCGGGACATCTCTAGGGACCGGGTGGAGACCCATGCATTTTCTTCCCCCAGAGTCTCCACCCTGTGCCCCGCCCACCTCCGGGGTTCGGAAGTGACCCGGGCGCGAAGGCTCTCTGGGAGTGAGGGGGGGACGGCGGACGCGGGTCGGGAAGCTGCTGGTGTTTTTGGAGGGATGTGTGGAGTAGTTCTGTGGGGTCGCCAGAGAGGGTCAGCTTGTGTCGCCCGCGCGCCTCACTACCAACTTCGGGGGTGGGGAGGGGCGGTCTCCTGCAGGGGGCCTCCCCCACCCCCACTCAATCCTTCAGCGGCTGTCGCTCTTATCTGTGACTTTCATTTCACTTCACTGTTCCGAGACTCATTAACCACAAGAGTTTTCTTGGGCAGGAGAAGGGAGGGCAGGGGTGGGGGGTTTGTGAAGGATGTGGGGGAAGAGGGAAGAAGGTTAGACTAGAGGGTTTCGTCCCATGATAAGTGGGACCCTGACTCTTACCGGTTTATTTGGAAAATACTGAAACACATGCACGCCAATAAAAATAGTCCATAGCTCCATGACCATGGAAAGAGCATAAAAATAATTGGCAGCGTCTTTGTCTCTGGGCCTGCCCTCTTTTTCACTGACTAAGCCTCTCAAATATTAAATGAAGATCAGAAAAATCTACTGAAAATGCAGATTCCTGGGCACCACTCCCAGGGATCCTGATTCCAAAGTCCTGAGACAGAGCCCAAGAATCTGCATTGTTAGCCAAGCCCCCTGATCAGGATGCTGCAAGCATTTCTGAGGAACTATTTGATGTTTTTGGTTTTTTAGCTTAGCTCTGCAAATCAATATCAGCGTGCACGTTTTTTAAAGTAAATAGAAGCAGACTGTACTTATTGATCAGTAACTTCTGTTTCTTTCTCTGCACTCAACCATATACCTTGGACTTTAAGAAAAACTTTAGAGGTAGGGTGCCTGGGTGGCTCAGTCGGTTAAGGATCTGCCTTCAGCTCAGGTGACGATCCGGGAATCCTGGGATGGAGTCCCACATCCGGCTCCCTGCTCAGCCTGGAGTCTACTTCTACCTCTCCCTCTGCCCCTCCCGCCACATGCTCTCTCTCTCAAATAAATAAGCAAAATCTTTTTTTAAAGAAAAAATGTAGATGTAACTTACCTATAGTAAAATGCACCAATCTTAAGTGCACAGCACTATGACTTGATTTATTTTCCCTGACAAATTATGAAGATAGCAATATTGAAGCAATAGCAAAGTTGAAAGAATTGTATAGTGAACCCCATTACCTACTACCTAGATTCTACAAGTCATATATTTTGCTGCATTTCCTCTGATACACCTCTATCCAGTAGTCTATTCCTCTATTTGTCTACCAACCTATCTGTTTTTTTTAACTGATTTTTTTAAAAAGATTTTATTTATTTGTTTGACAGAGACAGAGAGAGATCACAAGTAGGCAGACAGAGGGGAAAGCAGGCTCCTGCTGAGCAGAGAGCCAGATGTGGGGCTGGTTCTCAGGACCCTGAGATCATGATGTGAGCAGAAGGCAGAGGCCTTCTGAGCCACCCAGGCGCCCCAACCCATATGTTTTTATTATATATATTTCAAATAAGTTTTAAACACGATATTCCTCTTCCCTAAACACTTGGCATTTATAAACATCATTAGCTTGATCCCAGGGTCCTGGGATCGAACCCTACATCCAGCACTCTGCTCAGCAAGCAGCCTGCCCCCCCCCCCCGGCCCCCGCCACGCTCTCTCTGCTTGCCATCTGCCTACTTGTGATCTCTGTCAAATAAATACATAAAGGGGCGCCTGGGTGGCTCAGTGGGTTAAGCCGCTGCCTTCGGCTCAGGTCATGATCTCAGGGTCCTGGGATCGAGTCCCGCATCGGGCTCTCTGCTCAGCAGGAAGCCCGCTTCCTCCTCCTCTCTCTCTCTGCCTGTCTCTCTGCCTACTTGTGATCTCTCTCTGTCAAATAAATAAATAAAATCTTAAAAAAAAAATAAATACATAAAATCTTTTAAATAAATAAATAAATAAATAAAATAAATATACAAACAAACAAATAAATGAAAACCAGGTGGGATACCCGGCTGGCTCCGTCAGTAGAACATGCAACTCTGGATCTAGGGGTTCAAGCCCCATGTGAGGTGTAGAGATTACTTAAAAAAGTAAAATCTTACAGAAAAAAAAGAAAAGGAAACACAGCATATAGATTACTTCATTCCTTTTTTCTTCAGCCCTTAAGTGTGAAAAATTTCAGACATAGACCAAAATGGGAAAATTTTTAGAGTGAAGACTCAGGTACCCACCACCTAGATTCTACCATTACTTTATTTGCTTAATCACATTTCTTTCTTGTTTCTTTTTAAATATTTTATTTATTTATATGACACAGAGAGCGTGAAAGAGCACAAGCAGGGGGAGCAGCAGAGGGAGGGGCAGAAGCAGGACCCCTCCCTGATGCGGGGCTCGATCTCAGGACCCTGAGATCATGACCTGAGCCAAAGGCAGACATTCAATGGATTAAGCCACCCAGGCATCCCTTGGCCACATTTCTATCCATCTCTCCATCTCTTTATCTAAGTTATTCTCAGCTGGGAAGCTCTTTTCCCTACAGGGATTTGACATAGTCTGGGGATGTTTGGGGTGTCATGACTGGGTGGGGGTTTACTGGCATCTCCTGGGTAGGGACTAGGGAAGCTGCTAAGCATCCTACAATACACAGAATAGCCCCTGCCCCACCAGCAAAGGTCAGTAGTGTCAAAGTGGAGAAACCCGGTTCTGTCCATTCCTCAATCTGTGCTTCTCTTGCTTTCCAGGCAAGTGGTGGACATCAGTATCCTTCGCGCCTTGTATTCAGCATGGTTTGTTTGTTTGTTTTTAGCATGTCTCATTCTTCAAACAGCTACATTGCATTCCAGGGGCTCCTGGCTGGCTCAGTAGGAAGAGCCTGCAACTCTTGATCTCAGGGTCCTGAGTTCAATCCCCATGTTGGGTGTAGAGATTACTAAAATAAACAAACTAAAAAAAAAAAAAAAAAAAAGCTACATAGTATTCCAGAGTATAAATGTAATACTATAAACCCCTTGCCCTAAGTTAGTTATGTTCCTTTATCAATATTATAAACAAAGCAGCAGTCATCTTCTGCATATGTATTTTCCTCTGTACTCATTCCATAATATCTGCATGAAATTTTCTATTTTTTTTTAAGTGATCTCTATACCCGACGTGGGGCTCATGGGGCTCAAACTTGTGATCCCAGGATCAAGAGTCACGTGTTCCACCGAGTGAGCCAGCCAGGCGCCCCTGCATTTACTATTTCTAGAACCATAATTGCTCCAGCAGTGACCATATAAAAGTTGTAGATTTGGGTACATATTGCTTAATTACTCCCCAGAGAACATGTGATAATGTACAGGAGCGATAAGGCTATATGTTATCTGATAGGTAAAGGGGGAAAAAGTTTTCCCATTGTTCTTGAAATATTCATTTATTTATTTATTTATTTCAAAGACTTTATTTATTTATTTGACACACAGAGAGAGAAAGAGAGAGAGAGAGATCACAAGCAGGCAGAGCAGCAGGCAGAGAGAGAGAGTGGGAAGCAGACTTCCTGCCAAGCAGAGAGCCTGATGCAGGCCAATCCCAGGACCCTGAGACCATGACCTGAGCCGAAGGCAGAGGCTTAACCCGCTGAGTCACCCAGGTGCCCCCATTCCCTGATTATTAAAAAAAATTTTTTTAAGATTCTATTTATTTATTTGACAGAGAGAGAGACAGTGAGAGACGGCACACAAGAAGTGGGGAGAGGGAAAGGGAGAAGCAGACTTCCCGAGGAGCAGGGAGCCCGACCCAGGGCTCAATCCCAGGACCCTGAGATCATGACCTGAGCCAAAGGCAGACACTTAACAACTGAGCCACCCAGGTACTCCTCTACCCACACTTCCTACGCGCACTCTCCCCTTTCCTGTTTAATATAGTTATGTAATTATTTTTGTTAGATTAATACCCAGCACTGGGGCTCCCGGATGGAATTACAAGTGGGAGGAGGAGGGAGGCAGAGAAGTGGGTCTAAGATCCACAAGTTTCAGGAAGTATTCTCAACAGCACCATGAGGAAGTGTGGGCATTTGGTGAAGGGGAATCCTAAAGGAACAAGAGCTCCAGGGGTGTACAAACAATGATGCAAGAGAGAGAAGGAAACATTGCAAGAGGGAATGTTCTGAGTAGGGAGAGGGGAAGGGATTCAGAGCCCAAGTGGAGGTGTTCAAACATGGTCATGGTCATGGGAGGGATAGCACTGTATGTACTTCTGTAGGTGAGCTAACAGTGGCCCTGGGGTAAGCATTGGGAAGTTTTCTTTTGGTGGCTTCTGTTTTCTCAGCAAAAGAAGAAGTGAGAGCAAAGAGGGGGAGGGACGCTGGAGGTTTTGAGAGAGAAGGTGAGAACACGATTTCTTAGAGAATGGAGAACAGAGCCAAAGAGGCCTTGCAGATCAGTTCTGAATGAATGGTCACTTGAGCTTTGCTGTCACACAGCTCAAGTGTGTCCACTTGCAAGCTCAGCTGGGTGGGAGCAGGCACAGAAAAGGCAGAGTCCATTTTAACCAGGGCTGGGGTTTGGCCAGGCAGGTGTGCTGGAGGGAGAAAGAGCAAGGAAGTTGATGTCATGTGTGCAAGGACATGACTGTGGTGCTTCCCCTTAGAATCTAAGACAGGGAGAGAGGACATGAGAGGAGATGAGGTGATTAAGAAAAAAAGGGTAGGCTTGAAGGATCAGAGGTACCAATGCATCATCGAATTGAAAGGCCCTTTGTGGGGAGACTGGGTGGCTCTATTGGTTAAGCATCTGCCTTAGGCTCAGCTCTTGATCCTGGGATTGAGCCCCACATGGGGCTCTGCTACCCCCACTCATGCTGTCTCTCTTTCAAATAAATAAATAAATAATAAATAAAATGAAAAAAGAAGGAAAGGCCTTTTATGATTTTGGCCTCATTCCCTCTCTGACAATTATCTCTCCTCACTCCCCCTTGCTCTTTCAATCTAGCAACATTGGCATCCTTTTTGTTCCACAGAAAACCCAGACACACTCCTACTTCAGGGCCTTTGCACCATCTGTTCTGCCTGAGTGTTTTCCCTCCAGAAAAACCCTATTCAGCCCCTCTCCTCCTTCAAATCTTTACCCAAGTATCACCTTCTTAGCAAAGTCTATCTTGAATACCCTATTGAATGTGGCAATCATCCTCTTCCCAAATTTCCAATCTCCTTTACCCTGTCCTATTCTTTTTTCATAGCCCTCAACCCCTTTGAATATTTAATTGAGTCTAAGATGTCATCAATTGTAAGCTATGTGTATCTTAGGATCACTGATACTATCTATACTGGTAATTCTGTTATCACATTGAATGCCTGTTTCCCCATTATAACCTAATCTCCATGAGGGCAGGCATCTTGGTTTCATTTACCACGGTGTCTCCAGCACCTAGGACAGTTTCCAGCATCCAGTAAATGCTCATGTAAATACTTCCAACAACCCACTTTGAGTACCACTGCTTTAGGGGATATCCCTGACACAGAGGAGGGAGAGTCAGTTTCTCCACAAGAAATCTTACCACATCTCCCCCTCCTCTGTCTTGGCAGCTGGAATATTCAGTCTGGACCCCTCAGAATCTCCTCACCCGGATTCTGTCTCCTGTCCTAATCCTTACTTGCCCCAAGGGATTTCTGCTTTTTCTTTTCTTTTCTTTTTTTAAAGATTTTATTTATTTATTTGACAGGCAGAGTGACACAAACAAGTCAGCTGCAAAAGACTGGGAGCAAGGGACAACAGTCGAAAAGGACTGCTGCCACGAGCAACTCCACAGTCTCACTTTTATTAGATAGAAAACAATAGCCAACAGAAGGATTGATGAAAGTCAAAAGTTAGTCACCTCTTGCAGGCAAGCAAGGCGGAGGGTAATGTTTATAGTTAACCAAGCACATTCAAAGGACTCTTGTAACTAACAACGAGCACTTCTGGGAAGAGAAAGGAGCGACAACGAAAAAGGGAAGCAGCCGGTTTTCGGTCCACCCTGAGCTGACCGGGCGTTCCCCGGTGCTCGGCTTCCCTGAAGCAGGCCCAGCTTCACGGTCGTACATCGTCCTTCTCCCCAAAGACCTGTTGTCAGTATCAGTGTTTCTTAAGACCATATCTAAATGTGCTTGGCAACTAGTAAAATCCTCCAGGGGTTACAGTTTAAGTAACAAATTGTTCCGAGGGCAGCAGCAGCAGAGACCACAAGTAGGCAGAAAGAGAGAGAGGAGGAAGCAGGTTCCCCACCGAGCAGAGAGCCCGACTCGGGGCTCGATTCCAGGACCCTGGGATCATGACCCCAGCGAGCCGAAGGGAGAGGCTTTAACCCACTGAGCCACCCAGGCACCCCCCCAAGTGATTTCTGAAAGGTGCTGCCTGCAAATTCCGAAAACGGCCACACGGTGGTGGTGTGGGCCTATTTCCCCAGCCAAGATCAGTCTGTCCCTACCCACCTCACGAGTACCTTTTCTTTTCTTTTCTTTTTTTTGCGTGGGGGGAGGGGAGTCCTAGTCCTGATTTATTCACTCTAAGAACCATACTTCCAACACCTAGAAATGAAAAGCCTTGTGATTATTCTCTATTAGCTATGGGGGGAAAAACTTTTCTAATCAGTCTATTTTACATGACTTACAATAATACAGTTTCAATTTTTTTTCACATCAATTTCAATGTACATTTTCTGAAAGTCTTAAAAAGTTAGTATACATGCTATAAAAATGGTGGAGTCTACACACATTTTTACATTAACGATAAAATTCAGAGCTTTTTTGTAATCGTGAAGAACCAGTCTCTTTCTTTAAAAAAAAAAAAAAAAAATATATATATATATATATATATATATATATATATATTGGGGCACCTGGGTGGCCAGTCGGTTAAGACGCCTTGGGCTCAGGGTCCTGAGATCAAGTCCTTGTCCTCCCCCCAACCCCATCATGCATGTTTTCTCTCGCTCTCTCTCTTTCTAAAAAAAATTATTTAAAAAATTTTAAATTAAAAAAAATTTTTTTTGGCTGGGTACAGTATACTTTATTGATGGTACATGACAAAGTAGGGCTCCCCAAGCCCCTCCCCTTCTCCACGGAGTCTGGGATGGAAACAGTGGATGTTGGGAGAGGGAGATTCTCAGTGTTTTGGGGGATAAGTTGGGGCAGGGATTCCCCAGCAGCTGAGGGCCTCTCTCTTCCTTTTGCTCTGGCTGGGGCTGGTGGTCCAGGGGGCTCTTACTCCTTGGAAGCCATGTGGACCATAAGGTCCACCACCTGGTTGCTGTAGCCAAATTCATTGTCATACCAAGAAATGAGCATTGAGAGCAATGCCAACCTCGGCATCGAAGGTAGAAGGGTGGGTGTCACTGTTAAAGTTGCAGGAGACAACCTGGTCCTCAGGGTACTCCAGGATGCCCTTGAGGGGGCCCTCTGATTCCTGCTTCACCACCTTCTTGATGTCATCATATTTGGCAGCTTTCTCCAGGTGGCAGTTCAGATCCACGACAGACATGTTGGAGGTGGGGACATGGAAGGCCATGCCAGTGAGCTTCCCATCCAGCTCAGGGATGACCTTGCCTACAGCCCTGGCCGCACCAATGGAAGCAGGGATGATATTCTGGGCATCCCCTTAGCTGTCACGCCACAGCTTCCCAGAGGGGCCGTCCACAGTCTTCTGGGTGGCAGTGATGGCATGGACGGTGCTCATGAGTCCCTCCATGATGCCGAAGTTGTCATGGATGATCTTGACGAGATGAGCCAAGCAGTTGGTGGTACAGGAGCCATTGCTGACAATCTTGAGGGAGTTGTCATGCTTCTCATGGTTCACACCCATCACAAACATGGGGGCGTCAGCAGAAGGAGTGGAGATGATGACCCTCTTGGCCCCGCCCTTCAAGTGAGCCCCACCTTCTCCATGGTGAAGACCCTAGTGGACTCCACAACATACTCAGCACCAGCATTGCCCCATTTGATGCTGGCGGGATCTCGCTCCTGGAAGATGGAGATGGACTTCCCATTGATGACAAGCTTCCCGTTCTCAGCCTTGACTGTGCCGTGGAATTTACCGTGGGTAGAATCATACTGGAACATATAGACTATGTAGTTGAGATCAATGAAAGGGTTGTTGATGGCGACAATATCCACTTTGCCAGTCCATTCACTCTCGACCTTCACCATCGTGTCTCGGGCAGGCGGCTGGCACTGCACCTGAAGATGAGGCTGTCTGTCGAACAGGGAAGAGCAGAGAGCCCAATTTAAAAATTTTTTAAAACTTATTTATTTATTTATTTATTTGAGAGAGAGCTCAAGAGAGTAGGCATGGGGGAAGAGCTGAGGGAGAGAGACGACTCTTACAACCCCTGAGATCATGGCCTGAGCCAAAAGCTTAACGGACTGAGCCATGCAGGCTCCCCTTGAAAAACCAGTCTCTTAATTTGACATAATTTACTATAATCCAACAGGCATTATTTTTTAAGATTTTGTTTATTTGACAGAGAGACACAGTGAGAGAGGGAGCACAAGAAGGGGGAGTAGGAGAGGGAGAAGCCTACTTCCTATGGAGCAAGGAGCCGGATGCGGGGCTAGATCCCAGGACCCTGGGCAGATGCTTAAGGACTGAGCCACCCAGGAGGCCCCCAACAGGCATTTTTTTTTTAAAGGCTTGTTTATTCATTTTAGACAGAGAGAGAGAGCTTAGGTAAACAGGGGGAGGAGCATAAGGAAAGAGAAGAAGCAGGCTCCCCACTGAACTCAGAGCCCCAGATCAAGCAGGGCTCGATTCCACACTCTGAGACCATGACCTGAGCTGAAATCAAGAGTCGGACGCTTAACTAACGGAGGCACCCAGGCACCCTGGCATTTTGTGTTTTTTAATATATATATATATATTTATATATATATATATATTTATATATTTAAGATTTTATTTATTTATTTGTCAGAGATAGAGGAAGAGAGAGAGCGAGCGAGCACAGGCAGAGAGGCCTGGAGAGGCAGAGGGAGAAGCAGGCTCCCTGCTGAGCAAGGAGCCTGATGTGGGACTCGATCCCAGGACGCTGGGATCAGGACCTGAGCCGAAGACAGCCGCTTAACCAACTGAGCCACCCAGGCGTCCCAGTGTTTTTTAATATTTTTATTTTTAAGTCATCTCTACATCCAAAGTGGGGCTCGAACTCCCAACCAGGAGACCAAGAGTCACATGCTCTTCCAACTGAGTTAGGCAAGCATTTGTTAAGCACCTGGCCCAAAGAAGTAGTTTAAAAAAAATTTTTTTTTGCTTTTAATTTTTAAACTGCACCTTTCCAGTTTCTTGAAACATCAGAGTCTTTCTATCCTCCCCTTCATTATAAAAGAAAAAGAGTAAACCCTTCGTCTTCGGCGACCCCCTGCCCAAGGTAGCTTTTTTGGGACTCCGCATTCAGTATAACACAATCACACCAGAAAACTCAGGATTTGACTGGGTAAAGAATTGCAGACATTTTTAAGTCATAGCCTAGCAATCCTGTAAGAGGGGGATTACGATCCACACTTCACAGAGGGTGAAAACTGAGGAGTAGGGATAGGGGAGGGAATGGTTCCGGTGTGCTGGGCAGGGGTTGGGGGGCGGATTTGAACCTCCGTGTTGAAGTTTCAGACACCTTGGCCTCAGGCCAGACAGGCTTTCATTCAAACCGCTTATTACTTTTGGTCATGTTCCATTGGCCAGAATCCATCACGTGGTTGTACCGTCTGCGAGAATATGCTGGGAAATGTAGTCCGCTGGGGTCACCCAGGGTAAGGGAACGGTTTTCTGAGCGCTGAGCCAATGTTGGACACATCTGACCTGCAAGGCCTCCTGATCCCACAGCCTTCAGGTACCCTCCCTGTCTTGCACCCTCCCCCCATTCCCATCTCATTCTGCTGCTTCCAACCTGGTCTTTTTAAAAATATTTGACCACAATTTGACCCTGCTTTCTTTTAATATTTGACCACAATCTTGGAAAAATTGTGTTGCACGTGACAGTGCTGCCTGAGCCCTCCTGTGTCAGACTGCTCTGTCGCTTTCAAATGTACAATAATTCTATCTTTTGAAATAAGATCTGGCTCTGTGTCTCTTGTGCGTCTATGTTGAAGTGGGTATCACTTTATTACACATTAGCTTCTCTTTATACATCTTTTGTGCTGCAGTTGGTGAAGCAAATGGTATTTTGTTATGGGGACATAGTTCAGCTATATTATCTTCGGGTTCCCCTTCAGAATAGTAAAGGTAGGGGCGCTAGGGTGGCTCAGTGGGTTAAGCATCCCAGTCTTGGTTTCAGCTTAGGTCTGATGTCAGGATCATGGGATCCACCCTCGCACTAGGCTCTAAGCTCAGTGGCCATGGGCTTGAGTTTCTCTCTCCCTCTGCCCCTATCCCAGCTCCGTCTCTCTCTCTTTCTCAAATAAATAAATAGATAAATAAATCTTTAAAAGAAGAATAGTAAAGACAGAATTACACATTGCAAAGTATCTGTGAGAAAAAGAAACAGAATCGGTCACCAAAGAAGTACAAATTAAAACAACAATGAAGGGACGCCTGGGTGGCTCAGTTGGTTGGACGACTGCCTTCGGCTCAGGTCATGATCCTGGAGTCCTGAGATCGAGTCCCACATCAGGCTCCCAGCTCCATGGGGAGTCTGCTTCACTCTCTGACCTTCTCCTCGCTCATGCTCTCTCTCACTGTCTCTCTCTCAAATAAATAAATAAAATCTTTAAAAAAAATAAAACAACAATGAAATATCACAACAGTGAAATATCACCTACTGGAACGGCTATAGTCAAAAAGATATAAAAACAAGTACTGGTAAGGGCGCCTGGGTGGCTCAGTCCGTTAACAGTCTGCTTTCCGCTCAGGTCTTGGTCCCGGGGTCTTATGATTGAGTTCCACATCAGGGTCCTTGCTTAGCAGGGAGCTTGCTTCTCTCTCTCCTGCTCTCTCTGCTTGTGTTCTCTTGCTCTCTCTCTCTCTCTCTGTGTCCAATAAATAAATCAAATCTTAAAAAAAAAATTCCAGCTTCTTAAAGGAATGGATATACGTTCCATATAGATCTGATCATCATCAAGGAAAGACTTCAGGACAGTTTCCTTCTACCTAATCAAGTACTGTGGATTTTCTTTAAAAGCTATTATTTTTATCATTTTGGCATGAGAAGGCTATACTTTTTTTTTTTTCCTTAGTACTTTTTATCAGCTGTTGTTGGGTCCATGGTCAAAGGAGCGAGACTGATACAAAGTGAAGGTCAAGCAACGCTTTATTTCACGCCAAGCATGGAGAATCAAACTGACCGGCCAGGCCAACTCTTGCAAAGAGGTGACCCCTCCCAGCCTCACAGACTAACTTCTATAGAGCAAAGGCCATGTGGTCGCGCTTGGCCACACATAGGTGGCCAACTGAATTACAATTCACCCTATAGTAGCTATTTGAACTAGCCTATCACTCTGGTCAGAAATGGCGTCCAAAAGGCAGGGTCCACATTCTTGGGTGGTTAGGGAGGTGTTTTCCTGATTGGATGTCTCCACCTGGCTTGACTCATCCTTGTATTCTGGGCTCTGTTACCTCCCCCTGATCTGACATGTCCTGGTATATGGGCTCTGTTATCAGGGGCTGGTCAGTCATATTTTATTGGCTTCCCAGATTTGTTTCTAAGTAAGTTCCTCTGGGGGAGCAGGGTCAATCTAAGTTTACTGCATAAACAACAAAATGGCTTGCTCTGGCTAAGTAGGCCCTTACATCAACAAGTTATTTTTTAAATATATTTTTCCTGGGTCTAGGTTTGTAAATCAGTTTATTTAAAATCAATAACCAAAGCGCCTCTAAAATCAAGAAACTTGTTAACAACCAAAAAAAGACAAACATGCCTCAAGTCAAACGTGTGCAAAAAGGAGCTAAAGGTCGGGAGATTTACGCCCAGTATACCCTTGGCCCGGAGCCCAGAGAAGCACAGGGATGAGTTAAACCCGCCCAGCTTCTGGACCGAAGATTAGGGATTGGCCACGCCCCCCCGCCGCAAGGCGCTCCATCGAACTGGTCCGGAACTCTTCTGCCAGACCTCAGTGGAGCTACCCCTGACGGTAAACTTCCGGTGAGCACCCAATTTCCGTGCGGGGCAGCCGATTTGGCTAGTCCTAAGCGGGCCGGAAGTCCGTCACTCCTGGCTACCCGCCCCTTTCCTAAAGTGACGCACGGCGGGGTTGCCGGAAGAAGTGGCGAAGTTACTTTTGAGGGGATCCGAGAAGCGGCGGCGTGCCAAAGGATACAGAGAAGGAGAAGCAGAGGAAGGGGACAGAGGCAGGTGCACTAGAGTGTGGGGGAGACGCGGGAGGCTCCCCGGGCCCGGGGCTTCCCGGCATTCCCTGCGCCGCTCCGCTCAGCCCCCTTTCTCTCCTTTCCCCCCGCTCCCTTCTGTAGCTCGCGCTGTCTCCGGTTGTTTCCAGGGCAACGGGAGTAGGAGACCCCGCGAGAGGCCGCCCACAAGACCCTCGCGCGCAGCCATGAGCCCCGCCCCCCACTGGTGTTCGGAGAGGGGCGGGACCTGGAGCGAGGTGTGGGGGCGGAGCGTGATGGGAGGAGGTGGAGGCGGGGCATAATGGGAGATGGGGCGGGACCTGGAAGGAGGGGTACCGGCTAGGCGGGGCAAAGGGGGTGGGCGGAGCATTATGGGTAGAGTGAGGGTGGGACTTGGAAGGGTTGGGCGGGACCTAGGAGGAAAAGATGGGGGCGGAGCATGGGGAGCGGGTGGGGTCAGAGTGAAGTTGGGGGTGCTTCTTCCGCAGAAGTGGGGAGTAAGAGTAGGTAAGATAAAACTTGGTGGGGTGGAGGAAGTGAGGGTGGAGCACGACTGAGGCCGTACCTGGAAAGAGGGAGTGGGCGGGAAATAGGGTGGGTGGGGCCTAGGGGAGGGGCGGAGTCTAGTGAGAGCCCATCTTGAGACCCTGCACGGACTTGGACCAGTAGGGGGTGGGCTCTGTCAGAACCGGAGAGGCTTTATAGGCTGGCCGGGATTAGGGGTGCGTTCTGCATGCAGTAGGGAGGAGTCTGGAAGGATGGGAAGAAAGAAGTGCCCCATCAAGATGGGGGGGACTGGCCTCACCTGACCCTCCCTGGCCCCACAAGTCCTCCTGTTACCTGCAGGTTGCTCCGTGACTCCACCATGTCCACTCCCACCGCCAGTTCTCTGGACACTCCCTTGCCTGGTGAGTGACCTCTTTCCAAGCCCAGTTCCCACTCCCGTTGCACACTAGTCAGGAGAAACTCACTGTGCTTCCCTCTCCCAGGAAATGGCCCGTCTCAACCCAGCGCCCCTTCTTCTTCACCAGCTATAAAGGAAGAGGGTCCTGAACTGTGGCCTGCGGGTCCAGACCCTGATGTTCCGGGCAGTGATTGGGCCCGCTCAGCCTGCAGCGTGGGTGAGATAGGGCTCAGGGGCAGTGGCTGGGAGTTTATGGGGGATTCGGGAAGGGATCTAGGAAGGGAGAAAGATCAGAGATGAGGATGGGAGGCTCCCAATTTCTGATTTTTTTCTTCCATACCTATTTGCCACTTTTTTTTGTCCTGTGAGTGTATTTTTTTCCTACTTGATACCTCTTATTGTCTTCTGTTCTTTGGGGTTCACTGACACACACACCTTTTCTTCTGAATTGCTGTCTCCCTGGATCACTCTCTGTGCTCTGGCTCTTTGTTTCTTCTCTCTTGTGGGAGTGACTCTGGCTGCTTTTTCTGTGGGGCTCTGTCTCTCATGGCTTCCATCCACCTCACCCCAGTCGTTCCAGACCCTGCAGAGGAGCCGGAGCGCAAGCGAAAGAAGGGCCCGGCTCCGAAGATGCTGGGCCACGAGCTGTGCCGCGTGTGCGGGGACAAAGCCTCCGGCTTCCACTACAACGTGCTCAGCTGCGAAGGCTGCAAGGGCTTCTTCCGACGCAGTGTGGTCCGAGGCGGGGCCCGGCGCTATGCCTGCCGGGGCGGCGGGACCTGCCAGATGGACGCCTTCATGCGGCGCAAGTGCCAGCAGTGCCGGCTGCGCAAATGCAAGGAGGCCGGGATGAGGGAGCAGTGTGAGTGTTGGGGGCGGGGGAGCGGGCCCTCTGGCCCTTCTGGCCCCTGCCCAGCCCTGGGGGCCTCCATTGAGGCATGTATCTCCTGAATAGGCGTCCTCTCAGAAGAACAGATACGGAAGAAGAAGATTCGGAAGCAGCAGCAGCAGCAGCAGCAGCAGCAGCAGTCCCCCGTAGGGCCGGCGGGTGGCAGCAGCTCAACCTCTGGTCCTGGGGCCTCTCCTGGAGGGTCTGATGGAGGTGGCCAAGGCTCCGGAGAAGGCGAGGGTGTTCAGTTGACCGCTGCTCAGGAACTCATGATCCAGCAACTGGTGGCCGCTCAACTGCAGTGTAACAAACGCTCCTTCTCTGACCAGCCCAAAGTCACGGTACTGCCTGCCCCCCCCCTGCAGCCTTGAGGGGTGATGAGCCCGGTGGGGTAAAGCCAGCAGGGCTGAGGCCCAGCGCATGGGGAGGGATCAAGGCTCCAGAGGGCAGGGCCTTGGAGAAGAGGGTCCCCTTGGGCGCAGTCTTTGCCTCAAGGTGTCCCCACGGGCTTGGGCTCAAGGGAGGAGGCCTGATAGTGATCCTGGCCCCTGTGTCCCCAGCCCTGGCCCCTGGGTGCAGACCCCCAGTCCCGCGATGCCCGCCAGCAGCGTTTTGCCCACTTCACGGAGTTAGCCATCATCTCAGTCCAGGAGATTGTGGATTTCGCCAAACAGGTGCCTGGCTTCCTGCAACTGGGCCGTGAGGACCAGATCGCCCTCCTGAAGGCATCTACCATTGAGGTAATGGGCAGCCTGCCCATCCTCTTCAAGGCCCTTTATTCCTGCCCACAGGGAATCCCAGGACAGTTGTTGGGAGCATAGTGATGAGCCAGATTTCTCTAGTTGTTACCGTTGTGAGGAGGATACCTTGTAGGGGGATGCAAAAATACTAAACAGATCATCAGAGCCTCCCAGGGGCCAAGGAGAAAAAGGGAATGGGTTGAGGCTGAGAAAAATTGAGGATTGGGCTAGAATGCTGCACTTTAGAGAATGTGGTGCTGGTAAGGCTGTTCAGGAGAATTGACTTTTTTTTTTTTTTAAGATTTCATTTATTTATTTGACACAGAGAGAGAAATCACAAGTAGGCAGAGAGGCAGCCAGAGAGAAAGGGGGAAGCAGGCTCCCCACCTAGCAGAGAGCCCGATGCAGGGCTCGATCCCAGGATCCTGAGATCATGATCCTGGGATCATGATATGAGCCGAAGGCAGAGGCTTAATCCACTGAGCCACCCAGGTTCTCCAGAGTTGACATTTAAACCAAACAACTGTAACAAATAAGGTTTGAGTTCCTAGCATAGACCAGGCTTCATTCCAAGGGATGGGTATGTGGCAGTGAACAAAACAGGCAGTGCCTGTCCTCATGCCTCGTAACCATCTGGGGAGGGTATCCTAAGTGGAGGAAGGGTGTTGTGGGCACCAAACCTTGTGGGGAGAGAGCCTGAGTGACTGACACGCTGACTGCAGCAGGCTGGAGTGGCTGAAGGGACAGGCAGAGGCAGAGGGGTGAAGGATGATTCTGGCAAGAGTAGGTCCCCCCACAGGCCGAGAGAGCAGAGACCAGTGACTAAAGGGTCATAGGGACTCCAGGAGCCCCTTCCCCTGCCTACTCCTCTCCCTATTGCCCCCAGATCATGCTGCTAGAGACAGCCAGACGCTACAACCATGAGACGGAGTGCATCACTTTCCTGAAGGACTTCACCTATAGCAAGGATGACTTCCACCGTGCAGGTACGGCAGAGAGTGGGATGGGAGGATGCAGGGCTGGTGCCCCTGCTGGACCCCTATTGGACCCTTACTGGTAGGAGATCCCAGGCCACCTCATTCTTGTCTGAGCCTCCATTCCTTTATTTCCAAAGCTGGCTGAGCCAGCTTCATGTTGAGATAAGGGTATATGTTCTGAGTGTGATGTCCTTGCACTGGGATGCCGTGTGAATGAGGCAGAGGAGTCTGCTGTCACATAGGGCATTTCAGTAGGAATTAAGAGAAGACACTCCCTCCTCCCAAAACCTGGTGTCACTGCAGGGAGGCTGGAGCTCAGTCCATTGTGAAGTATGCAACGTACCCAACTGTACAGGGCAGTCCTGGTCCCTCCCCTCTGAGAACACTTCTCTGGGGATGACTTAGGCAGTGGGCTTCTGGAGGAAGTGCAGTTGAACTGAGACCTGAGGGGTAAGATACATCGCTTAGGAAAAGGGAGTTGGGGAGTAGCATTGCCCACCAGGGAACCCCACATACAAAAAAGCTGTGTTTCTTCAGTCTCAGCTTTGTAAGTCCAGCTCTCTCCTATCGTTTCTTCCTGGGGCACTTGTCTGTACTCCCACACTGTGTTCCTAACCCCATCTTCTTCCCTTCTAAGCCCTGGCCATCTCAGAGTATGAGTTTGACGGGGGAGCACTGGGTGGGTAGAATGTTTCTGATAGGGGGCTGAGCACGTACAAAGGCTCTGAGGTGAGGGAAGAGCTGGAACTACAGGGAAGCCAAGGCATCCGGAGCACAGGAAGATGGGGCTGGAGAGAAAGTTGGGGTCCTGCCACTTCTCTCCATGCTCTGCCACTGTCCAACGTGTCTCCTGGAACATTCCTGGGTCCCCTCACTGGGTTGTCCGAATATGTCAGTTCACACAGTGGTCAGAAAGGTCCTGTTCATACTAAGTCAGCTCATGTCTATTCTCTGCTCAGTACCCTGCATGGCTCCTGTCTTGCTGGGAGACAAGCCAGAGTCCTTGCTATGGCCCACGGGCCCTGCAGAGGCCTCTCCATGCTCATATCCCATTACTCACCCTCCTCCCACCAGACTGGCTTCCTCCCTCTTGTTTGCACCCACCAGCTGTGCTCCCACTTCGGGGAATCTGTAGCTGCTGGTTCCTCGGTCAGCATTTTTGTGACCAGCTCATCCTGGCTCGTGTGGGAGCTTTGTAGGTTCAACGTCGAAAGTCTCGAGGCCCAGAAGGCTGCCTGGTCCTGGGCAGAGCAGACAGGTGGCACCCACCTGGGACACTCTCACATCCTCATGACTCGTCGCTTTCCCTCCTGCGGGTTGTTGCTCAAAGGTCCCCCTATAGTAAGGCCTTCCTACAGGATCACTATGCAGTGGCCACCTTGTCTACATGTTGATTTGGTTCTCGATGCCCCCATTACCCTTCTGTGTGTTAACCTTGGTCCACTAGCACCCATCCCTCTGACAGGCTGGATGGTGACAGTTTGCTTACATGAATGCCTGTCGTCTGTCCCCATACCCCACAAGTGCAAGTACCACAGGAGGGGAGGCTTTGTCTTGGAAACAGCTCTTCCCCGGGACCTGGCACATAGTGGTGCTTGGTGAAGCTTGATGACTGAATGAATGGAATGAGCTCAGGCTTTACTCTAAGCCATGGGAGCCACCGCAGGCTAAGGTGGTGTGACCTAGGTTTAAAATCTAGGTATAGGGAAGGTAGGATGCGGTAGTAGGAAATACTGAGTAAATGTTCACTCTTCTTACTTGTTCATTTATTCAGGCACGGTTAGGGCACAATTACCATGTGCCAGGCGCTCATCTGGGCAGCAGGGACCCAGGTGAACAGACGTGACCAGAACACTAGAATTATTGCTGTTTACCTCATCCTGCTAACTGAGCAATGTTAGGGCCTGGGCGTGGGGCCAGTTTGGGGCTGGAGGAGCTTATCGGGCCAGGCCTCCTGCCCCCACAGGCCTGCAGGTGGAGTTCATCAACCCCATCTTTGAGTTCTCACGGGCCATGCGGCGGCTGGGCCTGGATGACGCTGAGTATGCCCTCCTCATCGCCATCAACATCTTCTCCGCTGACCGGCCCAACGTACAGGAGCCGAGCCGCGTCGAGGCCCTGCAACAGCCCTATGTTGAGGCACTGCTCTCCTACACGCGCATCAAGAGGCCACAGGTACATAGCTCCTAGAGCTCCCCATAGCCCAGCCCCTCCCAAGGCCCTGGCAGGGGCAGGAAGTCCACACCCACGCGGAGTCAGCCTGGGGCTGAGGTCTTGCTTCCTCTTTTGATCTCTGGCTCCCCTGGCAGCCCTCCGAGCTCCAGCTGATGTCCTCTCTGCAGAGTCTGTCCTCAGGCCTTGGCTCCCTGGCCCAAGAAGCCAGGCCTGGTGTAGGCATAGGAGTGGTCCCCGCACTGCTGTCCTGGCTCACCCCAGGGAGGGAGGTCCTCTTGGTGGTCCAGGCGGGCTGACCAGAGCCTTGAAGGGCAGGAGCCTGGCCAGCGCCCACCTTCCTCCTGTCCCCCTGCAGGACCAGCTGCGCTTTCCACGGATGCTGATGAAGCTCGTGAGCCTGCGCACTCTGAGTTCTGTGCACTCAGAGCAGGTCTTTGCCCTGCGGCTCCAAGACAAGAAGCTGCCGCCTCTGCTGTCTGAGATCTGGGACGTCCATGAGTGAGGGGCCCGGCCTTCCTGCCCCACAGCCCTGTACCTTCCAACGAATGGACATTGTTACCCCTTCCTCCTCCTGGAGTGGGAAGGGGCCAGGCCTGGGGGCCCACCCTGTGGCCTAGAGCATAAGTCCTGGCCCCACCAGCCCTCAGCCCTCAGGTGAGCCCCAGTGAGGCTCCAGGAGGCTCCCTCCCTACCCACTGAGTCTTCCTGGGAGGGCTGGATGGGTCATAGATCCCAACCTCTGACTCTCCTAGCACTACCAGCTGCCCTCCCCACCCAGCTTACACCTCAAGCTCACTGCGCAGTGCACCTTGAGCAGAAGGATTGGGGGGCCTGTGGCTCTCCCCTACCTGCTGAGAAACCACAGCCCCCCCCCCTCTGTTCCATTTATTTAATAAAAACTAAAAAAAGACAAAAACAGAAAAATAAAGTATGAATAGAAATCTGCCCTGAGCCAGAGTGATTCCAGGGTATATACTGGGGATGGGCTGTTAGGGTCTTCATTGACTCCAGCCCCCTGAACCTTGTGCCACTTACTAGGCTGATGGAAGGTTCAGGGTGATGTGACTGGGTTCTGCAGGGGGGGTTGATTGCAGAAGAGGCTGACAGCCTTGGTATCCTCTCCCTGTACAAGGTGAGTTGGAGCCCATTGAAGGACAAAAGAATTTTCAGTGGCTGAAGAGACCCGGGCTTTCACTAGGCAAAAAAAATATTTGCTGAAGCCACTTGTGGGCGGGGCACTGTGCTGGCCCCTGTGGGGTTGCAGGTGTTATTCATCCCACAAATATAAATGGGGCACTTACTATGTGGCAAACACAATCTTAGGCACTGGACATATGGGAGAACAAGCTAAAATCCTCGGAGGTGGCTACCAGTCAGGGCTGGCAGTGGGGGCACGGAGGGGGCCAGCTAAGAGTGTAAGAGCCACAGCGTGTGGCTGTGTGGGGACCTAGAGGTAGAAGGCAGGCAAGTCCTCACAGGATATCGCGGCCCAGCGGGGACATAAACCAAGATGTGGGGGCGGCTTGGCCCCCAAATTGAGGGAAGGGACATGCTGAGTCTGGAAATGGAGAGGCTCTGGTGAGTTCAGTCCGGTCAGGCTGTGGTATACTCTTAGTTCCTCCTTCCCCTGGGCCAGGCTCTGAGCCGTCCCCGCAGTGAGCTGGGCGCGGGTAGTCCTAGCTAAGGTTGAAGGGGGTGCCGCTTAGAGGGATGGGCTGGGTACTGAAAGGTGTGTTTTCTGGAGCGGGTCGGGGGAAGGTGACGGGGTAAGTGACTAGTTAGAAGCAGTTGTGCCTTTCCAAGCAGTGTGCCTGGCGGTCCCAGGTGGCGGATAAGGAAACAGGCCGAGAGACTGGAGGCTGACCAGACTTCCCTTCCACAGGGAGGGCAGATCAGGTGGCCAGCAGAACGGCGCCCAGGAAGTCCTCCCGACTTAGCCTCCGACAGAAAACAAACCGGCTGGCAGAGGAGGTGCGCAGCGCGGGCGGACGGGGAGGCGGGGCCAGGAGGACAGATGCCAGAGACCCGCGAAGGTACCTGAAGGAGGGGGCGTGACTTGGGAGCAGTCGCACCTCTCCTCAGACGGGGCGGGGTTTGGCAGGAATTTATGGAAAACGGGAGGAGGTCGCGTCCCAAATTGGAAAGACAGGGCGTGGCCTAGCGCCAGTCGAACGGAGGGGCGTGGCCCCGAGTCCCTATGGGGCGTGGTCTCGCCCTACTTGGGCGGAGGGGCGTGGCTCAGCTCGGCGCGCGGCATCTCTGAGTCTGCGCGCGCCGGAGTCAGGGGTCACGGCGGCGTAGGCTGTGGCGGGAAACGCTGTTTGAAGCGGGTGAGTAAGGGGAGTAGAGAGATTGCAAGGATTCGGCTGACAAGGAAGGAGGGTGGAGGAGCTGGGCATGGAAGCCTTAGAAAGGGTTACGAGGGTCATGTAGGCGGGAGAGATCCCTTTGGCTCGGGGGCGCGGTGTACACGGGCAAAGGCCGGTGGTCGTGGGAGCGTGCGCGGGGTCGCGCGGGAAGATGAAGGGGTCTGGAGGGGCCCTCGGCGTGCGGTGGGCGCTTGTGCTGGGTGCCTGGCCCTCGGGGCGAACTGGGGAATGCACTCTGGAGGGTCTTTGGAGAGACGGGACCCCGGACGCATTGGAGGACTGAATGGGTGCACGTGGGGGCATGGTGTCATCCTTTATTCACTAAATACTGAGTACCCTGTGCCAGGCACTGTTCTCGAAGCAAAGGCTACAGCCCGAACAAGTCAGAGAAAGTCCTTGCTCAGGGAGAAGACAGACAGTATACAAGTGATAAGTAATAATGATAAAGCAGTGCTTTCGGGGTTTGATATATTATACGAAGTGAAATAAAACAGGGTAGCCAGTTTCTTTAGCTGGGGTGATTTCAAAAATCGCTCCTGTGGGGAAGTGACATTTGACAGAAAAGTCAGTCATGTGAAGAAAGCCTTGGACAGAGGGACCATCAAATGCAAAGGCCCTGAGGCAGGAAGAAGTTTGGTGTGTTTGTAGCTGGAGCCAAGAAAAACAGGTGAGGTTAGAAGACATGTCGGGGAGCCCGATCCTTGTAGGGTGTGGGGTTTGGCTTTTATTCTAGCTTCCCCAGCGAGCCATGGGGGCTTTTGAGCATCAGAGCAACAGGAACTGCCCTGCATTTTGAAAAAATCAGGCTGCTGAGTGAAGATGGTGTTGTAGTGGGAACAAAAGTGGGAGGAGGAAGGCCGGTTAGGAGGCGAGAGGGGATAGTAGATGGCTCAGACTGCAGTGCCATCTGTCAGTCTCAAGTTGTCTTTGGGGTTTGAGCCGAAGAAGATCTTAGAAGGCTGCGGTATGTGGTTTGAGCGATAGGTTGGATGGAGAAGGCTGAGGAAGAGCGGGTTTGGGGCGCCACTCTGAGGTAGCAGTGAGTGGGCAGGGTGATGTTAGTTTTTCAGCTTTATAAACCCACCTATATGTGCTGGGAACCTATGGTTACCTGTCTCACCCCTTCTTGTTGCATGTCACCACCCAAGCCTCCTGTACCCTGGAGAAGGTGCCTTACTCGATGATGGCTTTTGCAATGCTGTTCCCTTCTCCTGCAATGCCCTTTCTTCTCTTCAGGCCTTCTTTCAGTCAGCTGTGCTTACGTCAGGCCCTTTGCTGGGCACTGGGGAGCCGATGATAATTCAGTTTGGTTGGTGGAGGATAGGAGATCTCAGTCCAGAGTGCTCTGAACTGATGCGAGACAGCGCTAGTCTTGAGGTGAGAGAAGCAGCAGGGGCTCAGGAAAGACTTGTGGTGTTGGTGGTCCTCAAGAGGAGTCTAAACTGACACAACTCGAAGTGGCCCGTGTTCCAGGCCCTGTGCTGAGTCATGCTGGGAACCCGACTTGAGCGAGACCCTGACCCTGTTTTTGAGGTACTCATAGTCTGAAGTAGTTCCGGGTGCAGTGGGTGCCCCAAGGGGCCAATGAGTGGCCTGGAAGAGTTGAACTGGAGCGGAGTCTCTGTGGAGGCCGAGGAGTAAAGTGGCTGGAAAAGGGGGTTACCTCATCCAGCAAACATGTCCCAAAGTCAGGCCCTGTGCTGGGCACGTGGCTCATGTTCCAGCAGGGGGAGACAGACAAAAAGCAATGTACAAAAGAAAGCTGCAGAGGATCTTAAGAGAGCCAGAGCGCTGGGAAGTGGTGAGACTCAGGTCTCCTAGAGCCTATGAGATTTGTAGGTGGAACAAAAATGTGGTCTGAGGGGATGGGAGAAGCTGGAGTGACACAATGTTGTTGGGATGGGAGCTGCCCTTTGCTGAACTGGGGGAGACTGTGGGGAGTTTGTAGGGAGCAGGTTTGCAGGGAGATGAGGGGCCTGGCTTTGGAGTATGGGATGCAGAAACAGACATCCTCATGGTGAGCATCTGCCTCTGTTAGGCAGGAACCCTGGGGAGGATTCTGTGCCAGAATCTGGACGGGGAGCCCGGTGAGCATAGAGGTGGCAGTGAAAGCCGGGGGATTGGGAGAGATGGGACGAGAAGACTGAGGGAGGGAGCGTTGCAGAAACTAACATCTTAGCCAGGGCTCACTCGGCATTGTTGTCTGTTTGCCAGTGAAGGGTCCAGAACAGGAGAGATCACCGTGTTTCCCCAGCTCCTGTCCTGTGCCTGGGCAGCTGAGAGGGCACACACAGGGGTCTTTTTCCTTCTCCCACCATGCCCTCCAGGTCTCTCCCTGCAGGTTGGAACTCTGTGTGTCTCTGTGGCCTCCAGGCTTTTTCCTTCCTGTGAGATGAGCCACCTGTAGAAACAGTTTGCATTCAACAGTCACAAAAGGAGAGTCTGCCCCAAGTCTTCTGTCCTGTGCTGCAAACAGCCCCATTGTTCACTGAGGAACAGATGGAAGTTTAAGCGGAAGTTTAAGCACAACGTGATACAGCCGCATAGTGAGGAAGTATTCAGACCTGAAAGGCAGACAGGACACACTGACCTGTGCCGTGTCACAGGTAGACCTTGAACACATTATCCTAGGTGGAAGAAACCAGACTCCAAAGGGCATGTATTCTAAGGTTCCTCATATAAGAAATGCCCAGAATGGACAAATCTGTAGCAATAGACAAAGTAGCTTTGTGGTTGTTTTGGGCTGGGAGAAATGGGGTGGGGACGGTCTGGGGTGAGGGTGATGGCCAAAGGGGTGCAGGGTTTCATTTTTGGGTGATGGAAAGGTTCTAAGATTGGCTATGGTGATGGTCACACAAGCTCTGAATATACTAAAAGCCATTGAACTCTACACCTGAAACGCATGAGGCATTTGGTATGTGACTTCGGTCTCAATAAAACTGTCCTATTCTGTTCCTTGCACCCCCACCCCTGCCCAGGGAAGCCAGTGTTACCAGTTTATGACCTATCTTTCCAGAATTAGGCATTGAAAACAAACATGCTTTGGAGCGCCTGGTGGCTCAGTTTGTTGAGCATCTGATAGTGACCTTCAGCTCAGGTTGTGATCTTGGGGTCCTGGGATCAAGCCCCCTGTTGGGCTCCCTGCTCAGCAGGGAGTCTGCTTCTCCTTCTCCCTCTGCCCCCTGCTCATGCTCTCTCTCTCAAATAAATAATTAAAATCTTTAACTTACCTACAACTGTCCACTTGAGAACCTGTGGATTTCACTGTATGTCAGTTCCACCTCAGTGAAAACAGGAAAGCTGGAAAGCCATAGTTCTGCATCTAGGGGTTTATGCTAGAGATATACTATCGCATATGAAAATCTGCATGTACGAGGTTATTTCCAGAGCACTGTTTGTGATCACAAAAGACTGGAAACCACCTAAATGTCCCCACCTGGGGGACTGTTTAAATAAACTACATTAACTCTGTTCCGTGGAATATTATGCAGCTGTGTAAAGGAATGAGGAAGCTCTCTATGTACTGATGTGGATGGCTCTCAAAGACCTATTGTTAGAGAAAGTGAGGTGCAGAATGGTGCACTTACACTGTTATCTTCTTGTAGTTAAAAACAAAAGAGTCTGGGGTGCCTAGGTGGCTCATTGGGTTAGAGCCTCTGTCTTCAGCTTGGGTCATGATCCTGGGTCCTGGGATCAAGCCCCACATCGGGCTCTCTGCTCAGCGGGGAGCCTGCTTCCTGCCCCCCTCTCTCTGCCTGCTACTCTGCCTACTTGTGATCTCTGCCTGTCAAATAAATAAATAAAATCTTTTTTTTAAAAAAGTCTAAAAAATGTTTGCCCTGATGCTTCCATTAGGAAACAATCAAACCAAGGTAAGGATTGGACTGCAAAACTACCTGTCGGGAATCTTCAAAAATGTCAATGTCACAAAAGGGAGCAGGAAACTTTTTTTAAAAGATTTTATTTTATTGGTGCTGAGCCACCCAGGCACCCCTGAGGTTAACCATTTAGTATGTTCATGCATCTACCACCTTTGTCTACTTCCAGAACATTGTCATCCCCCCAAAAGGAAACCCCATGCCCCTGAGCAACATTCCCCATTCCTCCAGTGTGTACTCGTGTGTCTGGCTTCTTCCAAGCAGCATGCTTTCAAGATTCGTCTGTCCTGTGTGTCTATCAGTAGCTGCCTGCTGTCTAGCACTGAGAAGTATTTGCAACAACACATCCCCCGTCAGTTCAGAATTTGTCTGTGCTGTATTGGTTAGGGTCTAGGCTAAGTTGCTGTAACAGAGACCCCACAGCACACAGTGGCCCAAGCAAGACCCAAGTATATTTCTCCACACAGCTGCCTTGAGGTAGGCAGCTCTGCCCCCAGTAAGCTGTCGAGAGGCCGGGGTTCCTTCTGTCTCAGAGCCTTGCATTCCCTGCAGTGTTGTCCATGCCCCCGCAGTCAGGGTTGGTTCACCACCGCTATATCCACATGCCAGCCATTGAGAAGGGGGAAGAGGCAATAGAGGCAAGCTTCCTTTGAAGGTTGTCTGGAAGTTGCATGCCTCCCAGTCATTCTTTCCATGGGATAGCTCAACGATGTGACCATCCGTAGCAGTGCACCCTGGGAAATGTAGTCTTGGGCTGGGCTTCCTGTGGCAGACTGAATATAGGGTTGGGTGGGAGCATTTATGAGATCCAGAGATGTCAACTGGAAGCCAGGGCAGCTGACCTATCTACTCCCCACTGGGCCTGGAGTCTGCCCTAGGTTCCTATAATCTCTCTCCTGGCCTAGATGCTGGGAGACATGTACTTTTTAGAAACTTCTTTCTCAGGCACCTGGGTGGCTCAGTTGGTTGAGCGACTGCCTTAGGCTCAGGTCATAATCCCGGACTTCCAGGATGAGTCCCTCATCGGTTTCCCAGCTCCTTGGGGGAGTCTGCTTCTCCCTCTGCCCTTCTCTCTCATGCTCTCTCTCACTCATTCTCTCTCAAATAAATAAATAAAATCTCTTTAAAAATTTCTTAAAAAAAAAAAAACTTCTTTCTTTTTTTAGAATAACTTTAAACTTATAGGAAGATCAAAAGAATAATAGTACAAAGAACACCTATATGCCCTTTACCCAGTTTCATGTCTTTTAACATTTCCCTGTCTTTGCTCACTTTGTTTTGTGATTTGCATGTGCTCAGGCAGAATATTCTCTACCTGAACCTTAGTGAAGTTAGCAACCTGAATGAGCTTGAATACGGTCTTTGGTCAAACCTACCAGAGGATATGTACTTTCATGTCACTACATCTTGTCAAAACATACTGCAAAATAATTTTTTATATGTTGCAATCAAGAAAACATATAAACAGGGGCACTTGACAGCCTCAGTTGGAAGAGCACACAACTCTTGATCTCAGGGTTATGAATTCGAGCCCCATGTTGGGCATAGAGATTACTTAAATAAGTTTTTTTTTTTTTCCAAGCAGAGAGGGGGAAGCAGGCTCCCCGCTGAGCAGGGAGCCCAATGTAGGGCTCGGCAGGACTCTGAGATCATGACCTGAGCCAAAGGCAGAGGCTTAACCCACTGAGCCACCCAGGTGCCCTCTTAAATAAGTTTATTAAAAAAAAAATACAAAAAAAACCCGAGAAAACATATAAACATGTAAATTGCAGCCTCCTTTTGGTTTTTCGTTGTGTTTGCTACATTGGATCCTGGATGGGGGAGAGTACTATAAAGGGCATTTTGGGGGACAGTTAGAAAAATTGGAACATGGACTCTTTGTTTATGTTGTTATTGAGTTGTTAAATGTCCTGGATTTGATCATCACACTGTGCTTGTTTAAGGGAATGTCCTTAGACTGCCTGGGTGGTTTGCTCAGTTAAGCGTCTGCTCCAGCTCAGGTCATGATCTTGGGGTCCTGGGATCAAGCCCTACATCGGTGGGGGGGAGGTTCCTGCTCAGCAGGGAGTCTGCTTGTCCCTCTCCCCTTACTCATGTATGTGCTCCTCTCTCTCTCAAATAAATAAATAAAATCTTCAAAAAGAGAGAGAAATGTCATTTCTGACTGGTGCCTGGCTGGCTCAGTCAGTAGAACACGCCAATCTTGATCTCAGGGTTGTGAGTTCAAGCCCCACATTGGGTGTGGTGTACCTACTTTAAAAAAAAAAAAAGAGGAAGAAACAATGTCCTTGTCTTTCAGCAATATATGCTGAAGTATGCAGGGGTTAAGGGGCATGGTATCTGACTGACAGGCAGCTAACTCAAATGCTCAGGAAAATAGATAACGTGCTGACGTGTGCATATTACAAATAGGGCATATTACAAATAGGGGGGCTGATGAAGCCAGTGTGGCAACAAATTGATACTTGGGGATTCTGGGTGAAGGGTAAATAGTTCTGGCAATTTGGAATATTTCAAAATAGAAAGGGCCTTGGTTTGGTTTTGTTTTGAAGGGGGATGGGAAGCCTCTCAATTGTTCTGGGCTGGGAAGGGATCACATCCGATTTGTGTTTCAGGCTGCTGCCTGGCACCCAGCACAGTGTGACTGGCTTAATAGTCAGCCGCCCAGTTGTTTGTAGAACGGAGGCCTGGGCAGGTGGGGAGATGGGTGGGTGATGGCGTCAGAGGCAGAGGTTTATGGTAATGAGAGGGGTGTGCTAAGGACTGGGTTTTGGGGGGTTGTGGGCAAGCAGCCAGGTGAAGGGATGCGGAAGGTTTGCGCATGTGACTAAAGGGTTAAACTGAGGTGGGGAGTGGGCTGTCATTATAGTAACATTATAGTCATTATAATGACTACATAATGACTATAATAATGACTACTAATGACCACATATACTATATGTAACATATAGTATATGGTGGTTTGGCACAAGAAATGTGCCAGCACCCCATGATCATGCTCCTCCCAGGGCCCACCAGGGAACAAAAGGCTTCTGGCCATGGTGGGTGCATGGGGGGCCATGAAGAAGACAGGAACTCTCCTGAGCCCTGACTTGCCCAGCAGGATGGATGGCAAGCGGCGGCCAGGCCCAGGGCCGGGGGTGCCCCCGAAGCGGGCCCGTGGGGGCCTCTGGGATGAGGAGGAGCCATGTCAGCCATCCCAGTTTGAGGAGGAACTGGCGCTGATGGAGGAGATGGAGGCTGAGCACCGACTGCAGGAACAGGAGGAGGAGTTGGTGCAGCCGGGCCTGGATGGAGCAGCAGATGGTGAGACCTGGAGTGGGAACCCCTGCACCCCCACACCCATCCTGCCTGTGAACCAGGTCAGCCATAGAGCTTGCCTGTGACCTCTGACCTTTGGCCCACACTGTACCCCTACAAAGTGCTAACCTTTGACCCCATGCTAGTATGCCACCTTTGTTGCCTACAGCTCCAAGTCTGACCTTGACTCTTGACCCCATAATCTCTCCTGAGTTACTTGCCTGAACCAGAGCGCCCTATCCACCTGACTTCCCTTTCATACATCAGATGCCATGTGGGAGGTCATGGGCTGGGCTGGGGGACCACGACTCCATGTACCCTGCTTGTCTTCCCTCCCCTCCCCACCCAGGGCAGTTCTCCCCAATGGCCATAGATGCCCGCTGGTTGCGGCCCACACCACCCCCTCTGGATCCCCAAACGGAGCCTCTCATCTTCCAGCAGTTGGAGATTGACCATTATGTGGGTGAGCTTGATGGGCAGAGGCCTGGTGGGTGGGAGGTGGGGCCTTGGGCTTTGAGGAAGGAGATGGACCCACAGTGCCCTCACAGGTGACCAGGGCTGTGGGTGCCCAGAGGGGCAGCAAGAGGGGAAGGGGGCCCAGGTGTCCCACAGGGCTTCTTGGAGGTGGGGAGTATCTTCCAACTGAGGCCTGAAGGTAAGAGCTGGCTCCTTGCTAAGGCGAGACACATGTGGTTTGACGTCCATCTATCCCTCTATCCATCTGTTATCAGTCAGGAACAGCTGAGGATCTGCACTAAGACAGGCCCTATTTCAGTGAGATCAAGTCCCTGTTCTTCAAGGCTCACCTTCTGGAAGGATAGGCAGAAGAAAAAAGGAATTGGAACCTCGGGTGGCCGTGAGGGTTATGGAGGGACATGTGGTAGGGCGGAGGTCCCAGACTGCACATCTCCGAGGTCCGAGGACAGAGAGGTCTGGAATGTTTGAGGAACGGTCAAGAGACCATGGTGGCAGGAGCAGGGGGCAAAGATGGGGGGAAGGGGCAGCATGTGAGGCCCTGTCTGCCCAGACAAGGACGTGGGGGCTCCATTCTGCATGGGCGGGAAAGCCTTTGGCTATGCAGAGATCACTCTGACTCAAAGGTTAGTAAGTCTCCCCTGTGAGAGAGTGAAGAGACAGGCGACTGGCCAGGTGGAAACGTCCACCATCCACATACCGGCCACAAAACCAGGACCACGAATATGGTCTCAACAGTCAGAAAACAGTCCGGTCCAGGAAGGGACAAAACACTTGATCAGACAGTTCACTCAAGGAGAGACTGTGGCTGTCAGGGTGATGCAGATGACAGCCACCACAACACATCCTATTAGAAGAGCTCACACCCACACATGGACACCAAGGGCTGACGAGGATGCGGGCCAATGGATTGCTTGCTCGCGCCCTCCCCGGGGGAATGCTATGGTTTGTAGCCCTTCTGGGAAATAGCCTGGAAGTTTCTTAGAGTTCAGCCTACCATTTTTTCCTTCTCTAGCTTTATTGAGATAAAAGAGTTAAGTCTACTCTTTTCTTAGGACCAAGCAATTCTACCCTAGATATTTCCCCTAGAGTGACAGGAGCCAGTAGACTGTGTGGTCCCATGTATGTAGACAGACTCAAAATGACAGAAATAGAATAATAGAAAGCAGACAGACTACGAGGGCCTGGGCTTGTGGTGGGAGGGGGTGTGATGAGGAAAGCACATCTCTCAGGAGCTATCTGGAGTGACAGACCTGTCTTGTGCCTGATTTTGGTGGTGGTTCCACAAATCTACATATGTGTATTAGAGCTGATAAAATTGGACCCACAAAGTCAGTATTATTTTCTAAAAGGAAATACTTTTTTGCAAAAAAGGACTCCCTCTAGCTCTACAGTGGCAAACGGACTGTAGGGACAACAGTGGAAACGGTGGCTAGCGGGGAGGTGGTCGGGGCAGAGTGAACAGTGGGCAGATGCACTCCAAGATGCAGGAATTAGGGGCTGTGTTCCTGGCCCAGGAGGAGCCTGGGGAGGCAGGCCTTTGAGGAATCTATGGGGGTTGCCCCTGCCTTATCCCGTGACACCCCCAGGCCCAGCACAGCCCCTGCCTTGGACACCCCAGCCGTCCCGCAACCCCGTGCCAGTGCTCCGTGCCTTTGGAGTCACCGACGAGGGCGTGTCGGTCTGCTGCCACATCCAGGGCTTCGCACCCTACTTCTACACCCCAGCGCCCCCTGGTGAGTGGCCCTGACCCACCAGACCCCCTCTCCCCCCTGCCCATCTGGAGGCCCCCGCCCAACCCCACCCCCAGTGCTTCTAACAAGCTCTCCCATGGCCAGGTTTTGGGCCCGACCACCTGGGTGAGCTGCAGCGGGAGCTGAATGCCGCCATCAGCAGGGACCAGCGTGGAGGGAAGGAGCTCATGGGGCCGGCAGTGCTGTCCGTGGAGCTGTGCTCCCGGGAGAGTGAGTGCTGCCCATGGGCCAGGCGGGTCGGGGTCCCTCCAGGCCGGTACTAGCTTCCTCTGTCCACAGGCATGTTCGGGTACCATGGGCACGGCCCCTCCCCATTTCTACGAATCACCCTGGCGCTGCCGCGCCTCATGGCCCCTGCCCGCCGCCTCCTGGAGCAGGGCATCCGTGTGGCGGGCCTGGGCACCCCCAGCTTCGCACCTTATGAGGCCAATGTCGACTTTGAGATCCGGTACGACCCTGCCTCTCTCCAGCCTCCACCCCTGCTGCCCCCCACCGCCCCGGCCATCTTCCGCCCACTGATTCTCAGCCCCTCCAGGTTCATGGTGGACACAGACATTGTCGGCTGCAACTGGTTGGAACTCCCAGCTGGGAAATATGTCCTGAGGTCGGAGGCAAAGGTATGGGGCTCCCCAGGGGCAGGGGGGCCACAGAGCCGGGATTCTGCAGTCACTGACAGGCCCCATTCCTACAGGCCACACTGTGTCAGCTAGAGGCAGACGTGCTGTGGTCTGACGTGGTCAGTCACCCGCCAGAAGGGCAGTGGCAGCGAATCGCACCCCTGCGCGTGCTCAGCTTTGACATTGAGTGTGCTGGTCGCAAAGGTCTGTCTCCAGGGCCCGGAGCTCCTCCTGCTCTTGCTTCAGATATTGGTGACATGCTGGTCTCCTCCCAGGAGTCCCCATACTTGAGCTCACTCAGGGAGAAGGGAGTAAACATGGAGGTGGACAGGTCGTCGTAAGATTCTCCACTGAAGGAGGATGGTGGCAGACAGTGACAGGGCAGCTCAGACAGGTGGGCAGGGAAGGCCTCAGGGGTGATGAGGCAAGCCTTGTGAAGAGGGATGAGGAGCCTCCCCCAGCATGCATGTGCCTCTGCAAAGAATAGCAAGTGCAAAGTCCCTGGGGCAGGACTATCCCAGTCTGTGAGGGACAAGGAGAGGGCCAGGAGCTGAAGAAAAGGGAAACGGTGGGTTGCACGTAGTCTCTAGGCAGTGGAGGCAGAGGGGAGTAGACGGTCTGGGGAGATTCGGAGGTACAGCCACCCTGATGTGTCATGAAGGGAAAGGAGGAGCCCGGTCCCCTGTATCCCCTTCTTATTCCCTGTGCAGGCATCTTCCCTGAACCTGAGCGGGACCCTGTGATCCAGATCTGCTCACTGGGCCTGCGCTGGGGTGAGCCGGAGCCCTTCCTGCGCCTGGCACTCACCCTACGGCCCTGTGCTCCTATCCTGGGCGCCAAAGTGCAGAGCTACGAGCGGGAGGAGGAGCTGCTCCAGGTGGCTCTTGTTCCGTTTCCCCTCATTTCCTCAGAACCCCCCACCCGGCCTCCACCTCCCAGGCTGAAGGCCTCCGGTTGCTGAGACACCCAGTCCACAGCTTCAGACCCCTTCACTTTGCAGGGGTGAACATTTCCCCTCTGGGTTCTGTGTTATTTTCAGAAGCACCTGCTCAGTCTTTCTACCGTGGGCAGGAGAGTTCTAGGGTTGTTTTGGGGAGCTTCTGGAATGTTCCAGGAGTGGGGAGGACCCACGCCAGGGGGATGATCAGGATGACAACCCGGGTGACCCAGTGTGCTCTCACCCCCAGGCATGGTCAGCCTTCATTCGTGCCATGGACCCTGACGTGATCACCGGCTACAACATACAGAACTTTGACCTTCCGTACCTCATCTCTCGGGCCCAGACTCTCAAGGTAGGGCAGGCAGGTCGGGTAGGCTTATCCCACTGGGGGCTTGAGGGGTGGGCAGCCACCTGCTCCTTGCTGCCTTCTGGCTTGTGGCTCTGTCCCTGGCGGGTGGCCCGCCTTGCCCTGTACCTGCAGCCCACCGCCCCCAGCGGCTCCAGGGACCTCACCGAGAACCTAGCTCTGGCCCCATCCCTGCCCTGTTTGAAGTCCAGAAGGTGATTGTGGCTTTTGCAGAGGCAAAGAGGGCATTTATGGTTAAGTAAGGAGGGGCTTGTGTGTTTGAGGGGCAGACTGAAACGTGCAAGGGTATAGCATCTTCCAGACTTCAAAATATGTCAGCAAAAATTAAGGAACAGCCCGGGGAGGTTCCTCGAAGCGTATGGCAAAGCCTTGATATGAGGAGACACAATTCAGCTCACAATGGAGGTCATATTGTATTATTTCTTTCTTTTACTTGCATTTGGCCAATTTTGTAATGAGAAGTAAAAATCATGTTTGGGGCACCTGGCTGGCTTAGTCATTAGAGCGTGCAACTCTTGATGTGAGGGTTGTGGGTTCAAGACCCACACTGGGCATGGAGCCTACTTAAGAAAATCGAATGCTATAAAAAAAATCCCGGGCGCCTGGGTGGCTCAGTGGGTTAAAGCCTCTGCCTTCGGCTCAGGTCATGATCCTAGGGTCCTGGGATCAAGCCCCACATCGGGCTGTCTGCTCAGCAGGGAGCCTGCTTTCTCCTCTCTCTCTCTCTGCCTGCCTCTCTGCCTACTTGTGATCTTTGTCTGTCAAATAAATAAATAAAATCTTTAAAGAAAAAAAAGAAATCACGTTTATGGCCTCCAACAGTGCCAGGAAGTCCATCCTGGTCAGTTCCTCATGGGACACTGCTCCTCTCCTCTCTGCCACTCCACCAGCTCAGGCCTCTCCTCTCTACCCTGACTCTCCCTCCTTCTCCTCCTGGGCCCCGGTCTTTCCTGATCTCAGGCCTAGCTCTCTGTGCTGCCCCCTGCTGGGCTCCCACGTAGCTCTCCCCAGGCCCCTCACCCCATGCACACAGTCTCCCCACTGAGCTCAGCATCATCCCCAACTCTGCCGCTCCTCCAGCTGCCTTTCTGAGGGCAGCTCCCCAGCCACAGGGTGCCATCTGTAGCCTCTCAGCCCTGCAGCCATCAGGTCTCTGACTATCCCTGTCCTGACCTCCTGTCTCTCACCTCCAATCCCTGCCTCCCTGGCCGCAGAGGGCTTTTCTGCATCAGAACTGCTCCTGCTTCCAGGCTCTCCGCGGGAAGAGCGTGGCATCATGGGTGGTGTCATGGCCCTGGGATGGGGGTGGGGGTCCCTGATCTGGGCCACGGCTCCCATGCAGCCTCACCCTGCTGGTGGGCTTTGTCCTCAGGTGCACACGTTCCCCTTCCTGGGCCGCGTGTCTGGCCTCCGCTCCAACATCCGGGATTCGTCCTTCCAGTCCAAGCAGACCGGCCGACGGGACAGCAAGGTGGTCAGCATGGTGGGCCGCGTGCAGATGGACATGTTGCAGGTACATGGCCATGGTGGGGTGGGTGCCCCCCTCATGGGGCTGCTGGGACACAGGGCCCACCATGCACCCCCTGCCTCAGGTGCTGCTGCGTGAGCACAAGCTCCGCTCCTACACACTCAATGCCGTGAGCTTCCACTTCCTGGGTGAGCAGAAGGAGGACGTGCAGCACAGCATCATCACCGACCTGCAGGTGCCTGGCCCTGGCCTGTGACCTCTGACCCTTGTACCTCCTGCCCCCACCCTACCCCCCATCTGACTCTTCTGTCGACTCCTCTGACCTTGGCCTCCCACCTTCCTGACCAGGAGGCTTTAGCCTCCCAGCTGTCCTGACCTTCACCTTGACCTCTTGGTTTTGACTTGTGACCTCACCCTATAGGTATAAGTCCCCACTCCTGCCCGTTCACAGGACCTCTGGCACTGCATCCTTTATCCTGCAGTCCCACCCACATCTCTGGTCCACACTTGCTCTCCAGACGGCCCCCTCCTCCCTCTTACCCTGTCAGCTCCCCAACCTCCCCCCTTCCCACTCTGCACCCAGACCCTTCCCCTCTCCCTGACGCAACCTCCTCCCCTGATGTCACCTGTGCCTATCCCCAGAATGGGAATGACCAGACGCGCCGCCGGCTGGCGGTGTACTGCCTCAAGGATGCCTTCCTGCCCCTGCGGCTGCTGGAGCGGCTAATGGTGCTGGTCAATGCCATGGAAATGGCACGAGTCACTGGCGTGCCCCTAGGCTACCTGCTTAGCCGTGGCCAGCAGGTCAAGGTCGTGTCCCAGCTGCTACGGCAGGTCAGTGGGCGGAGCCAAGGGTGGGCCGGGTCACAACACCCTCAGCAAGTCCCCATTCCTGGCCTCTGGTCACTCTCTGTGTCTCCTGGGAGGTGACACCTGGATGCCCTTACATGCTCCTCCTCTTCCCTCTTCTGTCTGCTCACGCCTGCCTCCATTTCCTGACTTCTCCCCTCCTAGGCCATGCGCGAGGGACTGCTGATGCCTGTGGTGAAGACAGAGGGTGGCGAGGACTACACGGGGGCCACAGTCATCGAGCCCCTCAAAGGGTGAGGCCCTGTGGCTGGGTAGGGGCGGCTTGGGATTCCCAGGGCTGACTCCTCCTTGACCCCCAGGTACTATGATGTCCCCATTGCCACCCTGGACTTCTCCTCTCTGTACCCGTCCATCATGATGGCCCACAACCTGTGCTATACCACGCTTCTGCGGCCTGGGGCCGCCCAGAGACTGGGGTATGACTCCCCTGTGTACCCCAGGCGTGCATGTGAGCCAGCTTCAGCCAGGACAGGGCCGGGAGCCCAGAAATAGTGGAGAGGGGAGATTCGAGAGGTGGGGAGAGCCTGAAAATCTAGAGAAGGAAGTGATGGGGAGGCCAGGTTCATGCCGTCCTCCCCATCCTCCTACCCAGGCTGACTGAGGATCAGTTCATCAAGACACCCACAGGGGATGAGTTTGTGAAGACATCAGTGCGGAAAGGGCTGCTGCCCCAGATCCTGGAGAACCTGCTCAGTGCCCGGAAGAGGT
This sequence comes from Mustela putorius furo, assembly GCF_011764305.1. Lineage (NCBI taxonomy): Eukaryota > Metazoa > Chordata > Mammalia > Carnivora > Mustelidae > Mustela > Mustela putorius. Next base: position 10,144,313 of record NW_025421310.1, on the reverse strand, counting down.
GGGTTCTAAAGCATCACACCCACCTCTGTGCAGACTTGCTCCTCATCAGTCCCTGTCCTTCATGGTCACCCCAGAATTGCCATGTCAAACTTAACTGCAGCTGTGTGTGAATTAGAACAAGACACCCCTCCAAACAGCTCCCATTTGCCTCCTCTGCTGCGTGCCTCTGTGCAGTGCACAGCCTGAACAAAGGTACATGGCACCGATTTCTAGAAAGGCACCCTAACCAGAGCCCAGCCCCAGCCTCTCCTCTCTCCCTGAAACCTGGGGCACTGCATCAGTGGCCTTTGCTTCTGTCCTTCCAGGGCCAAGGCTGAGCTGGCCAAGGAGACAGACCCCCTGCGTCGCCAAGTCTTGGATGGGCGGCAGCTGGCATTGAAAGTGAGTGCCAATTCTGTATATGGCTTCACTGGTGCCCAGGTGGGCAAGCTGCCATGCTTGGAGATCTCCCAGGTGAGTGCTCAGTTGCCTCAGTAGGTAGAGGGGAGCAGACGGTCCCTCCCTAGGAGAACCAGGTCTCTGTATGGTGGAGGTTGCAGTGCCCCAACTTGCTGAACATCTCTGTGGGTCTGGCAGGTGGCGAAACAGATGAGGGTTCCTGCCCTCCAGCAGCGTGCAGCCTCATGGACACACAGATGGTGACAGCCGTAAATGCATATAGGAAGGTGGTTGGTGCCAGGGGCTCTGCAGATAGATGAAGCAGGGGGGAGGGGGAGTGGCAGGGTGAGCGGAGGGTTTTTTTGTTGCTCATTCGTTCCATTTATCATAGTCCATCTGACAGACCCCACCTGCCTCCTCCCCTGGTGCCTGTAAGGGTAGGGATGCAGAGGGCAGGTTCCAACCAGCTGGATGGGCAGAACAGGGCTCATGGGGGCTGGGGCGGTGCTGGAGGCCGACCACTAGCACACCCAGGCTCTGACGCTTCACGTACTGTGTGAGCTCTGTCGCCGAAGGAGCCAGTGTGAGGGTACTCCTTCCCACCCCAGCTGTCTGGTGCTTGCAGGCTGCTTGGTCAGTGCCCTGCTCAGAGAGGGGATGCGGACCGAAGACCCCTCAGTGGGGTCCCAGGCCTATTTACCAGAGGCAGCTCTGCTGCTCCGATGGAGAAACATCCACTCTTAGACCACAGAGGATCTGGGTCCAAGGTTCTGCCAAGCTGGGATCAGTGCCTCAGCTTATGGCCTGAGAGAGCCTTAGAAAGGTCTTCCTGTCCAGCACCTTGCACTGGGGTTTGGGTCTCAGCACATTCCAAACTTGGTTGCCCCCTGTCATGGGAAGCTCCCTCTGTACCTGGGCACTATGTCAGTTCTCATGTGGTTCTGCATGGAAGACTTGGAAGAACTGCCAGTAGCTGGGCTTTTGGGTGGGAGAGACCTGTGTACACTCCCACGCACCTTCAGTCCCAGAGCCCCCAAGATCACGCTCCCATCCAGTGATCCACCAGAAGGCCTCGAATTTAGAACCTACTCACGATTATTACTTTAATACAGTTAAGGGGTAGGGATTAAAATCAGCCGAGGGCAGGGTGCCTGGGTGGCTCAGTGGGTTAAAGCCTCTGCCTTCAGCTCAGGTCATGATCCCAGGGTCCTAGGATCGAGCCCCTCATCGGGCTCTCTGCTTGGCAAGAAGCCTGCTTCCCTCCCTCTGTCTCTGCCTGCCTCTCTCCCTACTTGTGATCTTTTGTCTGTCAAATAAATAAATAAAATCTTGAAAAAAAAAGTTTAAAAAAATCAGCCAAGGGCAAAGGCACAGAGCTTCTAGTTGTCTCTCCCAGTGGAGTCATACAGACAGTGCTCATTTCTCCTGATACTGGTGTGTGACAACGTGTGTGGAGTGTTTCTCACTAGGAAAGCTCACCCGAGCCTCACTCAATGTCCTGGGTTTTTATTGGGGGTCAGTCACATAAGCATGGAACCTCTGTGTGACTGACCTTTGTTACTCGGTCTCCAGACCCTGCAGACAGAGATCAGGCTGATACCATGTGGCTCCAGGCCTCACTGTGAGTTATGTTAGTACAGTCCAAGGTCCTAGGTGAACAAAGACACTATCTTAGGTAGGATGTTCCAACGACTTAGAGGTTTCCTCTAATAGCCAGGCCTCTCTTTGGCAAGGTTCATCCCATAGTGCATCCACCCACACTCCACTCATTGAATGCCTTCCAAAGTCCCCTGGGACCTCCCCAGTCTACTTGGTGGAAAGAGGTGGGTGTTCGTCTGTCAGACTCCAGCCGGAGAGAGGAGAGGTCAGGCATGGAGGGTTTGGCTTTCCTTCCCCTGAAGCGCCCTCATTAGGACTATTGCTTCCTGGTCTGTCACTCTGTCTTTTCCTTCTTCACTCTTTTCTCTGTCCCTCTGTTTTATCTGTTTGTTAGTCTCATTTCTTATTGTCTCTCAGGCTTACAAAAACAAAACAAAACAAAAAAACCCATGGAATCATTCCAGGAAAAGATGAAGGGAAGAAGGAACACAAAAACAGGTGGAACACACAGAAGGAAGATAGTACAGTGATAGATGTAAGCCCACAGGAGATCAGTAATTACACTAAATATAAGTTGCCTAAACACTCCAGTTAAAAGAGATCTCTGACTGGGTCCAAACAAACCAAAACAGAAGAGCCATACCCATTTCTCCTTGGTGTGTGCCCCTCTAGCCCCCCACTGCCCCAGCTGCAGCTTCCTGTAAAGTAAGACTGTTGGAAAGTTTCTCCATGAGACAAGCACAACTCTAACCCTGGGGGGAGGAGGCACTTAACACATAGGGTCATTTCCTGTTGCCCAAAGATGTGGGGTGGCACTGCTGGCTTTCGGGGAGGGGGCCGGAAGCACCAGTGGTCCTGTACCTTGGAGAGCTGCCTGCAGTGTTGCCACATGTCATAGCCCCTCTGTGGAGGGAAACACAAGTGTTGATGGCCCCTCCAACCTCAGGTTTGCCAACACGCACTTTTTGCAGTCATTCCTCTTCTGTGCCCAGAGCTCTGGGCCAGGGACCCAGTTCTTTCCAACAGACCCTTAAGGAGCAGCTTAGTAGCCCCATTTTGTAGATTTGCAAATCAAGGCTCAGAGGGTCAGAGTCCCTTGGCCGAGTCCACGCCCCCAGGAGGTAGTGGAAGTGGCAGCCTGAGCCCATGAGCTGTAGATGGCTCCGGGGCCCTCACTGCCTGGTTCTCTCCCTGACAGAGCGTCACTGGGTTCGGGCGCCAGATGATTGAGAAAACAAAGCAGCTGGTGGAGTCCAAGTACACAGTGGAGAATGGCTATGGCGCCAACGCCAAGGTCAGAGGCTACCCGACCTGCTGCCCAGAGATGGGCCTGGGACTGTTGGGGGATTCCAGGGGGCTGGCCCTCTTCTCCCCCCTTCCTCCCAGTCACACAAACCCCTCCCCAGGTGGTGTATGGTGACACTGACTCAGTGATGTGCCGATTTGGTGTCTCGTCTGTGGCGGAGGCAATGGCTCTGGGGCGGGAGGCTGCTGACTGGGTATCGGGCCACTTTCCCCCGCCCATCCGGCTGGAGTTTGAAAAGGTAAGTCAACCTCCCTTAGGCTTGGAGTAGCCAGGTTTCAGAGGATCTCTGATTTTTGGGGCCTGCAAAGTGTAAGAAGGCATTATGTCAACATCTGGAGAACCCCAGTGTTGCTCAGGGTCTCTCCTTTTGGGGTGCTCTGCTCTGGGTACTCTGGGTATCCCATTCTCCATGTTCATATGCCCATTTTTGAGGAATTTTGCTGCTTGGATTGTCTCAAATTTGAAAACTTCTGACACCTTGGGCTTTGCTACACAGGACGGTGTCTATTTTGTGAAAACCTTGTCAGTCTTCAAGCATCTCTGGTGTTGGGTGTGGGAGCTACCTTAGGTGCTGGGGCTCCTGATGGGGTGAATCCTGGATTGTGGTGCCATTGGCCAGTGCTCCTTGGAACTCAGGAGGAATCAGGCTGGGGTCTGGGGACGCACACTGTATGCTCTTTCCGAGGTTCAAACTTAGGGTCAGGTCTTGGGTATACCTGCTCTCAAATTTGGAGCCTCCCAATTTTGAGAAGCCCCTATGTCAGGGCTCACTCCTGGGCCTAAGTCTCAGCTCCTTGAACCCCTGTCTGCCTCAGGTCTTTCCCAGATCTTAGATGTGGGGCTGTCCAGGCTACACCCCCATGTCTGGGTCTTGTGCTTTAGGACATATCTCTAGGTTTATCCCAGTCTCTATTTCATGTCTGAGGCCCTAGAATGCTGAGGGTGCCCCTGGGCTCAAGCGCTGGAGTCTTAAGGTCCATGTCCCCCAGTGTCCCCATCCCGCATGGCATAGATCAGCCTTGTGTGTCCTCAGTTTCTGAGGGAAGTCTCAGGTCTCAGCCGCGGGTCCTCCTCCAGGTCTACTTTCCCTACCTGCTCATCAGCAAGAAGCGGTATGCTGGCCTGCTCTTCTCCTCCCGGCCTGATACTCATGACCGGATGGACTGCAAGGGCCTGGAGGCCGTGCGCAGGGACAACTGCCCCCTTGTGGCCAACCTTGTCACTGCCTCCCTGCGCCGCCTGCTCATCGACCGGTGGGTGGGATCCCCTCCCCTGAGACCAAGGAGTCCTGGCCACCAGCCCCCTCCTCCCCTGGGGACCCAGGTGTCAGGCCCAGCTCGTCCTCAGTGGTGGAACGGTGGAAAGAGTGTGGGGTGGGACAGCTGTGGGTCTGGGCCCCGCCTCAGCCACCTTGCAGCCTGTGGCCTGGCCGCATCCCTCCCTGCCTTGGGCCTCAGCCCCCAGGGCACATCCTGGCCCCCCAGCCTTGGGGGTGGTGGAGGTACCAGCCTGGCCCTCAGCAGCCGCTGGCGACACCCCCCACCCCATTCCGGCCCTGCAGGGACCCGGCGGGCGCTGTGGCCCACGCGCAGGATGTCATCTCTGACTTGCTATGTAACCGCATTGACATCTCCCAGCTGGTCATCACCAAGGAGCTGACCCGCGCGGCTGCTGACTACGCCGGCAAACAGGCCCATGTGGAGCTGGCCGAGAGGTCTGCCCCGGGGGGTGTACAGGACCGCCCAGAAATAGCCCCTCTCCTGCCAGCTGGGCACCACTTCCTGTGCCCCCGGCTACCCCCGCCAGCCCACCTGCCCTCACTGCCTGGCCTCCCCGATCTCCCCGCAGGATGAGGAAGCGGGACCCTGGGAGTGCGCCCAGCTTGGGTGACCGTGTCCCCTATGTGATCATCGGCGCTACTAAGGGCGTGGCTGCCTACATGAAGTCCGAGGTCAGGCCCACCTGGGCTGCCCGCTCCGCCCAGCTCCCCTCAGCTCTCACTTCTGCTTTCCAAGCCTGGCGGGGAGGGTGTTTCCCTCTGTGGGCCCCATAGGGCCCTGAGAACCGCCCCCAACACACCCCTGGGAGTTGGCTCCATGATGCCTTTCTCCCAGGCCTCCTGTGCCCTCTGGAGGCCCCCCACCCTGTTATTCTGACCCCCCCTCCCTCCCCCTGCAGAAGAAGACCCAGCCTCACTGCACACTGAGTCTCACCATCTGTTTCTCTGTCTGTCTCCTTGGTCCTTGCTCTGCAACCCATAATTCTCTAGGATTCATGTCCTCCCTCTCTACACCCTAATGGCCAGTGACCTCTGACCCCCACAACCCCTTCCTCAGTCTCCAGGTCTGGTCCCACCCCCTCATATCTTGGCTTCTGGCCTTTGCCTCTAGCTACTGTACACCTTCACGCCCCAGCTCCAATAGGTGACCTCTGATCCTTGCTTGGTATAACCTGAGGACCCCCACCCATGGACCCCAGCACGGATCACAGCTCACGGCCAGGGACTGCGTTGGGGTCTCCGACACCATCCTGGATCCCTGTCCCCCCACTGATGCCATCCCCTGCAGGGCGGTACCTGGGTCCCATGACTGCCCCACATCATTGCCCACCATCATGACAGGGAGCCCCACCCCATGGCTTGCAGTGCCCTTTGCCCCACTGCCTGCTGAGGAACACAGCCCCAGCCCCTCGGCCGCTGTGTTTGCAGGACCCCCTCTTTGTGCTGGAGCACAGCCTGCCCATCGACACGCAGTACTACCTGGAGCAGCAGCTTGCCAAGCCGCTCCTGCGCATCTTTGAGCCCATCCTGGGCGAGGGCCGTGCCGAAGCCGTGCTGCTGAGTACTCAGGGGCAATGCCCAGACGGGAGCAGGGGGGCACCCGGGGCCTGTTGGGGGGGGCCTGGGCCCACTGCCTGCGTTCACCTGCAGGGGGTGACCACACACGCTGTAAGACGGTGCTCACGGGCAAGGTCGGCGGCCTTCTGGCCTTTGCCAAACGCCACAGCTGCTGCATTGGCTGCCGCACCGTCCTCAACCACCAGGGTGAGCGCCAGACTCCAGCCCTGACCCCAGCCCCTCCAGGGGACCCCAATCCTCTACCCTCCACCCTCTACCCAGCTCCTCTATCACTGAGGTTCCCGGCACCCGCCGTCCCAGCTGGGAGTGCCACCCAGATGGGCCTCAGCCCCTGGGCGGGGGCTCCTGTTCACAGGCACCCCCTGGAGGGTCCTGGGCCCCCTGCCCTGGGAGTTCCCCGGGGAGTTTTCCCCCATACACTCGCTCCCTTGTTCTCTTGTCTCTGGGGACTTTCAGAAGCCGGGATGGGCAGCGGGTGGGGAAGGGGCAGGGACAGGGCAGCTCGGGCTCTGGCTGGGCCCCAGCTCCCCTGTGCCGACCTACCCCCTCTGCCAGGAGCCGTGTGCAAATTCTGCCAGCCTCGGGAGTCTGAGCTCTACCAGAAGGAGGTGAGGGGCTAGGTGGGGCGGGTGGGGGATGGTGAGGGGAGGGCAAGGCGGGGGCCGGGGCCCCCTTTCAACTGTCTCACCTCCAGGTGTCCCACCTGAACGCCCTGGAGGAGCGCTTCTCACGCCTGTGGACCCAGTGCCAGCGCTGCCAGGGCAGCCTGCATGAGGACGTCATCTGCACCAGGTATGCAGGCCCTCCCTGCAGGCTCCCAAGGCCTGGGGACCGCAGCCCCAAATGGCTGATGTTCTGGGTGTCCCGGCCTCGCTGTGGGGAGGACGCTGCTCTGGGGGCCAGCATCTGCCCAGGAAATGGCCACAGTTCTGTCTCTTCTGCTCTTTCTCTCTCTCTCTCACACGCATACATACATGCACGCACACACACATGCACCATGGCCCAGCCCCCTCCCCCAGGGCGGGCCAGGCTTTCCCCAGGGAACGGGTGGGCGGGGCTGGTTCCCACGCCAGGTGACAGGTGATATACGGCTGGTGGAGCCCAGTGTCCCCGCGGGTGCCCGCTGTTACGGTTCCCCCCATGCCCGCTGAGCAAACAGCCTGCCCCTGAGGGGGGTTGGGTGGGCAACAGGCGGGGGCCAAAGTCCTGGGAACAGCCCTGGCCCCATCACTGGGCTGGGCAGCGCCCCAGTCCTGACCCTGACCCCCACCCAACCCATAGCCGGGACTGCCCCATCTTCTACATGCGCAAGAAGGTGCGGAAGGACCTGGAAGACCAGGAGCAGCTACTGAGGCGCTTTGGCCCTCCCGGCCCTGAGGCCTGGTGACCTCTGACCCCTGCAGTCTTCTCACCAGGGCTGGGGGGGCGGGGACGGTGTTGGCAGAGAATTAATAAAGTTCAGGCCTTTTGTTTCCTGGTGCTTTGTGGTCTCTGGTGGGCGAGGTCCACTGTCCTGAACCCTGGCCCAGGTGGGTCAGCTCCACTCAGTGGGGTCCCCGGACCCCAGGAAACACCTGCTGACTTCCTCACCTTCCCTCCAAGAGCACTGCTGCCAGCCCCATGAAAGCTGGGCCTGCCTCAGTCTCCCCCTGAGACCCTGAAGGCCCTGAGGGAACGTCTAACCACATATCCTCCTCTGCCTGGACTGCCCCGCCCTCCCTCACCCCCCCACCACCACCCTCCACTCCGCCTCCAGGTGCTGGCCTGTTTCCTCCTGGCCTGGGGCAGCCCCTCGCTCAGAAACCTCCACTCCAGGCACAACCCAGGGGACCCCCCCTTTCCATGTCCTACACCCACGATGTTTCCACCTCCGGGTCCTCACAGGCACTGGGCCTGGGTTTTCCTCAGAGTAGCCCCCGCAGCCCCTCCCAATCCATGTCCACTCCTGGGATTCCCGGCATCACCACCTGGCCTTCAGATGCCATCGGTGTTCGAGTCTGCTCCTCCATGTCATGTGCCCCCCACCCCCAGCAACCTACTCCCCCGTTCTGGCTCCTGGGCCTGGACCCACACTTCACTGACCACAGGACCCCTTGGCTTCCCTATTTCCTTAAGGTCCCCTGGAATCCAGTTCCTCTCCCATCTCCACCACTCAGGGTCAGCCCCCCATTCCTACCCCAACTGTGGGGATCCCCAAATCCAGACGGGCCCTGGGCCTGCCCTCTCCACCATGTGACCAAGGTGTTGTGCAATCCAGCCCCCTCCCCTGACCCTCCCTGAGGGGATTTTTGAGGAGGGCTGTGCTCTGTGCAGGCCAGCCAGCACCCCTGCCCCCCCCAGGGGGCTGGGCCAAGGCATAAATAGGGGTGGTGGCTGAAGCAGACAGCAGACCCAGCCCAGCACCACCATGCTCGCTCTGGAGGCTGCACAGTAAGTGGGGGTTCCCTAAAGGAGGGGGTCCTCCTGCCCTTAGGACCCTCTGCCAGGTCTCCCTCAGGGATAGGGGGCAGGGGGGGTGGGAGGGAGGGGGTTCCCCTGCCTTTTGTCCATTCTAGATTTCTTCCTTTTCTTTCTTGGTGTCCTTCCTCCATCCTACCCCTGTCTCTCTCAAACATCGAAAATCTCTCCTTGGGATGCCTGCCTCCCCTCCGGCTAATTGCCTCTCCCAGGCAGCCCCCCAGGCCTGTCTGTCCCCCAGCCCCCCATGGGGCCTCGCTGAACCTCTGGCTTCCTCACTTGTTGCCCACTCTGCTGCTCATCACATTGTTTTGTTTCTGGGGTTCTATCCTCTGCCTCTTGCTCCCTCTCTGCCTCTGTCTTTGCCCCGGTCTCTTTCCAGTTCTTCCTCTGTCTGTCTGTTCTCTCTTGCTATCTCCCTGTCTCTCCCCCAGCCCCTTCTGCCGATCTCTGGGACTCAGCTGCTTCCTGCATCAGCGAATGTGTCTTTCCACACTTTCCTCCCATTCTTGCCCAGTGGCTCTCCATCTCCTCTGGTCCAGAGTGGACCCATTTAATGGACTTGATGACGGAGGCCCCTCCCTGCCCCCATCAGCCCACTGGTGCCCACACCACCTCTCCAGGGACTTTCTCTCCCTCACTTTCCCTGCCCCCCCAACCAGCCTCTGCCTATGCAAATCCCAGGGGAGGGGGGAACATTTGCCTGTCCCCCCACCCCCCACTTCCTGTCCCGCTCGAGTGTGGTGGGGCTGGTCTCACACAAGGACACACAGCAGAAGAGCTGCGGTGGTCACAGCTGCAGCCGCCTCCCCCCTCCGGCTCCCCCACTGGCTCCCAACCACCCTGAGACTCCAGGCTGAAGGCACTCCTGACATGCCCCTGTGTCTCTCCCCCTCCAGGCTCGACGGGCCACACTTCAGCTGTCTGGTGAGTCGGGGCCCTGGGGACCAGGGAGGGTAGAGGGGACCCACATGGCCCACCTTGACCCCCCTGCTTCAGTTTCCCCTTCCATTCCTTCCTGTCACTTTGTCTTTCTGACCCCCTCCATATCTCCCACCAGCACCCTCCTCCTCACCTGCCCCATCTCCTTCTTGGACCTTTCTCTGCCAGCTCTTGCCAGCTCTCAGACTTTGGGTCCACTTCATGTCGTGGGGAAGGATGGAGGTCCTTGTGTCTTTGGCTTTGTGTCTCTCCCTCCACCCACCCCACATTCAGCAAACCTTCTTTCCTTCTCTTCCTTGCCTAATTGTTTTCTCAAAAGCATAGTCTAATAGTTCAGACACACAGAATACTATGCTCTCACCATCTATAACCCACAACCCCGTCCAAGAACGAAAACCTCGCTCACTCCCCACGCCCCATTGCCAGCATGTCCCACCTTGCTTCAACTTGACAAGTTTTTTGCTTTAAAAAAAAGAAAAATGGAGGTATAACCTACAAGTTGGCAAAATGGCAGATCTGGTGTGCAGCCCAGTGACATTTCACGTTATACACATACCTGTGTAACAGCTAACCAGACCAAGACATAGAATGTTTCCATCTCTCTGGAAGATTCCCAAACAACCAACACCCCTCCCCGCTGGGATCTTTTCCAACATGGATCTGTGTTGCCTGGTTTTGACCTTGATATGAAGTGTATCGGGCAGGATGTCCCCTTTGGCTCTGGCTTCCTTCATCAGCATTCTGAATTGGGCATTGTTTTGCTGTGGTATTTAAGTACACTCTGTCCCCAATGTGGGGCTCGAACTTACGACCCAAGATCAAGAGTTGCATGCTCTACTGCCAGCCAGCCAGGTGCTCCAGCCTTGATTGCTTTTCTCTGTTGTATAGTGCTCTGCTGTCCCCCTGCCCCGCAACACACACACGCCACGACCACCTGTTTATCCACTCTCCTGTCCATGGGCTATTTCTCTCTTGGGGCTCTTGGAAAAGCTGCTCTGATTGTTCTCAAACAAGGCTATTTTGTGGACCTATGTTTTCAGTGCCATGGGGTAACACCTGGGAGTGAGGCTCTGGGGACATCTGGATGTCTAGACTTGGTCTTGACTATAATGGCTAAACCAATACATGATTCTTGAGGGGTAGATCAAAATGATAGATAGGTGGATAAAAGAAGCTTTGAGATTTTCTTTGCCTCTGTAGAAACACTTCTACCCCTGGGACAGGCGCGCCTGGGCGAATTCTTCCCTGCCTTACCCACACCTTCCTAGGAGCTCACGATCTTAGCAGGTGCTGGCTGCGATGTCCGTGAGACCCTGGGTCTCAGGGTTTCTGCACCTCTCCTGCTGTGTCTCTCATTCTGTGTGTGTGTTCCTGCTGTGGTGTGTATGTGTGTCCCTGCTTTCTGTATCTCTGTATGTCTCTTTCTTTGCCCGTCTCTGGTGCCTGGTCTCTATGGCTCTTTCTGTCCATCTCCCAGCCTTCCCCTCTTCTCCCTTGTCCTTGTCAGAACCCTTCTGCTGGCCCAGAATGGGTGTGGGGGCTCCCCAAAGCCTGGGATGACCCCTCTTCCCCCCACCCATCAGTATCCAGATGGTGTCTTCTATGATCTGGACAGCTGCAAACACCCCAGCTACCCCGACTCAGAGGGGGCTTCTGGTGAGTGGCCCTGCCCTAGCCATCCTCCTGACCTGGACCTTGGGCCCATTTCACAGATGGGGGAGCTGAGTCTCAGGGGAGGATGTCACCTAGTTCAGCAGGATAAGATTAGCCCAGGTCTCCAGACCTCCCCCCTTTTCCTCTCCCACCCACCCTCTTGCCCATGCAAATTCTGGGGAAAAACATTTGCAAGGCCTACAATGGCCTCTCTGTGCTGGGGGCTTCGAGTGGGTGGGGCTGAGGCCAGACCTGGCTTCTGACTCAACGCCCTCCGCCCTCTCCCAGACTCCCTGTGGGGCTGGGACCTCAGTCCAGTTGTCCCAGCCACCTCCTATGAAGCCTTCAACCCGGCTGTGGCCAACTTCAGCCATCCTCAAGGTATCCAGCTCTGCTACGGACCCTCGACCTACAGCCCCGTGGGGAGCCTGGACCCAGCCCCCAGTGTAGAGGCCCCGGGGCCCAGCTTCCCAGCATACCCCACGGAGGACTTCACCAGCCAGGTGAGGGGCAGGGACGCGATTAACTTTCCCATCATCGGCTCGGGATTTCCTAGATGCCAGGCAGCGTGTGAAAGCCTCTGGGTTAAGTACCATTTCTGCTCCATTGCACAGGCCAGCCAACAGAAGCATGGATGTCAGGCAAGGAGCTGCACGGGAAGCCATGTTCTGGGTTGGGCAGACTTTCAGGGAGGGGGCCCGGGTATCCCTTGGCCATGCCATGGAGACGGGAACTGAGGCCAGAGCACAGGCTGTAAAGGGTGGGGGGGCACAGTGGGGAAGTCCACAGTGAGGACCCAGGAGGAGGAAGCTGAGGGAAGACCAGAGGGAGGGAGGAAAGGGGGTCCCCGGACTGCAGGTGATCCTGACCTTTTGCAGACCATGGGCCCCCCGGCGTATGCCCCGTACCCCAGCCCTCTGCTGTCGGAGGAGGAAGACCTCCTGCTGGACAGCCCAGCCCTGGAAGTTTCAGACAGCGAGTCGGATGAGGCCCTCATGGCTGGCCCTGAGGGGAGGGCATCTGAGGCAGGTACGTAGGAGCTAGTGGGGTGTGGTGGGGCTCCAAGAGGAGATGGGGGAGGGGCTAAAGGAACCCCCAGCTTCTCAAGCACCTACTGTATACTCCAGTGATGAGGGTATTTCCCTATGTGACCTGGGGCAAATGACTGTACCTGTCTTGGCCTGAATTTCCTATCTACCACGGGGATGATGTAAGTGTCTATTACTGGTGTGTGGGGATTAAGTGCGATAATACAGGTGAAGGAGAGCAGTGCTTGGCACAGAGCAGTCAGTATGTCTCCACCCTTTACAGACACGATAGCAATGGACACAATCATATCAACACAAGTTCCCCTGAACCCCTGTTTCCGCCCATGTGACTGACCTGTGGTTTGCCCTGTTCCTGGGCCGGTAGGATCGTGAATTACTTTCCCTACCTGGCTTTCGGTTTCTCATCTGTAAAATGGGCAGCAGTAGCAACAGCCACATCTCCTGGGCTTCTGATGAAGATAAAATAAGCTCATAACTGTAAAAGCCTAGAACTAAGTGCTTCACAGAGGTTTGTAAACACACACACACACACACACACGCCTCATTTACAGCTGAGGAAACGCCAGCTCAAGGTCACTGCTGGGAAATGGCAGACCTGGGGTTCTGGTACCCAATGGCCTGCTATGAACAGCCCCTCTCTGGCTTCGTGGGGGTCTTTGCTGTTGGTAGGAGCAAAAAAGAGACCCCAGCCACCCCTGCAAATCCTTCCAGGATCCCAGTCCCTCTGGGGCTGAGAAATGGCTAGGCGCATTCAAACCCACTCCAGATCTCTTCACCACTACTCAGCGCCCCGTTATAGGCCTCTGAGGGGCCTTGGCAGTCCATTCTACGGATCCTGTCCTCCACACGCACGGCAGACACGTATTACTACGTGCGGGCCACCAGCAGAGCAGAGGAGAGATGCAGGTCCCCAAGATAAAGCAAGGCAGGGGGATGGGAGCTGTGGGGTAACAGCTTAGGGGAGGAGAGAGGCTTGACTCCGATGGGGAGGGTGGTGGCCCAAGGAGGACCCAGGCAGATGCCTCCTCCCTCGTCCCAATGCTCTCGGCTGGGAGACTGAGGCTTGCTGGGGGCCCGGGAGGAGGAGAGAAGCGGAGGGGGCGGGGAGGCGTGGCGCCCCAAGGCTAGCTCCCCTAACGTGCCCCGACCACCGCAGGGGCCCGCAAGAAGCTCCGCCTGTACCAGTTCCTGCTGGGGCTGCTGACGCGCGGAGACATGCGCGACTGCGTGTGGTGGGTGGAGCCGGGCGCCGGGGTCTTCCAGTTCTCCTCCAAGCACAAGGAACTCCTGGCGCGCCGCTGGGGCCAGCAGAAGGGCAACCGCAAGCGCATGACCTACCAGAAGCTGGCGCGCGCCCTGCGCAACTACGCCAAGACCGGAGAGATCCGCAAGGTCAAGCGCAAGCTCACCTACCAGTTCGACAGCGCGCTGCTGCCCGCCGCCCGCCGGGCCTGAGCCCAGTGGGGGGCTCTCCCGGGCTCCACGTCTGCGTCACGTTGGTGTCCCCACACTCTAGGTCATAGGACCCGTGGATTTCCCACGCTGTTGGGGGTGGGGGGCTGCCATAATCCCTAAGCTCTGCCCAGGGCCCCTCTGGGTCTCCACCCCACCCCAGTCATGTCTGGGGCCCCTCTGGGATTTCCTTGTCATGTTCAGGATCGCCAGGATCCTCGTGTCTTGGGTCACAGAATCCATGGAGGACTATACTCTGTGCGGAGGGGGTGGGCAGGACCCTGCTTCCAGATCGCCTTGTGGTGTAGAGATCGTCCAACCAAGCTCTCTGAGCTCCCTTGTGTGTCTGGGATTCCTCAGTCTCATCTGGGGAGGGTGAGCTCACAGCTCATCACACAGGGAGGGGGTTGCTACTTGTAACCCTAAGCCCCGGTCAGCCAGGGTCTCTCTGGGATCCCCTTCTCCTGTCTGACACTCTCCTGTCAGATCTGAGATCTCCTACTTATGTCTGGGGCCTTCTGGAAACCCTCTATCATGTCTCAAATCTCTATGCCCATCTGTGACTCTCTTGTCCTATTCCCCAAAATATGTTTGTCATCTTGAGATCCCCCAATTCTCTGGAACCACTGTGCTATCACTTTTTGTGTGTATGTCTGGAATTCTCCAATCACATCCGGGGTACCTCTGGGATCCTTTAGGCATGTCTAAAAACAACCTTGTCAGGTCTATGGGAGACCTCAGTGAACTCTGTCTTGTCCAATCACATCTGGGGCCTCCCTGGGATCCCCTATCTGCTCTTCCCCTTTGGGGACCCCATCAGCAGACCTGAGTTCTCACAGGGACCCTCCTCTTCCTGGGGTGCCCTCTGTAGGGCCAAGCTAGAGATCATTCTGGCCAGTCAACTGATTTCTGGGTGATCTTGGCAGCTCTCCCATGTCATCTCTAACCAGAGGTCTCACATTGGTACCCCTACCCCTCTAGCTCCCTTTGGGGCAAATCAGATCTCTGGTGGTGGGTCCTTCTTTAGTTCCCTGCAGCAGTGAGGGAGATTTTACAAACTCCTTCCCTTCAGACTTTGCACGATCCAGCAAAGGTGGGCAGCTTTGCGGTGCAGAGAGGCTGGAGGAGGGTGCCGGGCACCCTTAACGGGGTGCCTGTTCTCCAGTTTGTCCCAGTCCCTACTGCCCCTGGCTGTCAGACCCCCAGTGGCTTCTCTCAGTCGGCTATTGGCCCCTGACCATTTGTGTTTTCAGCCCTAGTGTGAACCCAGGGAGGTGAAGCTTGGGTTCACCGTGGGAGCTCCGATTTGAACCCTGTGGGGGTGTCAGACTGTGGGCTAAAATGCCAGAATTCCAGTCCTTGAGTCTTCGTGACTGGGGGATCTAGGGTGAAAGACTTGCTGCTTCTGGGCCTTAGTTTGTCCCTTCTGTGAAAGGGGAGAGGAGGAGGAGGAAGATAGAAAAAGTCCCTTGCAGCCCTGCTGAGCCTTTGATGCATCTTCTGGAAATCTATCCACCACCCATTCATTGACGTCCAGGAGGAAGAGGACAAGGAAGGAACTTCACGGACCCAGAGAGGGAAAAGGTCCTTATGGGGCACACAGCTGCTGGGAGCAGAGCCCAGGCTGGGACCTGCCCTCCAAAGGACAGCACACACCTTCACTTCACACTGGAATGGGGGCAGGGTGGGAAGGGAGTGCCAGGGACAAAATGTTCCCAGGGCCTCCTCTTGCAAATGAGGTACCTTTTGCAAAAACTATCATCATCACCCCAAGTGTGGAATAAAATAAAATAAAACAAATTAAGGTAGACAGGCTTCCTAGGACCTTTGTTAGGGATGGCTCTCTGTCGGCCCAGGCCTGCTGACTGGCAGAGACACAGGCGGAGGCAGGGCGGACCACGAGAAGGGATGGAAAAGGCGTTCAGAGCCGCATTGAAGGCCGCGGTAAAGGGCTTTAGATGCAGACACTGCTGGTTCCGTTCAATTTTTGTCTGTCCCTCTTTTTTATAAAGATTTTTTATTTTTAACCAATCTCTATACCAACCTGGAGCTCCAAATCACAACCCTGAGATCAGGAGTCGCCTCTTCTTCCGGGTTGAGACAGCCAGGCTTTTTCCCTTTCTTCCCCACTGTCTCCCTGCTCCCCTTTCCGTCAAGGTGTCTGCCCCCCTTCTGAATTTCTGCCCTTCTCTGTACGTCTGGATACAGCACTCGGACAGGCAGATAGGGCGGGAGGCTCCGGGCGGCGCGTTGCGCTCTGGTTCCAGCCATTACACCACCCAGCTGGGCGCGCAGGAGCGGTGTGGCGGTCTGCCTAGCAACCCGTAACATCATACAGGGCCTGGCGCCGGGTTGGCTTGGCCCTCCACGGAGGCGGGGCAGTTTCCGGCTCGCAGGGGGTTTTGGAAGAGCCGGGAAGGGGGAGGCCGAGAGGAAGAAAATCCGAGGGACTTGTATTCACTCAAACCTGCTCCCTCCGCCGGAGTTACTTCCTCTCCCATCCTCCGCCCTAACCCCAAACCCCCACTCCCTACTCCCTCTTACACTCACCTCGCCTTCCTCCCCATAACACCCACTGCCTCTCAGACACCCTTCTCTTCACTCCCCCCACCCCCCGCTTCTGGCCTCCTTCACCTCCCCCCATCCGGCGTCCTGCCACCACCTTCCCCCCACCCATTCTGAAAGCCGCAGGTCCCCCTGCCGGGAAGGGCGCCAACGTCCGGGCAGCTCTCCAGGGCCTTCCCGGTCTCCCCACCCGCCCCGCTGGGGGGCACTCGTCCCCCTCCCCCGCGTCCAGTGCCCGCCGCGTCCGCTCCGGGAACCGTCGAGTGGAGCCGGCCGGCTGGGTCCCAGGAGGTGCACGCGGCCAATCCCGGGTCCCAGGTGGTCGCGGCCGCAGGCCTTCAGATGTGCTCAGGGGCGGGCGGGACTCGAGAGTCCTCGAGCCTCCGTGCCCTTCCTGCGGGCACAGAGATCGCCTCCCCACCCCCGCAGCCGTCTTGCCTACGCTGGGAAACCCGACCCTCCCTCGCATCTCCGGTTTCCCAAAAACTCCTGACTTGCAGATACTAAGAATGGCTTTCTAGACGGTCTTCCCCTTTGGCCCCCACGGCAGAGTTCTGGCTCGGAGCCCTCACCCATTTTAGACCCCAGCCCCTTCATCTCCCGCCTCCCAGGAGTCAGGAGTCCAGGCCCTCATCCTCCATTTTCCTGGACCCAAGAATGTGAGCCCCAGACCCTCCTCCTTCAGACGTGGGAGCCCTAGCCTCCGGCCCACTCTTCCTGGGACCCGGATGTCTGAACCCCAGGCCTCTCTTCCCCAGGGACTTGGCATTTAGCCATCTCTCGCGGTCCAGATGTTATTTCTCACTCTTCAGAACACGCCCCGCTGAATGTGGGGCAGCAAGGAGGGCGGGGAGACCAGGCTGATGCCTCCCACAGCCTCCTGGGAGTCTCTGGACTTCTTAAAGGGCTCCCCCTGGGGGCCCACCTGTTCGCCCCAGGGCTCTGAGGGACAAGCTGCGGTCTGAGGAGCCCAGGAGCCAGGTCTGCTGACATGCCTGAGGCGAAACCAGGTGACTTACTGGACTGCTCTCCCTGGGTGGAGATGCGGTCCCCTTTTCTGAATGGGGGCTAAAGGGCTCCTCTGTAGGTTTCGGAGAATGGGATGTGTTCTCTGGGTGATGAGGGCTTCCCTTCCTTCTGTGGGATGGGGGGCCCCATATCTGTGTTGGGTTGGTGGGTCTCCTTCCCTGTGCAGTGAGGGTGTTCCTTTCTCTGTAGGGATTTGGGGGGGCATTTCTGGGTGCAGATAAAGATTATCTGACTTTGAGTCCTGTGTATGGAGTGTATGGAGTCCTCTACATTTGGGGATGGAGTTCTCTTCATAGGCATCAGGGTGCTTCTCTGAGTGAGGACTGAGTCCCTTCTCTGTAGGGGAGTGGGGTCCTTGTGTGTATAGAGGTTAGGGGTTCCTGTCTGGTGAGGAGAGCTCTTGTCTGTATAAATAGGATGAGGGGACCTCCTTTCAATAGGAATGTGGGCTTCCTCACAAAGGAATTAGGGAGCCTTCTCCATATAGGGGCCCCTTATGTGAGCCTTTCTCTGCCATTTGATGCTCTTCTCTGTATGGGACTGTGGACATTTTTAACGTGGGGTGTGGCTTTCTCTCTATGAAGAAGTGAACACAAGAGATTCAAGTCCCTGGGAGGGACCCTCCTCCTGGGGTGTCCAGACCATTGGCACCAGGCTGTGGAGTGGGGGTCTAGCCCCTCACTGCAGCTGGGTCATGGGTGGGCCAGAAGCCAGCAGGCAGGGCAGGTGGAAGATGCCATGGTCAGCACACGGTGTCCAGTTTCCAGCCCCGGGAAAGAGCTAATTATACCACCAGGACCCAAAAGGTCAGGGCCTGGTGGCCTGAGTGGATGGGGCACGGCTTGTCTGGAGCAAGGGGAAACCTGATCACTCAGACACCTGAAGGGGCAGGGGGGGATGGTGCTAGAGTCCTGGGTTTTGGAAGAGGAGGGCACTGAGCATCTGTGAACATCTTTTACCTCGCAGTAGCCAAAAAGGCCCCCAAAGGCAAAGAGGCTGCCAAACCAGCTCCCAAGGAAGCCCCCACTGAGGAGGCTCCTGCAGAGCCCGCCAAAGGTGAGACAATGTTCCTGTGGGATCTGCAGAACCTGGCTTTTCATCCCCCAGGCTCCCTTTGTACCTCTGCAGCACCTTGCTCTCTCTCCTTTAGTCCTACCTCCAGAGCTAATCCATCCTTCCCACAGTTGCCCACAACCCTCCATGGCTCCCCAGTGCCCCCAGGTTAGAGCCCTGCCCCTCAGACTGGTCCCCATGCCCCTAGCAGCTGGCTGATTCATCACGGAGTCCTGCCTAGTTCTGGATGTCGCGGTCTATTTCCACACCTCTCCTACCCCAAAGCCATGTTCAAATGATCCAATCCACCTCCCTCCAGTTCACAAATGGGGAAACTGAGGTCCAAAGGAGTGGAGGAGACTGGCCAAAGTCATGCAGTCACCTCCGTGATACATGGTCTTTCCAAAGTCAGGAGAAGCCACTTTGTTCCATGCTTTGGCATCTGAGCAGAGGGTCCCTCACAGGCTCTAAGCCCCACTCATTAAGTGGCCTGCTGCCCCTTCCCTAGCCTGCCTCAGATCCCCCCAATCCTGTCTCCTAAGCAGAAGCTCCACCTGAGGACCAGTCTCCGACTGCTGAGGAGCCCACTGGCATTTTCCTGAAGAAGCCAGACTCAGTGTCAGTGGAGAATGGTGAGGGGGGATGAGGGAGGAGGGGGCTGGAGACATGATTCCCGGGTCTGAACGAGGAGGGGGCTGGTGGTCTGGACTCCCAAGTCTGAGGGAGGAGGGGACTGGGGTCCAGGGCTCCTGAGTGTGAGGGAGGAGGGGGCTGGGGACTTGGACTCCTCTGTCCAAGGAAGGAGAAACTCCCAGTCCTCTCTGTAGAGTCTCACAGTTCCTGTCTGGCTGCTCCCTCCCATCCCCCACCCCCACCCCCCAGGAAAAGATGTGGTGATCTCAGCCAAGGTGAACGGGAAGGAGCTCCCAGGGAAACCAACCATCAAGTGGTTCAAGGGGAAGTGGCTGGAGCTGGGCAGCAAGAGCGGGGCCCGATTCTCTTTCAAGGAGTCCCATGAGTCTGCCAGCAATGTGAGGACCCCGTGGGGACACTGAGGGCGTATGGGCTAAGGATGGAGGTTGGGCAGCCCCCGATTCTCAGAAGGCCTGTTGCTTGAAGCCTGGAGCCCCTGTAGGATGGAAAACAGGACCTCCAGGGATAGAGGTTGTGTGGGGCTGCTTGGTGGAGATTGTGGGGGACAGGTGGGGACAATGTTTGGGTTAGGGCAGGGCACACTTGGTCAGTCCGTGCATTCCCAGAAAGGTCTCTGGGGTCAGAGATGTGGGCCCCCAGGGTCAAGTTTGTCCAGGCATGCGAAGAGACAGCAGGCCCTTCCAGTGGGGCCAGGGTGAGGACCCAGAGAGGGAGACGTGAGGTGGGCTCCCGGGGGGGTGTGGGGTGGGGCTGGGGAGAAGTCACACTCACCCACATCCCTGGCTCCCTGCCCCCCAGGTGTACACCGTGGAGCTACACATTGGGAAAGTGGTCGTGGAGGACCGTGGGAATTACCGCCTTGAGGTCAAAGCCAAGGACTTCTGTGATAGCTGTGCCTTCAACATTGATGTAGAGGGTGCGCTGGTGGGGGTGGCGGGGGTGAGGGAGCAAAGGGTTGTGGGGGGTGGGGCTAGGATGGGTGTGTCAGCCTGGTGTAGAGAGCGTCCAGATGTGGGGGTGAGATTTGGGGAGGAGGGAGAAAATGCAGGGGTCGGGGCATTCAAAACTGGGGAGATACTTTATGGGCTTAGACCATGAGGAGGTGTGGACTTGGGGTGGAGAGGGTGCAGGGTTTTGGGTGCCCAGCGAAGGCTGAGAAGGTGAGCTAAGTGGATCCCAGGGTCTCAGTGGACAGGCTAGAGAAGGTAGCCATGAGGGCTTGGGAAATGAACGTGTCCAGGTTTAGGGTGAGGGTGTGCAAGCTTAGTGGGAGGTTATTATAGATTTGGGGGCATATGTATGGACCCTTGAGGGTGTACCGGCTCTGGGGTCTACAGCCCAGGATGCGTGGGGCTTAAATATGGGGGACACAGGGAAGGCGGCTGCCCAGGCTTGGGGAGAAGAGTGTGCTGGCCCTGGTGTGTGGTGGGAGAGGCTGCTCGTGGGGCAGTACGGCAGCAAGGGAAACAGGAATCCATGCTCAAGTTGCAGGATGTGCTGGCCCATGACAGGGGACCTGGGGGGAGGTTGTGCAGGCCTGCAGGGGCACTCTTGGTCTTAGATCAGGCCTTGCTTCCAGCTCACCTTCTGTCCCCCCATCTCCTCTCCCCAGTACCCCGTCAGGATGCCTCTGGGCAGGGTCTAGAAAGCTTCAAGCGTTCGTAAGTGATCCTGGAGCCTGGGAAGAGGTGTGGGGGGTTGGTGTCTGCTGGTGCCAAAGATTATGGAGTGTCTTTCCCGGGAGGGGAGCTGTGGGAGAAGGGAAGAGTGGGGACTCAGGGCAGGCCTGAGGGCACAGGACCTCCATGGGGTTCACACACCCTCTCAATGGCCACAGGGGTGAAGGGAAGTCAGAAGATGCGGGTGAGCTGGATTTCAGCAGCCTGTTGAAGAAGAGGTAAGCCTACCCTACTTGGCCTAGAGAGGGGAGATGGGGATTCATAGAGGAGGAGGTTCCACTGCCAGCCCTGGATGCCCTGTTTTCCACTCTGTGACCTGCATCTACCCATTTTCCACCCATCCGGCCGTCTGTCCCTCCACCTATCCCCGTACTCACCATTCACAGTTACCTACAACCACACCCACTCAGCCATCTGCTGGCCAGTTCCCCTACCTACCTACCCTTCAACCCGTCATCCTCACAGCCATTTTCCTGTTCACTCAGGCTCTAATTCACCTGTACATCCCTCTGAGCACCCAGTCAAACACCCATCTGCCATTCTGGGTGAGGCAGGTCCACCCATCCACTCACCAATCACCCGTCTGTCCAACCAGCTACCTGTGTATCCATTGACTAATCCAACCACTCACCTACCTGTGCATTTGCCCATTCATCCACCCACACATCCATTCATCTACCCGCCATCTCCCACCTGTCTATCCACTCATCTACCATTACACTCAACCACCCCGTCAGTAGCCCATCCATTCATCCTTCACCTACCCACCCCTTAATCCCATTCCCTAAGTATGGAGGCACCCCAGTCCACTTTCCACCACCCATCTGTCTCTCATCCATCTTCCTTCCCACCTGGGTATCTATCTGCATCTACATCTCTCTCTCAACTGAATCCGTCATCCCACCCACCCACTTGGCCATGCATTCTTCGATCAACGCTTCACATCTTCAGTGACACATCCATCTATCCAGATAGCTCTCTGTGCATGATGTATACAAAATTGCTCTTCTTTAGGTAAAAATGATGGGCTATTGGCAATTTTATAGTGTTCAATATGATGCTTTTCTGTTCCCTTGGTTATTCATTAACTACTGGTCCACCCATCCATTCTTCTATTCATTCATCTATCCCCATACCCAAATCCACATCAACCCCATCGAATGACAGATTCATCTCCTTGTCTTTACCCAGATAACCACCTGCCTGGCCATCTCCCCTCAACACTTCCACCCAATTGCCGACCCAGCCATTTGCCACCAACCCATCAGTCCATCCACTTGCCCAGCTATCTTCCATATGCCTATTCATCTGTCTTCATGCCACCCATCCACCACCTATCACCCATCCATGGACCAACACATCCATCACCCCAGCCATCCATCAATGACTTGACCCATGCCTGTATTATTTCTCCACCCAAAGCTCTGTACATCATTGCAGATATTCATATGTCCTCCTGTTCCCCACTCATCTCTCCTCTTTTTGTTCCCTTCCCTTCCTTCCTTCTTTCCAGAGATCTACTCACTTTCTCACTCAGCAAATATTTTCTGAAGCCTCCTGTCTCCCAGGCCCTGGGCTGAGATCAGGGGACAGAGAGAAGTTTTATTTGGTCCCTGACACTGAGTCACAGATTGTTTGGGGGATATGGGTCTGGTCCAACAGACGTAGATAGAGGCCAAGATTATTTAGTGTGACCAGAGAGAGGGTCCCACAGAGACCTTGTGAGAACCCAGAGGGAAGGCAACTCATTGCCTGGGAAGACCAGCAATGCCTCACAGAGGAGGGGGCTTTGGCACTAGGTCTGGAGAGGAGTGCATCAGGAAGGGAAAGTAGGGAGGGGTCATCTGGGTGGGGAAACATTTTGTGCAAAGGCTGGGAGGCAGGAGGGGGGCCTGAGCATTCAGGAAAGGCAAGGAACATGCTTGGGTGGTTGTGGGGGTGCTGATGGCATGGTGGGTGGCGTCATGACTGTCAGGCTGAGCTGCTGAGGCTTCCTCCTGATGGCAGTGGGGGACCCATGGAAGAATTCTGAACAAGGAAAGGATGTCATCTGATGTGGAAGTAAGGAATACCCTCCTGGGGCCATGTGGCAAGCAGGCTGGAGGGGAAGAGGCAGAATGGAGGCCAGGAGGTCAAGGAGGAGGCTGAGGCATCCAGGTGGAAAGGAAAGGGACATCAGGCCCAGAGGGAGAGAGTGGCACAGCAAGTGGGTGAAGGCAGAGGGAGGGCAAAGGCAGAGGGAGCACCTCACCTTTTAATCCTAACTGCCCCTCCACCCCCTGCGGCCCCTGCCCACTCTCCCTGCCCTCAGGGAGGTGGTTGAGGAGGAGAAGAAAAAGAAGAAAGATGATGATGACCTAGGCATCCCTCCTGAAATTTGGGAGCTCCTGAAAGGGGCAAAGAAGAGTGAGTACGAGAGGATTGCCTTCCAGTATGGCATTACTGACCTTCGGGGCATGCTGAAGCGGCTCAAGAAGGCCAAGGTCGAGGTCAAGAAGAGTTCAGGTCAGCACTGCTCAGTGGGAAAGTGGGCCCTCCCAGCATCATGGGTATTGGATGTTTGGACATGCTAGGGGGTAGGGATCCCAGCATCATGGGTATTGCATGGTTTGAACCCTGGACCTATCTCTTGAAGGTCCCAATCTAAGGAGTAATAGGGCCCTGTGGTCAGGCTTCTCCGAGTTCATGGGAGGCTTCCTGACATTGACCTTGGAGAGCCCATGGTCTGGGGAGGGAGATGTGGCAGCTCTGGGGGTGACCAGGGCAGTGAGAACCTCTCAGCTCCATGTACCTTGCATCCTTCAATCTCCAGCCTTCACAAAGAAGCTGGATCCAGCCTACCAAGTGGACAGGGGCAACAAGATCAAGTTGGTGGTGGAAATCAGTGACCCAGACCTTCCTCTTAAGTGGTACAAGAACGGCCAAGAGATCAAACCAAGTAGCAAGTATGTGTTGAGGGACAGTCCCTCAGGAGGGGTGGGGGGAGATCTGAGTCCCAGAGAGGGCTCAGATATAAATCTGACCACTCTTAACCCAGAAAGAGCTCTCCCTCATTCATATGAAAAATGTAAATACCTCAATTTTAAAAATTGACAAAGGAGGGGCACCTGGCTGGCTCAGTAGGTGAAGCATGTGACCCTTGATGTCAGGATCATGAGTTCAAGTGCCATATTGGGTGTAGAGATTACTCTTTTTTTTTTTTTTAATTTAAGGGTTTTGTTATTGTTTTTTAAGATTTTATTTATTTATTTTTTTTGACAGAGAGAGAGAGAGAGAGAGACAGCCAGAGAGGAACACAGGCAGGGGGAGTGGGAGAGGGAGAAGCAGGCTTCCTGGTAAGCAGAGGGAGCCCGATGTGGGACTGGATTCCAGGACCTGAGATCATGACCTGAGTTGAAGGCAGATGCTTAATGACTGAGCCACCCAGGAGCCCCTAGAGATTACTCTTAAAAAAATCTTTAGGGGCACCTGGATGGCTCAGTCGGTTAAGCATCTCTCTTCAGCTCAGGTCATCCCAGGATCAAGTCCTGCATTGGGTTCCTTGCTCAGTTCCTTGCTCCCTCTGCCTCTTCTCCTGCTCATGTGCGTGCTCTCTCTATCAAATAAATAAATAAAATTTTTATAAATAAATAAATAAGCTTTTAAAAAAATTGTTCAAGGTAATGAAAACAAGAATTTGGTTGAGAAGAAACCAATGGCCAATGTGCTGCGGAGAGCACATTCAACCTTGAAAATAATAGCAACAACAACAATAATAATGCAAATAAGTAATAGTCTTTCTGCTCTCCAAACAGGCAAAGACTTTCCAAAATGATAAAACCCAGTGCTGGAGACAACATAGAGAAATGGGTACACAAATGCTGCTGGCAGGAATGGTACTTGCTAAATCTCTGAATGGGCAGTGTGTTAAAAATCTTTCAGATTGTGCAATTTGAGGGATTTATCCTAAGAGAATTATCATGGTTGTGCATATTTCGCTGCAAGGATGTTCCCTAAGGCATTTGCTATTGTAGCAAAAAATGGAAAACAACCAAAATGTATGATTCCTTGCCAAAGTTCTATGTGGTCACTAAGAATGAGATCCTAAAATGTATACTAATATGGGAAGCTGGTCAAAGTTTGCAAACGGAAAGAAGCGTGGTTCCCATTTCTGCTTCACACAATGTTAATCTACATACATATAGATAAAAAGATTGGAAAGACAGACCGAAATGTTTGCAACAGTTATCTCTTGGATGGGTTCTAGTTTTATTATTTTTTTCTTGGCTGTGTGTGTGTGTGTGTTTTTTAAAGTTATTAATTTATTTAAGTCGTCTCTACACACAACGTGGGGTTCTAACTCAGGATTTCCAAGATCAAGTGTCAGCATGTTCTCCTGACTGAGCCAGCCAGGTGCCCTGGCTTTGTCTTCTCAGTTTCTCATCAGGAGCATGTTGGATAAGATAAAAAGTTAAGTTAGTTAAGGTCCAGGTTAAGTTGCTGTAACAAAGTCCCTAGGTTACATTACTTGAAGTGAGAGAGAAATGTATTCCTAGCTGATTGAGGCTGGTGGGTTGGCTTTTTCCTTAGAGATTGTTTGGGGACCCAGGTTCCACATTTTGGGCTACGCCATTTCTTGTGACATTGTCTTCGTCCCCTTGATTGAAGCTGGGTCATGGGTGACAGGAAGGGGGAAGGAGAGAAGTCCAGAGCAAGCAACACAAAGGTGGAGATGAAGTAGCAGTTATGCAGCTGGAATCCACTTACATTCTGTTGGCCCAAGTTCAGGGGCCTACCATTGTAGCTGCGAAGGAAGCTGGGAAATGTAGTTCTCAGGTCGGTAGCTGTGTGCTATTGCTAAATGGAAGGGGAGGATGGATATGGGCGGTGAGGGGGCAGTTAAGATTTCCACTATGGGTATTTAAATACTAGAAATTAGACCATCTTTCCGCTCCTGCACAATCTGGCCCTGAGAGGGAGTGACTTGCCCTGAGAACTGGTGGGTAGATCTACTCCAGGCCCGGGATCTCCTCCAGGCTCTAGGCTAAGACAAGATTTTTGCACCAGGTACGTGTTTGAGAATGTTGGTAAGAAGCGAATTCTCACCATCAACAAGTGTACACTGGCGGACGATGCTGCTTATGAGGTCGCTGTCAAAGATGAGAAGTGTTTCACCGAGCTCTTTGTCAAAGGTGAGGCTGAGATTTGGGCCTGAGCTTAGGGAGTGGAGCTCTGAGGTGGGGGTAGGAGGTCCTGAAACTACTGACCTCCTGTCCCTCTGTGTCTTACAGAACCTCCAGTCCTGATTGTCAAACCCCTCGAGGACCAGCAGGTGTTTGTGGGTGACCGGGTGGAAATGTCAGTGGAGGTATCAGAAGATGGTGCCCAGGTCATGTGGTAAGTGACTCTTGACCCCTGAGCTCCATACAGGTGCCCACAGCTTCTTTGCCTCAGCTCTGATCTTTGTGAGCCTCTTAGAGATTCTGAAACTTTACCCAACAGTCATCAGGAGACCTCAGCTCAGCCTTTCTCCATAAATCCTGACCTGTACCCATGATCTCTTTCTGGAACTTCTGACCTCTACCCATCTTATCTTCTTCCAGTTCCTTTCCTGATCCTTGCTATTTCAGATTCATTTACTCATCCATTCAACCAATCATCCATCCTTTGGTCCATCCACTCACGTATCCATTCATCAGCCCATCCTTTATCCGTCCATCCACTCGTCTATCCCATTGGTTCATCTCTCCATTCACCCATCCATCCATCCACCTATCCATCCCCTCACCCACTCACTCACCCACCCTTCTCCTCATACATTCATCCATCCCACATCTATTCACCCACCCAACAAATATTTATTGAGCACCTATTATATGATGGCACTCTTCAATGTACCGGAGATATAATGGTGAGAAAATATACCAATATGTCACCCACCCTTTTAGAGTTAATAATCTGATAAACCTCTGGGGTATATGTGTAGGAGAGAGAGACGTGTTAGTCAAGACATCACATGAATAAATATAAAAGTTCTATTTTGACAAACGTTTCAGAAGAGCACTAACTGAAGCTATAATCACTTTTTAATAGGCAGAAGGGACTCATGAGGTCAGGGAAGGCTTCCTGGAGGAGGTGACAATGGAGCTGAGATTTTAATGATAAGGAGGTAGAAAAGAAGTGGGAAGGGAGGAGTTTCTCAGGCAGGGAAGTGCCGTTTAGAGAGGCCACAATATTTGATGTCTCTCTGGGACCCCAGGACTCCCTCCATGCCCTGACATCTCCCAGTAACCTTTCATTCCAACCGGGACCTTGTGGCATCTCCCTGTGGACTGTGACTTCCTGTGACCCATTATCCCACCTGTGACCCAACTATTCAAGATGCTTCTGTCAACCTGACTCTCTCCTCCCTCCTGGGACTGCCCTTCTGATCCTGACCTCCGCTCAGGACTGTCTCTCTGGCCTTCCCCCTGTGATATCCAGACCCAGGGCTGTGTGGGTCCCTCACTTCTCTTCTTCACATTCCCCTTTGCCTAGGATGAAAGATGGGGTGGAACTGACACGGGAGGATTCCTACAAGGCTCGATACCGCTTCAAGAAGGATGGGAAGCATCACATTCTTATCTACTCAGATGTGACCCTGGAGGATGGGGGTCGCTACCAGGTCATGACCAATGGAGGCCAGTGTGAGGCCGAGCTCATCGTGGAAGGTACGGGCCCTCCAGGTGGAGAGGGGTTGCTGCAATGTGTCAAGCTTCTCCTCACAGCTCAAAATTGCTCAGGCCCTGGGGTGCCTAGATGGCTCAGCCAGAAGAACGTGTGACTTTTGATCTTGGAGTCATGCGTTCGAGCCCCACGTTCAGGGTAGAGTGTTTACTTAAATAAATAAAGAAAGAAAAAAAAATGCTCAGGGGTGCCTGAGTGGCGTAGTCGGTTAAGGGTCCAGCTCTTGGTTTTAGCTCAGGTCATGATCTCGGGGTCCTGGGATCGAGCCCCATGTCAGGCTCTGTGCTCGGCATGGAGTCTGCTTGTCCCTTTCTCTTTGCTTCTCCCCCTCTGCCCCTCTCTCTCAAATAAAGTAATAAATAAAATCTTTTTTTTTTTAAGATTTTCATTTGACAGACAGAGATAACAAGTAGGCAGAGAGGCAGGCAGAAAGAGAGGGAAGCAGTCTCCCTGCTGAGCAGAGAGCCTGATGTGGGGCTTGATCCCAGGATCCTGGGATCATGACTTGAGCCAAAGGCAGAGGCTTTAACCCACTGAGCCACCCAGGCGCCCCTAATAAATAAAATGTTAAACAAACAAACAAACAAACATTGCTCAGGCCCCGAATCTTGCAGTTGCCCCTGACTCCTCTCTTGGCCTCCCCCGGCATTCAGTTCCCCAGCGACTCCTGGCAGCTTCCCCCTCAGAAGATATCCAGGGTCTGACCGCTCTTCCCCTCCTCTTTGCCCTCACTTGTCCCAGGCCTCCACCCCTCATGCCTGAACGACAGCACTGGTCAGTGGGTGCCCTGTTTTCATGGTCGCCCCCTCCTCCACTCACATACATACCAGCCAGAGAGTGATCCTTGTAAAATGTAAGTCAGATGGTGGAAACTGAGCACAGGGCCGTCTAGGGCCCAGGTCACTTTCCTGTTATGTATGACGTCACCCTCTCCGCCAGGAGAAGCTGACTGAAAGCCATGTAGGACTCCATGCATTACATTTGCAAATGCTTGTGAGTCTGTAATTCCTTAAATATAAAAAAATTAACCAACCCCAAACTAAGGTATTTATGAGCCTAATCAATTATGGTATGTCAATAAGAAGCCCTTAAAAATGGACAGTGTGACATGCACTGATATGGAAGGATTTCCAATATACCCTGTTATCAGGTAAAAGAGCAAATATGTTACAATTTGCAAGGAGGGGAGGGGAGGAAGGAAGGAAAGGAAGGGAGGGAGGAGAGAAAACATATATACCTATTTGCTTTCATTCATAGTGGTTGACTAAACGGGTAGTGCCTGTTTGGAGAAGGGAGGATTGGAGGTGGGTAAGGAGGAGATAACCCCTTTACATCTAAATCCATTTCCTTTATTTTATTTTTTTCCCTTTTTTTTTTTAAGATTTAATTATTTATTTGAGAGAGAGACAGTACAGGCAGGGGGATGGGGAAAGGGAGAAGCAGATTCCCTGTTGAGCACAGGGTCCAACTTGGTGCCCGAGCCCTGGACACCGGGACCATGTCCTGAACTGAAGACAGATGCCTAACCGACTGAGCCACCCAGGGCCCCCACTGTCTTTATTTTTAAGGCATATAAATGCATTGTTTTGTAAAAAAAAAAAAAAAATGCACATCAGATCCCAGCCATCTTTACAACATTCTCTAGTGGCTTCTGCCTGGCTGGGAGTCCTCTCTGGGGCCCCCAAGGTCTGTGATCTGGCCCCGTCTGCCCCTACCCAGCTCATCTCCTACCATGTCTGCCTCGCTCACTGCGCACTCATCTCCTTGCTGTTTCCCACACTGAGCCTGCACTGCTCCACAGGGCTTTTGCACATGCTGTTCCTGTTACCTGGGGGACTCTAACGCATTCTCGCACAGACTCTTCCCTGCCCTCCTTCAGGCTTCATCACTCCCTTTTGTTATATATTTCTTTCTTTCTTTATAAGATTTTATTTATTTATTTCTCAGAGAGAGAGAGAGAATGCATAAGCAGGGGGAGTGGCAGGCAGAGGGAGAAGCAGGTTCCACAGTGAGCAAGGAGCCTGTTGCAAGACTCGATTCCAAGACCCTGGGATCATGCATGACCTGAGGCAAAGGCAGATGCTTAATCTACTGAGCCACCCAGGTGCCCTTTTTGTACGTTTCTGTGTCTCCCTGTTCACTGACCGCTTCCACATTAGAATATGAGCTCCACCAGGCCGGTGGATGTTTCTGGGCTGTTCACAGCTATATCGCCAGTGCCTGGAACAGCGCTGTGAATATCTGTGGGCCGCCTGGAGTTCTCATGGCCTCGTATCCTTCTCTCCATGCCCAGAGAAACAGCTGGAGGTCCTGCAGGACATCGCAGATCTGACAGTGAAGGCCTCAGAGCAGGCCGTGTTTAAGTGTGAGGTGTCTGATGAGAAGGTGACAGGCAAGTGGTACAAGAATGGGGTCGAGGTGCGGCCGAGCAAGAGGATCACCATCTCCCACGTGGGGAGGTGCGGAGTAGACTCCGGAAGTGGTGGAAGGGGAGGGGTGCATGGGGGTGGCGTGTGTATCAGTTGGCTATTGCTGCAGAACAACCATCCCTCTACTTAGTGGTTTAAGGGGAAGGGTCTTACTGCAGGGTCTTACCACAAGGGGCACAGATACAGGGAGGGGAGAACCTGTGGCCATGTCTGCCAACAGTCTCCTACAAAGTGGGGGAGACATCTAGCTGGGGAAACAAAGGGCCTGGAATTCAACAGGTGGCACAGGGACATCCAGGAGAAGCACCTGGTGACCTGTGGGATGTGGAGAGCCACCGTGAGGCCACAACAGCACGCCCAAGCACATGTGCCCCTGTAGAGTGGTGAATCACATTTCCTGACCGCAGCTCTTGGCAGAATGCAGGCTTTCTCCGGGTTCTGTGTCAGGAACCCTGCCTGCCAGGAGTGTCGGTAACTCTGAGAATGAATTGTAACACTTATGGGGCATTTATTACGTGCTGGGAGAGTTTTACTTTTTTTTTTTTTTTAAGATTTTATTTATTTATTTGACAGATAGAGATCACATGTAGGCAGAGAGGCAGGCAGAGAGAGAGAGGAGGAAGCAGGCTCCCTGCTGAGCAGAGAGCCTGATGTGGGGCTCGATCCCAGGACCGTGGGATCATGACCCGAGCCAAAGGCAGAGGCTTTAACCCACTGAGCCACCCAGGCACCCCGAGAGTTTTACTTCTTTACAACAACCCTGCTGTAGACTGCTATCATGATTCCTCATTTATAGATGAAGAAACTGAACGCACAGGGGTTTTAGCTAACTTGCTCAAGGTCATACAGCCAATAAGTGGCAAAGCTGAGATTTGAACTCAGATGATAGCATTTTGAAACTCAGAATAAAAATGGTGGGCTTGGGGGAATGGTGCCTGGCAGGCTCAGTTGGTGAAGCGTCCGCCTTTACCTTTGGCTCAGGTCCTGATCTCCGGGTCCTGGGATCGAGCCCCACCTTGGACTCTGAACTCAGTGGGGAGCCTGCCTCTCCCTCTGCCTTGCCCCTAGCCTTGCTCGTGCTTGCTCTCTCTCAAATTAAAAAACAAAAAATGGTGGGCAAGGGGACTTAGAGTACATTGAGAGGGTATTTCTCTGGGAGGCTGGCTGGCTCTTTTGGAAAGATGTGCAATTCTCGATCTCTGCATTATGACTTCGAGCCCCACATTGGGTGTAGAGATTACTTAAATGACTAGACTTAAAAAAAAAAGGTGTTTCTCCATGGTGATCTGTGGGGTGACCCACCTGATTCCTGCCTTGTCCCCACAATACCTTAGGTTCCACAAGCTGGTGATCGATGATGTCCGCCCTGAAGATGAGGGAGACTACACATTCGTGCCCGACGGCTATGCCCTGTCCCTCTCAGCCAAGCTCAACTTCCTGGGTGAGGGTGCCCCTCTGTGTTCCCCAGGGGCCAGAGCACCCACCTTCCCAGACCCCAGAGCCTAGATCCCTCCTTCACGATTAGGTTTCCCTAGTGTTATTAGGGGTGACAGCAGGCGGCATCTGATCTTGTGGGAGGAGTCAGACAAAAACATGGAGGGAGAGAGCACTATACATTCTGACGAGTGTCCACCTGGGGAGAGGGGCAGTCATGGGCCTGGACCCATGCCCAGACCCCCGGGTCACTGGGTGATGCCAGACCTTCCCCTCAGCCTCTGGGGTGGGAGGGTGGGATTAGGGGCCTACTGGATTTAGAGCTAACAGAGCCATCTTCTTTGTTCTCCAGAAATCAAGGTGGAGTACGTACCCAAGCAAGGTAAGAACTAAGGGCTGCTATGCTAAGCTGAGGGTCTGGACTCCTGGGGCTGAGGGAGGAGGGGTTTGGGGTTCCTAACTCCTGGGGCTGAGGGTCCTGACCCCTGGGTCTGATGGAAGAGGGGCTGGGGGCAGGACTCCAGGATGTCTATGCCTATTGGAGCCCAGCTCTTGGGGAACCCAGCTTGCCTTGGGGGGATCAGGATGACCTAGCTGCCCACTCCCAAGTTCCCCAATATCTCTCTCTCTCTTTTTTTTTAAAGATTTTATTTATTTATTGGACAGACAGAGATTACAAGTAGGCAGAGAGGCAGGCAGAGTGAGAGGGGGGAAGCAGGCTTGCCACTGAGCAGAGAGCCCTATGTGGGGCTCGATCTAAGGACCCTGGGATCACGACCTGAGCTGAAGGCAGAGGCTTTAATCCACTGAGCCACTCAGGCACCCCCCAATATCTCTTTTTTGCCACTAGAGCCACCAAAGATCCACCTGGACTGCTCAGGGAAGACCTCAGAGAATTCAATTGTGGTTGTGGCTGGAAACAAGCTGAGGCTCGATGTGTCCATCACTGGGGAGCCTCGTCCTGTCGCCACCTGGCTGAAGGGAGATGAGGTATAGTGGGGCTCCCCCCACCCCCTGCCCTGACTTCTTCTCCCTCTCAGCTCTGCTGGGCAACCTGGGACAAGTGGCTTCCCTCTCTGAGCTTCAGTTTCATTGTCTGTAAAATGAGAATGATGGTCCTTCTTCAGAGGATTAAAGACTGGAGATTGTATTTGTCTATCACATGGTACTGGCCTGCCACATGGTGGGTGCTCCCTCCATCCATCCCTCCCTCCATCGATCCCTCCATCCATCCTTCCCTCCATCCATCCATTAATCAGTCAGCCAACAAATCCAGCTATCCATCAACTCAACCATCCACCCATCTTTCCATTCATAAACTTATCAATTATTTAATTCATCTGGCCATCTTTTCATCCAGTAATTAATCCATTTGTCCATTTATCCACCAGTCAGTCCAAGGTCCCATCCTTCCAACAAATATTTTTATTTTGTATGTTCCAGGCATTGGACAGTTCAAGTTTTCTTCCATTGTCTAGGCTTCAGAGTCCTAGTCTGTAAAATCGATAGACTTGATTCAACCTTCATTCGTTCCTTCAGTCAACAAACACAACCCCTGAGTCTTCCTCTCTGCGGGGCTCTGGGGATACTATCTCTGCATAGCACTGGGGATATCATCTCCACGAGGAGGGAAGTGGAGGGAGGCAGACACGTGCCCAAGCAGTCACAGTCTAGGGTTACCAGGCTGAGATAAAAGGGGGGTACTGGAAACTCTGAGACTTCAGGGGGTAGGGCCATCACTTTCAGCTGGGGGCTTCCAAGATGGCTTCCCAGAAGAGGCGACTTCTAGGCGAGTCCTAAAGGATGAATAAGAGCGAGCAAATAGAAGAGTGGCTGAGGGGATTGCATGCCACATCTTTGGGATTTTAATTCAGGGTGGTGTTTGGAGGATGAGGAGGGCAGCAGGGAAGAATGGTGAGGCTGGGTGTAAATGCAACAGGTCCTCTTGCTCTGGGTCCAAGGCCAAGTGTAATGTGTGGCGATGAGGAGCTGCTGGAGGACTCTGAGTCAGGGCAGAGGTGGGTCTGGGCTTGGGGAGAGATGGAACAAGGTCACCCCGTGGCTGTGTCCAGGTGTTCGCGGCCACCGAAGGCAGGATCCGCATCGAGAATCTGACAGACGTCAGCAGCTTCGTGATCGAGAGTGCCGATAGAGCAGATGAGGGCCGCTACACCATCAAGGTCACCAACCCTGTGGGCGAGGATGTGGCCTCCATCTTCGTGCGAGTTGTGGGTGAGCAGAGGGAGCTGAGGGAGTGAGCCAGGGTGGCTCCCTGAGGCCCCGAGGGACCTGCTGATCATCCTATCTCCCACAGATGTCCCAGACCCCCCGGAGGCTGTGCGGGTCACCTCTGTTGGAGAGGATTGGGCCATTCTTGTCTGGGAGCCACCCAAGTATGATGGGGGGCAGCCAGTCACTGGTGAGTGCCCGTATGCCAGAGTCCCCATGACCTCTGACCTCTCTTACTCTCCCTGCCCCACCACCCCAACGATTGCTTGGCCTTTGAGAATTCTTTTTTTTTTTAAGATTTTATTTATTAGCCTTTGAGAGTTCTTATCATCCTTGGTGATCTCCCTCTGAGATCGGTTTTCCATCTTGGATGTCTTGCAATTCCTTTGGTCTTCCCTCACATTCTTTGCTTCCAGCAACCTGGGGATCTTCACTTATAGCATAGGGTTTTCTATGATCCCTGACTCCTGATTCATGACTCGTGACTGTTCCTGAGCCTCAGCCCCATGACTGGTGACTACTGACTGCTCTGTGACCCCGAAACCAAAACCAACCCAAGATTCATGTCCTCAGACATCTCTGGGGTCATGTGACCTTTTGATGTGCCCCTCACTGCTACAACTGACCTGCGACCCCATAGTCTCCCCATGGGCATCACTCCTCTCTGTTGGGCGGGGGCATCCAGGTTACCTCCTGGAGCGGAAGAAGAAGGGCTCTCAGCGCTGGATGAAGCTGAACTTTGAGGTCTTTACGGAGACGACCTATGAGTCCACCAAGATGATCGAGGGTGTCCTCTATGAGATGCGGGTCTTTGCGGTCAATGCCATTGGTGTTTCCCAGCCCAGCATGAACACCAAGCCCTTCATGCCTATTGGTAATGCTCCTCTGCACCCTCCCCAAACCCCTGTCCATCGCCAACCCCTGTCCTACCTGTTGCTGATCTCTGACCCTACACCTGACCTTTGAACCTCCAGCCCTAACCAACCTCCCAACCTCTTACTGATCAAGTACATTAGTCACCAATCTCTATGATCCTAGACTCTGTGCCTTTGTCCAGATCCCTCATAGACCTCTGACCTACCAGACCAACACTTCTCCCTCCTCCTGGAGACCTCACCATCCCTTGATATACGTTGTGGTTTTAATGACTCATGATGACATATCCTGTCGCATGGACCTACTGCTCCCTTTCCTGATCAGTGACTCCAACTCTGATTCCTGCCCCTCCCTGTGACCACCGACCCCTCATTTGCGTCTACCTTCCTTTTCCCTGGATTCTTACAGCACCCACGAGTGAACCCTTGCACCTGACAGTGGAAGACGTGACAGACACGACCACCACTCTCAAGTGGAGGCCTCCAGATAGGATCGGGGCAGGTGGCATCGATGGGTACCTGGTGGAGTACTGCCTGGAGGACTGTGAGTGGCCCTGTCAGGACTAGGGGTGGGGGCACGGTGTCTCACACAGAGCCCTGCTGGGGGTCCAATCCAGGGGACTGCAAAGAGGGCAGTGCAAGGAGAGCTCTTTGGTGGGGTGGGCTGGCCTAGCCCTGTGTCTTTACTTGCTTGAATCCCCAAATGGGATGGCTCAAGCCAGGCCCCCATTGACCAGCTTGTCCTCTCTCCCTCCCTCCCTTTCTCCCATCCTCCTTCCTCCTTTCCCTGTACCCATCTTCCATACAGTAATACTTTTCCATCCATCTATCCATCATCCCTGTAATTATCGACTACGTATATTCCTTCTTTCTCTCCTCCCTCCCTCCATTTGTCCATCCGTCCTTCCTTCCTTCCTGTCTTCCTTCCTTCCCTTCTTCCTGCATTCTTCCATCCATTTGCCCACCATTGGTCATCCATCCAACCATCTGTCTATTTATCTGAAAATCTTTTGGATCAACAAACTATCCATCCATCTTGTAACGTTTTCCATCCATATATTTATCTCTTCACCACCATTTTTCTTCCCTCTTCCCTCCTTCCCTTCCACCCTCCTTTCCTTCTTTCCATTCATCCATTTCCCTATATGACCACTGTCTACTGGTCATGACATCTGTCTACTGTCTCTCCATCTTTCTATGTATCCATCCACCCATCCACCCATCTTTCCACATATCCAACTCTCCATTCTCCACTGAACAAACACGTACTGAGTGCTCGACTCCATGCCAGGCTCGGTGCTACGGCTGTGGGGGTACCTGCAACACAGTCATCTCACTGGGAAGACAGGCATGATCATCTCAACACCGTATCCCAGGCCTTAAAGTCAGACAGACATGGGTTCCCATCCTGCCCTACACTTTCCTTCATCTGAAAATGGGCGAAGACAGTTGCCTTCTTGACAGGGTACAGTGATAACTGCATCTGCTAATGCATGTAAATGATGGATGGTTGGACTCTCATCAGCTTCTTCCCTCTTTCTCTTTCCAGCGCTCTTTACCCCATTCTTGCTCTTGCCTGTCCCTCTCCCATCTGCGCCAGGCCACTGTGATGTTTCAGGACCTAGTCTCGTTAGAGTTCGCCCTGGTGGTGGTTGGTCTGACCCACATTTGTTCACCAACCTATGGCAATAAACCTAAGCTAGAAAGCAAGGGGGCAGGAAATCCGAGAAGCTGTCTCTAACCAGCCCCTCATTCTCTACTCCTCTGAACCTTGATTTCCCCATCTCTAAAGTGGGGATAACATAGTACAGAGGCAGAGATCAGTGAGCTAACTAACACGTATGCCACCCTTCCAACCTGGTCATAATAAGTGCTTAACAAATATCAGCTGCTGCTGTTCATTGCAGTCAGCCCAAGGAATGGGAAGGGACAACCAGCTGAGGGGCTTCTAGAAGGTTCCCAGCATGGCTTCTCTTTTGTAGCCGAGGACTGGGTCCCAGCTAACACGGAGCCCATAGAGCGCTGTGGCTTCACCGTCAAGAATCTCCCCACGGGAGCAAAAATCTTGTTTCGGGTAGTGGCAGTCAACATTGCAGGGCGGAGCGAGCCTGCCTCCCTGTTCCAGCCCGTCACCATCCGGGAGATTGTGCGTAAGTGACTCTGAGCGCTCTTCCAAAGACCAAGTTGCTGTCATCTGGCCTGCCCTTGCCATGTCATCATTAGGGCCTCCCCCAAGAACGTCATTGCCACAGTCTCTCTGTCCCTCCCTCGAGTGTCCCCCAGCCCAGCACTGAGCCCCCATTCCTGTGTCTGTGCCCTCAGAGCAACCCAAGATCCGGCTCCCGCGCCATCTCCGCCAGACTTACATCCTCAAAGTGGGGGAACACATCAACCTCGTCATCCCCTTCCAGGTGTGCCGAGCTGGAGTCGGGCTGAGGGGTCAGGGCCCAAGGGTGGGGCCCAGGGCAGGGCCCAGGGCGGGTCCCAGGGCAAGACCGGGGCTGACCTCTCGGCTTCCCTTCCTTCCGCCCCCACCCAGGGAAAGCCCCGGCCCCAGGTGGTGTGGACGAAGGGCGGGGCACCCCTGGACCCCAACCGCGTGCACGTGCGCACCAGCGACTTCGATACCGTGTTCTTCGTGCGCCAGGCAGCACGCTCGGACTCAGGGGAGTACGAGTTGACCGTGCAGATCGAGAACATGAAGGACACGGCCACCATCCGTATCCGGGTCGTGGGTGCGCGGGCAGCTGGGGCAGTGGGGAAGCATTGTGACCCAGGAGATGGGACGTGAAGAGATTGGGATGGAAACACGGACGTGAGGCTGGGATGGGGCCAAAGGGCGAGGAAGCGGGAGTGGGGAAAGTCCTAAGCCTGATCAGAATCCCAGGACCAGGTGAGGGGGCTTAGGTGGAGAGAGATGCAGGGAGGAGGTAAGGGGTTGGGGGCTGACAACCACCCCACCCCCACCATTCCAGAAAAGGCAGGACCAGCAGAGAACGTGATGGTGAAGGAGGTGTGGGGTACTAACGCGCTGGTGGAGTGGCAGCCCCCCAAAGATAATGGGAACAGTGAGATCACGGGCTATTTTATCCAGAAAGCCGACAAGAAAACCATGGTGAGAGACCTGAAGGGCCAGGGTGGGGTGGGGTGGGCGATATCCGCAGAGCAGATGCCATCCTCTCCAGGTCACTGCTGGGAAAGGGAAACCCGCCTTGGAGAGAGTGGGAACACAGGCTGGGGCTGGGAGGGAAGCCTTTTGGTCACAAGGTGGGTTTTCTTTTCTTTTCTTTTTTTTTTTTAAACTAAGGTAAAATTCACATAAAATTAAGCATTAACAATTTTGAAGCTTTTAGTCTGTTCCCACTATTGTGTCACCAACACAACTAGTTCCAAGACATTTTCGTCTCCCCAAAAGGACACATCACACCCACTAAGCATTCCCCCCTCCCTCCCAGGCGCAGGCAGCCACTAATCTGCTTCCTATTTGTATGGATTTGCCTTCTCTGGACTTTTCATATAAATAGGAACTTGCAATATGCAGCTTCCTTCACTCAGAAAGTTTTCCTGAGTGGATTGGGGTTTCAGTCCTTTCCATGGCTGAGTGAGAGTGCCCGGTTTGGACCTACCACGTTTTGCCTTTCCGTTCAGCAGCTGACAGGCACGTGGGCTATTCCCACCTCTTGGGCTATTGTGACTCCTGGGAACCGCAAGCTGTCTTAGCGGGATGCACGCTTTGGTTTGCTTTGCTCATGCCCTGGGCCTTCTTGTGTCCATGTTCCTATGTCTGATTCTCCCGGCCCCTCCCTGTCTGTCCCCCACTGCCCCAGGAGTGGTTCACCGTCTACGAACACAGCCGGCACACCTCCTGTACGGTGCCTGACCTCATTGTGGGCAACGAGTACTATTTCCGCGTTTTCAGTGAGAACATCTGTGGGCTCAGCGACTCCCCCGGTGTCTCCAAGAACACGGCCCGGATCCTGAAGACAGGTCCTGCCACCTCACTTCACGGAGTCCAGTCTCCTCTCTTGGCTGGGATTCTACCTTGACTCCTTTCCCCGCCCCCAGACTCAAAGCTGATGGCACCCGGTGACAGGAGAGAGGCAGTCAGGGGCCAGTCCAGATGGGCACCTGACGGGTGCATCTCCCTTTCCCCAGGTATCACCTACAAGCCTCTTGAGTACAAGGAACATGACTTCCGAACACCTCCCAAGTTCCTGACGCCTCTACCAGACCGGGTGGTCGTGGCTGGTTACGCTGCTGCCCTCAACTGCGCGGTCAGAGGCCACCCAAAGGTGCCGTGTGTGTGTGCGTGGATGTGTGTGTGTGATCCTAGAGGGACATCTTCACCCAGATCCAGCCATACTACCTCCTTCCCCCTGACTTCTCCTCTGTTCATGGGATTTACTCACTTTTTTTTTTTTTTAAAGATTTATTTATTTGACAGAGAGAGATTACAAGTAGGCAGAGAGGCTGGCAGAGAGAGAGAGGAAGAAGCAGGC
The DNA here is from genome assembly GCF_011764305.1 of Mustela putorius furo. Lineage (NCBI taxonomy): Eukaryota > Metazoa > Chordata > Mammalia > Carnivora > Mustelidae > Mustela > Mustela putorius. The sequence continues at coordinate 10,105,469 of NW_025421310.1, read as the reverse complement.
TCCCTGCTGAGCAGAGAGCCCGATGCGGGACTCGATCCCAGGACCCTGAGATCATGACCTGAGCCAAAGGCAGCGGCTTAACCCACTGAGCCACCCAGGCGCCCAGGATTTACTTTTAACCCACTTCCTGCCTCTCCCCCCTTCAAGCAGAGCCCAAGTCTCATAATTACACCCCAGCTTCCCTCAGAAATAGAAAACTTTGGCAGGAGCTGGGGGGAGGTCTGGACCGCCAGGGCTCCCAGGCAGCTTCTGTCCTGTCATTTCCTGACTGCTGTTGGGAATGTGGACACTTGCAACCTTGAGTTCCAGTGACTCACCTGGACCAGGGGCTGGCAAAAGAGGGCTCTCTTTTCTGCTTGTCACCAGGATCTCTAAATCAAATGTTATTGGGATGTGGCTGTGTACACTTCAGAGCCTGAAATAATGACTACCTGGCCTTTACAGATGAAGTTTGCTGGCCTCTGGTCCAACTCCAAGTTTTCGGCTTCAGCCTCCGTAGGCCCCCTGTGGATTCATTAGTTCTCCTCCTCCATCGACGTCCACGCACTTTGTTCACTAACTGTAACTCCTTCATTCATTCTGTTCATTTACTCGCCTACCAAGCCATTCGTTTCCTCAGCTCATTTATTCTCTCTGCGCTCTTACGTCACTCACACATGCAGTCTGTTCATACGCTCAGCACATGTTTTCAGAGGCTGTGTGTGCTGGTGAGCTGGATGGGAAGTTCCTGGATGTTGGGGGAGACTGACATGAATCTGAAGTCATGCACATGACTATGACAGTACGAAGGGTGGGATGCATGTCAGAGCCCTGAGGGTAGTTGCGAATGGACAGTGGGCATTCCTGCCCCAGCCTAGGCACCTGAGCGGACATGTAGCAGAGACCTGAAAGATAAGCCAGTGCTGATTAGGGGGAGAGAGGAGGGAAGAGCAGTACTGGAAGAGGGAACAGCCAGTGCGCCAAGGTCCTGGGGTGGGAGCCTGTTGGGTCTGTTTGAGGAAAAACGAGGCAGCCTGTGTGGATGGAGCAGAGGGAGGGAGCGACAGGATGGGGTGAGGACAGAAGAGTAATGGGGCCAAATTGCATAGGGTTCTGTGGGCCACAACAGAGAGTGAGGTCTTCCTCTCACAAAGAGGATACTGAGAGTCAGAGAGGAGAAATGACTAGTTCAGGGTCATCAATCAAAATAGGTGGCAGGACAACCAAGAATTGCCTCCAGATCTGCCTTCCAAAGCCCACTTTGCCATCACCCGTGGACCTTCCCTAAGCTGGCCTCTTCTCCCACTCCACTCAATAGCCGAAGGTGGTCTGGATGAAGAACCAAATGGAAATCCGTGAAGATCCCAAATTCCTAATAACCAACTACCAGGGAATCCTGACACTCAACATCCGCCGCCCGTCTCCCTTTGACGCGGGGACCTATTCCTGTAGGGCTGTCAATGAGCTGGGGGAGGCGCTGGCTGAGTGCAAGCTGGAAGTCCGAGGTGAGCGCCCTGCCTGGCTGCCCCTCACCCCTTCACCCCCACTCCCACATAGGGAACTGGAGGCCCTGGGCTGAGCCATATGGAGGGCAGAGCCATCATCCCGGTGCCCCTAAGTGTGTAACAGGGAAGCCGGATTCAGACCCCTCCAAGAATGATGCAGGGTGACGTGTGCACGGGGCACTGTAGGGGTGGGGCTGGGGAGCACCTGATCCGGTGGTGGCAGTCATCTGAGGAAGTTTTCGAGGGGAGTTGAAGGACAGATAAGAGGTGAATGAGATGGAGAAGAGCTGGCAGGTGATCACCAAGGCTCTGCTGGGCCTGGCCTATGTGGGGAGAGGTGCAGGTGCCCAGAAAAATGCCTCTTCTCCCCAAGCTCTGTCCGTCCTCTCCCCTCCTCTCTACCTCCCCCCACCAGCCCCAGCCCTGATCACTTCTTCCTCTGGAATTCTTGCCTGGCCTCCCTGCCTCCCATCTTTCCCTCCAGCCCATCCTCCACAGGGCCCCAGGGAATTCTCTCTCTGGGGCTGGCTTGCCCCACCCCTGCCTGTGGCCCTCCCCAGGTTCCCCAGCAGCTCTGAAACCTCTCAGCCTGGTGTCCATGGTCCTGTGCCTTCTCCCATGTGCCCCTCTCTGGCCTCATGTACCCCATTTCCCTCAACACTGTTTCAGCCATACCAAGCTGTTGGCAGTTGGACAAACTAGTTGTGGTTTCTCTTGTCCCTAGGACTTTGCACATGCCATTCCCTCTACCTGGAATGCTTTTCCTCACCTCCTCTGCCGTGGGCTCCAGCTCATCAAACATCTGCCAGTCCAGGCTCACTGGAGTAGCCACTACCCAAGTCCCTCAGATGTGACTGATAAAAATATGGGCTTCCAGGGTCCCTCCCCAGTTGTGACTCCCCCTGGCCCTGATGACTGCCCAGAAGACAGATGTGACCATAGACTCTTAACAAGCGAGACCATTGCCGTGGCCTTACTGGCTGTCATTAAGAACACTGCTCTTCCAGGCTGAGCCAATTTGTAATGTTTTACTGTCCCCTTTATTAATTATTGAATCAGCTCGGAAATATCCCTACTTTGAGATTCCAGTGACAGCTTGTCACTGGCAGCTTAGAAATCCCTGATCAGAACATCCCAGTCTGGGGTTCAAAGCCATAGGTTATTGTCTGCACCAGGACAGTGGTTTCATTGCCCCACTGAGATGTGAAGGACCCACATGCTCCCCCTGCTGTCCCTGTAAATCCAGGGGCAAAGGAGCCTGGGGGTGGGGCACAGGGACTTGGGAAGCCCGCCCCACCTTACCCACTCTTTTCTCATTTCCCCTGCAGTGCCACAGTGAGACTGCCTTCCACCTGCCAAAGTAATTGGCTGCTGGGTCCTAACCTGGACTTCCCTGAACACTGTTTCCCTTTCCAGAGTTACCACTAAGATAATAGTCTTGTCTACAACCCGTGTGTGTCTGTCCTTCTTGAATCTCTAGCTCCACTGCCTTCTTCCTGTAGGGGGTTAGTCACCTGGGGGTGGGTGATGGGGACAGGAGGTTGGAATGGTAACCATGATAAGACAGCCCTGATGAAACAGACCACGTTGAGGCTGCCATCTTGGAATGATTACTTTAGTGATACTACCATGTTGCCAGGGCAATTACAAGTCTCAGGTGAACCAAGACCTTATGGAGGAAACCCTCTGGGACTAGCTACTATAAATGGGAAGGAGACAGGCAGGCTGCAGCGGCAAGTACAATGAGTTAAAGAAGAAACAAAGCCCAGATGGGGAAGACCATTCTAGTGAGGTAGCCATGATGGAATGGTGGGCACTAGGTCTCATGGTGGCCCAGGGAGCCACACACGATGAACCGAACACCATGTTGAGGCAGCCATGTTGAACTGGTGATGTTGACAAAAGTGCTCATGACCTGCTTGTTGGTTCTTAAGTGGCCGATCTTTATTAACTTTAATAATTCATCTTTCTGGCCCTGAGATAGGGTACTTTGATCTCTGGTCCTTTGGTGACCTCATGGGTATTGGGAGGAATCAGAGTCCCCAGAGTTCAGAGGTCTGTGGGTCAAGTCTGGCTTCCATGGCTTGAATCTGGGTATAAGAAAGAATTTGTCTCAGAGGTCTTGACCTGCGGATGTATCAGCAGTTTGGGGGTGGGTAGGTGGAGTAACTTTTGTACTTACCTGGAAGGTGGGGGGAGTGGGGTGTCTCAAGAGGAAGACACCCCACAGGTTTCAATGCTCCCACCTTCAAAGACTGGTGCTCCTCTCCTCCCCCTGGCCTTATAGGGAACTGGACATCCGGTTTGGCCCACCCTAGCCCTTCTGGGCCCAGGTGTCCCTCCCACATATCCCACTGAAGTGGGTCAAGGGGAGAGAGGCTGGCGGATGGGGGTGCCCAGTTAAGAAACTTGGCTCGTGTCCCCAACCCTGCCCTGGCTTGAGGTCTTGCTGTCTCTACACAGAGATTTCATACCCTTCCAGGACTCAGGAGTGAGGCCTTCCTTGGCGCCCTGTGCTCTCACCACAGGAATCCAGGCCCCCAGCCACTCCCACACACTCAGTAGTCCAGGTTCCCAGCCCTAGCTCAGGGTAGTCCAAATTTCCAGCTGCTTCCTCCAGCGCCCCCCCCCCCAACCCCGGAGTCCAGCCCCAGCCACGCTCTCTCCCCGCCCCACCTCCTCCCCAGCATCCCCGCCCCTCCTCCCACCTCCTCCCGCTCTATCAGGTCGTCGTCCTCGTCGTCCTCGTCGTCTCCATCCTCCACCGGCGAGTACTCCTGCGTGAAAGGCACGGCTCCCTCGGCCGAATGGAAACGCAGTCGGTAGAGCAGCCGCACCCACTGGCCGAACTCGCGGTCTCGGCTCTCGGCCGGGGCCCGCAGCTGCAGGTAGAAGGCGCGGCCGGTGCGGAACTTGACCTTGAGTTGCCAGCGGCTTTCGTTGTGGACGAAGAGCTGGACGAACTGCAAGGGGAACAACCTGGGAGGGCGAAAGGGGCAGCCTCAGGTTCTGACGCTCCGTGGCTCGGCAGCCTTGCCATCCCGGGCGCCTTCAGGGTCGGAGTCGCCCACCCTAACGCCCCTCTCTCAGCCCAGAGACAGTCCCTTTTCACTTTCTCTGCCTCTTGAATTTTTTCCATCCGCATAGTACCTCTGTGTCTCCCGCTGGTCCTTCTAATAGGTAGCCGCCTTCTTGAAATTTCCAGTTGAATATGAGAATGACATCAGACCCTAACAGGTCCAACGACCAAATTCCTGACCTCCCCAACTCAAACCTGCTTCTCTTTGCCTTCCGCATCCAAACTACATCCTCCCACTGCTCCGTCAGAAGTCGTGGGGTTGCTCCTGACCCCACGTTACTCTCATATCCTCATCCAATCCTGCCACAAACCCTGACAGCTCCACCATTAAAATGCCACCGTCTCCAGGATCCGGCCACTTGTAACCCCTTCCACCACCAGCTGGGACCCGCCACCCGCCCAGGGAGCTCCCTCAGCCTTCACCTCTCCGTTCCCATGCGGCCGCCAGAGGGCGCCGGCCAACACCCGAGTTCACATCCCTCCGGTGACTCCTGCGGCTCAGAATAAAGGCAAGGTCCCTCCACACCTTGACCTTGCCCCGCAGGATTCGCCTCCTCTGTTTACCTGTCTGCTCACTCCCCTCGCTCACTCAGCCCCAGCATCACCAGCCTCTTTGCTGTTCCATAAACCTACCAGGCGAGCTTCTACCTCCGACACTGCCTCAGGGTGGGAATCTTCCTCCAACCAGCCCCATGGCTTGGCCCCTTAATCTTGTGTTTCTCAAAAAACGCCTTCTCTCTGGGCTGCCCCATCTGTCTCCACAAACCTTCCCCCCTTGAACAAATTGTCATTTATTCTGTTTGCCTTCCTAGAGTTTGAAGGCAGAGATTGTGATCTCATTTTGTTCGCTGCTGCTCCCCAAGTACCCAGGGCTCACATGGTTGGTGCTCAGTGGATGCTTGTTGAGAGAGTGGATCATTTGGCCCAATACACACAGCAGGGATTTGGACCCAAGTCTTATCCACGATGGGGCAACCATATATCACCCTCTGGCCTGGCAGTGCTACCTCTGGGGACAGACACCCTCACGCCTGTGTGCATGGATGCCCTCTGCCTACCATACTGGTTGCAATCCCATGACACCGGGCACCACTGTCCCTCAGTAGGTGGCTTCATCTCTTTATGACATTCCCCAAGTGGCAGAATAACAGTTGACGTTTACAAGGCGCTGACCCCTTGCCAGGGGCTGTTCCAAGGGCTTCACAAACATTTACGCAGTTTATCCCCTGAGAGCCTGGGAAGGTCGGCTCTCCTCTAATCCCCATGTTCCAGATGGGGGAAATTGAGGCACAGACAGGTAGGGAACTTGGCCAAAGCCAGTGAAGAAGAGGTGAAGTCAGGATTTTGAACCCAGGCAGGATGGTAACAGCACCAGATGAAAACTTGGGAGTCCAAAAAAGGATATGGGGCTTGTACTTATGTTGATACAGTGCTGATGAAGGAGTGAGCAGAGAGGAAAAGTAGTATATACCTGCCCCTGGTTTTAAAGGAAGGGGGAACACCCATAAAATGCTTATAGAATGGGCCCAGGCCAGCTCCAGGCTGCAGGCTAGAAGTGAAGGACTAGGGGCTGGTGAGTCTTGATGCATTATTTGCAGAGCAAGTTCAGTGCTTTTAAATTGACGGTATGCTTTTTTTGGGGGATGGTGTTGAAGGGGTTCCAAGCACCCCTTGGCACTGTCATTAGTGTCCCTCCCACTGCAGCTCACCACTCAGTGAGTGGTGAGGTCGATTGGTGGGACAGTTTAGCACTGAAAGGAAAAGAAGCAGTGTAGAAGCGAAAATGCCCCGGTGCACCGTAAGGTGTCAGCATACTGCTTTGTGGAATGTTCTAAACTTATACAGGGGGGATACATTAAAGGCTGTAAGTAGCCTTCATTTAGTTGAGGTCAGAATCAGATTCTGCCACCAAGTGGGTTGCAAAAGAACTTTTTAGGTTTCAGAACTGCAGACAAAGAACTGTGGACCCCTGTGTGTGTATGTGTGTGTGTGTATGTGTGTGTGATGTAAGTCTTTCCTTCCTTTCCTCCCTTTCTCTCCTTAATTGTAAGATGTAGTAAAAAAAGGGAAAGCCACTGGAAGAATGCTTTTACAGTATACTACACGTATGTACATGTTTTGTTATTGGCAGCTAGAGGCAGGAGCCTAGGATGGGCGAAAGGTGTTATTTTGTGCTATGTATGTTTTGTACCTTGATGTGTATTTGCATTCCTTTTTCAGAGAGAAAACAAAAGACCTGTAGGGCTTGTGTTTAGTGTGGCACTGGAGCTCAAGAGTCATGAGGTCAGGGGCACCTGGCCGGCTGGAATCCAGCCCTGAGCCAGGCTCCCTTCTTTTTGCTCTCCCTCTCCCTCTGCCATTCCCCCTGCTTATGCTCTCTGGCTCTATCTCTCTGTCAAATAAATAAACAAAATCTTAAAAAAAAAAAAAAGAATCATGAGGTCAATAAGGATGAGGAATCTGAGATTCTAATCCCAACCCAACCCCTGAACCACTGTGGGTCTCTGGGTAAGTGGCTCCCCTCTCTGGGCCTCAGATTATCTCTTCAAAGGATGGGACTAAGGAGCCGCACCATATGAGTATGTCAGCGATGAGACTACCTTCATGGCCTACAGTGTGCCTGGTATGCAGCAGGCGCCGCATCCATGGTTATTCTCCTGATCCTTGCCAGGGTGAGACTGAGGACTGTCCTCATGTCCATCTAGCTCTGATTTCTAGTCCCCGTGGATTGCCCTCCCTTTGTTCTGGGTGTACAGCAGCCCGCAGCAGGCTGGCAGCTATCCAAGACTCCTGGCACTGGGAGTCATCTGTGTGAGAGGAGGTGCTGCAGGGAAGCGGCCCAGGATGCCCACAGCTGGGGAAGGAGGAGGTCTAGGCTGGGATGGGGGCAGTCACCCAAAGAGCTGCAAGCGTCCGTTATCCTTGGCAGGGCCGGCCAGCAGCAACAGGTCTGGGAGTTCCAGGGCTGGACTGGAGGCTGCCACCCCCATGGTGACCTTGTTGGCGACTTCTCCTAACCGGGTCACCTGGAGCCAGGGATTAGAGGTTAGAAGGCAGATAGATGGAAGGCAGGAATGGTGGGGTTAAGGGTCATGAGCCAAGTGTATTAAACACTGAGTCTGAGGTCAGACATCCTGGGGTCAGAAGTCAAGAGTTATCCAGGTGTGAAGTCAGGGAAAATGAACCAAGGGAATCAGAGGCCAGGGTTCACAGAGAAGCTAAAGGTGTAGAGGCATGGGGGTGGGGGTTGATCCAGAATGCCAGAAGATGAACGTTATGGGAGAATGGTCAGAAGTCGACAGGTCAGGGGTTCCTCAAGTCAGGAGGTCAGGGCTCAAGGTAAGGCTCAGTGTCAGGGGGTTCTGGGGCTCCACACCTGCACAAAGTTGCTCTCAAAGATGGGGAAGTCTCGCAGCTGGTCGAACTCGCCGCTCAGGAGGTGGCGTTGGAGCCGTCCGGGCCGGCCCGTAGGATAGCCCGGAACCAGGGGGCATTCTAGAGGGGCAAAGTTCAGGGGTCTAGTCCAGGAGACTGGGCCGGGGACCCCTCCCCTTTGCAGGGCCCAGGAAGTCCCACTCTGCCAGCAGGGGAATCCTGGCCATCAGGATTTCTCAACGCCAGCCCCATCCCTCACCTGGTTCCCTCACCAGGTCCAAGCCAGTCAGGCCTGGATCCGCCTCTCACCTGCCATCCCACCTGGTCCCTCCTCACCTGTTCCACTGGGGGCCGGCTTAATCTCGTGCCCCCGCATCATCGCAACGCCCCGCCCCATGGGGAGAGCGGAGGGAGGTGCCGCCAGAGAAAACGGGTGGGTGGCGCCGCGGGCTCTACACGTCACAACGCGGCAGACCAGGCTTAAATGTCACCGAAGAAACGCCCGTTGTTGTGACGTCATCATAGGGGGGCGGTGCCCAGATACCTGGGTAAAGCTACCGCCACGGGTCTGGCGTCAGACCCCGGTAGGGGGAGGGTGCTAGTGCGCAGGCGCAAAGAGCTGGCGCAGGCGTTCGCGCGGCAAGCTCCCAGCGCCCGGCTCGTTTCCTCCTCTGGCCTGATGGGAAGCGGTCAAAATGGCGGCGGTCGGTGTGGTGGCTGCTCACCTCCTCCTGCTATTGCTGATGGCAGCAGCAGTCCCCAGCCGGGCCCGGGGCAGTGGCTGCCGAACCGGAGCCGCTCTGCGGGGGGTGAGTACTCACTGGTTCTGCACAGGGGGCGGCGCTGACGGAAAGCTTGGGTCTCGGGTGTTTAGGTCCGGTAAAGTGGGAAGGAGGTATTGCAGGGCCAAGAGAGGAGAAGAGGTGAAAGTGAGTATAGTTAGGAAGGCTCTAGCTCGTGAGTATGCATGAGGGCGGGGCTCGGATGGACTTGGCGCCTGGGCTTTCGGTGCTTTAAAAACGAGGACGCGCCGAAGGAGGTTGGAGCAAGAACCCGGTGTTAACGTTGGAACGCCGGGAATCCGCATTCGTTAAATATGCATGAGGAGGTGTGGCCCTGGTGAGCTTTGGCAAATGAGACGTAGGGGCGGCTAAAAGGAAAACTGCGGAGAGGCTCTGGAGTAATAGGATAGGTGCTTCCTGCATATGCATGAGGAGGGCGGTATCTTGATTTGGAGGTTTAAAATCCGGACACCGAGTTGCGCAGGTGAGGGTTGCGTAGGTGCAAGGGCGTGGTTGGAGGATGCAGAGGTAGGAGAAATTTGAGTTTGGAGAAGTGGACGGCGTGGGGGCGCCTGGGTGGCTCAGTGGGTTGAGCCTCTGCCTAGGACTCAGGTCATGATCTCAAGGTCATGGGATCCAGCCCCGCATCGGGCTCTCTGCTCAGCAGGGCGCCTGCTTTCCCCCCACCCCGGCCCGGCTCTCTGCCTGCCTCTCTGCCTACGGGATCTCTCTCTGTCAAATAAATAAAATCTAACAATTTTTTTACAAATTAAAAAAAAAAAAAACGTCGACAGCGTGGAGCCTTAGGAGCCTTAGCTTGAGGGGCGTCTTTGTTGTGGCTGTTAAGGTGTAAAGGAGGCCACTTGTAGGGGCGCCTGGATGGCTCAGTCCTTAAGCGTCTGCTTTTGGCTCAGGTCATGATCTCAGAGTCCCTGGATTGAGCCCCACATCAGGCTCCCTACCCCGGGGGGGGGGGGAAGCCTGCTTCTCCCTCTCCCACTCCCCCTGCTTGTGTTCCCTCTCTGTCTCTCTCTCTCTAATAAGTAAATAAAATCTTAAAAAAAAAAAAAGAGGCCACTTGTATATAAGGTTGGGAAGGAATCTCAGGTATCCTTTAACCCACGAATGTTTACGATGCTAGGCATGAAGATACTTGCCTTGGAACTGGAGATGGTTGCCTTGGAAACAAGGTTACACTTCTTTGCAGGCTTTGGGTTTCTGGGGACCATCCAGATCATGAATTTTCATGAAATGGGCAGTTCCCGTTGGAATCATGGTGGACAGGTGTCAGTGTTTGGATATGAATATGAAAGTAAGGTTCCTCTTTCTGCCTGAGTCTGTCTTGGGATCCGGCAGTCCTGCTTCTGCCTCGGGCTCTGATGGTCCTCACCTGGGGACCTCTCTCTCATCTGCAGGCCGGAGCAGAAGGTCGAGAGGGTGAGGGCTGTGGCACGGTGGGGCTGCTGCTGGAGCACTCATTCGAGATCGGTAAGTCTAGGAACGTCCTAGTCTGGGTACTTAGCCGGTGTCCTGTGAAGTCAAGAACTTGGGTTTGGATGCCACCCAATGTGAGACATGCCTTTCGTTTACTGAAAGCTTTGCCCCTCAGAATGTGTTTGCATTATTCCGGGAAGGTTGGGGCAGGGAGGGCATGAGAGAGAAGGAACTCTACCTTTGAATACTCCCTTTACTGTAAGACACATCCTAGTTGCCTAGGGGCAACAGTAGAGCGGACTTCTCAGACCAGTCACTCTGTGGCCTGCACTAGGTGCTGGAAGTTCTGGGTGTATTCACTCTAATGCCCTCCCCGCAGCCCTGCAATGTATAGGTATTAGAGAGAGCCCCATTTTCCAGAAGGGGAAGCAGGCCCAGAGGAGCATCACATCTGTAAGTGAATGGTAGAGCCAGGACCTGCTCTATAGCCCAGCTTAAACAACTACGGTTCAGGTGTTTAGGTTCTCAGAGCACAGAGGTCAGTACAGTCCAGAGGTCTGAGCCACCAAACTCTGGGGCACTTATTAGAAACGCTGAAGCCGGGAGCTTCCACAGACCTCCTGACTCAGACCTTGGCCTCTGCTCGGGAAAGCCCCACTGGTTCTGACATGGCCCCATGGGTGGAAGCCCCTCTGTTCTGCAGATGGGAGAACTGAGGCTCAGAGAGATGAGGTGACGGTCCCTGGGTCACCTGGTGAGGCAGAGGCAGGGCTTGGAAGCTGTGGCATTCAGACATCTGCTGTCAGCTGCCCTGTGGGATAGGAGGGTGGGATGTGGCGGGGGGGGGGCAGTGGGGTGGGGTGGGGTGGGGTGGGGGTCTCCACTTTGCAGGTGGGAACATGGGGGCTTGGGAGGGGGAAGCAGCCTGGTCATTGCAATGGTCTTGGGGTTCGGTGGTGGGGTGGCTTCTGAGTCCTGACTCCCCACAGATGATAGTGCCCACTTTCGGAAGCGGGGCTCACTGCTCTGGAACCAGCAGGATGGCACTTTGTCCCTGTCACAGCGGCAGCTCAATGAGGAGGAGCGGGGCCGGCTTCGGGTGAGGAGGGCACCCAGGGCTTGCTTGGGGTGTGGGGGGACCTGTGCCTTGGACCACGCCATGCGTGTTTCAGGGCCTTTGCCCTTTGCCTGTGCCGTTCTTTCTGTGCAGCACATCCTTTTCTCTCATGGTTTTCATATCGTTGCTCCTCTTACTCCTCCAGGTTCAGTCAAGATGCTTTACAATCAGTTAGAAGGAGATTTGCTTGGGAGGAGAAAGAGATCCCTGGAATGGCCACAGTTAAATAAAAGGTTATTTCTATCATAGCCCGTCCCGTGGCTTCCTCAAGGCCAGGCTCCTGCCAGGCCCGGTTTGGTCCTCCCTAGGGATGGTGCATGGAGGTGCAGTAGGCCAGAGGAAGAGAAAAATGAGGGGTAGAGAGAGAAGTTGTCTTTTGGGGATGGCCCACAAAAGCTGCCACAGTGCACTTGTACTCTCTCCCTTTGGCTGGATGTAATTGCCTGGGAGGCTGGAGACACAGGTCTTATCGTGGGCAGGCAAGTGCCGGTGGGCGCCCTTCCTGTGGGAGGTAGTCCATTCTGGCCAGCCGTGCTTTGTGCTTCCTACGTGGTTCTTTGTCACAGCTGTCACTTCTGTGGCTGGGGAGTCCAGGTATGGGGTGGGCCTAGGTGCAGCTGGATCCAGGTTTGAGGAATATGTCCTTGGGACTCACTTCTTCCCTGGGCTGGGCTCTACTGCTCTTACAGTGGCTTCTCCCAAAGGTGGAGTATCCAGTGGCTCCTGGCCTCACTCACCACCACTGGGCTAGGGATGAGGGGGATGCAGGCGGGTGAGACGGGGGAAGGGTCCCCTGGGCCCAGTGGTGGTCCAGGCCTGGCAGGGGCTGCGCATTGTCCTCACTGCTGCCCTCCTCTGCCCTGCAGGATGTGGCAGCCCTGAACGGCTTATACCGGGTCCGGGTCCCTCAGCGCCCTGGGGCCCCTGATGGCTCAGAAGCTGGCAGCTATGTCTCCTCTTTCGTCCCTGCGGTGAGTCAGTGATGGGACTGTCCTTGGGCCCTCCCACCTGCCCCAGCCTGGCTTCCACCATTTGTGACCTGGCGTTTATGGACAGGAAGGACTCATACCTGGCCTTGCCCTCAAGGGCTGGAGGGGGGATGGTCCGGGTGGTGGGCCCTTTGATGGGACAGCATAGGACTTCATGGGGAGGCTGTTGTATTTGGACTTGTGCCCAAGGGAGGGGGGAACCATGAAGAGCTTTGAGAGATCCTCTGGGCCCTGTGAGAAGGGTTGGAGGCTTGGGGGTCTTGGTACAGGCAAGGTCTGGGTGGCAACCCTGATCCCCCTGCCCCGCCCCACCCCAGTGCTCCCTGGTGGAGTCGCATCTCTCGGACCAGCTGACGCTGCACGTGGATGTGGCTGGCAATGTGGTAGGCGTGTCAGTGGTGACGCACCCCGGGGGCTGCCGGGGCCATGAAGTGGAAGATGTAGACCTGGAACTGTTCAACACGTCTGTGCAGTTGCAGCCACCGGCCACCGCCCCAGGGTGAGGGCGCGCGGGGTGCGGGTGCTCCAGGATGCGGGTGCAGGGCAGGGGCGTGGGCAGCACCCCCCATAATCTCCGCTCAGCCATCCTGCTGCTGCCCTTGCTGTGTCCTTGTTGGCTGACCCCGGCCCCATAGCCTCTCTCCTCTGCCCACCCCTAGTCCCGAGACTGCAGCCTTCATTGAGCGCCTGGAGATGGAGCAGGCCCAGAAGGCCAAGAACCCGCAGGAACAGAAGTCCTTCTTCGCCAAATATGTGAGTGGAGCTCTGCTTACCCTGGTCCCTTCCCTCCTGAGTCCCCCCTCTGCCCTTCTCTCCCCCATGGCCCTTGGCCTGTTCCTCTTCCTTCTGGCCTCCTGTGCGAGGGGCTTGCCTGTCACCTCCAGGCCTGTCCCCTGGCACCGGGGCTCAGCCCAAGGCCTGGATGGGGTCAGGGAGGACTGTTGAGCTGTGCTCCTTGCCTCTGCCTTGGTCTGTACCTGGCGGTGGTCACAGGGTATTCAGGCTCAGCATATGGCCTGCCCAGAGCCAGGCCTTTCTGGGAAACGGGGGCAGCCTTTCAGGCTGGGGGCAGATGCGGTACAGGCTGTGTTGGTGTTGAACAGAGGCCTGTCTGCTGTCTGGAGGAAAGGCAGTGAGGAGGGTGGTGGTCAGGGGAGGGACGTGGTCAGTACTAGGAGGGGGCTGGGACGAGGCCTGGGCTGGGACAAAGCCTAAGCTGGGCAGGTGCTGTGAGGCCAAAGAAGGGAGGGAGGCAGAGATTGCAATGGGTTGGGGAGATTTGGAAAGGAGAGGACAGGTGGGGTCCTCCAGGTGGGGCTGGGTTGCCTTTGGCTTTGGGAGGGCACAGTTAGGGGAGGCAGGGCTGTGGGTGGAGATGCTCAAGAGGCTGGTCTGGAGCTGGAGAGGGGACGGGCCTGTGCTGCCAGGCTGGGGCTGGTAGGAGGAGCTGGGGGCACTGAGGCAGAAGGGTGATCTACCCAAGACAAGGGCAGGGGACAGCAGAGGCCACTGTGGGTGGAAGGATGCCAAGCCTGACTGCCCTGAGTGTGGTGCCAGTGGGGCCTCAGGTTTGCCAGCAGCTCCTGACCGCTGCACTGCCGGGAAACTGAGGCCCAGAGAGGCCAAGAACCCACTTGCCCCGGCTCTGCCCTCCCCAGTGGCCATAGGACCCCATGGCCACCCCTGGCCCTGACCTGTGCCCCCTCCCTCCTCAGTGGCACCTCATTCTCGGGGGGGCTGTGTTGCTCACAGCCCTGCGTCCTGCCGCCCCGGGGCCCACGCCGCCGCCGCAGGAGGCCTGAGTGAGGACTGAGCCCCCTCCCGCCTCCACCCCACCCTGTGCCTCACCAGCCCTTCCCCAACCTGTAGTGATGTAGGGGACCTGGGCCCCCTTCCCTCACGTGGCCTCCCCTTATGCTGGCTCCCCCACCCTCCCTGCCCTGGCAGAATCTGGCTCATACTCACTTCTCTTCTTTCTGTCTCTCTCTTTGTCTGTCTGTCCACCGTCCCATCCTCCTGTCTGGCCCACAGTGGATGTACATCATTCCCGTCGTCCTGTTCCTCATGATGTCAGGAGCACCAGACACCGGGGGCCAGGGAGGGGGCGGCGGCGGGGGTGGTGGCGGGGGCAGTGGCCGCTGAGGGTGGGGGGCATCAGCGCCTGGTCTTCTTTCATGCAGGCAACCCCCTCCCGCCAGAGTGCTATTGTCCTTGATCATCCCAAGAAAGATTTGCTAGCTCCCCCTGTCCCCATCCCGTGATGGTAGGGGGATACTCCTCCTAGGAGTCCTTTCCCTCTAGGCGGACAGGTGGCCAGATTCTGGCATACCCTGCCTTCCCCTGTGATCCTTCCATAGCCCCAAAGGCTTCCTTTTGGCCACAGCATGGAGCTCGAGCTCCTGGTCCAGCTCTGACCTTATGTTTTCCCCCCTTCCCCTGAGCCTTGTAGTTTGGGAACATGCCGAGTTCTCTCCAGCCTCTGTGCCTTTGTTTGTGGTCTCCTTGCCCTGCCTGTCCCAGGCCTGGCTAGAGGGCCCCCCTAACTTGTCTGACTGGATTGGGCCACACACTTTCCACCTGTCTGCCCTCAGGGGCCTGGCACAGAGCAGGTGTGGGCTGGCTATGGGCATCCCTTGGCCCCATTCCAGCAGCCCTGCCTTGGGACCCCGCTTCGGCCTTTATCTGCCCATGGCTCCAAGCAGGAGTTGGGGTGTTGTGCCCTGTTTGGATGCCAGGCCTCCCACAGGCTTTGGGGCATGCAGAAATGTTTAAAGTAAAAACAAAGTAATGTCTGGTAGAGTTGAGAGCCGATGATGTAAATAAAATCCCTTCCCCAGCCTGGAATGTCTTCCCTGGGACAGGCCACCAGGAGAGGACTGCTGGCCTTTCCTATTTATCATACCACCCCACCGATCTATTTAAAAAATACCAACAATCTATTGAAATACATCAATGTTTCGAAAAGGTATGACTTCCAGCAACCAAATGCAACTGTTGATTTGGTTGCAGGGAAGTCCTTATGTACAGGCTTTATTGAATTCCGCTCTTTGCTCTGTGTATTATCCAGAAACACACAGAAATGGCTGTCACGGTCGCTGAAATGTCTGTGTAATGCTTTGTGGTGTTGTATGGTGGTTTATTAAACTGTTCCCCAAATGTTCAACGTTTAGCTTCCTGCTGGATATGGTTATAAATAGCACGGCAGCGAGTGCTCTCCGGTCTCTCTTTGGTGAGTGTGAATTATTTCCTGGGGATGCATGACCAAAATCACGATGGCAGACCAAAATCAGATGGAAACACTTACGGGAAAGTAACGCGTTCGTGTGGCTCGAGTATCAAGACAATATCAAAGGTATGTGGTGGACAGGTGTCTCGCCCAGTTGCTTTCATTTGCTTAACTTCTTGTGTCAGTCCGTGCCAGCAGGGGCAGGGAGGGACACATGCTCTCCTTTCTTTGTAACGCAGAAGTAGCAAATCCCCTCCACCGCCCAGCCCTTGCCTCTTGGCTCCTGCACCTAATGTTCTGGAGACTTCTCCTAATGGGGGAGTGGCCTCGTCCTTGCACCCCATCACAGAACTGCACCGGAGCTCATTCAACCTGGCCTCTGCCTGCGGCTGTCACTGTTTCCCGGATGCAGATGTAACCAGGGTAAAACCCCAGCAGCAGAATGACCGGCCAGAGGAAGGTGGCATTTGTATAAATGTGACCCACGTTGCTAAGTTGCCCCCATCGAGCAGACACCGGTCACCATTCCCCCACGGCCTTGTCAGCAGATGGCTCAGACCTCTCTGTGTCGTGAGGCTCTGATCCATGTCAGGAGGGAAATGGAGCCCGATAGCACCACAGGGATTTTCTGGGAACCGTTCTTGTCCTTTGCTCAAGGGCAGCATTTAGGATTTTGAATTCCTCTTGTGATTTGTCTGATGTTGCTGATGCCTAAAGCCACCCCCTTCTGTTTTCTGGTCCCTCTGGATTCCTGTCCTGCTGCAGCCCTTTCTTTGGACCTTCTCTTCTCTCTGACCTCGCTCCCAGGGGCCAGCCACTCCCCGCTGCGCTGCGACAAGTGGCCTGAGAGTTCCAAACAGTCCCACTGATTTGCAGTTCCGCAGTATTTTCTTCGACTGTGTTGTGTTACACACCCACCAGCAATGGGGGTTATCATTCGGCCCGTTTCTTTGTGGCTTCAATACATAAAACAGTGTCCAAGGGGTGCTCTAACTTGGCCTTTCTTTCCCATCTGCGCTCCATGTGAATTGCCCCCATGGTGTTCACTGCCGCTTTCTTGGACAAGGTTCAGACTCAGAGTTCCTAACCCTTTGCCTCATAGACAGTGGCATTCTTGCCCCAGGCATTGGTTGGACCATTTTCTAATTCTGTCATGGATTGAGATTGAGCTCTTTACCCATCTGATTACCTCCTTTTCCTCTACGACTCTCTAGATCCCTCTAAAGTGGGCAGAGTTCCTCTGCAGTGTACCTCAGCCACTGTCTGAGTTGGCACAGTCTCCATGAGGCTCTGTCCTCGTGCATCTTTTCTAATACTTGCCTCTTCATGGAGAGCTCACTTACTATTTCGTTTTCTTGACCAGGGTGTCTGGGGATATAGCACGAAACTCAAAAGATACTGTAGGATCCAAAGCCAAGAGCCTTCTGCTCAGCGCAGCCTGGTACCTGTTCCCCTCACTGAGGGCGGCCTGACTGGCCAGTCTCCTGCTCATAGCTCTGGAGATACTCTTTACATAAACAAGCAAACGTCTATGTAAATCATTTTTACAAAAATGTGTAGCTCTAGTTTTTTTTTCTTTTTGTTTTTAAAGATTAATTTACTAGAGTGCACAACAGGGTGGTGTGGGGAGAGGCAGAGGGAGAAGCAGACTTCCTCCTGAACAGGGATCCTGTTGTGGGACTCGATCCCAGGATCATCACCTGAGCCAAAGGCAGATGCTTAACAAACTCATACGCCCAGGTGCCCTGTAGTTCTAGGTTGTTGGTTTTTTTTCCTCTTTCTCTCTCTGAGTTGGAGAGGTTTCCACCTTGGCTTTAAAGTGCATCCTCCTCCTGTGATGTGGCTGGCTCGGAGGTGACAATATTGGTCCCCGTGGAGGGACCCTCAGGTTGTTGCAAGCAGAGCTGTAGGGATCTCCGTGTGCACACATGCACGTATGTCTGCAGGACATGCTGCCAGAGGAGGACTTGCTGGGGCAGTGTCGGGCACCTCCCATCCACACTGGAGCCCCTCTTACTGACTATCCTCAAACCCGTCTCCCGCTGAGACTCCCCTCCTGGTCTCCAGACCCCCGGCTCCTTCCCCAGGCAGTGCTGCCCATAGAGTCTCTGCCACCCATCCGCCCGCAGTCGGAGGTCCTGCAGGAATCCTACCCAATAAGTGGTGCCACCGTCTGCTTGGCCTCATTGGCTGGATCACTGCATTGCCCGACTCTGCTTCACCCCTTCCTGCCTCACCCCTTGTCCTGTCCCCCATGGCCCCAACCCTGGCCTCATCCTTCCCTACCTGGACCTTTCAGCCCAGCTTCCTCCCTGGCCTCGTGGGGGGACTTCTTTTTTTTTTTTTTTTTAATTTTTTATTTTTTATAAACATATATTTTTATCCCCAGGGGTACAGGTCTGTGAATCACCAGGTTTACACACTTCACAGCACTCACCAAATCACATACCCTCCCCAATGTCCATAATACCACCCCCTTCTCCCAAACCCCCTCCCCCCGGCAACCCTCAGTTTGTTTGTGAGATTAAGAGTCACTTATGGTTTGTCTCCCTCCCAATCCCATCTTGTTTCATTTATTCTTCTACCCACTTAAGCCTCCATGTTGCATCACCACTTCCTCATATCAGGGAGATCATATGATAGTTGTCTTTCTCTGCTTGACTTATTTCGCTAAGCATGATACGCTCTAGTTCCATCCATGTTGTTGCAAATGGCAAGATTTCATTTCTTTTGATGGCTGCATAGTATTCCATTGTGTATATATACCACATCTTCTTGATCCATTCATCTGTTGATGGACATCTAGGTTCTTTCCATAGTTTGGCTATTGTGGACATTGCTGCTATAAACATTCGGGTGCATGTGTCCCTTTGGATCACTACATTTGTATCTTTAGGGTAAATACCCAATAGTGCAATTGCTGGGTCATAGGGCAGTTCTATTTTCAACATTTTGAGGAACCTCCATGCTGTTTTCCAGAGTGGCTGCACCAGCTTGCATTCCCACCAACAGTGTAGGAGGGTTGTGGGGGGACTTCTGACACCAAAGCTGCCCCCCTCACTCCTCCTCTGTTCCTAGCCCTCCCATGGCTGCCCAGTGCCCTCAGGGCAAAGTCCCAGCCCCTCAGCCTGGCTTTGGAAGTGTCTTAAGTTTCCAGTCTGTTCCTCTTTTTCAGCCTCACTGAGGAGCACCTCCCAGCCTTAATGAGTCCCTCAGATACCACCCTCTATGCCCCCTCTGTCTCTGTCTCTCCATCTCCACGGAGCTCAGTGCCCAGTGTCTCCCTCCTGTGCCTTTCCCCCGGCCTCCTAACCTGTGGTCCAAGATGTGAGAGCACCTGCAAGGTAAATGCTCAGTGAAAGGACGGCCTCCCTCTCGTTTCCTGCCTTGCCCTTTGGATGCACTTCTTTGCCCCACAAAATGTTACCTGCTCTCTGGTATTTAGGAAACCCTTTTCCCCAGCCCAGCATTTAGGTATACTTAGTGCAGTTATAGGACAGGCAATCTTTTAAAATATATAAGGCTAACTTTAGTATTTGAAGACTTTACTATCCCAAATTGAGCATTGTAGCAGGTGGCTTTTGGAAGGAGTTCAATAGGCGCCTTTATTTAACCCATCAGAGAGATGCCATGGTGAGAATCGGGGACCTGTCCCTGAGGCCTCTTTAGCTGTCAGTCATTCATCTTTGCCTGCACCCACCTCCCAGTCAGCAAGGCATAATGGTGTCATTACAAAGAAAAACTCGATTTGGCCTGATTTCTAGAAATAGGCTCCCAAGCAAACTGTAAAGCAAATCCCACCTTCCTTAGTTTCCCACAGTGGTCATGTATGTATTTCTGTGGCAGTGCAGAGGAGAAGCCAGCCGTAGGATGACTTGAAAACACGAAGTCAGTCTGGAGGTGTACGTTGGCACGCTATGAAGCTTGCTGGGTACCGTACCATATTGACCAGGAGTAAAAATTGTCATTTTTGCAGAGTTTTGCTTGAGACCATTTCTGGTATCTAATACAGCTTGGTAACAGTTCTGTCCTCTATCAGTAGGTGGCGATAAAAGAGTTCACCCTGCTTGAGAATGCCCCTCAGGCCCATGGCATGCTCGGCTGGATACTCTGGGGAGGTCAGGCCCATGTGGACCCTCTCTCTGAAGAAAAGAGCTTTTCAGGGGGTGCTCTTGGCCCTTGAGAAGGTTGGGGTTCCCATGAAGCCTCTGTCTTAGCAGGTGCTGGTCTTCAGGAACACGGGTTCCTGTGTTCCCAACTGCAAAATGAAGTCCTCCCATGCTCCATGCTTCCTGAGGAAGAGAAGATGGTGGCAGGTTGGGGAGAATTGGGGCAGAGAGGAGGCAGCCTCCTTCTCAGCAAACTCAGAGAGAAATTGAGGGATCAGGAGAGAGGAGAAGGAGCCACTTCCTGGCCAACTGCAGGGTGGTTCAGCCCTTCCCAGCCCTGGCACTTACATGCAAGTGTCTTTATCTCTGAGCCAACTCCTCGGTTCCTCCTTCCTAGGCCGGTTCCTCCTTCCTAGGCCGGGGGCAGGCGTCCTTCCTCCAGGCAGTGGGCAGCATCCGGGACAGACAGAAAAGAGAGAAAATGGGTGTCACAGAGGCCCTTCCACCCTCGGGGGTGGGGTGGGGGTGGGAAGGCCTGGCTTGGCAGCCCTGTTCCAGGCTGCGCAGATCCCTGGGAGGATGTCAGCTCCGAACTTCAGGAAGGGAGAGGGAAGGAGGGGAGGCAAAGGGAGAGGATGTGGCTGGCAGAGCCTGGAGGGGCCTCCCTGACACTGGGAGACAAGGTGCAGAGGAAAGGCGGCCAGTGGAGGGGAGAAGTGTGGCAGGAGAGAAGAGGTGACAGATCAAAAAGGAGAGAAAGGAAAGAGCGAGAGAGATTGGAAGGGTGGGGAGAGAGAAAAGTGGGGGGAGAGAAGGGATGGAGATGAGCAAAGAGGAAAGATGAAGAGAAAGTGTAGGGGGAAAAAACGAATGAGGAGAGGGGAAAAGGAAGCGAGAGACACGCTGGGGTGGGGGGCGGTCCCGAGCGAAGCCGGCAGAGAGGGGTGAGGAAAGGAGACCGTGGCGGGGAGAGCGAGGCTGGGGGAAGGAGAAGGAGGGAGAGAGACCATGGGACAGAGTCGGAAATGGAAGGCCTGGCGGAAGAGCGGCCCTCGAGCAGCCAAGGCAGACGGGGTAAGAAGGCCCAGACGGCGGGAGGGGAGAGGGGAAGGAAAGGGAAAGGGAAGCAAGGAGCGGAGAGCTTGCTGGCGGCCCGGATGCAAAGGCCAAAGCCGAGCGGGACGGGAGTAGAGCAGAGCAGGCAGAAGGAAGGAAAGCGGAGGAAGGGAACACAGCAGGCGGGTAAGAGAGAAAAGGAGAAAAATGAATACGGGAGTGTGGAGAGACAGCGAGCGTGCGAGCGGCCGGCAGGAAAGAGAAGAGCAGAGGCGGGAAGAGGCCGAGAAAGAAGGGGTGTGAGGGAAGGGCGAGGAGCCGGGCGCGGGGAGAGGAGGTGAGAGAGAAGTGGAAGAAAATTGAGAGGAAAACGTCGAAGCCCGAACTGAGAGGAGTGAGGTGTTTAGTGCGGGTGGCGGGATCGCAACGCGGGAGAGTGCTAGGAAGAGAAGGGGCGGAGGGAAACCAGGGCGCGAAGAGCGGCCAGAGGTGGCGGAGCCGGGAAGCCCGGGAGAGGCGGCGGGAGGCGCGCACGCGGGGCTCACACCCGGCAGCCAAGAGCCCGCTCGCTCCTGCGCGCCCGGCCGCCGCCCAGGGAGAGACAGGCGCGACGGCTGGGGAAACGGAGAGCGTGCCGAGCCCGCGGTGCCGGGCGAGAGCGGGCGGGGAAGGGGACCGCGGGTGCACGGAGCCAGAACTGGAGAAGAGGGAAGGGAAGGCGTCCGCCTCCCGCGAGGAGACGCCGGTCCTGAGCGCGGGCCGTGCTCCCCGTCCCGGGGCGCGAGAAGCTGCAGATACCGGCGGGCTCCTGGTCCCCGGAGCGGGCAGGTCGTGACACGAGTTTCGCGTCGTGTCAAACGCAAATCGCGGGGCCGTTTGTTCGGAGGCAGGAGACGCGTGTCACCAGCTCGCCGGGACGTCCAGCCCGCTCCGTAGGTGCCAGAGGGGCCTCCCGGCCGTTGGAGGTGGCGGGGGGGGGGGGGGGCAGCCCACGGGGGGAGGAGCAGATGTGGAAGGAAGAGAGACGGGGAGACCGGAGAGTGTGGGCGAGGCGCTCGGGGGGCGTGAAGAGGCAGAAAAATGGTCAAGGAAAGTTGGTGGGGGGGACTGTCCAGGAAAGTGGGTTAGAGATGGAATGGCGGGAAGGGCCCTGGCGGGTGAAGGCGAGTTGGGGAGAAGACGGAGGAGAGAAGAGTAAAAGAATCGATGAAAAGAAGGTACAGGAAGAGCGGAATCGGAGTGTGGTTAGACTGGGGGCGGGGGCAGATAGGAGACCCCATGGACCCCGTGTCTGTGTGAGAGACAGGAGGACAGAGGGGAGAAGGGGATGGGAAGCGGAAAGCAGGAAAAGAGGCGCTCCCTGACTACAACCAGACGGACGCGGGGCGGGGGGGGGGGGGGGGCGGTGTGAACCGAGGGAGGGAAGAGGGTGCGGGGTGTCAACCAGCGTGTGGGGGGTGGGGAGGGCGCCACACGGTGCCCCAGAGCGGCCCTCGGGTCAGAGCTGCTGTGGCAACTGGACGGAGCAGGAAGCTCTAGGCTCCAGGATGCCCCTCCCATACCTACTGGGGAGGGAAGGGACCGAGTTGGCAACCCGTCAGAGTGAAGCGCAGGGGGAGGAGAATGTGAGGTGGGGTCCTGAGGAAAGGAGATAAGCTTCCAGAGAGGGTGAGAGCCGCAGGACCGGAAGCCAGACAGGTGGGGTTGGGGTGGATGAAGGTGAAGAACGACAAGCGCATGGTTTCTGGGAGAAACAGGAGAAGTGTGTGTGTGTGTGAAATAAAGGGTAGTTCTGAGGAGCATAATGAGAGGAATAGAGAAGACCTGTGTAGGGAGAGACGTAGATCAGGACAGAGAAGAGAGGAGGAGGAGAAGCAAGGCACAATCAAAAAAGTGTGAGCAAAGGAAACCAGAAAGTAGTGTGAGGAGGAAAGTGTGTGTGTGTCATAGACAGGGCAGAGACAAACTGTGTGGGGGACAGAGGAAAAGAGGTGAGAAAGGAAAAAGATGAAGAGAGACAGAGGGAATGAGAGTCTGAGAGGGAATCTGAGAGAGGGAGAGTCAGAGAGAGAGAGAGTCTAAGAGAGGGAGAGAACCTGAGAGTCAGACAGAATCACAGAGTCTGAGAGAGGGAGAAAGAGGGAGAGAATGTCAGAGAGACTGAGAGAATCTGAGAGGGAAAGAGTCTGGGAAAGAGAGACAGAGAGTTTGAGAGGGAGACTCTGAGAGAATTTGAGAGAGGCAGAGTCGGAGGGACAGACAGTCACACAGAGAGAGACAGTCTGAGATGAGGGAGACAGAATCAGAGAGTCTGAGAGAGGGAGAGAGAGTCAGAGAGAGAGAGAGAAAGAAACAGAGAGGGAAAGAGTCTGGGAGAGAGACAGAGTTTGAGAGGAAGAGAGAGTCTGAGAGAGAGGCAGAGTTGGAGGGACAGTCACACAGAGAGACAGTCTGAGAGAGGGAGACAGAATCAGAGAGGGAGAGAGGGAGAGAATCTGATAGAGAGAGAGAATCTGAGAGAGGGAAAGAGTCTGGAAGAGAGATAGAGAGAGAGAATCTAAGAGTTTGAGAGGGAGAGAGTCTGAGAGAATCTGAGAGAGAGGCAGAGTCAGAGGGACAGTCAGTCACACAGAGAGAGACTGAGAGAGGGAGACAGAATCAGAGAGAGAGCCAGAGAGAGCCAGAACCTGAGTCAGAGAAAGAGACTGAGAGGATCTGGGAGAGAGTCAGAGAGAGAGAATCTGAGTGAAAGAGAGACTCACACACACATAGTTATAGAGAATCTGAAACTGAGAGTCTAAGAGAATGAGAGGGTCTGAGGAGAAAGTCTGAGTGAAAGACTGAGAGAGAGTGTGTGTGTGTGAGAGAGAGAGAGAAAATCGAAGTGAAAGAGTCTGAGAGTCACAGAGAGAGAGAGAGTCTGAAAAAGAGTTTGTCAAAGAGTCAGTCTGAGGGAGAATCTGAGTGGGAGGGAGAGAGAGACAGAATCTGAGTCAGAGAGTCTGAGAGAGGGAGAGAGTCTGAGGGAGAGTGTGAGACAGAGAGAGAAGGAGAGTCTGAGAGAGAAAGACAGTCTGAGAGTTTGAGTCAGAGAGAAAGAGGGAGAGTCAGAGAGAGAGTCTCAAAGTCTGAGAGAGAAATAGAGAGTCTGAGAAAGTCTGAGAGAAAGAGTTTGAGAGAGTCTGAAGTGGTCAGAGAGTGAGAGAGTGGGGGCAGTTTGAGACAATCTGAGAGAGAAAGAGTCTGAGAGAATCTGAGAGAAGGAAAGTTTGAGTCTGGGAGAGAGTGAAGAAGTCTGAGAGGGAGAGAGAATGAGAGAGAGAGAGAGTCTGAGAGGGAGATAAAATCTGAGAGAGTCTGAGAGAGGGAGAGTGTGAGATTCTGAGAATAGAGGGAGAAAGAGCCTGAGAGAATCAGGAAGAGTCAGAGAGAGTCTCAGAAAGTCTGGGTGAGTCTGAGAGAGAGAAATAGTCAAGGAAGTCAGAGGGAGAGAGAGTTTGAGAGAGTCTGAGAAAGTCTGAGTGAGGGAGAGTTTGAAAAAGAATCTGAGTGTGTGTGTGTGTGTGTGTGTGTGTGTGTGTGTGTGTGAATCTGAGTGAGGGGTGCCTGGGTGGCTCAGTGGGTTAAGCCTCTGCCTTCAGCTCAGGTCATGGTCCCAGGGACCTGGGGTCAAGCCCCGCATCAGGCTCTCTGCTCTGCGGGAAGCCTGCTTATTCCTCCCTCTCCTGCCTGCTTCTCTGCCACTTGTGATCTCTCTCTCTGGGTCAATAAATAAAATCTTTAAAAAAGAGAGAGAGAGAGACTATCTGAGTGAAAGAGCCTGAGAGTCACAGAGTGTCAGAGAGAGAGTCTGATAGGGTCTGAAAAAGAGAGTTTGTCAGAGAGTCCGTCTGAGAGTCCGAATGAGACACAGAGTTGAGGGAGAGTCTGAGTGGGAGAGAGAGAGACAGAATCTGAGTCAGAGAGAGACAGTCTGAGAGAGGGAGAGAGAGTCTGAGGGAGAGTGTGAGACAGACTGAGAGAGAGGAGAGTCTGAGAGTCAAAGTCTGAGAGAGAAAGACAGTCTAAGAAAGTCCGAGAGAGAGTTTGAGTCAGAGAGAGTGAGAGAATCAGAGTTTGAGTCAGAGAGAAAGAGAGAGTCTCAGAAAGTCTGAGAGAAAGAGTTTGAGAGAGTCTGAGGAAGTCAGAGAGCGAAAGAGTTGGGGGAATTTGAGACAATCTGAGAGAAGGAAACTTTGAGAGTCTGGGAGAGAGTGAAAAAGTCTGAGAACTCGAGAGAGAATGAGAGAGGGAGGGTCTGAGAAAGAGTCTGAGGGGGAGAGAAAGAGAGGGCGAGTGTGAGATAGTGTGAGAAAGAGGGAGAAAGATGTCTGAGAGGGAAAGTCAGAATCAGAAAGGGAGAGTCTGAAAGAGAGTCAGAGAATGAGTTTGAGAAAGTCAGAGAGAGTCTGATAGGGGGAGTTTGAGACAGTCTGAGAGAGAAAGAGTCTGAGAAAGTCAGGGAGAGAAAGTCTGAGAGAATGAGAGAGGGATAGAGGGCCTGAGAAAGACAGAGTCTGAGAGAGTCTGAGACAGAAATAGAGTCTGAGAATGTCAAAAAGAGAAAGAGAGAGAGTCTGAGAGAAAGAGAAAGTTTGAGAGAGGGGGAGTTTGAGACACTCTGAGATTGGGAGAGAGAGTCTGAGAGAAGGAGAGTCTGAAAGAGTTTGAGAGTCTCAGAAAGTATAGTGTGAGTGAGAGAAATAGAGTCTGAGAAAGAATCTGAAAGAGAAAAAGTCAGAGAGAGTCTTAAGAGAATCAGGGAGAGAGTTTGTGAAAGTCTGAGAGAGGGAGAGTTTGGGAGTGAGAGTCTGAGAAAGTCAGAGAAAGAGAATCTCAGAGGGGGAGAGTCTTAAGAGATAGAGCGTGTGTCAGAAAATCTGAGAGGGAGAGGCTGAGGGAAAGAATTAGAGAGTAAGAAAGTTTGAGAGGAAAAGTCTAAAAGAGTCTGAGAATCAGAGAGTCAGTCAGAGGGAGAGTTTGAGACAGGCTCAGAGAAAGTGAGAGAATCAGTGAGAAAGTCTGAGAGAGGAAGAGTCAGAAAGAGTCAGAGAGAGTCTTAAAGTCTGAGAGAATCTGAGAAAGTCTGAGTCAAAGAGAAAAAGAGGGAGTTTGAGAGAGTTTGAGGAAGTCTGAGAGACAGAGAAAAAAGAGAGAGTCTAAGAGAAATAGGTGCCTGGGTGGCTCAGTGGGTTAAAGCCTCTGCCTTCGGCTCAGGTCATGATCCCAGCGTCCTGGGATCAAGCCCCGCATCGGGCTCTCTGCTCCGCAGGGAGCCTGCTTCCTCCCCTCTCTCTGCCTGCCTCTCTTCCTACTTGTGATCTCTCTCTCTGTCAAATAAATAAAATCTTAAAAAAAGAAAAAAAAATAAATAGGGAGAGAGAGTTTGAGAAAGTCTGAGAGAGAGAGGGAAAAGAACAAGTGAGAGAGAGAGAGAGTGAGAGCATGGGAGACTCAGGTAGTCCGAGATGGAGAGTCTGGAGAAGTCTGAGAGAGTCTAAGAATCAGAGAGAGGGAGTGAGAGAGTTTTTGAGAAAGTCAGAGAGGGAGAGAGAGAGTCTGAGGAAGTCTGAAAGAGAGAGAGAGGAAACAGACAAGAGAACTGCAGTGGGACAGACACTCAGAGGCGGGGAGACTGGCAGGAAAGTTCCCTTTCCCTCCTGACTGCCAGTCCTTATCTGCTGCTCCAGGCGGTGGGAGCCTGGCAGCAGGCCGCAGGGCAGGGAGAGAGTAACTTACGGCTTCGTGGCCAGAAGAACCAGCACCTCCTCCATTGGGCACTAGCTACTTCCCATGTTCTGTTCTATTATTTTCTATCTTACTTTCTCTCTTGGTCTTAACTCAGTCCCCTTGCGCCTCCCCTACACCAGAGAGTGGCTATTATCCACATTTTTTTTTTTAATGAAGAAATCAAATTGGAGCTGAAATCTGTTGTCACCATCACTGTGAGGGGAAGACGATCTGCTTCTCCAGTGGTGGTGACTGAGACTCTAGAGTAGCCCTACATCCCTTCTGCCTAGAAAATTCAGAACTTCTACTACGGAGAAGGAACAACAACAAAAAAAGAGGAAGCCAGTGGAGTGGAAGGGGCAGGGCAGAATAAAAGGTTTAATGAGAGGGGTCAGTGTGTGTAAATTACCTAGCACACAGTTGGTGCTTAATTAGTGCCCCCGCCCTTTTCGGTTGGAGAGCACTGACAGCAGGAAGGAACAGAAGAGGCAGCAGAGAGGAAGGGAAAGGAGGAAGGAGATTGTGAGGGGTGGGAGGCTGTGCTTATTTAGAGCCCAGCACATAGTCAGTGCTCAATAAATGTCCATTCCAGTCTTCCAGAGAGAGGAGACAAGTCAGAAAGAAAGTGAAGAAACCACCAGAGAGGAAAAGCAGCCTAAGGAGAGAGTCAGTGATGCAAATTGCTGGGCATACAGTAGGTGTTTATTAAGTGTTCTTTTCCCAGGAGAAACAAGAAAGATAGGGAGGGGAAGCTCCAGCAGAAAGAATGAGTAGGAGAAGCTGTGAGGGAAGGGACTGGACACACAGTAGGTGCTTAATACATACCCATAACCCTCCATGGTAGTGAGCACAGAAGCAGCAGCCAGGAGGAGTGAAGAAAGCAGAGAGGAGGAAGAGAGAAGGAAGAACAGAGCCTGTGAGGCAGTGACAGGGTATATGAAGGAGCAGCACACAGTAGGCGCTTAATGCATGCCTATTTCCTCTTCCAGGAGCGCAGACAGGGCGGAGAAGAGTGGAGAAGCTGGAGGAGAGAAGGGGTCCAGGAGAGGAAATGAGAAGAGAGTGTGTATATGTTAGGCTGTGGGCACCCAGGAAGCATTCAATAAATGCACATTGATTTCCTAAGGGGGTGGAGAGAGCAAAAGGAAAGGAAGGTGAAGGCACAGGCAAGGGGAAAGGAAAATTGGCTAAGGAGGCTGATTGCATAGGAACCCGTAAAGCTGGCAGACCAGAAGTTGAAGGTAACTTCAAGAACTGGCAAAGGAGAGGATGCACACAGAGGAGACAGTACCAGCAAATCATGGGGCACACAGGAGGTGCTCAGTAAATGCTTGTTGTCTTCCTTAAAAGAGGGCCTAGAGAATGCGGGGAAGGGAGAAGCCGGCAGAGGGAGAGGGGCAGGGAGATAAAGGCAAGAGGAGATGAGATGAGACATTAATTGCCTGATATACAGTAGGTGGCCCATCCTTGCTTGTTCTCTTCCCCCAGAAAGAGCAGATGGGGCAGAAATGAAGAAACAGGGAGAATTGAGAGCGGAGGGGGCATAAGGAGATTGTCTGGCAAAGGATAGGTGCTCAATAAATGCCAGTTTCCTTCCCTGGCAAAGATAGCAGAGACCACAGGTCAGTGAAAAGGGAGGGTGAGAGGAGAGTAGAGAAGGCACAGGCAATTGGTTGTCATACCACAGGTGCTCAGTAAATGTCTGTTCTTTGCCTTGGAAGAGAGCAGAGAGCCCAGAAAGACAAGGGGACAGAGGAGAGAAGAGGAAGGAAGAAGGTATGAGGAAGGAAGAAAAGATGTGTAAACTACCTGGCACACAGTAGGTGCTCAGTATGTGTTCATTTCCTCCCTGCCTCCGCACCCCCCCGAGGGAGCAGAATGTCAGAAAGGATAGGAAATCAGGAGAGAGAGAAGAAAGGAATTGAGGGAGAAAAAAGTGTGGAAGGAGAGGAAACAGTGTAAATTTCCGAGCACACAGTAGGTGCCGCACCAGTGTGCATTCTCTTCCCAGGAGACCAGGCAGATCAGGAAGAAGTGCAGGGCATCTGGGTGGAAGGGACAGGAGAGCAAAAGAGTAGAAGGTGCAGAGGCCGTGCAGAAATTGCCTGGTAAACATTAGGAACTTTAAAAATGCCCCTTTCCTCCAAGAATGGGAGCCAGAAGCTTAGGAAGAACAGCAGTGGGCGGAGAGGAAGGGGTGCCAGAGGAGGCAAGGAGGCATTTCAGGTGCATACAGCAGGTGCTGCATAAATGCTTGTCTCCTTCCCTGGCAAAGCAGAAAGCAGGCTGGGAGCTCAGGAGGAGGATGAGGAAGAAGGGGGAGTCTGAGGGTAGAGGCCAAAGGCAGGCCTCCTGGTGGCTTTCCCTCCCCTGGGGCCCAGCCCACCCTCCAGCTGCCAGACTGGGACAAGGGCGCATTGTCCCCAGCCTGGCTCGGCCTGGGGACAAGGAAGGGGCTGCTGTGTCTGGGGGGTGGGGCGCTGCCTGGTCTCTGAGTCACTCTGTCTCTGCATCTCCCCATCTCACCGTGTGCATCTCTCTGCATCTCTGTGTCCTGCCATCCCACTGTCCTGCTATCCCACTGTCTCCCCTCTCTAAGTCCATGGCCTCCTATTTTGGTCTCTGTTTCACTGTTTCTGGGTCCCCCCTGCCCATCTGTCTTTCTGTCTCCCCAGTTGCTCAGTCTGCCGTTCAGGCTCTGTTTTTGGGAGGGAGGAGCAGGCTGGACCCAGGGAGGTCAGAGGCGAGGAGTGAGCAAGGAAAGGAGGAGACAGGGGAGCGAGAGAGTGAGGACAGAACCGCTTTATTGAGCAGAAACCGCAGCAGAGGGCCTGGTGACCTCCCTCAGGAGCTTGGGGGCAGAGGTGGGGGGTGGCAAGGGGCAACAACAGGGACTCGAGACAGAGGGACTGAGACACAGAAAGAGAAAGGGAGAGAGAAACTGAGGCTAGAAGAAGCAGGGGGAGGGATGGAGAGATGGGAGGAGGAGAGATGTGGGTGGGAAGAAGAGTCAGAGATGGAGAGAGAGAGAAAGAGAGAAGGAGGGGAGACACAAAGAGACAGGAAGACCGGGGAGCAGGAAAGACGAGGGGGGCCGGGAGAGAGGAGAGAGGGCGGGGCGGAGATCTAGAAATGGGAGAGGAGGGAGGAGAGCAGGGAGGAGAGCGAGAGGGACAGAAATGGGAAGAAACAGGACAGATGGAGAGAGACAAAGGGGAGGAGGAGATGGAGCAAGGGAGACAGACAGAGATGCAGAGAGAAGGGGACAGGCAAGAGACAGGGACAGAGGGAGAGAGAGAAGGAGAGAGAGAGGGGGCCCAGCTGCTGGGTGGACAGCGGAGAAGTGGAGGAAGGAGCGCAGTCCCTCTCACCTGACATCAGCGGCGGCCGCCCCCCAGGCCCAACTGAGCAATTTAAGGGGCACCCTGGGGGCGGGACCACCTTCCCTCACTGCCTTATCTGGTCAGCCCTGGGCTCCGAGAGCTAAATTGGGCCTCAGCTGTCAGCACCCGGGTGCGTGGGACAGCTGTCACCCTGCCCTGCACCTGCCACCTGCCACATGACTGAGGCCGCCCCAGCGGGGAGCCTGGTGCCCAGGGCTGGCGAGGGGGCAGGGGACGCTCTGCACGGTGAGGGGCCAACGGTAAGCGGAAGCGCTCCCTCAGCCCTCAGGCCCCAGGGGCCTTGGAGAGCAGGAGGGGTTAGTGCCCCAGGGGGGCTGAGAGCAGCAGGGGAGGGAGGGACCGACCCTGCCCACCCCACCCCCCCCCCCCCCCCGGGTCCCACCCTGGCGCTGCTGACTCTCTTCTCGCTCAGACCATATTAGGCCACAGCTGAGAAGGCACCTGGGGAGGTCACTCAGGCCCAAGAATAGAAACAATCAGGGAGTCCCGCCAGGCTGTCTAGGACCGGGACCGGCGACAGGCACAGAGGTCAGGAGGGGGCCCCAGAGGGCCCAGGGAGACAGAAGCTGAGAAAGACATGGAAACATCCAAAAAGGGAGACAAAGAGAAGGACACAAAGCAAGGGACGAAGGAGTCAGAGACCCAGGTGTGGGAGAGTGAGCAAGCTGGAGAGGCACAGAGGGGGCAGGCTGGGTGTGGGGACCGTCTCCAAAGTTGGGGTGCCCCGGGACCCCAGCAGTTTCTAATGTGCTGTTTTGACTTTTTACTTTACAAGTTGCCCTTTGACCTCCAGAAGTCTTGGGAACCCGAACCTGCCAAGCCCCAGTCCCAGCAGCACCCTTGGGTCTGACAAGCCTCCAGCTGTGCCCGCACCCCATCTTCTAAGGGCCCTACCTGCCTCTCCCTGCCCCTGGGTCCCCCGTTTTTGCCCACTCCTAAAAGGGGACCCTGCTTTTGCCCAAGCCCTACTCTACCTGATTCCCTCCCTGGGCTCACACACACTTATGCCTCCTGGAATAGGCCAGAGACCCCCAAAGCCATCTCCAGAGCCCCTGACCTGGCTTCCCCTCCCCCCCCACCATTTGTCACATCCCTTACATCCCCGCTGTGTGGCATGTCCACCAATCCCCAAACCACTCTTCATCTGTTGGGGGTGGCCGCACTGTCCCAGAATCCTAGGGCCAGATGCCTGGGTGCCTTCTTCATTCCTTCTCAGGTTTGCCCCCAGAGCCGAGCTGCGGGACTGTGTCCCTCCTCTCCCTCCCCAGGGTCCCGGCTCAGGCCTCCATTCTCTTCCCTCTGGATCCTCAGCCTCCTTCCAGGCCTCCCAGGCTGTCCCCGCCACCCGCCCCACGAGGGCACTTTTGGAGCCCGAGATTGACCTGCTGTGCCCCTTGCGGCCCTCGCTCGCTGTCCTGGACAAGGTCCAGCTCTCAGCGTCCCCGTGGAGGCCCTGTGGACTGGGCCTGGTGGGGACCCACTCTCGTCAGTCAGCCCCTGGTCGGTCAGTGACAAGTAGCGATGTATTGCAGGGCTCCTGCAGAGTTGTCTCCCAGTCTGAAACAGAGCCACCTTCCTCCCACTGGCCCTTTGCAGAGGGCCAGGTCCTCCCCCCAGGTCCCCTCAACTTCCTCCAGCCCCCTGGGGGTCCCTCTTAAAGCCTCCCACCCTGACTAGGACTGGGGAGGGGGCTCTTGTTCCCTCCTGTCTGCCTCCCAGCCTGAGAGTGAGCTCCTGGCTTCATCTGCGGAGGTGCCCCCGAGGTGCCGCCACCACCGGACTGGGAGTGGGGGGTGGGAGGTGGGGGAGAAGTGTCAATGCCAACAGGACAGGGAAGCTACAGCAAGAGACAGCAGCCCCTGGGGAAGGACACAGAACAGGAGGGGGTCCTGCTCCAGTGGGAATGTGGAAAGAAGACACCTGGTGGGAGCCTGTACTCCTCCTGCTCAAATCTCTGAGGGCCCCCATTGTCCCCTTTTGTCACCTCAACCTCCCTCACACACACCTCCCCCCTGCCTGGCTCGGGGCCTTCCCAGGGCCTTTGTGCTGGCTGCTCCCTCAGCCTGAACCGCCTTTCCTCTGCACCCCCCACAGCTCCCTCCTTCCTCTTCTTCCAGTTGCTGCTCCAAGGGCTCTGCTGCCCTAAATGAATCCCCCCATGCTGTACCAGCTCCTAAGGCTGTTTCTTCTCTCACACTTGCGGAGGCTGGAAGTCTAATGTGCCTCACTGGGCTGAGTCAGGGTGTGGGCAGGGCTGGCTCCTCCTGGGGCCCTGGCCCTGGTCTGGGCTGGCTCCACTTCCCCGCTCTGGCCCCTTCTCATCTCCAAAGCTGTCCACCACATAGCATCTCTGACCCGCTTCCTTCACCAGGTCTCTTTTGGCTTCTCCTCTCCTGCCTCCTCCGCCGTCAGGACTGCAGGCCCGCCCGGATAACGCGGGGTTGTTTTCCAGTCTTAAGGTCAGTGGGTTAGCAACCTTCGTTCCCCTCTGCCAGGTAGCCGAACACAGGGATAGCGGCGTGGCCCCCTCTTGGAGCCACTGATGGAGAAGAACTGAGACTCCAGGAAGAAACTTGCTTTCTCCTCAGCACTTAGCCCACTGAACACTCTAGATTGTGCCTATCGGCTCCTGGTCTCTCCGCTGACCCACAAGAGCAGGGATTTGTGCTGTTTCCAGCTGTGCCCCGACGAGGAAACGGAGGCCGAGAAAGGTGGGTGACTCACCCGAGCTGGTGAAGCGGGAAGGTGGAGGAGCATTTGGGCTCCCGCGCTCCCCACAATGCCTGCGTGGCTACCAGCCTCTCTGCTCCGCGGGAGCCCCAGAGGGAAAGGGTCCCCCAGGCAGATGCAGGCCAGGTTGGGAGCAAACGAGCAGATTTATTGAGGCAGCAGTGGCGTTGAGCAGGGGTATGGGAGAGGGGTTGGGGCCTCTGCGGGGTCCAGGAGGAGCAGGGCCTAGTCCTTCCCCGGCACTCGGGCCAGCCGTGGACACACAGGGACTGCCCAGGCAGCCTGGTTCCCTCCTCTGCGGGGTCAGTCTGTCTGCAGCCAGCAGCCCTTTTCCTCCACCTCCTTGGTCACCACCAACAGCACCTCGCACAGGCCCTGAGCCAGCGCGGCCGCCAGGAAGGCCCTGGGCAGAGAAATGAAGAGACTGAGGCCCAGGAGCCTGGGTGTTGCCTCCAGGGGAAGGGGGGTGTCCTAGCGCCCTGCCCCAGCCCCAGAGTCACCTCACCCTCACCTGACACCGTCCTCGTCCCCCAGGACCTCGGGCGCCCGCAGCTTAGAGTCCAGGTTGTAGTAGACGCCATCCACCTGGCGGAGGGCCACCCAGTGCCGCCGGCGTAGGGGCAGGGACAGCAGCCCCAGAGACATGGGTGATGGCAAGTTCAGGATCAGTCCCAGCACCTGGGGCAGGGCCAGCTGGGACAGGGGCCTGTGTGGGAAGAGTGCAGACCCTGCCATCAGGGTCCTGGGCTCACCCGCTGGCTCAAGGGTACTACTGAGCTTGTGGGACCCCAGCTGCCGTGGCAGCAGTGGCCCTCCGAGCCTGCCCAAGGATGCTCCTCCCTCAGTGCAACCTTTGTCTCCTTCCACTCACCCGATCATGCGTGCACCCAAACCTCCCAGCCATCTAGTGACCACTCCTGACGAACTACCCATCTGTCATCCACCCAAACATCATCCACCTACTGACGCAACTGACCAGCCAGCCAGCCACCAACTCAGCAACTTACCCACCATCCTCCAGTCCTCAACCACTCTTTACCAATCCATCCGTCTGTCCAACCATCTAACTACCCAACCACCTGTTCACTGTCCTGTCACTGTCTACCCAACCACCTGTTCACTGTCTACCAATCATCCATCCTTTATTCATTCACCCAACCCATCAGCCAACCACCACCTACTCAACACATCCAACTACCAATTTGCTGTCCATTTCATCACCAGATGACCATCTGTCTTTGTCATCCACCCCTCGGCCCATCCTGTTGTCCATCCAGTCACCCACTCTTCTTTCCACCATCTCCCAACCCATTGGTCTACCATCCACCCATCATTCAGCCATGCCTACCATCCACCCATCGACCCCTTCTTTCTCGCCTCCTGTCCACCCATCCCTCTCCTGCTTTGTCCCACATGGGTGCTGTCATGCTGTATCCACTGTCCCAGGCTTAGCACACATGACACAGTGCTTGGGGTCCCACCTCCTTCTATCCCACCACACGGTAGCCAGGCCCAGCCCTTGCAGGGCGGCCATGATCACGTTGACGTCATAGTTGCCGGTGCCCAGGAGGCTGCGATGGGGATTCAGCCGGGAGTCTGGGGCCAACCTGGTTGGGGGATAGTCAGAGCTTGAGTTGGGGGCCCCTGAAAAGGTTGCACCCTCCCCACAGAGCAGGAGAGGCCCAGGGTCCTTGAATCACCCAGTCTTTGGACTCTTTCCTTTGTTCAACCCGATGGCTTATCAGCCCCAAGCCTGATTCCTTCTGTCCCCACCTCTCTCTGCTCTGTCCTGGAGCCACATTTCCCAGCTCAGACCTTGTCTTCGTCCCTCATCTTCAGACCCTTCAGACCCTCATCTGGCCTCCAGCCTCCAATCTCAGGGGCTCTTTTCACACACAACACTGACCCTGCATTTCCCCTGCTCCCAGCCTTCCCTGGTTCCCTGTCGCCCCAGGATAAAGTCTCAGCCCCTCAGCCCCTCGGAGGCTAGGCCTCCTAGCCTCAGTTCCACCCCAGCCACCTGTCCTGTGCTCCTGCCTCCCCACCTCTCTCCTGCAGCTATCCTCAAGCTCCGGAGGCCCGCCCTGCCACCACTTGTCTCTGGATCCTGCCTTCTCCAAACAGTGGCACCTTTGTTCTTTCTCCAGGCCCTTGGTGGGCAGGGCAGGGGGAGGAGTTGGAGAGGAAAAGTCTGTGTATTATTTTCCTGTGTATCTGTCTGCCTGGCCTCCTTCAGGGGAGGGTTCCTACTGGGCTCATCTCTGGGTCTCCAGCATAGCCTCGGTGTAAAAGAGTTGATGGACCACTGCTGTGAATGCCAGAGATGAATAAATT
Source organism: Mustela putorius furo (assembly GCF_011764305.1). Classification (NCBI taxonomy): domain Eukaryota; kingdom Metazoa; phylum Chordata; class Mammalia; order Carnivora; family Mustelidae; genus Mustela; species Mustela putorius. Next base: position 10,070,581 of record NW_025421310.1, on the reverse strand, counting down.
CTGTAATAATCGATCTGAGGGGCTGGGACTTTGCTTGAGGATGCCAGGGGTCCACGAGAGGGCTGTAAGCAAGAATGGAGAAGACACGGTCATCTCTGGGTGTAGCATCATGTGGGTGGTTACTGACAGGAGGAAGGATCCAGGAGATGACAGGCTTGGGCTAGAGCTGGGGCTGTGGGGACGGAGAGGAGGAGACAAGGGAGAGCAGGAATAAAGAAGTGATGTTTGAAATCTTGCATAGTGAGAAGAAACATTCCAGGCTGCCAAGAGAAGGAAGCTGTTCCAGACAGGAAGAATAGCTCATGCAAAGGCCCAGAAGCATCATAGCAGGGCTCACTCAGGGACTGGGGAGAACTGTGGTTTGGGGGTGCAGTGAGACATGATGCTGAAGAGGAAGACGGGGACCAGAGCATGCAGGGCCTTGGATATTAGGCTGCAGGACCTGGGGCTTCTCCCAGGGCTGCTGGGGAGCCACGGGAGGGCTGTGAGCAGTGGAGGGCAGGCTCCGCACTGGGGCTATGCAGAGCTTATACTGATGGAGAAAACCGAGAAGCTGAGAGGCTAGAGGGGATGTGGAGATGAGGGTCCAGATAAGGGAAGATGAGGCCTGAGCCGGGGCTGTGGCTGTGGCAAAGGGCAGGTGTGAGAGGCCACATCTCCATCTCTGGGTCCCAGGGTTCCCCAGGCAGGTCATGAGGCAGCTCTGTCGCTGCCTCGCTGTGAGACCTAGTTGGTGGTTCTGCCCACGAGCCCCGCTTCTCCAGGGGTTAGGATGGGTGACAGTCACCTCTTGCAGATCTCATCGGCAGCCTCCTGGCTAAAGAGCTGCTGCTGCAGGACGTTGTTGAGGGCGTGGACGGCACACAGCTCCAGGCGTTGCCGTTCGTGATAAACGGAAGGCGCGTTCGGCTGTGCTCCTGGGGCCTGGGACATGCCGTCCTCGGCTCCTGCTTGGGGGTGACGGAAGAAGGTACTCGGCTTGGGATCTGGAAGCCCAACCTGCCAGCAGGCCCTGGGGGCACTGCCATTGAGGTGGGGGCTCAGGGCAGCCCGAGGGGACACTGGGTCACTGAGCCTGCTCCCTAGGCGCTCTCCTGGCAGTGGGGTACCTCCATCCCTTACTGCTAGTTTTGAAAAGGCTCTCCTCACCTAGCAACAGAGAATCCCCCTATCCCTAAGTGAAAGGGTCCCTATGGTGGTCACCTAGCAACCCCCCCTCCCCTGTCTCTAGGTAACAGGCTCCCTCTCTGGTTACCTAGCAACAGAGGACCCTCTCCTCTCCCTAACTAGGTAACAAGCCTCTCTGGTTATTTAGCAATAGAGAAATGCTCCTCCCCTGTTTCTAGGTAACGGGGTCTCCTCTGGTCGCCTAGCAACAGAAGACTCCCCTCCCCTATCACAAACAACAGGGTTCTCAGCTCCTGTAACTCAGCAACAGGGCCCCCTCCCCGGACACCAAGGAACAGAGCCCTTTCCCCGACCCGTACCCCAACCGCGGCGCTCCCCCGTTGCCTGGCAACGCCCCTCACCCCGCCTGCCTCTCTGCTCCCCGAGACCAGGGGCTCCCGCATCCCCCTGGGCGGCGGCTGTGGGTTCCGAGTGCGGAGCAGGCAGCACCGCGCTGACTGGCCAGGCCGGAAGCACACAGTTCCCGGCGGCCCCCGCGTGCCGGACTACGTCTTCCGGCAGCCCCCGCGAGGGCCCGCTGCTCCGTACAGAACTTCCGGGCGGCTTGGCTCTGAAGTACACTGTCGCCCCGAGAACTCGAAACTGCAGTTCCGCCGCTGCGGTGAATCCCGGAAATATGCCCTACGGCGGCCCTCCCCCACGGCCCCTCTCCGCCTTCCCGCGCGGCCACGCCCCCTGGTGCTCAGAGGATTCTGGGAAATGTAGTGGATAGGCTCTCGCGATAACTTCCGGGAGTGTTGCTCCCTCGTGTGTTGTGCTCTTCCTCTGTGGTGGCACCAAGCCGGGTGTGAAGTCGCAGCGTGACGTCACAGAAGGAAAGCAAGGGACGAGAGACATCAGGCCATGCAGGGAGAAGAGCCTCCAATATTTACTGAGACAGCAGGGAGGTTGGGGGTAACCGAGGCCAGGGCGGTGGTGGGGGGACGTAAATGGAACGAAGGTGTCCGCTAGGGAAAGAGGCGGCTTCTCAGCAGAGATGGATCCCCGGCCTGGAGGGGAGCTGGCAGCAGCCTGCAGGGGAGATACAGGGAGTGAAATGCTGGGTCCGAGAGATGAGAGACAGACGCATGATGGGAGGGACAGACCATGGTGGGGGTGGAGGAAGACAGAGAAGGACTGAGACCCGGAGAGGGACCGAGACACACAGTGAGAGAGGTTATAGGCTCCCAGCGAGAGGAGTATACAGAAACTTAGGGAAAGGAGCCTTGGACAGAGATAGATCTATCAAGATTCAGAAACGTGGAGTAGAAGGTGAAGGAGACATAGAAATAAAGATCAATCAACTGAGACAGAAACAGAACTGCAGAGCCAGACAGCCCGAGACCCAAGCTCTGCAGAGCATGGGGCCCAGGGCTTGGGGAGAGGGGCCGCACCCAGGAGGCTGCGCCAGAAGGTGGTAACAGTGGCAGAGCCCGTGACAGCGCCGGGCTCAGCAGGATTCTCTCTGTGGATGTGCACAGCAAACCTTCGCCCTGTGGGGCCTGGGGGTCCACTCAGCTCCACGTCCACCACGTGCATGTCTGTGAGGCTGGGGCAAGCAGGGTGGTCAGTCTGGCTGGCCCAGCCCCAGCACCAACCCCCACAAGCATTTGCTTACCTGAGATCTGCCACAAGCACCCCAACCACGCCGTCAAAGCCCAGGCTGGGGGCAGCCAGTGCGGCAGCCGCCATGGTGTTGGAGTTGCGGGGGGCAAAGGGGCAGAGTCCACGGATGGGGCCTTCATAGAGCACAGTGCGACACCCAGTGCTGGGTACTGCAGCCAGTGGTCCCTCTAGCCGTAAGCCATCGGGGTGCGTGGCCATGGTGACACGAAGACTCTGGAAGTGACAGCCAGGGTGACAGGACCAGGGGTCTCTGTAGGCCCGCTCTGGTTCGACTGGGAGCCCAGTGGGCCCTCACCTGGAGGCCCCCAGCTGCATCCAATCTGGTGATGTCCTCAATGCCCCACAGGGCCCCCCGGGCCACAAACACAGCGTGGTTCCAGTGGTGTGAGGCCTCCAGGAGTTGGTGCTCTGTGGCCTGGTCAGCCAGGGCTGAAGGGGATCCCACCTGGGGTGGATGAAGGTGGGGAGGGTCTGAGGTCAGGGGACGAACCCCACTGTAGGGTGGGGTGGAGCTGAGGCAGGCTGGGCAGGGCTTACCAGGAGATTGGCACAGCGCAGGATTTGTGCTCCAGATTCTTGAATTATTTTTGGATGGGCCACTTCCACCACAAGGTCAGGGTGCCTGGGAGAGGGGAGAGATGGGGGAGGGCCTCGGAGAGGTATTGGACTTCCCCTCCTCCAATTCCCTCAGTGTCTCTAGAGGCCCGTCATTCTTCACCCTGGCCTAAGAGGGGAAGCAGGATGGCTTGTTCTGTTTCACAGTTGGCCCAGAGAGGGTAAGAGACTTGCCAGAGGTCACAGTGCCTAAGGGAGGTCGGAACAGGAGCTTCAGGGAGTCTAAGTCTTTCATGGTGAGATCACTGACCTCTCCCCAAGAGCAGCGAGGTTCTGGAGCTGCAGGGAAGGGGGCACACTCCCTTTCATTCGCCCTGGGTCACGATTCCAGACAAAAACAAGTTCTAGGCCCAGTTCTGGTCCCTGAGTCAGCAGGTGAGAAACAAGGGACTGGCCTGGGGAGAGGGAGGTTCAGTGAGAGAGGGACAGGGACCACAGGGAGGGGGACAGGGACCACAGGGAGGGGGAAAGACCTAGAGGGAGGAGGTTAGTGACCAGAGGGAGGGGGACAGAGACCCAGAGGGAGGGGACAGGGACCCAGGAGGAGGGTGGCAGGGACCCAGAGGGAGGGGGCGATGGGGCCCGTGGTGGGAAGTGGATGGTGCTCAGGCAGACACAGAAGCAGAGCCAGGTGCAGATGAAGACATACATGAAGGTGTGTTTGTAAGGGCAAAGGGCTTTGGGGGGGTTCAGGACGGGACCTGCAGAAGAGGCCCCAGAGGGTCAGTGACTCACCAAGGCGGCCGTAGCCCACCACTCCTACCCTCCTTGGGACCCGGTCGAGAGCCATGCCCTTGAATCTGGTGGTCTGCGTGAGGCCTGAGCTTGGTCAGCGGCTCGCTGCTCCCTCCCCTCGAGGACTGGGCAGTGGCTGATCTTTGGACATTTGACCCTTGATCCTCTCCAGAACCTTCTCCCTTCCCCACAGTGGCCCAGTGGAGAGGGTGTAGGTTTGCTGGGGGTGAGGATCCTGGGGCAGTGGAGACAACGACTTGGGGTTCCAGAACCCCACATTGCCCCTACTATACCCAGCCTCTTCCTTCTCTGTTTTCTACCCTCCTCCCTTCCTGCTGATGTGGAAAATTTCCTCTGCAGTCCCCAGCCCCCCTTTCTGGCCAGCCAAGTTGTCATGGAAACTGCATCCTGCTTGGGGTGGGGGTAGAGAGGGTTGGGAGCCAGGGAGAAGGGAAGCTGTTGGGGACTCTGGGCTCCCAGTCTGTCCCTTGCTCCCGAGTTTCCGGTCCCACCCTCGGGCCTGTAACCCACCCCCCAACCCCATGTCTTAGCACCTGTGTTTCTTGTCAACATTCCTCCTCCATCTTTTCCTCCTTTGGCTCTGTCCCCGACTCTCTCCCTCCATCCTGTCGCTGTCTCCGGGCCTCTCCCTGGACCTCCAGCCCTCCAGCCCCGCCCTGCCTTCTCTGGGCTGGCTGCCATTCTGTCCCCAGCTGGGCCAGGCCTGCATCTCCTCCCCACCCCAAGTTCCCAGGGAGGCCTGGCCTGGTGGTGCCCGGTCTCCTGCAGGCAGCAGGAGCTGGAGTCTCCTAGCCCGGCTCCTACCTGGTCTCCTTAGTTCACCTTGACTTCTCACCTTTCATCCACTCCTCTCCCAGTCACAACACCGCCAGCACCCCCAATACCACACTCTTGCTCCCACCTGCGCCCCATCCCCCACCTCCCATTGTCCACGGAGAAGTCTGCGAGACCTGCGAAGGCCCTGAGGTCCCCCAAAATGAGGCCTAGCCAAGGCGCCCTGCAGGTGCCTGGCCTCGGAGATGGCGGAGGCTGCAAAGGCAGTGCAGATCCCTGCCCCCAGCCACCACCTGGTACCCGCTGCAGTATTGCCATGGCAACCAGGATCGCACTGAAAGAGGCCCGGAGAGAAAGAGAGCATGAAAGGGAGTGACAGGGCGCTGGGCTCCAAGAGTCCCAGGTCGACAGGCAGGAGCAGAGACCCCAGATGGCCATCACAGAGGTGGGCACTGTCCGGCCCCTGAGGGAAGAAGGTGCTTTAGTAGGAGTCCCAGGTCGGGGAGACAGGACATGTGGGTGCACGCAGCCACCAAAGAGGGCACATAGCACACAGGACCCGGGCCTGCCAAGTGTGGGGGCCCAGCTGAGGGCCCAGCCTTGTGTGTCCATGGGCCACGTCTGTCCCAAGTGGACCCTCTGCGGGCCTCGACAGTGTAAGATGGTAGCCCTGGCGGGGTTGCCTGGCCGACCCCTGGGGTTCGCTCTCACCTGCTGACTCCTGTTCCCTCCCTGGGCGGTGTGTGAGACCCTGAGCTTCTGAGTTACTGCACAGCTCCATCCAGCTCCCTTCCCCCCATAGCTCTGTGTAAGCCCAAAGGCAGAGCAGCTCCCTGGGCCGGCCCGCCTTCCCCCTTTCGGCCTGACTCTCTGGCTCCAGGCAGTGGCTTGGGGTTTGCAGAGGGGATGGACACATCTGGTTTGGCTCTGTTCTGAGTGGAACTGTTTCCCCTAAAAAGATATGCTGAAGTCCTGACCTCCAGGACCCGTGAATGTGACCTAATATGGAAACAGGGTCTTTGCAGATGATAGAATTAAGATGAGCCCCTGCTGGCGTTGGGTGGGCCCTAATTCCGTTTGCCCGGTGTCCTTATAAAAAAGAGGAAATTTGGACAGAGAGATAGAGCATGGGTGGATGGAAGAGGGGAGACTGGACGGTAGCTGAGCGGGAGGAGGCAGGGAAGGATCTTCCCCACAGGCTCCAGAGGGAGCAGGGCCCTGCCCGCACCTTGATTCTAAGAGCTGCCCAGCCCCAACCTGTGGACCACACTACCCACGCCCCCCCACCCTGGCCCCCGCATGAGTGAGGGTGGGGTGGGGACAAGGGCCTCAGAACATCGGGAGGTGCTGGGTGCCTGAGCCCTGTCTGGGGCTCCTGGGGTCAAGGGTGAGGGGAGAGCCCCCAGAGGAGCTGACACCTGCGACCCTCTGGGCGGGCCTGTGACACTTGACTTTTCCATCCTCATTGCACCCCCGTCCGCATTCATGTTTTCTCTGTCCTCCATGCTTTCATGACCCAAAAAGAATTTTTTTTTTTTTTTTTACTTTTTCCGTGTTTTTTTTTTTAAAGTAATTACAGAGCAGGTAGTCGTTGACGCAAACCTCCCTTCAGTATCAAAAGAGTCTGTGGGCCAGGTGAGGGCTGGGGGTGAAGGGGGCAGGGCAGGGTGTCTGGAGGCTCTGACCGCGCGCGTCTGTCTCTTCAGTTTCGAGGGCATAGGGGCGGGAGCGGGGACAGGCGTCAAACTGCAAAAAATGAACCGTAAAAGGAAGGTCGTTGGGGATGAGGGGAAAGGACACCCCCCAAAAAGCTCCGCTCTCCCCCGGAAGGCGGAGGGCCGGGATGGGTCGGTCGAGAGCTCGAGGAGGAAAAGCGGAGGGTTCCAGCCACTTCTCCGGAATCCCGCAGCCCCTCCCTTCGCCTGGGTTGGGAGGGTGCGGCCAGAACCGCTGGGGGCCCGGTTCCCGGAGCCCCGCCCTGTCCTCGCGCGGGGGTGAGCCACCTGGGGTCCGAACGCGGGCGGGGCTGCGACCCCTCCTTCCCCGACCTTCCCTGCGAGGTCCGGGCGCCAGCGCGGGGGGGCCGGGGCTGCGGGGAGGGTCCTGGTGTGGCCCGAGCCCCGGGGCGGCCCCTCCCACCCCCCCGCCTGGCGGCTTCAGATCTGCGTCTCTTGCACGTTCTCCTTGGAGCCACTCTTGAAGAGCAGAGGTTCGTGGATGGAGTTGAGCCCTGGGGGGCCCTTGCCCCCGCAGCCCCCGCCGCTGGGGTTGCCGCTGTAGTGCGCCTTGAAGGCGGCCGCCACGTAGTGGTGGTGGTTGAGGTGGTCTCGCTCCAGGGCGGGCAGGGCCAGGTGGCTGTCCCCGCCGACGCCCCCACCGCCGGCCACGGCGGCGGCGGCGGCCACGGACACGGCCGAGGCGGCAGGCAGCTCGTCCTCCACGTTGATGATCTCCACGGTGCGCGTGGGCCCGTGGTGCTTGTGGAGCTGGTGCTGCTTGCGCAGCTTGTAGAAGGCCACGAGCATCACGGCGGCCATGAACGTGATGGCCACAAAGCAGCCGATGATAATCTTGGTGGTCTTCATGACGTCGTCCAGGTCCTTGAGGGCGTTCTCCGTCACGTCCGTGATGGGCACCGTGAACGCCTTCTCCGTGGGCCGCGAGGAGCGCGGGGCTGGCGCCGTGGTGGATGACGAGGCAGGGCCGGCAGCGTCCCCGGGCCGGCCCCCGCCCCAGACACCGTCCGTCGTGGGCCCCGGCGGCTCCTTCTCCGTCCCCCGCGGCTGCAGGGTCTCCTCTCCCGGCTGCGTCTCCAGGGTCTCCACGGTCACGGTGGTGAAGTAGGTGTAGCCGCCGCTGCCACCCCCGCCGCCGCCGCCGCCCGGGCCGCCCGGGCCGACCCCACCGCCAGCACCGCCGGCCGCCACGGGGTCCACAGCCGAGACGTTGAGCGTGGCGGAGGCGGTGGTGTTGCCGGCCGAGTTCGTCACCATGCACGTGTACTGGCCCGTGTCCTGCACGGTGACGTTGGTGAAGTTGAGCGTGCCGTCGTGCAGGACGGAGATGCGCACGCGGTAGGAGCCGTGGGTCATGAGGGTGCCGTTGGGCGTCAGCCAGTTGACGGAGGTCATGGAGGTGCCTGTGCGGCACTTGAGCTCGGCTGCCATGCCCTCGGTGACGTTCAGGTCCGTGGGCGGCTCCACGATGACCGGCGCGTAGCAGGTGAAGTGCGACTGGTCCAGCTCGCCGATATAGCGGCCTTTGAGGCCGGCGGGTGCGTGGCAGCGGGCGCAGCACGTCGTGTTGCTGGGCACCGTCTCCTTGAGCCACCAGCTCAGCCAGAGTACGTCGCAGTTGCAGTGCCAGGGGTTATGGTTGAGGTGGACGCGCTCCAGGCGGTGCAGGGGCGTGAAGAGGTCGTGGGGCAGCGACATCAGGTTGTTGTGGGACAGGTTGAGCTCCTCCAGCGACTTGAGGTCGTCGAAGGCGTTGCGCTCGATAGTGGCCACCTGGGCGTGCATGAGCCACAGCTTGCGCAGGCTGGTGAGGCCCTGGAAGGAGCCCGGGCGGATCAGGTCCAGCCGGTTACCCGACAGCTCCAGCTCCTCCAGGCGCACCAGGGCCGTCAGGTTGGGGATGTCCTTGAGGTTGCACATGCCCAGGTTGAGGTAGCGCAGGTTGACCAGGCCCTCAAAGGCCGCCTCCGAGATGTACTCCAGCCGCTTGAGTTCGCCCAGGTCCAGGCGCCGCAGGGACGGCACACGGTTGAAGGCGTAGGAAGGGATGCTCTCGATGGGGTTGTTGCGCAGCCAGAGCTCCCGCAGCTTGGACAGGTACTCGAAGGCCTGCGTGGGCACCGTCGTGAGCCGGTTGTCAAACAGCTCCAGCGTGTTGAGGCTGGGCAGCCCGTTGAAGGCGCCCACCTCGATCTTGCGCACCAGGTTCTTGCTCAGCTGCAGGATCTCCAGGTGCCTCAGGTGCTTGAACGTGTCGGTGCGGATCACCTGCGGTGGGGGAGAGGCGACACCCTCAGCGCGGCCCCTGCCGCGGCTAATCACGTCGGAGTCCCTTGCGCCCAGCACACCACGCCCCCCCCGCCCCCACGCAAGTGCAGAGCCGAGCCCCCCCACCCCGGGGCCTGTAACCCCGAAGACTACCTTGGGAAACCCTTTGTTTCTCCCCGAGGCAGATGCAACACACTTAACGCACGTGATGCACCCCTGGGCGTGCCTCTTCTCGCGTGTTTCCCCCGCGGGAGAGGAGGGCCGTAGTCCTTCTCCGGTTTGCGGAGGGCGCTCACAGACCCTGTGTTCACTGCGGCATTACCAGACGCGACCCGAAGGTCTGTCCACCGCTCAGGGACCCACACTGTGTGAGCGCTCCGGGGAACACTGTGGCAGCCGAGGAGGAAGCAACTGTCCCTACACATGGCCGCTCTCAGCAGCGGGCGTCCTGTCGAGCTAGAGAAGCCTGACACGAAGGCGCACCAGCGGTAGGGTCGTGTCCGTCCCGCGTCTGACCTGTGCTAAGCGGTCATCTTTGAGTGTGGCGGGGTCAGGGGTGGAGGCCAGGCTGGCAAGGGGCATGAGGGAACCTTCTGGGGTGATGGAAAGGTTTTCAGCTGGGGTGGTGGCTGTCTGGATGAGTAAGACTGCCAAAGCTCCCAAACTGTACGGAAAACAGGGGCATTTTGCTATATGTAAATTACACCTCAGGAAAAAAAGATTAAAAACACTCACACCAACAGCTAACAGGCACTGAGCCCCTCTTTGGCACCAGACACCATTCTAAATGCCTTATCGGCAACAGCCCATTTAATCCACCAAACTGCCCTATGAGGTAGGTACTTACTCAATACTTGGGACTATGAAATCCATAAAGCTCCAAAAACCAGAAGATTTTCCCTAACTTTGGCACCAAATGCCATACGGTGGTACAGCCTGATCAGAACTCACGTGAAGCTAATTTAGAGCTTTTTATTGAGCCCACTCATGTGACTGTTAAAACACTTTACTCTAAATAGTCCCACACTTGCTAAGAGGTAGAGGTTGGGGGGGGGCATAAAATATGTGCTGGATGTTAGGGCCTCACCTTTTACCAGCAGATGTCAGAACATCTGGCCTCAAGGATTTCACAGGAGGGATTATGAATTATCTGCATCTTAGCGGGAGGCAGAGAGAGGTGCAGTGACTTGCCCAAGGTCACACAGAAAGAGATGACAGACTTGCTATCCGGCTGAGGTCATCTGAGGGGAATGACCATAGTCTGTGGGGACTCCAGAGACCCCGCTCTTAACCCCTGAGCTTGGCTGCAGCCTCTCCAGGTAGGGCCCGAGGGGCCGCAGGAGGGTCGGTGCTGGGATGGGCATGGGAGGCAGAATCTTACCAGATTCTTAGTAGTCCCAGTGCAGGGCGCACTGAGGTGTGACCGACCATGAATGTGTGACCATTCAGATGGCTTTTCTGAAGGCTACTTAATGCCCTGGGGAGTGCTTGCGTTATAATATTGGGGGGGGGGATAGAAAACTCCAGAGTATACACTATGTGGATTTTATTTTCTTTAAAGTTTGAATTTTTACATAATCCCTACACCTAGTGTGGGGCTCGAACTCACAACCTTGAGATCAAGAGTTGCCCGCTCCACTGACTGAGCCAGCCAGGTGCCTGTGACTTTGTAGGATTTTAAAAAGAAGCTGAGGAATTAGCTGTACTCATATACGCACCAAGAAAAGACCATAAGTACGTACTCCAGGCTCTTCTTGGCAGTGAAGTCCAGCTGTCAGGGATTATGGGCAATTTTTATTTACTTCTTTCTTTTTTTTTTTTTTTAAGATTTTATTTATTTATTTGACAGAGATCACAAGTAGGCAGAGAGGCAGGCAGAAAGAGAGGGGGAAGCAGGCTCCCCACTGAGCAGAGAGCCTGATGTGGGGCTCGATCCCAGGACCCTGAGATCATGACCTGAGCTGAAGGCAGAGGCTTAACCCACTGAGCAACCCCTATTTACTTATTTCTTTAATGAACCCAAATTACTTTTATCCTAAGTAGAAAAGCATTTTTAAAAGCTTTTTTAGGGGCGACAGGGTGGTTCAGTGGCTAAGCATCTGACTCTTGATCTTAGCTCAGGTTTTGATCTCAGGGTCGTGAATTCAAGTCCTGTGTTGGGCTCCATGCTGGGCATGGAGCCTACTTAAAAAAAGACAAGTAAAAATTTATTTTTTAAAAACACTAGCTGAGAGGCACCCAGCTTAAGGAACAATAATATTCCTGACACTGTCATAATCACAGACTAACAACAGCCACCTTACGTCAGGGCTATTCAGCAGAAATACAATGTGAACTACATATTACTTTTATATTTCCTAGAAGCCACATTAAAAAAAAGAAAACCAAAACAGGTGAAATCAATTTTAATAATATATTTAACCCAATATATCTAGAATATTATGATTTCAACGTGTAATCAAGATGAGAACTATGAAGGAACTATTTTATCCTCTTTTTGCAGTCTTTGCACACGTGGTTTACGGCCTGTGCGCTCAGTGGCCCTGTGTGGCCAGTGTGGCCACTGTGTTAGGACGAGAAGGTTACCAGGTGCTTCCTTGCGTCTTGGAGGCTTGTGAATGCAGCTGCATTTTATCCTCCAGCAGCTTTTTTTTTTTTTTTTAAGATTTTATTTATTTATTTGACAGAGATCACAAGTGGGCTGAGAGGCTGGCAGAGAGAGAGGAAGGGAAGCAGGCTCCCTGCTGAGCAGAGACCCTGGGACTATGACCTGAGCTGAAGGCAGAGGCTTTAACCCACTGAGCCACCCAGGCGCCCCTCCAGCAGCTTTTTGAACTAGGAACTTTGCCTGTTTCCAAAAGGCAAGAATGGAGGCCCACAGAGGTAGCCAGTGGCTGGGACATCAGATGCGCCGTGAAGACAGAGCCCAGTTTTTGTCCCGTTCCCCTCTCTCCTGGATATGGGGCCTGCTGGCTGGACTCTCTGGGCCTCCCATCCAGGGCTGGCTGTGAAAGGAGAATGAGAGCCACTTTGGAGGCCACAGTGTGATCACTAGAGAGTGTGCGCGCGGTGGGGGGGGGGGGGGGCTCTTGTTGTTGATGTTCCGTAACTTGTGTGCCATTGGGATCAGAGCCTGAGGAGGGTGGCTCTTGGGGCAGAAAACCCCTTACTGCTCCATCTAACTGAAAATCAGAGACGTGAGCCTGACACGCTGGGGCCCAGCAGTCCCCCACCACCCCTCTGTTCGCTGACTCAGTGTCCCATCCCTTCCTCTTCATCCCATGGCCCAGCCCCACTCAGCCTCCTCCTCTCCCCGCTGGACATCCGGCCCCAGACTCCTGTTTACGCCCACACCCCCGGTCCCTCCAGGAACCCCATTATTCCCAGTGCAGGTTTCTCCCACTCCATACTGATGCAGACCAGGAATGACTCCGACAGTGCCATCCCATAATAAGACCCATCAGGCTCTCTGCTCAGTGGGGAGCCTGCTTCCTCCTCTCTCTCTACCTGCTTCTCTGCCTACTTGTGATCTCTGTCAAATAAATAAAATCTTTTAAAAAAGTAGTATATACTAATTTCAGGAAAAAGTCTTGAGAGGAAAAGAAAAATGAGCCTCTACTTATATTAACTTATGTTAACAATTTGGTATACATCCTTCTAATCTTTTCTTCCTGCATATAATGCAGGGATATATCTCTTTTTCACCTTTTTTATATTTCACAAAATTTTGGTGATGTGATATTTGCTCCTTGGCCCTGAATTTCCCTTAGTAGTAGTATTACACTGTAGGGGCGATTGGCTGGCTCAGTCAGTAGAGTGTCTGACTCTTTGATCTTGGGGTCATGAGTTCGAGCCCCGTTTGGGGAGTAGAGATTACTTAAATAAAAATGAAACTTAAAAAAATAGTATTACAGGGCGCCTGGGTGGCTCAGTGGGTTAAGCCGCTGCCTTCGGCTCAGGTCATGATCTCGGGATCCTGGGATCGAGTCCCTGCTTCCCTTCCTCTCTCTCTCTGCCTGCCTCTCCGTCTACTTGTGATTTCTCTCTGTCAAATAAATAAATAAAATCTTTAAAAAAAATAGTATTACAATGTATTTTCCCATTTCATGATACATGCTTCAAAAACAAATTTCATGGCTATCTAGAATTATTTTCCAGGGTGATACCTCCTTTGGGACATTGAGATGGAATTGCCAGGGTCAATTACTTATTTTCCTTAATATGCTTCTGCCTTCTCTAATTTCCTGCAGTGGCTAACTTTTAAAGTGGGACTAAACCCCAGTAAATGCTATCAGATAAAGGAATCTGGTATAAAGCTCTCTGGTGGCACCTGCAGGATCTGGGATGGAGGTGGGGGGATTCAGGGGGAGGAGCAGAACACGCTGGCCGGATGGCCTCGAGGAGGGCTGGCCTGGGGTCTCTCCAGGCAACAGGGTGTGTACCCAAGACTGGGGCCACAGCCCCAGGACCCTGAGAGGCCCTGGGACCTGGCTCCTGTGGTCCTGTGGATGGCTGCAGCCTCGGTTCCCTCCTAGGAGGAGCACGGGGGAGACCGGGCTAATCCCATGAGGTGATATCTGACAGTAGCAACAAAACGCTTCCCTGATCAAATGCATCTGGAGCCGCACATTTCCTCCTGGAGGCGCCACTGCTGTGAGCTGAAAGTCCGAGAAGTCCTATGGGGAAGGACGGTTTGACTTTGCTCCACTCTGGGTTTCCCAAACATCACAAGCACAGAACCCTCCTCGTAGGGTGCCTTTTATCATCGCCCTGGGAAACACTGGCAAGGCACAAAGCAGGCCCTCACTCGCTGGCAGGCTCTATTAAAATAATAGTAAGGACAACTGCGGCAGCAGGAGGATCCCATCATCACTAATCACCAGGGGGAGAATGCGGTGGGCTCTTAAAAGGTTAGACTTGAGAGTTTGGACCTAGAAATCCAGAACAAAAGGGCTGCTGGTTCAGGGGCCAGAGACAACTCGCCCTCACCTAGTCTCCATGACACTTAGCTCTGGGGCCTTCCCAGTTCCCAGGGAACCCATTTGCAAGCTGAGCAGGAAAGCACTGTGTGCCAGTCTGCTCCTCCCCCCTTCCAGGGTCCCTGTTCACGGTGCAGCCCCCCAGCCCAGTTTCCTGGTGGAAGGCAGGCCTGCAGCCCTCCTTGGCTCCCCAGTGCTCTCAGAGGAAATTCAGCCCTGCTTGGCTGACTTCTGCTCGCCTCTCCCCTCCCCTCTGCACAGCCCCCTGCCCTTGGCAACCCTCACTCTGGTGACATTTCAGTCAATAACCACTCCTAGAACTATCTTTGCTTATGCTGCTCTCTTCTCAGGATGTCCTTCCCTTTTTGTCTGCCTGGAAAATTCCTGCTCATTCCCTTGGAGCCAACCCAAATGTCCCTTATTCATTCATTCATCCACTGCTTTTTATTGCATGGGGATAAGGCAGTTCTGAAGGTGCAAATGTGTGGGGGGGGGCACTCATGAAAGGGCATCATGATGTCGACCTTACAGTTGTCCCTGAGACTCAAGGGAATGGCTGACATTTGCTCAGCACAGGACTTGGCACTGCAGGTGTTCACTGAGACGAGGTGACAAATGCCAGGCTCTGGGCTGGGCATTCGTTTGTCACCTCAGCTGTCCCCCACCAGCCCTGCAAGGCAGACTATTGTCAAGCTTACTTTTCAGAGAGGGAAGCGGCTCAGTGAAGTCACACAATGAGGATGCCGCAGACTTGGGGTGTGTACCTGGAGGCCGAGGCTCAGTGAGGTCCAGTGACTCAGTAGGGAATCCCACCGTGCCCACTGGGAAGTACACAGCTGGGATTCCAGCCCACATCTTCCTGGTCCTCTGGATGGAGAGACCACAACTACCATATGTCCGTATGTCCTTAAGGTGCTTGCTGGCAGAGGCTATTCCTGCTCTGTGAGCTTTGTCTCAGAAGTGATGGGAAGGGCATGTGTGAAGGGAGATGAGGGGCATTTCCAAGGGGGGTGGGGTCCCTCCAATCACTTTACTAATGTACTTGAGAGCTAAGCAGGACGGGGGTGTTGCTGCAAAGGGAAGCCTGGTTTTATTGAAGATGTGCTGTTGGGTTGCTTTAAATAGTGAGGGCTTTTATTTTTACCAGGATTCCAGTCAGTTCTCCCTCCTCTGCAGGATGCCTGGGGAACAGCCTAGTGGGGAGTTGCTGGGTCTGGGTTTGAATTCTGACTTCGCTGCTGACCAGCTGTGTGACCTGTGGCGAGTGTCCTAATATCTCTGAGCCCACTTTCCTCACAGATACTGCAGGATCACCGTGAGATTTGGACAAGCATGCAGAAATATATATATTTAAAAATTTTGATTCAGCTCATAGTGATCATGACCATTTGTCCAAGTCTGGGCATCCAGTTTCTTCCTCAGCATCTTTCTTCTACATTGGCTAACATGTCATTCAGACACCACCACATCCTTGCTCAGTCCTCCCATGGCTCCCTATCACTCTCAGCCTGGGGTCAAAGGCCCTGTAGGACTGACTGTCCCAGTGCCTCTCCTCTGCTCCAGCCATAGGGAGATGTGTGAGTTCCACACGCTTGCTGTGCTGTGCCCAACATCTCTGCCTTTGCATAGGCTATGCCCTCTGCCTGGGATGCCATCCTCATCCTTGTTCTCTGAGAAATTTCAGTTGCCTTCCCCCAGTAAGCCCCCTGTGTTTCCCTGATCACTAATGTGTCATGCACATTCTCTTACCATACTGGCTTAATGCATCTTTCTCCTTGGCTAGGCTTTGAGTCTTTATGAGTGGACACCATCTGGATGGTTTCCACATTCCCTGTCCCCTAGTTCCTGGCCACCTTCGGCCAAGTGTGTTGAGTGGATGGGCCAGAATGGACAAGGGTCTGATTTGGAGAGCACCCCAGTTGTGTTAGTTGATGTGCGCCTGCACACCTTTTGGCCTGGGTGACAATGCCAAAGTGTTGAAACCCTCAGTGATAGAACTGGTTCCAACTAACTGTTTGTTTTTGTTTTTGTTTTTTTTGTTAACATTTGCCATCTTAATTGTTTTCATCCATACTGACCTGCTGTCTTAGGTGTGTCTTTTGGATTTCGTTTTTAATATAGTCTTAAAAATCTCTGTCTTTTAACTGGAAGTTTAGTCCACTTACATTTATTATAATTACAAGTATGTTGGGAATTATTCTGTTATTTTGTGCTTTTTCTTTGCCTGACTTTTTGCAGCCTATTCTTTCTCTTCCCTGTCATCTTTTTCATTGATTTCCTTATTCCATTTCCCTTATCTACTATTTTATAATTTTTAATAAAAGATTTTATTTGAGAGTGAGCAAGTGAGAGAGAGCACAAGCAGGGGGAATGGCAGGCAGAGGGAGAAGCAGATTCCATGCTGAGCCCAAGGTAGGGCTCCTGGGATCATGACCTGAGCCAATGCAGACAGTTAACTGACTAAGGCACCCAGGCACCCCTCTAGTTTAGAATTTATGCATTTTCCCTTTCTCTTCTTTTAGTGGTCACCCTTAAAATTTAACATGCATACCTGAAGACCACTGTTGGCCAGTTCCTCTCCTCTCCTCCCAAACAGTACAAGGCTGATCCATCCCTACTCTGAAATAGTGTCATCCTGGGCAGGTTCCCAATGAGGCAGAAGGGCAAAGCCATTACTTGATAGTGACTGTTGTGTACCAGACCCTGTACTAAATGCTCCAAGGTGGTGATCTTAGTTCTTGTGGAAATCCTGTCACGTGGGGGTTGTTGGCCACATGTCTCTGTCTCCCCTCATATTTGATAGTTTACTGCAGAGAGGAAAAGTTAATCTGCCTTCAGTCTCATAGCTCTGAAGTAGTAGAACCAAGACTTGAAGTCTGCTTCTCCTCAGTCTGAATAAATATGAAGTCTCTGTCGTGTCCACCCACCCTGAGCCAAGAGGGCTGGGCTCTCTGTTGTTTTTGATGTATTCTTTGAGCTGTGGTGCCTGTTCATGATTCAGCCATTACCCATGTGTTGATTTGCTCATTTGACAGATATTCTTTGAGTGTCTGCTATGTGTCAAGTATCTTGCTGGGCTCTGGGGATCCAGCTGTGGACAAGAAAGACACAGCCCTGACTTCCCAGAGCCTGACCTCAAGTGGGGAGGACACTAAACATAACAATTATGCAAATGATCATTTGAGTGGCCATGGTGTAAACAGCTCACAGGTGCTGCCCTGCCTGCAGAGGGAGAGGCAGGTGTGGGCCGCTCCAGGGCACAGTTTGACATCCCCCCAACCCCAGCAGATAATCTTAAACCCGGGCACTCTTGTGACCACTGGCCCAGAGGAGGATGGACGCAGTGGGGACTGGTTCTTGGAGAGGGCAATTCCCCTGGTCCTCCCGGCCTGATGCTGGGCCTGGAAGGACACTGATGTTCTGTGATGTTGCAGAGGAGGTAGTCCTGGGGTCTCGCTTCTGACAGGCACCTAATAGCCAAGTACCCATAGCCCCTCACTCCTTCAGCTGAGTCCTCCTCCACATGGGCCTGACTCTGTGCTTAGTGACAAGGGTATGGATGCCAGTTAGGCAAGGGAGGGTGATCCATTGACAACCACTCCCAACCCTGAGGGGGAGCCTTTCCTCTCCTGTCATCCTGGAAGTTGGCCTGTTCTTTAGGGGACTTTCCGCTTCAGCTATGGTAGGTAAACATAACTAACACTGAAAAGCCCCACTGCATTCTGTTGGGGTTTTTAAGAAAATAAACCATCAAGAAATCCTTTATGAAAAACTTAACTGTGGTAGGAAATGATTAAGTGAATTGTTCACCTTAACGCTATGAAGATAGTTTTTCTACATTTTGAATGTATGAACTGATAACAAAGTTTAGTAGCTAACTGTCTTTTCTTGTGAGTGTTAGTTCTTTGCATGCACAATTTAAAAAACATTGTAGTTTTTCTGTACCAAGTGCTTTTGTGATGACTTCTTGTAGTTCCTCCTTCCCTGCGGCAGGGGCCTTGTGCCTCTCTTTTCAATTGGGATCCCCTTGAGGGAATCTGGCAAGCTTGGGTGCTCCTGCACTGAGCCATGTGGGCCTAGACTCAGCCTCTTGGGACCTCAGTGTCCTCCTCCATAACATGGGCACAGGGGTCCTGAGGACTAGGTGAGAACAAGCCTGCATCACAGTAACCCAGCACAGCCCAGGGGTACGGTGGCCATTTAGAACACAGCATCTCCTCCTTTAGTGAAATCCATAATTGTTTCTGTCAACCTTATACCTTTGCTGCCCCAAAATAAGTTCTAAACCTGCTAGAAGTTTCCAGGTCATGCTGGCATTGAGCTCTACTGGCAGGTGCCCAGAGGCTCTGTGCTCCACCTTCCAGGAACCATGCTGGGTGAGGGTGGCTGGAGCCAACCTCTCCAGCCCCCACAGGATGGCCTTCCACTGCTGCACAAGCGGTGGGTGGGGAAGGGCTCTGGCCAGAGCTCAGCGGCCCCCACTATCAACCCAAGAGGAGAGAGCCCGAACTGCTTTCTTCCTTAGTACCCCGGGCAGACTTAGACTTGTTTTATGCCTGCCCCAGCCCTGCCGACCCTTTTTGTTGGCACACCGCTGGAGTCCTGATGGCTGACCATTTACTACCTCTACGACTAGGGGTCAAGTTTAGGCCTGCTCCCCCATCTGTGCAATGGGGATTATAAAATCTACTTCCTAGGATTGGTGAGAGGATGAAATGCCTTTTTACACATTAGGAGCTTAGTGCCTGAGAGCTCCTGTCACTTTCCTTCTCCTCCTCCTCCTCCTCCACACTTGGGCTCATGCTCTCCCCTCCTGGAACACCATCCCAGCCTCTGCACCTGCTCAGGGCACTAGTCACCCAAGGCTCTCTTAAAAAAAAAAAAAAGAAAAAGCCTTCTTGCTAAGGCCTCCTAGACGTCCTTGTCCCGTGCGTGCCTCTTCCTCTCAGATGCCGGCCCCATTCACACAAGAGTATGTCCACTCACCCCGGCCTATTCCCCTCTCCCCTGCCCTCCCGTCATCTCCCATTCATCCAGTAGGAGGCCTCCTGGGCCAAGCCCTGCCCTGTTGGTGGAGTCTGGCCTGTTCCCCACCTCTGCATCCCTACCCCCAGCCCGGACAGTCATGTGAGCCTGGGTGCAGATAATGCCTGGGGAGGGGAGGTAAAACCTATATCAGGAGCTAAGTGCACCCCAGCTTTGCCTAAGGCAGTGAGTGGGGGGGTTAAGAGAAGGCTGGGGGGTGGTCAAACACCTCTTTCCCAGGGAGGCTCCCTGCCTCTGCCCGCCCCCACTCTTTGCTCAGCTCCCACCTCCATCAGGAGCACATAGCACAGGTCCCCTTCACTGCACCTACAGCAGAGCCTGGCACACAGTAGTTGCTCAATAAAGGAATGAGGGACATGAACAAGGGGCCGCAGACTGACAAGCCAGGGCCAGGCAGACACAGGAGGGGCAGACCATGCAGGGAGAGGGACTCATGGTCTCAGGGTAGCTTCCAGCATGGAGCCTGCTTCCGTGTGGGGGAGGAGATTCCCTTCATGGTGTCATAGTTCTGAGGATTACACTAAATATCTGGAACCCACGAGGAAGGGAACTTGGCTGTGGCCCTTCAAGGTCAAGGTCTGTTTCCCTCCAGGCTGGAAGGGCAGGGCTGGGCAGTGTCTGGGCCCCGCAGAGGGCAGCCCCGAGTGTGGTGTGGCTGGGACAGGGACAGGCCAGCCTGGGAAGGGTCTTTGCGGCAAAGGGAGCATGGGCCAGTTTAGAGTCCAAGGATAATGCAGTGACCCTGACTGCGGACGGGAGGCCTGGAAGAAGCTGGGGTGTGTCCTGATGTACAAGGATAAGGCCAGAGCCGGGGCTGGCTGTGTGGACAGAGCCAGGACTCTAATACTCTGTTGTGATTGTATCACCAAGGATACAGAGAGTCCAGATCACTGTGAATTAAGCAACGTCTGGAATAGTGTGAAAAAGTCCAGCTCTCCAGCTAGACTGCCTGGGCTAAGTCCCAGTTCCTCTCCGAACTGTGGTCTCCGGCACAATGGCCTTCCTCTCCTACACCACAGTCCCCCCAGCCTATGAAATGGTGTAAGAACAGGACTTACAGGGCTGTTGTGGATGGAGCCTGGAGCATGGCTGGGGGCCACACACACACACCCCTCTTTCCCCCCACCTCCACCCCCACCAGGCGAGAGGCGGGCTCAGAGAAGTGATGTAATTAATGGAGGCAGAGACATGGCTCTTCTGTCTCTCAGGCCTCAGCTACTCAGCTAAAACATGGGGACCCCCACCTGTCCCTCTCCTGGAAGGCCACACGGCTCTGCAAGATGGCAAGACTTTCTCTGATTTGTTAAATTTCATGGTTGCGTTTTGTGCCAGTGGTGACTTGACAAGTGTGCACACGTGTGATTAGTACATTCGGGGTGCCATGGGGACCAGGGGGCCTTGATCTGACTGGGAGTTCAGGGAAGGCACCTCTGAGGTTGAGACATTTCCCTGAGTCAGGAAAGACCAACGCGACCGTGACAAAGGTGTCACCATCAACACTTGCTAGAGCTGCTCAGCAGCAGACCACTTGCCAGGGGCCCCTGTTCGGTCCTCCTAAGTAAATATATATACGCTGCCTCGTGTGACGCTGCACCCTCATGTGACCAGCATCTCCTACTAGGACACAGTGGCACTCAGTACATGCTTGTCTAAAGAGCAAAGGCACTGAATTTCTCAGCAGCTCTGTTATTATCCCCATTTCCCTGATGATGAAACTGAAACCGAGACGGGTTCGATAATGTGCCCTAGGAAGAAGAGTGGGAGAGCATTCCAGAAAGAGGGAACACCAAGCATAAAGGCCTGAGCTGAGTGGGAGGGGCAGGGGGCCAGCAGGGCCGAGTCCTAAAGGGTTCTGTCTTGGGCAGGCTCAGTTGGGGAAGGTGACAGGTGGGACACCTGGGGGACTGAGCTCTGCTGGCGTTGGACTTCAGCAGCTGTGTGGCTCGCTGACAGTGCCAGGGATGTGCGGTCCGCCCAAGCCCAAGGCACTCAAGGAGTTCCCCTGTGCCTGTGCTGGCTCTAAATCTAGAGTCAGGCTGAGGGGGAACCCCACACCAGAAACCAGCCAAATGCCCATCACTAGGAAATGGAAGAGAGCCTGGTAACTTCATCAGACAGAATATCATCCAATGATAAAGGGGTAAGAGAGGAAGCACCATGGCTATGGGGTAGGACAAGGAGGAGCCCCAGCAGCCGTGGGGAGCAAACAGAAGCCAGACAAGCAAGAGTGTAGACACAGGATTCTGTGCGTGAGGCTCAGAAGTGAGAAGTCAGGGGAGGGGCTGTCTGACTTGACTTCCGTGAAATGGGGGAAGTAATCCTATCCTCATGCAAATGCAGAGGTCCCTGCTGGAAAAGCACTCTCAACCCACACCCCCAGGGTCAGTGCTCAGGTTTCTCTTCCCTTTTCTGGGGGCTGGTGAGCAAATCCATCTTCAGCTTGTACAGTCTTCTGTCCGTATTATTTTTAGGTATAACTTTTCCTTGATTACAAAAAGTACTCAGTGCCCTCACTAAAGAAAATTTAGATACTAAAAGGAACGAGAAGAAACGCAGCATCCATCAGAACAGTGGTGCGAAGAGAAAGGCAGTCTGAGCAGTTCTGAGTGGTCCTTGCGTTTTATTTTTGCTTTCCGTGCAGTGTTTAAAACACATGGGACATCCTACTTGAATCTTTTGAAAGCTCAGGATCCTAATCTAAGCATTTCCCTGTGTCATTGGATATTCTTCGAAACTGTTTTGAATAGCCGCAGGAGATGACCAAGAACTGAGCTGCTACCCTCTCGCTATCCTTCGACCTCACTCTCGGAAGCCCCTCTGAGCCCCTCTTTCGGGTGGGTTGGTTGGTTTCTTGAGACAGAGGCACCCTTCCTTGTCAAGTGCTGTCACACGCTGCCCGCATGACCTCATGGTGGACCCCTGAGGGACCCCAGGCAGCTCCTTGAACGCTCCATGGCTCTGAGTACTGTGTTAGGTTAAGTACGTGCATGACCTCTGTGTATGCCAGAGATGCTATCATGCAGCTCCCAAAGGGGTATTGAGGAAGAATTTGGGGTGGCAACTCCATGCCTCTTGGGTGTCTGTCCTGACTTGGGAGGTGGAAGACAGGAAGTGAGGGGGCACCCATCAAGGAGAATTCTGTGGCAGTTAAAGCAACAGAGTACACACACACACACACACACACCCCGATGTGGATGGCTCTTAAAAACCCAGGCTGGGTGAAAACATGAGACAAAGAAAGCCATCTATAATGCAGCTTCATTTACATAAATTAAAAATACATGCACACAAAGCAACAATAAGCATTTTGCAAGAACACACACAAGCAGAAAGATCCACAGTAAACACATTAGGACGGTTGGCTCTGGGGAGGAGGGGAACAGAGCAGGGACAAGGATACAAAGCAGTGGAGGAGGAAAGAGAAGGCATGAGGCCTCTGTGCCCAGAGAGGACCTCAGCCTCATGGAGGAGCGCTGTCCCATTTCAGAAACAGTTAAAGGGCCCATGGAAGACTGCAAATAGTTAAAAATTATTTCGCTCCTTAGGGGCAGTAGAAAAGCCACAGCCACCACGTGTTGTCCCTGTCCTGTCTCAGAACAGTGTTTGAACCCTCCCCGAGAGTGGATGCCACTATTCTAGAGAGGCCAGCGGGTCTTGCAGGCACCACAGAGAACCCCCACTTCCGTGCGTGCATGTGCGTGCGCGCGCGCGCGCACACACACACACACACACTGCTAAGTTCCCAAGCCAGGAGCTCAGGAGCCAGCCTTCCTTCCATAGACACAGGTCTGCTGAGCACCTCCTGTGCACCAGGCTCTGTTCCCGGGCTGGGCATACGGGAGGGAATGCAGTGTAGCCCCTACCCTCACGGGACTAACCATTGATGTGGAGCCAGATGTCAAGCAAGTGACCATGGACAGGACAGGGTGGGCTCTTTGATCCCCAGAACTCTGGCCATTTCTATGGGGCTTTGGTGTCAGGCTCTGTATATGTGTGCATGTAAGTGTATGTGTGTGTGCATGCACACACTCCCACGCAGGTGTGGAGAAGTACCAGCCACTGTGGGGAGGACAGCACTCAGGAGCAGGACACACAGGACTTCTGGGGCAGCGCCTCTGTGATATTCCCTTTGACCCTGAGATTCTACTTCTAGGAATTTATTCCAAGGGCAGATTCCAGAAAGTTCCAAGAACACGCACTGGGGGATGTTGACCACAGTGCTGTTTCTTTTCTTTTCTTCTTTCTTTCTTTCTTTCTTTTAAAGATTTTATTTATTTAACAGACAGATCACAAGTAGACAGAGAGACAGGAGGAAGCAGTCTCCCTGCTGAGCAGAGGGCCTGATGTGGGGCTCAATCTCAGGACCTTGGGATCATGACTTGAGCCGAAGGCAGAGGCTCAACCCACTGAGCCACCCAGGCGCCCCCACAGTGCTGTTTCTATCACTTCAAACGCTGGAAAGAAGGGACAGGTGCAGTAATGGGAAGGCCATGCACTGGGATCCCATGCAGCCATTAGCACTGACGTTTTAGACGATGTCAGTGTCAGGGAGAAAGCTGCTCTTGTTACCCACTCAGGGTCTAAAGTCAGCTGCAAACCACTATCAAATGGTGTGATTTCATTTCTTTCTCCAAAAGTGGAAAGAAAAAAAAAAGCCAGGAATCTGTTGGCCAGGGCTGCCCACCGGGCACACACCGGGAGCATGCGCAGAGAGAATCTGAGCGGAAGGACACTAGGTGCTAATGCGAATTACCTGTTTGTAGAATTCCGCTTGGCTTTTGTCCCTGTGTTTTTACTTAGGTGTATTTTCTAGTTTTTCTAAATTAATTTGCATTCATTCTGTAATAAATAATTTAAAAATCCATTGACATGGGCACAGGAAAGAGCCAGGAAGGCTTTAAAGCAAAATATAAACAGTAGCTATTTATATCTAGGTGGTGGGATTAGGGGGTGATTTTTTTTTTTCATTTTTTTATTTGGATAATTAAAAAGTTATTTCCTTAAGTTCCTCTGATGGTTCCCTTGGCAGGCTCATTCCCGTCCCCCACCAGCAAGGTGTCCCCGAGGGGAGGCCCGTTCCACTGAATGTTCACAAGTGTCCATTCTTGGGGACAGGATACTCTCCTCCCTGGGGGAGCAGGCAGTTTGGGGGCATATGACGCATGCCTACAGCAGAACTATGCTTGACTTACAAATAAGTTCACCCACGTGGACATTCTGACAAGGATGTGGATCGAAAGTCTGGAAGCCAGAGGCCTGGGAGATGGGTGACAGACACACACACAAACAGGCCCAAGCAAAAGGACCAGCTCAGACCTAAAACCTGGGAGTCATCCTTTCTTCCCTCTTCCCACACCCACTCTGCTGGAAAATCCTGTTGTCTCCACCTTCAAAACAGACCCAGAATCTGCCCACTTCTCACCACCTCCACCGCAACCAGCCTGGTCCCAGCCAAGCTCCAGGCATTTCTCTCCCAAATTCTGCACCAGCAAGAAAACAGCAGATCCAGGATTCAAACCCAGGGCCCCTGGCACTTGATCCATGTGACTTACAGGCCTCCTGCACCTCAGCCGAAGAGACCCAAGTCAGCAGCCCACCTCCTCTGCTCAGAGTTTCCCCTGGCTCCCGTCTCATTCAAAGAGTGCAAGTCCTCACCATAAGCATGAGGTCCTGTAGGATCTGGCACTTTGGCCTCACCTACCATCCTCGCCCTGTTTCACTCTGTTGCAGCCACACCAGCCTTGTCGCTGTTCCTCTCACACACCAGGCAGCCTCCCACCCCAAGGCCTTTGCACTTGCAGGCCTCTCTGCCTGGAAGGCCCTTCTATAAGGCTCCACCTTCAACTCTTGCTCAAGTGTCACCTTCTCCATGAGGCCACCCTGACCTCATATCTTTAAAGCTGCAGCCAACCACCCTTCCTCCTGCACCCACCACCCCTGTCCTGTGTGTCTTTCCTTTTCCCACAGCCGTCAGCATCCTGAACACACACCATTTACTTCCTTGTCATGTCCGTGTCTGGGGCTGTTCAGGCCTGGTTGTCCTAGACTACTGCCCCCACCCAGAAGACTGTATTTAACAAATACAGGCATCAAGGGCAAGGGCACAGATGGCTGGAGGGAGAGTCTGTAGGCTCAGATTGGAAGGCAACGAAGGGAGGCTTGCCTCTGGGACCCAAGGGCCAAATAGGCATATTCAGGCAGAGTGGTGAGCTGAGTGACTTCCAGCCCCAGGAGGACAACTGGTGTCAACTCCAGGGCTGGGCTGACAGGCCATGCCCAGCGGCACTGGGCTTGGCCATCACAACAGAGAGCTTGGACCTCATTCTGGAGTCCAGGAGCCTGCAGAGGGTTTTAGGCTGAGGCCAGGACCCCTTGGTGGCCACTGTGGGACTGGACTGGGCACCAGGGTAGGAGCGGGTGGGAGTGGGGGAGGGCATCTCAGGTTGCTAGGACGAGTCTGTGGGTGGAGCCTCATGCAGGGCCCCTGTGGGTGCTCAGCGAACGTTTGCTGCCCTGAATCATTCACTGAGCTCTCCAAAGAGAAAAGCACAGCAGAGCACAGTTCTGCTGAAGGGATGCTGCGGTGGCCTTGGGCTGCTGGGGAGAACTCAGCACACAGAGGTACTTCTGATGCGCTAGCATCTCCTCTTCCGGAAACGTGCCATCCCATTTGTTCCCTGTTTCTTCCCTTCTGCAAGGTGAGCTGCCCAGAGCAGGAAAGGGCCCTGCGCATCCCGCTCCCGGACAAAAACAGGGCCTGGCCCCGAGCTGGTGCTGGCACCCGTGTTGATGTCACATGAACAAATGAAAGACGGAAACAGAGTCCAGAGAACAAGGGCATGGATGGGGAGAACGAAGCAAGGGTGTCGACCCCCTGCAGGTGTCAGGGGCAGGTTGGCTGAGACTAGAGCTTGGGAATGCAGAGTGGACTGGAAGCACACCAGGAGGACAGGGACGCTGCCATGGAGGTGGGCCTGGAGCCAGAGGCCACCATCATGCAGGAGCAGGGCTGGGACTACAGGAAGAGACCCCTACTGTTTCTGGACCTCAACCCTGTCCTCACTGGTGCTAGCCCCATGGCCATGTAGGACAGCCTTCTTGATGCAGGCAGCCCCTTTGGTACCATGCCCCTAAAAGACCCCTCTCTTCTGCAGAGAGGAGCCCTGACCCCAGACTCTCCGGGACAGTGAGATGGGGGCACCAACCCCTTTCCCTCCCAGGGACAGACCAGGGTGTGCCACGGGAGAAGGGAATGTTAGCTTCCAGGCCAGATCTGGACATCACACAGGAGCCCTCTTCTCTCTTGGCTTTATGGGCCGGGGTTGGGGCAGACTTGCATGTGGGGTACTGACCACAGGTCTTTAAGACAGTTGTTCTCAGATAGGGCAAGCCCCCCTCCCTGAATATCTGGCCACATCTGGAGCTATCTGGGGAAGTGGCGGGGGGATGGGGTGGCTGCTGGCATCTAGTAGCCAGGGGTGCAGCTCAGCATCTTAGAGCACACAGCTCGGCCCCCACAGCCGGAGCCCACCGGGCCCCAGATGCCAGTAGAGTAGAGGAGAGACCCTGCTTTAAAACACACGGCTCTGCCCTCCAAGCATCATTTATAGCCCACCTTAGTCACGGTCACAGTGAATCAGATGGCAGGTGCCCCATCGGAGCACCAGCCATGTGCCGACATGGGACTAGGCACATGGGAGGCTTAGATCTCTGAATGTCACACTCTCTGGGAAGCAGGCACATGAGCTCCACACTGCACTGTACACTTCGCCAGGTGCCAGAAGATTCTAAGTCCTTGACCAGTATAAAACCCATCAGCCCTCACCCAGCCCCTTGGGGCAGGGGCTCCATCATCCCCATTTTTCAGATGAAGAAACTGAGGCGCAGGGTCATGCCCTCAGGATCCCAGGGCCACATGGTGGGTGGAGAAGTGTGGACAGCACAGAGGCCTCGTGCAAAGGTCGCTCTCTACACTCATGACTCCAGGGCCGGGCCAAGGGCTTGCCTGTCCTACACTGTGGGAGGCAGACAGGTCGTCCAACCCCTGAGCCCCAATACCCTGGCACAAAGACAGGGAACCTCGCATGAGAAAACCCAGTATGCAAATAAGATCTCCTAAGTGCCAAGGGGACACCCAGAAGGCTCTGCCAGCTCCAGCAGGAGGAGCCGGCCACACCTGTGCCTCCCCTGGCAGCCCCACCCCCCCGCAACCTCCACCAGCTGCTCTCTCAGCTCACCTGGATGCCATTCTCCTGCAGGTTCAGGTACCGCGTGTTGACAGGGATGCTGGCCGGGACCTCAGCCAGCTCTCTCCGTGTGCAGATCACCCGGCTGGCCTGGTTGCTGCAGGAGCAGGCCGCGGGGCAGGAGGTGGCCGGTGGGGAGCCCCCTCCGGCCGCCAATGTCATGGCCACGCCGCCCCCGCCGGCCCCCAGGGGTGGGGAGAAGAGCCAGAGGAAGAGCAGGGCCCCATGGGGCCAGGACATCCTACCGGGCAGCAGTGGGAGGCACGGGGAGCTGCGGGCACACGCCATCCTCAATGTTCATGCTCCGCGTGGGCGCCGGGGGGCTGTGGGGGCGAGAGAAAGGGAAGAGGATCAGTGAGGGACAGGAACCCCATGTGGCCTGCCTACTTCCCAACCCCCACAGTGGCTCTCTGCTGCTGTTGCCACCATCCCTGCTCCACTCAGGACTTGAAGGGAGTTTGACCCACCTGCTGAGGGCCGCAGAGATGAAGACTAGTCCTGCCCTCCCTGCACTGTCTCAAGTCATTCCTGACCAGAAGATTATACCCATTTCACAGAACTGACAACCAAGGCAGGGGTGGGGTGGGGAGAGAAAGTCTGCCCAAGACACTTGGCCAGTAATGAACTCAGTCCAATTCAAACTTAGTTCTCTGCATGGTTTCAGAAAGGTAGATAAAGAGGTAGAGATGGAGGGAGAGTAAGAGAGAGAAACAGATGAAGGGAGAGAGAGAGGGTGACATGCCATGTCCAGAAGTCTATGGGCGGGGCGGGGAGGGTGTCCAGAGTCTGGTTTCCCTCACAGGCTCCATCCATGTGTTCTCACTGCCTGCAGGACCTCCTGTCCCTTCATCCTACTCCTGTCCAGGAGTGTTTGCCAAGAGACAAGTTTCCCAGCACAAAACACCCTCTGCACAGGGCCCAGCCGCAGGCTGCTTGTCAGACTCCTGTCACATTGGTCCGGGGCCGTGGGCCTCGCAGCAACCACAGAGTTGAGTTAGACTCAAAGGAGGAACTCAAAGAAGGTGAGGTGCCAGACAAGGCAACTGTGGAGGTGAAGTGTGGGCAGGAGAGGCTGGGAGGCAGTATGGGGTGGGGGTGGGGGTTGGGAGAGAGGGAGCAGACTGGAGAAGACAAAGGGGGAGGAGGTGGCCAAGGGGGTCTTGGGAAGGCCGCACCCCCATCTGCCCCCCACCCCCATTGGCCCAGAGGTTGCAGGTGCTCAAGGCAAGGCAGCAGGTGGCCTCCCAGGTGGGGAAGTCAGTGGTGGGATTGGGGGCAGGGCGGCTCTGGTTGCAGAGTGGGGGGTGCAGCCAGGACCAGACAGAAGGGGATGGGCTGATCATAACAACAATAGCAAGAACTACAACAATAATAGCTTCAGCGTTCCAGGGAGCCCTTTCTACAGCCCAGACTCTGCACACATGGTGTTCTCATTTAAGCTTCACAGAAACCAGAGGAGGAAGCTGTTAGGACGCCTAATGGACAGATGAGGACACTGAGGTGCTAGGAGGGGGAGTAGCTTGTCCCAGCCCAGAGCTGGCCAGTGGGTGGCAGAGGGGGACTGTGGCCCTGGGTTCACCCTCCCCTCCACGCAGCGTCTTAAGTACACACACAAGTGCACCCATATCAGCAGGCTCGGCTCCAGCACAGACCCGAGTTCCCCATGGGTGAGGGGCAGAGGGAAGCAGTCTGCCCAAACATGCACATCCTCAGACGGACTCTCAGACCCGCGGACACGGGGCCACCCCCCCCCCCCCAGCTCAGTGCATGTGTACGCACGCGCACACGCACACACATTCACTTCCTCCTTCTGCAGTTTTCAAGATCATTTTAACTCAGATAAAAATGCATGTGCGTAGTCTGTGTGCCTGAATGCATGTATGAGAGCCCGAGACAGAGAGACCGAGAGACAGAGAGGGGTAAGGGGTTGGTTTGAGTCTGTATCCTGGACTCATTTTTCCACCTGGGGGCCTGGGAGCTGTGTGTGCCTCTGTCCCTGAGTCATGTGAACGCTCATGAAGACACCCCCCCCCCCCCCGGGGGCTCTGATTCTTGAGCATGACGGGGGTCTATGCTGGTTCTCCTCCTGCACCTGCACCCGTCATTCCCCTTCCACAGCCTAAGATAGGCAATGACCCAGCCCAGGGGCCGGCGCGGACAAAGGGGCCAGAAATTGCAGCTGGAGAACCCACAGGCCAGAATGCCCGCAGCAGCCAGTCCAGGCCTGCTGCCTTGTCTCTCCTTCCGCATCTGTCCCCATCTCTCCTGCAGCTAGCCTGCAACACCCCCCACCCCCCCACACCCCCCGCATCACAGCTTCTGCAGAGACTGGGCCTCCCGCCCCTTCCCTCCTTGCCCTCAGCCATCTCTGTCCTTGTCCCCCCCCCCACCACAGTGAGGGACACTCACCCCTGTGGCTCCGCTTCTGCTGGGCCTCTCCCTGGGCCCCAGGTCCCCCCCTCCACATGCCTCCAGCTGGCAGGGGGGCTCTGCCTCCCCAGTTCTCCAGGGCTTCCTTCGAGGTCGTGCTGGGGGGGGCGCAGGGGCTTCTTGGGTCTCCCCGCGCCCCCCCCTCGCCAGTCGCCCTTCCCACCCCAGGAAGGTGCGTCTAGGCCACTGCAGTGGTCTCCTCCTCCTCTCCCTGCTGGCCTCCTCCTGTCTCCTACCCCCACCTCTACCTCCACTCTCCCCCCACTGCCAGCCTCTTTTCTCTCCCCTCAGTGCCCCAGCCTCCTTCTCCTCTCTGCCGGTCCCCTGGCCTAGTCCCTGTCTACCTCCTGGGCTCCAGCCCCCTCTTCAGGCTCCCCCTCACTCTCTCGCCCCCCTCTGGATGACCAGGCCCCCTCTCTCCTTCTCCTCCATCTCCTCCTCACTCTGACTCTGTCCCCATCACCCTCTTGTAGGTTGGGGAGCCTGTCTTGGTCAGATTTTCTGTCTGTCTGTCCGTCTGTCTTGGTCTTTCTCTCAGCCAGGCTCTGTCTCTTTCTCCGCGATTACAATTTCTAGTCACACGGCAGTGCAGAGCCAAGCTGTGCCTCAGCTCCCTCCCTCCCCGCTCCCTCCCTCCCCACCCCCTCCCTCCTTCTTTCTCTCCTTCTGGACGGGGAGGGCGCCTCTCCTCCCTCCTCTTGGGCCCCCCTTCCCTGCACCGGGAGGCCTCCCCCTCCCCTGCTAATCAAAGGCTCCGTTATCTAATTAACCCATTGGTTCTGGGTGGCAGGGGAAGGTCGGGGGAAGCGGGGAGGAAGGTTGCCGGCTGGACTGCCCTGGGGGGGGGGTGTGTGGGCTGTGCCAAGCCCTGCCTCGTGGCACAGACTCGGACACAGACTCCGCTGCATAACCAGGCTGGGCTACTGCTGACCCCACCTCACACCACTGGCCACAACCACCCCCCTGAACCTGTCCCCCAGCGAAAGGGCAGACAACCTAGGAGAGTCACCCTGCAGGAGCCACCCCCAGACCCCAGGAACTCCCCAAAGCCCCTCACCACACCACACAACCCTTTACTCCTACCCCCACTGCTGATATACCAGCGAACCCGGGCCAACAGCACTGTCACCCAGTCCTCAGCCAAGGGCCAGCCCCCATTCATGGCACAAAGAAACCCAGCCCCAGATACAGCCCTCTCCCCTGGACCTTAGCCAGATCTGGAGAGCCACCTCCCCAGACACTTCTGCAAAAAGGGCAGGGCAGTGTGTTCATTTGTTGGATTCATCTGTCGGCCCATCTAGCTTACAATTTTCTGAGTCCCTACTACGTGCAGGCACTGGTGTAGATGCTGACAAATGCTGCCTCTATACTCAATGCACATTGCACATGCACAGCCCACAGGAGACAAGTAGCTATAGATGCTATAGATGCTATGAGAAGGGGTAATAATAGCACTGGCCTCCTAGGACTGTTTGGGGCCAACTAGCTAAATGCTCAGCAACTCAAGCAGATCTGACCACTTTTCATCCCTCCATGTCCCCCTGAGATCAGAGTCCTTCCTCACTGGTCTCCCACTTCCTTCTTCCCCAGGCTCCCTCCCAGTCTGTTCCCATAGGCAGCCAGAGGCGTCCTGTCACCATCCAAGCCAGGAACCAGACCCTTCCCCTCCCCAGCTCCACAGCTGCTCAGCTGGACAAGTCTCATGAGGTACAAGGGCAGAGACATCACCTTTGTTTACAGGCCTCCCTCCCCAGGCTGGGCTTCCTCTCTAACTTCAGCACTAACTCCCTCCCCTGCTCACTCACTGACCTCAGGCCACACTGGCCTCTTCGTGGTTTCCAGAACAGACACTTCTGCCTCAGGGCCTTTGCTCTTGCTCTTTCTTCTGTCTAGATGTCAGAGGGTCCCCAGTGTGTGCCTCCCTTCTCTCAGGTCTCTGCTCAGATGTTACCTTCTCAGTGAGGCCATCCTGACCACCTCAAATCACACCGCATCCTGCCCCTCTCCAGAACATTTTCTCCTTTACTTTTCTATATAACATTTGTCACCATCTGGCCTCCTACAAGCCCACACTTGAGCCTAAGCTCCTCAAGGGCAGGCACTGCCTGTTTTGTGAACAGTTTGATTCCCAGCATCTATGGTGGTGCCTAGCACATGGTAGGTGCTCAGTAAACATTGGGCAAAGGAATGAATGAGTAAAGTTATCATTGCTATTCGTCTGTATTCCCCACAGACAAACCACGTTCCCTCATACAGTCACACAGAGACACACTTGTCCACCCACATCCCTCACTCTGCGCTCCCAGCCCAGAACACACTCCAACAGCTGCATGTTCATACCTCAGCTGTCCCTGATCCTGAGGCCTCCTCTCCCATTGCAGGAGGCCTGCCTGGAGGAATCAGCACCTCCATATGCCACAAACACAACTGCCTTCAGCTTAATGCCCGTGCCCACGCCATGGTGCTACCTGGGTGGCCAGGTCCCAGATACTATAGGCTGGAGTCCCAAACAGCAGGTCCCCAAAGCAGCTCTTGCGCCCCACTAAATGTCATACCTTGAGGAGAGCTGCACCTAGGACACAACCTGTGTGAGCTACATTCCTGAATATTGCTTTGTGCCAAGAAGATACATGTCCCCAGCTGTCCCCAGATCCATTCCTCCAACAGATGGCAGGAGTGCTAGCTAACCTTTCTCCTTCTGAGCATGTGGTACATGTCTGAGTGATATCAACTCCTTGAATAACACCACCACCATTATTGGTGATGTCTGCCACATACCCGGCATTGCCTGGAAACCATTCTAGGTGCTCTACTTGCAATAACTGTAGTTTTCCCCTTGGCCCTCTGAGAGGGGTTGGTGTTACTCCCATTTGGCAGATAGGAAAGTCAAGGCACAGCAAGGCAAAATCACTTGTCCAGGGCTATGCACACCTAGGAAATGGTCCCTCCCTGCTCAGCCTCACCAGAGCAGAAAGACCCCAGAGTCCCCCAAGCTTGTCAGGACAGCAACCACAAGCCCACGGAAGTCTCTTGGGAGCCATGTTGAACAATGCTGTCTTCCTGCAGGTCCTGCCTCCTGCCCCCTGCACAGGATGGGACAACCCTACTCCGTTCCACACCCTGCCGGTAGAGGTCGCCTGACCTGCCGGCAACAACCCCCTGCTTGCCACCTCGCATCCGTAACAGTGATGCTCAGTGGTATTCACTGAGCACCCACTCTGCGCCCAGTGCCGTGCCGAACACTGCCCACACCTCCAGCCACTGGCTTCTCCCCGTGGCCTGGTCTCGTGTCTAGTTAACAGAGCAGGAAGCAGATCCAGAGGGCTGAGGACACTGCTTGGTGGTCACACACCCTGTATGGGGGATGGCTGTGGCCAGAAGCCAAGGCCCAGGACCTCTCGCACCCCCTGAGTCCTGGGAGAGGCCTCTTGCCTGTTCTCCCCCACTGGTGCAAGGAACAAAGTAAAGCCGGAGATGCAAGAGGCTCATAAGAGCGAAGAGGCGTGCAAGGCAGAAAGGGGCAGAGACACAGTGAGATGGGAACAAAGACAGAAGCTGGAGACCGACACACCACACACAACCATGACCCTGCACGTGAGGGGGCAGGAGAGAGCAGGAATCTATAAGCAGGGCAGGAGAGCACAGAAAGCCTAAGAGGGAACTGAGGACCAGGGGAAGGTACGCGGCCGGGGCTTCAAGAACTTCTCCATCCTTCCCAGCCCAAGCTCTGAGAGATTTCAGGCACTGTGCCTGAGAGGATTCAGGCAGATGGCAGATCGGAAACTCGGGGGCCCAGGGGAGGTGGGGTGAGGAGAAAAGGGAAGCAGGGAACATTCCTGTCAGGCATACTCATTTTTCTGGGGGAAGTTCAGAAGGTGAGAGAAAAGATAGGAAATTGACTGCCATCGCAGCAAGAGAGATGGAGGTTAGATCTAAAGAAGAACTTCCCGACTGTGAGGGACTGGGGCGGAAGTGGAGCCTGGAGCCTGGAGGGTGGAGAGACATCAAAGCCAGAGAGAGCTGAACACTTCTCTCTCTGGGTGCCTGTCATGTGAGCAAGGCTGGGAGCTGTTAAGTTGGTTGGGGGAGGGTATGGGCAGAGCCAGCTTCAGGGCTGGATGAAACAACTTCACACGTGTGTTCCTCTGAGCCAGTCCCTGTCCTGAATGCTTTTCAAATGGAAGCAGGCCCACAGCCCGGAGAATTGACAGTCCTCTAACTTTTGAGATGGGGTAACCGTGGGAAAAGGGTTGCCCAGTCTCCTTGTAGCTGCTGCTGAGGAAACAGGCTGGGGGCTCAGCTCTTGACTTGTCCTAGCTGCCACCCCGGGGATGTCACTGGTCAGCAGAACCAGACATCACAGGGGGATGACTGGCTGGGAGGAGGCGGGGTTGTCCTCTCCATTGTCCCAACTCCTCACACTGAGACACTGCCTTCCATACGCTCATTTCACAAATATTTACTGAATGGCCCTCACTTCCCACCCTCTCTGCTCCAGCCATGCTGGCCTCAGGAGGCTCCCCCACACCAGGCACATCCCAACCTCCCCGGAGGTCTGGCTCTGCTGTTCACTGCTGTTCACTGGCTGCCTCCCCCAAGTCTCGGTTCCGGCAAGAAGGTTTCTTGCCCCGCCCCCACCTCTTACATTCACACTTCTTCCCTTCCTAGCCCTCGGATGGCCAGAAGGTACCCTATAGACAGCGATTTGTTCTGTCTGTTGTCTGTTTCCGCCAGAAGGTGAGCTCCCCAGGCAGGGAGTTTGTCCGGCTTGTTCACTGCTGTCTCCAGTGCCTAGGACATGCGGGGCCCCCCACAAAGCCTCAGTGGACACTAGCACAAATGAGAACAAGTGCGCGAGCGTCCCCTACCGCCAGGTCCCCTGCCGGCACTGGGTAGGTGGGGTCAAGAAGACCCCTGCTCTTCTGTAGGGAGTTAGTGGTCCAGAGGGGAGCTGGACAGAGCTGGACAAAGGCTAAGTGAGACGGTGAGTGCAGGGTAGGGGTCCAGAACGTCTAGGAGAAGTACCGCCCTTGGCCAGTGGAGGGGAGTCTGGAGGAGGTGATGTCAAAGCTGAACCTGAAGGATGTGGTGGGCTGGGGACCAAAGAATCCCCCGGGGTGCAAAGGCCTGGGGGCCAGAGAAGCAGGTGGGAGTCAGAGAGCTGTGTGGAATCCAGCTCAGTCACAAAGATGTCCTACCTCCACAGGAAGCTGAGAGGCAGGGGTGCTGGGGGGGGGGCATGTTGAGGCAGGGGAGGTGTAGGGAAAGACCCCTCTAAGTGAACTGGGCCGAGGCTGAAGTCTGGGGAGGAGTTGGGCCAAGAGTCCAGGGGAAGAAGCTGAGGCCATGGCTGGGGCTTTAGGGATGGAGAGGAAGGAGACAATGAAAAGACACAGCAAAATGGCAAAAGCGGTGGAACTTAGAGGAGATGTAGGAGGTGAGGGAGAGGGAGAAGCCAAGTCCTCCTTAAAGATCTAGGGTCAGATTCTAAAAGCTAGGAGATGGGAGAGGGCGGGAGAGGAGGCTGGGGGTGGGGGAAGAGAAGAGACAGGTCCCTGGACACAGGACCACCAAACTCAGCCTTTGCCGGTAGGGGGTGGGCCCGCTTACACTGGCAGCCTGCATGTTCCCAGATGTTCCGGGAGCCGTGGCGGAGGGCCCCAGTCTGTCCCTGGCTGTGAGGTTGTGGGCCAGCCCCTCAGTCTCTCTGCTCCTGTTTCCTCTCTGTAACACAGGGCATCGGGAACACTCTCCCGCGGCCAGAGGGCCCAGGACAGAGTCTGGCACTTTACAAGTGACAGGCAAGGGTGAGCTAGGATACAAGGTTTGGCTGCTATGTGGCTCCAGGCCTGTGTGGCTGCCAGTCTTCTGCTAGCAGCCTTGCTGTCACTTCATTTCCTCCTCTGAGAAATGGGAATTAATAAGATACCACATGACAAAGAGCTGGGAGGGCAAGGGGCTAGGGGACACTGCAGCAGCTGTCTACCAGCCGGGAGAGAACTGTTCCAGGACCTCATGTGTTGCTGTCCGGTGGCACTCTCTGCGACTCTGCAAACGCTCTTTTTTGTGCTGGCCAGTATGGTAGCCATGAGCATGTGTGGCTAGTGAGCACTTGCTGAGTGGTGTGTGACTGAGGAATTGAGTTAATTTAATTTAAATTAATCTAAATGTCAATGGCCACACGTGGCTGTGGCTGCAGTGGTCTCTGTATTGGACAGCATGGTTCTAATTGCTGCTGTGGCTGTCCTGGTGTGTTCAGCTGGACTCCAGTCCTGCCTGGAACTGGTTCTGTCTGAGTCCCCAACACTTGGGCTCCTTCTGCTCCGATGCCCTGCCAGGCGACCTCATGGGGCTCTTACGGGACTCTCCAGGAGCCACGGAGATCAACCCTGGGGAACTGAACTTTACTGAGGGTTAAAATGCTCTGCCTGTGTCATCCTAGGCCTGCAGGAAAGGAACTACAGCAAGTCCACTTTACGGATGGGCATACTGAGGCCTGGTGACATCCTTGCCATACCTGTGAACACCCAGACCAGCAGGCTCCAAGGTAGAAGCTTGACCTCTAGGCCCCTGTATTCTGTGTACACTCAGCGGTTCTGTGTGGCTCTGGGATGTGGGGACTGTGTAACACCACTGAATTGACTCTGCTTGGAGGAAAAGCTAGGGCCTGGCCTGGTGTGTGAGGTTTTCAAAACAGATGTCACTGCCAAGGCTTCAGCAGGGTGTGTGAGGTGAGTTTGCAGGTGGGAGGGATGCAGGGCCAGCCACCTTGACTGTTGCCTCCCTGGCTCCTTCTCCTCTTGCTGTCCCTTGGAAGGGCAATTTTGCAATTTGTCTTTACTCAGGATGTGTATAACTAACTTTAAAAAGTGGGGGATGGTGGAATGTATACTACTAAAAGTAATAAAAAGTTGAAAACCACTTGAACTGGAGCAGTATTGAAGTGTAAATTCTGACCAGGGTGAGGGAGGACTGTCAGGGTGAGGCAGAGGGACCTCCCTTCCTGGGGCTGCTGGGCCTGGAGCACCCTGCACTCCATTTCAGGACGAATCAGGAACTCTCCTCCTCCCTCCCCCTGCTCTGGGGAAGAGTGTGCTCAAGGGTGGGCTAGACCCTAGTTAGAACCTCAGCCGTCACAATTACCAGCCATGTAGCCTGGGAAAGGGATATATCTTCTTGGGGCCTCAGTTTGCTCATCTGTGAAATGGGGAAAATGGCTAATCTACGTGTGGCGGTGGTGGAGATTCAGCGGTCCGATATCCGTGATGGGCCAGGCGCAGTGCATGGCACACAGGAAGCTTTCCCTGGAATGATTCTCTCACTGTGAACACCTTCCTCCTCTGCGCAATCACACCATCACTCTAGGACGACGGGGAGCTGGAGAGTGCGCTGGTGTCCTGGAAACTTGGGTTCAAACTCTGACTCGCCACTTGCTCACTGTGTTCCCCCACCTCATGTCACTGTCTGGCTTTGTCTGTGAAGATAATGACACCCAGCTTGGTGGGAATTCATGGTGACATGTCCAGTGCTGGGCATTTAAAGACAGGGGCATTTAAAGTTATTTATTCTCACTGGGTCAGAAGAACAAATCTCTTCCTCATTCTGTGACTCAGTCTCCCCCTTCCCATATGTAAATCCAGCATTTCTGGCTGGATCATATCAGGGAGTGGGGGGCCCACTGAATCACCTGGGGAATCTCTGTCTCTGCCCCACCAGCTATACATGGATTGGACACCCCACGCCTCATGAGGAAAGCCCCCTGTGAGAATCGGGGTGGGTAGGTCCTTTCCCCTAGGGGGCATAACAAGGGCATAAAAAAGACTGAGGGACAGAGAGCCCTTAAGTTACAGGACTCCTAATGTCTCTTTTAAAGTCTAACCTTCTATGAGTCTACTCCCACTAACAGTCTGATTATTGTTATTATTAGCAACCCTAATTTCTACTTGGAGGGCCTTCTGGACCCACAGGTCCGCTCTCTGGGGCTCAGCTTGGGGAAGCAATCTGCAGGGCCACCCACTCCTGGGTTTGCAGTCCCAGCCGAGCCACTTCCGGCTGTTGGCGTTGGGCAAGAACCTCAGTTTCTCTGAACCTCAGTTTCCCTGTACGTCTAACGGGATGATGATTGTGCTTCCCCTGGAGGTCTACCATGAGAAGTAAATGGAACAGATCCACACAGAATGCTAGCGCAGAGCCTGGCTTATGGTTATTATTACCTCGGGCCCTGTGTCTGAGGCTTCTGGGCAAGAGGAGGGCGTATTTCAGCATTTACTGCTTGGGATTTGTCCCCCAGGGAGAACTGGGCCTGGCACTGCTCTCTGGTCCTTGTCTCAGCATTTGAACAAGAGCTCCGAGGCCTAAGCTCAACTCCCTGGGCAGGAGAGAGGGCTAGGGGGTTTGGAGGGTTGGGTCCTGGCTGAGACAGAAGGGAGTGGCCTGGGCTGCTGGCCCAGCTCCTCCTCACTCCCTCCCTCCTCCCCTTCTGGGTCATATACAGGGTTCCCCACTGGACCCAGCATTCTCACTCTTGGCAGCCCTCTAGGGGACCCAGTGGTCCCCTGGAATGGACTTCTGCCTGACCCCCAACTGCAGGGTCCCTTACCAGCCATTCTCCCAGGTCTCTAATGCAGCCCTCCCGCCCCCCACCTCCACCTGCCATGACAACAGTTGGGCGTGTGGGTTTCCAGGCAACAAGGGGGCATTTTGCCACTGTTCTTACTCTTCTGCCACTCCCCTGTCTGCCAGAGCCACCTTACTCTCCGGAATCTGGAAGGGAGGGGAAAGGGGCTTCGGCTCAGTGAGGATGGAAGGGTCCTAAACTCAGAGATGAGGAGGTTTCCTGCACACCACCAGAGAGGAAAGAAAGATGTGCTCCTTACACCCCGAAAAGGTGATGATGGAGGACCTAATCCTGGGTCTGAGCTCTGTAATGGGACCTGCTCCCCGACCTGGAGGTAGGACCTAATGAAGTCTCTCCAAGAATAGAGCCCCAGGCCCACCACCATGCCCCCGTCCTCTAAGACCTACACTTGGACCGGATGAACTTCCAAATATGCATGCGTCCCCCAAAACACAGGGAAACCTACCCTGCCTGGGAGGTAATCCCACACTAGGGGACAAGTGTGGGGTCTGTGGTCCTCCCAGGCCACCCACAGCCCAGGACAGGCTGCAACATGGTGGCTTCAATGCAGCACTGAGTCTAGAACACTGCAAGGGGCCTGCGGTTTCACAGCTGACCCTGACCGTAGAGAGCTTGTGGGTGCCCTGCACCCTGGTGGTCTCGTGAGTTCCTGCTTTGGCCCTGCAGGGGCAGGTTAGCTGAAGCAGGGCCCAGTTCCAGCAGGCCGCAGAGCTAGGGCAGTGCCAGGGAGGAGGATGGGGCAAGAGGAGCAGGCAGGTAAAGCCCCTGGCCGAGGAGCCCAGATTTTGGAAAGAAACCCAAAGAAGCAGCATGGGGAGAGTGACAGGGCAAAAAAAGAGCCATGAGGAGAGGAAAAAGCCAGGATTGAAAACTCAGCCGCCTACAGAGCCAGGCAGGTAAGACAGATGGAGGAGAGTGGGGAATGGTGGCCAGCAGGCCCCTGAGCACGGCCCATGGCTAACCCGGAAGGAGAATTTTTCAAAAGAAGTTGATAATCTGAATGTTTCCTGATGGAACCGACATAGCACATTGCATGAGTTTCAAGTGTACAACATAATGATTCGATATTTGTGAAATGATCACTACAACAAATCTAGTTAACATTCATCACCACACACAGTTACAATTTTTTTCCTGTGATGAGAATGAATTTTTCTGTGAAATCACTTTTTTTTTTTTTTTTAAAGTTGACAACACATAAAACACTTTGGAAGCACTGGGGGTAAAGAACACTCCCAGCCCACAGGACAGCAGGGTAAGTGCTCAGGAATATGGGAAAGTGAGCACAGGGAAGAAGCAGCAGGAGGCAGGGAGGGGCTGGTGTAGGTGAGGGAGAGTGACCCAGAGGAGCGGAGGGCGGTGCTGAGCCCAGACTGGAAACTGAGGCAGATTTCACAGCAGATGGGCCCTGAGAAGGAAAGACTGATGCATAAATTCAAGGTGTAGCTGGTTAGGCAGGGGCAGGAAGGCACTGGGCTGCAGGGGAAGAAGGGCAGCCTGGGGGAGAGGTGATGGGACGGGCTGGATAAAGACAGGAGGTCCCCGTGACACCTTAAGAGAAATGCCAGACCAGAGGTGGGGAAGGGTGAAAGATGGGGTGCGATAGTGGAGAGAAGGCTGCCACCCCAGCAGGCAAATCAGGTGAGCACAGGCGTGGGGAGGAGAGGAGACAAAGATGCATGCAGACTATGGCAGGAGCCAGGGCACTGGAAGAAGTCGAGAGAGTTCAATGCCTCCCTCTGCCCACACCTTTCAGACTGTCCCTGGCCTCTCCTACCCTATGTCTTAATTCTGCTGTCCCCTCAGTGATGAGACCCCTGGGAGCCCTCTGACTCGGGGTGCATTCTGTCAACTGCTTCTGGGTGGGATTAAGGGTGATGGCAGGGGTCCAGCGGGAGATGTGCAGTCAGCACATGCCCGTGCCCCTCGAGCTGGGCTGGGGTGAGGGGGTGGATGAGCTTGGGTGAAAGTGCAGCTCTGCAGCTGCATCAGAGGCCTGCGGGGCTGCATCCCCAGGGTTCCAAGGCCACCCCATGCCTCTCACCGTTGTGTCTCTTTGTGCGTGTGAGTTCATGAAGTGACTGTGTTCGAGGCCTCTCTGGCCATCATGCTTCTCTGTGGAGTACTGTCTTTGTCTATCCCTCTGGGTCTCTGTGTAGGAAGGACAGAGTGTGTCTGTATGTGCACATGACTCCAGGTCTTTCTCCTGGCCTCTGGCTGACTCTGGGTACCGCAGCCCTGTTTGTAACTGGGCCTCTGGCTGCCAGCATGTGTGTATGTGTGTGTGTGTGCACGCGCGCGTGCGCGTGTGCGCGCACCTCTGCCCACACATGCCTCTGTGTCTTTCTCACACGCTCTCACCCTCTGCCTAGGGCTGATTTGGGTCTCTCACAGTGAGACACTGTGCCCCTAACGCCCCTGCCCCTCTGGTGCTGAAGTGTTCCCTGGCTCCTTCTTGCCAGCACCGTGGGTAGCTAGGCACCCTCCCTGAGTCTGTGGCTCCCTGTGTCTCTGCCTGGCCCTCTTGCTCTTCCTCCTCTGTGTATGTGGATGGTGTGTGTTTCCCTGGCTGACTCTCGCTTTCTTCAGAAATTAAGTGAGTAACTCTGTGTATGTCTGGCTCCGTGGTGATGCACCCTGATTTTGTGTGTGTGTGTGTGTGTGTGTGTGTGTGTTTGGGAGTCAGGTCCCCTCTCTCACACCAGCTGTGCCTCTCTCTCAGGCTCCCACCCTTCCCTGCCTTGTCTAAGGGTCTTTTTCAATGCCTCTCTGCTGCTTCATTCTCTGCCCCTCCTGAGTGCGTGTGTGGACAACTGGGTGGCCAGGATTAGAGGAGACTCAGGAAAGAGCGGGAGGAAGGCGGGAAGGGGAAGAGGGGGCGCAATATGCGGGTTAGAAGGAGCTAGGAGACAGAAGATGCTACCGGAAGAGGGAGGGGCCCATCCTGGCCACGGTCCTGGGGAGTGGGGAGGTTTTAGAGGGGAGAGGATGCTGCTGGCTGCCTGGACCAGGAGGGAAGCGACTCCGGCTACTCCCAGCTGCCGTTGGAGCCCGAGTTCCTGTCTGGCGGCTGCGCGGCGGGACTCAGGATGTGAGGCGCATAGCAATGGGGCGCTGCGGAGGCTCGACTGCAGCTCCCAGCTGGGGAGGGGGATGGGGAGGGGGCTGTGGGGCAGCCCTGAGGCTCCCTTGCCCCTCCCCCTTCCCAGCTGGGCTCTCCCCAGGGGATTTCCCCACCCTGAGAAAGTGAACTAGAGCGGGGCCTGAGGCTGCGGGGAGCAGGGCAGGGAGAAGGAGAGGGTGCTCCAGAAGAGCAGCAGAGGTGGGGGTGGGGAGAGAAGGGTCAAGATGGGAGTGGCAGAAAGAAAGGGATGGGGAGGTGGGCAAGGGGGCATCGTGGGCATGGTAAGTTAGACCCCGGAGAGAGACTGGCTGGGAGCCTGGCAGGAGAGAAGGGAGGAGCTCGTGGAAGTGGGGGCCCGCAAACTTGGGTGGAACCCTGGACAGAGCCTGGGCCATGGACTCCTGGACTGATGAGTTGGAAGGAGGCAGCGGCAGGAAAGAGAGGCTTCAGAGAAGAGGGCTTTCAGAATGGGGGATCTGGGGTTGGGGGATTCCATGCCGCGGGCAGACAGGGAGACAGGGCCAGGGTCTCTGAGTGAGGAGAGGTTATAAAAGGCAACCCCAGACACGGATGGGTATGTGAGAGAGACACGCTGGTGGTAGTGCTAGGGAGAGCCCCCACAAGGATCCTAAACAGAGAGGGGAGAAGACAAGGGTTCCTGAGAAGAACAAGGTAGGGAGGGTAGGGAGTGAAGCTAGAGGAGAGAGGGGCTAAAGTGGGGGTCTTCTGGAGAGAAGGTCAAGGGAAGGGGTCTCTGGGGGCAGAGTACCCTGAAGGGAAGATGAGGTACAGTTAGAAGGTCTTAGAAGAGCAGGTGTGAGAGTGGAAAGCCAACAAATGGGGGGGGGTAGGTCCCCAAGAGGAGAGGGCCAAGGAGGGTAGAGGGAGCGAGGTAGTGGTTCCGCGGAGACACATGCCCAAGGATAGAAGGCCCCCCCAAGCAGAATGGGGTCAAGGAAGCGGGTCTTGGGAAGAGGGAAGGACAGGGGTTTTGCTGCCCACCGGCAGGGGTTGGGGGACCCCAGAGGGAGAAGGGCTGAAGATTGGGGAGGGGGTAGTCTCGCTCCCCAGTCACCCCCTCCGTCTTTCCCATTCTCACTTCCCAAACTCCCCGGTTCTCCCTGGTTGCCAAGGCAACCGCTCCTGCCAGGCGCGGTCACCAAGGAAACCCCGTGCCCGCCTCTCCCCCCTTCCCCATCACTGGCGTGCCCCCCCACCCCAAGCAGCAGCGGTGTGGAGGGTGGGAGGGGCAATGGTGGGGGAAGAACTCGGGCTCCCACCCCAGAAAGGGGGGCCCACATCTACACCCGTCAAGCACCCCCCCCAAGCCTACATCTTCAGCCCCACAGCTCGATAGGCATAGCGACTGCCGGACGTACACCACCACCACCACCCTGCCTGTCCCCAAGGCAGTGGCGACCCCCAACACAGAACTCGCTTGGCCGGGAGAACCCCCACCCGACTGCCTCCCCCACCCGCTTAGGCTCTCCATCAGGCCCCGCCCACTGTCCTCTGCCACCGACCCCCCCCATCCCGGAGGAGGCCTTAGACCACGGTCCCCTAATTAAGAGAATGCCCCCCATCCACCCTCCGCGGTTCTGCCTCCCGCCCCCACCCGGCGCCCCTCCGCGGCTACTCACAGCGAGGAAAGGGGCTCCTTCTGGGGGGCAGCATGCCCGGCCCATGGGGGGAGGACCCCCCCAATGAGGCACAGGGATTCGGGGTGCGAGGCCCGCTGCGGGGAGGCGCGGGGGGCGGGGCTGCGGCCGGGCCCGGGTCTCTGGAGTTCTCCCCCCTCCCCGGCTCCTGGATGGGGAGGGGGTTTCCGCAGTGGCA
This sequence comes from Mustela putorius furo, assembly GCF_011764305.1. Lineage (NCBI taxonomy): Eukaryota > Metazoa > Chordata > Mammalia > Carnivora > Mustelidae > Mustela > Mustela putorius. The sequence continues at coordinate 10,027,340 of NW_025421310.1, read as the reverse complement.
GCAATGAGATTCGGGGGGCCGCTCTGCCTCCTCGCTCGCCCGCCCGCCTGCCTGCCGCCCGGCCCGGCGCCCTCGCCTGCCGGCCCTCCGCCCGCCTTCCTTCTTGCCTTCCTTTCTTTCCTTCTTTCTTTCCTTGCTTCCTTCCTTCCAGCCTTCCTTCCTTCCTTCCTCCCTCCTCGGGCCGCCGGCGCCGCTCTCCCCCCACCCCACCCCCCCAGGCCCCGGCCCCGGCCCCGGCCCCCGCCTCGGACGGTGCGGCAGCGACCGCGAGCAGCCGAGAGCGGCGGAGACGGGAGCGGAATACTGATGATGGAGGGGGAGCGAGAGGGAGGGGAGGGAGGGTGCCGGGAGGGTGGGGGGGGGAGAGGCTGCCCGGGAAGGAAAGGAGGGGGGAGAGGAGAGAGGGGAGGGAGGGCAGAGAGGAGAGGGAGAAGAAGAGGGGGAAGAGAGAGGAGGGAGGAAAAAAAGCAGAGGATGGTTAAGGGCGAGAAAGGGGGAGGGACGAGAGGGTGGAAGGGGTAAGGGTGGAGGGTGGAAGAAACAGAGGGAAGAAGGAAAAGGGAAGGAAAGGAGAGGAGGGAAGGAGAAGAGAACGAAGGAAATCGATAGGGAGAGGGAAAGGGGAGGTAAGAGGGGGAGGAAAGAGAAGGAAGAGAAGGAGGAGTGGAGGGGAGAAATGGAGAGACGGGAGAGGGAGGGACAGTGTCCTGGACTGAGGGGAAGCAAGGGGTGGAGAAAGCCCTAGTACACCACAGGTAAATATTTGCAGAATGAATGTGGGAGGGAAGGGAGAGAGAGATGATACAGGGAAGAGGGGATGGACAGAGGAGGAGGAAAGAGGCCCCAGAGGGAAGTGGCTAGGGGACAGGGACAGGAAAAGGCCCTCCTGCAGAGAAGAGGAGGAAGGAAAGAAGGCCTCCTCTGCAGACAATGTGGGGAGAGGGGTCTAGGTGCTCTCTGTTAGAGCTAAGAGCCAAGGGAAGCTTGCAGAACGGGGGAAGAGGGCAGGGAGGAAGTCAGCTAGACAGAACGGAGAGGACAGAGGGTGGAGGAAGACCCATAGTGGGGTAGAGGAGAGGAAAGAGCCAGGGCCAGGGAGTCAGAAGACTGGGAGCTGGAACTTTGAAGGCACTAGGTAGGGGGAGCCTGAGGACAGATATGCGGGGCATTCCTCATTCCTCCAACCCCCTGTGTGCCTCCCTGCACCCCCAAATGCAGCACCAAGAGAGAAGGATCCATTTTCTATACAAGGACACTGGGCTATTGGGCTCTTAAAGGATCAAGGGCAGGATCCAAATCCAGAGTCCTGGGCTCTGGAAAGGTTATTTTGAAGGGGCCCCTCCCTGGCCCAGACCTGTCAGGTGGAGGCGCTGGGAAGGGGGCAGAGAACAAAGCCGCATGGACTCCCCACCCTCATCCTCTCACCTCCCCCAGGTGTTGGCAGCGGGTGCTGGGGACACATTTAGAGCTGTGAAGTGACACTGAACCTCGGGTTCAGGGAGTGGGGGAGGGCGGATGCAGAACCCCAGAGGTCACCTTGCCTTCTCTCTGCCCCACCAACTCCCCCGGTCCACTCTGCTGAAAGACTGTAAATTAAGGGTAAAGAAACCTAGAAGGGGGGTGAAAAGAGGCAGCCTTTTCAGGACACTTAATTTCCTTCCAAGTGCTGAAATTAGGGCAGAAATCTCACCTCTTCCTTGTCCCCCCTCCCCCAGCAAGAAGTCAGGCAACAAACTTGGGACTTGGGGTAGAGAGAAAAGGTAAAAATTCTTTTCCTCGGTCCCAGAGTCCCAGAGAGACCGCCTCCTTCTCTTTGTCCTTCTCCTTCTGAGAGCCTCAGGGAGGGGAAAGTGTGGTCCCTCCACCCCCACAGGCAGAAAAGAGAAGCGGTGCTGGCTGTTCTGGGAAAGGAGGGGACCGGGAGATGGGAAGGAAAGTGCCCCAGACAGACGTAATGAGCCAGAGCGGGAGACAGACCTGGAGTTCTTGAGCGACAAGTGAGGTCACATTTGGGTGCAGAAGCAGCAGCTGTGGGTGGGGACAGGAGAGCTACAAAGAGGGGAGGCCATGAGAAGAGAGACAGGCAAGGGCCACAGAGCAACAGGTGGGTTGTGAAGCTTTGGGTTCCCACCTGGATGCCACTCAAAGCTGGTTTAGGAGATTGGAGGAGTGAATGTGTGCGCACCCCGAAGTGCGACACAGCACAGGCCAAGGTAAGTGGTGGCGGTGGCAAAAATGCAGTGATCATGGCAGCCAGTGCGTCCCGAAGGCATACTATTATACCACCACAGTCAGAGGCTCCGTTGAGCACTGAGCGCTTCATGAGCATCTTGTTGGCTCCATGTAACTACCCTGAACTTGACTCCTGGGGATATGGGCGCTGGCAGACACAGGCCAGCATTAACTCTTTCATTACTAGAGGGTCCCTGGGAGAGGCCAGTGTGGGGAAGTAGGGAAGAACTTCAATATCTTACCCACCTGTGAGCTTCCGGTCCCTGGTCTGAAGCTCTGCCTGTAGGGAGTGATGACCCTGTGGGAGGGAAGGAGAAACAGGTTACCATCAAGCACCAGTGTTCACTGAAGACCGGCTCAGTGCCTGGTGCTGGTCTTGGGGGCCCTGAGAATCAGCTGGAGAACAGGACAGAGCACCATCCCTGTACTCGTGGGGCTCAACTTCCAGAAGGGAGGTAACCCAAGGACCTACTTCAGATAAATAAAAGGGGGTACTATGGAGGAGAGGGGCTGGTCAGGCATTGGGAGGACAGACTTGAGATGGCCAGAGGAAGCAGCTTCCGAGCCAAGGCCTACATGATGAGAAAGAGGCAGCTATGAGGGGGCACAGAGAAGGGGTCCCTGGAAGAAGGCACATGGGGAGCCGAGGCCCTGCAGGAACAGCAAGCTTGGGCTATTTGAGAGAGGAGATGGGTGTGGTGGAAGATGGTGAGAGACAGGGGAGTGGGAGAAGAGGATGGCAGAGTGCCGGCTTTGGCTCAAACATAGTACCAAATGTTGACAACATTCCTTTGGACCCTAAGTTTTGCCCTAAAGCTTAACTCAGGTGGCAGTCCTGAGTAACCAAAAACCCTGACCTGCATTTTTCTTTTGTGTTTTCAACACTGACTGGGGCTTAGGATGCAAACCATATCACCTAAGAAGGGGTGGCAGTGACCCAGGAGCCCCTGTAACACTGGAGACTCAAAAGTATGTTTATTATTTCAAAAAACTAAATGTAAATTGCGTGTGTCCTTTGGGAGGGCATTTCAGAGGTTAACCCAAACATCAAATTTCTCTGCTTCAGGCTGTTAAGAAAAAGCATTTTCTTTCTTTTCTTTCTTTTTTAAAAAAAATAATTTTCTAGAGGCACCTGGGTGGCTCAGTTGGTTAAGCATCTGCTTTTGACCCAGGTCACGATCCCAGGGTCCTGGGATGGAGCTCTGCCTCTCCGCCAGCTCCCTGCCTCTGCTGGGATGGGGAGTCGGCTTCTCTCTCTCCCTCTGCTCCCATCCCTGTGCTCTTTCTCTCTCTCTCTCTCTGTCTCAAATAATAACATCTTAAAAAAAACACACAAAAATTTTTTTTAATCTACTCAGTATTAACAGCTTGTCTCACCCTGATCAGAAGTTCTGATGGGTAGTTAGGTGTACCTTTGATAGAGTGTGGGCAAAGGAAATTTTCCCTCAATGTAGTTTGGTTTGCTTAGAAAACACTTTCAAAGTGGGATCCATGGGAAACAGAGGAGAGGTATCTCCCCCTTTCCACCCCCAGTATTTATGTATTTTGTCCAGTATACTACACTGAGCAACTGCCATGGGCCTTCACCTCCACTGGTACATAATCATGATCGTCACCAGTAGTGGAGAGTTCTAGGAAGGGGGAAACGTCATGGTGGGTGCTAACTGAGACCCTAGGCCTTACCCCCAATTCTGTGCTTCACTGTATCTCTAACTCAAACCTTAACCTTAATTCTGAGGAGAGATGGTGACCACCGGAAAATGAACACAGGGTTAGATGCTCGACTTTTACACAGTGGAACCTCCTGTTGCCTGCTCCTCAGATCGCATTTCCCAAAGACAACAATGAACTCCTCCCCACATGCTCTGACACTCCTCTGTGTGCTGTACTTGTGTTGCCCGTTGGACCCAGAGGGCCCTGGTGACTTTTTAGGCCAATGGGATGTGGCAGCAGTAATGCCATGTGACTTTCAAGGCTAGGTCATAAAAGAGATGAAGCTTCTGCTTTATGCTGGAATATTCACTCTTCAGCCTTTGGTGGCTATATCAACTGATCCCACCCTGAGGGAGGCAGTTCATAGGAAGCCAGAGAAAGGAAAACAGAGAGAGGTCTGACACTACCAGAGGTGGAACTGAGTCCTGGCCAACACACAGCTGCTTTAGCTCTCTTGTCACAGTGCTCACCACCATCTCCCTATGTCCACTTTAGAGATCTAGAGCCAGAACTGCCCAGAGGAGTACTTCCCAAATTCTTGATTCACAGAAACCTTAAGACATAATAGAATGATTTTGTTGTTTTAAGCCACTAAGTTTTTTTTTTTTTAAAGATTTATTTATTTATTTGAGAGAGAGCGAGAGAGAGAGAGCACATGAGCACAGAGGGAGAGGGAGAAACAGACTCCCCTCTGAGCCAACAGTCTGATGTGTCTCCACTAAGTATTGAGAGTGATTTGTGAGTCACCTGGGTGGCTCAGTTAGTTAAGCAACAGCCTTTGGCTTGGGTTATGATCCCGCAATCCTGGGATCGAGCCCCACATCAGGTTCCTTGTTCAGCAGGGAGCCTGCTTCTCCTTCTCCTTCTGCCTGCCTCTCCCCTTGCTTGTGCTCAATTTCTTTATATATTAAATAAATAAATAAAACCTCTTAATTAAAAAAAGAGAGAGTCATTTGTTACACAGCAATAGATAACTACGACAGTCAGCAACACAGACCACAAGCACCATAGTTTTTTGTCAGACAGGGAAGTCTCAAGCCATCTGCTTCCACCAGTGGTCGAAAGTTTGGTGGAAATAAGCATGTATCCCACCCTGGTCTTAGTTTCTAGATATTATTCCCCCCAAAAGACCCAGACTCCTTGAAAAAGCAACTGCTTTCAGGTTTAGGGTAGGGCAAGTACAAAGTAAGCCTGGGACATCTTTTGCACGAAAAAGACAAGAAAGTGCTCCAAGTCTAATGGCTTCACATTAAAAGGACACTGGGGCCAGCTTGAAAGGATTCTACTGGCAAAAATTGGGATGAATCGCGCACCACAAGGAATGACTATGACAGTAACATGTTTTGTGTGTGTATGTCACACAGACACAGAAATGTGTGTGTAAATGTACACACATATCATGTATAGATATGGGAGATATGATGATACATATGCGTGACAGAATGATAATCACTAGCTTGAAGCCCCAAATTCATTTCTGCAAGGATCATCAGGATACTCACATGTTGCTAAAGTCTCACCCTACAGATTACTCATACCTTTCTAATGGAGAGAAATAATGGTTGCCACCTTCACAAAGCTACAAAAGCAGCATTAATCATGGGACAACCTGGCATATGTGCCTCCTGAAGTAATGCACAAAGAAGAACAGCATCATTTATGATGCTTCTTTACCAAAAAATGTTTAAACTGACTCTAATTAAGCCTCAAGCTGCCTGGTTCCCAAACTGTATGCTGAGGCAGCCAGAGGGGGGCTGAAGCAAATGCACAGGAACGCTGTGCTGGTACACTATTGAAAAAGTTCTCTGGGAGGGGTGCCTGGGTGGCTCAGTGGGTTAAGCCTCTGCCTTTCACTCAGGTCATGGTCTCAGGGTCCTGGGATCAAGCCCCATATTGGGCTCCCTGCTTAGCCGGGAGTCTGCTTCTCCCTCTCCCCGGGACCCCAACGCTCAAGCGTGCACACACACACACACTCTCTCTCTCTCTCTCTCAAATAAATAAAATCTTAAAAAAAAAAGTTCTCTGGGAAAAAAGTGGTCACTGAACACTTTGACATCAGCCTTCAGTTGGAAGGAGATGCCCTGGGCTGCCTTCTTTCTTGGAAAGCCAGTACTGGCTGCCTTCTGGTTATAGGGTATTTAAAGTTTTCAAGTGAAACAGTGGTACTTGGTATCTATCAGACGCCACCTGACCTACTAACCCTGAGGTGGTTCACGGTTTCAGCATTAGATTTGTGCTACATTTTTTTGGACAGCAGGTCTGGGCGAAGCTGGGTTTTTGGTAATTCTGTCATTGAAAGCAAATACTGCCCTGAAAATTGTTGTGGAACAGGATATGAAGGTGGCGGTGACCAGAGTGATGCTGAAGTTTGAGACAGTGTATACTGCCATCCTGTTAGGAAATAATTAGTGTTGCTTAAGAATGAAATAAGGTATTTTCCCTTTCAATTTATGTGCATTGCTTTTTCAACTGGTGCTAAGTTTTAGGACAGAAAAATTTCTTGGGTTGTATGTGTATAACTACTTAATAAATGGGAATTTTAATTAGGTATTTCTTTTGAGCTTATGTGCATTGTGAAAGAATTACCGAGATACTACAAGCCCCGTGAAGTGAGGATGTTTGGGAACTTCTGTTCCAGACCTGATTTCCATCTAATTATAAAATAGGATAGGGGTGCCTGGGTGGTTCAGTAGGTTAAGCTTCTGCCTTCAGCTCCGTTCATGATCTTGGGGTCCTGGGATGGAGCCCAGCATCAGGCTCTCTGCTCAGTGGGGACCCTGCTTCCCCTATCCCACTCTCTCTCTGCCTGCCTCTCTGCCTACTTGTGATCTCTGTCTGTCAAATAAATAAATAAATAAAATCTTTAATAAAAAAATAAAGAAAATAGGATAGAGGAACAAGTTAAAGGACACCACGGAGAAACAATGAGACAAATCCACATTATGGGGTATTTATACAATTAGCAGCCCAGTCACTTAAAAAGTCAGTATCACAGAGAAGGTAAACAAGGTTGGATTAGTTGCTCTTGATTAAAAGAGATTAAAGAGATATAATAACCAAATGTAATGCATGAAACTTGCTTGGGTCCTGATTTGAAACATTTTTTTTATAAGCCCTAAAAGACAGTCTCTGGGCAGCTGGGAAAATGTGAATTTGGTCTTGATCTCAGAAACATTAAGGAGTTAGTATTAATTTTCTTATGTGTGATAATATGATACTATGATTATGTAACAGTATATTCTTAGGATGTTCATGCTGAAGTATTTATGTCTGCAACTTACTTTCAGGTAATTCAGTATTTGAATGTGAATAATTATTGAGTCTAAATGGTAGGTAGATAGATGCTCCATGTTTTTTCAGTTTTTTTTTCTATGTTTGTCATTTTTCATAAAATATTTGGTGGGGATTTGGCTGAGAGAAGTAACACTTAGGGCAGTTTGCCGCTTGCAATTAATCCCTCCCCTTCTTGCATAAACAATTATTCCCTCTTTGCATTAGCACTTAAGATGGGCCTAGCATTTCTCATCTTAAGAAGTAATAATTCTTCAAATCCCCTCTTTTGAAACCACATTTCCCTGCAGGGCACCCTATTCTTTATCCTTTTCTGCAAAACCTCTACAACAGTTGGGAAAACTATCTCTACTTCCTCATGTCCTATTCTCTCTTCAATTGCCAGCTGGGAATTTGCTCCCCCTACTCCACTAACCCGCCCTTGTCTAGGTCACCAAGACCTCCATATTGCAAAGTCAGGGCCACTTCTCCATTCCTAAACCTACTCATCCACTTGGCAGCACTTGACACAGTACCTCCTTGAAACCATGCCTTCTCTTGGCTTTAGTGACTCCAAACCCTCCTCAATTTCCTCCTCCCTCACCAGACTCCTTTGCTGGCTTCTCTACCTTCAAATGGCCTCCCAGTGTGAGAGGAGGCTGCAGGGGCCAAGCCCTCTCTCGTGCTTCTCTCTCCCTAGAGAACTCACCCAGTTCCACAGCTTTGAATCCCCCAGTCAGTTGATGAATGTGGGTCTTTGCACTGAGCTCTCCCTCCCTGCATGCACACAAAGGGCTACTTGACATTTCCACTTCTCAGATGCAACATGTCCAAAACAGAGCTCTAGACTTCCACTCCCCCCTCATACACACATGTTTGCTTCTAGTCTTCTTTATCTCAGAAAATTGTACCACCTTCTATTTAGTTGAGGAAAGAATGTAGAAGTTGTTCTCAGTGGTGCTCTTTCCTCACCTTCATCGCACCAATCATCCAGTCTTGTGGCTCTACTTCTAAAATATATTGCAAAAAGTCCCCTCTTTCCATCTCTTCTGCCACCACAGTAGCCCCAGTCAGCATCCTCTCTCCCATGGCCAGCTGAAGACCTCCTCACTGGCCTTACAGCCACTCCTGCCTCCCTACAATCCATTCTCCACATAGTAGCTAGAGTGATCTTGTTAAAATGTAAATCAGATCATATTATCCCCCAACTTAAGACATTCTAAGGGCTTCCCACCCTGCTTCGAATTAAATCTGCCCCCCTGAACATGGCCCCTAGGGCCCTGTATGGTCTGAGCCCTGATAGCACTCCAATTCATCTCCTACCACTCTGCCCTTCACTCCAGTTTCTTCTACTACAGTGAGATCATTTCTACCTCAGGGCCTTTGCACCAGCTACCCTGTGCCAGCAGTACTCTTCTCCCAGATCTTCACATGGTTGGCTCCTTCAGATTTTCAGGTCTCAGCTCAAATATCACCTCCTCAGAGAGAACTTCTTTGTCCAACTGATTCAAAGGAACCCTCTTACCTACTCCTAGCCACTTTTTACAACATGGCTCTGTTCTGTTTTCTTTATAGCATTCATTCATAAGTGAAACTTTCTTATTTGTTTGTTTACCTACTTTTCACTGACTGTTTTTCTTCTCTAGATGGCAAACTCCTTGAGAACAGACACCTGGTCTATCCTCAGTGATTACTAAATCTCTAGTATATAGAAAGTGTCAGAAAAATTCAGTATTTTCATTAAATTTGTTGAATACAATAATCCATCCAGTCTTCCACGTACTTTAAATGTTCTTCTTGAAACAAAACCATCTCTCAGCATAACAAAACACTACCTGTGTTTGCTGCTCCTACTGTGCATCAGAGAGACACCTGCGTTATCTCTAACCCCTCCCAACAATTCCATGAGGAAGATGTTCTTATTCTCCCTATTTTACAGAAAAAACTCAAGTTTGAAGAGGCAAGTACTTATACAAGACCACACAGGGAGGATGTTTAGATTGGATTCCAAATCTGCTCTACTTGACTCCAAATCACATGTTCTACTCTGCCATACTATTTGAGACATAGTTGAATCACAATTTCTATTCATTATACTACATTGGGAATTCCCGCCTAGGGCCATGATGAAGTAATTGGTGCCAGATTTGCCCTCCTGTGATAAACAACTATTAAAGCGGACAAAATGTATGAGGCCACTGTTTTCAGACACTGAATAAATAAGAAAGAAGAGGACTATGATCCTAAAACCTGTGCTATCATCCAGTAACTTCACTCTTGGTATTTACTCAAGAGAAATGAAAACAAGTCTCCACACAGTCTATACAAAGACTTAGGGAAGACTGGAGCATCTTTATGAATAATAACATAAAACTGGAAACAACTCCACCTTTCACCAAACCCATTGTTGTGTATTCATAAAATGGAATACTATTTAGCAACAAAAAAGAAAAAAACTGTTTATATATTCAACAACATGGGTAAGTCTCATAGACATTTTGTTGAGCAATAAAAAAAGACACAGAGGGCGCCTGGGTGGCTCAGTGGGTTAAGCCGCTGCCTTTGGCTCAGGTCATGATCTCAGAGTCCTGGGATCGAGTCCCACATCGGGCTCTCTGCTCAGCAGGGTGCCTGCTTCCTCCTCTCTCTCTGCCTGCCTCTCTGCCTACTTGTGATCTCTCTCTCTCTGTCAAATAAATAAATAAAATCTTAAAAAAAAAAAAAAAAAACACAGAAGAATACATATAGTATGATTCTATTTGTGTAAAGTTCAAGAAGGCAGAATTAATCTTCAGTAATAGAAATCAGAATAGTGATTGACTGTGGGGTTGGCGATTAATTGGAAGGGGGCACAAGAGAACTTTCTGGGTTGATTGAAATATTCTGTTATCTTGAATGAGGTACTATACATGTGTCTATAGATTTGAAGTACTATACATGTGTCTACAGATTTGTCAAAACTCACCGAATTGTAACCTCAATATCTCCACATTTGACTGTATATTAATTGTTCCTAAAAATAATTCATTGGCCTCTATTTCATATAACTTATAAAAGTAAATTCTATATGTTTTATATATCTAAATCTAAGGGGTAAAAAAAAATACAACTTTTTAAAAAGATTTTATTTATTTGACAGACAGAGATCACAAGTAGGCAGAGAGGCAGACATAGAGAGAGGAAGGGAAGCAGGCTCCCTGCTGAGCAGAGAGCCTGATGCGGGGCTCGATCCCAGGACCCTGGGATCATGACCTGAGCTGAAGGCAAAGGCTTTAACCCACTGAGCCACGCAGGCACCCCAACAATACAACTTTTTAAAGAAAGCATAAGAGAACATTTTCATGTACATGTGCAGAAAAGATGTCTTAAACAAGACCAAAGTTAACCATGGAGGGAAAAAGTGGTAAACTGGACTATATAAAGATCTTCTGTTCATCAAAAGAAAGTGAAAAGGCAAGCTATAGACAAGGGTGAATTCTTATCTGGAATATGTAAAGAATTCCTTCTAATTTATAAGGAAAAGTCAGACAAACCAACAGAAAAAAAACGGGCAAACTCTTACCCTGCTTGTGGGAGCATAAATTGGTGTAACACTCTGGAAAACAGTTGGGCAGGATCCTCGGGAGCTGAGCATCCACATGCCCTAGGACATTTGTCCACCAGAACTGCATACGTGTGTTCACATGAAGATACATGCAGTGACTTTCTCAGTAGGACTGCTCATAACAGCCGAAGTCTGAGAGCAGTCCAAATGTGCGCTGATGGCAGAATGGATGAGTCAACTGTGACATAGTCACAAAATGGGAACCGTCCCCACAGCAATGAGCATGAATGACCTACAGTCACATGCAACAACATGGATGGGTCTCATGATTAGATGGACTGAAAAAAGAAGCTAATCCCCAAAGAGTAAAAACTAATCCACGGGATGTGAAGTTAGGATAGTGAGTCCTCTTGGATGGAGCATGGTGCTTGGAAGGGAACATGAAAGGGCTTCTGGGAGGCTGGGTGTGCTTTCTTTCTTGATCTGGTTGCTGATTACATGGGCTTCTCCTTTTATAGAAATTTATGGAGCTGGACACTTACAATTTGTATATTTTCCCCTGTGTATATTATATATTTTTAAAAAGTTTTATTTTTGTAGAGTAAAGTAATTCGTGGTTGTATTAGTTTTTCTATTGCTGCTATAACAAATTACCATAAATTCAGTGGCTTAAAACAACACAGATTTATTATCTTATAATGTTGGAGGCCAGAAGTCCCAAATCAGTCTCACTGGGCTAAAAAGCTGTATTCTTCAGGAGGATCCAGGAGAGAATCTGTTCCCTAGCCTGAGGAACCTGCTCTGCTCGACTCACAGCTACATCACTCCAACCTCTGCTACCACTGCCACATCGCCTTCTCAGACTCTGATCTTCCTGTCTCCCTCTTGTGAAGACATTGGGCCCACCAGGATAACCTCCCTATTTCAAGATCCTTAACCTGGTCACATCTGCAAAGTCCTTTCTGCTACGTAAATCAACATATTCACAGGTTCCAGGAATGAGGCTGTGGGCATTTTATTCTGTCTGCCATAATGATTATGAAAGAACAGGTGTCAAAGAGAGAAAAGTAGAAAAGAAATTTTTATGCACTCGCCTTCCAAATACAATTGCTTTCTAACAGTTTGGTACATTTCCACTTAGTCTCTAAAAGCACAGTTATATTCATATTTCATATAAAATGTGTGCATTCTGCTTTTGTTCACTGAACATTACCTCACCAACATTTCCAAGCTAGTATGTATTTTTCAAAACGTCATTTAAAATGGCTGTGTAATACTCTATTGAGTGGACACAGCATAGCTAACTTAACCATCCCATTCTAGTTGGATACCTTGGCAATTTCATTAAGAAAAAACTATTATAAATAACATCATGATGAACCTCTTTGTTTATAAGTCTGTTTGACTTGCAGGTGGATTCTCAGGCCTTAGGAGCATGACCATTTTTCCTGCACTTGACACCTACTGCCAAATTGCTTTCTAGAAGGGTAGCAGCAATTTCCATTCCAACATTGCATACGGGCATGGGTGTCTGTTTTGCTGCACTCTCACCAGTGTTCGGTGGAACCTTAAAATATTTGTTGCTCATTTGATGGGCAGAAGAAAGAATCACTGAGTTGTTTTAGTGCTATGCCCTTGGGCTTTATCAAAAGGAACAAAATGAAACAGTTTACCGCAAAGTTTTGTTAATGACCCAATAATTCAACTCATAGGAACTTATATTAAAGAAATAGCCAGAGAGGTAGACCAAAAAATACACTCATAGATGTGTGTTATTTGTGATAGCCAAATTTGAAAACAACTTATATGTTTAAAATGGAGCATATGTGACCTTGGGGAAGTCACTGTACCTGTGTCCTATAGTTTGTATTTCTAATCACCTTGCCCTATTTATTGATTGTTCATTCATTCATCTCATATATGTACTGAACTCTGTGTTGGGAGCTGAAGATAGAGTGATGAACAAAATAGTGGGAAACAAAAATGCTGCACTCGGAAACCTTACAGTGTTGGCTAGTAGACTGACCTACCTTACTGGAGGGTCTCTTTGCCTGTTTTCCCATCTTTCAAAAGGAGGCAAGTTGCGGATGCCTGGGTGGTTCAGTTGATTAAGCATCTGCTTTTGGCTCAGGTCGTGATCCCGGGGTCCTAGGATTGAGTCCCTTGTCGTGGTCCTTGCTCACCAGAGAGCCTGCTTCTCCCTCTGCCTGCAGTTCCACCTGCTTATGTTCTCTCTCTCTTTCTGAAAAATAAATTAAAAAGTGGGGGGGTGAGTTGGAAGGAGTTGGAATAGATAACGTCTGGGCACTTCCAAATCCAATTTCTAGGACTTCAGTTAATCTACTTCTTACTCCCTTTGTTAGACTGAAATCTCCATAAGGGAGGATAGTGGAGGATCTGTTCTCCTGTCAGCCAAGGAGGGGCCTCTTTCAGGTAATGGCACTATCACTTTCGTCCAGGAGCTCTCCTGTCCCACTGTGCCTCTATGTGACTTCAGTGAAGCTAACCCACCCTAGGTGTCAGGAGAAGGTGCCAGGCCTGGCATCTCCCAACCAAGGAGAATAGGTCCTCCCATCTCAGGACCTCTTCTGGGGTTACCAGGGAAAAGGTGTTGGCTTGATCCTGGGTTGGTTAGCTGGTAGAAATGAAACCTGGAGCTGCCAGTGACCATTTGCTAGACTCAGGGCTGCTGCACGTGTTTGGGCAGTTTGTACCCTGCACAAATTCAGCCAGTGCTTCTCTTGCCAAACCATATGTCCTGGATATAAGACTGTGCTAGATAGATGGAAGGGATGCCTTTTAGAATTTATCCACCCAAAGTTTCTGTAACTTGTCCAGTCCAGGGGCCTTCTTTTTTGTCGTTTTTGTAATTTTCCCTTAAGGAAATAGTGACCCTGCTATAATATAGAAGAGGCTTCCTGAGAATAAAGCAACACAGAGGAAAGAAAAGGGGAGAAACAGAGAGACATGTTCCAGCTAGCAATATTTGGGTGCCTGATCCAGCCATTCCTGATGCTAACTCTAATCCTGAACTTTGTAGTTACATGAACCAAGAAATGTACACTCTCTCCCACTTCCTTCCTCCCTCCCTCCTACCTACCTACCTACCTTCCTTCCTTCCTCCCTTTCTTTCTTTCTCTCTTTTCCTTCTTCCCTTTCTTCTTTTTGCTTAAACCAGCAGGGGTTTAAAAAGCTGGGGTTCTATTACCTGTAAGTTGAACAGAACTGACCAATACTGTGAGGAACTGCCTGCTATTCTATCTTCTCTTACTGCACAACACTCTCTCACTCCTCCTCTATGGGCTGTAGTTTACTTAACTCTAAAATAAAGGAGTTGAATCAGCAGTGCTTCTTATTTCAATGCTGATTTTACATATGTGTGTGTGTGTGTATATATATATATATATACACACATGACTTTAGAGGAATCTTGGTACATGAAGTAGGGAAGGTTGAGTTTATTGGCCCCATTCTACAGCTGGGATAATGGCAGTTGGGAGCAATTAAGTGATTTGTTCAAAGTTACATAAAACAGGTACACAGAGCTGCTGGAATTTGGGCCTTGAGCTGTCTAGCTCCAAGTCCTGTGCTCCACTGACAGATGGGGAGACTGTGATCTGTACAGAGAAAGTGACTTTAAATTCACAGGGAATGGAATAATGGCAATTAGTGGCAGGCTCTTCTGATTTCCACCTGGTGCTTTTTCCTCTGCATTGTGCTACCTCTTGGCCGATAGTAGCCATAAAAGCATTTTGGAAAAACATCAATATATATATCCCCATAGGACTGGGAAAACTAAATTGACAGATATATTATGTGTTGAGGATGTGGGAGAACAGACCTTCTGTCACATGGCTTGCCGAAACAAAAATTGGTATGCCTACACTGCATCCACCACTTTGCCATGGCTTTGTGTGTGCAGGAGGGTACTTGCCGGTCTTTTAACTCTGTGCATGGTCACATGACTTGCTTTGGCCAATGGCATGTGGGTAAAACCAACAGTGTGTCAATTCTGAGTCTAGGACTTTAGCCGCCTAGCACGTGCTCATTAGTCCCCTGAATCTCTACTCTGGCCACCAAAAGCTTTCCATAATAGCTGAAGCTCCCTCTGCCTGAGCCCCAGTATGAAATACCTGGAGCAGAGTTGAGCCAGCCAGACCTGCATCCTATGGCAGGAGCAGTCCTAGACAAACCAAGCTAGATGAGCCAGCACATAAACAATACCATGATTATTATTTGAAGTTGCTGAGTATCCATTATATAGTAATAGTTTAAGGTTACAGGAAGTGTAACTTTATTAAATTAAAATGAACATACCTGTGTGACCTGATGATTCCACCTATTCTTATTGACCCTGAAGAAACATACCTTTACCCAAGGGAACCTGTATAAAGATGTTCACAGCAACATCGTTTTTAAGAGCAGAGAAACAAAAAATAGCCCAAATGTCCAGCAATAGGAGAATAGATAAATAAACATGAGTTTTCTGGAATACCACTGCAGTTCTTAAAAGAAATGGTACAGAGCTATTTAAGTAAATCTGGATAGATTTCCAAGACATATTGTTGAGTTAAAAAAGCAAGCTGCAGAACAATATGTACAGTATGATCCCATTTATGTTAAAACACACTCACATGCTTGCTCAAAACAATACTAGTCATTTACTATACAATACTATGCATACACTATATTACTAGATATATATACGTACTTTTAGACAAAAATCTGGAAGGACCCACCGTAACAATGATCATAGTGGTTACTTCCAGAAAAGACACCTAGTTTGGAGAGAGGTGACCAAAGGGGACTTGAGATTTATCTGTAACACTGCTTTTAAGAAGCAAAGCCAATCTATCCACATATTACTTGTACAACTGAAAAATAATTTTTTACAAGGAAAGAAGTATATGTGAGTATATGTACATGCATACTACAAATACAAACCTAAGATTTTGTTTCAAATGTCCTTTAGAGGCAGAAAAACTTGAATTCAAGTCCTGTCTCTGCCACCAGATTACATAAGTAACTCCACCACTCTGAACTTCTATTTTCCCATACATAACATTGGGATACTAATTTGTATTTAATAGGGTTGTCACAAGAAGTAAATAATAATGTATGTAAAGTCCCAAGAATAGTGTCTGACAGGACATGTTCAATTAGATGTTCATTCCCTTCCATTTTCCAGTCCCTCCTAATTCTGACCTTGCTTCTAACCCAGGAGTCAGATTTTGGTGATGGCTTTGTGGGTACCTCATCAGAATTTATCTCATGTTAGCTAGGATAATGGCTCCCCAAAACTATCCTAATCCCCAGAACCTGACTATGTCAGGTTTGATGGTAAAGGGGAATTAATGTTGCTCATCACTGACTTTAAAATAAAGAGGGTAGCCTAGATTATCTTCATAGGCCCAATAGAAGCACAAGGTCATATTTCCACCAGGAGGGGCTAGCCTGCCTGAAGATGAAGCCAATTAGAGGAAATCAGAGGGCTCAGAAATTCAAAGAGACACATTCCTGGTGACATCCTGTGAGGGCCTGGATCCATGCAGGAAGTTTTGGGCTAGTCATAACTTTTCACTTTCAGTTGACCCTTGAACAGAGAGGGAGTTAGGGGTGCTGACCCCCTCCCCCGCATAGTTGAAAATCTCAGTATAGCTTTTGACTCCCCAAAACCTTAACCACTAATGCCCTACTGTGGACAAGAAAACTTAACCAATAGCATAAAGTCAGTTAACTCATATTTTGTTTGTATTCTATGTATTATACACTGTATATTATTATGTATTATACACTGTATATGTATTATACACTGTATTCTTATAATAAAGCTAGAGAAAGAAACTGCTATTAAGAAAATCACAAGAGGGGCGCTTGGGTAGCTCAGTCAGTTGAGTGTCCATCCCCTCTCATGCTCACATGCTCTCTCCCTCTCAAATAAATTTTTTTAAAGATTTTATTTATTTATTTGACAGATAGAGATCACAAGTAAGCAGAGAGGCAGGCGGGGGGTGGGGGAAGCAGGCTCTCTGCTGAGCAGAGAGCCTAATGCAGGGATCAACCCCAGGACCCTGAGATCATGACCTGAGTCGAAGGCAGAGGCTTAACCCACTGGGCCACCCAGGTGCCCCCTCTCAAATAAATTAAAAAAAAAGAAAAGAAAAGAAAATCAGAAGAGAAAATATATTTACAGTACTATACTGTATTTATTTTTAAAAACTGTGTATAAATGGATCCACAGTTCAAACCCATTGTTCAAGAGTCAACTGTATATGAGGCAATAACCACCCCTCTTTTTTCAGCCAATTTGAATTGGAGTTTTGTTCTTTGCAAATGAAATAATCTTGAGAATCTGATGAGCTAGAAACTCATTCCCCAGAGAAAAACACATGCAGACAAACCTTTGTATACAATTCCAGGGAAACTTTTGACCCCCTGAAGTCAGGCCCCAGGTTATGAAGTCCTGCTCTGTTCTAAACATATCACTGCCAGCAGGCATCAAAGAGAAGGAAAGAAGAGAGAAAGTCTTCAGGGAGTCCAGGATCCCTCCTTCTGTTCCTGTAGAGGAGCTTTGATATGGGTCAAAGACAAATGATTGGATCAAGAAATAAAATGGGAGCTCTCTGTGGAAGGTGCAAAAGGCTCTCTGGGATCACTTCACTCTGTTTCCTTGAGAAAAATCTCTGCCTCTCTTTTGGGATCTACTGGAGGGAGGATATAAAATGGGGGGTAATTCAGCATCTCTTGGATCTCCTTCCTGGATTATGTCTCTATCTTCCCAAACTTGGGACAACTAAAGATCAGAGAGGTGCAGTGAATTGTCCAAGATACACAGCAAACAAGTGAAGAAGTTTTTGAATTCTGGCCTAGTTAGATCTTTTACATATAAAGACCCCTGCCAAGGCTTCCCTTTCTCTTTACAATAAAAAACAAAAACAAAAACAAAAACGACAAAAAATATTTCCCTGTGGCCACAATTTAGCCCCTGCCTCCATGCCCTTATTTTGAACCCCCTTCCTTTCATTCATTACACTCCCTTCAGTCATTCTGACTTTCTTTCTGTCTCTCAAACATGCCAAATGTGTCCTTACCTCTTCTTTCCGCCTGGAACCAATACTGGATTACCCAAGAGGCAAATCAAATACAAGTTCAAGTACCAGCTAAGTATGGGTTTTCCAAATTTGGGGAGGGGGGAGAATTAAATATTGCAATGAAATCATCATTATGGGAAAAATCAGAACATGGATTCCCTTACATTGATTTTTATTATTTAGTATTTTTAAAAATGAATATTGGCCTATAATTTTCTTTTCCCATACTTAGATTTTGGTATCAAAGTTAGGCCAGACTCACAAAATGAGCTGGAGCGATCACTCTTCTAGTTTCTGGAAGAGTGTGCATATTAAAATTATTTCTTCCTTAAATGTTTAGCAGAACTTGCTAGTGACAGTGTCTGGACCCAGACTTTTCTTTATGGTTAATTTTTTTTTTTTAATTACTGATTTGATTTGCTTAAATGGTTTTAGAACTAATCAAATGCTATATTTCTTCCTGAGTAATTTTTGGTAGGTGATAGTTTTCTAGGGATTTTTCCATTTCATCTATATTTTGAGATGTATTAATATTAAGTCACCAATAATATCCAATTTTTACCTTATTGATATCTATAGCACTTGTAGCATTGTCCTCTTTTTTAATTCCTGATATTGGCTATTTATAATTTTTCTCTTTTTATCTATTTCTTTTAGTGATTATCCTAGAAAGCAAAACTCACAAACTAACTTAAACGGCTTAAAATTAATGAATATGATAGGAAATAGTCAAGAATATTGTAAAAACTGTATAGTGACAGATAATAACTAGACTTATCATGAGGATCATCTCATAATATATACTAAATACTGAATCACTAGGATATATACCTGAAACTGATATTGCATGTCAATTATATTTCAATAACAAAAATCAATCAACACCTTTACAATACAAGGACTTTTAGAATACTTTAACACCTTATAACCTCTCCTAACATGTTTTTATTATGTGTTTCTATTCTCTTTCTTTAATGTACAAGATTTTATTATTCAGATTTTTTCACATATTTGTCACTTTCTTTGCTTTTTATTTCTCCTTGCATCTCAGATATTCCATCTGGGATCTTTTTTTTTTTTCCTGCCTAAATTAGATCCTTAGAATATTTTTTACTAAGGATCTGCTGCTAGTGGTAAACTCTCTTCACTTTTTAAAATCCCAAAATGTATTTTGATCTCATTCTTGGAATTTATTTTTCACTGGGTATAAAATTGGCAGTTATTTCCTATCACACACTGAGCCTATTCTGGTTTCCATTATAATTTTTAAGAAGTCAGTTGTTACGTATTGATCTTTTGAAGGGCAGCTGTTTTCTCCAACTGCTATTGTGATCCCTTTGCCTTTGGTATTCTTCAAATATGTAATAATGTTTCTAAGCGTGGATATCTTGATATTTATCTTGCTTGTTCAAGGGGCTTCTGGAATCTTTTAGTTAGAGTTTCTCATCAATTTTGGAAAACTTGAAAAGTCTACCATTATGTCTTCAAATATTCCTTTTGCCACATTTTCACTCTTTTGGAGACTCAGAATAAATACATAGATATGACCTTCTCACTCATTCTCCATGTGTCAACTTCTATGTTTTCTGCCCTGTCTCTTCACGGTGCCTTGTGCATAATTTTGTTTGACTTAAGTTCCAGTTCACGATTTCTCTATTCAGTTGTTGCTTTTAATTTTAAACCTGTTCAGTAAGTTTTAAGTCGCTACTCGTTTTGTCATTTTCAAAGCATCTAGGTAATATTTTATAGTTTTCTGGTCCCTGTAACAACAATGGCAATCTTAGATTTTTCTGTGAACAAATCACACTGTCTGATAATTCCAATATCACAAGTATTTAGTGAGTTTGTTTCTAGTGCCCTTTACTTCTGCTGGTTTTTGCTCTTGGCACTTTTTCTACTTGGTTATATCTGACTTACGCTAGTCAGAATGATCTGAGGTCTTTCATGAAGGTTCTTATCACTGGAGAAAATGTTTTTGTGTGCAATTGTCAAGAGTTTAGAAACACTACTAGTCTGAGGCCAAGTTAAATTCACAATCTAAGGTCATGACTGCACCTTCACAAATGGGGGCCAATTTACTTCTAGTTTCCCTACCCTTCCTGAAGGTATAGCCATTGCTTTCACATTTTAATGTCGACTCCCTACCTTGGGTAGGCCTGAGCTTCTCTTATTCCCCTCATCTATAAGCCATCCAAATAAAAGTTCAAATTTGCCAGGATTATAAAATTCCTTCAGGGCAGAAGTACTCTGATTACTTCTCTGGGTTCTTGATTTCCCTTCAGTTATGACCTGATAAATCTTGTGACACCTTCCGTGCTTATGAGACTTATCATTTTTTTTTTTTTAAATCCGGTGTGTTTAGTTGTTGCAGTGGGAGGGTTGATCTGAATAACCTAGCTTGCTATTATCGACAACTTCAATTACTCTGTCCTCTTAGCTTTGCTTAATTTTTCCTTCTCAGCACTTAACACTACTTGACATTAAATAAATAATATACATATATGTGTGTGTGTCTACTAACTAGGCTGAAAGCTCCATTGGGTGCATTCGTGCATTTGTTTTGTTCGCTGCTATGTCCCCAGCATCCAGAATAGTGCTGGCATATGGTGAGTACTTAATGTTTGTTGAATGAATGAATGAATGAAAAAAGGGAGATTTTGCCACTTCTTTGTGCTGTGGCTACAGTGGACCAAAGCAAGATAAAGAGGGGCTTCAGAAACTTGATCACAAATCTAGAATCTGTGTGGAAACCTTTCAGAACACAATCCCAAATCAAGGTCACAACTTACCAAGTGGCATAAAGAAGAAAGCTCAAGGCTCCACGGTTTTCAGTACTTCCCAGGATGAGGTATGAGGTTGCATAGTGAGTCTTAGTTGGTATCCACCTGTTGGTGTGTCCTTTTTCCTTTCCCTGGTATTTTGTTCACTTCTCCCCGATCTTTGCTTTCACCTGTCATCCCGACCACTCACCTAGTCTCAGGTGACTGACCCGTCATGTTCTTTTTCTTTGCTCTTGTCTCTCTGTTCATCTCTATGACTTGGTCTCTTTCTGTCCCTGTCTTTCTCTGTTGTGCCTTGGTCATGTTCGCCTGTCTCTACCTTCCTCTAGAAAATGCAATTTCAATTTTTTCTGACTCTGCCTGCACCCCTACTCTTTAGCTGTATCTCCAGGATATATGCTAAGCCACCCTCTGTCTTGGCCACCAATCCCTGTCTCTGTCCCACACCCCTTTCTTGTCTCTTTTATGTTTCTACACTGTTTCTGTCTCCATCACCTTTGTCACTGTCCCTTCCATCACCATCCTTTCTGCCTCTGTGTTTCTTCACCTGTCACAGTGTCACTGAGTGTGCTTTGTCACTCGCACTCTGGTCCTGTCACCACTATGGCTCTCTGCTCTGAGTTTGTGCATTGCTGCTATTCCCTCTGGATTGTCTTTTCTCTCTGACTCCTTGAGCCTGTCTCCCCCCAACTCTGCTTCCATTTCCTCTATTGCTGTTATGGGCCCCTTTCTGCCTTTGAAACTTCTAGCTTTGTTTCTGTTCCCTCTGTCATCCTGCCACTTCCATTTTCTTTGTCCCCTCTTTGTATCGGCATGCTCCTTATCTAATATTGCTTTCTGTATCTCTAACATTGTTATCTTGATCTCTGCCCTCTCTGCCTGCGGTTATTGTCTTTGCCCTGTCAATGTTGCCTTGAACTTTGTCTCTGGCACCTTCTCTATTTTTGTCACTTTTCGCTATATTACTTCTGTTATCTCTGTTTTTTCTCTCTGTCACTGTCCTCTCTATCTTTGTCGCCTCTGAGTATGTCTTCCCTGTCTCTATGATTGTCACCTTCTATCTGGCACGGTCCCCCTTATCTCTTTCCTCTCTGTCACTGGCCCCTTGGTCTTTGTCCCTTCTGTCACTGTCCTGCTCTCCCTGACACTGTTCTCTGTCTCTATCACTGTCCTCTTGCTCTCGCTCTCTTCTTCTCAGGCTTCCCGGTCTCAGGTCAGACCCTCAGGGAGACCTTGTCTCAGGTCCCTTCAGCCTCTGGTAGCTCTGTCTCCCTCTCCATGTCCTCGACAACTTTCACCCCTGTCTGGTTCACTGTCTTCTTTGTCTCTGCCACCTTCCCCTTGGCCCCCAGTCCCCTTCGACATGGCTGACTGCACTCATGATGTGGTCCCCTCTGTCGTCTTCTCTAAGTCTGTCCTTCTGTGCTGCTGTCCTCGGGCCTCCACGCAAGGCCACGGTCTCTACTTCCATATCTGTCAGGCCCGCTCCAGGGTCCCTGCCCTGGTCATGTCTGTCTGGCCTCTGGGCCCTTCCTCTCGCTGCTTCACTACCTGCCCTGCCACAGCTGTCTTCTCCTTCCCTTTCTAATGTCTGTGAATCGCCTTCTGCTCCTGTGGGTTTGCAGGTGTGGCAGGTTTCTGTCCCTGTGGAGCTGCAGCTCTTTTGGTCTGTCTCTGCATGTCTAGCTCTTCGGGGCTCTGTCACTCAGCAGGAGTTAGGGGGCTCACATCCTCTCACAGGCCTTTCCTGGTGCAGAGGAGCCCCCCGGGACCCCAGCCTGGCCCTCAACCTGACCGTCAGCCTGACCCTCAGCCTCGCGCCTCGCGCCCCGCCTCCCGCCCCTTCCCGCCCTTTATCACTGCGCGCTCGGGGGTGGGGGGGGGGGGGGTGGGGGGGGGGGGGGGGTGTGGGTGGAGTGGGGGTGGGAGGGGGGTAGAAAAGAAGAATGAGCGCATGCGCACCAACCGACGCGCAGGCGAAAGTGCGCGCGATCTGCCTGCGGGCTCGCGGGAGCTCACGCGAACTCGCGCAGCACTCGCTGCGGGGACCCGCTCAGCAACGGGTGTCGTCACGGTGGCTCTGCCCCGCTTTGTTGGCTGTCTTCAACCAGCACGCGCTCTCTGGAGTAAGCGGCCAAGTGTCACCCGGCGCCAGGTGGCGCTCAGCGCCTGAGCCCACCGACCCTGCAAACCCACGGAGACACGTGTCGTCATAGCAACTCTGCCGGTTCTAAGTGGACACCTGCACCATTTCGTTGGAGCCGCTAATCTGATTGGACGCCTGTATTTCATTGGATGCCAGGGAATTTTTATCTTCCTTTCCCCTCAGCATATCTCTTCCCTGGCCGGGCTTTCTCCCACTAAGCAACGTGGAGACAGAAAGTGACTTGAGTCACCAGGGGGTGGGAAGTGTGTAGGACCCAGCCAGCATCCCTGCTGGAGTCGGCGAACCAGAGTGGCTGTCTCAGACACAGTCTCCCTTTCCCCGCCAGAGGGCGCCACGGTGCGCAGGATACTTGGAGGCCCTGGTGACTGGTGACGTCACCGAAGAGCCCTTCCTGATTGGCTACATCTCTTTTCACCGGCAAAGTCGAAGGGCAGGCCTATAGAACGCTATCAGAGGAGAAAAGAAACGGTGTGCCCAGGAATAATGAATGACCTTGGTCTCAAATACTTAAATATGCAAAGGAAATTCATCTTTTCTATGTCTTCTAGTCTCCATAAGCAATCCAGACATGCAGACGATTATTAGAGTGGACACCTACTGCAGCTAAGGACCCGTATAAAGGACACCTGTTGTTTTTGCCCAACTGGCATGTGTTATCTATGATTTTAAAAATTAATAGACTTTTGGGATGCCTGGGTGGCTCAGTCTGCTAAGCGTCTGCCTTCCGCTCTGGGATAGAGCCCCACGTTGGGCTTCCTGCTGGCAGGAAGCCCGCTTCTTCCTCTCCCTCTTCTGCTCCCCCTGCTCATGCTCGCTCTCTATCTGTGTGTCGAATAAATAAATAAATAAAATCTTTTTAAAAAATCACTTTTTAAGAGCAGTTTTAGGTTTATAGAAAAAGTTGAACAAAAAGTACAGAGTTTGCATTTACCATTGTGGGGGGAACCATAAACCATATGGGAACCCTGTAACCTAATTCCCTACACCCTCATAGACCTACCCCTAATTCCCATTATTAACATCTTGCATTAATGTGGTACATTTGTTACAACTGAAGGACTGTACTGTATGATTCCACTGTTGTGAAGTATCTAGAGTAATCAGATTTATAGAGAAAGTAGAATCTTTGGTGCCAGGGGCTGGGAGGAGGGGGAACAGGAAGTTATTGTTTAATGGGTATAAAGCTTGCATTCTGCGAGATAGAAAGAATTCTGGAGATTGGTTGCACAACAATGTGAATTTACTTAATGCTACTGAACTGTCCACTTATAAAGAGTTTATAATATGTGTATCTTGCCACACTTCAGTTGTGTTTAATGCATCAATTTTAAACGTAATGTTCAATGAGTTTTGATGAACATGTACCATGTGACCGCATCCACAGTCAAGAAACGGAAAAGTTCCATGATCCCAAAATGTTCCCTTGTGTCTACATGTAATCAATCCCAGATCCCCACTCCCTCAGCCCCAGGCAACCCCAGTCGATTTCTGTCCCTACAGATTAGTATTTTATTGTCTACAATTTCACAGATATGGAATCATATTGTTTGTACTCTTTTGTGTCTGGCTTTTTTCACAAGACATACTGTTTTTAAGATTATCTACTGCACATATCAGTAGGTAGTTCTTTCTGTTGCTGAGTGGTCATCTATCTTGTGGACACACAATTTGTTTATCCATTCCCCAAAATGGACATTTCAGTTATATTCAGTTTTCTAAATTGGGGCCCTTATGAATAAGGGGGCTGTGAATATTTGCAGGGACATATGCTTTTATTTCTCAATAATCCCAGGAGTGGGATTTCTGAGTCACATAGTAAGTTTGTGTTGACTTTGTAAGAAACTGATAAATTATGGTTGTAGTGAATGGAATGAGGGGACCCCCAAAAGACAATGTCCATGTCCTAATCCCCTAAACCTGTGAAAATGACCTTATTTGGAAAAAGGATCTTTGCAGATCAGATTAAGTCAAGGATCTCCAGATGAGATCACCCTGAATTAAGAGTGATTCCCTAAACCCAATGATTGGTGTCCTTATAAAAAAAGGTAGAAAAAAGAAAGCAGCAACAATTAAAACCAAGTTATGCCTGTTCAAAGTGAACTGGTGAAAAAATTTGTCTCGTTCACATTTCCCTGCACTGAAACATCTTGCTGCCTTCCGGAGCAGCTGACACATATATTAAGTCAATCAATATTCAAATTATCATGAAGATTCCTAATGCACAAATATATTCTGATATAATTATTAGCAATTATAATCATTATTATTGTCAATATTAATAACTACCATTTGAGTCATGTTACTATGCACCAAGTGTGTGCTAAGTGTTTCGTGTGCATTCTTGTGCATTCTTTCGTTTAATCTGTGTAACATTCTTGTGAAGTGAGCATTATCATTCTCATCTTACAGTTGAAGAAACTGAGGCATTGAGAGGCTATACACTTTGCACAAAGTCACAGAACTAATACGTGTGGGGGAGGAATATGAAACGCGGCTGTCTGACTTCGGAGCTCACTTGAGTACCAGACGAATTCTGGCAGAAGGTAGAGGCATCATCACAGATTGCAAAAAAAGTAAGCTAACAGCATGCCCAAGAAACCAGTAGAGTGTGACATTAATTTAAAGCAAAAGTTTCTTTGGCATGATGGACTGTCTCCTTATGGGAATTTTCAGGATATTTATTAGGTTAAAATTAACTTGTAATTCTTGTGGCTGCTAACTGGCTGCCCTATTTATCTTCAGAAGAACTTCACAAATGGGATTGTATCTTTATAACCTTGAAATTTATTGGGGTTTGAAAAGTGTTCCTCTACTCCTTGGGAAAAGAGAGTAAAGATACCCCTAGTTGGAGTTCAATAAAAACAAAAAATCAAAGCTATATGTGCTCTAAAAAAAGGGGGGGGCGGGTGGTTCAGTGGGTTAAGGCCTCTGCATTTGGCTCAGGTCATGATCTCAGGGTCCTGGGATAGAGCTCAGCATCGGGCTCTCTGCTCAGCAGTAAACCTGCTTCCTCCCTCTCTCTCTGCCTGCCTCTCTGCCTACTTGTGATCTCTGTTTTTCAAATAAATAAATAAAGCCTATAAAAAAGAGAGAGAAAGGCAAAGAGAGATTTGAGACCCAGAGACACACAGGACACCAGGCAAGGATAGAGGCTACCCCAGCAAGATGGGCAGGGGAGGAGGACTCCATCACGGTGCCAAGAGTAAGCTTGTGCATTTGAGCTCTCAGGCGATCAGATTAGGAGCTCTTTCCTTCCTGCCTGTCTCTTCACACTGACCAAAATGATGGGTGAATGCAGTTCTCCCATCCGGCACATTCTCGTCCCCTGTTTCCCTGACCCTCTCACCTCACCAGCTTGAAATAAAGAAAATGCTTTAGTGGTTTAAAATATAAAATCAACTTAACCTTATTGGTTTGCTTAATAGTAAGACCTTACATTTTTAAGTTTTCCAAATGTTTTCTCATAAGTCATCTCGTTTGGGCTCCCAACTGGATACATGATCGATCTACAATGGTCATCCAAGGCCCTTACAGCACCATTCAGAATCCTTTTCCTGAATGATATGGGGGCAGAAAGAGAGGGAACCCCGGATTTTGTTTCCTCTGAAATTATCTGCCCTGAGGATGATTCCAGTAGGTCCTGTAAATTTCCTACCCAGAGCTCATTCCCCTCTCTGTGCTGCCTCACTGGCAAAACCCACAAAGATGGTCCCTTTCCCAGAGTGCTCTGCAACTCAGGGTGACCACTGAATCCAGTTCTGGTAAACGAGATAATAAGGAGAACATTTCTGGGGAGAAACACATAAGGAGCCGCCCCGTCTACATTTCCTGCTTTAGATGCCACCATGTAAGAACAAAATGCGTGGTGTTGCTGCAGTTTGTACTCATGAGGGGAAGGCAAGACGATTCTCAGGGATGCCAACCCAGTGCCTGACGCTGTTAAACAGCTGAACTGACATTGGGACTCTGTGTCTTTGAAAGATTTCTTATGTGAGCGAAAGAAATTGCTATCATCTCAGCCTTTTCTGCCGGAATTGTTTTATGCAGCTGAAACCATCATAAAAGATACAGCAGGGTCAGCTTGGAGCTCCAAATGGCCGCTGTATTTGGACTCGCAAATACTGCAAAGACTCGCCTGAGACTGAAGTCCTGAGGGGCCAGGCAGAGTCTCTTGAACAGCTCGATGAAGTCCTCTCTATGCTCAGACTCACCATGTACAAAGGTCTTTCAGTTCTGTTTGTGGGTTAAACTAGTTTGGGGTGCACTTTGCATCCTATTATCATAGCAGTCCCGGCAAATGTGACGTTTATAAACTCAGGCTCCGAAAGATCAATTTCCTTGCTAGAGGTCGCCCAGCCAGTAAATGAAACATTTGATGCTCCAACCCAGCTGCCCAGTCCCAGAGAGAACAGGAGGCCCGGGTGGAGTGAGACCCATGGTGTGTGTTTATTCTGGTGTTGGTAGCAGCAGCAGTGGGGGAATCGGCCAGACGCAGGGTGTGTTGAACAGAAAGGGCAGACACAGGTAGGGGTGTGTGTGTGTG